>NC_089487.1:5000000-7500000 GCF_036810445.1 Kwoniella europaea PYCC6329
AAAATACCTTACCAATAATTCTGGTGTCCAGCCCCGGATTTGGTCCAACGTATCGGGATCGAGCCATACGAAATTTGGATCGAGGGGTATCACATTGACTGCAGAGGTGATGAAGGGGATAATGATGATTTGCACTTGGTCGAGAGATGGAATAGGGTAGATTATACCATGGTGATCCTGTTGGATGAACCAAGTATCAAACAAGGTGGATATCAGCGGGAGGAGTTAGGGATGGGTCTCGACTCACCATAATTTCTTTACCGATAGGAGAATTGAGGATATTCTCCTTCGCCATGGGATGGACGTAGAACCCTATACCGTCAAACAATTCGCTACTCCCTGACATCATTGTCTTGTACCAAACGGATGGGGCAGATATTGGACCTGTTCGAGTACAGTACAGTGTGTAGGCTGGTTTCGCGCCAAAACCCAAGGATTAAGATAGCTTGGATAAAGATTATCTATGTTTCATGATACAAAGTGAAAGTGATACACATTGACAAACATATAGACATAGACACGACCTTTGTACGAATCGAGTTTTTTTCTCTTGTGTTTGTTTATTCTTCTTCACACACATCCTTTGGACTAGAAGTGAAAATTAATTCACCAATTCACCATCAGCGTATAACAATAACACGATTGTCCGTGCGTCAGGGTATCCAATGCGTTTATCACTTGATCCATCCATCAGTCCGTGCACCTCTGATCCCATTCACCACGTAATCTACGATGAGATGCATGACTTTGTCATATAGGTATGTACAAAAGAAGTATTCAGTCGATACGAAAAGTAACATATTCAATACAGTACAATCTACTCATAATCTCATCTCAGTCTGAAAACTATCAAAATCAAGCATCAAGAAACCTGTCTTGTACAGCACCGTATCAAATCGACTGTTTTTCTTCATTTTTCCCTTCTCTGCTTCAAAAGTTCTTGAGCGTCCAGCTGGATCTTAAAATTCCGATCATTCATTTCGTCTCTCCTTCTCGTCCAGCCTCTTTATCATCTTCTCAATCACGTTCCTATATCTACTCAACCAGGTTTTCCACTTCCTACCTTGATATCGCATTTCCAATCTCTTACTTATCGAAATGAATGCTTCGTCAGGATGATCACATATCTCTCTAGCGAAGATTTGACAGATTTGAGTCGTAGATGGCTTGTCCTTCTTATCGATGGAATTAGAGTCCAGATCAGTTGAAAGAGACGGTCTTCGTTCGTGTTCTTTAGAGGAATTGAAACCAGATGCTTGACTATCTGCGAAAAGTTTAGGAAAAGCTGAAACGGGTGTAGGTGGTAGATAAACGCTGTTCTCGGTTTTATATTGTAAATTCAACTGTCCTGGGATCTGCGGATGGGTGACTTTGTCAATTTTGGTCTTTTTCTTGAAAGTCATCTCGTGAATCGGTAATTTCCTAAAGTCCAGATCAATATCAAAGAGGCAATTAGCGTGTTTTCCGAGCCATATGGATTCTAACAGTTAGACTTACCTTTTAGTGACTACGCAAATCGCATCTTTGGAAGTAACGGTCTTGTCATCGGCTTCTTCCCAGTCTGAATCGAGACAATCGAGATCACTATCATCAAACGTCTGATCCGGGTTGATCAACTTTTCAGGAAGAGGAGAAAAGTCACTCTTGCGATCTAAAGCACAGGTGGTCAATCGAATTCCATCCTGTTGAGTCAAGATGAGATTGGTGTGGTATCCTTTTCCATAGTTCATACTTGGCGGAAGGATGATATTTATTCCTTTATCCTCATTGCCAGCATAAGAGATGGCTAGTTTAGGCAGAGGATTATCCGGATCCTGAGCAGCCAGCCCTTGAGTCTTCGAACTAACATTTTGACAGCTACTTAAAGTCTTCCTAGGATCCTTGATGATACCTCCCATCTTCTCGCTTCTGAGCCCATAATTTCTATAAAATGAAACATCCCTCATACCCCTAGCTTCCTCATAGATCTTCTGTGACCCATGATAATCGAGTAGTGCCACTCTATTTCTGTCTCCATCCACCTTGAAAGACTGAACGTGCTCGTACTCTTCTTTCTTCCCGCCGTATGGATGAGAGAACCTAGGATCAGGAGGTAGATATCCTGTGAGATATATCTTCGATTTGAGTTGATCCGGTGTCAATTCGAGATAATGGGTTTGGAATTGACCATTGGGCGGAGCCGGGATCCTAGTTGACCAAGTCATAGAGGGAAGTCGTATCGATGGGTTGATCTTGATCGGATGGAGAGGGTAGTATCTAGTGTTGAGCTTGACGGGTTCGTTGTCATATTCCGGTGGATCGAAATTAGTGGATAAGATAGGTGAGTTGGAGATGTTGGAGATTGAAGATGGTTTACTGTTGGTGACAGGAGTAGGTTTTAGATAAGGTCTAACACTTTCGATACCGGTAACATCGTCTGGATATCTACCTCTAAGTGAATCAAGCCGAAATGAGATCAGCATCTGAAAGATGTTATAGACGATTATGATGAAGCACTCTGCCATATGGCGATGGTATAGTAGACCTGACTTACTTGACTTTCCATCCCAACCAATTTTGTTCCTCCCCCAACACCCTTCCTAATCTAACACAATCATGCACCCAATCTTTCTTTACCACCACTACGGCCATTTTCCTATGTCCTTCCAACAGTTCATGATCGTGTCCGTGTCCATGTCCGAAAGATGAATTGAGGTGGGTGTTGCGATGGGGTGAATTGACAATTTCACCGAAATTCTCAAGTAATCTAAATGTTGCCCAACCATTATCGTCCAGCCATTTTATCGTATGTGTATCCTTCCTCTTGGGTCTTCCAACGTCAAATATCTCATCTTTATCATACGAGTTATGAGTAAGGATGATATGAGTTAAGCGAGAGTATGTCGGAGAAGGTACGATCGTTCCTCCATTCTGTTTGTCCAGAACTCTCGTCAGCTCATCGAACAACGATGCGTGATAGTGATTATAAACTTGCTTACCCTTCGGACTGATTGTATCACATGTTCATACTGAGCTGTAGTTAAGCTAGATTTCTTTATGGGATTGCATATGGGTTGAACGTAAAATGTCAACCCGGCGAACAAACAATGGTCTCTTCGAGTACTGTTCATTTTGATGTACAGGCAAAGTGGCAGCGAAGGATTTGTCAAGAGAGTGAATCTGAATGGTATAGTATAGTATAGTAGATAAATTATGGAGAGTATGCAAGATCGGGTTGATGGAAAGAGATAGGAGGAAAGGTTATACGGAGATGCCAACGCCGATAGGAGTGAACGGGAGAAGAGAGAAGAGCGAAGAGAAAAGAGCAAAGAGAAAAGAAAATTGAGCTACTGAAGAATTAACGTGCTTACAGTATTGTACATGACGTACTGTATAAATAGATGATGGGGATCAAACCATCAATCCCATCTAGGTCAAACCTTAATCACCCTTTCTCAGTCAATGCACGATCAATGTCGACTCTGATCGCACAGACGATGATCAGACGTACTGTAGTGCAATGATCACATATGTATCCAGCATTGCACAGGACGATAGAAATGACGGGTGGATTGCATAGGGTTACCATAATCATCGTCCGATCAATGAGAACCCTCGTACCTGGAATTGACATGGACATGCAGTGCTTGACCAGTCCATGAGATGAATGCAATAGACAAGTATGATAACCAGGGCTGTACATATGACGAACAATGGCATATAGTAATTACATGACATGATGCATAGGTACAGTATACAGTACTGTACATATACGAACCACCAACCAGCACAAAACATCGAAACATCGTACGAAGGACATACAAGAAAGCCAATACCCAGGAACATAAATACCGCATGACAAAACCCAGCCCAACCTTTTCGTTAGTTCACCGAAGGTTCATAAACACTATCCTCCTCATAATCACTCATCAATTCATCCAAATCATCATCATCATCTTCTTCTTCTTCTTCTTCTTCTTCTTCTTCTTCCTCCTCTTGTTTCTCCTTTCGTATTTTCACTTTGATCGTATCTGTATCTGGATAAACATATCCCAATTGGTCGAACCTCAATAATCTTTTTGATCGATGTCTGTCAAAGAATTTTTCGCCATTGACGTTCGGGACGCTACCAACAGGGTATAAAAGCATTCAGCACAAGATTGTTACATACAGCATGCTGGGATGCTATGTACAGTCCATGCGGAACATTCACACGATGACTCACTTTCTTAGTCAATTCATTCAAAAATTTCGTTCTTCGACATCTCTTCGGATCCCAATACCTCATTTCCTCAACTAGTATATTAACCAATTGATCTATCTCTTGAACTGATGATTTTGATCCGGTCACCTGTTTCACCCCTTTTGATGAGACTGATGAACATTTATTTCTTTCCTACGATACATCATGATCAGCAATCGTACTTACAGTATTCGGTAAGAGTGATACTACAATACATATAGGATGGTGTCCTGAACTTACCTCCGTCTTTTCAATTCCTTTATGGCTCTGAGTCCGTGAACCCCTCATATCAGACTTGACCGAAGAATTTTCAAGTCTATGATTATGGGACGATGTTTTCAATTTGCCCGACTTGTTTATTGGATTCGTCGGACCCGAGGTTCTGGCGACAGCTGAGGGCTTGTGGTTCCTTGCCAGAAGATCAGGTTTGATCACCATCTTACGGTCTTCATTCTTCACCGGTTCAGCTCTATTATATGGCGGAGAAAGTCTTGCACGAATTTGATGCCGCATTCATACTTCCAATGGTATCTACTAGCTTTACAGTGCTGCAACTTCCAATGGTACCAGCTCCTCTTTAGACAGTCACAAAACGCGGCATGGGTACTGTCTCACTATGTAACGCGAAAATGGGTACTGTCAGCTATGTATTCTACTGAAAATTATCAAAGAATGATGCTTACATATCATTCCTTTGAACTCCAGCCTCGAGTTTTTGAACTATCCTTCTCTTGAATAAACCATGAATACAATTGTTGATTATCGATTGAGGCATGTCATTCCAAAGCTTCTCCAAAGCTGCAAAAGCGTCATCATCATTTGTGGGATGTCTCTTGAGTAGAGCGAACTGTCTTTAAGCCATGCCCAACATAATTCGATAGGATTTAGGTCAGGGAATAGGGGTGATTGATGAACTGGAACCCAATTCTACGCAGCTGCTGCTGCCTCCTTCTTGTGAACACCACACCCATCCTCCAGGATGTAGGGGGTACCATAGCTTCTCCAACTATTCTTCAGCCTCGTCCATATCTCCTTCAGCGGCCCTTCTGTTACTTGAGTACAATAGATGTATGCTGTGACCCCTCCTCTCTCTCCTGTGCTTTCGCTTGTATCAAACCTCACCAGCTTAGATCGCCCTCCCCACCAGATTGCTCCCCATATCATGACACCTGAGCCCCCTCCTAAGACAGTTGTATTGGTACACCCTCGATCCCACTTCTCTCCTTCCTCAGTCCATCGCCATTGTCTGGTGGTATGGTTTAACTTGACCATTGACTCATCCACGATACTACTCGCGTCCAATCAAAGTTTTGATACTCTCGGGCCCAGTTATATCGCTTTAAGGCTGTCAACTTTGATATGTATGGTTTTTCAGGTGCTAGGTTTCGTTTCAAATGAGTTCTCTTGGTGGAGAGGCGCAAAGTCTTGTCCGAAACATTGATGTCAACCTCCTGGAGCGCAGATGTCGCATCATTGTATCCTATGTCGCGATTCTGCTTGAGGACATGCTTGATATGCCGATCATCATAACTATCTAGCTTCCTAGGTCTACCACTGCGAGGGCGGTCCTTCTGTGGGTCTTCCTCATCATCATCTTGGGCTCTGTTGATGGCGGACCTTATGGCACGTTGCGACACATTGTGTTTTCTAGCCACATCAGTGATTCTCATGGTGAGGGCATCTTTGGCCATTTCTACTCGCTTTTTTCGTGGAATCTTTTGGCCAGGCATGTTGGGAATGGTTCTTAGGAAGTAGAGATGCATAGACACAGTGGTTCTAGTATAAATGCGAGTAGAAGACATCACGGGAAGAAGCGGGGAGGTAGTGACGGCATCTGTGGCATCAAATTCGTGCAAGACTTTCTCCGCCATATAATAGGTCTAACAGCGAAAGCAGGTTTGTTCTCATCTAACCAAATCACACTCTCACTCTCACTCTCATCATGGTGATCATCGTCACCTTTATCGCTCATTTCCACCTCCATTTCCGGCATCATTTGTCTATTCTCTTCCAATCGGTCATTCGGAGGTACACATACAGGTAAAGACATATCTCGAGGGACCTTGGTGATTTTATAGTCATCATCGGGGATTCGAACGCCCTGTCGCAAACAGTCTTCGACCCATCTTGATGATATGACCACCTGCCAATCTCCTCTCAGTTCGACCCCATCAAGTATATCCTCTTCTTCCGCAGTGCATTTCTCGCGTTGAGACCGGTTAGCCGCGGATCGCTGAAAGATTATGGTTGAGGCGTACTCTATGGGATGTATCACACCTCCTCCGCTCTGTTGGATCGATCATTAGCTATGCGATACATGCCATGTAGCACACCTCGGAGAGAATGACCTCCCCTGGTCCATGACCATACCATACATGATGACTCATAGGGATCTTACTTACCTTGATGCAAAACTCCGTGGCGAAACCACATTGATGTACGTAGAAAGTCATAGGCCGACCATTTGAGAAGATCTTGCTCAGGTCGGACTGGACGCAAGGAGACGCCTGGGTGGTTCTTGAGCTTATAGAAGGAGTGACAGACTTAGACTTGGAGTCTGATCGCGAAATCTGCTCATAATGTCGTCAGCACTGTTGGTATTTTTGCTGAACATGACTGGATGGGCTGCTACGTACGGTGCTCCTAAGCGTTTTCGTATTCTTATCATCTCCTGGTGCAGAACGATTTGGGTCAGTCAACTGTGCTTCCATCAATGTCTCTGGCGGAGATAGGAGTTGGCTCTTTGCTTTCTCGGGGGTCGGTCTACTTATCATATCAGTCAGTAGGTACGAGTCTAGGACAGATAAGTGTTGATGCATAATAGCTTACGGGATCGTCTGCCACTTCTCAGGAAGAGGAGGTGTTGGAGGCCTCTCTTCTTCTGTGACTTGATGCACTTGCACTTTCCTTCGTTTTGGTCTGGGATCTTTAGCCAATGCCAGCGCAGGTTTGTCTGCGGGACTGTCTCTTTTCTTGTTTGGCCCATAACGCGATACAGAACCGACGGACGAGACGGGCGTCATGGGTATGTATGTTTCTTTCATCTTGCTTTCACCACGTGATGTTTCGGGTTTGGATGAATGTTGATGTCCAGGCGATTGGCTTGAAGACTTGTTTGAGAGACTTGCGACAGGTGACCAGTGCTCACGGATGACCGCTTGTCTGGAGCTACCTTGCTCCAACAGGTGGGAATCTGCCTGATTGACAGTTGTAGTAGCTGCTTCGTTTGCTTTGGGCAACATGGGTGATTTCGGCTGTTGTGTGTCATCTTGTTGTCGAGTTAGGGCGCCTGTCAGTGTACTCCATCGATTGGACTTTGTGGGTCTCGTGGGTGCATTCCTGGTCCAATCTTTAGGTGGGAATGCCTGGTCTCGTACGTCTCTATCGGAAAGAGACTTTCTTGGCTGATAAGATGATGATAGTGTAGATGCCGTTGCGGATGTGTGGGTAGATCTTGCGCTGTATGATGTTGTTCCTCCTGAGCTCATCTGACAGGCGAAGTCCAAGTGCGCGTTCGTGACCCCCTCACCACCCATCTGGATCGCTTGAATAGGGCGGATGTCGAGTCTGGGTCGGTATTGGAAGTCGGGGAAAATCCGTGCTCTGGTGCATCGGAAGAGTATCAGCGTTTCTTTTGGATCTAGATGTGAACATCTAAAGTAAAGTCTCTTTGAACATGTATATACTGTTCTGGAACTCTAGTAAAGGATAGAAATGACTCGAGAAGAATCCAGTATGACTTACCTCAAATACTGTCCATCCCAATCGTCATCCTCCTCACACAACACCTGTCCTCTCCACACACATCTCAACACCCAGCTCATCCTCAAGACAGGCACTTCCGGCTCTTTGATAATCTCTCCATCCTCATTCAGATGCTGACCGAAGAAAAGTACTAAATTCGGTATATCCCAGACAGCGACTTCTTCTTTGGTCTTTGCATGGTTGTAAGTTTGGTTCTGGATTTCCCTCAAGTTGAGTATACTCGATTGATCTTCATCCCTACTTCGAGATTCCCGATCTGGAGGGACGAGTATGTGAGTTAGGTCCGGATCAGTTGGCGAATGTGTCGTTCGTCCGCCGTTGGTCTGAATGCAATCATACGCAGTCAGTCTGGTCTGGTTTGGCCCTGGTATGGTACAAGTATAGAATGGTATGTTCTGTTGTGCTTACCAATATTTCCTGTTTCACCATGAACATATCTTTACCCTGGCCCTTGTAATTCCCTCTGTACTCGTGTAAGTAAAAGACCATATCGTCAAATAGACCTGGTCGATTATTTTTTAAGATCAATGTCTTTTTGGGTTTGATGTTTGTCGGTGAGGATCCGGAGGACATGGTTAAAAGTGAAGTAATGGATGATAAATATCACACGGTAGGTGACTGGTATTCTATGGTAAGATAGATGTGACAGCGATAAAGGATAGCAAAAGGAGAGTAATGAGAAGAAGAGAAGAAAACGAAAACACACGTCCTGGTTTCTCATACCTTTTATACCTACCTTTGCAGATCCTCAGTGCGAGGAAGATGCGAGAAGATGATTGTACATCCTTGCGCCCGTTACCGATACCCGAGGGTACAATCAAATAAAGGGGACATATACGCACACGCACACACACACACACACATACACACACACCAAGAACAATGACACATACCCAGCACCCCTGTTACAACCAATGATCCATCCACTCAACTCGGACATGAGAGCAAGAAAGACGAAGACAATAAACCACTGTTCAGGCACGCGATCAAAGAACAAAACGCTCGGACCCGCGCGTTTGTTTCATACTGCAAACGTGAAACATCGATCAAGTGTTTGTTTGGTTCCGTTGTTACACTTTGAAGTACAAGTAAGTTTTGAGGAGTGTAAATTTCGACATAGGACATAATCATATGCATGATGACTGAGAACAAAAGTGACAATTCTATGTACAAAGCCACAACTTGAATAGTACAACATGTTTCATCAGATTCAAGATCCAGGTTTGGATCTGAATTTGAACTGATGTAAAGTAACCAAGCCCTTTTCACCGATTTTCCTTACTCCGCCAATACCGTCAAACTCTTCATCACTCTCTAATTCCGATCCCAGGTCCAATACTTCAGATTTCCCGTCCTGCTGAGGAATCATCGTTTGATCCTTCTGATCTTTTCCACGGGGCCTATTCCCTTGGTGAAAGAGGGAATGCATTGTCATATGCTGCATTGTCTATTTCAAAGCATCAATCAGTAATCAAATCAACCTGATCTCTTACGTGCAACAAAGTAGGAATGTCACAGTACACGACAATACTCACCCTCTTTTCATTGGCCTTGATTGCTGCTGCCCTCTTCTTAGGTATATCGCTCTCATTCAACCATATCTCATACCGACCCTCATCTTGCAACTTGCCAATTTTGATGGAATCGTCTACCCACAGTGACGATAAAACTTTTTGACCCCTTTCGAACGCTTGGCAGAAAAGCTGCAGTTCCTGGCTATTCTTGGGAGTGGAAGGTGTTGGGTCATCACGCTCACGATGGAAGAGGATGATATCGGCTTCCAAAGGTGAGTTGGTGCTGTGTCCGCCCCAATACTACGACGAGCGTTATCCCCTTGTCTAGAGAGAATGTTTTGGTGGTATAGATACGATGGTGGGATGGGACTCACATTCAGATCATTGATCAAATCCGATGGTAGACCTTTGGTGTACATCCGCCGAGGACGATATGGGGTGCTGAGAAAGAGCGGAATAAAACTTGATGGTGTTGGCTAATCACGATACGTCGAGGATGGTACCGTTTCGACATATTCATCAGCAAAATGCGTTATGGATTAACGTATTGAAAAATTCCACTTACACAGGGGGAGAAGGGAGTTGAGTCACACCTATATGACGAAGGTCGAATAACTAAGGTCCTACCGTCCTCGATATTTCGGTGCTGACGCATCCTGCGGATGTTCATCTTCTGAGTGTCTGATTGCGAATCATCAGGGTGATCATTGTCTTTGGGTGTGGTCAAGTTGAACTCGTTGTGAAGAGACTCGCCCATCTCTGTATCCTCCCCATATGCGACTTGATTCTGTTGACCTGCGCCACCAGCTTTAAAGCTACTCCGCGCGAAATGTGAGTCCCGAACTAATAGTGAGGGTGTACTCGTATTTTTCGCCATGCTCGTCTTGTCCCAGCTCGCACTGGTTGAGGGGGTCAAATCGACTTTCCACCGAGCTCGGAGGTACGATAGCTTCTCTTCTATCTTTGATATCGTAATCTCCCATGAGGTTGGGGGCGTATTCCTATCGATTTCAGGTGAAAAGTCTGGATCGCTCGAGGAGATGCCGTCATGGATGTCATCTCGACCAGGATGGTAGATCGTAGAGGTTGTTATGCTCATTGTGAGTGAAGAATGGCTGCATGCGATCATAAACCACATTAGCTCATATAGCGAAGACTCAGTTTGAATGATAGACATGCGCAACGCAGAGTAAGTGTTGTAGTAGTGACAATGACCTCACCTTTGACTGTCAGGTATGTTTCTCTCTTCCTCGTAATCAGAATGAAGACAATCCAAATCACTATCGTCACCAGGATCCTTATTTCCCTCCTGGTCGAATGAATTTTGAGTCTGGGCGAAATCGCTTCCAACTCCTTTCTGACCTAATCTGCCAAAATAATCTCGATCTTGATCTTGATTTTTTCTTTGCTCTTGCTGCTGTTTACGATTTTGATCATTATTAATCTCGATGGAATCAATATCATCAAGAGTCCGTTGATGCCTTCCAGTAGGATGGAGACCGGGTACGTATGATTTAAGTGTTGACGTCTTTGGGTACGTCGAGCATCCATTTCGTCCCGCTGGATTGAGTGTTCTGGAGATATCAAGCCTGGTTGCAGAAGGTCTGGTAAAGGAGGATGAGGAAGTCTCAGCGGATGATGAGGAGTATCGTATGGGTGTGGTAGGATATGGCCCATATCGTTTCCTCTTTAGATCAGGACAATTATTGGCATACGTCCGATGACGATACAAAGAGATTGATGGTGTGTGGGATGGATTTGTTGACAAACTGTGGATCTTCGATGATGAGGACATTGAGGATGATGATGAGCAGGATTGGAAGCACGAATGAAGAGAGTTCTTGTCTGGTTGAGTCGACTTGCTTTCGGGGTTATTCAAGCTGTGATCGATTTGTCTGTCGTACAGTGGACCAAAGACGTTAACGCAATATGGTAGGTATCACGTCAGCTCATCGTATAGCGTATCAGCAGACGCTAGACCAAGATAGCTTCCACCAGACTCTATCCAGAACTCAAGACTTACCTTCTACCCTCATCCCTTTCCCGCTGATGCATCATTGATACTTGATACTTGATACTTGATACTTATTGTTCTTCTGGTGAGAGTCGATACTGTCCATTCCCATCATTAGCTCTTGTAGTATTGCAACTGAAGAGTGTCGAATGATATTGTGTCGCCCTATGTTCTGTATACATTGAAGGCGTACTGTATGTGATTCAAGTACGGCTCGTATCGTTGCCTGTTCGAGATCTTTGTTCAAGGGTTGGTATACTGTACTCGTACTCTATGATTTGTGCCATGATGATTGGTATTATACAAAGATACATGCTGACAACAGGTAGTTTTCCTGGTAGTGATCGAATTTCGATTACAAAGAAAAAACGTTTTCTCGTTGTTCCTTCAGGGTATACTGTTTTAGTGTGTTGTGCGTGTGTGTATGTGTGATCAATAGAGGTCAGTGCGTACAGTACTGTGAACATCATGGAATACATCTCTCCTATATGTTATATTACCCAAAGACCATATCATACCAAGCATTCTATATCGATTATATCAAAGACCCACCACCACCACCACCATTCCCACCCGTACCAAACATCCCAAATTGACTCATCTGATTCTGATTCTGCTGTTGTTGCTGTTGTCCCTGAGGCAGACCCTGGCCCTGTTTATTCTGACCTGCGAACGGACTTCCCGACCCAAACGGTCCTCCTGCTCCAATCGTACCAAATCCAGTATTCTGACTGTTCATCCCTCCTATACCACCAGACGGGGAATTCGGACCCAAACTACCAAACATCGATTGTCTAAATGGGTTAGGTGTTCCTGTCATCTGTGGACTTAAACCTTGTCCAAACCCTGTAGACTGACTCGGTAATCCAATAGATGATTTGTTCGGAGTAGATGCAGCGTTGGAAGTAGATCCGGGTTCTTGTATAGGAGGTAAACTTTCTAACAACTGTGAACCGAACGAGCTGGTAGGTTTGAACGGTTTGATCGTACTTCCTCCATATCCAGTTTGTTGAGGTTGTAAGAACCCTCCACTTCCCGTACCGGTTGGCTGTGAAGACAATGATGACAAGCCAGTAGGTTGAGATGAGATGCTACCAAATTGCGATATTCCATTGGTCGTTGAGGAAGGCGATGAAGGACCATTGGTTGAACCTGAACCGAATTGAGATAGGAAATCGTTTCCGTTATTGTTGGATTTAGATGCGTCAAAGGTAAATGCAGAGGCAATATCTGACATCCCTGATGCACCGTTCTGCTGTTGCTGTTGCTGCTGTTGAGGTTGAATCTGACCCCAAGGTGAATTACCATTGACGTTACCGGTAGGATGTTTGTTCATACTACCCATCAACAATTCATTCATCGTTGGACCTTTTGGTATTTGCGGTACAGGTGGAGGTACACCTCCAGCCGGTGCGAAAGGGTTCTTCGATCCAGTCACCTGAGCAGTCAAAGGTTTAGGCTCGGTGTTTAACGCAGTACTGGTGCTGAGTGCAGGTGTAGAACCAGGTCTTTGAATCTGACCAAATCCATTGACGCCGACTCCACCAGGACTAGTAGGATGATTACCGAATGGTGAAGACGGTTGAGACATCGCTCCTCCACCGTTCAGTGTGGAAGTGTTCAGCATCATACTTTGTCGGAACGGGTTGGACCCTGTAGCTTGAGGTTGCAAGAAGCCAGCTCCAGCACCTGTCGGGTGAGGTTGGACGAAGTTCGTTTGTTGAGGTTGCATGAATCCAGTCTGTTGAGGTTGCATGAACGTTTGCTGTTGGGGTTGCTGAGGGAACATGGATTGTCTTTGTCCACCACCTCCACCAAATGCCATCATCCCTGTCTGTTGAGGTTGTAGTTGTTGATTGGGAGCAGCACCGCCGAAAGCCATCATACCAGTCTGTTGAGGTTGTAAGAAACCTTGTTGCTGGGGTTGTTGACCTGGGAAACCCGTCATTTGAGGTGGCATGAAACCAGTTTGTTGAGGCATCATCATCGATTGACGGAATGGGTTGAACTGTTGGTTGTTGTGCATGGTCATTTGGTTGTAGTTCATCCTGAAATGATGATCATGTCAGCTAAAGGGTAAAAACCGGTTCGAGTCAGCTCACTGTTGTGCAGGTCCACCAAACATAGTAGGCTGTTGATCGGTCTGTATAGAATCAAAGAAATCTTGTATCTTCTGAGACGATCCCGGAGGAGCAGCTGCAGGCAGAGGAGAAGATGGTGCTGGGGCTGGAGCAGGTGCGGAAGATGTCGAGGATGTTGCGGCAGGCTTCGTTTCCTTTACCGCTGCTGAATTGCATATTCACCACAGTCAGTCATATTTCTTCCCAGCCGATTACAATATTCGATAATCGCTAACTCACCTGCAGGAGAAGGTTCTCTGCCTGATTTACCTTCCACCACGCCCAGACTCTTCTTATACTCCAACCTGTTATTCTCGAAATTAGGATCGTTCAGATACTCCTCCAAAGCTTTCACTAATCCCGTTGGTGCATGTTTCAGATTGGGTACAGGTACATTAACGACGTGGTTTAGTTTCCGAGCTACACCTAGGTAATCAACTACTTTATCGGTCTGCTTGATGAATGATTTGTATATATCGAAAGACTCTGTTGCATCCACCTTGGACATCTCGAAATAGTGTTCTGCGCAGATATCAGCTAGGATACTCGATGGAAGGTGAATAGAGGGGGAAGTTTCGACTTACCAAGAATGTTGCAAACTCCTTCATTACCTGCTTGGAACAGAACCAAGAGATCCTTGACCAACATTCTGAATGCCAATACGGTGTTCTCATCTCTCAAATCATCGTCGTAAAACTAGTGAAGAACTGGGAGTCAGAGGGATGCTCGCGAAAGAAGCAGTGAGGGAAATAAGAACTTCCAAAAGGTAGTGGTATACGTGCTCATGTGCATGGGATGGAGTGCATCAAAGGAAGTCTACTCACTCGACATTGAATCAGACTATCCAGTATCTTCTGAACAGACTTCACTTCTCTCAACAAACCTTTTTCCACTGATAGATGTCTCAATTTCCTTGCTTTGGCTATATGTACAGAAAACATCGATCAGTTCGTTTGTCCACCCTCATTGCCTTACCGTGTTGGAATCACGATTTGCAATCGGAGTGTATTGTATAACTTACAATTAGCCGACGACCCTTCACTTCTCCTATTCGATTCAGTCTGCATCTGGACCACATCATGTTTTATATCCTTAAAGCATTTTATCCTTGAGTCGAGATATGCTGCGTAAGCCGAAAGACTTGCGGGAGGTTGGAAGCCTATACCGACCATACAAAATAAACTTCAGCCATTGCACAAATTTACCGACGGGGTATATGAGCAGGCATAGGAATGGATAGAATGGGATACTGCTACTCACCTTCGAATCCTTGTCCGGATACATTCCTCAATTTCAGTACATCCTGCCTTGACAATACACCTAAGAATTGATCTGTCGAACCTGATCTCATCATTTGATGTATCGTTAACAAAGCTTTGAACACGACCTGGCAAGTTTTTCGTCAACGTTAGCAGCTAGACTGCTTGACCTGATTTTGGATTGGTCCTGAAATTACTTACCACCGCATTGGCCTCTCTTAATCTGAGTGATAATGAGCGGATTATATCTTGTAAAGAACCGTCATCTGAGTAAGTCGCTGCTACCAGCACCCTGCAAAGCGAGTTGTCAGCATCTGAATGTGATCGGGGAAGGCATTGGCAGTAAGAGACGAGGAAACAAGATGGGTGGAAGAGAAGGATTGGATGATTTATTAGACATACTCGATGTACTACCATAACAAAAGAAGGCGATTTGTCAGTAAATATCCTCACACATTAACGGAACATCGTACATCACAGCGGGTGAGTACCACTGTACAAGTAGACGGATAGGTAGATAGATAAATGTAGAACGCTCAGTTAACTCACCTTTGCTTTCGGCGGGGCATTCTTGGGCTTACAAGCCAACTTGACTATCTTATCCAGATTGTGGGACATGTTGGACAGGCTCTCGAGGATGTCAGGATGATGACGCAGAGAGGGATGGTATGAGTTATGGTTGGTACCCCTATATCAGTAATGGATAGGGGATGGTTGGCAGGATGCAGTGCTGATTGATGTTTACGAGTGAAACCAAATGTCGCCTGCTGTACACGATGAGCGGGGGGAAGTGGAGAGACGTCGGCCCGGTGTTCGTTGCTATTGCTTGAGGAGTTGATCAGTCGAGTTGTTCCTCCTTAGAGCACCAACAGGGAGAGCAGGAGGAGGTGGTCGATGTACTTTTGGTATACTCTATGGTGTTCTCCGTAGATGAATCAAGTGGATGGAGAGGATGTTGATGTTTTATGGGTATAGGAGGATCAAGCTGTCATAGCGTAATGTGCAGTCATGGTGCGGTGCGGTGTGGTGCCAATCATGATCCAAAGGGGAAGCATGCTAAAGGAGGCTTAAGGGGTTAATCCACATTACGTAATGCGTACCTGCTCATCACTCGGACATCTCCTCATCTCCGCGTCCATACCTAGTCCACTCACTCACCTCCACTCTCACCATGACTACATGCATCGACCATCAACGAATGACTATAACCAACATTCCTTCTCTCCTCCCCGTCGATACCACCGCCTATCTTACGACAAACCAGCTAAAATGGAAGTGGATTCAGATATCTCCTCGCAGCTCGACTCGATCTCATCAATCTCGTATGTACACCTATTTTATCCCTTTCGGTGACACTGCTAGATCTGACGAGGTACCCATCCCAGAAATCAGAAAGAACGTACCCAATCATACCTTTCCTTACTCACCACCCTCCTCTCAACCCAACCACCTTCATCCAATGCGCTCATTACTTTCGGAAAGCACTTCACCACATCTACGTCCATGGCGATGGTGGTAGGTCGAAGAGTACTGGGATCATATGTGATTGCCCTATGCGCGGGAACCAGTATGGATAAGAAAGGTACTTCGGCTATTCCCCTGGATGAAGAGTTATCGAACGATCAGGCAAAGTATGAAGATTTGGGCAAGCGAGCGTTCAAAAGCGAGAACGGAGAGGAGATAAGGAGGGATGTGGTAGAAGGTGTGTTGAGTGGTGGAGGGTTGAGTGGATGGTGTGATGAACAGGTAAGTATATTCTTCAACTAATCAGCGTACCGTATCCGGTAGATATGGCTTATGTGTGTGGATGATGGGAATAGACAACGGTATTAAGACATCTCTATTCGCACCTTCTAACGATCGAAGATGACTTTCTGGGAGCTGCGAAGGCGCTAATGCAGATTCCTCTGGAAGGTACTTCGAGGCGAGTACAGCTACCTTTTCATCGTCTTCAAAAGAGAATGATCAGCTGATGATAATCTGTGCTATGGTAGATTGATATCGGATGAAGAGAAATTAGCGGTATACATCAAGATAGTCAGATTACTACTCGAGGTCAGCTACCTCACAGCGTTGATCTCCGACGTAGTTTGTAGCTGATTGATCTCCTTTCGATCAGTGCGGTGAATGGGGACAAGCACAAACGTATTTCTCAAGAGCATCGTTGTTGATCCATGTGACCAAAGACAAAGAAACGAACTTACAATACAAACTATCTCAGGTGAGCTACATTTGATGAGCGTAACACTTGTCCAGCTCGATGAAAACTCATATGCTGAATTCATATATATTGTGATATCACAGGCTAGATTATTCGATTTCTCAGCAAGGTTCAACGAAGCTGCTCAGAAATACCATGAAGTATCTTTTGAAAGTTCAGTGGCTGAGGATGATAGATTACAAATGCTGTGAGCTTTCACCCTGCTGCCTTGTTCCAAACTTATTCTAACAGTCTCTTTTCTGAACATAGCAAAGCAGCAGTAACTACATCCATCCTCGCACCATCCGGACCTCAACGATCGCGTATCCTCGCTACGCTCAACCGGGATGATCGTGTCCAAAGTTCCCTCCCACCCTCACTAGCAACGATGTTGAGGAAGATGTTATTGGAGTATATAGTAAGACAGGAAGAGGTAAAGGAATTTGAAGCTTCTTTAGAGGAACATCAGAGAGCAAAAGTAGAAGGAGGGGGAACGGTATTGGAAAGAGCTGTTAGGGAACATAATGTGAATGCCTGTGGGAAGGTGAGTCGAGACAGGTCTCCCAATTCAGCTAGTCTAAATAGGTTGGTAACACCGGGGATAGCTGATGTAGCTTGCTTTGGTGATTGATATAGGTTTATGATAATATAAGCTTTGAAGCGCTGGGTAATATACTGGATTTAGATGCTGATTTGGCTGAGAACACGGCAAGAAGGTGGGTCTGCATTGTCCAACTATACTGCTCTTCATCATTCATGGTAGATGTCAAGGAAGCTGATATAATGGGATATGATGTCTTGTAGGATGATCGAACAAGGACGGTGAGCTAGCAAACTCTCGATGGAAGGTAAAACTTTAGCTGATATCTGGTTGTTGACGATCTAGTCTCAGAGCGTGGATAGATCAACCTTTACATCTCCTCTACTTCGAATCTCGTACTTCCCACGATACAGATGCCGAAGCTCAAGGTACGGCTGGAGGATTGGGTATCGAGAGTAGAGAGAAAGAGATTGAACCTAGATTATGGAGTGAGAGGTGGGATGATAGGATCAGGGAGACTAGCATCAAGGTGAGCTCATAGTGTTGATTTCGCCCTGAATTCAGAGCGTGGTAGTTGTCAGGATCATAATCGTTAATTCCCGCGTGGATTAGGCTGATATGATGAGCTTCTTGTCAACAGGTGGAATCTCTGGCTGAACAGATCCAACAAAAGGGTTTGATACCTGCTGTATCTGTCGCCTAAGACTCCTTGAGCAAGAAATCGAGGTATTGTGAGGCCTTGAAAAATGTACAGTAGCGTTGAATAGTCAAGTAAAAATCGAAAGTGAAGATACGATTGTAAAGTAGATCAAGGTAGATGTGTATAACTATATGTAATGCATTTTTCACGTATCATTTTCCATGTAAGTGATCGTTGATTACTGACCGAACTGGACTCTGAATTACTGGTCGATCTTGATATGAATTGGGGTACAATTACATCTACATCTATGTATGTCCTTTTTCTATGACTTGGCTAATTTTGATTGAACATTTAAACAGATTATCTAGAATGGGATACATACAGTGCTGTATGGTCTACTTTTCATTTAAAGATCGGCAAGGGCTTCGGCCAAAACATGCTATAAGTAGAAGAAAAGAAATCATCAATATCCTCGTTTGTTCTTCCTGTGTTTTCTCCATATATCAGTTCGAACAACTTACCACCTCATGAGCTCCATCTCCTTGAGCATCCTTGAAAGCATTAACATCAGCCGTTAGACAGATGGTATGTGAACAGTCACCACCAGTTACGAAGTATGTTGGGACGGTGCCTAGGTAAATCAGGCAAGGTAAGAAACTTTTTAAACGATCAATCATCATAACCATATTACTCCATCTGAATTGAAAAGTAAATGGCTTTCCGTTCGTTCTGCTTCAATCATCCATGTAGCCTTTGTATTGTAGGGGCTATCTCTAGTTAGATTTCACTCACCTTTCCAACCCATACCCAATGGTGCATAATTCCCATTCCCAGGCATCAGATCCCCCGACCCTGGATCAGTGGACGTTCGATGAGGTACTGCTGCCAAGAGCTTTCGAGGACCTTTGAATGTCGAGTCGTTGCCTGATGAATCGGGGTTGGAGCCGGGTACGATGGAGAATGGATTGGAGGAGGGGTCGGTGGGCATGGTCATTTGGAGTGGATCGGACGGGGAAGGGGAATAACCGATTCTACGATTGAAGGAATCAAATGGTTGAGATTATCAGCTCATCGATCTTCGAAACTTGTTCCACAAAACAGTTGGAATCTCTCAAGTGAGGCTGCCTTCGGGAGTCCTTTTCGCCACGGACTACGAGAGCCTGATTTTGGTCATTCTACACAGACCGATCACTCACAATGGATTATCATCTCCTTGAGGTCCAGTGATCAACCCCATATCACTCCCGTCTTCAGGGTTGGTCATTCTCATAGCGTATTTCTTGGACGCTAATACCCTTCCATTATTGATATCAGCCGTTTGATCATTATCTTTATCATTATTGGTGTTGTTGTCGTTACTATCTTGGTTGGTGTCTGAAGATTCTGATTGATCCTGATTTTGATTGTTGTTATCGGGTAAAGAGGTCTCAGCAACACTTCCATCATTTGGAGTAGTCACCACCCCGTCCCCGTCCATAGCAGGAGATTGAAATTGAGCAGCGTCCACTTGAGGAGAATTATTCGGGATCCCACTTCTTCTTGAGGGTTTTCCAGTCATTCGTCTAGTAGGTGGTAAGATACCTAAACCTCTTCTCATCCTTTCAGCATTAGTCATGCCTTTTCCTCTTCCTACACCTGTACCTGATCGAAGCCCACCCTGTGAGCCATCCTGGGTATATCTTCCACCTCCAGAAGTGTTCTGGTGAACATCGGGGGTATTCTCGAATGATGGTCCATTGGGAAAGGTGAGTGATGGAACACCCAATTGGGGTGAGAAAGTGGGAACGGGCGAGAAAGTTGCTGAACCCCCACCGGCAGGGAGGGAGAGTGCAGGTGAAGCTGGTGGAGTTGAGTCGATGGGGATTGCGGCAGCTTGGATCGTTCCTGCGAAGGCGAGGATGGGGAGAAGACCGACTAAGACCATTTTGGTGAGATGGAGGGAATTGGCAGTGTTCGAGAACAAGGGATTTCAGATATATCAAGGACGAAAGAAGAAGAATCAACAAACAAAGTGTGGGCTGAACAGTAGCTATAAGTTGATACTGAAGTTTAGATGAATATGTTAAAGATTGAACTGAAATGAAAGCAGCGAAATCGAATAGTAGATTATAAGTGATCAAGAATGAAGAAAGAGCAAAATGAGCAAAATGAATGAATGAATGAGGAGAAGAGCTTCAATCGTTTGCCTACCCAAGATAGAATTTATACATTCCGAAAACTTATGTTCTGAACGACCGAGAGAATGATGATACGAATTGGGATGCTGGTCTATCAGTTAATTTCCTGACTGCTAATAAACCAAACAAGGCGAATCGGTCGGAATAACAATCGAGTTCTCGAATGAATTGAATTGAATTTGGGTGAAAGAGACCTGCCACATTCCTGAGATTACTTCGAGCTTCTGGAAATACAGTAGATCAACAATCACACCACGTTTGTTTACCTCTTGCGAATGGACCATCTCTGATTGTGTGCCACTTCTGGCATGGCCTGACCATGCAGTGCTCCTTTTCTGAGACAGATCGACAACATTCGCTTTATCTTATCTTTGACACTCTGTGTCACTTCACAAGTCAGATCACGTGACTTGCGAAGTTGCTACTCCATTCACGTAATTGCGAGTCTCAAGAACATACAGTAAGCAAGCAACATGCGATAACGTCAAAAACAGTACTAACAACAATCTCACACTCGCATACCTACATCCAATAGCTAGTCATGTCAGGAGTACACGGACCATGACCCTACCAATACCCTCTCACTTGTACTCACTGATCATCGCCATCCATTCTCCTGACCCCACTTTACCCTCGGAAGACGATATAGGACAAGGCTGGCGATTAGGTGAAATCGACGTAGATTGGATTGATTTCACCCAAGAGAAATCATCTGACAAGATGCAATCCACCTCTATCCCTTCTCCTTCCCAAACAAGGAGGAAACACAATCCCTCGACTCCCTCACGTACTGTACCTAGCTCGTCGAAGAAGAACCCTACAACAGTCGACGACCTGTCTCTCCAACCTCTCCTTGCGCACTATCCCAATCCCTCTTCTGGACCTAACATCCTAGACTCATCATTCGCATCTGGGATATCGGAACTAGGTAGAGGTGTCGTCCACTTATTCAAGCATCCTCCGCCAGCTTCTCTCATAGCTAGTATCGATTCACACCCCATTGGAGAAGGAAGTAATACCAGCCAACAACTCCATTCCGACTTGATAGGTGAGAAAGCAGAAGGTGAAGATGGGAGTTTGATCGCGATTTTGGCTGTACCCGCGTGGATGAGACCTGCGGATTTCATTGAGTTCATTGGAGGGTGGAGTAATTGTCTAGAAGGAGTGAGGATGATCAGGTCAGTATCGCAGCTGGGAACATTGCCATTGGTTATCCTCTGTTCATTCGCAAGGATCGAATATCTCCGCTATACTGTTTGATAGTGCTATTTTTAACGACCTTCATGACATTCCATGCACGATGATAAGTAAATGGAAGCTGATGCTTGATTGACTTTGAATGAACCACAGAGAAGCGACTACTCCCAATCGATCCATCGTTCTCCTCAAATTCCGTGATCCCCTTCAAGCATCCGACTTCTCAGTGATATTCACCGGTAAAGCATTCTCAACCTTGGATCCAAGAGAGACATGTCATCCTATCCGAATACATCATTTGATCTTACACAAACTCGATAAACCCTCCACCAAATCAAGTACGATCGCCGTACCTGCTTTCCCACCTTCGGTCTATTCCTCAAGAGCAAGGGAATTACCTAATCTCCTCAACGGTGTTGGAGTAGATACGCAAAACACATACGAACTTCCCTCTTGTCCTGTATGTCTAGAAAGGCTCGATTCGACAGTCACTGGACTAGTCACTCTACCTTGCGCACACACGTTCGATTGTGATTGTCTGAGGAAATGGGGTGATTCGAAATGTCCTGTGTGTAGATTATCGCACCTCCTCCTTTCTTCCAACCACCAAAATCAAAATCAAACTGCGTCTTCTTCGAGTGGAAGGGAAATCACGAGATTGACGAAATGTTCGATGTGCGATTCGACGGAGAATAATTGGATATGCGTAGTTTGCGGGACAGTAGGTTGTGGACGGTACGAACCTTCCAAAGGCCATGCGAGGAGACATTGGGAAGAGAGTGGACATGTTCTGGCGATGGAGTTGGAAACTCAGAGAGTATGGGATTACAAAGGCGATAAGTGGGTTTACTTTATTCGATTAATATACTATCTTGCTTACTCAGACTTCAAGCTGACTTTTATTGTTCTTGGTAGCTATGTTCACCGTCTTATCCAATCTCGATCCGATGGTAAACTCGTTGAACTCCCTTCTGCATCATCACTCGTCACCTCTTCTCACATCTCTCGTCCCCTCCCTCTTGGCGGTACACCATCCCAGCCGCCTTCTACAAACGGTACACCTCAACGACAACGACCAGGTCATACTCAACCTTCCTCCGCTCGAGGTTCGACATCATCCAACGATGCGGGTCCATCCTCAGGAGACGTCGAGAAGATGTCCACCATCGAATCGATCACTTTGGAATACTCATACCTCCTCTCCAGTCAGTTGGAATCAATGAGACATCATTATGAATCTCAACAATCCACCTTACTCAGCCGATTAGAAAAGTTAGAAAGTATTTCGAAAGAGAATGAAGGGAGATTGAAAGAATTGGAAGATTCCAAAAGAGCAAGAGAGAAAGCTGAGAATAAAGCTTTGAAAGCTATTGAATTATCTAGAAGTCTACAGCAGAATTTAGCTAATGAAAAATCATTATCTAATGGTTTATCCAGTAAGATTACCAACCTGCAGAATCAGTTGGAAGGGTTGAAAACAAGATTGAAAGAGAAGGATGATGAATGTACAGGGTTGGAAGAGACGGTTAAAGATCTAATGTTCACCCTGGAAGCTGGGTTGAAAGTGAAAGAACTAGGGGATGAAGGTGGACAAGGAGGTGATTTGGTCGTGGTACCTGGAAAAGGAAAGAAGAAGAATAAGAGATAAAGTGATGGAGTATGTTTTGATATCATTCTGTACTATATCAAGTACTTTAAAGTGTAACATACATGTTGTATTGAGCCGAATATGATAAAACATCCAAACCGTATCATATTGTACAACACATAAAAAGTCATCTACTCTCAAAATCCCAAAGAAGAAACACGATATTCTAAGCCTCTGCCCCCATCTCAAACTGCTACTGCTAGCTCTATCTCACAGCTAAAGCGGATCTCGCATTCCCTCCACCTGTCCCGCGTTTACCTTTGCCACCTGTAGTAGTAGTATCCTGCGAATTCTCTTTATCTTCCGTAGAAGTATACATGGCGTTATTCGATCTTCTTTCAGTTCGCTATGACACATCCGAGTATCGCTCTGGTCAGCCCCAATTTCTGTAACTGTAGGGTATCTTCTCATTCTATCTGAATTTCATAGTGATGATTCAGAGGTAAAACTCACCTCGACAATACTCGTACCGTCCCTGAACCTAGCTCTGAACAATACATTCGCATTGGTGAACAACCCTTCTTTAAGTGAAACCACGATAAATTGACTTCCTTTGAATCTGTTTCTGAACAATTGACCAATATGTTGGGTATGCTGTAGATCCAACGCTGCGTCAATCTCGTCGAGAATGTACATTGGTGCAGGTTTGAACTGAAGTAATGACATGATGAGCGATAAGGCGATGAGGGATCTATATGAGCATGAAAGTCATCAGTATATATAATGATCTTCCCCAAATACCAATACAGTGGTTGACAAGCGATTTCGTTATATGCCTTTGTTAATCTGTGATTGATGACAAATATCCGGTACAAAATTACTCACCTCTGACCACCACTCAATTCCGTCAAACTGGCTTTCCAAACACTTCCCAATCTAACTTTCACTTCCAAACCCTCTGTCAAATCTTGTCCTTCGGGAGGTTGAAGTTTGGCGAAATTTCCAGGTAACAACTCTTCGAATATCAATCCGAAATCGCTATAACAGCAGATCAGCTATCTCTCATATACTTCAAGGGTCATAAAGCTTATACGACAGCTATTTGTGTCAGAACATACCCATTAACTTTCTCCCAAGTTTTCTTCAATGCATCCCTCTTGTACCTATCCAGTTCAATGATCGTATCTTGGATCTTTGATTTATCCTTTAAGACTGTAGCCATCATCTTCTTCAAAGCTTGTTCTTTCTTCTCCACTCTGTATACAAGACTATATCAGTAAAGTGGACCTTCATCTCCGTGAACCAATCACTCACCCCTCAATCATATTCATGACTTTCGTATTGATCTTCCTACCCAGTCCCTTCTGGGCAGCTTCAAGTTCTCGACATTGTTCTCTAGCCTGGCTGAGGTTGACTCCATGGAAATCATAGAGTGTACCAGGTTTACCGAAGAATCTATCATAAATAATTCCATTAGTTTCATCCACGCTTTGTAAATTGGAAAAGAACTCACTGATGTTCCTCTGTAATCCACGTAAACTGCCTTTCCAGATTCTCTTTATGACTCTCAGCCGAGCTCTGCTCCTTAGCTACTACCCCGATATCATGATCCAACTTCTTCAACTTGAGCTCTGAATCTGCAATCTCCTGTTTCTTAGCTTTTAGATCACGTTCCAAGTCTCCCATTTCGTTGTCGAACGCTACTAGCACGGCTCGTTCGGCTTTAAGCTTGGCCTCGGCTGCTTTGTAGTCGGCCTAGAATTCATACGATTGTGAGTTAACATCGAAC
Source organism: Kwoniella europaea PYCC6329 (assembly GCF_036810445.1). Classification (NCBI taxonomy): domain Eukaryota; kingdom Fungi; phylum Basidiomycota; class Tremellomycetes; order Tremellales; family Cryptococcaceae; genus Kwoniella; species Kwoniella europaea. The sequence goes on from NC_089487.1 coordinate 5,025,030, forward strand.
CCTCCGGGTCACATCACAACAGATCGCCCTCACTTGCTGAGCTTGAAGAGTCTTCTTCAATTCGGAATGTTCCGCCTTGGTCTTCTCCTGAGCAGCTAGAGCTTCTTCTACTTCAGCCGTGGCAGCTTCAAGATCGCTTTCAATTTGTTCTATCAAGGTAGAGTCAGTGTAAGTTGGAAAGCGAACACGCATTGCTCGTATGATGTGTTAACTCACGTAATTCGAGGTCAGCAGTTTGCACCTCCTTCTGCCTAGTCTTGACCTGAGTAGTCTTTTTCCCAAGTTCTTTCTTTTTATTCGCTATATCCGCCTATAAACATCCGTCAAATCAGCTCCTTCACTTATCTGGTGTGCATCCCCGGTTGTTGGCTCACCTTGATCTCCTTCAATTTGGAATCTTTGTTGTTTTTGAAATCAGCCATCTCCTTTTCAAGCTTCTTCACATCCGCACTAGCCTGCTTCTGCTTCTCCTTAGCTTGATTGACAACCTCTTTTAATTCTGCTACGAGCTTTTTGGCATTTTCAACTTCCGCAACAATCTAAACGATTCCAATGAACTCATCAGCTAATCACACATCCTTCTATTTCGTGATAATGATATTCAACAAAGCCGAAAACTCACCTTAGTTGCATTACTTCCATTGACCTGTTCCTCCAACAACCTAACTTCATGTCCCTTCAGATCCAATTCTCTCTTATCCTTCTTATATTGATCAATCACTTTCTTAGCTCCGTTGAGTTGTTTCACAACTTCATCGAGCGATTTCTTATGTTGGGTGATCTGATTTTCGATATCTCTCAACTCTTGTACCTTTATTAGAATTCCTTGAGAGGAAGGTGCAGATCCACCAGACAAAGTACCAGAAGGATCGTATACATCGCCTTCCAGAGTAACAGATTTGACACCGATGTTTTTGTTGAAGGTCACTGCCTGAGCTGCTTGTTTGTCGGCACAGATGAAGGTATCGCCAAATACGTAGGCCATAGCTGCTGAAACGTCGTCTGAATAACCAACCAGGTCAAGTGCGAGGTTCACTTTACCAGGTGCGACTTGTTTGGCTGAAGCGAGTTTCTATATGTCGCTTTGTCAGCTTGACGCTATAGAGAGCTGAGATGAGGATGGCTGACTTACCTCGGCAGATATCTTGAAAGCGTTGATTTTGTTCAATGGAATGATAGTGACTCGTTTCCTCAGTTTACCTTTTTCAAGCAATTGAGAACCGACTTTCTCATCTTGAACGACAACGTTATACAACTTTCCACCAGCACAGATTTCTAGTGCAGTAGAAGACTTGAAGTTGGCTTGATCGAGGTCGACCAAAGTGGCCACCAGACCTTTGACTTTACTTCGATCGAAGTTCGGCTCAGGATCGGAATAACCAAAATCTATAGCTGCAAGTCGTGACTTGAGTGCGTCTCGACGCTATGAGACAATAATTTTGTTCAGCTGTTATTCTTGAACTGCAAATCGCAGTTTCAGCTCACCTCCATTAGTTCAGTTATCTTCGTCTGATGTTCAGCTTGAGTGTCCAACAACTCCCTTTCCTTGTTCTCGTCCCAATCAGCACTTTCCACCTGTTTCTTCAACTTTTCCACCAAAGCCTTTTTACTGGTTAGCTCCTGGATCAATCCCGCACCTTCCTTTTCAGCTTTCTTAGCTCGAGGTTCCTTCTCTTTGATTTCCTTCTCGGCTAATCCCATTTTGACTTTGGCTTGTTCAGCTTCTGTACCAGCTGCTGCTAATCTAGCTTTAGCCTCTGCCAGTTGTCCCATATATCCTCCCGCATTCTCATCGTCTTCTTTGTTCGATGATAAACCGGTGATGAGCGATTGAAGTAATTCTTCGAGTTTGTCAAGCTCAGCTTGTCCTGCGTCATAAGCTGACTTAAGCTCAGCAAACGCCGCGGCGTCTTTGGTGGTTTGATTACGTCGATCTCCAAGCGATTTCTCAGTCTACAAACGAGATCAATAATCAATAAAAGCTTCCGAGGGATCTGCGGAGCGATCAAGCTTACCTCTTTGACAGCTTTCTTAGCACTGTCAACTCTCTTAACATCATCTTTCAAAGTACCTTCTATAATCTCAATCTGAGTTTTCACTTTGACCAATTCGCGATCAAGGTTATTCACAGCATCACTGAGCGCAGAGATCTTTCCCCCTTTTGCCATTTCCTATTGTGACGAACGAGTGTATCAGCTCTCAACTCCCTTCGACGAACAGGTCAGCGAGAAGTAGCTCACCTTCTCTCTTTTTCTTCGAATCTCTTCTAATTCCTCTTCCATGCCCTGACATTCCCTTCCACCTCTCTCAACATCCTCTTTCGCAGCTTCGATATCATGATGCTTCAATTTCAGATTTTCAGCTGCTTTCTGAGCTTTCTCAACTGATATAGTCCATTCGTAAGCTTTGACCAGACGAGTCAACCTTTCAAGTTCCGATGTGGTCTTTTGATATTCTAGATATGATCGTTTCTCTGCACGTAATTTTTCTAATTTCGGATCGATCTCCTCGCGTAGTAACTAAACAACATATCCAGTATAATTAGTATCTACGTACACATATGCAACAACTGAACGTCGGGTTGCTGAGATCATATACGTTTGATGGAACTAGATCAGAAGATACACTTACACTTTCAATCTCCTCAACTTTCTTATCCTTTTTCGCCATCGTCTTCACAGCTTTATCCTTCCTCTCCTCGAACATCCTCGTTCCGGCAGCTTCCTCGACCATACCCAATATCTCTGCAGGTTTCATATTCAGCACTTTCGTAATTTTACCTTGCATAATCAGGAAATTGGGGTTGTTGATGTTCAGTTGAACCGATTGAAATAAATTTTGAAGAGCTTGCAAAGTCGATTTGTGTCCGTTAAGTAGGTATTTTGAGATATTACCCACGGCGATCTATGGTGGATGTAAACATATCAGAATCTGTAGTATTGCATGTGGTACGAGATGGGAGACAATGATGAGATGGTGGACTCACCTGCCTGGTAACTGTTATCTGAGGTGCATTCTCAAATCCTAACGGTGATTTACTTCTATCTTGATTATTGAATACTATAGTTACGCTCGCTTTAGTCACACCGGCTTGACCTCTATGTTCTTATACGTCAGCTGGAAATCGGAACAAGAGCAGACACCGAAGAGCTAACCTCTTATATATCAGATCCATCAGATTATTCGCTCGTACCTAATCAAAGTCAAGCATCCGCATCAGCTATTGTTTCCTTTAAGGGTAAATGAGAGATAGAGAAAGCCGAATGAGTTGAGTACTTGTACTTACAGACTGCATATTCGTTATACCCAATACGAAACATATCGCATCCAATATATTGGATTTACCTGAACCGTTCAATCCGGTAATAGCATTGAAAGACTCGTCGAAGCCTAACAAAATAAGAAACTCCATCAATATGGTTTAGAACAAGGTGCAAGTATACGGTTCACATACCTGTCACAGTGGTTCTGACAGGGTATGACTTGAAACCTACACTCAACGATTAGTAGGCAGTACAGTGAGATGGCATGCTGGGTCAAGTGTACATACCGTCGAGGATCAGTTCTTCAATCCTCATCTTGATATCCCCGACTGTAACAAACTCTTATCTAGTAAGTTCTATTATAGATTCTCCAGCTTCTATCTCCTATAGCACCCCGTTGACTAGATTTGTGCGAATGGTTGGCAGGAGGTTGTTTCGGTGGACGTCGAGGATGATGTTGATGATGATGTTGTTGTTGTTGATGCTGAGAGGAAGAGAGACGCGTGAAAATGAGATTGATTTGTTTACATACGCGAAATATCTCTAAATGGGTGACCAATTTACACACACGCACACCCACACCGTTTTTAGCTCGGTTTGTTTGTTTGGTTCCATTCTTCCCATTCGACTGTACATGGGCGTATCGTGTATACATACATATCATAACCATAATTGCAGCTCAAGCCATATCATATATCGTAGGAACGTCCATACCATCAATTCTTATCATCACTTCGAACCCGTGTTGCTCTTTTGACTCCCAACCTAAGGCAATCTAGATATATATTGTGGTATGGGTGTTTCACTTCAACACTAATTCCTACTTTTCTTCTTACTACCTTCTCGACCATCCCTCACCGCTCCATTCCTCTTCCTACTTCCTGAATCACTCGAGCCACTCCCACTAGATGGATAAATGATCGTCTCAACATCGACGCTCCTCTCATTACTTACGACCATCAAATACCCTTCGAGAGGTAACAGTGTATCTCGTTCTATACAATCTTCTACCCAATCTACGGAAACTGCCCTTCTACCAGGCTCACTTTCCATCTCTTTGACCATCCTATAGATTTCTGGATGGTCTCCTGCAAGAGATACATTCTGATCGGGTGATAAGAGGACAATGAGGAAGGTAGCCGATTCGGAAGATGCAATTATACCACCACCATTCTACGTAACAACATCATCAAGTAAATAGAAGGCTTTGGATGCTCCAATGAATCACTTACAGTAATAATCATTTCAGTAAGTCTCTTTTCCCTTCCTTCTCCCAGTACACAGAAAGTGTATGGCAACAAAACACCTCGAGTGAACACCTTTTGTTCCATTCTCGGAATCGCAACAGATATAGAGGCTATAGATGATGGGCGTCCTGCCCTCGTAACTGACACTGCAGTCCGTGTGGAAGCTTCACTAGCGGATGATGCGGCAGATGGAACGCAGGAACCTGGGATGGAATTATCACTTCTGGGGGATGAGGATGATCTCCTCGATCCTGATGGTGATTGAGATCGTAATGAGCTCTGACGAGTATCGTCTTCGGATGGTTCATCGTCTTCGTCTATGATAACTGGCTTGTTATCGGTCATACCACTAAATCATCGTTTCAGCTGGGGATGTACGCTATAGACTGTTGTCAGGAGGTAGATAGACTCACTCCTGTTGATCCTCGTTCTGTTTCTCATTGTCTTCTACGTCATTCTGACTTTGTTTGGCCCCGTTATCATTTCCTTCTGTCCCATCCTCAGTTTCTTCAACTTTGCTTCCACCTGGTCGAATCTTACTGTCACCATTCTCGGGCTTAACCTCTACCGGCTTTGGCTGACTCTCTTTCTCATCCTTGATATCGGCAGAGCTGACCTCTTCATCTCCATTTACCTGCTTCCTAGTCTCTTCCTTCACATGGATATCTACGATGACACCTTGTCCGCTGCACACAGTTTCTTCTACTGGGTTGATCGTATGCACTCGATTAGGCTCCTCCATAGCATTAGCTTGACTTTGCTCAACTTGTTCCCCATTATTCGCTCTAATTTCGTCAAAATGAATATCCTCTATCTGGAGTAATCGATCCCTTTGTGAATTGTTCGAGCTGGAAAGATCTGTAGCGTCCGAACCAGACGTAGGCACAGGCTCTTCGATCGATATCGAAGCTTCTTCCTGGGTTTTATCTCTTTTCGCTTCCTCTTGTGAATATCGTCTTTCATCGGCAGTTGACCCGACGGTCTTCTCCCTGTCCCCTACTACACCATGCCCTAATTGATCAGCTTTGGCTCGTAGGTATTTTCTTGGATCTTGAGCCAGCCTTTCGACGTGTTTGGCGGGTGCCGTGTATGATTCTGGTGATAGCTGGATTCTCGCTTCAAGTCTGTCAATTTCTTGTTGAGATAGGTATCCATTGAAACCATAGTCAGAGCTAAGGGTTCGATAAGAATTATGATCATTGACCAATTTCGGATCGTATGTAGCCCTATACACCGATCAACCAATCGAACAACTCAATATCAACTCGACGTAGTGATTCAGATACAGTAGGGGTTATCCTCAAATCCCGAAAGCTTTGCTCACCTTACTTCCCAGCCACCCCAACTCTCATTCTCCCCTCTAATTCTCCCATCCCTCAAACACTCTTCTGCCCAATCAACTCTCAATACCTTCTTTCTCGATCCATACTGGTACACCCGATGATCATCCGCTGACGATACCCTGGCGAGACGCTGGACTAACTCGTCCCTCGTCCATTCGCCTATCTTTGGTATTTCCTGGGGTCGATCAATAAGCATGACAGTATGTCTTGGATAAGTCTGAGGAAGGTGAATGAGGATGGTTGTGACGTAAGAGGCATTAGGTTTGACAGATAAGGATCCGCCGTAGTACTATGTCAACACCCCATACAACTTTAATCTCAGCTTTCAACATTCAAGTTCTTAATATACCAGACGAGTGTAGTTGATAATCTATGGTCCTGCATATATGTTAAGGATAATACTGTACCCACCTTGATCTTATCCATCAGGTCCCTTCTGTTCCAAGCCTCATTGGAACTTTCATTCTCCCTCGGATGAATGTATATCGTCAATCCCTTGAATAGGTTCCAACGACTGCCCTGTCCCGGATCTTGTTCCCTTGAAACTGGCGTGTAGTGATTTCTGGACGATCTTCTCGGTGATGTTGGTGGTGAATGTGCTCTTGAATAAACAGGTGGCGTTTGGGTAGGGTACGAAGGGGGTATATAGGTTTTTTGATTGTCATAGTAGTCTTGCCAATCTCTTGAGCTTGGAGGATCTCTCATTGTGGTCGTGTGTTGAGTTGGTAAGTATGTAAGCAGGTGGGGTTAGTGAGCTTCGAGTAGTGTATGATGTGGTGATGATTTAATTCAACGTCAAGAATGCAGCAAAAGGGGAAAAGAAGCCATTTGCGGATGTTCAAATTCATGACTATGTTTATATGGGGAATGGTTTCAAATTTACGCTTCAAGGGGGTTGAGTGTCTGTGCGTGTATGTGTGTGTGTGCGTGTGTGTGTGTAATCAAACAAGGAAAGAAGAAGGAAGGAGCAAGCACAGACCATAGACAATAATTTCAAGGTTGTTGACACACTTGGGACGGTTAGCTTCTTTCCACAGGTGTCATGTACTGTATCACCAAGATCTCAAGACGATGATCAAGTTGATGACTGACATGCACTGAATCAAGCCAAAGAAAGTCAAAGTAAAATACAGTAAGCAAAAGAAACATGTGGAAACGCTAATTCTTTCGTCTTGAAAATGTCTATTGTTCCTCTCGTCCGTACTTGATGGAATAGTATAACGTTGTCGATGCTATGGGATAGTCTATGGTATTGTAGTGTACCGCTATTTTTATCCAGGTATTGCGGAATGTGACCTATCATCTGTGGACTAAATGGTCCGCTACTGGTGGACGTGGTACTCTTCGTACCACGTAAAATGTTCATCGTTCTATTATTCAGGTCATACTGTACTGCTGCAGATAATCACCATACATCTCATTCATTTCATTTCGTTTTGTTTGTTTTAATTCTTCTTTTACTACTTCACCTGATTTACTCTTTCTACCCAACATTCCATTCTGTTCCTTCCGCTGATCCTTTTCACCTTTTTTCCAATAGATTTGTAAGATTGATAGATTTATTCCTCTTCCTGATATAGATAGATATTTCATTTGGATCCATGGATCCGTGTAAATATACAAACAACGTTTAATATCGTTCCCTTCTTCTTCTTCTTCTTCTTCTTCTGGTTTCAATCACAATCATAAACGGAGATGAAAAATAAAAACATGATGAAATATGATGACAACTTGATTACCTCAACAACAGAAACCAAAAACAAAAGCCCAAAACCAAAACCAATACTGAAATCAAGGTAAGATATAACCAGCGGACCCGAATTAATGAAATTCCGTACATATATAAGACTGCGTTATATATCATATTTCATACCGTTCGGATCCGACTCCAGAGGATTCATAATTTCATGAACCGATACCTGAGTTAGATTGTTCGCAGTGGTCATCGTGGGTAATATCGATTTTTCATTTGTGATCGGTTGTTGTTGTTGTTGTTGTTGTGATATTGTTGAATTTTGAAAATCATCGTATTTGAATCTCACACCTTCTATTCCCATATGAGTCAATTTCGAGCTATTATCGTTACTGTTGATTTCTCCATTCATTGTAGTGGTTGTTTCAGCTCCGGCTCCAGCTTCAGCTTCCGCTTTTGCTTTTTTGGCTTTTGCTTTTCTTCCTGGACGTCCCTCATCTGGTACACCAGGTTGAACAGTCCACCAACCTCCTTTCCCACCTGAGTCATCAGGTGTTCCATCAGGTTTATTAACTCGGACGAACATTTTTCTATTAGTGTCAAATGAACAAACAAAAAAACATCAGCTGTCATTTCTTGTGCATATAACCCATTAAATGATAATGAGGAGGAAAAAGGAAAGCGGCGAAGGAAGAGGAGGTAAACCAACTCACTTTAACGATAAATTATGTCTTATACTATTCTGCCAACCTGCCGTTTTCTTTTCATCTAGAGTTTTGAAGAATGGGAACCTATCCGCTATCGACGAGTAGATCTGAGATAGTTGTAGTCTACAGTCGGGAGCAGATTCAATCGCATGTCGAATCATCTCATGATATGGATAAGGTGGTTTACAGTCGTATCCCGGTGCATCACCTTCAGTTGGTAGTTCATTAACTTTTCTTCCACCACCGGTGGTGGAAGTGGTAGAGGTAGAAGGGATAGTAGATGATATTATTGAAGATTGACTTGTTGATGAAGAATTGGGTGCTTTCCTCCTTAGACTGGTTGAGATTGCATCTTCTTCCTCATGATCATCATCCCCTTGTTCCAAACCGGAACCATTGTTCGGAGTTGTATCATTCAACGGTACGAGGTAATCTATATCCTCATTCAGTTGTGGTAAGAAATTGAATTTTGATATTGCTTGAGGAGGCGGTGAGAGTGTACCTCTAGATGATCTGTTGAATTTCTTTTGCGAAGAAGACATCATTTCCTTGGCAGAGCTAAATCCACCTATCGTTCTTCTTCTCTTATGGCCATTACTGTGGGTTGTAGATGGTCCAGTCAATAAAGAAGTGATGGGCGATCCCTCGACTGCTTCAGCAGCAGCTAACAGACCATGTAATTTATCAGGTGTTGAAGCTCTTCTTCTATGCTTCGAGCTAAAGCCTGATTCGGGTGATTGACTAGCACGACGTTTCTTACTTTCCACCATCGTATCATTCACATCGATATCGATATCGATATCATTATCTCCAGGTAATGATTTGGCTTTTAACGTAGGTGTCTTATCTGCCAGGGTAGCTATCTCGGCAAATTCCTCTAAAACAGATCGAGTAGCGGGTGTATCAGGTAATTGTCTCTTGGAGCTAGATATGGGTGACACCAGAGTAGATTGCGTAGGTGATCTTGATTGACTTTGACTCTGATTTTGTTTATTCTTCTTTGACGATGCATGTATACCACCGCTGATACCGGATGTTTTCGTCGTTGTCTGTTTGACGGGTTCGATATCCTCTTCGTCCGTTATATCTTTACCATGCCATACCAGTCCGCGTATGTTGGGTGGTTCAGACGAAGTACCAGTTGGATAGTCCCATTGTGAGTGAGGAAAGGCTGCTAATACAGCTTTGGAGATTTCCTCAACTTCGGGAGCTCGAGGGAATCTTTCAAGGAGTAGGTGTCGGATACCATTGAGTGGCATACAGGGTGTGAGGACTGTGTGAGGAGGTGGTAGATGATGGAAGTTTGTACGGAGCCTAACAAATCCAAGAGTTTCAGCATACATTTAATGGGTTTTACTCAAACAAGTAGAGGATGGTGTGGTGTCTTATCGATCATATAGGGAATAGTCATGGTCATGATTGATCACTCACCAAGAAATCAAATCAATACTCGCTCCATTCCTCAAAACCATCTTTGCCTGAAAAGCAGGTGCAAGTGGGCTGCTACCTTCTTTTTTGTTCGTATCTACAGTCAACCTATCTTGTTGCTGCTTTACATTATCATCTTCTACTTCTTCCTTGTTGTCATTGTTGTCATCGTTGTCATCATCATCGAATAATTTCCTTTCGATCTTTGTCCGTTCACTTGCCAGACCCCTTTCGGACCTACCGTACTCCCCTGGCCGATAGGGCGAGTATGGGGTATAGGTGGTAGAGTGATACCTAGATGAAGAAGGGTGATTGGGATCGAATGAAGGTGGGAATCTCAATGACCCTATACCATTTCCATTGTTTGTTGATGTGGATACGGAGATGGATATGCTGGATGAGGTAGAAGGGGACATCGATAATGGTGTAGGATAGAGTTTGTTGATGGATGTGGTGGTGTTGTTGTTAGAGGTTTTACGAGGTGATGTTCGAGTTGGTGGTGACTAATAGAATATAACAAACGAAATGGTCAACATGATTTCCATGAATTGATGAGTAATATGAGAAATGGTTGATGGGATACTTACTTGTACAGCACCAAGAAGACTTTCTTTCCCAGCAGGCATTGTTCAAAATGACGATAGATAGATTGATAGATATTATGTTCCCTTCGAAACAATAACCAATATTAGCTTAGCTCATAGACTTCAGGAGTGTTTACGAGGAAGTATGTTGGATATAAATGATAAGCAGGGATGTCGAGTGGGATGAGTCAGGTCAATCGGACAGACTCTCATCGAATGAATGACTCAGATGTAGAAGTCACAAGGAGGCTTTCTTTGTCCCATTGTTTTTCCTCTCCCTCCACTATTGACAGACCAATGAGAAGTTGTAGTCAACTCACTTTACCGTATATACCAAAATCTGTAATTGACTTTTCGAGAATATCTTGATGAGCAAGGGCGAATATATGAGTAGGTCGATAGATGAATAGGTTGAGACGAGATCAGACTGTCTAACAGAGTCAAAGGTTGTACAAGCCAAAATGTACCAAACACAATACAAAGAAAGGGAGTTTCACGATGTAACGTTGTTTATTCGTTTATTCGTTTATTCGTTGGGAAGGTGGAGGTGAATATGAAGACTGACTATCCAAGTCTACATATAAATGCAGTAAGAGCAAGCTCTACGTATGAAGAATGAGAGTGAGAATGAGAATGATGATGGTGGTCAACAACAACAACAACAACGATACTGTATAGTGGTTGGATGTGTGATCAACGATTTGTCTGGAATCTATTCAGGGATCAAAATCGCAAATGTAAAAACAAAAACAAATAAACAAATCTTATTCCCACTCATCTACTCAAACATCGGACATACTGTGCTTGACTGACTATTTGACATGTAGTGATATATGCACACTGTCTCATGAGGATGTGGATGCATGATCATGTGGTACAAACGGAGTTGATGCATGGGTGGTCTGAAGAATACAACGATGAACAACAATAACAAAACCAAACCAACCAATCGATAATATGATCGTAGAAATGCCACAACACTCTCTTCCGCCACGTTTTCCCATTTCGACGTCATCACCGCCATGTACAGCACATTCTAAGAGGGTTTCTCGTAATCTTTCGAGAAATCGATACCCTAAAGACAGGTATGCATGTCAGCGAGGAATGCATAAAACAGATACTAAGAGTCGATCGTATTGAGATGACAATGAAGAATATCCAACTTACCTGCTCTTTCATATGTGTGTTGGTGATCTTCAGGGCCCTCGTGGTCTTCTTCTTCTTCTTGACAGGTGCGACATGGGTAAGCTTGGTAGGAGCAGGTATAGCTGAACTCGCAGTGAGTTCCTCTATGAGATGCAATTAGAGTAAAGGGAATTGTCAGTTTCAGGGTTATGTACGATGCAGATGATCCAATAGACTGACGCTCAGCAAGTAACTTCGTAACATCATCCGTCTCTGCCATTGGTACGTCCGCCCAAGAAAAGATGAATTCTGTGGTAAAGGGCATATAATTAGCACAAGAATCAAGCAATGAAGAGACAATATGGTTGTAAGGGGAAGAAGTTAGTATTATTAAGACTCACCATCATCAACCCTTTTACCAGCCAATCCTTTTTCCCTCTCATGATCCCAAAAAACCGTCTTCCACCTTCCATTCCCACCTTCATTGATCAGATACCCATTCAAGTTCTTCCTTCCTAATCTAGGTAAAGGGATGTCCTTGAAATGACCAGTCAAACCTCGCATGATCAATACTTCTCCTTTGGCCTCCAGCTCGCCCAAGGGGTTGATACCATTCGGCATAGCTTCTCGAAGGGTCTTCACTGGGATACCAGATGTAGGGGTCGAATGGATTCGGATATGCGAACGGAGTTCAGGAAGAGTATTTAGGGTTAAGTCGGGCTAGAAGACCATATAAACGTGAGCACCATGGCTTGATTAGTCTATCGGAGCGTATGATTGGATATGAAAACTAAACTTACGATATACATAAATACATTATTGATCTCTTTGAAATCTACCCTATCCATACCTTTGAGCAACTCTAATGCGGCAGTGGCATCTAATCCAGGGGATGTTTCCTGTACTCTGAAATAGGCATCATGATAACTCATCGTAGCTGCTCGCTATATAGACGGTATCCAAAGATCAGTATGAATCATGTACATGAACATGGGGGATATAAATCTTAGGAAATAAGCAAGGAAGAGCCCACCTTGAGCTGATGAAACAAGTCTAGAGCAGCCGTCCTGACGTCCCTGTACATCCCATGACTCGCAGAATAGATTGGTCTTCCATCCGCACCCGTCGGTATATCTGGAGCGAGAACAATATCATCTACTGTCAGTGACCGAGCAGATGGTGGCACTAAAGGATAGAGAGTGACATACTAGGCTTAGACCTTTTACTCTCACCCTCTGTTTCCCCCTCCTGCTTCACACTAGAAACGCTCGACGCTCTCCCATTGGTACCGGGTTGAGGGGAGGTGGAAGCCCAGGATGGTGTTTTACGTTTACCGGGGTGCATCGTAGGGTGGATGATCACTAATGAGCACAGAAAAGCGTGCTCCTCCGACTCAAATGGTGCAGTGAGGGTTGGAGAACGAGAAAGAGGATACGAGATATAACAATGAACTGTGGTCTTCTGAGGATCTACAGTATGAAGTGCAGTGAGAGGCAACGGAAGCAAACTTGTCTACTGATGTGCGAGTTGGTAATACGTAATATGAGTATCATGTACATGACCGAGGACAGAGGCACGGACCCTCCGTCGGATCACATCCCATCGAAATGTTTCGTTGTTGGTCCGGAGCAATGTTAATGTTGTATGCAATGGTGACAAGCATCATCACGATAGGAGACATTACATTCTTCACCTATCTGATATGGGATTGCGGGGTCGTTGGCTGTTTATCCCTCGTGAAAGTGTAGTGTTGATATCTACATCCCAGAATATCGTCCCCTGTCTATCTTTCTATGGGAATACAAGTACCCTTCACCACCTCATCATGCTCCGAGATCGTATACGTCCACCATCCGCCTACTCAAGTCTTCCTCCTCCTACAGCTATAGCATCATCTTCACGACATGATATCAATGATGGTCAGTATCGCCGTCGCTTACCGTCACGCTCACTTCCTCGACGACGCAGCTCACCACCTCCCTTGAGGGATCGGATGAACCACATGTACCGTGATGCTCCCAGAGCAAGATCACCCCCTCGTCAGCCCAGACGACGATCCCCCCGCCGCAGAAGATCGCGGTATGATGATATCCGAGATGGTGATCGAGGAGAAATACCCATATCGCCTACGACTACCACCAATACAGATGATAGAAGGAGATCAACAGGGAGTAGTTTTTGGAATGGTTTCACTTTCTATGTGCATTCCCCTGGAGGCGGGAGTGGAGGAGCAGATCAGTGGAAGAGTAAGAAGGGAATTGATAGATTGATAGATACGATCAGGGTGAGTCATTAAGCATCGTTCAAGACGATATCAAGATCGATTATGCTAGGCATTCCACATTATTTCGTGCCGAGCTGATGACTTGAATGTACAGTATCACAGCGGTTCAATCTCCCGTACCCCCTCTTCACCCTCGGTAACCCACATTATTTTACCCCTGAACCCCGCCTACCCGCAGAATGTAGTACTGCAGATACTCCCTAACGGACCGGATTTGGTATCGCTAGAACCCCAGCAGGATTGGACAGATAACGATCTCATACGTTATTTCGCATGTCTCAGAGGTATCATACCGACAGAAGAACCTAGGGCCGTGCATTCGTCGAAAAGAAAGGTGCTACTAAGGCAGGAATGGATAGATGAATGTGTGAGGCAAGACAGGGTTGTAGGCAGATTTGACGATTTTGCAGGGTGGGAAATCAAGTGGGTGTATTACTAGAGTATGGAATTTTATCACCTTGAGGGTCGATGAGGGTATATGTGAACCTTTCAGCTGTGCGATTGGAACCAGCACAACCATGTGCTGAAGAGATAGAAGAGAGCTGATATGGTATCGTTAGGGGCACATACGATCCTTAACACGTGAATATAACACCCTGGGGCGAACTACCAACACCGTATCAACAGCCATCATCTACCCCTCCTTCAACTTCCAATGTCCGCCAAACCCATTTGAGAGTCTTATGAAACGCTCCAACTCATCTAGCAGTTCTTTTTCCGCTCCTCAAAGCCATAGCAATATCCAAGATAACCATTCTGTGCCACCTCTTGCAGCTAGGATATCGAGTCGGCTTGCTGAAGATCCGTCGATCCCATCTCGAGCGATGGACCAGCCGGAGAAAGTTGATGGTCCTGCCCAAGATCCTCGTAATTCAAGAGAAACAGCCGACGATCGTGGGAAAGCGACGTCCATGGATCTCGATGGAAATTCCATGAAGGAACAACCTGTGAGATTCAAAGTCGAAGAGTGAGCTATATCCTTCGAACCGTGAAAGCGATGCTTAGCTGACAACTACCTAATGCCAGACCTAGCATCATGGAGATGGAGAAAGCGGATGAACCACCACCTGAAACTGAGACTCAAACACCAGTTCCATTATCCAATGACGAGGATAAAAAGCCTCTCATCGATGAGGGCGTCAAAATTGAATCACAACCCGAAACACCCGATTTGCCTTCCCAGCAGCATTTACCGATGAATACCCCGCCACCCCCTACACCACCAATGGTAGCTTCGATCACCATAGACGGAGATGACATCGGTGTCACCAGTGTAAAGAAACATCAACATGATATAAGAACGACAGCTACACCGTCACCACAACCTCGACCCACCATGCAACCAGCCAAATTATCGACCCCTCAGTTGCGTAGCGAACCGAATCTGGGTAATATCACCCCGTCTTCGTCGTATATTGAGATTCGCCCTGATATCCAGCCTAAAGGGATGTTCGCCAGAGGATTGTTACTTCCTTTAGGATTCCATGTTTCTGGATCAGTGAGGGAAAGAAAGTTTATCGAGCTGGCAATTACTGTAAGTTAATCATGCTTCACTTTATATTGATACTGCAATACTGATGGTATACAATACTATTTTGACTGCATGGCAATAGCGTACAGGCGGAGGTTTAATCGTACCTGAGCCCCAAGCTACCATCCATATCCTCCCTCTGTCACTCACTGAATTGCTCATCGAGCCCGCACACTCGCGAATCGTACGGGAAATCTCATCTGATCCCACCCGGGCAGTCGTTTCCGCAGATTGGGTCAATGACTGTATTGAGACTGATCGATTGTTATCACTTGACAAGTATCGGATGATCCCGGACGATAACGATAGTGGGAATGGAAACATGATGACTCCTCCACCTACTGAAAGGGGCTGAAAGGTTCGTTCATCAGAAAATATTTTATCGGAAAATTAAGATTGATTTGTTGAATGTTTGGGATGACGATAAGGAGTTGTTATCGGATGTCGGATCGAAATCGGATATCTCCCGTGGTTCGTCTCGCTAAATTGTGATATCGAAAAGGTTGTATGTCCTATCGGATTTCTTGTGGTTGTATATGCTACTGATTATGAACGGATGTACTTTGTTTGATCTGTTGGAATATCAAAGGGAAAGTGGGGAAGAGTGGGGTGAATCGGATTGACTGTACGAGTACTATTGATCCATCAAATGTCCCGTACATGTCACAACAACGTGTCAAAGGTATACCTTTGAGGGACGCGTTAGTACAAGATGATCCGAGTAACGATCACGACTGCACAAGCGATTCACTCGAGGAAGATCATGGATGTATATGAAACGTAAACCCCTATCATCATCATCATCATCCTCTCTCTTCTTTCTCTTCACCTTTAGATCCAAATTTGGTTATTTGTCCGTTCCATCCTAGACCCTTCCCGTTTCTCTTGTCATACTCACCCTACTCATCCTTGGTGAAAGAGAACATCCGACTTTCATACTGACTTCCCACACTCCGGGCTCATTATCTCTTTCACTTCCTCTTCCTCCGCGATACCACTACTTCCGTTTCAACGATGAAGTCGCTATTCAAGGGCAAAAGATTCTACATTTACTGTCCTCCTGATCATCAAGGTGAAGGAGGGAACGAAATCGTTGGCGAAGAAGATTGGGGAAAGGATGTAAGGTATTGCAAGAGTGATATCGAGGTGAGTGGGAGTTTCTATCCTTTTCCTTTTCCTTTTCCCTCTTAGTCGTAGGTGACCATACCGGGTTTGAAATTAATATGTTTGCTTTACAGTCATACGGTGGACAAGTCATCACCTCACCGAATTACAACGTCAATCACATCCTCATCCACCCTACTCATCTCGAACAATACCTGGGTAATTTCAACCACAACTGCGATTATGGTCGCTCTCATCTCAAACTCGATTTGATTCTTGATATTCCCCTTGAACAAGTCACTCCGATCGACGATTGGGATCAATACGAGTACGGAATTATCCCTTGGACGGTTGATAAGATCATTGAAAGATATGGAGACACCACTCCTTCAGGAACAAGGAAAGAGGTGATCCTCAAATTGGATTGGGTCAAAAGCTGCATCAGTGCTCAGAGAGTGTTGGACCAGAGATATGGGAAATTCGGGTGGGCAGGGATGCGCATTAGGTGAGTACAGTAATCCATTTCTTTCATATGTGAATTTGTTTCCTGTCACCCTGCAAAAAGCTAGTACACCCATACTATGCGAATTGATCGTGTATTTGGTTTTTCGATCACTGACTGGTTCGCCATCACTACAGATCTCAAATCGCTGTTAAGGATGAACCTGAAGATGGTACCGGTCATCCGCCTGCTAATCCGATTGAGGTATTGGTTGAAGATCTTGACTCTGTTTTCTCCACGCCAAGAGTACGAACCGAAGAGCTTCACCACGATGACGGCTAGTTGAGCGGGAGGAAAGGTAAGATTTCAATGCTGAAGTCTTAGAAACAATCAATAATTACCTCTAAGATTGAAAGCTGAATCGAATCCGGTTATTCCGTCATTTATACGAGTAGTAGTCCAGCCAATTACTCCGGTCATCCGGATGACTTCGCGCCTCCTTTTGTCGATCAAGCTAGCGACGATATAATGACAGTCAGCGGACCCGTCTCAGCTATTTCAGGCCAAGCAATGAATGAGGAATGGGAGAATGATATCCACGCTGAGGTGAGTGCGACTCATATTACCGTACTGTACTTGTTCGCATCTAATTAAAGACCATTGTTTAAGCTATGCTAATTGTTGTTGAGCTTTCAGCTCGATCGACTTCTTGATCAAAAGGGAAAAGAGAAGGCAGTTACAAGTCGAGCGAAACCAACAAACTCCCTGAAAATTCATCTTCATAGAGGCGCTTCCATCTTGAAGTTCGTTGTTGAGGTAAGCACTGGAAGAATGTTTTCCTGTGTTTTAGGTTTTTTGGCTAAATTTTTACCTCTGTTATAGGATCTAGGCCATACCACCTGCGCAATCGATGCAGCTGATGTCATTGTGCTCCAAAGACTTCACGTTGGACCTGGATCACTTCAGACCAAGAATGAAATCGAAAGACAACTTATCGAATCTGTCCAAGAAAATAAAAAAATTGTCTCCTCACAATGGTTGATCAACTGTCATAAGACCTGTAAAACCCTCGATGTGAAGGATTGGGTAATTTCAATATCTTCTGTGCAACATGCCGATGAATCCCTTGGGGATTCGAAATCTTTATTACAATCCGCCGACGCATCTGATGGTGAGCCTTGTAACTTCCTAAAACCATTGAGAGTACGCTTAATTAACCTTCAGCTTGACCATCACAGATTCAGAGATTGATCGCGATGAACATAGACATGGTGAAGATGCAGATGCTCAATTGTCCGAGCCAGAGATGGATCATCAAGTCTACAGCGTAACGGGTCGACCTAAACGTATTCGCGGAAGATCAACCTGGACATCCCCTTTGAAGAGAAGACAAATCGAGATGGACTCTACATCCATGTCCGATCCAATGGGCTTGAAGTCAAGCTCAAACTCAGCATCCAGTGTCAAACCTGCAAGACGTGCTAGAGGCACCATAAGCAAAGAAAGTGGTCTCAGATATATATGCAAGCTTTTATTAGCAAAACCCGAAGGCTTAGATACTTTGACATATCTGCGAGGATGTCAACCTAAAGTAGGTCTTGTTTCCGGCACGAATACGTGCTGATACTGATACCAAATTGATATTTGCCTTCCTACTGTCTGTTGTGTCTTACCTGTAGTGGCATGTCGTAAATTGGCAAAAATCTTATACTCGACTGAACGAGGGCGGTATCATCGATAGGATGGTGGAGACTCAGCGACTCGAGAGACACTGAGTGACACGGACATTATGTCGTTTGAGGCGAAGGAAGATTAGGGATTTTGATCTGTTTTATGTACGCTAAGGTGGTATTATCATCAAAGCCTTTCTGATGAATCTGACGGTCCAGTATAATATCAACCTTGACAGTAATGAAGAATAAATTGATACGATCAGGTATAGTTAGGTTTATGTACTGTACATGTCATATGCAAAAAGTGTGAATAACATTCGAGGCTATTCTGTATTCATTCTATACTGTTACTGTGAGTCATGTACATCACTAACAATCGTACAACAACACGGAAAGAATCGCAAAAGCTATATTGTTATACTATACTGGAACTGTGCTTGTTATCACTGGCACTGCAGTTAACTGTACATGCCGAGATTCAACCCCCTTTGAATCTTAGATCAATAAGATACCTCCTTCCCATCCTAATCTCTTCATTACATCCAGCCAAAAAATCGGTCTTTCAAATTCACTTCCATTAACTTCGTCGGAATCGGTACTGGTCATGATGTTCCTCTCTTCCCACATTTTCTCAACTAACATCCAGATAAATTTCGTATTACCAAATAACAATGAGCTTTTGTTCAAATTCAAAAACAACCCTCTGAAAAAAGGTTGTAAGGAAGGTAAACAATGACATGCTGAGATTGCAATTGGGAAAATCAATGTACGTATAAATTCGTTCGTCCCAGTGGTCGTTCCCGTGGTCGTATTCGTCATTCGCTTCTCCTTTTCTGTTCCGATCGGACTTTGGGTTCCAACAGTGGTTGTGGTGGTGGTTTGAGATTGTGTTTGTCTATTTTCTAATATCTTGAGTTGGTTGAGCAAATTGACAATTTCATTTATAGGTTCTTGAACAGTCGATAATTTCGGGAAAGGTCCATTTATAGTTATAGACAGTAATATTTTGGTCGATTCGTAGTACGCATCACTCATTAATTGACCTTTTAACTTTGTGTCCATATCTTCCATCTCATTTCCATTTGAACTTGATTGACGGACATGAAGATGATGGTGATTTGAATTTGGGAAATAATGTTTTTCCCTCCTGGATCTCTCATTCAACAAGACTTTAATCGCATTACCTCGTCTAACGAGTTCTTCAAGATCCAATGTACTTTTTTGGTATTGCTCCGTTCGCCATTCAGATAAAGCGACTGTTTCAGCTAGCGCAAGTAACTAGATGTGATGAATCAAGTGGGTTCGCATTAGCGAGGTGCGATGAAAGGTAACTTATCATTATCCTTCCTAGCGAGGAAAGAAAGGAAGAAAACTTACAGTGGTGTTATCTATATCATCTGAATTCGGTACGATCTCCTTTAACCCATTTGCCCTTCCAATCTCACTTCCATCCGATAAGAAGTCAATAGACGAACGATTCAACAACGATCTGTAGATTGGTAATAACTCTGACGCTTTATTTTCAGTGATAGACCCAAAGATATCTGTACGTATTATAGCCTGTAGGAAATGTCGATATCTTTTCCAAGGTGATCCTTTCTGCTTTTGATGTGAATCAGTGCTAGTGGGAATAGTGGAAGGTATAAATATTCCTAATTCAGGTGAATCTCTTAGAGCTCCCCATAGATATTTCCTAGCTATTCTAAGCGCTTCGACCCATTCATATGCTATTCCACCACTGAAGATCACGTATGATATGGCAGATATAGAGGAAACCAACAACCCATCGGTTTCATTCGGATTAGATGTCAGCGATCGTAAGCTCTTTATCGTTTTATCGAAAGATCTCTCGGCTACTTCTTTATCCTTCTCTCCTTCCTCTCCTTCCTCTCCTTCGTCTTCTTGAGGTGTCCTCAGCTCTTCTTCTTCATCTACTACTACAACATCATCCCAAACGACATCTTCCCCTCGGATATCCTTATCCTTATTGTTCCTGTTCTTATCTTCGTTCTTGTACACGCTGAGATGTAATGCCGCTAGAGCTTTCAGACCATTCATGACAGTATCATCCCTCATCGCCAGTGGAGCTAACAGATCCGCTGCTGACGATTTCATAGTGAACCCGAATTGCAATGGCAAGACGACATTGAGATAATGATGGAGATACCTATCGACCGAATCAGGCGATGGACTCGTACTAAGCGATCTAGGTGGGATGGGCGAGGGTGAAACCAAATTGGATAATATGTCGGGTTGACAGTTCAGAAGGTATATCCATAGATCTTCAAAAGAAGATTCGGGATTGGATAGTTCGATAAGTGAAGAGGGAGTATCGGGATTGGAGCTTGAACCTTGATTCTGATAATGATTTTGATAGTATTCTGCAGGAGGTGGATAGGTGAAACTTTTAGTGAACGGTCCTGCGATCGCATTAGGACTTGGACAAGGAGATGGATGTTGATATTGACTTTGATGAGGGCCCTGAGAATGATTTGGATTCCATGGATGTCTCGCCAACGAGCCTATTATAGGATGGTTCAGACTGCTCATCAGAGGTGCCCAGGTCAATGGAGCGGATGAATTATGAGATTGGGCGACGACCTGTGGGTATATGGTTGAGGAGGTGGGAACGATGACTGATCTTGAGGGACCACTCATAGATGAAGATGATATATTGTTGTTGTCTTCCAATTCCATTCCATCGTCTACTTCTTCTTCTTCTTCTTCCTCCGTGTCTTGTTTATGTCTTTTCCTCTTAAACGGATTACTGGAAGAAGCAACGATTTCGAGGTTGCCGCCCATCTCACTCCGATACTCTTCTATCTGTTGTTCTGGTTCTGGTTCTGGTTCTGGTTCTGGTTCAGCCTTTCCTTTTCCCTTTGCTGTTGATGTCGGTGTCGGTATCGGTTTCGGTTTCGGTCCTGTTTTCGTTTTGGGCTGTACAGTCTTCTTACTCCTTCGTCTCTCGCTGGATTTCTGTTTACTATTGATTCGATTTCCATCACATTACAGCCAGCCATCTTGAGCTAATCTATCACATATGATATGATATAGCGGATAATCACTTACATCTTTTCTCTCAACTTCATCTCCATATCTTTCTCTTTCAACCATGATGGTCTCTGGACCGAGTATCCCATACATTCCAGTCCCAATCTCGCACAGCTATCACAAGTGGGTTTGGCTTCATCGCATCGCTTCATGGATTGACAGTCAGCACCGTCACCGTGTCTTGGACTCAAATGGTGAAGAACAATTTATGAATACGAAAGCGATTATGTCCTCACCTTCTTACGTATCCTACAAGTTATACAACCCGTCTTTCCTCTCTTGATCGACGTTGGTGTCGGTGTCGTCGTTAAGATAGCATTGGCATCATGCTGTTGAGAGTGAATGTGGGTATAAGCAGGGATATGACTGGGACCTGCACTTGAGCTAGATGTGGAAGCCGAAGCCGAAGCCGAAGCAGATGGAGGATCGGAGTAAGATGATATTGGTGATATTGCAAATACCGATGTATTTGCCAAATAAGGATGTTGCTGCGGTTCATAACGTTGATAATAGTGTTGATGATTATTATTGCTGCCGCTGCTGCTACTGCTATTGTTGTTATTGTCGCGGTTTACATTGTTGTGACCGAAATAGTAATGGCTTGAATATGACATCTTGTTATCGTTCATTCCGAGGAGACATCGATGATCTGTTTATCTCCAATCCGGTCCTTGTCTGCTGACCTTGTTCTAAGTTGTTATAGTTATAATGAATGATGGAAGTTCCACAAATGATCAAGATTAGAATGAAAGATAAAGACGAGCAAATACGCATAAATAATCCAAATTCACACGTCGAGTAAGACAGCCTCTAAGATTATCTCTCTGCCCCTCTTCTCTTTCTCGGCGCAGTGGAATCGGCCACTTTCACATGGCGGTAGTCGGCTTCTACAAGCACACGGCACGAGTATTATTCCCCAAAGGGTTGATAATCAAATTTCATTCAATCGTGCCTGGTTTAATTGTTTTCCAATTCGTTTGACCCGAAACTCAAAATCCCAAAAAACGGGTAGAAACGGTCCGTGAATCGCCTTTTAAAGGTATGTCACCTATTGAGACTTATCTGATAAGGACATTTCAATACTCCGTATACTCTTGATCCTATCCTGTCTACATATTCACAAATGGTAGTGCATGATATGACAGCCAGATAGAAATACAATTACAATCCTTCATACCACCGTTCATCCGTGTATAGGTAGAGCATCAAAGCAATTATTTACCTTCTCTTTCCTTCAACTCCCTTAGAGCTCGTTCATACCCTCTACGTTCAGCTTCTTCCATCTCACTCGGCTTCTTCCCTTCTCCCTGGAGTTCATTGGCCTTCACATCCGCCTCGGCCTCTGGGATATTGGTAGACTTTATTTCCTTCTTTTCTTCCACTGGAGTGCTATCTCCCTCATCCAAGGCAGTCTCATCACCCTCCATGACCCTCTTCGCCCTCTTCTTCAAACTCTCCTTTCTCTCCTTGACCTTCTCGGGTTTGGTAAGATCTTGGAATTTCTTACTTAGGCTAATTTTCTCCTGTGGTGATAGAGAATCAAGCGATTCAATAGAAAGCAATCTCCTAGGTTGTTCCAATACGATCTCACGGGGTGCCGAAAATTTGTTTTGGAATGCTTTGGTCAGGCCTCGTATAGGCAGTGATATCGCTCCTACTATACCTATAAGAGTTGGCATTGTCATTGTCAGCTGACTGGCTACTTGAGGCCACGAGGACCCCGTAATTGGATGTTAATTACCTGCTGCTGGACGAGCAGTAACATTTACGTCTATTCGCAATCATGATCAGCTTTGAGAAGACCTTGGCGAATGGAAAACAGACATACAGCTCCTTCCCATCCCTTTGATCGCACCAACAAAGCCCTATTTTAATGATTCTTTATGAGATATGACCATACAGTAACAAAGAGGTGCACTGACCTCCTTCTTGGCGCCTTCCACTGGTTCTCTGACCAAACCCGTTATTCCATCCCAATAACCGTAGAAAACGCCTTTTGCACCTTCTTTCACTCCACTCTCAAAATCATCTACTTTACCTCTTTCTCTCACTTGTTCCGAACCGATCATCCTCGGAATGTTATCCATCCCTTCGTATATGTTATCGATTATATTGACCATTCCTAATTTTCACATCATCAGTCCTCCATTGGATACACAGGAATCGTAAACTGACCCTTTGGTATGGCTGTGGTAGTGTTGATTATTCCTTTTGGCTAAGATATACAATATCAACAGATCAATTCCTATGTACTCGTATGCTTTGATTTTCTCGAAGTGGTGACTTACCGGATTGTAAAAAATTTGAGCGATACCAGCATAATAACCCGTTATCGTACCCAAGATCGCACTCGCACCTCCACTGATGGGATCGACCACTCTCCTTTTCGAGTCGTACTCTTTCGCTCGGTGAACTTCCAATTCCTTCCAATCGAGTTTTCCCTTCTCGACCATCAAGGCAGCTACAACACCACTCAGCCTCAAACATAATTTGTCCGACCACCATGTCGCTATCTGATCAGGATCGATGTCGCATCTAGACGAATCAAGATGAAGTGTTAGCTCAGCAACAGGGACTAACAGTTCTGCATATTCACCTCATATTGAGCAAAGGCAGGTGATTATGGAATGATTCCACGCCTTTCACTTCGCCAGACTCCGACTTTATCTTATCTGCCATACCCTTGGCTGCGGCTTTTGCATGAGGAGAAGTAGCGAATTCAATCGCTTTGGCCAGATTTTCCGTCGTGAGAGTCTTTTGAGGGATCGGAGGGGGTCCAGCTCCCGCTTTATGTATCATCTCGCCCCAAAAGCTAAGTAATCGGTCAGCATCATTCCATATGAATGAGGTATCATGACTTACGCTTGATCACCAAAAAATGGGACAACGATCGTAGGTAAGCCGTTTCTTAGTCCTATTGCCGTGGTGCCCGCGCCTGTGCTTGTGATCAGCTCAAGTTGCCTATAGGTCTGGTAGCTCAGCTTACCTCCATGGTGACACACAGCGCTAACTCGTCCCTCCGAAAACAACCAATCATGCGGGATATTGCCTATGAATGCGATAAGCAAAGAACCACGATTGAAAGGGTATCGCTCACCCTTTAGGATGAACACGTTGTCGGGCACATCACAACCTCCTAGACCACCCCATCCCGCACTGACTAAAGCTCTTACATTGGAATGTTTAACAGCTTCGAAGATTGTTTCTGTGTGGCGAAGTCAGCTTCTTCCCACTATCCCACACAGGCGAGTATACAGCTTACTGGTCATTGCAGTCGCATCTTCCACTACAACTGAACCGAAGCTGCTGGGTGCATCAGCATCTATGCAATACTCTCATGTGCTCTAGCTTACCCGATGTATATCGGAGGTCCACCAGCTCCCAAAAATTCCTTCAATTCCTGATCAGGCTGATAATCCTTGTCACCCTCCAAAAAGTAGAAGCCGGATATATCTATTACTCATATGAGCTGATCTAACCTTGTATTTCGGTTTCCTCCGCTTACCGATATGATTCTTCCAATCTTTTGGCTTCTCGATCAGCCCTTCGCTCCAGCAGTACGTCCAGGGTACTTTCAGTCTATCTACCACAGAGGGACCCGAGCTCATCGACAATGGTTCCAGGTAGAGGGTCTTGCTTCGGAAAGAATTAATAACGTCTCCTAAGCCTTGCCACGTACTATATAGATCATCAGCTTCTTTGTGCTTTGTCCAGGTAAGAACAGACTATAGCTTACAGCATTTCGGCCAAAGCGAAACTGAGGTAATTCGTCAACCCTTTCTCCGCATTGGACTGCTCGATTCGCACCAAAGGGTGGTTGAAGGCTGTTGTAGGTGACCAAGGCATCGCTGAGTATCAAAGAAAAATTGAGCTTGGGACAGGCTGGATAAAACTTCCTGATCAGCTCACTGAAAGTCATATGTAATGGAAGACCTAAAGCCTCAGCAATATGTATATGACCGAAAGCAGGGGGATTACTGATAATCGCATCTGCTGCAAAAGGTCTTCCAGATACTGAGTCAGGCGAATAAGTGGATTTATGAAACCCTTCTAGCATTTCAGCAGTCATCTTTCGCTTGGATGATATGTCGCCGTTGGTCAATGATGCCATACCAGGTAAGAGACCGGGATCTTGATGGGTACAGACATCAGCTTCTCAAAAAGAAAATGGGCAGAAGACCGACCGTCAGCTTAGTTCGACTCACTCTTGACCATATATGCCATCAATTCTTTCGGATTCCCTCCTACGTCATAATATTCCAGCTTATCCTCCAAATTCTCCCCGTTTGGACCCTTCTTATCCCTCAGATACTTTCTCGCCTCGAGAACGAAATCTTTGAAATCTGGATGGGTAGCTATTCTAATTCGGTGTGAATGGGATGTTATGAGATGCAATGCTAAAGACAAGTATGGTTGGACATCACCTGGACGGTTTACAAGTAAGGTCAGTATCTATTTGATGAGATGATGGTCTTAGATATAAGAGACTTGGACAGATCTAAGGACGACTTACCCCTCGACCCGACTATAAGTATGACTATATTCAGTGGAGGACACTTGACTCCCTTCCTTCGATCCACTGCATACTCCTTGACTGCTCGAGCATAATCCTTCGGTAGATCAGGTAATGGTTTCTTGAGATCCACCCAGATATTGATCATCCCCATATCATCCAGTATTGCTTTGGAATCCAAACCGGGTCCATCTGATGTAAAGTTGGCGTAGTCTGCACATCGTAGATCATCATGTATCAGTTATCGCCCAGGTGTTGAGACAGCTTTCCCTTATGAGGGGCTGAGACACATTCAGATACTCACCAATACTCGGGTCCAGCTCTACTCTACCCACTTTCACCCTCCTCACTCCAGCCTCCTTCTCTCTCTTCTCCCTCGCCTTCTTGTCCTTCTGACTCTCATCTTTGGGAATACTAGGATCATCCTCCTCGGCAGGCAAGACCAGTGCTTCGCCCTCTTGATCGTCCTCTTGCAAGTAGTATGGTCTATCTTGCTTGGTGACCATGTTGTATATTGGGTTGAGCGGCGAAGGTACGGTTGATGGATCTGTTGCTGAGTGTTATGTTGGTTATATGTATCGAGATGTCAGCGGACATGTCTGGTGGAGGTGAGTAGCCCGTCATAGGCTGAAGAACACGCCCTTATGACGTAGGGAGGGTAGGGTGTAAATGCCACGTCACTTGGGGGATGACACCCCGTACTTCGTACCTGCCCTGGACCAAACAAGTGGGCATTGCCGTCAACGCGTCAAAGGTAAACAAAGCGACTGATTTTGATTTCACTTTGACTTTCCACTATTCAATCAACGACCGTACTGATCAAACTCACACATACAGCATACAGGTACGCCGTCAACGATGGAATCACTGTTCTCACCAGGGCAGCGGCCTCCTTCTCCATCCTCTTCAGGTCCAGTCACGGATTTCGCCTTGATCGAATCGCAAAAGGAGAATATCAGACCTTTGGCGACTGGACGATCAGCCGCTACTCTGTCGAACGTATTCAAGGAACCTACCGCTGCTGATCAAGTGGTTCAAGAGGGCCATGAGCGATTCCGGAAGGATATTGAAGACGCGGAGAAGAGGGACAAGGAGGGTGAAGATATGATAGATGGACTATTGGATATTTTGGACGTATACAACAAGTGAGCGATACTACACGCTATGGAACACTATCCGGGTTGAGCTAATTGACGTATGTGTAGGTACATACTGTTTGTAGTACAACATCACGTATCGTCAGATACACACCTCCTACCCTTGTTAGAAACCACCACAAGACGGTTCGTCAATGACACGAGATACACACAGGATATCCGATACTTGAAATTATGGGTGATGTATGCCAGGCAGATAGAAAGGAGAGAAGAGATTTGGGCCTTTTTGGAATCCAGAGATATAGGGACTAGGCATTCTGTGTTCTACGAAGAATGGGCAAGCGCCCTAGAAGGTTTGGGAAGGTAAGCGATCTCCCATTTCCGGCTCATTGCTGCTTAACTGACTGGGTACCCATTATAGACGTAAGAAGGCAGATGAGATTTATCGATTGGGCATAGCTCGTAAAGCCTCACCTCCTGATAGATTGAAGAACCGACATAAGCAATTTCTCGAGAGGGTCATGGCTCCCCCTTCAGGTGTGGTACCAGATGATGAATCATCTTCATCCACTTCAGCACCTGCCAGAACACTGGGCCGATCAATATTAGGTCAAGTAGCTA
The DNA here is from genome assembly GCF_036810445.1 of Kwoniella europaea PYCC6329. Lineage (NCBI taxonomy): Eukaryota > Fungi > Basidiomycota > Tremellomycetes > Tremellales > Cryptococcaceae > Kwoniella > Kwoniella europaea. The sequence goes on from NC_089487.1 coordinate 5,052,736, forward strand.
CCGCCTCGACCTCTGTAGCTGGAGCTACTCAGCTGGCGCCCTCCCTCAGAGTCGCAAGTAAAGGCAATGGAAGTAAAATGGAGGTTTTCTCGGATGATAACGGTAGATCGGAGGATACTGCTCCAGGAGAATGGGCAGATTTCGGTACTCGAGATGCTAGAAGGAAAGAAAACACCATAGAGGCTACACCATGGAAAGGAGAGACTCTACCTCAGAGCGCTTCTAGACCTAGAATGACGCCTAGGACACCAAAGGTTGAGGTGTTCAAGGATGTAGTGAGTCAAGGTGCCTTTCATAAATCACTACAAATGGCGTAGCTGATATCTTGACCTTGATAAACAGTCCGAGAACGAAGGTATACGCTCAGCCGACGAAGTATTTGTACGACAGAAGCAACCACCAACAGAAGCTGAATTGCTCAAATCAGATCCTCTGAGACACTACGATACGTCCGAACTCTCGACTGCAATTCCATCTCTACCTGCACCTCCCTCAGCCAGGAAACCTCCTAGATCTGGGAAACCATCCTCCTCATCACGCTTTGTCATGCAGCCTTGGGAGTGTCCTAAAGATGGACCTGATACGAAGAACGCGGCTGGAAAGGTGGAACGAAGGATGTTTGATTGGAATGCAGTATACAAGAATGGAGATGAGTGGAGTTTCGAGGAAATCAGAGCTAGGCAGAGAGGGTTACTAGGCAAAGAGTGGAAGGGCGAGGTGAAAGAATGGGAGAGATCGTGGCATAACCCTGGTTGTGAGTTAGCTTGGTTAGTGTGGTGTGTAACAATTCAGCTAAATCGTCGTTGTCATAGCTTCCACACCCAAAGCTGAAGAAAAGAAAGTCAAACCGCCTTCTCCGACTGTCAACACCAAACTTGCCGAATTGGAAGTGATGAAGATGTTTGATCAGACTATTCATGGGGGTAAGGTCCGAGGTTCGGCCAGTGACTCTGATGATTCGTCAGATGAAGAAGAGGAAGAAGAACCTGTTCAAGGTGCTCCTACACCTTTACCTGCAAGACCAGCATCCATCGCCATGTTAGCAGCAACTCCAGGAGCTATGATTCCTCCCACCCCAACTCCTGCAGGTCAAAGTCGGCTTTTCACCCCGGATGAAAACCCCACTTCTAAGCCACTGGTCTTCAACGATGAAAATGCTGCTTCCTCCAAACCAACAGTCTTTCAAGATGAGAATATCCAATCATCCAAACCAGCAGTTTTCAGTGACGAAAACTCTGTTCCTCCCTCAGCGAGCAAACCGGGTAAATTCAACATCTTCAATGATACCCCCGCAAAAACTCCTTTGACCAATCGTACACCTCTCGCATCGAGTTCATCAAAACCGAAGGCTTTCGGTATTTTCTCTGACGAGAATGGTGATCAGGAAAATGCAGTACAGGCTACACCCTCGGCAGCACCCAAACAACGTCAGCCACTCTCGCAGAACCTCTTCGCTACTCCTGCTCTGACGAGACAGGGTTCGTATGGTAGAGGAGTTACTGAGTCGATTCAGGAAGTGCCAGAAGGAGATGGAGAAGCTGAAGAGGAGGAAGCGGGCTTCGTCCATGAAGTACAGCAAGGTGTGGCTCGGGTGGACTTGAACGATGTATACGAGGATGAGGAAGAAGAAGAAAGACCAAGAGGAATGAGAAGATTTCAAATCAACACTATGACACCTATCACCGAGAGGACCTGTGAATACACCCACATGACGAATCTCCGTTCGTCTACCGCAAGTAATACGATACCATCCAGTGTCGCTGAGGATGAGGAAGAAGGGCAAGAAGACGCTTTCGTCGCTTCCGATCCAGCGAAAGTAACAGCTGGAATCTCTTCGACCGATTCAGATAATCAACTTCCTCCTCAACAAGCGGGAAATGAAAGTATTTCTCCACCTGCCCAATTCATCGAATTCGACAAATCCATCTTACCGGAAGATGATATGCCCTCAGGTGATATCAATGGCAAGTTCCAACTTCCAGAAGGTTTCACCATCCATCGAAATGAGAATACGATGCATACGATGGTCTTGACGGATGGCGAGACCATGCATACTGCTAGGGAAGGTTCCGTCGATCCTACGACAGAGAGTGAAAACTTTGTTACTGCCAATCATCAAATACCTGAGATCCTCAATATACCCAATCCATGTAATCCTGCATCTCCGGAAATCCTTGAGACGATTCTATCGTCCGTTGAGCCTCCCATTCCGCAAATACCTGGATTTATCGATTGTCGATCCACCTCATCATCTAATTGGACTCAACTACAGAAACACGCCAAATCAAGAGGTAGAAGAGGAAGTACCAACTCCAGAGCATCTGTCGCCCCCTCAGATGATATTCTACCTATCGAATTGCAAGGTAAGAATTATGAGTTTGGAGATAAGATAGGTGAAGGTGGATTCGGATTGGTTTTCTCAGCTGTTGATGTTGCTCAACGACAGTTGGAAGATGATATGGATTCTGATGATGAAGATGGGGATGGGGATGGGGATGAGAAAAAAGATAAATCGATACTGGCTATCAAGGTTGAACAACCTTGTTCGATATGGGAATACATCGTATTGAATCGGATTTACTCCAGAATTAGTCAATCGGCTCTATCATCGATCATTCAAACTCGCCAACTTTACGCATTCAAAGATGAAAGCTATCTTTTGATGAATTATTCGTCCCAAGGAACTTTATTGGATATCGTCAATAAAGCCAATACGATTGGTATTTCACCTTCGACTTCAGGTGGACCATCAACCTTAGAAGAAATGTTATGTATATTCTTCATTGTGGAGTTACTCAAACTGGTCGAAGAATTACATTCAAACGATTTCATCCATGGTGACTTGAAGATCGATAATTGTCTCATACGATTGCCGGATATACCCAGTTCTTCTTGGTCAGCCTCATACTCTAAAGAAGGTAAAAATGGATGGTCATCAAAGGGAGTTAGATTAATCGATTTTGGTAAAACACTCGACCTAACGCTTTATCCATCGAAGAGAGATCAGAAGTTTGTCATTGGGGACTGGAAAGCGGATGAGAAAGATTGTATAGAAATGCAGAATGGTGAAAACTGGAGTTATCAGACTGATTATTATGGGTTGGCAAGTATAGCCTATACAATGTTATATGGGAGATACATCAAGGTCGTGAAGGGTCAAGATGGATTATGGGCGATTGATCAGGGATTGAGGAGGGTGAGTGATAATTTATCGATCTTCCATCTGCTTTTTGCCTTTTTGTGAGATGTTCCATTCAAGCGTGATCTTGAATCTGATGAGTACAAGTTAACAAAATGATCTCTCGACGTAGTACTGGCAACAAGACTTATGGACAAACTTCTTCCGTACCTTCCTTAACCCAGGAGACGATCTGCCGATCACCGATAAATTAGTAGGGATCAGGCAAGGGTTTGAGAATTGGTTGGAGGAGAATTGTCAAAAGGGCGGAAAAAACTTGAAGAGCTTGTTGAAGAAGATTGAATTGGCAGCTATCACTGGAAAACGATAGAGCAGCTTATCTCTAGTATCGGCGGGACGAGTAAGGAGGAACCATGTGACATTACGTGATGATTGTTGATGCCTTTGCCCGATATGGAATTGGTCTTGCGCTCAATAGCTCAGTCCTCTATAGGATGACTTTACATGTAACATAACATACTTTCCTATGTCGCTTGTACTGTATGTATAGTAGTATCTAAAAATAGAACTGCCACCTACAGTATCGGTCGTGCCGATATGGATCTTTCGACCGAACCACTTGCCGCGGATCATACTCGAGTGAACATTCACCTCGGGCATGAGAAAGTGACTTGTAGGTGTGTTCGCACGGTAAATAAACTTGATATTCTGTTATCATGATGATATTGTATCGACGCAGTATCGTGTATACATAAACGCATGCCGACGACCTGACTGAATCTAATCTACTGCCGTGATCAAGCAGCAGAAGCCGCCTCGGTGATACCGCAACGAACGACCTACCTCTATTATCTCTGATGTGATAGGTATAAATAAATAGTCAAGTCAGCTTCACAATTACAATCAAATTGTACACATAAGAAACCCAATCTCCTGCTTTTCACGTTGATCAATATCATAATTAACAGCCTCAATATGCCGCGAATCAAGATCGGTGTCATCCTCGGATCCACCCGTACCCCATCCAACACCCAGGGAATCTCAACCTACTTCCAGAACATACTTTTGACCTCCTACCCCTCACTCGAGGTAGAGATCATCCACTTATCTTCCTCACCTGGACATCCTCTTCCCTTCCAACTAGACCAGACTGTCCCTCAAGCTCATCCGCTTTCTACTCTTCCCGACGCATACTCGGACTCCATGGTCCGTCAGTGGTCTTCTACCGTCATGGGGTGGGACGGCCTGATAATTGTCACTCCGCAATATAATTGGGGTTATCCAGCAATTTTGAAAAACGCTTTCGATCACCTATATCACGAATGGACTGGACTCCCTGTAGGAATCATCACTCTAGGTGGACATGGTGGAACTAAATGTCTTGAACAACTTAAGATCGTTCTTGGAGGAGGACTTCACGTGGATTTAGTGCAGAGTAACGTACTGGTACAATTACCCAGGGAATTGATTGTTAGTGAGAAAAGGTTGGACGGGGATGAAAGTTGGTTAGGAGATTATGAGAAGGGAATGAGGAGTCTGGTTGATGAGCTGGTGGAGAGGATTGAGAATAGACGAAAGATGAAAACCGAGGAATAGGAGAAATCAAAATGTGATTGCGATTGCAATATGATGAGTTGAATAGATGGATAAACGGTTATGGATTCCATGTTGGAGATGTCAGCCGGGATGAACAATGCTACACAAGGGCAAATGGCATAACATGAATTGCAGGTCGGTCCGACGTCTACTGAAGCTCCATTGGGCTGGTTTAGGAGGTTTGGATTGAGGAATTGGTCCAGAGCACCTCGCTCTTCCAGGTATTATACTATATGACTTCCTGATGAGGACATGTACGGTCGATAAGTTATATAGCTTTTGCTAACATCATCTTGTGTTCCGCTATCAGATCCAAAATAGTACGATCTGGTCTGAAACACGGATCGTCTTCGACGGATTGGCTCTTCCTCTTGCTTATTGTGAACATTACTTTTTATTGAGACAACACCACGATGATGATAAAATATTGAAAATAGACATTGGTACGATTGATACGACATGGCCGTAAAACCACGCGATTGATGATGGGTGGCAATTCTCTGAATAAAGCATTTCATAAAGATCCGGAGAACGGTCAAGGGTACGGACAAAGTCCAGCTTCGAGTGGTGGAGGAGGCGGCGGACAAACAGATTCGTCTTTCCGGGATAGTCTACCGAATTGCCTAAGATTCAATTTTCAACATGCTACCAGACCCAGATCAACTACGAATAGATTACAGGGCAAATTGTTTAAGATCGCATTGAAAATATCACTTTCTCCGATTTCCTTGATTATCGTCAATGGAATTATGACAAGTGAGTCGAAAGTCGAACCTCAATCTCTACTTTTCCTTCCAAATATTCAATTCAATCAGGATGCATGATTTTGACTGACTTGGTTGGTATTAGGTGGAGATTTATTCTTAACGTTATCAGGTGGTGTCAACTCAAAAGGAGATTTTATCATTTTCTTAATTTACAATTTCATGTTTGCTGGACGGGGAATTGTGTTCGCTTGTCTTGGGATATTCGTTGATCCCTGTTTGGCCAGAGTGAGCATACACAAACTCATCATAGCTTTGATCGCGTGGAGGCTATTGCGATATGATGGAGACACTGATATTGGGTGATATAGGGTTATAAAGCGGCATTTCAAGCAAGGAGTGAGAGTCAGAAATACTATACTGAAAGTGAAGTAAGTTCTACACCATGAGCTACCATTATTCTGGGATGATTATTCAAATTAGACTCAAGATCTTGGCCTACAGCTTCGCGTAAAAACACCCAATACTGGGGGAGGATTTGAGAGAAGTATCCCGATGATTGAAATCTCGGATATATCACCATTACCTTATAAGGGTCATTTGCTGGAATCCGGTGCGAGTTCGGAGGATTACTCAGTTTCCAAAGGAAATGGACTAGAACAAAAACAAGAACAAGAACAACAGAGTAAATCCACGATTAGAGCTGAATCCATTGTGGATAGAGTAGAAGAAGTGAGCAACGTCAACCTTCCCAATTCCAATAGTCAAGGTCAACACTTGGACGACAACAGCGGAAGAACATCAAGATTATTGGCGGTGTTATATCCCGACGCATTGGAGTCTAATTCATTTACGAAGAGTGAACCTGGACGTGAAGATGTGTCGATAATACCAACTGATGCTGATACAGGAGAGCATGGTGGTAATGCTATACGTTATGTAAGGAGTGAAAGTGCATGGTTGGCTGCAGGCGGATCAACAAATCAATTTCAAAGTCAAATTCACGATGGTCAATTTCCGATGGATAAGATGAATGAAAAGCCACAAAATAAGAAAACAGGGCGAGGTTCAACAGGATCAGGGAATATCACGTTAGGCAGTCATAACGAAAATAACATTGTTGGTCCATCATCACCTACCGCAATCGCAGCTGCTACCAATGCCGAGGAAGATGAGATTGAAAGGATTTTCCAAAAAGCTCAGACCAGGTTGTAATCTCCTTTGATCTTCAACGGACGATGGGAATATACTGTAATGTCTATGATAATGGGAATGTACATAGGATTTATATGAAATGTACTGATGTAGGACAGAATACCGTATTCAGTCGAACATATAGAATCGTCCAGGCGGCCAAGCCAGGCTGCATGCAATAGAGATTGACCAAGGTACTGTAGATCTCATCCAGGCGGCTAAGGTTGAACATCTGATGAAGGCATGACAGTACTGCGCATAGGCGGTCTCTTTTTACCTGCATCTGATAGAGTTTCGGTTCATGTTCCTGAACATCATCTCGGATGGGGAATTTCTTCCGCTTTAAGAACTTTGCGAACTGTCTTGGTGATCGACATAACCTATGGATGGGGAAAACCCGAAACGAGACACCCTTCTTTTTAAGGGATGTGACGTGGTGCAGATTGCAGGGTAAAATCCTTGTCAAGGTTAACTTTGTAGCTGGAGTACCAGTATGAACGTGCATAGTGGGGGCATACTAGTTAGAACTAAACAATCGAAAGATTCGAATCATGTCATGCCATGGCATATCATGTTATGTCTGACTTGATCGATTTGTAGATCTACTTGTCAAGACGGCTCTTCTTTTATCATAACATATTCTAGACCTTCGATCGCTGAGTTCACAAAATTGCTTCTGCTTCTTGGGTTTTACTATACTCAAAATTCACATCAACTATCAAACTGATATTGTATTACTATACTCGACCTCGTTAGTATCAATTTTTTTTCCATCATCGCCCGCACAATATCACTACCGGCCCTTGTCGATCACCTCCCCCTCGCCTTCAACGAAGATATAAAGACATATAGGAAATACTTTGGAAAAGATATATTATAAACGCTGGGAGGGAAGAAGGAAGAGCAAGTTGGATATTCAAGATTTTATGGGAGGGTATATGTACTTCGACCAAGGCGTGTGTTGAGTGCGGTTATTCTTTGATAACCGCTCAACTACCACGCCAAGATGTCAACGATACCGACCAATGATACGGTCATCAATGCATATATATCATCGCATTATGGTTTGACTGACGCTGTGGTCAGAGTGAGTTGGTTGTCTATCTGTCTTAATGAATTAAATGGATTGTCAACTGACGTTGATTGTAGAATTCTGGAATAGCAGCCAATGTCTTTTCAGCATTGAGCTTGATCATGACGTTGGGTTTCCTCGGCGGGACAATATGGATATACTCTTATCCCAATTGCAGACATATACTGGATAGGGTATCATTCAGGTTATTGGTCGTAGCTATGTTTTTCGAATTCTGGTATTCATTCAACTTCTTACTTCTTTACATCAACGTGAGTCGAGTCCCCACCACCCTTCAAGTACACAGTGTATGGCACCTGGCCTGATAACTTTGAGGATCTGGGGATTGCTGTAGGATACGATATATCGACCTGGAGGTTCTTGGGGTCCTGGTCATTGTACGGCCGGTGTATATTTCTTGGTCAGTTCGATGCACGTGTAAGTCATCCACCCTTTCTTCCTTTTCTCCTCATCTCAATATAACGATGGAACGCTCACTTATCTGTATTGCTTTTGATTCTGGATGGTATAGCGTCGACCTACTGGTTATGTTCATAGCTGTCAACCTCTTCCTCACTATCAACATGGGTATTAACCCTCTCAAATTACGTATGTGCACACCAAATTCCAGACAAGAAGGAAGATCGACTGATAATGGTATTTACGTTCACATGTACAGGACTAGAAAGATGGTATATTGGTATATCAATAGCTATAGGATACATCGTTCCACTCCCTTCAGCTGCGACACAGCATTTCGGATGGGATTATGCTTTAGGAACTTGGTGAGTAGAATGACCATTTCTGACCTCATGTTGTACACACACTGACTTGGCTTGATTTGTTGATCAGTTGGATCAATGGCAGTGAGTCAACTCATCTCATTTATTTTCCTCTTCTAGTCTGACGATGATGTTCTACATCTCAATTATAGAAGGTAGAAAGAGACGTGTGGATTACCTTATTGAGGGAATCGTGAGTATTAAACATCCTCCTTGTTGTTTGTCATTAGACAGAAGCTAAGCTGATACTGCTAATTCACGTCAATAGTACATCACACCCATCATAACTTGTTTCGTATCTACTGTCTGTGTCGCCATCGTAAGTCTAGCCTCTTCGCATCGATGTATCCTATACGAGCCGACTAATCTTTGTTCTACGACGGGATAGGTATTGGTCGTTCTATTTAGACAAGGTCGGGCTACTAGCCGAGCTCTATTCGGAGGTCAAGGTGGGAAACAAACAATTGGCGATTTATCCGAGAACGGAATGATCTCATTAGATCCATTATCATACTCCAACTCTACTCGGTCCGATACTGGTACAGGTACTATCTTGACAAATCCTGTCTCCATGGTTGATTCTCCAGATACAGATACGACCCTGTTCGAGGAAGGCAACACCGCTACCAAAGAAGGGAATAATTTTACTCAGAAGAGAACAAAGGGAGGTGGTAGTAGGTTGATGGATAAGACGAAGAATTTCGTAAGAGGAAAAGGATGGAAAACGACTAAACAATCACCTCAAAGTTATTTTCATTCGTTGTCGGATAAATTCCTAAGTATTGCGGTAAAGATCGCTTGGTATCCTATTACACTTCTTTTCATAAATGCTGTTATGATGGGTGAGTTCATCTCAATAGAATACTCAAGAGATGGATGGGGAAATGCTGATAGATGTTTAGTTGGTGACTTGGTGATTGCCGCTCAAGGAGGGGTAGCAAGTCATAAGACGGTTTGGCTCTATGTGATTTATTATGTTATGTATGGTGGAAGAGGAATCTGTATCGCTGGGGTGAGTAATTGCCCAACCCGTATGTTGATGTTCATCTTTACTGATATTGTATGATTGTTCTTAGCTCGCTATCATAATCGACCCGAGTCTGAGAAGAGGATTGAAGGCAGCATGGAGGGAAAGGCAGTTGAAGAAGAATCCAAATATACTCCCTACTACCACACAATCTGTGAGTCCACTCTTCGCTCCCGTCTTCTTACTCCCCTTGTTTACTCTCTCTGAGCTGACCCTTACTACCAGATTAACCCCGAAACCACCCTCTCACCTAATTCTAATCGTACACCTTACTCCACTGCTTTCGATCCAATGTCATCATCGGTCGGTCAAACCGATTCGATACAAGCTCATAACACTGGGAATGGGTATAGATCGAGAATCGACTCAGACGCATCATTCGATTTCGCTACTGCTCTAGCTTACATACCTGATCCAACCAGTATCCAGCGGGAGAAGGAGAGGGGAACGGAGGATCCTTGGAAGGACACTCAAACGCAAATCCAATTACCAACCGTTGAAGTTGATTTATCATATCTCGATCAAGAATTGGATATGACAATATTGAATGATTCGAATGCCAATTCCAACAGTAATAATGGTATATCGACCAACTCACCACCACCACCGGCACCAGCTCCTCCTCCTCCAGTTAGACCAATAACTGTAGTTTCAAAAGGTAGACCTGTAACGTCCAATCATCAGAAGACCGGTCGAGGTATATTAAGTAGGTTACCTGGAAATTCTGGCACTACGAAACCTCTTGAACTTCGACCGATCGATCCTGAAGTAGAAAGGAGGAAAGAAGAAAAGATAAAACGGGAAGAAAGGGTTAAAGAAATTAAAAGAAGATTCGAAGAGGTTCAAAGGCATTTATAATCAATCAGAAGAAAAATAGATTGATAGATTGGTTTGGTAGGTTGGTTTGATATACCAAGCGGATAAAGGGTTGTATCGTATTTGTATTTTCAGCATTCATGGTATATTGTATGTATGCATATATGTGATAAATGTTCTTCAACGATGAGATGTACTCTCTACCAAGATGAACTGAGATAGCAGGGACGAAAGCTCACTGGTGTCTCTCACCTGTTAGCATAGTTCGAGGAGTAACCGTTCGTCTCCAATATAATCATGCATGCAGTGGGCTTTTAGATCTTTCAGAACAACATGCCTTGGAAGCATAGGAATTTTGGCGCATTGACTTGTTCCCTCATCCCTTCTTCCGCTCCATTCGCTTCAAGATGACGTTACTTCTCATATACAGTCCATGGGATCACGAATGATTGAGTTACAACAACCTTGCCTTGACTTACACCCAAAATTGGGAATTGTCGTGGAGGTGACTTCCGCCGGAATATCAATTGCCAAAAATGTCTCAGGCGTAATTGATGACGTACATTATGGCAGCTAACACGTGTTCAGGGAAAATGGAACATTGGACGTGCGAAGGGAAACAGCTTCCGGCCCACGAGATGAATGTGGTACACTAGGTGCAGTCCAGTACGTTGAGCTTATGCACGAAAGACCCTGATGCAGCCGAGAGACAAGGCCACAGTCACAGACTACGGCAGCGTGGGGATGCTAGTACAGTATTACTGTAACTTACCTGTAAGCCTTAATAGGGGAAAAAGGGGCAGAGGGGAAAGGGATCAATTGTATACATTTTCAGGAACAACCCCCAAATTTTCTCAGGAATATGGAAATTTGAGGGTATCTTGCGTAGAGTGTCGAGTGACAAATTGAATATGAATACAGTAGAAGTAGACTATGGTCCACTTGGAATGAGTTGTGCTTCCTCCTCACACGACTACAACTCTGAGTGGTCTGTCTGTACAAAGTCACCACCTTCGACCAGTGGAGGATCAAGCAATCACATCCACTCGATACAACAATCCAGAACAAAGCAAAAAGATACAAGAAAAACAGAAGAGACGAAGGTCGTTAGATTTTATGGTTACAAGCTAATAAAGTCACTCTTACTGCGTTCCTCGTTTCATCTTTCTTCACATTCGACCCTTATCCTTTCACTTCACAGTAACACTACTCAGCCTCCTTCATCTTCAGTAACAACAACAACAATTACAACAACGACAACCACAACAGCAACAAAATTTGCGATAGATCATCCCATCAATCAAGCAATTACTATTGTCAAGATGATCATTCCAATATCACTCACAAGAAGATCATAGGATCTGATTTGTCGGATCCCGACTATCAGCTCAACCATTTGCCCATCTACCCTCTCATTCCCTCTATCGGACAGCTATACACCCTCTTTTCAAAGGTAAAGGTTGATTATCAGAATATATAGAAGATCGATATCAAAGGAGGTCCTATAGTACCTAATCCGACACGAACCCCTCATATTCAAACTATCCGAAAACCAGAAAGACCCCCTTTATTCTCATCCGTATATAACTCCTCTCGATAGACGGGGAATAACAGTAATTACGCTTGGAGTATAATCCTACTTTCATAACAAGATGTCGTCCCCAGAAGCTGTTCAACCTCTTTTCACCCGCTCACCTCTGATCTTCCCTCCTCACACTCAAACCCAGCATCAGAATCAGGATCAAGCTCTGTTCGTCACTTCACCTATATCCACTTCCCCTCCTCCGGCCTCGGACTTACCCACGAAATCTCGCGGTGGTTATCCATCATCTACATTCACTTCCACCCAATCTTCACCAGTATTCGAAACTCTCTCTTTCGAAAAGGTAAAAATCCCCTCTTCCACCACAGCTTCGACTGACTCTGAGGCATTCTCATCTGACTACGCTTCCAATTCCAATATCCAATCTCCCTCGTTGATCAGTTGTTTGTTCCAATCTACATCAATCGTAGCGGGTAACACCAATAATCATAGTCGAAAATACTCCAATTCAACCAGTACTTCACCATATCCTAGTCGACCACCTTCCCGGAATGGCTCTGCAGCAGGAGGATCTGGTTCAAAACCTATTCTAAGGAGAGATACGATGATGTCACATTCTACTTCTGCTAGTGAAGATGGGTTTGGATTAGGTATACGACAATTACCGTTAGATCGAACTCGACCCACGACTATCGACGGACAGGATGCCACGACCACAGCGGCACCGGCACCAGCATTAAAGAAGAGACCATCATGCTTGACTTTTGCTGTATCTTCACCTACACCTAGATCTAGTGGTAATGCCAAAGCTGGACCGAGTCGATCTACTTCCGTATCACCCTCTTCGTCATATACTAATGGTAAAATGTCGAGAAGTCCCTGTATCAAACCCAACTGGAGCAAAGTCAGGGGCCAGGTAGAACGTGAGATACAAGAAGATGAGGAAGAGGAAGAGGAAGATGAAGAAGATGATGATGGTGATGATGTTATGGTGGAATCTCCTTTACCTATCCCAGGACATGGGGAGAGCGATGAAGAGGATCAAGGATATGTGGAAGATGAGGAAGATGGATTTACAACTGATGAAGATGATGAGGCAGTGAATCAACGTGAAGATAGAGTATTTGGAAATTGGAATACAGTTGAATGGAATAAAGAATATCTCGTCACCACACCTAAAAGAAGGAATACCGACTTTGCCAATATGGTACCTGCTCATCCAATGACCTCGACAGATGATAACGATGTTCCTCAACAAGGAAATATGGTTAGTCCAAGAGGGAGGAAAACTTCCATCTGTATAAATACAAATACGAAACCGTCTTCGAACAGATGCACGAGACATCGATCACCCCCACCTCCCACACGATCATCTTCGGCGTCATACTTCTCTGCTCCGCCCGCTGCGCGCTCCCCATCAGCAGCTGATCTATGTAGAAGAAGAGGTTCAGGTTCGGTCGAACCTACTCAAAGTCAAACTTTAACAAGTTCCAAGAAAGGTTGGAGATCGGATGATTCGGCGTTTTTCTCGAATAGACCACCAATAGTGAAAACGAACTCATTCAAATTACCTTCGGCTTCTGCTTCGGGATCGGGGTATTCAAGGAAATCGTCATTACCTACACCCAAATTAGAAGATAAATATCATCGATCTAGTACAAGATCAATATTGAAACGTTCCGAGACAGAAGCCAAAGTGAAAGTCAAGGCGGAATCACAACCTATGATTAGATCTTCGGGCGAGAACAAGATGAAGATCCCACCGAAAACACCTCCTTTGTCCAACGATAATAATGGTATGGTCGTACCCAATATAAATAATATCGGTTCGGTGAATCTCTTAAGGAGGGGTTCAGCACCTGTCACTACCCTTAAGAAGGATACCGAACACTTGGGTGTGGGGATTAGACCGAATTGTCTGGCTAGGAGTGCAACGGGTTATGAGCGTGAGGAGGATATGGATGGGTATATTCATCAGCAGCAGCAGCAGAAAGGAATCAGGATACTTTAGATAGATGTTGATACATGTCGTGGGATCAATAGCATATATTGTATATATACAACCATATTGCATAGCATTTATAGATATAGAGCATGATTGATGTTATATGACATGTCCTGTATGGTCATTACCCTCATTACCCTCACTACGAGTATGCTCTCGTAAGCTATGTAAGCTGTGGGATTCACCCTCCACTTTTTGGTTTTTGGGTTTGGATCCGATCGTCATTCCATCTCATCTCATTTCGCGATTGCGCCACTCCTCATCTGTCTTTATCTCTACATTTATATATAAGTTCTCTCTTGATCTGATATTCTTGTAGATTTGTTCAAGATAAGACCCACTACAGTAATAATCCTCATCTCAGCCATCCTATTGGCATACACTATCGACCTCGATTCAAAGTATATGTTACCCCTTCGAAATTTCCTGGCTTCATTCTCGACCAACTCTGCAGCTAAGATGGCACCCAAGACTCCACCCAACCCCACTGTACCGACTGCGATCAAAGGTAGAGAAGGGTTGAAGTTAGGTGAAGGAGGTGAGTAAAATTGTTGGACAAGTTTGACCGTATGACATTGCTTGGATGACTGATTGCTGATTGCTGATTACGATGGGGTGGTGTCGATTTTAGTCGAACATGCTACGTTCGCTTCAGGATGTTTTGTAAGTCCCCTTCCATTGTTTTTTTTTTTCTCTCTATAACTGAATTAGTAGTGAATAACAACTGATGACCTTATATTGTGCAGTGGGGAACCGAACATCTCTTCTCGAAACATTATGGACATTTACCTCAATTTAAAGCTATCTCAGGATACACAGGTGGTCAAGCTGAGAACCCATGTGAGTAGACTGATTTGACTTAACCAGTATTATCACGATCACAATCAATATGATATATCATAGGGCTTGTGGGGGCTGTCCGATGCGATTTGAATTTTATTCATTGACTGAATTGACTGATTCGAAAAATCCTTGTCTTTGTCACCTTCCTAGCCTATCGTCAAGTATGTTCCGGCACGACAGGCCATGCAGAAGCAGTGCAGCTCTCTTACCAAGCTGGATCAGTCTCATATGCCGAATTGGTAGAGTTCTTTTACAGGACACATGATCCTACGACCGTCGATAGACAGGGTCCAGATAGAGGTAGTCAATATAGGAGTGCGATCTTTTATCATTCGCCTGAACAGGAGGAGTTGGCTAGGAAAGTTACACAGGAAGTACAAGAGAAGTAGTGAGTTTGTTTTTCTTACTGGAATAGTAGTCTACCCATTCATTATTATATACAATATCATGGTGGTTGTGATTTTGAGCCAGAGCCAGAATCTATGCTAATCGCTATGATGATACGTATAGCCTCGAAGGAAAACCAATAGTTACTCAGATTGTAAAAGCAGGTAAATGGTATCCTGCAGAAGATTATCACCAAGAATATCGTAAGTAGTTGTCTGCGATCAGACATCCATTCGGCTCTCAAGATCCTAGATTATCTAGCTAATTATGTGGTTTTCCTGCAATTTATCAGTCGATAATAATCCAGGTGGATACGAATGTCCTACTCATAGATTTTACTGGTAATTACTTTGACGTATGATCCTTTTTTTCCACCAATTATCTGATTATCCGATGTCAAGTATAATATCCAGTAGATCGATAATGCATAAATAGCGCGTGTTCACAACGAGAGCTACAAATATGGCTTGCAGTAGTCTTGCTTGTACCGCTCATTTCGACCTGTACTGTGCGAGGGCAAGGGAATTTGGGGGTGGCTCCGCACTCGCTGTCATCATATGTTCCCAGCATCTTCCATAGTGTTTTCCTTACGAGGAAGGTCATGTATGAGTACGATATAACCTGCCGATCCATCTAGGACCGATAAGGAAAAGAGCCTGTACCTACATAGTGCATGAACTGCCGTCTGACAAGCGAGTGGTCTGTCTACCTCAAATTTTCATACGATTCATGCTCCTCGATATATAATATAGCTACAATAACTTCTTACTTCACTTTCGTCTCCGCGATTCAAAGCGTTCAGATTATCTAAAAAGATATTTATTGCTTGTTGATACCGAGAGCGTCCTACATCGTTCGATATCATGATCAGCTCAAGCACGACAAGTTTGAACAGAGGTTCAACTGACCTTAGCCTTGTCGGCGATGGAAGTTTGGTTCTCGTTTTGGTTACCTGAGACGGCATCTCCAATCTCTTGGGAGTAGGATTTTTGAGATTGAGGTTGAGCGGAGGAAGCGGCGGACTATCGGGGATGAAGAACATGTCAGCTTTTTCGGACTTCCGTCGTGAACGACTAAGATGGAACTCACGTCACTCTTTCCTTTCAAAGTGTCACCAGCTTGTTCGAGGTACGACTTCTCGGAGTCGGGCTTGAGGGCAGCACCGGCCTCTGGATGAGTGACAAGTAGTCAGTATATGTTGGGTAAGTAGAGTAAAGATCATCAAGGTTATTGCAAAAGGAGAGTGAGGAGTTTGTCTGAGATGAGAGACGTGAAAGGAAGATGTAGAATGGGTGTCAAAACTGTGACAGGCATTCGAGGTGGCAATCCGATACCTCTTCTTCGTTGATGGGGCCATGGGAAAAGGAAGTAAAAACAAAGTAAAAATGGAATACTCACTGTCAGTGAGAGATTGTCTTCCAGTGTCGGACATTGTTAAGTGTACTGATTTGTTTGTTGTTAGGTTGTAAGTTAAGGTATGAGTTGAAGAGGTGTTTGTGAGATAAGAAGAAAAAAAGGAAAAGAAAGGAATCCCGTTGAAGAAGCAGGTGATATATATATACCTTTGTTGACAAGCCAACCCACCCTGCGCACGTTCCCACTCCCATTCCTCTTGTTTTGTGAATACATCGTCATATCCATCAAACACCTGCGCTGTCAACTCATCCGGTAATTGCACCAGCCCATTCTAACCGAGTTTACAAAGAGGTATGATGAGTATGATATCAGATGAGATGATCAGTGACGACATCCCACCTCATACCACCTCGTACCCACTCATGCGTCATGTACATGCGAGTGGTGACGTACAGATCGTACCTTTTACCCTTGGGATAAATCACTGGAATGCCACTTTGGCAATTGTGACGGAATCAAATTGCATCGTGGCTTCACGTGGTAGCTTTGTGTGGTGCAAGCAAGGTAAAGGGAGAAAGGAGGGTATGACGTATGAGTAATGGTGGATCTGAGTGTGGGTGTGGTGTGTGGTAGATGTCAATCGAAATTATTTGAACAAGTTGATTTCTGATTTCTACTTTTACTTTTATCACAAGACAAGAATCATTTCAAAACGATCATAACGACTATCACATACGTATCTATACACACAAACAAACACATACACAGTGAGTGGCTAGTCCTCCATCTCACGGCTACGTAGGAAGAGCTGACTCAGTGATTCCACCTTGTAGATGGCCGACGCTGAATCTATCGCTCAACAAAACCCCGGTCTCGATACCAAACACGATTCTGCAGGTGCCAAACACCCAGCTACCGGTGGATCAGGTGAGTCAATCTCTCAGCCATATAGTAAATGACGATGTGATGGACACTTGTACTGACGATTCTTGGATTTATAGGTAACCCCCAAACTGGTGAACCATTTGAGCACGCCAAACCCGACGCTCATCAAAGACTCGATAGGAAAGACGAGCGATCTCACCCCAATGCCCTCGAGGATGCTCAGCGAGTAGAGAAATTGGAGAAAGAAGCTGAGAAGGAACATGAAGATGCTCTTAGACATCCTACTGCCGCTGCCAAGGCACACGGTAACAAGCCCTCTGCCGGAGCTGTAAAGGATGAGAAGATCTTGGATGAGGAAGAAGAAGAATTGAGAAAGAAGGATGAAGCTAAGAAGCAATCTGCTGAAGCTCACAAATCAAAGCATCACTAGGAGGTTTCTCGCATTTATAGCATTTTTCCATATACAATCTACAATTTACAAGCAAATAAAGTATAGTAGTAGCAGCTAGTAGTCAATTAACATCCAATCATGCATTGTAGCATAACATCGTATCGTTATTGGTCTTCACAGTTGCTCGATGGTATCAACCAGTACCATCCATCCATCCGTGTTCACTGTTCCTGTTGAATCGACCTCCACTACGCGTACCCGCGCTGGTTATTCGAGTGGATTTCCATCAACACCAAAAAATTGATAAACTAGCAGAGCTATAGACCAGTCATCCTGTTTTGTCTACTTCACGTCGGAAAGTAATTCTTGGTCACGTGGAGAGATCGCCAGAAGGTATCTATCCAAACGAAAGACCATGTCATCCTTCCAGAACCTCAAGAAGTCCCGAGATGCCCGTCGAGGAAAACCACGTCCTAACACTTCGTCTACCTCTGGTACGAGTGGCCCTGGTGTCACAAACGCTGGAGATGGGACGTATGGCATGGACGATGAACTAGCTTCAAAGGCTAGGGAAGTGCTATCCACCGCACTTGGGATACCACTCGGGCAGGACGAACCTGGCTTGGAGTTTTTGGATGATCCAGAGGTGGAAATTACCAATGTATCGTCTTACGATTCACATGGACGTAAACAAAATGTATCCCCAGGTATCGACAATCTTAGATCCAAAGATCAAGTCACTGGAAAAGGAAAGGGAAAGGTAAAGCAGCCCCAGGTATCAAATGAACATGTGAGGAAAAGAGGAAAAGACGAGGTATCTCATGAATTGTATAAAAGCGAATTGGAAGGTAGTGGAATAGAAGTTCATACGCTACCTGGTAAAGGGAGGGGATTGATAACGAAGCGATTGATCAAAGCGGGTGAGTACACTTTCATGATTTATTCGGATTGGACCTCTTTCAAGTGGATCTTGATCATGCTACCCTGCTATTTACGGTCTAATCATCCATCGTTAACGGAGAAGAATTGGTTGTACTGATTTCGATATTGGCAGGTACGATAATCCTCAAAACCCCACCTTCCATTTCGGCCCTTCAGAATCAACATTTCCAAAGAGTCTGTCATGGATGTTATCTGACGATGAAAGAAAGGAATATAGCGAGTTGTAAAAATGAGAAGGAACGATATGAGAAGAAGATGAGAGGGGAGTTGAAGATAAAGTTGAATAGGTGTAGTGGATGTAAAGTATTACATTATTGTTCGAGGGTGAGTAATTGGTCTTTTCGTATCATTGACTCCATGTCATGTCATATGTTTTGTCATTGGCTTTTTTATACACTATGTGAATCCTGAGCTGTAGAGCTGACTTTGTGATACGACGATGACGAATATAGGAATGTCAATTATCCGATTGGCCGACCCACAAACATGAATGTATAGCTCTGCAGCGATTCCGAAAAATGTACTATAAGACGTATCCTACCAAAAAGCAAGACGACGACGATTTGTCTTGGACTCAGGCGAGTCCCGAACCTGTTCGTGCGCTTGCGAGGATCATCTGGAAGAGGCGGGTGGAGAGGGAGAAGAATGGTGGGAAGGATGGAATATGGGTGAGTGGTGGGGATGTGTTGGAGATTTCAGAACAATGCGGCTGACAAGAGGTGTGCTTGTAGTGGAAACAAATAGCTTCGTTGGAATCTCGTATGTCATCCTCATTTCAATCGTCGACTCGACCTGAGACGTAGATTGTCATATTTCCAATTCTTGTCACAATAAAATCTCGGTCTCGGTCTTGAATTTAACAGAATGAACGACTGATCTTTGGCTTGGCGTGATCTACCTATTTTAGATGTATCGAAATCCACTCAACAGGAGGTGATGCGCCTAGCTCAACAAGCTCAGCACCTCCAACATTACCTATCAGCTTCTATACCCCTCAAGGGATCCGATGTAGATGTAGGTGAAGACCAGTTGTTACCTGTTAATATGGAAGATTTCGGTTTTGAGGATGTTCAAGAGGTCATGAATTTTTGTTCTTCCGTGAGTCAGAATCGCTATACTAAATTACACTACATTACGATATTTCTGCGTTTTATTCATTACAGTTTTCGCTAACCAACATAGGGCGTGCTCACTTACTTACTTACCTTCAGTTCCACGTCAATTCATTTACGCTTTCTTCGCCTTCCCTCACACCTATCGGAGTATCCAACTCACCTCTTATGGCTCTATCTAACCATTCCTGCGACCCAAATGCTATAGTTGTATTTCCGAACGGCGCGAAGTATATGGAACTGATAGCTATCAAAGATATACAATCAGATGAAGAGGTGAGTAAAGCTCGATTCTCGTCTTCGCCGGACTTTTCTATACAATTGATATGAAACCTTGTTTACTGGTGCTGAATGATGGATATTCTATTATGTCAGATCCTCACATCGTACATTGACCTTTCATGTCCTTACGATATCCGTCAACGTGACTTGAAGGAGAGATATAGATTTCAATGTGATTGTAAACTATGCGAGAAGAGTAAGAATCAAGGGGTAGATTGGGTAGATCCAAGATGGTGTGTGAGACATGAGGGATGTAAGGGTGGTGATGGCAAGGGCAAGATGCCTGGTAAGTTGAGTTGGACGAGCGTAGATGGTATCCGAACTTAGCTGATGTGATTTGTTGTGATATCAGTCAAAGGATCTAAAGGAGTTGTTTCAGTCAAATGCGATAAATGCCAAGAGGATTTCAAAGTGAATGCTGAAGAGGTATTGTCGGTAGTACAGAAGGGAGTGGACGTGTTGGATAGTGATGAGCATAGACAATTGGGTGGGTAACTTGTTTTCACTCATTCAATTGTATCACATGGAACAAAGATAGACTAACCAAGATGGTTCGTGGTTTGTTGTTCTTGGGTCGTTGGGTAGATTACAAAACCGCTCAAAAAGCCTTATCAACCCTGATCCCCAATTTACAAAAACATTTACCAAACCATTCATACCCCCTTCTCTCATTATTGAGATTATCTTCCGTATCTCATACACCACCTCAGTCACCTAAAGATCTACAGATTGCCTCGAAACATATTAAACAAGCTTATGAAGCTTGTTACGAGGTATACCATCAAAATCACGCTACGCCTACGTTGATCTTGTGCGAATATGCCAAATTGCTTTCTCTACAGGATTCAGAACAGACCAAGATGGTGGATCTTAGTCGAAATATAGCAATGAAAAATACAATAATTAGAAATTTACTTGAAGCCATTGAGATGTTAACAAAAGCTGTGAAACAATCTGAGATTACGTTTGGAAAGGGGTTTGTGGTAGGGAAAGAGTTGGAGGGGATTTTAGAAGGGTGTAAAGAGGAGATGGAAAGGTTGAAGAGGAGTTAGTAGGGTCAGGTTCAGGGTTGTTGTGCTGTGCTGTGCTATCGATGGACGGTTTGAGTTGTTGTTGTCATAGTATATAAAAAAGAGATGATGGACTGAATAACGATAAATGCATACTATTATTACTAGGTAAAATATAATATCTTATCGTTATTCAACCAAAAAGAGAAAAAAAAAGGAGTTATTTAGTTCAATATCTTTCTTCATCCCTCACTGATACACGTCCCGCAATCCGCATCTCCCACTATCGAGCAGTAGAGCGAGCAGACTTTCAAAATGATCAATCTCTTTCATTCATCCTCTCATTCACTCATCCCCAACCCAATCACTCCTCGTTTGCTCTTGACTCAACACTCCTCATTCATCCTTTTCACTCCCTGTTGGAGCTGGACCCAAACCAGCCGTCAAACCTCTCGCACCCGCCACTCTCCTAGCAAGCGCTCCCACATTCGCTTCAGCCACTACAACATCTTTTGAAACTTCCACTCCAAAAGCCAATTGAGCTAGATCAGAGATCCGTTGAGCTTGAACAGGAGTCATGATGATAAAATCATCTTGGTCGGTCCCCATCCCTTTTAGGGTAGGGTTATCTTCTTCTCCTACATCCCCATTAGGAGCAAAGAAGATAGGAAGAGGATTGTGTAAATCGATCGAAGATGGTGAACTTCCAAATACATCTTCCTCGCCATCTGTCCCCACGTTCACATCTAGATTCCTATCGTGTGAATTAGGTTGAAGGATTGGTATTGATTTAGCTGAAGGTGTAGACGAATCCTCCTCCTCTTCCTCATGTTCTTCTTCGGTGTAAGCCTTTTTGGCTTTTTCATCTGGGCTTGATTCCTCTTGACCAACTGGGGAATCAGAATCGGAAGATGCATTTCGTCGTAGAGTAACTTCCGATTCGGATAATTGTGATAGAGCAGAACCAATAGATTGAGGTTGATGTTTCACTTTCATCTTAACCATCGAGCTAGAAAGAGAACTGGATCCAGAAGTAGAGGTTGAAGAGAGTGTTCTGATCTTGGATTTGGCTGATCTGGGGATAAGTTTAGGATCGTTGTCCAATGAAAGTGAGACGATATTTAGGAGAGTTGATCGGATGGATCGGATGGAATCTGGGTTAGAAGGTTTGGAGACTAAATGGGAATATATGCGACATCTCATTGATCAGTCTCATACACTGGGATACCGCATTTCGGTAGGGCAAGAAGGAGTGTCAAACCCACCATAGATCTCAATAGGAGCTACTCTAGACATGACATTATGTTTCCCATCATGATGATATCTTATCTCGTAATTACCAGGTAACCAAGGTAATTGTTCACCCTTGAAAAGGACTTCTCCAGCATCCGATTTTTCGTTCACCAATGGATTGAGGTAGGTATCACCATCCCATTCGTCCTCGTAGATTGGCATCCATTTGCCTACAGAGGAGATCCGAGTGACTAGAGTCGATTTGTTCGATCCCAACCTGTAGATACCGATCCAGTCTTTACGAGAATGGTTGGAAGGTGCCGTCCATGATACTCGAATGGGTTGCCCAACGTGGTACCTCGGTACAGGAGATGACGACGAAGTGGGTAAAGTCAACGAGTATCGAGATGGATCATAGGCTGAGATGTCATTGGCGACTCGTCTGACAGAAACTAACATGAGTGAAAATGCCGAGAGAGATTCAGAGCAAAAGAACTCACGTAATAATCATTCGTTCTCTCGAGTGCTGGAGCAAAATCTTGGTATCGTGGACCATATCAGAGAACATTGGTCGGGCTATAGACACAACAGTAGTCAGTCATTGTATTCCTGACATCTTTTCCCCGCTGGAGCTCTGTGGCTCAAAATCAAGCTCACCATGGTCTAAGAACTCTTCAACAGCTTCTGTAACCTTCTCTTCGACCTTTTCAATGGAACCCTTGACTTCCTGGACCACTCTTCTGATCTCAGATCCCCTCTTACCGCCTTTAGTGGAGAGAGTCTTGTCCGCAACATTCTTGAGGGTCTTGGTCAAACCACCATCTTTTCGAAGTCGATCGCCATAGAGCTTCTTCATGTGTGGCCTGCGGGTCGACATGGGATCAGCTGAGTCCATCAGAGTACGCCGAGCTAATAAGCACAAATTGACAACTCACTGCTCGACAAATGACAAGAACCACCAATGACTCAAATGACTCATCAAAGCCAATGCAAAGACGAGTTTGGAATTACTGATCAACCACATACCCAAGAACGCGGCTCCACCCATACTTCGCTCGGGGTTGTTGAGGAAACGGTAGATACCGGTGTAAGCGAGTTGAGAGGGTATGTGTTCGAGCAGGAAAAAGTCGGAGTAGAGCCAGCCTGGGGGGACGAGATACTGATGTCAGCGGAAATGACGCAATCAAGTGAAGGATATGGAGGTTGAAAGAGACAGCGGCTGCCAGGTAGAGAATAGAATACTCACCAAAGTCACCTAATACTTCATACGATGATACAGCGGACCAGATGTGCAGAGCTATTAAGAGCTGTCAAAGATTATACCATACGTCAGGTCGTCAGGCTACCAATCAATCGCAGGTTTTGCTTCAGCTGGATCATAGACTTACCAATCCCAAAACGTGTCTCAAGATAGTCCCGCTGACAGTCCAATCACCAGGTAAATGATAAGTTTTCCATGCCAATCCAGCGAATGACACTATATTACATAACGCTGATCAGCTAACGCTGTACAATAGTAGAACGATTACGCAGCTGGAAAGAAACTTACCGTAGGTCATCACCAAACTGATGTTATAACCAACTTGCCAATTACCAAAAGCTTCTTCGGTAGCTCTTTTCACTACATCTTGTTTAGCTTCCGTCTCGATCTCATCAATATCTATGTCTTCATCTCGAAGATCGGCAAATTGACTATCACCGGGATAATGATAGTGTTTCAGGTAATGTCTGACCAACCATTTAGATTTCGATTGAGCGCGTAACAATAATCCTAAGCCGTAGGAATGGAATAATCTCCATGATAAGGCGTGTAGGAAGTGACCGGACAAAGCGAGACGAGGTGATAATGGTGGGATCAAGGTAGATAAGGCGTAGGTGATTAACATGACTAATGCGAAATCGTTTGCTCTGCAAGAAGTAACATCAAGATCATATGTCAGTTACGACTCCGATAGAGTATAGAGCGAAAAGAAGAACTTACCTGAACATATCGAGTTGTGATAGCACGATCATAGGTTTCCTAAAGTATCTATGAGTCAAATCGTGCATTGACAATTTCTTGGACTTCTTGTTACTTGACTTTCTTCCGGCTGTGGTTGCGGGGTATGATTTCGTATCTCCAGAATCGGTATTTGAGCCTGAAGACATCAAACTGTCTGAACGAGGTTTTCGGATAATAGGGTGAATCTCCACATTGGAAGGTGGTAATTCGGGTAATTCAGATTCGTTTTCCGTCTCGCCTGTTAGATGTCCACATGTCAGCGTGAAGTTCAATGTATAATAGAAAGGAGTAGAGCCCACCCTCAGTGACTGAAGGTGTGGGACCCTCACCACCTTCTTCAGCTATAGCCGCGAACCCTGATTCTCCGGCGACTCCGTTGTCGTGTTCCCACGAGAGGGGTGTTCGAGAGACTAAGGGTTTTTGACCTCCTCCATAAGTTCGCTCGATATCTGAAATATCAGTTGATATCAGCTTGGTCGGACATTTACAGATGTTTACAGATAGAAGATCTAAGGGGACAGAGTGCACTCACGAGGATTCTCAAACCATAGGAGGAAAGCGAACTGAGCTGCATGAGCTGCCAACGACACGAACAAGACGGTGTAGGACCCAACGACTGGGTATAATGAGAAAAATAGAAGTTAGCGGTTTCCACCTACTCAGGGTGATCATGGGCACTTACCCATGGATAAACCGTAATAACCAGCATATCCAACCGAATACATCGGATGAGGTGCGATTTCATACACCCCATCAAAAACTAGATCATTCTGCATGACCATCATCCAGAATGCATCTCCCCAGTACCAAGCGTAATCTTTGACTACCCGGTGCGCATCCATCTTGACCCATAGATTGAATAGGATCAAAGACCAGCCGAACACCCATCGGAGGATGTGCAGAGGGACGGAATGATTGGGTGGGAAATGGAGGTTGGACCAGGCGAAGCATGTATAGGAGACGAAGTCGCTGCGGTAATTCCGAATGTCAGTAGTGATCTTCATGGGTTGTGAAGGGAAGATGGAAAGAACAGGAAGAGGCACGCCAGACATATGATTTGTATGAAAGGGGAGTTACGGCCATTACTCACTTTAACAAAACTACATCAACCAATTGTCTGAACATTAACCAAGCGTTAAATTCTTGTGGAACATCTTCCCATCTATATGAATCATCCATCTTGAGTTGTAATTCACTTTTCCACCATTTCGCCCATTGTCTTCCTTCCTCTCCACCTACATCAGAATTCAGATCTAACCATCCCTTCTGTTTTAACCATCTTAGGATATACTTCTTTTCAGATTGTTTGCGTAGTAACCAGGCGAATCCAAAATCATAAGATCCTCTCCAAAATGCGAAATAGACCAAGAAGAATATCGACCTGGTCGTACTATGATTTCGCAATAGGTAGAATAAGAATGGTTGAAATAATAGTGAAAATAACGTTAAGCGAGTGATGGTTGATTTATGAGTTGTGTAAATCAATGTATGTAAGAAGGAGTGAGTGTTGGGTGCTCTGAATACCTCTCCGGACGAAGTTTTGCCCCAATTGACCTCTTCTCCGTCTTTTTCTTTAAAGTCATCTACAGATGATTTCTCGTCTCCTACGCTGACGGACGAGGTGGTTTCGGACGCTTGGACCTTTCGTTGACGAAGGGTTGATTCGGTTGTCGAAACACCTGGGGCATTGTCACTCAAACCAGCTTTGGTAGCTGGCTGAGGAGGGGGTACCATGGTGGCTTAGGCTGATCTCCTCAGCAGAAGCAAAAGATGATGGTTGTGATGTATGGTCGAGAAGATGAAAATGAAAAGTGCCAATAGCCAAGACGAAGAAGAACATTCCATCTAGACATTCGACATTTCGACATTTGACATTCCGGCTTATCGGTTGAAGACCGAATTACAAACAGCACAACACAGCCAATTAGAGTGGAAGATAAGATTATTAGTGTATTTGATTCTTGACTAATTGCCAATTACAACTTCGAGACGCGGGATTACGATTGACTCGTATATCCTGACGTGTAAGGCAATCAATCGATTACCTCCACTTCGGCCTGATCCAACCCGCTCACTCACTGGCCTGGATCACAGCACATCCTCGTTCGACTATACCGTATATCTATCTTCTTGGATTCGAACGCAACGCCTGCTCAGCATTCTCACCCAAGAGCGAAAGGAGAACCATGTCGTCGCTTATCATATTACCGTCCCGAACTGATGCGTTCTCAGCTTATCAACCCAGTAAGAACGCGCATCTCGATTTCATCTCAGCCGTGGATCTAGGCAGAGGTGGATCGTCTGGATCAGGATCGAGCAAAGATGGAGTGAAGACTGTCAAATTGAACATATCAGGTATGTCATCTATCCTTTCTGTAGATACAACGTCGCAGCTGATTCTTTCGCCTCATGACAATTCAGTCAAAAAATCTCCTCCACCTCCAAACGAACTACTTCGATCCCTACTTTCCTCCATCCCTGCGATCTTGTCGGGGACTTCAACGAAGGAATCATACCATACATTATCGCATACATGTCATAAATTGGTTTTGCAGCCTCATACTCTCGGACCTACCATTTATGGGAGGGTCAAAGAGGAACTGGAGAGATACGCAAGTGGGTTGGTAAGGGAATGGAGAGGTAGTATATTATCGAAACAGGATGGTTGGTTGGGTCGTTTGGTCGAAGGGTGGAATCAATGGGAGAAAAGAATCGTAAGTGGTGATCATCCAACATACACTGATCATTGATGCTGAAACATTGTAATGGGTCTTAGAACCTCCTATCAGCCATATTCGTATACCTCGATCGAGTTTATTCGAACCCCATTAATGGGATCGCATCAATCAAGGAACTATCCATCAGCACGTTCAGAAAGGTGGTATGGGAGAATGAAATCATACTTGAGAAGACTAGATCAGATGTGTTGGCATGGTCAACCAAGGAAAGGGAACTAGAAAGGTATGCTGAACTCCCACATTTCCTCGGACCAAGCTTATTGTTTTTCATCATCATTACAGCTCTATTGAGGATACTCGGCCGACAATCAAACATATAACATCAATCTCAAAGATACTAGAGACATTTGTCGAAAGTATCTCAAATCCATATGTGGAACTTACCAATGAATATTACTCTACTTCTGCTCAAGAAAAGGTCAACCTGGTTCAACATTCAGACAACGAACTTACGGCGGGCAAATACGTTGAATGGGTATTGGACAAGGTCATACAGGAGAAGGCACGTGCCGAATCATGTTTGGATGAGAATGTTGCGGAACAAGTGGTGAAGGTGGTGAGGAAAGAAGCGGGTGAGAACGTTGCTGAGCAAGTGGTAAGAAGAGGTGAGTTGGATCTTTCATCTCGTGTCCTCCTGTATACATGATGAACCTTTCACGTTTTGCTCTTGATCTGACTCCGACATCTTCTTTCACTTAAGCCCTCGACGAATCAATGGACTCGCAAGATCAGGGATCGCTCTCGAGATTATACACCTTCTCGACGGATGTCAACTCCTTCCCCATCTTGGTGAAATCATTGGAAGATCACCTAGAAGCGAAATTAAAGGCGTTGATCTCTGATCCAGCTAATGATCCTCAGATGATTGACGGGACATTGAAAGTCAAGAGGTTCACTGATAAAGCCATATCAAGTCTGTTTGAACCTTCTCAAGATGACGTTATCATGCAAGATAAAGATGATGATGTAGAAAAGGATAAGAAAGACGGAAAGACTTTGTTGGAAGCTAAGCGAATAAGGAGGAACAGACAGTTCGAGTTGGAGGAAGCTGCTCGGACTGGATTCAAGAAAGGTATGGGAAGTAGACAGAATGCTCCTGCTGAGTGGATTGGTAAGTCGCCTATCATTGCGCATTCCTCAACCTCATGGCTTTCAAAAACTCAAGTTCGCGTCATGCCATTTTATTTTGAGAAACAGCGATATTGACCCTGTGAACCTATTTATAGCCAAGCACCTGGACCTGGCGATGCGTCGAGGACCGTCTTTGTCAGATTCAGAATTCAATTCGCACCTAGATGAAATTATAGCATTGATTGGATTTACGAAAGACAAAGATGTGTTCAAAGCCTTCTATTCGACTCAGTTGGCCAAAAGGTTGTTATTGGGTAGATCAGCGAGTGATGATATGGAGAGGAATATGATTGCCAAGCTGCAAAAAGGTGAGTAGATCCGCGTGGTATGGCCAACGAATGATTCGTTGAGCTAAGTTCAATCGTCGTATCGTAGAAATGGGAGAAGAATTCACTTCTGGGGATATCATGATGAAGGATTTACAATTATCAGAAACGTGAGCTTTACTCCACCACCTTCTGTTAATCTTGTGGTTCGGCTGAGTGTGTATTGTGTGACTAGTCTCGTGAAATCATATCAATCTGCTCAAGCTAGAGAACCCGAACAGTACAAGGATGCAGGAAATTTCACCGCGAATGTATTGACCGAATCAGCCTGGCCGGCGTGAGTTTTACATCTCGTTCTCTCTCTTCTCATCGCATACAACCTTTTTAATGGCATCATTAATACTAATTTTCTGTGATTCGGGGATAATCAGATATCCATTGCTGAAAGATGGGTGGAACTTCCAACTACCCTCCAACCTTCAATCGTCCATCGATCTATTCACTTCATGGTACACCACCCAACATAAGAATAGACAATTATCGTGGAGATTCCAATTATCCACTGTCACTCTGACTGCGCGGTTCGCAAATAGTAGTAGATACGAAATTGGAGTCAGTCTTTTCCAAGCTGTCGTCCTCTTATTGTTCAATGAGGAAGATACGTTGGATTTCAGCGAGATCAAGAAGAGGACTGGTATCGGTGAGCGCATACTGCATATTGCATATAGCACACAATAGGACGTTCCTCGCTGAGTATATCTGGTGGTATAAACATTGTAGAAACCCAAGAGTTGGTCCGAACTTTACAATCCCTCGCATTAGGTAGGAAGAACACCAGAGTGTTGCTCAAGAAGCCACCTGGGAAAGAAGTGAATCCGACGGATATTTTCGCTTGGAATAAAGGTTTTACAAGTGATAGAATCAAATTTAAGATTAACGGTATACAACAGGATATGTCTGTGAGTTTGTTGTGTGAGATGTCGGAGTAGGGTTTTATGTGTCTCATGACTGATATTTGGTCCCACTTTGAAAGGCCGAGGAATCAAGAAAGACGAATGAACAAATACATATCGATCGAGTATCTATACTGGAAGCTACGATAGTCAGGATAATGAAAGGTAAAAAGAAGTTGAGCCTTCAGATGTTGATCGATAATGTCATTAGCGATGTGGTGAAGAGGTTCCCACCTGATGTCAAGGAGATTAAGAAGAGGGTGGAAAGTTTGATAGAAAGAGAGGTGAGTGAAAGAAACACAGCTAGCTGATGTATGGCTTGGACTGACACACTATTGGCCATTTGCAGTTCCTCATGAGGGATGAAGAAGAAAGAGGAGTACTACATTATCTAGCTTAGTCCTGTGGACTGTACCATCTATCTTCTTGTATCCTTGTATTCTATCTTTGATTGATCAATGTATACGAGTAGGGTCAACTGTGATTCTGTATTCTGGATGCGGATGATATGCTCTTGAGATGATGTCACCTGCTAAGATCTACGCCCCTTTTCACCCTGTTACCCTGAAACACGCCTTGTTGCTCGTGCCTGCTTTCTGGCTGGTCATTGATGGGAGACATGTCCATATACGGTGAATGAGTGAGTGTTTGCATCTTCATCATTTACATCATTCACTATCAAAATATATACTCGGAGGGTACCTCATCTCGTCTCTTTCACTATCAATCCCATCCCACCTCAGAAACCTACCTATATATATATATAGACAGTAGGACGGCACAATGGCTCATCACGCAAATGAAGATGCGAGGGGTAAACCAGGTAAGCCAAACCCCTCTCAGCTTGCGGATATGGCATTGCTGTGCTGATCATTGTCTGACAGGTAATTATACTATGATGCAGTACTTTGAGTATGTCCAACTCCTTGTTACACGTATAAGTCCAGATCACGTAGACTGATCAGTCCGTTAATCGATGTGCTCAGGTGGTATTGCCCCTCTGGAGGTGTACATTGGAAGAAATATGCAGATGATGCCGAACATCTCGCTGATATTGGTATAACCGCTTGTTGGTTACCTCGTGAGTCAATGTCACCTTAAAAGGATATTATCCGATATTTTATCGGAGTAAGTGAGTATCAAAAGAGACGCTTATGTTTTAATTGGATAACAGCCCCTACGAAAGGATCAAGTCCGTAAGTACTATAACTTCTTAGGGTCACAAGTGATCAGGGCTGATCTTGTATATATGACACAGTGAAGGAACAGGATATGATGTGTGAGTGCAAACTACCGACTACGCTGTACTATCTTATGCCAAGAAGGTCTTCCATTGCTTATCATGAAGTCGACTCGGACAGCTACGATCTTTGGGATTTGGGCGAATTCGATCAAAAAGGAGGTAAACCCACCAAATGGGGATCCAAAGAGGATCTATTGAATGCTATCAAAAAAGCGAAAGACAATGGTATAATCAGTTATATTGACGCGGTATTAAACCATAAGTGGGTTGTGTCCACTACAATACCTGTAATACTGTTCAATGTAACCTTTAAACTGATTCTGATCCCGATTCGAGCAGAGCCGGAGCAGATGATAAAGAAGAATTCCTCGCTACGATGGTTGATCAAAATGATAGGAACAAGTTAGTTGGCGAGATGCACAACATCGAAGGATGGACCAAGTGAGCGATATGATCCCTTTATAACTTACCACGACGCAGATGGCAAGATGTGCTGATGTGATGTGTGGTGTATGACAGATTCACATTCCCCGGTCGAGGTGATACTTATTCCCCACTGAAATGGAATTATAATCATTTCACAGGGGTGGATTATGATGCTAAGACGGAGACTAAAGCTATCTTCAAGGTAAGCTGGTCATACCAATTACTACTGGAGGCTCGTATCGAATTATATCTGATGCATGGGTTGTTGAATGGGTAGATCCAAGGTGATGGTAAGGGCTGGGCTGAAGATGTTGATGATGAGAATGGTCAGTACGAGACATCATGCACTTCATCCTAAATTGTGTGAAGCTGATTTGCCGAGTTGATTGATATGCAGGTTCATATGACTATTTGATGTTTGTGAGTGAAACCATGTTGATCCTCAGCAAACACGCTCTGATGCGTATTGCTGGACTTGCCGTTCCGATCCATAGGCCGACAGTAAGTCCGATGCCTGTATACAATCGTTATGATGTATGTACTGATGGGAGACCTGTCCCTTTGTAGTCGACCACAATCATCCCGAAATAGAGCAAGAGCTATAGTAGGTTTCTGGGGGCCATTCATATTGCCAATTCTGACAACATTTGCATCCACAGTAAATGGGGTGATTGGATCTTGAAAGAGACTGGAGCATATGGATTCAGGTTCGATGCTGTCAAACATATTTCCGTGAATCTGATCTCGTTCTGCTTATGGTTGAACTGAGGCTGAATATGAACGTTTCCATCCTGCAGCAATCGTTCATTGGAGAATTTGTCAAACATGTTAGATCCTCAGAAGGAGGTAAAGCAAAAGCTTTCTGTGTAGGAGAATTCTGGCATGGTGCGTTGCTCACATCAGCCTCCCGACGTCTATTACTTCTCGCTGACTGGATGATTGCAGATTCCGTCGATGCCCTTGTCGAGTATGTCGAGGGACTCGGGACGCAATTCTCATGCTTCGATTCTTGTCTTCAAGGTGAGCCATGTTTAACCCTTGTCGACTGCACAATAAGCTGACATTGTTGTCTTTTAGATAACTTCCATGTATGTGGATCGACCCTCAAACCTACCAAGAGATCGAACTGACGCGTTGATGTGGTACAGACCGCAGGCGAAGAAAGAGAGAATTACGATCTCCGACAGATCTTTGATAATACCCTCGTGCAAAGAAGACCTATCGATGCAGTGTAAGTGTTTCATTTGAGCACTTTGCCTATAATCAGCTTACGTGGAAATGGTGCTTCCGTACAGCACTCTGGTTGACAATGTGAGCTTGTCATCATCCCGTTGATAAGGTGGCTCATGAAAGATATACTGGTATAGCACGATACGCAAGTCGGACAATCCCTGCAAAGATGGGTATCGTCAGCCTTCAAACCTCTGGCATATGCGTTGATCCTCCTACGGGTTGATGGCTATCCGTACGTACCCCTACAACTTGATATTGGTCAGTCGCCACTGGAAGCTGACATAAATTTGATATGCACTCAGATGCGTATTCTACGGCGATTTGTACGGTACAGGAGGTGATAATCCCCAACAACCCGTTGCTCAACTTGAAGATATCATCAGGGCCAGAAAACTTTTCGCTTATGGAGAATTGAACGACTACTGGGATCACCGTGAGTCAATGCTAGTAATTCAACTCAAATTGTTACTCTCGTCATTCCTCCTTTGAAATGATCGTGTGTGCTGATTGCTATTAACCGATAACTTTAGCCAACTGCGTCGCTTGGTTACGAAAAGGTGACGAAGAACACGATGGCTGTGTGGTAGTGATCTGTAATGGAAAAGAAGATGGGTCCAAGAAGATTTCAGTTGGAAAAGAACATTCCGGTGAGAAATGGACGGATGTCATGGGTTGGCACCAGGGTGAAGTAACTATTGATGATGGTAAGTCAAGACATGTTATGCAAATCAAGGGTAGCTAGCTAATATTTGCTTTAATCTTGACAGAGGGATGGGCAGAGTTCTTCTCCCCTCCTGAGAGTATCTCAATCTGGACTAAAGTCGATGCGAGAGGTAGAGAAGAGTTCAAGAAAGATTAGGGATCGATTATGAACGATTTTTGTCATACTCTGCTATTGTGAGACCAAAAAATTATAGATAGATGTTTTTGCCTTTGATCTTATCATTCGTATTCATATACATAACTTGCTATAGAACGATCCCTTCCTCTCTTTACTAAATTAAACGTATACCAAATATAAATAGAAAATATTCCTTCTGACCTTAACTCATAACAATAACAATGTATATACTTGATATACAGTATCACCCATTTGCCAATCCACGCTACAGTTCCCATACCGGCCATATTTATCTTTGTTCATCGGTTTGACCACCTGGGATAGGTTGACCCGTCCTGGCCGCATGAGCCTTTTGAACATCCGTAACGTAACTCTTCATTCTCCAAGGAGCGATTCCCTTCTCGTACATCTCATCTAATTCTGCTGGGTTTCGAGATGCGACTTCAGGTAACATGAAGATAGTCAAGATCCAAACGAGGGTACCGAATCCTAAAAAGATGAAAGCGGTGTTGTACGTGTTGTTTCCTAATCTTTTACCTCCGTCCACTAAAAGTCCAAAAACACAAACAAAAACAATGTCAGCGAAGATTTCTTCGATTTACGATTGAGATTTGGCTGAGAATTGATTTGATACAGGTAGAAGGGAAGATTGGCCAGTGGAACTTACATAACATGATTGGAACAGAGGTGTTGAAAGTCAATCCGAAAATCACTGCTATACCTGAACCTAGACCTGAGGTTCTGGCACGTAATTTTTGAGCTGCTACTTCACCTGCGAATGACCATCCGAATGCACCGACTATATATTCACACATACAATCAGCATTGGGATCTGTTAAAGGTTGAAGGGATGGAGGAAAACTTACGACCAACCGAGCCTGCTGACCAGAAACATGCCGCGACGATCAACACGTCCTTTGTAGCGTTGTTATGAGGTACGTGACCTAATATACCAATGACGAGTAACATCGCGCAACATAATCCAGCAAGGTAAATTACGATATTTCGCCGACCAAATCGATCGGTGGTGAGTGCGAATACGATGACGAAGAAGATTTTGATACCGACTGTAATCACCCAGAGTATAAGTGACGCTCGATGAACTTGGATGGTATGGTAAAAAGTAGTGTACTCACAAAGGATCGAGGTGATTTCAAATGCATTTGTGAAACCTGCTTCTTTGAAGAATACTGATATATCATAGTGACATGATTAGTATATGTAGTACAATTGGGACGGGACGGACAGAAGCTTACATGAGGCATATCCAGATAAGAAAGCTAATCCTGTAAGTTGCTGACACGAAGCAGGAAGAGAAGCAGCGATGGTTCGTTTCTACCGTAAGAGCGTGCGTGTGTGGATCGTCAGTATCTCATTCTTTTGCTTATACTAGATCGGATGAATGGTTCATTTTACTTACAAAGTTTGAGCCTTTGAAACATTCTACATAAGATCTCAAAACACCTCTCCAATCATGTTCTTCCAATCCCAATTCTGCCAACCTCTCCTGTTCCTCAACAATGATATTCTTGATAATTTGATATTCCCCCTCGACGTTATATCCTTTTACGCCGCCGTTGACCCTCTTAAGCACGGCTATACCTTGATCGTGCAATCCCCTTGCAGCGTAGTATGCTAAAGACCAAACCGGATCAAATCAAACCCAACCGAATGAATTAGCACGAATCGTATCGCCATTCATCAAATGATGGAGAAAAACTCACATGGAGTTTCGGGAAGATAAAGGAAAATAGGTGCCATGATACCCAAAAATGCCCATTGAGTTAGAATTGGGATTTTGTATTCGCTTTCACCCAATGTTTTCTTACAGATGAATAAGATGAGAGGACCAAAGAAACCACCGGTATGGTTCCATGCAGAGTAGGCGAGGAGCATACCTAGAGAACGGAACGATTTAGTTGTTTAGGATTTGGATGGAATAACGGAGAATGAAGTAGGTAGACTTGTACTTACCACCTCTGATATTGGCTGGAGCCCATTCAGCAACATAAATTGGTAAAGTAGCTTGTAGACATCCGATACCTATATACGGTAACGGTAAAATAAACAAACA
Organism: Kwoniella europaea PYCC6329; assembly: GCF_036810445.1. Classification (NCBI taxonomy): domain Eukaryota; kingdom Fungi; phylum Basidiomycota; class Tremellomycetes; order Tremellales; family Cryptococcaceae; genus Kwoniella; species Kwoniella europaea. Next base: position 5,087,962 of record NC_089487.1, read on the forward strand.
CGAGCAATCAATAACCTAATTGATATAATGGAAGTGATGCAACTCAGGACTTACCTGTACCAGCTAAAAACTTGGCTGCGGCCCATTGTGACCAATTTTTAGTGAATGTTTCAATCATGATTGACTATCCTTCCCACATAAGCTTATTGTGTGGGTATGTGTATCGTATTGGTTGAAGAGGACTTACGGCGAAAAGGATCAACCAAAGAAGGTATAACATGTATTTACGACCAATTCGATCACTAACGGGAGTAAGGAGCCACATTCCTACCAATTGACCTCTACTCGCAGTTCAAGATATCAGCGACTTGACTCAGAGTTGAGATCACACGAGACTCACAAGGACTGAACAGCACCCCACGTAGCTGTTGCGTGGGTCGTGAGAGCGATTTTACCAGCGGCGTTTTTCTCGCCTATGTTATAACATATCATTAATCAGTCAATTCCAAAAAAAGGTCCCTTTGGAATGATGGTGTGCGGATTGTACGGTTATCAATACTTACCAACTCTATTGACGAATCCTGGATTGGCAATGATGTTACCATTCAAGTTGATCTACCCAACAAGTCAGCATGACCCGCTTTTCATGGTGCAATTGAAGGACTCACTTGATATCCATCACAGGCAGCAGCGAAACAAATCATATTACAAATTACGATTGCCTATTGGGCAGTTCATTTCGATCAGCAATTTGTGGTTTTTACTATCTATGACCTTGGAGATGTTGATGATAAGATGTTATGTCGCTTACCTTCCAGAATCGCTTGACGGTCTCCCATCTTGTCAAGTTATCCAAATCTGATTTCAGTACTGGTGTACCCTTGAGAATTTCTTCTTCTTTAGAATCTTCCACATGTGATTCGTATGGTTTGATATCGGTCATTTGGATCGTGGTCATCTTGAATGTTGAATGATCCCTCGCTTGGTCTTCTGAAGTGCTGAGCAGTAAGTCAATCGAGATTCAGTCAAGCCAAGACAGTTAGAGTGGGCGATGAGTCCTATCCGTCTTTGTCCATCCAGTATATATATACAGGGATGGATATTCGTCAGATCCGATATCCTTATAGGGTCGGGTCGCCTTAGAACATCTCATATCTGTTATCACCTGGCCAAATATGTGCACAGGAACATCATTACCCCGCGAACTGAACCGAAAAAACATCTTCAATCAAGGAATAACATCTTTCCGCTTTACTATACACCTTATAACCCCCGAAGAAAAGAGGGAAATGGAGATGGATCCCCACGGAGGATCTTCCTGCGAGTGGGGGACCTTTTTTTCGTTCTTCTTCAGCGCTGCTACAGCTCACGCCCGGAACCTTTCATCGAACGCGTCCTCCCTCTCTTGCAATGATGAAGAGGAACGTCTAAAATAGTTTTATTAGAAACTCTTGGCGTTAGTTTTTCAGGGTTTCTGTGCGTTGGCCATTGTCCTACAGGTATCCACTTTTATTAAGCTTGTTTAAAGAACATTGCTCTCCTCTTACGCCATCGGTCAAGGAAGAGACGTAGGTCCAATGGAACCTTGTGATCACTCACAAAGAGGACCCACCGGGATTCAGTTAAGGATTTGTCACCGAGCTACACCGTGCAGATATACACATTCCGGAAGTCCGATCCGGTATTGCGAGGTAATGGATTGAGGAGTCATGCATATACATCATCATCTTGGTACAGTAGCTGAGTCTTTCACTTTTGAATTTGACATCCACTTCACCCCATCCTGTCCGCTCGCACAAGTCTCATCCCGAGAGTTGGGAGATCTAATGTCCGAAACTTTCTTCATATGGAGTGTCCGATCATCATCTGACAATCAGCCCAAACAAATGGTAAAATTAGTGTACAGTACCATTGAATCGGTGAGCCCTATCAGGGTACCGCACCAATGCATATTTGTAACAGATTATCATCATAAACACATTGCTGATCCATTCTACATGTAACAGGATCCAATTGTCCCAAAAAGTATTATACACGAAAGGCTTTTGCTTGATCAGTCTGTTTTATCTTTGCCTTTATCAACAGCTTCGTCTGAAGAATCTGATTCTGCTGGATTCTCATATATCACTCCGTCATCTATCACCCCGCCTCTTCTGGCTGCATTCTCGTCGAAGATTCCTCCTATGCCTGAGATGGGACGTGAGGAGGGTGAGGTAGGGTTGACTAGTGATGATGGCGTTGAAGGGGGTATGAGGATATTGATCAAATATGCAGTGGAGAGACCAAGCACTAGAACAATCATACTTGATCAGTGACAGATACTTTATTCCAGCTCACGACAACCACTTTGCACTCACCTAGACCGGACAATTTCTCCGGTGGATTATGGAAATAAATTCCAGTCATTAGTATCATCCAACACCATATTCCTACTAGCCCGGTGGCTACTATACCTGACCATCGATGGATCAAAGCTAAATATCCATCATCCCTCTTAACCACCGTTCTTGATTTCGTTCCCGATGCTGTAGAAGACCACGATCTCCAGGTTCCAGCCAATCCTCTACCTAATACCATGACACTGAGCGTGAGCAGAAAAGCGTGGCCGGAGATGTCGAAGCCTCTATGCCACCTTGGTCTGGGAAGAGCTTGGAGGGATTCATGCCTTGATGTTGCGTGTATATCCGAATGAGAGGGAATGAGGGAGAACAGTTGAGGGAAAGTCGAGGGAGTTAGAGGAGTTCCTGAACAATATTGATGGGGTAGTGGGACGTATATCCTTCCGTTTGTCGTTGTACTCTTCTCGCCAGCAGTAAACAAAGAGGGAAAAGTCTCTCTTGCAATTTTGAGATCTACACCGGTAGGTAACTGCACTGCACAATTACCTCCCGTAAGAGCTATGATCCTATCTCCCAAACCTGCACCAAAGAACCAACTCGTGAATACCAGCCATGCTATCGTGGCTAACATCCATATACCCAGCCTCCTCGCTCTACCTCCTAAGCCGGTGTGTATCTGAGATGGTATTGTTGGAGATGAGAAGAGATGTAAGAGGTATAAGATTGATGTCCAGCCCCAAGCTCGTTTTACGAAAATCACGTTGAATACATTGGATTTACGGGCGAAATATTCAGCTCGATGGGGAAGAGTGTGATGATGGATTTCGGATGTGTCGAGGGATGTGGATTGGATAAGGGAGTAAAGGATACCGCATCTGTATAATACAGTGTCAGCGAACATGAATGTCATTTTGACGGAATCATCCCTTTACTAGATACGGCACAAAGGCATCATTGAAGAGCACTTTAGGGTGAAAAGTTAGAACAGCAGACTCACAGCATCAACGAGCTGACCAGCCCAGCTAGCATAAGCTGCTCATTCTCCACTATCCTTTGAGCCAGAGTTTGAGGTGTGAGGGAAGCTGATTGAGAAGTCGAGGTCATACTCATCCGTCTTGCAGCGGGTGATTTGGGTTTGATGTCTATGGGAGAAGCATGAGAGGCCGAATTCGTCCGTCGATGAGGTGTGGATATGGTAGGTCGAATGCTCTTGGGGGTGGAAGGAGGTTGAGCGGAGGTCATGATGGGGTAGGAGGATCGTTCAAAGGGTGAAAGGACTTGCTTCGTTCTTGGATGGCAAAAAGGGGAGTGAATGGAAGTTGGATGACAGTACCAACAGAAGGTGAATATGTAAAGTAGAGACTAGAGGTGGAAGAACTACCAGTACTGATGTTGATGTTGATGTTGCTGTTGCTAGTGCTAGTGCTAGTGCCGCAGTCAGAGGTGTGTCACTGGTATGTATGTTGTTGCATGCATGGTCTGTGACATGACATGATGAGCACGACGCGTCTGATGGGATCAAACGGCCAAATGGTCAAATGGCGGTGCGACCACGAGAGTGACGTCATTACATCAGCACCCAGACACGTCAATTTAACACCAAGGCTGTTCATGTCTTGTATGGCATACTCTTCTCATCTGCATTCCCTGCATCAGGCATTTCCCTATCGCGTCATCTGGATGGTCTTGGACAAATATCAAGTCCCTCGTATCGCTGCCAGGGACGCCAGACAGCTCTCACGGAGCGCTTGGTTTCGGCAGATCATCAAATAGAGTGCTCCCCTTCACTATCATCGATACCTTCCCGTGAAGGGAGTCCAGTTCTTGGCAGACGATCATTGATTGTTCGGACAGCTAATCATGGTATACTAAACTCCCAATTATAGTCGGACTCCGTCTGGGTTGGATCAGCTCGGAATCGTTCGGTCCTTAATGTAGAAATGAGATTGGATTAACAGTTCGATTGGGTTCTCACGAAGACACTAACACCAAAGGCACAATCGCCCGCTTTTCAGTACTATCAAATACCATCTCATTGATTCGTCTCACTGGGGTTCTTAGGTGAGAACGTTTCTTTCCCTTTCTTCCTCGAACGAAATTGAAAGGACTATCAACTATCAAACGTCTATTTGGTAATTTCCCCTTCCTTTACCTTTCTCCACTCATCCTTGAGATAACATTTAAAGGATGACAGGACAAAGATGTAAACGTAGGTAACGACGAGGAGAGATGAGAATTTGTAGAGTGGATCACTTTGATCTATATCAATAACTCCTCCTTTTCTTCCATCTTATTGTCAATTTACTAACTATACGACCGAAAAGACTTTTACTTGCTTTATCATTTCTATTCACTTTGTTACTTTCTTTTACTGTACCGTGTGACCTTTCTCAGACTATATCTACTCAGCTCGGAAACGATCAAAGAACTTTTCTCGTCTCTTCTTTATCATCACCATCATCCTTCTCTCCCAATTCCATTCGTACATATATATAGATCGAACCTTTTCTTATATTTCACTCGTTTGAATTTGGTTCTCATATATCCATCACTTAACAACATCCTAGCAAGGCTTCGATCATGCCGAGCTTCTTCTCATTACCTTACATCCTTGGATCCCTGGTGGTCCTAGGTGTAGCTCAAGCTTGTTACTACTATGTCTACCTCGAATCACCTTACGACTACTACTACCGATACTGTAACGTAGGAGTGAGTGATGCATTTGCGCCATTCAATCAAGACCTATGCTGATATCTTCACCTAGTGCGCGGGAATGGACCAAAGCGACGAAAACTTCAACCAATGTTGTCTTCCCATGACTTCTGGTCAAACTGCTCCTGCCGTCTGTCAAACTTTGTCCGCATCTTGTGCGGCTGCCGGTACCACCTGCACTTGGGGATCTGCTGTTCCTACATCCGACCAACCTTCTACCTCTGCTCCACCAGCTACATACACTCCTCCAGCTTACACTCCTCAAGCTCGAGATGCCGCTCCTACCACCTCGACCGTCTGGATAACCGAAACCACCACTACTGCATGTGCTACCACCGAACAAGCCGCCGCGCCTACTACCTCTGCTGAGGAATGCGAATGCCCAGAAGAAGGTGAGACCAGCGAAGCTGCCGTACCCACTTCGAGTGCCCCTGGTGAAGGTGACACTCCCGATGAAGGATTCAACTCCGATTCTCGAAAACGACGACGAAGAGGATTCAAAGTTCGAGACCACTGTGTATGTCCTACTTCCGCTCCTGCTGCTTCTACCACTGCACCTACCACTGAGAACGCCGCTACTCCCACCACTGCCCCTGCCGAGGAAGAGTGTGTATGTCCTCCCGAAGGCGAGACCAGTGACGCCGCCGTTCCTACATCCAGTGCTCCTGGAGAGGGCGATGCGGCTCCTTCAGGATTCAGTGGAGACTCCAGAAAACGAGGTATCAGAGCTAGAGGTGGTGAATGTGTTTGTCCATCTTCTACTTCCGCTCCTCCTCCACCTCCTCCCACGAGTACCGAGTGTGTCTGTCCACCTGAAGGCGAAACTAGCCAAGCTGCTGTACCCACCTCAAGTGCTCCAGGGGAAGGTGCTGCCCCGTCCGAAGGCTTCACAGGGGATTCTAGACGACGAGGTCTCATCGCCAGAAACGGTGATTGTGTATGCCCAACTACCTCCGCCCCTACTCCAACTACCTCGGCCGCTGCTGCTCCCACTACTCCCCCCGAGGAAACGCCATGTGATTGTCCACCTGAAGGAGAAACTAGCAACGCCGCTGTATCAACTTCTAGCGCACCAGGAGAGGGTGCGGCTCCTCCTGAGGGATACTCTGGAGATTCAAGAAGACGAACAGGTATCATGGTCAGAGATACGTGTGTCTGTCCTACCACCAGTATGGCTGCCACTCCTACTTCTAGTGCTCCTGGAGAGGGTGAGTGAATCGATGACCTAGATCGGAACGATAGATCGATGGCTGATATTGTGTCTTGTTCCATACAGGTGATACACCCTCCGCTGGTTTCTCTGGTGACAGCAGGAAGAGAGCTATCGTGGCTCCTCAAGCTAGAGATACCCCTCCAGAGGGATACCAAGGTAACGACAAACGAGGTTCCGCTCCTGGTGAAAACCACAGAAGGAACACCAACCCTGTCCAAACTGTTACTTCTACCACTTATGTCACTACTGATGACTGTGCTCAACAAACCGCTGCTCCTCCCGCTACGACTGCTAACGCTGCTGCTCCTACTACTCAAGCGCCCTCTCCATCTGCAAGTGCTCCAGGAGAAGGTGAGTCGACGTGACCTTTTTCTTGAATCGGTCACATGTAAATACTAGTACTGATGATGAGTACCGTTCTTGTCTTGTAGGTGATGCGCCTCCTGAGGGCTACGCCGGTGACTCCAGAAAGCGAAAGTATAGAAGATGGAGCGATTTCTAATTTGCTCGGTCGGATCTTACTCTTGACTGATCATTTCATCAATTCGATGTGTTCATTGAGATAAAGAGGCTTAGAATGATACGTGCGGAGAAGTATGCGACGTGAAAGTTAGGACATTGAGTCGCAAAGGAAGTTGATACCATATCTATCATAGCGATATCACAAATACAAAATACAAAAAATTAAAAGAAATCTCCCTATCCCCCCTATTTTACATAGTCATTCATCTTTATATATACCATATGATAAAGTCGTTACGTCGGTAGATACTCTTTGTATACAATCTTCTGGACATTTATTTTCATGTTACATCTTACATATGTATATAGCAGTATTCTTGTGTGATGTGAGTACAGTATGCATCGAGTGAGGAGGATGAGTCTTCATGCGATATTCTACTATCAGCTACTCGGATATTATAGTTAGATACTCCCTTATGTCCAGTATCACAATGTGAGTTCGATCAACATGATATTCTGTAAAGTGTTGCATCTGGCATGAATTATACTTTGGAACTTACTTTTCAGCCCTTTAATAAAGTCCGTAACAACAAGCAGCTCGAGCGGATATATCGCCCAAAACACTATACGAAGCAAAGTTTTCAGAGAACAGACTGTATGACACCTACACTCAAAGCTACAACGGAGTTACATGGCAAACACCAAAACAATGTCCACAGATCTACTTGACAAGTATATATGTATATGTTAAGGTAGAAAACGATAAAGGATACGTCCTTCTTTCTTCTTTAAGAATCCTAAAGATGATGGCTATCAAAAGAGAGATACACAGGTTGAATTCTCCCTGGTAAGTTCGTATCCTTCTTCACATGCAAATGCAGTACATTGTCCTGAGGTACATGTTATAGCTCCCATCGCTACGCCAGGAAGGGAAGTGCAGCTAGAAGCATGACAGAGTAATCATCAGCGACGGCTTATCGCTGCCTGAAAGCAGACTCACTCTATTCCGTAAGATCTGCCTGGTGCGTTGAGTCCAACACCGTAATCACCGTATAGACAACCTCCACAGGATTCTATATCATCGAAAGCGTAAGCATCGTCATTTATGATCATATTTGCGATTCTCTTTACCACAGTTTAGCCAATCTAGTCTTTAGGTATGATTGTACTTACCTAGCTCAGTATTAACATTCAAACACTCAAATGCCAGCTCATCCCCCGGAACTTTACAAGCTTTCAATCTTGCAGGACAATACTCGTATTTCTCCAGACTCAATCTCTTCTTTCGTAGTTGTTTTTGTCTCTTTACGAACCCGCTCGGAGCATTAGCCACAAAGTCCCCAGAGGTATGTTGGAAAGTTGACCAAACGTTTGGACCACAATTGACGCTCTGTGGACCGACGTCCATACTCTCTCCGCACGAACAGTGATAACCATCGCCTTGGGGGGAGAGGAAGGCATAGCCTGTGTTTATACATGATGCGAGGCATTGTTGAGGGGAAGAGACTATCACTTGGAAAGAGGATGATTGGGTGGATCGACAGCCTACCAAGTCAAAGGTAGAGGATGTAATGTGGATCTATGGTATAGCAAGAGGTACGTTAAAAATCAGATTAGCTTATTACAGAACTATAAGGCACATCGGATGTAAGGTAGTAACAGTATCGTGCGTGAAGCTATGAATCCAAAGATGGAAGATGAAAGATGGATTGATGTATTTACTCACATAAGATTGAGTTTCGGCATCACATCCTCCCACTGAATCAATCCCTGCTTGGATCAAATCACTCTCTGGAAAAGTATTCGAACAATAACACCGGTTGATATCTTGGGGAACTAATGTCCATGTCGAATAGATGAATTGTTCTGGTTGTCCAAAGCATGCTTGCTAAAAATCAAGTTACCTCTTTCATTTAGCTAACAGAATGGCTTGTGTTATAAGAATTGAGGTCAACTGGAACTACTGGACCTACAGCACAACTTATAGGATCATTAAATTGACCAACATCGAAACTATCATCAGGAAAATATTGATCGTCTACACACCCTACGAATGCGGGGTTACCGGCTGATTGTGCCTTAGCAGTGAGGCTGAAGGAGGAGGAGAGAATGAGTATTGAAAAAAGCGTGAAGGAGTTTGAAGATAACATCTTATGCAACCAGTTTGCTATATCCTGGAAAATCTTGAGGAATAACAGATCTCCTAGAATTGGTCGAGTCGAGTACTACCACTACTCAGCGTGCCGTAGCTGAAGGTGTGTTGGCTGTCAAAATGTGTAATGCAATACAGTCGAGTGGGGATGAGCGAATACCTTAAAGAACTATATGGATATATAATGTATTCGTATGGGCTAGACCAGGTCATATCGATACATGATAAACAAACCCCCATCCATCGAAATCGATAAGACCCTCTTGTCATCTTTCTCCTGTTCAACAGTATCAGGATCAAATTGAACCTTCTTTCGACCTCTTCCAAACAACTGAATGTCTTAAAGAACCGTACTCGTGTTCAACTGATCTCGAGTATGAATACAAGTACGCCTTGAAAGGAAGACATCGCAAGAACAACAATCTGATCCGTGCCGTGGCTGATGTGTGAAGAGTCTACGAGTAAGAGTTTAAATCTTATCTATTTGTTTATCTCCGTCGGATCGGATCAGGTATCTTATAAACATCTAACGATACTCAACGGATACGAGTATCGTCGCTTGAAATTACTTTCTTTGCGGTAAGTTATTTGGTGAAATCGTTGTACTTCTCAATCATGTGACTGAATTTTACTCAATAAATCAGATGTATCGTTGAGACCGTCCGATAAGATATTTTGGAATGACGAAGGAGGCTGGATACCTGATGTTTTAGACGTTCTGAAAGATAAACTCAATTTCAGTCGAGTTGTATCGTTTATTTCCCTAGATAGACTAGCTCAGTCTTATCTATTAGACATATGATCTGATATTAGCTAGATTTGAGATCACTGTCGATGCTTAGCATATGCACATTAGTGTATCAGATATTCCAGATCTGGTCGATACTCACACTGAGTCTGTCACATCCGTCTAATCGGGTCACTAACCTAGAATTTCGACGGAGTAGAAAATTATTTCGACAAACCCGTTAGATTCCGTCAATCTGAACCGAAATGCTAGATCATGTCTAACAATATATATACATTTCCCAAAACAGGACTACTCGATCCCTCTACTATACTATAGTATTATAATCGCCTACCTTTAAAATCACCTCCCCAACCCGTATCATCATCCTCCAACGGTCCTAACGGTCCATAATTCTGAGCTTGAGCTTGAGCTCTAGCTTTTTGATTATTCACCCCTCCAGAACGTTTCTTAGCATGTCCAGAACCTTGAGGTCTACTTTCAATACTTGACGAAACGCTATCTCCCGTAGTTGGCATATCAGGGGTTTTAGGTCCACTGATGTAATCCCCGTTGGTTTGATACCTCATCTGAGGTGAATAATCATGTTGATGTCTATGTAATGGCGAAGGTACATTCCGTTCGTTACGAAATGAGGATTGTGGTGGATGAGGTGGACCATCGTCGAATCCGGAATCGAGTATTGCAGCCATCTCATCTTGACCTAATGTCTGACCTTGACTATGATCATGGTGTGATTGTTGCGATAACGCGATAGGTGGTGGTGGGAAAGCAGGGTTGTTTTCATTATACTATAAACAATAGAACACAGCACAATTAGCATCTCTTACTTGATTGTATTCAAGATTGTTGCAAAGCGAGTTCCCCACTTACCCCTCCAATTTCCGCACCCCAAACATCTTCTTCACTTCCAAACACACTTCCCGAATCACTCTCATAATCACTTCGTGTCCACGCTGCTCGAGGTGTAGGGCCCAACCCCAATCCATCATTATCCCCGTGGAATCCAGCTCCGAATTGCCGCTCCATCTCTCTTCGTTTCTTTTCATCTCTACGTAATTTTCGTAATCTGGATTTCTCCCAATCTTCCCATCTTCTAAGGGGGACAGTCGTACCGTCAAATACAGCCGTCTTGTCATCATGCGCTTTCGATCGAACTTCTCCCTCGACCCGTCTGTGTATAGACAACATCATATTAGCAGGTATTCAGGAGTGAATCAAAACCAACTCACCTAGTTTCTCCCCAAGAGAAATCATCGAAATGCCAAAAGGAGTAAACGGGCAGAACAAAATTCCAAATCGGTAAAGCGAATAGATAACAAATCATCCAAGCTATATAAATAACTTTTCGGGTAGTTATCAAAATCAATATTGCTGGTAAACCCAATACAGCACCTAATAACATTAAAGGTATAGCTTCCTGGAAAGAATTGGGTGGATCGATTATTGAATTTATAATCAAAGCTCCGGTGAGACAGATGGCAATTGGTAAAACCACTGTACCGACCAAATCCATGAACACGACAAATTGCATTGAGAAGCAAAATGTTCCACAAAGATTTCTAACTCTCACTAATTCCATTAAATTGTGAACGGTCGAATTGATCCATCTTCTCCTTTGAGATAACAATACCGAGAATGTGTCTGGTGCGACAGTCCGACATTTAGCCTGAGGTAAGAAGATGTTCTTCCTTCGGGGGAAGGTACGTAACATTATCGTTGACAAGAATCGATCTTCACCCAATAACAATAAATTCTTTTGATGTAATGTATGAACTTCAGATTGTGAATATTCAGAAACGATTTCAGGTTTTACCAAGATCGGGACCCAATCGTTATCCGTATCTTTCCTTGCTTTGATTCGGTACATGCTGAAACAACCTGGAAGACAGGTTACACCACCGAAAACGGATTCGAAAGCTTTAACATGATGATGCGAGATGAAATATTCGTACACTTGAATTGCCGTTACCCATGATTGTCTTTTGTTCGCTATTCGAGTTTCTCCACAGACGCCCATGATCATATTGTCTTGATGCATACAGTTGACGAGGTAACGAAGGGAGTCGGGGTAGATTTTGGTATCGGCGTCAACCTGCAGGTGTGTAAGGGGGATAGCGCATAGACGGGAGAGATGGAATTGATGATTGAGATGGAAGTAGTTATGATCAGCATATAACCATATAGCTGCATGATATCGTATCGACCACCATCCACTCACCATCAAACAGGTCTCAAAATAATCGGGCGTGACACCCATCAAAGTCTGTACTTTTCTGAAGATATCAAAGTCCAAAGGTGACATTCTATCGTTATAGGTAACCCTCGAGAAGAAATTCATCAAAATCAATTGAGAATCTCTTTTACCCCTATTACCAGGTTTCTTATCTCTCGCTTCGGATGGCATACCACATTTGACCACTACAATTGTCGGTGTTCGATGTCCATTTTTGGATACTGCGCAGGTAGCGATACCAATCATCAGCCCCAACTCCCACTCTGATGAGGAACCCCACCATTATCTCTCCTCAACGACGAGATAAATTTTGTTGAGTCAGTGATAATGGATGTGAAAATTCAACCCACCATAATGTCCAGCATATACCATCGCCCTATTCTCTCTTTTCGCTCCACTCCCCACAGCGATATAACCCATCGGCATCGGATTTCCAAATCTCGGATCAGCATCCATCAAACTAACACATATATCCGGTGTTGACACCTTCTCTCCATGTCCAGTGATCATCCCATCGCAAACTACCCAAATCAATTTCCTAGAATCAGAATAGTTGGTCGATGCTATCGAATCGATCGTCCCTTTGACGGAATCTTCACCTTCCGAATAACAAGTAACCAAACAGACCGTGAACAGTTCCGCACCAATCTTTGCTAGGGAAATCAACGGTTCGGTAGATTGATTATTTACCAAAGTAGTCGATGAAGTATTCAATCCGTTGATTTTCTTTCCATTTTTCAACTTTTGTTTACTGCTGTTGTTTGGATTTGACCATGGTGCTGTACCTGTCCTATTATGAACTGACATATTGGCTCCTTCAGGCATGACAGCTGGACTAATTGCCGTTCTAGCCAGATCTTTAGGTGGTCTGACCAATTTGGCAGACATGAACCAATTGAATATACAAGCCATGGCGAACCTTACCAAAACCACTCCTAAGATGACACCCAATGATGTGTAGAGGAACAGAGAGGCGACGAAACATCCGGGAGCGACTTTATCGATTCTTCCTGCGGCGTACCTAGCTTGCATACATGGTATTGAATCTTGCATGGCCTTTCGATGATAGAATAATCTCGTAGCGTCTTTACCGGATGTAGGTTGATTATTCAATACTTGTCGAATGGCTTTATCAACTTCGTCTCCTGATATAGCTGTTGGGTTGGCATCTAAATACGGTTTCATGTTCAATACCATTCCGTCGATTACCAAATAATCTTCCAATGCTGCGACTTGCTCCCAGCTGTAGCCCTCTATTTTAGACGTATTCTGAATGGCAAGTGTTGAATAGGTGGAATCTCCAAGCTTGGCTAATGGACAACTACTATTAGTGGTGGTGGTAGTGCTGTTGCAATAAGGTGTACTGGCGTATTTGGCTGTGGATGTACACTGAGGGTAATCTGATGCAGTACGTTGGAATAGATTGGTTATATCCTGACCAGGCATCTGTTTGGAGAGTGCATAGAAATCTACTGTTTCTTGAGTTTTCGACGTTGAGATGTTGAAGACATAGCCTGATATGCTGAGTGTCACTATGGGTATAGGACTGGGTCAGCACTGAGACCTAATGCAAATACGAGAACTGATCCGTCCACATTCAACATCGCCCTCGTGCTCTTCTAACAAGTAAACCTCTACTCATGGAAGAGAAATCTTTCTGCTCATTTTTCATCTAGTTGATCAAAACAATCACTCACATTCATTCTCGCCCAATCTCTCATACAAGTACCCCGCATTCCCTCCATCAGGACACAAAGCCTTTTGCAACCCCATCGTTACGAATCCCACTATCCCACCTAACAGTATGGCTATCCAACATAGTGTAACTTTCTCTCTCCATGCTTGTCTACTTTGCTTTTCCTTGATTCCAAACCATTTCAATACGACCGGTGGAGCCCACCATGTCGTAGCGTATGACCATAATCTCCACCAATCCAAATCGCCCATAAAACTTCTACTTTCGGGTAAAGGTGAGCTGGGAGAGAATGATTGAGTAGGAGGAGGAGCGATGAGCGGTACAGGTGCGACATGTCTTTCTGGACGTGTGAGCGTTTTGCCCCTCTTGAGCGTTCCACCGCCTCCCCCGCCGGACTTGAGGGTCTGACGACGGGTTGGAAGAGGGGCGGTGGATGTGAATGGGAGAGGAGCATCGTCGTATTTGCCAGGCATGTTGAGTGAGAATGGGTTTGGAGTGTGGTTATGCGATTGATATGATTTTGGGTTCTTGTTTGTTGGTGTATTGTATTGGGTATATTGAGATTTATATCGTCAAGGAATGTGATAATGTGAGAATTCGAGGTAACATATCTGAGGAAACGGACCAATGATAGACAGTAATGGAATGGATCAGAAGTGAGAAGTAGTTTGATCCAGCTCCACGACTTGCTGCGTGATGATGATGCTGATTATCTGTGCTGACTGACCCTATGCTAATAGCCAAGAAGAAGTCTATGATTGAATTTAGCTGGTCGAGTATTTTTGAGGTGTGGTGAGATGCGAAAGAGAGCGTGGATATGCGTTGAGCGTTGAAGCGTTAGAAAGTGATTGGACGTTGGTGGTGACGTTGACGTGTGATGGTGATGGTCAGGTGTTGATATTGACTGAAGTATTGTTACAGATAGATTAGATGATGATTCTTGATAGATGAAACGTATAGAGCAGGAGTGGACGTGATGAAATGTCGAAATGTGTTGGTACTCGCAAGCACGGTCCGTATACCTGTGACTGTAGATGTGACTATAGATGTGACTCTTGCCTGTCGGTGGTTCGTTACTTTGACCCTAGGATATCAAGTCCAGACCTACTCTTGTTGATGCTCGATTCTGAGAGACGTGAATGTTGGTCGTCAATGTGTGATACGTATATGTTTGAACAGTATGGTACGTGCAAGTGAGGTTTAATACCTCAATCTTCTTGATGATCTATGAAACGCGTCCTATGCAGTTAGAGAACAAAAAAACGCCTATAAGCTTGTTGAGCACTCATCCACCTTGTTACTAGTACTACCCTGAGTTCATTACGAGAACGAACATCTGCTCAAGGCGTGGTCCCCCATGGTGGATGCTAGCTACATGATCAGGATACAATCAGTTCATCTGCATTCGAAAAGTGTCCTTGCTGCTATACTCTACATACATATGAACATAACCCGATATCAATCAAGACCAGCTACTGCAACTGTGCCTTGGTTGCTCATCGCTCAATGCTGCGTCTATTGGCATATACGTTTTCTTCACATTTCATTTCATTTGCCTTCTTTATATAAACTACCAAGCAAGCATATTCAAAAATTACACAGATGAATATATATCATGTTCACCTATATATATATATATGTCAAGCAGTATGGTATGTATGTTTTCTTTTCTCCAGGTAGGCATATAGTACGAGTACTACTAATTATCCTTAACCACTACTGATACTACTTGGTTAAATCAATTCACCTTCGCCTTTTATCATATCATCACCCATTACCATCTCCCAAACATTAACTCCATCTATCCCTTTATCATTCAATTTCTTCCCTACTTCCATAGATTTCAATAAACCAACTTGTTTTTCCGTTATTTTCACTTTGCCAAATTCTTCTGCTTTACCTAATGTACTCTCTCTACCGTTGCCGTTGGGTGATTGAGAAACATTATCTTCAGGAGATAGACCTAACAATCGATCGAATAACAACATCCATCTCGTCGAATTTCCAACCGTCCAGAAATCTTCCGATGTAGCACCTTCGTCGGCATGTACCTTTTGAGCTTCTTTATCGAAATCTCCCACCCAGGCTTGAGCAATAGAGTTCGGATCAGTCTTACCGTCCAGATCCCTATTGGCTCCTGACAAATCTCGATGAACAGATACTTTTCCTTCCCAAATATCATATAACAAATTAGCCACAGCTGATCTATCTCCAGTAGGTACAATCCATCCATTCTTTCCATGTTTCACCTGTAAAGGTATACCACCTGCGTCGGAAGCTATGATCGGTACACTCTTGTTAACAGCTTCAGTCACTTTCACTTCGAACCCTTCCCTGGTAGATAATTGCGTAGCGACCCATGCTCCTTGAAGGATACATCCTAAGATCGAATCACTTGGAGGAGCTCGAACGACAGCTACGTCATCTCGAACGAGGGCATACTCCTTGGTACCGAGAGTATCGTGGAGCTTCTCGTAGATCCATGATCCATCGGGATCGTCGACACTTCCATGACCCATGATGATCAATTGAGGACCACCATCGACAGGAGGTTTGGCAGAGTTTTCGAGCTTCTTTCGGAACTGAAGATACGCGGCGAGGAGGTCGTCGATACCTATATTAGCAATGTCAGCGAATACTGGAGATAAATCGACACCAGCATCATCTGGCTCATTTACGTTCACTCACCCTTGGAAGGGTCAAATCGTGCAATTTGACAGACATAGCCCCTATCCCAATCGATATGTACACCACATTGTTGAAGTGAGAGTTGATTGAAGTACTGTCGGAAGTACCTCACAGAAGCTCGACCGTATGGCTTGTTGAGACCATCGAGGGGGCTAAATACGTACCAAAAGTGGTCAGTCATTGTGAAGGGTCACTTGGTGACAATACTCACTCGGTGGAAGGAGCCATATAGAGTACGGGTAAGGTCTCATGAACATTCTTGGGAACAAAGAATTTGACGGGGTGCTAAGATGTGCAAATAAGCGAGTGGGAAACCCCTCTTGATCCAGCCAGATCACTCACAGCCAAAAACAGATCTACATCCTTGATAAAGTCGAACAAGTAATTCCATGTTCGATGTTGCATCGTTTGAGGATCATCCGTTAAATCAGATTGGACTATGACAATGATATATGAGTGTGTTTGTATTGCGGCGGCAAAGAGCGTAAGAGCTCACTTTGTATATGAGATCTGAAGATGATCTTGGCATCTGGTCGTTTCTTCTTGATAATAGGGATGAGGGCGGTGACTATATATCGGAGCGTCTTTCTGTATCAGGAATGTCCTTTATGCAGTTGAGAAGAGTGTATGGTTCAACTCACGCTGGGGATCATCAATGACGATGATAGAAGCGTCGATCGCGCCGTTACTCCAGAACGATTCGTCTAGTTTCATCGGCATCAGTACTCACATGCTACAAGGTTGAAGCATATGTTCGAAGGGAAGCTTACAGTTCTGTTCAGTCCAAAGTTCGAACCATTTCTTATCTTCGTCTGTCAAATCCATATCTTGCGGTGCGACACCTTGAAGGACGTTATGGAACTTTCGCTTGGTGATGTCGAATACGGTTGGGTGTCCTTCTGGCACGTACCTAAATATGACGGGGAAATTGATATATCAATAACAAATCAGGGAACGGGAAATCGAGGAGAGGAGGGGTGAAGACAAACTCACCATTTGACCTTTAAGCCAACCATCCTCCAGAGTCTGATCATAGCATGTCTCATCAGAGCGACACCACCACCTATCAATTCAATATAAGTCAACATTCTCGCTGTGATAACCAAGTAAGATGTACAGTTCAGACTCACCTTGAGGAGTAGCAGAGAAGAAAGAGATCGAAATGTTATTCTTGACCAGGTGATCAGCAAGGGCAGTAAATCTGTCCCAGAGCTAGATGGCTCAATTAGCTACCGAATGCTGAGCGTCAGAAATGATGAAGTAGCTTACAGCTTCACTTGAACTTTCTTTATATTGCAAGATGCTGCAAAGTTTGACCTGACCATTGCAGTCTACTTGGACGGAGTGATCGACCGGATCGACATCGGCTGTAGTAGCTGAGTGGGTTGCCTATACAAGTGAAACACTCGATTGTCAATACATGCTATAGCCTCGAGTGTGCAATGACAGGGTACTGCACATACAGGATGAAGATGTTTCACACCTGCACTGATAGCTGCGGTAGCGCTAGCTGAAGTGGAGGGAGCAGGGAGTTTGGTGAAGATTGATGTAGATGGATTAACGAGGATGCTGTTTTGTTTCGCATGCAATCAGCTCGAATCAGAGGAGAATCATGTAAGTCGAGGTCTAGGCGTCACTCACGGGATCACATCAACGTGTAACCATAATGTCGAGAAGAACTGTACTCCTTGATGACCTTTGAATTCTTTTGGAACAGGTTCAGCAACAGCTACCATTCGGACCTGACAGTACGTCGCATTAGTATTAGGTCACTGACAGAAAAAGGTCCATAAGATATGCTATTATATAGATATGGACTAACTCACATTCATCCCTTTATCAGTTTGGATACTCCTGATCAACCCCAACACCTCTCTTCCAATCCTCTTATTCTCCTCTGCCAGATCGTCCCCTTCTTTACCATGAGAATAATATCTCGTGTGGAACGTCTCCGACTCAACTACACCCGTACCATCGTGCAACACCGCGGAATATTCCAGCTCTCTTCCTGGATCACTCCCATCGGGCTTTCTGTCGGTAGGTTGAGGTGAGAGGGAGAGGGCTAAGCCGAGGAATATATCTTGGATTTGAGTTGGGTGTCGTTTGGATGATATGCTTAATTTACGATGCGGTGACATGCTTGATTGCTTTGTAGTAGGTTATGTTCATAAATTACTGGATATGAATAGGATGTACTGTGATGGAACGAAGAGGCGATAGATTGTTGACGACGTTGTTGTTATATATATAGTTGATGGATTCGATTATTGCAGTGACGATCTTTAATTACGGTATGAACCGGATACCAATACCCACTTGTACAAAAAAAGAGAAACGAGGAAAGGAAGTGTCAAGTGTCAAGTATGCATAGGTTCATTCGATCACCCTTTCTTTATATATTTTTATATTTTCCGACGAGGCTATGTGCTGTGCATTGAGTGTATGGACATTACACTTGCATGTTCACCCGGCATTGGCATTGTCATTGGCATTGGGACAATGTAGGAGCACTCTTGGCGCACTATCCACCAATTGTTTGCTTTCAATACATCATTTACTTTGAAACGGTTGCTACCTCTACTGCGCGCTCCAACGATCAATCAATCTTATCCCTATCAGATAGACCCAAATTAGAGGGAATCGATCACTAACCGTGAGAATTTGTCGTTGTTTAGTGAGACAAGACAACAACAACGACAGTCGGTCTTCGGACATCCCAAATCTCTTACTGACGTCATTGGCATCCTATGCCGAGCCCTGCTCAGCGGACATCTCCGCCACAGTAGTACCCATATGGTCATGGTCATGACGGTTATCACAACACAACACGCCATTGTTGCCACCATCCATCCATCCCATCCCATCCATCCATCTATTCTGCACATCAATCAAACAATGCAATTATCACTGTCATTCAAATCATTCATATTCTTCCTCTACTTCACTCTGATCACCACATCAGCTTATCAATTGACCTTCAACGAGATAACCAACAATATGGCTGATAAAGACGGTAAGTGCATTGTCCGTGCTCCACTATGCCCTTCGGATATTGGTTGGCCGTGTAGATCTATAAAGACTCCAAGTTCCCACGCTTAAGCTTCGATCATATCGCAATTGCCGCTACCTCTGTCTCACAAGGGATATCAGACAAGGGACAAAGCTGACAGGGTGGTTGGGAACGTTCGTAGTCATCGTGCAATTTAAGAAATCATCTTCTACCGAGGAAAGACAAAAGATCATCCAAGACCTTCAAGCTAAAGGTGGGTACAACGCTATTCACAATAAAATGAGAAGCCTCTTGGTGGTGACATAGATTGATGATTTGGTTCTGTATGATCAGGAGCAACTGTCGTCAAAGATGATAATATCAATTCCAAGAGTGAGTAGTACTGTCTACATCGATCTTTCATATGTTCGCCCCCTCGTCCTTAATTATAATTAAATGTGCGCTGAACTGATAACTTCCCAATTCGTCGCACAGTCCTCCCGTTCATAACTGTTCGTCTCCCCGAAGCGGACTTTTCAACTCTCCAAGCTGATTTCGGAGGTGACCACGATGTGGTAGAGAATGTTGGTGAGTAGTATTTCATCTGTCTCCGTACTCATCACCATAATCACCATGATCGTGTTTCTTCCTCTTCCTTATTGTTGGGATATGTACTGACGTCATGCTTGTCCGTGATTCTTCTTACAGAGGCCGACCAAGTGGTCACCACTCAATAAATCGGCTCGTCGTGATCAACCGAACAGACTTCGGATAGACAAATGAGAAACTTAAACGAAGTATCGTGCAGATGAAGATCAAGATTGATTCGAATGAGTATGAGATTGTATGCATACTGTATCTTTGTATGATCTATCATCCACAACGTTACGACTCTAACCCACTGATCAAGTCTGCACACAGACTAATGCGCTACGCATGTCATATGGCTAATCTAAAACGCGATTAACATATCGTTTCATCTATCCCTCTATTTTCTATCGTGTCATGATGGCCTATAATAATGCTAATCTGATCTGATCTAGCACAAATTAACCATATCCCCATCTCGAGAGTGGATTCGATCCAGTGTCTTGTGGCGAGATGTATTAACTGAATGTGGGTAGGTATCATTCAATTAAAATTCCCATTCGCAATTTGTCTCTTTTCGACCTGACTGTTTGGATTGTCCTCATCTACATCCAAATGCTTGTAGAAAAACACCGTTGACCGTTGTTCGGACTTATCAGGCGGCCAATGAAATCTAGGTATCACGCCTAGTTCAGTCCATCCGCACGATCTGTATAATTTCTCTCCGAACGAGTTTTGCTCGGTATCTAGCATCTGTAATCGAAGATCATATCGTAAGTGTTCCCCTTCATCACAGCATGGGAGGCGTTCGTCTCAGAAATATATGAGTGAATAGTTGAATTGTTACTACAAATACAATACGTTTATGTTCATCTGTTTGTAGGTTGGACCAACTTACACAAGTTGTACTTCCCCACTTCCTCGCCTCTTCTTCCAAGCCCCTCAATAAAGCTTTACCAACCCCCCTACCTCCATAACGCGTATCAACCAACATCTTCTTCACTTCACTTCTGAACGCTCCATTAGGCATGGATGCAAACCCAAGTTGGACACTGCCCACTATTTCTGGGTATGCTGTAGGGTTCCCTTCCATATCTATTGACTCTAAGGGTTGTTCGGAAGGGTATAATTTCGCTACGAACATTACGATCCCCCCTAATGGCGGTGGGAATGATGGCTTGGCAGAGGGGGAGACTAGCTGAGAGGAGATATTGTTGAAGAGGTGAAGTGAGTCAGAGAGGGTGTAAGGGAATGTGAAGAATGTGGACATGTCTAGGAGCATGTGGGAGTGGACGATTGCTGATAGACGAGGAGCGTAGAGGGGTCTATAGGATATATAATGAGCTTTGGACCAGATTGGATAGTAAGATCTTGTCTCTAGTGGTAAATGTTGTATACACATGTGTATGTGTGCATTAACACTTACAGCTGTTCGGGTGATACTTTCTCTATCGTCACTCTGGCTCTCTTAGCGATCTCTTCGGAATTGACATATTTATATTTCACTTGACCAGGAGAGGGATCATCGTTTGATTGTGTCATCTTATGTATGGTCATACAGTTGCTCTTTTGGCGATTGTCTGTATACTTGAGAGTATGAATATACCCACAGAGTTACCATCTGTTGTATCTTATCTCAGAAGTCTTCTCATGTTCGAGTCCACTCGACGTAAAGATCAGATCGGTGATCACCGACATGATTTTCTCGATTCCAGCTAAAAACACGTGTTGGATCTGTCAGAAAAGTCATTCACGTGTTCGAGTGAGTTTGGTTTCATGTTTCATCATTCAGGGGGAATCAAGAGATCTTTCCCGAGTCCATCTCAAGTGATTGGGTGGTTACAAAGCATACAAGTCTGATCCTCCGATGCATAAGATATCCACATACTCATAGATGGACGATACTTGATGAGTGGTTGGATATGCACTCTGTAGGGGTGAACTTGTGGATACGAACAAAGGGAAGTCGAGCGGCGATTTGAGATATTTCGAGCTCACCAGGGGCTGTGCACGGTGTCTCTTTCTACTTTTTTCTTTCCCATACAATACAGTACGTTGGTATTCGAACTGAATACACTCAATCCTCTCCTTTGTATTATTGTCGTTTTCATTTGTATTTTCACTTTTCATCTCATCAATATAGCATTAGCATACCCTCGGTCCATCATCACATACTGCATATTTGCATCTTCTAGCATTCCCCATCCCTCATAAGCAGACTTGACTTACGATAATCACTTTTTCACGTTCCCCACGACCTACTTTTACGATCACGAAAACAAGCCTCAGCGTCAGCGTCAGCCCTATTCAAAAAAGATCATTCACTAGCAGCACGTTGAAGAATACCCTTCTTCATACATCACATCATCGTATTGATATCGACTCGTTCCACTCACAATGTCCCAATCGCAATCAGCTACACCTCGTCCATCCGGTTCAGCTTCAGCCTCGGCTTCAGGATCAGGTAGTCGAAATAGCACTTCGATATCTATTCCTGCTACCGCGGCAGCAGGTGGTATAACAGTCACTCAACCTCCCTCAACGGCTAGTGCTAGTTATTATAAGATTGCGAAGGATAGTTGGATAACTTTTGGTTGGAATATGACTAGCTTATAGTGAGTGGGGACTTCTGATCATTGATTCATGTGGAGATGGAGGATTAGGTGCAAGAGATGATCATTGGCCGTCCGTGTCTTCTGTGTGAGTAGTATCAACGCTAATCGATTTCTCCCTCTCTCTTTCTCTGTCGCTCGATCATTACATTACACTCCGATCATCCTCCAATCTATCCTCGCACATCCCATCTCCCAAAATACAACACAACACATCGCAAACCCCGTTAATTTCCACCCACAGTGTCACCCCCACATCCCTCACCGTCGTTGCCTCCTGCTCAGCGAACGGGAATGTCTACCCCGTTGGGCCCAACCCCACACCATCAGGTAATGCCTCCGCCAATGTCTTTCCAGGAAATACAACTCAGGTAGTATGGAATCCATACGACTGGGAGCAGATCCCAGGTCAAGTACCCTTCGCAGAGGCCACTTACGTCTTGAAGATATATGATGAGAGGGGGGATGGGTCGGCCGTGAAGGGGGGTTATCTTAGTCCGTATGCTGGTACGAACTTTATGATGTATCGACCTGGCGGGTACACAAGTTTGTCTGGTGAGTGGGCTCAATACGATCCTAATCAATGAAGATAGAAAGATGGTTTGGAGCCCAGAGAGGATGAAGGGAGAGGGGAATATTAGTAGAAAATGTAGAGGGCTAGTTGCTGATGTTTTTGGTACTCCTTTTTGATCAGACGGCTGGACCTGCTCGACATGTTCAAGTGCGTTTGAGACTTTCTCTCAACCTGCTCATTTGGCGATGTTCACTAGTCTTTTGATTACTCTCGTGACTGCGTGGGGTATCTTAAGGAGGTAAGGGTGGTGGAGGATTGTGTGACCGTGTGTGATCAAGTCTTATGTCCGATGGACAGAACACTTCTTGTATCGGTCATCCTCGATTCATTTCAGATCGGATCAACTAGTTTGAGAGTTGGTCGGTTGATTTCTGATCTGTCCATGAAACTTCTCTGTAACTTGGTCTGTACATATAACATATCAATCAATGGACAATATTTTCAATTCCGTAGCATGGTATTATTCTGGTCTGTCAAGTTGTGTATGGTGGCTTGATCTATATAATCTCTCTCGTTGGGTCAGTTACTCGATGAATGACAGTCGTTTGTGCTATTGAGATCTTGGGTTATGAACTCGGTTGCCAGATCGCTTTCGTCCTGTAACTTCCGACGGAACGCGAGGAGTGTTCATCGCAATGTTCGAATGGTCTGTCCGACTATAAATAGACGAGTTGTGGATAGGAAAGTAATGTATAAACATAGATATCGTAGACTGCTTGAGATAGAGTACACATACATCTAGGACCAAGAATAAGAGAAATTCCACCATGTCCGAAGACCAAGACTATCATGATGATATACCACCACCGCCATACCAGCGGAATGCCCCTTCGACATCTAGACAAGGTATAGTAGGATCACAAGGTATGATAGTGCCTTCCCACTGTCTTCATGTAATCTCACGTCTGGCTAATGGTGGTTATATAAAACCTATAGATCCTCGATCTTTCACCTCGACAAGCAATACATTAGACTCCTCGGCATCTTGGTCGAAAACCAAAAAGGACAAGATTGATATTTCGCTAAAACTGAAACTAGAAGATCAAGATAAATCGCTGAACACCTTTGGGGATTTACAGAATGGTATAACACCTGATGTCAAAGAGTATGCCATCGATCCGAATGGAAGTGGACCGGTACCTCCATTGAATATCGTAGTGTTCTATCTCGGTGATGAGTGTGAGTGGTACTCATCTCTCGCCATGATATTTTGCCTTGAAAAGTTGCAAGGTGAATTTTGACTGACCTCGTCCCTTGATGGGTATTGATAGTCGGCCTTATACCTTTATTATTGATCTCATTGGAACTTATCAAAAGCCATTCTCACCGCGTACGAATATCCACTCAAGAAGTTCATCGGGATACTATCATGAGATATAAAGAGAGATTATACGGATTGAAGGCAATTGATGGACAGAGGCTGGATGATAATTTGGAATTTTATGATGTATTGGCGGGACCTAAGTTTAGTATAAAGAATTGGTCGGATGGTGAGTTACAGTTTTTAAGCCCAGCGAACCTGAGAAGATCACAGCACGGTGTGATCTAGCGAGGGATAAATCCTCTCCTATCTCTCAATGTGGTTCTTAATTCGTGATTCTTGGATTTTGGGTTCTTGGCATACAAAAATAGTCGGCTGACATCAGTGCGTTTCTCATTACTATTTCGATAGATCCCCGTCAGATGGAAACTACCCTTCGAAGCCTATATCACTCAACATACTTACCCTGTTCATCCACCGGTTCTCCTTTCGCAGCGGATCTGATCATTTCTTATCCTGATACCTTGGCTCATGTTCACCTTGCGGAATTGTATGGAATCCCACTTCATATCATTTCTGGTAAGTCCAAGGTCAAGTCCAAATCCTTGTCTAGGTCTAGTTTCTGGATCTGTTATGCTCCGGGAATATCACACCTTGTTCAATGAAAAATATGGCTAGTTATTGATACGATTGATCTCGTATCCCTGATAGATAAACCTATATCACCTACCATCTCATTCCCACATCCTCAGACAACCCTCACCCAATCCAATACCCCGGGAAATATTTCGAACTATCTATCTTATGCATTATCAGAAAACCTGTAAGTCTATTGGACCGTATCTTCAATAGTATGTGATCAGGCCATAGCTAATAGACTGAGGGTATTAGAATATGGCATGAACTAGGTGAAGCGATAAATAAGAACTTTCGACAAGTCCCGTTAGGTCTTCAATCACTTGATGCAAGTACTGGCCCGGCGGTTTTGGATAGATTGAAGATACCAATAACGTATATATGGGATGGGGAGTTGAGGAAGAAAGCAGATGATTGGAAAGGACATATAGGTGAGTGGTCTTCATTAATTGTTTGTTCTTTATTGTATATCACATACATACGTTTATGGTTATTTGAGGATGGAGGAAATTGCTTGCTGATCATCGTCCTTGTAGATGTCACTGGATTCATTTACGATGATGATACTGCCTATCGACCAAGTGAAGAACTATCGAGATTTTTAGAGAAGAGTGAATCTACCATATATGTAAAGTAGGTCAATATACTCTCTGGGTGAAAGTTATCTTCTGCCTGCGTCTGACCCGTACGATCGTGTATCTGCAGCTTGGATTTGAGTATGATCGATGCAGATCTCAAAGAAAGTGTAGGTGAGTGCAAATCATCCTTTCTTGGTTAACCATAGATTGACTGAGGATGCATCTTTTTCGCAGTGAGCTCCCTAGCCGGGGGACTAAAGAAGATGGGATATAGTGCGATTCTAACTATCAGAGGGATGGAAAATTCCGGACAACTCCCCTCGGATGTATTTGTTCTGGATGGTCAGTCGATATATATGCTTTCGGCAAGAATCATCAATGCTAATCCGTGAATGGATATAGATCAAGAAGCAGCTTCTTGGCTGTTAAGCGATAACAAAGTATCGGCAATCATCTATGATGGAAGTAAGCGAAAGATTATTGCTTTTATTGGATTAGATGGGATTATATTGATCGTGTCTGTTTCCTAGGCTCATACATGGCCACTTTGGCTATAAAATACTCCGCCCCTTCAATCGCTATCACCCTCTCTACAGGAGATATGTGAGTATCCCTGAATCCTATGGACGATCAAAACGGATACTGCGAAAGCTTAACAATGGCAACCTTGCTTACCATGCAGGTATTGGCCCGAGCGATTATCCCATTTAGGAGCGTCCCCACGTCCAATCACCCTATCTCAAGTGACCGTCGAATCCCTCAGTGTGGCACTCGACGGAGCTTTATTTCCCGAAAGGAAAGTGATAGCTAAACAGCTAGCCGAGAGTGTCAGATCTTCAGATGGGGTAAAAGAAGCTGTTAAATCGATTCATTGTCATCTGCCATTACTCAACATGAGGTGAGTCATTGTCACTATCATCTACTATTTGATGGTAATTGACGGTCTAATGGCAAAATTCAGATGTGATATAGCGCCCCAATATAATGCGATGTGGTATCATCCCAAATACAACGTCCTCTTATCGTCCGTAGTTGCCGGTGTGTTGGTCGAACAAGGTAAATTGGAATTTAACGAATTACTTTTAAATCGTAAGTGTCTTATAAGAAATAACTTGTACAATCAATTTTACGCATCCAAAATTGATATAATTGGGAAATCTTTGTGTTAGGTCCCAAGGAGTATGCTGTCACTCAAGCGGATTCAGATCCGATGATAGGTGGTGTGCAAGCTTTCTTCTTAGCTTTGAGTGAATCGATACAGAGTGTAAAGTATCTATTTGGAGGTGATGTGAGTGCCACCATTCTTGAATATTGAAATATCGATTGCGTGTGATTGATAGTGTTTCATTTGATGTCTTTAGTCCCCTTCGAGAGAGGTAGACATATCCTCTCAACAAATTTGTAAGTCAATCATCAACCTTAAATTATTCACGGCACAAATCAGGACTAACCTTATCCTACTGGATTATATTGTAGATTCGATATACAACGAAGCGACACCAATCACTCAAACTAGTGATGGCCCTCAACCGATCACAGATTTCAAATCTGGTATGAAAGAGGCTCGGAGGGAGATGACAGAGGGAGTGAAAGATGGTGTAAAAGGGTTTGTCAACGGTCCTTTGGATCCTCTGAAAAGGGGTGTAAGTGTATTTCATATAGTAATTCAGTTATGGGTTTGACGGCTGATCTTCATTGTAGAATCTCATCGGAGGTGTATTTGGATTAGTAGGTGGGAGTAAGTTTGTCTTTCTTCTCTCTTCTCTGACTTACTAGGATCAGTTTATTTGAAATACCTTGAGTTGAGCTAACTATATGACTGATAGGTATAGGTCTGGTAACTCAACCTCTATCAGGTGCCATTCGTTCAATAGAATCTACAACACGTGGAATATCTTCTGAAATTTCCAATCCTAAACCTAAACGACTTGCACCCACTGCTGCTACTTCCCCTTCGGACGTATTGCGTAAACCCCGTATGGAGATTAGTAAGTCCCATGCGAGGTTTGTCAGTATACAAAGTAAGAGGGATATCTTAGATAGGTGGAAGGAATGTAAGACTTCCGAGAGCATTTTGGAGAGAAGGAAGAGGAGACAAGAGATCTTGAGTGGACGTGGGAGTGTATTATCAACAGATGGAATTGTCATTGAATATACGAGAGATGTTTCAAGTGGGAGTGGGGAGCAAGATAGAGAGAGGAAATGGTGGAAAGGAAAAGGTAGAGCGTGATTTGACTGTAATCGTGTTGTGTCAAGTTGTATCGTGTGTGGTAGAATAGACGATAGAAAATGAACAGTACGATTCCTCCACAAGCTCAATATGTGATCCATACCGCGGGATCATTATACAGGGGAAGCATACATAAAGATTCATTTAGAGTTATTAGACAAGATTCGTACATGGTGCATGAACACTTCGTCATGGGTCTAATTTAATTCTGGGACTATACATGCCTCTCACGATATGCCAAGTTATTGCTGGATCTCAAGATCACCAAAACTCATTGGGAATCCTATCCGAAGCAAGTCAGCTCTGACTGACTCAATCGCGAAGCTGTACTTTACTTACCCGACAAATCGTGTTGTGCCACCAAACCTACTAAATCATGTCTATTCATACTACATCGAAGTTCCCAAAGACTATCAGCTACGTCCCTCTATGCCAATTGATGTGAGGGTGAGAAGATACAAACTCACTGAATGCAAGCGCTTCTCAGGGCATTCCACAATGCCTCACTTGTAACTCCCTTCGACTTTACTTTACTCCCTTCCTGTCCGAACGAGTATCCCTCAGAAGCGTCGGAATGCTGTGATCGCAAAGCATCGAGGGCAGACTGGGCGGAGAGGGGGTATTGGCCGAGGTTGATATATGATATAGCAAGGTTGAATCTGAAGTGTATGTCATGTAAGCAACACACATTCTGTTGCACAGTTGTTCTCAAAAGAGTCCGCTACAAACCACTTACAGCGCTCTGACAAAGTTCGGATGGAGCTCCAAAGCTTTGCGATAATATTGAATCGCTTCGTTGGATCTGCCGCTATTCGCTAAAGTAGCTCCAAGCCGATTATACAGCAGCCAATCCTAAAGTATCACCATCAGCTTGGTTGTAGCCTCGACCTACAGAGTACTCAATTGACATGATAGACATTGGACTCACATCAGGTCGTACAGACAACGCCGCAAGGAAACAATCTTCTGCTTTTTGGTATTCCTACAATGAATCGGCATAAGCTAACCTCCATTCTTACGAGACAATGAAAAGGTAGTCGATAGCTTACCTCTGTGGCATTGAACAAGACCCCTAGAGCAACTTGTACATCCGCATCCACATTCTCGGGATCCTGTCTAGCTACATCGATCAACCTTTCAATCAACCTTGCCCTGTTCCTTAATTTTCCTCCCTCTTGTACATCGAGTCCACTCGTACTGGGACCCGAACCTTCACCAAGACTAATCCATTTTTCCAACATCGTACAAGCAGCCTCTATCTCACTTTCGTTAGTATAACTAACTGCCAGAGCCAAGTATGCAGGTCTATAGTCAGGTTCAAGTTGGATAGTCTTAGACAATGCCAATATAGCAGATTCCTCCCGTTCGTTCTCTTGTTGTTTTAAACCTAGGTTGTACCATGCTTCGAAGGATGACGGGGAGTTCTGAACGGCCGCTTCGAGTTCGAGTACGCCCTGGCAACGAGTATAACATAAACGATCAGCACGATTACTTCTAACACGACTTCGTCAATGATGCAAAGGTCCTTTGCGAGTTGCCGGCTGATTGACAAGATTTAGAAAGAACCAGGAAATTGATAACTCACTTTCAACGTTGGCGATTCCTGGGCCATCTCCCAATACGAAGCTACCTCGCTAACTCCAAAGTACGGGTTCTTCCTCTGAAATAAATACCTATCATCTACCCCCATACCTCTCAATTGCTGTTTCGCCGGTTCGGTTCTTTGGAAATTTTCCCAATCGTCCTGTAATTGACCCCAACTTTGATCGTTTCCTACTCCTTGATTCACCTCGATAGTAGGTACAGTTTTCATCATCCCATTGTATCCCATGAACACCTCATCGTTGAAATCATCTAAATCCAATCCCTCTTCTTCCCACGATGCACCTATTCCAGGTATAGACGTGGCATGTCTCAAAGCTTCTTCCAGGGTCTTAGGTACTCCACTTGCGGATGATAAATCTACGTCAGAATCGAAATGTACACTTTTCCTCGAGGCATTTTCGGATGATCGAATGAGCGCTTCTTGATCTTGGAAAGAGCTTTCCCAATTGGTCTGGAGATTTGGTGCTGGTGATGGGGAATCATATCGATCCAACGAAGGTATCGCACCATTTATATAACCCATAGGTGGAGCAGTACTGATATTGTTCTCGTGGTTCTTCATCCTGAGCTTCTGTTCTGGAAATGCCGCATTAAATGAATCCGCCCAATTGTGCATCGCCCCATCACTCTTGTCATTCTCCAAGATATCTTCTGTACTTTCCATTAACGTACCTCTCTCAACCAAATTTGCTCCTTCTCCTAATTCATCCCCGTACGTCTGTTTACCCTCATCTATCACTACATTCCCATTACCAACTTTCCTAAGTAACGATATGAAACTGCTTTGAGCCAACTTGGGGTTTGCTTTCAGTACACCATCAGGCCCTTCCAGCTCGTCGACAAACGTCTGAGCCGTCTTAGCTAAGATATCTTGTGATTCGGTCAGCGGTTCGTGGGAGATTGGAGGACCTTGTTTGGCAGGCGCTGATAATGTTTTTGCTGTTGCGTGTGGGTGAGAATGGTCTTGAAACGATGCTTGATACGGTTGAGTTGATGTATTGAGTGCATGATAGTGTAGTGGCCTTTTCCAAGGTGCTATAACTGGTTGTGACAGTCTCGTCGATTGCTGACTTGGATTCGTACTGCTTTGCGCCTGGGCGTACTCATGACTCCAGCCGTTCGAATGAGCTTGCGTTTGCCGAGGCACTGTCCTCTCTTGCGGTCGACTAGGACCAGCTTGAGATTGAGTGTGAACACCAAACGCGTCTGCCCAAGATGAAGCTGGAGGATCGAGGGAGGTTCTCTGAGCAGGAGGAAGGTGTCGACGTAAAGAGGCGATATCGAATGCCGATTGAGCATTTTGTGGGATCTGCGCTGGAGGTGAATATGAGGATGCCTGGGACTTGAACGGCTATAAGGTTATGAAATAAGCTGACTTTCTTCCAAGATCACAATCGAAATGCAGCTTACCTGTCTCGAAGAACTCGCTACGTTAGGTGTAGATACCAATCGGTCCTGTTACGCCCTTAGTCAGCTAACTGATCGGAAAATAGAATCGATAGCTGAGAGCACACACCTGCTGTAGAGACGTATCCCTGTCCAATCTACTGTGTACATTTTTCAGTACATTGCCTGGACCGCACTCCACCGCGGTTCCGGAAAGGAAAGCAGACATATCTGCTCTTGCTGCGATTGTTTCTCCGCCGATGGATGATAATCGAATTGAAGAAAGAAAGAAAGAGGAAATGAGTTTGCAAACTAAACAACAGTCGTATTCATCCACCGGGCCAAAGCACGCTGGTATAACCGGATAACCGAAAAAATGATGACGTGGTCATTTACATCCTCATAAGTGGGAGGATACAATAAGTTACGTATGCCGAAACATTAGATTACTATGCGTCATGCATCAGCAGCAATCTCGAAATTTCATTTCATTTCATTTCCATCAACTCTGCTCATCATCTTTATCGTCCTGTATTACCATCGCAGTCCCATTTTTGGTGATACAGACAGGTAGACTATCAGAATCGCTATGTCCAATCTTTTTATAACATCTTTGCCCCTCCCGATCGCCCGCTCGACCCTCGCAGGCCCCTCGAGACTTCCTCATCGGTGCTTTTCTAACATCCCACCGGTCTCAGGACGACAGGTACTAGGTCGTATAACGCCAAAGAGGATAGCGGTACCTAGATCGGCAATTGAGAATGGACAATATGCTGCTCCAGCGGGTTATACGAATAGCTCGCTGCCTAGAAGGTCAATATGGCGTCCGATAGTGGTAAGTGCATGTCGATGTTTCGTATCCGACAAACAGGCAAGCTGATTATAGAGTGTGTATTCAGTTCTGCGGATTACTAGGTGGAGGAGGATACGCCGCAGCTGCACTGTATACCAACAATGACACGCAGAAATGGGGTGATAAGCTTGGTGGGAGCAGTTGGTGGAGGAAGGGTCAGAGTCAACCGAGTGATAGAGAGATACATAGGGCGAAGCAGTTAGAGGGGGCTAGGGTGGGTTATTCTACAAGCTGATCACACTTGAACTTTCCTTAGACGTTGATATTCGCATTCACAGTCCGCACAGAAGACACTCAACAATCTCCCCAACACCCTCTCCTTCCTTCCCAATTTCCTACTAATTCCAGTTCTACGGACATACGTCATGGCCTCTGAATTCTACCTCAATACGCCCTCAGCGCAACTCGCCCCAATGGGTTTGATCTTCGTCATGGGAAACGTATTCGTATGGTGGAAGCTCAGAAGACTGGAACCGTTCATGAGGAAATGGTGGTTACATCGACCGATCGTTTTTGGTACGAAGAGGGATGAGTGGAGGAATTGCGTTACTATGTTTACTAGCGTTGTGAGTGATTTCTCCGACCGAAAACAATTGGATGTATTATGCTAATGTGGTTGATACCCGACCCAGCTATCACATCAATCCCTCCCACATCTCGCATTTAACTCCCTCGCCTTATTCTCATTCGGTTCCGCCGCATACTCATACATATCCTCATCTCCTTCTTTCCCAGCATTATCATCATCAACACATACACCTCATTTCCTCGCTTTCTTACTTACCGCTGGACTATTCTCCTCTTTGGGAAGTCATCTATGGACAAACATATTTAGATATCCAGCTCTGATGAAAGCCCTCAGTCATCCAGCTAGGATATCCAGTCCGCAAGCATTAATGTCCCACCAGGGGATATTACCTTCTCTCGGTGCCAGTGGAGCTATCTACGCCGCTTTGACACTCACCGCTTGTGCTTATCCCGATTCAAGCGTGGGGATTATATTTATCCCCTTTGTCAGTGTACCGATCGGAATGGGTGTCGCGGGGATGGTCACGCTAGATCTTATAGGTTTGATAAGAGGTTGGAGGTGAGTCAGCTATGATCGTCATTGGTTTGACTCCTAGCTGATACTGAATCAATGTGGGTAGATTGTTCGATCACGTTGCGCATCTCTCTGGAGCACTCTTTGGATTTGTCTACTATAGAGTGGGCAGGGAAGTATGGCAATGGACGAGAGAGAAGTTTGGTGCTGAACATAAAGGGTCTGGATTGTTTTGAGGGGGATCTGTAGATGGGTAGAGGTAGATAAGACCTACCAGATATGTATATAATATATCAGTATATTTATAATGCTCTCAAGGACCATGGGTCGTCTAGTCATTGATGCATTTCTCACTCTTGCTCATACAATACTCACTGGGTGGCAAATTGCTGAATCGGAGTGGTGGGAGTGGACTGCCTCCACTCTTCAGTGTCGTTATTTTCAAACTACCCACTACTCGAACATGACGTTGAGGTGTGGATGAGCATGAAAGGAGTGATATAACTATGCAACCTTTGTTACTACCCATCCAATTGCCTTCTTGTCTATTCCTACTGAAGATATATCGAACAAAAACATCTGACTCGACGTATCTTCCCCTTCCCCTTTCCCTTTCCCCTTCGATATCTTACACTTCCCTCTTGTACCCTGTCATTCCTCAAAAGATCCTCAGATTCATACATCCAGAGCAGACATGTAAGTCATAATCTCTACCTGAGTGTATCAGCTGACAGCCTTACTACTCCAATATGTCAAATAGGACTGGTGATACGAAACAACCTTTGGTCGAATTTCACGAACCACGGAATGATGATGAGGGGTTATCTAACGAAGACAGGTCTGATGGATCTTCTTCCCACTCCTCTTCATTCCATGATACCGTCAGTTTTTGTGGACTTATGCCCAGTAACCTCCGAGCTGACCATATCCATATATGATAGAACACCAAAGTCCATCCCCACATGAACACGGAGGACAAGGTGGAAGAGCATACCCCCAATAGTGCTTTAGAGAGGGTATCAAATCTCATTACGTCCGGTCAAGGTGAGTTTTAAGCAACTGAATCCCACTCCCCCCCCACTTTTTCGACTCCTTACCTTACATAGTACTATCAGACGGTACCCGATGTAGGCTGATATGTATTTTGCGCGTATCCCATAGCCAAAAAAATAATCCTCCTTTTAGGAGCAGGCATATCGACCTCGGCCGGAATCCCAGATTTCCGTTCACCCAAAACGGGATTATATCACAACTTGCAGAAACTCAACTTACCTTTCCCAGAGGCCGTTTTCGAATTGGGGTTTTTCAGGAAGAGACCTGAACCATTTTGGGAGTTGGCTAAAGAGATTTATCCGGGAAAGTTTCATGTGAGTGAATATATAAAATTATATATTGTTTTCTCCATCCGATTGATAGGATGGAATAAGGTAACGAGAACGTGACTGAACAGCTGTTCGGTTCATTTTGTACTAGCCCACACCAACCCATTACTTCCTAACCCTGCTACATCAACATAAGGTATTGAAAAGAGCATTCACCCAAAATATCGATACGCTCGAAACCCTCGCTGGATTACCCGAAAATATGATCGTTGAGGCTCATGGAAGTTTTGCGAGATCGCATTGTCTGGAATGTAGAGCCGAAGTGGATAGGGAAAAAATTTTGAGAGCGGGAGTTAGGAGGGGCGAAGTGGTTAGGTGTGATAATTTGGTCAAGAGCAAGGGGAAGAAGGGGAAGGATAAGACTGTTTGTGGAGGATTGGTGAAACCTGTAAGTTTTCCATACCTTAGTAACGGAAATGATCTAATCATATCATTTCATATTATGCCATGTCATATAGTGCTGACTTGATTTTGAATTTTCGGTATAAATAGGATATCGTATTCTTTGGTGAGAATTTACCTGATCGATTCTTCAACCTATTGCCGGTAAGTCCAGATATTTTTCACATTAGTGCCACCCCATCCCACGAACTACTTTCGCGGAATCAATCTGATGAGAGACATATGTAGGAACTCAAACAATGTGATCTACTATTGGTAATCGGTACATCCCTCCAGGTGCAACCTTTCGCCTCGCTAGTCGACAGGGTGCCATCGGATTGTCCGAGATTACTCATAAATCGAGAACCTGTTGGGCCATTCGAACTTCCTTCTTCCTCCGGTGTATTACCTGACTCTCTCAAAAAGATCCTAAGTCCCAAGAGCAAGGACCAGAGGGATATGTATTGGGAAGGAGATGCGGATCAGGGGATATACGAATTGGTAGAGCATCTAGGGTGGAGTGAGGAATTCGAAGAAGTTATGGGGAAGGGGAAGAAAGATCTTGAGAAGAGGTATAAAGATGCTGAGAAGCTGGAGGGTAAAGTAGATCAAGATGTGAGAGCTGTTAAGGAGATCGTAGATGATAGAGATGAGGCGGAGGAGTTGGAGGAAGCTATTAGAAGACAACTGAAATTGTGATGGTGAACGCATCGAACACAAGGATATTAAAGTAGATCACAGATTGCTATCGGTGGATAGGTATAGGTAGGACATGGTTGGAATGCGTTCTCAAATGTGCTCAGCGGATGTTGTACCACTTGTTAAATGAGATGTTGTAGACTTTCAGATTGGACATGTAAATATCATATTATCATATATCATGAAGAGAGTGGGTATATTATGAAATCTCCGTAAAAGGGTCGTGAGAGAAAAGAATAAGATACAACGTCTGCCTAAATCCGAGGGTGGTGGGTATATGGTGAATATGA
Source organism: Kwoniella europaea PYCC6329 (assembly GCF_036810445.1). Lineage (NCBI taxonomy): Eukaryota > Fungi > Basidiomycota > Tremellomycetes > Tremellales > Cryptococcaceae > Kwoniella > Kwoniella europaea. Next base: position 5,123,254 of record NC_089487.1, read on the forward strand.
GTTTGCTTCGATATTTACCGCCTTATCTACTTCCACATCCACTCTATCTTCCTTTGAGCTCATCCTACCAGACCTGTCGATTGCCAAGTCAGGCAATACCATCGTGACTGTGGAAAACACTTGGCTTGTCCATCCTAATTTAGATCCTATCTTACAAAACCACACATTTCTTTCCCCTCCCTTTGCCTCTCCCACCTTTCTTCAAACTCTCTTTGATGGCATTATCAAATACCTCTTTTACGCCCCAACCCTCTTTCGCCGAACACTCCAAATACCTCTTCGCACCTATTTCCTTCGACACCTTCTCGCCCTCAATGGAAGTTATGGGCTTGGTACCCTGTGCAGCCATCAGCGATTGAGTCTGGGGATCGGATCGGAGGTCGGTCTTGGTGCAGATCAGGAGGATAGGGACGGACTCGCAAAAATGGGCCATTTCGGGAAACCACTATGGGAGATAAGAAGAACAGGTCAGCTTGTATTACGAGTAGAATTCAGATTTCAATATCCGACGAAGTGTGTATAATCATTCCATACCTATCCGATAAACTGAAGTGTTGTAGGACTGTGGTATTGGAATACGGGCAGAAAGATACCTCGTGTTCTTGATTCCTTCCTGATGAAAGATGAACAAGAAAGAGAGATATGAAAATTACCCACCTTATCCTGCACATTCAACAAACTAGGTCTATGATTACAAGCGAACACAATCAAGATGACATCCGTATCGTTATAACTCAGTGGTCTCAGTCTATCGAAATCTTCCTGTCCTGCTGTGTCCCATAATGCCAATTCGATTATTTTCGTTGGGTCGTTGGGAGAAGGGATCATCGTTATCAGGTTTTCAAAGACTGTTGGGACGTATTCCTAAGATAGACAGGCAGTATCAGCTATGTCTCTTGTTCGTTCTGGTTGACTAAAGTTGTTTCATTTCAAGCAAGGATATATACGCACCTCGGGAAATCGGTTCTCTGCATATACCGTTAACAAACATGTTTTACCGCATCCTGTCAGTGATACATTGTGTTCAGCTGTTTGTCTTAGCATGGAGAATGATTTCAGCTGCCCATTTACAGAACCCACCTCCATCGCCTACAACCACTAGTTTCCTCTTTATATCTGGTCTTCTCGTAGGTGCGTTGCTCTCGTTATACGTCTGTGCGGTGGGGTTGTACATGGTCAGTCGGCTGTTGATTCCCTAACTTCAATCAGAGTAAAGACACACTCACCGACATGGTCTACTCTCTCAATTGAGGTGCACTAGTCTCTGACAAGATGGTAAGGATGGGATTGAAGACGAGGATGATGCTTTGGATCGTAAATAGTAGAACCGTATTCATGTTTTCGTTTCACCTGTCATATCTTGTCATTGAAAAGAGCAAACGCGTACAGAGATCAAAGCGCGCGAAATATCAACACGAGAGATAACACACGTGTCATTATTTTTTTCCCGGGAGTATCATTATCACGCCATATGTACCAAATTACCGCTATGATCCTCCACATTCCTCTCTTTGTTTGGGATATAAATTTCACTTTTTCTGTTTGTCTGTTTCAACTCTTCTACTCTACTACACCCACTCAACATAGCTAGCCTTCGAGGCAAAGCTCACCCATAAACACCCTTGAAATGGTGATATCTTGATCCCTTGCCTCAGAGACGATGTTACTATCACCTCGTCCTGCTCCCCTTACCCATAACTTGGATAACCCAACCCTACCTATTCCTATCGTTTCACCTGTCAAAGGCAAATCAAAGGCTCCTTCACCCGAATACGATCCTCGATCAGAATCCGATGATGAAGAGGAGGTAAAACCAAAGATCTCCAGATCAAACTCCCGGTCAAGATCCACCTCTTTACCCGCCTGTAGAATGGAACGAAAGTTTAAATGCCTTCATCCAGGATGTGATAAAGCGTATTTCAAACCTTCTCGATTGGCTGAACATGAACTGAGTCATACCGGAGAGGTGAGTCAGCTAACTCTTTACCTCCAGAGGAAGCCGCATAGCTGACTCGATCTGACCGTAGCGACCCCACAAATGCCCTAATTGCGGTCAATCGTACCTTCGAGCATCCCACTTGCACGCTCATATGCGAACTCATCTTTCTGCGGATGCGAAGCCATTCAAATGCGAGCGAGAAGGTTGCGACAAAACATTCTGGACCGCTACTCATCTCAAGAGACATCATGATGTACATGATAAAGCGGAAGTCTACGCTGTGAGTTAGAGATCGATACAACGCTTTGAGTCAAGCTGACATTTACGGCGATCAGTGTGATCAATGTGACGAAACTTTTGTCAAGGCTCATCTCCTTCGAGATCATGTCACCGTCACGCACATGTCAGAGGGTGCAAAGCCCTACCCATGTTCTCATGAAGGTTGTGGCCAAAGTTTCAAGATGAAAGCTCATCTCAAGGCACATGAGAAAACACATGATCGTGAGTTTAGCTTCCTTCCGATAGTCCCCCTCGCGATGTAAGCTAACGAGGTGTATAGCAAATCGATATACATGCTCGCATCCATCTCACGGAGACGAATTCCCTTCTTTTCCAGTATGGTCTGCCCTTCAAACCCACATCCACACTGCTCATCCTCCCGTATGTCCCCATGCGGAATGTAATGGCCGTGTGTTCAAGAATGCCGGACGGTTGAAGGATCACCTGAAAGTCCATGCTGAACAGGCAGTAGACAAAGCTGCTTTAGCTGCAAAACAGCCTGAAGGTGAAACCCCTCAGATTATCGCTGATGGATTATCGAGACGAGCCAAACGAAGAAGGATCAGTGAGATCAATGCTACAGACGATGGTGGGTCGAGTCCGAAGTTGAGAAGAGTCTTATCTGGAGAAGCTGGTAAAGATTGGTGGTGCGACGAGGAAGGATGTGACAAGAGGTTTAAATCGGTGAGTAAGGGTTTCACCACTAAACTTCCTTCCTTCTTCCTATACAACACCCCAATTTTACTCATCTCTATCCCCCCGCGCAAATGATTATAATCTGAAGTCGCGATCGATCATTCCGACATTTTTGTCAGACGGAGAGTTCCTTGGGACAATCGTGTTTGATGGAGATGTTTTCGGATGATCACAATATGTGCTATTGACTTCATGCACCACCCTCTGATGCGCTCAACTCTCCCCTCCATTTTTCGACTATGAATGAATACAAAGATGGGAGCTGATATTTTTGCCTCTTGGTGAAAACAGAAATTTGCACTTGAAGCACACCGAAAAGCCATTCATCTATCGCTCCGACCCCACATCTGTCCTATTGACGGTTGTGGGAAATCGTATCCTCACAAGGCGAATCTCACTAGACATATCGCCTCTCATTCGAGACCTACCACTTCGTCGAGTACTACCAACAAAGATGACACTGTTTCGAATAGTAATGGTCTGGTTGGGAAAGTCAAAGAAGCTAGGAGGTTCGGTTGTCCCGCTCATGCGTTTGATAAATTCGCTGGACTTTCCACTACCACTGGTGATATCGACATAGCTGCCGTTACCGATGTCAGTGTGGGTAAAGTTGGTAGAGATGATGAAGAGTATATCCCTTCGATGAACGATGGTAGATGTTTGATGAGGTTCTGGAGGGTATACGATATAAGACGACACCTCAAAGCTGAACATGGAATAGAGTTGGAGGATATGGAAACGAGGAGGTTGCTGTTGTTCGATGGACAAACTGGGGAGTAGCTTAGCTCTCCATCGGTCGCTGGTTATAACGAAGTTTAATGAATTTACGAACTTGTATATGACGATCTGTAGTTGTTGTTGGATTTGTATATAGATTGTATAGATTGTTAGGCTTACAATGCATAATATCAGATATGACCGCTTCGGGTCAGCTTATATCAGACCCATATTGGGGTCTGAAACGTTAGGGGAATTGGTAGGCAGCAAGAGACTTGATATTGGTTGGAGTTCAACGGACGAGGAGGGTGAGATGTTGTGTAGAGGGAATCAGTGGTCTCACCCATCACATTTGGCAATCACACAAACAAACTTACAGCACAAGGGGAATCATGCATCTAAGGAATATGGCTATAAATAGAATTTGTTTATGGATACAGTACAAGTACAGTATACTAAATACATTATAAGAAGTGTCCACCTCTTACAACATCTTCTATGAGAGCAAGTCTCCGTCCACTCATAAAAAGATGTCGAACTCAAACCCCTTGATTCTCAAAGCAATCCTACCATACTCTCTCCTAATTATATTCATATCTCTTCTCCATATTCTCATACTTCATCAAAGCCTTATCCAACCATTTCTTCAATCCTTTCTTCATCTTATCGTCGAACTCCACCTCTTTTACATCTCTGAACCAACCCATCTTCAATACCTGGTCCGCACCGATCCTCCTCTCCGGATCCAACCTCAACAGCCCCTCTATTACCTCCGACACATGTATTTGATCCTCCTCGGAAAGATGAAGAAGTAAAGGTAAATGATCATGTATTGGTCTAGGGGTAGAATTGGGAAAATTGATCTTGGCAGAATCGGGAAGAGTGGTGAATCCCTACATCACAATACCGAATCAGTAATTTTAAAGTATATTTGAAGGTTATGATTGTAATGTTGGGAAGAGGTCACTTACTGGCCAATTTTCTGGAGATGGTTTACCAAGCACTTTGAATATACTTGAAGCTGATCCTAGTGACCCGTATGTAGAGTCGAAGAGGGGTTGTCTGGTCTGTATCAAGGAGAAAGGTTCGTTGTTCAGTGGATCAGTCTGATCTTCGTCCGAGGAGTCGGGACTGGACGACGAAGAGGAGGATCCTGATGAGGGTGAATCTAAAGGAGAACCAAAAGGTCTGAAAAATTGAGCTACTATACAACCGACTGACCATAAGTCGACTTTGCGCGGGTCGTACGATCGAGGTGAAAATAAAAGTTCAGGTGCGCGATATGATCTGTTCTTGAGTAGGTTAGTTCTCATCTTGGATAAAATCACATATCGTATACTCAGACAGACGAGAGACGAGGGGGGAAGATTGGACTCACCCTGTTCCTACGTCGCAACACATGTTTTGATTGGTCTCTTTCCATCTACCATCATTTTCCTGCCAATCATCATCCTCCTCGTCCTCGCCCTCCCCTTCACCTTTCTTACCACTTGATTCCAAAGACAAAATTCTCGGTTTGTTAGAGCCAGACATATAGGAAGTTCCAAAATCGATCAATTTCAATCTCCCCTCCTGATCAAACATGACATTCGAAGGATTCACATCCCTATGAGCGATAGGTGGATTCATTGAATGAAGGTATGAAATAGCATCTAAGAGTTGATACGAAATGATCTTCGGAATTGTCACGTCGGTAGGTGGGAAAGATGGATCTTGAAATAGATCCGAGAGGGACACAGGGTATAGAGGCAGGGTCAAGCGATGCTGGAGGATCTCTTCATCGAATGTATAATTCAGAAGGTTGATTATCTATGGGAACCTTGAGATTAACAGCTCATCCTTCGATTTAGACCTAGATGTCAAAGACGTCCATTTAAGAGGTACTTACATTGGGATGCTCTATCTTCCTTAGCAGTTCAACTTCCTTTAGGATATTATGAGGTTTATTACCTCTTACATATCCATCTCGAGGGGCATAGACGATTTTAAGTGCTTTCCAGCCTCTCAATCCATCATCATGGCCGTATTTACTTTTGCGTTCATCAATCGATACGGCATTGTTCGAAAATACTTCACTGCTTGAAGTTCTATGATCATTAGGGTCGTCTTGTTCTTGAATTCTGACAGCGTATATGTCTCCTTGACGTCCTATGAAGTACAGATCAGTTGAGATGCTTTGAAGACCGAGCGGAAGAACAAGCAGACTTGACTTACCTTGAGCGATAGGTATCATTATTGAGCAGATGCAAGAACAGGAGGGAACGCTTTCGTCCCTACTCCCGTTTTATATGGATGAGCTTGCCATTCCGTTTCTACGAACACTTTTTCTGAATTGTGACGGAGGTATGGGATCACAGTGTTTCAAAGAGAAAATGAAGGCATAAGGGCATAAGCTCTCATTTTACGATTGTCTAGTTATCGCTCGTATTACCGTCGAAAGTGGAGGTGGTCCAGTCAAAACAACATACAATGGCATCGAATGATTTTTGAAACTCTCATCCAGGTCATGAGATCATGCATGGATGCATCTAGCAATATGATTATGATATGCACCGATCTACGCCTATCTACCTGATCTACCAAGATGAATCATCTACTGTCCGGTGGATGTTCCTCTCCCCCAACCTCCAAACCTCCCAATCGATCCCGTATTACTGCTATTGACGTTACTACCACCCATCAAACTCATAGGTCTCAATCCCTTCGTACCAGTCTCATCTTTACTATTCGTCTGACCAGCAGACGGCGTAATTGTTGATGGAGCTGAAGCAGCACCAGCCTGTCCACCTCTCAAAGTATTTATCCTAGATCCAAAGAAACTTCCTATCCCGCTTCCAATCCCTCCTAGTGTCGCTTTGATATCTTCCATCTGTTTTCCAGCGTTCGGTGGGGTAGACGTCGTTGGAGGTGTAGAAGTGCCTTTATTGTTCTTCTGCGCCTGTGCGTCTTCACGCTGCTGCAGTCGAGTGTTGACTTCTGATCGGACACCGTCAAACGCCTTGAACAATGACGAAGAGCCCGCTGCGAATGCAGAGGAGAGGGCGTCTCGGGTAGGACCGAGTTGTTGGTCCAAATGGAGATCGTGGAGGCCCTCTATAAGAGAGCCGATGTCAGCATGAGATCTCGTATAGGATTGGAGCCAGCGATATGCTGAGTCAATGGGGGGAATAGCTGATACGCCGAATGCAGCAGGAGTACGGATGGGGGAGTACTAGACTGATAGACTATTCACTCACCAGCCAACCTCAATCCCAAATCCGATACAGCATTCACCTTCCCTCCGCATGGATGCCTACGAACGACAAATAAGACGGTCAACTTTCTAGCTTCGTTTGAGGGGCGATAGAGTCGTTCAAAGCTAAGATTACATCACCCACCTAGGCTCACAGATATCGAACAGCGCAGGATCCGTACATCCATTCCAAATATCATACACTGGGGTACTCTTGAACGAGGCTATCCAATGTTCAGAGAATGGCGAGAGGATCGGCCCATCTCCAGCTGGATCGTTGCCTCCTGTTAGCGGTGTTTAGCGTGGTCATGCGATATGAGCAGAGATGGTCACTTACCCACTCCCACTATCGATATATCCTGTCTTTTAGCTTTCGTCAAGAACTCTGCGTATTTGATCGAAGACAGGGCTCCGCAAATATATTCTTCAAATCGTGATCGCAGATCATCATCACTTCCTTTAAATCTGACAACAAGGCTCAATGTCAGCGTTGGTCGATTGAATATAACGTATACTCACCCTGGACGTTCTCCTTCCGGCTGAGAGCAATACTCCCATCAGCTTGGAACGACCAACGAGAACATGGGTCATAGTGATACACTTACCAAACTCCAAGACTCTTCTACTGTCCTGACCACATCATCCATCCATTTCCTATCTGCTGGAGTGAGCGTCACTAGTCTTTCGATCTTCAGATCGGTAAATTCAAATGTATTCGTGTCGATCTATACTTGTCACCATATGATCAGCTCAAACCCTGACGTTTGTACACGAGCGGACCCACGTTAACCAATAGATCATATTTACAATCCTTCTGCTGAGTGACAATCTGGTTTGTCGTTCCAACCAGCCACGATCTGGCTTGTAACATGTGTATCTGCTGTAATGGCATGTATGGCTGGAAAAATGAATCTTTGCCGAACACCTGAAGAGCTGTGGTCTTATCAGCTAGAAGATCTGAATGCAGAAGCACAGCATGACCTACGCAATCCCATATATCTGAGTAAACTCGATCTGTCGCTTGTCCTCAATGACGTTGGCCGCACTTTCGTCTTCTTAGCGTCCAAGTCGGGTGATCCAGAGTCTTTCAGACTCATCAGAAGGCCTTGGTAGTGAGTCAGCTGTGCAAATAAAGCATAGAACGTTCAGCTTACCTGGTATTAGAGAGACCAAAGAGTACTGATATGTACACAGCTTCTCTACGGGATAGCCATATAGCATTACCTGGTATTCAGTTCTGTCAGCTACAATCAGTCCCACAGGGACATGAGAAATGAGACTTCTACCAGCTCACCCTTTTCTGCAGCATGAGCAATTTCAACAATACCAAAGTACGATGTCTAAACTTATGTACGAGTTCTCTAAGACTTGTGCCTATTATCGAGGATGAGCTGTTGTATTCCGTCACGTTTTGAAGATGTAGCTCACCAATATATATAGCCCCTTCGTTGCTCTTCCCTTCCAAGCTTGATTCGAGCGACGTATAAAAATCTTCCAGTATCTCAGTTTGTGTGAAATCGCTAAGGCATCTCAGGCATCTCATCTCAGTCTCAGTCTTCACGATTTTCTGCATTATGTCAACTCACCGTTGGGCAAAGTACGCTCTGGTCACTACTCCGAGTTTATCACTGAATTATCCCATTAGCTTGGTTCTCGTATATCTCTGTTTCATATCCCAACACACCGTATCGGTCCCTACAACATTTGTGTAAGCTGAAATTCCGTTGTTCTGCGAAAGAAGTGAGCTCACAAATACAGGTTGACTAGCAATGACCACTACAGCTTTCTGGACCATACTTCTCGACACGTCACTTGGACGTCTCGTCAATTCTGATGATGCCAATTGTCGATTACACCTAAACTCACCTACGTCAGCTACAATAGATGGAGGAAGTGTCGGTACATACGATATACCGAATAACGTCTGTGAGGATGGTACGTCCGTTGGTACTTGACCTCCTGACGGGGTGTATGTGCAGTGCTACAATTCTATAAGTTAGAGTAGTCCGAATGTTGTAAAGGGCGGGTGGTACATACGAAATACGAATAATCCTCCTCACTCTAACGAAGTACTTGTCAGCTGTTTTTCTTTTCGAGATCAAGAGAGCTCACCAAATGCGCTCCATCAGGTAACGCCAAGAAAGGTAAGAGTCTCATCCAATCTTCATCATCTTGAATGGCAAGTTGTAATGAAGGTGGGTATGCAAACTCAACCGTGGGACCAATCTACCGCGTCATCAAGAAGTATCAGCTATCCGCTCATCCGGGAAGTACGAGAAAGAGGTTGACACACAAGATGATTGAAATCCACCACTGCTACCCCCAAAACAAGCGGTGTCGGTCCTCCTCCAGAAGTCAACAACGTACTAATGGTCGTACTGCTCATCGCACTGGATTTGGTTGACAGAGGTGGTCGAGAAGAGCTGGCTATAGATGGTGATGCGTAGCTTAATGACGATGAAGACGATTTTCTCCATGATTGATCTTTACCTGAGTCGGGGTTTGGCGAGGGGGCATCTAAATCTACGTTATCCAACAATTCCTCTCCATCGTCATCCTTGTCTTTCGGCGCAGCTGAGAAGTCGAACAAAGGGGAGTCGGCACGCTTCTCTGTGGGTGAGTAGGGGGATGCCATGGTGGTTTGGTATATGGTATAGAAGATGCAAATGAGAAATGATGAAAGGGTGATTTTGTGTTTTAATGATTTTCATTGACGCGTAGTGAAATGACGCACTGACCTCGTCGGTATTTCTGAATGTACGTTTGTGCGAGATGGACAAATCCCTCTAAAGTGCAACATGCTATCATCCACAAGCAGCGAGGTTATACTCGAATCACTACAAGATGCAACCATACCAGAGCAGTGTGAATGCATATTATACCAACTACCTATACAGACCCAGGTGGAGGCGGAGGAGCCATCGTCTCACCTTCTTTAACCGTCTTCGTCGCCTCTTTCGATATCGGATTGGACGTCTCTATCGTACTAGCAGGGGTAGGTATGGGAGCTTCAGGTGTAGATGGAGGTGGCGGTGCTTCAGCTTCTCGTTCAGCTTTTATCCTCTCCAAAGCTCGGAATACTTTAGACTGTAGGTAATGTGAATGTGTGGGTGTCCTGGAAGATTTCTTAGCTGAAGATGAGGGAGTGGTGTGAGTCTCGGGTTTGACTGTGGGTGGACCGTTCGCAGTGAATATAGAGTCGTAGTGCTAAATCAACCAGCATTAGCTATACCGCTCAAGTAGGCTAGGTCTAAAAGTAGTTGTAGAAGAGGAATACTCCTGAATACTATTCGCCTAGTATATAACCCTGGTGTGATATAGAAAAGTATAACTCACCTTCTGGATCACATCCATCGGATCATCCTTCTTCACATTCAAGATCAGATGAGCCTCGTCCAAACTCATATTCAGCTGACTCGTTATCTTATTCTTCGACGATCCAGTTCCGACAGGTCCGGAGTCAGGTGCTCCCTCGGGCTTGTGCTTGAAATCTATGCACGAATAAGAACAGTCAGTACTACGTCCCACAAAGAAACATGATGTATATCGCCAGGGAGATACAGGCACATGCAGCAAGACGGATGAGATCATATCAATCTGATAAACTTCGACTCACTCCTCACAGCCTGCTGACCCGCTGCCGCCGTAGCTTTCCCCAACACCCTTATACCCGTCACCACCAATTCGGCAATCACTCGAGGAGCGGACTATATGATCACACGGAGTCAGCTTGTATGCTACGAGAGGACATAGAGAGGTACTTACCATTTCTGACGCAGAGGTAAGATTTCGGGAAAAGAGTTGACTATCTGATCGGATTCAATGATTTGGATTTAGTTTTCGAGAATATCACAGAAACCAACGGTGATGATCTGTCTATCTGTAGTCTTGCGGAAGGATGTAGGACCAGATGTCGAGCGTGATATGCACCAGTACTTGAATGTTGAGTCCGGAATAAAAGTTCGAACAAACCATCCATTCTGCTTTGCCGAAATCTCATCTCGAATTATCCAAATCTCACTAAGTGGGCGACGGGTATAAACCTTTTGGCGGGTTGTGTGACCTCTTCATATCGAACGTTATTGCCTGTCATTTTGTCATCGTCTCATTATGGATGAATTGAATCACACTCACACTCCCATTTCTACAGCTCATACCTACGGGGACTATGTACATGAAGTTGCATGAAATGGGAAAGCGCTTCGAAACGTACCAGATGTATATAGCATTCCACCCAGTGCCACCAATGATGTTGTCACCACGTAAAAACGACCTACCCGATCGAGCACATACCTCACACTAAATATTTAGGTATGCTCACTTGACATTCCTTACTTCTAACATCACCATCGACCAAATTGAGCTCGTCAATGGAGGAGTACGAGTATGATTCAAATGAGCTCGGTCTATCGCATCTTCGTTTCAAATCGCTGATGTGCGAAGTAATCCGTCTATCAACGATTGAAAGGTCGTTTGCCAAGTGAGTAATGGTCATGCATGAACTGAATTAATGCATAGTTTGGAGATGTATAATAAATTTTTATATTGGCATTGGAAAGTTTCCCGTTGTTCACGAGATGGAACAAAACTCTAAATCTACTAATGACGATTATGTGTTATAACGTATCTACAATCCAGCTTTATTCACCTATAATTCATTCCTCTCTCCCAATCCAATGAATGCTATTTGGTAGTCTACTCACGTCCCCCTAACTCCCAAATCTTAAGATAGATCTAAAGATCAATCCGTTTCCTTGTTCCGGACGATGTATAATCACATATAGGTGTTTGACGAGAACAATGAAGGAAGAGGTCATCTTTTACTCATTGTGAGCGGGCAGGTCAACATTGAAGTAGTCCAGTATAGCAAGAACATCATCGACTGAATATCGAACTACCTCTCTTTCAGCTGCGCGAGGGGGATAAGCTTGTTTGACATCAACGTAATGACCAAAGTCCTTCGAAGCTCTGTCGACTCGTCGGCAGATAGAATACCTCTTGTTCAACCAGCTAGACGGAAGATGTTAGTCAGCTCAAGATCATATCATAACATACATCTGTGCACTTACAGGCAATATTCTCGAGCTTCTGTAGCGTCTTTGTTCTTAAGAACCAGGGGTGTAGGCAAGATCTCTGAAGTCTCCTGATGCGGCAGAAAACCCCTGTGGTCAATTCTCTTGTCAGCTTTGTCCACTTGTTATGCTGATATTGCTTAGTTACACTCACGACTTGATAGCGACGATTCGAAATTGTCTATCTTCACCTTGAACGGGTTGAGTGGTAAACCATCGCTCACCAGGTAAAGTTCCGTCTTTCGAACAGTCCAGTAGATCCTCCGCAACATCATCATCTAATTTCAAGCCTTCAAACATCCCGACAAACTCCCAACCCCGACCACCAGGTCCACCTGATCCCACTATCGTTCTCATGAACTCTTCGAGATCAGATTTAGGGAGCTTTGATCTCAATTGGTAAGCACTGATGGATTCGGGAACGAGGTTACATCTCCTATCGGTAAATTCGGTTAGAGCTACAGGGGTGGCTCCTGTCCAGCCGGACGAGACAATCTTGTCGTGGTTTCGTTTACCAAACATCACTCGGCTTGGATGTTTGCTACGAATACATGATGTTATAAGCAGCTAGCTTTCCACCCGAAATGACATGACTTACGGTGTAATGACGAGATGAATACCAAAAAAGTGGCATCGTCCTTTATTTTTAGCGGTAAAATACAAATGGAGGAGCCACAAGGTCATGGGTGAGAAGTCGTCAGTGCTGTACAATATCATCGAGGCATATCAGCTGTGAGTATAACATTCAGAAGGGATATGAAATGGTGAACCCACATCTCACAATCAGCTTCGAATTTGATGGTCAAGAATCTTTCAAAGTAGAATGCCCAAGATAAATCCCAAGACCACTCGGACTAAAGCAAGCGATCTCAGCATCGCACCAGAAAGGCTTAAGATGCCCGTGATGTGGTATGTGTACAGTATTGAGCTGACTTACGACTTCGAAATAGGGGGCAGCGAAAGCTACTGGAAGCTCACCTTTCCATACGAACTTGTAATCAAAGGCTTGCTCGATTTCTGTTTGAAAAAGTGATATGATCAGCCACGTCCAAGGGATGATACATGATGGTCCCTGAGTAACATACCTCGAGCAATCTTGGTTAAACTTCTTTGATAAACTGAAGTAAAATCAGTATCCATGAGCCCTGGTAGATCACCTGACGGATCGACAATCGGATGGTAGAATTGATCGCCGTCTTTATTGTATGGTACTGGGTCTTGATCGACGTCGATCAACTTTAAGACATCTTTAAGGAGAGCTTGAGACGGCATGGTGGTATAGCACGAACGAGTGATCGATTTTACCTATGGTGATTGGTGAATGAGAGGTGAAGGAGATTAAAAAATGGAGAGGAGGTTGCGTGGTGAGACGGGAGAATGCAATTATGAGGACCACCATGTGTTGTCTGTATATATACCCTGGAACTTGAAAAAATCTTTTCCCTCTTTCTCTTCTCTTGCTGCTCACTTTTGCTCTTGAAAGCTAGTGATTATCGGAAAGAGCCTGTCCGAGCTCCTTGATAGTGATATTGTATTCGTTTGTGAAACCGTCCTTTGATTGATTGAACAATTTATTTTCGGATTTAATCTTAACGTGGTGATACATAACCGACAACACCTCATCTGAAAACAGATCGGAGATACCATCTCACTTCAAAACGACACAACGAGTCTACAGGAGACGCTTTTGTTCCTGCGAACGAATATCGCTATGACAAGATTCAGGTGGATCTGTGAACCATGCAGTAGTAACTGCATCTCGACCCATGAGCTAGTAAATCCGAGGCAAAGTCTTCTTTTCATGTTACAATGTAAATGTGAGAAACTCACCGACCCGAATGATGCTTTGCTGTCGGATTTACCTTTTCACCACCATCGGAGTCAGTTCCCGTTCACAGACCGTGTGAACCTAACTATCAATGGTACGAAAGGATCATCTCTCAATCAATTACCCCACCCATCATCTTCGGACCGAAAAATAAACTCTTTTCGCCTCTACGTGTTTCACTGCCACCATCAAAATCACATAAGGTCAATTCACCAAATCAATGTTTTCCGCTCCAGCTTTGGGCTTTCCTGCACGAAAATGTACGCATATAGTTCGGACAAATTATAGGTGCATTGGGAGTTGAAACGAAGGGGGTTTTGAGGATGGAATCTGCCCTTGAGGTTTCGAGATTTCTCGGAGGCGAAATGGGGTCGAATATTATCAAGTATGGGGAATTGTAACTCGACTACCCCGAATGCACTAATTTGACCGAAAATCTGACGCATTGACCTCCTTTAGGTCGAGTGAGAGCTTCATTTTGACCAAAACTAGGCAAGAAAGGACCTCTTGTGTTGATCTGATAAATCATTTGATCAGTCTCACCTCCGCACCTACCTCACAGCTTGGCAAACGGCCTATCCACCGTCTCATTTCTCCAACAGCTCTGCGTGATTGAGAAGGTATTGATGATCATGGATCTATCTTTCCTGTGCGACGAGCTCTACGGTCGTACTCTACGATCTATCACTCATAGCTCAAGATCGAGAGAATGCTAATCGCATTTGTTATCACAATCAGACGATACCGTACAGTGAATTAGATTTGCCACTACATCTACTGTGTTACGGGAAATTATTGTACAGTATGGGAAAGAAAAGTCAGAAAACGATAACGTGAGATTACTTATACCTGTATATGCAACACTGCTTAAAACGTGAAAAGAAAGAAACTGAATGCAATGGGAAGAGAAGCAAATCAAATCTTCATACTATCATCTTCGTACTACCTTCTTCTCCTACGATTGCTCTAAATGTACTACAATATACGTTCGATAGTTCTGGGAAACCATTTTGCTTAAAATATCCAACGATATGATTTTCACTAATGATCAGAAGGAGTGTTAGAGTCGGTAGAAGTGGAAGACTGGTTTGAAGTCGGATGAGATGTATTTGAGGTACCTGATGATTCAGCGATAAGTGCTATCCTAGTGAAGCTGAGTCAGCATAGACTCCCATCAGAAGTCGAGCTTGATGCGCAAAGCCTTGTTCGATGAGGTGATGGATTGATGCAGTAACAGAGTGAAACAGATTAGAAATGCAACTGATTTTACCCTTTTCAGATGTTGATCCGCGTTGAGTCAAGTACACATGGTGATAAACAACGAAAGGAGGGTATGAGTATTGGTTGATTTGGATTAATGTCAATGGGACGCAAGAGTAGTACAGAGAGCCAACTGACTCTCCCGTTGCCCGACTTCCAATATCATTCACCTATATTCTTATTCACCTAATTAACATCACCCAATCCCACAGTATCCTCACAGCTAATCTATAGTCAACATGTCTTTACCTTGGCATAAGATCACGCCTGCTCAAGCTGAAGTGGGTCATTTCCATCTTACAGTAACCTGAGTAGACTTTTCACTGATTTTCTAACACCTCTAGGTTATCGAAAGCTACCGTAAATTTGCTGATGGTTGGTCCGAAGCTAAAGATACCACCAGAAGGTATCACCTTCTCAACCCTCCTCAACCAGGAAAGAGCGGAGTAGAACAGCTTTTGAAGGATTGCAAGTCGTTGGAAGGTGGAAATGTTATAAATGAAGGAATCATCAATGGTTATTTAGATATCCTTGTTGCTGGAAGACCTGGTTCAGTGTTATCGCTTGGTACGAGGTTCCATCATCATTGTCTTTTTGCGAAGAACGAGGAGATAGGAAGATCGGTATCTCGATTAGTGAGTAATTCGAAACCCCAAATGAAAAAATCAGTCATATATCAGAATATATAATAATCTCACGTTGTTCTTTAGGAAAAGCATCCATTCGAGTTCGAATCATGGTTATGGCCTATTCTCATCGATGAAACTGAAACTCACTGGGCTACCGTTTTAGCATATCCTACAGCTAAGATAGTATTCTACTATGATTCCAAGAACGACGATTCGAAGCAAGCTCGAGATCACTGTCTAGTAGGTCTAATCCCTTACGTTTCATTCCATTTCTTAAGATACATTGCTGATCTCCTGCTTGATATACAGCTTGTGATACAGCTTGTGTTGAATTGGGCGGAGAGGTTATGGAAGTCTGAAAAGAGAAAGGGCAAGTTTCCAGGCGATCAGTTTAGAATGATCAGGATTAAGGTGAGTCTATACGATCGATCATTTCATTCATTGTTGATTTCGATTCCGATGCTGATTGATATGAATTCATATCATCATCTGTGCAGAACGGTCCGAAGCAAGCTGAAGATGATAAGTGGAATTCTGGTGTATACGCATGTCAAGCTATGTATGAATGAGATGAGCAACAAATTCCAGAGGGTACATTGGCTAGAGACTGGAGAAGAAGGATGCGGATGTAACGGCTCTTCGAAGGATCATGCTGGAAGAAGTAGCTACGAGAAATGTGAGAGATGTAACGTAGGCTGGCGGGATAGTACTGGATGGTAGGATGTGTGTGCGTAGTGAACAGTCAATAAATGGTTCCAGTATACAGTACTAACGGAAGCAGATAATCGGATGCAATCTGATTCCGAGCCTCGACCAGTCTCATTCAAGGGATTGACGGTCTAACAGTTATCATCGGAAGTTGTTGGTGGCTGCATATCCTCCATGCGACCAGTACAATAAGTCACTTCTTGTCAGAACGCTGCAGTCCGCGTCATACAGCACACTGACTGAATGGTGTCGAGATCATCTATCATTTGAGTGGACTCAGAATGCGAATACATCAGTTCCGTATTTGTCAAGAGAGATGATCTTCTTTCTTTCAACTCCTCACCGCCTTTCTTCCATTCTTTCTACTTAGAAGGCTTGTGGGACACAGGAGATGAATATATCGACAATCTAGTAATCCGCGATGTGTCCCTCCTCAGTGATCGAGCAGTCTTTCCACGGGGGTGTGTGGTGAGATACATGGGTTCGCTCTTGCTAGTCTAAAAGGTTACAACTTCATATGCTTTCCGTCAAGCTGTGTCAGAATCATGCTCCATAACTGACCTGATACAACCTAGAAATATGCCTATGATACTCTCTCTTGATGGTGCACGAAGTATAGAGGGACAAGACATCAGTTGTTCCCGAGTAGGGATGTTGCGAGGTCAGCAAGTAAAGCTGTGTGGCACATTGCAAAAGATTAGGTTCGACCGCAATGATTTAACATTGCGGGCGCTCCTCCAGCACCGATAGTCGATGACAACATCCACGGATACCGTCCCTGCAATCATGATGCACTCTGCACCATTTGAGTACTTGAAGTAGCCTAGACAAGGAGCCCCCCACACCCTCGACCCAAATTTGACGTGGCGAAGTTCGATCACAGACAGAACAGAATTTCCGCACTTATACTCGAATAACGTCAAGAAAGAACTCGAATGAGGTCCAACTGGATTCTTTAGACAGACCGAAGTGAAGAGTTTACATTGGTAGATGCGAAAACCTCTAAAAAGCAGAGCAAGCATATGTGCATACACAAGCAATACGTGGAGAAACAAAACCCTATATATGACAGTCATATTCTCTGAAAAACACATCAGAAAGCCCGGTTGGCCCAGTGGCTAAGGCGCGCGACTTCTATGATTTACGTAAGCAAAATCAGAACATCACGAGATCGCGGGTTCGATCCCCGCACTGGGTTTGTTTTTTTTCTCCCTTTGGAAAAATACCCCCGTACAGATCCAAAAAGTTGCTATGACACATGACCTTCCACAACCAAAAGGAATCTCGTTTCGGTTTAGGCTTCTTCATATAGAAGATGTGCCACAATCAGATTCATTTTCCTCCCCTCTTACCCTATTATGAAAAGTCGTATGACCTTCCACAACTAAAAAAAGAAGTCACGGCGGGACTCGAACCCGCAATCGTCCGCTTCTAGCCGTAAGGGTTTAGAAGGCGAACGCGATAACCAATTGCGCCACGCGACCTTCACATGTGTTTTCGCCCACACCGAATTCTATATCAATTCTGAGCAACAGCGGTAAGAGTGGAGTCGTCTATCTTGCAGTGCCACAGGCAAATCCAAATAAGGTTTGAAGGTGATTATTCTGTTGACTGCTCAATAACCTCAGAACGCTGCTTGCTAGAGGACGATATGGACATCTGACATGATTGAGCTGAGGAGCTAGATCAATGTTATATGCGCGAGAATTGGGCAATCTCGCCGTAAAGGAATCTCGTTTGGGTTCAGGCTTCTTCATAGTATAAATTCAACCTGAGATGTGCCACAATCAAATCCAGTTATGGGTACTCCCAGTGTTCGTGGAGTGTAGGTATTTCTCTCCCCCAGAATAAAATCTCGTTATGGTTCGTTGTGACGAGTTATAGTACGTATTGTCGAGTCTTATGTCACGCCCCTTCTTCAAGTAACCTGCATCGGACAATCAGAATGACTTTGTCAGAACTTCCCTCTATCATATAGCACGTTGTAAGCATGCCCAAAGCATGCATGTGAATTGTACATCGACTGGTTTTCTACAACCAATCTGCATGCAGTCAAGTACATATGTACTGAATTCATTCTGCTTTGTGGCCGATATGAACATACTTGAGATGGCTAATGAGAAGTGGAATGCCAAAAGTTCATTTACATCTTGTATTGATGCAAGTTAACGATGCTGATCTAGCGAAAATTATGCATCGTATAACATCCCTTCGTCCTCTTCCTCGTCCTCACAGATCACGGCGCCTAACAAAGCCTGTCACAAAAAGTATGGCATCAACAGTGTTCTGGGCATATGGAGGAGTCTCGAATCCCAACTCACTCTCAGATTATGTACGTGATCTTCCGAATCGAAGGGGGACATCAGAGCTCTATAAACAAGCTGAGTGATATCACCAGGGCGAGGTTCGATGGATTCAACGTCTATGAGGGTTTGCATTTCAGAAGCTAGCTCATCTAGAAGAGGGTCATAGTTTCCCTGCTGGTATCATGAGTATCAGTTCGCATAACGCCTGTGACCATAGATATCACTCACCGATCTAAGGTCAGTGTCGTCCTCATTTTGGATGATCGCAGCTGGACGTGGCTGGGTGCTAACAGCAGTGGAAGAGTTGACTGAAGTAGCGAGGGGATTTCGAGCTGAAGCGGATGATCCTGTGGCGGTGCTCGAGGGGCTTGAGGGGACGATGATATGACCTATGATGAGGGCGATACTATCAGCAAATGTAGCCATTGTAATCATCTGGCGCACTTACTTGTTCTGCTCTCTACGTCAGAACCCGATCCTTCTACCACTTCTTCTTCTTCATCCTTATCGTCATCGTCTGATCCTTCTATTTCTGATTCTGATTCCGAGCTTTCCAAGGGAGAAGTCGATCTTAGACCACCAGCGACAGCTTTAGCTTGAGCGTGAGGATAAAGACTAGCGTAGAAGTGGAATGTAGTATTTCTCATCTGTAACCAAATTCCATCTTCGAAGATAACACCTTGCTCAGCAAGCTCTTCGATGGCTTGGTAAGCACCAACGACGGTCCTGTAAGCTCGCCACGGGTGGTTGAGACGGATGTGGATGCTGGAGAGAAGAAGTCGAAGGATGATTTGCCATTTGGCTTGTCGAACGGTGAGGTCGGAGGTACAGCCATTGACATCTCTAAGCATGGCTCTTGCATCTCGGTAGAGATGTCGTGTATCGACTGGTTGTGTGTATGTTCGAAGCCTATGGGAGAGGTCGATATATCGATCACGTCGTTCGGCTTCTTCTCGTACGGCCTGTCGGTCGAAGCATATGTCAGTATAAGAAGTCATCACGGAGAAAGATTGATGAAACCATCAGGTATGTAGATAGCTATGTACTTGAACCGCCCATATCTCAAGCGATTGTGAAAAATGGGAGTAACTCACAGGGGGGGCATCGTCCGGGAGAAGCTGTACCGACAAATCCGCTTCCCCGGTATCCCATGGAGGATACCATCCTTCTTCGGGGTAAGACATATTGTTGACAGTAAGTTTGTTAGTTTGAATTGTATTGACCAAAAGAATTGAGAATGTTGTGTAAAGATATCAAAAGTGATAAGTCGAGAACTCTTTGATATCCACAGGAGACTGATTGTAGTGTGGTTTGTACAGGATTGAGTGTACACATGCGCGGATGCAAATCCATCATTATCGACATCACCATCATTGTCGTCATAGTCGTCATTCGCTCACCATCAGCGTTGGGAGTGATGTTGAAAAAGGATGAGACACGGATGGGATCCATCGAGCTGCCATTTGAAGCGATGCAAAATCTTCACTATTCAATCTGAGACATCCTTTACCATCAGAAATCAATACTTAGCGTGGTTGTGAACACGATCAATGTGACGGACAAAAGGACCAAAGGATGGAGAGTTTGCAATTTTCGCCACGATCAAAATTCTTAGGATATAGAAATCGGCTTGTGATTGTTCAATCGAAATCAAATCAATATGGAACGGTTGGGTGAAGATAGGTCTATTTGTTTCGAATGATCTGCTGCGATTCCATGTGCATATCTGACCTTACTATGCAACGCATTGGGTTCTTTCTGGCAATCGAGGATATGTGGTAGCAGAATGATCTTGGCATAGATCGTGACAATCTGAGTCAGGTACATTGAATAACGTTGGTTCTGTTTCTTGATTGATGTTCATCGACTGCGGAGTGATGTAACCCCTGACTGATGGTTGTTTTCAACATCACTCGATTGCTTCTCAACAGCATCAAATCTTGAGTTCTCGGACCAAGCTCTCCGGTGTATGTGTTTCGCCCGTGTTAGGAACACCGCATGATGAGCAGATGGACCTGTGATTGGTAGTTCAAGTCGAGTTTGATGGGCATATACGAACAAGCTGATCTGAGATGAAGAAATAAATGAATATGATATATTATACTAGTCTCTTCTAGTGGTTCAATCTGGAGTTCATCAATAAGTGTAAACCTTTCACAATCAAAACTTCGTCAAGTACAATAAACAACTTGAAATACCAATCAACAAATCATACAACCATTCATCATCTCATCCAACCACTCCAGCATACTGAAATTGACGACGTCTCAGCAGGCAGACATGGAATCTAACGAGGAACCTCCTACTCCCAAAGGAGAACCAAGGTACGAGCTGGACTCAACTGATCCTACGTCCTCACCATTGCTACCTGTTCCCTCCAACGAATCTTCCAGATCGCCACATCTCCCAACTGCAAGTGTCGAAGGATCATCATCAAAGAAGAAAGACGACCAAACGGCATCACCCGAGCCTACCACTCTTGTTCCTCCTCCGCAAGAGCTGCCTAGCGACTCCACACCATGGTACCTTCGGAAACTCGGTCCAGCTGGACCACCATACCCACCGGAAAGGTTCTTATTTAGTCGAAAATTAGGAGCGATCGGGCCTATACCCCATTGGAGAAATGATCCTACCCTTACTGCTCTCTTACACCCACCAGTCGCACCCAAAGCTGGATCAAGCTCCTCTCAATTACCTCATACTCCAGGTTCACCATCAACTCCACGTTCAAAATCAGGTGGAGAATCGGTCATCGATTCGAAACAGTCTGTTGCTCCTGGTAATACTGGATCAAGCTCGACATTTATGGCTGAGAAGAAAGAAGGGATGGTCAGTGTGAAAGAGGAACCTGAAGATCTGGACCTGAGGAAAAGTGAAGAGCTAGCACTGAAGGCGAGAGAACATGTAAGTTCCATTTGTGCACTGGCATCAAACCTCAGTCGCTGATCCCTGTGATTGACTGTTAGAATTTGTAGTGGTCTTCGTGAGTTGTTCGAGTAAACATAGCCGTTGTGTTGAGTCGTGTTTGATGATGATATTGGATTGCTAGTCTTCACCACCATCGGATCGAGGCAATGGGAAGGGTAAAAAATGATATTATTTATGGATTTTTGATAGGTCGTACTAGAATGGATGGATGCATTATGAATCTTTGCTTGATAGATATGATATTGATTTATCCTTCCGCTCGCGGCCCCTCAACCTCGGGTGGTCTCTTGACTACACCAGTATCCAGATACCGCTTCAGATACTCGTTGCCTGTGCTTGTTCTGCCATTTAGTTTAGGCCATCCCTTATATCACCTTGGGTGTAGTGGGAGTATCGTGCGATGGGGTGAGGGTAGTCACGACGAGATTGTACTCAAAGTTCTAGCTTCATTCAAACAGCCTGACACATTCTAAGCGGCTATTACAGCTCTTTGCTTGGGATACGAATAACCACTCAACAGGCAGTGTTCGTCTAGTTATCCGACATTGTCTGGTGAGGTTTCTTCGCCAGCTTGATGTACCTCACCTAGTTATCTCATACCTTTCTACGTGTTACAGCATACGTCCTCGCAAGTGGCGTGATCTGTCAAAACATGGAAGCTCTCATGACAAGAATGTAACATGCTTGCATATGGCAGATCGCACGCGGAGTGCGATTTGTTTGCATACTCGCGCACACTTGAAATGTTCAGATACACAAATTGAACGACCGTATGCATTTCACATGGGTTATAATGGGCATTAGGGGGTATACGAGTCTTATATGTCATTAATACCTTTTCTTCTCTTCTCGTTCGACTCATTACAACAGATTTCCAATATGTTTCCAGCTATAAAGCTTCAAATATCTTGGCTAGGCTGCTCATCCATATTCTTCGCGGTGTTTCGAGTCCAAGTTGTCGATTCACATCAAATCGATACTGTACGCAGAAGGGTCCTGAGTCGCTGGACCGCACACAGATTCGATTACCCAGAGATAGGAGATAAGGTCAGGCCTCTGATCCTCATCTAGCTCTTCCATAACCCAACTCAGGGTAAATTTATCTTCCAAAATTTTTGCTTTTCGGTCGATGATAAACAGGTCGGCATCTTTCTTGCTGGTGACCATACCGCCATGGATCTGCAATATGAATGCTAAATTAGTTACTCAATTTGGTTAAGGGACACAGGCGAGAGAGGTGAAGGACACCCGACTTACTTCAATCAGGATCTCCAGTTTTTTTTGACGAAAAGGATCTTGGACTACGACGTAACATTTGAATGGTTCGAAATCCTCGTTTCGAAGACGGCATGTTGGTTGGCTGTAGTATGCAAACATTTCCCCTATAGCTTCGGTGAAAATGTTGCAATGATCTGGTCCACTTCGAGAATTTTTCTATGTAGGTCAACAGTCAGCTCAACTCATCTAAAACGTCACGAGAAAGTCAACTCACCTTCCAAGTAAAGACCCTCTCTATTGCTGGATATCTTGGGCCAACGGCCGACTCGACTTCGGACAATTGTGATCTGTCATCAGGCTCAGAGGATTGATTGAGGATATGGTCGGAATCTATATCAGTCGCCACGCTTGTATCTTGAAGCTCCATGTGTGTATGTGAAGATACTGTCGGAGAGGGATCTGATGAAGACAGCATAATAGCATCCATTTGAGGCCCTTTCCAATTGGAAGGATGATTGAGCATATCAACGG
Organism: Kwoniella europaea PYCC6329; assembly: GCF_036810445.1. Classification (NCBI taxonomy): domain Eukaryota; kingdom Fungi; phylum Basidiomycota; class Tremellomycetes; order Tremellales; family Cryptococcaceae; genus Kwoniella; species Kwoniella europaea. The sequence continues at coordinate 5,146,597 of NC_089487.1, forward strand.
GCTGTACCGTTATCTCTTCGTAGTGACCAAATGTAGACACAGCTTGAGATCCCTGTTCTTGATTGACTGATATAGGAGCGATATCCAACCGATCTTCCGAATCGTTGAGTGACATGCGCTGGTACCTTTCATTCATAGCGTCGTTTGGTTGCGATAGCGCTAGCACTGACTTGAGTTGTTTTTGCTGGTTACTAGCTGCGATTCGAGACATTAGCCGGGCCCAAATGTCTTTCCATCGACTCGGCAACTTGAGATCTGTCGATGATTGTTTTTCAGTGGGTATCCACTCATTTTGCTGATATCTCGGGAGATCGCCGTAGAGATCTCTGACCCAATCGTCCAGAGCTATTGGGTTCTGCATCTTCTTCTTTCCTGATTTGATTTTCATGAGAGGGAAATCTGTATCACCGTATGTTGCGTCCTTCACCTCCGCTCTATGTCCAAACATATGCCCATCCACCAAATGGTTGTACCAATCCCACCTGGTCGGAAATCGCCGATCGGACTGACGACAGCCTGGATCCGGGCAGAGGAGCCCATCGGAAGACCATAATACATTGTCCCATTTCGTCTTCACATAACCTAAAGAAGAGCAGTAGTCCAATAAGATGAAGTCGGCCAGATGACGTTTCAGACAATCCTCCCTGTGCTGTGTAAAAAGTTGAAGGGAAGGAACCTTATTCCTAGTACCGTAGGTAATTCGACTCAGGTAAGAGAGGTGAGGATCATTTGCACACATGATACAAAGTTCGTGGCGTACGAAGACGCTCTTGTCGTTCATAATCGAGAGGTATTTAGAATCTGGAGCGGCGTGTGACCGGTCTGATCCAAGGTTGAGAGGTACTTCGGTCCTTGCTTCTCCTCCAAGTATAGTAGAAGGTGGAGAGACTTTTAGAGTAGGCTTCAGAACGCGTTCTTCGTAAACCTTCTTCGCCGCTTTCTCAATCTTCATGGGATTTGCGATATATTCGTTATCATCCTCGAAATACTGGGCTAGCAAGAATGAATGAGGGTTATCGGCTACGAAGTGCTTGGAATGACTGCTGAATATGCCTCGCTGATCGATGGCGGATGGTATCCAAATACCGTGCTGAACCAGGTGCCCTTGTGCATGATCTGCCGAAAATATTTGACAGGGATGGTCACAGATCTGACATAACGGGAAAGGGTCATCGTTCACCCTAGCATTGGAGAATGCTCTGTTGTGGGTACCGGAGATAGTGAGGATAGAGCGATGATCAGCTGAGTATTCGAAACCAAAAACAGGGTCCACTCGACACTCCAACAAAAATTGTTCGATGAGCTGAGGCAGTTCTCGGCTCAATTCCGCGAACGCTGCGCATAAGTGCGAGTGCTGTACCCAGGCGAGGTGAGTATCTTTTCTGGACATTGTTGTGGTTTTCGGCGGGATCAGATCCGGCAAAGACTTTTGGCACGAGGCACAATGAGGTATCTTGTTTCGATAGACGGGAAGATGGCTCGATCTGTAACCTTGAGTTGACCCATAATGTTGCCTTGATCGGAATGAAGCAGGAAGGTTCTCTAATTGAGCGAAAACAGGCGCAATTGGCATGTCAGGTTTGAGAAGAAGTGACAGTAGATGAGCGAAAGGGTCGTGTGGTCTGGGCTTTAGCTGGGTATTGACCTGAACATCTTCTTTGAAGCTCTGTTCGGGCGCCTCAGTTACCGAACGTGACCGATTGAAGGGGTGCATAGGCTTCACCAGTGACTCCTGAGGCAGAGCACTAAAACCTTCTCCGTCCCATCGCGATATGATCTCCTGAAACTCTGAGTTGGTGATATGGTTATCTTCTCGTAAGATCGTGAACGCGAGGACTGGATGAGATAAGTCGGTGGACATGAGGAACTGCGAATCAACCCAGGAGTCAATAGCGTTCAAAGTCTAGAAGGTAGGGGAAACTCACTTCCTGCACTCGTACAGCATCATAATTGACCACTCTACCCTCCGGAAAGAGGTCATTTGGGATGACGTCGGACGAGTGCTGCCTGTCAAGTCCTTCGCTTTTCCATCTGGTTTTGTGTTTTGTTCTCCAATATTTGCGAATATCCTCGTACTTAGAGGCGATGGTAGCACGTTGATGCTGTGGCAGGTGCTCCACTAATTTATGACCAGAATTAAGCAAGCAGGTGCCTCTATAGACTTGAAAGCTTTCTATCATCTCCTCGACTGATACAAGAAACTCCCATCAGTTGATCTGGTAGATTGTCCGGCTCAAAACACGTACTGTCCTCTTCTTGGAGCATAGCTTCTCTGACGGATTGAGGTAGCACGGGAGGCTTGATCCTCATACGATCAGGATGGATGCGGTGCATGTCTTTGACCAAAGATCGACCTGCATTCCACACGGAAGACAAAGCATCCGGTAGACTTGATAAGGATCAGTTTTCAAGACGATCCACGAGGAGTGCGTGGGTGACTTACACCGTATTTCCCACATATACTAGAAGAGTCAAAGAAGCGTAATGATGTCGAAGCAATTGACGTACATCTTCGAAGCCTAGGTCTACAACACCAAACATAGCAACGATTAATCTTTCCTTCTTCACACTTATTTCCTGGACACATACCTTGGGTATAAGCGCCCATCGCAGCTGATCTTCTTAACATGTGCGTTGTAACAGTGACCTCAAAGCCTGCTGCCTCGGAGATGAGGCGCATGTAATGCTGGAAATGATGTGTGTCTACCGATTCGACTTTTGCATTGTTTGCTTTGGTAGCTTTGGAGACGCATAGGAATACAGGCTCGTTGTGCTTGGCGCTGGCGAAGGTGTATACAATTTCGTTCTCTTTGTATTCAGCGAGAAGATTCGGATTGAACAAGTCTTCGAAGCTTCTACTTTCTGGTAGGGCTTCCGCCAAGTGTGCGAGATAGAGGAGCAGAAACACGGGATCGGCCCATAAACCATGATTTATGCGTTGCAGAGTCAGAGTACCGTACTTTGAGGACTCCGTTTTGCCGTTGGGTATCTGAATGTCGATAAACATCGAGTGCGATAGACCATCATCTCTCTTCTTATACCGCAGTTTCATCGATCCCCATGTGACCCATTGCTGATCCTTGTATGAGATAAGCGAAGGGACCAGAGCACCAGCCCGAAGAGCTCCGACAGTTTGTAAGACAATCCATGTAGCTATTTGCCACCTGGTTCTAAAATGTGTGATCTTCACTTCGGTATCAAACACGCTCATTATCAGGAGTCTAAGATCTTCTAGGGTGATCCAACGTCGATCTGGTTCACTGTCGGTGAGACCGTATTTAAGACGTGCATCAATGTTGATGTAATTGACGATTCTTCTAGACAGCTCCAAATCGATCACGCTTACACCGTACCCCTTTTCGATCCGATAAAAATCTTTCACTCTAACCCACCATGTGAGAAGTGACTCAACAGACATTGTTTTGGAACGGGAAGCCAAGGTCGCCGACACCGAGATGTGGAAGTGAATGAAGGTGAGTAGAAAAGGGAAGGATGGAGCAGGAGCATCTTCTGATAAGAGCTCTTGCGAAGTGACCGGGGTTTGAGGTTCGTATTTCCTTATACCATCTTCACCCCATTCTAGGAACTGTTGAAACTGCTTCATGACGAGTCGAACACCCCGATTGACTGAGTCAGGACGTGATGTCCGAGCGTTTTTTTTGAGCTCGAGGAGGATGTCTGATTCATGACAACCAGTTGACCGCGATTCTTGATTATCATAACGAGGATTTTTCGAATTATGTGAAGCCATTTCCCCGAGTGAAATCCCAGGAAATGTTCAGAGCTGAATAGACTGCTGACGACGTCTATGGACACGGAACAGCGCTCACGACACGCTTAGATAACGAGCGGTTGAGTTGACGACTTGCCGAAGGAAAGCGATGTAATCAGAGTGACCAGACGAGGTCTCGATACCTAGTGGTGTTCAAATTGTATGGTAGATGAATGAGCGGGTATGAAGTATCGAGCTGAAGGTTTGTATATGCAAGGGAAGGCAGGAAAAGAAATTCGTAAATCCAATCAACGAATATGGCAAGAAATAGATTTTACAACAAACAGTCAGAGAATGTCGTTAACTGAGCAATACGCAGGTGAATATTCAGCGAATCTTCCGTTTCTTGAGGGTCAAATCGACCAGTACACTTTCAGTGAGGAACCCAAACACAAGTCCCTGGGATGATCGAATCATCGAACTCTCACCGATTGCAGTACACACAATCTGCATACGCACGAGACGCATATATAGACCTATCCATGCGAGTCCCTTCCGTTCCTGTCCTGGAGATTTCAGCTTCACATGGCTATTTGCGCTCGGGTACCCACACAACCTGTCTGTTCCGTCACGATATATTGCGAGTGCGCTGCGACACCCTCGCCGTTGATCGCTCATTTTGAGTCTGTTCATGTTTCCGTACAATAGGTCATAAATCTCCCACTCAGATGCTCTTCATGATATCCTACACTTGGGCTGACATGTCATATTTTGACCCAATTTTATACGATATATGCCAAGGTACGACAACGGAATATTCCAGTAGCATGAGACATATGCTTGCTGTGTATTCCGGGACATAAAGAGCGAACAATGCACTTTTGGATGGATTTGGTGCACAGCTCAGGAGATATATTTGTGCTGCACACCTGCTTAAACGACAAAAAGCAAGCTCGGGCCTTCGAGCTGCACTAAATTGAGAACATAGATAGGGAATCGGCTTCCAGGCTTCATTCCCTTGGCAACCAGCTGTCGCAAGTTTACCCAATAGTACCCCGTTTTGTGCGATTCAAGCACTACATATGATATCAAGCTCTTCTCTGTGATATAGTACTGAACTCCATCTTCACGCTCAGCACTTCAACCTGCAACAGATCGACATAACATACTTACAGCAATCACCGTCTGACAATGTCTTCAAACATCATCGAACTCACCGCAAGGCTCGCCGCTATTGGGGTAACTCCAGAAACCGCCTTTCATTATGCTTACTGCGAGGTAGCTGAGCGAGAGTCGGGATTCATCTCTGAAGCTCTTCAAAAGCGCTTTGCAGACATCGACTCTGCATTTCAAGCTTATGTTCAAGACAACCGGATTGACCTTCGCGACAACCAACAAGCGCCAATCGAAACTTTCGAACAATGGTGCAATGCCAAAAATCCTTTTCCCAACCTTCCACATTGCTACGGTCTGCTCAAGCACTACATCGAGAGTCGAGAGCCTCAGAGAAAGCTGCAACGCCAAACTGTCAAAGCATTCTGGACAGACTTCTGCAGATACTGGTATTATCAGACTAGTGATTACGTGCCAGATGGAAGACGCCAATACGGCTTCACGGTCATCAACGGATTCGCACGTGAGGGAAAGCTTGTCACAGCACCTCGTGAGAGGGTATATATAAACAAGACCTGCTTGATCGCTATACACGAGGAGATCCTTTCGGTGGATCTCTGTGTGTCATATCGCGAGCGGATCAGCTTACTCACTCTTTTCGCTATCGCCACCTCCACGGGAATGAATCTCTCCACCCTCCTCCGTCCCCGAGTGTCGTACAAATGCGATGATACAGAAGGTGGAGAAGTGGTTAGATACGTCGTTTACAAGTGCTTCCAAATATGGATCAGAAGGGACGAAGCTGGAGGGTGTAACCAAATATATGCCTGGATAGGACCCAGAGGGATAGTCCCTGGTCAAGGTAATGTTTGGCCGTTGACCCCAGGTTCGCCTCGGCTGTGCGCTTCAGGAAGTTCTATGGTCATCATGTCCCTCCTCATGGACGGCGGTCTTGATACTGAGCGTCTCGCTGAGATCTTAGATCCATTATGGATTCCAGACGGTCAGGAATGGCTGGAGTATTTCCTCCCTCAAGCGTGGTAAGCTCAAGTTCTTTTACCCTCATAATATCGCGGCGCTCAAACATTCCCTTGACAGGCGAGATAAGCCGCTCTTTCCTGCAGTCAACGGTTCACCTCTCAAAACTTCGAAAGTCAGTGCATGGTTGAGGGAGCTGTCAGTCAATTGCGGCTTTGAACACTATCTTAACAGATATACTTGTCGAGATTCTGTGGCACATGCCCTTCATGCAGAAAGAAGTATGTACTTCGGAGACACCTATCAATGGTTTTTATTGGATTCCGCTGATGCCCGATATAGCCGACGAGCAGAAAATCTGCCACTTGTTGGGTGTCAAGCCGACAGTTCAAGGATGGCAAGGGTTCAGAGGAAGGGATAAGTAAGTCGACTTCCCTTATTACGATGCTGACTGAATACTGTATAGTCTCTTCGATGGCCTCGCCGCACTAGCTCACCAACCAGCTGTCTCCCCGGACAGGCAGGACGACTTCAAGTCAAATGTCACACCGGATAAAAAAGCTCCACGACAGTTAACCAAAGAACAAATCCGAGAAGTGGAGGAGTCAGACGAATGTAAGCAACCGCCGAATACATTTGGTTAGTGCTATAGCTGATCTATCGTTGCAGTGAAAAGCGAGGCTGAAAATTACGAAAGATTGACCGAAATGCCTGAATCGGACGATGACGAACTTAAATTTGCCCGCAAAAAGATATCGCAGACCCGTGAACGATTGTTGCGTTTGAGATTTGAGAAAGCGAGAAAGGATTACTTTGCAACGAGAGGTTCCACCACTCAGAATGAATCGGGACCTCAGGCATCGCGAGACTTCGCAGATGCCAAGGTACGTGAATCTGTCGTGATCGATTGGGTATATGAGAGACTGACGAGTTCTATTTAGCAACGAAAGGTGCATAAGTTACTTCAAAGACTGTATCAAGCCCTTTCCCAACCTAATAGTGCTGCCTTGAGCATTTCAGAAAGTTTGAACGCTTATCAGAAAATGGTAGAGAAGGAGAACGATGCCTTTCGAGGACGCCCAGCTCCAAGAGGTCAAGCGTGGAAGACTAGATATGGCTCTAGGGTAAATGATGACGATGAGGATGGTGAGGAAGAGGATGACGATGACGATGACGATGACGATGACGATGAGGAATCATTGTCTGGCGATGAAGCGGATGGAAATTAGTTGAATGGGAAGAGAAGATCCATAAGATAGGAAGAGAAAGACAATCGAAAAGGAACTTGAAAAATACTCGGAAGGAAATGGATAATATGCATGTTGATACACGAATAATGATACTGATGTCTAATATATAAACAAACCACACAATGGGCCTGACCAATGTCAATTGACATAGCGGCGATTTTTGAATTGAAGATCGTCGTCTTTAGTCAGTTGGGAGTGTCCCATCGCATGTATCTATCCTTCCGCTCTCGGTCCCTCAACCTCAGGTGGTCTCTTTACTACACCAGTATGCAAATACCGCTTCACGTCCTCCACTTCCTTGCCTGTGCTTGTTCTGCAGTTGAGATTGGGCCATCAGTCCATCCATTGCTCAAGGACGTGTAGTGGCAGTGATGTGGAACCAGTGGATACGACGAGCTTGTACTCACTTGACAGCCTCATCCAGATACTTTCCCAATACATCCCCAGCTACTCTATCCATCTTCTCCAGCCCATTGCCCATGAACGGGTCTGCTCGTGTAGGACCGGTTGTAATCATCAAAACGGGTTTCTTATGTTCCACAGCTAATTTGACCAGTCGGAAGGCGGAGTAGGTCGCCAGGGAAGTACCGAGAATGAGGAGCGACGAGGAGGACGAAATGAGGTGGATACTGAACATCAGCTGGAGAGTAGTTTACGGGGAACTCACGATTCATCCCGGACTTCAGGTGTTATCGTTTCTCCCTAGAAGTAATGAGACATCAGCATTGGTTTCATCATATGGGACAGAAACTCACGAAGAATACGACATTTGGTTTGACCTAGCCGAATGATCAGCTCGCCCTTCTGCCAGATATACTACTCACCATCGAAGCTTTCGCTTTCTCCTTCTCGCATATCCTACAGGGAGGTACGTTGAACGATCTATAATCTACTCCATGAAGCTCGACATCACCATCGGGATTTGTCCTCGGGCGTCTACGAAGGGCAGTGTGATCAGCTAGTACGACTTTGTTGAGAGTATTATAGAAACGGCAGCCTCTCACCTTCCCTTCCTCTCGGCCTCTTTCGCCTCCTGATCCCAGATCGGATTCATCCTCGCTATGTCCTCTTGAAATATATCCCTCGTCTGTTCATGACGATGTTTCAGACAATGTACTTTTGCTAGTGTACCGTGTAATTCCAATATCGACGATTTGTCATATGTCGGCGAGAGAAGGGAATAAGCTTTACGATGAAGATTATCTACCTGTAACGTCCTGTCAGCGTGAAAAGTAGCCACGGGGGAAGCTCACATTTTGCGTTATCAGTTTCGGGGCTAAGCCCAAATGCTGCAATGCAGCTATATATATATGCGTAGGGTTTGGCTCAGCATCTCGAACCGGGGGGTACTATGCAAGACATGAGCCGTTGATACGAATATGACAGATTGATAGTACACTCACACCAAGAAACGATCTAGCCCAGTCTGAGTATTACATTACATCAGCTTTCAACATGCAAGGGGACGCTTTGAGCTTACAGCGCCGCCTGGTATATGGTCAGCTTGGGTCAATCTGTAAAGTTCGTCGTAGCGAGCTCACCTGAACATATCGCCTCGATCGCTATCTTCTACTAACTCATGGTATAGAATGGGTCTAGAAGAGTGTTTCGGATCAGCGTCCGCTTTTCATCCGATTGATAGCTGCCGTTGGTTGTCGATGTCTTTACTCCAACCCCCGAATTGCGACTCGTCCATTTCTTCACTCCCACCCGAACGCACGCCAAAACTCACCCACTCACTTATAATTCGGATTACTATAGGTCCCCTTCTCCCCTCTATACGCCCTTATCCCACTATCCACGCTCACTCCAGCTCCAGTAAGCATCACCGTATTTCCCTTTCCATTCTCGAGGAACTGCGCGAGGTACGACGCAGCCTGTGGAAGGGGGAGGATCGATAGGCCTGAAGGAGGGATCAGGGGGGCTTTGGGAAGGGTAGGAATGGATATCCTAACCATGGGATGATAGACGAGTGGGGATCTTGTCTTGAGGAAATGAAGAGATCTAATTTCTATTGATTCTATCCTGTTTGTCGGGTACACTACTATGCGATGCAATGCTATGATATGGTATATGTACAAAGCTGTTTATGAAGAATACTGAGTTATGATAATGAAGATTCGATCTTTGGAGAATCTGCTGCAATTTACGATTTAGCCGATGCGATCGAACGAAATCAACGCGTCTATCTATCTATCTGTCTAACCGGATTGATGGGTTTCGTCATCATACAGAAAGATATACATCGTAAACATTCATATTCATCTCGGTTCAATCCAAATCATCTATCATAAACATATATTCTCTACAAATTACAAAGATATTACCTGGAATTACATAATAAATCACAAAAGTCCCAAAAGAATAGACCAAAACAAGTCGTAGTAGACGAAGATCGCAACAGATTATAAGTATTGTAACACAGACAAACAATGTATATATAGACTAACACACAATGACAAGAACAGATGAACGATGACCTAACTCAATCTGAACTTTCTTTTACCAAAAGATTTATTCACTCTAACACCCTCACCCACTCCTTACCCATCTCCTCTGCCATCTCCTCCACCAAACACCTCCCAAAAGCGACCGTGTGCGCCACGGGATTATGCATCCCCAGCTCGATCGGCCAGGCAAACCTCTCGGGATGGGAGTCAATATCGATCTTCCTTGCTGAGCCGAGGGAATCCCCAGGGACAGGTAACGCTTCGTCATTTAATTCAGAGTTGATGGCAAAATTGAAGGTTTTAGGGAACCACGTTCGTAGCAATTTCAGTGATAGGTGATGTCGTGATGTCAACAGGTGTTGCTGTGCGCGAGAAGACGACGAGGTACTAGTTGATATCAATGGTAATAGATCCGGAGGGAGGGAGTATGAGACGTAGGTGGATTCTGGGGATGAAGATGATGACATGCCTGATCCACCTGCTGGCGAGGGATGAGGTGGTTGACCAGGACCTTGCACAGTCGCAGAATTAGGAGGTGAATTGCTGGTAGTTGACCCGGGCGATTTCGTAGGTGTTCCATTAGACGAAGCTAATTCTCTACCTCGTTTACTCAAATGGGCAAGTTGTTCCGAAGTGAGATGATAACATATAACAGCTTCGATCAGGTGCCTAATAAATCGATTAGCACAGAGATCATACTTTGAGAGAGGTAACTCACATCAACCCGACCATAGCCTGAGCCATCTCCCTCCTTCCTGTTTCCTCCTCCGGTGCCTTTCTCATTTCACTCTCCCAACTGCGTCTGACGAAATCTCTCAAATTTGCTGACTCGTTATACGGCGTGGACCTGACCCTGCCCCCGCCCTGCTCGTCGCAGAAGTACGAGTAGAGCCAGAGGAGCGCAGCGTCGGTGTGGGATAATAATCCTTTGAGTGGGTCATGGGGTAATACCGAGGTGAACTGAGGGTGAGCAGAGGCAGAGCGTTGATATGCGTCGCCGTGTCGTTTGAGGAGGAGTGCTCGGTCTCGGTACCTGTGAGAAGAAGGATTAGCATTGTCATCTACTTTTTCGACTTTGATCCAGCTAGTCATCAAATCAACCCCACTCACACCTGAGCCATCTTCCTCCACTTATCTCTCGACCAACTCTCCTTCCCCTCTTCCTTCTCCCCCAGCTCATTCCTCAGCGCACTATTGCCCAGTTTCTTAGCTCCCAAAGCAGGACTTGAACCGGCAAGGTTAGGTGTCAATCCTCGACCAGCCGTACTACTAAGAGAAGTCCGTCGGTCCAACACAGGCGTATCACTCTTGAGCTTTTTCCTTGCGGTCCGATCAGTGGGGGACATCGATAGGCCCAGACCTAATCCTATACCCGCTGAGGAAGATGGTCCGTCAGAACCGGACGAATCGGACGAATCGGTTGGCCTTTTTCTCTTATTCCGCTTGACGGACGATCGAGCATATTCACCAAAGCTACGTGCGGAAGGGGGCGAGGGGGTCGATGAGATTGGTGAGGTAGAAGGTGTAGGGAGGAAGGTCGGTGGGAGTGTTTCGGGTAATGGGGCGGGTAAGGATGATAATATCTATAAAATCATTATTAGTCTTTCCGATCTGGAAATTCCGAGAAATGATCGTTGGCGCTCTACTCACCTTTAAAATAGCCTCTGCAGCTTTACTCCTCTCTTTCTTCGGATCACCCTTAACTTCATTCCTCAACCCACTTGAACTCCTCTCCATAGGTCCAATTCTAGGCGTCGGGGCCTGACCCGATGCTAATGATGGTGACAAAGTGTGCGAGAGTGAGTCCAATCTCGAGGTGGAAGATGATCGTCCATGACCATGATGGAATGCACCGGCGGGTTTGGGAGGTAAAGCGGGAGAGTTCGGTCGACTGGGTAGACTACTTCGGGGGACGTATGATGGTGAAGGGGCATGGGAGGACATCCGGATGGCCGTGGTGGACATGATGGTCGAGTCGTACGAGAGAGGGAGTGAGGAAGAATGCAATGATAGTGTGAGAAATGGGGATAGGATGAGAAGGATGAGTTTAGTCGGAGCTGGAACTGTAAGGAGTTCCTCCTTTCTGATGTTCTAGCCTCGTCTATTTCCCAATTTTCTACTTCCACTCTACCGTTCGCTATGTACTGTTCAGATTTCGGCTATGAAGTGTCAATTTCCTTTGATACTATGGGAGACAGCGGGTGAGGTTGGGTTCATGAGAATTCGTTAAGCAGCGGTTGGAAACGTTTGCAGCGTGATGATGATGATGGCAGCACAGTCACAGTGAATGACTTGGTCGTGAAGTCTGTGTGCTGTGTGTAGTAGCACAGGGTATGCTGTGTTGCAGTTGCGATTGATGGGAACTTTGTCGGTCCGGCTAGTACAGGTGTACTGTTACAGCTCAATTCGATTAGATCATATGGCGTCGTCGAGGAATGATTTTTGGGATGGAATGGAATGGATTGGCGAGAATATTACGATTGTATGTTTGTTGCACAGTCGAGAATATCTATTGAGATGTCAACGGGTGTCTTGAATCTTCAATCTTGGGATATCTGTATGTCTTGGCTACAACAAATTCCCCAATTCAATTGGTTGTGATTTTGGGTCGGATAAAGATTCCGGTTTATTATCGTTGATACACTGTAAAAGGTTTTTGGTACTACGAGTACTGCTGATCCGAGTGAGGAGGATATCGATGATGCTGGTTTGACTGACTAAAGATGATAGACGATATCAAACAGTGACAACCAAAGGAAGGGAGAGTGAGTGATGATGTTTCGGACTTGGAACTGGAACTGGGACTCGTATCGATTGATTACTATCACTACTATCAACAGTCCTTTGAGAGATGGTGGTCGATACGTTTCGACGTCCTTACAAGTCTTGATCACAGTTTACAACGATTGATCGATAGATCATGCATGGACAGTACTGTACAATGATCTTCGATGAGTAGGCATAAGGGGAAAGCTAAGCCCCTTTTTTCCACACCCAAGATTTCGGATCATAACCGCCGACGGATTATGAATTCGCACCTGACCTGACTAATCTTTTTCTACTTTTACAACTGCAGGTGTGCGCCTCCTCTCGTGGTCAAAAAGAAGAAGATACGTAAGTGAACCCGAGACAAAGACAGAGAAGCAGAGTGTGTCCTGGTCGTACCCTGAATATGGAATGTGAACTTTTGCATCAACTTACCGCCGAATAAGCGGATTGGGTAATTTACAACTGGTAGTGGCGGTGCCTCTTGATTGTTGAACCAGTACCAGAGATACAGCTCGACTAGACGACTATGATAGGAGGATTTGGTCGCTAAGAGTCAAGTGTATGCTTGCATCTTAGGTCATATCGACCCAAGCTTTATAAGATGTCATTCGGACAAGTAGACGACAATGAATTGATTGAGATATCATGGTGCAGCTGATGATGGGTATAGATCGATCGATTGATTGGAACGAATCCATTTACTCCGATCGGGGTGATGTGAGACAAATTTATCTTGATTCCATCGTTTACTTATTTCATACTCCTTGTCATCGCTCATCCCATCATGATGACTACCATCTCATCTTCCTCGCTATGGGTGCTATTCCATTTGTGATAGTTTGTACTCTCGCACAATATACTCAAGAATGCAAGATGCAAGACCCGAAATACATTTCCGGGCGGAGCTGGACCAAGAATTCCCCTCACTTGATTGTTTCAGATTCGAGGCTTTACGTAAATCCCGCATCAAAACCGAGCAAATCCGTGTGGAGGTGTGCTGTTAGGATAGGTTAGTAATCCGACAGATAGCACGGCCGTTTATTCGTTAATAGGAATATTAGAAAAGATATTGTAATGCACTTGTAATGAAGACGCGTTAAGGGTAAGGTCGTTTTTTATTTTTATTTTATTTTTTAGGGTTAGCGTGGTTATGTCGGATCCTTTTACCGATACTCACCAACCACCACCAGTCAATATGCAGTCAATACTACTAGTCATGCAAATCTTCTCTCTCTTACATCTCACATCCTCATCATTAACCACACCTTCCCCGTTCAGGTAGAACCAACTTAATCGTCTTGACTTTATTGTTCTTGTTGCTACTGCTCCCTTCACCAAGAGAAACAACAGCAATTATAAATACCTTTAAACCGCTAACGTCTTTGTTTTTGTGAAACAACCACTTTACACCACCCTTCATAGACCTTTACCGATAAACATCCTTTCACGGGATTAAAGGTTTTCCCAGTTAGCATCACTTTACAAAGTACATCAAAGAGAGGCATAAGAGGTTATCGTCACTGTGAGTACCGACTCTGCATGTCATACATCGATATCAGCGATACGCCCAACTGATGTACATTCTCATCGTGATCTGTCAGATTAGCACACCATGTCACAACCAATCGCCATCACCTTCCATTTCCCTCCACCCAACAAACCTTCCTCTCGTACTCTGTCCAAGAGGAAGATCGCAACCAACAATCGTGTCCTCTCTTCCCCATATATCACCATTGATAAATCCACTCCTACAGCCAAACCCAAACCTACTCCCCAGCCCATCACCACTGCTGAATCTACTACCTCCACATCCACCTCATCATCTTCTACAGCCATACCAATCTCCACCGGATCGAAAAGACGTAAAGGTCCAGTATTCGTCGTTCCCTCTTCCGACAAATTAGCATCCCTCACTCCCTTACTCCGACCCATCGTCGATAGATGCTCCACGACCGCTATACCCTCTTCTACCGAGGAAACTTCCCTATCGCATCATTCGCCATCTCGTAAACGATCTAAGAAATCTACACCTGTACCCACGATCTTACCACTAAGTCATCATCCGTACTCGCGATTAAGCGATTTATCCAATACCCGATCGAACGTCCCGTCACCCAAGGAGGTAGAGAGGAATAAGAGATTGGAAGAGGAGAAGGTGCAGATGAAAAAGGAGAATGCGGCTATAGCGAGAGCCAATGCAATTGCTAAAAGGAAATCAAATAGAAAGACAGCCAGTGGAGGAGGTAGAAAAGGAACTACATCTAGAAGATCATCTTTCGAACAGTCCAAACCTCCCAGTCCGGAGGAGAAGACCGTTCCGGTCATCACCACTCAGGCGGCATCTGAAGATGGATCGTCACCTGTCTTAGGAGGTAGATCGAATGGATTGAAAAGAACAAGGAGTCAAGGAGTCATACCCATCTTGACTAGCGGGTTGAACAGTGTAGTGGGCTCACCTGTAATTGGAAGTCCACTGAAAGAAGTGATGAGTAGAGAACAAGAGGATGAGATGGGACCTAGGAAGAAATCGAAGCTATCGACCGATGTTACGGAAAGGAATAATGCTAGAAGAGCCAATACCCATTCTCCCGTTGGAACTCCCTCGACTTTACCTGAAGGTCTAGATGTAGATCTGCAAGAGAGATTGACGAAGACTGTGCCACTGTCTCATGGACAGGTTTTACCGAAATCTGTAACTGGTGGAGTCGGCTTACGAAGGACAGTATCGGGTTCCAACTCCACACCTCCTACTACATTTAATAGAGCTGGAAGTGTAGCTAGTGTCGGATCAAGTGATAATGGGAGGATCAGAAGGGAGACGCAGTTGCCCGAGAGATTAAGGGATTACGAGATGAAAGCTGCTATATAGTCGTGAGTCGGATTTTACCACTCGATGCTTCAAACCATATTGGTACGATGCTGATACCGCTCAGACGTTTTCCATAGATCGGTTCATGTCCAATAATATCATAGAAGTCAAGTCAATATTCCCATCAATCGTCAGTCCATCTACATCTTAATCAGTGTACACCCTCTTCACATTGTTCCATATCACTGTATCGTATTGTATCTTTTCGTATCTCTTATAGCTCGATGCTCATCCGCTTCCTCATCCTCCTTGTTCCTTGTTGAGACCTGCTTAATGTCATTCTATATCGCATGATATTGTGTTTCGTATGTCCCGATGTATTTTCTAGCTTTATCTCTGTGCTCATGTACCAATGTGAGGTTCAACCAACATTTCAAGATGCTATGACGTAGATGACTGATCCTTTTGGTGCTTTGATTGCCGAGTTATCGGGAACTTACCGCGGACATCGATGCTACTCCGAATGATCATTTTGTGGCACACCCACTCTGCAGCCTTTGTCGTCCCGCTAAGACCAATCTCTACCACCTCATGCATGCTCCCCTCATTTCCTAAACCCCTACCCCGTGACGGCGCATGAGTGAACCGATGTGGAGTGCTTGTTTCGGTGACTGTTTTCTGAGCACAATTTGAGCGTATAGAAGATCATGCCACTCTTGCGACTTCTTTCGATAACTCCGACGACGCGTGTTCCTTTTTGTTTTTGTGAATGTGGCGGCACGTGAGAAGGCAAACAACAGGTAGTAAGGGTAACGCGGTGCCCTGTGCGTCCTGAACTACGGTACATCCCATCCCTCAATGCACTATGTGACTGTTTTTACTTTACTTTCCACCTGCCATCACTCAACCCTTAACACAACATCCCATTATATTCAATTCAAACATTACTTTTCGTACAATTCAATTCATTCCATCTCAACCCATCTTCATCGTCGACGAGACAAGTAGAAGTGAGACGAGTACGAATGACCGGGTGAATCAAGCTTTTAGAGTGAAAAGGTTATTTTACTTTAACCCACTATCACCTGGTTAAAGGAAGGAAGGTGGGAAGACGCGTCGTTTCAACATCAACATAGAACATATCAACCAACTTCTACCTTGCTCATCCATCTGGACAGTGTCATTCGTCATCATCCAACACCCATTCACGGTCAACGACGATATCAGATATTCCCACCAGCCAGTTCTCACTATCTTTTTTCCCACTTAATCACGTTTTGACCTTTTCACTTTTCGACAAGCCTCATCTCAACTTCACACAAACAACATCGACAAATTTGACATTCGTCATCCTCAATAATAAACATCCACATTTCAATCTCGACCTTTGACTGATATCGACAATCCCCTTTCCACCTTTTCGTTATAATCGATAAAACAATTGTTACTTGGCTACCTACCACCAACATGACCGCACGTACATCAAACAACGGTGGGCCCGTGCTTCAACATCATCAGTCTTCATCATCGAACCCAACCTCATCCACCACGACCAACTTCAGAGTACCCAGAGCAAAAGGATTGAATAGACCTACCACCTGGTTCACCAGTACTTCATTCGGTAAATCATCCACCTCATCTTCCTCTTCATCTTCCTCCGCTGGCGGAGGTAGTTCCTCCTCTTCGACATCTTCCAGCGCAACTGCTACTGCCGCCGCAATCGTTGCAAGTCCCATGGCAAATCCCTTCGCAGTCCCTTCCTCATCATCTTTCAAATCCCCTTTCCCGTCTTCCAAAGGCAAACACAAACTTTCACCTTCCCCATCACCATCAAACAGACAACAGGACGACGACTTTGTCATGATCTCGCCTGTTAGAACGACATATGGTTTAGGAGTGAATCTGCATCCTCACTCTGTTCATAATGGATATTCACCCTCAGCATCGCCTTCTGGATTAGCATATCTGCAAAAGAGCAATTCTATGATGAGAGAAGATTCAGCTGCCTCATCATCGTCGCCGCTGGAGGAAAGTCCAACACCAGCTTGTGGAATGGCAAGTGCAACGGCGCGGTTGAAACTGGTAGATGATGAATCGCCTATCCGCAGGGTTCCAGGACAGAGTAGAAGTCTGGCTAGAGCTGGAAAGACGAAGGAAGATCCTAGAAGCGTATTCTTATCCGCTGAGAAGGAGAGGTTGACCACGGGAGATCAGTCCAGTCCATTGAAATTTGCCACCAGCCACTTCATGAATACGGGAGATAATGATGAAGAAGATGAATCACCTTTCTCACCACCTACACCTATAATGGGTAATGGGTTACCTGTGCCACCCCCTCAACCACTTTTCCCACCTATACGCACATCACAATCACAAGATGGTACTTCCTCCAGCTCGCTCTTCTCCCACAAAGCCGATTCGTCGCGGATACCCAGGTTATCCACCTCGCATCCACTTAGAGCCAGGGCAGGTACGGATGCTGAAAGACCAACACTTGGATCAATAACGAAAAAAGCCATCTCACTCGATCAGATACCTACCTCAAGTGGAAGTGATAAAGATGAGTTGTTTGGTAGTACCTCGCATATCCAAGTGAAGAAGACTAGACCAGCATCAACTTTTGGCTCATCAGGTCTGTCAGGATTGCCGTCTTCTTCGTCTAGTGGCAGAGCTCACAAAAGAATCAATTCTGGTGAAGGTTTACCTCACGCTGCGAATACTGCTTCTTTATCTAGATCATTCGGTGCGAAATCTTTAGCTTTATCACTTACACCTAATCTTGGCCCACTGCCCGATTTCAGCTACTCCAATTCATCCTTGTCTTCTCTCTCCACTGCAAATCTTACGCCACCTGCATCTGCCTTCTCGCCTGCCGAACCACCTATATTCGAAGATGTCAAGCCACTTCAAGAAGCTTTTGAACAACCGCATAACACAGTCAGCAGGAAGTTCAAGCCGAGAGATAGTGGAGTATCGATGGGAGATGAAGAAGATCGACCGAAACCAAAACTTCTGATACCTCCCCCCTCAGTGATGAAACCCGCTGCATCGGGTCGACCACGTCGTCCTGCGATGCTCAAGAGGACCTCGTCTATGGGAGATGAGCGATCATCATCCTCAGGTATGGACGTTGAGACTCCAGGTATCACACCGATCATGGCTAGTGGATGGCCAGCCGAGCGAAACGCCTTTGATTTCTTAGGTGAAAGTGGAGTAGGGATAGGATTGAAACATGGAGGAAACGAAGCTAAACCTTCTATGCCTGACACGCCTGTCAAGAAGAATGCCTTCACCCATTCATCGACTGCACCAAGAGGGATCGGACATTCTTCCTCTCAACCTACTCTCGGCTCAACACCTTTCGAATCGGACGATACGAGTGGTAATCCATTGGAAGAGTCGACCAAACCTAATATACCCTCTACCTCAAGATCGAGCTTCATACCGCCCCCCTCGACGAAGAAGTTACCCCCGCCATCGACGATGAAGAAACGACCTGGATCGGGTGTACCTCAGCTCACGCTGACTACGTCGTCTTCGCCTGACTGGGGAGGTTCACCGATGGATACTGACGACGCTGCGTCAAGTCCGACGGTTGGGATGGGCGGTAAAGCTGCGCAGTCCCAGAGCCTGAAACCTTTAACACTTGGTGCCGGGACTGGCAAGGTGAACAGAGTGGGTCTGCTGAGGAGGTTGAGTAATGGTGTGGCGTCTGAGAGTGAGGATGAAGGTACACCAACGAAAGACGGCGGGGAGAAAGCTACGCTGGCCGGTGAGTAAATCGGATCGTGTGTCAAGTACTTGACTGATTTATGTGGTATAATAGCAGCTCGATCGAATCTGATCACTCCCACGCCCAGTCCGAAGTCATCTTCTACAGCAACTCTGCCCCACATCTCCCATGCCAAACCACCGCCTTCATCAATGAAGAATATCTCTACCACCGGATCAGGAATAATGCCTCGACTTTCTTTACCTGCTTTACCACCTTCCAGCAAACATCAACACCATCAACGTACACTACACCACCGACAATCACACCCTGCCACTTCCACTATGCAACCTGCAGAAGAAGATTTGTTCGAAAAGAAATTTATCACTTTGGAAGTTCTGGGTAAAGGGGCTTTCTCCACTGTGGTCAAAGTTCAAGATAGACATGGAGAGGGATTATGGGCGGTGAAGAAAGCTAGAGGGGTGTTTGATGGTATAAAAGACAGACTACGACACCTCGAAGAAGTTGATATCCTCCGACATCTATCGAAGAACCCTTGTCCCCACGTGATCAAATTCGAAGATGCATGGGAACAGAATCGACAACTGTTCATTCAAACTGAATTGTGCCTAGGATCACTATCGTTCTTCTTGGAAGAGTATGGCAGAGTCGTGGAGAGATTAGATGAAGGGAGGGTATGGAAGATTGTCAGAGAGTTGAGTGATGTGAGTTTGCATCTTCCTCGCTTGAGTTGATCAGTAGTTTTGCTCAGAGCTGATATTTGTGATTCTAGGGAATCAACCATATCCACTCTAACGGCGTGATCCATTTCGATATCAAACCTGCCAACATCCTCATATCTTCCACTGGATCATTAAAAATTGGTGATTTCGGCTTGGCCACTCGATACCCTCGGATCGAACCTTCCGAAATCCTCAAAGGATCAGGATTAGGCGTTGGAAACAATCACAACTCGAGTACTGTTACTTTCCCATCGAAAAGTGAGAAACTGGAAAGAGAAGGTGATAGAGTTTATATGCCTCCTGAGATGTTGAGAGGGGTGTTTGTCATGGCTGCGGATATTTTCTCGTAAGTGTATCAGTGGTCTAAATTACTTGTGTATTCGTACTGATAGTGACTTCTGGGTAGTTTCGGTCTGGTAATTCTTGAAGTATCAACCAATATCTGTGTACCTGATGGTGGTTTACCATGGCAAGCACTTCGATCGAATGACTTCTCAGTTGTCGACCTTTCACCTCTCTCACCTGCGCTATGCGATTTGATCACCCAATGTATGAACTCTGAACCTGAATCTAGACCTACCATCGGACATATCGTCCAGCATCCTGTGATTCTACGAGCCAAGAGTAAAAGTGAGAAACCTGCTTTGGCACCGGAGGATAAAAATTGGTTAGTGGATGTTTTGGCTGGGGGGTTTGCGATCCCGTCTAGTACGATGAGTGAAGATGTGGAGATGATGGATGGGTAGATTAGATGGAATATTGTTGTATATATAAATTGAATTAGTCTATAGACTATAGGGTTAAGAAAGGATGTTGTAACATAGTAGTGTCAGAAGTAGTAGAACGTAAAGAAGGAATTTCTGTCCAAAGACAAGTTGGTTCCTTGGGTAATTTAGTCTATATTTGTGAATATGCCTGAAGCAGTTATGATGATAGTAGATTAGATTAATTTGTTAGAAGTTTTAGTAACGCATCGATGGAATGACAATAATGCATGAATGATATGATGTAGTGTATGTGAGCTAGGCCCGGACTGGATGGGATTGCTGCTTATCATGTACACTATAGATGACTGAGTACGGAGTATAAGTCGAATATGACTGTGACTTTATTGAGGTCAATGCGAAGAAAAAGCGAGTTGTATGATCATTGCATTTTCATCTTTAAGAGCATCTATAATCTATAATTTATAATCTATATTCTACAATCTACAATCTAAATTCTTATGTATAATCTAACTCGGTTACTTGTTATTAGTCGAACTTGCCAAACCCACTCTCACACCATTGGAATAATCATAAACACTATACCAATTCTTCAAAAACGCATCACCCACAATAGCCAGATTATCTGGGAAACCATCTGCCACTGCCAATACCGCCCCCACACAGAGGTTTGATCCTGACGAAGTTTTACCGAGATTGAAATCGACCGTGTTCATATTGAAATTCTTGTTATTGAACCCTAACGAGATGGTGATAGATGCTTTACAGGGATATTGATAGAACCCTTCGCCGTATTGGTCTGCTCTAGATGAGCCGGGAATTTGGGAATAGAAGGAATCGGCAATTGAGGTTGGGACGTAGATCAAGGTGGTACCAGTGTCAATTGCCTAAAAGATCATACAGAGTTAGTTCATGACACTTGACTACAGTGTGATAGTATGGGAAGCTTTGACTCACCCCGATAAGAGATTGCGATAAAGCATTGGACCTTCCTCCATTGGTGCTGAACGAAGTCATCGACACTGACCAATAAGTCTGTGAAATAACGGGTATCCAACTGATCCCACCGGTGAATTTACTCGAATCATAACATCCGATACACAATTGACTTCCCTGTGCTTGTCTTCTTGTCAAGTGGAAACCAAATAATGGTGAACTGACAGCTTTGTTATTGATTAGATTTTCGAAATATGTCGGTTTACCCGAAGATGATATCGAACTGAAAGCCATTCCCATTACACCTGAATTTGGATTACCTTGAAAGTCGGATGATTCGCTGTTCACCGCACCGAAATATTGTCCTTGAACCATCGTATTGGCCACCATGACGTTTTCTCTTGCCAATTGACCGGAAACGGACCCTGAACCGTATTGAACTCCGAATGATTGAGAGGTGGTTTGGTAAGTGGATGAACGGGTGGAATCGAATTGCGCGGATTGACAGTTGGAACATCCAACTGGGAACTGAACGTATGTCACATACCGATGTCAGTTTCTGTTGTTTCCGTACGTAAGAAGAGTTGAAAATCCGACTTACCCATAAATCCGCTGAACCAGTATCGAAATCTACACTTAATGTCTGCGAGGGCGTACCGATATTGATATTTCCATAGTACAATACGTCCAATGAACCTTGGATATAATCTGTTAATGGAACAATAGGTGAACTCGATTTACCTCTGACTTGTAAATCGCCTAAGCTGTGATCTAACGGTAAGTCCGCAGAGACCAAGCTGGTAGGCAAGGTAGGCAGGGTATTCTTCGTAATTGAAGTAATTGATGTCGTCGAAGTTGACGTTTTCTGTTTGGAGAGGAATGTCGAAGTGGATACTGTATTGGTAGCTGATGCAGAAGGATTCGATTTCGAAACTGCCGATCGAGTACGTGATCCGATAATTGGAGCCAACAGCGGAGCGTGATTACCCAGCATGTTGAATACACCATCGTTATCTATTGAAATGGATGCTAGAGGAGCGACGATACCTGTTCCACTAGGTGGAGGGATCTTTGTGGAAGTGACGACACTGGATGAAACTGTATTAGGAGCGATTACAGTCACACCCGTTGACCAGGTCCTAGCTGTCGATGTGACCGTTGATACGGCTGAGCTGGTCGAGGGGATGGTCGACTGACCACTCGAAGTTGAAGTTGAACTTGCCCGAGTGGTAGTGATGGATTTAGCAGATTGAGCAGCTTGGACAGGTAATGCTGCATTGGGCTGTTGAAACGAGACGTCCGCTTCTGCCACTTGGACTCCGGATAGGTACTGTGCAGCTTTGGAATATTTGTTCTTGACTGCTTTGAGCTCTTTCTGAACTAGCTCAGCAGCCTGAGTGTCGAAAATCGGGATATAGTCGTCTGTACGGGCTGATAAGATTGGATGGGAGAGTAAAGGAGATCGATGGGTGATAGGGATGATAGTACCTTTACTTGCGGGAGCCTCGGTGTTGGTAGCTCGTAAAGGTGAGGCGAAGGTTGAGGGAAGTAAGGCGAGAGAGAGGAGGATTTGATAATATACTTGAGCGTGCATGGTGAATTGGTTAAGTTGACTTGATTATCGGTTAATTGGATTGGAGATGCTGTTATGTAAACCTTTGAATAGATTTCTGTGTTGGTTCGATGTGTTAAGCTGTACGTATCTATATGATTAGTGAGATCAGATGAGTTGGAAGATAACTTGGAATATCCCTGTGAAGCTGAACTTATATATCCTCTACATGCTTGTCAACGGCATATGCTCAACCAGCTTTGACACTTCAATGATCATACGATAGCTGCAAAAAGCAACATTAGCCCCATCGACAGGCAGAATGTTAACTTGACTTCGAGTACGAAATCGTCGTCGAAATCGTCGGTCGATCAACTGCTTTAGGAAACCCATCAGAGTTATCTTATCGATTTCGGTCGTTTTCCCTTTCCAATTGGTCGAGATCAAAATTTCCATTTTCCTGATTTTCCAATCTCGGAGAAGGCGAAGCGCGGATGTGGTATCTTCACATTACTGTCGGTATACATCTAACATAAGCTGGCTGGTATTGAAATTCACGGACCATATTGCGGAAGAGGCTAGTGGTGTATACTGACGTCCGTACGAAAGAGGCTGATAAGGAGAGTAGTCTGAATTAATATTATGTTTCAAATGTGAGACTTCGAATCATCAGCAATAATGATAAGCAGCAAGATCAAGTGGTTCAAAGAGGTAAAAGGTGATATCACAACAATACATAGAGATGATCATAATGAATTATGGGTTAAAATGAACGTTAATCAAAATCATAGAATGGGATATTCACGGACCATATTGCGGAAGAGGCTAGTGGTGTATACTGACGTCCGTACGAAAGAGGCTGATAAGGAGAGTAGTCTGAATTAATATTATGTTTCAAATGTGAGACTTCGAATCATCAGCAATAATGATAAGCAGCAAGATCAAGTGGTTCAAAGAGGTAAAAGGTGATATCACAACAATACATAGAGATGATCATAATGAATTATGGGTTAAAATGAACGTTAATCAAAATCATAGAATGGGATACACGCAAGAGGTAATGTAGATGAGAAAGATATGACTGAGAGTATGTTAGTGGAGGCGAAGCACCATCATGTAAATTCCGCGTGATATTTATCGGTTGTTCTGGTTGTTGAGCTATCGGGGACTTTGTCAGCCATACCAGTTGTTACCAATGCAAAGCAGATGACTCACGATTCTCAAGATACTCAAGAATAGGTTCAAGAAATCCAAATACAGCGTCAAAGCACCCAAGATAGCTTCATCTACCGAAAGTCGCTTCATGATCTGTTGAGTATCGTACAGGACGAAGCCGGCAAATAAGAGGGTGGAAAAGCATGCGATGCCCAAATCGACATTTGCGTTGAATGGGAGGAAGATCTGGACGAGGGATGCGGTGATGAGTCCCCAGATGCCTACGAAGAGGAATGGAGCGAGGGAGGAGAAGTCGAACTGAAACAAGCATAATCAGTCAATGGCTCAAATGAACTACACAGGGGTCTAGTGAATAGGAGGAAATTGCTCACTTTAGTTTGGAAAGTGAAAAGGGTCAGTCCGGCAAATACACCTAACGTGAGGAACAGAGCTTGAAGGACCTGTGAACGGTGTTATCAGCTGACAATATCATTGAGACGGATGATAGCAGCAAATGGACGACTCACAATTCTACCCTCTACCATACTAGTGACAAACCCAATTGACATCGCCTCGAAAAGCGTAAAAATGCCAAGTAAGATCAAGTTCGCTGGGTGATGATGTCTTTTCCAATATACCATAAACAACGAAACCATGCTTCCAATTAAGGGGATCCAGATAATCCAACTGTTCTGTTTGGTGAACTCTGATACTTTGGGATAAGACATTCCCAAGGACACCACAGAGGTTAAGAGCAGTTGGAGGAACAAGATCGAATAGACTTTTCGGATGAAAGCTAATCTAATTTCTGTATCGCAGTCGATGACGTTCACACCGACTTTGAAATCGTCTGAAGAACCTTCATCCATCCATGCGTTCCCGGTTCTTTGGGCAGAGGTGGATGCTTGGGCAGTGGCCAATAATGGTTCTCTAGCTTCGACATCGCCATCGGTCGGAGCAGCGCCGTACGATTTCTTAGGTGGTAGGGGACCTGCTTGAGGGTTGTCGGAGTATTGAGGTGGGGCTGACATAGTTGCTGCCTTGGTGCGTGGGTGAGTGATCAACAGATAGATGAGATATAAAAAGAATGATAGAAATATTGTGAGATGTGAAGAAGAGAGAACGTGGATATGTGAAATGAACGTAGGCAGTGGCAAACGAAGTAACAGCTAGAATAAGCTAGACAAACGAAATAGGTTTGACATTAGGTATATATTACACCCGAAAATCCGAACTTCACGAGCGAAAACACGTGGCTCATTAAACGTCTCGTGTCTCAAGGGTCTCTGTCGTATAGGTGGTCAGTACGTTACATTGTGGTGCACACAATTCTGTGGAGACAGCTGTTCGAGTCAGCTCAGGGACAATTTTTTGCTCAGACTGTCGCTTCTCTATGCAAATAAAATGCATGAGAAGCTTTCGATCTCTTACACAATTGCCTGTCCATGCATGCAAGATATGCAGGTTGACGAAGGTGTCCAGTCAAGTGTCGGACAGGGAATCTTTTGCTAATGCACGCTGAATGATCTGTTCCGCAAGATTCAATCTGATCACTTACGTTATTGTCGAATTGTATTCAACTTTTTACATTTCCATCAACATCCTTACATGTAATTCATCAAGGTAAACAAAATAAGACACTTCAAAAGGATCATCCTTAGTCATACACCATCATATAGGCAGACTGAAGGCTTCCTTATACACGCACACTTTCGTTCAAAACACATGACGCATTCCGTCTTACCACCTTCACTCAAACGACCTCGCTCCACCTCACAGCCGCCTTCCCCTACATCATCCTCTTCACCCAAAAGAGCAGCTTCGGAAGACCCCTCGGACATATTCCCTTCACTCGGTGGGACAAACAGTATGGTCGGTACAAGTAGTCCCCTCAGAGTCGACAACGACGGTGATGGTGATGCCGACGAGACGGGAAGTAAGAGCTGGGTTGAGAGAACTGGCGAAGTGAAAATTGGTTCGTCAGATGATGGGAATGGGGAAGAAGAAGGGGATAAGACTATCACCCAGGATGAAGCTCAGACTGGTAATGTGTGGAAAAAGAGATATGATGAGACCTTAGGTATGTTAATCATTACTCAACAGACGGTGTACTAGCTGATGTTAACATGATATCCGACAGAACAACTGAGCCCCCCATTAGTCCCCTATGAAAGATACTACATCTTACCTAAGACCATTCTTACCAGACTCACGGAGCTGGCTTACGACGAAGATGTGTACCAGACTGACACTTCAACCCTACCCGAGGAATTGAAAGCTGCAATGACCAGATTGATTCCTGATCAATCAGACGAAACTTTCTGGGTCATTCAGTCACAGGGTAGCCATACAGATGGTTATCAGTTAATTGGAGAAGCGAAGGAGGAACAAGTATGGGCTTTAGGGGATGCAGAGGAAAACAGGGATTTCGTTTTTATCCCTAGCGAAGGCTGGCAGAAGTTCATAGAATGGTGAGTCACCTTTTATTGTTAGCATGCCATTGTGTGTGTACTCACTAGCTTAGATAGGTTCGGACCATATGAAGGACCCATTCTACCTCGATATTGCATACCACCCGAAAATATAGAAATTCAACCTGCTACCATTCGACTATTCGTTGTTCTCGCTCCCTCATCCACCTATACAAAACCAGAAAACGATGAATCCGCTCAAGTCGTACTCATGTGTCCGAGCACAACCTCTATGCCAACATTCAAAGAATTCGTTAGATCCGTTGCAGTACAAAAACTCGGCTCATCCGCTGTAGACACCGCTGCACCACTGCGTCTATGGAAGATCGAGAAGACGCCTTCAAACGACGAGAAACTGCTATCTTCGGGTCCATTGGTTATTTCACCTTCAGCTCTGATAGGGACTACCAGCAATTACCTTCCAGCCGAAGAAACAGCACAAGATCTAGCCGAAGCAGTTTTGGGAAGCTCCAAGAATCAGATAGTAGCTATTGAAATTGGAAAAATAGAAAATGGTAGCACTGTTTGGAACGTCGACATCGATGGAGAGAGCAAAGCGGCAGTGAAGAAGACAGCACCACTATTCTCCAAACCTGCCTTCTTCGGTGGATCCAGCAATGCCTTGACTGTACCGCAAGCGTCTACCTCCAGTAACGGGGCGGTTCAGACAAGAAGTCAATCGAAACAGGATAGAAAAGGAAAGGGATTAGTAGGATTGCAGAATCTAGGAAACACCTGTTTCATGAACAGTGCTGTACAGTGTTTGAGTAATACCCAAGAACTTAACGAGTACTTCTTGTGTGAGTTTTGATATGTTCTCACACAGCGAGAACTTTATAGCTGACAGAGGACAATTATGACAGCCGGTGTTTATACCGAAGAGCTGAACCGTGATAATCCCCTCGGTATGCACGGTAAGATTGCAGAAGCTTTCGGTGAAGTGATTGAGAACCTCTGGAGTGTACCCTCATCATCATACCACTCATACTCCCCTCGTACCCTCAAATTCACCACTTCAAGATTCGCAGCTCAATTCGCAGGATACGGTCAACACGACACCCAAGAATTCATCGCTTTCTTACTTGACGGGCTACACGAAGACTTGAATAGAATCATTAAGAAACCGTATGTCGAGAAACCCGATTGGAAAGCTGGAGGCGGTGATAAAGAACTTGCTGAATTGGGTAAAGAGTGCTGGGATGGGTACAAGAAGAGAAACGATAGTGTTATCGTTGATCTTTTCCAGGGTCAATTGCAAAGTACCTTGGTCTGTCCAGAGTGTCATAAGGTGAGTTACCTGTCTTTTGTTTCACGAGATCACTAGCTGATCGCAATTACTATGCAGGAATCGATCACGATGGATCCAGTATGTGCACCAATTTTGCCAGCCCGAATTACCTGACTGACGGAGAATCATAGTTCATGTATCTAACCGTACCCCTTCCTATCGCTCAACATCGACATATGAAGATGATATTTGTTCCTCGGGATGTCGACAAGCCTCCAGTCTTGGTCAAACTTCTTATACCTCAAAATGCCTCCTTCGCTCAAGTCAAGGAGCGACTTGCTGCGTTGACAGGCAGTAAAGCCTCGCATGTGAGTACAATTACAGGAACATCATATGCATTCGCGTCACTGACCCCAATTCGCATAGCTCCTCGGATTCGATCTATGGCATGGCCGGCCATACAATTTCTGGATCGACGCTGATCACAATGGTGAAGTCAAAGACCACGATGTCATAATCTTCTATGAGCTCGACGCACCTGTCTCCGCGACCAGAAGATCAGTCGGTACTGTCCCGACTGACGAATCAGTGACAGTACCGGTATATACATTCAAGAGCAATGAAAATCGATCTCGTTATGGTAATAATTACCCTTCTGACAATCACGCCAAACCATTCTTCATCACCCTCTCCAAATCAGATGCTTCCGACCCTGCCGCTGTCCGAGAGAAGATCATGCAAGGTTATACTCGATTTGTCAAGCCAGAGCTCAAAGACAAGTTATATGTCCATGCCTCAAGCTCAAAGGCTGTCGTTGCCACTCCCGACACGCCGAAACAAGAGGAAGATACGTTACCAGTTACCGAAATCCGCTTGAACGGTGACCAAACCACTGTCATCGAGGTCAATCCGAATGAAGAAGAAGCTACTATGGATGTTGACTTGCCAAATGCCTCATCCAACCCCTCTGGCCTTCATGCAAGCCCCTCTACGACCTCACTCGTCAGTCAAGGTTCGACCTCTGGAAGATCCCTCGCTGGCTCAATTTCGGGCAAACTTGTACCCCGAGCGGATCTATTCAAGGTATATGTATCGGAACCTGCCAATGAACCGATATTCAATTCCTTCAAGACCAAAGAGAAGGTCAATGTACATCGAATATATAGTAAAGATCCCAATGAAGCCTCTTCAAGCTGGTCGTTACTTGAGTCCAGGAGGAAACCCAAGAAAGCTTTGTTCAAGCGAATGACAGCTGGGATTAACTCCATAGTATCTCCCTCGTATACCTCTGAAGATGAAGGCAATCTCTCTGATTCTTCCACCTCACATTCTCATGCGCACAGTGGTCAACCTGTCGTCCGACCGGGCGAAGGCATTTTCTGTGAATGGTCTGCTGAGGCTTTCCATGATTGGCTCGACGAAAATACAATGGGCGATGAGATCGTCGATCCGGCTATAGAGAAGGAACTGGCGAAGAAGAAAGAGGGTAGGAAGATTACTATTGAAGATTGTTTAGATGAGTTTTCGAAAGAAGAGACGTTGGGTGAAGATGATCTATGGTATTGTCCAGTTGTAAGTGTACACCACAACTGCTAAGCTATACTTACAATTGGCTGATATTTTGGGATTGACTATAGTGTAAGAAGCACCAAGCGGCTACTAAGAAGTTGGAGATTTACAAAGCACCTGATATCTTGGTTATCTGTATCAAACGATTTGGATCTTCTCGAAGAATGGGAGACAAATTGGATAATATGGTGAACTTCCCTATTGACGGATTAGATCTCGGTGAGAGGATTGGGGAGAGGAAGGTAGCTCAGAGCTTGAAAGTGAATGGAGAGAATTTGGAGGAATTGGGAATGGAGGAACATGAAGGTGAAGAGATGATATATGACCTATGTGAGTAAGATGACCTACCTGTTGGTTGAAGTCAGTTGGAGATGCTGATGAGCGGTGTCTTCGTGTAGATGCTGTGGACAATCATTTTGGTGGTATGGGAGGTGGACACTATACTGCCTTTTGTAGGAATAAGGTGGATGGACAATGGTACAATTACGATGACTCGAGAGTATCAAAGGCGGATGTCGATGCTGTCCAGGTGGGTGATCTCCTCTTAACATTCATGAAAGTACCGCGACTGACAATAGCTACAGAGTCGAGCCGCGTACTTGCTGTTCTACCGTCGAAGGACCAAGAGACCTATCGGTGGCATATCAAGGATCAAAGCGGAAGTGAGTCATCTCCATCAGCTGGATCCATAATGGTACTCGTAGTTTCCCGCAGAAAGGTCAAGCTGAGGCATGGTTCTTTCAATGAGCAGGAAGCGTCTCGCGCAGCCACACCTCTTCAGCCATCTTCACCCGTCATTGAACCTGCCCCTTCCAGCACATTACAAGGAGATCTCTCATCACCATCATCATCGTCAAAATCCGATGAATTGCCTGCATATTCAGACATAGATGATGACGACGGCAATATGCCATCTACACCTGTCGTGCCCTCTGCCCAAGTGAGCGACGATGAAGACATGACAGATTCGATTGACCCTTCGTTGAAAACTGAATCGGAGCAGGAAACGAACATAGACTTGGGTCAGGTAGGACAAAGTGTAGGTTATGGGAATAACGCTTGGGGCGTATCATCTGCAAACCCAGGTATCAAACATACTTTTGATCAGAACCTGTTCCCAAATGCGTCTCCGTCGTCCCAATCCGAAGCCGGTACTGGTACACCCACATTGGACGGGGACAGCGATGTTGAGAAGGAAGGAGAACCTATCATGCCTGGTGGGAATGAGATTATAGGTGGTAAGGACAAATAGAAATCATATTGTGATTGGTAGAAAGAGAGAGGGGGAGAGTGCATGTGGCGTTGAAAGCGTTGTCGAATCCTGAGCGATTTGTTGTTGTAATGCAAGTGAGGTAGGCGGAGAAGACGGGTTCCTTGAAATCAGTACCGATGAGTTTGAGGTATCATGTCGAAGTAGATATGTAGATTATACAGTATATGAGATAGTTAGAATCAAATACGTTCATGCATTTGGCATATTCAGTGTCATGAGATGAGAGTATGCGATTGGACGATAATTCATAAAAACATACTTTTCTGTTAAATTACCTTGAACGACATCTAATTTACAACTTATCACTACGACTGGACTAAACTGGGGAAAAAATAAGAGAGAAAGAAATGCGAAAGAAATAACACTAATAACCATGAAATGAGAAGGTTAGAACCCGATATAAGACTGAAGTCATCGAAATGTGAAGATGATAAGGCCCGTTGAGGACATGACTTGTGTATACCGTATGTTGAACTACCAAAAATGTATGATTACAGTTCCATTCCCACTAGAACCCATTTTCTAATATCCCATTCCCATCCACCCAGAGTCTTCGAGGGCGATTTCAGTACTTGGCCACCAACATACATTAAAGAATGTAATGTTTCAGCCAAAACATCTTGTTCCGCCTCTTCTCGACCTAACACTAAAACTAGGTTATTCGCTTCTAGGGCATCTGATGATAAATCCAACAAGGCAGTTAAAGATTCTCTTATATCCATACCATACATCCCTCCTCCAATTCCACCGGATAATTTCGGGGGGGAGATGGATAAAAATGGATCGTGAGGTCTAAGAACTTGAGAGAAGTTAGGTGATAATGTTTCTGGACGGAGAGCTCCTGCATTAGTGGAATTAGGTTCCATATGTACGAAGACGGTTCTGCCGTTTTTAGCTGTATCGACGATGAATCCCTTGAGAACGTTGGATGGCGAAGTGACTATTTCTAACGTTGTTGAGAGGTTGGATATGGTTTGGAAATGGGTTGGGAAGATTGATGAGATCAAGGAGATGATTTGTCTCTCTCGCTTATCAGGGCGGGAAGTTCTGGTTTGAGTAGATGGTAGGTTAATTTTGAAAGGTTGAGGTGGAGAAGTGTTACTGTCACTGAGTGAAGAGGATGATACGGGTGTAAGAGGAAGGGAGGTCGATTGGTTGTGATGAGGCGTTGTCGTTGATATGGGTATATCGACGGAGGGGGTGAATGATGAGGGAGGTGTAAGAGGATCGACCTGGATGAATCGTCCAGGTTGTTGAGAGAGGGGTTCATGCAGGTAGGACGTCAGAGGTTCTCTCATATTCTCTGACGACTCGCTGGCGTCGGTGCCCTATAGAGAACGATTTACTATCAGCTATTACCATTCGTGTTCGAGTGAGACGAGACTCACAGCCAGTGTCCTCCTCCTGCCTTCTTCAAACCCACTGCCGGCCTCCGCCAGCGAAGGAAGCGTAAGAAGTCGAGGGGTTCTCCGGATCTTCGGCGTAGACGTAAATCTGTCCACCTTGTCCACCCGCCCTGGCTATAGCCAACGGTGGATGGGGGTAATGATTCGCAGAGAAAAGTAAGGGAGAAGATGTCGAGCAAGCCCCTACGCCAGCGTTTCCCAAAGCGCCGCTACAATCAGACCAAATCGCATCATCTCAAATCAGCTGATGCAGAGGGGTAGGGAAAGGCAGAGAAGAGACGAACTCACGCGGGGCAAAGATTTCGGTTGATATTGATACTCTTGGTTGGGTGACTCATGATAGGCTATATAATCTTTGATATGTCGGGCGTCTTGCCAAATAGGGGGTTTTATCTTTCGA
Source organism: Kwoniella europaea PYCC6329 (assembly GCF_036810445.1). Classification (NCBI taxonomy): domain Eukaryota; kingdom Fungi; phylum Basidiomycota; class Tremellomycetes; order Tremellales; family Cryptococcaceae; genus Kwoniella; species Kwoniella europaea. The sequence goes on from NC_089487.1 coordinate 5,178,848, forward strand.
TAAAGAAAGGTTAAATCGAATGAGCTGAAAGCAAGGAGCTGTAGCTGATGATGGTGATGACGTTGCTATGGTTGATTTGATGGTGACTAGAAACAGAAACACAGAAGAAGAAGAAGAAGGATACACAGTGCCGAGACACCCACACTGGCTTTGCTAATCTCACCTCATCAGTGAGTGCTAAGGGTGGCGCAATCAGCGGTGGCAAAAAATCACAAGGGAGAAAGGAGGGTGGTGAAAGGGAAGTTGTGTGGGTTGAAGGGTTAAAGGGTATGATCGGGGAAAAAAAAAGGTAATGTCCCAGAGCTGACTCGAACAGCTGTCTCCACAGAATTGTAGCTTCACCACAATGTAACGTACTGACCACCTATACGACTGAGACCCTACTTAAGGGTCCATCACAATTGAGAAGGTTATGTACTACTCCGAGGAAAAGGTCCTTGCCTCTGCCGTTCTCCTCGTCGAGCAGGAAGGTTTATCTCTTGAATGATCCGATCAGCATCACTGAAGTCCAGGCTCTGAGGGATCTTGGTTTAGATCGTTCACCTTGTCCGATAGCGACGGATGAACCTACCTTTTGGGGTGGTATAACATCCCTTGAGCCGCCCTCTTGCTGAGGCAGTCCTCATGTATGTCCATGCGAGGAGCACTTATGTCCATATAGCGCAAGTAACTTGATCATAGAATCCCTTCTTACAGGTAGATGCTGATGTGACATGGATGCCAAATCCTCAACGAGTATGGAATTGACTGCAAATTAGGTAAGCTGGTGACAAAGCAGCCTCATCTTTATCGAGGATATCGCCGGATCAGTATTCGAGACAATCTTAGTATATTTCAGATCAGGTATACCTACCTTCAATCTATAACCACCCTTCCTGAAAGTCATCTACCTGAAGATCGTTCGAAGCACCTCTGACGAAAGACGATAAATATATATCCGGAAAAATCTATTCATGAAGCCATGCAAAATATGAAAAATGAATAATCTCTTACAAGCAAAAATAATACCCAAATATGTGTGTGTGTGCAATCCTCTCTATCTCTAACTATGTGTTTTTGATGGATCAAGTGTGTGTAATTCGTCACTAAAGTTCAAACAATTTCACCTCTTTGCCATTCTGAGTTTCTATACCTTTTTTCCTATCTTCTAAAATCGCTTCCGCCTTCGACCTCCAATCGGTATGTAACCATTCGGAAATTTGTTTCTCGTGATATTCTCTGGTCATTATCGGTAGAATGAATGGTTCGATGGGATGTAAAAGCGCTTGTCGAATGGCATCGACAAACTCAGTTTCGTTATTACGCAAGACATTATATATATGTCTGCCATTCAAACGAGGTCTCAGCTGTTGAACCCACAATACCCAAATTCCGCAGAAAGGCAGAGGACTTACGGCGGAGGTAATACTTTCAAAGTGTGATGTTGACTTTGGGCCCACGATTCAGGATCGTCCTTCTTACTCCCGGGGTTCATTGAGTACTAAACATGAAGATATTAGTCTCGTTCCGTCGCTAATTGATTTCGAGTAACAAGTCGCTCACAGGATTGATGAATGGTATGCCCTAGAACATCCGACCAAGCTTCAGTCAGTGTGACCACTCGATGTGATGTTGTAATTTTCACTCACCAGACTCAAAGCAACATGAGGACTAGGCGAGATGGTAGGCCAACCGATACCCAACATAGCTCTTGAATTTGCCAATTGTCTCTCAAATTCCAATCTATCCATCTGACCTAGATTTCGTACTCCTGCCGGAACCTCCATGGGAATCTCCTTCTGTTGAGCGGCATTTCGATCATCTTTACATCCGACGACGAATTCGAAACCTGGGAATTCTTTCTCCAAAATGTCCTTCGCTCTTAGGAAAATTCCCCGATCTTCCCATGCTGGTTGAGCACCCGGGTAGAAATACCTCACGTACTTGGCTAGGATGTATACTTGGTATGGACGTGTAATAGCTGGAGTGTATGGTGGCGTTGTAGCAGGCTCTACCACGTATGGGATGAATGTGAAGTCTGATGAACAACGAATGATAATTAGCCCTCCTTGTTTTGACGATAGAGGAGCCGAAGCGCCTGAAGACAATTGACTCACTTCGCGGTTTCTTCGAATAACCAAATTCCGAGTGGATGTTCCAGGCGTCACCTACGGTTGAGGTGTAGTGATCTGGGAAGTAGTTGTAGACGAAGAACTGTGTAATCAATTACTCAGCATTCGTCATATTGGGACGGTGACTCTATTTTTCCTCCTTTCTCAAAAGGCTGTGTTTCGTGAATGAATCAATAACTCACCTTCCAAGCGGGTATACCATTCCCTCGCCCATGGGTTTTCACCTGATCGTCGAAAGTCCCGTACTGACCAGTCCTCCAAGCGATAATAGCCTGATTTTTCGAGTGTCATGTCAATTACAAAAATAAACACATCTCTCGCTTTCATATCCGATACATATGACCCACCTTGACCATGTCAGGTATCTGATTGTGGAGATAGTGCATGTAGGCTATCGATTCACCATCAATCAGCGAATTGTTGTCGGTATCTGGGATATGTGACATTGCTTTACTCACGCCAATCATCTCTAGCGTGTAGTATCGTGTATCCCCACTTTTCGAGAGTGTCCACCTAGTCCGATCATCAGCATGTTGGGCTCTCTTCATAACAATTGGGAAACTTACCAGTGAATGTGTCCATATACCTTCACCACCCATGTATCCTTCGTATATATGGAAATGTGCGTGTATGTATCCCAAGATGATCACCTAGATTGAATTGGATGAGAATGGCATAATCAGCTTCGACTGCAAGCTCATGAGCAAGAAAAGGTAGACAGACAATACTCACGTTCGTCTGATTTTCCCTACAGGTGTTGGTAGCAGTACAAACAGCCAATTTCCTCAATTCCACATCCGAGTGAAATTTATAATCCTCCCTACCACCTCCCCAATGAGGGTTCGGTGGAAAATACGGCTGCATATTATTGGCATATTCATACTGTTTCAATGCCAACTCCCTCTCGGCAGGTATCAAATTCGCTATATCTTCTGGTATGTCTCCTCCAGATGTTGTTGATGGATTCTGCCATGATGAAGGTAGAAGATAAGATGTGGACAATGAAGTAGAGGTGGATGTTGCTGATCGATAGAATGTTATAAGGAGGACGGTCGCGAATATCAGGAGGAAGAGGTTCCGTATCGACCGGGATATCGTTATGGTTATCGTCCCTGCCATTTTGATCTGGGCCACTTGACTGAGGGGATCTAGATCTAATTTCTAATTTCTATATTCTTCGAAAAAAAAAAAAAAGATAGGAGACAGGAATGGAGAGAGCGGAGCCGTGATGGATGGGAATCGCGGAGTCGCGTTGATCTATCAGTTCAACGATTAATTATACATGTTTACGAGAGTGGAAGAGACACGTTGGAATCTAATACGGTAAGGCGTACTGCTGATCTATGTATGTATAAGGTAAAGCAGATTTTCTATTGGATTTTGACCAGTTGCCTAACTTAATTCTATATGAACCGGACGCGAATAACCAACCGTCGAGGAATCATTATTCTTAGTTCAGGTTCAGGTGTTCAGTGTTCGATTGTACAAGTCACTCTTGCCCACGAAAGAAAGTGGTAAAGTAGCCAGGTCCCGCAAATGGTAAGTCACAGTCTCCTTTCCTTGATGGATCATCAAAACAAAAAGTTAGTACCGGTATCTACTCCTTTAGGGGCGTGCATAAGTTCCTGGAGGTTGAGCAGGAGAATTACCGAAAGAGGCGACACAAAGGGAAAAACTGTGCTCAACACATGGCGTAGCGCTTTAACCTCTCTCTCGAAAGGCACAGGCAGAAATTCCTCGACGCATTTAAAATAAAACAGATAGCGGGAAGGTAAGCTTTTTCACAGGATTGTTGATCTGTTGGAAGGAGTGGATGAGAAGGCGTCGAATCACTGAAGAATTCAAGTCGGTCGATTCTCAGGCTGGCGTGTAGACGTCTTGCATTCGGACCGTGCAGTGAAAGTCTCCCATGCTCTTGGAGTACTAGGCAAACATGTCCCCTGTCTATACATTCCAGTGATCACGTATAATTTCACTATCCGCGGCAGTATGATCTGAAGAATCGAAAATAGAAACAGCCAAGCTTAGAGAGCAAGCTGCATGGTAGAGTGAAATGAAACGCCACATCAACGGAATCACGAAAAGTCGTCGGCGATTTGACCGTTGATATGGAGGTTGGAGGTTGGAGGTCTGGTGAAATGTTCAAAGTCAAAATGTTGCTGTCGTTAAATCAGCTACACATCAAGTGGTCTTTGAAAAGCTTCACTCACGTCATATCAGAACAACCATGTCCACTAGACACGCCGCTACACGCTTGCTAGCCCGAGCGGGAAGCTCACGACAGACCCTCGCCCCCATCGCAACTCGAGCTGCATCTACATCCACATCGACCTCCGCCGCCTCATCCTCCTCTTCATCTTCGTCATCTTGGCAACCAGCTCTTCCAGCTGGAACATCACCAGCATACGACGCTGCATTATCTTACCTCTCTTCTCGTCAATCTACGACACTATCCAAACTTGACAAATTACGTTCGAAATTAGATACGAATAATCCCGACCCGAATTTGTTGCAGAGGATCGATCAATTGGAAGTAGAGGCATACAGCAATGATCCGGCTATTCGAAGGTCATTCAGAGAGACAGGCGGGAAAGGTCAGATGGGTCAGACGATCTTCAGGTGGCTGAGCGAAGAAAAATGGAAGAGACAAGGTGGCTTGGATTTACTCATGCAGAGGTTATTACAGATGAATGTCGTTCCCGATCTATTACCCACTTTACCACCTACTTCACCTCTTACCATTACTCTCAACCAAGTGATAGAACCTGGATCGATCCAACTTCCTTCACTATTCTCCAATCCACCTATCATTCATTCCCAGCTATTCCATCATCCCTCTTTACCCACTACCGCACAGGCGAATCCCGAGGCGTTACATACGTTATTGGTGATTGATCCGGACTCTCCATCTCACGAGACTCACTCGTTCCAACAGCGAGTACATTTCCTCAAGCGAGATATCCCCTTATCGGTCCTCTCCGGCGAGGTCAACCTGGCAGATACAGCTGTAGGAAAAGAGGTGTTGGGATGGGAATCACCAGCTCCGGAACAAGGTACACCAAATCATCGATATGTATTCTTACTATTCCGACAACCGCAATCACAGTCATCTTCGTCCGTGAACTCAAGAGAAGATTTCGATCTGAGAGGGTATCTGAGTGAGATTGACCTGGTGATAGATGATTTAGTTGGAATCAATATGTTTAGAAGTAAATGGTCTCTCGAAGAGAACGAATTCATAAATAATGTGTATATCAGCCAAAGAGGTGTAGAAGGAGGGGCGCCGGTATATGGTAAAGTACCCAAACAAGTTAGGTATGGATATCCGATGTCAGCCAAGAGACAACGTATAGAAGAGGCTAGAGAAGATGCGTGGAACAGTGCGGTCGCGGAGCTGGAGGGGCTGGTGCATGACGTAGAGGGATTAGCTGGGTCTGCTGAAGAAACGGAGAAGGTGAAAGGCTAGGTAGAGGTTATAAGTACATCATACGTAGCATCATGCATATTGCATTGAGTTTTCGTTTTATGAGAAGGTTTTGGGCTTGTTCTTTCTATGTTGGTGATACCTATGAAGCATATCGCAACCCCAGGCTTCACGATATCTGCCCGCCTTGGCTGAAAAAAAAACGTCTTATTCTATATGTTCGTCAGCTTAGCGCGAATATGCATCGTTGCCGAGGGCATGAAAGTATCAAAATTATCACAAGGGTACTCACTGTCACTTCTCGCGCACATTTTACATAGATCGGAGTGCATCGATTGCTCGATGTCTGTCGCTGCTGGTGACCACTCGCCTGAAGCTATCTCATCCTGTATGTGACTTTCCTCGCCACCGAATTGACATCTGAGCAAGGTGAGGTTGAAAGTTAAGAATGATCGCCTCTCTCTATTTCAAATGACATCAATGGACACCTTAGTGGGAGCTGTTCTATACCCACCCAGATCAAGATAATCCTTGTATGCGCAAAATCGTTTCATAGACTTCGACCAAAATTTTGAAGCTTGTGGTCGATACTTTGAGCAAGTTAAGAGTGAAACGAGCCTGTCAAGCTTTGGTTCCATCAGTCTCGTGTGCTGAGCGGTTTTGACGTGTTGAGACGGTCCGTTGACAGCATTGCAGCTCAACGATGGTACAAAGCCACAAGGAAATTGGGTAAACCCCTTTCCAAATCTGGTCTTTGATCCTACCCCAGCCCTCTACCGTTGGAGAGCGACTTCGTTGGACTTTCACATCAGCCATTCGTGTTCAGTTTCATTGCAGATTGTGTGTTTCTCACAATTGCCCACTAACAATGGTCTGGGGTGCTGACTATTCGAGAGAGGGTTGCCCTGGCTGGGACACCCCGTTGCTATGTCACTGGGGGGTGAACACGAGGCGTCACAGCCGTTGAAACCTCAAATTTGTTTGTCGGTTGTCTACTCGTACCAATTCCAACGATATTATCCCGACTGTATACCTTTTCTGGTTTCAATCAATCAGTAAATCAAACTCGCTCTTCAATGTTCCTTGGACGCTTCTCTTCATCCATTTATCTGTGTTCCCTGTGATCATTTTTGCACGCCGATGAAGATAGTCCGCAGGACGTAAAGCGGCAGAGCTATAATGATCTTGCTAGACACCGCAAGATTCAGACATTAAATCCAGAATTCCAGGACACGAGCTGTGACGGAAGGGAGCCAAGCTATCACTGTTGAATGCTGCTCGATGTCACCGCTTCCAGTGCCACTAATCGCACTGACCCAATTAGGCATATGCATCGCCGATAGCACCGACCAACCAGATTCCGCATGTGTACGCATCATCCAAGTCAGACGTTTCAAGCAAGATCTCAGGCCGTTTCATAATTCGTACCAAACAGTACGTATATTGACAGAAGACAGCAACGTACTTCCCGAACCAAGGCGAGACTTGCTGCATCCGGTTGTCGTTGGTCAGAGTACATACCCAAAGTAGATTATTGCGATTAGATCTGTTTGTGTGTGCAGATCTCTCCATGTTCACCTGTGTGCATGATAGCACTGCAGATACAACATGCTGATCACTCAACGAAAGCATACTGCCGCGCATTTTTAATGTTCATGTACCAATTTTCAGATGAACACCGGAATCATCACGCTTTAATTGGTCGGACGTTACTTATGCATCGCCTTGTCTAAATGTCTTTTGTTCAGCCTCGTCCGTCATCATGATCCTGTACGATATGTACGCGTCCAGGCTTAGCCTTAACCTTGTCGGGTTCTTGGACGGTAGAAGCACCGAGATGTACCGTGTATTGTGAAAAATTAGAAGAATAGATGGGAATTCAGGGTAGGCAATGACAGAATCGCAAAGCACGGCATGGCAGGAGAGACAGGTGAGGCAGGGTAAAAAGAGAAACAAAAGAGAGAGAGAGAGAGCGCGTTCCCACTGAGGTTGTTTCCGTTGATTTACTCCGCCCCGCCACACTCACCTTTGGTAGCTTGATTACATTACAACTCCGATTTCTAATCCCAATTACGATCACACTTCTATTAGACTGTGTGGTTGTATTACGACTGTTATTTGCTTCTGATACCGACTGCCCGGGCGCGACACTGCAAGAGTAACATCCTAACAGACGAGACATCCATCCTATTCATATCCTATACTAATTTATACCACCATACTTATTTCACCTCTTTATATTTCATCTAATTCCTCTCTATTCCTCCATCATCATCATCATCATCATCATCATCTGCTATTCGCCATTGAACGAGGAGTGAGATATTCAACACGGAAAGGGAGAAAGAAAGATTCAACTCGCTCGAAGCGCGTTCAGCTTTAATTTTTCAATCGGGATCCTATACCTACCGCTTGGATCATCCATCACACTCTTCTTTCCATCTTCTCGTCACTGCTACGGTACTCATCGAGCCAAGTAGGTTTCAAGCGAGTCCCACAACCACCTCACCCTCCCAAAGGGGATTCCCCCCTCAATATCAATTGTAATCGATAATCACGAATTTTCACGACCCGACATACTCCGCTTAGTTCACGCCCATCATGTTCTCTTCATCTTCATCACGACGCTCATCAATATCACCCCTCCCATTACTATTCACACTCCTGGCCACCGCACTGTATGTGACCGGTCTGCCGTATAATGAAACGCTGGATCCATGGAATATCAATAAGAACCAAGGTATATTTGACTTTTCGTATCGATCATAACGTTAACGTTACTGCTGTGCTAATATCAGGATTTTCTTTTCTCGTTTAGATGCCGGTGACGATGTACTGCAGTATACAACCACTCGATCGAACAAAACATATACACCTTCCCCGGAGAATTGGCGTGTGAGTATCGCCGTTCTACCGATTATTGCATCTGTAGCATACTAATTGAGATTTTGCTCTGATCAGTCGTTACCAACGTACACGCTGCTTCTTGATAAATGGATTGATGGTGCACCTGACAACAACGATTTCTATGGCCTCAAGTACGAATATGATATCAAAGAAACTCAATTGAGAGCAGGAGGTGATGCTCCAGGTTTAATGGATGATCGTGGTCTAGACTATCTACAGGCAATGGGTTATAAGGCAATCTATATCGCTGGTACCAATTTCCTAAACATGCCTTGGCAAGCGGACGGTGAGCAAAATTGCCCTCCGTACATCCTGATCTTACCAGCAGCAATGGCTGATTTGATGACTTGCAGGTTATTCGGCTATCGATTTCTCCCTATTGGATCCTCATTATGGTACACTCGATGATTGGGTCAAACTCATCGATAAAATGCACGCAAGGGGAATGTACATCATCTTGGATTTCACTGTTGGTACTATGGGTGATTTAGTCGGGTTTGAAGGGTGAGTCGGGTCTCAGAACACGCAACACACTTGCTCATTCTCCTCCTTAGTTACCTCAACGTGTCGACGCCCTTCTCGCTTGATGAGCACAAAGCTCAATGGAAGTTGCCGGATTACGCTCCATGGGGCTTCCAAGAATACCCCGATTTCAAATTCACCAATACCTACAATGATTCATGTACATACCCCACTTTCTATGAAGACGATGGCTCCATTATTGACCCTGGAAAAACTGGTTGTTACGCCAGTGACTTTGATCAATACGGAGATATCGAAGCTTTCGGTGTGTTGTGAGTGCGATTGTACCGTTATTCCTCCTTTTGCTCCAGCTCACTCCTCCACTCAGCCCTGATTGGCAACGACAGCTTGCAAAGTTCGCTTCCGTACAAGATCGACTTCGAGAATGGCGTCCCCAAACCATGGACAAGATCAAGGTTTTCAGTTGTCTGACCATTCAAGCCCTTGATGTGGACGGTATTCGTATCGACAAAGCCACTCAGGTCACCGTAGACGCTCTTGCTTCTTGGTCAAACCACACGAAAGAGTGTGCTGCTGCTGTAGGAAAGAACAATTTCTTCATACCTGGTGAAATCACTGGTGGTAACTCTTTTGGTGCTGTTTACATCGGTCGAGGAAGAGCAAACAACCCAAACAACCTGCCTCCTACCTTCGACTCCGCCGTGAACATGACTCAGGACCAATCACAATACTTCTTGCGAGACCAGGGTCAAATCGCTCTCGACTCGGCCGCTTTCCACTATTCCATCTACCGATCCCTCTGTCGATTCTTGGGAATGGACGGTAACTTGCAAGTAGCCTACGATGTCGATGTCAACTTTGTCACCGCTTGGAACACTATGGTATTATCCAACGAGTTCCTCAACTCCCAAACCAACGAATTCGATCCTAGACATATGTACGGCACAGGAAACCAAGATGTTTTCCGATGGCCTGGTCTTACGAATGGTACAGAGAGGCAACAACTGGGGCAGTTTGTCAACAATTTGTTGATGCCAGGTATACCTCTCGGTTGGTACGGTGAAGAACAAGCTTTCTACCTGCTCGATAACTCTGCTTCCAATTATCTGTATGGTCGTCAATCGATGGTATCCAATCAAGCTTGGAGGCGTCACGGTTGTTACAAGCTCGGTTCCAGTCAGTACTACAACATGCCTTACGATAAAGTCTTGACTGGTTGTGAAGACGATTGGAACTCCCTCGATCACTTTGACGCCACCGCCGAACCTTTCCGAGGTATCCGGAACATGTTCTGGTTACGTTCCGAATTCCCTTCGCTGCAAGATGGTTTCGGTCTAGTAACTCGAGGAAATTGGACCAACTTCATCCAGCTTCCCGGTTCGAATCAAACGCAAACTGAGCTCGGTATGTGGACTGTCACCCGTGCACCTTTGGCAGTTCAAGAAGGGCATGGCGCCTTTGGCACCAATGGTACTCTCGACCAAGCAGTTTGGTTGATCTATACCAACGAAAATTACACCAAGACATACTCATTCGACTGTAAAGCAGACGGCTGGATCTCATCACCTTATCAATCCGGTAACACAGTCAGAAACCTGCTTTATCCGTTTGAGACTTATAATCTTGAAGACTCCCTCGATCCTTTCTATGCCAACGATGAGGCTCCTTGGAGAGGTTGTTTACCAGAAATCACCCTACAGCCGTTCGAATACAAGGCTCTCGTTCCGATCGCTCAATGGAAACAACCTCCACCGTCGTTGACCAAATTCTCACCTGGTCACGATTACCGAGCTGCGTCGACCAACGGAGGTAATCTTGACATCAGCATCGAATTTGACACGGAGATGAACTGCGACAGTCTGAGGAATGCTATGACCCTGACTCAATCCATTGGAGGAAACACAGCGACCCCCGGTCTGTCTCAAGGTACTTGTGCTACTATAGCTGATGAGGACCAAGAAGCTCCCTACCTCGTATCAGTGGCCCCCGGATCATGGAGATGGACTGGTCAAATCGAGAACGCTGTGGATGGTATCTATAAAATCACCATTGGTAACGTCTCAACTCAAGAGAACGGTCTCTCCACTGGTTCCACTGCACATTTCCTTATCCGTGTCGGTAGCACTGAAAACCCTATGGTCTACCCCGAACTGGCTGATTACAGTAGCACCCTCTTCTCTGTCTCTGGAGACACCTACTCTCTGAACCACTCTGCTCCCGGTGCAGATAAATTCCGATATTCCGCTGATTTCGGACAAACTTGGTCTGCATGGCAAGATTACGAAACTACCAGTACCCTCAATGCCACCATGTTCACTAGTAAAGACATCTGGTGGGATGGTGATCACGTTATTGTGCAATACTACAGTTCTTTCGCCGGTTCTTCCAATCATCAAGTGCATGCCGATGCTAATTGGAAAGAGAATTACCGAAGATATTACCCTCAAATCCTGGCAAGAGGTTCTTTCAATACTTGGGGCTATGATCTCGGTGCTTCTGCTCATCTCACACTCCAAAGTGATCACACTTGGCGGATGCCTATCATGGCTGCTTGGCCATCTTACATCCAACTCAACATCTGGTCCTACGATGATTACTTCTACGGTGATGTCGACGGCGATGGTGTTATCGATCGATTCCCTCCCAACTCGCAAACTGCCAACTACCTCAACATGTCCGTCCCTCCTGCACCTCATCTCGCTTGGAATCTCTTCGTTAACGACAAGACTGGTGAATGGAGTACCGAACCTATCGGTACTGAGACTGTCACAACTGTGGCCTTCGCCCTCCTTCTCATTATTCCAGCGATCACTGCGTTCGGTGCTGCCCTTGCTTTCAGATACTCTTTCTACTCTATCAAGGTCAACAAGTGGGGTCTCAAACCGAACAAAGGCGCTAAAGAGACCTCGTACTTCCCTATCGTCGGTGGACACGGTGAAAAGAAAGGCGATCTCAACGAGAAAGGCGGTATCGTGGCTCTTAACGAGAAGAGCTCCAAGGCTCCTCACAAGATAATCGGTTGGCCAGAAGATCAAAACAAACGACGAAAAGTGCTCATCGCCACTCTGGAATACGAAATTATCGATTGGAAACTCAAGGTTAAAATTGGTGGTCTTGGTGTGATGTCCACTCTTATGGGTAAAGCCATGAGTGATGTCGATTTGATCTGGGTTGTACCTAAAGTTCAAGACCTCGAATATCCTCAAGGAGAATACGCTGAACCTATCGAAGTCATTATCTTTGGTGAACCGTACCTTATCGAAGTTGAAACTCACCAACTGGACAACATCACCTACGTTATCCTCGATTCCCCCGTTTTCAGAGCACAAACTAAAGCTGATCCTTACCCTCAACGAATGGACGACTTGTCTTCCGCTATCTTCTACTCTACCTGGAACCAAGCTATTGCCGAGACCATCCGACGATACCCCATCATCGATATCTACCATATCAACGATTATCACGGTGCTCTGGCTCCTCTCTACTTGCTTCCTAAAATCGTTCCTACCTGTCTGTCATTGCACAACGCCGAATTCCAAGGTTTATGGCCTCTCCGAACTAAAGATGAAATGAAAGAAGTTTGTGCCGCTTTCAACATTCCTAAAGAAGTCTGCAGTAAATACGTCCAATTCGGTAACACCTTCAACTTGCTTCACGCTGCTGCCAGTTTCATCTCTCACCATCAGAAATCGGTCGGTGTAGCTGGTGTATCTGATAAGTATGGTAAACGATCCTGGGCTCGATACCCTGCTCTCTGGACCTTGCGAAACATCGACTCGTTGCCTAACCCCGATCCTACCGATATTGCTGCTCTCGACGAACAACCTCTCGCTGTAGACAAGATCCAGATTGATACCGAAGCTGAATCCAAACGTCCCGAACTCAAGAGACAAGCTCAAGAATGGGCGGGTATCAAGCAAGATCCCAACTTTGATCTATTCGTGTTCGTCGGTCGATGGTCCAAACAAAAGGGTGTTGATCTTATTGCCGATGTCATGCCCAGTTTGCTCGAGAAGAAGCCCAAGATTCAACTTATCTGTGTCGGCCCCGTCATTGATTTATATGGTCGATTTGCTGCTGAAAAACTTGCTCGACTCATGGAAATGTACCCTGATCGAGTCTTCTCCAAACCCGAATTCACCTCGCTTCCTCCATATCTGTTCAGTGGTGCCGATTTCGCACTTATCCCATCTCGAGATGAGCCCTTCGGTTTGGTAGCTGTCGAGTTCGGTCGAAAAGGTGCTTTGGGTGTCGGTTCTCGTCTTGGTGGTCTTGGTCTTATGCCTGGTTGGTGGTTCCCTGTCGAATCTAGTGCGACGGCGCACATGCTTTCTCAATTGACCAAGACGATCAAACTCGCTTTGAAGTCAACTGAAGAAGAGCGTGCTATTCTCAGAGCTCGATCTGCCGTCCAACGTTTCCCTGTAGTCGAATGGCGTCAACGATTGGAAGACTTCCAAAAGCGAAGTATCTCAACTTCTCGTCAACTTGCCGGTGAACAAGCTTGGGGTTACGATCTTGTCGACTCGTCCGTCAATGGTTTCTACGCTCAAGGCGATAATGGTTCTGTGACTTCACTCGCAAGAGGAGAATGGGGTAGATCGGCCACTCCCGATTCTACCGCTCCCAACTCTCCTATGCCAGGTCACTCTCCTTTGACTGGTGGCGATAACCCAGGTTACTTCGATCCTAACACTCCTATGGCTGGTTCGAACAACGGTTTACTCGGTGCTGGTGGTGCGAACTATCACAAGAGATTTGACAAGAATGCCAACAGACAATCAGCTGAATCATTCTACGATGAAGATCCCAACGCCTCTCCGTTGTACTACGAAGACAAACGAGCGTCTCGAGGTGGTAAACCTAAATTCTACGGTTACGATGACGAAGATGCGCCTTCCTCACAAGGCAGTTCAGATCACGGTGATACAACTGTGGTCGGCTCTGCTACGTCTGCACGGGGTGGTCAATCTGCTGCTCAATCTTACGACAATTTCTTAGCCGCTGCGAACAAACAATTCGCTCGAAACAACGGTGGCAAAAATGCTCCTGATCCATATTTCGATAACCGACAGTCCATGGACGCTGGTACACCTTCACGACCCTTCACAGTCCACTCTCGTGTATCCTCTTTCGATTCTATCTCTTCCATTGTCGATGAGAAGGGTTCTTCACCACTCAACAAGGCTATGGATACTTTCACTGACTCAGATGGTGAAGTCGCTCAAAGTTTCGTACAGAAATTAAGAGATTTATCTGCCGATAACTCCAAGGGTGATTTGTGTATTGAGAAGTTCTTAATCAAGAGTGAAAAGGCTTTCTTCGACGAAATCAAGAAGGAGAAGATATCTGGTGAGTTGGGATTTTCTTCCACTTGTAACACCTGTCCACTGACACATCGTTTCACTCGCTTAGCTATGTCATTGCGATCTTCAAGAGATTCATTCATCCAGTCTAGAGCACCAAGTATGATCGACGGATTCAGACCTGAGTGTAAGTCGAACTTGTTATTTTGAATGAAGTTTAGGCTTGACTCCCTGACGCCTTTAGATAATCGTCGTGATTCCTCAATAGCCCCATACTCGAACTCTGGACATGGCCATGACGATCACATGGATCACTATGGTGGAAATGGTGGAGACATGTATGATGATCCTGGACCTTCCGATGCTCACATGACAAGACTCCAAATTTTCATGGGTAGACAAATCGCTGGATGGCCATTGTATTCTATCATCATTTCCCTCGGTCAATTGTTATCTGCTGTGAGTGGTTTCGCGTCCATTTCGATGACTGGAACAGGGCTGATGATGACCACGTCCACTTAGACCTCCTTCCAATTGAGTTTACTTGGTGGATCTAACGTTCAGAAAGAAGTCGACTTGTACATCATCTGTTCAATCTTCGTGGTCGCTACTTTGGCTTGGTACACTTTGTTCAGGATGAAGCCATCGGTCTGGTGTTTGAGTCTTCCTTGGGCAACGTGAGTTCACGGATTCTCTCATACTGATACTCGAGAAGTCCCGCTGACATTCCTTATAGCTTCGCTGTTGCCTTCTTCCTCATCGGTCTTCCATCCCTCCATGGTGCTCTTCTCGGTCCTCGAATTACTATTACACGAGTTGCCACCTGGTTTTACGCTATCGCATCTTCAGCAGGTTTCCTCTTCTTCGGTCTTAACTTTGGTGAAGAGGCTGGTGCAGCTACAGAAGTATGGGTCACTCGAGCTTGTATCGTTCAAGGTTTACAGCAAATCTGGGTATCAGCATTATGGTACTGGGGTTACACACTTAACGGTACCGATCCTACCGAATACGTTCCTTCTCGAATCATCCTTTACATCACTTGGCCCCTTGCTGTAATCTCTGCCATCTTCGCCTACCTCATGTGGGCAGGTATGCCAGAATATTACAGACAGATCCCACCATATGTACCCAACTTCTTCAAGACTCTGCTCCGAAGGAAATTAGTCATTTGGTTCTTGGTCTCTGAGATCTTGAGGAATTACTGGTTATCTGGACCATACGGTAGAAATTGGCAATACCTCTGGAACGCTTCGGATGTCGCTCGATGGGCCGTGGTCATCATGATCGTCATTTTCTTCATCGGTATCTGGGGTTTGTTCATGGGTATTCTCATCAGTAAGTGATCTTCCCTTCTTCACTCAGCTTAACATCTTGCTGATGAATATTTTGCTTTTGTTTTGTTTTGTAGAATACTCTAAAGTCCATTCATGGCTCTTACCTGTCTTTGCGATCGGTCTGGGATGTCCAAGATGGTGTCAGATGTGGTGGGGTACATCCGGTATGGGTCTCTATGTCCCATGGGGTGGTGTAGCTGGACCATACATCGGTACCTGCCTCTGGCTCTGGTTGGGTGTATTAGATGCGATCCAGGGTGTAGGTCTCGGTATGATCTTACTTCAGACTTTATCGAGATTGCACGTCTGTGCGACACTTGCCGGTGCTCAATTATTAGGTTCTTGTGTTGTCATGCTTGCTAGGTGAGTATTTGAACTATATAAGGCAAGCGATCAAATGCTGATTATGTTTGTTTGATGTGTTGTAGAGGAACTGCACCTGACAAGGTCGGTCCAGGAAACGTCTTCCCCAATCTGGCTATCTGGGATATCAGCACAGGACAGAATAACCCATTCGTACATTGGGAATTCTGGTTGTGTCTCGTCTGTCAGATCGTCATTGTTATAGGGTACGCGTTCTTCTTCAGAAGAGAACAGTTGAGTAAACCTTAGAAGAGAGAGGAAGAGAACAAAATCAATCATCATTCATACCCCCTCAAAACTCCCGCAATTCATCAAACACAATTCACGAAACGAAAGAAAGAAAACACTATCAAACGCAATCAATGGATTCATGGACAATTCCCCTTTTATATATATGCACATTTGTTTTATCGCCTTTCCACTTTTCAACTTCTAAACTTTCATATATGGTCAAGCCAAGTCAAGTCAATTCTCAAAATGGATATTTTCATGTACTGGATGAATTTGATTGATATATGAAGAAAGACGTAAAAATTTCCTTTTTTTTCCCTTTATCATTTTTTGTTTTAACGTAGATTAAAATTCAGATTATGATATCTCCTTATATATATACCAATTTGTTAGGTTAGGTAGGATACGAATGGATGACAATGCATTTTTATGGATATGGTATATGGAGATGGTATATGGACATTGAATTGTCGATTGAAAATTCGAATGATAAATTTGATGCGTATGTTTTACAACGATTTTGAAATTGACTCCTAATGATCATCCTCTTCTTCACCTGGACAACCACCTGGTGCATCCATCTCTTCAAACGAGCTGTATTTGTATGAACACCAAAAGCAGAATAGGTGTTCGGTACGGAGTTGATCAACCACGAATTGGAGGTAGGTCGATGGCTGGAGTATGAGAGTATCAGCTGATTGTTGTCTTAGACAAAAAATAAGGTAGATTGTTGGAATCGCAATTGATTGTTTAACAGTGATAGTATTGAGAGACACCTTATCACTCACATCCATACTCAATACTCTCTTTGCTCCATTCACATGTTCTTCCCAATTGACACCTTTATACTCATCCTCGTTTTCATTCAACTTCTGAGTGGGCAATTTCTTGCCTTGTTCTTGTCCTGGTTCGGAATCATCTATTACTCCGAATCTTATCACACCTTCGTCATCCTCATCATTGTCATCTGGTTTCAAGGTCGATAACATATCCTTCCTCATTTGCTCCCTTAACTTTTCGGCTGCATTGAGATTACTCTCTTTCTCGTAGCCCTCTACACCGCCCAGATTGGGCGGAGGCGAAGATGTAGGGCAAGGTGAGAATACCTGAGAAGGATAGATAAGTTTGAGTAAGGGTCGGGGGACCGTGGTGAGTGGTGAGAAAGGAAGGATGTGGAGGGGGTGGAACTGTGATCGATACAAGTCAGCTTTGCTGTCACTCGAAGTACTTTTCTCTGGGTACATAGATATGGTGGTGGGGACCGATGACTTCTAGGTCAAATAGAATCCGTTTTATCTTCTCTACGTGTCTCAGATATCTGTTTTTCAATTGTAATATGCCATCATTGTTGACGAAGAATCCAGATATATAACTCACCTGGACACCCTTCTCTATATCAAACTCCCTCAATTTCTCTCTCGCCGCCCTCCCTTTCCTTTCCCTCTCTTTCTCTCCATACTCTGCCCTCTGCCTCTCCCTAAACCCTTCCGTTTGGTTATTCAACCTCTCCAATTTCTCAGGATCCAAAGCATCTGGATCTCTCCCCGACGTGTTCTTCGGTAGAGGAGGCGGAGAAGGTGATCTGGCTGACAAACCCTTACGACCTGACCACATTGATATCCTAATTGGTTCTGTCCTATTCTTCGATATCGATGTTGAACCTATACCTCCTCGTTTGGGTTTGTCGTCGTCTTGATCTTCAAGTTCATCTCCAGGTAAGAACTTCGGTCTTTTACCCAGTCCCCCGCCTCCTCGACTACCAGTAATAGAAGAAGAAGGAGGAGGAGGAGGGAGAGATCGTTTTTTACCTAGTGATTCGCCAACATTCCAACCCATCTTCTGCATCAATCCCATTCCCACATTCTTTTTCTCTGCCGGACTGTCAAACAAGCTGGTGGACAAACCTTCCTTTCTCCGCTGTTCTTCCAGTTGTTTGAGAGGTAATTGGTTCTTCGCTTGACCCTTTCTCAACGATTTAAGTTGGTCGATATTACGCTTTTCAGTATATGATTTCGTATTTTTGGAACTAGACGAAGAAGGGAGGTCGATAAGGTATTTATCGGACATGAAATCTTCCTCGGAATCTGACATTGTGCTGTGTATGACTCTTGATGGTTGTTTAGCTTTAAGATTGCCTAGATGCACTGACCGGAGAGTATATTGCCTTGATGGTGTTTGATGGCAGGAATGGAGGTAGATGAGAGATGAGATGAGTTGAGTGATCATCTCTCCATGGTCCTAAGACATTGAAGGAAGGATTCGAATTCCGTCGGAAAGCTTAGCTTTGTTGACAGGTTGACATTCTGATGCAACATCTCGTGTCTCTAAGATATTCCATCCTCTCTCTCTGTCTCTGCCAAATACACCCGATTGTCACCTACTCACATAGTTATCCTCAAAGTGATAGCCCCAAAACGAGGCTAGCAGACTGTGCATTCATGTCCATCCCACCGCTCAATCTCACACTGTCCACCTCCTCACCCTCTTTCCACCCGACCATAACGCTACATCTCCAACCCCCATCTTCCTCTCCGATACCATCATCATGCAACTTACGAGCGCATTTGTCGTTAAAGCTACCAGACGAGGTGTTTCTAGATCCAGATGAGCTGGAGGATAAATTCGCTGGATCGGCGATATCTTCCTATACTCTACGTAGTACAGAAGGGAAGGAGAGATTCAAGGTGCATATTGAACGCCCGTCGTTCGATTTCATTCATGAGGATGAGGATAAGGGATCAATCATCATAGATCTGACGATATCGCCGCCTCAAGCTTATGCTACAATAACGCAGGGTAGAGGTATAATGCCGGGCGAACTGAAAGAAGTGAATGTGGAAGTACCTTTACATGGGAGGTATCTTGCTCCGACTGAAGAAGGAGAAAGGATCATAATGTTTCCTGAGGAAATAAGGGGAGAGTGGAAATGTAATATAGGTAAGTATGGTACCGATGTGACTTATCCATTTCACTATCTAACATAAACGATTCAAAGTCACTTTATCATTTTCAATCGCTGATACTGATGTCTCTCAATTAGATCCATTGACGACCGCTCATCTACCTTTGATACCTCATACCCCGATCAATATAACCGTACCCACTGGTAAACATTCGCACCAACCTTATGTGGAAATCATCACCCCGATAGTACTCTGGTTGGGGTGGGGTTGGTTGATATATAAAATATTCAACTTGAGGAGTAGGATATCGTACCGAAAGGCAGATATGGTGAAAGATAAGAAGGATTTATAAATATCTACATCCACTGGAATTCACGACATTGTAACGATACATCTTGAGAGATCCAAAGGATTCCATCTATTCATTCATCATATTACATACAAAGATCAACATCCGACAAGAATACAAAACAGTTCAATAATATGATTCATAAGGTAATAATATCCGAAAACGAGAATAGATCTACTTGCGATAGGAAGAAGATGATCACCTCCATACAGGTCCAGAGACACTCCTCGGTTTGCTCCTAGAAACAGTCAATCTACCATTCTCAGGCTGTCTTCTCATCACTTTCGTCCTCGATGACCCTAATCCAATTCCATTCAATCCTGAGTCAATCGGATCGATCGACTTGTAAGCTTGAATTTCATTTTCCAACTTGATGATCTTATCGTTCGATATATTCAATAAATGTCTCGTCGATGCAAGTTCCTATCGAACCCTGTAAGACACACTGTACCTCAGGGATTGGTCGTCCGACTCACCTGCTTGATCATGACCATCTCCCTCCTAACTCCCTCTACATAATTGATCTTTTGACCTTCATTATTATGTCCTACCAATTCTGCATTCTCCAATCCCAATCTCTCAGCTTCATCCACAGCTGCTTGTTCACGCGATTCAAGTATTTCATACTGCTCTTTCAGTTCGTGGTAGAGTTCTTCGTATTTGGAAGACTCGTAGTAAGCTTCTTGTAGACTGTGTCATTGTGAAGAAGTATCAGTTAGGTATCAGATCCATCGCAGGAGAGGTTTTAATTCCACACAAATGGGCGACAACAAGCTGAAAGTTGTAAGAAAGTTGGACCACTCACTGCTTAACTTCCTCATCCAAGGCCTCTTCAGCCATCTTGGACCTCATAACCACTTCGTTGGCCCTCTTCAAAGCTTCTCTGTCGTCTCTTGACTGCTTATTCGACTTATCCATCTCTTCATGGGCGATCTTGACCTCTTCTCTCAATCGTACTACTTCATCTCGAAAGGTAGTGAGGTCTAGCTGGAGATTCGCTAATAACCCCGAACAGGGTGTATGGGATTCCTCTAAAGCTTGATGTAACGATTTGAGCTCTGCGTAAGATCTCTGTAAGGCGGTAAGTGTAGTCGAAGAGGAAACGAGGGATTCCCTCGTAGTTTCGTACTCTTTTAGCAGGTCGGTATGCTCTTGTCGAAGAGAAGTAAGCTGGTTGATGAGGTGAGATGTTGATAGTTGATTGTGCGTCATGGCCATATCGAGCACGGGAAGGAAAGGTAGTTGGTCCAGTGGTACCGAGCTGTCCGAAGAAGAGTATGATCTGATAAAGGAAGACAATTCATCTCGAAGGTTATGTCTATCCTGTAACATGTCTTGTACCATCGAGCTTAACAACTTCCGTTCATCTTTCGATATTTTGAGCTGTTCTTGAAGATCCCGTATTATCTCTCTATTCCTATTCAATTTCCCTTCCAGCCTCTCAGCTTTCTCTTGCCATCTTAAAGCGTTCGTTGAAGTTTCGACCCATTTCCCTTCCAGCTGTTGATACTTCTCTTTCGTCACTGAACCTCGGTATAGCAATCTATAGCTTATACTTGTAGCTTCTAAGAGCCTCTGCAATCTATCATTCTCTTCTCTGACCTCATCAAACTCTTTCACTTCTTCTCTCAAATTTGCGACTACTTG
This sequence comes from Kwoniella europaea PYCC6329, assembly GCF_036810445.1. Taxonomy (NCBI): domain Eukaryota; kingdom Fungi; phylum Basidiomycota; class Tremellomycetes; order Tremellales; family Cryptococcaceae; genus Kwoniella; species Kwoniella europaea. The sequence continues at coordinate 5,199,906 of NC_089487.1, forward strand.
CTGTAAATCTTGATTACTCATTTTCAACTCTTCTTCCCTCATAACCACTCTTTCCTCTTTTTGTTTCTCCCTGGATATAGTCGATTTGAGATTATCCAATTCACCCTCTAACCTCGATACGTGTCTTTCTAGTCTGTGTTTTTCGATCTTCCATATTGTCCGTTCATTCTCGTATTCCCTTGTTTCCTTTCGGTTGGTATTCACCTTCAAAGCATGGTCGGTCGAGGCTTGTTTGAGAGATTCGATGTGCTGGGTGAGTTGTCTATTTTCTACCTCCAAGACGGAGTTCTGATCTTTTAGTATTTTTAATTCATCGGTCCGTTCAGATAGTGTGTGTTGTAAAGATTGGCTTTCTGATTGAAGTGATGAGATCTGCTTCTGCGACTATCATCAGGAAAGAAAACCCAACAGTTAGCTACTTTAGCAATTTTCTATATATATATATATATATATATAGATCAGTACGCAGAACTAACCTTGTCTTTCGAAACCCGATGTCGTTCAACAAGATCTTTCAGCTTCCTTTCCAGCTCTGCATTCGGACTTAGCCCACTAGCTGGATTGTTCTCCAGCGATTTGATCATTTCGTCCCTTCTCGATATCTTCGCTTTGGCTCTTTCCAACTATACAACCACACCGTATGAGCTGAATTCCACACCAATCCCCAAATGATCAGCTTACATCTTTCTTCAAACTTTCTACCTCTTTCTTGGACATCTCCAAGTCCTTCCTCCACCCTTCAGCTGAACCTTCAGCCTCGGCCCTTTTCCTCTTCTCGTCATATACTTCGGATCTGGCTTTCTTCAGTTGGTATGCTGTATCATTGTGTTTTGAGACTTGGAACTGGGCGTTGAGAGCATTTGAGAGACCTAATGGCTGACGATGTGCTGTGGCCATGTTTTCCAGGCTTTGGTGGTATAGGGTATGGATGTTCTCCACTGGGCGTATGCAGATGGATGATGTTTGTTTACATCTGGTGATTTCTCATTCAACCTGGGGGAAGATCAGTCGCGATGACATGAGGCGAGCGTGGGAAAGGTAAGTTTTAATCCGGGAAATTTGCTTCCGTCCGTCTCTCGGCTTGGAAAAGTTCAAAAAGTTACATTTCAAGTGTTCTCGCTGTTCTAACCATTATTGTCAGACTACAATCATCCATACGTCCTGATCCAGTTCCTCACCAGGTCGCTCCCCAATCTCCAAAACCGACTGGCGAGAATCAGAGATCAAGATGAAGTCGAATTTCGTATTCCAGAATCTGTGTGGGACGGTATACAGACAGGGCAATGTGATCTTCACACCTGATGGTAATTCAGTGTTGAGTCCTGTGGGTAATAGAGTATCGGTATTCGATTTGGTCAAGTGAGTGAGATCCAAATAAATATATCTCTGTACTATTACCGTGGTGTATACCGGTCTGCATGGACTTCCAACGATGGCTGATTCGTATCCATCTTGTAATCGTTAGCAACAAATCAAGGACTTTACCATTCGAGAATCGAAAGAATATATCGTCCATCGCTTTATCGCCTGATGGGAATGTACTCATGTCTATAGATGAAGGTGAGCTCGGGATTATCCCTACCAATCTTTTCATGTATAACGCATAGGGAATCAAAGCTGATGTCACATGATCGATATGATGATAGATGGTCGAGCATTGTTGGTACATTTTCGAAAAGGAACCGTCATCCATCATATCTCTTTCAAAGCCAAGGTCAACCACGTATCGTTCTCTCCCGATGGGAAATACATAGCTATCACCCACGGACATAAGATACAAGTTTGGAAAACACCTAGTCACCTAGTCAGGGAATTTGCTCCGTTCGAATTGCATAGGGAATATACGGGTCATCATGATGAGGTGGTAAATGTTTGTTGGAGTAAGACGTCTAGGTGGGTATATCTTTGACATACTAACCCTTCATTTCCTTTTCGACTACAAGTGGAGTCACCAGTATTCACGCGCTGATCATTCCCAAATGACGACCTATAGATACTTTGTGACGACATCCCGAGATATGACTGCTCGATTGTACACCCTAAACCCATTGGAAGGATTCAAGCCTAAACAATTTGCTGGACACAGAGATGTAGTTATAAGTGCTTTCTTCTCGGAGGATGAAAAGACGGTAAGCCAGCTGGATGTCGCAGAGAACTGACGCAAGCTGATCAATCTCCAGATATACACTGTCTCCCGGGACGGAGCTGTGTTCGCTTGGTCCGCAAAACGAGGAGTATCAGCTGAAGATTCAGATGTGGAGATGGACATCCTAGATGCTCCTTCGACTTCAGCATCAGGAGCGAACCTAGCGCTCGAGCACACGGTAGCGTACACTCGATGGGGAATATCCAACCGACATTTCTTCAATCAACCTGGAACCAAAGTCGTATGCGCAACATTCCATCCCAAAACATCCTTACTCATCGTTGGCTTCTCTACCGGTGTATTCGGTTTATGGGAAATGCCATCTTTCACTTCCGTTCACACTCTGTCAATATCAAACGAGAAGATAAGCTCTGTGGCTGTATCAGCCTCTGGTGAATGGTTGGCATTTGGCGCAGCGAAATTAGGCCAATTGTTAGTATGGGAATGGCAATCTGAATCATACGTCTTGAAACAACAAGGACATTATTACGATATGAACACTTTGTCGTTCTCGCCCGACGGACAGAATATAGCTACGGGTGGTGAAGATGGTAAAGTGAAAATATGGAATGCTTCAAGTGGTTTCTGCTTTGTCACCTTTCCAGAACATACCGCTTCGGTCTCTTCAGTCGAATTCTCCAAACAGGGTCAAGTGCTCTTTACAGCTTCGTTAGATGGGACCGTCAGAGCATACGATATGGTCCGGTATAGGAATTTCCGAACGTTCACTTCGCCTACACCTGTCCAATTTTCATCACTGGCTGTCGATCCTTCTGGAGATGTTGTTTGTGCGGGTTCTCAAGATTCGTTCGAAATCTATATGTGGTCCGTACAGACTGGAAAGCTACTAGATATATTGACTGGTCATGAAGCGCCGGTATGTGGGTTGGCATTCTCACCTACAGGAGATCAACTAGCTTCGGCATCTTGGGATCGATCAATTAGGTTATGGTCAGTCTTCGGACGATCAAGAGCTACTGAACCTATAACATTATCGAGTGAAGCTACTTCGCTAGCATTCAGACCTGATGGAAAAGAAGTTTGCGCGTCAACTTTGGATGGACAATTATCGTTTATAGATGTTGAAGAAGGTCAGATCAAGTCTGTTATCGAGGGACGAAAAGATATTTCAGGTGGAAGGAAGATGGATGGTCGACTTACAGCTGCTAATAACGCTGCATCGAAATATTTCAATTCTGTCACATACACTGCGGATGGAACTTGCGTCTTAGCTGGAGGATCATCAAAATATATCATCATATATGATAGGCAAGAAGGAGTAATGATTAAGAAATTCCAGATCTCTCAGAATCTAAGTCTCGATGGGACGTTGGAAATGTTAGATTCGAGGAAATTGACTGCCGCCGGACCGATCGATTCAATTGATTTGGATGGTGATAACTCAGACTTGGAAGATCGTCTGGACAGGACTCTTCCTGGAGCAACAAAGGGTGATATGTCGAAAAGGAAATACAGAAGAGAAGTGAAAACTACTTGTTGTAGATTTTCGACTACCGGTAGATCATTTGCGGCATGTTCGACAGAAGGATTGTTAATTTATACTTTGGACGAATTGAATAATTTTGATCCGTTCGATCTTACGTTGGATCTAACTCCTGAAAACATCCTCAAACAACTTCAGCAGGAAGAATGGTTAATTGCGTTAATCATGGCTTTGAGGTTGAATGAAATTAAATTGGTTCAAGTGGTATATGAGAAAATTGACTTAAGATCGATACAATTGATTTCAAGACAATTACCTCAAATTTATATAATACCATTTTTAAATTTCGTTTCGAAACATTTGGAAAGTTTCCCTCATGTGGAGTATGATCTACTCTGGATATCGTCTATTTTGACAGCTCATGGGAAACATATAAAAGAGAATAAAGGTCAACTGGCACCTACGATTAGAGGGTTGATCAGGGGTTTAATGAATCTGGAAGGGAGTGTTGCCAAGTTGTAAGTTCCATTCCCATCTCATTTCGTCAAATCAGTTTATCAATTCAACGAGAACGAGGAAATGATTATTGACTTTTTGTTTGAAATGATTGTTGGTGGTGGATGCAGGAGCGATCAAAATACTTTCTCGTTAGATTATATCTTATCTCAAATTGAGAGAAATGAGAAGAAACCTATAGATCAAAATGGGTTGACAGAATTGGGTATAGAGGTCGATATATGATGAGGATTATGCATCTGCTGTGTAGTGGATCGTCATGGCTATTTGTTGGCTGCTTGAGCGAAATCCAAGTATACATATATGTACATGTGGTTGCTTTCATCCTCGGCTCAATGAGGTACTGCCGCTGCATTCGATTTCTATCCTCTGCTTGTCGATCAGAGTTATGAAGATGTTTATCTGCACATGTGCTTTTACAAACGCCACATCGATTCATGTGTGTAACTAACTGGTCAGTCACCATCAGAATCAAAATAAACACCTTTGACCCTGAACACTAATCCTAATCGAAAACTCTCTTATATTCGGTGTTGCTTTTCTCTGTACAGCGATATCAATCTCCCTGCTTGTGAATCAAGTAAGGAAGGATGGGTCCAGACTGGAACTGGGAACTGTCGATCTACTTACTGATCTTCATGATGCCGCAATTCTACCTTTTGGGTAAGATATCACCTAAATAAATGTCGATCAGGATCTAGGATGGGATCCTAAATTACCTCATTTATGTTGTAGGGATACGCGATTGACGACGGAATCAAATATTGATGGATGCCATCTTTCACCTCTTTGCGTTTGCACTTGCATTTGCCGATCACATCCATCCCATCCCATCCCACCCCTTACTGCCAACCCCCCATAACCCATAACAAACCGAGTTTACGACTCACCATCTGTACGACATCATCAACAGTATCAAGTACATAGCAGCAGATACACACGCATACAGATATCACCACGTTATACACGCTCTTTTACAAGAAAAACCATTACCGTTATAATCGGAAAGGGACCGTGATTGATCAATTGTTTGGGTTACTACCTCAACTCGTTGCCGTTGGATGGAAATACCAATGACAATCTTTCGCAGACCTACATTATCAAATCAACATAATCCCAACATTAACAACAGCGTCAGCGAAAACAATGAAGTAAATAACATCATGTCGGCGAATAATGATAACAATCGTATATTACATGAATCACCTTCATCAACCTATTCAGCTCGACTGGGCTTAGGTCCACCCATCTCAACATCCTCGTCCCAGCATGGAAATAGTCAAAGTGAAGATGTTGGAGTATCTGAGATACACGACTCGCCAGAAAAGAAGAGAAGATACCTGGAAGAAGAAATGGCATCTTTTGGACAAGCGCAGGGAGGTCAATTAGGGACCAGTCCCCCGGCAGGAAGGCAGGGCAAGAGACATGCACCTAGAGCCAAGAATGGAAGTTCAAGTGCCAGGATGGAGTCTACCGACGAAATTGAAAAGAGGAGATCGAGAGTCCTCGTAACGGAACAGAACACCCCTGGTCCTTCTACTTCACCTTCACCTTCTCCTAATATACGAAGTGAAACAACCGTATTATCTGGCCCAACGCAAGGAGGGGACGATGATGACTTTGAAGATCTGGAAGATGATGAGGACGAAGATGGTAGAAGAGATAGTATATTAGATAAACCTATCCCATCCAGAAATCCTACAAAGATATCTCCGTTAGCCAAGAGATTAGGGGAAGAACCACCTTTCATGTTACCTCATCCATCTCGTAATACGCAGACTTCCCAGACTTCCTTCCCCGGTGTCGTTATCGGTTCGTTCGCAGGTGGAGGTGGGACGACCATGACAGGTTTCGAAGGTGGTATGGATGATATACTCGATCCTATCGCCAATGCTAATGCCAACAACCAAGGGAGACAGGGACGTACCAGCGCAAATCCATCCACCACGACTCATACCCAGGCTGCACCCAATATAGCTCCATGGTTGATGGATGATAGTTCACCTTCTTCTGCTTCTTCCTCGAATACCGTCATCCACCAACCACCGGTCGAGATCGAACGTACACCAAGTACGAGAGGACCCGCGGCGACTCTACGCGAGAAAGAATCGTCTTCAAGAAAAGCTTCAGGCGTATTAAATCATTTCTCATCGGTACCTTCTTTACCTAAAATCAGGAGACAACCTACAACCGATACTTCAAATCAAAGTGAACTTGGACCATCTTCAAGAAATACCTCACATACTTCCATAACCACTCAGATACTTCAGAGTTCAGGTCAACAAACACCTTTAGCTTCTTCAAGTAGTAGTATAATTGAGGGAGGTTCAAGGCAAAGGAACAATTCGAACGATAGCTTACAGACACTTTCGGGGAACCAGAGATCGGCAAGGGATAATTCTCCTAAATTCGATACGGCGACAAATCAATCGTCTTCTTTTCACTCGAACAAATCCCATGGCACGAGTAGAGTGGGAAGGTTCGGAAGTACGGCTAGCTCTACGAGTGGATCAGGAGGAACGGGAAATGAAAAGAAAAAGGGATTCTTGGGTGGATTGCTGAAGAGAAGGACTGGTCCCAGTATATCTCTCGGTGAGTTAAATCTACCTTCGTTCGAATGATGTAGCTTGGCCAATTCTGACCTTTATTCTTGTCTAGGTTCTGTACCCGACTTTCAACCTCCTGAGACACTGAATCGTGGATCTAACGGTTCGACAAGCTCCAGAATATCTAATTCACCTTCTATCGGATCCATGATCAGCTCCACCTACGGAGGGCTATCCCCAGGTGATCGAATGACTTCAGATTCCTACGGACGTAATTACCGTCAAGGATCAAATTATATATCCGAAGGTGCAATTTCACCTTTACAAGAAATCGCTGAAACACCCTTCCACCTTGATATGAATCTCGACGATATGGAAGGTATCGTTGATCCTACCAAATCAGGTGTACAGCCTACTTTCGCTCGACCTCCACCTGCTACTCACAACTCCGGTACGACCGCTACGACTGAATCCACCGCAGGGTCTATGTCAATGGAAGATGCCCTGGCTCAAACCAGCAGTTTCGCTACTACCGTCAGTGGAGGTGAATCAAGTGGATCCGGAGGCTCGTCAGGCCAACCTCCAGCAACGGGTAGAAACCTCGTTGGTGAAGCTGAAAGAGTATCCGGACCATTTGTAAGAAATCCCTTCTCGACCGGAAGCTCAGTCGGTTCTTTAGACAACACCGCCAAGCCAAGCACACCACCTTCACCGCATACTCTTTCATCTAGACATGCTTTACCACCTACTACACAGCCCAGAAGACCTTCTCAGCTACGTAATGTGAAGATGGGATCAATCGATTGCGAGAATAGCGAGCCTGTCGAAGGTGCAACATGGCAACATCCCATCGCACCTTCGTGGGCTGCCGCCGGCCAATCCAGTCAGACTGTATTCAACGATCCGTTCGGCTCGACAAAATCTTTACCACCTATATTCGACGATAGTCCCGCCGGGGCGATACCTGAATCGCGCAAGCCGTCTGAAAGCACTACCGCTGATATGACATCCTCGATCTCAGCTTTGCCATCTCACATGGGTGGCGGTGCTGCGGCTGCGGCTGCATGGGCTGCACCGGAGTCATGGGGCGTAGAAGGTGATGAAGAGGAATCGGATGATGAATCCAGTTCGTCCGAGGAAGGAGTCGATGAGCAATGGGAAGGAGATACTTCCAACGTCACCGCTACTGCAAATGGCAGACAATCAGGCGGGGTTGAAAGTCTTCAAAGCCCCAGTACAGCATCGAGTGCACCCAAATCACCAGGTATGTCACCTGCAGGTACCAAGAAACCTCCTCCGTTCGGATTCAAATCTGCTCAATCGGGTTCTAGAGCCAGAAGTTCAAGTGGAAGACCCAGTACGGGTCAAGGTGGTAAAAGAGGAAAAACAGCTAGTGGACGTCCCTCAACTGCAGCGAAGTCGAAAGATGGTAGACCCGGTACGAGTGGAAGTATACATGGTGCTGCTGCAGTGGTAAGTCACCCTCTTTTTTCACATACCTTCATGAGGTACATAGTGATTGATTGTTGGGTGATGTAGCATTGGATACGTATTTACCGATCAGATGGTTCATACACCCTACATCAATTACCTATCAATACCACCACTGCAGAATTCATCGGCATCTTATCGGGTCAGAATGATGCTCCCCCAGGTAAAAAGATCACGACTAGTATGAAGCTGTATCTGCGTGAGAGAGGTCAAGGTGAGTTAGTATGCGATCCGGTTGAGTACCCAAGGCTGATGCTTAAGAAACAGATCGATTACTGCTTCCGTCTGAGAAACCAATTGCTATCCAACATCGACGATTGTTGCAAGCTGGTTATACGGAAGCTGAACATCCCGAAGAGATCGGTAAAGACGATATGGCCATTCTTTGTCGGTTCATCTACCAGACACCAGCTTTGCCTATCATGAACCCCGAAGAAGAGAGTTCTTACGATTCTTTCGAGTTCATTGATGTCGCCAGACGAGATCTACAGACAATTCCTATTTTCTTGCATCTCCACGCACATAATATCATCATCCTCAACGTGTCGGCAAATCCAATGACGGATATACCGTTAGATTTCATCCAGGCATGTACAGGTCTGAAAGAGTTGAGGATGTCCAATATGGCCTTGAAGAGAGTACCCAACAGTATACGAGCCAGTGCGACCTTAGCACGACTAGACGTCTCTTGTAATCGAATTGCCGATCTTGAATCCGTACCTCTAAACGAAGTCGAAACGTTGGTATCACTCAAGGTACAAAACAATAAACTTACCTCGATGCCCAGCTATTTCGCTCAAATGAAAGCTCTGAAATACTTGAATATCTCCAATAACAAATTCGAAACTTTCCCCTCAGTAGTCTGTGAAATGTCGAACTTGGTCGACCTGGATGTCTCATTCAACAACATCACTGAACTGCCATCGAAGATGTCCGATTTGAAATCGCTAGAACGACTGGCACTTTTCAGTAACGAGTTGACCAGCTTTCCACCTTCTTTCAGTACCCTGCTCAATTTGAGGATATTAGACGTACGACGGAACAAGCTCACTGATCTCACAGCGGTGTATGCTCTACCAAATTTGGCCACCCTCCAAGCTGATTATAACAACATCGTCACTCTTGATGCTCAGATCGGTGCAAATGTCCGTCAATTCAGTGTACCACACAACTCGATTACCCGATTCACGCTTGCTCCTCAGCCCAATATGGCTATGGTCACCTACAATCTCACCAATCTCGATTTGTCCCATGGTAAAATTTCTACGCTTGCCGATGAAGCTTTTAGTGGATTAATCAATCTTGTCAAGCTGAATTTGAATTTCAACCAATTCACCCGACTTCCAACGACACTTGATCGACTCAAGAACCTGGAGGTTTTCACATGTACCGATAACATGTTAAGTGATCTTCCAATAGGTTTAGGTAAACTACAGAAACTTCGAATACTCAATTTACACAATAACAACTTGAAGAATCTCCGGTCGGAACTGTGGGCCTGTGGATCTTTGGAAACTCTCAATTGCAGTTCCAACTTGTTGGAAGGTTTCGAACCTTTCCCTGAAGATTGGGAAACAGCCACAGGACTTCCCCGGTCTGAATTGACCGATCATTACAATGGGTCACCGCCAGTCACCACAAGTGGTCGACATCTGTATCTGGGTGATAACAGGATAACAGATGAGATTTTCCATTATGTCGCCAATTTGCCTCATGTCAGGACTCTTAATCTCAGTTTCAACGATATCTACGAGATACCTCCGGACACTATAGGACACTGTAGTAAATTAGAACATTTATACCTCAGTGGAAATAAATTGACGAGTCTCCCTGCGGAAGATTTAGAAAAATTGGTCAATCTCAAGACATTACATTTGAATGGTAACAAATTACAAACCCTTCCTTCGGAGCTGGGAGCAATCAAGACTTTACAACATCTCGATGTGGGAAGTAATGTGTTGAAATATAATATAGCCAATTGGCCTTATGATTGGAACTGGTAAGTCCTTACCGTGGATTTTGAAGTGTACACGATAGCTAATTCGCTTGTCAATTAGGAACTGGAATACCGCGTTGAGATATCTCAATTTGTCAGGAAACAAACGACTGGAAATCAAGCCTACTTCCGCTCAAGAAATGAACCACGCTTCCACTTTCCGAAAAGAGTTGTCCGACTTTACTGCGCTTACTCAGCTTCGAGTTCTTGGTCTGATGGATGTCACTCTGCGTATTCCATCTTTACCGGATGAAAGTGAACAAAAACGTGTACGAACCTCTTTCTCCGATATCAACAATATGGCATATGGCATTTCGGATATGCTAGGCAACAACGAACACTTAGGAATGTTCGATCTTGTCGTACCCAATTTTAGAGGTAAAGATGATGAATGTCTATTCGGAATGTTTGGCCGTACCACCCCATCTTTCAATGCTGGTAAAATCCCAAAATTACTTCAAGAGCTATTTGCCGGCCAACTGGTCCATCATCTAGGTAAACTTGGGAAAGATGAGGATATGGGTGATGCCCTGAGAAGAACTTTCTTATACGTAAATAGGGCATTGTTCGAGAGTTGTTTCACACCTGGAACGACCCGTAAAGGATCCGCTCAAAGTATGGCCAGTATCGACGATATGTTCCGTGGATGGGCGCCTGCAGTCGGATCGATCTACCGTACCGGATCGTCAGGTGCCGTCGTCTACTTATCAGGTAAAACGCTGCATGTGGGAAATGTCGGTGATATCCTGGTAGTCGTATCGAGAAAAGGAGAAGCCGAGCTATTATCTAAGAAACATGATCCTACCGACCGAGAGGAAACGGCTCGTATCCGACGTGCTGAAGCTTGGGTATCGACAAAGGGATTCGTCAACGACGATAAAGATATAGATATATCACGAGCATTTGGTTATTATCATAATTTCCCAGCTGTCAATACATCACCTGAAATTAGAACTCGACCATTGACGGAACAAGATGAATTTGTCATCATAGGTAATAATGCCCTATGGTCTAGATGCTCTTATCAGACCGCTGTGGATATTGCCCGAACGGAGAAACATGATCCTATGATGGCTGCTCAGAAATTAAGAGATTTCGCCATTTCCTATGGAGCTGATGGAAGTGTCATGGTGATGGTTGTCAATATTTCCGATTTGTTCTTTGGTCAGAGTGGACATAGACCCCGAGGCGTACCTGGATCGAATTTACCTTCCGGAGTTACAGATTCGACCACTGGAGAAATCGATAGTACAACTACTACTACCTCGGCGAACACTGCGCTAGCTAAAAGACCTATAACTAGACGAAGAGAAGAAGTTGGAGATAGGACGTTGAATAGATTACAAAGGGAGATTGAACCGCCGACAGGACAGATAGCTATTGTTTTCACGGATATAGTCAATTCGACTCATCTTTGGGAGACCAACCCTGGTATGCCCACGTCAATTAAGATCCACCATAATTTCATGAGAAGACAATTAAGATTGGATGGTGGATACGAAGTGAAAACAGAAGGAGATTCATTTATGGTTTCTTTCCAATCCGTTACTGCGGCTTTACTTTGGTGCTTCAATTGTCAAATCGGTTTATTATCTCAAGAATGGCCAAGAGAATTGTTAGAAGCTCAAGATGGGAAAGTAGTCTATGATTCACAAGGGTCTTTGATCCAACGAGGACTTAGAGTGAGAATGGGTGTACATTGGGGATCACCCGAGTGCGAACGTGATCCGATAACTCGACGAATGGATTATTATGGACCAATGGTTAATAGAGCTGCTAGGATAAATGCTTCTGCTGATGGAGGTCAATTGATGGCTTCTGGAGATGTGATCAATGAGATCACTTCTGTCAGAGAGTATTTGGAGACCAACGATGAAGAAGCTCTGAATGAACTTCAAGGTGATATCAAGAGGGAGATATTGGAGTTGAGAAGGATTGGGTTGGATATCAAAGATATGGGTGAAAGGAAATTAAAGGGATTGGAAGGTGAGTAAAAATGTCTTTGATTTACTTCGTTTCGTTGGGAACAGTAGACGTCAAAGGAGAGATCAAGATCGAGATGATCATTGGATTATTGAAGAAGGATAAGTCATGCTGATTTTTGTGCCGACTTCATATAGTTCCTGAAAAATTACATCTACTTTACCCTAAGACCTTATCAGGAAGACTGGAAATGTCCAACGACCTCCGAGCGGAAGTCGAAGTGAATGACGCACGTAAACTTGAACAGAGGCTAATCGACATTGAAGGCGTCAAAGGATTATCCTTGATCACTTTAAGATTAGAAGCTATATGTAATCTCGGTTCCACGTCTGGTTCCTCCTATCATCCGGATCTGCGAACTCGGATATTCTTTCTTTATCTCCTCCTGGATCGCCTCACGAAGGGAGAAAAGAAGTCTCTAGTACGAAGAAAGTTACTGGTGGTGTGACTTTACCACCACCGAATCTGAATCTGGGTCCAACGATAAGAGAAGATATGAATGATGAAGAGTTGATAGCGATCATTGAGAGTCTGACCGGTAGATGTGAAAATGCTTTATCTACTCTGGTAAGTTACCTATTATCTTGCGTGATACACGATTATATGATTGTACGATTGAGTGAGCTGATTTGGGTCTTTGTGATTAGTATTTGAAACAAGTTGGCGGGTACTCAACTGTCATGTCTGCTCTGGAAAAAGCCACTAGAATAGATTCGAAATTGATTACTCATGCGCTGTCATTGATGAATGGTGCGTTTGGAGGTTGAACAGAAAATGAATAAGGTGTTACGTAGGAGAAGGGAAGAGATAAAGATTTCTTGATATGTTCTTTCTTGTTATTGGATGATAAACGTGTTATCGTGTTTGTACTATTTCTTATGCTCTGTGTCTTTGTCTTTGGAATGGGTCGGAATTGCGGAAAAGGAAAAGGAGGATCCGCATTTGCAATTTTTAATTCTTCATTCTCGTTTTCATGTCATATGTCTCGCTCTGTTATGTTTTCCTTTTGTCGGCTTGTTCTTTAGTTTCTGGTTATGGATATCGATTTTATAGTTTATCTTGACATTAACACACAAGCATAATCACGCACATGAAAATGCATTGAATTTGATACTACACTTTGTTCCGCAATGGATCAGTATGCGAATCATGGACTGGTCCGTAATGATCAGCGGTCTATACTTCAACACAAAAATGGATATTTACAACCAGGCAAAGTATATGAATATATGTACAACGGTAATTTCTGAAGATTGAGATTAATCTGAGCGAGTCGAGAGGACTTCAATACCTCTCCTGGATCTCTTTTATCTTCTTTCTCTCAAATTTGTATACCCTATCCTCGAGGTATTGTAATTGATGATGTAGATCGATGAACAGGTCGGATGTGGTTGATGTCTGAATGACACCTGGGTTAGCTTGCCATATTGAACGATGTGGTGTATCCGCTATGACCATTCAACTTACAAATTCATTATATCTACCTAATAAGGTATTCAATTCCTTTTTCAATTTTGATAATTCCCTCGAAGTGTTTTGAGTTTGTTTAAGCGATGATACGAGATTGGGTTTAAGTGGAAGTAGTTCTAACAAATGTCATATGCAATAAGTAACTCTTCTTACTGTTGTTCACTTTTCCCGAGCTTAAGCTATTACTCACCCTCTAAATTCCCACTTCCTTGAACATCTTTGTTCTTCAATAAATCAATCTCCCTCAAATCCCTTTCTGCACCTCTGATATCGCCATATGCCTCCAATACCATAGTCAATTTGATTGCATCAGGTAACAAATTCGATTCAGTGATCCTCTCGTTTTTGTTCGATTCAATTGAATCTTGCTCTTGGTCATTTGTCAAGGTAGTTGTAGTAGGTGGGTTGAGTAATGGAAGATATTGATCATCTAAATATCCAGGATGAGTACACTGGTGATTCATGTTACTATAAGCACGAAGGATCACTCACACCCATCCAATAACCTCTTTATACCCTCACTCTCACTAGATAACCTCTCGAATATCTCTTCAGCCTCTTGTATCTGCCTAATAGCAGATTTCGAAGATTCCCCTTTCGCTTTTCCTCGAGTGAAGGACGGCTGGTCTACTATCGAAGGAGGGACACCGAATAGTTGAGCTTCGAGGGTACGTAATCTGATATCCAGCGGGAGCAATGGAGAGTCGGAGTTGGTGGATGACATGGTTGATGTATGAGCCCAGTCGTGGATGAATTGGCTGCAGTCCTACTACGCAAGATGTGGATGTCAAGAGTTGAAGAGCAGAACGAAGACAGTAACCGCACTGATCGCTCTCGACGCGTTTGTATACAGCAGCGTTACCCAGTCCCGCCTTACGGCCGGTACCTGACCTAACCTGTATTTAGCCAAGATGACTACTGGGAATCGAAATGGTTCGGGCATGTGCGTCAACGTCAACAATTTTGAACGAGTCGATGATGAATACTACTCACAACACAACACTGCAGGTAGCAATCATTCCTTCCTTCATTGTGGAAGCTCACTTTCCTTGTATCGTCCTGGGAAACTCCATAGTAGCAACAAGCCACGACATAGACATAAAAAATAGACAGAATGAGCACTTCCCTATCATCCAGACCGTTATTCGGGGGAGCCATCTCACTGGACTTACCGGCGGATTACATCGATGCCAGGTGAGTTGTCCTTTCCAGTCTAGTACTACCGGCTTAAAGCCCAAAGCTGATCCGTGGGTGTTCGCTGCAAAGTGATCTACGTCAGATTCCCGATAATCAAGAGGTATTCTTATCGTCCACGTCAGACACTGCGATCGTACTTGAAGTACTGGGGATGGTGGAAGATGGATTGGCAAGTACAGATCTATGGGAAGCGATCAAGTGGGTCCACGCCATAAAACCCTTTCGAACGATATCCAAGCTAATATCTATACTAATTGGTAGATTTCACTTCTCATCCATAGCTCACGATAACGCCTCTCTCCACTCAACGATCCTCACCCCTCCTCCCTCTTCATCCATTCCTTCTCAACCATCAGACGAATCATCAGCCACCACTCCCCAACCTTTGATATTAGGCGGTACACAGCGTATACATAAATTCTCACATAACCCCACCGGAGCACCTCGTCCAGGACATGAAGACGATACACCCGATGAAGTTTGGATTGGCGTCGCTCTATGGAGAATATGGTTGGAAAACCAACAGACGGGAAAGAAGAAAAAGGCAGACCTTGTTTTGAGCGTTAATGTAAATCTTTCTGCAGAGGGTGGTAAAGGGTTGGAGGAGAAGGAAAGAGTAGAGAAGTGGTTCGTCGGGGATTGTGTGAGGAGTTTGAAGGTTTTGGATTTTGGGTTGTTTGGGTATACCGATTAAGAACATGGATCGAAGAAAACGATGTTAGAATAGATCAATCAGTTGGATATGCTCAAAGCTGAATGGAGCTCTGCAATTCTAGACGATCGTTTCACCCTCGTTTGACACAGGCAAGGAAAGGATCAAGATCACGTCGTATCAAATGCCCATGATATCATCTGTCAGATGATAGCGAGATTATCATATACATATACATATCCATCCTAGGTAGATCGATATAAACTTTCAGTACTACAGATAGATATGCTCGCTATGATAATGCATACATGAATTGCACTTCCATGTTCGTATTCTTCGTATAATGATGCATACAAGAGAGGACAGGTCTTGACTTTTATACAATAGAAAGGAAAAAACCAGGTATCATTATCATGCTATATATTTTCGATCTGAAACCATCAACGCTCGTCATAACATCACAAACTCCTATTCGTATCATCATCGACTTGACATTTGCTTATATCTCACACAGTCACACATCCCCTCTTACAACACGGTTCGCTCATTTCGTTCGACTCAGATAACGACTAAGCCAAATATCGATAAGAACCCATATCGCTCGTTCTCTCCAAATACTCTCTCTGCAACAAGCAATCATTTCTCATCAGCATCATTCACCCTTCATATACAACATGTCACACTTACATCTATCAGACCTTCGATCCGTTTTTTGATCAAAGACATGGAAGGACTGAACCTAGTCGATAATTGATGTGCCACCTCTGATATCAAATCATTATGAGACATCTGTTTACGATCTTTCATTATTCTAACTATACATGCCTGTTCAACCAAATCGAAGATGATCAGTTTTCTATGCTCATTGAATTATGTATCTCAACGAACGGTGGATTGGGAAGTGAAAGTGGAAGTGTAGACCTACCTCAACCTGATGTCTCCTCTCTTCATCAACCATCTCCTGCGTCTCCTCCCTTTCTTTGGTACTTTCAACTTTACTTGCAACTTGCATGATCTTGATCCTCGCCAAGGGAGATGTGAAACTTTCATTAAATTCAAATTTGTCTGTTGGATTTATATCTCTTCCTTTAGGTATTTTCGTCAACACTCTAAATTTACCGCAGGCTAGAGATTGAAGGGTACGTATCAGGTCGGGGTCAGGTAAATCGGTTGATGTTTTTATTTCCTACAAAAACAAAAATATCACATGAGCATTTAAAAAATTAATAGGCTGATCCATAGGGAAGAATCCATCTGACCAAGTAAGGAGTGATGATCCTTTTTGGCCTTTTTGGGCAGTAGGACTTACAGGATACGATAAAGTCTCTCCACTCTTTGTATCTTCAAACAACAGCAGTACCACCAACGCATGAGTAGACAAGTTCAAATCGTGCGTCCTAGTCTTAAATCTGACTTTGACATCGGCTGTACCCAAATTACCTTGCCAAGTTAACCTTCGACCTGAATGTCTGGAATCGTAATATTTCTGAAAAGTTTCCATGGAAGGTTGAAGTGCAGCAGGAAATGTACATGTTGTGGTGGCTACTATCGGTTGAGGCCAGTAAGATGCTGTAAGGACGTTAACAGTCAAATCGATTGGTAAGGCCTGGACAGGCAACATTAGTACAATAAGTTTCTTATAACGAGGGTCAAACGCTACGCTGTGCACTCACTCCATGTCGGGTCAGATAATTCCTAAATGAGTTGGCACTTTCATTACTCAATCTCATATCTGTAAACATCCCTTCGAGTTTCTGAGTGAATTGGAATCCCCTATCAGACGAAACAGAAAACACGAAATATGTCAGATCGAGCTTACTCTCCCTCCATTTGTTCCACATGAATCAACAGACTTACATTTCCATCTTGAGTTTCGTGACCATCTGTTTCTCCGAATCGTCACTCGCACTCCTAGCATACAACAATCTTCTCGCCAGGTGATTCTTGTAATATCTCTCGAATTTATCTTTATCAGACAAAAACCTGAATAAGACAATGGTCTTTTCCAATGCCGATTCGATCTCGCTGTCGGACCTCTTGAATTGGAGAGAGAAAACCAGCGCATCAGCTGAGTACATTATTGTCAACTGGACAATTCACTCACTGCTTTCGTACCCTTCTTGAGATTCTCGTCGATGAACAAAGATAAGTATTCGGGTGCACGTGGGTTGGCATTGATGAATGATTGGAATGCCTATAGGAAGACGATGGACATATCAGCTAAATGTTTTTACCGTGTGAAACTCTTTCGTGATTGAAAAAGTTAAGAAAGCTCACCTCATTAATCGAAACTTGAACCTGTTTATCACCCATGAAAGCAGTTTCCAACAAGCCATCAAACTTATCTTTCAGCTCTAAAACATCTTGAACCCATTTCAAAGCGGAAGTTAAAGCATTATTGGCCGGTGAAGTAGCTTTTGCCTTTTCCTTGCCTTTACCTTTCCCATCTTCGGCAGCACCATCATCATCTTGACCTAATGTAGATGGACCAGGTTGTTCCAACCTTTCTTGATTGACCGCTTTCCCCCTTTCTTCAATATCCAATCTCAGAGCATTCCTCAGAGATGTCTTTCCTTGATCTTTAGGTACTTTAAGGAAAAGGACGTATAACCGACGTAAATCACTTATTCGATCTGAATCTAACATCGTTACCAATCCACTTCCTGGCATATCTAAGATGGTCTGTAAATGCGGTGTGAGCAGATTTGCTACTAGAAGTTCCTGTAATGCGTTGTGGGTTACGGTAGATAGGTAATGGACTGTACGATCTGCTTCCTCTGCCAGACGACGTTCGACCTAATAAGGAAGCAATAATTGCTTTAGCTCATGAATCCATCTTCGCATTCACGATGGCGTCCCGGCAGGATGATGAGAGCAGACGAGAGACATTTCACTTACCCTTCTGAGATATGACGCCGCATCACCTTTATCAAGCTCATCAATAGCTTCCAACTCGTAGAATTCCGCTGATCTCTTCAAGAACTCAGGTTCGAAGTCCATCAAGTAAACATTCTTCCCACCTTCTCTTTCCGATACATGCAGCCTGAGTAATATATCTGTACATTCTCTGATTGTCGATCGGGTGATTGTCTCTCCATCCCTTTCTAATTGGACTTGCGATAGTAGCGTTGATATCAAGTGAGTGTGAATTGGGTATTTGGACGAACGGATGATATGTAGGAGAAAGAGGGTGAGACCGACATCGTATATCAATGGTAAGCCATTAGCTGTCGAGTAACCTTTATCCTACGGTCATACAAAATATCAGTCCTATTATCTCCCCAACAGTCGATATGTAGCTTGATACTAAGCTATTAGTCAACTTACCATATATTTCAATATATCCCTTATCTTCCTCATCGAGCCTGTATGATCCTCCCAGGCGCTCTTTATAGCTTTCAAGAATCTATCACCTTCCAAAGCTCTCTCTATCGCTTCTGCTCCACCACCCAATTTACCTGCTCCCCTCGTACCGCCCGACCTAGGGAAGGTAGGTACGATCTTCTCTTCTGCTAATCTGTCTAGGTATTCCGATATCAATGCTTTTACTCCGTTATACAGCTGGTCACCGTCTACCATCATGCCGCAGCCCATTTCAGATGAGCATATCACCCAGCGGAGATGGAGGGAATGATACTCACGTTTATGCAAAACCATGTTATACCCATACCTATAATGTTCCTCATAAGATAGTTTCGACGCGTTATGATTCTGGATCTCCCTGATGGCATAGGCAAGCTTCGCCCATGTATCTTTGATGGGAGTTTCCGAAGTGGGCTAAGATGGGGTACGGAGTCAGCTATCGGCTGTTCTGTGGTGAAAGGAGAAGCTGTCTTACTCGTTTGGGTGGTCGCTATATAACGGCAACAGATACCTTGAATCAGCATGATCATTGGGATGGGCCGGAGCAGTTGACTCACGATCTTGGGTTTGCCCCTTCGAGCAGCTCCCATTGACATTGCCATGGTGATGGATCTGAGTTTTTTGACCACTCGGGAACTGTCCGAGGACTCTCTGGGATATCTGACGAGTGTGACGAGATTTTAAGAGATGAAGAAAGTTGGAATGATGATGATGATGGTGATCCACCAAGTCACGTTGTCGCCGCTCGGACTTTTTTATCCGAACATCTATCTCCCGTTGACTATAACATTTCTCTCATCTCGACTTTTTTATCCTCTTCTTGGTTTCCACATCTCTGCATATACCATCGATACCAGCTACTACACCAGCCATGTCCAGTGCACAACGGAATGCACTGTATGTACTACGTATGGTATGGAGGGACCCACAAATACAAATACCACTCGGTAGAAGATCAGTATCCACAGCAACAGCAACTGTACCTCTCACCATACAGCCTGACCACTCATCTTCAACCACCTCTACTTCCACACCCCCATCCACATCTCCCATCGACAACGACCATTCACTCTTTCCTATCGATACATCATCAACCACGTCGACACCTTCATTTCTCGAATCGGAGTCTGATGAATATACCACTGCCAATCTCCTTCTTCCCGAGAGACAACTCCATCCAGAACCTATCCCTTGGCCTACTCTATTCCCCAATTCCAACGTCATTACACCACAGTCTAAATTCTGTGATCCGATATACAGACTAGTCGCTAGAGATCGATACAAAGATGCTCTAACAATATACAAAGAGATCTTGTCCCACAACACCAGGATACAGAAAGGCTTGTTGGGACATTCGATAAGAATACAACATCGACATGAATATTTGAAACCTGCCATAAGATCTTTAGTCGAAGGTGATCATCAATCTACTTTGTTATGGTTGAACATCTATCCTAATAGACCAGCAACCACCAACCATCCTGTGTTAAAAGAAATCTGGAAACCTGTTTTGGACATGGTGATTAATGAAAAAGAATCGTTCAAGGAGGATCCTCAATTTTTACAAGAGTTTATGGTATTAGTTGGAAAGAAAGGATTATTACCTACTTTCCTACCTCAGTTATTACCTCATTTGACCTTCGCTTTCCCACCTGAAACCTCACTTAGGATATTGGGAGAAAGCATAAAAGCATATGTGAATACGACTACTTCGGATAGTTCCCAGACGGAACGAGCGAGATATCAAAAAGATATCGTTCAACCTCAACTTGTAGCTTGGTGGGGATCTTATCTGAGAAAATTGATTATAGCTGGATGGAAGGAACAAGCTCTGAATCTAGTACATAAGAAACCTTTTGGTGAATCTGGAGAATGGGATGATATCACGAGGAAATTCATAGATGAAGAATTGTTGGAGGTTGGACGTAAAAAGAAAGATGAATCACTTCGAATAACGGATACTACCGATATCATCCAACGGATTCGAGCATCTTTAAGAGATTTACCTACACCGACAGAATTAGCTACATTGATCAGAGCGTTGTCACATCCTCTCATCGCTCAGGAGCATCCTACTCTGTTGAATCGGTTCAGATCGAGATTCATCCGACCACTTTCAATCGATCTCCAAAGGAGAAGGGATACACCTACTATTCAAAACAAATCATGGATCCATTCGGAAATCATCAATCTACAAAAGGAAGGATATCATCATCAGGCTGTAGATCATTTCAGAGAGAATTTCTTCTGGGTCGGATTACCACCTCTCGAAACGATTTATGAAGAACCGAAAACTCCAATAGGTAATCCGAGATCGAAGACCCTACCGAACATTCAATTGATAACTACCATCATACCATCAGTGATATATACATTACCACGACCTAAATCCAAGACAGTCAAACAATTCTATTCGTCATATATGTCTATGTTAGAGACCACCCCACCATCCCTTCGACCAAACCAAGTTACATATTCGACGTTATTGAGAGAATTAACTCATCATTCGGGATCGATGATTGGATTGTTATCCTTAAGGGGATTGATAGAAAAAGGAATAAATCCCGGACAGGAGAGTTATGCGGCTGTTTTGTATGCTTTGGCTGGACGGAGACACCCTGAGCAGATGTGGGATCTCCTCGACCAGGCGGAGAAAGAGGGGATGGTGGGATTAAGAACTTATAGAGGTCTACTTGCGATACTGGTAAAGACGGGGTTGGCACGAGAGGCAGAGAGGGTGTTTTGGAGGGCAAGGGAGAAGACGGGAAGGGAGGATGTATTTGATGAATTGGATGTGAAGTAGGCAAACGCTGCGTGTTTCCGTAGATTGGATGTATAAATAAAAGTATTTTACATGCAACGATTTTTCGTATCAAATCATAATCCATCCACTTCTTCCAATCAACACTCAATCAATAAGGATCAATAACGCTCAGGGCAACGACATACAGTACATCAAGTTTGTAAAAAAATTGGTTTGTTTCGCTTTTTACAGCAAGGAGACTTTCGTCACCTTTGTCGGTTGGTCCCAGGGCTAGGCGACCACCCAGGAGGCGCAGATCACAGCGTGCGGGGTCAATTCCCTCAGATGTCCTTGCACCATGTGCAACTGGGCAAGCCCCCGATCCGTCTTTCTACCTCCTGGGTTGGATAAAGGAATGGGAGCGCTTATCCCCTCCCGCGGAGAGGTAAGTACCGACGAAGTGACCAAATTTTGAAGGACCAAGTGACGACAAGTACTATAAACAAGTTATGTAGTACAGCTCCTGATAGGCTCCATACTAAATGTACCGCCGCAAGTTCCTTTTGTGAACCCATGCATGGCGACTTGGAGTTAAATCGCGGCATGAAGGAGGTGTACGTATGTTGAAAACCGTCGTTATTCCCTACTTTGCCACATACTCACAGCCACAACTCAACTTTGGTCACTGGTGCCCCATTCCCATTCGACTCCCTTGGTTGTTGATAATTCGACAATCCCCTGTCATCTGATAACGCTCATCCATGATCTACTGCAACAGCACTACATCCCAGCATCTCTACACCAGAATGACCACTCCACCCTCTTCTACCGCTATATAACGCAATCTGCGTCGAGCAAACGACAATGACCGATTTCCTAGGAGATAGTCCACCTAGACCTACCACTGTCATTCCAGGTCAATGGATCATCCAGCTCCCTTCACCTGACACGCAGATATACATCCACAGATATAAACGGGCTCGTCTAGATAACGAAGCAGGACCGTCAAATTACGAACTAGAGGATGTCATACTAGACCCTTTCGAACGAGCTTGGAGGAAGATCAATGATAGCCCAAATGATCAAATATTCAGTGTCAATAACCTGGAACGACCTTGTGCTATCATATCCCAAACACCTGTTGAGGAGAAGAAAGAGAAGGTGTTATGGTTGTTCACCACGGATGATGATGAGATTGTACCTCCAGATGGCCTTGAGGGTGAGTTCTCTCAGAACATACTAAATCATGCTGACATACATTCCTACAGAAATCACACCACATCTTCTACCAATAAGTATCACTCAATTGGTCACTTGTCCCAAACATGGCCATGAACCCACATGTCTTGATTCGCAACCTTCCTCGGACACGAAATCAATGTGCAGTGTCAGTCTTGATAATTCGCAAGATGTCGCTCGTCATTTAGATTTGCTAGCTTCCGCTTTAGCTGAGAAGATGGCTTGGAAGAGGGGTACTAGACTTATCATGGACTCGAAATCCCATCTGTGAGTATGGCTAGACTCAATTTCCAAGACTACGCTGACCTGCTCTTCACCAGTCAAAGTTCACTCAAAGCAAATATACGACCAATCTCATCCTCCCGAATGCTTCTATCGGTCAGACCGTCCACACACCCCATCTCGACCTCTCCCACCACTCCCCCACCTCTTCGACTCCTCCCTTTGGGTCTTTCAGCTCTACATATATCCTCTACATCTCCTACATCCACACAAGATCGTCATCTTGCATTGACATTCGACTCAGCCTTAGGACATACATGGAAACATGGTCGATCGGAATCTCGTACCCGTTCTCAAATCACTGGTGAAGCATACTCAGATTGGTCGATATATTGGGTACCACTATCCACACCTCCGTCATCTAAAGGGAAACTCACACCCAGACAATTAGTAGAGAGGTGGAAAAATTCTCAGGGGGTATTGACCATTTGGCCAACTCACCTTTCTGAACCTTACTTCACTACAAGATATCCCAAGGGAAAGAAATCGGTGGTCCGACCGCTTCAACCTAAATCATCGGATTTACTTGATATTTCGACTGGTGTATTCGATTTCTTATCCAGCTATAAGGAGCCAGATCCACCACTGGAGCACGAAGATGATGAAGATGAAGAAGCAGATGAGAATATAGATGTTGAATCAACAGTCATAACTGCTGAACCTGAACCTGAACCTATTGGGATTGATGGAGGAGGATCGGAGAAAAGTGATATGGATGATTTATTTTCTGAACATTCCAATTCCAATTCCAATCCCAATTCACCTGCACCTACGATACCATTACCCATACCCCCACCAGATCCAATACTAGACCAAAATGGTCTCGAACCTATTTCGATCTCAGTAGACGAGGACGATACGACGAACTTCATCAGTATGAACATAGACATGGACATGATTAATGAGAACCGTCATTTATCGAGAAATGCTTCTACTACGAATGGTTTGGATAATGCTCAGAAAGAAGAGATGGTCACGGAAGATGATTTTGCTTTCTTTGATTCGCCTACAGATCAGATAGCAAACGAGGGTGAATTTAAGGAATTTGCTCAGGAGAATCAAGTGGCGGAAGACGATACGATGATTTTAGAAATGGATCTACCGTCTGTGTTGAGCGTACAACCTGATCTCACCTTGAATATAGAACAAGATCTGTCGCAAAATCAGACATCCACACAAGATGCCGCTCTTCCACTTGAAGCTCACGATCTACCTACATCGAGCTCTTACCTCAACCCGACACCTCAAGTGAATGATGAGAACATGCCTCCTCAAGAAACACCTCATCCAATTGCTGCCGATGTGACGGCACTTCCCCCTCAACCACCTTCACCAATTCCATTGCCTTTCCAGCGGTCGACCAACGACCTCATCCCACTTTCATTCTCCCCTCTGCCTCTTCTTCCCATATCCGACTCGCCGTTCCCCTACTCTCTTCCTACTCCAGCACCTACACCTTCAAGCCTAAACTGGGACCTGGTCGAAAGGCTCCAACCGCCTAAAACATCCGTCCCTACTTACGCAAATGATTGGAAGATGGACGAGGAAATATCTGAGATTGACGAAGAAGAAATGTACACTGGTCCACCAACACCCGAATCAGCTTATACCTCATCTGACGAAGATGAGCGAAATACCGTTATCAATGACAAGAAGAGATTATCGGAAAGTAATGGTACAGAAATTGAATTTTCCGGTGTGAGATGTATAGCTTCGGAATGGGTTTATCTCGCTTACGAATTTGGTTATGGGGTCGACGGTGATCGATTGAAGGAGTTGATGAGGGATTGGAATCCTTCTTGGATCAGGAATATGACGGTGTTACCGCCTACTCCACCTGCAGAGGCGGTAGATAGAAGTTGGAACAAAGGGCTAGATCTGACGAGATTTGTCAAAGAGATGATAGGCAATAGAGCTCTGAGGCAGATGTTGGATTATTCGGATAACACAACTTCAACCATTCATAGTGATATGATGGGATTGTTGATACTTGATGGAGGTATCACACTTTCCGATCTCAGTAAGGGTACGTCATCTACTACTTCCTCTGATGTGCAGAGTGATACTGATATTGATTCCTGCGGATGTAGAATCGAAACAACGCTTTCTGCCACAACCTCACATCTCAGCTGGGTATCATAACTACACTATCAACCTGTCCATCCCATCACTTCAGTATTGGAGCGAACTTGGCTTACAGCCTCATGGTGGATATAAGGATGTAGAAGCCATAATACTGTGTGAGGATACCGATGAAGCGAGAGGGAAGGGGAAAGAAACTGGTATAGGTATGAAAAGGACATGGGAGGTGAGTCCTTCATCATTCATTCAATCATAGAATCGAGAATACTGACAGTTCTGGTGATTCAGGAATTACACTTGGGAAGTCATCATATAGCTGAGATTGGTGGTGCAACGCAAGGCGTCATTTCCGTCCCTGCTTCAGTATTCTCAGATGCGGTCGGTGAGTTTATCAAATTTCTGGGACTACATGATAGACTTGTGCTCAATTTCGTTTGAACTAGCGAACCTGATGAACCAGTCCAATACCCATACCGTCCTGTACATCCTCCTACCCCCCTCGACCACCATATTATCATCCCTCCTCAACAGTCTATTCAATATCTCTCTTTCACCTTCGTCATCTACCGTCATTCAGCTTGTTCCGCAATGCGCTCTCAACCCATCATGTTATCGGGAAATTGCATTTGAAGTATACGACAGAATGTCAGAACCCGTCAAAGAAATCAATGCTCGATCAATATCTGATCCTTATGGATTATCGCAACCTTCCACATCGGATGATCATCTCACACGTCAGGCATTTACCTTGGCACGAGATGAAATCCCCACGCCGGAATTTAGCATGTCTTGGCCTCTGAAATCGTACGATGTATTGAATAATCATCGATCTATACATGCCGTGTACGATTTCGATGAGGATTTAGGAGTGATGATGGGTTTCATAGTTGATGATCTTGGTGAATTGTTTGATTGGATGGTTTGGGACGATCAGATAGACGTTGGTGTGGATAAAATATGGAAATGGATTAAAGGGAAGAGTGACGATTGGTTGATTAATTGGAGATTGAACGTTATGAGGGTTGGGAAGATGTATAGTGATGAATTGAAAGGTGAGTTGTTGGTCGATGTAGCTTGGACTGAGGACGTGTAATGTTGATTAAATATCTTGGTATTATTAGCTTGGAGAAAGATATTAAACATTTCCCAGGCATCAATCACACTTCTCACTACGTCTTACGATCTCAATGGTGAACCTGACGTCCACGACATGGATGATATTCCTAGACCAAAGGGATTTGCCAATATCCCATTAACCACTCTAAACGATCCGAATTCGCAAATTGTCGATTTGTCCCTATCAGCTCAATTGACTACTTTACCTTCAGTCAAATTACCCATCGATTTGGAAGTACCGAATCGCAAAGATGATGAAGAAGTGGAGATTGTTTATCCAGTATCATCATTTATCCTTACTCACCCTTCATCATTACACGAGAAATATCGATCAACGGTGTATAATCTCCTACATCGTAATCAATCGCATGGGAAGAGAGATCTGGATACAGGGATGGAGGATGAATTGGAAGAAGAGATATATAGGATTGGATGTTTGATTGAGTCCAGATGGGGAGTCAATGGTGGATTGGCTGGATTGATACGGGTCGGAATGAAAGGTTTGAGTAGTTTAGCACAAGGCGGAAGTGATTGATTAGTTGGTTGATTCTGTATGTATATTAGCGGATAGGATCATCTATGTTGTATAGTCTGATGTGGGCATCGTATCATATCTTATTTCGATCTGTTATGCACGATAACACTGTACATGTTGGATTGGATCGTCAACCAGACTGTGTTATATCTACTAGGACTGGGAGCACCTCCACTTATCGAAGGAACGGAACAAGCTGGAGGATGATATCATCCACTCGTACTCTACTCGTAAACAAACTCCCTCTACTCAGTCAACAATATCATTGTCTATATATTCCATCCTCCCCAACATAATCTCTCCAAGACGGACATCTCAATCGCCAGTATCTATCACAATGTTAATATCCCCATCCAAGATCCATTCCACCTTGACTTCCCTCCTCTCGCCCTCTTCATCCGACGGACCTCATACGGCACTGTTAATTTACCCGAACGGCCATCTGGTATCTTCAGCATGTGTAGACGAATCATCCACATATGACGACCAGGATCAAGTTGAGAACCAAGATGGTACTGTAGACGACGAGGATGGAGATGAGGATGAAGATGAGGAACCATATTTGGAGAGACAGGAGAGAACAAGGTTGTTATTGGGATTGGCTAGTCAGTGGGCAAGGGATGATAGTGGTAAGATGGAGTGTGAGGTGAGTCTATTCTTCATACTCAAACATACACTTTTCACATGAGCTCTCTTGATACATACTCCCTTTCACCTTTCGAGCTGCGAGGTGATAGTGAGATGACTCTACACCCAAACTGACTGTTGGTTATGTATTTATAGCTTGGTAGACTCCATTTCACTTACATCCCTCTCCCACCCTCCGACCCAGTCTCTTCAATAGGTAAAGAATCGCTTCCATCCGTCAAACCCCAGAATGTAGATGGTTTCGTACTGGTTCTGAACGCTACGAAGGAGGTAGATTGGAAAGTACTGGTTTCCAAGGTGAGTGCAACGATACAATTTCCCTCTTGCCTCCTTGTTATATGGATGGCAATGCCAATGGTCATGATATCATCTCAAAATCGAGCATTTCATTATGCGAGTCTTGTTACAGTAAAAGCTAATTGTTCTACTGCATTGGTCACATTTGTATCCATTAGTCTGAAGAATTCGTAGATAAGTGGAAATAGTGTAGAACACCTTGATCAAGACCGCAACAACCTAATAGACAAGATTAAGCAACCAAACCAACTCAACCCACCGATATCCTAGTTCGAGGATAAGGGGACTCTTCATGTGAAGTACAGATAGTGAAATATACCATGCATAAGTTGTATATCCAATCTCTTGTCTATTTTTCTTTTTCTGCTTTATTCCTATTCCTTATCTGGCAACCATGAAATCACATCAACCACTCTTTCATTTGCTCATCTGTCAAATCAGATCTGTCCAACAGCACATCCATCACCTCTCAAATCCGACCCGGCCGCCCAAACCCTCCTTCCATTCGGATCAATCACCCTCTGAATAATCTGCCCTTTCCCAGCTATCGACCTAGCATATCCACTCGCAACTTCACATCGATGTCCCAAAGCTCTCAATTCATCGACAGTCTGGGGAGAAATACCATCTTCGAACCATATTTCACTATTTATATCGCCCGCTCCAGCCAGAGAACCTTTTTTGGAAGTATCCGGTAGACCAGCTGAGATGCAGAATCTGGGTGCGTCAAGAGAAGCTTGTGGGGAGAATCCACGTAGTTTGTTTAAAAGGACTTGGACGTGGCCCTGGGGTTGCATAAATCTATAAGTAGGTCATCAGCTTAAGTAACGGATATTCTTCTCCAGTATGTACCAAGATGAAACGGGACTTGAAAAAAATAAAATAAAAGATATTACTACTAACCCTCCCATCACTCCGTATGACATCAACAGCTCTCCATCCTGAGTGACCATGGCAGGTATGATCGTATGATAAGGTCGTTTACCACCTGCTATATTATTAGGATGACCTTCCTCTAGCGTAAATCCGGTTCCTCTGTTCTGTAAAGTAAAACCTGTCCCTTTGGGGATAGCACCGGTTCCAAAGCCTATAAACAGGTATCAGTTTTATGACCGATCGCTACGTGATGTCAGAGTCAGACTTGACATACCAGCATAATTCGATGCAATGAAAGAACAACTGTTCCCATCTTTATCTGATGTTGCCAAGTACACTGTATCGCTCGAGTTGATAGGATCCCCATGAGTGATTTGACCTGCTTTCTTAAGATCAATCAGAGCAGCTCGCTTGTTGAGGTATTCCTAAGACACATCGAGTGTCAGCATGGTTATATTCATGGTCTAAGATCGTCGTATTGTCTAAATTACTAACCTTTGATAGAAGCTCTTTGACAGGAACGTGTACTACTTCGGGATCGGTCACATAGTATCTAGCTGTAATTGATCATATACATCAGCTGATATCGAAACAAAGACACCCAAATACCAGCTGAGAGAGAATCACTCACTGTCTATAATCCCCAACCAATCAAATGAACCAAGAAAGAAAGACTGTTAGCATCCATGATCACGTGTGCAGATACGATTTCGCTCACCCGCAAAAGCAAGTCTCAAAGCCTCGATCAAGATGTGTAGGTACAAAGTGGAATTATGGGGTAATTCCAAAACATCAATACCGTGTTGACTTTCCACTGCCTCTACTATCCCTAGTGCCACCAGAGCAGTCAGACCTTGACCATTTGGAGGGCACTAGGAAACAACATGATAGCTCAGCAAACCTCACTTGATGGTAAGACATGGAGATACATACCTCCCATAACGATACACCTTGATCTCCCGCATCACCAACTTTGAAATCGTACTTTATCGGCTGGATCACCTCGGCATCACATTCGGCTAGATCATCGAGGGTCATAACTCCCCCACCTGACTGGACGAGATCGACGATGGCTGAGGCAAAGAAAAGATATCAATTACATGTCAAGTGATTAAGACAAGATCTTTCACTGACCTTGAGCGATCCGACCTTTGTAAAAGCCTTCTAGACCATGTTCAGCGACAGCTTCGAAAGTGTCCGCCAGCTCGGAGTGAAGCATGACGTGTGATGCTTTCGGAGGATTCTAGATGAGAATAGCATAGCTATTAGCGAAAAGATTATGGTTCTGTGATGACGACCGCTCACTCCATCTGGCATCATCATTCTACATGTACAAAAAAAAAAAATCAGTATCATATACAGCTGAATGGTATGATATACTCACTCTTTCCAGTTTGGAGATGCGTTCTTGATGAGTTGTTCAGACTTCTGCCACTATTCAAGCCGAAATGACAATCGCTGTTCAGCAATGAACGCGAGGAACCATTGTAGAAGAGGTGTGATGGACAACTTAACTTACAGCATTACTGTTCAACTCATGTTCCGGCACACCCTCCCTAGCCAACCTGATGGCGGGGTCCAAGATCTCCCTCATCGTCAGATTACCGGACCCATACTCTGAGACGGTCTTTAACCATCCTGCTGCTGCACATGGCACAGTAACGGAATTGAGGTTGGTCAGAGGGATCTGGACGTACACGGTGCGGTCAGCTATGAATCACCCTTCTCAGTCTAGAGAGTAATTGCTAGATTTAAAGAGAAGATGTGACATACACTGTCTCCGGTTATACCTTGCTTCCTTAGATATTCCAATGTCAAAGCTTTAGGTGATCTACCTGAACCATTGATACCTTTGACAGACTTGGCATCGTAAAAGAGACAGAAGATGTCTGTATATGCGATGTGACGTGTTAGTCAGTTGGCGAATCCTTACAATCTTACAATGAGCAGATAGATAACTTACCACCTCCGATACCTAGAAGCAAGAAGAGTAGAGAGAAAATGAGCTGGGCTGGCCTCCACTGAGGTGACACGGCAGCTCACCAGTACATGATGGTTCCGTTACATTCAACGCAGCAGCAGTAGCAACAGCAGCGTCGGCTAAGAACATCGAATACGTATGAGCTAACTTTCCTGGAACAAACCTCGAAAGCGAATTAGCTCACCAGCGTTACCACCTTTATTCAGGATCTCCAGACCAGCTTGACATGCTGTACATATCATGATATCAGCTGTACACCCAAGCGATTTGTAGTCGAGCTGAATCACCCACCTAAAGGCTGGGAAGTAGCTACCACCCCCTTCGTGGAGAATACAGTCGACCTTCTCGAAGGGAAGTGAGAGAATTGAGGTTGATAAGAGGGATGAAGTCTGGTGAAGTCTAGAGGAGCCATTATGCTTAGATGCTATCCGTCTATATGCAAATTAGAGTGCTCTGAGTCTATGATCAGGTGGGAGTGGGACCTATCGACTGTAAATGCATTTACTCGTGATGTCCTCTCTCTTATCATTGTTGATCACGTCTATTCGTATCATTCTAGTCTACCGGCATTCATTACCCCATGTGACGGACCGGTCATACCCGAAAGTGGAAATGACCGATGGATGCATCTTCACGAAAGCGATCTATTCGGTGATAAAGAACATATATCGGTGTTAAAACGACCTCTGGACGGTGCCACATTGAAGGTCATTTCACGTAATACCGTTTGTCCTCATCTTTATAGTATTCACTCCACTGTAGCGAGTAGTGTGGGAAATCCTTCGCTGGCTGGGTTGCTTTGGTTGCTGCTGCTGCTGCTGCCTGCTCACTCTCTCACTCTGATACCGTTGGTGCTTGCTTGCTGGGTTTGCAATTCGTGTAAAATATCTTTTATCCTCACATCTATCTTGAGAGGTTCTCTTTCTTCATCCTTCAAAATCAGTCAACATGGGTTGTGAGTATGCTTCGTATGAGGAGGAAGACAGGAAGGTGCTGATCTAGCTTGATTCTTCTCCAATTTTCAACCTATCCATTCGATATTCGATGTTCGCTATTCAACTACCAACCAACAATCCCATTCAACATCTTCCTTTACCCACCTCATCAACCATAATTCGTAACCCACAGCCAACAAGCCTCGAGGTTTACACGCCGCCCGAAAGCTCAGAACTTCCAGAAGGGAGAACCGATGGGCCGACAAGAACTACAAGAAGAGAGCTCTGGGTAAATTCTACAAGACCTCTCCTACTGGTGGTTCTTCTCACGCCAAGGGTATCGTATTGGAAAAGGTGAGTCTGGACCTTTGGACTGTGGTGTGGTGTGAGGATATATCGCATGTGTGGAAGAATTGGGAGGGGTTGGTGGAAGATAGTAAAAGGTAGATCGAAGATTTGGATGGAAAGTGAAGAAATTTCGGATGATATGGAGAACGATTGTCGAAGACAATTGAAGATTGGATCATTACACCCTATGGTCTACGATTCCCTCGAAGTACATCTGTAGATATAAGGATTTAGTCATTATTCAGTCGTTGAGGGAGGACGAGCAGATGTCAGATGCCAAATGAGTAGGAACAACTATACTGACTAATTGATCCAATCACTCAGGTCGGTGTCGAAGCCAAACAACCCAACTCCGCTATCCGAAAATGTGTTAGAGTCCAACTTATCAAGAACGGAAAGAAGGTTACTGCTTTCGTACCCAATGATGGTTGTTTGAACTTTGTGAGTTGGGTTCTCAACGTACATCCTCTCATACACCCGCACATTGTACATATGGTTTTTACCTATCTACTATACATATCCCTTCCCCCGTTTCCTCCTGAGTCGTGGAACACTCTCGCTGACGCTCGAGCTCACTCAAAATAGACCGATGAAAACGACGAAGTTCTCATTTCCGGTTTCGGTCGACGAGGAAAAGCCAAGGGTGATATTCCCGGTGTGCGATTCAAGGTCGTTAAAGTTTCAGGTGTTGGTCTCCTCGCTCTCTGGAAGGAGAAGAAGTGAGTTTTGGATATTCCATTATGATTTATAGCCATGGTCACAATACTGATTTTTGTCGTTGCTTGTGTCCAGGGAGAAGCCTCGATCTTAATCCATTCGTTACAATACCATCAAAAATCCAGCATTGTTTATCGTATTTTTTGGTTTGGACGACTAGGATGCATGTATGATCTGAACCCGACACAAAGTACAGAGATGTTTGATCGTGATGGGCAGATTAAGAATTGGCGGATGAGGTGCATTCTACATTGAGAAAGGAAGTCATCATCGCTCGCATAGGACGATTTGGAGTGGATATATCAATTGGTTCACAGGGAGATGATTGCTTCTGTCATGAGGGCTCGCTGTTGCACTTTTCAGATACTATGCTTGTGAACCTGTGAGTAATTCTATCCCAGGATCCTCTCAGGCGGATCTCAAAGCACTGGCAGCTCTCTCCACTCAGGTCTTAGTGCTGTATAGTTCGCATCCGGAGCTATTGTTACTCCTGCTGAGATCAGACGAATCTCACAGTACGATTCAT
The DNA here is from genome assembly GCF_036810445.1 of Kwoniella europaea PYCC6329. NCBI lineage: Eukaryota > Fungi > Basidiomycota > Tremellomycetes > Tremellales > Cryptococcaceae > Kwoniella > Kwoniella europaea. Next base: position 5,233,035 of record NC_089487.1, read on the forward strand.
TGACTGCACTTGAAATTCTTGAAGAAATTCCGTATCTGCTTCTGAGTGCATCCGTTGAAACACAAAACGTGAAAGTGATGTTTCACATTTCCACTTCTTGATTCTCACCGTTGGTTGTTCACTGTTCATCTGTATGTGTACGGTGTATGTGTGCGAGTCATTGCACAGACCACTCTGCAATAAAATGTCACTATATCATCATGCCGACGATACTCTTCAACTCATTGCATAACTCATTGTATAGATAATAGACAGCATAGAATAGACCTGCATTCGCATCAGCAACCTCATTCGCACCAATCCAGCCTCAGCCTCCTTTGATACCTAACTATCTATCACGTAGCTTACAGATCATTCGACATTCATACAGTCATCCGGCCCTTGCGTCAAATACAAGTCAATTTCGTCTCAAGCTTTGCTCGAGACTATGGCTTTCTCCTCCTTGGCAGATGAACTAGCAGGAGCATTCGAAAATGATCCGTCTCTCGATCAAGGAGAAGGATTGGGTCTGGGCCAGTCGCTTGCAGATGAATTGGAATTGGATTATGAGCTCGAGCAAGGACATGATCATGGGATTAAAGAACAAGGAGAGATACATAGATTGGAGGGTGAGTCTAACGGAGATATATATGGAATTAATTGACGCATCTGATCTCGCATGTTAGATGAAATACAACATCCCTCAACCCCTCCGAGCAGGAATGGTAACTTATCAAAAACTACGACACCTCCCAGGGATGATGCTGGACGCAGAACCGCCAAAACTTCATATGAACCTACCAACCTCGATGATATCTCGCCAAACAGAGGAATAGATCTAGATTTAGAGTTGGAATTGGAACTGGAATACGGACAAAACCATTCATTCTCATCTCAACCTCATTTTCAAGATGAAGACTCCTACAACTACCAGTACGAGCAAGATCACCTTGATAATCTACCTACTACAGCTAGTCCAGTGAGAGTAAGAGGTATACAGAACAAGTCATCTACTAGATCCTTGCGAGTCAATCCCAGATCGTCCGTTCGATCTTTACGTGCCCTGAATGGAAATGAGAAAGAAGAAGGGATCCAAGAAGCTTTGATCATCTTGTCAGAGGGTATATCAGCCAATTCCAGATTGTTAAATTTCTTGCGGCAGATAAAACACCATCATCAAGAAGGAGAAGAGGAGATAGAAATTAGGTTGCAGAGACATCTGAATAGGATGAATGAAGTTGAGCGGACCAGGGATGAGTGGATTAGGGATCTGGGGATTTGGTCGAGAGAAGTTGGATTAGGTGGGTTGGAAGGCAACGGAAGATTGGGTGATGGAGATGATAAGTTGATTGATGTGAGTGAGGAGGATGAGGAGGATGAGGAAGGAGAAAGTTTAGGATGGACAGGGGAATCGATTGTTGATGATAATGATCACTTATTTGAAGGCGAGGAAATATCGAAGAACCCTCAAGTTACTGTTTTTCATGAAAAAGATCATATAAACCCACATGATAGCTTATGCCTCGACGAAGACGGGCATGACTCATCCGCCGCATATTCATCTGATCAATCACCCTTATCACCCATTACCCCATTGAAACACCACCAACCAGCTCAGGATCTACCCAAATTGATAATGGCTATACAAAAAGATACCGACATACTTTTACTTTCTCTGAGAAATTTGCAAGATACGATTCATACCACCACCTCATTCCATACTTCCCTGGCGAGGATGATGAAAGGTATAAGATCTTCTATTGATTCACATCGCGAGCGGGAACATGTAGAAGAACAAGCTAGAAGGAAAATCGAGGAATGGGAAGCAGAAAGATTGAAGATTGGTCTGACTAGGAACAATACTGGAGGAGGGGAAGAAGGATGGACTACCAAGGAGAAGTTGGATAAGGAATGTAGAGAGTTTGAAGATGTATTGGAGTGGTATGGGGATAGGTTGAAGGGGTTGAAAGAAGGTACGAGAAGGGTGGCTATAGCTGCATAGGATAGACTGTTGACTGTGTACTCATGGAATGGGAGGAACTGGCAGATGGAACTTGGCACGTATATAGATATGGTAGTAGATTTACGAAAGGGATTAGATGCTTTGGGATTGGATATATCAATGGACAATGACACAATTATGATAACGATGATGATAATGACCTAAATCAATGACGTCTATACTCTTATCTTTCCTTTTGATTGCTCGATACAGTTTATGCATGGAGTTACGAATTGGAAGTGAAAGAGTACCCGTATCAGTTTGTATCACGTTGTTTACTTTGCTGGAATCAGTGTCAGTGAAATCATGATGAGCGGATACGAGTATCCCATATGGGGTGGGTCCATCGGAAATGACCGAAGGGCATCATGAGCTATGACGATAACGCTATGTTTAGCGATCACACTGCCCACTCATCACATCTCACTTATCGATCTCACCACAAATCATCTTACAATCGAATCATTTATGTTTGGACATGTACATAGCAATCTCTCATACTCTACCATAACAACATGTGTGCTGTAGACGTATAAAGTGACGAACACCGCTCGTATTCTGTTCAGTACATTCCTTCGGTACTCTACATTTGATAATGCCCGTTCACCTTACAACTGTCATCGATCAACCTACGGATTAGGCGCTCTCCCTTACACCATCTGGGAATGGTCAAGTTCTAGTATTATCCCTGGGGTCCAAAATTATCCCACCTCGTATCCTCGTACATCTATAGTGTCTCTTCAGAAATCCCTTGTACAACCAGCCGATCCCTCTCAGACTTACTTACCATCGGCCGATCATATTATCCCACAACATTAAAAATGTCATCGTCCACTCGACCTACCCTCCGCCCCAATCCATCCCTTCCATCCCATCTTAAACCGCCCCATGCTCACATCCTCTCACAGTCCCAATCAAGATCATCTACTCCCACTCCGCACAATCAACAACACAACTACGTACCTTCATTCGACGACGTCGGATTATCTGCAAATGGGATAAACGAGCGAGCCCTATTCTCCGAACATAACACTCCAATTCCTTCCCCTTTACCTCAAACACCCGAAGACCCATTCAATGGGAATGGGACAGTCGATGAAGAAGAAGACGATACACCCGAATGGCGAAAACCTAGTCCCAGATGGTTATACCCTTTCATCCTCGGGGTACCACTGTGTATAGGGATGTCAATCGCACCTAAAGCTGAATTGTTCGTTAATCTAGCTTGTCTTGCTCATCCCCCATCAGCTACGAAGGATTCGACAAATGGTCATCATCCGCGGGCTATCGAAGAGGTATATATCAATCAAGGCCTTGACCATCTAGGGATCTATAATTATGGACATACACCTTTGACCAAAGGGGATCAAGATCAAACACTTGTACCATTACCTATCGATCATCAAATTCAACCCCAACCCAATGGTAATATTTCGATTGGAGACGATTACGTTTTATCACCTGCTGATAAATGGTTCTTGAAATTACAACATGATATATATCAATATCATTTACATCATCCCTCTACCAATTCGTCTAAACATTCACCCGTACTTGGACCTGGACCATCAGGACGACCAGTTATCGTTAATCCACCTGGACCTGAACCTTCCGAACCATTACCGAAACCTGATGAACCGCTTCCCTCCGATCGAGATGATGATAAGGATCATCGAGGACAATCGCCAGTTCCATCAGATGATAAAGATGGAGATAAGCAAGATCATAGGCAGTATGAGGAGATCGATCCGAGATTGTGTAAGAAGGATCCAAAAGTGCAGGCTGCAGCTGCCAAATTGACAATGCGTAAGTTGACTCCACACAAAAACGGAATCAAAGAAACTGATACTGATACTGATCCTCGCTGTGTTGTAGTGATGACCCTCACAATGGGATTGTTATCTGCCTTGACGACTGGTTTCTGGGGTCAAACGTCTGATAAGCTGGGTAGAACTAAGATCATCGCTTTTGTAGAGATTGGTTTGTTGCTCAAGTGAGTAATCGTGATCTTATCACTTATTCTCACAGCAATCCTTAAATTCTATTCTATTAGTAACTCCCAAGCTGACAAGTTCGATGATCTCGTCTAGCGAAATATGTTTCATCGTCGTTGCCAATTTCCCGTACCTCGTTCCAGGTGGATATCGAGCTTTGTTACTTGGACCCACTATCGAAGGACTACTAGGAGGATACAGTACGATCTCAGCTACACTCAACGCATACGTTTCGGACATTACACCCGATGGAAGTCGAGTGACCCTCTTCGCTAGGATTAGCGGTATGTTCATGGCTGGCTTTGCGTTAGGTCCAGTCTTGGGAAGTATGTTGATCACTTGGAGTGGTGATATGTGAGTGAAATTCGCCTTTACCAATAAAAAATGCATATGTGCATAAGCTGATTATACGAATGCTTTTAGTATGACACCATTCTATGTCAACGCAATGATATATACCCTCTACATTCCCCTGATTGTATTCCTTTTACCAGAATCATTATCTTCTCAAGCGCGTCTTCAACTAGCGGAAAATGCCAAACGTGCCAAGGAAGAAGCGAAAAAGAGAGATCAATTAGAGAGAGAATGGGAGAACGAAACTCCCTTCCCTCCTGATGGAACTGAAGGGGAGAGTGATCCACTGTTATCTGGTTGGTCAAGAATATCAAATAATGCTCAAGCTTCGAAAACTCGTAAGAGGACAATAGGAAATTTCAAACGTTTGATAAGGAAAGCTTTTGGGTTCTTGCAACCTTTGAGTATATTCATACCGGTTAAGAAAGAGGGAGAGAGATATAGGGATTGGAATTTGACAGTTGTAGGAGCGGGGCTGTTCTTCATGAGTATGGTATTTGTGAGTGACGCATCTTTGAGGATTATCAATCCGGTGAAGCTGACGAAAGCATTTTCACGTGTTGCGCCATTTGATAGGGTATCATGGCTATAAAAGCGCAATTTACGTTCTACGCCTACGGGTGGACTTCGGCTCAGGTGAGTGGAAGCGTCTGTTTCCTTCCTCGGACAAAATGCTGACTCGTGCTCTGATACCAGCTCGGCCCTTATATGTCGGTTACAGCTTTCACGAGAAGTTTCGTTCTCATTGTCTTGGTGCCAGGTGAGTCGAAGCAATCTCTTCCTAGACCAATGCTGACATTGTCTCACTGATTATGCTCATTGACTGGTATTATCAGTTGTCATGCATTATGTCAAACCTCGATTCCTCGCCAATGAAAAGGATCCCAACGCAATCGCAAACCCAACGATCGAAGAGGAAGCAATAGAAGATCCATCTTCTTCAGCCATTACCACCAATACCACATCCTCCAATCCAGCTACAGCCAAATTCAAGCAACCACAACGATCCGCTCACCTCGATTTACTCACCGTCCGCATTGCCCTTATGCTAGAAACGATCCCTTACCTCCTCTTGGCGTTCTCTCCATCTCCCATGGGATTCGTAGTACTTTCTATGCTATTGACCCTCGGAGGACCTTCCAACCCCGCTGCCAACTCTTTAGCATTATCTCTTCTGCCGGATTCCAACCAATCTGGAAGACTCTTCGGCGCGCTAAGTGTCCTTCATGCCTTGGGAGCCAACTTGATTTCCCCTTTAATGTTCGGTACTGTGTTTGCTTCCACGGTGGGAACGTACGCTCCTACGATCTTTGCGATTGCCGCGGGGTGTTTAATACTGGCTCAAATCTGTATGGCGTTTGTGAGATTGGATAGACATAAGAGTACTGGTAGTGGCAGTCGGGCGGAAGAAGCATTGGGAGGGAGGGGAAGAAGTAGGAGGGTCAAGAGGGTTAGTAGTTCTAGTTTTAGTGTGGGTGGAAGTGGGAGTGGGGTGTCTAGGTCTGGTGGTGGGGGTGGTGGGACTTATGGTGCGGTCGATGATAATGGGAATTGAATCTTCGATCAACGATCATCGATGGTAGTATACATGTAATAGATTTTTTTATCTTAGAAAGTGGAAGGGAAGGTGTCGGCTTTGATAGGATGGGAATTTTGAGGATTCGCGATTTCACAATATCTCTCTGTTGACTATTTTAACTCTAATTCATCTATATTGCCTTCTTCTTCATTCTCTTTTGTACAGTACCTTTTAAGTATAAGTGTCTAATAGTTGTCTTCATTATCTATATATTTACATAATGCTTATAGTATACACGGATGTTGATGCTAATGTTAATTCACGGAATGATATCATACAGTAACAAGTTACCTAGCAGTATGCAGTATGCAGTATAACTCTCTTACCCTAGTACTGTACATTCCCATCTTTATCATATTCATAAAACCCTTTCCCACCCTTCCTACCCAGCCAACCAGCATCAACCATCTTGACTAGTAATGTCGCAGGACGATATTTACTATCACCCGTTTCTTTGTGTAAAACCCTTTGGATATTTAGACAAGTATCTAAACCTATTAGGTCTGCTAGTTTTAATGGACCTAGGGGATGGGACATGCCTAGTTGGAATGTTAGGTCTATATCGTGTGGGGAGGCTATTCCCTAAAAATACCAAAAGAACAGTTAGTATGTTGTGTTTACATAGTACAGTAAACCGAATAGAATGATCGACAAGAAGACAGAAAGACAGAAAGATAGAAGATGGAAACAACAAAGACAAAGATTGCATTGATATGTGTTGAATGGATCGACACACACCCTTTCTAAAACCATTATAGCCTCATTGATCATTGGCATCAATATTGCGTTGGCTATAAATCCGGGTGAATCGGATGAAGTGGTTACTTCTGTAAACAGTTGTGGGTGACAGAATTGGTTAACGTTGATTACTTCCAAATCAAGAGGGAAACATGAAAAGATCTGCTGCTCACCCTTCTTACACGCTTTACCGAATGATTTGGCCCTTTCGAAGGTCTCTTGGGAAGTTTGAAGAGCAGGTATGATCTCGACTAATCGCCTGTTGAAAATACGATTAGATGGCCCATAAGTACGTTGGTATCTTGGGTTATATATGACTTACATGATTGGTACAGGATTGAAATAATGTATTCTGTTTGGTTGAATAGTTGTGTATTAGCTAAAAACTAAAGGATCGGTGAACAACAACGAGAATAGAGGAAAAGAGATCGCTCGACTCACCCTATCACCCTTCCCGAACTCTTCTTACCATCCTCTCCTCCACCCGATCCAGCAGAAGCAGCCAGCTTCGTGATGCTAATACTACTTGTATTACTACCCAATATGATCGAGGGAGGTAAAGTCTGACCTAGTCGCTTGAATAAACCTAATTTCAATTCTGGTATTTCAGGTATAGCCTTGAAAAGATCTATCAGTACCATACCCTTCGCCTTGATCATTACTCTCCATGATTCCATTTGTGTAATTTTGGTACAGGTTCAGCTTACCTCAATAACCAGATCCACATCATCCTTCACACTTCCATCTGCAGTCGATCCATCACCTTTGATCGTACTGAACCTAGATAACGCTTCGTCCGCTTGTTCTTTTGTCAATCTCGATTTCGTCACATCCTTGGATAAGAGTGATTTGTATTTGTCTGCTGCGTTTGATAAGACCGCGGAGGATGGGTCGTAGATCGTTATAGGTATTTTGGCATGGACTGCTGATACGTATCTGCATCAGATATCAAGCAGTACAATGCATCAGTAACTTTCATTGGTGAATGCGGTTTGAACTCACGCTATGCCCAGACCCATCTGACCTGCTCCTATGATAGCTGCTTTTCGGATCGGCTGGAGAACTGTCATATCGAATGTGGAAGGCGGGTAATGGCTACGATAGCAGAATATATGAGTAGTCTATGATCTCTGGTCTATATAGTCTATATAGTCTATCTATGATTAGATCATCTTGCTTTCCACTTACCTACCTCGACCACATGAGCTGGATCACTGGATCATCCGGTACCTCTTGGCACCTTTTTAACCGGATCATATATAGCAATGCTATAGCGATCTGCGTTTCAGGGTAAACTATGGGGAGGGGGGTGTTACGTATGACAATCCACGTAAATGACTGAAAAGTCTGGAATGTATGGTGGTTTTGTATGGTACCACCCTAAAACGGGACGCGCCTTTTTATCATCTCATGTCATACCACACACAGTAAGATCAACACAGGAATATCAACCGCGTAATATCCAAGGTATCGAGGTGTTCCGCAGCGTAATGTGCATGCATGTACAGCATATAACATACTCATTACCATATGACACATACCATATAACATATACCGTATACCATAAGTACTCACATAGGCGACCAAGCATCGTAGATTGATGGTCAAAGGAGGGGTATATTCATCTTCAGTCAACCTTTCAACGTCAATCTCATTCCCTCATTCCCTCATCAGATTAACCGCACGTTCACTCTGGGGTATTTCCGAAACATCACCAACGAGATCAACATCACATATCATCCATATTCCTATCTGACGACATTTACATACGTACGAGGAATCCGAGTCAAGCAAAAAGAGTACCACTATACTGGGTCAATCGGTAGAAAGAAACTCATTGTCGAACTAGACAGACAAGCGGAAACACAAGCCGGAACGACCTAGTAAAGAGAAGCAAGTCTAAGTCTGTGCATCGACACAGGGACAATCTCGAGAGGAAAGTGGATACGAAGCGATATCTACCGATTTATCACTCTTATGGCACAAGGGGAATTCAAGTAATACTCGCACAAGTATTTCTTCGGCTGGTCAATAGAATAACACAACATAAAAAGAGGATCTAATTCCTCTTCTCCCAACCTCTTACACGATGTCATCGTCAACAACATCCTCCATAACATCCTCCGTCACATCCTCAGCGTCAGCCTCAGCATCCGCTGCTGGACTGGTGGATAAAGAGGGAAACTCAAGTTTCAAGATTGTCGGTATATGTTTGGCAGTAGGATCAGGTCTATTGATAGGATCAAGTTTCGTGATCAAGAAGAAAGGTTTGATCAACTCTACGAAGAAATATGGGAATGTAGCTGGAGAGGGACATGGATATCTGAAGAGTTGGTTATGGTGGGCGGGCATGATAACTATGATCGTTGGGGAGATTTGTAATTTCGTCGCTTAGTGAGTTTACTCAGTACTTCTGACAAGAGGAGTAACGGTTGGGCATTACTATCAAATCGATATATACTGAACAACCGTATTCTCACACAGTGCTTTCACAGAAGCTATCTTGGTCACACCGATGGGAGCTCTATCGGTAGTGGTAGCAGCTATCTTATCACATTTCCTGCTGAAAGAGAAATTGACGTTTTTCGTGAGTCTACTTTCTTCACCTCTCTTCTGACTCAAGCTTCGGTATGTTAGGACATACGAGCTAATTTACCACCATCATCTCTTAGGGCTGGATAGGCTGTACCCTTTGTATAATGGGAGCCGTCATTCTCGCCCTCAATGCGCCCGAAGAACAATCCGTGACTACCATCAACGAATTTAAAAAACTATTCTTATCTGTTGGGTTCCTAGTTTGGGCCAGTCTGCTCATTGCTGGAAGTTTGGTTATGATCTTCTTTGTGGCTCCCAGATGGGGCAAGAAGAGCATGTTACCTTACATTAGTATATGTAGTTTGATAGGTGGGATTAGTGTTAGTTGTACGCAGGGATTGGGAGCTAGTATCGTTACGTCCATACAAGGGTGAGTGATGATAAGCCGACTTACAACTCGGTATGAGTCTCTGTGTCGTTTTGCTGACATTTTCATCTTCAATGCTTTAGAAACAACCAAGTGAAGAATTGGTTCTTCTGGTTCTTATTCGTATTTGTCGTGATTACATTGTTAACAGAGTAAGCTGAGTTGGGTCCAAACCGGGAGGTTGCAGCTGACCTGGTCTATATAGGATCAACTACCTTAACAAAGCTCTCGAGCTATTCAAGTGAGTTATACCTATCCCACAAGATCATGATCATACATACGTATACTGAATACTTCATGTAGCACCTCCATGGTCGTCCCAGTCTATTTCTGCTTCTTCTCATCCGCCACTCTTATCACCTCGTTCATCCTATATCAAGGTCTAAAAGCATCTGCTGTCACACTCATCACTATGGTCCTGGGATTCCTAGTCACATGTTTGGGAATTACCTTGTTACAATTATCGAAGGTTGATCCGGAAAGTTTAGACACGAAGTTAGATCGTAAATCGACTATCCTAATGCAAGCTGCTAAACATCAAACTGAAGATGCAGAGAAAGGACAGGTAACCTCGGCGGAAGATCCAGGAATGGATGCTCTTCGAGGAGGTTTTGGAGCAGTTGGGTCGATCATTAGAGCTAGAAGCGTTAGTAGACGAATGTCACAATCTAGTTCATCCGCTACTGGATTTGGCGGGGGAGTAGGAGGAAAGGGGATGTACGGGTATAGTAGTGGGAATTTAAGTACGCATGGGTTAGGTCATTTGGAGAGATTTCAATGTAAGTGGGATACATCTGAAGGTTGGCTTCCTGGTACAACTCTTTCGATACACATAATCAATACTCCAGCGAGTCGCATCAAGAGAACAATTTTGCTGATCTCCCAAAATTCCGCAGTGTCCGATAATCCCATGCCGGCCGACGCAATGGACCAAATCTCTTTACATTCTGCAAAATCCCCTTCTGCATTATCGCCAACGGGAGGTTTCTTACATCAGAACCATCAGTATTTCCCTTCTCCTCAAAGATCGAAGTCTCAATTAAAGGCAAGTTCATTTGAATACATTCCACTTGATATCATTTCGAGTCCTACTCTAAAGTTTGTTTCAAATCCTTATCAAATATTGAATTCACCTTTGAAAAGAGTTTCAAGTGCCACTCTGAAAAATCCTACTACTCCTGCTGCTATTGACAATGCACACGCTAATACTAAGAATTCATCTTCATCAATACAGTTCGAAGAGGCGGATGTAGTTCATCAATATCATTATGGCTCGCAGCCAGATGATGCAGCCGTGCACAGCTATCGCCCTCATCCTTCACCTTCGGGCTTAGGTATGCCAACGATGGGCAGTCGACAACCTTCAAGCGGGTCTGTATATCCCGTCATCGAAGAGACTGATGAAGAAGACCCTTCTAGGGAGAAGGAAAAAGGATCTTCGTCAAGGGTCTATACCAACCCTGTTCCAGTTATAGCTCGAGATCAAGCATACCCATTTCCGGATACTCATCAACACCCAAACTCAAAGCCGTATAATCTTGATCCGTATACTCAACCTTCGAATGATCCCAACTTAAACGCAAACGCTCAACCACAAAAGATAACATCGGGTCATAGAGGTTTTAGCGGACTGTTTCATTTCCCCTCTGGACCAGACCTTTCATTGGGTAATAACCATGGGAATGGAAGAAGATCAAAATCAAAGGATCGATCTGAAAAGTTCCCACATAAGAGGGGTGAAGATGATGAATTAGATAAACAGGAAAGAACAGCTCTAGTACCTTCGACCAGTTACGACAATGAGAATGACCAAAGTTTTGAACAAGGTTTCGATGAAGTAGATCGATATGGGAGTGATGAGTCGGATGGTTTAGATGGGAAAACGACGACTGAGAATGCTCATGAAGCTCAAATAGGTGTAGGACATCGAGTGAACCTTAGTGTATCCACTATGGATGATCCGAAATCTGCTAATACTACTACTACGTTTGGAACCAATCCATCTGATCGATCGATACCCACGAGTAGAGAGAGTAGTGGGACCGTTGGAGGAGGGCCAATGGGACCTAGAGCTTTGCCGCCTAGTAAAGGGAGGAGGAGTGATCCCCCTGGATTTGCTGGGCCGAGATATGGGTCTTAGATGATGGGGATGGGATGCGGATGTGGATAGATGAGAAGGTTAAGACAATATTCGGTTTGTTAGAAGTGGGATTCAAGAGGTATATACATATACATTGATTGGGACAGAATTATATTTAGTTGTATTTGCTTAATGAAAGAATGAACGAATGGACATAAACGAATGAAAACTCGCAAAAAGATAATTAAGTAAGTAGATGATCTCATAGTCATGGGTAGATACTTTACCTCTCATATGCCTGTCATACAGTGGAATAGTGCTTGGTTATGATATCATATAGACATCTTTCTTCAGGGTTGAGTTTACCATAACGAGACACAGTGCTGCATCACCTCGTACAGTAAGTCGTGTACAATTCAAATTAAACATCCAAGCTGACCTTTCTGTATCCGTTACTTGTGCTATAAACAGAACTATGAGGTTACAATATACTCACAGAGTATGCTTTATACTGTACAATCTCAAAGTCACACATTGTATTGATCTTTTATTTATTATTTATACCTTAATTCGAGCCGAATTTCTCTCCTTCTTTCAAATGAATAGCAGCAGATGCCACTCCACCTTTCCCATCTAGCGTATCAAGATATACCGTATTACCCCACCAATTTTGGATGTTCTGTCCGACTATCATATGATACACACCACAATAATCAGTAAGAAGCTTAGATCGCCTCATTGATCAAAAATACCAAAACCAATGGAAATGGAAACAGGGATTGTAGTTGACACCAAAAACTCACTTTTACCATCTTTAGGTAATTGAAGAGTAAAGAAAATTACGATTATACATGAAGCGTAACCGCAAGTCAAAGCTGCTGATAAAGTGTAATTACTAGCAGAGCATAATGTCACAGATTCTGTTGAATCAGTTGAACATCTTTGAAAGACGATGTACTCCGACTCACTATCTTGACCACCAATTGAAATAATTCCTTCGAACGTAATATTGAGTGATGAACCCGACTATACAGAAGCTACCAAATTATAGGGGTTAGCATACTTTCGTTTCTGCTACTGTAATCATACGAGACTGTACTTTATGATGAAATAATTTGACGGAAAATCACGACTCACCTGATGAAGTTGATAGGTAAATAAGGCGGCAACAGAGAAACGCAACTAAACACCACCGGCCAACAGACATATTGAAATCCAACTCGAGGCCAACGTCTAGCCATCAACCACGTTATGAGAGGCATGATAGCTCCAAGGAGGTAAAACCAATTTAAGTGCTTGTACAGACTTTCAACGCCGAATAACCTCCTGGGTCCAATCAAGCCGTACAACACCGAAGCAGAGAAGAAAGTGCGTGTATGGGGACACCACCATCTTTCTGATTTAGCTGAGCAGATATCAGGTACGTTTTCGAATACCCATACTTGAACGAAAAGCTGGGTGATGGATCCTACGATGCATGCTATCACCTGGGCGAAGAAAATGTGCCGTGGAGGGATATGCATGTAATGCGCGATTTTGAGATCTTGGATGAACCCTAGTGCTTGAGTCGTCGTTATGTAGCCGTAAGTCTGCGGATGATAGTTACAGTATGAGCTGAATTCCTATCACTGTACATGCAAAGCGAACGAGAGGATATGGAATGAATCAGTAAAGCGGAAGAAACGAAACATACCTTGAATATCATCATGGCAACTGGTTTACCAGGAATCATCGCACCAATTATGATTTCACTCTACAGAATGATGATCGTAACGTCAACATACTTCAATACAGTCAATACCACTGAGAATATGCTGCTTGATCTGTGACCTGAAAGTAAATAAGGTCACTTACGATTACATTTAATCCAACTTGCATGTTCGTAATAGCCTGTGTCAGTCCAATGGGCAAAACCATCACACCAGCCAGAACGATCGCCACGAATAGTCCCCAAACAGGTAAACCAGTGGGCCATACTGTAACCGTTATAATTGCTAGGATGAGATTGATCATGAATAGGCAGAGATACCACCATCCTGGAATTGAGGGATATACGGATGATAGTCGAGCGTGTATATCCGATTTCGAAGGTGGATTCCGGAGGTGGTGCCACACTGCAAACACGCAAACATATAAACACGCAATTGAGCTCAGCTACTCTCTCCCTCATTACTGGGATATGACTGTGAGATTATTTACCCTGATGTCTGAAGAACAGTATAGAGTGTGCCACGGTGGCTGTTATCCTAATCGCATTCACACAGAACGCATGAGCTTTATGTCTGCCATCTCCCTTTGACAAGCATTTCATCGTGAAAGCTCACGCTGCGAATTTCAGACTGTAAGATAGGGCTGAAGACTATACATCGTGTTTGACAAGTCAACGTTAGAGTATGACCAAGCAGATAGTCGTTGGGGTACTTACGAGACTCATATAAACAGGTGAATACCCTTCGTAAGCCGAAACATCCAAAGTGGCATCATCATCAACCACTCTCGTTACATTATACGTGTTTGCCCTATACGATTACCATATATCAGCTGCTTGATCAATGATAGAATTATGTCCAGCAGTTTCAGACATACTCACGTGTTGTCGAATACACTTGCACTGGAGAATGGCAGATATTTGGCGTAAAATACGTTCGAGTAGTACAAAATTGGACCTAGGAACCATATGAACTGTATATTCAGGTCATCAGGTATTGTGTCACCGATTGCTGGAAATTCCTGGGTGCATGGTAGACAGTTGAGGATTACATTCCTACACTCACGAATACGAAGCCTCCCAAGACATTTCCAGTAACCCACCAAGGAGTTGCTAGGGGATTACCAACAGCGGCCATCATTCCCCAATCCAGGGTAAGGAGCGACATCCCTGCCCCCGATTGATATCCGAATAAAAGGTTGATCTAGCCACGATAAGCTGAGGTGTAAGCTTGCTGTAGTGGGCTTATGTGGAAAGATAGTGCATGGATGAGGGCTCACTACTTGCGATGTAGGCTTGATCCATGTAACCCAATCGAACTAATCACAACAACGCGAGTCAGCTGAATGTGGTCATCTTCTTTTTTCCCGTACTTGACAGCCAAAAAGGTAGAGATTACCTACCATACTCAAAGCAGTGAAAAGATAGCTCGGGAAGAAGGACCAAGCGAACATTAGCGCAGCGGTGATGTAGAAGAATACCTGTCTTGAGTTCGATTTGGCTCTTAACGTTTGAGGTCCGGATCGGGAATGCAGAGTATTGAACACTACTTCGGAGATCAATGATAGCGGCACCAGATTTCTGGAGTGGAGACTGACTTACGGGCTGTATTTACTAAGGTAGCAGGCCAAATCATTGACGCTGGAGTGACCAATATCTTGTGTAGTACCCCAGCAAAGGAGAAGCCTATCATCTGAGTACTGAGCACTCTGGTATAGATAGATAAGCACATCAGCGTTTCCATCACGCTACCCTGACTCAATATAGCCATCTGAAATTATGACTTCGAAGATCTTCGATTGACTTACAATAGTAAATTATAACCCCATCCCCAATTTTGATTGTAGAAGAATTTCTGAGTAGCTATAATATCGGTTGCATAGGCCGATCCAGCAGAAACATTGGCCATTATGTAGACCTGTCGCCGACGAAATGAGAATCAGTCTCATCACATCTAGAATTAGGTTTCTCTTCTTCATCAATCCATCCGAAGGGGGATTGCTAACCAAAGTATGCTCCTTGTAGTTCCAATGACAAGGATTAACCCATTTCCACCTTCCCCTCCTAGGCAGTTTAGCCAATAAAAGACCCAAAGGATGAACCACCAGCTGAGCGACTATCCCCGGTACGAGGACATTGGGATATCGATATATGAAAAATTGGTTGATACCCGGTAAGACGATTGACATGATTGTTCCTAGGAACCACGCTCGGATAGTTGAGACGGGTAAGTAGGGATCGTCAGTGGGATGTACGGATGTTCGCACTTCCGCATAAGGTGAATCTTCATCTGATCCCTGATCTTTGTCTTCTTGGACTTCGGGAGTCTCGGTCGAGTGGGTGTAATGGAGAGTTTCGTCTGCTGCTCGAGGAGATGGGTCGGATAAATTGGGATCCCAGAAACTTCTGTATCATCGATATATCAGTACGTCCTGATATTCATGTGAAAGGTTCATGCCATACTTACTTCTGAAGGGCATCTTCACCCTCATGTTTCGCTTTGCTCGCTTCTTGCCCTGCTACTACCTCCATGTATTGATCATCTCTTATCTCTTCCGTGGCCTCCATGTCAGGTAGGAAGTCTCTCATCGTCACTTGATCCTTAGGTGATCTTATAGGTCTGCCAGTCGTACCGTCAAACGTCCAATTACTCGCCTTTGAATTTCTACGATTCAATCTCGTTGTGGTCTGGCCATCAGGTTCTGGTAACGCTTGAGCGTAAGGGTGAGGGGTTTGGTGTCTATCTGGCATCTCGCTAGATCGACATGTCACCCACAGATATCAAGAGTCTGAAGGACCAAAATAGGGGAGTGCTTTTCAGGATGGGTGGAGTTGGGTGATGATCCATCAGCTAATATAGGTTGACAGCTCACGGACAAGCGGCATCGTCATGGCCCGAGCGACTGGTCGGTTCCGATTTCCTTTACCCTGCGGACAGTGCCAGTGCGCAGATTGTATATGGTCTTGTTCAGTACGAGCAAATGAAAGAGAGATGAGAATGATGTAAGATTTGGATTGGTAAATCAAGGATCCGAGCCATTTGATGGACGTTGTGTATGAGCAGATGTACCCCACCCGTACCTTTTTGTGTATAGCCACACTAAACATCCTTTGGATCATGGCTACAATTGCTGTCATTTCCTAAGGCCTATTCGGATGTCAATGATAGGCATAACGCCTCGGCGTAAGTGATCAGTATAGGAGTAAGCATGTCCCCTTTGAGTGTATTTTGGATTATGAATCCACCATCCGGAATGGGTGGGGGGGAAGACAATTGGGGATATGCGATTTGATGGATGGATCAATGGTCAGTAAGAGTGGGGAAGACAAAAAGGCTCCGCAGGGATAAGTCAATTCTAGTCATCCGAGATGCTGTTTTCTTCTCTTGTTTGATTGTCTCAGCTTAAGAGTCTGTTGTCCGTCCCCTCGAAGAAATGAGAGGCTTCATCTACTATTGTCAATAGCACTACTTAGACACTCGTTTTCGTTACTTTATTGTCGGTATCGTACTAAAGACAGGACTAGGAATGATCGGTGCCACAGTGATTTACTGTGAGTTGAAACGCCGATTAATTCCGTTGGCTGGGGAAGATTATTGCGGTATGGTCCGCAAGATCTTGTCAGTTGTTGGATGGATGTCATCGACATGGTGACATGGTGATATGCCACCTCACATAGTGAACCCTACGAGTAACCCTTCATCTGTCACATCTCAAGCAAGAATCACTCACTCACTATGCTCATTGTCATTAACCATAATACCACATAAAACAACAGACAATAACCATCATCCCATCTTGAGATATCAGTAACCAGTGAACACAGCTTGAACAGTATCATTTCTTGTTCTATCACTCCAATTCCCTTCGCTTGGTCAGCGTATATCAACTACCTAGTCTCATCAGGAGTATCCTTTCTTTCGACTGAGGTTAGAATAGGATCATCAAGAAGAGCCATCTATACATATACCTATCAACCAATCTTACACCGGCAAGATTTGTCAATGATAGATCTGGCCAGTAAAAACAAGTTGAAGCCACCTCCTCTACTTCATCATCCTTCACCATCTGAACCTAGCAAGAAAGCACCAGAACCAGTAATATATCAACGGGATAACAGTGAGTGACTAGTACATCAAACTACCTTTCGATGTCACGACTATTCATGTTAAGTTGAATTGTCACCCAAATTTACATTTCTCTTTTGTCTTTATTATCCTTTACTCATGTCTAACGCTACCCTTACTCTCCGCAGCCATAGATCACTGTCTACGACCCAATCTGGATGTTTTATCCACACCAACAGACATCGCACGCCTCATCGGGCGGAGGAGCGTCAAAGCATCACGACAGTAATGGAGATACCGGTGGGAATAACAGGTTAGGCTCGGGCGGAGGAGGAGGATGGGCGAGACATCCATCACATCCATCATTCACTCCTTCAGGTATGCCATTACCTTCACCTGGAGGATACCCATCTCTAGGAGGAGGAGGCGCATTCCCACCTCCATCGGGTGGGCATGGAGGACACCATCAGCATTCCAACCACGTTCACCTACACGGTCATGGACAACATCATCCAAGTTTCGGTGGGAACTCTAATCTAGGTGGTGGACTGGGTGTAGCTGGACCAGGATCAGGAAATACCCATGGTCCGTCGGGTTATGGTGGGATGAGTCTGTTTGGAGGTGCTGGGGGAGCAGGTCAACAGAACAGTCCACCTAGAAATGAACCTTCGATGCCTTTAACGGCTTTCTGGCAACATCAATTGTTAAGAGCGGAAGTAAGTAACCCTCTCGTATGAGTTAATAAATCGGACTAACGTTTTCTGGTGGATTAACAGGCATCCAGACTATCATCATCACCTCATCATCGAGCGAGAGCTGCAGCCATCTCCTCTCGAGCTACCAATAAACCTTCCGCTGTCACTATCACCGATCCTAACAACCGACCCACCTCATCTCAATCAATCGCCTTGAATGGTATTCACCGTAAACAAACTTCACTCTCAGTCACTCGACCAGATTCCGATAGAGGTGTAACTCCCCCACCTCCTCCATCGGATCCATCATCTACACCTGGACCAGAACATGCTGATCCCGCTACACCCGCCCAACCTCCTGCACCAAATGATAAAGAAGAAGAGCGAGTTTCTGAGCCGTGGACAGGTCTGGACTTGGGTGGTATCAGATTGAAAACATTATCAACCGCTTTATTCTCCTTCGATCACATCACTTCCTTATATGTCAACCATAACGCTCTTACCACCATACCATCTGCCATATCCCGATTACGCCAACTCACCTTACTCGATGCGACTGGCAACGAGCTCACGTCGATCCCACCTGAAATTGGTGTACTATGCAAATTGAAAGATCTGTTACTTTTCGATAATCACCTTACGACTTTACCCTTCGAACTGGGAACTCTGTATCAATTAGAAACTCTAGGTGTGGAAGGTAATCCCTTAGATGATAGGTTGAAGAAGTTGATAGCGGATGAAGGGACGAGTGGACTGATCCATCACATGAGGGATAATTGCCCACCTGGACCTGAACCACCTGAAAGACATTGGATAGAGATTGAACCGGATATATCATCACCTTCGTCAGGTAAACAAGAATCATTCACAGTCTTGACTTACAATATCCTCTGTCACTCTTTTGCACCTGGTACCACATATTCCTACACCCCAAGCTGGGCGTTAGAATGGGGTTATAGGAAACAAGCGATCCTCAATGAGATTGCTCAAGCTTCAGCGGATATCGTCTGTCTACAAGAGATAGATTGTGAACAGTATGCGGATTACTTCTTACCTGAATTGAAGAGACATGGGTATGAAGGTCAACATTACCCACGATCAAGAGCCAGGACCATGTCTGCAGACGAACAGAAGGCTGTAGATGGTTGTGCTACGTTCTGGAAGAGTGATCGGTGAGTGTGATGAAATACGCAGCAGCGGTGATCGAAACGCTGATTATTGATTCGCTCTGATCCAGTTTCCAACTTGTCGAAGCTCAGGTGGTCGAATTCAACCAACTTGCCATAAGCAAGACCGATATGCGTACTGAAGACATGTTTAACCGAGTCATGTCCCGAGATAATATAGCTGTGGTAGCTGCATTGGAATTCAAAGCTTCCGGAGCTAGGCTGTTAGTTGCCAACTCGCATATCTATTGGGACCATCGATATAGAGATGTGAAACTGGTTCAAATCGGAATGTTAATGGAAGAATTAGAAAAGATCGTTGAAAATTTCTCAAGATTACCAGCTAGGTTATCTTCCGATCCTGAATATAACCTTGGACGAGGACCACCCAAATACGAAAGATCAGAAAAAGGACGGGATATACCTTTGATCATGTGTGTTGATCTAAACTCTTTGAGTGGATCGGCAGTATATGACTATTTGTCGACTGGAGAAATACCCCCAGATCATGAAGATTTCATGGATCATACATATGGTACATACACCAACAAAGGTCTACGACATAGATTAGCATTGAGATCTTCATGCGCGTCATTTGGGGAGATGAAAATGACCAATTTTACACCTACTTTTGATGCTGCTATAGATTATATCTTCTATACCCACAAGACTATGAAGGTCACGAGTGTATTGGGTGATGTGGATAGAGAATATCTGGATAAATGCGTTGGGTTCCCTAACACACATTTCCCATCCGAGTGAGTTCTATTTCCATCTAATCACTGACATTCATATTGAAACCATGACATGCTGATTTTCATTTGGGTACAGTCATATACCGGTATTTGCTCAATTCAGACTCAAAGGTCAATCCGATTCTCACTCTCAGTCTAATGGTTCATACAATCATTAGTCTCTATATCTCTATTTCATATCTACCTTTTTTTCCCTTATTATAGATTTATATAGTCTATCTCATCTATACATCGCTCATTTTTTTCTGTTTAGTTTCTAATCGTATCATGTGTGTTGATTTTATCTATATATGATATGGTATGATGTTCTCTTTTTTCTCTTTTTTTACTTTTATCCAAAGTTATAAACATATGTACGAATATATACAAGAATTGATTACGAGATGAAATTGAAAGGTCTTTTCTCATCCTGTGTATCGTTATTGGCGACATGGTCAAGAGGAGAAAGCGATCGCTCATGACTTGTAGCATGGCCTATTTTAGCATCCTTGCTGCTTAGCCATACGAGTTTGATCGTATAGTCGCCATAGACGTTTGATAACTTGACGTTGCCTGGTATCTTGTAAGCTTGTTTGGTTCCAGGATAAAGGCCCGTGAATGATAGACCGAATATGGTAAAAAACCTGTTGAATCCACGTGGAGAAGATAGAATCAAGCCACATGTAGATCCCACCTCCTCATACCTTTGCTTTACTTTGCTTATCTTCCTCACCAATTGCAGACTGAGAAGGAAGTTCGTATCCATCATCCGTCAGAACGGTACACAAGGCTACACCGGTATCAGCACTGTGAAGACTGTTTCTACTCTGTCTTTCGCCTTGTATCCAGCGTCACGGTCGATCGAAAATCATACGCGTGTAACGAACGCGTTTCTTTGTCCTGGACAATACGACTTCGAGGTGATTCAAGTCAAGTCGAAACAAAACGAGCTTTTGTCAAGGTGTCACTGTATCATCGCCATCGCCACCAATCACAGGGATACTTCTAGGTGTAGAAGCCACCATCTACATCTCGACATTGCTATACGACCTTGATGAAGACAGATCAAACAGCTATCGTTACAACTGTATAGAGGAAAGATTTCGCATGAGGAACGAACAAAGATCAACGCACGGTGATCAAACATAAACACCATACAGACAGACCCACAACGACTCAAGGATACATGGGTACAGTAACAAGATGACATCGATATCTACTTTCCCTCATTCTTCACATTCACCTCATATCGCTTCAGCTTCACCTAATCCACTTCATAATCCCCAGTTATCACATGTCTTGGTACCTGAAAGTCCATTGATCGATCTGACGATGTCAAGTCCTGATCATAGGGGGTTACAGGCTGAGACAGCCAGTATAGCTTCTTCTACTGGAACAGGAGTTGAGGGAGTAAGGAGTAGAAGTGGATTGAAGAGGTATGTACTGTCTTATCATCCTACCTATTCTGTCTTACCCTATTCAACAGAAGGGGTCTTGGTGAATAGTGCTGCCTTCGCACTGCTGGCCTTTCTCTAGACGGTGGAATCTAGCTAACTTACCACTCGCGAATATGTATACAGATCAGGATCACATAGACGAGGACCACCCGAACCTCGATTCCTCTCCGACCCATCGCCCGAAAATATCCTTCCTCTTCTCCAAGCTCAGGAATCCCCTAATAACGACGACGACGGTGAGATAGGTAGGGAGTTGAGGATAGGGTTGATATTGAGGAGAGCACTGAAATTTGGCGTGGAGAGATGTGATTCTGAGTTGATTGGATGGTTAGTTGGATTAGAAGGAAGATGGGTAAGTGCAGTTGAACCCTAAGACATCACGATGCTGATATGTTGTATGTATACTCAGGCGGATATACTTGATGCTCAAGCTCAGCAATTGGAAGATGAAGAAGGATGGGGATTGGTGGGGATGGCAATTCAAGCTTCTTGTGGTAGACAGGAGACTGAAGAATGCGTTAGGATCATCGTCGGTAGATGGGGTTTGGAAGTGGGGCAACGAGGTGGGAGAGATAGAAGTGCGTTTGATCACCTCAAAATCAGCTGCGATAAATCTTGAGATCGTCAGGCCTCATATGAAGCTGATGTATACTTTGCGTGTTGCTCGTAGCCGGATGGACACCTCTACATCTAGCAGCACTGATTTCAACCCCACCACTCATATCCTTCCTCCTATCTCGAGGCAGCTCACCCCACGCTCTGACGAATCGTGGTCTCACACCATTAGATCTCATAGTGGGTATGCCAGATAAAGAGGACGTAGCGTTATTCCTAGCATCCTCAACTCCTAAAACAGCTACTGCACTCATACCTCATTTCCCACCAGCTCGTCAAGCAATGCTGGAAAGGCGTCGACGACATGCCACCCTCAAGATGGAGGCTATCGAAAGAGAAGAGAGGCGTAATCGGTTGGAAGTTGAAAGGGAAACTTGGCTTAGGGAAAGAGCGAGGATGGTCGATGTGGATCCGGAGTTGTTGATCAAACCATTGCCTACGAAACGGGAGAGTAAGACTCCATCGGATGATAGTGGTCTGGGATGGATGGGGTATGAGTTGGATCTCGAAGAGGAAAGAAAGGATGATGATGAGAGTGAATATGGATTGGATGAAGATGATTTTAACGTGAGCATACTATAAGCGAATATCACTCAGCCCCACATGGAACATTATATGACTGACAACTTGTCGCATCTTATCTTTTCGCGACTAACCAGGTGAATCAGTTAGACCTCAATTCAAATATGCTGGTATTCCCCTTATCACACTTGCCTATGATATTCGGTATTCTCATATTGAATTACGCGCCTGTATGCCAACCGCTACAAAAACGATCGTTACCTGCCAATGCACTTTACCTGTATGCTAGATTCGCTCATTACAAATGCGATGAGGGGTGGTTGGAGGAGCTGATTGAAGGTGTTGTTGAAACTATCGAAGAAGGTGTACATGTGAGTATGATATGACCAGATCTGATAAATCATGCGCATCTCTGACATATCTGGCAGAACAATGTCGAAAACCTCGCGTATCTTGCATTTTGGGCGTACAACTCGTCGGTCCTGCTTCACCTACTGAAGTCTGACCCGGGTATCAATGCTGCTTGTGAAGAGATGAGCTTGTTAGGTATGATGGAGGAATTGATCAACGCGATTCATGGTAAGTATATTACGATAGCGTTTCTTGTCACGTCCAGCTTACTCGGTGATTAGTATTTATCATTCGGGTTGCTGAGAGACGTATCGACATCTACCTCGACGCTGCAATTCTCGATTATGAGACACTAGAAGATTTCAACGATATCCGATTCGAAGGTGAATGGTCCATTTTCAGATCCTTCGCACCTAAAAAGAAGCGCGAAACACCTCGAGCCGCTTCCATCTTCGCTCCCAGTCCCAGTCAAGTCAACAGCATCCATGATTCTCCTGCTTCCTCCTCTGTATTTAGTACACCGCAGCGTACACCGAACCGACATCAGTCAATGAGCGATCTTCGACTCGGGGCTGGTACTCCTCGCTCTATATCACATGAATCCAATATCAGTGGTACATCTGGACATTCGCAGACGCCCACCGTGGAAGTCGAAATGAATCCTTCTCGAATAACAGATATCCTCTCCGGAGTTCACCTCATACTTCAGCTATACGAAGTTAATCCCGCCATAGTGGTTCAAGCCTTCTCTCAAATATTCTTTTGGATCTCTTGCGAGTTATTCAACCGGATTTTGGCACAGAAGAAATACCTTTGCCGGACAAAAGCTCTCCAGATCAAGATGAATATAACGGCTTTAGACGATTGGGTACGAGCGAACGGTCTCCCGGTCCAAACAGCTACGAAGCACTTAGAACCTGTCAGTCAGCTCCTTCAGTGGTTGCAGTGTCTCTCGCAGATCAAGGAATTCGACACTTTGATCGGTACTATGCAAAATATGAGAGCCATCAACCCATTGCAGATGAGACGAGCAGTCAGAGACTACAAGTACGAAGTGAACGAAGGGAAGATGAACGAGGAATGTGGTCAATACCTTGCTCAACTCCAGAAAGATTGGGAGAAACGCAGAGTTCAGTTCAGTGTACAAGAAGCTGAAAGAAGGAGATCCCATGGGTCGCTATCCGATCATAGTTCCAGTCATTCACATGGAGGACCATCGATGTCGGATGTATCTCTGCAGGGTATCATCATAGACGATTCTACGCCTATCGACGCTTTGTTCGACGGTTCAACAGCATTAGGTGAATTCGTACCTCAATCAGCACCCGAATGTCTAGGTGAATTATTAGATAGTCGATACATGCTACCCTTTGTCTTACCTAATGACAACACGTATCTTATCGCTTCACCACCTCGAGATGCGGCATATAGAAACTTGTTGTTACCTGCCAGTCCATTTATATCTGATGGATCTGGAAGTTCGAGACCACCTTCCAGATCTAGTTTCTCATCTTCTAGACCTATGGGATGGTCATTACCGAAGCAAAGAAAATTGAGGGAATTACCGATGGATTTCTTCGAATGGCTGAAAGGGAGAGAAACGGATTATAAATTGAATAGTGATGCTTGGGCATTTAAGCAGAAGAGAGCCATCCCATCGACAAATCCGGAAGATGATGAAGATGACCGAGTGGCTACAATCAAAGATATTAGGGATTTACCAAAGAAGATAGAAAGGAAACGATCAATTGAAAAATCACCTACGCCCACACCAACTCGACCCGTCGTAGATACGATCAAAGCGAATGAAGTTCAACTTCAGGGATTATTACCTTCGTTGACTGAGGATGAAGAAAAGACACCTATAAGTCATAAGAATGGTGTGGAATTGCCCAGTTCGAGATTGAGAAGTATGAAGTCGATTGAACAACTTAGAGAAACTTCAAAATTAATTCAATTCGATAATCCCTCTTCTTCCTTTGGAGATAGGAAAGGACTGGGACATGAAAGATCAGAATCGTTCGAACTGAAATTACGGATGCAGAGAAATTCTTCAGGATCGTACATGTCTCCTATGACAAGTCCGAATCCATCATCGATGAAATCGCCTACTCTCAGCCAAATGTCAGAAAGTTCAGGTGGAAGTGGAAGTGGGGGAAAGAAGAAATGGTGGAAATTGGGTAAGAAATTAAGTACGATTAATCTAAAAGAGGAATTTTCAGTTAATTGGGATAAGGATCAAGATGAAGATGGATTTGATAAGAGGAAGATTAGAGAAGGTAGTGAAGATACGATTGGACCTGGAGGCGGATGGTATAGTCGGAATGAGATAGAGATGAGAACACCTGTTAAGAGCCCTGGTAGTGGAACACCTGGAAGAGAGAGGAAAAGCTTTTTCAGTTGAGGAGTTCGATAGATCATAAGAGTGGTTCGTGTCATATAGAGAGGAGATAGATGGTTGTTTCTTAGTTTCTTTTGGTGTGGTCGAGTTGTAACATAGATCCCATCCAGGTCTTTCTTTTGCATCGCATCAACATTACGTCTTCCCTTATGCATTGCATGATCATGCCCCTTCGCATACCCTCTACTGATATGAATGCAGTGCCATGCATCCTCAAACATGAGATGGTGGGACATACGCGTGATTGCTTAATCGCGACTGGGGAATGGGAATGTTTATGCTTTTAATGTCGATTCCCTAACTTTCGACTTTTTGGTGATTACGATCTTAAACAAACTCGTGATTTCATCTCTCCCATTGTCTCTACCTTTGTTATCCATTTGTATCTGAAATCATACTTCGATAACACCGTCATCTTCGACATCGATTTAGGACCGATTAGCAGGGTCAGAAAAATACATCACTATCGATGAAGCTAGACGAGACGGAGTTAGACGAATCCTTCTTTGAGCGGCAATAATACGAAAAGTACGATTGCAATCACAATAGTAAATAACTAAACCCAACAAGATGGGTGAAGAAGATACCCCTCTACAGCTATCAGTCAAAGATGAGAAAGATGATATACTAGATATGGAATTAGATACACCTTCTATCGTGCAGGTACAGGAAAGTACACTTGAAGATCTGTTCAAAGCGGATGACGAAGATAGAAAACCTGAAATACCCATAACCACGACAACTTCTGGGACGGGTTCACCAAGATCAGTCATAGGTGAAGAAGACCTTAAATCGCGTACTCATACACGCGATGATCAACCACAAACATCTTCTTCTTCTTCTTCTTCGCCTTTTCCTACGACTGGAGGAGGAGGAGGAGGGAGGGGGAGACCCAAAAAAGTGAAAGATGAAAAACCCCAAATACAATTAATAGATGATTTGCCTACTGCGTGGGATGAGGCTCATGAGACATTTGTCAGTTTGGATAAATGTCATTATGAGACTAAAGGATTGGGGTTGTCGAGGGAACAGGATGAGATGATGGTTTGTGATTGTGTCTACGATAAGCGTAAGTGATCGAGTCTCCTTACAAGACGATTGATCATGTTTTCTTTCCCACAAGCAAGTCTACAAGAATATGCAACATATCTCTTTCATGATGTGATGATCTGATATAAGTAGAGATTGTATATGCTGATATATGAACATTAGACGACCCAGACACAGATCCCTGCGGACCAGATTCAGATTGTATAAATAGGGCGTTGTTCATTGAATGTTTGGCTGGGGAGTGTAGAGCAGGTAAACACTGTCATAATCAACAGTGAGTACTCATTCTCTCGTCAACGATGCGTTGGCGAGTGTATACCACGGCTGACTCGAATTCCGTCTAATAGGTTCAGTAGAAAACAATATGCGAATGTGGAAGTGGTCTTGACGGAGAAGAAAGGTTTTGGATTAAGAGCTGGATCGGATATACCTTCGTAAGTGTCACATCTCGAATCCTTCACATCCTCCAAAGAGATCTATGAAAGCTCATGATATGCGGTTTCGTTCATCATCCAGGAACACCCTTATATACGAATACATAGGTGAAGTGGTGGCTGAGAAAACGTTCAGAAAGCGGATGCAGCAGTATGCGGATGAGGGTATAAGGCATTTCTACTTTATGATGTTGCAGAAGGAGGAGGTGAGTTCTGCTGCTGCATTTCAAATATCAACTATACTTTATATCTCCGTTCCGAGAACCGACTGGATAGGATAGACAAGCCGCGCTATATGAAGTCTTGGCAAGTCATATGCTTACCAATATACGCTTTGGCAGTACATCGACGCTACGAAAAAAGGTGGTATAGGGAGATTTGCCAATCATTCTTGTAATCCAAATTCCGAAGTACAGAAATGGGTGGTAGGCAGGAGGTTACGTATGGGTATCTTCACCAAGAGGGATGTAGTGAAGGGGGAAGAGATAACGTTCAACTACAATGTCGATCGATATGGGTGAGTTCTGCTGTCCTATCCATCATGGTCAGATAGACCTAGAAGAACCTGTTCACCATTTGCTGTATCGAAGAAGATCTTTTCGGCTGACATCTCGTTCAGTCACGATGCCCAGATCTGTTACTGTGGTGAACCCAACTGTGTTGGAACGATCGGTGGAAAGACACAAACGGATGTCAGCTTGAGTACGATGAACGACCTGTTCCTTGATGGTGAGTGATCAAGACCACGCTGCTCTGTCTCTAGCACTCGTCCAGCAAGTCAGGCTGACTCGCTCTACTCCTTACAGCTCTAGGTATTACCGATGAGGTCGAAGCGGGTGGTATGAAGGGGAACAAGAAGAAGAAATCCCGTCAACTCGATGAAGATTTCGTGGTGAGTTTAGCTATCTTTCCAAATTTTGGGCGAAACGCGTAGCTGATCGCGTATCAATCGATAGCCTACTTTACGCCCAATCCAAGAGCCAGAAGTCCAGAAAGTCGCAGCTGCCATGCGTCAGTCGATGGAGAATAAGACTATGATGTCTAGGTTGTTACAGCGTATAAAGGTGATTAGCTTCGTTGTTTGCGTATCAGCGTGACCAAGCTGATCATATCGCAGATGACCGAAGAACCCGCCGTACAGAGGCAACTTGGTAGAATGCACGGTTTCAGTCTAATGAGTATGGTATTGGCCGAACTGGCAGATGATAGGGAGATTGTTCTGCTGGTGAGTAGCTAATCATCTCGACACATCTTTGTTGGTTAGCTGATTGAGAAACGTTGCAGGCCCTCGAAAGTATGAGTAAATGGAAACTGCAGATACGAAATAAGATCGAAGATTCCAATATCGAAGAGCCAGTTAAGAAGTTACAGGATAGTCAGGATGAGGGGATAAGCAAGCTTGCCAAGCAGGTAAGCTGCTCTCAATCTGGATCTATCACAGAACACCCCATACTGATGTCGGTGTTAGTTGCTTGAATACTGGGCTACTCTTGAATTGTCTTACAAGATCCCTCGGGTCAAAAAGCTAGCTACTGTGAGTGTAATCGGCATTCCGTTTTGGGAAATACGACTGATGAATTAAAACTCAGCTTGATGCCGAGGACGAAGCTGGTACTACTACGATAGCTGAGGCAGCTTCCCATTCCACATCCACACCTCGTCGTCCCGATGCATGGGAGAACACCACGCAGATCCAATTGGACATTGCCCCTGTTCGACCTCGTATACCGATCCCTTCATTTCACCGACCGCGTCCTCCGCCTCCTGCACCTGCGCCCCGACCTTCCTTGCCCGTGTCCCAATCTTCCGATCGACTGAAACTAGATGCTATCATCGCTCTGGCTCAACAGAACCTTCAATCGGCTGTATCGAACCCTGCTCCCTCCGAATCACCTGCTGCTGAGTCCAGCAGATCGGGTAGTATGGCTACAATCGAGGATGATGAGCGCCGGAAGAGGCAGAAAAGATCGCATTATGATTTGAGTGACAATGAGGGAGACGAAGAAGCGAAGAAGGAGAAGAGGTTGACTAAACTTGTGGGAGAGGTTGTAGTGAGAAGTATGAGTAAATACAAGGAACAGATGGAACATGATACGTTTAAGAGATATGCCAAGGAGGTGAGTCTACTTTACTAACAAGTGTTTTTTTCTGTCGAGGGTTGTAGTAGCTAATAAAGGACTATGTTGGCAGTGTACTGGGATATTAGTTGAGAAAGAGAGAAAGGGACATAGCTATTCGACTACTCGACATCCAACTTTATCAGAAGAGAAGAAAGCAAAGATGAAAGCTTTTACTAAAGAATTTACTCATAAAGTTTTGAAACGACTAAAGGAAAAAGGAAAATTGCGTCGAATTAACCCTCATCCAAATGCATCGTCTACATCTACACCGACATCTACATCGACTTCTTCACGGAATAATCTGAAAATTGAAGGTGGTACGATCAATACGCCCACACCTAGTGGAACGATTATCGAGACGCCTACTGAATCGCAGGGTAATGCTGGGGAAGGTGATTTGTTAGATGATATTTTCGGTAAAGACGATGTTGATATCGACATGGAAATGGATATGGACATGGAACAAAGTCCTTCTTCTACATCGGCACCAGCATCGAGAAAGGAAAGTATGAATTTGGGAAATGGAGGGAAGAGTCCCGTGGATGAAATCAAGACTGCTCCTGTAACTGTCAAGAAGATGAATGGAGGATATACAGTCGAGAGGTTAGATCTGTCGACTTTGGGTAAAGTGAATGGAATGAATCATCATCAACAACCTAGTCAAACTTCCTCAGATGATCGGATGAATAAGTAAATAATACAGTGATTACATTTATCTATGTTTAGTAGAATTATAGTCTAGTATGTAGTCATCAGGTTATCATATCTTGTCATATTGAAGATCTAACGATTCATACTCGATGAGGATGCAGCTTGATTGTAATTTGTATTTTGTATCGATTACTAAATACCGGATATCCATGAGAAGGAAATACAATCAAATTAAGCAGTCATATGTTATCGAGTACGTGTATGCATCGCAATCTAGGGGGAATTCTTGACGTGATGTCTCAGATGAAATTAAGCTATGCTCTATGCTTTACAACATATACTCATTCCCAATTTTCCCACCTTTCTAATCCCGTAACACTCCTCCCCTGGCCTAAAGCATTCACTACACTCTCACTAGAATACACACAATCGTTCAATCCCACTCCTCCATACGCATTGCCAATCAGACTCAATTTCCCATTCCATCCACCACTCTGTATACTCTCATGTAATTCCCTCAAACGTTGTCCGTGATTTAGAGTATAAGTAGGTATGCAATTCCAATGTATCTTGCCTAATTTCAATATCGGTTGTACGTCCTCCAAATGGGGAAAGATACCATTTAAATGCTGTATGGCATTATTAACTAACTCTTCGTTCGTCTTTGGAGGAGTTAATTTGGGATCGTATGTCGACCAATATGGACCACCTAACATCAAAGTCAATTTGGTGACTCCCTTCACGTCCGTAGAGAGCGGTATAGCGGTAGAATCGAATATCACACCCAAAACTCCAAAGGGATTGAGGGATCCTGAAGATCGGGGGATGAGATACCCGAATCCTGCTGGATGGATCTGAGAAGGTGGAAGGGGGTAAACCAAGTTTATTACTCCTACCGAGGTATAGGGATTGACGTCGAGGTGAGGGAGTGATTGATTGGGAGCAAGAATTGAGGATAAGGTAGAAGATGATAAGGCAGATAATATATGATCGGTCGTATATTTTCCTTTTGTCGTTTCGATTTCTACCATCCCATTCTGTTCTCCTTGTTGAGGTTGAACTGATATACTTTTCACTGATTCTTGAGATTTGATCTCCACATTCCCACTTCTTTGTATTTCTTCATATAGACTATTCGTCAAAGTGGATAAACCACCTTTCAATCCGTACAAACTCCATTTCTTACTTTCTTTTCCCAGTTCTCCTAATTCATCTTCTTCATCTTTGGTTTTCTTACTTGCAGTTCCACCTCTCAACATACCCAGTACGACACTTCCATATTCCTTTTCCGCGTTCCATAATGAAGGAAAAGCCGATCTGACTGATAGATCTTTTGAGCTCGCGGCGTATATCCCATGAACCATAGCTGAAGCTAGGTTCTGAGCTATATCAGGTGAAAATCGCCTAGCGAAAAAGGAATCTACACTTTCGTCTGTAAAACCATTGAGTCTAGGTCGGAATGGTTCTTTGAGTGCCGAAGGTAGTAGACCTTTGAGTAATGGTGAATTTGATGATATGATGGATAAAGGTGAAGTTGGTAAAGCGGTTAGAGATGAGGTAGAAGTATTGAGGAGGTATCGATTTTTAGCGGCTGGATGGGAGAATGGGATTGGTAATATCGATGAAGTAAGGTTCAATTCTTTTAACTATATTACGGTCAGGATTGGACAAATTAGCTATATCGCTTCACCATACCTTACAATATGATACGACGAGATTCTCCGAGAACCACTAAAGAGATTACTCACCAACCTCAACATCCCTTTTGCCCCTTCACTACCCCTAGGTCTTATACTCCTAGGTCCACTCTCAATCGTCACTTCCCCCTTGATCATCTCCCTCTTAATATCAGGATTCTGAAATTCAACTTCATGTTTGGTAGAGTTGATCCAACCTCCGACTCTATTTGTAGATTCTATCAATGTTATTTTCTGACCGGAAATCGAGGAACGAGATAATTTGTATGCGGCTGTCAAGCCTGAGAGACCACCTCCCAGGATCGTTATATTCCGGGGCCCAGGCATGTCGAGTCGCTTGATTCGGACGGAAGGTACACTAGCGGTGCATCATCTTTTGTTGAATGTGATCGCGGTAATAGCAGTGTGACCTGATGCGAGCTACCAACAAGTTAGGAATGCGACCAGAAAGAAGATAGAGGATCGATGATTTCTCGATGGACTTTTCAAGTGGAGGTCATTGTCATCCCCGGAATCAACCGATCTCATACCATCTGAAATGGGACATGTCATGCATTGTACTTGGAAGTCATCATAATATTTCGTAGAGCGTATAGTAAGTAAAACACATGAGACGGTACGATATGAACAGTATTGATATAATCTATAACACAATTGTCAAGGAAAGGAAAATACTTCTCGAACAACCACTAAATGAAAAAGAAAGAAAGAAGTACAACGAATGATGATTATACACATGTACTTCACCTTGAGAATGTCCTTGTCACACCGCACTGTGCTCCGACTGTGCTTTTCATCCTCCATCTGTCTTTTCTTATTTACCTTATCTTAGCCAACACGCCCATACCATCACCAAACCCTTTACCAGCCTCATTCTTACTTTTCTGAAAAGCATTCCAGAACCTTAACGTCTCATCCCCTGCTCCAGTGACGATCGTCTGACCATCAGGACTCATAGCGAGGTACAACACCCTATAAGTGTGTCCCGTGAGAGTGGCTATTTGAGTCATCGAGGGGTACTTCCATATATGAATTTGGTTCGATACGGGTCCGCCGGAATATCCATGGGTTGATACGAGTTCGTTTGAGTTTCGGGACCACATCAGGTTACATACCTAATAAACATTGAACAATATGTCAGCTTGACCAAGATCATTACAACCAAATGCTTCAGAATAGATTGTAGTCAGGTAAAGTACAGAGAAAACGTCAACTAACCTGCGATCCAGTATCATATTCACTGACCAACCCTCCAGTCAAACTATTCCAAAACCTAATTTTCTTATCTGCAGTACCACCTCCACTAGCCAATAAACCCCTCTGATGGGGGTTCCAAGCGATCGCTTTCACAGCCGCACGATGTTCGCCAAATCTCCAAGTCGGTTTATTATCCGTTCCACCCCATACGAACAGCTTATTATCGTTTCCTCCAGAAGCCAACTGATCCGTATCTGGATTCCATCGTAATCCACATACCTCCTGTTTATGATGCCCAGCCAATTTCCTTATATAATGTTCGGGGATTCGCGTATCTCGATGTAAGATCGTTCGATCTCTCGATCCAGATGAAAGAATATGTGAATTCCATGCGAGAGCACCTACTCGACCTGTGTGGCCGGACATCGTTCGGATTCGCTTGCAATATTCTGCATCCCATATTTCGACCAGACCACTATTCGTCCCAATGGCTAATGTACTTCCCTAATAGTCGAAGTAAAACAACACAAATGAGTTGCAGATTATGTCAATATACTACACGCGAACTCACTTTATTCGTCCACTCTAGACCTGTGACGGTATCATCTATTGATGCACCATCAGAAGCGACTCTAACGAGATCACAAAGTTTGGTAACTTTGCTAGTCTGAGCACTCCAGAGATAGACACATGAGTTGAGCCCCACTCCAAGTACGTTCGAGGCTGACCATGAGACGAGATTCAGGTAGAAATCGTCCTACTCATTCATTGATCAGCTGATGTGCCTGTAGAAAACAGAGGCATATACTAGCTGAACTCACGGCTAATTCAGGTGCATCGAGCACTTTGAAAGGTGTTTTGGCAATTGATCTAATCTCTTTTCTCGGACTAAGTAACATTCTTTGACTTTCTTTTCCTACCGGACTGAGACTGTATGCGGGGTGGTTCATATCATCTAGACTATCCACTCCTAATCCAGTAACACCACTTAGACCACCGTTGATTCGGACCGTACCGGGTGAGGTGAAGTTGAGGATTCTTTTCTTGGTAGGGGTAGAAGGTGATCCATGGACCGCATTTCCTCC
The DNA here is from genome assembly GCF_036810445.1 of Kwoniella europaea PYCC6329. Taxonomy (NCBI): domain Eukaryota; kingdom Fungi; phylum Basidiomycota; class Tremellomycetes; order Tremellales; family Cryptococcaceae; genus Kwoniella; species Kwoniella europaea. Next base: position 5,266,672 of record NC_089487.1, read on the forward strand.
AGGTGGCGGTGAGAAAGCCGATCGTCTACCTGTCGAATTAGGTGGGGATACACCTGGACGGGTCGTACCGGATGTCAAGGCAACTTGGGATTGATGAGCTCGATGATGAGATGAACTTGGTCCTGCACCTGGTGGTCTACCATGTCCTGACGTAGGAGTCGACGGAGCGTGCATGGGTAAAGGTGGGAGTGTAGCTGCAGGTGACATCTCTCTACCTCTCTCTCCACTGGATGTAGCTGCAGGAGGGGGGTAATGATGGGAAGGAGTGTCCCCCGCACCTGATATAGGGTAAGAATGGGAATTATGGGTTGGAATATTACTAGTATCGAATGTCATGGGTTGTCTGAGTTGCTGATGTCGTGTTCGACTACGTGATTGAGCTGGAGAAGATGTTCGTGAAGATGACTGTGACGGAGGAAAGAGTTCGGTTTTGAGTAGTTGAGTGAACGTTGCATTTGCTTCTTCTACAAGCAATGACATGGAAGTCAGTAAGGCGTAGTACATGTGGAATGGCAAATAACTTACCTCTTCTCACATCACCATCAAAAGCCTGAGGACCACTTTTCCTCCTCCCTTTCACCTTGCCCACCATCTGTCCGGTCACACCATTAGCATCAGCAGTAAGTTGGTATGCAGCATGTATATCACTTCCGTCTCTTGTGGGGATGAACCTATGTAACAGCAGATATGAAGCATCAGCACACCTGCATCTTACCGCGTTTTGTCAATCATTGAAAGATTTAATCCAATCCGAAGGGATCTCTCCTTTTCAACCAGGTATTAACAAAATTGGAAAACGTTGTAAACATACCTATCGCCATATTCTCTTACTACGCCTTTACCCTTTCCCACATTCGCACCCATACTCATCGGACTAGCTCTGGGTGAGGCAGACCCATTCTTCATTGGACTGGTGATATCCCCGAACACATCTCCATTACCCACTTTCCCATTCGATCGGAGATCGTATCGAGGTGAACCAGGCGAAGGAGGTTGAGGTACAGATGATCTGATCCTTCTTGAAAACTCTGTATCATATATCGACATCTTGTCTTGTACTATATTCTGTTATGTCGATGTAAGGGAGGAAGGATGATTGTGTTATATTACCCAAGTGGGTTACGAATGAAAGGATGGTGACGTTATTGATGATGATGATGATGATGATGATAAAATTGAGTATCAGTCTGAATCCAGCAGACCTCTTCTTCTTTCTTCTTATTATTATATGTATCGTATTGTGTCGCGTCGGAATAACAGCAAGTGAAACGAAAGGAAAGGGGAAATGTAAAGACGTGAGTGTCTTTTGGTTTAGGATATGATGGATGTTTCTTTGTTGATTCAGTTTCACGGTCTTGTCTTTGTTGTTGTTGTTGTTTCGGAAATCTAGGGTAATTAGAAAGTGGAGGAAGGGGTAGTGAGGAATGGTGTGATGGCGAGAGTTCGTATATTGTAACAACAGTGTTCTACAATCCTGACAGGTGCAACGGGTAGTAGAGAGAGGATGGATGGGGTGTGATGATGAGGGAAAGTGAAGTACAAACAGATGATGTTGAGTGAGAATGAGGATGAGAACGTGAATGACCACTTGAGCGTGCCTCCTCCGATCATCAACAAACTCAACCCAATCACCAACACACATAAATGGGTAACACAAACAGGGAAATGGCAATTTTTACTGCTTCATCACGCAGATGCTATCCATACCATCCATACCCCTTATGACTGTCGTACACTTAGGAGGGGCAGATGCAGATGCATGCAACAAGCGTTGGGCTGACGTACGCACCTCACAGAAACAAGCACAGAAACAAGCCGATCAAAGAAATAGTCAGTCCGTTCACTTGTTTCCAAAAAAGGAGACAACCATTTCTCAAATCGAGGATAGGGGACGATGTTCACGCAAGTTGATACACAATAGCTTGTCCAAGTATGATAACGACTGAGCTGCTGTGTCTCGCCAACAACTCATGGTCAGATGTTTGCTCTTATTACTTCTCCCTGCGCGCTATAATTGCAACCGATTCCTCCCCTCATTGCAATCACATACAATCTGGGCACATCGAGAAATCATAAAATCCATCTCTCTTCCACAATACAAAAGACTTCCTACACTGAATACCCAAACTATTTCTAAAGTAAATAAATTTGTTTAAGCAGCGTGCTTGGCCTTTCGGACTTGGAGTTTTCTGTTGTAGAACTATTGAGCGATAGCGCAATCAGCCAATTGTACTAAACAAGCTTTATCATTTACAATGATATGACAACTCACCTCCAATTCCTTACCCTCAAGGATGTAACCATCAGCTCTACCTGATTGACCAGGTCTGGAAGTGATGATAGCGAGTAATCGACCGGCTCTGAATTGTTGTTCGAGGAGGGGATCAATCTTGGCATCCTTCTTTCGTTCTTCGAGGACTCTCTTGACGTGGTTGGATTGTTTCACCTCAGCCTTCTCTTCAGTGGCAGCAGCGTTCTTACTAGCTCGGGAAACGGGTTGAGCGTACTATATAATTCACCACGGAATATCAGCAACAGTCATGAGATAAAGTGGAGATGGGTGAACACTCACGTGAGCTTCGTACCATTGTCTGAAGGGGGTGGCATCAACGTCGACAACAGCAGATTTCACGAGGGTTTGGGTTCGGAGCAACTCGTTGTTGGTGGCGTTGTATCGCTACGTGAGGTTGAACGGATTAGCAACGATCATTAGAGACGAGGGAAAGTTTCCATTTCATGATCCTCTGCTTCTGCATTTCCCTCATCCCTTCCATGATGTTCGACGTCGTTTACATACATTCCATCACCATACTGTGAAAGAGAAGGAGTAGATACTCACGACAGTCAACAATCTAGTCTTTCTAGTGACATGTTCGGAACCCCAAGCAAAGTTTCCAGAGTCCAATCGGAGAGCTCTGTACTTGGTGTTACCACCTCGAGTTCGAACCTCGTGGATCCTCTTTGAAGAGTCGAGCTTGGTCATGGCAGGTTGTCTACCCAACTCAAACTTTCTCTTCTTTCGGCTAAAGAACCAAACCATACCCCAGTATATCAACGCATATCCTTTTTTCCTTCCAGTAATTCTAGTTGTCACTCACTAGTGGGCTCTTCGAGCACCGGAAGCAGAGCGCTTGTGGCGCGAATCACGAGTAATACCCATTCTACGATGAATAGCAACTTATGTTAGCAAAGATTCTTTGATGATTTGTTGTTGAGTGTGTATATCCCAAGTAGCGATGATTGCTTTGAAAATTTCTCCTCTCTTCTGTTCTACTATTTTATTTTATTTTTCCCTTTGATCTTTTATCCTCCTATTGATCTACTCCTGTGTGGGTACCGCTACTTGGGATGATACGTTGATGTTGATATATGTGTATACTCACTTGAATGTTGATGGCTAAAGAAGAAAGAGAAAGAGTAGTAGTGGAATTGAAGATTTCAGGTAATATGGATGGATGGTGTGCAGTGCGTAGAGTGCAGAGTGAGAATCCCAACCATTGCAGGGTCAGTAGCATAGTGTGGTGTGTGTACGGTGAGAGGGTTACCGCTATGAGTGGAGGAAACGGAGTGAGGCGGAGTGATGGGTGGGTCAGAGGGTGTGGCATATCGGACTTAGGTGATAAAGAACTAAACGCCGATAATAACGTCTGTTCTAGTAGGGCGCGTTCAGGTCACCTCACTTTGCATACTTGTACTCGTCAAGTGCTTCTTTGCATATATACATATACTCGCATATCATCCCACTGACCCATCTGTAGACCCATCATGCATACGCTATCATTCACTAGTCCTCCATTCCCAAAACAGACACCAAATAACAATTATGAAGTACTCATTCAGATATCCAACATCTCTGCCCAACTACCCACCTCCCCCGCGGATCCTTTCATCCCCTCCTCATCCCACCAACCTCTTACAAAAGAATATCTATCTACATACAGCGAAGCTATCTCCCCGAAAACCTTTTTCATCTTTGTTACATATACTCTGATCGATCTCATCAAATCATCTATAATCTCTTGATCCTGCTCCTCTTCTCGCTTATCACCATTGATTATGGTGGTGGAATTGAGGAAAGGTATTAAACCATTCAAAAGTTGACCGAAAGAAGTTATATACCAGTTCAATATATTCCAATTCACCTCACCTTCTTCCAACACCATACTTACCCCATCAGCCAATAATGGTAACTTACTTTCACTGACCGTTGATGATTCGTCTTTCAGGATAGTTCGTTCATTGACCAACGCTTCTAACATGATCGAAAGGGGAACTAACAAACTCAAAGGATCCAACACTCCCTTCCCATCTGGGATTTTATCTAAAGCTCTTTCTTTCGGTATTAACGAATTTAGTACATCCAATAAATGCTTAATCACCTCTTCGTCACCTCTATTGCCTAATCTGATCCCACTAGGTTGATTGTCCGAATAAGATGCAGGACGAGTTATCGAAGTTGATATTGATCGTTTATGTGAATTTGAATGAACGGCTGAATCGGATATCGAGTGATGTAGTTTGGACTCACCACCAGGTACAAGTGATTGAGGTATTTGGATTTGGTGGAATGATAAACTTCTTCGAACTGATACCAAGTTCTCATTGACCTGGTCAGAGGAATGGAACTCAGGTTGAGGTTGGTGGTGGGATGGGGGAATGTTGGAGACTGAATGATTCTTTCCATGTCCCAGCCCATGTCCATACGTCTTTCTACTGCTGTACTGATTATGACCCTGGGTCAATCCATGTACATTAGGTTTCTTGCCCTCCGAAGAACTCCTAGTGACCGCAACTTGTTGGGTGTGTGGTTGGTTCGATGTAAATCTAGGAGGTAGGTTACTGGGCATATAAGGTAGTCCAAGTACAGGCTGAGGAGGGGATGTTCCAGGACGGGTAAATGGTATCGCAGGTTGAGCGGGCAGATTGGGGTTGGGAGGTGGATTATGGGAAGGCCGTTTGATTCCCATACCCATACCCATCAGTTCTTGATGTCCCACTTTACCATTTGTAGGTAAAGAAGGGATTAGACCGCCATCAAGGAGGAAGTCGAGTGAAGGGTGGTTTGCCATTGTTGCTGTCATATGGTCTGGTGAATGATGTGAGAGATGAAAGTGCGACGGTATATAGTTAGTTATTGATGAAAAAATGCTCGTCAGTACAAAGATATTCTTCATCAGGGATATCTGCAAGTCAGTATATCATATCAATATTCGCTGTATATGTATCCTTTGTTCATGGTATGAGTTTGTGAAGGACGCCTTTGAACGACGTATATCAAAGGACCAACACCACAGCCAAAGAGAGTACGTCCGAGGATAATCACTAAAACACCATTCGTAGCAGATGCATATCTTGCACATAACATCTTCGACTCTAAAGTAACGTTGCACCCAACCTAATGACTATCCATTAAAACCACTAAAGTTCAATCCCATAGTTCTTTCTATACTCTTTGATATCCTCCAACTCCTTAGTATATCCCCCTTTCTTCTCAAGGTACGCAATGATATCCTGTAAATTCAAAATAGGTTCAATCGGAACACCAAATTCCTCTTCAACCTCTTGGACCGTCGACTTTTCTCCTGTACCTCTTTCTTGTCGATCAACAAGTTGTACTACCCCAACGAGGGTGGCTTCAGGTTGAGATTTGATTATTTCGATGGCTTCTCTAATGGCTGTACCTCTAGTAAGGACATCGTCGATGATGACGATTCGACCTCTGAGTGGGGATCCGACGAGAACTCCTCCTTCGCCGTGCTGTGGGTGGTAATATACGGTTTAATCGAAAGGACGATAATTCATACAGAATGAATGGAATGGATGATAGTGATTTGTAATAAATGAAGTAGATGATAGTGATGTTGGACAAGGGGAGTAGAATATAACAGATAATCAGTACAGTCATCCTCATGACAATGGTTGAAAGATAAACCCACATCCTTCTTCTCCTTCCTATTATATGCGAATCCTACTTCCCTTCCTGCTCTACTCAGGTCCACCGCGGTGATAGCAGCCAGCGCAATCCCCTTGTATGCCGGACCGAACAACACGTCGAATTCGGGTATACGGGATGAAGTGAGGATCTTGGCGTACGCCTTGGATGTGGAAGAGAGGAGGGATCCAGTGTAGAGGAGACCGGCGTTGAAGAAATATGGTGATTTCCTGTGTCGATGAATCGATACCAATTTGACGTTCGGTCATATAACATATGAAGCAGATATTCAGTTGAGTGAGATTGAATGATGAGATAAAATGAATCGTTGAATCATGACAATAAACGTACATCAGCTCAAATGATCCATCTGTAACCAGTAAGATAGATAACTCACCTCCCCGACTTCAGAGTGAACTCTCCAAATAACAATACACCATGTTCAATGGCAGCTTCGATGAATGCTATTTTCTCTTGGTTAAGTTCCCTTGCGGCGGACATTGTGATGTGGACGATGATTGATTGGTCATTGTGAAAGGGAGAGGAGAAGAGAGAAGGAGAAGAGGAGGAAAGAAGAAGAAAGAAATGGGATTTCATACATGGAGGAGGGAAAATCGTTATCTCTCGATCGAAACGTCCCTCCACTCGTGATTCAGTCTCAGATTAAGGTAGGAGGATGTCACAACAAGAATCAATGCATTGATATAGCTACAATAATGACAGGTCCTACAGTGTATATATATGCACAAGATGATATGGAAGTATGAGCAATGCAAAACATATATACAAGAATCCCGATCCGATATATCGCAAGAAGCAACAAGCAGAGAGCAGAGCAAAAAACAAACAGCTTCACACACCCTACGCATGCCCACCCATCATCCTACCCCAATTACCCAACTCCGGACCCAACACATTCGCTCCCTCACCTTTGAACCAACCTACAATCTCATGCGGTGAGAGTGTACATCTGACTTTCTGGAATTGCGGTTTCAGCGAGGCGTTACTTGCTGGTACCAGTAATGACATTTTCAGTAAATGGTCAAACGCCTATGTCCCCATTGCCATTCTCAATTAGCACTACCATCAACTAGTCATGAGATCGATTTGTAATTCGTAGGTCGTACACAGACGGATCAACTTACATTTCTCAAAACACCAATTGGCCATCTCACTTTCCCACTTCCCACCAACTTCGTCCTCGAAAACCTCAAATATTCTTCTTCGACTTGAGCGAAATTGAATTCTTCTCTACCAGCATACGAGAGGTGTTTCGTGATGATCAACACACCCAGAGCAGGGTGAGGTAGACCTACAGTAATACCAGACCAAATCAACTCGTTTATTCGTATTCGTATAGAACACTAGATACAGAAGTAGGACCTACCTTTCAACTTGCTCAGCTGTAGACCCCATCCTGCACCTTCGATCTGAGAAATCACACTATCCGCTAATTCCTGAATGGACATGAAATCGATCTTGGATGAAAGTACGCTAAGTACAGGCAAGATCTGCAATGACTCCCAATCAGCTAAATTGGAGACAATCAGAGATCCAGCTGAGCATCATAAGCTCACAAATGGTCTATATAAATTCCTAACATCCGTTGTCAGACCAGTTAATCTATCTAAATTCCTTTTTATCCTATCCACTTTCAACAACATCTATATCATCCAATCATCCAGTCAGCATTTATTCCATTGATTCATCAACTGAAACCAGGGCATGAATACCCTTACCCACCTGTATAGCGAATTGCCAATCCCCTTTCCATCTATCATCTTCATTCTCTTTCCCTTTAGAAGGTATCAACGAGTCCATCAGAAGGGCTTTCCAACCTATGCCTTCAGAAGAGATCGGAGATGGTATACGGAAAGTACGATGGGAGAATCGAGATTTAACTCGTTTTTCAAGTAAAAGTAAAGTATCCTACAAAAAGTCACTGTCAATGATAATACCAGGGTATGCGGTGAGGTCGAAAGGCTACTTACAATACGAGTTGTTACACCCAATACGGCCACACCTCTGCCTGTATTTTCCACTGGACCAGTTTTGATACTCTGAACGACGTCCACTGAATAAAAATGCACTTGTTAGCTGCGCTATGACCAGACATGATTACTCAGCTCACACAAGCAATATAGCAACGCCTGTCTGGCATGCTCAGTGAACAGATCAAATTCCTCTATTACAATGATGATCGCCCTTGGTGATGGTTGGGTAAGAAGAGCAAGTAGATGCGAAGGTAAAGTCGTAGGGGCATATTCCTATTACACAGACACACGAACGTCATCTTGTCAGTCCAACCACCGTACTTAGCCGTACGAGACAGACATACCTCGTCATTTCCTTCCTCCTCTACGTCCTCCTCATCATTCTCCACTTTCGTTCCCTCAGCTTCAGCTATCTGCCTACCCATCTCTCTAATCGCCAGCCTATCATTCGTCTGTGCCAGCCCTGAGAGGCGCACAATGACCGGAGAAGTTTTGGACGTTGACGGAAGGAGATTCAATGCTCGAGCAACAGTCTGCCCACATACTCATCAGCTGATCATCCCGAGAATGGAGGAGGATTTTCTAGCTTACTCTAGTTTTGCCAACTCCTCTTGGACCGACAACCAACGCACTATTCCCTTCGCCTCTCTCCACCGTCCCTTTCAATAAGTTCACAATCCCAATTAACGCTTCGTTCTTCTCCTCATCAACGAATGGTGGTGGGTTCGTAGATGTACCTTGTGAAGTCAACGTGGCAAGTACATTCTTCAAATACATTCGAGCTGATTTGGGTAATTGTTCTATCTGTTTAATCGATTTTTGTTCTCCATCATCATCCATAACTATATCAGAATCTTCTTTTTCTTGTAAATCGTTTATAATTTCTACGTCAGGTATAATAGGAGCTTGTATACCTAGCGGGTTCACTTCGTCCCTATGATATATGATACCACCATATTCATCCAGCTCTTCACTATCTCTCGAAGGAGTCACATCATGACCCACTACCCGACCTGATCTAGTTAATTTCGGAGCAGAAGCTTCACCTTTATAATTGAAGTTCCTAGCTTCTCTTTGTCTCTTCAATGCCTCGTTGGCCAAGAACGTCTGTCTGCTTATTTCTTCTCTACTCTTGGTATTGAACTGGGGCGACTCAAATATCTCATCATCGAATGTTAACGCTTTGGCGACTCCTGAACCTGAACTGGACTTAGCAGGCGATGATACCCTAGGCCTCTTTCTACTTGATCCATTCTGGCCGGAAGGGGGTGTAGGTAATGGTTTATGTAGACTTGATGCTAACGTGGGCGTACCCTTCAGTTTCGGTGTAGAGGTGGACTTGCTGAGAGAAGGTGTGGTTGTGGACGTAGATGTATATTTCTTGTTGGGTGTGGTGATTGATCCAGATAAAGAACCGATTGGTTTGGACTTGGTCTTACCATTAGGAGTAGGACTGGCTCTTGCTCCCGATACGGAAGGTGTCTTTGGTTCCTTCGGTGTGTTCTTGGGTGTATTATCTACATCTTCTACCTTCTTCCTCTTCCGTGGTGTGACAATCTCGACTACAGGTTCCTTCCTTTTCTTGGGTGTGAAGGCGACAGCGTATTTGGGTGAAGTGCGAGCTACGACTATACATTCTCCTATCTCCTCGTTGTCGTCAAAGTCATCTGTGAGAGCTAGTGGATCTGGCGAGTGAGTTTCCCGGGTGACCATGGTGATCAGTGAGAATCTACGTGGCCATGAATGAGGTTGCAATGGCAAGAAGAGATCCAAAATAATCTCTGATTTGCGATTTAAGGTGGACTCGAAGTTGAAGATGATAGCTTGACCTCGACGCGTCCGGTCAGGCACTGCATCAATGCGATAGGCGGCCGAAGTGGAGGAGGTGGCGAGCCTAACTCTTACCCAGTAGTCATGTCTCGGAGCTTCATCGTAAACTCCTACTACATCTTACATCTCTTCATCTCTTCTACTCATCACACTCATTGTCTATCTCACTCTATCACCCTACAACACCACAATCGCATAAACCAAGATGGATCTCGACAAATCACTTGACGAAATAGTCGCTGAAAAGCGAAAGACCGCTCCCTCTTCTCAAAATCAAGGAAAACAGAGCAGAGCGCCAAGAGTGAGCAGCGGGAACGAAAGGAGATCGAATAATTCACCTTATTCTGTGAGTCAGTCCTTCTCTGCTTTGAATCAAGCAATCAAGCTGATGCAACGTCTGGACGTCTGAACTCAATTATAGAGACCACCACCCAGATCTACCGATGAGAAATGGGTACATGACGCATACCAAGGACCTAAATCCGGTAATGGTAACGATCGACGAGGAGGGGATAGAACGAACACAGCTAGTTTGACTGGTACAGGTGCTGGATTTACGGGAATCTCAACTAGGATCGAAGTTGTTGGGTTACATTATGAAGTCACTCCTGCAGATCTAAAGGTAAGCTTAACGTCCAGGTTTTGCAGTACCAGCCCATTATGGTAGAAAGTCAAGCTTATCATAACACGTTCTTTGGTATACTCGTTAGGGAATCTTCTCACAAGCTGGTACTTTGGTTCAAGGACCTACTATACGTGTAAGCGATTGACATCCATCTATCATTTTCCACTATCACCATTTTTCAAGAAGCAGAGAACAAAATGAGGCTCTACATACGGCTCCGACCCTCCTTTATCGGTTTCGGCGATCTGGGCTGGATGCTGGAACAGTAGTTGCCGTGTCAGCAGGATGATTGGGAAAGGCGGACTCGATATGTGATAGCAATTTGAAGGGATAGAAAATTAATGCTTATGCCCCGCCTTCTTCTATTCCCTTATTTGGTAAGCTGAAATCCACTTTTCGATTAAAAGAGACTTAGAAGCTTATCCACCTTGTTCGTTATATCCCGCAGATATCCCCATCGATCATCAAATCACACCAAAACAGTACGATAGATCAGGTCGATCGAAAGGTGAAGCTACTATGGAATTCGCTTCTCCTCAACAAGCTAAGATCGCAATTAACAAATTTGATGGAGCTATGACGAAAGGTGAGTTATCGACATATACAATATTTCAAATTGATTTTACTTAGAAATATCATCATCACCCTTTCTCTCCATGTCCTCATGATAAATTCTCATGACCTTTCCTTCATTTACACACAAATCGCTGTCATGTTTTCATTCATAACTTTCATGCTAAATATTCAATATCTAAACTAGGCCAAACAATTTCGATTCGTCTCCTCCCACCAATCGTAGCCAAACCTCGACCAGGTCCAGGCGGTCCAGGCTCAGCTGGACACGCTAATGCAGGTGGTCAATCGTTGCTATCAAGAATTCAAGGTGGTGGTGTAGTTGCTAACCCACCTGCGGGTGGAAGAGGTGGAAGAGGAGGTAGAGGAGGGTAAGTTCAGCTACCTTTTCCAGGGTGGCCCGGAAGTAAGCTGATATATAAGGGGTAACACGATAGTCCTCAAAGAGGTCGAGGCGGTCCAGGTGGTAGAGGTGGCAAGAGAGGTGGGGGTGGACCCAAATCCGAAGGTGATTTGGATAAAGAATTAGATAGTTTCATGAATAACTCGGTAAGCTTCATGACATACGTAGGTACCATTTATTCAGCTGATTGTTTGTTGGGTTTACAATGATCAGACGAACGGTGGTGGAGATGTTGAGATGGCATAAGATGTGGTTTTATCTAAATTGCGATATCATCAAATATACTTAAATGTAACAGCCCTTTTCCTGCTATCATCTTGCTTTCATGAATGTCAATTGGCTTGTCTAATATAAAGAAACTTTCGAGGGCGCGTATCGAGTGAAAAGGTCTAATCATGATGACAGACCATACTGATCAGTCTTGAACTTATCGATCACGTATTGTTTACGACCACCTATGCATTGCATGTGAACGAGTGAACGAGTGTGAGATGCGAAAATCTGGACAGATTGATTGAGTGATACTAATGTATATACAGATAAAGATGCTGAATATAATATATACAAATGAAGGTATTGAGCATAATATATACAAATCAGAATTCTTTTATGTGTACAGTACATCTATAATGGTATAATGGAGATTCCTAGTCGACGAAGGAAGCAGGATATCTATACTACTGACTGTAAAACAATAAATGAAGAATTCGGAAAAAAAAGTTTGAATGAGTGTCAATGCGTATGAAGGTTTTCCAATTCCCACTTAAACAGGACTCCTAGCTCTTCCTCTCAATCCTGCATTCTGTGCCTTCTCTCCGCTCAACCCAGCCAAGGAACTCCTGACTTCTTCTAAACCTTTCGCAGCCAGTTCGTCGGCTCCGATCCCTACTCGTCCGAGGGTATCGTTGTTCTTGACGAATATCCATTCGTCAGGGAGTGAGAAAGGTCTTGCTGTAATGGCTGCTAATTCTTCTCTGATGATATTGTTCGTGAAGAAATCCTATCATATCAATCGAGTATCAACAAGCTTCAGCAAAAAAAAATCCATGAAAATTCGTAAAGCAAAGCGAAGAAGTGAATTGAGACTTACCAAATTCAAATCATTTTTATCGTAACCGAATGGATTTTCAATTTCCGAACCTATTTCAGCGAAACCCAAGACGATATACGATGTAATCTAAGATTGAGATTGGTTAAACCGAGATCGATGTCAGTCCATGAGCCTTGACTTTCCGTTTTATCACTTCGATCCGGTTTAGACTCACCACCACAGCGGGGATCGTTATCCAACCAAATCCAGCACCGTACAGTTGAAACGGTAGGACCAAGCAGTATATCCAGGTGACTTCCCATATATGAGCGTTGTAAGACCATGGGATAGGGGTGGTCCTATCATAATACGTAGCACAGTATATCAATAAAACTGTATCCCAGCCCCAATTCATTGAATGTAATCACTCTTGATCCGGTAGATAAACACACTCACAGAATTCGCTCCAAGTTACTCAACGCCCCAGCCATAGACAACTGAGCAGCCAACAAAGCATTCGTCGTGGGAACATCAATTGTCTTTCTCTTTTGTAGATTAGCTATCCAGGAAGACATGAACATTGTGATTTCCAATGGAACATTCTGACCAACTCCTCCAGATGATTTGGCAGTTTTCATCCTTTCTCTCATCGCTGCTCTTCCAGCAGCCTTATACCTCTGTCGTCTAGTTACGAGGAACTTAAAGGGAAAGGTTTCAGAAAATCTGAATTTTGGTGGATCCCTTGCAGGATGTAATGCAGGTCTAGCAATGATCCTTGGGTTCGGACCGGACTGACTAGCGTCAGAAGGTAAAGGCGAAGATAACGTTCTGAGCTCGGTACCTGAATTGACTGTTATAGATGACGAATGATGATGTTTTCCTGGAAATTTGCCCGTTGCGATATTTGCATCTTCGGAAGAAGGGATACCAGATGGTAAGTGAAGTGAAGGGATGAATTTGACTAGGTCGTAAAGATCTTCGTAGAGGCTGTAAAAAATTGAGGTCAGTGTCATTCGATCTATTAGATCAAACAGAAACCATTTTTCCGGTCCTCTGTGGATTTCGAGTGTGAGAAGACGAAGGAGGGAAACAGAAGCAAGACTCACATTCCCTCTTCACCTCTCAAGTAATGCTTTACAGCTACTGCAAATGCAAGACCCATCCTGACCAACGTAGCTTTCTCAATGACCGCTCGAGTCTCTTCGACAGCTCGAAGTTGGGGATCTTCAGGCGGTGTGGCTCGTATAGCATCAGGGCCTACAAGCGACAAGAGGGAAAGAAGCGATGATATACGATGAGCTTGAAATCAATGATTTACAGAGCCGTAGTATAGGCTTACAATGAATCCATACGATTCTAGCCCATGTTCTATTGGCTTGAATGATTTGTGTCCATAATTTACGGCCTTCTGCATATTGACCGTAGGCTGAGGAGGTGCTGTGATATACATCAAGTAATCAGAGATAATCACTGAATGTAGAGAGGTATAGTGTGTACTTACCGATAACTTAAGGTCAAACCCAACAGCACACCTATCAGTTTACAAGTCAATATGATTGAAATTACTTCACTTCGTTTGTAGACAAGTAAATTGATATCTGACTCACCTAAAGCAGTTAACAAAGTCGATGGAACGGTCATATCTGCTTTAGTCTGTTGATTAATAATCACGATCGCTGCTGACCATCCACCGATAAATACCAATGAAGGCCATACTCGAAATACCGCCGTCGCAGTCAATGCTTGGAATAACAATATAGCGGATTTGTGAGGTCGATGACCTAGGAGATCGAGATCAGGATTGGAGATGAAATGATCATCTACTGGTGTATGTGACATCTTGATATGTTTGAATTGAGGAAGGAAGCTAAAAGAGTGTGATTTGTGATGAATCTGTTTTCGTAGGTTGTTGATGAGAAGTTATATAGCTTGATGGAGCCAAAGTACAATTGCCAGAATCTATCTTGGCATCCAGCTAGATGGTACGAGTTTGTATGAGTGGGAATGTGAGTGTGAACAAGGGAGATTGGATGAGTACTTTGTGGAGTTTTTTAGTATGAAAGGATGTCTGTTTTATATACACTTGGCAACTAGTCCACTAGTCGAGCTTTAGTTAGCTCTTTGGTACGGTGAGAGTGAGTGTGATTGCTGTTCTTCTAGGCGGATGTTTCATCATGTCGTGGTATGAGTACATGCATGTCCTTGTATGGCCCGTGAACAGTAGTCTAGAATATCAAGGTGAGGTGTGAAAGTGGAAAAGAGTGATCCGTTATGGCACGGTCGATCGAATGAGTTCAGGGGGATTGGCGATCAGTGCGTTTCAGTTTTTATTTCCCTTTCCCACGTGGTGTTTCATCCTTGAATTTGTCGACATCACCGGCGGTAAAGTGAACATTGAACGCGGTTGACTTTACTCTGTCCAATCTCTTCTTCCTCTTCCTCTTCCTTTCCCTCAACGACAAGGAAACGATGAGCGACTAGATATATTCGTATCAATAGAGCTGAATGAGAGCGTATGTCAGCTGCATCCCGAGTACCATCAACGTCACACCATGCCAATACAGACACTAGCTCAACAATTCAAGGAGTCGTTAGAAAGGCATAAACAAGATCCGTGAGTTGATCTAACCCTTATCTCCCCTAGCCAAACCGCTGAAATCAATCTAACCTTGTGCAACGAACTTGAACTAGGGGTCGCTCAGAGACGCCAGTATCGTTGTACGACAAACGAAGGAACTTCTCATACAATGCCAAGTATAACAGGCTACCACCCAATGCAGAAGGAAGGAAGTTGTATCAGGAGATGCAGGCTAAGAGGGAGAAGGAAAGGGGCGCAAAGGAACAGACTATCAAAGAGAAATTCGGGATCAGTATGAACGATGTTGAAAATACGAAGAAGAATGATATCTGGAATAAGCATTATGTGCAGAGGAGACCTACTACGTTATCTTCCCAAGCTGTAAGTAGTCCACCATAGACAACGATGGTCTACTCCTTTCCCTCCATCCATAACAGAGGTATGTTACTTCTGACGTTAGTGCTGATCGATATCATCATTTATTACTTACAGACTAGATATACTCCATCCTGGCTCAAACTGGCAGCCGACAAAAGCGATGTCACAGGCTTGATGGCTGCTTACGCAAGAAGACATGAAGTCGAATCGTCTAAGCCCCAAGAAGATAACTATATAAGTGAAGCTCGTAGGAGAGGCGATTCCTTCCATGGCTTACCACCTGCACCGACTCCAAGTCTTTTACCGCAACAATTACCTTATCACCAGTATCAGGAAAATAACATTGGGTACGGAGCTTCTAACCAAACTCGAACCGACGTCCATCAAGGACAGCCAAATATTCTGCTTCACCCATCTCAGGCTCATCAGCAGCACCAATACCCGGAAAATCAACAGCCTCTTCATGTTCATCAACCAAGACCTCATCCTACACTACCCCAGCAACCGTTTCAGCACGATCCTGATCTCACCCAGCAAAACTCCTTCTCGTTTCAAGATCGATATCCCCTTTATAACAATCAACTCGTCTCCGATGATCAACGGTGCTATATTGACCAAAGCACCGCTCGATATCCCGCTCTTCCTTCAACATCTTCTTATCCTGGTACAGCGTCGAATATTCATCCTCAATCCTGGCAGAACGGGGGAGATGAAACCCATCACTCCACTCAGGCCATCAGCTCTTTCCAGCCATTCGATGGGTATACCTCAGATGCCACGTCGACCCCTCAACGTGATAATAAGTTTTTTAACGTACCGCACTACCCTTCTTCCGAATCGTCACATAGCCAACAACCGTTCTATCCAGAATCTGGAGGATCTGCCCTTGATCATCATCATGGTGCGAATCATTCTATACCTGGTCCTCCTTACAAAGCTCAGCAGTATCCCACAACATCCATGAACATACCGCAATACCAGCAAATGTCCAACCAAGAGCAATATTCGCAGACATCATCCACCCAGCAGTTTTACAATCCCGAACCAGATCACATGGTTCTTCCAGGTAATCCATACTATCAGACCTCTCCGACTTCTCAAATCCTCACACCGAAAAACGGCGAGCATCACGTCAGATTCAGATCTACGCCCGAAGTTTTCCACTTACCTCCTCCTCAATCACATGCTGATCTTTCTGGCAACATTCAAGATGGATCAGGTATGACGCCAACTTCAAGTCATCAGGTGCGACAGATTCTTCATGATATCCACTCTCAATATCAAAATCAGCTGGCTCATCCTCAGCCGAGTCCTGGGTGGACCGACACCACTTCGACAAAATGGTACGAACCAGTATCGGATTCACTACCTGCTCACGGGCAAGCAGCCAACAGATCTGCTCCGCCTCCTGGACTACAACAGGCTCACGAGGAAATCGTCAAGCTCAGAAAGGCCAAAAGGCAGAGAGAGTTTTCTCAATCTGGCGAACCTCGTAGATTAAGTGTAAAGGTCGTGAATGATCTGGAGAGAATAGCAGATGAGACGGTCGATGGACTTGACCTCCTCAGACCTGATATGCTGAATCTGGAGGATCAGCCACACGGTGATATTTCGGTGGGTCTAGTTTGAGTTGTATCGTCCGATGATGTCATAAGCTAATCGATACTTAACACTAACATAGATGTCTTCCGACCATACCCATCTATCGTCTCATCCTCAAACCCCTGAAGAACGATGCCAACATCGATCGCCTCACACACAGAATCATCGGTGGAGCCGGAATAACAGCCGCCGTCCTCATTCCCACCATGATAAATACTACACTGATGATACCGAGATTGGAGCTGATAGTGACAGCTATACTTCTGACACCACTCCATCAACAACGGAAGATGATGATGCTTATTGTCCTTCCACTCATTCTCGCGAATCAGGAGGGCCTTATCGTTCCCACCATTCTGATTCCTCCAATTACTCGCAAAGGACCAAATTAAGTACCAAGAGAAGACGAACAACATCAAAACACCACAGGAGAAAATATGGATCTCAACGACGTAAACGAGCTAGATATACCCATTCTCCTTCTGGAAGGTACGAGAGGTTCGAAGATACTACTAAAGATAGCACGGATACTTCTAACCAGACTGATGAGAGGTATGATCCTGATGTTGATGTTGATATTGACGAAGATATGGAAGAAGATCCACTTCCACCAAGACAGAAAATACCTAAACCTGTTAAACCACTTTCTGCTATTGCTAATACCGTTCGACTACCGCCTACCACTAAAACTTCCAAGCCAAAGTCTACTACAAGAGGACAGGCAAGTATGATGGCTCAGGTTAGGAAGGCTCAGGTGCCCATTACTGACACAGGAAAGAGAAGAAAGAGGAACATAAGGATACCATCGCCTGCTCAAACGGTGTTAGGAGAAGACATTGAAGTGTTTTCTAACGACGAAGATGAAGAACAAGCCGATGACGAAATAATCCAAGATTATATCGATGAGATACAAACTAATACAGTTAAAGCTAGAGGTAGATGGTTGAGAGATTATGAGGAAAGAGATAGGTTATCGACGGTCGAAGAGGAGAACGAAGAGCAGGAGGATAAGACTGAGGCACATGGTGGTGATACTCATAGGGAGCATGATGGTGTTCAAGTCGATGAGAGGACTGAAGAAGATAAGTTCTGGGGAGAAGGAGGTGATTTAGGATTTAAGATCTGGAGAGATGGTTATTGAGTAGGGGTATATGCCAGTACGATATGCGGTAGGTAGTGGCAGAAGGGAAAAGTCAAGATGATGGAGTATTTGTATACTACGTGATATTAGAGGTGTTTCGAAGTGTACAACGTATGATATAACATGCAGTTGATTGATATAGTTGTAAAGATGATCAGGGTACATATTTAATGTTTTAATGCATATATCATGATACTATATACTATAATATAGTATGAGTGTTTGACTAGTACAGAATACCTTTGAAAGATGACATATTGGTAGAATAAAACATGATACGAATATGCTCTTCGATGCTATAAACCTTTCTAATCGATCTTTCTGTTATCACTAGTATCTACAATCTCACTTGTAATCTGGAATTTACCAGATCTATTTAATCTATCTAACAATATATCTCCGAATGCTATAGAAGGAGTTAATAATCCACCTTGTTTGGTTATAGGAGGTAAGGATTGAAGGTCGAGGAGGATTGATAAACCGGATTCTGCCAATAAGTCTTAATGATATCAAAACAATGAAATACACTAATCAGCTTTTGTAATTTTATTCTTCTTTGTTTCTTTTTGATCTGATTGATGATATCCTATGCCCTAGATTTTACACACCATATGATATACCGTCCGATATGTAGTGTGGGGGAGTTAGTCGAAAGGTAGACTTACAACATGTGCTTAAGTATCCTGGGTCCCCATCCGCTTTGAACTTTGTCCATACTTTCATGGTTTGACCATCAGTCGAAGGAGTAGATATGGAAAGGTTATCGACGACGTATGAAGCTTTGAATAGTTTTCTAAGTATCACGTATCAACCAATCAGCAATTCAGTGTCATGTGGGAAAGTAATCCTGTAGATTAGACAGAAGAATGGTAAGATCAAAAATGGACTCACTCGTCTGATACGCCTTCTCCAGTTTTCGGTAATACATAATTCGACAATTTCCTCACCTAGTCACATACATTACTTAATATCAGTAACTCCCAAGCCTTCTTTAAGGGGGGCTGCTGCCTAACCAGAGCTAAATAAGTCAAGGGAGGACTTACGAAACTGGATAAGAAGAATAACCCAAACGTAATTGATAAGACTAAACTAAAGATAGTTGATCCAATCCAACCTCTTCCAATATCCATCGATTCGGCATAATTCATTTTCTCGCCGTACCTTATTCCAGCACCAGTCGTGAGAGATACTGCGATCGTCTGACGATAGTTCGATTATAAGGGTACATGAAGAAGAATGAACCGTATCGTCTTTTCCTCTTCTCTGTGGGATCGGAGAGTGAATATAAGAGTTTTACGGGTGAAACTGATTTAACGATTCTACCATCTACAATCCCATATCCTCAAATCAGCAATCTATCATTTATTACGAGCGATGATTGTATCCACTCACCACTAGGAATACAATCGTACTCCCCTGACCTTCTCTTATCCTTTGGCAATTCAGCGAGAGAATGCATACTTTGTATGGTCCCGCCGGACATGGAACCACCTTTCAATTTGAAAAACGAGGTTGAGTCTTGGATAGTCAGATGAGGATATTGACTTTGAAGAGTTTTGTGTGCAAGCCAAAGTGAAAGGTCACTTCGATGGTCAATGTCAGCATCATGAATCAGCTTGTAACCGTCTTGGGCTTGAACGAGTAGATGCGGTGATGTACTTACGAAGGAATCGAATCGAATCCACAGGAAGGAACGATGATTGCCCCCGTTTCTTTGGCAAGATTATCATATTTTGGGATGATATCCGTTGCTAACCAGGATGATTCTCCACATAGATCGATATAATGTTTGCCGGTTCTACAGCATTCTCTATATATATATATTCACAATGGAGATTAATGATGATGTCAGCTTGCACTCCGATAAGAAATGATGTCGTGATTGGACATGCCTTATCAGAGCTTCCGCGTTATGCCATCTGAATGGACCTATCACAAAAGCACACAGTCAACTTGTCACTCTACTCTTGGAGCTGACAAGAACCTGATGAGAAACTTACCAGCAAGGTTAACAACCACTTGACCTTTCTCTACCAGCTTTTTCACACCATCTTCATCATCCAATTGACAACTCACCACCTCTCGGGGTCTTTGTAATCTCCCATTGGCAATTTCCAACTTCTGTTGATTTCGTCCAGATAAGATGAATTCAAAGGAATCTCCTTCGGGATGTGTGTCGAGGTATGATAAGAGGTTTCGGGCGGTAAATGAGGTAGCACCGTATATGATCAATGTAGGTTTGGAAGTCATGTCGGAGGATGGTATGGTGGTATCTCGAAAAGAGTGAAAGAATGGAAGAATGAAAGAGTGAAAGAATGGAAGAATGAAAGAGTGAAAGAGTTGGAGATATTATATGACTTGTATGATAGGACGTTCAGTCTTTTGTCTCTATCTATCCCTTCCTAGGTTGACGGTCAAGGATGGCCGGATCCGATCCGATCCCCATGCTATTGTAACTCATATATGCATCCCTCAAAGCTTAATCCTTGCATCTTCTATTCGAGCTTACATGTACAATTCCGCTCGCTTCGGTCATTTTATTTACAGGTAGTATTTACGAGTAAATCATTCAATTTCAACTGCCGTTCCTGACGACTCGTCATAGACGGCAAGAGAGGTTTCCGATAAATACGGAGTCTGATATTTGAAGATCTAGTATTCCGAAGGGGAACTACCCGAACGGAATTACTCTGCGATACATCTATCCATTCATCCGGAGTGAAGGAAGGATAGCCCCATATCATGCAGATACTGTAACTGTGTCTGTTGTAGTCATATCATAATTGGCAAGTGCTCGGTCAAATGGCACTTCAGTGATCACTCCGTATGAATGGCTCTGTCCGATAGCATGGTTGGGTGGTATGGCCTGGATGTCGGGCATTTGTATAGAAGGGAATCGTGGGAAGCTTGAAAAGGTGATTCACCAAGCTAAGCTAAGCCAAGCCAAGCCTGAGAATTTCTGGAGTACGTGCTTCTTCCTTCCCCTTCGAAGTGAAGTAATGTTCTTCTTACATCTACTGTATCTATGACCATATCAACTTGACTCAAATGTATTTCACCCACATCAATATCAATGAGGCCTTCGGTCGAGCGCAAATGTATAAATGACCTTTATTCCGAGGAAGAATAACATGATGGATGTGTGAAACAGAATGATCTGCATGCGCAATAGCACACAGATCATCTTTCACACCTCGTCGATAGCTCCATCAAGATATGAATCACGATGAAAGTCCAATTTAAGCGAGAGAGTACTCAAGATGACAGGGATGAACAAGGCCGCACAGGTCTTCTCTCGAACGATCAAAGGCCCCAAGCAGAGGTTAAGAAGTCCTTTGGATATTCTGTCTCATTTCGGATCATATGACTGCATCTTACTGTATCTTCGGATTGACAGGGTGCCAGAATAATGGGATTGATCATTGACGTACTGTTCCAGTTACCCTCTGCCATCGAAGAACGCTTGGATCGTGTCTCACACAGACATGATGATCTTTGCCATTAATCAATTTCGTCAGTCATCAATCAATCCCTGAACAGAGAATAAACAAAATCATCCATCAACTGTTCCATCATCCATCATCACCAAAATCAATAACAACACGACGAGGCGCAAATATGCCGAAGACACGACACAAGAACACTACAGGTCAACATGTCTCACCGCACCTGCCACTATTTCTTCATCATCCATCAGATCATGCAATATCACCGAAATACCTCGGAACCGATCAACGAGCATTCTACGTGATCACTGTACCAGTACGGGGAATGGAGAGATATCATACGATATCAATTTGTTCTCAGTGATTACAGCTGACTGGATGACCTTGGCATTTCATATAAGAGGATCAAGAGTTTCAAGAAGATATCTTTGGTCATCCTATAACACTTTGGATGAAAGATCGGCATCGTACCGTATAAACACACCTAATCATTCCTCATTTACGCCCTTGGTCGTCGTCATCATCACCATCCTTATTCTTTAAGTGATTTTTCACACTGAATACATCCATTTGCCGCACACATCATCTCACTTTCGATCTCGAGTAACATCAGAAGATGCACTCACCATGTACACCCACCATGTCACTCATGTTCCCTCGGATGCGAAGGATGACTCTACTCGATCTGCCTACCAGAAGTGCGGTGCTGGCAGAGATACTACAGAGAAGGAATGCAACGAGCAGGGAACTGGAAGGATGTCTGGTGGAATTCGTTATCAAAGCGTGGAAGGAAGGAAAAAAAGTTCGAGAGTGGTGTAGGGATATACAGCAGATACTGGAAGTGGTGAGCTAAGAAGTATCCTCCCTCTCTACGAAGAATGAGCTGACAAGATGACGTGATCTAGATACGCATTCCAGATCCACTTCGAGATCTCATACGTTCAGTACCGATGAAAACCCTCTTGCCATTCGTCAATCTCCCTTCTAATGCTTATTTTCCTACTACCGAACCACCTCTACCACCGCCACTCATTCCCACTGAACTCTTACCTAAGATTACCCGCTCTCAACTCATCGAGGCACTATCAAGATTAAGTGTAGGAAATCAAAGCGAAGGTAGTCGACCGTTCTGCGATGAACCACTCATACACGAACTTTGCCTTTCTTACATATCAATGGTCTGGAAGGATAAGAAATTAGATATCGAGGATAACAATCTGGTAGACTGGATAAGCAAAAGTCTGACTGAAGTTGAATTCGAAGTAAGTTTTGATTCTTCATTCTTCAGGCACTTGTTCCCAAGCTTTCCGAGTGACGGAACGTGTCGAATCCAAAGTTAAAATTCTATTTTCTGCCTTCTGCAGCTACAATTACAAGGCGAATCAGGATCGACCAACATTTTACCAATCTTACATGGGTTCAGGTTCCAACTTGGGTTTGTGACTTGCTCCCAACTTATCACACGGTTCAATTCAAATTCGAATTCGACAGCAGCTTTACTTTCGATTGCGAATCCTACCGAATCCTTCGATACCACTGCGACTGCCAGTACTGTAAATCAAGATGATTTCATACAGCTCGAGAGCTTTGCACGATCATGGATTCATAGACGACTTTCTGCTGGACTTGCATATCAAGCTATATTCGACGAGCTGTCCAGTATCAAGAATAGGATAGAAGACAGAGAAAATAAGGATCTCATTGACACAACGCTGGAAAACGAATTGGGATTCTGCAATAATACATCTACGGATCTTTCGACGGATCAATCTGGCTTACTCTGGTCATCACCTTCCTCGAATCCAATTCATCCTAATTTAAACACCGGTACGACCACAAAGACCGAACCTGAAGATCTATATTCTCAACTCGCCTCACCAAGTGCATTGTCCTTATTGACCTTCAGGATGGGCAGGAAACGATCTTTCGGCCATCACACTCCCAAATGGCTATATCACAAGAGGAACAACTCGTCTTCGAGCAAACTTCGCTTTCCAACTTCAGATCATTCGAGACCTTCTTCAGGTTACTTTGGAGGTACCGTCATACCTGAATCATCTTCCCTCACTTCGCCTTCTACCCTCACGTTTTCGTGTCCCTCACATGGGAATGACGATATACGGCAATCGACCTTTTCTGAAAATACAATAACCAGACAACGCACGACATTTCGTGATGATCTCACTTCGTCGTTGATGAGTCTGACGGATCCGGAAGATGTCAGAACAGTCCTGTTGAATCAACTGATGGAGATGCGATATCACTTGCACGGCCACGAGGATGAAAGTTGGTTTCTTGGTGGAGGAAGAGAACATGCTGAGGAGCTTTTGTCTCACCTGGAGAAGAAGATGATAGGTAAAAAGGATTTGATGGGTCTCAAGGAAGTGTTTGTATCGATGAGATCAGCTTTTGACCTTCCTCCGCTGGTGAATACGAGTTACTCTGCTATCTCGTCAGACAAATTCGACTCACCCTTCAATAGAGGTACGGTTTTCGACAGAAATTCAGTTCAGAGGGATTCACTGAATTTAGACCAATTCTTCGACGAAGTGGCACAATTACCTGATACGCTGGAGGAGAGTAGTTCAGGGGAGAACGAGGATGGACATTATCATGGAGCAGATTCCGAAGATGGGAAGGATGATCATGCCGAGCCAACATACCAACCGGTCCGAGAAGAGGGGAAAAGGATCCTTTCATATGGAGGATCGGATAAAACAAGTCAAGACGAGGGGCATGCGGAAGGAACGGATACAGCTCGAGGGCCTTTTGGTCGACGGACATCTGCTAGTGCTCATTCAGTTCTCACTATGACTTCAATGTTCACAACTGATTCTCAAACGGAAGGAACAAGACTATCGTGTTTTGAAATCCAAGAAGCTCACAGAGAGTATCATACCGAATCTCAAGCTATCGAATACCATTTCCCTCTTCCACCTTCGACTCCTCCTCCCCCTCCTCCTTCCGCCTCACAGATTCAATGGGAAAGGTACGAGAGATGTTCAGCTTCTGTACCTGATGTGACCGATATCGAAGGAAAATATACGAGATTACCACCCAAGGTAGGTAGCCTAAGAAGGAGCAAAACGAGAATTGCTGCATCGTTTGTGGAGACCACATCTGAGGAGCTGAGATTGAGTACTGTCCCCTCTACTCTTACTCAACAACCGTCTCCAGCTTTACCAGAAGATGATCAGGAAGAGTTGGGCATAATCTCCTGCAAGCAGGGACGCCGCTCATCCATCGAACCGATCTCGCCAACATGTCCCTTGTCCCCCTCGTCAATGACGGAGGATTCACCTTCCAAATCCACCTTCGACACTCACATCGTTACTCCTACTACTATTCGTCATCCTTATCCCTATGGACACCATCAACCTCTTTCGACCCTTTCCTCGGAAGCTACCCTGTACCATCGTCACGATCATTCCCACCTGATCACACCCGACAGACGAAGAGCTTCTCTAGGCCCGATTGATAAGAATCGAAGACAGATTCATCGACATTTCGCTATATTCGATGGTGAACAGGTATCCCCTTCGAAAGAGTTGAGAGAGTTGGGTATGGGGATGGGGAAATCGTACGAAGACCCTGTGACACCTGCAACAAAATTGACCCATTTTTCTGAATCCGGTTCTGCAGAGGTTGCTACTCTAAACGACACTACAACCGCGGATGTAACTCCCAAAGTACGACCTCGAAGCTCGAAATCCGGTATACCGAATCCCTTGAGAATCGTGCAACCAAGACAATCTTCCTCTCAAATGAAAAGCATATTATCGCTCTCAAGACCAAATGGTGCAAGAAACATCTCATCATCATCAGCAAGTCAGCACGTTACAGCTTCCACCCAATCTCAGTCTTTTGTACCGAAGTCTCCTATACCTCTTGTGGAAGTTTTGGACTTGTTCAGAAGACATCAAGAGTCTGAAGATGGTTTGAGTTTATGGGAAGTCGAAGATTCTTTGTATCGGTTAATTAACATTGAAAAAGATAGGGTTGAAAGGTCGTCGAATGGAATTTGGGATGAAGAGAAAAAAAATAGAGTGAGGTGGTTGATTGATCAAGTCGCGATTATGGTGAGTTGTTATCTCTTCAAACTCGAAGTGCGACATCGCATGATATGCTGACTTTTGCAAATATAGCTTGGAGATCCAATATACGTCGCACCGATCAGCCGAGTCGTAGCCTCTCTATCCTCTTCCAACACCCAAATACATCGTCCCGAATCAATCACTCTGACAACCTCCATCCCTTCTCAAGTATCTTCATTTTCCGTTGTCAAGGTACTTGAAAGACCACCTTTACCTCGATATAAGTCCCAACCTCAATTTCCAACTTCATTCTTATCTTCTCCACCTCGACCTGAACCAGTCCGACCGAACATACTTCGTAGACATACCAGAGAATGTCTCAGTGTCGGATCAATCGATTCTGCAAGTTCAATATATTCTACTCCTAGTGCCACTGACTCATTCTCAGAAAGGAACTTGGAATTGGACATGGAATTAGAGGAGGAGATGGTTGATTTCCCATGTTTACCTTCACCTTCCATCGGAGGTGTGGTCATTGCCGAGTCGACGAGAAGTAGATGGGCGAGTGTAGATAGAGAGAAAAGTAGATTGAGAAGGGTGTCGAAAGGATATGGATACGTGGATTGGGATGTACCGTTACCTCAACGTATGGAATGGCCGGTACCGCAAATCCACCACAGGCAAAGACAGAGACAGTATTCTGAAGGAAGTACGGGAACTTTTGGTAGATAATGGTGTGGATGATATGAAGGACAATGGACATTTTTTTTTTGGTGATGATTCTTTCCTCTTTCTTCGTTTTGATTAAGTCGATGGACAATTCGGTTTCGATGGTTGGACTACAACAGTTAAAGAAATCTTTCCCTTTGATCACTTCCAAATCTCAAATAGATACTGAGAGATAACTTTCCTTTCCTCTTCTCTTAGGCTTGATATATGCATCCCAATCAATAAGAACGATGAACGATGATCATTATCAAGCGGACATTAACCTTTTTGCGTTTTGATTCTCCTGTCTTAGATAATTCATCTCATTTTGCGCAATCCTTTAATCGGTTTACTATAATTACTGTATCTAATTCATTTTGACTTAGAAATGTATCATATACAAACCTGTACATTCTACATTAAGCAGTAAAACAGTCAACAGTCAACAGTCAACATTGAACAGTGAACGAAGAACGCTGCGAGAGTTGCGACTTTCAACATTTGTTTGAGTAAATCAGATTTTACATCTCTTATCATTTTGATATTCATACCTTTCTCTCACTTGGACATTTCCCTTACAGGATATTATATTTTATCTTACTTTCCTATCAATACTATACGTGTATATACCTTCAACCATGATAACAGAAAAACGCAACCGAAAACATCATATCAAATCAGATTCAAACATACCTCTAGATTATTTCCAACCTCTTATTAGGATCCAACGTACTACACTCTCGATGATCTACTCTTATTACTCTTATTACTTTTGACACTACCCCTCTTCTTCAACTTTCCATCTTTCCCACTCTGATCTCCAAGTTCGTTCCATTTCTTTTCCAATTTCTGTAAACCCTTTCTCGCTTTCATATACTCCGGATCTTTATCCTCATCTTCATCAGATGTATCTTCCCTCATCCTTCCTATTCTCGTACTCCAATCGCCCTTGATCCGTTCCGGTTCAGGCGATGTTGGCCTTTCCCTTGCACCTTGCTCTTCGTTATATCCGTAATTTGAAGTAGGCGGTTGATAAGCTTCGTCCGTAGTTGCAGAATGGGCAGCAACGGGTGGTGGAGCTTTCTCAACAACGGGCGAATCAGGTACAGCCATCCTAACGGATTTACGTCTACTAACTCCATTACTTGATACTGTACTTGTACCACCGCCTGTGGGAGGTTCAACAGCTATAGGTCCAGGTGGTGGTGCCCTGTTACCTGAAGAGATTGGAGCAGCTTCGACAGTATGATCCGAAGCAGTATCATCCCCATCATCTTCTTCATACCTTGATATACCAGTTGCGATCTCACCAGCCCTTCTGACTTTCTCATTCTCCACTACCTTATACCCCTTGACACTCTCCTCATCTTCTTCCGCGCTCGAACCTTGTCCCTCTTCATCACCACTATCACCTTCATTGGCGGATTCGTAGATACTCGCTCCGTCAGATGTCATAGAATGGAACGAGTTCCTCTTATTGTTAGGTGGAGGAATGAGTTTCTCTTCAGGTTCTTCTTTCTCTGGTGTGAGCTGGACAGGTCCAGGAGCGGTGATGGTGAACATGGGTTTAGGAGGGTCTTGAGGTAGTGGAGCAGGGGGAGGTAAAGGGGATGAAGGTCTGAGAGCAGATTTCAATGGTGGAGATAAGGTTCGAGAAGGTGGTAAAGGTGTAGTTGATCTACGAGGTGAGGTTTCTTGCTTGGGTGACCCCTGCTGCTGTTGGGCATGAGCTTGATCAGATTTGGGTGCAACCTTCTTCACCGAGTTTGATCTAGAAATGGTCTTTCCTAATGTCGGAATTTCGCCATGAGGGTGTGCAGGCTGCGGTCTGAGTGGTTCTGCATGTACCAACGATGATCCGGGAGCTTTGGGTAATTCCATTTGCGGGGTCACCTGTGATTTGGGCGCTTTGGGGACTTCTGGCATCTTGGGTTGACTGTCAGCTCCATCGACTAGTTGCATGATGTTCCGACCCTCCGCAGCTTGTTGAGCGGTTATCGAAGCTCTTGCGATAGATCCATTCGGTCGGGTTTTCTTCTTCCCACCAGCCGTACCGGTAGATTTGACCGTCCCACTTGACTTGGCAGTAGCAGTAGACATGGAAGATTTAACGGTATTTGATCGACTCAAACTACTTTGAGCATTGGCCTTGGCCGACGCAGGTAGAGGAGTGACTGAACGAGGTTTGGCAGTAATGGTACTTTGACTTGAATTCCTCTTCATACCTAGATCTGACTTGGTAGCGGGTTTAGAAGGGATCAAACCACTTGCAACTGGCATGGTCGAACTTCTCTTGATACCTCCTTTGGTATCTCTCGAATTATCGATAGACCAAGTATTGTTCCTGTTATTGGTCACACTGACGAAGTTTCCGGTATCTTCATCTGAGGAAGACTCATCCCCACCCCGTCCACCTCGTCCACTACGTAACGTACCACTTCGCTTGATATTTGAGTCCGTCCTCGTATTCCATCCTCCCCCGCTTCCTCGTCGCGTATGGGTTGAAGATCCATAAGGTGGAGATTCTCTACCTGACCTACCGGTTTTCTTGTTCGAACTTCCCTTAAACAATCGGCCGAGCGAGGCGAAGAATCCTTTCTTCTTGCGCTGACTGGCGATACTGGATGAATCTGAGTTGGCTCTTGGTCGATTAGAGGAGAAGTTGTTGTTGTTGTGCTGATCATCCGAGAAAGTCCTTCTAAGAGGTTGTCGACCCTTTGGTGGCTTATATGCCATTCCACCAATGTCACTTGCAGCTCTTCGGCCACCCGATCTGAAGTTGGGTAGACTGTCATCGGAATCATCGTCATTCAGATTGTGTCTTGATCCTCCTCCAATAGTGGACGACAGAGGCCTGACCTGAGTGTTGACGGAAGGCACCCCGAGAGGAGAGGGTTTAGGGGTAGTTCTTCCTCTAGCTTGTAAGGCAGATGCCCTAGATCCAGGTCGGTTCTCATGTACAACTAAAGTACCACCCTGTGCTTCATCTGCTGAGCTTCCATCTTCCTCTTCCTCTTGTATACTACCCGTGATGGATCCTGGACCGTGTTCGTGACCGAATCCTCGTGGGAATGGTACACCACCACCTCGACGTGGGGAATCTTCATAAGCAATTTGAGAGGCGGATTGGGAAGGTGCGAGCGATCCGTTAGAATCCAGTTCAAATGCATCAGGTGGGAGGTCTAGATACCCGCCAATGTCAGTGACTCTTTACAGAAGCATAGAAGAAATAGCATTTGTGAGGATTGACACATACCTTGTAATCTTTCCAGATCTCTCAAACCTTTTTTAGACTGTTGGACCCACATTCTACCGACAACATCCATAGCTCTGAACCTCTCTTCCAAACCTCTCATCATCACTTTGTTTCTCTCATTTTCAATCCTCACTTCCAATCCTCTTAGATGTTCCTCGCATCCCAGTAATTCCGCCTGGGCATCAGCGAGTTTCCCTGCTCTTTTCGATTCCTTGTTTGTAGCTGTAGTCGACCCATTACTGCTCATACTCAACACCGAGTTCCTGCTAGATTGAGCAGGACCATTGTGACTCGCATAGGAAGTTGCCAGAGCAGATAAATCCGATTTGGTAGGACGAGATTTGGTAGATTTGATCAACCTCGTTACTAATATCTCACGATCTCTTTTTACTCTTGATAATTCCTCTTCTAACAGATGAATCTGCTTCAAGTCTTTGCGAAATTGATCCAACGATGAGATGTAGGTTGCCCATCCACCTTGACCGTGATCTGCATCCTGATCGAAAGAATGGGAAAGAGGATCATTCATGAGCTCGGATGAGAGGGGACCTTCGAACGCTGCGTGTCGCACACCCCGACGGATGGGGACTATCACACCTGGTGAGGAAGTCACATAGGCAAGTAGAGAGGAGGTGGATGAGTGGGAATGGGAAAGAAGCGTGAGAAGAGAGGTAGTGAGTGATTTTTGAGAGTTGCTGAAGATGAAAATAATGTAAGCTTGGAAATTGTGTGGGACTTGAAACGAGATAATGGTGGACGCACAGATAGTTGTTTAGTAGCCGATCACTACTGCTCCTATGAGCATGACCTGGTCTAAGTGCATCCATCTTGACGATCTTCACTTGTGGTTCTTATGTTGACAGGCTGGGTAGATGGGATGGATGGGACAGTGTCGGGGAAATCGAGTTGAAAAATAGGGTGTAGCAAGAATGGAAGGAAGAGAAGAGGAAGCGACGACTAAACAAGAAGAGACAACGTCATGTAAACATGAACAAAAACAATGACGAAGGGAGTATGGAATATCAAGAGGAGCACGCAGTGATCAGATGGTGCAAGTGGTACTCGTAGTAACGATTAACGATTGACCATGACCATCGAGCACATGAGAAGAGGTGTACATGTAAGGGGATCTATCTTTGGGAACATGAGCATCGATTAGATGAATTAATTCCCTTTTTAAGGGACCGACGTCATTCCCCGCATCACGCATTAACACTTACCTTTTAGGTTAGATCGCGGTATCACCGGTATCAACCCTTACAGATCGACAAAAGGAAAAAGACACGTCACCCACCACATGATTTGGTATGGGACTGACAATTCGATCCCAGTTTCAGATCAGATAGTATGCATGAGATTGAAACATATAGAAAGTGACGTTCGCGATAGGAGAAAGACCAAGTACAGAGACGCGCAAGGTATCATCTAGTATGCAAGGCAGAGTCAGAACGGTGATTCCAGTCGGATTTTGCTCTTGCTAGATTCAGCATTTCAGACTTCAGTCGCTGACGAGCTGACTCATCCCCGGATGCACTGGGTCTTTCTCGCAAGCTCCATGATGCTAGTCAAAACGAGAGGGGGATCACTGATGACTAAGAAAGAGAGGACTGTGATCATGCTTCTCGTATCATGACGATCAACTGTCATTCATTCAACCGCCACAATCCATCTTTGCCTTTGCCACCTCATGACACGCGAGATGCTGCAAGTGATCGTCCATCAAGATTGTAATGTGAAGAAAGATAATTTTGCTACAAGGGCAGATAACATTGCTTGCTTGCTTTGTCATAACAAGTAGCCCACTCATCTTGTCTTAATCATAACACCATCAGACTGGCAGTCACAGTGACTTGTCGAACCACACATACAGTCAAGATCCAATTTGATCCGCACAGACCTCATCCTCAATCAATCAATCAACAAGTGTCTGTGCGCCATACACAATAATCATAACCTCGTGTTTATATCCCATCAATAGTCAACCGATATGTCAGATTCGAATATACCCACCAGTAACTCGTGGGCTGACCTGGATGATGAGGAAGATGGCAAGGTCACTTTCAAAGGTTTAAACCCATCAGCAAATTCATTCAATCCTTCTTCTTCCTCCTCTTCCACACAACAGCAGCAGCAACAACAACAACAACAGAGTGAGTTTACTCCTATTTCCTGCAGGGATAGTATGTGTAAGAGGGAGGGACGTGCATATATCCATGCATATGCTGGTGGGAGAAGCTTACTGCCCTCGTGTACCATACACGGATACAAAGATTAAAACTATCTCCCTCTCTTCCATCCCATCACTTTACATAACTTTCCTTCTGTATATACCTTATACGCAATGTCCAATGCTGACTCAACCTCACCCCTCACACCTACAGAGGAAGACGCACCCGTTGCGTCTCTCTTATCTAGGATATCAGGTTTATCAACAAACAATAACGACGATACCCCTGCTGCTCCTTCTCCGTCTGAATCTTCCTCATCTACTCCCACTACAAGACCAAAACCGAATACTTCCAATCCTCTTTTCGGAAGAGCCCTTGCAGGCGTCAAATCGGACAGACCACCTCAAGCTCCATCTGCACCTAGTGGAAGTACAAGTGGTTCAGCATCAAATAAGAACGTTGAATTGATAGATAATCAGAATAAACAGGAAGAAAAGAAAATGAGTGGATTCGATGATGGTAAGTACAAGATACAATTTAGCTGAGAAATATAATGAAGATGCAATAGTAGAATGCTGATGATGCTGGATGGTCATCAGGATGGGACACTCCTGCCCGAAATGGAGATGGCCAATCTAATGGACAAGCTCAAGAGACTAAGACTGACGCTACGATGTCAGAAGGTGGTTTGATCTCTAATGAATTCCAAGTCGAGGTGAGTATAAGGTCTCACTCCATCAGCTGCCATGCCTGTTCGTTCTGAGCGTGTAGTCAAGATGGGTCAAGCTGATGATATCTCGTTTTCCAACAGGTCAAACTTGCAGATCTCCAAGCGGATCCCAATTCTGCTTTGTACTCTGCCAAAACCTTTGAGGCACTCAATCTGTGAGCTCACCTTTGAAATTGGATTTTTCCAAAAGAGAACTAGCTGACGGTAACTATGTCATAGTCACGAAGCATTGATGAAAGGTATTTACTCGGTTGGTTTCAAGAAACCCTCAAAAATTCAAGAAGTCGCTTTACCCCTTTTACTCTCCAATCCGTGAGTACGATCTCTGCCCGCTATACTGAAATATGTCATTTCGTAGATGTATGGAATGATTATTGGATTCATCGTGCTGACTTACTTTACTTCGTCAGTCCCAAAAATCTCATTGGTCAAAGTCAGTCTGGTACTGGTAAAACTGCCGCTTTCACCCTCAACATGTTGAGTAGAGTCGATCCTGATTTACTTACTCCTCAAGTGAGTCACCGTTTTACCAACATATCTTGCCACTGTATAACCTCCTCTTAACCCCATTTTCGGCTAATTGCTGACCCACTCTTCAGGCAATCTGTCTCGCTCCCTCACGAGAACTTGCGCGACAAATCCAAGAGGTAGTGGACAAGATCGGACAATTCACCGAAATACAAACTCATCTCGCAGTACCTGGATCATGGTCAAGGGGTCAACCAATTCGTAAACATATCTTGATCGGTACACCCGGTACCTTAGTAGATATGTTATCGAGAGGAAAGTCGATTTTCGATCCGAAAATGATCAGAGTATTCGTTCTCGATGAGGCGGATGAGATGATTGCGCTTCAAGGTTTGGGTGACCAAACTGTCAGAATCAAGAAGTGAGTGTGGTCTACTTTGGAGAAATTTGACGTATTCGTTCCTTTGTTAATGTTTATCTTCTTATTAGGATGCTTCCCCCTTCTGTGCAGAATGTACTTTTCTCAGCTACTTTCCCAGAACAAGTTCAACAATTCGCAGAAGGATTCGCACCGGAAGCCAACAAGCTTTTCCTCAAGAAAGAAGAAGTCACTGTGGATGCCATCAAACAATTGTATCTGGAATGTGATGGCGAGGCATCGAAATATGATGCCTTGTCTGCTTTGTATGATTGTATGAGTATCGGACAAAGTATTGTTTTCTGTCGAGTGAGTTGTGCAGTCTTGCAATCACCTGATCTGTACTGCACCGTGGATTCCAGCTGATCTTGTTGTACATTGTTCATGAATGCGATCAGACAAAAGCTACAGCCGATCAAATCGCCAAGCGACTCACATCCGAAGGACATTCCGTCGCTTCTTTGCACGGTGATAAACAATCTACCGAGCGTGATGATATCTTGGATGGGTTCAGGAATGGTAAAACCAAGGTTCTCATCACTACCAATGTTGTAGCTAGAGGTATCGATATTCAACAGGTTAACATGGTTGTCAATTATGATGTACCTGATTTGGGTAGGGATGGAGACTTTAAACCGGACATCGAGACTTATATCCATAGGATCGGTGAGTGCTTGTTGTGCTTTGGAAGGGAAATTCAAGTAAATGCCAATGCTAACTATCATCTCCTGATCTAGGTCGTACCGGTCGATTCGGCAGAAAAGGATGTTCAGTCATCTTTGTACACGATGATAGATCGAGACAAGATGTCGATTATATCATGCAAGAATTAGGTAAACCTATGAGGAAGATAGATGCTAGGAATGAGGAAGATTTGGATCAATTGGAGAAAGTGAGTGCGAGAGATTCCACGATATGAGAGAAATTCATACAAGAGAGGTGATGATTATATACTGACGTGACTGAATTGTTTTGTTCAACCGAATAGGCTCTCAAAGCAGCTTTGAAGGGTCCTAATTAATCCAATCTACTCGAATCTCAGATATGAAATATCAGAATCGAAATGCGAAGAATTTGTCAATATCAATATCGATCGATCGATCTTTTTTGGAGGGATATGGTATAGAAAGATGAATATGATTTAGAGAAGGAGAACGATTAAGAAAATCAGAATATCGATTTGTACAACACATTGAGCGAAAAACATATCGTAAAAAGCATCTCTATTTCGTTTGCAATCTAGATTAGATTAGCTAGTTATCATATTAATGTATTCATGCATTACGAAGAAGAGAGAATGTAGATGTTAACATGCTGTCGTTCCCAATCTACGACCACTCAGTGTCTTATGAGGTAAAGACGATTACAGCATATAGATATTGATGTACAGAACGTATTTTCGATCGGAAAGTAGTTACTAGAGGACCAAAGTAGATGGTCTGTTTTGATGTACGTGAAGCATGAGTACAATACTGTGTTCCGATGAGTTGGATTGCTTTTCACTGATAGGACACGTTGAGAATGTAATAATCAATATACTGTACATGGAATTAACATATCGTAAGATTACCCTTATTTGCAGGAGACAAATGTAGTATATATGGATTATGAAGAGGAGAGGTGTAGATGATTAAATACGATTGTCCATTTTTGTTTTCCTTTCCACTCTGGCAAAAAAAACTGACATCCAGTACTTGTCAAGACGCCTTGTGATTCTACTGTATAGGAAACCACACCAAGCAGCTGCGTTCTCTATATACAACCTACAAAGCGACTAGAGCTCCTAATCCGATGGATACCACCATCAAACCATTCATCATCAACGTATTCAAGGTGAGATCGGGAGAAGCGGATGAAGAGGTCGAAGAGGGAGTGGAACTCGGAAAGGGGTTTTGACTACTGCTCCCGAGGAGATAAAAGGTATTAGTGAGATTCCATTCCCAGTGCAAGTTAGATATCTCACTTGAGAAAAGAAAGAAGAAGGACGTTTGGCAATGATTGTAAGATGTCCTTGGTCGACGATGTTTGGGCGACTATGTGGTCTAGTGGGATGTAATAGACTTACGAAGTTGTCTTGGCATTTGGGATATCACCTGTAGCAGATGTTGCTGAACCTGTCGAAGATGCAGATGTAGATGAAGTGGTTACTATATTTATATATGTAAGTTAAGTATCCCTTCTCAAGGAAGTGGGATGAACTCACCTATACCATCAGCAATTTCAAAAGGTTCTGAAGTAGCGAACACCTGAGCTTCGTTTGTGGTATTGACGAGATTGACGATGTATCCTTCACTATAATTTATAAACGATAAGCATCATGATTAACGATGGCAAGACTTAGAACATGTTTTGTTTAGAGAGGCGCTTGGGACTCACCTAGCTGGAATTTGAGGTAAGAGGATCCTAACATCTTGAGCCGTAGCACTTGCTACAAACACCCCGATCATATCAGCCTCTTCACTTTCACGCAGGGGAGCTGATGTATGTATATTTTGATTTACTCACTACTATCGGCGATACTGTGATTACCAGCTAATACAGATTGATCACCATTACTCAAGTATGCCCTGAATAGGTAGGTGTCGGTATCGGGGTTGGTCAATGTCCAGTTCATCTGAACGGTACTGTTCTTGTACCTACATCATGTATCGTCATCCATGGGATGTTAGTACAGGGGGATAAGATGAGTAAGTGAGGGCGAAGGGAACTTACCATATGGTATTGGAGTTGGGGTAGAGGATGGAGATCGCAGCTGTATATAAAGGGACATGTCAGTGCCAACTTACATGAGATGGAACGACTGCTGAGGTGATAGGGATAGGATCTTGTATTCATATGGATAGGAGAGGATGACCGGAACAATGGACATAGAGAAGTGGTGACGGAAACATACCTCGAGCAGAAGCTGCGAATGTCAAAGCGGTAAGAGCGAGTTTAGTCAACATGTCGAATAGGTCTTTCGTGAAGATCGAATGTATGTGGTTGGTGAGGAAAGAGAAGAGAAGGAGGTAGGTGAAGAAGTCAAAGTCAGAGTCAGAGTCGAATTTGACCTTTGTCTGTATCGTTAAATATTATAGGACCTGGTGAAGTACGAAAGAAAGAAAAGAAGGAAAGAGGATAAAGGGAAAGGGAAATAGAATGCTGAATCAGTCAAATGTCAATAATGGTATCAACAGAATTGGCCAATGTGCACGGAGCATATCCATCCATCCATGTAAGAATGATGTTTCATCCTGTCCGTGGGAAAGGATAGTGCTAGGACATACAAGCCTTCCTTGTCTTCCTTGCTCACCTTCTTCTCTCAGCTGCATCCTACCTGTGTCTACATCAGTCCCCTGACAATAGTATTCTGCAGTGCTGGTATTCTTTGACCAAGAGTACAAGAGTAAGAGTACGATGATCCAAACGGGAGAGGGAGAGGGTCAATGCTGTGTTCAGATACCATAACGCACGAGCCTGTCTTTTTGGTTGTTGTTTCCTGTGGACCATGCCGGGTATTTAAGCCGGATTATACCACTGAGTGTCTACCACGTGGCGATTGATCCTTTGATAAAAGATGAAACCCTGAAATTGATATGGGAGGATGGTCGATTGATTATGATAATCACGATTGACATTGTATCGATGGGTTCAGATTGTACGACGAGAGGATTTACTCACCATCCACAGCGAATAAGCAGACGAGCCGATACAAGCGAACCCAGGACGATTACATACAACCGTATTGGTATTCATTAACCGCACGGATCGAAGCTACCCTCTATCAAACTCGACCAAACTCAACCTTCCTTCTTGAACTCAACCGACTATGCCACTCCAGCTCAAACCTCGCTCCCCCTTACCGACCTTCACCTTCTCCCTCGCCTCTCCTTCACCACCTGCAGACTTGGCCGTACCAGTAGGACAGAATGAACCTGTCCCACCTCGTCCACCGGCGGACTTCATCCCTGAAAAGGACATGTATATGTTCGGGACGTTTCCTCTTTTAGGTGATGGGGAAGTTGGAAGGGGGGTGATCAGTTGTGGGAAATGTGGAAAGAAAGGTATAGAATGGGCTGCAGGAGAACATCGAAGTGAGTAGAGAGCTACTACTGCCACATAAAATGACATGCTGATTGGATTATACGTAGGAATATGTAATCATATTCTCGAAGGGACACCTCTAACGACCAAGAAAGTAAATACCAAATCGAGCGGGAATAAGACTACCGAGTTGAGTAAGAAGAGAAGGGCAAGTGAAGGTGGGTTAATCGTATCTTCAAGAGGATATTCACTACATTTCATAAGTGAAGGCGGGTAACTAATGATTATCTTGATTGATTTGCCCCTACAGTATCCAATCCCAATTTATCACCTAAGAAACGTACCAAGCTATCTACCATCCCGAACCCGAACGATCTCGCTGAAAAGGATAACGAAGATGATGATTCGATAGGTGACGATGAGATATCAATTGATATGTCGAATTACAAAGGGTTCAAGAAGAGTGAGATCAAGAAGATCAAAAAGGAGAAACTTAGGCTGGAGAGGAAGGAGGCAAAGGATAAGGAGAAATCTGAAGTGGCTGAGAGGAAACGGATGAGAGGTGAGTCACTCTTCTTAATCAGGACTTTGGGTTTTCGTGATGATTGGATTGTACGATATCCTATAAGAGGATGAAGACGAAGATGAGAGAGACACGAGGATCATCAGAAGATATTTCATCTGCCTTAATCCTACTGCTTTTTATCCACGGTAAATGCTAAATCTCTTTTTCGGTTTTCAGCTACAAACCCTATCAACCTCGATCGTCAATGCGGCGTGATCAACGACAAATCCGCACCCTGCGCACGTTCACTTACATGTAAGACCCATACGGTAGGAGCGAAACGTGCCGTTCAAGGTAGATCTAGACCTTATGATGAGTTATACCTCGAATGGCAAAGAGAACATAATCCGAATTTCAAAGAACCTCAAAAGAGAGAAGTGAAAGATCCTAAAGATAAGCAGGCTTCGGCGAGTTTGAAAAAGAAGAAAAAATCTTCATCTTCTCATCATCTTCATAATGGTTTCAAAAGAGGTTTGGGGATGGGCGCAGATGAAGGGATTGATATGGATGATGAAGATGGTTTGAAAGAATTACAAGAATTGATTGAAATCACTAGATTGGGTGGGAATAGAGTTAAGATATCTTTTGGTAATTTGGGTTTAGACAAGCCTAAGGTGGTAGAAGAAGAGAATTCAACGACAACGACGACGACGACGACGACAGGATTGAAATTACCGAATGGAAATGGCAACGGAAGAGGATCAATAAGCAAAGTTACAGCGACCCCTCCGGTGACTCGACCAATCATACCTTTTCAACCTAATTGGAATAATTCAACTTTTACTGAATTTACGACGGTTGGACAATTGTTGAATAAAGCTTTGGCTGCTAGGTCTAATAAATTCGCTAATCCCCCTGGTCATGGTCACCCTCATGGACATGGACATGGACATAAGGTTACTTTACCTCTGTCAGCTGCAGGTGGTGGGGTAAAAGTATAAAAGGGGATTATCGATGTAGCTTCCAAAAAAACAGATTTGTATACCTCTTTTTCCATATTCATCCATATGGAATTGTCCACATCCTGATATTTATATCTTATTTTTCATCCTTTTCTTCTTTCTTCGTTGTAACTTATTCATTCATCAGAGATACATTCACACCACACCAAATCTCGTAACTCTTTCATTTAGCATAGCACAGGATATTCCCTTCCATTGTATTTACATGTGATACCTATAGACGTTCATGATGATATTCATTATTTTGCGGAACAGTTCAAATATAATCGAATTTTTAGAGTGTTGTACAGTACAACGTCTTCCACTGTGTCGATCTCTCCATATCTGTAACTGATATACGTTCCGAAGAGAATGACCCGACCCAATGATACTGTACAAGCTATTTATTCAAATTATCAATCCGCCAGGATGACCTCGGAAGAGAAGACTAAGACTACATATGACAAGGTATCTCCACCCTACTCATATGTTCGTGATCCGAAAGCAATGAGATGCATTAATACAGTGAATACGTATATATACTCATATATGATATTTTGTCCCCTTAACGGGAACTTTTGAACATCCAGCAGAATACTGATCCTGATCGATTTATTCCCCATTCAAATGTTTATGCCTCACATTCTCTCTTCTGACCTGTACACCTTTCCTCAATTCATCCAACAATGGTATAGTCTGTTCCAAAGAGATACATGCATCGGTAACCGATACACCGTATTTCAAACCTGATGGTCCTTCGGGAGGTACACTCTGTTTACCTTCGTTGATATTCGATTCGATCATTACGCCCATGATCATTTGCGAAGTTGATCCGGATGACATTTGGGATGACTATAATCACAAACAAACCAAACAAACGATTCGAAATCAGCTTTTGCTTTTGATATCGACTGAACGACCAGTATGTATAGATACAGAAATAGAAAATCGAATGAGACACTCACAATGTCATGTCCTACTTCAATCTGTTTGATATGTTGTTTCGATGAATTACCATGAGAACAATCGATCTAACCCCACCGATATGTCAGGTAAAAGTCAACATTACTCTTAAATCAAATATCATCAAAAGATGAATACAAACTACTCACCATGATCTTAGCAGGTAATCCAGCCTTTTTCAATTTCTCTCCAGCCGATTGAACATGTTCAGCAGCGTAGTTGGGTCCTTTCGATGATCCTCTCAATATAACGTGAGTGGAGTTATTTCCCTCGGTTTCGACGATAGCTGAAAGACCTTGTTTGGTGACTGATAAGAAAGTATGACCTGATCCAGCGGCTTTGATGGCATCTACGGCGATGTCGATTGAGCCGTCCTACACAATCATCACCAAACATAGTCAGATCGAATCATATCGTGAACAACGAAACCAAGTATTGTCCACAGAGAACGACAAGTAAATAACTTGGGGTAACTCACAGTACCATTCTTGAATCCTACACTCATTGACAGGGCACTCGCTAATTCTCGATGTACTTGAGATTCAGTCGTTCGAGCTCCAATGGCACCCCATGAACTGAGATCAGCAAGGTATTGAGGTGAGATGACATCTATTCGAAATGACAAAGAGCATTAGCTTGAGCAAGTTTTGTTGGTTTCCTCACTAGTATGGTGGAAGGGGAAGGTCAAGCTCACCTAAGAATTCTCCAGCGGTGGGTAAACCTAATTCTGTGATGTCCAATAAGAGTTTTCGGGCAAGTTTGAGACCTCGGTTAATCTGGTAAGTACCGTTCATATCGGGGTCTGTTTCATCGTTGTTCATCAGTTACACCTCTATCACGTGAGGAATGTGGTCAAGACAACTAACCGTTGATCAATCCTTTCCATCCTACTGTTGTTCTAGGTCTACGATTATTATCATTATACACCAATCAGCCAATTGTCTTTTGAGATACACATGAAGAGGAACGTGAACACACTTCTCAAAGTAAACTCTCATGACAATCATCAAATCATCTTTAGCTTCTTGAGCGTATTCAGCCAATTTCTTGGCGTATTCTATGGCTTGAGCGGGATCGTGAACCGAACATGGTCTGGAAAAAGTTGATTAAAGTCAATCAGCAACAGTCTATATACATAGAGTCATATGAATATAAGAGTGAGGACATACCCAACAACGACCAGAAGCCTATCATCATCTCCTTTTACAACTGCTTCTACCTGTCTTCGACCGTCTAATACCGTCTGAGCACCTTTGAGAGAAAGAGGGAGTCTAAAGATGGATATTGTCAGTTGATGTATCCAGTGAGCTGTACACTTTTGGGAGAACTGACTCTTCAAGCAAGATTTGAGGTCTAAAGATACACTATCCATCAGTACGAGTCTAAGTGTGAATGAAAAGTGACAGACATACGGTATCAGCGGTCTGGTGCATTTCACTCTTCTATCATCTAACATGTCCATTGCCTATTCGTCAAAATACAGAGTCAGTTGGGCTCCTTCCTACATGAAGATTCGGGATTGACCTCACGTCTCTGACTGATATCTTGGGAGGAGTGTACATTGCTTGAGTTATGCTATTATATATCTGAAGTTGTTGTATTAGTTTTCGTTGATCTATGTGTTTGAGGTAGTTGACAGATGTATGAACGATGGTTGGACTTTGACTTTGCACTTTGCACTTTTGACTCCTAAAAAATCAAAATGTCAGATGCTCAGATTTAACGAGTCATTCCGGCGGGTACTACTATCCACACGGCGATCGCCGCTCGACTGACTCATCTCACTGTGCCACACCAGCGGGAATATCACCCCCGCACACCTACCCTTTTAAGCGGGCTTTACGTAAAGAACGCGTTGAGGTTGAACATGATAGAGATCCATGCGTTTCAGATTAGAGAGAGGAAGTAGAGAGGGACGTTGAATTGAAATGGAATGCATATCAAAGTACAATGCATTGATCACCTCTTTCTCTTCATATCATCATATACCTTTTACCTTATATTTACATATTCAAGCTCAGTCGCTCTTTTCCTTCTCCTGATTATCATCGTTCACCTTCACATTCACCCACTCACACATACACTTACGCCCCTACGAGTGGTTCCTTTCAGATATAGTTGAATATATCAACCAGAATAGACGAAAGCACGGATCACGAGAGTCAAACGTTCACGACTAATCGATCAATCATATCAATACCTTGAAAAAGGTCGAATCTGGAGCTACTATACCTACACGAGGAACATTATAATAGATAGTCACGATGGGTGGTCAACTCAGTAAAGCTTTAGGTATGTAGGAATCTCTTGCACTGAAATGGCCTTGGCTTGAAATGGATTCTGACGTTGTATTGTTGGCTCATAGGCAAGCTGTTTGGGAATAAGGAGATGCGTATTTTGATGCTTGGGTTAGACGCTGCTGGTAAAACCAGTGAGTGGACTATACGAATATCTCCTTAAGCTACTCATTACATCCTTCATCGAATATACCCCTAAGGTATCTCTACGTGATCATATAGTAGAATTACTAACGAGATATCTTTTGAACACCTTAGCCATCCTGTATAAGCTCAAACTCAACCAATCCGTAACGACCATCCCTACAGTAGGATTCAACGTGGAGACTGTGACGTATAAGAACGTAAAGTTTAATGTATGGGTGAGTACCCGTTCATCAATAGTGGATGATTTGTGTGTGCAATGGATATGAGTGGAAGATGTACAAATAGATGAAAGGGATAGTGGACGGTTGATTACGAAGAAATCACAAGAGTTCTGAGCTGATATTTGTTGAATTTGTAGGACGTCGGTGGGCAAGATAAGATAAGACCTTTGTGGAGGCATTACTATACTGGTACCCAGGTGAGTCTGATTCCAGAATATGATCATAGATTATCTGCATCTATACTTCCTTCACTGGTTTCTTACTCCTTACCGCATTTCGATTCTCACATCCTCCTAATTAGCATGATAACAATGATCATGAGCTGATCCTTATCTTTCGCTGTCAAATAGGGATTGATATTCGTGATCGACTCGGGAGACAGAGATAGGATCGACGAAGCTCGATTAGAACTAGAACGTATTTTGGCGGATAGAGAAATGAGAGATTGTCTCTTGATGGTATTTGCGAATAAACAGGATTTACCTGGAGGTGGGTCCAAGGTGTTGAGTATGATATATGTACAAGAGAGCTAATGTTTTTGGTTCAATTTGAACTTTCGTAGCTATGTCACCGGCTGAAGTGACTGAGAAATTGGGGTTACATAAGATGAGGGACAGGAGTTGGTATGTGCATCCTAGGTGAGTTGTGTTTCGAATGAGAGACTTTGGTCTGGTTAGATGGGACTCTGCGATAGAGGGGCGTGGTTCGTGTTTGAGAAGGGTGAAATGAGTATCGCGGGTAGTATTCTTTCAATATATCAGGGGTATCAGTAAAATCAGATACCCATAATATGGCCCTCAGGTGATTGAGGGATCAATCAGTGTGATACTGCTTGTATCTAGGATAGGGAAAGACCTCGATTTGGAATTTCGAAGTGGTATTGCCCGGAAGAATCGATGCTGACATTGCATTCATATATCTGATACAGTTGCGCAACTACAGGAGAAGGTCTGTTCGAAGGTCTTCAATGGTTATCGCAGAATGTCAAGGGTACCAAGTCATAGGAAGGTGTTGAGAATCGTCGTTTTGGATACCCTTTAGAATCTGTCACCTCTTTTGCGTTTGTTCATGCTCTTCATCCTCATCGAGTTCTGTTATACCCCCAAGATTGGTGTTCGCTTCTGTTTATATGATATTATACCATACTATATACCCTATATTTCCTTTAATTGCTGTTCGAAATTTACGAATGATCTGTTAGTACAGTTCTCTTTGATATGTTTATGTTTTTTGGTTATTCTCTCAAAAATGTGTATATCGCTTTTTGGTTACTAATAGGTTATCGTTGTCATGCGAAGATTCAGTGTCGAGTGGGATGTGAGATATGATAGGTTATTTGGAATCTTTAGCTCGCTCACTTCGTTTCATTCTTCTTACGGATCGATCATGTTCAGCAGTTTTTGCTTTATTTATGTCACACTTGTAGTTGGATCAAAATAAACAGGTGGTGATAGCTTGTAAATGACTGATCGTCATCATACGCTAGGTTCAGTGTACCATCGCTCATACAGTAAGACGTCATATCATCGTTTAATGTCAACAAATCGCCAGGTTGTCCAGGTAAATAAATACACGATGTCATACTCTAGTAAAGGTATCCCGTCTGATCCGGATCGGCAGTAGTAGTAGTGTATAGAATACCAGATATAGAAGTATCAATGACTGGATGATCGGTTGTTCCTGTTGGAGCTTGTCTAGCTTGCTTGCATACATGTAGGTAACGGAGATCCAGAATGAGGAAAGTCCTCGTAATGTCTCACAAACCGGGAAAGGGTTCAACCTGTAAAATGATGCAAATGACGTATTTTTAATTCCGGTGTATAGTGAAAAATGAAAAACGGGGTAAGAGGGGAAGAAGGGGAAGCAAGCAGAGCCAGCCACAGATCGACTAAAGGATTGAGACCTCGACTTTTTCCATATGCATTGCAGTTGCTCTCTATTCTCATCAGAACATTACATCCTAATCCTATCAGGTCAATCCCATCTATTTCTCTTCATTTCCATCTGCTACAATATTATATAATATATACATCATCACTCGGCTGTCTATAACAACCTAATCATCAACAACACCTACTAGCGCACGAATACTCCGCTCAAGCCACTTTTTCACTTCTTCCTTCTTCCACTTCTTCTCACACATCAATTACCAGTAAAACAACTACCACGATGGTCTCACCAGCGGCACCAGGATTATTCCTCGCCTTTGCAGCTTTAGTCTTACTGCTATTCGCATCCATCTCACCTCCTGCATGGGACGAAGTGGATTTCTTACATGCTCAGACCCCATCTGGGAAAGTCGTATACGGTGTATTTGGTTATTGTATTAAGAATGGGGCTTGTAG
Organism: Kwoniella europaea PYCC6329; assembly: GCF_036810445.1. Classification (NCBI taxonomy): domain Eukaryota; kingdom Fungi; phylum Basidiomycota; class Tremellomycetes; order Tremellales; family Cryptococcaceae; genus Kwoniella; species Kwoniella europaea. The sequence continues at coordinate 5,311,488 of NC_089487.1, forward strand.
TCATAGGAGTGTAGGGTATGAACTGACTCTACCAGGAGCTAGGTGAGTAATTTTGTCCTTCCTAGTTGATGATAGCTGTATCATCCACTGGTAATCCCTTCTTTCAATGAAGCCAGGGTCTTATCTATTCCTATATACTCTATTTCTTTTTGATAATGCCAAGCCGTTTCTGTGACATATCATATACTGACCATCCCTGTCTTCGATGGCTATAGCAACGTCTCACTTAACGACAAGATCCTACACAACCTCACATACACTCTCATCCTCCACCCTATCGCAGGTGGATTCGCCTTCTTCTCTTTGGTGTTCGGTTTACTCGCCGCATGTGCCGCCTCGAGAATAGCTACGATATTCATGGCTCTCGCTGCTGCCCTCGGAGCCGTCGTCACCCTCGTCATCTTCGTTATTGATATGGTACTTTGGAATGTGTTGAAGAATAGGATCCACGATGCTGGATACGAGGCTGGTTTGGTAAGTTTATCTGTCATTTGAGTAGCCCAGAAGCCCGAGAGTCCGTACTTCCTCGAAGGGCTCGAATGGGTCCAGACAGTAAACCATAGGCCTGAATGGTCCAAGATCGACCGCCATTTGAACGATTTACTAACGTTGTCGCTGTCGCTCGCAGGGCAACGCCAACTGGTTCACGGTCGGTGCCTTCGCTGCTCTCGTTCTCTCTATGTGCGCTAGTGTGTGTGGAGCCTTTGGAAGATTCTCAAGTGGTCGTTTCGCAGGGGAAAAAGTAAGTTGAACGCTCTTCTGTTCTCCTTCTTGATGATGATGAGAAGAATGGAGCTGACAGGGAGGTTCTTTGACTTGTTAGTACTGAACAAATGTTGGGAAATATCGAAATTTTTCGCCAAGATTTCGTCTTTTCATCGAGTATCCAATAGCACCTTTTCGCCGGCAAATCTTCCCGTAGATCAAATCTACTTTTTCACCCGCGAACCGAAACACGTTCCTACTATCCCCTCTTTCCCTTTATGTTTTTTTTTCTTCCTCTTTGAGGGTTTTTAGTAATTTATAATAAATCAAAATGTCGTTGGGGAAGAAAAAGGGTAACGCAGAGATGTGGAGAGAGCTGAAGAGGCAGGAGTTCAAGGAGAAGAAGTGGGAGTGGCTGGTTGGTTGGTAAATGTGTATCAAATCAATTTTCTTTATAATAGATACACGAAAGTTATAATAATCTCTTTTAATAGACAAACACAAAGAAAGAATGAAATACTGTATTTCTACTTGACCAGGAACCCACTTTGACTATGACTATGGGTTCAGTCCGATACTAATCCTAAAGCTGATTGATCATTCGTTATCATTACTTGTAGTTATCACTGTTGATTGCTTTTCCATCGCGTAACCAAATGTAATGATCACATTGATCATCTTTGAAATGCTCCCTATACCTCTCTGGATCATCTCTCACTTTCTTCCAACCGGGTTCTCCACATTTCCAGCGCTTCTTGATCTGTACATTCTTTTGGACGGACACGATCGTTGATCACCATAAGTTCGATATTGTCGGATATTGTATATACCTCTGAGTCGTCGTCTCGATCAGATTGAGTGGTATTGGATGAGATGGCCTCGTATAGTATTTTATTGGCATGACTATTTTAGAATCGAGGTATGATCTGGTCAGTACCGTACAGTTTTGCTTTTGTGTATAAAAGATTTGGAGAGTGAGGTTCGGCATACCTTATATGATTGGTCCGACTATAAGTAGTAAGATCATTCATCCCAGTGAATACACTAACAGGTCCAAAATTGGCAGCGGTTGTAGGTATATTGACATATTGACTATAATTCGAGCCAGGTAATTGACTCGTGCTCATACTTAGGTTTTGGCTGTTGTTCTGGTTTTTCTCTGAATTTGAAGATTTATGAAAGCTCCTTGATTTCAGTCTTTCCGCTAGTCTGTCGAATTTCTTTGATATCGATGGACTCCAGGAGGACGAGCCGGTGTTGTTTGAGCTATCACTGAAGGTTTTCATCCTGTGCTTTGATTACAAGGGAGTTGTTTCTGGATTGTGACGAATACGTCTATCTGTAAGTGTTAGTTGTTTGCCTGTAGAGTTGGAAATTCAATGCGAGGGGATAAACGAGGGCATGTGACTTGATAGTTGTAATTGTAATAAATGAAGGCTGCTTCAGTATATACTTTGACGAGGTACAAAAAAGAAGAGGAAATTTGTTATGTTGGGATATCCCTTGATCTGTAAAATCCAATCTTGAAAGGAGGAATTCATATTGCGAGTACCGAATGAGGTGATGACGACTTGATGATTATATGTCAAAGGATCAACATTGCTATGCACGTCACATGTAGGTTGACACATATCCCGTTGGTTCGATATCATTGATGACTCTAACATCATACTGAAATCAGACAAATGACTCTCTCCGTTTGATCTACTAAAGCGAAGCGAGATCCTACGTTGACTTTGGCAAGTTATTACGGTCCCAACTGCCCATTGGGGGGAACTTCCTTCTTCTCTTTCTTCACGTCATTATGAGCTCATATGGGATGCCCATCCTGTCTCATACTGCTTACAGGTCTAGGGGGGCTATGATTCATCCCACTCTCATAAAAAAATCTACATTGAATCTCACGGGAAGAAGCAATTCTCTTCCCATCGTATATTGTGTATTGGAACAATATGTCTAAGTGAACTGGGGACGTGGGAGAGACAAGACTTGAGTCATACAACCATTATAAGTATCTCATACTCATCAGTACGCTAGCTTGAGATCTATAACCCTAATAGCATTCAGGATGAATGATTGTTCACATCTTGGTCTACTGGATATGCCACTTCCGCAGACGTGCGAGTGCGTGCCACGAGGTGTGATCGATTAACCAGCAACAGATCTTTCACATTCCGATCTTTTTCTATCCTCCTGTCCTCTTCTTGCACCTCATCATCATTGACTCAAAGCATCTCGCAATCGGTGTGATACCTTGCACCTAGACTTGCCATCCGTAGGACTCATCGCATCGGGTAAGTGAACCTCACATTCCTATCGGCGATCGACCAGATTACATGCACTCAATCAGACTAAGCTAATTCTGTGTCTAATTCTCCTTTCCTCCTTAACCAAACAGCATCTTTACCACGCCTTTTTCCCGTTTCTGTATACCCAGCAACAATCATAATCATATTAATTGGTATCTTTCATCAATCAATCAACTAAATCGATACCTTATTTGCCACCAACAACTTTCCTTCTGGTTTTATCCCCCACTTTCAACCTACACGTTCATCCCACGACCTTTTCACACCTCATCAAACCAACATCGGCTTCCTTCCTTTCTTTCAATTTCATCAAGATGGATCAACAAAATAGATTATTAGCAATGTTGAAATCAGCTACGACTGTACCTGGTCCTCCCTCTACTTCCGCATCACCTCAAGGATCCATCAATTCCAACTCGACCCACTCTACCTCCCAGACTCTACCACCACCGCCTTCCTCGCAATACCTTACGGCGAGTAATTTAGGTTCAGTTGGATCACCTAGAGAGCCATCACCTTCACCACCCCCTCAAAGCTTACAGGCTGTAACGTTATTGGATCTATTCAAGAATATCTCTTCTCCACCTCCTCCCACTGCTAGCTCAGAGGGTTCGAATCCGGATGATCAGAAGAACAAGTTGTTAGGAATGCTAAATTCGATCGGTCAAGCTACACCTAACGCTGGTGTGATCTCACCCAGTCAGAGAAGCAATGTTGGTACACCTACGACGTCGGGGGAGAAAGGTGATCCACTGGCTATTTTCAAAGCCGGGTGAGTCAGCTTTCTAGACCCCGTACTGTACAATGTCGATAGCTGATTAGGGTTCATTCCTCCTATCTCAATAGCCACCCTTCCCATCCTCCCGCCTCACCTACTGGACAAGGACCCATTACCAACCATCCATCAGGTATCACTTCCCCTCATGTCAAGCCCGTTCAGGCTCAGCACACCGGCACTTCCACTTCCTCTTCCCAAGCTAAAGCTAAACTAGCCAAAACCGAAGACAAACCCACTTCCGCTGCTACTTCCAACGAGACACCTAAGAAGAGCATGTTCCACTTCGATTCTCCCTTTGACGCCTTTGAGCATCTGCCACGATCTCGTCAGGCTTCCACCGCGAAGCCCGCTACTCCCAAGGAGGTCAAGGTGAAACTCGAGGAGGATCATCTCTTGAATAGGGTCAAATCAACTGAAAAGCTAGTGTCAAGTGGAAAAGGCTCACCACAAAGAGGTGAAGTCCCTCTCCAAGCGACCGACAAACCTTACGAACCTCATTCGACATTCACTACGCCTGTTTCAGTGAATGAACTCCCCCAGGCAGAGATCGATGATAAGCTTAAGAATACATGGCAGGTCGGGAAAGTAGTGAAGGATGGTCAGGGTGGAGGGTGAGTCCTCTTGAGATCCTTCAATTGAAGCATGAAGCTGATCATGATGAACTATAACAGTCCTAAAGCTCTTACATCCCACACCACTATCGATCTCTCACAACCCAATCTCGACTCGCTCGTCAATACCGGTGATCCTGTACATATCGCACCTACCACCAAGATGCGAACGGATTTCATGACTTTCAAAAAAGGAAAGAGAGTGGGAATTACCAATACCTACATGGCTTATACCATGTCGAAAGGTAAGTTTACCCTTCTGAATGTTCCTCATCTCTTTATTCGCTAACGGGTAAGTAGGCCGAGTCAGATTAATTGACAGTTCATCTGGTGCTCGACTTGTCATTCAATTACTCGGCACCGCGTCTTTCGGTCCAGTTGTCGATCTTGCCGTCACATCCAATTACGTCGCCACTATCGGTTGGGACAAGACAGTTGTCGTCCATAAAGTACCGGTTAATGGGTGGAAGACGGACAATCCTGAAGTTGAGATGTCGTTCTACTGCGTTGCCGTAAATGGGCCGATTGGACGGCCTAAAAAGATAGAATGGGTCAAGAGAGAAGGTAAAGATTGGCTGGCTGTAGGTGGAAGTGAAGGTGTGGTCCTTCTAGACCCTTCCGCCTATCCAGGAGGTGGTCGAGTGGTTATGATGGAGGACGTATGTAAACAGAACAGAATACTCAAAACAGAAGGAGTGAGTGATAAAATGTCACAGTGCTCGTGACTCTCATTGACTTATATTGTTCAGGATGTCGTCGACTTCTGCCTCAACCAATCTCATCAAGCTATTGGTCTTCTCTCATCCACTTCTCAATGCACCCTATACAATGTCTCCAATCTCAACAGAGTGTGGAATCGACAACTCCCCTCGGCATCGCCTTCCAGTGAACCCTCTTCCATCCAGTTCTGCGAATCTAATATCCTTGTTGGTCGGGCAAGAAACACTCATTATGATCTGATCCAGATCACTGTCGATCTTGCAGTGCTTTCCACCATCAAATTCACAGCTCCATCACCTTGTCTAGAAGAGTTAAACTATTCTCATGCCGTGTACGACCCCATCAAGACCACCTTATACATCGCTCCATTCGCTCGAGGCAGTCTTTACGCATTCAGGTACGCTTTGAAAGGTCAACAACCAGTCAAAGACGCCTCGAAACCTGATGGGCCTAAAGTCGTGGCATTTGATAAAGTCGCTGAATACCCGTTAGAACCTGTCATGAGTCTAATTTTAGCCAAGAAAGGTGTAGAAGATTCTGAAATATTCTACGCCACACCTACAGGATTCAGTCAAGCCACTATCACCAGATCAGCTTCCGATGCCCTTAAAGCTCCATTACCGAAGGTACAACAACCTGAAACTTCTGTGACGATGTCTACAACCAAAGCTGTACCATCGCCTAAATCGCCCAAAGGGGGTAAGATCGAATTACCTAAACCTAGATCGAAAGTACCAAGTAAGAATACCTCTCCTGCAGTGGTCAAGACTGAACTTCCTTCTACGTCCGAGGATGAAGTTTCTTCCCAACCCAGACCTAAGGTCCAACCGAGAAAGGCGAGCGTCGCGCCCGTTGTGGCGGATGGAGAAGAGTCGGCTGGAGGTGCAGTAACTCAAGAAGAGCTCAATAAGACTCTGAAGAAGGTATGTTCAGCTTTCACAATATAGGTGAAATGGTGAAGCTGATCAATTTTGCTTCTTTCGTAGACTGAAGATCGATTATCCAATCATCTCAAACAACTACTGAAGAATGAAATCGCCACTCTCAATGTCCGATTCGACGGTCTGACAGGACCTGATTTCGCTGCTGATATATCTGCGAGGGTAGAGAGGCAAATTAAGGGATCTCTGAATAATACTATCGTACAGGAGATTAAGAAAACGTGAGCTAACTTCGAGTCATCGAGAAGTGTGAGATCGGTGAGCTGATGATATCTCCACACCTTCAGGGTCGTACCTGCTGCTACGTCCACCATTCAGAATGAAATAAGAACAGTAACGAGCAATCAGGTTCCCGCTGCTATCTATGACGCCCTTCAGACTGTCCCTAAGGAATTGGAAAGGAGCTTGGCACCTGTCGTGCAGAGGACTATCTCTAACCTGGTCTCGAATGCTGTGAGTTAGCTGCCGGGTCACGTTCGATAACGCCCTAAAGCTGATCGAATTTTGCTTTTGTTATCCACCAGATGGATAAAGCTGTCCAAGAGGCCATACAACACACACTCCTGCCAGCAATGACTCAAACTTCGTCGAATGTCATCGAACAGCTCTCAGCTGAAATGAGATCAGAGATGTTACAGTGAGTTAAATCACCCCGGCCGCAGGATCATCAGCTCATCATGTTTCATCCCTACGTAGGATCCGAAAAGAACTCTCACCACCATCTAAGGAAGGTCAGCTAGCGAATGATCATCTGCTGAAAACGATGTCCACCTCCATAGCAGAACTGCAAAAGCAAGTTACTGTTTTGACTGAACATCTCAAGTCTGGACATTCCGGATCTGCACCCAACGGCATAATCCCTGCACCACTACCACAACCGCCTTCACATCAACCTTCGGCTTTCGCTCCTCCACCAGCTCATCATCAACCTCCTCCTCTTCCTCCTCCCGCCGCCATTCCTGCTCAACCCTCTGGACCCCCACCAAGCCAACTGGAAGATACGTTCCTATCTGCCCTTGGAGCTCAAACTACCGCTTCAACCTTACAGCTCGTTGTTGATCATCTGGCTTTGACAGATTACTGTCTGCCCAACCAGGGTAAAAGTCCTTTGTCCCAGGCTGTGTTATTGACGCTGCTCCATAGGGTGAGTGCTAATAATGTTTCAGCTTACATACTCACGTGTCGAAAACATGTACAATTAGCTGATGAGTTTCTTTTGGGGTGTCTGTCGGTTATAGCTTGCAATTGTACTTTCCGAGATCCCAGGTACGCACAGTATGTTCCAGCAAGTAGCAGGGTGGGAAAGGAGGACAGCGTTATTGGTTGATCCCAAGGTGAGTTGACAGATGGTACAATCACCTGGTTTCGGTGATAGGGTAGCTGAATTTGTCATTCGTATAGGATCAAAATATCGCTGGATATATATCTAGAGTTCTTTCAGTGGTTCAAGGTCAATTGACCACTGTGTTAAACAACTTGCAGAGATATCCTGACCAAAATACTCAGAGTCACTTGGTGGTGATTAGGGGTATTATGGATATCATTGGACATAAGATGAATGTTTAGGGGGTTATGGGAGTAGGAGTGGGATGAGTGGAGAGAAGATAGTTCGGCAATTCGGCAGTTTGCGATCGTGATCGTTTCCTGAGATGGAGTATGGAAAGAGAAGTACAGGTCGTTTGTCTTTCAACTCGTTATCAAGAAAGGAATAAGCATGGAAGAAGCGTAAATGAGATAATGAAGTATGAGAAATGCAATAATACGTTACCATATCATTCTCTGATTTCCCCCAAAATCGATGTAGTATATTGTATCTTATCGCATGAATCGAAGAAAGAAGGGTGAAGAGCGAAGCAATGAACGTTGAAGATGAAGAAGTCGTGGTCTTCAACTGAATATTGCGGTATTTTTCATTCCGATACGGAATCAGTTATATGATTTGCATAAAGCGGATCCTCTATATTATATTTGAAAAAGTAATAAGCTATGAGTGTAGTTCTTTGTTCTGTTCTATCTCGTCCTTTCTCATCAGCATCAATTCCGGGAATCCTCCCATATATCTGATCAGTCAATTCCCTAGTTAATCATTGATGAATCCATAATTCAACTCGCATTCCCATCCATCTCCCATCCTACGCGGTATACCTTAATCGCCCTCACGGCCATCTATACCCCCTCTACACCTTGATATTCACTCTCTACTCCGGGTTCCATCAAACTCGCATGACCCAATATCAAAATTGCTGATGAGCCTACCAACCAAAAGAAAGTAGATATGGGAGAAGCGATAAATAAGAGTGGAAGACCTGTAAGACATCAAATTGCCATGTATTTATCAGGTTCTATACGAAGGGGGGATCTGACGTGCTTGGTGGTGGTGACTTACCAATGACGAATAAACCGATATATAAGTGCTTTTGAGTTATGGTCTGAGAACCCACTTGAACGGGTTCTGGGGCTGTACATGGTTGTGAATCAGTATTTGATCTTTTGACATATCATGTCATGTCAAATTGAGATATGATCGAAAGGGATGAATGAATGAATAAATGAGATGACTTGAACTTACCAAACTTGTTGATAGCTGCGAAACCACCTGCCAAGAATGCCAGAGCGATCAACAGCAGTGGGTTGGTTAACCTGAAAATCGTGAAGTTGAGATTAATTAGCTACAATAATGAGCTCGGCTCGTCTCGTCTTTCATAAGATGAGAGCGACTGCTTGGGATTTGCACTCCCATCAAGTTGAAGAGTAGGAGATGTTGAGGAGTAGTCCGACTTACATTGCATAAGCTGCTAAGATTAGAATCACCAATGAATAATTCCCAGAGAAATGTCGAGTGTTATATGTTATTCGCTATTGCGCACACAAACGAGAAACCGTATTCAGCAAAGACTTGGTCGTTGATTGTGATGTACAAGGATGTTGTAGGTGATTGGCCTTGATTGTGATGTACAAGGCGAGGTATACTCACAGAAGTAGCTTCGTTCATATTAGCAGGTCTAGATAATTGTCTATGATCAAACTGGTCGATGTAAAAACACACCTGTCAGCTTGTCACGAATCAAATAACCAGAGTAGGCTGATGTGACCTCGATGTAGAGTGAGGTTTAGTGAGGGTCGATACTCACGAATTCCTGAGGTGGTTTCAAAGTAGACAACTTGGTCTCCTACATTCTCATGGTCATAACATCAGCTCGACCGGTCAGTATCAATGAGGTGAATGACTCACTCTGAAGTGACGAGCTAGTTCTCCTACTCTTGCTAACTGCTCCATCTTTGCTTGGTTTCACTTGACTCTGGTATTGATTGAGTAGTGTAGGGCTTGGATGTATGTATCTGGGTGTGAGTGGATGTATCACGGTGGATGATGATGAGAATGCATGTCGAAGAGAGGAATGCTATGCTATGCTATATATATATATATGGCTATATCTGTGACAGAGATCTGCGGCCCCGCAGCTTAGGTTTTCGATAAATACCTATTCAGGTAGTTTACCCAGTATATCATTTATTTCAGCATCTCAACGCGTAAAGTCAATCACTGGTCGTCAAAAGTGAAAACATCTATACGACTCTACATTCTTCATCAACCCCTTTCAGCACAAGATGATCCGATCCAACCCCACTGCCATCCCCATCCGAGCGAACGACATCAAGCTCCTCCAAGCTGAAATCGATAAGCGTAAAGCAGCGAGGGAAGCGGCCCAATCTCAAGCTCAGTCCAAGACGAACGAAGTAGAAGGGAATAGAGGTAAACAGAAAAAGGGAGATGAGGTGTTCGGGTTGGGTGAAGAGATGAAAGGTAGACAGGGGAGAAGTGTTGCTGAAAGGATAGGTCTTTGATCCAAAGAACACGAAACTCGTAGGTTAGTTTATTGATGTGGATGATAGGGGCAAGTGAAGTGGGTTAATCGATGATTACAGGATCAGAAATCCCGAAAAGTGACAAAGTGATGAAGCTTGAACGATATTTACGACTTTGTACCGATCATCATCATGTGCATAATGAAAGTTCGACACGATACCCACATAACGATCTTATCTGTGTAGAGACAGACTACATGGGCGACGAATGCAAGTCATCGACATTATCAGTATCACCCAGATACCGGTAGCCATCACATTTTAGGGTAGACAATACAGTACGATATACAACGATATAATTTCAAACCTATTCAACTAATACCCCCTCCGTAACCTCTCAATCTCCCTCCTCTGCCTCTCCATAACCTCTTTATTGTCCTCCAACTCCTTCAAAAGCGGTTTAGTCGCTTGTCGAATTTCGTTCTATCGTAGTCGTATTCAAATCATACTATCAGTCACAAATCGACGGAAAAGGCATGTATATTCGTTTCGTGACATCATATGGATGCCTCTTTGATAAGGGACAAACGGTAAACGATGTGTATAAAATATGCTCACCCTCAAGCCCCTACCCATCCTCAACATATCCATCTTCAAATCCCTCAACTCCCTCCTGAGCTCTTCGATCATCTCATTATCCGTCACTATCACTTCTCTCTCTTTTACGCTTTCTCGAGGAGGCTGTAATGCCCAATCTAGGTGTATACTAGGCTCACGGTCATACCCCTCTATGTGCTCTGGCTGTGAGATGATACGAGTAGGGACCGATCGTTCACTCCGTGGATTCTGTTGACAAGTCGAAGATCCTGCAGACTGCTGTCTATCAGTGTCACTCTGGACATCTTCCTCGTCTTCTTCTCTGATAATGGGGGTAGCACTCCTTAGTCTTGAGCTCGTCTGATTCTCGTTCCGCAATCTATGCACAGTGGGATTCACAGGTAAAGGTATAGGTCCACTAGTAGATCGGGCAGTAGATGTCGATTGTCTAGGTTGTTTAGAAGCCGTAGATACAGGCGCGGAGACGATTCTCTCTGTTCTTGTCGCCGTCTGAGCTTTCACGTTATCCTCTTGCAGTACAGTAGTATTCTCTCGAATGGGACCTTTCCCTTTAAGTACAGGTTCTGGAGGCGGAGTCGGTACGTTGCCTGTCTGTCTATCACCCAGAGGTGTGCGTGCACGAGATCGATGAGATGATGTGGACGAAGGTAGGAGGGAAGGTCTGGACGATCGGGTCTAAGGGTAAGTTATACATCGTTAGTTGCATTTATTGAGGGGGATTTGCAGAGCCAACTCACTATATTCGGTAAGAGTTGGATAGAAGTGATTGGCTCCCAAGACGATATAGGTACGGGAGGCTTAGAAAGGGCTCGCAGGTCTTTTATCAACAATGATCCTACATTGAAAAGTCTGTAAGTTGAAGTCGGAATCGAAGAGGAAGGAGTATTTCATATACCTTTTTTAGTCCTTCCAGCCAATGTCGCTCCATCTGTGAACATCAAACCTTCCAACTCTTCTCCAAACTGCATGATTTTCGGAGCACTGAACAATTTTATGAGCTACACTCATGCCCGTGGGGGTTTCTGCATTGCTAACTCACCTATCACTATCTATACCTATCAATGTCACTTCTCCTTGTGGTCTCAAAACAGCACACAGTCCGCCTTTCTGACTTCCATCGGTAGACTCGCTGACCGGCGAGAAGGTAACGTCTAATATCGGACCTTTGACTGGAATCTCTCGGACGTCGGTGGAGGAAGACGACAATGACAGAGTGATACGGAGGAGGGATGACGATGTGGGAAGCAGGAGAGTAGAAGGGTGGTTAGGGCAGAAGGTTAGAAGTGGTGAGATAGGCTGGAAGGTGGTCGGACAATTAGCTTCTGTGTTGGTGTTCAATGGCATCAAAGGTATCCCAGATGAAGAGGTATGGAAAATCTGATGATCATTCACTAGTACTTTCTTGAACGTACCACTTCGAAGAGAGTAGTTCACTCACCCCGTTCACTCTCTTTCCAAGGGGTACTACTATTTTTTGTCCTGTTGATAAGTCAAATACCACTAGTTCCCCTTGATTTAATCCAGCCGCTACTAACGTTGAAGTTACATTACTGATCAAAGCCGTAATCTCACCGTTAGACGTCTGATCGAAACAGCGGGATATCATCAGCTTTGCACGTAATCTAAGGTTAGATTCTGTGAGCTGACTCACTCGTAAAGTATCTACACAATCCCATTTCGTCCCATTCTTCCGCATCACCCTCAGCTCATCTTTATCCTTCAGATTCACCATGAGCTTCTTCTCATCTAAACCCAACGCCTTGTGTACCCTTGCATTGGGGAAGGATAACTCCGATATCCTCTTGCCTTTATTATCGTATTCCCATACTACATGTGATGACCTCGAGTATAGGTATATATGACCTGGAGGGGACGTCGTCACCTGTGGAGTAGCCTTGGGAGGGTATCTAGAAGGTAATGCCAGGGTGGTAGGGGTTATAGTGGATGGAAGGGGTTTTGAGAGGGTTGTTAGGGATATGGAATCTGGGTGAGTAAGGAGGAATGTCATTTTGACTGATTTTGTCTATCAGATAGTCTGAGGTGATTTTCCGTCGGTACCAGCAATTTCCGATCTTTCCCTGCTCTCTGAGCACGGTATATGGTCCGAACTAATTATATAGGCCGTAGTGCTGATTGATAGGAATACTGCTGTGAGCAAGTATATGCAAGGTTGATTTGTCAAGGAGCGCAAGGGAGAAAGCAAGTAACTAAAATCAGTCTCGTCATTCAACGTTGTTTTGATTTTGTTTACCTTTTTCCCGAAGGAATGATGCCACCTAACCATAACCCGAATTAGAACATTCGTAATACCACCTTACCTATATATTTGATTCCGCTAATGAGATGATCGTAATTGATCGTTAATTGATCGGGTATCGGTCTTGTCGGTTGTTCCACGTCATGCTACTGCGAGATCACCATCCATCTACTAACTACGAACTACGAACAGACGTGAATGGTGAATGGTGAATAGTGAATGGGATATAACTTCACTTGTTATATCGCAAACACCAAGCTCAACTCCCTATCTACCCTCGACAAAACACAGCTGGCATCACCTCATCTTCTTCAGCCAGCTGTCTCGACATCATGGCACCTAAAGCCAAATCACCATCTGGGACACCACTCAAGACCACCCCTCTGTCCGCTCCCCTTCCTAGAAAAGCATCTGCGGACATCCTATCTAAATCATCATTAGCAGTCGACGATGAACCACTACCATCTGGAAGTACCACTCCCAAAGTTAGGAAACTAGCTTATCCCTTACCAACGCATATATCACCTACTACCATCAACAACACCGAATCGTTATTGAGGTTCATCATCCTGGCGTTGATATGTGGTGCTGCTATTGGAAGTAGGCTGTTTGCTGTGATCAGGTTTGAAAGTGTTATTCATGAATTGTGAGTATGACTCTCCCTCACTCATGATGTGGTGCTTTCATGTTCAGCAGAAGTATATGTATGATCTTCAGCTTATTTGCCTCTCTTTGTCTTTTATCTTAGCGATCCATGGTTCAACTAGTAAGTCTCACTATCACACCGAGCTCTTCTTGTTCAATCCTTTTGACTCACTTTGTTTCTCTCAGTCGAGCATCCAAAGTACTCGTGAACAAGGGATTCTACGTGGGTATTGGTCTAACTCATACATAATGACCGAGCTCACTGCGAACACCTCAATAGGAATTCTGGAATTGGTTTGACCCCACAGCATGGTATCCCCTAGGTCGAACTGTCGGTACGACACTGTATCCAGGACTGATGGTGACTGCAGGGTTGATCTGGCATTTTTTGAGATTGATCAATATGCCAGTAGATATAAGAAATGTTTGCGTGATGCTGGCTCCTGGTTTTGCTGGATTGACCGCTTGGACTACTTATCTGTGAGCGCCCCTCATTCCTCGACTCCTATTCTTTTTCTCCTTTGGTCTTACTAATCTGGTTATACGAATATAGATTCACCACCGAAATGTCTACTCCATCTGCCGGTCTCCTCGCCGCCGCTTTCATCGGTATTGCACCAGGATACATCTCCCGTTCGGTCGCTGGATCATACGATAACGAAGCGATCGCCATCTTCTTGCTCATGGGCGCTTTCTACTCGTGGATTAAAGCTATGAAGACAGGTAGTGCTCTTTGGGGGATGGTGACTGCTCTTTTCTACGGTTGGATGGTAGCTGCTTGGGGTGGTTATGTCTTCATTACCAATAGTGAGTATTATTCAATCCAAATCTACCTCATGTGCGTTCACTAATGGTGATTCTCCAACAGTGATTCCCTTACACGCCTTCGTCCTCATCCTCATGGGAAGATTCAACAACCGACTCTACACCGCCTACTCCTCATGGTACGTTATCGGTACGATCTCCTCTATGCAAGTCCCCTTTGTCGAGTTCCTCCCAATCCGAACATCCGAACACATGGCCGCGTTAGGTGTGTTCGGCTTGCTTCAACTCATCGCCTTTGTCGAAATTGTACGAAGACTTGTCCCCGGTAAACAGTTCCAACTTTTACTCAGAGCTTTCGTCGTCTTGGTTTTCGTGGTCAGTTTCGCCGCGTTGGTAGTCCTTACCTTCTCAGGTTGGATCGCACCGTTCGCTGGTCGATTCTACTCTCTCTGGGATACTGGTTACGCCAAAGTACACAGTGGGTCTCTTCAGCTAGATGACTATCGTTTAGGATAAGATAGCTGATCAACTCCGCCCGTACCATCTAGTGCCTATCATCGCATCTGTCTCCGAACATCAGCCCACCGCTTGGCCATCGTTCTTCTTCGATCTTGAGATGCTCATCTTCTTCTTCCCTGCGGGTGTCTTCTGGTGCTTCAAGGAACTTCGAGACGAACAAATCTTCATCATTATCTATGCCACGCTGTCCGCATACTTTGCAGGAGTGATGGTCCGATTGATGCTCGTCATCACTCCCGTCGTCTGTGTAGCAGCTGCCATCGCATTTTCCAAACTCCTCGAAGCCTACATCGACCCTGTCATTCCTGAATCTGAAGAAGAGTTAGAAGAAGCTACCGCACACCAACCCATGTCTAAAGCCAAGGCTAAGAAGATTGCCGCCGCTCAACAGAACAAATCCGAATTCAACTTTACTGGTATACTTGGCGGTAAAGGTGAAAAGGGAGTGTTCGGTCTCGATACCCGATTCGCCGTCGTATCTGTCTTATCTTTGTTCTTGTTTTTGTTCGTCTACCATTGTACCTGGGTGACTTCTTCAGCATATTCATCACCTTCCGTTGTACTCGCATCGAGAAACCCCGATGGATCACAAAATATAATTGATGATTTCCGAGAAGCGTATTATTGGATTCGACAAAATACCGAAAAAGATTCAGTCGTAATGTCATGGTGGGATTATGGATATCAAATTGCAGGAATGGCCGATCGACCCACTCTGGTTGATAACAATACATGGAATAATACTCATATTGCGACAGTCGGAAAAGCAATGTCGTCAAATGAAGATGCCGCCTATCCCATCTTAAGGAAACATGATGTAGATTATGTATTGGTGATATTCGGTGGATTGTTGGGATACTCTGGAGATGATATCAACAAGTTCTTATGGATGGTGAGGATCGCTCAGGGAGAATGGCCAGATGAAGTTCAGGAACATAATTATTTCACTCAGAGGGGTGAATATGCTGTTGATGAGAGAGCGTAAGTGTGGTTTCTATTCTGAGATCTCGGATAAATGGTGGATTGAGCTGATGGATATGGGTACAGTACACCAACTATGAAGAACTCGTTGATGTACAAGATGAGTTATTACAGGTGAGTTTTACTTTCTTCATAATCGTATCCACGTCAAACGGTGTACTGACGTAAAACTTGTATGGACAGGTTCCACGAATTGTTCGGTGGACACCCAGCTCAAGATAGAGTAAGAGGTCAACAAATCCCTTCGACAGGTATTCAACTTGATACTTTAGGTAAGTCTACCACCCACCTTCTCTCCTTCTTCTGGTCCCTTTCAGCGTACAATTTGCTGATTTTGCGTCTACGTACATAGACGAAGCATTCACATCTGAAAATTGGATTGTGAGGATATATAAAGTCAAGAAAGAAGATCCGATAGGTAGAGAGTTGAAAGCTGTATCTTCCTTTGAAGGAGGAAAGAAACTGAAGAAATCGGCTAGTTCAAGTAATGCTGCGTTGGCTAGTGGGGCAGGAGGAGGAAGGAAATCAAGACCTAACATGTGAGAAGACTATAGGTCACAGGCAAAAAGGAGATAGCAGAGGATAGTAAAAGAACAGATAGATGAGATCAATACAGATGAATTGCATGAATGATTTGCTGGACAATATACTTTACTTCGTGCTCATCAATATGTGCGATCCGATCTTGCATGAATTTTGTGCTTCTGTACTCTTGATGAGACTGTTTTTGCGAATAGCTCCATACTTCGACGAAACTAAAAGTACTCATCAATAGTAACATATCGTATTGATCCTGATCAAGATTGCTCAAACGTTGAAAGGTGCATCTTTATCGGGCTAGATTGGCAACCACTCGATAGTAGCATTATCATACAATTATATACATCATTGATCCTACAAATCATCATATACTGTCTATCAATGTAAGGTCTTGAGATCCATGTGTACCATAATCAATCGCAGAGAAAGAAACGCCTATAGTGTATTCATCCTGATTTCTCCACTTTTTCCAAAATACTGTATGGTCAACATTTTCCCCTTTCCGCCTAATCTAATCTCACATCCTGAATTCATCTAAAAATCCCCCCTCTACCTCTGCCCTACGTAAATTTACATACTCCACAACTAGCTGGTTCTCTAGCTACTATACTGACAGCCGACCCAATAGTATTGATCGACGTGGCACTTGCACTTGCGCTGGATGCTGCTGCAGCACTACTAACAGCAGCAGAGGTAGTGACAGGTTGAGCCACGTCCGCACTTGAGCTTACACCAGCACTGGAAGACGCAACGCTTGACGAAGCAGCAGAAGTCGATGGCGATGTCGAACTTGAATTTGATGAAGAGATCGTTCCACTCAATTTGGTTAATCTTAGATCACAATTTTCCAACACTGTCGAACTGCATATCGAATCAGGTAGAGAACCACTCAAATCCGTATTGGAAGTCAACGACAAGGAAACGACGGATGAAGGTAATGTCGATGGTGAGGTGGTGTACTTGTTATTTTGGAGATAGAGTGTGTTGAGGGATGATAGTTGAGATAAGTTGGGGATGGTACCCGATAATGAGTTATACGATAGATCGCTATAATAATCGAGGTTAACATGCACAAGGATTAGCCAACGGACACATGGGATCAATTGTGAAGGCGGCCTGAATTTCAACTTACAGATAAGTAATCCCACTAGGTAATTTATCAGTCTTGGCATCTACCAAACTTTGTCCAGTAACTGCCAGAGTCAACAAAGCGGTATTACCAGACAAGTCAGGTAAGGTATTTCCTAAATTTGGATTATTGACCAGAATAAATGTATTCAAATTTTTGGCAGTTGAGAAGGACACTTGGTCGATAGGGCCAGACAAAGCTGTATATTCCAGATCGATAGTTTTGATGTTTTGAGAAGAGAGGATATTGGATGGGAATTTACCGGCTAAGAACGAAACATAATCCATCAGTTCGGGACTCTGCATAAGTCATGATTGCACGTCGAAAGATTACTCACTGGGTACACTACTATTACCCATTATATGTATAGCCTCCAACGCCCATATATTACTGATCGACTCAGGCAGTTCATCAGGAACATTCGGGTATTGAAGTAACAAACCGGTGATTCTTCCTCTGGAATCACAAGATATACCACTCCACCCTCCACAGGGTGAGGCATCTTTCCTCCAATCGGTCAGACCATCTTTAGAAGCTGTCTTTTGGTATATATCCCTAAGAGCACAGAATTGTAGAGCTGATCCTACTCCCGTGGCATTACCATTGACGACAGCTTGAGAGAAATCGTTGGTTACAGTCGATAAGATGGGTACACAGTCGGAACATGGATAAGATGATGGAGTAGGTAATACTCTGAATTGATCAAGGCAGCTCGTCAAAGTTTCAGAAGAAGTCGAAGTGGGTACTGCAGCTGACGTAGTAGCAGTCGTAGATGTGTCGGTCGAATTTGACGACGAAGAGGATGAAGACGATTTGGAATCTTTGCGTAAAAGAGTGGTACAAAGACCGATAATCAACGCGGCCAAAATGAGAATGGCGATTACGATACCGTACTATACCAAACACATCATCAGCTATTTCCACCTCAAGGACAAGGAAAATTAGCCAACATACCTTCCATACTCTCTGTCTCATTCTCTGTTTCACCTCTTCCGCTTTATTAGCTCTCCAGCTCCCACCCGCAGCACCTCTCTCAGGCATCCTGGCTCTCTGACCGTCATGAGCACCGCCTCCCGCTGCCCATTCTCTCGCGCCCACCCATCCAGGCGATCTTCTGTAAGTCCCACTATTCTCCCCAATTGGACTAGAAGAAGAAGAGATTGACCAAGTTGAAGTTTGACCGATGTTTTCTCTTGATTTAGGATACCTCGTGTGATCATCATCTTCATAATCCGGAACGTTCAACCTGACAGGTTTGACATTTCTTCTGAATCTATCCATCTCCTGTTCTTCTCTTTCTTTCATCGCTCTCAATGACCTATCAGCTTCCAACGCATAAGTAGGTTTTAATATCGATTTACCAGGTAACCACTTTGAGTTCCTCGCATTTTTCGCTACTCCACTTATCGTATCGCTAGCTTTATCCAACAATGTCCGTCTCTTTGCGTATCTTGATGATGATTCTCCAAGAGACGATGGAGAGGCTGTAGCTGTACGGGGAGGTAGTGGTGATGCTCTGAGATAGGTTGGAGTGAGTAGAACGTTATGCAAGACAGATTCGTAATTATCTAATCCTTCAACTTCATCTCTGGTTTTCCTTGTAGGGGAAGATGAAGATAACTCTGATCGGTGAGATACTAAAGAAGGTATAATATCCCTAGGAAGCACTTGACCAGGCTTGAGATCGACTTTACCACCTTTCCAAGATGGGTATCTATGTCCAATTTCCACTTCTGCCACTTCGAAGGGATCCTCTTCTACCACCTTTTTAGTAGGTATAGGTTTGGGTTTAGATTGAGCGTTGAGATCTTTCTTGCTTGGTAGTGGTGGAGCATTGTAGAGGATAGGTATTGATACTGGACGTTCAGTCTTGCCAGTTCCTGGGTCAATGACGATGTCGGAATGATTGGGTGGATACATCATTCTCGTTCTATCCAAGTCCAAAGGTGGTGGTCTTTTGGATTTTGAAGGAGGTAACGGTGTAGAAGGATCAGGGTATTCAGAATGGACTGGTGAGACTGTAGAGGATACGATGGTTGGATGTCGAGATACGTCGTGGCGCTGAGGCATAGGATGAGAGACGTGTAAAGGTGGGTGTCGAGAGGGCAGTAAAGATAGGATGGAAAATCGGGATTTGAATAATGATGAACGAGGTGTTTCTGGTGACATCTTGCAGGGTGTTCTTGAGAAGTTCGAGCAGGACTTTAGGTGAGGAGCTCAAATTGGCCTTCAAGGCTAATTCTGTGGATGAATTCGCTGGATGACTGTGGCTATTGAATTTGAGTTTGTAGTGGTCGATGAAGCAGTTAGTTGATGGTGGCGTAGAGATTCGTTCAACACAATCAACTAGATAATATGTAAAATGGATATAGAGGAAACGAGTAAGAAAGAAGGAAAGTGAGATGCACTCGCTCATAATGGATATATGTATATGTATATGTATATGTACATCCTATGGTATCATGTCGATCTGTAGGTGATTTCGAGGCATGACGGTGGTTTACATTGTAAGATGTATATGATGTATCATCAACAATAAACTTGCTCACTTGATGAAACCGGAACCGAAACCAAGCTTTAGTCTTGACCTCTGATGGTCTAGAATTGCCATGATGATCACGCTCTCTTCTTCTGTGCTCTGAGGGTGTTCCATATTGATTGGATCAGATGCACAAAAAGAAACAAGCTGATGGGGTGGATTCGACGAGAGGACAATAAGAAAGAATGGGTAAAGACAAAAAGCGAACGAGATGAAAAAGCGAATCTATCATGTTCATCTGAAACGTCTGAGTCTATAATCGCCAGGCACCACCACCCCCATGCCAAAACGCGGAGGTCCAAGCGGACACGTTTCACGCTAGTACAGTGTACTACTAACTAAGGTTCTCACCTCACATAACATACGCGTATCATGATACATACGAGTACAACAGACAAAGTCATCCTCTCTCACCTCTCAACGTCTACCTCTTCACCAGGAAGCTTCATCTGTCATCTGTTGTAAGAAGAAAAATATAAAAGGAACTAATGATGGCGTATAGTGTATCAATGCAGGGTTTATATATCACGAACGAATGATCCAAATGGCCTGATAAGAAACTAATTTCACATAAAAATGATACTCATGGATATTTATCTAAATTATCCCACGATCCTCCTCCAACTTTCTTTGCTCAACTCAACGCCTAACCACCTCTTTGCAATTTCCACTCTTGTACTCTCCACAATCTCAGCCAAGAGGCACGGTGGAGGTGCAGAGGAAGTTTGAGATGAGGAGGTATTCTGAATTGGTATTCGATCGATAGGTTGATGAGTCAGGATCGCATCGTACGCTTGACGAAGGACGCTCAAAAGGTGAGAAGGTCCAATCAGAGGTGAAGACGTCGAAGGTAGTGGTGTAAGTGTCAGTGACACCAGATGGATGATTGATAAGCCCAATAAAGGTCTGCACAATGCGAAGGAGCTATAGTAACCCATCAGACCAAGATCAGTCGATAATCCCATTAACGATCTGGGAGATAGAGGAAGAGAGGAACGTTTATTTACTAAGGTAAGGTCCGTCCAATCTCGACCGAGCAAATAGATTGAATCACATTCGTGGCTGCATCTCTACCTCTTTCCATAATCGAATAACCCTCTTTCGAATCTGCCAATTCTTGCCATATCCTCTCGTCCGCCAAGAAAGCAGGAGAACAGGCGAATAGTATGACATAATTATGATAGAGTGATAAAATTCTGTAATGATACAGCCAAACCCATCAGCATTATTGAGCATATCTCGATCGAGATCATCGGGACATACGGATCAGTGCTAACTGCCCAAGTCCTTAACCATATATCTATCCTACCCGAAAGCTTCCTCCAAGGGTCCATCGCTCGCTTCTTCCTGTCTTCCAGTATGATCTCTTCAGTGGGATTCTCAGCAGGTAGAGGTGCAGTCCGCGCGGTATTCTGAAGTTGTTGCACTGTACATACAAATCATTGTTAGCCATACACCGTTTTAACAATGACCGACATGAATCATTCCACTCACGTTCAGCTAATAGTTCAGAGTATTCTAACCAAGCTAACAGCTTTGAATCCCTATCTCTCACTGCCAAATCACTCGCAGGAGACACAGATAGCTTTTCCCTCCATGCTACAGCTAATGGATCTAGAGTTACAGGCGGTAACAAATTGGGTATATGACATCTGTAAGGGATCAATCAGCGAGTCAATCTCTGAAGCAATTTGTTGAACGTTCAAGAAGATGAACATACAGGTGATCCATGATAACCAGATAAATCCATTCTCGCCAATCATCATGTGTCTTCCTCATTGCAAACAACCTATCTAATCCCGCTGATCTAGCTTGTGCAATAGAAATAGCAGAATACGTAGGATCGTTGATCCATGTCCTGTAAACAACATCAAAGATCAGCTTGAACTATCCCTCCTGATGATGACAAATGTCTTGAATCCTGACTCCGGAATACGATTGTACTCACGCCAAGACACCTAAAGATCTAATCTCCTCTCTTGACCAATCACTTCTCTCACCCACCAATCTACCCACCTCAGCCGTAACATCAACTAACAAACCTTCACATTCCCTTTTCCTCATTTCATCTCTTTCAATGACCGTCCTTCTACCGAGTAGGTCAACGACCATACCTGGTAATCCTTCTGAATCCCTTAATCCCACTAACCAAGGTGTCAAAGGCCATGCTCTCGTTCGATAACTTTCCCACGTAGCTTCTAACACAGGTACACTCCTTTTAGGCATTAGATGTCTCTGTAGGGAATTGATTGATAATTGCAAGTTCGAAACAGCTAATGGTAAACTCTGTAAATGCCTCAGGGACGATTCGACATGTCTTAATCTTGAATCTGTCGATGTCGAGGTATGTGCAGGTGGTGCATGAGGTTGAGATTGAGCTTGGGCCATCATGGAAGAAGTGGGAAAAGGTGGAGGATGAACGACATTGACAGGTGGATGATATATCGCTTGAGAAGGTGGTGGAGGTGGTGGACCTCCGACGATACTACCAGCAGTACTAGGAGGTGGTGGGGAGGGTCTTGATGGTTGATAAGGTGAGGTCAGAGCAGCCAAGGAAGTAGCAGGAGGAGGAGGCATAGGTTCTCTGGCTTGTCGAAATGCATAAGTTTCCGCTCCCAATGGTGGAGCACGCGAAGTTATGGGCGGAGCAGGTTGTGGTCCAGCAGGATAAAATCCTAATCCTGGTGAACCGGGTCTACCACTGGACATGTGAAATGGAGGTGGCCGAGAAGGTATGACTGATATTGATTTCGGTCTTGATCGAGGTTCGAATATACATGGTTGACCAGATTGTCGACATCCCCTACATGGCACTTGACTCGGTCCATCACATTTCATCCTGCCAGCCCCAAACACCAATCAGCCCAAGACATTCCATTGAACTAGGGATGTATGTGTCCGATACTCACTTCTGCCTCCTACATCTCGTACAAGCCATCATGCTCCTCGGTGCTCTACTATTCACATCTCTAGTGAAGATCACACCCTGAGGTTCCTCCGGATGACCAGGATCTCCAGGCAGTCTGGGTGAAGTGGTAGAAGTGGGTGAACCAGCATCGAAAGATCGTCTCGAATCTGATGTCCAATTTGACTGCCATCCTGAAGGTCCGGGTGCGAATGGTGGGAACCCACCGCCACCGCTGCTCCCTGTTGGGTTGGACGGTATCGGTGCGGGTAAGATGGGGTGTGAGGGTGATGCGGTTGGTGGCCGTTGCCGTTGGATGGATGAGGTTGATCCGGTAGGTGAAGAAGGTGAGGACGTGCGTCTAGCACGTTTGGCAGGTGTCGGGTTCATCTCTAACGCGCACAACAAGGAATTGGGGGGTTAATCGAACCCGATTTGTTGGATGTGAGATGTGATTTCACTTACTAGATTGTTATAACGACGACTTGAACGTATCTCATCAAGTAAAGTGGTTCTCTTTCCGATTGAATACGAAGTAATTGACACTCCTTCTCTACCAGCCTAACCCTCCCAAGATCTCACTTCTTGTACTACTACTACCGAAACCTTTGACAGCTAATCGTCCACTTCCACTTGATCACCAATTTCCTCTCAACGACTCGATTGAGAACGATTTGTCACGATGATGAGGTTTGGTGTAGATATCGATAGGAGAATATCGATGCATTCGATTTCGTTACCACCCCGTATAGTCGATGTAGACTCGTGTGGATGGGAAAAATTCCTAGATTCTTGTTGTTCGAAAGCGAAAAAATCCTCTATACTTTCTTGGTCCTTTCCCTCAATTTTCAGTTTTGAAACTTATTGTGTGTATGTGACACACAAGGTTGATGTGATCCGATCAAGGATGTTGATTGCTGATTGTCTATTGTTCAGCCGTTTAATGACTTCTCCTTTCTGTTCTCTGACGGATCTTGACAATGATATCTTATTGTTTCCTTTCCTGCTCCTCTCCTTTCCGAGATGCTCTTCAAGAAATTGACAAGATGGAGAATCTTTCTTTCTTCTTTCTTTGCGGTAGATCTCACTAGTCGATATACAATCACAAAGGACCTCTATCCTATCTGATGGGCGAATGGAAATTTTCCAGTGGCAAAACACCAAACACCTATTGACCTGCAGACCGAAAGCTGGTGTCCTCTTTTCTTTCCTGTGATTAACCTGAAAGATCTAGAATCTCGTGTGATCTGATGTGATGTTGTGTTTTAGGATGAAACACTGATTGATTGATCTATGAATGTCGATGTTGATGTAGTCTCTTGATGTTGATGTTGTGTTTCGATTAATTACACTCGAAAGGAATCCTTTGCTCTGATGATGAATCCGTGACTGAGTATCGGGAGGAGCGAATAGATTGCTGATCGTTGTAATTGTTGGAGTCGTATATTAAATGAGGTATGTATCCTTCTTCATTTCCTCTTACAACTAAATTATATTATATGGATATATGGTATAGTTTACAACCTTCATTGGTATCGAGATATGAATATCTGTTCGTAGCTTGGTGAATCATAAGATCGTAGGATCATAGGATCATGAAAAAGTCGTTGATCAAGTCTAGAACGTACAGCGCACAGCGTATAGGTACAGTATCTACTGCTGATGATGATGACTAGCAGGTACAAGAGGAGATATGTGGAAAGGGAATGAATGAAATGTTTGTTAAAAATGCGGGATGATCGGGTAATCAGTTTGAGGGTTGGACCATCTCCCCTTCTTCGGCTTTCTTCTTCTTCTTCTTGTTTGGCTTTGGCTTACTTGGTGTTCGTACAGTCGTACAGTACGGGTAACGTACAAAATAAATTCCGAACCCGCTGATTAGCTGATGGTAGATCAGAAGATCGGATCACAGGTATGGTATAAAAACTAAAGGTAAATAAACACCCAATCTAGGATCATAGGATCAATAGGATTAAATACCTCGGTACTATCGTAGAGTTACCATAAAGTACCTTATACCTTTCCAACCAATTGTCCTGAACTAGTTTAACGGAATAATAACGACCCCCTCCCATGATGTACCGGACTGTCTCATAAAACCCCTTAAAAAAGATTCAAGTACATTCCGCTTCAACCCTTTACTGCTGCAATACACCTGAAGAGTTCCAGGCCTCTTCTTCTTGTACTCCGTTAGAGATGAACGGCAAATCCTATGGATGATTGACTATACTCGTACCCTCCTTTCCCAGAGTCTTAAAGCAATGACTGACTGTACTTGCTGCACGGTTCGTGTTCAATGTTCTCGATCAATATGAGACATCCCATTCCCATTCCTTACCGCATTGCCTATCCTGAGTTTGGAGTTTCCTTCAAGAGGAATGTCGCGAGATACCAGACCCAAAAAGATGGTGGTACATCCCACACTATAACAAAGTGTGCCTTATAGCAGTCAAATTACCATAATACCGGCTCCCATCCCCTCAGCCCTTAGGCACATTACGAGATTGGGTCAAATTAAGAGTGCAAAAGTACTGAACTGTGCATGACGCTGCTGTGTCCAAGTTTTATCTTATGTCTTTCGGTTCTCATCCATTTCATCCATTCCATCCGAAGATTCCATCACCATAAAAGTTCCTTGTACGATATCAGATCAGATCTCTTCTTGTATATGTGTCCTCAGTGTTATATACCATAAGTTGGGTGGCAAATACAGTGGATGTGGGCAAGACTTGACACTCCAGGTAATTTACAAACTTTATACTACCCGTCGAGACACCACACTCCCATGCTACCCATCTTAGCCTGGCCCCTTACCCGGTCCCGATCCGTCCGGGTAAATCGTCCTAAGGTCAACAAGCAACATTTACGCGGTATGGTAGATCACTCATGAGGACTCGCCATACAGTATTGCGAGAGGATAATAATCTCGACCTAGACCTCAAGGCGGTCATGCAATCCAATGTTCCAAATCTCGGTTCCGGCGGGAATCAACTCTTACAGAAAGAGATCCTGAAGACGGGGAGGCGTTTCATTACTGCGGGAAAGGGGTAGGGTATGTACTTCGGATGTCTCACTTTCCCTTGCCTTCTTTCTCCTTACACATAACCGCATACTCCATAGATTGTGAATGATTTGGTAGGATCTGACAAAGGTGAGTGATGATCTAATCAAATGCAAGTACTATACATATACGTCATTGGATTATGCTATGACAACCTTGTGGGAAGCCATGGCGGTCTTACATGCATAGTTTTCATTAATGATCATGTACGAAGTCAGTCACCTTCGTCTTCGACGATATTGGAACTTGAACACATGGTGAGATGGTGTAGTGTCCACCTCGTGGGCGAGCGCTGTACGAATAATGTTAATACTGATTGTTTCATACATGTCTCATCAACGATGATACGTTACTGTACAAATAATCTTCGCCATGGGATCGACAATGATTGTGGACGGCCGCACATTAGGTGCCTATATTCCTTCAATATAGATCAAAATATTTGAATCTTTCGAAAGTCATACCTCTTGTACCCTTTCTGACTATATCTCATTCTAATTCGCAGATCCTTCAATCCTCATTTCCGACTTATTCCTCATCTCTCGCTCTCTTGACCCAATCTAGCCCCACGAGGATTGACCGCCCTCCCCCTTCTTCTCTCCCTCTCAGGTGGTATGTGTGTCTTACGATGCGTATGTCCAAGAGCATCGAATCCTGGAGTTTCAATACCCCAACATTGATCTACAGAACACAGATACACATCAGCACTGGGAGCCTAATCTAATCGTGGATCTCGATTCGATGTGATGTGATGTGATTTGCCTCAAATCAACTTACCAACGAAAAAAGCAATATCTTTCAATTCTACTTTATCTGATTTACGATGTTTAGCTAATCTCGTGGCTCCTTTCAAACCTTCGTCTAACAACCCATCAAGTATATCTCCAATAACCTACCAGAGCAGAACTATCAGCTTGACCTCAAATTTTACACATTTGTCCCGTTCGTTCCCTTGTACATGGATAGATGAGATATACTCACTTCATCCATACCATATTCCATCTCCATACCAGGATGCAGCTCCCCTATAAACTCCCTACATTTCCTCTTCCTCCTAACATTCTCAGGTTCAGGTGGTGGTGGAGGAGGTTTGAGTGCGAACGTCTTGAGATCAGGTAAGGCAGTTGCGAATGCTGGTACCTCAATACCGGCCTGTGGATTGGCTATCGCTGATGGTAAGGCTGGATCTGCCCCCGCTCCTACGGGGGCTTTTGGTGCTTCGTCGGAGTCTTTGACTGTTGCTGTCTTATCGTCATTGGTTGATGCAGGTTTCGTATTATCTTCTGTAGATGGAGGGTTCTTCGTCTCATCCTTCGAGGGTGCAGGTGCAGTTGCCGGTGCGGATTGAGAAGGGTCTGATTTAGAAGTATCTCCCAATGTCGTTGTAGTTGGAGGAACGGTTTGCTGGGGATTGGCTTTGGGGTTAGTAGGTGGAGGTACGGCCTTCGTCTGTGGGATAGGGGGAGTGAGAAGAGCACTAGGAGCGATTGTAGTAGGTCGTTGAGATGTTTGATTAGATTGAGATGTTGATGAGCTAGCAGCTGCATTGGCATTGGCGTTTGCATTTGCATTTGCATTCGCAGCTGCATTAGCGTTGGTTCTGCTCGTCCAGTATTTAGCAGAAAGGTTGAATGCTGATGTCCTTTGTGGATCCTACATTACACAATGCATCCATGATCAGTCCAGACCAATTACGTCCACGATGGGAAGGAAGGCAGACAGTGACAGTGACAGTGATGATGAATTGATTATACGTACAGCCCTCAACCATGTAGTCCTCTGTTCCGGAGTCAACTTCATCAACTCTCTCATTGTACTGTACGCTAATATACCGTTTGGGACTTTGGTTGGTTGACTCGTGGAAGCAGTGGAAGCCCCCATATTTTGCCCGGCTGCCGCTGGTGCTGTTGTTGAAGCTGCCGCCGATGCTGGACTAGGTACAGAAGTGGGATTTGAATTGATTTTTGCCATACCGGCAGAAGTGACTGCTCCTTGGGGTATCTGGTTGGGTGCTACGTTCGGCGCTACAGGTCTTGTGGAAGGTCCAGAGGTAGATGTAGGTTGAAGAGTACCCTGTAACGCCTGCTGCTGTGATTGTTGGGGCTGAGGTGGAAGTGGAACGGAAGGGATAGCGTTATTTTGTTGTGTCTGTGATTGTGATTGTGATTGTGATTGAGGTTGAGTCGTTGGAGGAGTATTGGTAGAAGGTTGTGGAATTTGACTCTGGTTTTGATTTTGATTCTGAGCGACGTCTTTAGCTCTTTGGGCCATGGCTTCTTTCAGATGCTGAGTAGTCGTAGCGATCGATGCCGAATACGCTTCTTTACTTATCAGTGGTGGCCTACCGCCGAATGGCATCGTGGGATCTAAAGCTTCTGGTAAGCTGAGTAGAGGATTGGGTCGACCGCTGGCCATGGACGATGCTATCACTTGTCGGAAATGGGTGTGCATAAGTTGTCGTAACTACATCAAACACATCAACGTTAATCCAAGTATGTTTTGACCATGACAGATGGCTTTTTACGAAGGTATTTCAACTCACTTGAACTATCTGAACATCTGTCAATCTGCCCTGGGACTGCATTTCGAATAGGTTAGGTAGGTTGTGCATGATCGTGTTGATAGTCATCAACGATTGACCCGGGGCAGACGGGCGGACCGTTCCTCCTGG
Source organism: Kwoniella europaea PYCC6329 (assembly GCF_036810445.1). Lineage (NCBI taxonomy): Eukaryota > Fungi > Basidiomycota > Tremellomycetes > Tremellales > Cryptococcaceae > Kwoniella > Kwoniella europaea. The sequence continues at coordinate 5,339,989 of NC_089487.1, forward strand.
TGTACTTGGTCCAGCAGGAGCGGAGGGAGGACGTTGTGACATCGTGAATTATCCCGTATCTGGCTTTCAATCAATTGACACTCCTCTGGCTCCTCCTTCACTAGCTCTTTGGATGTATTCGATGGTGGGATAAAGGTAATAGATATGGAATGCGAATGTGAAAGAAAATAGAAAGAAGGATGGGTGGATGGATGTTGTTGTTGTGGTATCGAATACCCGGATACTCGATTTATCAGGCTCACTTTACACTTCCTCCCTGTCGTTCTCGTGAGCTCTCTTCGTCCTTCTATACCTCTCTTCCACGATCTTGACCCAGCAGATAGATGAACCATTGTAGTCCGCTGCACGATGCTCTACGTCTCTTCAGAATATAGCACTTGACAGAATGCAATAAATCTAGCCACCGACAAATTCCCTAGTATGTCTCAATATCTACAAAACGCCATAGTCGAATCATCGCATCAACTGTACTCGTCACTTCCAGCCCATGGTAAACCCCTGATCCGGAGCAATGGAGTGCCCGAATGGACAATACTATCAACCTTCTCTCTTGTGGTGCCTCAACCTCAACTTGAACCTCAAACAAGAGTGATACCCATATCTTTAGGAACAGGAGTGAAATGTCTGCCTTATTCCAAACTCTCAGAATATGGTGATACCCTACATGACTCTCATGCGGAGATCATAGCTCGAAGAGGGTTCCTACGATGGCTGTTATGGCAAGCACATCTCCAAGCTCAAGTCACGAGGGGGGATCAGGTGGAAGGAGAACTGTTCGTGGAGATGAGAGAGGAAGAGGGGGATAGGGGTAGATTAAGGTTGAAAGATGAAGTGCAAGTGTGGTTGTATATATCGATGTTACCTGTTCGTACGTTTCTCTTCAATCCGTCTTTATCGTTCATTGCCTATGCTAATGTACATGGCGTAGTGTGGAGACGCATCGACATATTATACATCGGTACATCAATCAGCTGAGGAAGCTTCTCAATGGACTGTGACCGATGATGATCACTCTCGTCTGTCCAACATGGGCGTAATACGAGGTAGGAATGGGTACACATCAATATCGACACTACGTACCAAACCTGGAAGACCAGATTCGATACCATCTATCTCAATGTCATGTAGCGATAAGATCGCTTCATGGTCTGTATTGGGTATACAAGGTGGATTATTGGCGAATCTTTTTCGACCGATTTACCTCGATGGGTTTATCGTAGGAGGAGTTGAACGCCCCGTCAATACCCATGCAAGGCAAATAGATGCATATGAGTGGGAAGATAAGATTACGAAGGAGCTGGAAAGGTCGTTATGGGGAAGGTTGGAATCGATAAAAGGTATGTCTAAATTGACACCTGAGCATTGATACCTGAGATATGGGGATCACTAACCGATGTTACAAACATAGATCATCTCACTTCACCACATCAACTTCACCTAGCCTCTGTATACCTCACATCAATACCTTTCGAACATTCTAAAATATCGATCATCCATGATCCACATAACGACTCATCGGATCTCGAACCTTCCCCCAGTCCATTATCCCTATCTTATCTACCCTTTCTACCCTCAACTCAACCGAAGAAAGGAACCAAACCTGAGATAATAGCCGAAGGCGGTATTCTAGGATTTCCATGGAAGAAGGGTGTGTTGATCAAGGATAAAGGGAGATCTAGGATCTGTAAATTGAGTTTACTCATAGAGTACGAAAAGCTGTTACCAAACGAGAAAGCGAAAACTTTGGGTATCACCGTTGATGCGTGAGTGATTACGACCTATCAGAACTTGAGAGGATCCGAATATGTATTGATTTTCTTTACTGTATTATAGGAACGATGGAACTTATTACGGATATAAACACCTGACAGTCTTCGGACGAGAATATCAACATAACAAGATAATCTTACGCGGGATCCCTGGTCAAAGTCAGTCTGTAAAAGGGCTAGAAAAGTTTGAAGAGATCTCGTCTACTGGTGTACTTGATTCACCGAAGATCAAAGAAGAACCACCTTTCAGAGGATGGTTAGTTTCTGGAAAACAGTTTGAATCTTTTACCTCTAGTGGTCATATTCATAGATAGCATCAAATACGGAATAGGATGTTGTATGTACATAGGAATGCACAAAACAGTATGTAGTACATCACAATTCGCATGCATCTCAGCGGAATTTGCGTACATGCATACCTGTCTAACACTTAGCTGTCCTTTCACGAACAAAGACCATGCAAAAACAGACGAGAAGCTGGATATCTCAAAAAAATGCCTTCTACCCGAATCGAACGAGTGACCCTGTCATGGCAATCCTAAAAGAAACTACTAGTGACAAATTCTAAACCACTGAACTAAGAAGGCTTAGTTGATTTCTCAGAATCTGGCAAAGATAGATAGACTATTGGCAATCATGATTGCGCGTTTGATGCTGCCTCTCTGTTCAACAAGCCCTCTTTTCTGGTTTTGCACAGCCCATATTGAGGACTGGACAAGACAAACAAGTCATGAAGCGGGTAGGAAGCTCTCAAAAGAGGAGATCGACCATCTACGTCTGGTGCTCTTACATTCGACCCGAATCTATGACTTCTTCTTTCATCAGCATGAAGGTTGGAATCCTTCCTGTCACAGTCATGATGGTCGATATGGATCGTTTGTATGCATGGTAGTGTCGAAATCAGAACAGATGCGATTCCAAAAAGACCTTTGAAATCAAAGTGGGTGCCACAAGTGACAAGTGACATCCCACTGAAAGACGCGACGCGAGAAGTGAAATGAAATGAAATGTTTGAACATGACCTTGAGATCGTGCCATACTACAGTATTTCTTCAATCCATTCGTAAACCATCTATCTATCAGTTCAACTTAGCAATAACATCCCTATATCTCATCCTGATACAATGCAAGTAGAGTACGAGTCTTCACCTGCCGGACCAGCGCCCGACGAAAGTATGATTGAAGAAGGCGAATCTTTCAGACCAGGTGAACCTGACCCGAATAATCAGGATGATGAAGAAGACGGGGGAGTGTTAGAGAAGGAGAAACCAGTCGCAAAGAAGATCACCAAGCAAAGACAATCATTAGCTGAGAAACAACTCGGAACGACGATCTTCCCTATATCGAGGGTGAAGAAGATCATCAAGGCTGATAAGGAATTGGATAATATGTCGAGTGAAGCGGTCTTCATGATTTCAGTAGCTACTGTGAGTCCGTTCACGAATCAATCACTGTCTCTCAAGCGAGTGTCCACCTGGAGCAGTGATATTGCAGAAGCTGACCGCGATGCTATATCGGTGTATCTCGCTAGGAATACTTCATCAAGCACTTCATGGAGGAAGGATACACCAAAGCTAGACTTGAGAAACGTAAAACAGTGAATTACAAAGACATGGGTGAGTCGAAACATTTTCATTGACAAGCAAACAAAGTATCAAGAGGTGTTCTGATCTTTTCTGAATGTTAATACAGCCGCGGTAGTAGCCAGATCAGAAGAGTTTGATTTTCTGAAAGGTGAGTACTGCCTTCTTCGATCAAATACCAAAACTGTATAGCCCTCTATCCTGCACTCCCAATTTAAGATGACAAACTAATAAACGTATCGAATAATTAACATTATTGAGCCTCTGGAAACAGAGGCAGGGATACATAATCTTCTCCCTGAATCACTTCTCCTCGATCGCTTTTCCTTATCTGGACTGTATGAAGGGAAAGCTCATACTGATGCTGCTATTGGCTTGAAACTACAGATGTCATACCTCAGCCTATAAATTTATCAGAAGCTTTGGAGAGGAGGAAACAGAAGCGTGAGTTGGACAGTGGTTCTCGCTGTACAGTATAGCATCAGCTGATATGATCCATTTCATGTTATTGCTATATCATACTTCAGTGGCCAACGACGAGAACCCGGGTCTGCACGATACTACTCAACCCGATACCACCTTGAATGAAGATGATCTACCTCCACTGGCAATATCTACCAACCCTTTGTTCCCCAATGCAATAATGAAGAAACCACCCAATACTCACGCAAAGACCGCCATGCCCAAACCTCCACCACCACCTGAAAGTGAGAATGACAATGACAATGGTGAAGAAGAAATTGTAGTGGTGCAGGCTCCGGCTCCAACGAAACCTTCCTCTTCAAGGAAAAGTCTGGGTTCAAAAGAGAAAGAGAAAGAACCTAGAGAAGCACAAACTCCGAACCAGAATAAGATTTTCACAGGGAAGAATGCTCCTGTAGGTCATTGATCCTGTATAGCCAACCACCTTGAGAGGAAGAATAGCTTATTGATCTGGATTCGCGTTTTCATGATAGAGTACACCACACGGCTTGACGACTCGAGGAGCAGCGAGAAGGTCATTGGCAGGCACAGACGTGGATATGAGTCCTGTCAATCAGCTGAGAACTGAGATCGCCGCAGACGTAGACGAAGTTGTGACTGAACCCATAAGTCAAGTGGAGGACGAAGACGAAAGTATGGATTGATGCGAATGTACTCCTCAGCGCTTACTTGTATCATAATGATTTGATGGACATGCAGTTTCATCGTAATGCCGACTGCTTCGCCAGACAGATTCAGTCCGGATGATCAATGATAGGGTAATTATCGAACAGCATCTATGTTAATTAGCAGGCAAGATCACCGAAGGGCAAATAGAGAAGCCAATTCATGGATTTTACTCTCCGCAGTCGGATCACTCATTATTCATCGTAGATCATATGTTTCTGATACTATTCCTAAAGCACGTAGGCGACCTAATTAAGGTCAGTCTTTCTAATCAATGTCCTTGCCGATTTTTGCCACTTAGAATGTCGACTCACAATAAGTTACGGCAAGGTTATCGCTGTAAGAAACTAGCAAACTTTCCAGTACGGAGGATTCGCTTCAAGTTCGAGTCACCTTCTCCCGGTAGTCCGAGAAGAGCTCTGTAGCCCTTGTCGTATCTGTGTACAGCTCATCCTTCTCCTGATCAATCCACTGCGGCAGCAGTTCCTGATCAGTGATTAGTTGTCAATATCGCTCAACAGTGTCGTTGAGAATCGTCTGACAGGGGTAGGCGATGGTATCTATCTCAGACAGATGACACTCCTTGACAGCAGCGACATAGTTGTTAGTCCTAATGGCGCTCGATAGCAGACTGTCAAGGCTAATCAGGGCGATTTGCATATTCCATATTTAGTTAATTTTACATCGGAACTGACAGTGTGACCTCGTGACTCACAATTCTCTCTTATTAGCCTCCGAGATCACATCTTCGGATTTTGCACGAGACCTTTCCATACACGCTTCAGTAGTCTTCACCCTCAGGTCATGATGATCCGCCACCCGTTCGGTCCAGTCCTCCCATTCTTCTCAAGTAACGCGATCTGCGTTGATGGGAGGGCAGCTCAAAGAGAGGGTGTCTCGGGTAGATGGCGAGAGTGATTCACTCGAACTGCAGTGATCAAAGAAAAATAACAAGATCGTAATTGCTACTTTACGGGAAAGCGAAAGGTTTCGAGAAGCCGACTAATGTGCGTAATCATACATCATCGAAAGCCAATGGATAGTCCTGTACAGCAAGAAGACGTCTTATGACATGTAAGGATCGCCTATGGAGCAAGGCATGAAAGCTCAAGAGACCCTCTCGAAAACAAAGGGCGGCAACATGTATTCAAATTGCCAGAAGACCACCATCTTCGCAATGTACTGTATGTAGCTCACCTCATGTGCGTACCCAATTTCATAGTCTATACCATCTCCTATATTATTGGAGTCACTGTGAATCTTTCAGGATCGATTGAGGAAGGTTTAATCTTATTGAGAATGAGGGATTACAACTGATTTTAGCATACATACACGGATCAGATCGATGGATACTGTACCTATAATCCGGTTTCAAATATCACTGACTATTATCCTATCATCCTTCTAATGCGCTCTTTTGACTCTCCCAAAATGCTGTCCATCGCTTCGTATCATCATCTTGAGGTAGATTATCGACAGCGATAGATTTGTTGATCCCCAATGCAAATTGCTCTTCCGTCGATAGATCACTGATCGTAGAGCCAGAGATATTCCGCAAAAAGAAGTAATTCTGGCAGATAGCCGAAGCCAAGGTGTCCAGTTCTCTGCAAATAATACAGTCAGCGGGATAGATGAGCTCAGAAGAATGACATGAGGGGCGATTCAAGTAGTATGGTGACCTATGCCAATCCTAGACACTCACGCTTTTTGTGATGGATTGATTTGAGGACCTTCTCCACTTTGATAAGTTGTGTAGGCAGACGGGAATTTAGGTAGATTGTTGTAAGATGCAATCTCGTCAAGCACACTAGGTTCAGCCTTAGTCTGAGAACCTACGATGGGTCCACCTAAAGTCAATGATCTTCTGCTCTGAGATAAGAATTCGATCCCATCATCTCCTTCTTCTTCTCGATGATTTGGGTCTGGGACAGGAAGCGTATCAGGACCGAGCTTCTGGAAATCATCAGCTTGCCCCGAAGGCCAAGTGATGCTTTTGTTCAAGACTGGCTCGTCACCTTGGGTAGACGATGGTCGTGTTTGAGTACTGGGAGAGATAAGGGGTTGTTGACTTTCCAATTCTAAACTTTCTTCCTCAGACTCCCATAGCTGTACGTCTTGAATAGACATTTGAGGAATCTGCAAAAGCAATCGATCACGACTTGACATGGCATGTAAATTTGGTGGAATATGTTTATGTGCTGATTGCCACTAGACGTAGGACTCGGTAGAGCAGCAAAGGGCTCAGTACTTATACCTTCCAGTAAGGGGCACTCGTAGACGATGGTAAATTCAAGAAGGCCGAAAAACGGGTGACCAGGAAGTTTTGAGATCAGTATTTCGTTTACGTCAGCCTTCTTTGGATCAACCTCGTCTTCAAGGAGTATTACACTCCCTTCACCCATGACAGAAGAGCAGTCGGAAGTCCGGCCTTCTGATAGCGTTGGCTACTGTAAGCAAGACAGCCTCACAGGGTCTAGAACATCAGCTCAGCACATGGCAGGTCTCATTTCTCGAGATCCTGTTGTAAGCGAAGCTTCGTCAAAGGACCTCAGCTGAGCTTTGAACAAGCGGGATTTCCTCGGAGATAACCTGAAGTCATCTCCTTCTGTGAATGCTTTCTATGAGTCTGGGGCGATGTTTCAAGGTGTACAACGCCGGAAGGTCAGTCCCAGTCAGAACGAAAGCCGCTTACCTTACGTTCTCTCCATGCGCAAGTAGGATATATTGTATGATCAGTCAGTCTGTTCTCAAGGGGCTATGATAAATTTGCTAAGCAAGTTTTGAGAGAGATCAGTAGGGTGTCGTCAGAAGAGAGATACTTCAAAATTGTTTACATCTCTATCAACAACAGTTTCCTATCCGTTATATGACTATATGATCTATATTTACTTTACTTCACGTATGAGTTCGTAGTATCCGTGATCGAGTCCGTTCTAGTAAAGCAAATTTTCAAAACCGAGAGGGTATTTTCGAGACTATCATCTGTGTTTATAGGTCGATAAGTATATCTGACAGATCAGGAGTAGTATCACGATAAAACTCACTATTGTATCTATATCATTGACCAGACACCCAGTATAGCAGCCAACAAACCACCCAATAATGCTGGTACACCTCCGCTCGTGACTTTAAATGCCGAACTACTGCTTCCGAGGGGATCATCATTACCGCTAGTCGAACCTTTTCTTCCAAGACTATCCCACTCTTTGTAAGCCGCATAGGCCATCACCACGAAACTTTGACCTTCAGGTGAGATTGTACCCTGTTTGGAGAAATCGTATGGGTTGACCACCTGAGTGAGGTACCCTGTCGAGTTGATATATGATGATACCGCTGCTAAGAGTTTGAGGGAGTCGGGAACGTAGGTATCCGTTATGTTCAGTGTGGATAATCGACTGATATCATTCATCAGCACAATGGTCGAGAGGAGGATGGAAAAGAAGACACTCACATTCCCGTTGCTGCCATTAAAGCACTACCTGAAGTATCTTTGAACGATGAGTTGTCGTTTATGTAGTTGTGCAATAATCCATCACTGGTCTATCGTGGGACGAAACTCAGGCATCAGCACCTCGGAACTTCTGATGCCGCCTTCGATAGAAATGAACTCACAATGTATCCTTGCGAAGCATCGAGAATCTCGGTCACCCAATTCTTCAAATCATCCATCTGACTCGACATGGCACTTGCGTAACTCGAAGCTTTGATCGTAGCCCATACCCTCAACATACCAGTCGCTGCCCAAGCGTTACCAGTTGCCCAAAGACCAGAATCATGGGTACCAGTTCCTAGTAGGATGTGTGCCCATAATCCACTGTCCTGTCTGAGAGTGTCACGATAGAGTGAACATTGTCGATAAGCTTCTTGAAGAAGAGTCTGGTTGTTGTGCAGAACAGCGTAGTATGCTATAAACGTAATGTTAGGTGATTGACCGGCAACAAATTTCAGGTGAATGCTCACCAAGGAAAGGCGGGACCATAAACACGTTATCTGACCATAGTTGAGCTTGATCTTCCCTATGAGAGATGGCTCCTGATGATGTCTACGTAGTCATACAGCGTTTACTCAGCCGAAATGTTGGATCGTAATAGGGAAGAGGTAGCAGATATGCTCACCCTAGGTACATTATAAAGCAGATGATTCAATTGTGATGTAGCTGCATCGCCATATCCTATCCCATTAACTACTTCGTTATCGGTCGATACATTGGCCAGCAAGACAGCTATTCCCAGACTGGGTGGATCACCCGCCGCCCCATCTTCTAATAACGAGCTACCACTCAGTGTGGAATTGGACGATGAGGTAGTCGTATTCGATTTAGGTCGATTGTTCAATGTGGTCTGCGCGATATCGATGATCTCTGAGATTTGTCCGGATTGTAACCCATCTAAAGGCTGGAAAGGTGAATTGGAGGAGTAGACTGAGAGATCAGGATATTTGGATTCTAAGATGGCTATAGATTTCGTTCCGTTCTCCCAGCTAAACCATCCAAGTCAGCTCGGCAACTTTCTTGCATTTGCATGTTGTGATCAATTTCACACGCAAGGGCAACTCACGAAGCGCTATTGATTTCATTCATAACATTGTATACTTTGTTCAAGAGTGAATCCGTAAGATGAGTGGCCGATACCAATGAGCTTGACGCTGCTAAGAAAGCGACCAAAGGCGTTTTTGATCGCATGTTTGTAGTATAATGAAATGGCACGGACTATCTTAGCGTCCTTTTTTCGGAGGTGAAGTACGACGTTGTTGATGTTGTGTATACGATGGTATCAATGCACTAAGGAGAACAGAAAGAAACAAGAGATAGCAGAACAACAAACTTATTCACAGAAAAGGAGATAATATCAAGTACAAAATGTTACAACGATGAAAGGAGATGATCGAAAGTGACAGTAGTAATTAAAATGTTCGGTCTTGGTTGTCTTGTTTTGGGATGACGTCTTGGCAAAATAGGAAATCAAGGGTGGCGTATGTTTTCGTTCTTTGTACTTTGTCTTGTTAATTTATTGAGTTGACCAGGGGTCGAAACGTAAAGATCATCGATGTACCTTCTGACAGGCAGATGCCCAAAAATAGCCTCTTTATAGTTGTGGAGTAAGTGGTGGGGATAAAGACATCCACGAGTCATTGAGAACATGCAATCCTCTACACGCATTGACATACACATCACATACCACGCCAAGAGGGCGCCCAAGAGCGAAAGTGCGATCAATCCGTGATAGTCTCGCAGTCGATCCTCACACAAAGTATCCCTTGCGCATCCTTGACATTTTATCATCCCTATCAATGTTTCAAAGTCATCTTGAATGTGCTAAGATCACCAAGAACATGAGATGGAAAATCAAAGGAGGGGCTGGAACGCGTCTCCCTCTCCGCTCGTGCCTTTCCCTAAATTGCAAACGTCATCAAACCATCAATCCCATGGCTTTCGGGTCCGAGAGAATTCGCAGTCGATCAACCTCAGTGCATACAGAACATCATAAATACCGAGTCTCCATCGCCTCAGCTAGTTCTCAACTTCAGCTTGCACCGGCTTCTGTCATGCAGCAACTCAGCTCACGGCCATTTCTCGGATTTGAACCTGCTTGCTGCTTCCGCAAGCTGTTGATCAGTGTAGCGTTTATCCGAAGCTGATTGTTTCCCCCAATCTTCCCATTCGGTCGAGCAACTCTCAACAGAGGGTTTGACTCTCTGCAGTGAACCATTGAGGACTTTTTCTGCCATTTGCTCTCTTATGCTGGTCTGCCCTCCCTCATTCACCACATTGTCCCTCCATGTGTTGTAGTCACCAGTAATGCTAGCGAGAAGCTTACCACTGAACAGAATGGCAAAATCACAAATCGTCAATCCCATCAGCATTGTTTAGCCAACATGACGGGAGATGCCCCAAGATTACTTACAAAGCGTCCTTGCTTATCTGGCTGAAAGAGTCGAATGATGTAGCGTTGTCAAGCAAGGTCTCATCTGTTCCAGGTGGTCCACCACGCGTACTGCTTGAATCTTTGACAGATGTTCTGGTCGAGCTCGTGGACAGGCCGCACAGCTCAGAACATAGAGTAGTCATGTAGAAAGCTGGAGCTCTCTTCTTTTCATATTCCTCGCTGCATGAATTCGACTTGCTATGTCGACAGAGGGCAAGCTCATATTGCTAGAATTACTGGTAAACTGTCTCTGATAATTCTATCTCAAATTAACGTTAGTTCTGACAGCAGCGAGTTGAACATATATGGTTGAAATTCGAGAACAGGGAATGCTGAAAAGCTCTCTATATACCTTCTTACCACGTTTGCCGCCATTTCCTCTTTTTTACGCTCTCGTCATTGAGCACATTATGTCAGAAATAAGAGGGAGAAGTCTTCTTTCGCATCCAAATCCTTTGATAGACCTGAAACGTATGCTATTCAGACGTTCTGGACTCTCTCAGCTGTGCAAAGAGATAAGTGGTTATCCGATCAAGTCGGACTGAGATACAAGACAATGCCACGCCTCGTGATGCCCATAAAGAATGATGATTCGTCTCCCCGTTGTCAAGTCTTTTGTAAACATTCCAAGGCCATAGGTGGTGCATCGAGGTCAGATTCTCTCAACCGCTGTTGGAAATTGAAGATGTGGAGCAATACAGCACAATTTTGTTCTAGCCTTCTTAGTTCAGTGGTTTAGAATTTGTCACTAGTAGTTTCTTTTAGGATTGCCATGACAGGGTCACTCGTTCGATTCGGGTAGAAGGCATTTTTTGTCTCTCGTTCGATTGTCTCCTTTCCGTCGGAGACAGAGACATCTCTTCCATTATGAAATAGTTGGTCGTTGTGGGTTAAGTGATTTTTGTCACTCTCGTTCATTTAAATCATCATTCCATCTCGTCACAACATCGCTGTCACCTATATTCACCTATATTATTTGAGATTAGTAGTGGAACAACTGTCGAAATGGCCAAATTGAAAGCAGCACTAGCGAATCAACAGCATTCAGCCGCCAAAGCAGCCGCCAAGAAACGTTCCCTGCAATTTGAAGAAAATAAAAAACAAAGTATAAAAGCTTCTTTATCCGGATCTAAAAAGGGGTCGAAGAAGAAATCAAAGTTGGCTCTGAAAAGTGGGTTATCAGAGAGACCCTCTACAGCTTCAGCGATTCCTTTTGGCGAATCTTCAAAAGCAACATCATCAACATCAACGAAAACAAAGACAAAGTCGAAGACAAATCCGAACCAAAAACCTATCATACCATTCACCAAAGATGATACAATCCTCTTACTGGGTGAAGGCAACTTTTCGTTCTCCTTATCGTTACTTTATCCACCACATAATTTAACTGGTAAACAGATTCTAGCTACTGCGTATGATAGCGAGGAAATCACGTATAAGAAGTATCCCGATGCTGAGGAGATGGTGAAGGAGTTAAGAGGGAAGGGAGTCAAAGTTGAATTTGGCGTGGATGCTATGGCTCTGGAGAAGTCGAAGGTGCTGGGTAAAGGGAGGAGATGGAGTAAGGTGGTATTCAATTTCCCACATGTTGGTGAGTAAGGTCGCGGCTTCATGTAATCATATATATCATATACGATTCAAATCACTGTGATATCGTGTGACACGATAACGGAGGGAATCTCGGGCGAGTTCAACTGGTACTATCTTGGACATTTGCTGATTATCTCCAATGTACCTTATAGGCGCAGGAATCACAGACCAAGATCGTAATATCCTCACCAACCAGCATATGCTTCTCAAATTCTTCAGGTCTGTCGAACCATTCTTGACTGACGGTCCATCCACCATCAACACAAACGCTAAGAAGAGTAAGATCAAAGGCAAGGGGAAATCAAATTCAGATACAGATGATGAGATCGAAATCGACGAAGAAGAAGAAGAAGAATCACCATATATTATTGATGACGATAATGAAAATGGTTTATCATCTATACCTTTACCTACCTCTTCTTCATCGAACGAAATGAAGATCCCCTCGAAACAAGGCTCGATCTTAATTACCCTTCTTACCTGTCCACCATACACTCTATGGTCTCTACCTAAACTAGCTACTAAACCGCCCACTCTCACACCCGGAACGAAACTCATCCAACCGCGTTATGAACTTGTAAGATCTTTCGAATTCCATCCTGATTTGTATGGCAGGTACGAGCATAGGCGGACAATAGGCTGGAAAGAGGGGTTATCAAAGGGTGGGAACGCGGAGATAACGGATAGGAAAGGTAAAGCGAGGACTTGGGAGTTTGTAAGGAGGGAAAAGAAAGAGGATGATGAGTAGAGTAGAACGATGATCTTCAAGTAAAATTCGGTGGAATGGATTTACTAAGATTGATTGTAGGACTTTTCTATTCTGTTGTACTCATGTATTTACTATCAATCAATTTGAAACGCAATGCGCCTCGATCGATTGTTTCTGCAACAAGATATATCTCATCACTTCTATATATATATATATATATGTATGTACACAATCTTATTGAAATAGACCTGAGATATCACTGAGAGCATCCAGGACATGTGTGTAAAGTATCGTGGATATATAAATCGCAATCCGCACAAAAATCATTCTTACATTTAGCGCACCTAAAGATCAAGAAACACTGTAATCAGAATATGTGTATCTCTTTCGCGCAATACGTATGGAAAAAGGATCTGGAGATGATCAGGATCAGGATGGATCGACTCACCTGTACCTTCCGGTAGGGCTAACACCATCTTCTACCTGAGCTACACCTTCTTCAATCGTCGAAACCTAGTCAAGTATTAGTTCCTGAATATCCTTTCTCCATTCTGATTGCTAGATGGAAGTTTAGATGAATTACTCACATCCGGAAACTCTACATCACATCCAAAACACGTATCTCCATCCCCCCTATCCATCAGATCTTCCACTGCTAAAACACCGTAATTGGCGACTGGGAACAAAAACCAAAAACTGCAGATAAAATCTTTCGATCAGCTTGGTTCATGCGAAATTAGCACGAGACGAATAGATGCTCTCAACTTACCTTCTCGCCAGGTGCGGACTTGATACCACCATCAATCCGCAGACCTCACAATCCGTAGGTACATCACACAATTTGCTACCACATCTCGGACACAGATATCCCCCCTTCTTCAACAAACCATGACATGAACAAAGCGTCTCTCCTCCAAGCGGTAATTGTATAGGAAACCCCATGACCATCATATCTCCTACAGGTGCTTTACCCCCTGCACCTCGCTGTTGACCGGCTGCAGCTCCTGCCAAAGCATTCCTGACCCCAACGGTGATGGGAGGTGCGATGGTAGTAGCTGGAGGAGGGATGGTATCCCACATCAAATCCTTCAGATGATCTTGATCTAATGCTACTCCGAACTTCCCATTGGTCCGTTCAGATATCTGTTTACAAATCTTTATCTCTCCGGATAAGGATAGAATGTTAGTTCGAATCTTCGAATCGACCATCTCCTGAAGAACGTTGTGAATGGTAATGGGACCGTCGGGATCGGCCGTGGATATGGATGAGAATATGATTAGTGTTTCGAGGGATGAAGTGGTTGGTAAATGACTAAGAAAATGGATGAGTGTAAGATCATTATTAGGTTTACATATGGTGGGACGTTGGATATACGAGAAGAAGACTTACCTCATCCCGCCCTTGGCCATCATTAGACCATTCTGCAAAGACGGTTCACCAGAAGGTTCCAACTTTCTCTTATCCGATAAGACACTCAATATATCTTGTGGGTTGCCTATCACGAGACGTTAGTATCAAACTACTAATAGTCATTTGCAAAGATATTCGACTCACCTCCCATAGGTACCAATACTTCCGACAACCTATCTCTCATGATGATGATACCTATCTGGCCTAATGGATTCTGATCAAACCATTCTACCACATACGATCTTAGATATCCTAATATCACCTCGAATCTGCTCATAAGCGCTGTATCAGCATTTCCATGACCTGGCTTGACATTCAAAGCTGTTAGTCACCTTGTAGGTCTAAAATCCTTATCCATCATCGATTCAGACAAATCAAGTATTATGAACATATGTCTGATAATGGATCTTCTCAAGGGCGTATCTGCCATCAATGCTCTATCACATGACGTTATCAGCTAATTCACCATCTTGGCAGGGTATGATATCTCCAGCCGGTATAAGAAGATTTGAGCCATTTTACCCACCTTTTCCGCCTTCCTCTAGCTAGCAGACTTTCCACAGCAGATTCCAATGACCCCTTCTCATCTTCTTGTACTATATCCCATGATTTCTTGTATTCCGCTTCCCAGGCGTGTCTTCCAGGCTATATTATCCAGTATCGTGCAATGTCAGTATGGGACCTGCCGACATACTTTTATAGGAAGAATCCCTGTAGCTTCATCACATACAATCATCCTTCGCAATGCAAGATAGGCAAGACGATATGACTCACATCTTTCCCCTTGGCACCACCTTTGCTTCCTGCCGTACCGCCCTTCTTGGTTCTACTAGATGGTCCAGGCAAGTCATCATCGTCAATGAAATCGTCGTCCGCTTCGTCCTCTGCTCCAGGTGCGTAATTGAGATCTAACGGCATTGTCGATTACGGATACGGATCAGGGTAGGTGAACAGGTTGTGACGCCAATAGATTAGCTTGACCGAAACACTTGCAGATAGATCTGGGAAGTGAATCCAATCGGGACTGTGATGCAAGAGAGCTGACCACTGGAGCTTTGTTTCAAAGGTTGGACTGATGAACAATTGTTGGCTGTTGATAAACTCATCTTGACCCATTCTTCATCATAAGTTAGGCTTAGCTCGGTGATCGAGGTGGGATGAGGTGAGAGCGGAGATGGCCGCCATTTCCCATTTCCCATTCCTGTCTATCTGATCCAGTAACCGGTTCCTGAAAATGTATAGCATGCTACAAGATCATGCTACATGCTACACGCTGCTTACCCTCGAAATTACGACCGCCCACCCACCATACGCTACACTATCTCATCATAGGCTTACATACTGCCTACTCTCCAAAACTTCACCCAGGTGGTGATCCCGTCTTCTCAACTGCAGAGTCAGTCGACGAATCTCCCAAGATTGAAGAAAAGAGGTTGTGAGTCCCCCTCCCATCTCTTCTTCTTCTATCTGTCTTTTCAGACATAACACATTCCGGCTGTTCCCCTCCTTCCCCTTAGCTTGTACCTTTTCACTGCGGACTCTCACATCTTTTTCTCTTTTTTCTTGCGAATTTCTACGACTGCACCTCATGCTCCCTTCCATACCCCAGAAGTAGAGCAACTGATTGTAGCTTGTCTAGAAGCTCAAGTACACCTCGAACGACCTCAAAAAGCTAGGCAGGACCTCGAAAAGAAAGGCCAAGAGAAACGAAAAATCTACCAGTAAGAACAAAATCAAGAAAAATGAACGAATCTTAGTCTTTGGTACGGCCAACAAAGCTTTGGTTTGTCTTCTACAACAAGTGAGTGGGAGAGTATCACAGCGCTTCTGTTCTCTATGCATATACTGCTTCATGATAGATCATTTCCCATGTATCCCGATACTATGACTGTTCAGGTCCCATGTTCATGTCACATACGGGATGAAGCTGATGACCACTTGATTCATAGAAAAGTAAAGCGGATATCGCATATCTAGCTTGACTAACCCTCATCCAGCACTATAATTCCCGACTTCACTCTTCACCTTTGCTGTTTTTGGTATCCATCGTCCATCTATCTTCCTTCCCCTTCAGCCCTTGTCCTGATACGGGGCACACCCGCAAGCCCTCTTTATGAATACAATCATGTCAACCACCTCATCCTCCGGCCCATCATCATCGTCACTCCACCATCACCACCACCATCAACAGCAACAAAATACGAACACGAAAGATCGTAAACGTTCAGCCCACTGGACCGACTCTGATACGGAAACCCTGGTAAATCTGTTATTGAGGTATAAGGACTCAGGTAGAACGGCGGACAATGGATTCAAGCCTGAGATATGGGAGGAAGCTTCGATATTGTTAGAAGGGAATACGTACATGGGTGGTCCGAAGACTCCGGATGCCTGTAAGAGTCGGTGGCAGCGGGTGAGTGTGTTTCTTCCGAAGATCCCAGGTCTGGAATAGCGAATCTCTTTGTGGGGGCCCTAGAGAAATCCTATACCACTTGTGTCATCTCAAGGGAGCTGCCGTAAATCTTTACTGACATCGCAGAAAGACAATGCTTGCGACTGATCATGTGCGCAACAAAAGCTGATCACGAGTTCTGTGAATGGTAGCTGCAACGCGACTACAAAGCTGCCAAGGACATGGAAGCCATGCCTGGTTTCAGCTGGGATAGAACTACTAATAGATTATCTGCTTCGGCTGAATGTTGGATAAATGCTGAAAAGGTATGTTCTGTCTGTTCGAAGCCGACGAGGAGAACTCCGTGTCCTCCATTTCACCATCTACATCGCTGTTCAACAACTAAATTCAGATTCTGATAGCAACTCGACGCTTACAAATATCGTAAAATCCATTTACCGACCTTTGATTCCATTGCTATACTATGTACCAACGATTCAACGCGAACTAGACCAAGAGCTCCGAAAGGAAGATCAAGTTTAGGTTCAATCTCAAATGCCAGTAGCATGTTATCGCTAAGTACGACATCTACCTCCAACAACCAGAACGGCAACGCGAACGGGAACGGGTATCAGCATCAGAACAGCATACCTGATTCGAATGCCACTGCAGAAGCTATGGCGCAATTGCAAGTCCAGAACGATCAGAATGTTTTCACTTGGTCTACGAGTACTGGGAATGGTGATAACGGGAATGGAGAACAGGATGGTACGGAGGATGGGTTCGACAATGCTTTTGGAATGTCAGATGGTGTGAGTCTGCAAGTTTGCCATGCTTTGCCAAGCTAGGGAGTGGATATAGTATATCGAAGAAGCATCTATTGGATTGTGGTATACTGTTTCATGATTCGTCACCATTACTGACCGATGATTGGTGATCGTCTAGTCCCAACCCTTCAATCTAGGTCAGAAACGTCCATTACCATTCGATCCCTCTATCTTATCCCCTGCAATAAACACAAATCACGGTCCTGGTCCACCTCAAAATGCTATGCACCATAATCTACCCATACCGCAGGGTAGTCCGCCGAAGAAACCACGTCCATCTCATTCACAAACTAAATCACATACCTTACCCACTCACTTTGCCCATCAACAAATGACAACCAATCAGCAGATACAGCATCACCTCCCACCTGCACATACTATTCCTCAGCATTTCTACCTACCCCATACCCATACGCACACGCAAAACCATACACCTTCCCAACCTTCCTCTCAGGTTAATTCACAGTTGAACATGGTATCTGTACCCCACTCACCGGAATTCAGCTCGTCAACTTTAACTACAAGTAATCATCAAAACTTATTGGAACCTTCATCAATTATACAGACACCTCCATCTGCATCTTCTACAAGCATAATCAGGCAATTCACACCCATCACCACTTCCGGCTCCTCATCAAATATACAAGGTTTGACTGGAGTCGTAGTAGGAGGAGGGATGGGAATACAGGAAATAACAAATGCAGGATTAACCGAATCTCAAAGATTGACCAAAGCGATTTTATTGCTTCAGAACCAACAGGATATTTATGAGTTGAAAGACGAAGATTTGATTGAGATCTTCAATGAATTTGAAAATAATATCAATTCCGCTGATACGTATTTGGCAATCTCAAAAGATCATTTAAGGAAAATGTGGTTGATGAAGATACTTAAGAGACGTAACGGTAGTGGGAAGAAGTAGGAGTAGACGATGCAGAAGAAGAGAAGAGAGAAGAGGAGAGCAGAGGGTTAGAAAAGATGAAAGATAAAATGGAAAAATTTGTATTTTCTTGTATAATGTACTTTAACTTAGTTCGACTTTGGGCTTTAGGCTTTTTCAGAAATCAAAAACTCAATACTCGGTACTCAGTATACCGACAGAGGGTCAAAATGAAATGACATTAACAGCTATCATAGATAAATGGATAAATGAGTTTAATGCATTGCTTATCTACTCGTGATTTGCCCATACTACGGTACTCGTACTCGTGTTCGGATTCTTTTGAATTCCTGTTCCAAGATCATGCATTTCTTCATGGCGATCTATCAACAATTCAACAATAAGAATCTATCTCTACCTCTATCCTAATCTGATCTGACAATTTGTGGGGAAGAGAAAGGATACAATGGATACAAACAGTCTTGATCTGTTCACGATGTATGAATAGATCTGAATAAGAATCAGAACGATAATGAGTCAATTCAGATATAGCAAGGTTTGAGAATGCATGATGTCGATGGTATCTTTGCTTATGTAAGTCACTCCATTACTTCCTCCTTCTTGTGCATAGTATGTGAATGAGAAACGTATACAGCTCGAAAGCGGCATTTGGCGGAGATCAGTATGATGATCTCCAATCCCTCTTTCCCACCGTGAGTCGAGTTTAGAGAAACGTATAGTTGTAGCAAGCGGTCTTTGGCGGGGTCTGCTATGCGGTTCTCTATTACATAGTTGTATTTTGGTATCGTCCAATGCCGGGAGTGAAAATAGTGAAAGCGGACTTTGGCGGCATCAGATATTCGTCAAAAAGTAAGTGAGAGACTTCAACAAGATCATGATCGTATTTGCATTTTCACTTGTGTAACTGCGATCCTCCTATCCTTCCATATATATACATTCATAAATTACATACCGGTTCAATTGCTTCATATCCCTTATCATATTTTCCTTCTTTTCTTGACTTTTAATCGGTTCGACTGATTCCACCTACACCACCCTCCTTACACTCCCATCTTTCAAGTCGTGCACCCACCCACTAACTTTACTTTCCTTCTTGATCAACGGATGATTCTTCAAGTAGTCTACATCCTCTTTGACATTTTGATCTATATCCTTCGATGACATGGGCATGAATGACATTGCATCTACGTCAGGTCCTGAGAAACCTTTGGACTTGAGGGTGGATCGGAATTCGGATTCGGAAAAGGTAAAGAAACCGCAGTCGGTCTGAACGAACAATCATAAGAAAGGATGGTACGGTTCATATGACGATTGACAGAAGAAGAGAGACGACAAGAAAGATAGATTGTCAGCTCAACAATGCCTTGTCTTTTGAGCGATAACTTACATGATGCATTATGATGATTTCATCTGTACCCAACTGTTGTTGACTTATTACCAAACTTCTTATTGAATCTGAAGCTCTACCACCTCCGTTTCGTATAATATGCGATTCACCTTCCTTCAAGCCAAATGCTGAGAAGGCACTTTATGGTGACACAGTCATATGTCAGTTGAGGGCATGTGTAAGTAAGACTATCGTTGAGACTCACTCGATCCTCGCATCCATGCAACATATAAGAGCGACCTAAAAGGACGAGAAGTAAGTAATCTCATCACCGTATACCCTATCATACCATACGCTATTCTCACTCACCCCCGCCTCTCTCCAACCTAACTACTCTCTAAGAGCGATGACATACCTTCTTAGTGGGTTTAGGACCAATTTCCTCGAGGTCCAACTTAGCCCCTCTCTTAGTGACGTACACTTCGTTCGATTTGGGGATCTCATCTGCTACGGACATGTTGGAAGATGAGCTTGTTAAGACGTTGGGCAGGATACTGGACATTGATGGAATGAGTTGAAGTGTTTTGTCAATGAATCACGAAGTCAGAGGGAAAGAGCAAGGAGAGGAAGCGAGAGATGCATCCTACAAAACTGATATAACAAACCTCTCTCCCTCCTACATCTGCACCTGGTGAGCTCATCCCATCTCGAAGCCAGTCTACTGGAATGGAATGACATACTGTAAATTCTGTGTGAACTCCACCATGACGTCGATTCAAGATTAGCTGGAATCGACTGTTGGGAATTTCAACTTTGGAAGTGTGACTCACCGCTCATTCCGATGGGATGTACAAGATCAGGTCGGTTATCTGAATTCCACGTCTAACCGGGTATCATCTGGTCAATTAGGATTGATTAGAAACCAGGTGATTAAGGTGATTCGTAATGACATTACTAAACATGCTTAACCCGGTTGAACAAGAGTTAACGTCACCGGTTCACAATCAGTCAATCACCAGTCAGTCAGTCAAACAAGACCAAATTGAATGAATGGATTGGACTGAGTCAATCATCTCGTACACCAGTTGTTCAACAACACTTGCCAGCATCGCGCAGAGCATATATACTATACAGCTCTTCTGGATAGACCGTCAAAGAACCAATCGATATCAATCACCATGGCAGACCTCAAAGAACCAGGATTCAAGGTATGTCCAACCTCGTTTCCCCCTTATCAGCTTGGTAGTATAGTATCCCAAATTACAAATGATGTATCACTGACACGTTGATCATGATCTGACAGACTAGCGATGTACTTTCTGTGAGATATCCCCATTAACAGAGCCGTCGTATGTGTATGACATAGCTCATGGATGCGTTGTTCCCAGGCCCTCGCAGCTGTCTTTGAGAAGATGCCTGATAAGGAGAAACAAGCGCAGATCAAGAAGGTGAGTAGGACGATCATTGATAATCATTAACCCTCATCCGTACATGCTACTACTTCTCGCTGAATCACTGCTTTAAAATATGTATGAAACACATGTAGCGATAGACATGCTGATGCACATTTTATTACATAGACCAACGGTATCTTCCAACTCAACGTGAAGAATTCTGAGGGTAAAGAAGCTGTCTGGGTGTGCGTGTATTCATCTGGGTCAATGGAGGTTATCCAAGAAGTCAGCTGATACTTGTGGGTATTTCCCAGTATCGATCTGAAAAAAGATGGTACCGTGACCAAAGGACCTGCCAAGAAACCTGGTAAGTCGTGATTGACATTAAAAGACTAGTGTATCGCAGCTACGCTAATCAATGATGATGATCACACCTAGATGTCTCAATCTCACTCAGTGATGGTAGGTTACGGTCTCGTGTCCAATATGCACAATCCCTCTACCTACTTCTGCTGATTCGCCCACTAGACACGTTCATCGGATTGGCCGACGGTAAAGTCAACGCTCAAAAAGCATTTATGACTGGAAGTTTGAAGGTCAAGGGTAATGTGAGTATTGATCAGCTCTTTGTCTCTCACATTTACTATCAAGCTGACGACACATGTCTTCATCCCTGATAGGTCATGCTTGCTGTAAGTCAGCTCGATTCGAAATTCCCCATTTTACTGAAGTATATTGAGCTGACGATATGCCATTCCGATAGACCAAACTCGACGGCGTCTTGAAGGTTAGTTCCGAAATAAGCCATATTGTTCATTATTCGCGAGCTGACGATACAATGTCTATCAATAGGGTGCAAAAGCCAAGCTCTAATTCCCACTTAACGATTTTCATCCTTCTCTCAATCTAAATATTCGTTGTCCTACTTGAAATATCGCATGTATCAAATTAGCTATCTTGATGGTTGTCAAGGACTTTCCAATCGCCACTGAACCGAGAATGAAGCCCATCAGATGTCCAAAAAACAGAGGGGGATATGAGAGAACCTTTTGAGAGGAATCTCGAGCGTGTCACATCTCCTTGGAAGACTGGAAGTGGGCGTAAATCGGGGTAGTGAGGGAAGACTAACATCACTTTTCAAAGGTCGTGAATGTATAAGGTATATATATATTAATTCGCTGACAAACGATTCACTAACTTTTCCTCACCTGTCTATCCTCTTCCTTCTTTTCATCTTTCTTGATCCTTTTTTTTTCACCTTCAAGCTCATCCATACTCATCGACACTATCCTTGATTTACATCCGCATCCACAAAAACATATAGACTTGCCTCTCATCATCAACACAGTCAACTTTTAAAAGCATTTATCTCTATATATATATTGGACGAACGATAACATCAGCGCAAGCTCATCCTCCAATATGACCCCAGTAAGTTGCGCCATCTTTCGGCATTCATCCATGATTTCTACTTGTCGTATCCAGTCCACAGACTGACGCTATTTGCATCACTTATCAGTCCACACCCTCGAGAAAGGCTATCATACCGCCGCCGCCGCCTCCCACCCCTAAAACGCCTTCGAATGCTTTGGTGGTTCGTCGACCATCCGGTCCTCTTGTGCCCACAATGCCTTTCAGATCATCCTCTTCTTCAAATAACCAAAGCTCGAACAGCCTAAGTGTTGCGGTGAAACGTGAGAACAATACCTTCTCGGGTCCAGTAGTGGGTCTAACTCAGCATTTAGAACCATCTTTCCTATTGAGCTGATACCATGTTTCACATAGACTCCTTCCCGGGTTTTGGTGAGTCAACTACTTTGTCGGAAATTACCGTTATACAGGCTATGACTGATCATTGTAAGTTTACATAGACGACAAGAACCCCACCCTCGACCTCACTTGTTCGACGATCGAGGTCCATTACCCCCTCTCCCAGAAGGAGGAGAGCATCATCTACTCCATCTCGATCCAGAGCTCCCGTGCTATCGTCTTCATCAGCTTTCAAGGCCAAACTAGCTGAGCTCAGATCTAAGACTTCAACAAGAAGATTTCATTTGCCAGAGAGTGGGTCATCTAATAGGCCCGCTAGAAATCGCTCTGCAACGGTAGAAGACGGTGAGGACGATGATGAGGTGGAATTCTGGGGTGGAGGAAAGATCAAAGGATCAGCAGCTGATGTTGTAAGTATCTGTTCCTTCGATGCGAGTTTTGTTAACATTACTAACTTTTGTGTCAGGCTATTGAAATCGATGCGGACTCCGATGACTCGTCACCTTCTCCTTCAATCCGTGGTACGGTTGAGAATCGAACGCTTGTCCGTCCTACTCCGTTCACAGACAGAGCCGGCACTGAACCTGGACCTTCGAAAGATGAACGATCTGACCGGGCCGAGTCCACATTTTCTCTCGCATCTTTCGGTTCAAGGGGTACACCATTCCTCCGCGCTCCCACTTGGGACGACAGCGACCAGCGATATGGTCGAACGTACCCCAAAGATGGTCCACCACGAGAGGTTGCTCCTACCGCTCCTACGAGCTTCCCACTTTCATCGCCAATGCCACTCCCCCTCACTTCAGCCATTGGGAAGATGAGTGATCTCATTTTATCCTTCCAACCTAAGATTCCCGAGGAAGATATCAAAAGGGGACACGAAGAAAGATGTGTGATGAGTCACGAAGAGAAACTGGGGATTGTGATGGAGTCATATTTCAGTGACGAGGTGACTCACTATGACGATGAGCTGATGAAGAGGTTGCAGGATCGATTAGGTGCGTGTCAGAATTGATTGATGTACTAGCATCTTCATGGCTTGCCTGAAACTGATTTTTGTTTGTATAGCTGCGGATGATATCAGTTTATCCACATTTGATCTTTCATCGACCATCAAGTTCTTCAAATCCACTGTGCATCAAAGCTTGAAGTCCTCGATAAACGAATACAGGGCTGAACAAAGCTACAAAGGCAATAAGGAAGTCCGACAGAACTTGTGGTTTCGTGATTTCAAGGTGTACCTGAAGTTCGCTACACCCACTCTTGGCGATAGGATCAGTAAGGAAACAATGGAAACTATCCTGCTGTATCTGCAAGTGGCGTTGAATGAGAAGAATGCCATGAAGCATATAGTCGGTAAGTCTCAAATCTCTTCTCTGTCCGATAAGATGACTCTGGAAATTTGATGAGCTGATCGATTTCTGGTAAACCTGGTAGCTCGATTGGAGGACAAATTCGATGATTGCAACAACCCAAAAATCTTGAAATTGTTGGACGCAATGATCGACCTCTGCGCTGCTATCGTGAATATAGCTTTTGCCAAGTGAACACAACTCAGTCGAACCATACTACACAATTTCCAAAGTCAGCTTACACAGTCAAAAAGGTAAAATCACATTCAGCATCAACGAGTTGACCGATAGAGGAAGGAGGAAAAGTACATATTTTCGGTCGTTTCATATGAGGAAAAACTATAATGTAAGAATAGGTATCAATGCCAACTTGGACCCGAAGATTGAAAAAGAGAAAATTAGGAACGAGATCATAAAGGAACCAAAAACACACCAAGCTGGATTCTGTAGGAAATGCATTACACCTCATGCCACCTTCTTTCAGGAATTCATATACACGAGCAATGCATAAAGTGTATCGTACAAAACTCCATGCAATGTGATATCCATTCAACTGAATCACTCTTCCCCATGCTTCTCAAACGTCTCACCATCTTTCTCTCCAACATCATTCTCAGCATCCCCATTAACTTGATCGCCTACCACCGCTACTCCTTCTCTGTCATCATTCATGTCCATTTCATCTCCCTCATCTTGGACTCCATCGCCATTCACCTCGTCCGTACTACCACCTTGATCATCCCCATTTAATTCTTTCTTCTTCCCTTTATCTTTACCTTTTTCCTTATCAGCTCCATCCACCACCACTTCCTTTTTGTCGACCCCTTCAAACCAAGCATCTATCCATCTACTGACGCTCACACTCTGATTATCAACCCCTTTTAACAAATCATAGTAACTAGGGTTCACTTTAATCCTCTCCCTCAAATAACTATAGTTGATCAAATCCATCATATCCCTCTTCCTCAGATCCAAAACTTTGAGTCGATGAGCTTGTCCTTGTTGTTTGTACTGTAATTCACCTTGACGTTTTATCAACTTCTTACTCAATACCTCTTCTAGCCTATTACTGGTATAAATTGTTGGTCCATTTCTAGATTGACGTTGTAATATCTCTGACAAGGTCGATTCCAATTCCAACCCATTTGATAATACTCTACTTATCAAGATTTGCTGTTCAGATTGACACATTATACACATTCTTCCTCCTTCTCCATTCGTACTTTGCTGTAAAGGTGATGCATCGATAGAAGCGAATCCCTGCATCTTGACCAATTCTTTATTACTATAATTGATGATTCTCCTTTCGTACATTTCTTTCCCATCTTTAGTCTTCTTGTTACCTGGTATAGGTATAGTCTGAGTATATTGAGCGGACATGACTACTACCGTACTTCCCTTGACGGGTAAAGTCCAACATAACGTCCTATGAACAATCAGCGCCTTGAGGATCCCACTGGCAAATAACTCTAAGACTAGTGCCAAATCTCCTGAATTGAGGTTCGAGTGGATGTATCCAATACCATGTAAGATAGGTTCGTATAGCGATTTATCTTTCAACTTTCCAACAAGTAATGGTTCAACATGATCTCTCGGAGTAGTTAAGAATCCATCTAAATCCATTTCAGTCCCTGATTGAGTGACCAGATCGTTCGAGACGGTGATGCATGCCTGACGGGACGGGACGAATACGATAGCACCTCCTGAAGTATGATGGACGGATTTCAAGATATCGTATGTTGGTTTAATCATTGAGCGGAGAAGGGTAGGGCCATGAGGGATAGTGAATGGTTTGATGGAGACTGAGATTGGATTATCTCGGTTGGCAGGGGTGAAATTGTATAATGCTGGAGGCTGGTATGGTACTACTTCGGATGAACCATCGGTGAGTGGCGGTGCGATGATGTCCAATCCCAACCAACTAGCCAGAGTCGAAGGGTTGTCAAGCGATGAAGTTATGCCGACGATTCTCGTACGGAGAGATCGGGCAAATGAGAGTATCTTGGCTATACATAGCTCGTACATTTCGTCGAGAAGATGCAGATCTTCGAATACGTACAGACCAAGTCTAGACGAGGTAAGAATGTCGTCCAACTTGTCGTTGTTGAGCAACGCGAAGGGGGTGGTAACGCCAATGACACCTCTAGGAGCGGAGAGTCTGCTGAAGTCTGCGGAGCCGACTAAAGAGTGAATATCAACATTCTTTCCTCTGGGACATATCGATCGTAGGCGGGCGACAGTCTCGTGGACGGCGTGATGCTGAGGTACAATAACCAAAACCAGTCCTTCTTTGCTGTGACGGAATGAGTTCCTGTACGAAAGTGGGTCAGCTTGTGTCCATCATGATCGAGATAATCACTGACCAGATAGCAGCTTCACCCAAGAAGGACTTTCCACTTGCTACAGGAGCAGCGATGAGTGCGTTCACACTAGTATTATACATAGTCCAGAACGCTTGACTCTGTATACTGTTCAACGTCGACATATGGGTTTTATAAGCCGCTTCCAGTGCAGGGTCGTTGAAGCACGAAAGTCGCAGGAAGGGGATATCCAACAAGTCCGTAGAAGGCGCTGGCGGAGGAGGCATAACAAGATCGGACAGGTTGATGGTGATCTGTTCATGAGACCAAAGCCATCTATCGGAGATGGATACGATAGAGATCGTAGATGGAGGTGTATCATCAAATGGTAAGACGAAGTCAAGTCCGATCACAGATGTGGTAGGTTGAATTCTGACACTTCTCCATTGGTAAATCTTCAGACCTTCTTCATCTTGAGCCCATACGTAGAACGGCTCACTTCCGCCTGATATCTTGTTGTTCCACTTGAATTGAGGCTCGACCTTGACACTGATTTGAAGCAGATCATGACTGATAGGACGAAGCTTGTATGTCATACCGACCATGGGGAACATATTGGCAGCATCCAAAACAGCTTGACCGTGTTTCTCGTTCATATGTATGAATTCACCTAATTCGGCAGCACTCATATTCCGGAAATCGGCGATGGTCATGTCGTCCGTGGTATATTGATTGAGCTTGTGTAGGGTATCTCGTTGTAGAATGTTGAGCTGGGCTAAACCATGGTCGTATACCCATTGTCTCTGTTCAATACATTTACTAAGCTCCACTAGGAGATACGCGCAGTTTGCCCAATGCCGACTAAGAGCTATCTCCAGTAATGCTCGAATAATACGAGCAGCGTTCTACATAACCAACCGATTGTCAATCACCAATCGCGATTGTCGTGCTCGCAGAGGACTCACCTGAGCCACATAAGCTGCATCTGATACGAGGGCGAAGTCTTCGATGTAAACTTTGGATACATGAGCTTGCAGCAGGATGTTGACCTTTCCACGCTTATCCGTGGCTCCACCCTATATTTGAAGGTAAGCTTGGCTCCAGGTTACGAATATCGACATAGCTTACAGCAACTTCCAGTGGGATCACATCGCTCTTATTGATAGCTTCCAGCTCTTCCACTTCGTTCTCTCGTAGTTGAATTTGATCAAACTGTGCCATCGCGTCAGTTTGTCCCATTGCTCCAGACCACACAAACAGAACGACCTACCTCAGTAGCTTCACAGAGCATTTGAAATAAATCTGCATTACTCATCCTAGGGTTGAATTTCGTATCTACAGCTTATGTCAGCCACGCCTGATCGAGCACTGAACCAGTGTGAATACTCACGGAAAACTTCTATAGTTTGATATCGCAGATAATACTTCGCAGCTATCCTCCCCAGATCAGAGACCGCAAACGTATTGGCAATCTCATCGTATCGAATCATTTTGGCAGCTTGGAGTAATCGTGCAGCCTGCGAGATAAGTTCATTTCGTTTGTTACCTAGTTGAGGATCGTCTTTCGTGACATCATGAGGCATTCCTAGAATCGCAGAAATCCAAGGCTCAGCTTATGCCAAAAGTGCAAATAGTCAAACTGACCATATATGAACGGCTCTTTTCGCATTCGAACTGTCACAGCAGGTGTCAGCGATATCATAGAGGAGAACTAGCAACCAAAACCTACCGAACAGATACGTGTAACCCAGCCACTGTATTGCCTCTGATACATTCGCAATGGTTCCCAAAGATATCTCCGCGTTGAGCGAATCGACCATACCAGGAATAAATCTATAAAATAAAGTTAGCTGTCTTGTATGAGCACTCGCAGGCGTCCGATCTCTTTACTAACTTGGATTCAATCGGATGCTAAGAGAGTTTTGGGTGCGTCAGCATCACTCGAGCAATGTCGGATTCCGACCAGTAATCACACTTACCTGAGCCATGATTGTATGCAAATAATGATCCAACTTATCCTGCGTAGTACAGATATATCCTACACCACTAGTCTCATAACCCGGACGACCAGCTCGACCGAAAATCTGTCAAAGATATATAGTTAGCTAGATTTGACGCCATGCAAAAACAATCATCGGCTTACCTGCAGTACATCCAAGACAGACAAGTCCATGAAAGAACCTTTATTGCTATCGTACACTTGTGTGCCTTTGATGACTACAGCGTGAGCGGGAAGATTGACACCCCAGGCCAAGGTGGAAGTACAGCATAGAACCTGTTCAACCAGGTATCATCAGCTGTCGATTCTAATCCTCGGCAGTGTTGCTAATGTCGCAAATTATCTCACATTGATAGCATTATCTTCAAACATCCTTTCCATCATATTCCTATCCGATCTCAGCATACCCGCATGATGTATACCGAAACCACTCTCAAACAGTTCTTTCATCTCTTTATTCCTACTTGTCCCTATATCCCTCTTATATAACCCATATTTGGGGTGATCCATAGTTTCGAAGAATGTCGATACACCTTCTTCAATGGCCATCTCTTTCAATTTCTGAGCGGTTTTCACAGTTTCTTTCCGCGCGTGGACGAAGACCATCACTTGATGTCCTGCTTGGACTAATTCCGATACCTGCATACCACATCGTCAGTTTGACACGAGGATGTGACGACATACCTTGTCGAAGACCACTCTATCCATATTCCTAGCCGACATCTGAGATCTGGGCTTTCCAGCCACTCCAATGAAATGCTGTTCGAGAGGTACAGGTCTGAAGGAAGCGTCGAAGAAGAATAATCCTTGATATCGATTGACTCTGTTGACAGATCAGCTGGAGCCAAAGCTACCTGATGAGTAGCCAGCTCACCTCAGGAAATCGCTAACATCGATGTAATTCGGTAACGTAGCACTCAGTCCGACAATCCTAATAAGTGATTGACTAGATTCGACCTATTGAAGCAAAAGATGATCGGTGTTGAACTCTGCAGCTTCCGGAGTATGGTACCAATACATACCTGTCTTAGAGTCCTAGCAACGATAGTCTCAATGACTGCACCTCGATCTTCATTAAGCAAGTGCACTTCGTCGATAATGAGAAGTTTCACTTTCTACTCTCACAATCTATCAGCTACTCTGCCCGAGGTTTCGGGAAGCTGACGATATTAACACTCACCGAAGCTAATTCACCTTCACCGGTAGGTTTCCTAGTCACAACATCCCATTTCTCAGGTGTAGTAACGATAATTTGAGTTTCGTTGATCTCCTGACGAGTCATTTGCATATCACCCGTCAATTCTCTCACTTTCACACCTAACCATGCCAATCTTTTACCGAACTTGGCGACGATCTCCGCCGCTAATGCCTTCATAGGGGCGACGTAGATGATCTTGAAAGCATCGCGGTTCAAGTTGAACCCTGAAGGATGAGTGGAAGGTCCTGGTGTTACATGTTGAGAGAGGACTCTGATGATTGACATGATGGCTACGTCTGTTTTACCCTAAACTCGAAATCATATCATCAGATCGATTTTGGCATCGATAAACCAGATAGTAGGGTAATTGAGACTCACAGCACCGGTAGGAGCTATGAACGAGCAGTCAGTATACGATGTTGTTCGTACATCAGAGATGAGCAACTTACCACAAACAAGCATATTCTCATTGGTATTCATAGCAGTTGGCTGAACAATACTCTGCATTCTATTGAGCTCGACATATTTCTAGGCATCATTGTGAGTAATAGCTAGCAGTAAAACGTTAAGAAAGAAACCAGCTATGGCATGATATGACTCACGAAACATCCTCTAGCTAAAGGAGGTAATTCAGATATCTTCACCGGCCGTTCATCACGTTTCGGCGGAACAGGATTGGAGGGAGGTACAGTGACTTCTTCGAAGGTCTGTTTATACATGACTAATCAGCTACCCTCGCCTACACTAAGAACGATAGAGCTGACTCACATCGTTGATATGTCTTTGAGTTCCCATCGGTAAAGCCATCTTACCTCCATAAGAGGTATTGACAGCTTTCGAACCGGTTGCCGTATACACATGCGGTAAGACCTCTTGTTCAATTAATCGCTATCACAGCATGAGCCATAAGCTCATGATTGCCCTGTCAACCGTCGCAAGCAGAGGTGAACTTACGGGACCATCTTCCGAGAACATTGCTTTTGGCCTTTCCAACTGTTCTTGTATTCTCCTTTCTATATCTTCAGCAGAACCAATCACGTCGGATATGTCGATCTGATGTTTCCTTTCTTTACCTTTACCGGCTCTGACTGACATTCGATTTGTAGGTAGATATGTGGGTGATGATTGGGGTTTGGATTTCTGAGCATGAGAATAAGCGATTAGCATTATTCATCTTATCTTTTATCTCTTCATTCCTGACATGCATATCAGGGAGTAGTATGTGTGAAAGAGCAAAAAAAAGGCGAGTGCATAATTATATAGCTTGGGAATTTTTAGAAGTTGTATAGTAGTACTCACAGATCCACCGCTTCCAACTTCATCAACAATCACCTCCCTCGCACCAGGTTTTAGGATCTCTTCTACCAATTCCAATCCATTACCTTCGAAGCCCATTATTTCTATTAATTCAGATTGTATCTCATCGTTTGATTTAGAGCTTGATAGGAGTGCGATCAAGGAGGTGAAAGTGCTTTGAACCGGGAGGTGACTGTAAGTTATCGTACCAAAAGGTCAGCATCCAGGTGATTGAAATGAACACCACCAGTTTACAGATCCACAAGTCCATGACGATTCTAATTTGATCCGCTAGATCCCACCAATGTAGTGCAAATGTTCATGCATCTTGGACAATAATGAAATATAACCCCATGACTCACCTCTGTATTCTCTTTACCAAATCACCACCGAAACTCTCCCTCCCTCCATTTCCAAATCCATTCTGGTGGTACCCCTCATCCACCTGACGGGAACCAGGTGTCGAAGGCCCAGCCCCAGCACCAGCATCGTTCTCAGCGATATCCGAAGGATCCGAAGGGAGATAATCTAATATACTAGGCCAAGTGATGGTTCCATAAACCGGTTCTGCAATTTCCTCTTGATCATTCTCGTCAATTTCATTGATCGTTGGGCTAACATCATAAAAGGAGGGTCAGGTCAGATCAGGTCAACTTACACATCATTTGAGATTTAGTATTGGAAATCAAGAGGGAAGAAAGCTTACTGAGTCAATTCTAATCTTTCTAATAAGATCTTCCATTCTTTATCCGATGAGGACGAGGGAGGTGGATCGAAATACGTAGATAGGTGGTCTTGCGCTGACATGATTGTTCAAATATGATTTATCGAGATTTAGGTTAAGTTACCAGGAGTGGGTTGAATGATTGGTATAGAGGATACTCGGGTGAAATACCCTCTGCAGGTGATGGGATTAGGTCTACAAGTTGATAGGATGGAAGGATACGAGTTGGATCTACACAATTTGGAGGGTTGATGCGAATAGTTATTGGATGATCGTCTTGACATCTGGAAAAAACACAATCTCAACCTCACTTAACTTACATTGTGATTCATCTCGGATCCGAGTATACCCCGTGGGGTATTAGAACAAACCCAAGTCGTAGACGTAGATGGATGTTAAGTTACGAGTACGGTGGGTGAGATAAAGATACAAGATACATATACTTCGATTCAATCATCATTAACAGGACTACTATCAAATGTCCGGGAGAGCGATGAGAGCAGACGATGCTTAAGAGAGAAATACGATCATCTGATTGCCTATTAATTATACAGGTTGATATGCGACTAATCATATATATCGAAGTGACTGATAACCGTTTAGGACAGTATATTACCTATGCTGCAATCGCAACAGCAGATCCAACTGTCTCATTATCATAACAAATGAAAGAGCACACCGATCATACCCACCACCATACCCATACCCACACCAACCGTTCCACACACCCTCATCGCCCCAGAACTCGCAGGAGCAGCCGACCCCCCATCCTCACCTCCAGCCATACTAGCGATCCTCGATGTCGCAGCACTGTCCAGACTAATTACTGGAACTTGTTCAACAGAGTACGCAGAACTATTGGCTAACCCTATAAACTGGGTTATACCCGCTTGTAAGAGGCTTGGAGAGGCCGAGTAGACATAAGTCGGTGTAGTGTATGTCGGATCAGGAAGGATGTTATTAGGTAAGACAGTCTTGATCGTAGTGGTTAGATGTAGATCTTCGATAGTTGTGGGTGTAGGTGAATTAGGATCATATGATGTATGTGTTGTACTGGTACTGGTACTGCCAGAAGATGATGAAGATGACTCCGAAGTGGATGGGTTATCTTCAAGTGGTAAGAACCCTACCAAAGGAGCCTGAACACCGTTTATACCGTAACTACAACACCCATGTCATTAGCCTACACACTCAGGTAAAAGTGGAGAAAATCCCAGCTAACCTGTAAATACTGTATACCTTCTTGAGGAAAGGTGTACCAAGCTGCCAATCCATTCCATCACCTGTCGATGGGGAAGCGATTGGCCAAGCCAAGCAGAAAGAGGATGAATCGATTTGTGTGGATATCCAGTCGGAAGGTTGAAGTTGGATATATCGACCACTACAATGTCACGGTGTCAGTAAAAGCTCAACTCCCCCTGCACTACACAGAGTCCGTATGATCAAAAAAGAAGAACCTCAAAAAAAAATATACTAGCGGGATGATCTGTGTACTAGGAGTATGCGAGACAGAACAGACTACTTACCCAAATGAAAACCCAATAGTCATCCTCGTATCACACGGCACGACCCATCTCCCTTCAGCTACCTGCCTCGCATCGTTTATCTTACTAAACAGCGCCACTACATCCTGCTGAGGACCTGAAATACCATTGAACCCCACATCTAGCAGGGCGATTGAGGGTAATCCGATATCTGCGTAACTTGAATTGAGAGGTATGTCCGTACCGTTCAAAGACAAATTGTGTAATTCCAGTGCCCAAAATAGGTATTCCTCTTCACCTAGTTGTTCTAAATTTGACGGCAGATCATTGAGTTGGGATTGGTCACTTCTTTTCCTGCGTCTGGTAGATTCAGAATCGGACGATGAAGTAGCAGAACCTGAAGGGGATGGAGAAGAAGTAGGAGAGGATGAAGCAGTCAAAGTTCTAGACAAAGCTTCTGCGGTATCGTTAGAGAATGAACGGGCTTTGCCAAATGGCATGACCTCGTGCCATTCAATATCGGTTATCGTCCTTCCCGACCCAGTTCGATTGGAGATATAATGGCTGGATACCCCTCCCAGAGTGAGTGATCCAATTGAGCTCTGGTACCGGACTGTACTAGTTGAAGTCGCTGAGGTAGATGTGGATGTGGATGTTGCGGTAGAGTTTGAAGATGAAGGGGGAGGAGCCAGTGCCAGGGCGAATACGGGGTAAGGTATATGTGGGGTTCTGACGAGATTCTCGAGGAGGGGAGGGTAGTAGGTTGGCGAAGAAGATGACGAAGTCGAGGTGGCCGATGAAGACGAAGAGGCGGATACACTGGCAGATGGAATTGACGAGGAAGCGGAAGTGGAGGATGAGACGTTGGGAGACGAAGATGTATCTTGGTATTCTTCATCAAGAAGGATATGCGATAGAGCGGATAATCTGGGAAATCCTAAGCCTAATATACCTGATATTTTCTGCTGAGATAATGTAAGGTTGGTGGAGTTGATAAAGCCTGCTCATTCCGATGTACGACCATAAAATTAGCTTGACATCTTTCGATAGAATGGTAAAGACGATGAGTATTCTAACAGAGCATTAGGGATATTTCACTCACCCATAACCTGACCTTGTAGGACCACCTCCCCCATCGTCACAGTCTCTCTGACCACCACACCCGAAGCCACCGTCCCATCTGCATAACTCGAATTCCAATACGTCCTATTCCCATCGACTTCCTCGAACCCACTCGATCCTTTCGATACGTCGTAATACGCGTTGACATTTGGACCTAGAGAAACTGGACAAGAGGTCGAAGTGCACAGTGTAGACGCGACTAGTAGATCCGATGAAGCTAGATCAAGTTGGAGAGGGTATACGGAAGGTGGTGAGCCTATTGAGACGGGTACTACGAATGTACTATAACGAGTCTTGTATTAGCTGCAATCCTTGAGAGCTGGAGTTCACGTTGAATGATCGATCTTTCAAGAGATATGAATATGGTATACTCACTTCTGGGCAGTACCAAGGCTGACTTCAGTCCCATTGATTTCCACTGCTCTTTTCCGAATACCCTTCGTACCAGTATATGTCCTCTCATGAATATCCAAATGTACACCTCCTACACCAACACTTGGACCTCTTTTCAAAGCTCGAGCTTTTCCACGGTTCTTTTGCGGTTGCGATCGCGGTAAGATATCTCTGTGTTGTTCCCCCCAAGTTGAATCCGACCTTCTCATAGACTGAGACTGGGAGCTACCATGAGCAGGAGTTAGGATGGCATGAGAGATGGATAAGAGGGAAAGTACAGTTATGAATAGTTGAGCGGTCACCATGTCGAACGAGCCTTCTTGCTATGTTACGCACTGTAGCGAAGGGAAGAATGTTGAGAGGATGATGATTATATGGGATTAAGAATGGACCATTGAATATAGCTATAACCTCTTGATAGGCTGAGTGTGAGGTCGTTCTTGCTTTGGCAGTCTTGATCTCGTTCAACGTGAAAGCAGTGAAATTGAGGTTCAAGCGGGAGTATGAATCGGGTCTTCTATTTTATTTTGAGTTTTGTCTTTAGATGTCGGATAGACCTGTACGAACGCGTCGATGCGATGATAATTGTTGTTTAGTATCGGGGAGGTAAGGTAGAGATGGTGATTTGAATGAGATGTGATGACTGAGAAATGGGGCGATGAAGGTGAAAGAGAAAGAAGGCGCAGTTGGGAATGGTGAAATATCAGTCGGGTAATAGGTCAAAGTAAACGTTCCTGACTTTGCCACAGCTGCGAAAGTAACAATGTGGATTATATTTCAGTCAAGCCTGGTTTGCACAGTGATGTTACTGTATATACTCGGGGATCGCATCTTGAACGGAGAGTAGTGTTGAGATGAGATGCAATGCGATCAATGCTTCAAGTTTAGCAGTTGCAGTTGCAGTAGCTTGGTTACTACTACTACTACTACTACTACTACTATGAAAAGGTCAAAGTCACGAGTTCAATGCTTGATGCAGCAAGTTAACGCGGAGCAACAAAGTAAAAAGTGGGGGTGGCGTACTACAGTACCATGAAACCGTCACTCTGCGCCAAGAGACTACCAATCATACTGCTACTCGTACAGCACTCCCTGGCATCCTGACCTGAAGCTACACGGGAGAATATGAAAGCAGCGAATAAAGAGGGAAGAAGAAATATTGGATTTTTTGCATACAAATCTGTATCTATCTGATGAAGTCGTGCACTCTCCTGCCTCCTAAAAATCACTTCTTTCCCTTGAGCGATACTATCTCAAAGATACGAATGAAATGATATCTTTCCAACATGAATGACACTCGTATTTCGTATAAGGACTCATAACATTTTCTCCTTTGTTTGTGTAGTGTAGGTTTGTTCTCGATGGATGGTCACGGTTACCGATTACCACCCATCATCGTCTGAACTACCACCAAACCAACCTGAATAAACTAGGATCGTACCATATACCAGCCCACCGCCCGCTATGGACATCCAACAAGCGGCTGGCTGGATGAGTTTCGAGTGGGCAAGGAGAACAGGGAGGGATAGGCCGGTTGTCTGAATATACAACATGAGCACGATTAGCAACGTACATATACCATATATTATGAGTTGTGGAGGGTTTATGATTTATCAAGATCATCGATTGTCAAGCGGATAGGTAGCATGAAAGTGTGACCTTCGACGTGAAACGTCCCACAGGTATCTCTGGTGATTTAACCCAGGTTCGGATTTGAGATATAGAGAGGTACTCACTACGAGCATACCAGTTAAGAACCTCCCAAAATCAACATAAGCCGAATTATATTCCGGACTCAGATCGTCCGCTCTGGAACATCGAGCGCAGATCGAATTGGGTAATGGAGCGAGGACGAACGTGAGGGCTATTATAGGAAAGTTTGACGTAGATCAGCATCATCGACGTCCCTGCTTGATTGATGAATTGGACAATATTCCCTTCCCCATCGACCAATGTTAAATATACACGGAAGCAACGACTTACCAACTAATAGTGGCAACCAGTTGGCCCATAGTGCGCAACTCAGAATGACCAACAGGAATCCAGCGGCTAATACGAATGATAGAAGTATGACAGCTATTTGTTGAACGAAAGGTAGTTCATGGGATGTGGATGGATTGAATGGTTGCGAGATTGTTGATATGTGAGGGGGCATTATGACGGATTAAGAGCAAAATCATTGACCAGTGACATCAACAGGTGGTTGGGAGCAAAGAGAGACAAGACATATCATGGTCAGCGTGCACCTTCTGGTCTATCAGACCAACACAAAGGATTGGATGATACATGAACATAACACGTACTTTTCAAACCTGCTGCCATATTGTCGACCTTGTATCAATCTCAATCTCTACTTCCAATTTGTGTATAGCTCTTCAACAGGTCAGAGACAGAATCGATTGTGGGAATTCCTTGATATTACTGATATGGGTGGTGCATCCTTGACATTGACATGAGATCCAGGATGGGTTCACGCAGTCATGTCATCTCCCGACAACCGTACAAGGGGAATGTGCATAGGCACGTTGTCCATCGATCACTTGCTTCATAGGCACGCGTGATGTCCCAGTGGAGGTCGATCTCTCGATATGATACTGGTATCGATAACATCGATAACGAGCAGACTCAACCTGATGACATCAAATGCTTTTTCTATTGTCATATGATACAGGCATATACCCCGGTCATCAACTTCAGCAAGCTCAATAGAAAGATGTCAGAAGTAGATCCCTCAGCTCCAGCTCCGTAAGTCCCATCTTTCAAACAGATTCCCTTCCGATATTGATGATTTGCCACCTATCCACGTGCAATCACCTTAAACCGTTCCGTACTGATCAACACTCATCTGTATATGATTGATAGTCTCCGACTGCCCGCCATCCTCCAGAATCCCAGAAACACCACTCTCAAGCAGGTAGAAGCGTACAATGCACAACAACGAGAGAAAGCTCAAGCCAAACGGGAGGCCAGATTAGCGGAACCGAAGATCGAAGGCAGGTTGAATGGGAAAGGTAAAAGGGTGATAAGGAGGTTAGATAATGGTATGTACGAGTACCACTTACTCACCGTCATTGAAACATCATTAGCTGGAGAAAGGTCTGAACCACTCTCGCGACAGTACACAGCTAATTGGTATTTTCTTTCCTTTCGATGCAACATAGCTTCATTCACTTCGAACCCTCATATTGCTCTACCCCTAAAATCAGATTACTACCCCTCCGTGCCCCTTCAAGTCCATCCACTACAGAAACCGATCTTCCCATCTGATGCTATACCTAGAAAACAATCTATCCCATCTACTGTAAGACCACAGAGAGATGTCAATTCGACCGATGCAGTCAATGGAAATTTCCAATTATCGCTCAAAGGTATCAGAGCGTTATTGCGCAAGAAGAGAGGGAGGAGGGTTGAAAGTCTAGTACAAGCTGTAGAAGGAGAGATGAGGAAATGGTTAGGTGGTGATTGGTCATTAAATTTATCGTCCACAGAAGGAGCAGAAGGGTCACGATGGAAAGTCATTGATGGTACTTTGGTTGATATACCTGTAGAGAAGAACGGTGAAACTTCCGGATCGAATACAAATAATCGAAGAAGATTACCTATCCAACATCAGTTAAATGGATTATTACCTTCTCTACCCAAAGAGAACGATCAGATCCCTTCGATATTGGAAATCTCAAGATCGCCAGCTCATCTAAGTTGGTATATCGTTGATCCATTCGAGAGATTGGTGGTTCATCTACTAGCAAGGTATTATGAGTTGATTTCGTGGAGTGAGTATCTCTCCCTTTCAGTGTCATAATGATGGTATTCCTACATTATATAATTGTATCATCCCATTGACCAAATTCTGTTTAATCCTTCAGGTGAATCCCATCAAACTATTTTGAACGAAACGATCCGTCTAACTCATATAATCTTACCTACCATCATCAAACCGCGTATCATATCATCTTCATCGAATAACCTTCTTACACCAGAAACTTCAGAGTTATCTTCTCAGTCTGGTCCAGAATCAATAGGATCATTCACAGCTTCCGAAACGGACAGTGGATCGGATACAGCTACTGAAAGAGGTGATGATGATCGCGATGATGGATCGGAATATGGATATTCTCTAGAAGTGGAAGAAGAGGGCAACACAACTGTCACTTCTTTACCTCAAACCCTATCGGATTTACATATAAACCAAGATGACATATCGCTACACAGGAGTATATCAAACGCATCTTCAGCATATGCATCTTCAGAAGGAGGTAATTCGGATTACTCATTATTAGGTGATAGTCTCACTTTACCACCTAAACCCTCAATTGGAGGAGGAGAGGGAGAGGCCATGGGAGAGATTGACGGATGGAGTGATTTCGGTTCGGATATGGGTATTGGAGAATTACCAAAAGTGGATACGAACATCAATGTCATGATTAGGAATAGGGATGTATCATCAAGTATGAGTATCAGGAAAGGCTGGGAAAATAAACCGACTTTCTTCGAATACCTTTATGGAGCGTAGGTATTAATAGAAGAACGATATCTTTATACTGTATGTATGATTTCTGTAGCTTCAGCCAGACAAATGATTTGTATCATCAGATGGATAACCTGCTAGATGGACGAGAGACAATATATTTGTATGACATCGTTTACTTTTTATCAACTGTTGCAACTCTCTGTGTCCTTCTGACATTATACATTTGTTATATCAACAAGATCGAATGGAGAAACCTTACAAGATGAGCAGTTGAAGGAAAAGAGCATCTATGTCACAAAAAGGAGAAGTAAGAAGGGGTATGAAAGTGTGACTGATACAAGTCAAGAGTCAGGTTTTCTTGGAACACACGCCGTATCCTCCCTCCCGCATGAATTGAGAATTTCAAGAGCGAGTCAATCACACGAGTACGGAGAGCCAGGGGAGTAATACACTCTTACGAACTAAAGCACTAAAAGTAAATCAAGGAATAAGGGGGAGAGTAATTCATATAATGAGCTTGTTAGAGTCTTGTAATCGCTTTACTGTCTAGAGGTGTACCTGTAAATATGATATGATAACTATCAGCATGACATGCCTTCTAAGAGTAACATAATTTATGATTGTGATTACTCAAAGCCCAACTCACCATCAGGAGCGATCCCATTCTTTGCCAAGATCCTATTATGTCTTATCAGACGAGCTTGATCAAATGTACATCTTTCGATTGCCCTGTGTTGTCATATAATCATCAGCATAGGTAATGGGCATATCCTAGGTATTGAGCTGATCGTCTTCTGTCTATCTTTACAGGTTATAGATGAAGATGAAGATGAAGATGGGGCAAATCTCTTTTTGATGGTCATGATATGATAATCCTTCCTTTCCTTATCCTTTTCCTCAAAAAGCAGTACACAACAAGAGGCAGACTAAACTCACATGATCCTCCTCACTTCCTCTACGCCAGCTTCGTCCAACCCCATCCTCGACTCCCCACTCCCCTCTGCGATATTATTCGACTCGAGATCGAAGTTACTAGACGATATACCCGCAGCGGCCTGTTCGGAGAAAGAGAAGTTCCGCAGTGGTTGATAATTTGTGAACTTTGCTACGACCGAGGTAGGGAGGTAACGAGAGAGGATGGGAAGTATACGAGATCGATAGTATACTATCACTAATTGGGCATGCACAAGAGGCGATTAGCCAAATAGTTGGGTGAGATTGGAATGGATGGATGGATGCCAAGACAAGAAGTGAGGTGAGGACTTACGGAAGGCGATGACCAGGAATACACTCAGTGCTGAAAGGTGGAAGAACATGTTTGGAGTATCGTTCTGATGGTCCAGTCCGAATGCTGGTATCAGATATGAGTGAGGTGATATAGCTTTGGATTGTTGATGGAGAAAAGGAGAAAGATGAAGAGCACACGTTGATGGTTACTGTTACTGCGGTGGACTGAGCAGAGTACTTGAGTACCAAACCAAACATG
Source organism: Kwoniella europaea PYCC6329 (assembly GCF_036810445.1). Taxonomy (NCBI): domain Eukaryota; kingdom Fungi; phylum Basidiomycota; class Tremellomycetes; order Tremellales; family Cryptococcaceae; genus Kwoniella; species Kwoniella europaea. The sequence continues at coordinate 5,380,560 of NC_089487.1, forward strand.
ACCATTGTTAGATATCATCAAAACACGCGTTATATAAGCAAATTACCTATTCGGGCAATTCTACCTCCACCCACAGCAGAATTATATTTTCAACAGAAAAGATGGAGGTGGTCCGTTCAATATTAAGCAACTGTTGACTTTTCTCCTCATCCCACCGCATCCATATCATCCATCACGGTAAGGTTGGATATATATCAAGAGTCCAAGATGTCAGGTATATCTCTAGCCGACCAACTGAAGAAACTCTCTTCAACCTCTCAACCCAAGACACTCGATCCGGAATCAGCTTACACCTCTTTAGATTCCTTAACCCTCCCGAAGAAAGATGATCCGAATGAGGGGAAAGAACATTACCTGGATGTGGGGCCTTCAAGGTTGAGGATGCAGCTGGATGATCAAGAGGGATCGGGAGGTACACTCAGAGGAGTCAAGTACCAGGGTGAGAAAGTGGGTAGAAGGAAGATCTTCGATGATGATGATGACGAAGAAGAAGACGAGGAGGGGCAGGATGGAGGGATGAATTTCGGCGAAGTAGAGGATAGTGAGGATGAGGATGACGAAGATGAAGATGACGATGAAGACGACGAAGATGAAGAGGAAGAAGATGATGACGACGAGGACGAAGATGAAGATGAAGAGGATGAGGACGAAGAAGAGGTCCAACCCAAACCTAAGTCATCAAATAAGACCTTAGATCCAATGGCCTCATTACGAGACTCAAGAGCAAAAGATATCGAGAAAGGTATAGCAATCAGACGACAGAAAGTGAGTAATCATGAACCAATCGAAGTTGACTGTCCCGCATGTAGCAACGTTGTGTAGTATACGAACTTACCATGACTCTTCTGACTATCTTCAGGCACTGTTCGAATCCCTCTTAACCCTTCGTATAACATTCCAAAAAGCCCTTTCATCCTCTACTTCCTTACCCAACTCAATCGACGTCTACCCTTCAGACCCAGAGGGTGAAATAGCGAGTAAGAAAGCAGAAATCCTCAAATCCCTAAGCGATCTAAATGAAAGATTATTCACCCTGAGAGAGAACTTGTTGTTACCTGGTGCGGAGAAGAGCGTAGGGGATAAAAGGAAAAGGGATGATTATGATGAAGAGGAATATTGGAAGCAGAGCGCAGTGAGGAGTTTGGAATTGAGCGATTCGTGAGTCTCTTCTTACTTTTCCTGGCATATTACATATCCCTCCGGACAGACCTCTCCAGTCTCGTCGTTAGGAAACTCTTCATTTATCGAAGAGAGTTGCAATGATTGCTGACTTCACTCCCCACGCACACACAATAGCAACCACGACCAGATCGTTCCCATCTTGAACAAGTGGTCAAGTAAGATCCAAGCTGCCTCTTTACAACTAGGATCCAAACAAGCAGGGGGAAGTAAATTCCTGCAGAGCGTAAAGAACGGTTCAGGAGGTGTGGTAGAAGCTATCGAAGCTGGTTTGGCGAGTAAAGTGAGTGAACCACTAATCCCAGGGAGTCTTCAATGGTGTAGAGAATGATCACTAATATCGTATATTTCCGTTTACCTATAGAGAGACTCGGAGAAAACACTCATGGAATCTGAAGAATCAGCGTACCGGTCTTTACTTCGAGAAGTGATTGAGTCCCGCTCGGGATCAGGTCCAGCGGCTGATCTGACTCATCTGAGAAAGGAGAAGAAGAAGAAAAGAGAGGCTGAAAGAGGTGGTAGTAAAGGTAGAAAGTTGAGGTGAGTTACTTATATCCATATCATTTCCATTGAGGGAAATCCATTTGATCGCTCATATCGATGTTTCCCTTCACAGATACACTGTTCATGAGAAAGCACAGAATTTTGTGGTTCCCATACCACTCTCCAATGGATGGCACGAAGAACAGGTGGACGAATTGTTCTCTTCGTTGTTTGGAGGTGTGGGTATGAGCGGTGGTGGGGCCGTAGCTGAGAAGAGAGTCGAAGTTGATATCGGCCAGGTTGACGGTGAAGGACTGAGTGGTTTAGGTGGATTGAGAGTCTTCTGAGGGAAGTTCAGCAGTGATAGGTCTATTGCATCTGATGATCGCATAGAGGCTCAAGTCAATTGATTTGTTCATATAATGTATGCATATACTTGTTTATACGTTTTAGGCTCAAACGATAATTACATGAATGATACCATCGAACATCTTTGGATCGGCCGCCTTTCAATGTTATGCGGTGGGTGACAACGTACTAAAAGTCAAAGAGACATGTGATGTGTATGCATATGCAAGGTATCTGAAATACGTCCATAGACTATATTTACCCCTCATCCAATATAAGTCCTGACTTGAGATATCCTCTCTCAACCAAGTCATCCCGACAAGCATGTCCACTCCGTGATTTACTATACTCTGTTCCTGCACCTGCTTCGAACTCCTTAGGCAGAACCGTTGGGCTGTTCACTCTCACCCAAAGCTTTGGCTATATCCTCGCAGACCATTATGATAGCACCGTGAGGTTCGACTTTGGAGTAATAGTTCTCTTCGCTACGCAAGTGAAAGAATGGATGATCAGCTCCGTTCCATATTATTCATGACACTTGGCAGGCAGATGAGGAGGAAGAGTTTGGGTTATTTCGACTGTGAATGATGACGAAAGAAGCTTGATGTCGAGAAGGCAGACCACTTACATGCCAACTTCCTTGAATCCCAATCTCTCATAAAACCTCTTAGCATCCTCGTTACCCACCTGGACATGCGCCAGCGCTCGGTTGACCTTCACTCGAGGAGGGGCGACGGTGAGGGAAGCTCGGGTGTTGGTATTGTTATCTGCTGGGATGGGCGGTGGGGGTGTGGTGGGATGTAAGGAAGCTTTGAGTGAGGAAAGGAGGAGGGAAGTACCAAGATTGAGAGATCGATAAGGTGCAAGGATTCTAAGTTGGTTCAAGCAAGATCAGTAACGAGACTAGCAAGCTTTGTGATACTATGGGTTGACAGGTCGTGAGACCCGTTTCATACTCACGCAAGTGTCAGGATCACCAATGTTGGAGGTTCTTTAGAACCTTTGGCCAGATTATCGAATTTACAACAGATCGCTCCGACAGGTATATCTGCGTAGTAAACTGTTTTGTCATACAGTGACATCAGCATGACTGCGATGGATGAGGAAACGGTCGAAAAGGTCGATTACTCACTCAACTTGTTCACGTCATCCAACAAAGGATCTCTGACTTCCTTATAGAACTTATCAGAGTATACGATAGGTATCACTACGCTATTGATTCTTCTTAGAGTACCGGACTGATCGAGCATCAGTATATCGTCAGCTTCCTTCATCCTAAACTGAGTGATCTAGATTTGAAGAGGCATCCACCAGTTCACGATGGATAATCTTACCTCGAGCCGATACATTCGCAGACTTATTTGGGAAGAAACTAATCCCCACTCACATTATTCAACGTCAGACTGGTCAAAGTCACTTTAACATTCGGTTTAACAACCTTCTTTCCTTTTTTACTTGACGACAAGTCCAAGGTCGTATGTTCACCTTTCAACCCTGATAAGTCGATTGGGGCAGATACCGTACCGGCTGTGCTATATGTGGGTGTAGTAGCTGATTTTGACATCCTGGATAGTCTTTTGGTATTATTCGACTATTGAATAATGATCAGCCAGATGAGAGAAAGTTGAACTTGCTCGGTCGCAACTGAAAATCCATGATTCCATCAACCTTTGTGATGGTTTATTGAGGTTGAAGAACTGATGATGTCACCACTTCCGAATGATAATGATTTCTTCGAAAGATATCCAAAGAGAATGTAATTTTGTACTTGTTCAAGTGTACTTTCGATTCATCCTTGGTGTGACATCTTGACCACTGTTTTTGCAGAGATCATGAGCTCAATCAGGATGGACGGTGAGTCTCTTCGAGTTGTAGTGCATATAGCGAAAGTATTTTAACTGACCCATCCCCCTCTTCATAGGAATTCTCTCCCCCCTCGTCATATCGATCATAGCCTTCGCAGTAGGCTACCAAGCTCATTCCCTCCTATCCACTCGTGCCAGCCCATCTTTACTCACTCCTACCGACTCTTCATCCAAACCCAAGTCAAAATCAAAGAATGATACCAAATCTGTCACCTCCAGCTCTGGTTCGGGAACAGATACAGAATCCGATGCTGAAGATACAGCTGCAGCATTATCATCCGACTTGACATCGACCAAATTTAGTAGTTCGGAGGAGATGAAATTGGTCCTGGTAGTGAATGACGAGTTGAAAATGACCAAAGGGAAGATTGCTGCTCAGGCTGGTCATGCGACGTTGGCTTGTGCGTTGACATTGAAAGAGGCTAATCCGAGGGTGAGTTGGCTGAACATGCGAGTGCTTGAGGTTTTCGCATTAAGAAGAACACGGCGACCAGCTACCACCAAGGAGATATCAAGGCAGTCTCCGGACTGATGGTTTATCCTACAGTAGATGAACGAAGCTGATGGATATCCTGTTTTCGTGTACATAGTTATTTAGAGCATGGCAGAACCAAGGGTAAATATCAATTCCACTTCTTTCGGTTCTCCCCAATCTACAATGGAGCTTTATCAGGCTAATTTATCTATCTCATCTCACAGTCAACCTAAAATAGCATTACGTTGCGCCAACACTGAAGAGCTCGAGATTTTAGCAGCTCAAGCTAGAAGTTTGAATCTTTGTGCTAGGACGATAAGAGATGCGTGAGTTGGCATATTCCCATATCAACACGATTCATCACCATCATCAACTCATCGTACGATCTCAGCTGACAAACTTATCACACTTGTAGCGGAAGAACTCAAGTGGCCCCTGGGTCGAAAACAACCGTCGGTATCGGACCGTGAGTCCCCGTTCACACGATATGAAAACTTACGGAAATTGCACTGACATAATCGATATTTCCTGTATTCCAGAGGTCCAGCAAGAATTATCAATACAGTTACGGGGAAGCTCAAGCTCTTATAGATTATACGATGATATGTATGCGCATATATCGGTATCTCCGTGCTGCTCGCTACATCTGCTTTTTCGTCGAGTGACATGAAACAGGTTGATACATACAACAACATCGTCGTGAGATCAAGAAACCAAATACAAATACCAGATCAGGGTACTAAAAAGCTACAACGAATGCTGATAAGAGCACGTCACAAATCAACTGGCCAGTTCAAGGTACAAGAATGAACAATGCTAATACACTTGAGAGAAAACCCCTAAGCACTTATCCTATCTCCTCTTACCGCTTCTTCTTGGGATCTCTCTGCTCACCCGCTTCAGAAATTTCCCTTCCCTTCCCTTTCCTCTCCCTACTTCTACCTCTTTCTTCCTCTGCCCCCATAGGAGTTTTTTGACTACTACCACCCTGAAGAGTACTACCTTCTATGAGAGCAGCTCTGACTTCCTGCGGGAGTCTTCGTCCTAAAGGAGCATTTCCTCTACTTACACCCCGACTTCTGGCTCCTACGACACCTGTAGATGATGATGACGACTGCCCAGCAGAAGAAGAGGCAGGAGCTGATCGCGATTTGTATTCTGGGTCCCTGATGATATATTCCGTCCCCGTCTCGTCGATATAACTTCTCATACCAGGAGAAGGTGATCTTCCTCGATTGATCTCTTGCATCATCCTAGCCGCTTCTGCTGATTGTCTTTCTGAGTATTGCTGAGACGCGATTTCGGTCTGAGCCTGTACTACACTCGCTTGTGCTTCCCTGGCTAGTCGTTGCAGATATACTTGCTGATCAAGAGGTATCGGTTGATTAGGGAAAGCCGCCGCAACAAGTGCCTTTCTCGCTTCATACTGAGCCATAGCAGTAGTTGGATCGGATGAACTTCTTCGTCTGCTACTCGACGCGAGAGTTTTTCGGTCGGGCACAGTTAATTGTCGGCCTCCTTTCGGATCTTGTGGAGGAGGGACGCTGGTATCCCTCTTGTTTCTCGCTTCTCGGCTTCTCTCCGGTATCAAATATTGTACGGCGGCACCAAGGACAGCTTCTCTTCCTAGTTGAGTGGTCTGGGCTGTTGCACCAGCAGAAGGATCGATCGGACTTGCATTGCTACCTAAAGAACCACGAGGTGTAGGTTCAATAATCTTGAGCCTTGGACCAGTCTTAGGCTGTTCGACCACTTCTCGTGGTTCTTCCGCTGTGGATTGCTTGTCGACCTCTGATGGATGTTCCATTGAACCGGGTCCGGAGAGACGTCGCACCCTGAGTGGCTGCAGAGGCTGTGGAGGTTGTGGCGGAGCTGGGGAAGGGATTCTGGTCACATGAGGAAGAGTTCGTATGGGGCGAGTTGATAGGGGCGATGCTGATCGAGATCGATTGATCCTTACCGGAACTTTGATGAGTAAATTTCCGGACAAACCATAGGCCCCGAAGATACCAGGTGCTGTAGACAATGGATTAAACACCTCTGTCGTGATTTGCGGGGAAGGATAACCGAGGGATGTGGAAGGGACCGGAGCGGGGATTGCCGGAAGGAAGCCACCTCGCCAGGTTGGAGACAAGGAGGCGAAGTCAGGTGATGATGGTTGAGGAACCATGTCGGGAGGTACAAGAGATTCACCGGTGAATGCTTCGGCCCATGTCCCCAGGCCTGATTGTTGGCTCGGAGCAGGTTCGACAGTTGGAGGTTCATTCACTGATGAGCTTCCAGCTGCTGGTAGACTCGGATAGTAGTGCTCAGTTCCCACTGATGACGAGCTTTCAGCAGGAGGGACAGCAATACCTTGGACAGGTGGCTGAGGAGCAACACCGGTGCAGGCGGCAAGGAGACTTTCCTCCAAAGATGTGGGTAGAGTGGTTGATACACTTGGGATAATCTGAATATTGTGACCAGCAAAGGCAGCTGGCCATTCTTCATAGATATCGAGCGGCACATGTATGGGGTTTGAAGGATCTCTGGAACTGCTTGAGCTTTCAGCCTCGGCAAGCAACCCAGAGGACAAGGTAGCGAGGTATTCGTTCCATCCGGCAGTATCGAGGAATGGTAGCCTCGTCTCTTCTTGGGGGGCCGACGCTTCAGGCGAGGGTGGCGCAGGAGTTATAGCCAGTGCTCGAGGGGTAGTCGCTCGAGGAGTAGGTGATCGAGGAGGTGCTCGAGCAGTGATTACTCGAGGAGGAGCGGTTGAGCGAGGATCCACTATTACAGGTGGCCTTGTTGGTGCTGAATGGCCCATCGCACGAGCAAGAACCAATGCTCTCATAGCAGCAGCCTCACGGTCGTAAGCTGGATCAAGAGCTCGCATAGCATCGGTTCCCAGCTGCTTGAGGCCCGGTAGTATCGGACCGGGATTCTGGGAAAGGAAACCGTGAACCGCATATATGACAGAGTGGTGAAAAGCTGATGAAGCATGATGAGGATATGGTACTGGTGGTCCCTTTCCGAAGGCAGCGTTGAACAATGGTGGCATGATAGGATCCACATACGGGGTGTTTGGTGCCAATGTCACTTGGGACGTGATCATTCGTGGATTGATTGTTCCAGATCCAGATGCAGCAGATGCTGCCACATTACCCGCACTTGAGCTTGACGATCCAGCGGGATTAGCAGGAAGATTCTGAAAAGCTGAGAAATGTGGTGGCTGAGGGGCAAAACTGCCGGTGTAAGGTACAACCGGTGAAGTGGTAGGCATATCTTCGGAAGATTGGTGTGGTAGAGCGGGTGAGGTAGAAAGTTCAGGAATTTGTTGTTCTTCTGAAACTCCACTTCCGATATCGGATGGTCTAGCTTTTGGTTTCCCACCTCTCAACCTCAGCGGATATTCCTGTGCTTCCTCAGGGATGCAATTCCTATCTTGGGAGCTGGCAGAATGATGTCGTGCATGATGATATTGCGGAACAGGCATTGGTAGTCCGATTGATTGCTGAGATGTCGATTTTATCTCCTCTTCGGTGTCATTGACTGCGTCCTCCACGCCCCTTCTCCATCGAAGCATTTTGATCCGATTTGAAGCTTTTTGCACATATTTATCGGGATCCACTTCGGATATACCCATGAAAGCGGTCGGTCTATAAGCCAAAGCTAGCTTCTGCATGATGGCCAGATCTAGGGCTTCGATCCTTTGCAGCTGTGTATAAGGTGCAGAGCTGGGGATTGCGATAAGGCGAGGTTGCGATTCATGACCTCCAATCTCTGTTTCGAGAGGTACTTGATAGGATCTATGGCTCTCTAGAACTAGGCAATTCGGTCTGTTTGATACCCAGCAATCACTTGGATAATAGTGGGTATGTAGCGGCATCCTCTGGGTAGGAGTAGGCCTTGCGAATGGTCTTGCGAAGGTTGGGTACGGTGCGGCCGAGGCCAGACAGACTATGTTTGAACTTCTGGGTGGATACGACGATTCGTTCCTGGTCCCATCATGGCCTCTAGTCTGGTAGGAGCCATTGAGGGCGATGCCAGAGATTGAAGACTGACAGTCCTGTGCATTTTTACAGTACCAATTCTGGTTATCTTCCTCCTTCATCCTCTTGAACACTGTTTCATCCACGGTTGGGATGGGTCTCGAAGTATCATAACAGTTCTCTGATAATCTGTCGTAGGAGAAGTGATGGACACCGGTCATCTCTGGATGATTCGCCCATTCCTGTACGCTCCTTAGGGCTTCTTGAGCTGTTGGACGACTTAGCAAAGACACTTCTTCCCAGAGTCTTTCAGTGTATCGAGATAGGTTTCTTCTGAATTCATCAGGATTATCTGTGTGATCAATTCCAGTCTGTGTGATTACATGAGTGATGTCGATAGCTGGTGCAGCACCCGGAGGAAGGTTGGAGATGGGCGAATTGCCATTAAAAATGAAAGAGGGTCTTCGTGCAGGAAACATCGAAGGGGGTGGAGGGTTCCTGATTCTTTTGAGAATCGGTTCACCTTGGGAAGGTTCAATCACCTCCCATCGATGAACCACAGGAGCATGTTCGAAGTGCTTGGATCGACGCTTCATCGCGGCCTGTGTCGGTGGCGGTGAAGAAGTTGGATAATCTGGATCCTGAGGAGACATAATTTGTTCGAGGAACGATGGTTGGATCTCCCTTGACGGATCGACCAAATGGCTGGATGACCAAGGAGGTAATCGCCTAAGATCTTCGATGGAAGGTGGTGAACCATCGATGCATCCAGTCTCGAGCGCTTTATGAGCAAGCTCTACCCTACGATGTTCCTTGTCCACCTCGAGTCTCTCGAGAGGCGAGAGAGGGATGTTGACCGGGATGGAAGGTCTCAGAATGCCAGACCGAAAGGCTACTTGACGACTCTGGTAAAGGTACTCGGAAGCTTCGGGATCGCTTACACTACGTCGACGGACGAAATCACCTGTTGATGGTGAGGAGGGCGAACGTTTGACAGTGGATGTGAGAGTGGGAGAGCTGGGTGACCCGCTAGTGAGAGGTTGTTGACTGATTGGTCTTCGAAGCTTGCTACTAGGCGAGGAAGAGAAGTTGCGAAAGGTGCTGGACATGAAACTAGTGATCCTAAAGTCAGGAGTAAGCATAAGTATCTCCTGGATATGTCAAGGATTCATGGGGCTACTAAGTGAACTTACTTTCCAGGAGAATGTTTGAGCCTACCCAAAATGGTTTTCTTGGTAGGTGATTGCTCGGGAGGTCCAGCGGTTCCCTCCTCAATTATCTTTTGGACTGGCTGAGATGGTTGAGGGACTTCGGGATCAGGGGAGAGAGGGGTACGTTTTCTGTATGCATGGTAGAAGAGTCAAATAAGGTGAGTTAGAAGATCAGATTGTCCGGGAAAAGGGAACTTACCCCCGAAGATCAGGTCCACCTTTCGCACCAGGAGGTATAGGTAATTCTTCACCTTCCAAGAGATCAATTCGTTCCAACTCTTCTGCCAACATCGTTTCTGTCCCAAGTAAATCCCGATCAATGTGTTTATGCATTTCTCGAGCAACGATATCGAAATCGGAATCACCAGGTTTAGCGATTCTGAAAGATCTTGGGAATTTGGGTTTAGGTTCTATTGGATGAGTCTGTTGCTCAAAATTGATTCAAGCGGTTCGGTCTGAATCTGTTGAGTCGAATATCTCACGTCAGCTCAGAATGTGTCTGCTGTAGTATCGACTTCGGAAAAGGGATGAAACAATCACTCACTCACGACTTCGCAAAGCTTTGTCGACTATCACGAGTGGGAGTAGAAGAAGAGTATCGAATTGCAAGAAAACTAAGACCCAAACTAAATCGGAGGGTCTGAAGACGAAGAGAGAAATGATTTCCACAGCGTGATCGAGAACTCCGATATCTTGGGATATGTGTGGAAGGAGATGGTCTTCTCTTCCTTCCTTCGACATATAAAAATTGATCAGGATGAGAGGATTGCTGAGATGGGGAAGAGTGATATAGTACAATTGGTAATAAGGGGTGGTATGAGGGAAGCTGGAGAGGGAAGAGTAAGAAAGAGTAAAACAGTGTAGAAGTAGAACTTGGAAGGTATATCCAGTAAATCAGTCGCCTCCCTACTCCTACTGCGAGGAATTGGATTGTATGGTTGATTGGATAGTACTAATCAAACTCTAATCGTATATGATACAGACATATAATCATTATCATTATCATTATCCTTCAACGTAAACACACCACTACTACGCACGGTCCTTCCCTTTGAGTGATGGCCATCAGATCATCATACCACCATACCATCATCTATCAACAAGGCATTTTGCATCAACTTTATCACACATTTGCTTCTCTCTCTGTCTGCACCTCTCCAAACCATTTTGCATTCATATATCTCCATATCGCCCTCTCGAGCATATCTCCTCCCTTTGTGCCACATCGCCACTACACCACAGCGTGGATCTAAACTCCCGACCAAATTATACGATACCATACGTCACTCGAGACCACCCTACTCCAATCAATCAATCAACTTGACTTGTTCAGTCTTCTTCTCTTTCTCTTTCCTCTCTTCATCCCCATATTTGGGCTCTAAGCAAATCCTCTTATCACGATGGCCTCCATCATATCCTCAATATGGCCTATACTATCTTCCTATAGACCGAACGCAGCTAGGGACCGTCAGTGCGCCTTTTTTCTTTTTGACTCCCTCTCACTTGTGCTGTCTCAACCTCATACTGATGGATGTATTGATCTTCTATATAGAGCTCAAAGAGAGAAGACGCCCTTGAGATTTGGCGCGTTCGAAGCTACGTACATACCACCTGGATGGGGTGTGATAAGTCCAAGGAACGATAAACATGCTCAGAGGTCAGTCAACTTCCCAATCCCAAACCTTCCTTCTTATCACTGCATATAAATCATTCATCCTCTCACTCAACACAAGAAACCGAAACGACCTATCGTTTTTGCATCTCTACCTTCCCAATCGAAATGATGTTACTTAATTAGACTCTGACTTGACCATTCGGTCAAAGGAGAAACAATCAGTCTCTAGAATTACCCTGATCACAAACACTCTTTTTCCCATCTTACATTGTGTCTCTAGTTCTGTGTCGAACATAGTGTGACTGACAAAGTATTGTTGGGATGTGAAAATAGACTATACAATCATATTCGAACGGTAGCATTCTGGCTTGATGCCGCTCCTGTCTTAGCAGATCTCGGCCTACCTTTCAGAGTGAGTATCCCATTCCTGATCTAATAAATGTTCTCGTGTGAAATGGGAACTAATCGTTTCTATTCCCACCCTTGTAGGCAGGTCTAGATGATATCATCTCCCTTGTACCAATCTACGGTGATCTACTCTCAGGTGTTCTGCAACTATATCAAGTCTGGTTATGTTTCATCTTTGGCGTACCCAAAAATATCCTAGGATATATGGTGAGTTCAAAAACATCCCCCAACTTGCTCACCTTCTCAAACGAGCTAACTCCCAATTCTTTGCTCTACCTTAGCTACTCAACGTTATATTAGACGTTATCGTCGGTCTCGTCCCTCTACTAGGTGATTTCCTAGACAACCTGTTCAAATCGAACTTGCGTAATTTGGCATTACTCGAAACATGGTTATTAGAGGATGAACGTGCCAAACGTCGATATCACATATTAATCATGCCGGAAGGTAACGAATTCATACCTAAACCGAAATCATCAAGATTCTCTACATCATGGTTTGGTAATTCCAATTCAAACAAGAATGCACTAGATGAAGAAAGAGAAAGAGAGAGATTGACCGGGAAAGTAAAAGTCACAAGAAGGATGGGTAAGGATGAAGGTGAGAAAGGACCTTTGAACGAGACTGCACCAGAAGCAGGAGCAAGTTCAACTGCCGGTGATACAACTGGAACGAGAAGAAGGACGAGAAGAGCTGATCCAGTGATGGATCCTCTTGATTAGATGTTTGTAGATATGTTTTTAGATCTGTAGCTATAGTATTCACGTTAGGAAGATGTATCTATTGGATTGACTTACAGTCAAGTCTGACGTTGGCATATATTGGAATAATGCTTCTACCAGCGACAAACATGTCGAGTTTACTAATCAGACTGATCCTCTTAAAACAGCGATATATGCATGGACCCATGGATCAGTAACCTGAAAATATAGGATGCGAAGAAGAAAGAAAGAAAGAAAACATGACAAAAGAAACATATATACAATGTTATAACAGTTCATTAAGAGATTCTATGTAAACTCATTCATTATTCTTATTGTATATGCACAGAGAAAGATTTACATGAAACAAATGTTATTCAATGTATCAAAAATCGTCAAAACTTAGGAACGTAGATAAATAGTAAAACATGATGATTTGATTATAATCGTAAAGTTATACCAGTATTTACGATTTTTCTTCTTTTGATATTTCAGTCATTTACTGTTTGCTTAACCAATGCTGATTTTCGATGCAGTCTATAGTGATATTATATATATCATATCAACACGTCTTATCTCTTTTCAGTTGTCGTGGAGTCATATAACTCACCGTAAAAGAATTCCTAGTCTGATGACTCAACCTAGAACCCGTCGTATTAATCGAATGTGAATGAACCCCTCCTCCTCCACCGACCCGCGGTAGAGATTGTGGGACTTGCTGTAGACTATGACCATTCCTAGCCATTAGAGGTGTAGGTGGTGAAATCAATAATTTCGATTTCGAATTTGACGAAGATGAATTTCCACTAGATCTTAGAGAAGAGTTTGACAAAACATTCGAAATTCCATTTATAGTGTTACCGCCAGTAGCAGTACTGACACTCTGTCTTTTCTCCTCCATTCGACTGGGAGAGAGAACATGTCTCTTACGACCTGCAAGGATCCATGGATGTCTCATAGCCGGTTGAGGTTTCAGTCGTTTATCGGGATCCCAAGTCAGACACTTAGCGATGAAATCTACGAATAGCTCATCATCGCATTTCAATACTGATGCGAGTGTTTTCGTACCCGGTCGTCGTCTTCTTCCTTTGGCATTGACGAATGGTCGAGGTGCTCCAGTAGCATCTACAAAGGTATATTCAGCATTTGGTCGTGTATGTAGAGAAGAATCGATGGGTGACTCACCAAAGAACATTTTCCTCCTTGATGCCTTTTCCACCAAATACCTATCAGGTACACCTAAAACCTCCATGATACAAGCCAATTGTTCATGCTCGTTCTCTCCAGGGAAGATAGGCACTCCAGTGTATAGTTCCGCCAAGATACATCCCAAAGACCACATATCGATTGCCATGGCGTAATTCATCCCCAAGATCACTTCGGGACTTCGATAGAACCTCGATTGAATGTATGTATAGACTACAGTCGATATCAGCTAAGAGCCAATGCGGAATGTTATGAAAAGTACACACCTTTCTCAGTCTCAAGACAACTACTTCCAAAGTCAATGACCTTGATACCACTCTTAGCTGGATGGCATAGCAGAATGTTCTATAGTGAATACTTCAGTCAGCATTGATCGATTCAAAGGAAGAAGCAGCTTACTCACCTCTGGTTTGAGATCACAATGCACTATCCTATGCGACCTCATTAATTGCAACGAAGCCAACATTTGAGTCGTGAATCTCCTGATCAACACCGTCGTAAATCCAGCAAATTGATTCGCTTTGATCAGCTCGTACAGATTTATACTGAGTAGTTCCGTGATGATACAGAGATGCCCTCTGAACGAGAAACTATCCGTCATTCTGACCATGTAATGTTTATCTTCCGGATCCCATTCTACTAATTGTTGTAAGATCTTGACTTCGACTAAAGCTTGAGCATGGAATCGTTTCTTATTTCGAATGATCTTGACAGCTACTGATTGACCGGTTCTATGATCCCTACATTGGACGACCTGACCGAAACTACCTTTGCCTAATATGCCGACCACTTCATATCGATAACATAGGTGATCACCTTCCACCACAAGATAATCTCCTCGTTCATCGTCATACCCATGATTATACACAACACCGCCAGATGCAGGAGGTCGAGTGATCTTCTTGGGTAATGGCGTGTAGTATATCTTGTCGAAATCTAATACCTCCTTCCTCTCGAAGTCGCTCATATCATGTAGGAATCTGGAGATGAACGCTCTTTGAGTCATCGGTTCAGCCGCCAAGATATCTTCCGGGAATTCGTTGACATCAGATAGATCATCCTTCTTTCCTGCTGCTGCACGTTGTCGACGACGCTTGATGTATGCTGCCATCTCTGCATCCGCCAACGATTCTTCATCGTCCGCTGGACTCATCGAAGGAGATTCGGCAGCCAAGGAAGTTTTCCGGAAACTGGTACCAGGAGCGCCAACTGATGAAGATGATGACATCCTGGATGTGCTTGGTATCGACAACTTGGAGTGAAGCGATTTGGAAGGTTTGATAGGCGATGTTCGACCAGACGAACCACCACTTTGACTCTGAAGCGTATCTTTAGAATCCTTACGAGTGATTCTGAATTCCCGAGATGTCCTCTTGGCACTGGATGATACCGTAGCGGCGGTAACAGACGATGTAGGCGGAGGTTGAGGTAGCTGTCTTCTCGATGGAGGGCCCATATCTCGTCGGATGGGCGGATCAGAAGGTCGGTTATGGGATGTCGTTCTTCTAGCTTCCTGTCTGGCAGACATGGGTGCCAGTAGATGAGCTCGATGAGCGCTGGAAGTGGACTGTCTCGGCGTCGTCATTCCCTCGACCACACCGAACTCGCTGATCGGTGGTCGACTGAGATCCGCCATACTCGAGCTGACCGTTTTGCCTCGTAGGGATGGCATAGCAGGAGGAGGCATGGAAGTCGAAGGTGAACCGACTCCAGGTCGATTCGCGATCCGAGGTATCTTCGTTGGTGTGACTGATGGGAGATTTCGAGAAGAGTCTGAAGGTCGCATATCTGCGGGTCTCGCTGGAGAGCCGACAATGGCTGGCAATCGCCTATCTTGTTGACCGTTGATGGTCGATTCACTTCGATTCGAAGCTGCGGAAGATCGGCTATCCAGGGAGCTTTCGACCGAGCTCTTGTGCTTGAGTAGTTCAACAGGTACGAAAGGTTTTGATGCATCACCGGAGATAGATAAGGTCTAGATGTCAGCTCAATATTTACTCGGTATTCACTCACCTTTCCTCTGCGTCTGCCTGCCCATCCGGTACTCTGAGCTTGCGGTGGTTCGGCTTTGACTTCAGATTTAGCTGGTGCAGGGAACTGCTGTGATATACCTCGTTTCGATGTACTTCCTCTCAGCATTGAAGGTAAATGCATCCCAAGTACAGATTTCCTCGACTGAGAGCCAGGTGCAGGCTTGATATCCGATTGCTTGGGTGTTTCAGGCGGTGTACCTTTAGACTGGGTTGAAGTTGACGACGTACGTCGGAAGAAGGGGATTGACGATGGAGTGAGCCTCTTGGCTGCAGGTTTGTTCGTTGCGAGATACTGCGATTCTTCGGATTCATGTCTATTCAGGCCAGGAGAGGGCAACTCGCTTTGGTGTATCTCTGACCAAGGAGTTTGAGGGCTGCGAGGAAGTTCTTCATTCGAGACCGCAGGGGAAGAGCTTGCTTTGAGGTTGAGAGCCGAGGAGAAAGACCATTTCTTGTTCATCTTTGGAGGTGGTATGACAGGAGAGGTCGTCGTTTCGGGAGGGGAATAGGTAGGAGTTACATGTTGCGCTGGAGGCGAGAGGAGAGGCGAAGTAGAAGCAGAAGGTTCTTCTCTCATAGGGACATAGCTAACCACGTTATTCATTCCCTGCCGCATCGATATATAGCTCTTGGGCAGAGGAGGTACAGGTGGAACTGGTACATCTCGATCTTGATCCGATGACTCGCCAACTGTGATGCTGGGAGTCGATACATCACTGCCACCGCTAGCCCGTCTAGCTTTGGCTGAAGGTACATCGCTGAGAGAAGGAGTAGTCGAGGTTGTAGGTAATGAGTGAGAGTCGCGGGATGTTGGAGTACCGATGAAGCTAGCTGAGGATGATGATTCTCGCTTGGCGGTTTTCGCTTTTGGAATGGGCACAGCAGGCAGTTCTTCACCAATGTCAATCCAGTTGTTAAGCGGCGATTCGGAATCTTTGAGGCTTCCATTGCTCAATCTGGATGTTACCTTTTTATACTTAGTACTGGGTGGTGTACCAGGTCTTGAGGCTACAGGAGTTTTCACTTTCGGTTTTGATTTACCAGGTGTGGTTGAAATACCATCTAATTTTCTCATCGCTTCTTCGGTATGCGCGTCAAGTCTGGGATTCGACGTCGCAGATCGTATACGTTGAGAATCCGATCTTTGAATCGACTTCTGACCAAAATGTGAAGTCGTACCGGAAGCGCTAGAAGGAGGTGTACTGGAAGAAGCGAAATTGTTGACTGAACCTGAACCTTTGAGGATCTGATTGATGGAAGCGGTAGAGGGACTAGGCGGCAGATGAGAGAAATCTTTGGGAGCGAACTGTTTCAGTATGTCATGAGAGCTATGTCGAGACTGATTTGGCGGTGTCTTCCTGCTATCCCTCGAGGTACGATGAGCGAAAGTCTGAGAATCAGCAGATGTGGGGGGTTGAGGTAGGTTTGCTCGATTGCCGAAAATTTGCGAATCAGCTGAAGCGGGAGGTTGAGATGGATATGTACTCGCTGCCGCAGCATTAGCAGCAGCGGCAGCTCGTTCCCTTTCTTGTCTTCTAGCATATATTCTAGCTCTAGCGCTGTTTGGTGAGATGGGTGATTCTGGTATATGCATCTGGTTGAGACCTCGTACCGGCGATTCCGGTACCAAAGCATGGACTGGTTCAGAGGGTGCAGTGGTAGAGGGTTTGGTTTCCGGCATAGATAATGAGGCTGTTAGAGCTGCTTCCATCGAAGTGTCGAAGTTGAAGTCCGCCAAGGTGTTGAGAGAGAACATGGGATTTTCTTTCTTGGTACTCGGTGGGGCAGTAGCTGATTCTTTGTGCCTATCTCTTGCCGGCGATTTGCTAGGTAATCGAGGCGGAGTTTGCGTCTGTGACATCGAATGAGGTCTTACTTTTGCTTCACCTTCAAACCCTAATCCAACACCTTCTTGACCTTGCATCCATTCATCCATTGTCGGCTGAGGTAGAGGTGGGGTACTACCTAGATTGAAAGGCATACTAGGTGTACGTAGATGTTGATGTTGTGTTGAAGCTCCCCAACGAGGAGTAGCGAGTTCTCCTACACCGATGAGTGCTTTACGGTCAATATTCGAGGGGTCGGGTTGTTCAGGACTGGCCGTTGTCAGGGGGGAAGAAGGTTTGAGATAGTATGAATCGATTCTGATTCAATCAGCTTGTTGTCTACCTCGGTGTCAACTCACGAAATACGCGCATCATTATCATCTACTGTCAGAGTTGACTGTCTCGAGTTCGGAGCTTGAGGGATGATAGGTGCCGTATAAGCAGAAGGTGCGAGAGGTGCTTGTGTAGGAGGGTGTGGGAGTGGTCGAGAGGTCCGGCGTACCTATATCGGGTCAGCTACATGTCAACGAGAGTTGTACTAACAGGTTCAGTGACCACTCTCCGACTTTCAGGTGAAGGTCCAAGTCCCATTCCCAATCCACCGTACCTATCATCCGTCCTCGGACTAAGGTCTAATGCAGCAGGTGCAGGTGCTCTTCTCCCTTTCAGCGTGGAAGTAAAAGAGGAGTTTGACGTTGAGGTGGTCAGACGTTCTCTCGAGGGAGGATGCTGCAGCGTATGAGCTGGGGAGAGAGACGGAGGCAAGGTGGAGTATGGATTGTTGGGATTCGGATTTTGTTGAGTGGTCCATGGTGTATAGGCAGGTTGAAGACTGTAATCTGGATATCCTTGTCCCGGCTGTGAAGTCTGCCTATAACGTGGTGAGGACGGACCTGGCTCGGCAGGTTGGGAGTTCATTGTGACTAAGTACGCTGGTAAGTACAGAGTATTTGGGTCGAGAAGTAAACACAGAGTATATCTGCTCACCTTGGAAACTGAAAAGTCACCGCTTCACATTCACAATCACGGTCACATTCACCTGTGCGCCTGTGAAGGTGAATTCATTGATTGAACGTGGGTCATGCAGGTATGGAGATCTAAGTGACGGTGGGCAAGATGATCAAGATGGGCGGGTACTGAGGGGCAGCTGTGGTTTTGATCAAATTTGATACAGTGAGGTAGGTTTGAGTGAGAGTGGGAGTGACAGTCCAACGATTCAACATCCCAACTGAACGGTCAATGCGGAGTGCTCGTACAACCTTGTACCGACAATCAGGATAAATACCACTCGTGGCACTGCTATTTCGGCTCATTCCCTCTTTTAAATCGCGGTATGCATCTATGCACAAGCATATCATCATGCATGAACACCCCATCGATACCAGCACAAGCATGCATATCATCACATTACATGTTACATGTGAAGAGACCTCTGATGATGAATCGAGAGAGAAATCAATCCCGAGATGGGGCCAAGCAGAGTCGTCGTACGCGATGTCTGAACATGCTGTGCGAGTCAGTTACGTAACATCGGAAATCAGCAGATGGCAGAGGGGAATATCATCCCAACTCCAGACTGGCTACCACACTATTCCATGAGGGTAGAAAGGATATCAATGCATCATCTGGTGATCGATCCCAATGTTGACCAGCCAATTCGATAAGATACTTGACTACAGCCCAGTAGATCTATGTCCATCTACATATGGGAGACGATCGCTTATCACGTGACTCTCGATGACCACGCGAGTCCATCCTAAGCTTGGACGCGTTCTCGATACTGTGATATTCGTCGTAAGAACGAACAAAAAGATATAGGTATCATTCTTGGATGCTATTTCCTCACCGTCGTAACCTATAACAGCACCGCAGAGAAAGTTTCCACAAGATGTCCGAGCGGATGAAGAGAGAGCTCGAAGAGAAACGAGCCAGAGTAGCTGAGCTGCGAAGAGCGAGAGAGGAAAGGAAAGCTCAGTTGGCTCAAGCTAGTTCTCCAGGGACTGTAGAGGTATGTCGAGGAGATTCAATGATCCATCTCCCTGTATCATATTGAGATATGGCGTTTCAGTATGAACAACTGAATCATCGACTCTGATTTATGGCGTGGACTAACATATACTACCTCTTTGTAGCCACTCACAACTTCTCGAAAAGATGTCAACGACCTAGTCGATTCTTTACTCGCCAGACCCTCGACTCCCATCGCAGTACCCAGGCAGTCTTCATATGTCTCTGCTTCGTCTCAGGCAACTCCAAGTAGGAGAGCTACCCGAGCCACCCCCGAGGAAAGCTTGCCAGGTACGCCAGGAGGAAGAGCGAGTAGGTTGAGTAATGAAGGAAGTATAGGTAGAGCTAGTGTGACAGGTGCTATCACACCGAGCCAAGGGGTGGTCGATCGGTGGGCTTAATTAACAGTGAGATTGACAAGTCGAGACAGCTTATGATTTTGTTTTAGTGACATGATGGGATCACCTTTCCCAGCTGTAGCGGTAGATATGGTTGACATGCAGCAGGAGTTATATGAATTACCATCGAAAGTGAGTCTGATCTACCTCCCTACATCATTTCTTACTAAGCTCCTTGAATTGATTGTGTTTGGTATCTGACTTCACTATTGGTTATAATGATAGGTTGTAAAGCCAGTAACATATTCCAAAGCTATCCAAACATCCGTGACCATATCCACCTCCACATCCGATTTAGAGTCAGAGGACGAATCAGGGGATGAGAGCGGTACGACCCGTCGGCGAAGGAGGAGAGCAGACGGTGAGAGCGGTAGAGAGACGGAAGAAGAGATGCGAAAGAGGATATTGCAAGAGCTGGAAGAGGAGAGAAAGGCCCTGGAGAGGGAGTTGAAGGAATTGAAAGAAAAGGGAGATGAGATGAAATTGAATGGTAAGTCTACCAATATATTCTACAGTCTGCCGACCATTCAATAAGTACTGATATGATACACCCCTATGGTATAGCTCTATCGGACGAGCAAAGACAAGCTATCTTCGCAGCTCCGGATTTCAGCGCTTTCATAGAGGAATCTACCAAGATTGTTCAGAGAGCTTTGAGTGATGGTTATGACTATATCAGGGATTACACAATTGGTATAGATGGTGCATTGTGAGTTGATCTGATGCGGCCACCTCTTTCAGGTCAAAAGTCAGCTCATCGTGAATGATAGTGACGAGTCCGAAGGCAAGAAAGTGGAATTGTTTTGTGCTTTCTCAGATGACAGATGGACAAAAGGTAGATCAGTAACGGATCTAGATTGGTCGCCCAAAGTGAGCTTTTTGTCACTGCATAATGCTTGAAAGATCTAAGCTGATACAAATTCCCGTTAATCCAGTTCCCCGAATTAGTGGCTGCGTCATATAACAAAAATCCTACCGCTGTCAATGATCCGGATGGTATAGTAGCAGTATGGAATTTGCATTTACTGGAACGACCTGAATTTGTCTTCCACTCCCCTGTCAGTTCAACACGATGCGATCGACGGGATAGCAACTGATCCAGCTTGCCTTAGTCCGATGTACTTTCCGTCACTTTCTCCCCATATCACCCTACTCTCATATTCGGCGGTTCATACTCCGGTCAAGTGTTACTATGGGATACAAGAGCCAAGCACCTGCCAGTACTGAAAACTCCCTTATCATCGAACGGACATACCTATCCGATATACGGGATGAAAATGGTCGGCACTCAGAATGCCAATAATCTGATATCAACAAGCACGGATGGTTTGGTATGTAGTTGGCTAACCGATATGCTGGCTCAGCCGCAGGTGAGTCACACAGTGATTAGGGGAGGTATTTGTTTGACAATAGAGCTGATATCTGTTATCAACTTCATAGGAAACACTCCCACTTACTGTCCCATCACATAACAAGACCGATGAAGTGTCAATAACATGCCTTGATTTCCCCGACAACGAAACATCTACATTCTGGATAGGGACAGAGGAAGGATCGATCTATCAGGCTAATCGATATGATCGGGCTTCATCAAAGGCAGGACTCAATACCGATGATGTCTATCGTGGACATGCTGCTCCAATCACCGGAATCGATTTTCACCCCAGTTCAGGATCGATCGATTTCTCAGATCTGTTTTTATCTTCTTCGGTAGATTGGACAGTCAAATTATGGAGAACCAAAGGTTCTTCTACTACTTCTTCAACATCCAATACGACAACAAGTAAAAACACGAAAGGAGATACGAGTCTGGGTTTGGGAATTGGATCGTTACATTCATTTGAAGAAGCTGATGATTATGTGTTCGACGTTAAATGGCATCCTAATCATCCAGCAATGTTCGGTGTTGTCGATGGAAATGGGAAATTCGATTTATGGAACTTGAATCAAGATGTTGAAGTTCCAATGGTCTCCACGAAAGTATCGAATGAGGCTATCAATAAATTATCATTTGATAAATCCCCTCTATTGTCGAAGAAGGTGGGATTAGGTTCATCAAATGGGAAGTTATATGTATATGACATGTCAGAGAAATTGGTTCAACCTAGAGATAACGAATGGGTAGAATTACAGAAGACCATCCAGAGGTTGGTGGCTTCAAGGGAAAGTAGGGATAGTAATAGTACTTTGAATAATAATCATTTTGATTTGACTGATGCGACGAGGAGATATAGATAGATTAGATTGAGTAGGTGAGGTGTATTTTAACGATGTAATGAATTGTCACGAGTACATACATGACTGGTTATGATGAGGATATTTCGCTGGCGTTAGGGAGTTACCAGATACATATCGGATCATCCTGGTACTGAGAATGCTTGTAGCAGAACCGGACAGCTGGACAGCTGGAATCGACTGTACACCTCGGCATAAATCTCGCCGAAGGAGGGAGAGAGAGGGAGAGCAGGAATGTGTCTGGACGCGTATGTCCCAGTCTCATGTTCCGGAGTTACGTCACTGCCCTGATCGATTGGGATGCATATGGTCCGTGCGACCGAGTGAGCGTGAAATTGTAACGCGTCGAGAGGTTTTTTTGAGCGTGCATGTAAGCTAATCGTGGAAAAAGGATAGAGAGAGACTCATACTTGAACAGTGCTCGTATAGCACTGCTGGACCTATCCGAGCCACTGACATAAGTGCACACACCACTCACACATAATCAAGGTTGACTGGATTCTCGATAACCCATGCTCGGGACATAGACAATAGCAATCAAGCTTCTTCGCGTCTGACTTTTCACTTCAGCGGATTCCTTGATCCACCCATCCTACTTTTCATACAGGTTTCATCACTTTATAACACACTCGTATATCGTATACATACACGACATCATAATTGTTTGTACTCCCTCGCAACGCCTGTACCATACTTTCGAAAACCATCGACCGTCCCACGACAAGGATATCACCCTTCGATTCCTATCACCATATCCCATTCTTTCCACAAGATCAGTCACCCACCATGACCGTGACAAGCAGGAAACACGCTCTGCATCTTGCTCTGCCACCTAGGATAGCCATGACACGGTGAGTCGTTTTTCACTCTGGCTTGTACTCGTCGAATGTAGGATATAAACAACTGACTCCTGTATGAATAGCACGGACTCGGATGATTCAGCTCCTTCGACGCCTGGACCACATACACCATTACCCCATGAGTCTCTTGGGGTGAGTACAGGCCTATTAACAATGATCGATGATCCATATCGCTGACAGCGATGTTGTATGCAGTACTTCAACGCTCCTCTGATCTCCTGCGATACAATGAACCTGGATGAAACGAGCTCAATAGGCTTAGGAACAAAAAGAGGTAGAGATGAGGAAGATGAGAGATACGTCGAACCTGAGTGGACAGAAGAGGAGATCGACGTGATACAATCTGTAAGTTTTACTAGATGTCGTGTCGTTTCATGGCTAATGATATCTGTACAGACTCTCATTCACCCATTTCGACCAGTTTCTACATCCTATCCACCTGGTGCATTACCACCACCGAAAGTGTTAGACGAATTGACCAATCAAATCCTCAATTACGCTTTCCGACATTCCTGCTCGTCCTCAAGTCCTGATGGGGTCGACCCATCCTCAAGCCCGAAGAGAGGATTGTCAGAGAAGAAATGGAAACATTCGTGGGATGCAACACATAAAAAGTTGTTTGAGATAGCTTTGAACGAAAGTAAATCAGCATTTGGATTTGATAATATCGAGGAAAAGAAGAAATTGACCAGGGAAGAGAGGATAAATCATACTAACCATAGACCAGGTCTAAGGAGAGTAGATAGTATGGATTTTCTTAATCAGCAGGATGATGAGGATGTGGATGAGAATGAACAGAAGAAATCTGATAATGTTGGAAGAGCAATAAGGTGAGTTACTCGTCTCATCATTTTGTTCACGGGAGTCAACTCATGCATGCGAATATATCTAGACTATCGACGTCGTTGCAAAACAGCGCGAAACAAGAGCCATTGCTACTATCCTTGACCAGATCAACTTCAGGTAAGTTGACAAGAGATCTCTCGTTCCGTACTCGTACTCGAACGAAGTCTCGCTGATAAATTTCGCAGTTGGATCAGGACTTCTCGCAGACTCTCCCCTATACCCAGCTGGACCTTCTATAACTCCTGCTCCTCCCATTGCAGCGATCACCTTGACACCTGCTTCACCTACTGGTCCGACTCCCAAATCCCAAACATTACGACGTAAACCATCATTACGAAACTTGTCTGCTAAACCCTCAAGACCCATCAGTCTCCTGCAGAGAGGAAGGAGTTTCACAGCTGAAGATCTACGTGCGGAAGCTGAATCCAACCCTTCATCCGATGACAAATTACTTTCATCGTCAATTGGTAATGATACCGACAATCCAATCATCAGTCCAACGTCATCTGAAATGGTGACTTCACCAATTCCCATAACCTCCCAACCTCTACCACTACTGCGGACCTCAGCGTCGTCATCGACTGGGAGCTCAGCGAAGCTAACTAGGTCACACTCATCTTCTTCGACTTTATACCCTCAACCGCACGCTGTGCAAAAAGCATTCTTGCAAAATCCCAAACCTTCCACAAACGATCGATCACGGTTAGCATTACCCTTACCAATCATAGATGATCCGATACCCACTAAATCTTCTTCGTCGGGTGGATGGAGTGATAGTGAAGATGAGTCGATCAGCAAGAAACAACCTAGAAAAATCAAGAAATTGAAACAGGGCAAGAACAAATTAGAGCTTGGTGGTGGGATTAGGGCACCGGCGATAGTCAACCAACAGATGTTGTTACCTGAATTGACATCTTCGGGAGGTGGATTGGGTTTAAGAAGTCCTTTCGAAGAGAAGGAAGAACCTCAATTCGTGTAGAGTCATGATATTTGCATTTCTGTCAATTAAGTTTCCTGTTGATATCTCTTCTTCTCTATGTATTACCTCCTTTCTAGGTTCAGTTTAATCATTTCTATCAGTATATACCGTATAACACAAAGCATATAGTCTATTATAATTGCAGTAAAGAGAGTCAGGACGGCGTTTGTATATGTATATGTATGTGTAAATGTATCAAATTGCAGTGTAGTTAATTTGTATGAGGTCATTTCGTTACTACTCTACTGTACATCTGACGCGTATCTCAGTGACTGTGACTGTGACTGTGACTGTGTGACTGCCGGCAACTACGGATCACATTGTCACTGGCAAAAAATATCAACCAATGTTCAGGTGCTCATTTCGCATCTCTCACTTCTTACCAGGCTATGCTTCATCTTCTGTTCACCATTATCGTTTGACTCTGCTCATTCCAATATCTTCCCATCAATTATCTGCATTCTCAACCAAAATCGACATAACAACATCCCATCCCGCACAGACAAATCTCGATCGCACAATAACCAAATCCCCATTTAGATCTTTAAATCAAAGCCAAGAGAACCAAACAGATCTATCAAAAGCTGGCCAATTGGCCGGCTCATATTGGGGGAATAAGATCGTCAGAAGTCATACAAGATGACAGTGACAGGCGCACTATCAGCAGATGTAGCTCAGGGGACATATGTACCTCCTTTTCAATATGTTACTTCTTATGCTCAGGCTCCCGAAGTGACAGGTTCGATAACTAGTGAGTTAGGACATGTCGTCAAACGTAGTTTCAAGGCTGACTTCTGCGGGTCTTAGGTGCATTACCTGTAAGATTCAGATTATCTTATACAACCTCGCATGCTAATCAGGACATATAGGTTAATCCCACCGTCACCGCTTCTTCCGATGCTGCCTATGCGACGGCCTACCTTCAAGCTCACATGATGAGGTATGTCCGCTAACATGACATCTAAGCCAAGGCTGATTTTTTAATACTCCTACTACGCAGTTGGCCATCATACCGCTATGCCTATCTATTATGGTTCGTATTCATCGCTCTGGGAGGGATCTACGCTCTATCACACCATCTTAGATTATCGGGCGGTTCGTTAGGTGCGGGGTTCAAGAAATGGGGTATGAAGAGGAAACCTGTTGGTCGGAAGAGAGCAGGAGGTACAAGAGGGATGGCATTACCGAGTAATAGTGCATTGATTTCCATCGGGATCATGTCGATCGTCACGGTCGTCTTAGCATTAATCGGAGCAGATTACATCAACCCCAATTCGTCAACATTCAATTTCGGCGATTCATTTAGGAAAAGAGCTTCGATTGGATATACAATCAACAAAGCTTGGTGGACGACTGGATCAAGATTTGGATTTATGGCTTTCGCCCTGATACCATTAGTAGTCTTATTTGCATTGAAAGCTCCACCTTTAGCTATCTTCGCCATCAGGGGCTTCACACATCTCTATTCGGATAAATTGGCTCTGTTCCATCGAGCGGCAGCGTGGATCGTATGGGGTTTCACCACTGTACATGTGGTACTTTGGACGGTCCAATTGTTTCAAGATCAACAGGAAGGAAGAGCAGTCTGGTTCTTGATTTGGAATAGTTATAGGTTCATCTTTGGTTGTGTGGCTTATGCTGCTATGACTGCGGTCATGGTGTTGAGCTTGAAGCCGTTTAGAAAGAATTCATATGAGGTGAGTCAGTATTATCCTACAGTCTCACATCGTCGGCTAATGCATGTACTTCTGACTTCAGTTCTTCTACGCTGCTCATGTCGTCTTTGTCGTCCTCACCATTGTATGCTCAGCAATTCATCACCCGGTTTTGTGGTTCTGGATGGCAGGAGCGTTAGCCTTGTGGGGACTGGAGAGGACATATCGTTTCGTACGATTAGCCAAGATCAATGGGATGTTCGGGAGAAAAAAGAGAGGAAATC
Source organism: Kwoniella europaea PYCC6329 (assembly GCF_036810445.1). Lineage (NCBI taxonomy): Eukaryota > Fungi > Basidiomycota > Tremellomycetes > Tremellales > Cryptococcaceae > Kwoniella > Kwoniella europaea. The sequence continues at coordinate 5,407,145 of NC_089487.1, forward strand.
TCGAAGTCGTTGCTGGAAGACCGTACAAGGATGCTACGCAAAGCTATGGGATGCAAGAGCTCAAGAGAAGTAGTGATGACGATGCGCCGTATACCGACAAGACTCTCCCAAGATCACCGCAAGCTCAACAGGAGAATGAACATGAATTGAATGATTTTGGGAGATCGTCTAATTATGGGTACTACGACGAAGGATCGCTCCAACCTCTCGGATCGTATGAATCGCGATACGACCAGCCCCAGCACCAACGAACAGAATCTACAACCAGCATGATGCCTATACCTCGAAGTGGATCAACGGGTAACATGGCTATACCTCGAAGCGCTTCGATGGCAAGCATGAGACAGCCCTCTCCAGGGCCTAACATGCCTTCTTTTGTACCCGTTCCTATCCCAATCGGTTATGCTCAAGCTCAACTCTTACCCTCGCGCACAATCCGATTGACAATCAACGTTTCTCGACCGTTCAAATGGTCCCCTGGTCAAAGCGTGTTGCTATATCTTCCTGAATTATCTCGATTTCAGTCACACCCTTTCACAATAAGCAACAATGATCCCAATGAGATTGTTCTCCTCGTCAAAGCCAGGAAAGGTTTGACGAGAAAGCTTTTCGATCTGGTACGAGCGCGATCTCTAGCCGCTGTGGGAATCAACGATGTGAAAGATAAGAGGATATCATTGCAATCGATGAATCCGAGTGAGACCAAATCGGCACTGCAAGTGCCACCGATCTTCATCAAAGCGTGGGTAGATGGACCGATGGGATCTGCAGGACGGGTGAAATGGGATAATTACTCGACGGTTTTGATCATATGTGGAGGATCCGGTGTCAGTTTTGGTGCAGCGATATGCGATCACGTCTGTCGAAAGATCAACAATGGGATTGGAAAAACTAGAAGAGTCAGATTTTGCTGGGTGGTTAGAGAATTCGCTGAAATAGCATGGGTGGCAAGTCAATTGAGAAGATGTCAAAATCTGGTATCGGCCTCACAACTTGAAATCAGCATATTCGTGACGAAATCACATAAACCCAGTTATAGACCTCAACAGAGTGGAGATGAATTCGCACCTCCCAGACCTGGTTTCGTAGGTGGACCAACACATCAGAGAAGAGGATCAGCCGATTCTATCACCAGTCAATTGAGTGTCGATACCGATGCGGAACCTCAGATGGATTACGATGAAACGGTTGATAGTCACCTTTCATCCAATTATGCGGATATCATCGATTTGACAAATTACGAAGATGAAGAGGATGTGAATGATCCGGCTGAGAATATCTTATCTGAGAATCTACAGAAACAAGGTAAAATCAAACGAGCGAAAAGTAGAAAGGCGGCGAAGAGGAACACCAGAGGTAGTGGACCTCCTGCTGGATCACCGTTGTATCCACCTAATCGACAATCACAACATCAACAGCAATCATCTTACGATCGACCTATGCCCCGTCAAAATAGCTCTTATGGCGTGTACAACGATTATCAGGTTTCTCCGCAGAGATTATCAACTTCGTCATACGATGATCCCTATTCCCCTCGAAGGCCTTCAGGATACGATGATGGTAATTATCAAGCTGGGCAGAACAATCTATACGCCCCTCAACCTAATCAGTATCAATCTCATCCTCATTCTGCGCCTATGATGTTGTCCAGTACCAGTGGTTCAAACTATGATCGAAGACAATCTTTCAGGTCTTTGGCAGACTCGACATATAATCAGTATAACCCATTCAGTGGACCTGGTGGAGGAACTTACTCGATGGGACCATCACCTAGTCCGTCAATAATGAACTTTGATGATAATGCTTCTGTTGCTGGAGAATCCGTTAGAGATCTATTATCAAGAACGTCAAGAACCCAATCGATGGTTTTGTTAGAGGATCCAGATTACGCGGATAACAGCTCTATCTCGAATCCATATAATAACGATAATGATTATTCAAATGGGGGAATTCACCAGGATAAGAGGAAATCATATGAGAGTAAGAAAGATGGTGGATTATGGATCGACGAATCGGATTATGTAGCGATGGATATATTGACTGAATTGACAATCAAGGGTAAACCGAAATTGTCGGCAATGCTGGAAGAAGAGATCGAATTGAATCTGGGTAACATGATTGTTGCTAGTGAGTTTAAAACCTTTCTATCATTATTGTCAGTTGAATAAAGTATGATGACTGACTTGAGTTGGGGCCTTCTTACAGCCTGCGGTCCAGTAACTCTGAATACGGTAATAAGGAATTTGGTATCTAAGCATATCTCACCATCGAAAATTCGTAAAGGTGATAAATCAGGTCAAATCGATATATATAGTGAAGATTATGAAGCGTAGGAGCGGGCTATACGATACTTGGTTGGAAGGTGTTCTTCGTCTGGTTTCTGCGTCTGTACGACATTCTTATCATGTAGCTTCTTGTTAGCGTTTCATGGCTTGACTCGTTTTCGGTCTCTTGATGATTCACGAAATATACGAAAGAGGGACATTATCCATTATCCATATTTACGATACGACATAAATGCATGAATTTTTCATATCTCTTTCATATCCTATTAAGGATCCATCATAACAGTATACAACAAAAGACGAACCAATTTCGATAAAAAAAACACAATTATTATATTCGAATATCCCACAAGTCATGTACCAAAGCACAAATTACTCAACGTATCATTAAGATCATTTCTTCTTGGATCTCGTTCCATTTGAAGGTGAATAAGAGAATGGGACTGGCTCTTCGCCATCGTAAAATACAGCATTGACTACTACTCTTGTTCTCTTCAGATTATCGATCGGTCGATGAGCATCGTGCAAATTCCCATGGTGGTCCAGCTCAACCTAAATAGAGATGATCAGTCAGTTTCGCACTCTAGTACTGGGACCCGGTTTTTGCACTCACTTTAGCCCGAAGACAACTTTTCACCTCTGTGACGGCTTCTGATTCCTCTCTACTATTTCTCGATGAAGGTCTAGCTGAACCATCATCTCTGATCACCGTCAAACCCTTATCGAAAGAGACAAACTTGGGTTTCTTATCATCTTCATTCGATTTAAACTTCTTCAAAGGTCTCTGTATTTGAGGAGTTTCGAAATCGCTTTCATCACCTGGATGTCTATGCTGAACCAGCTTTTCGACAATAGGTTTTTCAGCTTCTTCATCTTCCTGTTGACCTTTTCGCCTTTTAGCTCTAGCTTCTCTGGCATTCTTCTTTTCCTCTTCATTTCGCTCCGCTGTAGTCCTAATCTTAGAAGTAGGACTAGGAGGTCTATGTCCACTCTGTCGAATGATTTGACGGTCGATGGCGCAATGATATACTTGGTTCCGTACGGTGTTACGATGCGTTGTTGTCTTGAGTTCCTTCTCAGACATGAGAGGAGGTCCAGCAGTAGGTGTTGATGTTGATTTGGGTTTAGATTTGGAAGAAACAGGTACGATGGTAGCAACCGCTTGTGGCTGAGAGATCTTACGCGGGCGTCCTACAGGTCTCTTCTTTTTCTTGGGAGATGGCGACTTTACAGGAGACGAAGGTGGCTTGGCTAACTGCACCGAAACTTCTTCATGATCCGCGCTTGATCCTCTAATCGGTTGGGTTGGACTCGAGGCCGACGACAAGGATGCTGTCGAAGTGGCTTCAGCTGTTGCGTGACGGGTAGCAGTAGCTGGAGGACCTTCAGACACCGGCGCAGGAACAGCTGCTACATCGTGAATAGGTGCTGAAGACCAAGTCGAAGGTGTCGACACAGTGACCATACGAGGCGTACCGAATCTCATGGGCGTGCCAAGCTTTTCAACCATCAGTAAAAAGTTCTAATAAAGGGAATTGGGAACTCACCTTCCTAGGAGTGCCTCTATCTAACAAGGTCTTTTTCAACAAACCGGCTTTAGCAGGCGAGCGGAAAGCTGGTCTGCCCATGACCTGCGTGTCTCCGGCTATACCTACAGAGAATATTGGGGCTGCCTGTAGAGGGATTGGCTGATGATTTGGGTGGAAATGAAGATTTCGGGATGGTAGACCAAGGGCAGGCCGAGTCGGCGCAGCTGTGTGGAATCGAGACGCGGGTGTGATTGAAGAGGAAGTGACAGCAGTGTTGACATTTGTAGGCCTTGCCAGGGAAGTCACGGGTGCAGGTCTTTTCAAGGGGATGGAAGATGAAGTTGATGGCCTCAGAGGATTTGTTGTCTTGTCAGCTGGTTTATTGGTCGGCTTGGAGATAGCTGGAAGGGTTTTCTTGGCCGCGAGTGCTGGACGGGACAAAATTTTGGTAGTTGGCAGACTTTTGGTAGTCGAGGACGCGAGGGGTACGACAGTGTGTTTCTTCTGTACAGGTGCAGCCGCTTTCGAGACCGTCGACGTTTTTGCCGGTGCTGCTACAGACCTAGATTGCTGAGGGAAAGCTGTTGCTCGGGCTGTCGATGAAGAAGAGGTGGACGAGGAAGCCTTCAACGCAGTTGACGAGGACGAACTGCTTGAAGATGACGAAGAAACTGATCGCTGAGGGGGACCTAAAGCTCCTATCTTGCTTGAATAGGCGGTGTCAAGCTGATTACGGATTGCCATAGCTCGTGAAGCGGATTTAGTGGGTAACGTAGCATTTTTCAAGGGTTTGGCCGAAGTCGCTTCTTTGAGCAATTTGGCACCTCTTTCCACCAATGCGGGAGGGGGTAAAGGAGTGGATCTACTCGGAGTAGAAGTGAATGCCACGGTGCGAGTAGGTTCAGAGACCGTCTGCAGACTGATTGGACTATGTGTCTGACTTAGTCGTATCTTGTCCTCGAATGGTTCCAAGACCGGTATGATAGGTGGAGGTGACAGATTTCGACAAGGAGAACCTACTTCGGCTCGAATAGAGGTGAAATGATGGGACGATAGTACTGGTATGACCACCGGGCCAGCTCTTGCAATGGGTAGAGGCGAATCCATATTGGAGGACATATCGCCGTCAGGCAATAAATCCGAGTTTGGACTTTCTACAGCTTCCTTTTCATCGCCATCATCGTGGTGATTGGGTGCTATCGATTGACTATCTTCGAAACCGGTTTCCGGGTCGGAGAAATCAGATAATCGCAATCCACCCATGTCGAGTTGTGTGGCTTCTGCAAGGGGGGATGGTCAGCTGGACTGTACCGCCAATACGCAATCACTCACCATCTTCTGATCCATCTGAGTCATCGTTCTGCCCCATGGTTACGACGTCCTCCGACCTTGCTGCCTCATCTGTGTGCGATTCCGGTGTTTCCACAGGCATGTTCTCTTTATCGCTTCCAGCTGAATCACTTTGGGAATGTATGGAACTTGAGGGCGGCTGAGGAGAAGAAAGATTGAATGCGGCGAAGTCGAGTGTCAGATCGGAGGCATCTTGAGCTTTGGTTGGCGTGGAGCATGAGCATGTCTGCTGCTTTAAAGGTGATGAGGATGGGGTTGAGGTCATATCAGAGTCATTGTTATCTGGTCGTACTTGTCGTTCAGTTAAAACGGATCGTGTGACTGGGTTAAGCTTTGTCATAGGCGATAGTAACAATGTCTTCCGCCTCATGAATTCCCTTGAATCTCTTTTCCTCACTCGATGGATAATTGGTGAAGGCGAGGCCGAGGTCGACGCTGATAATTTGGCGATAAGACTGAGCTCATCAGGTCGATGATCACCCAAGAATACACCTTGATCATCATCTGAAGTATCCTCTTCATCGTCGGCTTCTATCCCGGTGACATCGATATTACTTGATGAGAATTCGCATGGGTCGGCAAGTGGTATAGGGGGTGGCTTGGGAGATGCAGACAGCATGGTGATGGGTCTGTCCGAGATATGGATATGTGATATGTCAGGAATGAGGGATGCTGATGATGATAACGGTTGTCAAGAAGTGTCATGTCTGTTGGAGGAGTGAGTGTTTGTGTGGTTTGTTTATACCTGACCCATATTCTAATTACGTAATTTGGGGTGCGAGGGCGACCACGTGACTAGTACTATGTTGTTGCCACCCAATTGACGAAGGATCTGATCCTTTTGTGTCGCAACCGTTATCTCTTCGAGGTCATTCAATGCATATGCCTACCTAACCGTTCACAACATAAAGCTCTGTCCAAGCAATTTCAGGCCGCCAAGTCTGTCTCTCAGTAACATCGGATCTAAACGCTCTCGTAGGACCAGGATCACAGGGAAGCTTCGCTCAACATGTCGTATTTCATGACCCAGTGAGTCTTTCTCGCGTCTTATTTGCTTGCAACATCCATTTTATATCTACCTCAATTCCCCCGGAGCTTTACTGACCACACCTTCATCCTTACAATCACTGCTCAACCTTTGCTCTTGCCATCCTCCAACTCCCCTTATCCTATTAACAAACCCTAAAAACGCACCTGCAGCTTGCATTCCGGCTGGCATGTCGACCAAGCGATTCTCGTGGAGGAAGACCGTGTGGTGTGTATACGGTTCGGTCACGATCATGACCAAGAATGTATGGCGTTAGATGAGACTCTGTACGGTGTGTCAGAGAAAGTGCAGAATTTCGCAGTCATCTACCTGGTGGATATAACTGAAGTACCCGATTTCAACAAGATGTACGAGTTGTACGATAATTGCTCGTTGATGTTCTTCTATCGGTGAGCTTGCGATCACTGGGATAGAGTCGAATATCGAGCTGACGGATGGATTTCGCGCTTTGTATAGAAACAAGCACATCATGATCGATTTGGGTACGGGTGATAACAACAAGATGTAAGTGAATCTTGTTGGGGTATTTTCTGTCTATAATTCGGATGAGACCTAGCTTACATCTTCGTCTCGTCAGAAATTGGGCTATAACCGATAAACAGGAGGTGAGTCTACCCTTGTATTTTTGGATTATGTGATTGATCGTCGCTGACATGAAACGGCATCGTCGGTTTCTCCAGTTGATCGACATCATCGAGACTGTGTATAGAGGAGCTTCGAAAGGACGTGGTCTCGTAGTGTCACCTCGAGGTGAGTCAATGTTGGTAATTGACAAGAGATTCTACTAACTTCGAACCTCTTCCTCAGATTACTCGACTCGACAGAAAGGCCGATAGATTTGTTTCCAGGTAGATTTTTGGGTAATAATGTAGCATGTATCTCTCTTCGTTCATGAGCCTAGCGGCTACAGGAGGAATTGATCGTGTGAGGACAGTGAATGTGAAGCGGTTAGGGTACCATGAGGTTCAGATCGATTACTAAAGAGAGAGGAAGACGAGAGGGAATGCTATCAGGATATTTCATCCCGACTTCTGTCATACAAATGATGGTTCCTGGGATCCTTGTTTGCCCACACACAACAGATTGGTGTTGCATTTCTTTGTCGCTGTGTCGACACCGTTGGTGAAACGGTATCATGCATCGTTGCCATTGAGAAATCAACTTCTTCCAACGTTCGATGCGGCAAGGGTTCGACTCCCTTACGGTGTATATGCAAGGTAACATTCCTGTGACAGATTGAACAGTTTTTACTCCTCTCAAATCCTCCTACTTTCCAGTCTTTTTCAAGCGAACATGCTCATCGCTTGCAGATTCTAGTTGCATTCTAATTTCCCTAAATTTTGAAACAGCGTTCGTGCGAAAGGTGAAACACCGTTGGTGGAACGGTATCATGTAACATTCCCATTGTTACGTCACGGGTTCGACTCCCGTACGGTGTAGAGGCGAAATTGATACCAGGTTTCAACCTTTTTGGCCGTGGCCAGGTCAACAATTGCCTTTGAGAGGGTCTTTCTTCCCTTTCCAGGTGACTGCCGATGGGTGATATGGGCCAGTGAACAGATGTCTGACGTTCGTTGCTCCTGGTTGAGGTCAAGGCGCCCTTATTTGAGACCAAAACTGGCTAATGCAGCATTGATAGAACGGTTGCAGCCTGTGTGAAGCTCTCCTCCGTCCGGGCTAATTGCGAGCCACCGAAGAGGACAGCGAGGATTGGTAGTACGACGAGTTGTAGCACCTATCCGGAGATCGCCGCACGCGCCAATTCGAGTGGCAATTTTGAACCTAAATGCACCAAAGCGTTGATTTCTCTGAAAACAACGCAGAAAAGAGCAGAATCGACGATCCCAGATGCAACAAGAGGTTGAGGATGCATGGGACCTTAAAAAAATCAAAAACTATACACTAATAGGGAATCGAACCCTAGGCAACTGCTTTGTCGGTTTCAGCGAATTCGCTGGCCTTGGAAGGCGGTTATGTTACCATTACACCATTAGTGTGTTTTGGTGAAAGCCGTTCGGCTCAGGGTATATATGGCGTGCTACTTTCTGGCTGTGTAATTAGAAATGGTTCAAACCAGCTATCACAGAGTACACAATGATTGACCGACTGGAGGACCCGGAGTGTTGGGTGGTCGTGTGATAGTGGTACAGGTTGTGGACAAGTGGCACAAGCAGATTTCTGTATCGCACTCAAGTGCGTAGTCGAGACTGAGGAGTTAAGGTCCCTGCCGAATGGAGTAGGCATGGATTGTTATATTGATTCTCACCTGGATAGAGTATCATATCTTGCATATTATTACAGGGGCGTTAGCGCAGATTGTCTGTATGAATAATACCTTTTATTTCCGCTGTAATTTCTATCCCCTTCCATCACACGGCGTTGATCACAGTCCCGCGTTTCTTACATATCACTACCCATCTGTAGCAAAAGCTAATATTGGGGCGTGAGTCTTGAGTCTAGCCATTGTGAGCCCTCTGCTTTGGCTGGTGGTTGTATGACACCAATTCTACTTGTTAGGTTTCAACGTTGTGGGAGGCAGTCTATGTGATCTCTCGTAGGCTCTCGATCACACTGCGCCAGCCTGAGGGGGGCTTTTGTGCGACAGGTCGAGCGATAGGTTCCGCTGAACAAGACTGTGGTGCCTAACGAAATCTATCACTGATTTATTAATACCAAATCTTGAGGGGCAAAATACTTCTGAATCCACTCCAAAGATTTATCGGTGGAAAACGTTTCATTCAACATCACAGTTTGTCATACAGATGTACAACTTATGATCCAGCATGGCTTATCATTGATCGTTGGTCTCACTTCGGTCAATATTCAGATGTACGCGATCATATGAGCAGAAGGATCCCAAGGTAAGGGAATCAGGTCACTATGATCTGTGCCGTCAGTTTGGAATCCTATGGTCTCCCAATTTGCTCAGCCAGGGCGGACTCTACTTCAAAGACCTGACTCCATCCTTAAAAGTATCGCTGAAGGTAAGGCTTTGGTAGCTGGCAAAATGTGCATACACTTAGGTTTGACATCTCTCCATGAACGAACTTGTCGACGACGATCATTGATATTGGCGGCACAAGTTGATGTGGTAGGAAGCTGGAGACACATGATGACTGGTTCAAACAGGTATGTTAAATGCATGGTATCAACGATCTATAGCACTCAGTAAGGTTTGAGCATTCTCCTTGATCTCACGTCGAGGGTTCTCAGCCAACACTTGTACAGCTTGGACACCTGACCTTCGAGCGATGCGGAAACGATGCTTTCTGGAATGACATCGAAATTAGCAGGGTCCATTGCAGTTTTAGGATGTCACTTACTCATTTGACCTCCTCCAAAAGTCGCCAGCAACGTCAGGGCAATGACCGATTCACTCTGTAATATCATATATTGAGCGCCATCCACCAGCATCCGCACTAGAGCATCCACCACACGTTGGTCTGCCATAGGGTTCAGAGATTCCTTTGCTAAAGAGAGCGACTTGATGATGTTGACCAGAAGTCTCGTACATTCGAACCTCAATGCTGGGTCTTCCGCACGTTTGATCAGATCAAGGAGAGGGTCGAGTGGTTGAGGAAGAAAACGCTGAGAGTTTTTGACTAATCGGGATTAGCAGGGACCGTGACCTGATGTCAACTCACTATCATTTCGACATAGGTTTTTCAATATCACGGCAACTCCACCTTGAACAGAACCCAACAGGTCTTTCTCCTGGGACCATACCTTCATCTCTGTAAGTCTTTCTATCACTCCCGCTTCGCCCAGAATTGTCTTCGTCTCGATAGGTACCGAAAAATTCCTCACTAAGCCTATAACGGCATGTTGAGTTGTAGCGGGGGTAGACGGGGAAAGAAGGGGTAGTATGACCGGTAAAAGGGAAGAATCACCCTCAATTAGTAGCCTGGCAGAGGAAGCTGAATGTGAGCTTGGTCCTTCTTGATACTGAACTCACCATCTTTGATACTGTTACCAAAGCTCAGCAATGCACAGTTTACTAAATCAGATCGGTCTTTTATCGCCAGCCACGACCGCATTCTTTGCCAAAATGGCGAGGTTGACGGTATTTCGGAACTAAGGCTGACCAACACGCGTATGACTGCTGCTTTGGCACTTGCCAGAGATTTGGTACGATTAGGAGTCTCGTCTTCATCGCTTTCTTCGTCCTCATCCTCTGCTTCTTCTTCCGTTTCGTCCGGGACTTCAGCCTTCTCGACGAATTCTAGCAGATTAACTGGTTGAGGTAGGATTTGCTGACGCAGCGGACCTTCTGGTGTCAAGATGGCTTCTAAGATATCACCAGCGCTGGTGATGATATGGAGATGAGTGTCGATATCGGATGAGGTGGAAGAAAAGGGCAGGATGAAGATATCTAAAGTGGAATGATCAAGCGACGAAGGGGGTTCCACAAGCACGATGGAAAGTATCGACCAGGACCACCGTATAATTGTGACTGTTGCGTCTGATGGATCCGACTCATAGAACGTTTTGGTACAGCGTCGGGCGAATTCGACAAGTGTCCGTAAATGTAAATCTTGCTTTAAGGCGGATATGACAGCGGCTACCAGATCAGCTATTGTCTGGTACTGAGCGGACTCACCATGCTTCTCTACGACCAAGTTATGTATTGAGGCTGTCAGAGACAGTGTTGATGATCCTGGCTCCTGCTGGGCTTGCAAATCAAAAGCCCTTGTCGATAGCACATGATCTATGTAGCCGGCACCAATCAGACGCTCTCGGTTTTCATCTGAGAGCTTTGATGGTTAGCTGTCGTCGAGGTTTTAAAGTGCTTGAGAGGGGATAGCAGGGCTTTATGCTTGGACCGAGTGTGTAAAAAGAACGCAAGGGCTGATCAGATATAGATTTTAGACTCACCACAACCAATGACTAAATTTGCTGCTACTCTGCCCACTTGTCTCAACACTTCCTCATCATGGCTCTTAAGCAGTCCTACCAGTATCTGAGGGAGATTTGTCTGACCCAATGGTACTCTCGTGGAGGCTGAGCATTAGCTGCAGTTGCTCAAGTATACCACTCACCATCTCTCAAAACGACGGCAAGCTGATCCAGAACCGAGAGCAATTCAGCTTGACCGTTGTCCTTGTCTGCCAGTACACGAAGTCGTTCCACCAAGTCGGTGACACGCTGCTGAGACCGATTGCCCTGGTCGTCTATCTGTGCCATACCGACCTAGTAGAGGATGTTTGAACGATGTTTATGCTTGTATCCGATTGTTCTTTTAAAGTAGAAGAACACGAAGATGATTGAAATCGGTTATCCTCCAGTGCGAGCGTCAAAACAAATCAATTTTGGGATGATCCTTACGTAACGGGCACTCTGGCATAGACGCAATCATGTATGTATATGCAGGTAGGTAGGTGTTTACGGGCACTTGCATAGGACCCGGGATGTATATGTGGTTGAAGATGTGAAATCTAGCTCGAGGAGGGATGAGTGTTGAAAGGAGGAACAGTGATGGGGGATGTCATCAAGTGTCCCTCACATGAGAGGGTATTCATCATCATACTCCCATGATCACAATGAAAAGTGCGTAGAAAGAATAAGCATTATGCGTATGCATTTGTATACTATGATAGCTGTATATAAAACACGATATCTAATGAGAGGAAAATCTACAAATCGAAATCAGCCCAAACTGCTATAACCACCTCTTCCACCGCTGCTTCCACGCAGACCAGCGAACAGATGTGAAAACAGATCCTGCAGCAACACCGGCACTTCCCTCCAGAAATCTCGATGGGGTATCAGATCCCACCCTCTCGCTGAATATTGTTGATGATTGTAGAATATACCTAGATCATGAATTTAGCCTTTGACCTCGTACTGTACTACGACCGCATGCTCACCAATAGCGAAGTAAGCTATCAATCCTATTATACTCAACCAGAAGACAAACTTGATGAATCCCCAGAACCCTATTCCACTGCCGGATGAACCGTCACTTGGTGCACTGGGCGAGTCTGATGATCTCGGACAAGCATCAGGTGTAGCCCATTCTAACGATACTAGGCCAGAGGTATATGAGACGAATGTGGGATTCGGCGCTGTATCGGATTGAGAACATAGTAAAGTCAAATTGAGATGTTGTTGTACCCTAAGCAATAATGGTCAGCTTGCGTTCCTGATTCAAAGATGAAGTGCTCACCCTGCATAATCTCCACCTTGAACATATACCTTCAAACCCTGTTCACCTTTCTTGCCCATGGGTGTGGTGAATACGTCTTCCTCGGGTATGTCCACTGGCCAGATAGGTATCACAGCTGTTACTCTGTCTGGGTCTGAAGCGGAAGGTTTGTGATTGAGCAACGTCAAGCACACTCGGGTATTGGGTGGGCACTACGTCTGCAGTGAGCTTATAGCTATGTATTGCTCTGCCCTTCCTCTACTCACCTGGTCCTCATCCGCTACACCGTCTTCCCTCCCTATACCCTCTGGACTGCACAGCTCCATCCTCACCTTTGCTTCGGAAGTGGTAGGCGGTGTCGGGGTGTCTTTGCTTACTTGTCGGAGCCCTCTGAGGGGTGACAGGTCATAAGGTATCGAAGAAGCGGTGAGCGAGCATTGGAAGGAGGCAACGAAGGGGAGAAGGAGGATAGACGAGAGAAGGTTTATTGTCCCACGCATGCTTAGTTGTCGAAGAGTGTATGGTCAGTCAGTTCGCAGCTAGTTGTGATTCAGCTCCAGTCGACGTATGTGTCTATGATGCTTGAGCTATGCGATTTGCCGTGAAGGATGTATAGATAAGAGATGGAGGGATGAGAGTAAGTGTGCCCAGATCAGGTTATGTCATCACGCAACAATCACAGTCAAACTACCCTTAAAACATTCATCCATACCACAGATCATTCATCTTCATCAATCGTCCATCCACTCTGTGCGTCTTTGGCATACCCTTTTGCACAGCGCACTCGAAAGCAGTTCACTCAAGCTCCCATATCGCGTACTCGAGCATACACCGGAATGACCATCTCGACCAACGATCAGCCGGAAGCCGGACCATCATCCTCTGGATTGACACCAGGACCTTCACCTTATCATGAATCATCCCAATTCCGACATTGGAGATACTCACCTTCATCTCTTCAGTCCATAAGAGAAGAGCTGAATGGGAAGTCCGTAGAGATAGTAGCTAGAAATACGGAATTGGAAAAGGTAAACTCCATCCCGTCTCGTTTAGATATCGGTAATCTCAGCTGATATACAAACGTCTCCAGGAAGCTCAAATATCACTTGGTCATTCTTACACCGACCCACCACCTCCTACAGCATATCTAACGGTCTCAGATGAATTGCTCCTACTCCGCTTCTACTGTTCACAAATCACTCAAATCTGTAGACGTGGATTTGGCTTACCGGACGTGGTGGAATCAACGGCGATAAGTTATCTCAAGAGGTTTTATCTCAAGAATAGTGTGATGGAATGGCACCCAAAGAATATCATGTGAGCGATTAGACTTGTTCATTTTGAATCCAGCGCTAACGTAAGATCGCACCCAGGCCAACATGTCTATTCTTAGCTGCGAAGACGACCAATTATCCCATTCTGATGGATCAGTTCATCTCCAAGTTCTCCAAATTATCACCCGACGATATCTTAGATACAGAATTCTTAGTAGCCCAGTCATTAGGATTCGAGTTCTGGGTTAGATCGCCCGAGAAAGCTCTAAGAGGGTGGAGTCTGGATCTGCAGGTGAGTGGACGACTCGTATATTCTCTGTCGTTAACTCAATGAGGGCATTAGTTGAACGGTTTTTGGTGTTTACAGAATCAGCCGGATCCACCAATTGGCCTGATACAAAAAACGTTACCCGACGCATTGAAAAACCTAGCTCATTGTCTGTTAACCGATCTTGAATTCATATATACACCCTCACAGATCGGGCTGGCTAGTTTCCATTTATCGAATTCTCAGCTCGTAGAAGATTACTTGGAGCACAAGTATTCCACCGACTCGACGGAGGATGGGGATGAAGTGGAGATCGAGAAGCTGCCATTCGGAATGAGGAAGGATAGACTGCTAGAGATACTAAGAGATATAGAAGCGATAATTGAGAAGGATGGTCAAAGTGAGATCGATTTGAAAAAGGTCAAGGAGATCGATAAGAGGTTGAAGAATTGTACAAATCCTGAAAAGATACCTGGAACAGCGTTGTGAGTGCCATCAACCGTGAATCTCATCCTTAAGGTCATACTGACCGAATTAATTAGGTACGTTAAACGAAAAAGAGAGAAGGAAACTGCCGAAGCAGCCTCGAAAGCCGCCAAGACAGCCAAAGCAGCTGCAGCGGCTTTGGACAGAGAATCGGTCTTTGGCTCGGTCCTTTCCATACCCTCATCCAAATCTCCAGCATCCAAAGATCGAAAGCCCTTGTCCCCCAAAGTCACAATGAACGGTGTACCCGTGACTTCGGGTATCACAAGACCTGGTGGAGCAGAGGTAGCTCTCGAAGATGAAGGGATGGGTGTCAAGGATGAGAATGGGATAGTAATGGGAGGTAAGGGTCTGAGGGATGTTGGTCTTCCTCTATAGAAGGGATCACACAGTTCATTGTTTTTTTGCATGATGTTTGTTGGGCATGACATGATTGTATGTATTACTATAGCACAACTACTACTGACCAGACGGATATAAAATTTACACTGACAGATCTTGGGAAATACACTAAAGAAACGAGAATTGTTTTCCCTAAAATGTACGGAAAATAGCAACCAAAGCGTAGGGATACGGTAGTCGAATCCTTAGACAAGATCAATCGCAAAACGCACTTTGATTGGACCCCAGGCGTCTTCTTGATCGACCGAAAAGATCTTCTTGGTAGCCAGGGTAAGGCAATCGTACTGATGTGGAGTGAAAATTGAGCGGAGTATAAGCCAATCATTCCGAAAGTCACTCACGAACGCAAGCGCTGCGACATGCTTCTTACTTTCCAAAGGCGCAAGATCCTCAAATTCTAACTCCTCGAGGGATGAAGTGACCATCTTCCTCTCAGCATAGCTAGTGAAGTGTGTCAGCGTTATCTCACTCAGATCCGAAAGTGCTACGACCTACGATAAAAAATCTCTACATTGCTTCTCCAAAGTCGCGAGCATTTCTGGTCGGAAGGCTGGTGGTAAGTCCGCAAGTCTGGCTTGTTGAGAAGGTGCAAGCGCTTCGAGCTGGAGATCGTCTTCATCTTGAGGCACTGGTGAGTATGATCCTAGATCAGCGGCATCTGCATGTGAATGGTTCACTCACAGTCAAGATCATCACCTCGGACAAGGAGGAGCGGGTCATCGTCGGGTCTATCGCTCAATAACGAGGCGGATCGTGGACGTCTTCTATCGACAGATCGACCACCAGTGGAAGATCCATGGGCGCTTCTCGATCGGAGTCTATGAACATATCGAATCAGTCATGTGCAAACCTGGACGAGTCAAAGTGCTGACCTGGCTTCTTGAGGAGTCATGATGCTGAGCCTGAGACTGGCTGGCGAAAAGCTGGTATCGGCAAGATCGGGCAAGCCTGAGTATCGCGATCAGTCTTCGTTTTCCTACAGAGTAGATAAAGCTGACCCACCAGGAGTGACACTTCGACGCCCTTCCTCCCACTGATCAGGGATTAGCGGGAACGAACGGGACGAGCGTGGAAGCACTCACCGGAAGAGGTCCTTGTTGACTTCCTTGACTGATTCGACGTGCGTACTCTGCATCAGGAGCCTGACAAATCGACTGTAAATCACTAGTCTCATACGTAAGTGGGTATATCATGTGCACTTACTGTACTACCTTGTCTAACACTGGCACTCATTTCTTGGATGGGCACTTCGTATTCTTGGAAGACCTAAAGCCATTGTTGATTATGTATCATCCTCAGATAATTGAAAAGCACCAACCTCTTGGTAATTCGTCTTGAAATCAGAGTCAGCATCTGTCAGCTGATCGTTAAAGTCTTGACTCACATCCATACCAGGCATCGCGACATCTCCTCCACCAGAAATATCGAATTCGCCATCACCTGGCCTCTCTTGTTCGTCACCTTCGGCAACTACGCCAGCCTTTCCCAAACGATGAACAGTAAGATCGGACTCCCACTTGAAAGTTTCAACTCGAGTGAGAGCGGAGAAGAACGCCTTCATCTCGGGGTCGAAGACTAAAGCGGTCCAGTATCAGCATTGAACAAAAGATGTGACTTACATTCCAGTCCTCCTGTACCATTTACCAGGGAGGTCGCCATTGCAGCGACGACCTTCTCTTTCAATCTGGATTCGATTATCGCTCTCTCTCTTTTCATGTCTTCATGATACCTTTTGCGGGCTTCTTGATCTCCTGCTAAGTCGAGTTCGGTAGTCTGTTCAGGGGAGTGAGCTCATGCTAACCTTGTCGGTCTAAAAACTTACAGAATCAAAGGTAACCTTTTTGACCTTTTTGGGCTTCTTCGTTTTAACCTCCCCAAGTTGTTGCTCGACATCATCGACTGAACCTCGTTCACTGCCTTCTCGATCTTGTGACGCGTTTTTAGGAGGAGTGGTGGTGGCTGGATGAGCAGCTTCCGGAGCAAGACTGGGTTGACGAGACGGAAGAACAAGATCGCTATGGACTCGGATCAGCATGTGTCATCGGCAGTTGAAATGCTGCTAATTACCCTCCGTCAAGCATCATTCCCGCATCGTTACCACCGTCTGGAAGATCAAAGTCCCTACCGGATGGACCGGAAAAACTGTCATCGCCAACTGGATGATCCATTCCGTCGAGTTCCAACCCGAGATCGATCTCGCCCATGGGGACATCGATTCCAGCGTAAAGATGACCTCCGGTGGAGTCGGAGGGATGGTGGATCGAATTTCGTGTCTTCGTAGTGAGACCGTAAGCACCGATGGCGGGGAAGGATGATACTGATTAGAAGTTAGGATGTGCGTTTGTCTCAACCGTGAGGAGATCACTCTTACCCTTTGTCCTTTTGAATTCTCTGCCTAGTTCTCCATCTTCATCCTCATCCTCATCTTCGTCATCACTATTATCTTCGTCCTCTTCTTCTTGTGATTGAGTTGCTTGAGATGAAAGCATGGAAGAGGATCGTCTCTTTCGTCCATGATTGAGGGGATTTCGCCAATCCTAATGAACATGTTAAGGTTAACACGTCTTAACGTCTTGGTCGTCTTGAATAACTGACAACGTGATGGAACTGCAGGTTCAAACCAAGTTCGAACTCAAGACCTGCTTGAGAGAGGGTAATTTGATCGATTCTGAGGATATGAGACATCAATAATGGAGACTGTCTTGTATGATGGGGGAAGGGATACCAGCCTGCTTTTTCCTCCTCCGGGAAGGTCTAAGTTTACGGTACCTCCAGTACCGGAACCACCCGTCACGAAATCGGTAGCAATCGATCGACGAAGGTTAGAGTCGAGATTGGTGACGTCCTATGTGTTGGTCGAAACAGGTCAGTGAAGATACCTGGGTTGCACCAGGTGTAAGGAGGAAGAAGAATTTACAGTGAAGAAAATATCGTAATTCTGATTGTATACTCTACACTAATGCATCAGCTGTCATCAGGTAAGAGGCGAAGCCAGACCCACCTTGCTACTCCTACCAAGAGTGCACCACTCAACCTGAGAGCCATCGGTTCGGGTGGTTCAGCGATGATCTGACATGTTTTAGCGAGATTGACGGTGGTCAACTGCTTTCGAGTGAATTTTTTGTTTTTCGGACCTAATGTAGCTGCTAACCTGTTGGTGTTGATGATCAAGCGGGTTTCAGCTCGGTTTGTAGTAGTTTATATGGAGAGGGAATATACCAGATGATACCGAAACTGTATTGGGCGAGGGAGGAAGGATATCTCGTCAGCTCAGAATTGGTTGAGAGGTGCCACAGTTTATGCCACTGCCAGAGAGGAAGAGGTAAACTCACGATCCGTTCTTGTTGGTCAGAAGTAGTCCTTCTGGGTAGAACATTGTGATTTGGTGGGTATGCAGAGATGAATCGAAGAAAGATGAAGAGGAAGAAGAGGGTTGACATGATAGTATTTCACACTGTATACTATACTGTACTGTACCAAGGTTCACCCATCACCAAAGGAAGGGGTCAAGGTTATGATCGCTCGTGAGAAGCACGTGGTGAGTTGTGTATTACCCTAAATGGCATTTTATCAGTGATCGCAATCAATCTTTCATCCATTGTTTTGACAACCAAATGAATCATGAATCATCGATGCATCTCTCATCCACTTATCCATACCATCTTGCTTCTATACATCTTTACCACATCGAACATCAATACAGAGCTACCTCAACCCCTTATCATGGCCCCGCTCACTCCCGCCGAGAGGCAAATGTTGCTCTTGCAACAGGAAATAGCAAAACTGTCGGGTCAGTCAATCGTGTCCAAGTGGACGCCTCTCAAGCTGACATCTGGTTCTAGGAGCAATTTCTCGCCACTCAACCTCATCAACATCTTCCTCTTATCATCCATACCGCGGTCGAGGTGCTCCAAGAGGGTATGTATCATCGCGGGGGAGAGGGAGAGGGAGAGGTGGTCGAGGTGGTTCCTACGCTCTGGATCTACGTCCAACCAACAAACAATCGTCTTCAGCTGAACCTTCCAGACCATCAAGCTCGGCTTCAGTGAATCCACCAAATACAGTGAATGAGAAGGAAAGCGGAGAGATAGAACCCTCACCTCCCGCTTCCGATTCACCGGTAGCAGGTCCAAGTGGAACTTCAGCTGTTTGGGTGAAAGGCAAGGGGAAGAATGGAAATATGAGCTTGATGACTGCTGAGAAAAGGTGAGCGGTTTCCGTCGGTATCTTGTTGCGAGTGGGTCATCTCATGAATTTGTTGTCCCAGTGCACAACTGCAAGTTCAACGTCGAAGTAAACCTAGGGTTCCTCCTCAAATACAGGTCATCAACTCACTTGCCACCAGTTTGGGCGATAAACGAGTCGTGATTGACGGAGTGGTCTTTCAGTTCGAGCAGGATGGGAAGAAGCTAACACGGATAGGAGGTGGGTCGTTCTTATGTACTTGGTCATCATTTCCTAACGCATACCACCGCAGAAGCACCTTCTTCGGCTACCGGCTCTTTCACACCCACTAGGAAGAGTCTCAGCTTCGGTGGAGAGAAGTATAGAAGAACCAGCAGAGGGAATTTGATAATGAAGAGGAACGGGTATGTCATATTGGCTTGCTTTCCTTATCTGATACTGATTTGCTCGCTCGTTGCGTGCTGATCTTTTGTAGCTCAACAAGCAAGAGCAAACAGCTCTGCCGATACTTCACCAAGACGGGTGCGTTCAAGACGTGTCTGGAAGACTGTACTGACGTTTTGTCATCCTTTTGCTTTTCCTACCTTCATACTGACCTGGCCATGGGAGATTAGGCCGTTGCAACTTCGGCTTAACCTGTCCTCATATTCATGACTCAAACAAGGTTATGATTTGTTCCCGATATCTCAAGGGAGCTTGTACATTAGGTACCTCATGTCCTCTCTCACACACGACGTCAACCCATAATACTCCTTCCTGTGTAAGATTCCAGGCAACTTCGAGCTGTAGCAAACCCAATTGTCTTTACCCGCATGTCAAAGTGTCGTCCGATGCTCCGGTATGTCAAGATTTCGCCAAAATCGGATGGTGCGATAAAGAACCTGGAACTTGTGAGAATCTACATGTCTGGGAATGTCAAGAATTTAGGGAAAAGGGAACTTGTGGCAAAAACGGGAAGTGTGGTTTAAGACATGTTGTCAGAGCGGAAATCAATCGACCGGAAGTGGTGGCGACGTCAAGTAGTGTACCAATACACGGTGAAGGTGGATTTGAAGAACAAGATAATTTTATTGAGTTTGATCAAGGTAGTCCCGGACTCGTGTCGGATGAAGATGGCGAGGAGGAGGATGGGTCTGAGAGCGAAAGCGAGAGCGAGGAGGAGGAGGGGAGTGACAGCGAGAGTGGATCGGCTTCATCAGAAGCTGACAATGGTAAGCGTAACAACCTTTCTTCTCCCTCTGCTCATCCTCCGTCCGATATGATGGATACGGACGAAGTGGATGGAGACGCAGTCCTCGATGTTGTCATTTGATAGTGCACTCGAAACCTTTGTATATAGTGATACCAATTTGTGGATAAAAATCAGAGAAACGAATATCGTCATGACATAATGAACAATGCATATG
The DNA here is from genome assembly GCF_036810445.1 of Kwoniella europaea PYCC6329. NCBI lineage: Eukaryota > Fungi > Basidiomycota > Tremellomycetes > Tremellales > Cryptococcaceae > Kwoniella > Kwoniella europaea. Next base: position 5,427,523 of record NC_089487.1, read on the forward strand.
ATATAAATGATTGCTGTTACTCTTATCAGAGTTGGCTACTGACGTACACACATCTTTACACCTATTTCCCGTGAAATCTGATTAATACCTATCATCATCCCTTCTACTGGGTACCCAACCTAAATCACCATCTTCCCTTCCTCGAGGTTGCCATCCGCCTGGACCATCATCTCTAGGTTCACCACCACCACCACCACCGGGTACCCATCCCATACCACCATTCTCCTCTACAGCACCACCATTCTCGGACTTCTTCTTTCTCGATAAACGTTGGGATGCTTCGAGCGATTTGACTAATGATTTTGAGGGGTGACAGAGATGCATGAAGTTGCAGAAACTAATCATGGTATCATCAGCGTATGTTCTTTTCTGAATTTTGAAATAAGAGGATTCACTCACCCTTCACGTTTACATTCACCCATCTCATTCTGTCTACAACAACTCTCCCTGAAATCTGTGACAGGACTCAACTCGCAATGTAATGGTCTCATAGCGTACCACCTGTCGTTCAACGCCTGAACCGCTTTGGCAGCTTCCGCCTCCCACTCGTATCTGGCGTATACGTTTCCTAACAAGTGATCTCCAACGTTGTCGCATACGTGCATTTCCAGTAAATGGCCGTATTTCGCTAATTCACTGGGGAAGGAATAGATTTGTCAGCCAAGGTCTTTATTATAAAAACCACTACAACTTACATGTAGAAATCCTCATAGAATGTGTCAAAGTTCGCCTGTAGCTGCTCCGGTGTCATATGCTGACCTTCTGGTGTATGTCCGGGATTGTTGTATACGTTGGGAAGGAGGATGGTTTGAGAGAATTGAGGTTTGATATGTTTTCTGAGAGGGGAGATCATCAGCTATCGCTCTTTCAATTGGTTGGACTGTACTCACCTAGAACATCTATCACCATGTCTACAAGCTCCTATCTTCAGGTAGAAGGAGCAATTCACTCGATCCTGTTCCGTACCACTACGAGTGATGTGTCAGCAGTGTCATGCGAAGTGAGAAGTAGAAGGAGGAAAGTGGACTTACAAGATGTTGGCTAAATGAGAAGCCATTTTCGATTACTATGCTTTCTTCTGCAGTGGGTTCTCTCTTCCTGGTCTGATCGTTTTGTCAGTCGTTATTGACTGTTTTTTGATTATATCTTGTTGATGATGAGAAGAGATTGATATGGACAAGATGAATTGAACATTTCGAGTGGCCACTGTGTATATGGCCATAGATATAGATAAACATTGACCAGGGGTGTGCCACGTTGCTTAGTCATCGCAAATCACCGAATATTCCCGAACTCACCAGACGTCATCACCATGTCAATGCTATTGCTATCTTATTCATCTCATCCTATAGTTCACTACTTGACATCACTTAAACCATAATCATCACAACAACAATACCAAACCAGCATGGGAAAATCACAAGCAGAAGATTACCTCGCTAAAGCCGAGAAGAAAGCATCCTCTTCGGTGGGATGGTTCGGAAGTTCAAGCTCAAAGTGGGAGGAGGCCGGTGATCTGTTCGCTCAAGCTGCCAACGCATTCAAGGTGGAGAAGAGATGGAGGGAGTCGGGTCAAGCTTTCGAGAGGTGAGATATCTATCATATGCTCATTGGTCAGTGCTTATATTTTGCCATTACAGAGAAGCAGCATGTCGTCAGCAAGCAAACGAGATGAATGACGCTATGAACGCTTTCCACAACGCCGCCAAGAGTTATAAAAAGTCAGACCCGGAAGGTGAGTATGTCGTGAGGTATAACGTAGGGCTGTACTGACCATGACTTCGTGTAGCCGCTGTCACTGCTTTACACCAATGCATCAAGCTCCTGGTCAACTCTGGTCATTTCCGTCAAGCTGCTGATAGGGAGAAGGAGGTTAGTTTGTTCAGCAAATGGAAACAAGTGTCTTGGCTTACATAACGGTACAGATCGCTGCTATATATGCTCAAGATGGCTTGGACGTTGCCAAAGCGAGAGATAGTTTTGTGAGAGCTGGAGACTGGTACAAACAAGAGGATGCGAATGCGTAAGTTGTTTCAATGTGAAACGTGGACCTGGTAATAACAGCTACTTATCACTAGCACCGCAAACCAATGTTATCAACAAGCTGCCGAATTATCCGCCGATTTGCAAGATTATCAAAGATCGATGGAGTTATATCAGACCGTCGCAGATTGGTCTTTGACAAGTGCTCTAACCAAGTACTCTGTTAAGGAGTATTGGCTACGTGCGGCTCTGTGTTCGATGGCCATGGGCGTGAGTGTGGTATATGGTGACCCGAGAGAAGTTGCTGATATACTTTGGTAGGATCTCGTAACAACGCAAAGGTTACTTGAGACATTTGCTCAAAAGGACGTTACATTCCCTTCGACGAGAGAAGCCAAGTTTGCTCATGAATTGATGGATGCATGCGAACAAGCCGATGTGGAGAGGTACACCGCTGCTGTGTATCAGTATGACCAAGTCACAAAGTTGGATAACTGGAAGACAGGAGTTTTGTTAAGGATCAAGAAGGCTTTGGAAGAGGATGAAGGTGGTTTGACATAGATTTTGTAGAGATATGTGTGTTATTCGGATTCAGATATGATACCAGGTAGCGTGTTGTACAGATGTTATATGTAATGCATCGTGTAGTGTATCTATTTCTTTTCCTCTTTTACCACCTCCTCTACAGCTTGTTCAGCATCTTTTCCCACTGGGATAGCTTGCACTTCACCTTCACTCGATAATGCTTTCACCAGATCTTGAGCAGCATCTTGGATCTTCTTCTCGTTGAGGACTTGATTGTTGTCGCTCTCTTGTTGCTCCTTCTTTCCAAAACCTAATTCGACATATTCGTGAACATAAGCTTTCATCCCTACGCCGGGTAAACCATTTTGACGTAGGTATCTTAACCATAGATCGACCGCTTCTTTGCTCGAATCGTATACTTTGATAGCTCGTTTGTGCGTCCTTCGCTCGAAGTTTTCCTGGGCCTTCTTTTTGACGAATGGTGATTTCAATACGGTGTATAAACTCCTTTCTCTGGGTAAAAAGGCGGGTAGGGTTGTTGGGATATTCAGAGAATGTGCCGAGTGGACGGCGAACTGTGTGGTGAGGTCCAAGTTGTAAGGGTGATAAGATTGGAGATGAAGTGTCGCTACGTGAACACCGTGAGTGGGTTTGCGAGGGGTCACCCGTGGGAATGAGAGGTATTTGTTGATTTTGGGGAATGGTACGGGTAATCCTGTTTCAGCATCGTCTGATGTTGTCGCTGGTGGTGAAGCGAGTCGCGTTGTGGTTGTACTACGTGATCGTTATCAGTGATGGGATAACATTTGAGTATATTCAAATGCTTACTCACGTTAAGTACCGAGAAGATGATGCGACAGCATTCGAGATGGTAGGTCTTGAAAAAGCTGCCAAGGCGGAGCGAGCAGAGGGTAGAGCCATGGTGTGGGCCGATGGGGACAAGTATCGGAAGAGGAGGATAGGCAGTCGTCTGGAGCGAGCCAAGAATGAGACAATGAATGTGATGGACTGATGATGATGATGGTTCAATACACAAATACAGACATGCAGACTGAAAAGAGAGAAAAGAGACGAGATTTCCTGAGTGGGTTTCTCGGATCACGTGACACGACCAGACCACCATCCATCTAATTCCATCTTGGATACATCTCATCCTTCATCGAGGGACTCTCGCAGATCTCCTGTATGCATGCATATCACTTTGCCAATGCAGACAGCTGTACGCTCTTTAATTGCTAGACAGTGCAAACTCGCTCCTTATCACCTTCACCTTCGATCCTACGCCAGAATGTCCACGCCTATCTCACTCGATTACACTGCCGATCGAGCCGAAGAGTTAAGGGAGAATATACAGTCGGTGCAAGCGGACATCGATCAAGCTGTGGGATCAAGTGGATCAAAGGTGAGTACGTGACAAGAGGGGCTGAGTCGAGCTGATAGGTCAGCAGCCCCGTCTGGTAGCTATCTCCAAAATCAAACCTGCTTCAGATATCAAGGCGTTGTACGATGCGGGGTATAGACATTTCGGCGAGAACTATATACAGGAGATGGTTGATAAGGCTGAGGTAGTGAGTGGGCTAGCACTGATTTGATTGCCAAGCTGATACGGTGAATAGCTACCTCGAGACATAAATTGGCACTTTGTCGGGTCGTTGCAGAGTAACAAATCGAAGCTTGCTGCTTGTAAGTCCTGACTTGATTTGGACACCTCGCTAATCTCGTTGCTAGCCGTACCAAACCTCTACGTTCTTGAGACCCTCTCGTCGACCAAGGTAGCCGATCTACTGCAAAAATCACTTTCTTCTGAACGTACGACCAAGTTCAACGTTTATATCCAGATCAACACATCGTCCGAAGACTCGAAATCCGGATTACCACCTCTTACGTCTAATGCAGATGGCGGAGAAGTAGTGGATCTGGCGATACACGTCATTGAAAAATGTCCAGGCTTGAATCTGCTAGGTCTGATGACGATAGGTTCCTTCGAAGCAAGCCACGATGCGTCAAAACCCAACCCGGATTTCGAAACGCTCAAATCGACACGAAAGGAATTATCGAGGATACTGCAAGAGAAAGGGATCAAGGATGCACCGAAAGAAGACGAGTTGGAGTTGAGTATGGGAATGAGTGCGGATTTTGTTCAAGCGGTCAAGGAGGGAAGTAACAGTGTACGAGTGGGGACTAGGATCTTTGGCGAAAGGCCGAAGAAGGTGTCTAAACCGGCGTAGGTGTATACATATACAATACGAATCGTGCTATGAAACTTGTGACATACATAACTTCACGCAAGCTCGACGCTCGCCTTCGCTCAACGGAATGGGAAACCGCCCTGAGCCTGAACCACGTAAGCGATACTCGCATAGAATTCAAACTCACCTCTCCTGGGCCCACCTGCACCCAAAAATCACCTAAATCCATCTCCCCTGTCTCTCCCACAGGCTGAGGCATGCCGTCGCCTTGCCAATTTGATATAAACCCGAACAAGTTATCCGTAGGACCGTACGTTGATGCCAAGCCAATTCCAGCTTCGACTCCTTGGTATGAACCGGAGCCGATGTCAGACATAGGTTGTTGGGCGTACGGAGCGGTGTTGGTGGGGAGAGCATTACCCCAATCGTGCATCGCTGGCATCGGCTGATACGTAGAATCTCTATATAATTCGCTTCCATCCCAATCGTGACTGACCCGTGATTCCGGCAAGGTACTGGGCGTGGTGTTCTGGAGACGATCAGCTGGGTTTTATACAAATCGTCGACTTACCGCGTCTGACAACACAGCGAGTTTCTTGCGCAGGGCTTCGAGTTGACGGCCATACCTGACAGCAGGGTAGTTGGGGTCGACGGATGTTTGGCTGAGGCAGTGACACAATTTGTCGATGAGGTTGAAGGTTCTGGGGGTGAAGGTTAGCGGGGGACACAAAAGGTATGACTCACTTTTGGTGATCTCCACGAAGCATTGCTCCAGAATAAAGAGCTTTGAGAAGCACAATTGCAGCGTAGGTAAACCATAGCACATGGCGAGTGGGGAGATAAGGCAATGCCCCGCCCGGGTATAGTTTGTCCACACAGATGGTCAATATCTCTCGAGCTGCATCGCACATGTGGAAGATGTATCTGGCGTCTGGCGATTGAGCTGCGCCTCTGGGGAAAAGGCTGAGCTTTAGGGAAGTGGTGGTTTTGGTTCGATATTCTTCCTCGGCTCGGATCGTTGCTCTTTCGACGTGCGCTTGCTGCGAGCGATCAGCGGGGTAATGTGCAGGAGGTGACTTACAAAGCTGAAGGCGCAGATGTATAGCTGGGTGTAGTAGAACATTGTCCACATGATATCGGTGAGAGGGAACAACTTCCACCGTTTTTTAACCCAGAGGATTTTGAATGCATCGAGGGAGCGAGCGAGCTGGGGTCAGCGGTGTCACCACGGGATTGACTCACCTCATCAAGGTATTTGAAGTATTCGCCGTGGCTGGGAGGGGTGTCAGCGGGTGAAGTGACGAGGTCTCACTCACATGACAAGGGATCTCGTTCTGGCTGCATTTGGGTACAGCGTGTCATGCGCATTGCTCATTAGTTGGGTTAATTCTAGGTAAGCCTGGATCAGATTCCCGTAATCTTCCTGTGGGTGTTCCTGATCATCTGCGATCCCACGGAGGAAGGGGAAGTTGCCGAACCCCGCGGATGGGCCGCTCTGAGCCGAGGATGAGAAGCCTTGGAAGCAGACCGCGGCGCCTCGGGCCCAGAAGCCTTTCCCCAGGCGGATAGAGACGCTGAAGAGGGTCAGCGAGAGTTGGGGATTCATACCACTCACTGTCGGTCTGAGAGGTAGCAGTCTGAGAGGTCAGCGGTGTTTTTTATCATGCAGACTTACATGTCCAAGCCACTCGAGCCCGTTCTATCTCGAGAGTCCTTTCCGAGTCTGATAATATTCGCAAGGCCATTTTATCTAGACCTAACTCGTACGCACTTCTCACAGCGAGCCCGATCAGTTGCCAACCTTGGCGGTTCTCATCCCCGTGGGGCTCTTCCCGAGCACCGGCGGCGTTGAGCTCGAGGGGGGTGACTAGAGGGGGACTGCGTGGTAGGTTTTCCGCTAGGAGAAGAAGAGATTCTACAAGACCGATGGTGGGAGGAGCACCAAGCGATTGAACATCTGAGATCCAGCCCTGCAGGGTTAGCTCGGTTGGTTTTGGTAAGACTCACTCTCATAATGGCCCAAGCCTTGTCGTGAATCTCTCGGGATCCCGGAGTATCGTCTAAGCGACTGGCGATGATGATGAAGGTTGTGATGGTGTATCTTTCTTTGTGAGCGAAGACCGCTAGATCGTCTTTACATCTGGGTATCACCGCGGAGGGGCATATCGGCTGGGTCGTTAGCGAAGCTACGATGGAAGGGTACTCACTGTCAGATGGTGGTAATATCGGAAGTATCGATCCACCAGTCTTATCGCCTGTTCGGCGGAGAGCACGCCAAGTTTTATCAATGGGAAATCTTCCAAAACAGGAGCTTGATCACTCTTTCTGCGTTCGTAGAATCGTTTGAAATCGGAGATGTTGTTGACGGTGGTCGCTTGGCCGCTCTTCTCGTGCATGTAGATTTCTTGATTTCGCTTACCGCGACCGCCGACTATGCTCTCTTTGGTTGCCGCTTGGCCGCTAGCCAGGGCGAGAATCTGCAAAGCATCAGATTCGTTCTGCATGTCTGCGACTACTATGCTGCTTGGATCGGCGTCGTGAAGAGGAGGATTGAGGTGAAGACGACGTCGTTTGGGCGAGGGGGTGGGCGAAGTGTGTGGGGGGTACGACAGGGACTGCTCTTCTGACGACTCCTTGGTCTCTCTCTTTCGATTGTTCCCACCACGGCGAGAGGGAGCGAACACACATTCTCGAGACTCTCGCTTGCATCGGGAGCAGGGAGGGGACGAGGGTGCGTCGATGTCGCCCAAGTCGCATTTCGCTTTCCTGCTACGGCAGTGGAGGCTATATATTAGCGACGATCTATCTAGGGTGACTCACCAGGCTCTGTAGCCTCGCTTGATCTTCTCCGGCTTGATCTGGGTGTCCATGATTCGTGTTCGAGAGGTATGACCTTGAGAATGAATTGGACAGGAAACACTCGAGTACCGTGTTTCAGTGCATCTCATCAATCCATCTCTCTCTCACCAGGCACATAGTTCATCGGCACACCGTGTCATGTGTCAAGTGTCAATACACACAAATACATATACATCAGATCTCGGTCATCACCGCTCCTCTTGCTGAGATTATAGTTGAATTTAAATGGGGTACCCAGATATACCCTCCCTGGGTGCCACTTACTACCCACTGTATCTGTCATGTCATCACTCACTATCTCAATCTCAATTCAACGTCCATCTCCCTTTCATCACCCCCATAACCATACCCAACCCACGCCACCCCACACAATGGTCAACGCAGACCCACGAATCTCAGACGCTCAGCTTGCCCAGATCAACGCGGTGAGTTATACCCCCGATCCATGTACACCCGCTAATGCATCACAGGCCGCCGCGGTGAGGGAGTACTCCGTCGACCCCCGGATGGACTACCGGACCGTTTCGGCGGTGAATGGGTAAGTCTCAGATATCGAATGATCACCGCTAACGTCAGTCCTCTGGTCGTGCTCGACAATGTATCTGTGAGTCACACCCTCTAGGTAACCCCGCTAACCCGCTAGTTCCCCTCTTACAACGAAATCGTCCAACTCACCCTCCCCGATGGAACCACTCGAGGGGGTCAAGTGCTCGAAGTCAGTGGTAAGAAAGCCATCGTACAGGTGTTCGAAGGCACCTCCGGAGTCGACACCTCGGCTACTAGAATCGCCTTCTCCGGTTCATCCATGAAGCTCGCTGTGTCCGAAGATATGTTGGGAAGAGTGTTCAACGGTAGTGGTAACCCCATTGACAAAGGACCTAAAGTATGGGCCGAGGACTACCTCGATATCAATGGTGAGTCAACTTTGACTTTGTAATCCGCTGACATGCAGGCTCCCCCATCAACCCATACTCCCGTATCTACCCCGAGGAGATGATTCAAACGGGTATCTCCACCATCGACACGATGAACTCTATCGCTCGAGGACAAAAGATCCCCATCTTCTCTGCTGCTGGTCTCCCCCATAACGAGGTATGTTTACTCTTCATGTCTTTAATTACCCCCGCTCATGACTCACAGATCGCCGCGCAAATCTGTCGACAAGCTGGTCTCGTGAAACGTCCTGGAGCCACCAAAGGCGTCCACGATGGCCACGAAGACAACTTCTCCATCGTCTTCGCGGCTATGGGTGTGAATATGGAAACCGCCCGTTTCTTCAAGCAAGACTTTGAGGAGTCTGGATCTATCTCCAACTCCACCCTTTTCGTCAACCTTGCTTCCGATCCAACGTAAGTCAAGTATCCCTGTAACTCCGCTGACAATACCAGGATCGAACGTATCATCACCCCTCGTCTCGCCTTGACTACCGCCGAATACTTTGCCTACCAACTTGAGAAGCACGTGCTTGTCGTCATGACGGATATGTCCAGGTGAGTGAAACCTCTGTTGGCTCCCGCTGACCCTTAGTTACGCCGATGCTCTTCGAGAGGTATCTGCTGCTCGAGAAGAAGTGCCCGGTCGACGAGGATACCCTGGTTATCTCTATACCGATTTGTCAACGTTGTACGAACGAGCTGGACGAGTTGAGGGCAGGAACGGATCTATCACTCAAGTGCCCATCTTGACCATGCCTAATGATGGTGAGTCAAATTACAAAGCGACCTCAGCTGACATCCAGATATCACCCACCCTATTCCCGATTTGACTGGATATATCACTGGTGAGTCCCTCCCCTTGTGACTTTCGCTGACATGCAGAGGGCCAAATCTTTGTCGATCGACAATTGCACAATCGACAAATTTACCCTCCTATCAACGTGCTCCCTTCTCTCTCCCGATTAATGAAGAGTGCTATCGGTGAGAAGCTTACCCGAAAGGATCACGGAGATGTGTCCAATCAATTGGTGGGTCTGCTTCTCCCTTCACCTCAAGCCCACGCTGACACTTCCCCAAGTACGCCAAATACGCCGTTGGTAAAGACGCTGCTTCAATGAAAGCGGTCGTTGGTGAAGAAGCTCTCTCAGCCGATGATAAACTCGCGCTTGAATTCCTTGACCGATTCGAAAAGGAATTCGTGGGTCAAGGCAGTTACGAAGCCCGAACCATCTTTGAATCTTTGGACATCGCCTGGGACCTTCTTCGAATCTTCCCCAAAGAATCCCTCAACCGAATCAACCCAAAGGTGAGTTGAAGCTCAACGCTGACATTGCTGACTGTTACTCCAGATTCTCGCAGAGTTCTACTCTCGAAAGACCACTCGACAACCCGAGGAGAAGAAAGAGGAGAACCTCATAGATGCTTGATTGTATTCATAAAAATTGTGTTCATGTATATACAGCGTTTGCTACAGCTTCCTAGCTACCAGCTCTTCGTCTAGCTTGACGACCTTTTCCCAAACCTCTTTACTCAGTCGGGCATCCTGATAAGACAAAGCCATAAGCCTGGCCACCTTCATCCTTCTTTTCAACGTTTCCTCGGCACTCTCAGCATTCTCCTTTCGTCCCTTGACAAACGCGTCCTGTATGAGTTCTGCGACATCATCCGGGATCTCCAATTTAGCGGCATGTTTTGGGGAAGACAATTCGATGAGATAGTTTCGAAGAGCCGAGAGATCTTCCCTTGCTGCACCCACTCCTCCAGTCCCCTTGACCGGCACATCGATGTCCACCTACAAGATCAGCTCTTGCCATCCCTGCCATTTCACTCACCGGCAGCAGACTCTTCCCCTGACTCAACACAGCTACTCTTGTCGCACATTCCATCTTCAACCCCTCCATATACGGATACTCGTACCTCACTTTCTGCTCGGTCATGCATTCCGCCAACGCTTTGAGGTTCTTCACCGCTTTCTCGTTCAACTGACCGCCACTACCCATAGCATCCTCCTCTACCACTAACACGGTTCCTTCGGACAGCTGCAGAAGACCTGCGTCCAAAGATGACGAATCTGTAGATTTTGGGAAGAAGGGATGAGAATGAAGCAGCGAGACTGACAGGGGCAAAGGTACCACCCTCGGTGCGACAGATTTCACCGCCTCGTTAAATCTCGCCGTCGCTGCCTCGTTCTTCCTCTTGAAGTTGACGGATAAAGTACCCAGGGGTGTCATGGACATCGGTCTGGAGGTTGGTGATGATAACAGCAGGAGGAGGAGGAACTCCCCGGCTACACGATCTGGCGGAGTGAATGCTGTAGCAAGGTAATCCACCAGTTCCTCTCTCACATCCTCTATTGGCTGAGGCTCTGCTTCGTCTACCGTCTTCAGCACATGGATTGTCGGCACGAAATGGGCGCTCTCCGGTTCGTTGGAAGGGAGTGGAGAAGTCGACAAAATACCAATGAAATGGTGAGTCGAAGCGGGTTTAAATGCTGCATCGTCGTAAACCTGATGGGTCAGCTCTGCCTATCTCTATTTAACCCACCTTGATCAATGCGCCGAGATAGTTGCCATTTACTCCGGGTAATGGATATTTGGCATGCACTGAAGTTGGCAGAGATGGTCCTGGCTCATCATCACTTCCCTTTGCCCATATCTGTTCACCTGGTATCCTGAAGCACCGTCAGCGATGCCTGGCAAATTACCACTCACTCGACACCCCACCCGACCCATCTTTCCTTTAATTTGTTCCAATCGACGTCTCCTTCGGTGTCAACATCGTCTGGAAGATAGACCTCCATCGGATATCCAGTATCCTGCAGCAAGCATCTGAATGAGATGACTGATAGAGGCTGGCTGGATTTGGTAAAGCGAGGGATCTACAACCTTCAGCGATAGCTCGATTGTAATGCAACTCACCTGTGATGGGTTTTCCAGTCGTTGGACCACTTCTCTCACATAATCGTCAACCTGACTATCTTCACCTTGACGGTCATGATCTCTATGGGCTGCTCTGGCGATCTGATCTATGGTCCGCATGGTATCGACAGTGATGGATGATATGGATGATATGTTATATGCCAGGTTGATGTTGAACATTGCGAGTTCTCATTTTAAAAGTACGCGTTCGATGGTCACCGTCTTCATTACGTAAGCTGGCCACATAATGAGCACCCGTTGAACGTTCCACGCTACATCACCATTACCATAACACTTAACATCACTTTCACACCTATATATTGACATTGTCAAAGCAATACAAAACACAACATGGTGAGTCCCCTCAAACAGCGAACGGTGAACCCGCTGACACGCTGACCCCTCGCAGTCCACCGCACAGGCTTCCAAGCCCGTCCCAGTGGAGACCCAACATGAGGACATGATCGTGAGTATCTCCTTCCTCTGCTCCAGAACTTCCACTGATTGAGCCACTCAGCACGATGCACAACTCGACTACTATGGGAAACGACTCGCAACCTGTTCGTCCGATAAGACCATCCGTATCTTCAACGTGGTCAAAGGTGAAGCCAAGGGAGAGCCAGTGATATTAAAAGGGTAAGTTGACCCTCTCGTCTACTATCGCTAACATCTCTAGTCACACAGCACCCGTCTGGCAGCTCGCATGGGCTCACCCCTCGTTCGGATCCCTCCTCGCTTCATGCTCGTACGATGGTAGAGTGTTCGTCTGGAAAGAAGTCGGGACAGGTCAAGGGAAGGGAAGTGGAGGGGAGCTTCAGGATGGATGGGAAAGAATCAAAGAACATACCTTACACACTGCAAGCGGTGAGGTCACAGCTGGCTAGCTGTACTCCTGACCATGCTGACCCTCCCCAATATCCAGTGAATTCCATCGCCTGGGCTCCTTATGATCTTGGACCCATCCTCGCGTGTGCATCGAGCGATGGTAAAGTTTCTGTACTGAGTTTCCAGAGTGAGTGCGCTCCTCTTCTTATCCTAATCCTTGCTGACACCTTTTAGACGACGGATCTACCGACGTCTCCATCTTCCCCGCTCATGGTACTGGTGCCAATGCTATCTCATGGGCTCCAAGCGTTGTATCTAACTCCCCCGGTCGATCATCTCAAGGCCAATCTTCCATCTCCCCTCAAAAGCGATTCGTAACTGCCGGTTCAGACAACCTGATTCGAATCTGGGGATATGACGAAGATGCGAAGAAATGGGTAGAAGAGGAAGTCATCAAAGGTCATGAAGACTGGGTTAGAGATGTCGCCTGGGCACCGAACATTGGCCTTCCAGGAATGTATATTGCGTCCGCATCTCAGGTATGTTCTGTCTCAGAGCCATACGCTTATGATAATCCGCTGACATCACTCTAGGACCGCACCGTTCTCATACATACTCGACCCTCGCCATCCTCACCATGGTCATCAACACCATTGTTGCCCAGCTTACCGGCCTCACAAGATCCTCATTTCCCCGATGCTGTCTGGAGAGTCAGCTGGTCACTTGCAGGGAACATATTAGCGGTTAGCTGTGGTGACGGCAAAGTTAGTTTGTGGAAGGAAGGCGTTGGTCAAGGATGGGAATGCGTTTCTGACTTTGCGAGCTAAGCGATACATGTGTATGAATACCATGCATCGATAAATTATCATTCTCTATACCCTTCGTCGCCAGCTGCCCCCTTCCTTCACTCTCACACCGAACACCATCAGTGCGCTGAACAAGCCCAAACCTCCAGCATAAAAGATAGCAGGTCTGAAAGCTTCATATCCAGAATCTGGTCCTCCGAACGCTTGCAACAGATACCCGGCGATGGGTGCGCCTAAGAAGCTAGGTTCAATCAGGTCAGCCTGGAGTAACTCATACCTTTTCCAGATACACTCACTAGCCTGGCGCCCATAAAGACACAATCATGCTGAAAGCCACAGGCAGGTCATTATCACTGAAGAGCGATGAGACTACTCCAGGGATGAGTGAGAAGAAACCACCTGCGCAAAACCCATTGATAACAGCAAACACAGCTCTTCATCACCCATCAGCGCACGTGTCTCATCCTCATTTCTAAAACTCACAGAGGTTCCACCCGTCCAGCGATTGGCCAGATCACTAAGGTAGATGTCGCATTTGCAGCAAGGCACAAGAGCAACGCGTTCAACGACCCAAACCATCTATCTGCCATGAACCCCCATCCAATTCTACCGGTCGCAGATGCTAGGTTGAAGCCTGCGAGCAGCAACGAAGCCGAGCCAGAGTTGAGCCCGATAGATGTCGCAAACAGGGGCAGGAAGAATGGGGGACTGTTCAAGCTGAGATGAGTCCAGTTCCTGCCCTCTTCGCAACACCACTCACATGAACAAGGGAAATAAAGCTACCGCACTCCCTAACAGCACAAGCACAAATCGGAAATCTTTCAACAGGTTAACATCTATAAGCCGTCGCCTTGTCATTCCGTTCTTTCTCGTCATGGGGTTGATTGGTGAAATAATCACTCGCGGTTTCAGCAGAAATGCACAGGGCAAATTGATGGCCAGAAATATGATTCCCAAGATGCGAAAAGCCCACGCAAGTCCGACAGTCTTGATCAGACCGTCTGCTGATAGAGAAAGAGCTGCACCGCCCACTCCACTGCCAGCGTACACCAGTCCGGTAGCGAGATTCCTCCTGCGAGAAAAGTAGCTCGATGGCAGGGTTGCCGCACAGAAGAAGCATAAAGCCTGACCAAAACCAAATAGGAACCCCTGCATATCGCACTGTCAGCTTCATTCTGACCCCAGAAGATTAGTCTCACCTCTGTGACCAGAAGTTCCGCAACAGATCTTGTGCACCAGCCCGCTAAGATGGGTCCTACACCTGATAAAATCGCTCCGATCATTGCAACATTCCTATTCCCATATCTGGTCACTAAAGCCGAGATGGGAATTGCACATAGGGCCTCCAACGTGGCTTGTGTAGACCCTATGAATGCGAGAGTAGAGGTAGGGGCGAGTTGAGCTGCATGTAAAGCGTCCTGAAAGATGCCCCAGGCGTAGATACCACCCAAAGTCGTGAAGAAAATGCAGAAACAGTAGAGCACTTGCAGCCACGCCGCCGCACCTCCATCCGGATAAGCCTCGAAGCCTGATCATACATGTTGTGAGCATTTGCATCTCGGGATCGACCACTCACTTTGTTTTGCTGCTTGCTCAACAACTGGAGATGCATTGTTTACACTGCTGCTCTCCACCTCTACGTCCCGCTCGGAAGACCCGTTTTGAATGTGATTGTGAACGTGTCTATCAATCCCTGGGGACTGTTGGTCCGATCGACCAGTCCAGGTGTCCAGTTCTATGCGATCTTCCATGTCGTTTCTGATGGGTATGCAAAGATCGGAGATGAGAATAATCTGAACTTTTTACACCCCAGGTGACACACCTTTGGTCGTCCCTGAAATCGTGTGATTTGCCGATTTTACCGACAATATGATTTTCAACTAAAAAGAGCTGATTGCTGGAGGTCATTGCTTGATGGGTGTTCGGCAAATTGCCAGGATGATTCTGGTGATCATGGAGATATTCTGGCAGTCACCTCAGCCAGACTCTCAACGACTGTTCAGCTCGATTTTGTGGTTTCTCAGGATGATTACATCACAATCTCTGATTTCCTCTTTCAGTCAGAAAATGCCAGCAGGGGCTTTGCACTTGTACATGTCCAGGAATTCTGTGATTACTTTGTTTTGGCTTCACATTTCCAAATTCACTTGATTTCATTGGCGATGGCATTGTCATGAATCAAGTGACATGATGACCACGGCCCAGGACATCTAGAGGCCTATATAACCAGCGGAATTCCGTCTCTATCGGAGATTCCGATCGTTCTAGTTTGTGTTTCGGTGGTGGCGACTGGTTACGTTTGCCATCGTGACCTGACAACCCGAGCCATTTACCGCTTCGCAGGAGGTCCAGAGATAGCTCACCTGAGCTACAATATGGATCATACAGTCAATGAGAAGGCTAGTGTGACAGCACATCGTCATATGACTCGATGGGTTCATGCCCCTATACGGGAGGCCGATTAGTATAATGGTCCAGAACAAATATGAATACGAGCCATCCACAGAGAGGTGTCCGTTCGCAGTAAACCTTTTCTGTACCGAATAGTTAGGAAGTAGACGCTGCAAGACAGCATACGGTGCGTTCCTCTCGTCACGAATGTTAACCAAAAAGGCGTTTCGGTCTACTCTGACTTGCTGGTTACTCTAACAACTGTTGCATTCCTTAAACCTGGACATCAGTCCGCCTTGTCATTTTTCACCTGTCCCGCCTAACCATGATTCGAACGACTGTCAATACAAATACTCCGCCCCTTGAGACAGATTCCGCCAGACGATGTCTAGTACAGGGGTTTTCTGCTCACAATCCGTCAACGTCAGAACCATATCGGTGTTACTAGCTTCCATAACGGGTCTGGTAGACTCACGCAAGTCTGTCTGATCAGTCTCTCCGGCGAGCCTATTGGCATGATCGATCTCCTCTTGCGTAAGCCCCGCGGCTGCAGCGCCGGCATCTCTCTTTGTATTAGTCCACCTGTAGTAGTACCACCAGACACACAGCCAAACGAGTTCAGCCGCCATAAGAATGGCACTTGCCATCTGTACAAGGTGGCGTTAGCTATTGGCAGGCTGTTAGAGCAAAGTGAGGTGCCAAGCGTAAACACTTACCAGGCCATGAAGGTATCGAGGAGCATCATTCGGTCGGAAAGTTTGAGAACCAATCATGTTGCCCACGCAGTACGTGATGAACGTACAAGCGCTCACGAAATTCTTGCGAGAGGCTATGAAGAGACATGACATACCCGGCAAAGTCGTGTTGATAGGTACGCCTGCCGAAGAAAGTGGGGGTGGAAAGGTCAAGCTGCTGGATGCTGGTGCTTGTGAGTTGCGACAGATCTCATTTGTATTCTGGTAATTTGGCGCCTCCTATCTCCCCGCCTTTCCTCAAGCCAGCAAAGTCCTCCACTCCTGTGCGTCTGGGATCACGTCCCTCACACTTTTAGTCGGCTGACGTTGTCAACGTGATAGACAAGGGCCTCGGAGCATGTATGATGATCCACCCTGGCCGTGGTCCTTCCAAAACCGGCCAAGTGGGTCCGACTTTAGCAGTAACACCATTCGAAGTAGACTTCTACGGTCACCCAGCTCATGCGGCTTCGGCCCCTTGGGAGGGAGTCAACGCTCTTGACGCTGCTGTTTCGACTTATACGGCTATCTCATTTGAGGCAGCAGCTGAAACCTGGTATACGGTGAGCTTGTCTTCGAAGTTTACCTTCCCCATCACCCTCACTTTCAGGGGTGGCCGCTAGGGAAAGGAAGCGGTGTCGACACGGAAGTGAGTGGAAAAGAGGGAAGAAGAGATCCGCAGGTCTGACGAACAGCTGAATCTTGTGCGTCCTGAATTGTAGAGTTCACGGCATCATCGCCAACGGCGGTGAAGCACCCAACAGTGAGTTTCACTTCACTCTTGGTCAACTCGACTTCGCTTGGCTACTGTTTCTGACTCAGCAGTCTATCGCACACAGTCATCCCCGAGCATACTCAGATGCAATACTCTGTCCGAGCACATACTTCCGCCCAGGTGGAGGAGACCTTGGAGAGGATTACTTCCTGTATAGAGTGAGTGGTACTTTTTGATCTCTCTTTTCTCCTCCCTTCCCTTCTCCCGCGCCTCTTGCTTCTTCTGTCCTTGTCAGTTTTCATCTCTCATTCAGCTGAAGCTGAACTTGCTACTCTCTTCTATTCGGTTCATTCAGCTTCAGCTGAATGAGTGATACGTTCCGCTTCGCAGAGCAGGCGCCAAAGCTTCAGGGTGCACATTCAAGATCCAACAAGGTCTCGGTCTGTATAAGGAGCTGGTCAACGTCGAGGCTCTTGCTGTGAGTCTTCACCCGTCTTCTGCTCGTATCTCTTGGAACGAGCGCATCAGGTATCTCTCTGTAGGGGAAGAAACAGACGTCGTTGGATTCAACGTTGACTCTGTTGCCCATCCACTCAGCAAGAATATGCTTCGACCATGTCTGAACTCTACGATATCCCAATTGTCGTCGGGAATGGCGAGGAACATACGGTTTGGGCCAGCACCGACTTCGGCAATGTGACACATGAGCTGCCTGGTACGTCTCCATATCTCACAAAATTAGCTTCGGGTTCCAGAGGAGACGCTGATGTCGGTCTGTCGATTTCAGCTTGCCATCCCATGTTCGGTGTCCCTACTGTTCCCAATGGCGCCAACCATACTGCTGCATTTACGGCTGTGGCAGGTAGCGATGAAGGCCACGAAAAGACTTGGAAGGCCAGTACGGGTATGGCAGGCGTCGGTCTGAGGTTCTTGACGGATGATGGTTTCGCTAAACAGGTACGTTCTCGTCAATTAACAAATCTATCGGATCCTCTTCAGGCCCCCCTCTCCCATGTGTTTGTCAAACATGGTGGGGAAGAGACAAGTGGAGGAGGCTGACAGAAAAACCTTTATGATTGGGGTCAAACTTGGTCAACGAAAATAGGTTCAGGACGATTTCGAACGTGATCAAAAAAGGTTGAAATTAGCCTGAAAGGGGTTACGTATTGTAATGAGATTCCAGACGGGAAACCATGATTGCCGAGTCATCCGCAGATTGATAATCATTTCTGTTCAATAGTTAGTTTGCCATGAGATGCACCACATATGGCAGAAGAGCTCAATCTTCAGAGTGACCCATTTCCCCTAGATATGATTTATCAATCGAGATATAGACACTGTACAGTACACTGGAGCGTAATTTAGAGGGTCGCTCCTTTCGAGTGAACAAACTCTTCACGTATCTTGCTTTCAGATTATGCCGATGCTCCACACGTCTTGATAATTAGTAGAGACATGCGGACAATTGAATTTCAGATTCTTCAATAGTGACATTTCAAAGAGAATATAAAACAACGTTAAATTTCCGCGATCTCTCGTCAAGAAAACGAACAGCTCTTCTCACAAACGCATCCTCATTTTATTTGACTTCTATCCGACGGTCACCCTCTCGCTGCATCGATGACACCGGCCCATCTCCCCAAGCGACTCCTGCCGATCCATATTCACTTCTTGCACGTGACTATCAGACTGACGAGCCTCGCAGCGCAAGTTACCCTTCCCGAGATGGTAGGACATGAACCTCAGTACCAATTCTCTTCGCCTTCTCATCATATCCATACCCGTCTCCTTCTTCTCCGGACTGCCCAGACGGAGACGGAACTCCGGCGCCTTCCCTAGGACTGGAGTATTTCTCACGCATGATCTCGTCGATCCTTGGTTCCCCGGCAGATTCGTCAATCTCGCAGAAGGTTCGGTTCATTCCAGGAGGTGGAGATAGAAGACATAGCAGATAATACACCAGACCGGATATACCCGTACCCGTGATCCACGACTACAGTGTATATTGGAAGATGACATATCAGTCTGGGATGCTTCGAGGGCAATGGAAACTGAAAGACGGCAAGAAGACTGACCAGGTAATAGATTCTTTGGGCACCAACCGGAACAGAGACATTGGGTGCCAAAGTGTGTATGAAACCAGGTGCGTTGACGGCGAATCCACTGTACATACCGACAGAAATCAGTGGACTGATCATTCGCTTTGGGTGGAGCGGATGAAGCTGTGGAACGATACTCACCAGAGATACGCTACGTAACCTCTCCAGTGTATACCTGCAGTGTACCAATACCATCCACTTCTGTCGAGAGTATACAAATCATTCAGTCTCATGTGACCCCGTCTGACGAACCAGTAGTCGGTGATCATTGGTCCAGCGATACAAGACAAGAGGACACCATAAGCACCAAGGTAGTTACCAAAAGTAGCACTCGATTTGTATAGTAGCCAAGGGTTCATACATATTCCGACAATGGCCGCGATGTACCCTCCGCGTCGAATGTTGATGTATCGTGGGAAAAGGGCCGTCAGATCACAACCAGCCGAGACAGAGTTGGCCGCAACGTTGAGAAGGAGCTGGACGTAGATGAACCCGGCACTTATGAACACCAGTCCAGCTCGTGTTTTGGAGTCCCCATTGGTGTCAAGCATTTTGTCCATGATCTGTTATGAAATAAGCGAAACCCTCATCGAGGCGACAGACAACTCACTTTGACAACGTCCCATATCTGTTCACCGAACTGAGGGACCGTGGATGAGGCGATGACGATCCCCAGAAAACTGGTGACACTGAATCCGATAGGCATAGCGATGATCTGTGGCCAAACAGCCGCCGATGGGGTCCTGGCTCGCGAAGCGAAATCGGGGGCGTTGGTGATCAAGGTGAACATGTTATTGAAACATGATGAGATGGATATGATCATTTGCCAGCCAAGGGCCGATCCCGAGAGTTGGGCTGGTTGGGAGAAGACAGGTCCGATACCTCCAGCGCGGGAGATCGACCAACTACGTTTATTTGGAGTCCATCAGCGTTCACATTTCGGTTCATAGGATTGATCGGAAAGTAATTGGAGCCGAGAGGGTGTCACATTCCAGACGTACCCGAACAAAGCGAACCCGACAATGGGTCCGACGACGGCTTTAGCAGCAAAGAGCCATTTGAGTTTATGAATCGGTACCCAGATGGTGGGGAGTGATAACAGCCAGTAGATTACGAAGGAAAGGATGTAGGCTGCATACGTAGTAACCAGATTAGCGTAAAGAAGGCTTACCTCAGCGGGAGTTTCAGGGGAATTGGGATATTTTCGGAGAGGGGATCGTCACCAGTAACTCACCCGAAGTCGTCTCCGAACTAGCTGGCATCTTATTCGGAATTCGAGTAACACTTGGCCACAAGGCTCTCAACAAGACATATACACATTCACCCCCCAACCATGCTTGAACCCCCCACCAAATGCATGCCATACCGGCTCTATTGAAGACTGGCCACAATGAACCGAAAAGACCGAAAGTGGTACGGTTGACAGCTGGGAAGACGATACCGTGAATTGCACCTGGTCGAGCGTTGAGCACCAGCAATGGACCGACCAAGCCGTAACCGATTATGACACAGACGAAAGCCTGCCACCAGTTAAGACCAGCTGCTATCATAGAGGACGCGATCGTGAACGTGTTCAGATTGAATGAATCGGCGATCCAGAATGAGACCTGTTTTGAAAGGCTGGGATGAGCTCACAGGCTCAAGGGCACCCAGACGATTCGCAGGAATGTATCGACTTACGAAACTCCAAGCAGTCCATGTCTTTTTCTCTTCGGTAACAGGTAGCAGGTCTTCGGTTGCTAAGAACAATTCAAGATGGCTCAATCCTTCAGGATGTCGAGTTTCAAGCTCTCCAGCCAATTGTCTGGCTCTCATGTTGTATCAACAATTGTCGGACGCACTTTGAGATATGTGAGTTATGAGGTAGACTCGATGCTAAATGTGATTGTGATATATGGCCAGGAGGGCGCTCAAACAAGCTCTGATACTCTTGACGATAAATATCTCCCATTCTGTTTCAACGGTGGAGCCTGCTTTTTCCTTATCTCTTTTTACTTTTCCATTCTAGTCGGGTCTCGCTTTCTTGCATCATATCTTCAGAATGACCAGATCTTCTGGTTGGTTCATTACCTCATCGCTAAGACAAACTCCAATTGACTGGCTCTCGCCTTATCATGGAAGTCAAAGATAAGGTAAAATATATATTCATAAACTTCAAGCGAGAATATGCGATCTGGAGAAAACCGGTTTATAGACGCCCTTGGCATGACGCAGAAGACAAGATTTCAGGGCTTCAAGGAACTACTAGCGTTTGATAAGTGCAGTGGCGTTTGGGGTTGTGGGGACACGTTGCGGTCGTGAACGTGGAGCTCATTGGTCATTGGTCATTGGTTACACGGTGGGAGGGCATGTGACTGTCGCACACGTAGATAAGAGAAAAAATAACAGATAAGAAGATAGGTTCCTTGATGTCATCCATCAGCCAATCACAACGAGACCGACATTGGTTCTAAGTTTTGGGCGCTCGCTAGAGAGCCGTTCAGACCTACTTTAGCTTTCTTCCCCAGCCCTGATATAACTCTCGCAAACCCGGGTTGTAATTGAGTATGAGGTACTGTGTCTGTGCATATGTGGAGCCAATTCCACGCGTCTTAACAGAAGTGGACCATCGCTTTGTTGTGCACATCTTTCATGCCAGAGCAAAGGCACTCGACCCCGACAGGGAGTTGTATGCATCTAGACGGGAGTTGACGATTATCTTGGCGTACGATGATGGGACAATCTGGTCTCATAACAGTTTGATGGATGCGCTTTGCAGGGGAAGAGACAGACAAAGCAGCATTACAGACAGATGTTTTGCGGGTTCAAACAATATCGAAATCTATGCTTATGTGCAGAAGTACTACAGTATGCTAGAGGTGCGACCTAAACAGCTGCATACATGCCCAATTTCCCCGTGGACAGACCCATTCTGACTAAACTAGCACACAGTTCGACTCCCGCAATTACAGGATCTATCACTACCATCCCCCTCCTGCAGACTGCCTGAATCTCCTTGTCCAATCCCACCATCCCCGCGCATCCAAGCACGATGACATCCGCATCTCTTTTTTCCTCTAGCTCCTCCTTGGCGATCCTGACTAAGGTCCCCATCACTGCCTCACGAGGCAAGTCCTCAAGATCGAGGACCGAAAGACCAGATGAGACCACACCGGCTGAGCATTGCTGCGAGAGATGCAGTGAATGAATATCATGTGTGAGGAGTGGCACCCAGCGTGGTGAGGTCGTCAAGATTCCGATCCGAGAGCCCAGGTTCGATGCAAGAAGGAGAGGAGCAGCTAGAATGGATGTCACCGGTGAGGATGTCAATTCGCGGAGAGACGCGGTGAGAGGGTGATCTGAGAAGCAAGCTACCACAAACTAGTAGCGAATGCAACAAGATGATCAGCATGAGCACGAGAGCATAACATGATTGCGTTAGCAGGATATGGTGATATTGTGACATGCAAGGGATTTGACATGATGATATACAGATGAACACCTTCAGAAAACTCACTCCGCTCCATTTATCCAATTGACTTCTAAGGTCCTTCAGACAAGCTGCCGCAGAAATGACACTGTCGTAAGATCCTTCTATACTGTACGGAGCATCCGGGTGTGAGGGATTGTAAAAATCCAGGATCATGTCAGGTGGGGGGACCAGTGTCCGTTGGATCGATTCCGTGAATGCCTGAGTGAGTTCCGAAGAGAATCAGTCTTCCCATCGCGTCGAGCTAAGGTGCATGTCTTGTGATACGAACTTGCGTGGCATTGGGGTTGATAATAAGTAACCTCGCTTTGTTGATCCCCGTGGAATGTTCAGTGGACCCGGAGAGGAAAGGCATTGTTTATGAACCTCTAATGATAAATGTCGGTTGAGGGAGTGAACAGAAGATTGCAGAACTGGATGTGTGATTGCTCGAGATTATGAATTGGTGAAAGAGGGTATTCGATCTCCGCACCGTCTCCAGCAATGACAACAGTATTTGACCAAAGAAACGGATTTGGGAACGCTTAAATGGATTGCCTATGTTTGTGATTCCATTTCGGCAGTTGATGGGTGGTGGCTCCCGCCCCGCGTGCAGAAATTGCCGAAATTGGTTTTAGCTTGCGAAATGCAGTATGGCGAACTAGAATCGTATCCGGACTAATCTGCGGCAGCCTACGATCAGTGTTTATTGGGTCAACGGCGTGATGCAATTTGTCGTGGGGAACAGTGAGTCATGCACCTCGAGGAGCCGGGCTAGATTGAGAGGAATAGCTGTAGTATCGCCTGATTCCCATCAGAGATGTATTTGTAATATTTACCTCAAGTACTCGAAGATCCAAAATCACACGGGTGTTCCCTGGTCGTACCACTTCTGAAGGACGATTCTACTGAAAGCTTTACTCGCCATGCCATGCTGAGATGATCAGAATAAACTCAACAGGTTTATTATGTTCGATGATCAGCGTTTGAACAGTATAGATTGCAGCGATAACTAGCGATGAGTAGTCTCCATAGTTGTCGATGCATGTATACGGAATAATTTACACATTCTATTACTGATCAAAACATACAACCGAATATCAGATTATCATTTGAGAAAAGATTTATCTAAGCGTATTGCTTGACATCTTGATCATTGGGTCCAATAGGATCGTCTGACGCAGCAAGGTTACACTGTGTGGATCAAATCCTTTCATCAGTCTCTTGGAAACCATTCGTCGTTGAAAGACTACTTACCTGATGGAACATTCTCAATTGATCCTCTGTGAACGCTCCCACGACCGAGTGGAGTAAACCTCGATTATGAAACAAGACCAGATCACCTTCTTCCCAATCCTGAGGATAAACTAATTCAGGAGCGATACCGGGCCTTTGCAAGTTGTACAAGATCTCTCGCACTTTGGTTAGATCAGTGATGTGAGCACCGTCTGGGTATAGAGCGTTCTCCTTGGTCGAGTCCGATGGTAGAGGATCAATGAAAAGTTGGTGAGCGCCGCAAGGATGGACTTGAATATGTAGTGAGCCGGTCACGGGGTTTTTCCAGCACTAATGTCGTTAGCAGATATAGAGGTAAGCTAATGTCACATCGCAGACAGAAGGTGGAATATAGACGTACCACGGGGAACGTCTTAATCTTACTTTCCTCCCACTCCGGCAACTCTTCCAAGTCCAGCTCAAGCCCTTCATTCTCTATCCCTAATCCAGTGGGTAACGCATGTGCTTTCGACATCCACACGTAAGGATGAGGTGCCTACTCTTCGATCTCAGCGACTATTACCTTGGAAGCAGTGCTCACTCACGTATCTGACTTTAGTTCGAACAGCCAAAGACTGGAGTTCAGGAGATAAGATATCGAACATGTTCTTACCGCTTACGACTGTCGTGCGAATGATCAGCTTAAATTAAGATTCATGATCGCATCGTACTCACAAGCGGTAGTACCTAAAGGTACAGGCAGCTCATCACCCGTTCCATCATCGTATCTGCAGATCTGCGTGTGTCCTTGAGGTACCTTGACCGCCCATAGAGATGTGACTTTGGGTGGAGAAAGATTGTATAGAGCTGCATCGATATGCCTGGAAGAGTTCCTCTCGTCAGCAATCACAACTCGAGATATCAGAGACATGCTCACCATCTATAAAACCTGGTGATACCCTTATCTTCATCCTCATCCGATACGGGAGTCTTATGGAAAGTCTTGTGATGAGGATGTTTGAGTTGGGGCTATACACGTATCATCCAAAATCAATATTTGGTCAGAATGATATTGAGGAGTGATACTCACACTATCAAGTCCCTCATATTCGCCAGGTACTTTCCCATTTCCTATAAGTTGCACCTGAGGTTGTCTGGGGATAGTCTTGAGATCAGGATGGAGGATCGATGACTTGGTATTCCCCGTCTTGTTGTTACCGTGTCCGTAGGTATCGGCAGCGGGATCGAACGAGTGAGTCAGTTCGTATTGCTGTTCAGGTGTAATCTTGGTGTTCTTGAACAAAAGCACTGAATGCTGATAGAGATATGACCTTATCAGTATACGCTAATGTCGCATGACCTCGGATTGGCAGACTCACCTTGTACAGGTTGTCGATGATCTCCTGTTTCTGCGATTCAGTCATTTGGGAAGGATCGAACCCATCTACCTTCCTACCAAATTCTGTAAAATACTTTGGATTGGCCGAAGGTGGTAAGGGGATAGGACTGAAGGTGAGGCCTGAGGTCGTCATTGTAGCGTATTTGCGATGAAGAGCGATGTGTACAGAGGGAAATGAGAATTGATTGATACGTGGAAGGTGATGAATGACTTGCTGACGAGTTCTTACGATGATCATGGGCGATTCCAAGTATTTATATGTACAACTTTGTATTTTTCCATTGTTATGAACTGTGAGATGCGATGTGATCGGATTTGACTTGGGTGTCCCATTCTCATATGAACTGTTATTGCTTTGTTATCTCTTCAGTGACTACCTCCACTCTTTCTCTCCTTTCTCACGTCATGCCAATCAGATCAACGCAATTCCCGATCTTACCGGCAAATACATATGGACACACCCTGATAAGGATGTTTCTCATAATTCGTCTTCACTGTTGCATGCAACAACGGCAAGCTCGCCGATACATCAAATGAGACCTATCAAAGTGGATCCAAACTTCATCAAGCGATGGTCGGTGCACCGATACCTGAGCAAACATCGAAACAGGTTGGAAGTCTACTAACCGAATATCTGAAAGACTGATGACGAGTTCTCGCCCATCACACAACCACGAGAAGATCTTGTGCATGATCCGTTCAACCGTATAAATCCCACAATATAGATAGACTATCGCTACTTCTTATCCTTCTCGACGGCGACCCCTCTCTGACCATCCATCTCATACTGACTACCAACGACCAGAACCTCTGCAGAGCTCATCCCATACACTCGTACAGCTTCATCCTCGAGGTACTTCCTACACTCCTTTCTCGATTTCTCAACGTTCACACAAGCCAAGATACCGACCGATACAACTCCAAGGGCGAGTAAGAAGGTGAATGGCATGTTGGTATTGCCCGATCGATCGATGATGGCGCTACTAACGAAGGGACCGATAAAACTCGATGTTTTACCGATGATCGAAAAGAGAGCGAAGAACAGGAACTGCAACACGTCCATGTCAGCTAAGTCGACCGAAAGCAGGATGGATCGCACTCACCTCTTTGCCTCTTGGGACTACCTCGGAAATCATCGCTTGCTGTAGGATTGATCAGCATGATTCATCTCCTTGAGCTCTTGAGGAGTGCACTCACAGAGATAGCATACCATGGACATACGAAGACCTAGGTAGATAGATACCTTGTCAGTCGAAAACTCCCTTTCCTGTCGAATGGACCGAACTCACTCCGTAGAAAGCTTGATAAGCCCAGAACTCCCATGCATTGTGGAATCCGAACTTCTGCTGAGTGATACCTATACATCCCCAAGCGCAAAGTACGAGAATCCAAAAGGCGTTCTGCAAAGTAATGAGAATTGTTTGTATATGTCTTCGCAAGGTTGTTCGGGACCGGCATGCACTTACGAAAAGCAACATCGTTTTGGTTGGGATAGTATATTTCTTTTGGACCAGCCAAAAGATCCCGATTCTAAACGTGGCTCCTGTCAGCTGGTCGTCCTGGCAGTGAGCGATTCTCGGTACTCACCCAAGCGCTTGAGCAGCAATACCATCGATAAGAAGGCTGAAATGTGGAGTCAGCGCTCATCCAACCACATCGTACAATGTGTAAGAAATACCTACTAGTTCAGCATCTTGGTGTCATACGACACAACCTCGTTCTGTAAGGTCGCAATGACTGTTGTACGTGATCAGCTATCACAGTGTGTGGGAAATTCGATTATAAATGTCCTCACCGGTGACTATAGTAGGGAAACGAATATCAGTACTTGCATATCGTTATGTACGACCATGGGAAAAGACTCACCGACAGTGTTTAAACAGTCTCCCAGGAAGAAATAAGCAGCCTGTATATGTAGGGTCAGCCTCTCGATCGCGGAGTCTTCAGAATCGACCCACGAGGTAGATGAATGTCTGTTTGAGTCGAAGACATAGTCTGAACGCATGGTAGATCTGTTTGACCCTGTGGTAGCCTAAGATATTAGCCATGTTGGGGTTTCTCCTGTACATATGTGACATACCCAACAGTCAGATAGCTCGTCTTTGGAGGTAATTGATTACCAGGTCTGTACTGCTCGTAGAATAGCCAAGGGATTGCGCATAAGACTGTTTCATCACTAATAAGCATCCTTTCGATTTCTCAGTCATGATTATTCGATCCAAACTCACTCCATACACCCGCACTGTACGCACAGACGATACTCAGAGCTTTTGTGTTACTATCAGGATCATCATTGATCACGCCTTCCAATATGCCCGCTAGAATCGCCAGGACCACCAGTTCACCAACCGAACAGACTAGGAAGGATACATTGGCTAGTCGATTACGAGCCAACATGTCTCTTCGATCATGAGATTTTTGACTGTCCGATTTTTTCGTCAGTGTGACCTTATGGTGAGCGGAAAGTATAACTCACTCAGTCTCCCCTTTGGCCAATTTCTCTTCGCTCTCTTTGATCTCCGGTAAATCTCTAGCTAATCCCGGGAAAGCGGCGGTCCAAAATGTCAATGCACCTTGATAACCTATCAATCCAAGTATATATAACGCAGTACCAGCTTGCCATCTACGAGAAAATAACCATCAGCTTGACTCATCGAAATATTATGTGTCTCCACGTCGCTGAGCTTATAAGATTTTTCGTATTGAGACTCACTTTGAAGGCTTCTCCACGCCTAGCCAAGCGAAACTGACAGCCCATGTCAAGATGGTAAATCCAGTGGTGATATGAGGTCTCCATACACCGTAATCTGCGAAGGATCCCACAATGAGGAAGATGACAGCTTGGAATGCGAATGAAAGACCATTGGTGATCAACACGATCGAGTTGACTATGTGACCGGATTTTCATTAGCACTTGTTTGTGAATAGGGCAAGTATCCCACTCACCTGAACGCTCGGTACCGTACGCAACGAGATTACATCCTGAATGACATCAGCGACAATCCATTCGATGGTGGACATACCTCCATCACCACATGCTACTGTCCCTCTGGGAAATGCGGGATCCCATCCAGCAAGGTATAACAGATTTTGCCAAGCGGAAATAGCAAAGTTGAATGGTCCTACCAACGCAATGAACGATCAGTAAGTGATGGCAATGATTCATGTGGATATATAATCTGACGCTGACTCACCCAATCCCGAATTTCCCACATAGTAGAGGTACCACGACTACCATTCAATCAGTTTTATCAAGCTGCACTGTAAAAATATGGGACTAACCCAAACTTCTACTCTGGTCGTTGTCTTTCGTTCACCAACGATTGGCAAGGGACTAGCAAACAAGGTAGCTTCGTCTGTGAGTTGAGGTCCAGCTTCTTCATTCCCATTCCCACTTTCAGCTAACCCTCCATTGACGGTGCGGGGTATCTGATTCTTATCGTCTGCCGAGTCGTCCATCGTTGTCCTTGGTATCCGCTTCCGAAGATGTATCTATTCCGCGTTTCAAGTGATTATCTCCGAATCAGATCAAACATGAAAGCAAACAAATCATCCTTTGAACGAATAAAAGGGTGACTGACCAGTCCTGCCCAACCCCACAAATGCAAATTCCTCGTCTCTGAGCGAAAACATGGAGCACATGTGGGTTCATCCTTTGTTCGTCTGGGCTATTTTTAGGGATCCCTTCATGATCATAAACCCTCGAACCCTGGATAATTACTGTTTTCCCTGGACATTCCAGAAAACCAGACGAGGGAGAAGCTGTTCTTTGTTTCCGGCGGCATGATGTCATTGTCAAAGATTTTCCTTTCCGGAAAATGCAAAACAAAGCAACGTGAGATGTATGCAGGAGGATTTCGAGCTGAGTTTGGAGGATGCATTCGAGGAGTAATGTTGTATTCAGTTGTCTGTTTCAAAGCCAGCGGCAATTCTGTAGTCATATAGATAGAATAAAGAGGCAATCATCTTCCTCAGTAATCACCTCAATTACAGCCTGAAATCATCTTACATGTCCAGCCCGAAAGACGAAGCACGACGCGAAGATCAAGATCAACCAGATCCCCCTCGTACCCCTTCACCTCATCCTACATTTGTCATCTCCAGTCCTGAACAGCCACCCGTATCCATACCAACCAGTCCAGAGCCCTCACCGTCCGTCTCCCGAGCATCGTCGCCGTCACTCCTCACCGAGAAAGATGATCCAGCAGATAAGTTAACGTCAAAACAGGAGATCAACGATGATGGCCACAATAGTGGAGAGCGTGAACAGCCTGACGAACGGTCAGAGGATCGCGCAGGAGACGATGGCGAGCAAAGGAGTACGACTGTTACAACGAAGGAAGATCTTGACAAATCTGCAGAAGATACCAAAGAACTCATGAAAGTGGAAGATGCTCGACGACCTGATCTGCTCAAAGTGCACTGGAAGAGTAGGCTACGTGATCATCATCTAGTAGACATGAATTCTGTTCAGCGCTCGGCATCTCCAGATGCCTCGGATGATAACAGAAGTACGAAACAGACGGCCTCTAGGTTAGTCAGGAAACATACTGGTAAACCTGCTTTACCACCACCACCCTCCGATATTGAGGACGAAGAAGCGGTATACGATTCTGATCCAACAAACGTTCCTTCGTCGTCAGCTGTTTCACTGAGCTCAACCGAATCGCCTGATCCGGTGCAGATGAGAAGTAGAAACAGGAGATCCTCAAGTAGACGATCCTCCAGGAGTTCCATGTATACTAGCGATGAGGAGTCGGAAGATGATAGATCTATCAAGCCTAGGGGAGTACTCAGTGCTTTGCTTGGGCTATATAGGGATGATAGAAGAGACAAAAGGGACATGCGTAATATGCTGAGAAGATCTGAACATGGTGATGAGAAGAAGACCAAAAGGAGATGGTCATCCCAATCGTTATTTGCTATACCTTCCGGAAATTCAAGTCGCAGAAGTAGCTTGTTCAACTACGAAGATACCTCATCCCTGGGAGGCGAAGAGCTCGAAGAACGAATGAAATATGAGAAAAGGAGGGTACACCGCAACAGGAAGAGGAACGTAGATATACCTCATCGAAGTCAAAATTTGGAAGATCCTTATATCCCTTCACCCCATTTCTCTAATCAACTCACACCTTCTGCCAACATTAACATAAGTCAGAGATTTAGAAGATTCCTCAGTGGTCAGGGATACCCTGCATCGTGGTTTGGATATTCCCATGATACGTCCCCGGGCCAAGGCGAAGGCGGTGGGAACAATCAAAGATCAATGGCCGCTCTGTTGATCACCACTAGTTGTCTAATCGCTGCTGCTAGTCCAACGCTCACCCATGTGGCTCCTGCATATGGTGATGATGCGGAGACAACCAGTGGTGATAGACGTATCAGCTGGTATGAGGGAGTAGCAGAAACACACGCGAGACAGGAAGATTTGGAGAGGAGAGAGGACGAGGCATTGGGTGATGGAGCAGACGATGCAGGTAATTTGGAGAAACAGATGGAAGAGGGTAGGTTGAAGAACAGATCGAAAAGGAAGAGAAGGAGGGGTAAGAGAGTTCAGAAGGAATTGGCGGTCACGAAGCATGTTTCGAACATAATACAGAGGAAGAAGTGAGTGATGTTGGTATTGGGGAACAACAACAGCTAACGATGATATAATTCAGATTCATCGAGATGCTTGCCAAGGCTGTAGTAAGGTGAGTCATTTAGGGTGACCTGGAATACCAGTCTCTTCTGGAATAGCTGATAAATCGTGCCGTCTACAGCTATGGCGCTCCAGCTCATTCCGTCGAAGCATGGTTATCAGCCACCGCCGATATCCTTTCAGTCGAAGCGTCGTTCTTCTTCCTTCCTTCAGTACTCATAGTGGCGTTCAGAGATTCGGATGTCCACTCTACGGATATTCTGTTCGTCAGACCAAGTGGTGGACTAGAACTGTATAGGTTGTCATTAGTTCATGAGGTGTATAGGAAAGTAGTACATGATGAGATCTCAGCTAGTCAAGGGTGTAGAGTTCTGAGGAGGATCGAACATCGGGTAAGCACCTAGATTCTTTCACTTCGCCAATCTGAGAACTCCTTATTCGCAGTGTCTAAGCGAAAGTCCCAGGAAAGCGCGAGCTGATAGACCCAATAGACCGTCCCATACTCTCGATGGACTCTCATTCTCGCCGCCGCTATAGCATCAGCAGCTTCCGCAAAAGTGGCTTTTTCAGGATCATTCATCGACATCTTGATGTCGGGTGCTTTAGGTAGTATGCTAGCTATAACGCAATTCACCATTGCAGAGAAGAACAAATTGGTTTCCAATATATTCGAGATTGCCATGGCGGGGATATTGAGTTTTGTCGCTGTAAGTTCAACCTTAAGGTCGAATTGGTGTGTTCAAGGGCTGACAAATGGTGATTTCTCATCGCAGAGAGGCTTGGGCGCTACTCGATATTTCTGTTATGAATCATTGGCGTCTGTGAGTGAATCCCAGAAGGAATTCGAGGCTTTAGAGTGGCACTAATTAAATTCACAGGCCGCTATCGTTCTGATCTTGCCCGGATGGCATATCTGTCTGGGAGCGTTGGAATTAGGATCAAAGAACGTAGTCGCCGGGGCAATGTGAGTTCGATTTCTTCCCTGGGAGTATATAATTTATCATCACTGACTTTTACCAATCGAACAGTCGCCTGGTATGGGCAGTAGTCTACACCTTATTCCTGTCCTTGGGTTTAGGTATAGGAAGTCAGATATTCGATTCCTTCGGACCGAGTCAACCTACAATGCAATCATCTACACAAATGGCCACGATAACCGGAAGTTTTACGAGCAATGATACGTATTGGGATCAAACTTTCAACAATGGTATGTCCTCAGCCTATATGATAGTTCGTACAGTATGCTTTACCGATAAACTGACTTCAGGTTCTGTTTCTGATAATAGGCACTTTTACTTTCTCAAACTCCACTTCAAGCGAAGAGGAGGCTACCACAGTAGCATGTTATCGAAATCCAGATTGGAATTATTGGTGGTACACCGAACGTGAGTGAAATCAGCCGGCTCAGGCTTTGATAGCGCACAGAATTCCCTCAGCTGAATTATTCCCTTTCATATGTCAGCCAACGACTGGTGGTTATTCCTTCTCGTACCGATATTCGCATTTTCGCTTGCTGTATGGTTCCGGGCCGATTGGCGATCAAAGGATATTTTTGTGATGGTTGCGGTGGCATGTGCAGGATATGTTGTCAACTTCTTCTTATCTCAGGTGAGCTACATCCATCAATACACCAGATTCACAGATTATAGGTTGGTGCTAACTGGATACCAACGGCGTCAGCAAATTGATCAAACAAACGTAGTCTCCGCGGTATCAGCATTCACACTTGGGTAAGTCAGACCTCTAACAAACCGGTAGTCCGATATTAACATCGCCGATATGTCCTCAGTATACTTGGGAATCTATATTCGCGTCTAGGAGGCGGTTCAGCTTTCCCATCAATGGTAGTTGGTATTCTTCTGATAGTACCCAACGCGATAGCAGCAGCAGGTGGTCTGAGTAGTTCAGGCTCAAATGACGATTCCTCTTCCGGCAGTTCGGCTTCCAGCTCGACTGGAAGTAGTAGTCAGGACATCAACGCTGCGGTCATCGTCAGGTAAGCAATTTTTAGAACATGATCAGTTGTAATACGTGGAACTGATCGTAGGTTTATACTCTAGTATCCGTATGGTCCAAGTCGGTATTGGTCTGGCTATAGGGCTGTTCGCAGCTGCGCTGGTAATTTATCCGTTCGGGAAGAAACGAAGGTATATATTTAGTTATTAAATCATGTGACCGGATCATATAACATTAGTGCTCATACGAGTTTATGAGTGTTGTCAGAAATATAGAAATTAGAACTGATAGTATTGTTCATACACGCTATACACGTACACGGGTCGACTGTGGGCCTTGTTGTAGATACACGTAATAAAATGCATTCAATTCCGGTTGTCTGGTTCATATATTTTTCTTATCGTCTGTTCGTCAATCCGTAATTTGTGTCACACAGCTGGTGTTTTCCCCATCTTCGTTCATAATTGGTCAATTCGTACTCCTGTCCTTTCACCCACGGTACTAATCAAACACTCAAGAATTTCTCGAGCTCGTCCGCTAGGACCTTGTGCACCTGCGAGGTAGGATGTAACCCATCGACCCATATGCCCCAGCTAGATCCGTCCGGATCTTCATGCTTGAACTCATATTTGGTGG
Source organism: Kwoniella europaea PYCC6329 (assembly GCF_036810445.1). Taxonomy (NCBI): domain Eukaryota; kingdom Fungi; phylum Basidiomycota; class Tremellomycetes; order Tremellales; family Cryptococcaceae; genus Kwoniella; species Kwoniella europaea. The sequence continues at coordinate 5,460,797 of NC_089487.1, forward strand.
GATCATCGAATATCTTTGTGAATACGTCGTGAGCAGAAAAGATTTTTGAGGTGGTATTAGGTTTCGATAGCCAGTATTGCACTCGAGATGGCAGTAGGTCGTTCCATTGGGATATTCTTGAAGAGATAGTCTCTACGGGGAAAAATGGAACGGAGTGACCAGTAAAATCGTCATGACAAGAACTGCAATCACCCCTGTCTCTCCCAGCACACTGATCTGAACGGTGGGAAATGGCACTTGTGGAATCGAGACCTACCCATGAACGAAGCGGATGACATCGATGGCCTTCTTGGAGGAACATCGATCAATACCAAGTTTCTTAAGCCTAACGCATACATCCTATCCAAGATCTCCTCCAACATATACATTTCAATGTCCAACGTGGGGTCCTGAAGATGCATAGTTACGTCATTGATACCTATCCATAGAACTAGGGTTCGTCTTGATTCAGCGGATGGGGGGAAATTATGATCAAACGTAGGTTGTGGATCAGCGGCTGAAGGCCTAATTTAAGCTGATAAGATAACCTACTTTCCAGGTGGTGTTTCACCCGATTACGAATTATTCTAATGCTCTAACAAGTGTTTGTAATCACATTGTGACATTTTTGTAATGACCGGTTAGTCGCGGTTGACTGGATCAACTTACTCGTCCCTGTTTGTTGTTGCATCTCTTCCTTCACCACCTCGTCGACCCCTCATTCCACTCGTCCACACAAAGATGACCACGCAGATATAGCTCGGAGGTCATCAAAGCCACCCATTGCTCCTGCTCGTACATTAGCGAGTTGCTCGCCATGCCCAAGGCCAAATGGTACGCAGTCAAGGTGGGAAGACGGCCTGGCGTGTATGCAAATTGGGCAGACGCAGAGAAACAGGTGAGTACGACTATATGCACTGAGTTTCTGTTTGGTACATCACAAGAGGTACCTTTTTATCTGGTTAAGCGTGCTTTCTCAATGAACTGACGACTGGACAGGTTAGAGGATATCCTGGTGCTGTTCACAAATCCTTCCCACACCCTCAAGCCGCCGAAGTGAGTTTAGGTATTCCGTCATTTCCTTAGGCATGCTCATTCCATGTGACGATGATATCGTAGGGCTGGCTGAGATCCGGCCAACGTCATAACCCCACCGTCACTACCACTTCTCTATCTCGCCATCCCTCGAAACAGCTCGTATCGCACGAGGATATGGAATCAGACATATCACCCGTGGAAATACCAAAAAGAAACTCGGTCCCAATCCATCTCATCCGCTCAGATTCTCTCCTCGGCACCGAGATTACTCACACTACTTCTACCGAAGATCCACTATTATCGGCTCAACAGGAAGAGATTCTACGTAGGATCTTGAATGGCGAGAATTACTTCTTCACCGGTTCCGCTGGTACCGGTAAATCGGTTCTGTTAAGAGCGATCATCAGATCATTCAAGCAACGTGAAGCGGATGAACAGAATAACGCAGAAGATACATGGAAGAGGTACCTTTCTGGAGAGGATAGGAATGGACCCAGGACAGAGGTGAAAAGGTGGAAACTAGGAGTGACGGCTAGTACGGGTATGGCAGGAGTGTGAGTTGACAGCTGTTTCCCCTTGTACCGCTGCATCCCACATGTTTTTGTTCGCAATAGCTGATGAACTGTCCACATATCGTAGCAATATCGGTGGATCTACCGTGCATTCCTGGGCAGGTATAGGACTCGGTGAACTACCTGCTCAGAAGCTGTATGAGAATATCTTAAGGAACAAGATCACGGCTAAAAGATGGAAATCTACAGGAGCATTGATCATCGATGAAGGTCAGTCGTGATCAATCTTCCAGCCTGACACCACGAAGATAAATATACTGACCATGTCATTTTTCCACATCTTCTGACTTCAGTCTCAATGATAGACTCCAAGCTGTTCGACAAACTCGAGTACATTGCCCGTAAGATCCGAAAAGACGACAGACCCTTCGGTGGTATCCAAGTAATTTTGTCAGGTGATTTCTTCCAGCTGCCCCCAGTCACCAAAGGACATCTGAACAATTGTTCATTCGCTTTCGAGGCTCTGAGCTGGAGTAAGGTGATCCCAAGGGAAAATATGAGTAGTTTAACGAGGGTGTTCAGGCAGAAGGAAGATCGATTTGTGAATATACTGGAAAGTATGAGAAAGGGATTTATCAAGCCTGAGGACATCGAGGTGCTGAAAGGGCTGAAAAGAAATGTGGAGTATCCGGAAGGGATTGAGCCTGTTGGGCTGTGAGTGTCATCTTTCAATCGCATGCTGTGCGGAACTTCTTTCTTGTTCTTCTAGCTAACGAAATATGGCTTACTGCTTATACCTCTCAGATACCCTCAAAAAGCGGAGGTAGCAGCAATAAATTCAGCTAGACTGGAAGATTTGGAAACCCCGCTTCAAGTATTCAGCTCATTCGACTTACCTGGTGTCAACTCCCATGGATACCCCTTGGAAGCGAAACAAGCTACAGACTGTTTGAACAAAAATACCATATGGCCTCAGGACCTGGAGTTGAAAGTTGGTGCTTTGGTTATGTTGGTGACAGTGAGTGGAATCCGTAGTCCCCTTATACTTGATCGGTGCCGACGTGCTGAGATTGTTCATTTCCGCAGAACATGCAGGTATGATGATCTCCTCGTTGAGGTAACCGATGTAGCTGATGTAAAACACAGGATGGTGTGCTGGTAAACGGATCGACTGGTAAGCTAGAATCTTCTGTATTCTTCTCGTTTGGTATAGCTAACGCTCTCATGTTCACCGTAGGCACAGTTGTAGATTTCATGACCCTTTCCGAAGCATCTTCCGTCAACATCCACCCTGCCGCAGGAAATTACGGTTCAGCTCCAGACCCAAAGGTGGCTTGGCCGGTTGTCGAATTCATACCTTCGAAGCATGCCATCGGAAAAGTAGCGAAAAGGGTTGTTGTACCTCAGATGTCGGTTGATGTGTTGAATGCGGCGTGAGTAATGTCTTGTTCGAGAATGTGGTTCATCCTCGCTGATGTCGGTTGAATGATAGTGGAAGACCGGAAGCGACGAGACATCAGATCCCTCTCATCTTAGCCTGGGCTTTGACGATACACAAATCTCAGTGAGAAAAATTGCCTTTGATAAATTCCGATTGCGAGAAGCTGATATAAGGAACTCAGAGGCCAGACACTTGAAAGGGTGAAGATTGATCTAAACAATATCTTTGTTGAAGGTAAGTCTTACCTTCGAAGTGATTATCCACTATCTCGTTGCTGAATAGTCCCATTATCAATAGGCCAAACATACGTAGCGATCTCAAGAGCAGTCAGTTTGGATACACTGCAACTTCTAAACTTCTCAGTGCATAAGTGAGTTCATCAACTATATTCTTAGTAATTTCGCGAGGACCGACCTTAAGTGTTTAAATCAAAAAGGGTCATGGCTCATAGTCGAGTGATCGAGTGGGCAAAACCGTTTGAGCAAGAACAGAAAGATGAAGAGGAATGGGATGAGTTGTTGGCTGGTGCTGAACTGGACTTCTGAGAAAGGGATCAAAACGTTATGGGTTGTCCGGGATCTATGTCTCTATATTGTTCTATACCAAGCACTATCTATACCATGTGTAATGTTGCATATACTGCTCTGATTATGTTTGAGAGATAGTTCGATACGATTCGAAGAGAACGCCCTACTCATCAGTCTTCATCTTTCGCCTTTTACTAGCCTCCTTCATCATCTGCTTCTTCCTTCCCTCTTCCCGTCCAACATCTCGTCCACCTCCACCAATAGCTTTCCTCTTGATCGGAGCCTTAGCCAAAGACCTCTTTTGGTTCTGGGTGGGTTTCTTCATGTCCAGCATATATTCTGGGACTTGGCATCCACTGGATCGTAAAACGTTGGCGATGGTACGCAAGTAAGGTCCATCTTCGAGGTTGAAGAAGGTTATCGCTTTTCCTGGTCGACCAGCTCGGCCTGTACGTCCTATTCGATGGATGTACGATTGCACAGTTTGGGGGAAATCTAAATTCAAATAATCAATAAGTCATTCATCCAAGAAATAGGTTGAGAGGATGTGAGATCGTGGATATGCTGTACTTACCATAGTTAACCACAACCTTGACACCTCTGAAGTCCATCCCTCTAGCAAGAACCTCGGTGACCACTAACATCCAGACATTACCCAGCCTAAAATTATTTATCGCCTGATCCCTCTTAGATTTCCCTTTACCACTATGAACCACATCAACTTTGATACCTTCCAGTATCAAATTCTTGTATAATTCGTCTGCTCTTTCAATCGATTGCACGAAGATGAGAGATGGGTAAGGCAATGATCCGGTGGAGAGCAAGTTACGGAGTGCGAGGAGTTTACCAGATTCAGAACCTGTATACAGGAGAGATTGGTCGACAGTGGTCACTGCTGAGTCTCTATAAGATAGAAGCGTATCAGTCTGGGAACTCTGACTGATATGACGGGATCCCATGCATGTGCATGTGGAGATCAGGGAAAAGGGAAAGATCTGACTAACTTGACACCGACCACCACTCTGACACCTTCATCTCTCAGCCATTTTTTGGCAATCTCTTCCACACCGGATGGCATCGTAGCCGACAAGAGGCATTTTTGGACATCTGGGTTCGTGCAAGCTGCTAAAATAGGTTCGATCTGAGGTAAGAAGTCGGGCGAGAGGAGTCGATCGGATTCATCGAGGATGACATGTTGAGTTCTATTATGCGTCGAGCGAATCAGCTGATGCTCTGCTACAAGTCGTATAGCTAGGATTCAGCCTGAGAGACTGAAACTCACAAAGCAAGTGATATCCTCTTTGACTCCAACAAATGATGCAACCTCTCAGGCGTAGCAATCAAGAAGTCTATTCCTAATCCAGTGGGATTACCAGATTTAGGTTGAGCAAATTCATCTACACTCCCCGTAGACTCCTCATCATCATCTTCACTTCCCTCTTCTTCGTCCTCTTCCCTCTCACCATCATTTTCTACATTTTCTTCGGAATCATCAGAAGCAGTTCCAGGTGAACTATCGCAAACTGCTTTTTCGGTCGCTTTCGTCAAGACCATCGATCTCCAGCTTCTACCCTTCGTAACAGCTTTTGTCACGTTCAAGATCTGGATAGCCAGATCATGTGTTGGTACCAGTATCAACGCTCGGATTCCATGCCCTTCGACTTCGTTCTCGGTGTTTCTAAGTGATCTTGAAGGATCTCGCAGTTTCACCAAAGTAGGTAAGATGTAACTTAACGTTTTACCTGATCCGGTTGGAGCTATACATAATGTATCTTTCCCTTCGAGTAGACATCCACCGACTGAACATTGTACACCCCATAGAGAGTTGATGTTTGCCCCGTTCAAGGCTTTCAGTAATGGTTCTCCTTCTCTGGATGAAAGTGATACGGAAGGGTGGTTGACGAGGGAAGGTAAGTTGGTATGTAATGATTTGGGTAGTGGCTCTGGTCCAGTCAACGTTATTTTTTGAACTGGTGGGGCTATTTTACTTGATGACGATGACGAAGAAGAGGATGCGTCAGAGTCAGAATCGGATTCTGATTCTTCCTGAGCAATAGGTGGTTTAGTCTGGTGGTTGATAGATGGATGATCACCGAAGAAGTCGAGTGAATGGGGCAATGATTTGGTGTCGGTCTCGATCGCTTTAGTAGACGCTTTCCCTTTTCCTTTACGATCCTTCTTCTATACAATCCAACGAGATACAACCATCAGCATGTTGCTGGATACTGAGCAAATATCATCACAGTAAATTTGTGTGAATATTAAAAACTCACCCCTCCTCCGAATAGCTCAAAATCCTGCTTGAACCTGTTCTTATCGAATTTTGCTCCTCCGGCCGTGAGTAGGTTGAAGGCTGAAGCCATCTTGGTTATCTGATTTCGATTGTTGTTGCTTTCAGCCCAGAGGAAGCGTTGACTGTACTTTGGATTGAACAGTGATGGAGTGTGGATCGCAAAAATTGGTTAACAGACGTCAACAAGGAGATCCAAAAAAAATTGAGGACAATAGTGGAGGTAGGGGGGAATTGGACCGTAATGCGATTCTTAATGAAGTATTACAATCCGATCAAAGGATGTCCCATCGGAAAATGTAATGAATCATTAGAAAAGTGTTTCCAACTTCCAACTTCTCGTCATTCCCTTCTGCCGTAATCTCGTCCTCCCATATCTGATATCTGATGTGTGAACGATCCATGCAGTGATCTTCATATTGTCATCCATCTTATTCCAGCTTGGGTCCATAAGCATTCCCTGTGTATAGCACTCCCATCTCATATCTGATCGAACCGAAACGGGGTCACCGCGACGTCAAGCCAAATTTAGTTCGAAGACGAGCTCTCTTAGCTCCGTTTCATCCTGCATCCGCAGCTGGTTCGAGAAAAAGTTGGAAGATGGGGATGTACATATAGTCAAATTGTGGCTCAAGGATAATCATAGAAGACTTCTCTCATCCCAAGATCTCAATACGGCAAGCGACAGCATATCGCCTCTCCTTCATCCCTAAGTAGCAGAGAGCCGAATGGCGCTTCTTCCATCGCCATGTTCGCCCTTCCAGCATCGAGACGACCTCACCTCTTCCTCGCCTTGCTATCGTCAATAGCCCTCGTCCTTTTTCTACACAATTCATATCACCCTCAATATGCTATGATAAAACCTCCATCATTGTTCCAATCCGACTCGGACAAACCCAAGGCATATACAGGACTAGAAGCGGATGATCTAGACGTGCGAAGAAGAGTAGAGAGGATGAGAGGTTATTGTGAGGGGGAAGACCCCTTCGAGAAGGAATATGGGAGAGCAAATATAAGGATGACCAGAGCATATGAAGGTGAGTCATATTCATTCGGTCTTGAAAGGGCGCAAAGCTCTGATGTCGGATCAGCTGAACACCGAAATGATGTTCCGGCTGATGATCATTCTGTTGTCCATGTATAGGCTCGCATCATCGGATAAGGCAGTTCTTGCACAAAGCATTAAGAGGTGAACACTTGACTGTATCAGTCATCGGGGGCAGTAGTAAGTGGTATACAAAGCATACAACCTATCTCGGAGTGATCGATGCTCATGGCTTGAACCCTAACCACAGTAACCAAAGGACATCAAGTATGGGTCAACGAAATATGGTTCCACAAATTCTGGGAGTGGTTGAATGATTTCGTGGGGAACGATGTCGAGGTGACAGAAGTCAACGGCGCAGCTCCTGGTGAGCTGCCTCCTCCTCGGAGCTCATCACTCAAAGAGATACATACTGATATACGATATATCGATGCAGCCACTGGCTCCGATTACTTTTCATTCTGTTTCCCCTTACACATCCCTACAGACTCCGATCTCATCTTCGTCGAATTAGCAGTGAATGACGAAGGCATCATGGAACATGTCGAAAATATGGAGAACCTTCTGAGGGGACTATTGGATCTACCTAGTAAACCTGCGGTCGTCTTGGTCGAAGCTATGGCGTTCAGTAATGGCGGTATGGGAGGTGGAGGTGGAAGGATGCATCTGTGAGTCCTGATTCTGCTGCCTTTCGGAATGCCTACTATGATATCAACAACCTCATACTCTTCACTGACAGGTATATCTCTAGACCAGTAGCACAGTATTTTGACGTTCCAGTGATCAATCAGCGGCATCCCTTGGCCAATCATTTTGGAAGATATCCACAACTCGTCCGACCATATTTCTCACAGGAGTAAGTCCATCTTACCTTCTGTCGACTGTCTAATCCAAGCTGATAGCGTCCATTTAGCTGGTGGGGAAATCCTGATATGAGACATATCAACTCACGTGGTCATCGTGACTTGGGTATGTTATCAGCAAGTCTCATTCAAGATGTCTCGTGTACGATGCTATCCGAATCGATTTTCGTCGTCCCACCTCCGCCAACGGAAGAAAGCGAATACGAGAGATCCCTTTTGATATTAGGTGGTGATCAACGACCATCTAACCTGGAAGATGCGTCGCTGCTGGACGAATCATTAGCTGCGCTTCAATCGACATGGCCAGATCAGAGTAAATCATGGAGAAAAAATCCCGAAAAAGAAGAACAAATCGGAGAGTTGATGCCTGGAATGTGGGTAACCCCAGCTGAATACGGTTTGCTACCTCGTATGAGGGTATTGAATGGATGGAATCCCGATGTCTCCAGTATCGTACCTAAATTCGAACCTACGTGTTTATCTACACGAGCCAAAGAAGCCAAATTCAACTTGACTCCTTCATGGAACGATGGCGAGTGGGAATATTGGGTCCATCCTGAACATCTCGATAAACCTTACCTTGTAGCTAGGAAACCAGGAGCGAAAGTGCAGTTCGAACTGGAAACGAATGTAGGAGTTGTCAAGATATATAGTTTGAAGAGCAAAACATTCGGTCTGGGTACGATAGAATGCTGGGCGGATGATGAGAAAGATAAATCGACGAAGGTCGTGGGTTGGTGGGATAACGGTGATGTGTGAGTTAGAATATTTCGTCGTCCTATTACCAATCATCCAGACGTAAGTTGACACCTCTATTATGCTGGTCTGGCAGAAACATCGGTCGATTCGCAACGATACGAAACGATTTATCAAAAGGGACACATACCATCACATGTGAATTACTGAAAGAGACTTCTGATCCTGATGGTGGTCATGAATTCAGGATGATCTCAATTATGAGGTAAGCAAGGGTTATTTCATGTTATATGTCTTCTCGTATTATACTAACGTCTTGTCCTTTCGTAGTGTCTAAACAAGCTATCATACGTCACTTCGTCCCGGCCGTGTCATAATGTTGTCGACGGAAAAAGGAGGTCCTTGGTCATCATCAAATTGTATATCATGTCTTTCTGCTCATAGAACTGTCTCACCTCGGGATTACACCAACTTTCACTTGTTATGCCAACTTATGCATATGGTATCAGTTTCATGCACTCGCTGAAGTGGAAGGATCTTACACATGAAGGCAATCGGGATCGACAGGACGCAGGATTATAAACTTTGATAGTCGGCTGTAAAACAGCCTTTTCGTGCATTTCCGATATAGTATAACGGTTAGTATAACCGCCTCTCAAAATCTTTGGAAGGCATCGCGGTAGATCGGGGTTCGATTCCCCGTGTCGGAATTTATTTTTTGCTCTTGGGTTGATCGGCATTGAATCTTGCTTCAGTTGCGATCTCTATACGATACGATTGGCAAACGGTCTTGCACATCTATGCATCTAAAATTTCTATGGCTATGACAACGATACCTTCTGATAACACCCAAAAAGTAATGCGAGGTCCCTCCTTTTTATCGAACCTTCTCGTTCGAACGAGCATTTACCAATCAGGATACAACTGTTGAAAATGTAAGCAAGCAATACTAGGCTAAGGTTGTTCAACGAGACACTCACTTTTCCAGGATTCATGATACCTTTAGGGTCAAGAGTATCCTTGAGCTGTTTCATGACTCCCAAAGTACCTTCTCCGAGTTCGAGTGGAAGATATTCCTGTCAAAACGATTCATCAGTCCGATCAGCGAGATCCGGATCAGGCATGCAATAGTAAGAACTCACTCGTTTACCTATACCGACACCATGTTCGCCGGTACATGTCCCTTGTAGCTCAATAGCTCTTTTAACCATCTGCGGATGATAGGTCAGTAAAGTCGATAAGCAGCTGATGAGGATCCACTCACTCTGTGGGCAGCAGCATCAACCTTTTCGAATTCACCTGGGACGTCCGCCTTGAATATCAATGCACAATGGAAATTACCGTCCCCGACGTGACTGATCGAGAAGTAGACCGACATCAGCTAGACTATTCCTTGCGTACCAGTGCACGGATTGGGCTCTAAACTTACCCTAAAAGCGGTCCAACAATTCCATTCTCCTTTAAATCCTGTTTTGTCTGCTTGACCAATTTCGGCAGATTACTGACAGGTACACATACATCGGTAGAATAACATGTAGAACCTTCGACAAGTGCCATTGCGGACCAATGAGCGGATTTTCTAGCTTGCCAAAGTTCGTCCGACTCTTTATCGTTCTTAGCGAAGACCAAGTCTTGACCACCGTACTTTTGGGAGATCTCAGAGACGATCTTGATATTTGATTCGATTGATTCAGCGTTGGATCCTTGGAATTTGAAGAATATAGTATCGAGGGAAGGTAATGGCATGGAGACATTTCCGAATTTACCAATAGCTTCCATCATCAATGTATCGCATAGTTCGACGCATTCTGTGTATCACCATAAGAACAGGATTAATGCACATTCTTTATTCAAGTCCCGAGGGTGCAGCAGCTTACGCATGGGAACACCTCGATTTATTACTTCTCCGACAGCCTGGACAGCCTCTTCGACACCTGGGAAGCCACAAACGGCGACTCGGGTGGGTAAAACGGGCGCCAGTCGGATAGTAGCTGATACAACAGATCAGTACTGTGTAAGGAGCTGCGTTCAGGGTTCGGACATACCCTCGGTAACAATACCCAAAGTACCTTCCGCTCCGATAAACAGCTTGGTAAGATCATATCCTGCGGAAGATTTTCTGTAAAGCATGACCATCAGCATGAGTATACAGGCATGGCGCGATGCAGCAGGAATATAAGACTCACCTTGACCGCTGCCTCGTTTTGATGATTTCTCCATTTGGTAAGACTACGGTCTGCCACGGAGATTAGTTATAAACCATAAAAGGCATACAGAAAGCGCACTTACAGCATTCAAGAACCATTCTCCTTTGGCAGTACCATACCTGACAGCGTTCGTTCCACTGCAGTGATACAGCAATACTCAGCTTCTCACCAGTTTCTCCTTACCAGAATGTCGCTTGGCTCAACTCTCACTCACCTACATCCAGTGGCCATCATCCCACCAATACATGCGCTCGGTCCCGGATCAAGAGGGAAGAACATGTTCAAACCTCTCTCTTTCAATTCCTCGTTGATAGCTTCCCATTGACATCCAGCTTGCACGACCGCATCGGCATCTTCTTCATGCAACTCAACGATATTATTCATCCTCGACAGATCTACACAGATACCACCGTACGGACAGGTGATGTGTCCTTCTAAAGAGGTTCCACCGCTAAAAGGGGTGACGGGCACACGATACTCATTGGCGAGCTTCATCACTTTTGAGACGTCTTCGGTGGATTCGGCGTAGACTACCACGTTGGGGATAGCGGCGGCTGGGAACAAAAGGTCGGTCAGTTCAGATTGACTGATAGTATCGAGGCGACCTTGATACGCTTTGATATCTTATAAGATCGACTGATGGACTCACCATGATATGTGTTAGCCGATACACCATGACTCAACAATTCATCAGGGTTCGTCGTAACCTGATCATCATTAAATTTCCCTTTCAACAACCCAACAACTTTTTCTACCACCTCTTTTGTAGCGTATTTTGGATCCTTGCTGGAAGGTATGATTGATTTTGAATCATCAGGTGTCACATATGCCTGTTCTCTATCCGAAGCGGTATGTATCGTTTGAGCCCCATCGTCGCATTGTACCATGTTGTTTCGATAGTTCCATAATTGCGTTAAGACAACTGCAGTTGTACTGGAAATGAGAATGGTGGTTCCATATGAACGAAGTGAGGGGGATGATGACGCTGAGGTGGAGGAGGAGGAGGAGCTGTAGAAGTTGGATCGAACTGTCGAAGGTTTAGGGATCGATCTAGCATTCCTGAGAAGGCGGAGAGGAAGTGAAGATGGAGATCGGAACATTGCGAATGACTATATACACTATATACACTATCTCACACTTCTGCCGGCCAGGTATTCACAGAGGAGTTGTCGAAGGAGGTGACTATATTATAATGAAATATCCTTGAACCAAAAGGCAAACGAAAGAACAGAATGAAAACAGACAAGTCAGAAAGGTCAAAAAAACAAGAAACAAGAAACCCGAGATCACATCATATCGCAATAGGCCGAAAAATAAAAGGCGGGGCAAGTCTCCCAGATACAATGTGATGCCACCGTAGAGCAGCTTGTACAGATGACATTCTCTGATACATTTTATATGACATGCATGCTGTTTGGCAGGTTGTTTGCAAACATCAGATAAGATTCTGACCTGGTCTTCAATGGGATGTGTTTCGTAAGCCGTTCTTTTAGAAATGTGATCAACGATTGTCGGACACTTTGCCCACCTTTCGTACAACATCGGACCGATAACCCCGATGCATAATGACCTGACAATGACAACTATACAAACAGCGACGGGCACTTGCACTTGCAGGTAATCCTCTGATGCGATAAATAAGAGACGAAGGAATAGTCGATCATATAAGTATACCATCAGTACATGCATGATACACCATATCATCATGACTAACGATCATCTTGCCCGAACCTATATTGTGGATCACCCAGATCCATCCACCCTCCACCACCTTCCTCATCATCCGTCAGACCCTCTTCGTCACCCATCACATACCCTCCCATCCCATCTTCTGCATGTCCACCGCTACTCAACGGACTCGCTTCTTCGCCTTCTAGACCCAAACCTAGGCCATTCGCCCGAGCGATCAAGCCATCTGCTAGTTCTGGCGCGTGGAGGTTGGAAGGTTTAGTTGGAGGATGAGATGGGATGGGACGACGGGGGTAGGACCAGCCGTTAGAGGCTGGTGGAAGAGCGAGGGGGAAGAGGAGGGTGTATGGTGAGCTAAGAGGTGATGTGGTTTGTCAGCGACGGACAAGGCAGAGGCAGACAGCCACAGACACACTCACTATCCATTAGGACCTATATTGAAGAACAACTGTATATTCCGGCGTCGTCCCAGATCGTACGGATTGAGATATATCTATGGCAGCGGACGATGGTCGTGAGCACACACCGAGATTAGGAGACAATGGGCGAAATGATTGAGAGAACATACCAAACCCTCCTTCTTAGCTTTCCCAGCCAGATAAGAATTATCGTGACTTTCTATCGATGTCTCACCATTAGACACCATGTATAGATGCCAGAACATCAAGACGGAGACAGCGAAGCCTAATCAAGTAGATGACGAGGTGAGCTTATACCGACCGGAGTCAGAGGGTGCAACGGTCAGTTCGTGACGTACCTATTGCCAAACATAGTACGTATATCAACGTGAACCCTAATTTGGGTGTGACGGGTGTCCACTGAAACACAAGATATAATCAGCGGCGCTCTCATGTATATAAAGGTCAGGACTTATAAAAGAGATGCAGATTCCGAAATTCAACAGAGGTGTGATGGAGCTGTTAGTACTAACCTCGGCGTAATAATCAAAAGTAGCAAGGAACAAGCGATACCCCGTTATACAGACTGTAGCACACCCCGTCGATAACCAAGCCCTATGAAGGAACACCATATGATATTGAGCTTCCTTACCTTGCCTATGAGAAAACAACGGATGAGCTTACATGAAGAGAAAGAAGTGTCGTTGATTATGCAGTCCGACCTAGAAATGATACACCATTAGCTTGATACGATGTAGGTCGTGGATTATGTCTTTCCGATCATATATACAGTGGTTGACACACTCACACATGCATTTATCCAAGGACAGTGGTGGTCCATTTGAAGTACACATCTCTTACATACAGAGCAGTGATGGGTTCGCTATAGCAGCAGTAGTATCTTGAAGCATTTTATCACCACACCCGACAGGTTGTGTATCAACGGCATCTTAACCTCGTCTCCCACTGAGCTACCAGCTTGACCAGTTCTATCGTTCTGTCGATGTTTGCTTTTTGTCGTCAGGAGGGAATGGATCGATTGAGTTAAGTTGATTGAATTACGCGTAGTATCAGAATGGGACGACCATCAACCATCAACGTGTCTGTGTTTGTCCCGAGGTATGTATATCTGTATGGGTATGATAGCCCTGTTCTCCTGTCGATGATGGTGGTTATATGTCACGATGAGATCGAATGATGATGCATGAACAATTGAAGAAGAAGGATCAATGGATTTGATCTGATTCAATGTCATTCATATATCATAATTCCTCCACTTCATTATAAGATACTTTTCATTCTTCTCTCTCTTTCTCTCTTTCTACCCCATCCTCGAGTTATAATCGTCCATTATACATCATGGCATCAGCAGCAGGTCCATCCACCAAGCCCATCACCCCTCACTATTGTGCCATCTGCTCATTACCTACAGAATACTGCGAATTCGGTCCATCCTTCTCAAAGTGCAAGACATGGTTGGAGAGCGAGGATAAAGATGAATACGAGAGGTTATGGGGTGAAGGTGTGTTTCCCCGCCCATTGAAAGTGTCATACTGAGTTGAGTGCTGACCATTCACTCGATTACTCGATACATAGGAAACCTCGCAGCTAGGATCGGTACTCTGTCAGTGGAGAAACAAGAAAAGCTAGAAGCGGATGCCGTCAAAGCTGAGAAGAAGGCTGCTAAAAAGGCTGAAGCTGAAGCCAAGAAGAAAGGAGAGACCAAGGTGGGTACAACTCCAATGAGCACATCTATCACCCTGTAGGGCAATATTGACCTGCCGAGTATTCGGATCTCCAGATCATCATCAAACGATCCGAACGTACCAAACGAAAACATCAAACACACGTTCAAAATTTGGAATTATTCGGTATCGATCTTAAGAAAGCTGCTAAGTTGTTTGCTGGGAAGTTCGCTACTGGTTCGAGTGTCTCAAAGACCCCTCAGGGTGAAGAGGAGATCGTCATTCAAGGTGATGTAGGAGATGAGATTGTGAGTTTCAAATGACTTTCGCAAAGTTCAACTGCTTCTACTACTGCAAAGTGAACTGAAGCGGGCAATACCCTTGATCATCCGGCTATCTTATGCCTATTCTGATAATCCCATTGCTGATCTGTACAATGTAATCTCTCAGGTCGAGATGCTCAGAGCGCAAGTGGGTGTACTCAAGGGTGCTCCAGCAGATCAAGTGACGAGGGTGAGTGAATTTGGACTGACTTATAGGTGTTTACTGATTGAGATGTCTTGGTGCTTGTCTTAACAGGTCGAAGTGAAGAAGAAGAAAGCCGAAGACGAAGCTGCTGCCTAAGTCTCGCCGATGTCCTGCATATTGTTATCGGCATCGATTGGGATGCATTGAACTGTGTCAAGCTGAACTGATACGTTGCTGGACGCGCTTCCTGCTATTCCGCCGAACAGATGCATGTATCACACTGACGGCAACAAGCTAATCCATCCAATCGATCATACGAAGACGGACAACGGATTGGACAAGTGAGAATGAAAAGAAGATATGAATAAAATTCAAAACGAGTCAAGACATCAAGTAATTTGGTTTTACTAGTATACAAACATACACATAGAAACAGAAAAGAAGCACGATACTACCATCCCGTCCGATCCCTTCCATCTTGAAGTAATCATAATCCAAACATCCACCTGACTTACATGAGAAGTATGGCACATTATCGATGGGCCTGTGGGTGTGTTGATTCGCCATTCACCTAGATATCCCCGTCCTTTGTCTATGGAAGTGTGTCTAATGATTACCATTGGAATGGCCAAAGCTCATGATCTCCTCATATAACAACCTCTTCAAATCCTCCCTGTTGTTCTCCTCCTTCATCATATCAAACTCGAAGAAATTCGGTGACAAGGGTTTGGCGGAAGGTTCGTCATCTGGATCATGGTATGCGTCGAGGTATGGGTGAGACAAACATTGTTCGACGGTGAATCGTTTTCTCGGATCGACTGTGATGGTAAAAAGGCGTCCTATCAGTGCTTGCACGGAATGGGAGAGATGCTCATGCTGCCAATGCCCACGCTTGACATTTATGAGAAATTTACTCACAGGTCAGAGTCTTGCTGAGGAAATCGATCGCAAGAGGCGAGGCGTTGGGATAGAGCGATTCGAATGTTCTCCTCTTCCTGAACCTATACGTTGTGTGGAGCAATGAATGGATGTTTCAGAATTAAGAATATGATCAATATCAAAAACGATATTGGACAATATCGTCCAGGTCATCACTCACGGTAAAGTCCGGACATATTCCTTTGATCGCTTAGAGGTGATAGCTGAAAATTCCTCGAACGTTGGTGTACCGAGCACATCCAAGATAAGCGACAGTTGGTGGTGGCTGCGTACGAAGGACAAAAGTCGGTTCTCATCAGCATCCGCTACGACATATCGATCCTATCGTGCATTTGACGAATCGTTAGATATTGGAGAAGAACACTTACTAGTCTCTTCCCGGGAACAAGGGTTTACCACTCAACATCTCAGCCAGGATACACCCCACTGACCATACATCGATTGACTATACAACGTTAATAACCGGTATCAGCTGACAAAAATACACTTGTGGTCATCAGATAACTGACCTTTGTGTACATCCTGAAGGAAAGCATTACCTCAGGTGCTCTGTACCATCGAGTAGCAACGTCTATATGCAATCACCGAGACGAGATGCGATCAGTTAAGAACATACATCTTCAGGACCTTGTCGGACAAAGGATGATACACTCACACTCAGTCATAAATCCTTGACTGTCTGGTGTAGCAGTTTGGGTCGATCTGGCCAGACCGAAATCGCAGACTTTCAAATCACAATTTGCATTCAATAGCAGATTGGAGGGTTTCAGATCTCGGTGAATGACTGTTGAATCACCAGTTATTATCCGTGAATCGTCGCTCTTTGCACAAGATAGGAAAGCAAGAGCCACTCACTCTCAGCTGAATGTAGTGCTTTGAGAGCCCTACAGGTCTGGTACAAGAAATATTGACAGTGATCATCTGACAAATCTTGCGTACGGATCACTCGGTGTAAATCGGTTTCGAGAAGTTCCTGAACAAGGTAGACTATGGTTCATCGAATAGTAAAATCAGCTATGAACCTTGACCGACAGAGCAGAAGATATAGCCCACTCACCCTCCTTGAAGCTATCGTATGATGCTGGTCTGATAATATCCAGTACTGAGATAATCTACATTCTCACACCAGATGAACGGAATATAAGCTTCATGAGTAAATCCGATACCGGCACAAGACACGGACTGAATGACTTACATTCTCGCTGACTCCTTCTTCGGCAAAGTACTTCAACAACTTCAATTCCCTCAAAGTCCTCAAGGCGAACATGGCATGATCGAAGGGTGCGATTTTCTTGATAGCGACTTTGGTTCCCGAGGGACGATGCACGGCGGATGCGACCACCCCGTAAGCTCCTTCACCGATCACATCGAGGACATGATATGTGTGGCCTATGTACGTGATCAAGGGAGTCAGTATGTACATCCTGAAGGGTGGAGGGAAAAAGGGATGTCATTATTTTGGAGCAGGGATATGTGAAGAAGTCTAATCTGATTGAAGAGCCAGTAGACAATGAAGTAAAATGGGAGGACTCACCAACATTGAATTTGACTTTCCTAGGAGCACTAGCAGAATTACCTTTGGTAGTTCTCTCTTGTGCTTGAGCGGCACCCTGATTGGATGATTGTGTCTGGCCGGGCTGCTTCGATTGAGTTTGTGATTGAGAGTGGTTCATCGTGCCAGAACGCGATATAGGAGAAAAGTCGAGTGCAAAAAGCTTGAATTTGAGTTGAATTCTAAGAGTTCCAATCTCAACGTTGATGTAAAGAAGATGTCTATTGCCAGTTCGCACTGTCAAGTAAAGAACTCAAGTCAGGTAACGGAAGAGAACCAAGAGATACGAACATACCCAAGGGATATATATCTGACTAATAGAGCAGTGTAAGGTGTAAACGTGTTCTTTTCTTGTTTTGTCCTGCTTGATGTTATACTAGATGATGATGGTTGGGATACTGGCTCGGGTGCTGTATAAAGGAGAAGAGATGACTATCCTGTAGGGGCTCGATAATTTCTGATAGATTGATCTTCTCGTAAATATAGGAAAGGTTGAATCGAAAGGGATGAATGGACAAAGGAGTTGCACCGTATTACGATCCAGCTTGGATGCTATGAGGGTGAACGGTGATCTTGAAGAGAGGGGTGGTAGGTCAAAGGACGAATGGGAGGGATGATCGAGTAGTTGATCGATGTGATACTGTGGTGAGTGGAGTACAGTAGGAGAATGGAGGGAGTTGAGGTAATATGAAAGAGTGTGAATCAGCTTGCGGTAGAGTGAGTGATGGTCGGTATGTAAGATGTGGTTGTCATGGATAGTAAAGTGGAAAAAGGAGTGGAGAGGGAGATCAAAGAGGATCAATGCGATAGACACCTTGTGTACACACCGTGAAGAACTAGAACTAGTTGAAACGCACAGGCCACATCCACCTTGCTACCAATGTGATGTGTGGTTTGCAAGTCAGCTACAAACATCCCTATGCACCATACCAAATCATGATACCATCCCTGCTTTGGATGCTGCTGAGTATGTATATGCACGCAGGTGAGATAGGGAAGAAGACGAGAGGGACGAGATGTGTTTTAGTATGGTCTATGGTCTATTGTCTATTGTGCATGAAACGTTGATCAGGTAAAACACTGATCTCAAACGACTGCCACTGTTTTACCCCTAAACAAAGAGGCACACACACCACGCTCGGATCACCTACAACCTTACAGTATCATACCTCAGAACAATCCAGGACCTAATGGTATGATATGATATGCATGTTTATACACCCAAGAAAAATATAATACCCAACAAACCTATCACTCTATACAATATACTTGTAAGGGTTCAACAGCCCCTTGGGATCGAAAAGCTGCTTGATCTGCTTCATCAACTCCATCGAGGTCTCGTTCTTACTGTATCCGATATAAGGTGCTTTCATCACTCCCAACCCATGTTCAGCCGAGATGGATCCTTCGTTTTCAGCCACGATCTCGTAGATATAAGGTTCGATGATCTTTTCAATCTCGTCGGTGTACTTGTTGGCCACGATGTTGATGTGTAGGTTACCTACACGTCACGCAAAACAAGATCAGTCAAACGTTCAGACCATTGGAATAGTTCAAAACTCACCATCACCCATATGTCCATAACCAGCTACAGCCCTGATAGGTCCCTCTGATTTACCATCACCTTCCAATACGCCACCTTCCCTCAACTTCGCTCTCATCTTCTCCACTAGCCCATACATCTTACCGACAGGTACAGATACGTCGTACTTGTAGACTGATCCTGCTTTACCCGCTGATTCTGGTACTAGTTCTCTCAAAGACCAGAGAGATTGGAACTGGGTCGAATCTTGAGCGAGAACTCCGTCGAGTACCATCTCATTCTCCATCAGGTGTTCGAGGAGACCGGTGAGTTTCTGACAGCAGAGAAACACACAAGGATTAGTTTGAGTCTTGGTACACATGCAATATTGGGTGGAAAGTAAATAGAACAAAACTCACCGCCTCATCATGTTCAGCGTTACTTCCGCCGGTCTCAATCAAGCAGTAGAAATCACCCTCAGTCTCAAATACTTTTCTCTCTCCGCCATTCTCTTCTTGGTGCTTCTTCACCAAAGCGTACTACGTAAAATGGAAGAGAATAAGTACCGGTATGTGGAAATAACAGTGTTTCCATTCCACTCACACTCTGTTTATCGAAGAATTCGAATGCGGATAAGATTTCTCCCAAATGGCCTTTAGCCTCTGCGAACACTTTCTGTACGGCCTCGTAAGATTCTAACGAGAAGACGGCTACGTTCATCGCACTTGGTCGTCTGGGACATAGAATCGAGATGGCGGTGATGATACCAATGGTACCTTCCGATCCGATGTACAATTGTTTGAGGTCGAATCCTATCATACGAAGGATTAGCATGTTGACCATATGAAATAATATCGCTTATGAGATGACAAAGTAGCATGCCTCATCTTGAGACATTTGTATGATGTCGTGATTGTTTGTCCAAGACATCCCCGACAGAAGGGAAAAAAGAGAAAATAGTAGGAGTTATTGTGATAACGGTAAAATCGTATAACCTACCAGTATTATCCTTCCTCAATTTACTCAACCCATTCCATATCCTTCCATCTGGCAATACGACTTCCAAACCCAATACAGAACCATGTAAACTACCGTATCTCAATAATCTCAAACCACCTGCATTGGTCGATACGTTCCCACCGATATGACATGATCCCTTCGCACCGAGATCCAATGGGAAGATGAATCCCTTTTCAGCGAGGAAGTGATCGGCAGTTTCGAGGATGACTCCTCCGTCTGCGACTAATACACCGGATACTTCGTCGAATGATCGGATTTGGTTGAGGTTGGAGAGGTTGAGGATGATTTCGTCGTGGACTGGGTTCGATCCGCCTAAGCAGAGGAAGTAAAGGGAGTTAGCGTATACTGATGATATGGTATTTTGCCAATACAAGATACGATAGTATGTTATGTTGTAGTATATTATCATATACTATGGTTATAAGCTATCCACCCTCCCACCCTCATATAATCTATCCCACCCACCCGCCCTTTATATAAACACCGCCCCCATCCCACCCCGAACTGCCGTAGCTAGAGTAAAACTGCCTTGCAGTTAACTTACCAACCAGCCCCGTATTTCCCCCCTGCGGTACCACCGCTATCCCCTTCTCATAACAATACTTCATCACCTCACTGACCTCTTCCGTCGTCTTTGGCTTCACCACTATACTCCCCTTCCCATGATACTTATTCATCCAATCATCATTGAACGATCTCAACTCTTCTTCCGTAGCTGATCCATCCAACGTACTCAACGTACTGGACGATATAGCTTTCAACGCATCGAGATGTTCTTTGGTAGGTTGAGTAAATTGGTTGGATCGTGGAGGCAGATGAGAACCGTGTCGTACGGATAGATTAGGTGATTTGAAGATGGGAGTGGGAGTAGATCGTCGAGAGCTAGAGATGAGAGATCGTCTGGATAAGAGTCGGGATATCTGCCTTGGAGCTGACATGGTGAAAGCGTATATACAGTGATACTGCTATATGATAGTTTGGTATTGATGAGATGGGGAACAACAAATAACGATGATTCCTTGATTCCTTATTTAACCTTTTTTTAATTCGATTTCTCGTTCGGAACCGTTGCCGATCACCCATTTACAGTACACCCTTTAACCGACGGGTATGGGTCTATTACAAAATAAATAGGGTGCTGTTTGATCCCGCTAATCAGTAATTTGTAATGCATTTGTAATGGGTTGACTGGACTGCCTCTAAGGGGTCGGTGCGTCATCTCCCATATATTTTCTGTTTTTGTTTTTGTTGTTGCAGATCGAAATGAGAGTTCATTCACCACACATTCATTCATCCACCTACTCTGATCAATCTGTATTTCTATCATCTCAACACACTCATAATCATACTCAATCACCATGCCAACCCCTCTGACCCGCTCACAACCCATCGCCAACTCAGCATCACCCATAGCAGGCCCCAGTAAACCTCCTTCGATAACATCATCCAAGACCCGATCGTCCTCCACTTCATCTCGCTGTTCGACCGCTACTTCACTGGACGATCTCAACGATATATCCAGGATCAACCATTTCAGACCGATGTACGATAGCAATACATCCCTCGAGAGCGATATGAGCGGGATGACTATAACAGCACTGGATCAGAATGAGCGCAGTGTACCAACCAAGAGCGCAGACGATCAGAAGAAGCAGAGGAAATTCCCAGAAGAGGAAGATGAGGATATTTTGAGGGAGTCAAATGATAGATTCGTGCTGCTTCCTATAAAGTATAGAGAGGTGAGTCGACTTTGCCATTGCAATATCATCGTCTACCAGAAATCACCTTTCTATGTATTGTACTGTACAACCTCATTGGATGAGGTAGTGAATGTTATTCCCCACCAATAGACTTGCACAAATCATTTTACGTTTCCACACGAGCAGCTTCAGCTGACATACAAATGTACACACGCAGATATGGCAAGCATACAAAGCGTCCCAAGCGTCCTTCTGGACATCCGAGGAGCTCGATCTCGGACACGATTTGCATGATTGGAACGAGAAGCTGACTGAGCAAGAGAGATTTTTCATCTTGAGAATTTTGGCTTTCTTCGCTGCCAGTGATGGAATTGTGGGTGGTGAGTATACCTATACCCCCTTTGATTCATATGCTCAGATCAATTAATAACTTTCATCATGCTAATCCGTTGGTCCGTTTAGAAAACATCGTATCTCAATTCTCGATGGACGTCCAGATATCCGAAGCTAGAGCGTTCTACGCATTCCAGAGTATGATGGAGCAGGTGCACAGTGAGACGTATAGTCTGTTAATAGAGACGTATGTGAGGGATAGTGAGGAGAAGGATTTCTTATTCCGAGGAATGGAGAATAGTGAGTGTCATCTGAAGTAGATTGCTCCTGGAGTAGAACGGAGCTTACTTGAGTTTGTAATCAGTCCCATGTGTAAGGAAGAAAGCTGATTGGGCCTTGAAGTACATAACGGATGATATGGTGAGTCGTCACTTCTCACTCGCTTTCGTTGATACGCCTCTAGATACTCATGGCATATTATTTTGTAGCCCTTCCGACTCCGACTCGTCGCTTTCGCATGTGTCGAAGGGATCTTCTTCTCGGGGTCTTTTGCCGCGATCTTCTGGCTGAAGAAAAGAGGTTTGATGCCTGGATTGACATTCTCCAATGAGCTGATCAGTAGAGACGAAGGTACACATACTGTGAGATTTAGCCACTTATTGTTTGATCACATAAGCTGACTGTCCTGAATCTTAATGAACAGGATTTCGCATGTCTGGTAAGTCCGCCGTATCATTTAACGTTCGAGATGATGCGAGTAGCTGATCGTACTTGTGAAACAGCTGTACAATCACCTGAAACACCGATGCTCTGAAGAAGAAGTACATAGCATAGTCACAGAAGCAGTGGTCATCGAGAAAGAATTCTTGACCGATGCTTTACCCTGTGCTCTGATTGGGATTAACGCGGATGTGAGTGACCTTCATATCTTGAGGATATCCTTGTTACTTGTATTGGACATTGACTTGAATGTTTGCTGCCAGTTGATGTGTCAATACATCGAGTACGTCGCCGATCGACTGATAGTAGATCTCGGTTATTCAAAGATATATCATGCCAAGAACCCATTCGATTGGATGGAATTGATTTCGTTACAAGGCAAAGCAAGTAAGTGATTTCCAGCCTCAAACAGTCAGCGTGTTTCTCAGACCGATCGTGTTTTCTATCGTAGACTTTTTCGAATCTCGAGTATCATCCTATCAACTCGCCAATGTCTCTCGATCTGGTACACCTTCTTTACCTGAGAAAGGTGGAGATGAGAGATTGTCTAGAAGGGTTTTCAGGACCGATGCTGATTTTTAGATCTCCATCACATGTATACGTGTAACAACCACTCACCTCTATTATCGTCTGTAGCATATATTGTAGACTTTAATTAGTGTATCATAGTACTCAAGTATAATATTATAAAACCACAATTAACCACTCCTTGTCAATCATGTCCAAGTAGACAAGCATGCATCCATCACAATTCCCCGGATGCGAGTTGATCATTAAGAGCTAGAACCTCGTTTCACGCATTGTCAAGTTGAATTGTGATGACATTTTGAAGCATGTTCTATCTAGTGATCATTTCTACGTATACAATTTCGTTTCGTCACTCCTTTTCCTTGCACTGTGATGATGTCTACAACCTGTCATATTGCCCGATGTATGTTGAATCTTGTCGTCTTCGTTTCGTTCGCTCACTAACGAACTCATCCCTCCACACGGTCGAATTCTTGCACTTGTCCCACGAGATACACCATCTAACCCACCCATTTCCTTAGTCTAATGTCGGTCTAGGTAAACTCGCCTGATCACCACCTTGCAAGACCCATTCAAATCCTTTCTTCCCTATACCCGCGTTGCTCTTGAACCTATCCAGACTCGCCTGCTCGATCCTCCTAGCTATCATCCGCGTCGGGAAGCCGGATATCAACAAAGCTCGTTGTTTGAATTCTGTCACTGAGGGGTTGGAAGGCGATGGTAGGTAATTGATGAGTTCGAGGCATGATCTAATTGGTATTATTTTCATCAGTATAGTACGATATTCGACCGCGAGGATCTTCAGATCAAAATTTGGTTAAAAATGGTTACTTACACGTATTGTGCTAAGCTTAGATTGACGGACATCATCGTCGCTGATGTATTGGATGGATCTACGAATACGACTTCTCTAACGTATGCCGTAGGAGGTAGATGGAATAGCTAAGTACACCAGGACAGTCCATCAGTAAATACATACAGTACATTTAGGAGTTATGATATTGAATTGTAGTACGATTAGAACCCACCTTGGTTATCCATTTGGGCGCACCTTGCTGTACACCTATCAGCCTCTCTGACCTGAGTATACCCGTATCTGGATCTATACTTCTATCTATCGTGTCCACAGAGTAGACGTGGGTGGCAAATGGATTTGGGTATTTACGGTGTAGCGCAGAGAGGGTTTGAATAGGTGAGAAGCTATATACGATTGTCAGTTGAGCATACGAACATTTTTTATGTGTATACCTAGATATCATATAGCAATACTCACTCGAACGTTATGTCATTCTCGAACACCTTCATTGTTATCGTCCACCTATTATAAATTCTATATAGTTTTTTATATCGTTCTGATCGTTGTTTCTCGTTCTTCCTATATTTGCATCGTGCTGCTGATCTAGTCGTTATGTCGCCTCTTGTCAATAATTGATTGTTAATGTATGATGCATATGAAGATGTTATATACATATCACATATGCTTTATCCACCACATCTCGTCTACGTTGTCCTTACTCGTCAATCTCTCACCGTAGCCATACTTTCCCACGGTTGTACTTCAGCATCTCCATACAAATCCTCATGATGACGTCATGAGGAAAGGAAAGAACTGATTTTTTTCGGAATTCCTTTCCTGCTTTGTCAACAATAATCTTTTACATCTGCCTGATCAGCTCATACTCCAGTCAAATTACCATTCATACTAGACCCGGTGTGCACAGCTAAACAAAGATGAATAAACAACCGGGAACGCAGATAAAGTGAGTTTGACAAGTCGTATCGTGAAAGGATTTCCTACTGACCAATTTGAACCGAACAGACTTACTAATGTCAGTATAGTGAGGATGAAGAAGGGTGGTAAGAGGTTCGAGGTGAGTCGAGCTGTTAAACACATGGCTCGCAATGAAAAGGACAAACACTAAAGACTGTCACTAGATCGCTTGCTATCAGAATAAAGTATCCGAATTTCGATCAGGAGTGTGAGTGGTTTCTTCTATGGAAAGGAGCAATAAATGCGCAATTAATGAGCGATATGTCATACATACTGATCATATGATTGATATCGCAGTGAAACCGATCTGTCCGAAGTATTACAGATAGAACAGATATTCGCCAATGTGCCGAAGGGATTAGTAGCCAAGAAGGATGATTGGACGAAATGTTTCCAGACGGACGATATGAACAAGGTGATCGAGGAGGTGAGTGAAGTTCTCCCTACTTAGAGCATCATACAGGCTTATTCTCTTGCCCTTTCGGACACTCATCACTCAAACTCTTGGTTCAAGCCATACTGATGCATATCTGCTTCCACTTAGATACTACGCAAAGGTGAACTCCAAATCAACAACCTCGAGCGATCCCACCAACTATCCTCCCTATCCCGTGAAATCGCTACGCTAGTCAGCGAAATGACCGTCGACCCAAATACGAACCGTAAACACACTGTGGGGATGATTGAAAAGATCATGTCTGAAATCGGATTTTCAGTAAAGGCTGATAAGCCGGCCAAAGCCCAGGCATTAGAGTTGATCAAGAAGTTGAGCAGTGAAGAAGGTGAAAGTACTTTACCTATCCGAAGAGCTAGGATGAGAATCAGGATTACGATGCCTGGCAAAGACGCGAAGAGGATAAAGGATAATATAATGAAAGAGGTTGAGGAGACGGAGGAGGATGATATGGGTCAGGAGTGGGAGGCTGTGAGTGGATATTCCGACACTTACCATTTGTCAAAGTCCTTGACCGAGTGTTCAGCTCATGCTGACATTACGATCTATGGATGATGTCGTAGATTGTTCAGATCAACCCAAGTGCTTTCCGTACGATAACGGATTTGGTGAATAACGAGACCAAAGGGAAAGGTAGAGTAGAGGTGATGGGAAATGTGTAGAGTTAACCGTCTTCCCAGTCACAAGATTGCATGCAACTTTACTGTCATCACTACTGCTTGCATCGAGGGCGATAAGGGTTATCTTTCGTAAGTTCAGGGCAGAGGACATGTTTTGGTGAGGTTAGGTCGTGACGGTCATTGCTCTCCTTTCGTCATCGTCTCTTCCTCACACCGGCGACATCTTCACAGAATGCATAATGTTCGTTCGTATCCCTTTCAATACAGGTCTTTCAAGCTGGTATATGCATATGAATTATAAGCCATTAACGCAAACAAAAATGAAAATAAGCAGTCCATATCAACGACTGGCCTCCACCTTTATTGTCCACTCGATCTATATAATACCGAACTGGTCCACATTTCGAGACGTTGATGTCTATGACTATACCTTTGTCAGTACTTATTCGATGGCTATTTCCGGGCAGCTGTGTTCTTAGTACGATTCACGATGTTGTGATGCAAGATGCGAACGATATATCGTGAAGATACGTCATAAAGCCAATCATTCACATACACAACGACGATCAAGGGGCAACTAGGGGCAACTAGCGAGTACTCTCTAACACCTGAAGTGACGAGTGGTTGAAAAGTCCTCAATCGGCGGCCTATCTACCTAGACTATATAAGAACCTCCAAAATATTAATCTGAATGTAGCTCAGCAGGTTTGAAAGTTGCTCACATAGTATTTTGATATTATCATCATGTCCGAAACTGCCCTTTTCAAATCACTAGGTAAAGGTGTACTTGAGATTCCCAAGCTTTTCAATATCGAAGGATGGGTCGCCATAGGTATGTAACATAACATCCTTGTCTCCCAGTGATCCATATATAGATGTATATGGAAAGGTACTGATTGATTCGTCAATGATAGTTACCGGAGGAGGAACAGGTCTAGGTTTGATCACGGCTACCGCCCTTGCCGAGAATGGCGCCAAGGTATATATAACTGGTAGAAGGGAAGAACCGTTAAGAGCTGCTGTTGAGGGATATGAGAAGTTGGGAATTAAAGGGAAAGGGTCAATCGCAGCTATCAGGGCCGATGTTAGTACCAAGGAGGGAATCCAGAGTGCGTAGAATGGTATTCTCAGAGAACAGAGCTGACTGATTTCTGTAGGGTTCGTCGAGGAGGTGAAATCCAAAGAGAAATGGGTCAATGTCTTGATCAACAGTGAGTTACATCATTGACTCTTTTGTGATACGATATGAGCTGAACGTAACGATATCGCTCAGATCATGGTATCTTCCCTGGAGCTACGGATATCAATGCATGTGAACAGACAGCTGAAGGATTGTCCAAGCAGATGTTCGAAGGGGAAAGTTTCGAGACTTGGTATATACAGTCTCCCCGTTTCCTCTAGTTGGTCCATGTTGATTGATATAATTCTACAATACCTTGTGAGCAGGGCGGACGTATGGCGGATCAACACTGCTTCGTATCATTTCACTACATTCGCTTTCCTCCCATTATTGGCAGCTGCCAAGACCCTGGGGGGATTTCCTGAGCCTGGAAATGTAGTTAATCTATCTTCTATGTCCGGTATCACCAAGACTTCCCAAAGAGGTCAGTTCCACTACAATTGCGGAAAGTGAGTGATGAAAGACTGTGAGCAATGATCAGTATATTACACGTGAGGACTGATGAATGATGGAATTGTCAGAGCTGCCACTATCTCTCTATCCCATCAACAAGCTCTTGAATTTGCAAGAAGAGGTTTAGGTATCAGAGTTGTAAGTCTCTTACTTTACGCTCATACACTTTGAGAAAGCACCTTGTACTGATGTTCCGTGGTATGGATATTATAACAGAACGTGATTTGTCCCGGATACTTCCCTTCAGTAAGCTCATACAGTACATCAACGAGATGAGTGATACGACATCATCAGCTGATTGAGTTATTATGACGCTATAGGGAATGACGATCATCCCATCTGACAACAACACTGGCTCAGACGATCACGTGGAAGAGTTTACCAAGAAATGGGGGATCCCATTTGGTAGACCGGGAAATGCGGTGGACTACGCTCAGACCATATTCAGTGTCATATCGGTGAGTTGTCGATGGACGATCAGTGTCATGATAAGGAACTGATGGATGTTCTTGATGTTCAAGAATCAATATATGACTGGTGGTGAGATCGTCGTCGATGGTGGCTGGTTATTCAACTCTGGTACGTCGAGGTAAACTGTTGTACTCAATAGCTGATACCGATGTTGAGGATTGTGGCTTCAAACCCTATGTAGCTTTCTGATTATCACTGTTGTCAATTTTAGAAGAGATCATGGGGACATCCTCGCGTATAAGTAGTCATCGACGAGCTAGGCCCAAGTTATCGTCCACAGAACAGCAACGATTTTTACAGTTATAAATATGCATACTACTGTAAATTTGCCGCACTAACACTAATAATACAAAAACTGGCCGTTTACTCTATAATCGCTACAAATCCTCAACTTAGCTTTACGATTACGAAGGATCCCGTTTAAGGACCCTTACCCCTCTCAATTATGACGCCTACCACCTCTGGGTGACCACTCATGTCTAGCTTTAACCGTCGAAGTCTTCTGCAGAACAGTGATCCTGTTGTATCCACCACACAAGGCTTTGGAGTCACCCGCACAAGGTTTGTCACAGCCGGTGGTTACGGACGTAGGCTTTACGAGGTTGTTGCCACAGTAACACTGAGATCCATATTCTAATCCAGCATACGAGTATCCTTTGCCAGTACAGATATTGATGCAAGAGGCGTATGTCATATCTGACTGGGACTCGAAAACGTTACCGTCTAATACACGTGCTGAGGATGAGTCTACGTAACAGCCTCGAGATACCCAACCTGCTGGCAGAGATGTGGTGGCAGATGGCGCGGATGAAGAAGTGGTAGAGGCTTTGGTAGTCGTAGTTGAAGTGCCCGCTTTGCTGGTAGTAGTTGAGGTGGTAACAGGTGCTTTGGAGGTCGAACTGGCGGCTTTGCTCGTGGTCGAAGTTGTGACAGGTACTTTTGAGGTTGAAGTGGCCGTCGTAGGTTTGACAGAAGAGGTGGAGGATGATGAGCTGCTTGTAGCGGACTTGGCGACATAAACATTGAGTCGATTACTTCCTCCACAAACGTGAGACTTGTCTCCACTACACGCTACATCACACCCTGAGCTGGCAGCCGTCAGACGAGCAGTCTTCCCACACCAGCATTCTTGACCATATTCTACACCAGCATAGGTGAATCCCTTTGATGCGCAGGAGGAGATACAGGACTGAACGGTATTGCTTGAAGACGTTGTGGAACCACCATTGAGAGCTCGATTCGATTGATCGTCCACCATGCAACCGAGACTTGACCAACCGGAAGGTAACGACGAGTCGGGTAAGGGAGTCGGTTGACCATCTGTAGGAGCATTCGCACTTCGATAGACGTTGATTCTACTACTACCACCGCAGGTACTCCAAATATCACCCGGACAAACCATGTTACAGTCGGTACTTGCTGCAGAGGTCAAGGTGGCGGTATTACTACACCAACATTCTTGGCCGTATTCTACTCCAGCAAAGAGATATCCTTTACTTGCGCATGAAGACACACACCCCTGGATGGTGTTGTTATTGGCGTTGGTGGAAGACACACCGGGAAGTGCTCGAGAGTTGGTGTTGTCGACGATACAGCCGACCGATGACCATCCGGAGGGTAGGGAAGTGGCGGATGGTTTAGGGTTTCTAAATTCATCGTCAATTTCTCTTCAGAGCAACCAGCTCAGAGACACTTACGACGTAGTCGCAGGGGTGGCAGCTGGGGTGAAGATGTCGTTCTGTGCACCATCAGCAAATCCCCAATTGTCTCGGTAAAGAGGTGGGTCATCGAGGTTTGGAAGATTGTTGCCACTATGAGATAACAAAGGTTTGAGCACGTAATTTCTCATTCGCGATCAGGTCAGAACTTACTCGGCTTGCCAGAGATACTATTCAGACAAACAACTGGTCAGCTGCTGCCTATCTCCAGATCAATCACTCGAACACTTACCATAGGTGTCTTGGGCCCTTTGACGCAGTTCGAAGGATTTCCATCACATTTGTTGGGGATCGCTCCTCTTTGGACCTTGTTCGCAGAATTTGTCGAGCCAGTCACTGTACATCGGTAGATGACGTTGTACTAAACATTTTCTTAAGTTGCGTTCCTCTTCGTTTTTGGTACACACTCACAATCTCGTATGGGTAGCCTTCCCCATGTCCACCTTGATGTATCCAGTTCCACGAACAGAGACATCCGCCAGAAGGGCAAGGTGGCATTCCCGATGGTATCTTATAGCTGATTTGACGTTCCCATACGGAGTTCTGGTTCACGCTGATCACAGTGAAATCGTTGGGTTTCAGATTGTTGACATCGGAGGTATAAGCTATAGCTAAGGCGGTTCCTCCAAACCACTTGTTGTCGACAGTGCCGTTATACGTATTCATCACGTGCAAGGCTCCTACACCGGAGTACTGCCCGTTATCAGGCTTCGAGGAAAGGTGAGTCAGGAAGGATCCCTACAGTTTGACATGAGGAAGACTTACTTTACACGCATACTTGTACTTTGCCGTCTGATCATTTGGATTACCTAAGGTCGTTTGGCCACGATTGCAACTGACTTCCCCTATATGCGTCGTCAGCGTATTTTGTCGAGGTGTTGAAACCGCTTGAAAGACGGACTTACCATTGTACGTTCCACCTGAAGGAAGGGTCATAAAATCCCCTGACTTGGGAGGATACCCCAACAAACCATGTCCGAACCATTGTGCGGTGGTACGGGCGTCGGTTTGTCTCAAAGGGTTGACAGGTTCGTTATTGTTGTAATTGTTGTTCTGTGGGTCTGAGAGTAAAGTCAACCGAAGTAGGAGTAAGAATCGGGTTTATGCACTGGTACTTACCACTGGCTTGATATGGGTAATTTAGCCCAAACATGCCTTTATCCCACAAGGCGACACTGTGAGTTGTCAGCTCAGGTTAGTTGGTTAGGAGCTAAGCTCGACTTACTGTGCGTTGGCTGTGGTGACACATGTCACCAGAGTGACAGCAAGAGTGCTTAACTTCATATTCCCTGGATGGTGCTAGTAAGTATGTAAGGATAGTTGACAATATTACAGAAGCTCGAAGAACATTCGGGTGGCGTTGATGTTCTTTATATACATGTTGGAGAACATGTCTCCACCCTTGATGATCATCGTCGATCTCATCTTCTTTACGTCATATAGACAAGAAGGTTCTCCATCTTCTTATGCAGGTACAGCAAGAGGTGGTAGCGATGAGCCTACTCGTGATAATCTCTGGTACGGTAATGTTTATTCCAGGAACTCGAGATTCCTCTGGTCGATCGGTTGTACTGTACCTAGACCTTTTAAGTTTGCCTACTAGCCACTTCTTTTGCCCCTTCCGGTGGCGTTACCACATGTTGGGTTAACCTTATCTTTCATTGGAGTCCTTGTTTACAGGTATGCAGGATCCGAAACTGGTAGTTCCACATTGTTAACGGTCATTCCAGTGAAGATCCATTCTTTGGGCATGCATGGAATAACCGATGCGATTTTATGTCTCGCATATATTATTCATAGAGTGGATCTTATTCAGAATTAATTACTCCTTGTCTCGCAATTACTCTGTATCGCTACTATGCAGCATGCTGCTGAATTCGGACACTCACCAACATGATGTTTCTTATATTGTACAGGTAGCCCCACTTGAATCTGAGACAGTTGAGTTGTTTATGTTGTCATGAATATAAATGATGGAGATAATCTGCTATTTATAACTGGTGGGGCTCATCCAGAGAATGCGGGTGCATCTCATCGATTCATCATTGGGAATCATAAGGTGAGTCGGAGTCCTTATGGAGTCGGGTCTCGATCTCGATTGTTCTAGCTAGAGGTGACCAACGCTGCACTTTCAAAGTATTGAAAGGTGTTCGCTCTCCCCCTATGACATATGCTCACCACCCTCATCTACTAGTACATGTATCGCCGTGCGTGCGCTTACAACTTATAAGACTTCGTCGCAAACAGTTGAGGCTAAAAGAATAGCGATAACTTATACACTGCACATCAGCAGGTATTTCGATGAATAGAGGGGATCGACATTTGGGATCTCCATGCGCAACACTTGCATCTTCACACAAGCGATGATGACCATGCATGCACAATACATGAGGTGTCACGGTCGTTGTATGAACATGGAGGAGTTTTTGAGTACCATAGTCCTCATCGTTGACAGATCAATCATTGTCTATCTTCACTATCCTTCTCCTTTCCCTTTCATCTTTTGTCGTGACTACATCGACCAACATGTACAATGTCCTCTTCCATCATCGACAGCCCCTTCATTCATCCTGAATGGCATGATATAGTCCCACCGATCTATTCGAGAACTCATCCGAGTCAATACAACCCTTTCGGATATCAGCATGAACCCAATATTGGATTCAACCTCCACAGTCAAACACCTTCACCACCTCATCCATTCACTTCTTTCTCACAGGATACTACATCACCAGTGACACGTCAGACAGGAAGACAAGCTCATAAGGTGAATGAGAAAGGAGAAGGACCGTCGTTGGACCGATTTGTGAGTTACATATACATATACATATTCATGCCCATGTTACTTCCTATTCCATCTTGTCTTGACACCTCATCTCATCTCTCATCCCATCTCTCATTCCATCTCTTATCCAGGCATTATCGTATACACCACAATGGCTTCAACAGCTCCCATCACCTCTCAACTGCCTGTATCTCGGGCCTTCTACACCATTTCCACCACCAGACTACGCTGCAGATGTCTTCACACCCAAACTTCTATCCAATCCATTACCAATAAAGGAACAGTGCCCTTCGATCCTCTCTCTCATCCCTGCGAAAGGTCCATCACTCCCCCTACAACCTAAGATCACTACATACAGTCTAGATTACTATGCCATACACTTCTCCAATCTCCTATCCCTACATCTCTCTGCATTGCTGAACGATACGACCCATTCGTCCATACCGTTTACCCTGATTCAGCCTCATCCCATCCCCGGCTTGCAGAATACCTATCGAATTCATGTTCCTGGTATCCGTGAAGATGCACCCCGACTGAATATAGGAGATCGAATGATCATACGCGGTCTATACCAGCGTCTTAGACAAGCTAGTCAGAATTCAATAGAAGCAGAAGTGGTAGGGTTCGAGAAGGCAAAGAGCTGGGTATACGTGCAGTCACCGTATCTGGGACTTCTCGATGGAGACATCGTTAAAAGTGGAAAGGGGATCAGGCAAGGTAACCAGTCCCCTGGTATCCCTGCTGGCAACGGATCTGGGATAAGGTGTCAGATCAAGTTCTTGTTAAATGTCAAACCTATCTGCGATATGCAGGACGCTGTGAGCCGTGTCTTCCTCATGCAATATTAGGATGATGACTGATGATGTCGCAAGGTCAGGACATTCGGGCTGCTACATGGGATAGGATGGGAGACAGTTCAGCGATGGATTTTTCCAGAGATACAATATGTACGGGAAGAAATACAAGACCGTCCTTTGATGAACATTGAATGGGTAGACCCGGGATTGAACGATGAGCAGAAAGTGAGCACATTTCATCAGAAATACGGATATAACTAAGTATGATCAACAGAGTGCAATCATTGCTATAGTATCAAGAGATCATAAAGTGCCCTATCTCATCAGTGGTCCGCCTGGTGTAGGTCTATTTTCCTCATGCCAATCTCTGCCAGATATTGCGGCTCGCGCTAACTGTTCGTGTTTAATCGTCCATAGACTGGTAAGTTACCTGTCCGAGTATTCCCCATCCCACTTTGTCGTACTGATAAAGCTAATAGGTAAAACCAAGACACTCGTCGAAGCTGCCCTGCAGATCCTTACGACCCATCCCAACTCCACCATCCTAGTCTGCGCTCCGTCCAATTCAGCTGCCGACACCCTTGCTCGTCGACTCTGTGTCCCTGGTGCCACCTCTGCATCTAGGCCTCATGTCGGACCAGGGACTGTCCTCCGACTCAACTTGTCCAGCCGGACATTTGCTGAAGTGCCCGACGAGATCTTACCCTTCTGCTACATCACCTCAACGCCGACAGGAACAAGCGCTTTTGGGTTACCTTCTTTCGCGGAACTGATGGAGTATCGAGTGGTGATATGTACATGTCAAGACGCCAGTATACTGGTTACGGCCAATGCGACGAATATAGCCATGATGAAGGCGGAGTCAGAGATGATGGATACGTTCCATCGGGTTTCTGAATCCAGTATGATCAAGGATGTGCACCCACATTGGACCCATCTGTTGATAGATGAGGTAAGTTGGGCTTCCTCGAGCCGTTGTGTTCGTATTATCACCCAGCTAATTGGCGAGTTGCGTAGGCGGCTCAAGCATCGGAACCCGAAACGCTGATACCACTCTCAGTGGTGGTACCCTATCCTCTCCCCAAAGGGTTTCGTTCAGTCGATCCAGTTGTAGTTCTTTGTGGTGATATACATCAACGTACGTTATTATAATTCCTGCATCTCCTCAAAAGGCTAAAATGATCTCTACGTATATAGTCGGACCTATCATTTCATCCCCTGAAGCTAGAGATGGAGAGTTGGACGTATCTCTTATCGAACGGCTTTTTCAACAAGAAGTATACGCATCTCATTCAAACGCTCGGAAGAATCAGAAATCTGCGAACGGAGCTTGCCCATCAGACTGGGAAGGTCCCTTTATGAATCTCATACAAGTGAGCTTTTACCATTCTTCTCACAAATCCTATATTTTGGTTCATGGTGCCAGAACTAATACCTCTCAGGGTATTTAGCTGCTTATCGCCTGCCGCACAACACTACCGCCGAAAAATGCTGATCAGTCATTTTTTACCCAGAACTATCGATCAATAGCTCCCATACTTATGATACCCGCCGCTCTGTTCTATGATGACACTTTGATTCCCGCTGCGAGAGATGTTGAACTACTCAAATGGCAAGGATTCCCCAATCCGAACATTCCTATCTTGTTTTATGGTTGCGAAGGTGAAGAGAACTGGATTGACGAGGTAAGCATAGTTCATGGCGCAGTCGTACAGAGCGTGAGCTGACCTTTCGGCTCCTCACATAGGGCGCGGTAAGTCGATTGGCAGCTCATCCGTGCCATATATGAGATCCGACGACGATGACTGATAATTATGCTATCCTCCTCCCCAGTCGTGGTACAATTCCAGCGAAATCGAATATGTGAACAATGTAGTCCAATCTCTCATGAAAACAGTCGTAGGGCTCAATCAGAAAGAGATCGCGGTGATCACTCCTTGGCGGGAACAGGTCTGGAGAATACGTTCGAAGTTGAGATCGAACAATTTACATGCGGTTGATGTTGGAAATGTGGAGGCGAGTCACGGCCACTGCGCTCACAACTGCGTCCCGTATCTCGCTGCTGACCATTTTATGATATTTGCAACAGACGTATCAAGGTGCTGAGTTTCGAGTGACGATTATCAGCTGTGTCAGGTCTAGATCGAGGTTTTTGGATGAAGACAGGAGAATGAACATGGGGTTCTTCAATGAAAGGAAACGGTGGGTGTCGCATCTTTACTCACGGCGTTCACGTCTGAGAAAGATTGTCTTTCAAGATTCAATGTAGCAATCACGAGAGCCAAGGAGATCTTGATCGTCGTAGGCAATGGTAATTTGTTGAAGGTAAGCAAACACATACCTTCAGATATCTCCCTCCGTCAGAATTCCTCAGAATGGATTTCCTCTCCGGGAGTTGCAGGCATTGTTGACAGACGTACACCTTTCATAGAGGGACCCATATTGGAATGGTTTCCTCCAAATCATGCTCAGGAACAACCTTTACAGAGGACCCGAGTTGGATCTGGAAATGACAGGAGCTTACATTTCACGCTTAGAGTGAGTTGACATCAGTCTGAGCCTCCCTCTAAGTAGTACGACGAAGCTGACCTGTCGATTATAGATCTACCATTCATCGCAACGAAGAACACGATCCGGAAGAAGCGGTTTTACGATTAGCAGGAGCTTTGGCTCGAGAAACTTTGCGTGACGACTGATTTGATCATTAAATACACGGACTCTTCCATGTATCTTGAGGTAAATATGTCGCTAAGGTTGTTTCATTTAGAGATCACGGTTATGGTCTGGTTGTTTGTAGACGAATACTCACAGTAGTATCATGCATGATTGGTTACATGCGACTTCTCGACTCTCAACGAGTGTGTGCATCGTTGTTGACCTCGGAAGACGTGCCCCTGAAGGGGTTGTGTATTCACATAATGATTGTCCTATTGTTCTCCTGTTTCAAGTCATCTAGTGGTAGGTGATCCATGCATGCACCCAACACTAGAATATGAACATGCATATAAGAGATCGAACTCACAGATGTGCCGTCTATTCAAAGATGCACTCCTTCGTATCATTCATTTGCTGCTTGAGGACGCGCTTTTGGACAATTACGGCAGTAGAAGAGACATCTCCACCATGTCTCGTTTCATCCGTTCTAAATATCAACAGTACAAACGTGATAATGAACAACTGTCAACATGGCTTGGAAGAACGGCCGTGAACTATGGCTTTCAGCTTGCAAACTTCCTAGAAGCAGACAAGTACCTAGACGGAGGAGACGGTGATGCGAAACCAACCGCGAACCAGTTGAAGAACGCCAAGAAGAAGGCTAAAGCAAAAGCCAGAGCAAAAGCGAAGGCTGGTGGAGAACAGAAGCAGGCTCAGGATGGAAAATCCGAGGATCAGGAGGGAAATGATGCTGCAAGCGAACTTGGGGTGAAGATGGAGAAGATGAATATAAGTGAGTAAAAACCGGCCTTCCCCATCTCTTCCACCTCATGGTACGCTCCTGCTCTGTATCACACAATGCTGACAGTTCTCTGGTGATAGACGATCCACCTGCTCCAACTTCTGCCTCCACTCCCATCAAAGGCTATCTCATCCCTACACATCTCTATCAACCGATTGCTGAGCATCTCGTCGCATGTTCCGTCCGTATCCCCGTCGAGACCATGCAATTGCTTGATAGATGCATCAAACTTCGATTCAGCTGCTTAAAGCGATTCCTCAGCATCCCTAGTGCTTCCAACGAAGGACACGCTCATTTCATCAATGTTTTGACAGACGTATATAACATCTTCGCCGAGTACAAGAACCAGGAATCCACTGAGGAGACCAAGGCATACAAATCGAGATCACCTAGCAATCGCTTCGCTGAGCTTGCTGTTGAAGAGGACGAAGATGTCGAAGACCTCGCGGATATCTTCCTTCCTGAACCGCCTCGTCCACCAACTGTCTCTCCTGCTCGAATCAGATGTATGCCAGAACCTTCACGAGAGGAGTTGCTGTTACGAGCTTTGGCATTCTTCGAGGACGTGCATCATATACGGGACGAGATTATTGGGGTTTGGGAGAGGTACAAGTCAGGCAAGATCAGCTTGATCACCGCTGCTGTCACAACTAACGCCGCTTTGGAACTCTTACGAAAGTCGCACGAAGATGTGGTCAAGTCAATCCTTCCAAAGTTTGAGAACAGTCTTCCCAGTCTTCTCGTTATCCTGTTCAACGTACTGTACTCTGCCATCACTGGCACAAGCGGTATCAGGATTCCCCCGCTTTGGGACGAGGTCAACGAGTCCGACATCATAGCGACGACCATCTACGAACACCTCTTGATCCCTATTTCCCAGGAGATACACGGTGTCGCAGATCTTTTCGAACACGGCTCGATCCCTGTTTCGAAACCTGGATACTTTGGCCAGTATGATCCTTCCGTCGATGTGCGTCAGGCCTCGTTCAGTCGAAGATGTCATCAAAGTCAAATCCTCATATGCGAAACATATTTGGAATACCTCCCTCTCATCGCATTCGGCGATGTCATCTCGAAGCATATGCTGACACCAGCTGCTGATGTGCAAATCGACGGCCGGCCCATCAATATATACTTCTTCGATGAAATGGCTGTAGAGATCGATACATTCCGGCAGACCGAAACCCCATCTCTACTGCTTCTGATCTTCGGTCAGATCTTTGTCGATATCAACCTCGTTCTAGGCACCTCTGCTGCCAAAGCTCTACATCACTTGCGAGACGAAGCCGATCACATGCTTACGACCTTGGAGAGGAGGACCGAAACGGAACCTGCTGCCCATCCGATCACATGGCCTCCTGAAAATGAAGAAGTCATTGGGTCTTTCAAGTACGAGCTCAGTTTCTGGAGATCGGTATCCACTGCGTCCAGAGTGCCCGGGGGTCGATCCGCCCGCAAAGCTACGATCTTTGAACGGAACCCTATGCTTTGTGGCCTGGTTCTATTCCGGCTGAGAATCCAATATCAGGATATAGGATTCAAACTTGTGAACTCATTTGCAACACTTCTCTCAACCGCTCATCTGGTCGCTGCATGTCGGTTGTTTGGCTTGATGCCTGGTGCATCGATGCCTTCCTGGCCGGACATGGATCTTGTCTTGGATATCCACGGTAAAGAGGACATCTTTGGCGGCAAATACCCGGACACCATCGATGATTCTCTGGTGTCATGGCATTATATGATGGGATACTCCACCGAAACTCTTGGGGCTTTACGCCATGTCGGTACGGATTCACCGATTCCAAGTTACCTGCGCAATCGGACCAGAGATGCAAAGCTGAAGTCCAAGTCAGGAGCCAAGCGCCTCCGAGATCACTCTCAGATCCTACCAATATTCGCCAATAAATACCGATCCAACTCCATTGCGGGGACTACATATGACATCAATATTTTGGAGAAACTATTTCAAGATATACAAGCAGATCGACTGGATGCCGGACGAAAGGGATATAGGTCCTCTCGTAACATCAAGATTAGACGAGAACGTAAACATCGAAGCCCAAAGTATTCGATACTACAAATGATTTCACTATTGGAAGCTGGCCTGGAAGCTGAGACCGCATCAATTCGATTCGACTACGTCTCAATGCATCTGCGTTGCTTCTCGATATTGGATAAAGTTCGACTATCGGCCCACGAATATATAACAAGTAAAGTGGGTCCAGATTACCTTGACAATGATTCCCAGCTTCCATACGTGGTCGGTCAGATCTTACAATTCGCTGCTTTCTCTCCTCGAGCTGCAGCTCAGAATAGGATCAAGCGAGAAGGAAGGGATGCGGTTGTTATTCGAAGTCAACGTTTGATGGAAGCGACACAGGTGCTTGGTAATTACCTAAGGGAAACTGGTGAAGGAGATGCGGAGATCAAGCGAATGAGAAATGTTTAACCAGATATTCTGTATATGTCAATTGTGATGAATGGACAATAATGTAGTCGACCTCACACTACTCTGTTTGAGGTGAAGTTCTGATTTGTGTGTATATAGCTTATGTGTACAGTATGAGATGTACGTAATTCTCTGAATTTACGATCTGTCATCCATCCATACTGAGTGGCGGTCATTTGTTCTACTAGACTACAGCCTCGAGTGATACTCGGACTGAATGAGCAAGCTACAGCTGTCACCTTGGCAAGGTGTGGCCGCATAACATGCATGTAACATTCTTGGACTGAAATGCTGCAGAAATTGATGATTGGCGATCACATGCGCCTGAACCCTCTTGTCGGGTTGTAGCAATAGCAAGTGGTCCGCAGACCTGACATTATAATATGTAGACGGTAAACACAGAAAACCCAAAATCTATCAAAAATACCTAGCGCCCACACTCTCCTACACAATCTGCTCACATTTCCCATCGAACAAGGAATAACCTTCAATACACGCCTTGATGTCACATCGACCACTTGAACAGGATACACCCCAAGGTTCTGCGCCGGTAATATTCGAGCAGCTGAATACCAAGGTCAGCATGCATGACCGCGCAAATGAAAATTAGGATAACTCACTCCTCTCCCGCAGATGTAGTCGTATTAACCAGGTAAGGTCTTCGGTAATCACCCAGATATTCACCATATTTGCATCCACCGCACGACTCTATGCAATGGTCAGCTCGGGCACTGCAATCGGAACCTGAGAAGTAAAACTGACCTAGCTCGTAGTTGGTATTCAGGCACTATTGAAAAGAGTCAGCCTCAATCGTGGTCTGGTCTGGAACGTTACTCACCTCATATTCTGAAGACCCATAGATTCGACAGGCGTGTTGACCTTTAGGACAAAGCGATCTCTCTCGTTTGATCCGGCTCGCCCTACGTGCCACGGCAGAAGGAGTCGCAGAGGGTTCCGGACCCAAAGCCACAAGCCAGGTATCGGAACCAGTCGCGGAACAATCAGTGGGGGTAAGCGAGGATAGATCGAGATCCCAGTCGTTGTAACCAGTAAAATTGAAGCCCGTCCTACCGGTGACTGTGCTGATCCAGAACGCGTACGATCGATAGTTTTGGACTTGGACGTAATAGGGTACATAATTAAGCCTTTGAGTTACACCAAACCGATACAGTCCATTGGGTCCTGCAGGCGGTTGAGAGGTGTAACAGCCTACGAATTGTGCATAGGGCATCTTGCCGCCTGAAGCAATGGTATCGGCTTGTGCCTGGGTGACTTGCGAGTCGTACTGAGTGATGTTTCATCGATCAGCATTTCAATGTCCCAAATCAAAGTGACCTTGTAAACATGCGAACTCACAGAGGCGTCGAAAGTATTACAGTTTCCAAGACTGTCTGTCCCTTGGACCAGGTCGGTGTAGACAAAGCCAAGCGCTAGATTATTGCTCGGAACGCAGTAACACATCGAGGTATCTGCTATATAAGCTGCGCCATGTGATGATCCAGAAACATTCAGACAATACGTCTAATCAACGTAACCTCCGTCAGCAACGTTTCGTTCCGGTGAATTTTCGATTCCATATCTTACCTGACACGCCGATCGACTGGACTGAGATGTATCCGTATATTTGGTGAGCGCAGATGCCTGTAAACAGCCTAGAAAACTTAAACTTGCTGCTTGAGCAACGCTAGCGAAGATGGTTGTCGTCACCAAGATGCTGAGAGGTGCCATCTTGTGGTTACGGCGCTTTACCTAAAGATAATGACACGGAAAGAAAGCAGAATGAGGTGATCCGGTGAGCTATGCATGATGAGACGTTATATAGGAATTTCGGTACTCGACATTGTTTGTGGGGAAAGAAGATTATTGGTGAGGAGACCGGAAGCGATTGAGTGAGCGTTGACACGGGATGGATTAAAGTGCAAGCCTCAGTTCTACCGATGGCCTGAATCAGGGATGTTAAGATGCACCCCTGGATCCCCCGGTCCTGTTGATCCTTTTAGACCGCGCCGAGAATGAGGGATTTGGCTCCGAAAGGGTGGGCACGGAGAGGACAGGATTCCATACAAACAGTACATCAACAAACAAATGGCTATGTTCGCCTTTATGCATAGACGGGAACACCGCACCATTGAACGAACCGCCATGTAGGACGCTGATCCCCTACGACTGGAGAGTCCTCTAAGAATTGGCCAGTAGGAGGACGACCAGAAGAGGATAGCGCAAGCGGTGAAAGAGCTATGAATTTGTTATTTGATCCTAATTCATATGCAATATTACTGGTCAAAACGACTTGTGTCGGTATAAGCAAGATACACCTACAAGTTGAATGATTCGGTGGTTCCAATCGAGGTCGTATCGATTTCGAAGTGAATGCCTAATTAAGCATCTGACGCTGTGATAAAACTTTCTTGAGGTACATGTACCCCATCAAAATGATCGAACCAATCGAAATGACATCAAAGAAGAAACAAAAGTCGACAAACAGCGATATAACTTTTCTAAGATTACATGCAAATACATTGTTATAACTAAAGTAGGAAGATGCGGAGATATGACAACCAAAAACACAAACTCAAACAACACAAAAAAGTCTAAAATTATGATACTTGACATAACTTATTTACTTTTCAACCTCTTTCATCGCTATATGTTCATTCCCCTCTTTCTCATTCCCCTGATCCCTCCCATGCCCTTCCTCGTTATCATGCCGATCACTAACAACCTTTCCCAAACCAAAGTCCATACCGCCACCCCCAGCACTTTCATCACCCTTCCATTCAGGGGTAACAGCAAGCGTAACACCCCTATCCCTCTTATGTTCCACTTTCCTCTCCCTCTCGGACTGAACTTCATCGTGGTTATTGGTCGAACCAAAAGTGATAGTCGTCCTTCGTCCCCCTCCAGCAGTCTTCGCACCAGGCTTATTGGGACTTTCAGTCTTGTGTAGTGGTATATCGGTAGCGGGAGCATTGTTCGTATTGGACACCAACACCGTACCATCGACCGAACGAGGTACACCAATGGCGACAGGGACGTTCAAGGCATTGCGTAGTTTCTCGGATACCAAAGCGGATTTCTTGGTTCGTGCGGATCCTTGCCATATCAATACGGCGGCCCTGTATATGTCCCATCACGTAGTCAGATTACTTCCTTCGTAATTAATGGAACATCCTGAGACATATTTGGAACACCCTTACTCACCCTATACCACATAAGAATGATAGGGGAATCAAACATCCTGTAGTCCACGCCGGTCTTTCATGCCAATCTGTCAAAAACCGATCCAAGAGCACGGGTCAGCTATACTGTGAGATCGGTATGTGCAATATTGTAGCCACTTACCCATTCCCCACATACAGCCACTGTTATCATCGAAATTAAGAACACAAAGGTAATACGTCAGCTTTTGGCGCAACAAGATTATACAGCATATCCCAATCTGAGAAGGAACTGACCATAGCAAACTAGAACAAATAGGAGAAGAAAAAAACATATTCGTCAGTACTTGCCCATTTTTTGTTTGAATCTACTTTCTGATTTCCACGACTCACCATTGAAAGAAAGAATTACCATCCATCAACTATAAGCACTAGTAAGTCAGCACAATCTTCGCCTGCACTAGTACTAACTGTAAGTATAACTTACAATTGTATTCCACAGAGCGAACTTCATAGGAAAAGCTTTATGAGTAGCAGTAGCATGAGGTCTATACCAAGTTTGTGAAATCGCGAATTTCTCTTGTTGATACTTTAGATTATTTTGATCTTTCTCCGATAACACCTATAGATATTTATTCATTCCAACCAGAAAAAGGAAAGGAGAATAGAAAAATTAGTCAGTCATGATGATATATGGTAGGTTACCTGGATTTATAGTGATTTTCTGTTCCGGATCATATGAGGTCCAATTGCACTCACAAAAACGAAATCTTTGATTAATTCCGGATCAGGTAAATCATTTTCATCTTCAATTGGTGCTAAACCTCTTTTCTTCCTTAATCTTGAATCTCTATTTTTCAAAGTCCATATGACCGACATACCTGAAAGAATGGTACAACGTAAAATATCAGGTGTCAGTGATAAACTTCCAATCATGTTGTATGACAGAGTGCTGGTCGACTCACGATAGGTATCTATAACTCTCCACGGGATTAGACCTACACCTGTGACGGTGAACAAACCATTCTCAACCTGAGAGCAAATCTCTGCACATTTAAAATTTCAGGTTATTTTTCATCAGTATCAAGTGTATCGCAGGAATCGAAACGATCAATCGTGATGTTATCGGATATACACTCACCAACCCAAACATCCTGTCTGTATTTGCTACTTGTAGGTATCCACCCAAGTAGAAATAGTACAATACCCGCACCCCAAAACGCTACTAGGAAACCATACACAGCCGTTATGAATCCCATAGGAGTCTTGACAAACGTCCAAACTCCTTTCAAACCTCTCATTATTTTCGCTCTTTTAGATGATCGTAAGATATGTTTGACATGTTTATCCAATTGATGATCTTCTTTGATATCTTCCAAGTCATCTTCGAACTCTTCCCTTTGAAGTGTTTTGGGAGATGCTCTTATCAACGGCACTTCAGGTCTTGTATCGTTATCGTCATTGACACGATCATGATCTATAGGCGAGGTGGGCTCCTCAACCTCTGGTATAGGTATAGGTTGAGTTCCACCCCATTGATCGGCAGGTGTATTCGTACTTTGTTGTCGACTTACTTCGGGCGGAGGACCGGGTGAACGAGAAGGTAGGAAACGGGAGATTGAACCCTTACGTGATCGGACGGTGGAAGACCGCTGGCGGGCAGAAGAAGTTGAATCATATGGCCGATTCGTTGATCTGAAGCAGATAAGATGCTCCTGGTTAGTCGGTAGATATGATTATGGATGCGAAAACGATTATGACTCACGCCAAAGATTCGTCACTTGGTGTATGAGGCAATTGTACTTCCGGTCTACGTTTCCATAATTGAGGTATGTGAGGTACTAAAACTGAGTTGGTCATATTCTGAAGGTGATTTACTATTCATTGGTGGATTATATAAAGAAAGACAGATAATCAGTATCATGCATATGGAAAATGGCGGAAGTTGACGTCACAGAATAGACATTATATCAATCAAATCATCATCGCCTCGTGCATATAAGCAGGTAGGCATAGCCGAACTCACCAGTAGATACAGTCGGATCAATACAATCTAACAACCCGACCATCTCATCATCCAGCTGATGAACCTCATGTCCATTTTGA
The DNA here is from genome assembly GCF_036810445.1 of Kwoniella europaea PYCC6329. NCBI lineage: Eukaryota > Fungi > Basidiomycota > Tremellomycetes > Tremellales > Cryptococcaceae > Kwoniella > Kwoniella europaea. Next base: position 5,505,368 of record NC_089487.1, read on the forward strand.
TGACGAGTCGCCAAATCAAATTCCACCGGCGTACTTGATCTTCTACTTCTACGACCTGCTGAGGTGGTACTGAATCTACTAGCATTGGAAGTTGATCTCATCCTTCCTTTGCCGCCTCCTCCTCCAGCCCCGGCCAACCCAGCTTCTAGATCACCTGGACTAACATTCGCACTTGCATTCGCATTCGCGTTGGAGGGTCTTCGAATGGAATTGAGGGGAGTTAACGTATCCGACCTTTCCTCTTCTACATTCCCATTTCCATTTCCATTGACATTTGGACCGGCATTGGCAACAAAGTCTGATGGTATTCTAGGTCTGAAGCTGACTCCGACAGTATGAGCTCTCCTCCTACCCTGCGATGTAGAAGAGGGGTGCGAAGTACTGAGATCGCCCAGAGCGGAAGTGGTCAGAGGAGGTAGGATGGTCACCTGTCGTCTTCGACCTGTCCGAGTGCGGGTTCCGGTATCACCAGCCGGAGCAGGAGAAGGAACGGGTGAGGATCCATTTCGACCGGATGTGGGTGGCTGAAGGGGATGCGCGTGTTCTGTGGAGGTTGAGGTCGATTCACCTGAATTATCTTGTGTTGGGGCTTGAGAGTATGTCGATGCTTCGGCAACTGAGGGGTTCAAGATGGGATCTTCTGAAGAGGAGTGTCGAGAGGACGTCATGGTGTGTCCTCTGAGCAGAAGCGAGATGAGTGAATGGTATGTATGATGTGTTTCCTTTAGTTATGTCGCTGATGTATCATGAAAGTTGTGATAATAGTGATTACCCATGTATGATGGCTAAGGTAGAAAGGGATGTTTTGATTTGGGATGATCTGCATATGGGTGGATATGCGGGGGCCGTCTGATGGTATGAGACATCACTGCAGCTAGCAGTATCGCTATTCAGGGTTTACGAACACTCGATTACGTTTTCGGTACTAACTAAAATGTAAACAGATCAACAAACCATCCTGTTAAGAAGCGCTTCTCTATGATGATTACAAGGTACATATGACCAGATGAGAGTTACTACACGGCCTTTACAGTACTTGCTTAGACCTCTATATGGTGACCCGTCTCACTCAAGATCCTTCCGAGATTCTGCCCGGCCATGAATCTGACAGGCTGTCTAAACCCCCTTCGGAATAACGCCAGGCCCATCTCAACGCGTCTGGACAATTCTACTGAACATTAGCATTCCCAGGGGGTATGAAACACTCTTCGTCGACCCCTTTTTCAACTTTATCTCGTACAACTTTGTACTGCATATCTCTACAAAAGGTGAAACACGAAGATCTGTCGAGGCTCAGAAGGCACCATGTATCGCTACTGGAGGAGACTAAGCTGACACCGTCCCTCCGGATGGAAGGGATAAGAATGGAACAGTCACTGTTCTTGTTTGGAAGATGTACGGATGAGCAAGGAAGGATCTGATCTGTCTGTCTGCAGTAAGGAAATCTACTCACTATCACAATTGATCACTGGTTATTGAATATTGACGATCCTAGCGTGAATTCAGATATTTAGATCAACGCATTGGTCATCTCTCATCTTACGCACTGATCGCTTCATACTGTATGGTCCTTCGAATGACTCTCTGCTCTACCCGTTTCATATTCACTCTCACTCTCACTTTTCACACTGTCACCGTTCACCCATCATTCAGCCTTTCATCCTTGACAACGTGTACCAGCGTCATTCCATCATAGAGGAATACAACATATAACAGACACGACCTCATACCTACCATAGGCCAATCGACATCCAGTGCACATCCCGGTACGGTACATGGCTCAATTGCCACCGCATACCATACCAAAGTACTACAAAAGATTGACGAACAACTGACTACATAGCCCACCTCAAGACACTCCTTTACATTGTGAACCCTCGTTACCGAGTGACGAGGATTCATCGATAACTTATATCAAGACTACCAACACATCCAACTCGGATCATTTCTTGTGCAACGCTCATCTTACGCTCGACCTGATCACAATAAAAGTCCAGGTTAGAACCTACAAGTAACGGGAACTTCCCTTCTCCCGAACTGGTAGACTATAACACCTTGCCTAATCCATAGGAAAACATGCCATCGATATTTTCTCGTTCAGCTTCGACACCCAAGAAAAGCAAACTCCCTCCTACTCCCCCAGTATCAGGATCCCATCCGACTCCTCTACGGGGAGCTACAGTAAGCGGTGGGAGGGGTCAGTCGCAGGGGATAGGTGAATTCGGTACCATACCAGGAAATATATCCAAGTGAGCTGGGTCGTATTTTCTGTTTTCGAAGGCATGAGAGCTCATGACAATTCTCCTACAATCAGAACACTTCCCAACAGACCCACGCAACAACAGCCACAACCTTTGACTCCCCCTCATTCACCCGACGGATCTCCTCCCCTCCTCCCTCCCAAATTCACGTTCTTACCTACGCACATTGCACCGCAGACAACATCGAATAATTCAGTCGACTCCTTCTCGTATCAATCGGATGAAATTACGGGATTGAGACAATATGGTTTTCTAGGTGGCATTGGTGGAAAAGTGACGCTCGGATTGACGGAAGTGGGACAAGTGCTGGAAATGGTTAGCAAGGAATTGATAAGGAGAGGTAAGTTTGCTCCACAAAATCTCTCACATACTGCGATGCCAATTTGACTGATATACAACCATGCGGCTGTTAGGTCTCACCACACCCATGTTATTCTCCAACCAAGCTTTAGAGTTGAGTCAGACTCGAACTAAAATGCTTATTCAGGCTTATCTAGATACCCTGACGTAAGTTTGGTTTATCATTTTAAAGACTTATCGCGGTTCAGCTAATTGTATAGGTATCTGGTCAGATCAAATTCCAGGTCGAAACATGAAGCGTTCAAACAAGATGTGACGTTTGCAAAAGAACATGAATTAGCTTGGTTACTCCGTTGGTCTCTTAGTCGAATCACTCGAATCAAAGAGGGTGTAAGGGAAATTTTCCATGGTGTGTTAGAATGGGAGGCTTATGAAGAATGGCGAGGCAGAGAAAGAGGTAAGATTAGCTATTTTTTAACTTGACGGCTTGCCGTAGCTCATTTCACTTTTCTTCTTTAGCTTCCGGATATCCCACCGATGCATTCCCTTTCCTCGCTCACATATTGTCTAACGAAATTTACACCTTCATCATAACGCCTCTTTTCCATCTCTTGTCTCGTTTCGCCGCCCACTCCCATTTATCTGGTCTCACGTCTCACGCTCTATCTTCCCTCTTTGCACCATTACTTTTCGACATAACCACCTCGTCGACAGCGATGCAGGCTCATGCGCATTACGTCCGAGCAGCCTCGGCCACCGAGCATCTTCTTCTGGCTTATATCCGATCGACGAGTGCCAAGGGATCGTTGGGCCTGGCGGATCTGCCATTTCGACTGAAAGAGTGGGTGACCGGTTATCCAGCGATGGTAGCTTCGGATGGAGATCTTGCTCGAGGTGGGCCAAGGAAGGGCGCTAGAGTAGTCAGATGTGAGAGGGCTTCAAGGACAGTCAGAGCGTATTCGAAGGATTTGGTCTGTCAAGCCGAATTATGGGTCAATGACCTTCCAATCGGAGAGAAATGGGATGCATGGGACAGGGTGACTTGGAAATCCCGAAGAGGCGAGAGTAGTCGCCCGAAGTTCTCCGCGGCATATAGAAGAAGAATGATGATCAGAGAGAATTTACCTCTACCTTCCTCTTCCATTGGCGAAGGTAGACCGATATCCTATAGAAGTGCCACAAAACCTTCTTTTGATGGTGGATTGAGTAGAGGTTCAACAGCGAGAAGTAGGAAAGGTAGATTGGCAACGATAGAGGACGATAATGAAGAAGGTAGATGGTCGAGTCTGGCAGGTAAAGAATGGAGTATGTTTGAAGAAGGTGGATTTGACGCTCCTTCCCTTTCTTCTACCTCTACTACCTCAAAAAACGGAAGACTAGAAGAGGATATTAGGAATAGATTACAATTCGATTTGACTGAAAGTGCGAAGATGGGTATAGCGGAAAGAAGACGTACGATGGATTGGTCCGAATTCGCCTCACCATCAGGAGGGTTTAATCGTACAGATCCATTGTTGGATGTATCTTTGACCTTCTCAGCACCGATAGAAAAAGAAATTACAGATTGGCCTAAAGAGCGAGATGAGCTTCGAAGGAGATTACACAAGTCACAGAAAGATTCCGTACCATTCAATTATAATACTACACCTCGATTTGGAACCAATGCTTTCCCCGACGCAAATGCGAGAATGGATGATAAAGGAAGGGTGTATGTGGAAGAGGCATTTGTAGATTGTTGGTGCGATCTGATGATTGGTGCTGGGTGGATGGACAGAGAGGAATTGACTTTTAGAGAAGCCAATTGGGCATTGGTGAGTTAATTTGATCTGAAAATGGTCATCAGCTTACGTCCTTGATCGACTATAGATGGAATATAAAGCGAAGCCTTCAAGGGTTGATCCTAGAACGCAGGATAATGATCCACTGGGCGATCCTAGGAAGTCGGAGCTGTATTTTCTCTTTGAAGAAAGAGTTCCACCAGTGAGTTCAGCTAGATGACGCTTTCACAATGTCGTAGCTGAAATTTAGTGCGCCCCTTACTTAGGACTACCAACAAGCCCTACTTACACCTGCTCAGAAGAAATCTGCTTTCGGTCTATTCTCACCGAAGAGCAAAAAACGTAATCAGATGACTCAAACCGATACCGTCAAATCACGATTAGGACAAGGATGGGGCGAGGATGATTTCGATAGGATGTTGTTACATCGCGAACAGACTAAGAAAGTAACTCTGACCAAGAGCGCATCGGATCAACCTCACGCGTCTGTCTGGCATATGTCAAATGATACCTCCACACCCACATCACCTGTGAAACCTCGACCTGTCAGACGTACTCGATCGAGCAGTGAGAAAGATAATGCTGATCCGAAAATAAATGATACCAAAGGGTTATTCTTTGGTTCCGCAAAGAAGAATATGAGGAGGGTGAAGTCGAATGAGAGTAAAGAAAAACCCAGTATCAGTAAGAAAGAAAAGAAGAATCAAAGAGAACAGAACGTAGAATTCGAACTGCACTCTGCTAGTGGTGTTAGTAGCTCGGAACCTAGTCCGAAAGATGGAGTGAATGGTCAAAAGAAAGATGATGAGAAATGGATGGGTAAGTTGGAGTTCAGAATGCAGTTGAATAATCTTTGAGATTCGTAATGTAGCTGATGTTTTGCCCTCGTCGTAGATATCCTCGTGGCGAATGGGGCTAGAAGGATGGACAGACAAGATGCCTTACCTCCTATTCCTAATCCCCATCAAGCGAATTTGGGATTACCAATTTCACCTCATCCACCTGCACGACATCCTTCTCCATCAGCTATACCAGACCAACATACCCCGCCTCAAGAGAGGTTATCAAGTGAGGATGCTACTACTCCCCGTGCTACAGGTCCTCCAATGGAAAGACAAAGATCGATCAGACGAAAAGCTGTACCATCAGATGAAGAAGATCTGAGCGAAGGGTTCCAACCTGTTTCACCTACTTCTGGAAATTTCAATTATTCCGATGAAGATCAATCGCTCGCACACCCCCACACGGGTACTGCTGATGAAGGAGAGTCTGGATCTGGCCCAGAATTGTTGGCACCAATTCCTAGAAGAAGTCATCGAGATACTAGAGATACGATCCATGGGATCGTCGATCAATACAATAGAGATTCTATGGACTCTCAAGGCGATTTGGAACCATTGGAAGAAGGTGATCATTCCAGATTTGATGATCCCCATGAAGATGCGGGAGAAGTAGGATTGGAACCACCTGAAAAAGGGATGATATTTGATTTGACACCTGGGAGGGAACCTAGTCCGGCGAGATATAAGCATGGTGAACCATTGCAATTTGGTGAGTCGGTATCCTTATATGAAAGCTACGAGACCGGAGAAAGTACGAGCTGATGATTAGCACTTCGAGTAGTTGGAGAAGAACCGGAAGAAGAAGATGATTATCAACACCAACAACGTCCGATCAGGATCACATAATGGTCCGTTCTTTTCATGTTTCTCATCGTATTCATCCAGAACTTTCTGAACATGGCAGATCAATCTTCAATACTAAAATCATCAAAACACTGTCAAAATTCTTGGTAACATTTGTTCATTTAATCTTGTCCGATCTGATAGCTTGAACCCCATCCTTCTTGATACCTCATTCCTTCATATTTTTGTCTGCCTTGTCTTCACGTATAACTTATACCCCATACATATGATGTTCAGTCAGTATACCTTATACATGTAAAGCATTAGTGGGATGCATGCATATGTAGATGTGTGTCTATACAAGCATTCTAAGCTCCAAGTCACACTCTGCTGACTATGTGGGTGACATAAATAATGTTTGTGGACCGGTCTCGTAACCTTCACCTCGCTGTATTTCCAGTTGATCAGTTGTGATTGAATTTCATCAAGTTGCCAATCAACTAGACAAAGCATACTTCACATCTGCTTTCACTCCTTCCCGCTTGTAGTCATTTGCCTGAAAAGGAATACGCAAAAATGGATATGGACGACGATGATGCTTTCTTGTACGGGGACGAATCACCTCCAAAACCTCAGCAAGTAGCACTACCACCCACCACCACTGTCGACACGAACGAAAGTGAGTCTCATGTCTTTGTGACAATCGCTCAGATATGATGAACTGACTCGAGTGGTATAGTGAAATCAGAAGTGACTGTACCTCCTCCTTTACAAGCTATCACCTCGACCTCGACATCTGCCCCGATACCGGCGAATGGTATAAGTTCTTCTATGGCAGCGTGCGCTACCCTCTTTCCCTTTCTCCATGAGCAATTGAAGACTGACATGTCCGAGGACCTACAGGTCGCTAGCGGCGTATGGAATGGACACCAGTGCTACGATTGTCGATAACCCCGAAGATGGGGGTGTAGAAGAGGAAGAGGACGAAGATGATGATGATGATGATGACGATTCTGACGATTCGGATGATGATATAAAGGTTGTTTTCACCGGACAGAATGCCAGGACATTGGATCTGAGGTGAGTAATCTCCAGTCTTGTTACCTTAATTCTGGTGGGATCTGATGTTGAAAGAAGTGTGAACTGCTTTGCTGATCCAAGACTCATTTGATTTCCTTAGAAAACCCCAGACAGCTCCTTCAAATGTCATAGGTATAGGTAAATGGGCGCATACAAGTACTGGCACCACTGCTCCTGCAGCTGCTACTCCTACTCCTGCACCTGGTACACCCCAGGTATCCACACCTTCCCGACGTGAGCTCCCTGTTTTACTTGCATTCCCCAAGACTGGATATATAGCTCATACTTTATCCGAAATAGCCGTTCAACCCACCGCCAACCAAACTACAGAATATACGCCCACTTCCCGACCAGGTGTAGCTCAAGTCCAAGCTCAAGCTCAACCTTCAACAGCAGGTCCACTAGTCAACCCTCCAATATCATCTACCCCATCCGACCCTTCCATCACAGTCCAACCACCCTCATCATCTGCAGACGGAATCAGTGGCGTACCACCTCTCAATCCCGGTCAACCACCCTCTACACTCCCACCCGTATCTTCATCACAATTTATAACCAAGACCAAGATCGACCCTTCGAACCCTACTGGAATCATCCCCTCGACAGGTCAGAGCGTCTTCGAAATTGATATGACTCAATTCGAAAATTCAGGTCAACCTTGGAGAAAACCCGGTGCTACCTTGTCGGATTACTTCAATTTTGGGTTTGACGAGTTTACGTATCCTAGGTATTTGAGATATAAGAATGATATGGAGAAAGGAAGGGCGGCTTTGGTGAGTTATACAACCGTTTTCTTTCTGGTTGCAAGGGATATTTATGAAGTCGAATGGATGTGGAGTCGATGTCTTGTGGGAAAGGTTGAAAGTACGATATGTATGAAAATCGAGCTAATGAAGAGTTGCCTTATAGGCAAACTTACCACCGATGGCCCAACTTCCACCTGACATAGCCAACCTCTTACACATCCCTAACCAGAACATACCGTTCAACGCCATAGCAGCGGCCCAACAACAACAACAGCAACAAGCACAACAGCAACAGCAGCAGCAGCAGCAAATGCAATTGATGGCAAATCAGATACAACAGCAAATGGGAATGATGAATCCGCAAATGCAAGCTCAGATGCAACAGATGATGGCTATGCAAGGTTTAGATATGAATATGATGAATATGAATCAAGGTGGAGGAGGAGGGATGCCTTTTGGTATGGGGATGCAACCTCAACAAGGGATGGGTCAACAACAACCACAGCAGCAACAACAACAGCAGCAACAACAACAACCTATGATAAGACCTGGTGAGTTGACGATCTATGTTGCCAGGGATTCAGATCATGATTTGATTGTGATATGATGATATAGGTCAAAATGGTAGACCTCCTGGGATGACACCGACTTCTCAATCTGGGAATATGGGAACACCGGAAGCTGGAGAGGAAGTGAAGCTGGAAGAAGGTGTGGAGGTGAGTCTCAAAGATCGTTAAGATCCTTCTTCGACCCCGGTGTTCATCGGTGTCACGATCATCATGGCATGAGCATGTTGCTGATTCTTTAGCGGCAGACCCGCTATGAAACTCCTGATGCCCAAGCACAAGGTCAGATGATGAACCCCGCCATGAGAGGACGAATGCCAGTGAGGGGTGTGCCAGTCCGAGGAGTACCGTTAAGAGGACGCGGAGGAGGTGAGTCCGATTTCATGTTTTGCAGCACAACAATATGTTCCCTTTCCGACAAGGTAAGCTGACACTCGCACAACAACTCAGCCGTACCACTCGGTCCTCGAGCTGGATTCGCAGCGCCCACTGGACCTAAAGCAGGTCGGTTCAGGGATAAAGACAAGGTCGATACGTCTGGAGCTGGATCGTTGGATTACGGCGGGAGTGAAGGTCTAGGCGGTGATTCAGATGCGGTCAAATCTGAGACGCGTGGAGATGATCAAGGTGATTCGAACTCATATTCCCATTCGAGGAGTCAATCTCGATCGCATTCTAGGGCGCAATCTAGAGATAGATCGGCGAGTCCACCTAGTGGTAGAAGGAGATCGTCGAAAAGAGATTATCATGATTATGATGATGATTATTCTTCTGAAGATAGAGATAGAGACAGAGATAGGGATAGGGAGAAGAGGAGATCATCGAGAAGAAGCAAGAATGAAGATTCGAATTCTGGTTCGTCGAGATCGAAGAGGAAGAGAGAGGAAGGAGGGGGATCGGCAACGCTTGGTCCGGGGGGTTGGGAGTCGGAAGATGAAGAAGATGAGAGGAGATCAAGGTGGGTTCTTCAATCTGCATGATATGAACCATCGGATGTATCTCAAGCTGATCATACATGAGCTACTTTGTAGACGAAAAAGATCACCTAGTGAGGAGAGTACGGAGAAACGCACGAGGAGAAGTAAGAGGAGGTGATTGAGTAAAGTGTAGTTGTAGTTGTTCAAGCAAGATTACAATCATATGTTTGATGCATTTCTGTGACATGTCTATGTACGGTACATCCTTTTAACGGCGCACTATTATCAGCGTGTTCGTCACTGCATCCTACAACTCTTTGTCTTTCGCCCAATCATTTAGCGATCTCATTATTGCTAAACTACCCGATTTGTATGATCCGCCAAACATCAGAGTATGCTAAGTCCATCATACATCATTAGCCAGATCAAAATTCTATTGGATCGATGACATTATGCCCAACTCACATTGAGATGGTGATACAATTCATACAACTTCTGTCTCTCATCGTAGTGTGGTTGGCATTTGGGATGAATCGCATGATATGCGTCGTAGAAATCTTTTGAGAAACCTGTAATGATTATGTCACAAAGAAACGATCTCATCTTCAATCAGCCTGAGATTCGTATATACATATGATCCCATTACCTACCACCGAACATATGGGTTATACCTAAATCCGCTTCATTATGACCATAATAGCTTGCTGGATCGTAAATCACTGCTTTGCCGGTGATCGTATCGTACCCTTTGTTCCCTGACCATAAATCACCGTGGAGAATGACTGGTTGAGGGGGTGGATCGATCTCATGAAGAAGAAGGGGGATTACCCTTAATGGAGGAAAGACAGGTACAATGATAATTATCAGCTTGTGCTTTCTATAAGTTACATATCCTTCCATTTGGTCTTCTATATTGAGTTGGGATGGTCTGAGATATGTCTTTCGAATCTTGACTTACCTATCTTTCATCCTTTCCCATTCGTTACTTATCGTATTATCCCCAATCCTCTTGACCAAATCACCCAATCTCCTATCCCGATAGAACTCTTCCCAGCTTTCCGTATAGGTATTATCCTGTTCCGTCACTCCACAATGAGTGGGTACACCAAACCCAAATTTACCTTCATACCCCTCCCTATCTTCGGGGACACTATGCATCTTAGCCAAACCCTCTCCTAATTCTCTTTGTATGTTTCTACTAGAAGAACCAAGCTTGAAATACTGAGTTACCATGGCGCACTCGTTTTGCTTCTCATCAACTTCGAATCCGATCACCTCTGGTACCAATCCCAAACCAGGTGTAGTTCGTCCCATAGCTTTCAAACCTTCTATCTCACCTGTCATTTGGGGTATGTCAGATTGCGTTTTGGTAAAGTACATTCTCTGGCTGGGTTTGTGGATGTATATCCCTCGAGAGGAGGACTCGAGCTCTGAGAGGGGGATGGAATGGGTTTGGAAGATTTTGGATATCAATGGGTGGATCGGGGTCATGTTGACGTTGAGGGATTTGGGTAGGGATCTGGTAATTTTGTAGACTTTGTTTTTATATATGATACGATGTATGATAGCTGTTGTACGTGCTGATACTGCTCTTTTCGTTTTCACTTTGGGTCGAGTGTAATTATTGGTTATATGAGTGTCTATGCTGGTTACACCTAGTGTATCGTTTATATCGTCTTGGCATCATCTCGCTGTTCGTTGACATCATAAGATTACCTGCCTGCCTGCTTCGGAGCGGACATGATAAGTGGAGGAACCATGATATCGCTCATGTTACGTAAAGCCTCTCAACGAGACTGGGGTTGCAGCGTCAAGCTTTTACATTTTCATAGCGACGAAAGAGCCTGTCATGCAATCCTTGAGGATCTGGAACGAGGAGATTCGCAGAGGAGGGGAATGAGATGCATGCAGAGGATGAAAATATTCATGAACAGCAATCTTCTAGATTAAGGAATGACTGTATGCTACGAGTACTGTCGCTGAATGGACGATATCGATTTGCGCACGTGCGGTCTTATCAGCCAGTCAGAGTGACTACTCACTCGTATGCACCTCCACTACAGTTTCAGTTAAAACTCATCCCACTCACTCACCTTACGGTATATACTCAACATTCATCCGTTATTCCTCAATGCTCGTCTCAAGGAAATCGACTCAATAGCAGACAGCTGTACGAGCACGATTGACACGGGACTCTACCGGTCCATTTGTTTTTCACCTTTCCAACTGAAGCTCTCTTCCTGTATCCAACAAAAAGGAAGCACAATCGTAGACACGTTCGGGATCATTGGGTACTAGAGGGATCGACCTCGTTACTATCGTCCAATATCACCCCTTCCAGAATCAGCTTCTACGACGTTACCTTATTAGCAACAGGACAACATGAAGGTATGTCATGTCAACAACGTATATCTTAACTTCAGCTGATACTATCTCAAAAAGTTCGGTAAAACCATTCAATCCCAGCAAGTGCCAGGATGGGGAGAGTATTACCTGAATTACAAAGTGAGTACGATCTGTTCCCCTTACCAGCACCTTTCGCTGACGGTCAGACCAATCACTCATCCAGGCCCTCAAGAAGATCATCAACTCATATGCAGCCGGTAGACCAGCATCCGACGCATCATTGCTTTCCTTAGGTTTGCGGCCAGCTAAGAAATCACCCGGTAGCGGTAGTAACAAATCTGATCCAGATGCAGGGTCACTCTCACCTCCCCATATTCAGCAACATGACACTTCCATCACTCCCTCATCGATAATAGAAGATTTAGAACCCCTTCCAGCTGAATCTGAACCACCTGCACCGAATACCGGCAGTGCGTTGATGAGCAGAGATCCAACTGGTGGGAATGATAGGAGTGAGAGTTTCAAAGCGCATAGGGATGTATTCTTCTTCACTCTGCAGAGAGAATTAGAAAAGGTGAGCTAGATATATCTTGCACGTATAGACGGTATGAGCTGACATTCATGGTTTCGCAGATAAATACATTCTACCTCGTTAAAGAACGTGATTTACGATTAAGACTCCTAACACTCTTATCCAACCGAAAGAGATTGCTTCAAAATTCATCCGGAAGCGGAACACCAGGTGAAGACAGTACACTCGATAACTCCACACGGAAGGACGCGGAGTGGATATCGTTGGAAGAAGGTTGGAGGTTGTTCGAAAGGGATTTAGGTAAATTACAAGGGTTTATAGAAATTAACGCAACTGGTTTTAGAAAGATATTGAAAAAATGGGATAAAAGAAGTAAGAGTAATACGAAAGAATTATATATAGAAAGACAAGTGGAAGTTCAACCTTGTTTCAATCGAGAATTCATAGCGAAATTATCAGATATAGTAACGGCAAATTTACTAGATATCGAAAATGGTTCTGAACATCTATCAACATCTTTCTTGGAGATCGAACATAATCTTCCTGAATCAATCGGAGCCGATGGATTAAATCTAGGAAGTGGTAGGAAAGGGGATTTCGGTGAGATAGATGTATTAGAATCAACGGGCAATTCGTTGGCTTTGGACGCTTTGGTGGATCTAGACTCGAATATGCTCAAAGCTTTCTCTTCGGGTAAAGATGCTATTCTAGATTGGTTGAGGATTGCCAAAGCCAAACAGAATCAATATCAAAGACGGGATAAATCGACAAGTACGAGATTGATGAGAATACTATGGAGAGCCGCTCAACACGTTCCTCAAGAATACTTGGATATGGTACTGAATGCCGTCACGCTAGATTACAATTATATCGATAACATCAATGGTCGATCACCAGCTCATCAAGCTGCTATCAATGGCTCTCTTACTCTGATCAAACTTTGCGCTCAGAACAATGTCGGTCTACTTGAGAAGCCAGATGCCTACGATAGAAGACCAATACATTACGCTTCAATGCACGGTCATTCGGAAATCGTCTCTTTCCTCTTATCGCAATCGGTCGATCCATCAGCAACGGATAAAGATGGATATACACCTTTGATGCACGCCATTACCCAAGGTCATCTCGAAGTCGTACGCATATTCGTTCAAGACAAACTTACATTAGAGCCTACGGCGATATCGAACGATTTGATACCATTGTCTTTAGCATGTCAATATGGACATTTGGAAGTTGCTAGATTACTCTTGCAGTGTGGTGCAAAAGTCATACCTAATTCTGAAGGGTTATATCCTCAACATTTCGCTGCTAAAGCAGGTCATGAACAGATATGTCGATTATTGGTCGAAGAAGGTGGTCCGGATGGTGGTGGGAAAGACAGACAGGATAAATACAACCTCTGGACACCATTACATCACGCTGCCATCGGAGGTCAACCACAACACTTGGCGTGTATCAAGGTCTTAGTGGAAGCTGGGTGCGATGTCAATGCGGCGGACGAATATGGCAAATCACCGGGATGGTATTCTGCCTGGTTCGGCCATGTGGAATGTCTCAATTATTTGCTGGATAGCGGAGCGAAATTGAATGGAAATCAGAATACCCTACAGGGGATGGTGAATTTGGGGCTAGCTGCCGATCCACAAATGGACAGTCTTTCTCCTGGTTCAGATCTGATGTTAGATCCTCCAGCAGATGAGTTCGAATTGATACCGTCATTGTCCTTACCTCCTCCTATAATACCGTAAGTTCATGCGAGATCTAAACATTATTGAGACACCTCGCTTAAATCTATCACCTACAGACTCCGAGTATATGGACATGAATTCCTTGCCAATCGATGTCTCATTCAACTTTCTCTAGGTCACCCATTCACCCGTCCGTCTTCATCATCCAAAGCACCTCCGATCAAGCTATACTCGCGGTCAGGTCAAGATTCCCTCAATCTCTGGTCATCGCTTAAATTGGTCATGACTTCAAAATCAGACATGTCGGCTGTCCCTCACTCAGTCATATTGCCTTTGGCAGATGAACGTGAAGTTTTCTCATTCCAGGTCCAATCTTTAGAAACGTTTACACTGGAGTTATCATTATATCCTACTTTCGGATCCAAAGTGATAGGGAGAGCGATAGTCTTGCCTGCGACCTTCAACGATGTCACCTATCACAAAGGGATAGTCGCTCCTCTATTAGATCATAATCTGAAGACTATCGGAGAAGTCGCGTTCGAAGTGTCTTGTATAAAGCCTTTCCAAGGTGCTCAATTGGAAATCGGCGGTAGGGTAGAAACATACTGGAAATCAAAAGTGACACCCTCCCAACCTAATCAAGATCACGCACATCAATTCCAATCCCACAGACCATTATCCGTATCAACTTCTTCGCCATCCCTTCGACCTCCCGCTATCACCTCTGCTCCATCAAGTAATACCAACCATGATTCGGCGTTGGTCACGGCCAGTTCACTCTCGGGAGAATACGTACATGTGGTCGTACAAGTGACGAAAGACGGTGTCCCAGTCATATATCCAAATATCAAATTACCAGTCGATAATCTGGATATCACAGTATCGGACGTTACGCTAGAACAATTCTTGCGTATAGGTAAATCTCAAAACCTATTACTCGACCCTTCTTCATCGAATTTGAGCTCGGGTGAATGGTCAAGTATATTATCCAAAACGATGTCTACACTCGATTCGATACTTAACATCTTACCATCTGAATTCGGTTTGAATCTGTTATTACAATATTTGAGACCGAAGACAATCGAGTTGAAGAATTACGGTAAATCGATAGAAATTAATAAATGGGTGGATACGATCTTACATTCGATATATGAGAATGGAAAAGCACAATCACAATCGCAGCAGAAAGGAAGGAAATTCATTTTCAGTAGTTTTGAACCTGAGGTGGCTACTGCTTTGAATTGGAAACAACCTAATTGTAAGTGTTGAGACAAAGACTTTTCACCCGATCAATCCAATCAGATCCGATTTTAATTAATGGATCTGGATCTGGGTCAAAAACCCATTTATGAAGGGGAAAGAAAGTAAAACTGATCTTGAGTCTGTATACCATCCTAGACGCCGTATTCTTCGCTTCCCATTGCGGTATCTCATCCTCTTCTTCTAGTACATCATCAACGACAATCACAGACCGAAAGAGGTTGATACCAATTTCGCAAGAGGAGGAATCTGATTTGAGATGTTTGAGCGTGAGAGAAGCTGTCAATTTTGCCAAATCGACGAATTTGCTGGGTGTGATACTGGAAGCGACCACTTTGGTGAGTTCTATCGTAATTGAGAGTGAATTGTAGTCATCGGTTGCTGACCGTCGGAGGTGGAACAGGCTGCGGTACCATCGTTAGTAGCTTCAGTGAAGGATGCCGGATTACTGTTAGCTACATTCGGTGATGCTCAAGATATAACGTCGTTGAGGCAGGGTGCGTCGGACGGTAGAACTGTAGATGCGTTTGTGATTGATGGGTGAGTGCGACCACAACGTACAGGATGGATACAAGCTGATATGGAGTAATGAAACAGTATCATGACGTTGACTATATGATAGTCATTGTCAGTCTGGCCAATTTGTGAACGATGAGATCAAGATGAGATCAGGCATATGATGCATGTAATGAAATTATACGATAGGACCTCTGATCGGATCGTTATCTCAGCTTCCCGTACAGGAGAAGTCAATCTGACATGTATACTTCGTTACTTCCTGCGATCATCCACAAGGCTTCGTTGGCGTTGGTTGTACCGTGACTGCAACCTTTTATCTGCAAAGCAATGCATCATCTTGCATGGGCAGGTACGACGCAATTGGATGGTGAGATGCACGTACGACTCGAGTAATAAAGTACACACCTTGCAGTATTTCGTTGTACTCCTCCATCCCTCAAATCCTCACCATTACTTGTCGTACATACGTTGTGACCAACCTAATATCTAAAGCTCAAGCTTCGGATGTCGAGTTTCGCAACCTTGTTCACTAACGACTGGTTGTTACCAATCACTAACAATTGATAATGTTGACTCAATACGGCATCTCCCATTGAGGTTGTTTATCCTGTATCAGACGAATCTCCAGGATTTGAACCAACAGAGATCAGTATGAAAGCAGCCATCGGTAAGACAAACAACGACAACAATAGTACAGGTGGAAGTACTTTGCAAGTTCAAGATTTACTAGCGCTTGGTAAGCGTTTCGAGTTTGAAGCGACTGAATGTGTATCTGGCGGACCCGCTGATCCGCTAATTCCATCGCTGCCAATCAGGGACTTACATGTGGGCTATCAACATACTCAGCTTGTACTACATCTTTATCGGTACACCTCATATCGAGTAGGTCAATTTTGTTATGACTTTTGAAAGACCATCTGCTTAACGCTGAATGATCCTTAATGATCCATAGCGATGTAGAACTCACACTGATCAAGATAATCAAAATTGCTTCTGCGATATCTGGATCATCTGCTGGATACATTATTCTCTTCGTCTCGGACTTTGGACCTCGAGACCAAGACACTGCCACCGTTGGTTGCGCAAAAGTCTTCTTGAGGTGCGCATTGATGGGTTCCCTCGTATGCGGTTCATACTGCTTCTTCAAGCGATAATCAGGACAATTTTGTTCTGTAAGTTTGACCAGTCTGACCATAAGTGAGATGCTGCTGACTGAAAATTATTACATAGGACAATATCATCAGTCATCTTGATAGCAAGTGAAAGAAGATTAGGTAAAGAGCGTGGACAAGTGATGCATCTATGCGAGATGTTGTAAATAATTCAAATGACCATCTATCAGAGATTTTGAGATATCGATCCATATGACAAAGCTTTACACAGGTAGGATGTGTAAGACAGCTTTGAATTGCTAACCGAATATCCTCGAACTTCGCACTAGAATATTGATCTCATGATGGTCGTACAGGGAATCATCCATATAACTCGAACAGGACATTCCTTCAGTTCGTTTGGCCATACATTGTCATCCTAGCTGGTGAAAAGACGTGTCGCCTTGCAAGTCACGTACGTAGTGCGGGTAGTAAAGACTTTTCGATATATACACAAGTGAAAAATGGGGAGTATGCAATGCAGTCCCAGGAATATACATCTTTTTGCTAGCAACCTAATATAAATAGTTTTAAGTTCAAATTACTTACGTTGGCTTCAGGATGCTTCCAACCGAAAATAAGAACATCAAGTGAGTTTTCCAACCTGGTCATCACCTTGACTTTCTGAACGATTAAAACGAATTGATCACCTCGAATTATCATCTGGATCCTCTTCAGCTTGGGTTCTCCCCCAAAAAGGCATATCCCGGTTCTCCACTTCACCCTCCTGCTTCCTCCTCCGTTCAAATGAAGAGTACACAAGATGTCAAGCTGAGTATGGACTGGCGAGAGTATCTGGCACTCGGTGAGTCCTTCGCCACTACGAGATGAGTCTTCATGTAACCAAACGTTGACTTTCGCCGGATTGATTAGGTATATACGTTTGGGGGATTAATTTAGTTTGCCTTTACTACCTTTATTTAGGAATGCCATACCTTAGGTGAGTCGCAATCGTCATCACGTCCTTCTCGTATACGATTGATGCTGATTTCCGTCATCCGTCATGACAGCGAACTTCATAATCGATTTGTGCAAGTGATCAAATTCTCATTCGGAGTATCGGGGTCTGCCGCTGTCTATATGGTATTTTTTTGTTCATCTCTCGCCCCTCAATCGACAGACACCAGGTTAGTCAGCTGGTTGAAAGCAGTCGTTAGGAACGCGTTGATGATATCTGGAATCTGTGGTCTGTACGGTTTCGCTAAAAGTGAGTTGATGGATCATTCGACGATATGATTGCATTTACTGATGCAAGTATACGATCCAGAATAATCACATTCTACTGTCCGATAATACTTTGATAATGATTAGCCAGATGGATAAGATGAATGAGACATGCTTTAAGATTCGCTTACCATCGAATCTTCACCTATCCATATCACACAACCTCATCAATCCTCATGAACCTCCTCCAATTCCTTTCCAGCGTTCTTACAGTCCACGTATCCTCCTCCGCTTCCTTAACCTTCTTCATTCTACCTTTCTCATCAAACTCATCTTCCCCTTCCTCGTCTCCTCCATCCAGCAAATCCCACTCCTTCACTTCTCCATCATCGTCTTCATCAGGATGCCTATCCCTACCCTCCAATTTCCACTTCTTACATCTAGCGATCCATTCTGTCGCAGCCCATACAAGTCTATCGCTCAATCGAACATCGTGAGAATCAGATTCGACCAACAAACGATCTTTCGATACCGTACTTATCAATGAGGAAGCAGTGGGTGATCGACCGGTTATGAATATCGAGGGGGAAGCGTAGATATTCAAAAGATTTCTCTATCATAACAATACAGAATCAGAAACAAATATCGATTAATCAATAACCAGTCTCCGACCATCTGGTACAGTTGTACCTTCCGATCGATATCTATGTAATATTCGACATAACTCACCTCAGCCTGTTTCCAAAAATCAGGTGACCAACCACCCGCAGAATGTATATCTACATTTATATTATTCGTAAACCTGATACCATGTTTATCTCGCATTGAAATGAGAGTTTCGAGAGATGGACCTACGAAAATGAATAAAGTCAGTCATTTGTTCAAGATCGGTTTCAACAGTTCATTTTTGTGTTTATATGCCCTTACTCACCTGCACAAGCGACACTGTGGAAACTGACATTCACACCCATTTCCACCGCCAAATCCAATTGGCTCTCTACGATAGCCCGCTGGTGCGACATGGGCACTTTGAACGGTGTCAACCTTTTCCATTCTTCCTCTTCTCCTTCTCCCTCTTCTCCTTGTTGAGCTTTATCTTTATAATCCGGATGTAGATGTTTAGCTTTCTTGGGCCATCTCATCCTAGCACTCCCATCTAATCCCACTTCGCCTAACATCGTTAATCTGCCTTCCTGCAAACTGCCTTGGATATCCTTCCGCAATTTCGCTAAGAGAGGTTCGAAAATTTTAGGCTCAGGTAAATAGGGTAATAATTCTTTTAAGAGCGTTTGATGATTTTGAGATTTAGGTGAGAACAGTGAGAAGTAATGTTGTTCTTTTGATGGTGGGGTTGAAGAGAGGGTATATAGATGGGTGAACCATGGATGATAGCCTATATATTCATACATCAATAATTCAGCCTAAGATTAGATAACGTATGTTGGATGGATAAGGCTGACTCACCAAAACAAGCTACTACTCCCACTGCATGTCCCTCCTTGCCCTTCCCTTTCGATCTAGCAGTATACCAACCCCTCTCTTCACTCAGCGCGTTGACCTTATCCTGATCTTCCACGATTGTAGCCATACTAGCCAATCCACCTAGTTTGACCCTATCATACACCTCAGGAGGATGAGTGAGGTCGGTAGGATGACAATGTGCGTCTGTCACTGTGACACACACCGAAATCAGCTACGATGCTCCATGCTGCAGGGATAAAGCAGCTCACAGTGACTCAATACGTGATCAGGAGGGAGAGGGATGGTCTCCCAATCTGGAATTTCAACTTCGTCCTTCTTTCCGTCATTCGTTGTTGGATGTTTAGTCGAGGACGAAGATGAAGAAGAAGAAGGGTCATCATGTTGTGAGCACATCTCTTGAGATCACTGTGGGAAGCTGAATGACCGTCCGACCAGGTGGAAGAAGCTAACAAGATGTTTGAGAGGTGTTGAAGTGAGTGTAAGGATGCTAACATATTTATAGATAGTTTCGCGACTGATTTATCACAAACATTAGGGAGTGACGTCACCTCCACTTCGAATGTCAATTGCTCGCAAGACATCTAAATACCACACACAACAAATTCCTCCTTCCTCTTCTCCTCCATTCATCTGCTCACATAAACATCACTCAGACCAAGAGACGTATCATGTCCGAAGTGAGCTAGTCACATCCCGCTCATGCAAGACCGGTGCGAAGCTGATAAAAACCTTGATGACCATATAGTCCATTCCCATTCCCATTCCCATTCCCCCTGCCTCCACTTCTACCGAAACCCACGATACACTCACCCCAACTTCTCCTTCTTCAACAAACGCTGCAGACTCCAGACATGCAAAACGTATCAAGGAATTACAAATAGAGCTGCAAGTTCTGAAAGTCGGATTAGGGTAAGTCATCGTTCACATACATACGATACCAGGAAAAAGGAAACCAAAGGGATATTAATGAGATTCGCTGTGATTACAATGTGTGTAACAGTGATCATAACCCGCAACAAATCGTTCAAGATCATATCAAGTTGTTACATGAATATAATGAGATCAAAGATGGTACTCAAGCGTTGATAGGTAAAGTGAGCATCTGTATAGACCAACATCCGCAGAGGACCAATGAGCTGAAATTTTCACCTCCTTCCTCCTTCCTCCTTCCTCCTTCCTCCTGTCTGATACCTTCCTCGGTATGGTAGTACGCTCAACTTACTGGTAGGACTGTTAGAGAGATACACCAAGAGATGGATTTGCCTCTTACTGACTGACCTGAGGGATGATATGTAACACATCGTCGATACGACCATACATCAAGAATTTGAAGCATTTGACGAGTTGTTAGTTACAGTCAGAATAGTTGTATATATTTTTCACATCTTCATTAGTTGTATGTCATTCAGTAAAACCCATCATGCTCGTCGCCATATGTCAACTCCACATTACTGTAAATTACCATGCATCCATCCACCAAGATATCTTTATTGTTTATTTGCCTATATGACTAAATTTTGAACGGCATGATCACCCTTCTATAATCTACTTGACGGAGTTCAGGCAGAAGCAGAAGAGATGAAGAAACTCTTGTCGACTATAAGAAGGCATACCATCAGTACGACGACCTCCATAACGTTTGACATAAACTCACTGGAAGGATCGATAGGAGCAGCAGGTTTTCTAGAATCAGCAGGAAGAGAAGTGTAGACGCTATCAGAGGTAGAGATAAGTCCCTTGGATCCTTTAACGGTGGTGTTGTGACTACGACCAGTACAATCAGCATACTCCCTTAGGCGAAGACAACCCAAAGGGATAACTTCGTCGACATCGACCGGAACTCACATGGCCAAGTTGTAAGCATCGGTACTGGCAGCGGTTTCACCGTGAACCAGTTTTCTCCAAGCCTCGTGACATTCGTGGATGATCTCGACGGCGTATTTCTTGGATTTGGCTTCACCGGAGAAGGCGAAGACGTTCTGTGTGATCGCGAATGATACATCAGCAAGTTGTTCGTATGAAGACATCGTTTTAATTGACCATTCCCGTTTTCAGATTATTTTTGACATCTGGAATATTACGGCATGTCTTTTGTGCATTGTGCATCATTATTTGCCATTAAAACCACTACTCACCTCGGGTTTACCATCAGGGATTTTGTAGATTCTGAACCATTCGTTGGTAGCTCTGATCAAACCGGGAAGGTGTCTCTCGACATCTTCAATATCGTTCAATCGAGGAGCCAATGGGTCATTGACGTCGACGACCAAGACCTTCCAATCTGTTTCACCTTCGTCCAAAAGAGCCATGATACCAAGGACTTTAACTTGTTTGACTTGACCGACATATCCTACGGCTTCACCGATCTCACAGACGTCAAGAGGGTCATTATCACCATTGGCACCGGTTTCGGCGTGTTTGACGTTGGGGTCTTCCCATGTTTGAGGGAAGGCACCGTAGTTCCAGATGTAACCTGATCACATGCATTAGCTAACACGTTTTTATACGAGAATATAACAGGAATAGCTGATATCAGGAGAAACAACTTACCGTGGTGAGGGAAACAGTTTCGAACGTATCGGAGTTTACCCTTTTTGATATCTGAAGATTGACTGGATTAGCATATGGTTTAATCGTTAAGACGTGAATTGATAGGGAGGACGAAATTTACCTTGCTTGATAGGGTTGAAAGCCTCTTCCTTGGAAATCTCCATCTTGGCGTTGGTCCATCGGGGTACCTCGACAACCACTGTGACACGAAGAAAATGGTCAATTAACAGTTTCAGTAAGCGTAAAGTGAAAGGTATTTTAAACAAGACTCACTGTTGAGGACGGTCTTGGACTCATCAGCGAAGAGGGGGATGTCACTGTGACCCAAAAATCAGCTGAATGTCTCTACTGAGGACGACAGATTTACAGCTAACGAAGGAACGTGCACTCACTGGAAAGGGGAGACGACCTTGCCCTCTTTCTCAAGGAAAACTCGGTGTTCTACATGGGTACAAGGATATTTAGCATTGCCAGTAAGCAAATTCTCCCTTTGTGTTGAAGCAACTAACCGAGGGTGTTGGCAGCCTAATTCGTATCAAGTCGGTCAGTCTACAATTCCTCAGACTCATAACATGGTGGTAACTCACGCCAATGATTCTAGTTTGGTATTCTCCTGACATTTTGTTCGATAGATGTTTTGCGGTAGTTGACAATCTACGAATAGCGATATTCATATACGTCGACTAAGGTGAGGGGAGTAAGAGGAAAGAGTGAAGAAGAGGATGGGGGTATTTTGGATTGCCAACTGGCCAAAAGTGAAGTGACTTTTTGGGAGTGGGTGTGAGTGTGGGTCCGTGCGCAACTCTCTACTCTCTCTACGAGTACGGTCAAGCACGTCACCTCCACATCCCTCCTACCAACTGAATATCTGGAATAATTATTACCCCACACTTACCATGGTACCGCCGGCGTTATTTCCTGGTGTATAACCGTACCTCGGTTTTATCGGGATGTGGCGACGATCAGCATCCTCAACCAGGTGGAGGTTCGCCACCCAGGTTGTCGATGTCGATCAATAAGAGAGGGGGTGATGCGACTGATCTTTGGGATGTCACTCGATATAACATCAATAGCTGTATAGGATTCGAGCTCAGTATAGGATCACCTGGCAAGGAGGACTCAAAGGACAGTCTCCCCACCACACTCACACCCGCTGCAAAAAAGGCACTCAAATTGGTACAGAACACTCAATAGTCTGTTATATCGAGTACACTTAGATTACGTAGATCGTAAATCGTACCCTGCTAGATATACAGTCCAACAGAACCAAGATCTTCAATACACCCTCGCAATACATCATGTCCTGCCAAACATGTTCGTCCGAACTTCCCTCCGCTCTCCTTAAACAATCATTTATCACTCCCTGTTGTTCCACCCCGATATGTCCAAGTTGCATCAACAGGAATCCGAGATTGAAAGAATATATACCATGTCTGAGATGTGGTGATCCTCGTACTTCCGAACTGAAAGGTGGGGCTAGCATATCCAGACTCAGTGGATTAAATGGGAGTAGGAATGATAATGGGTTAGCAAGAGATGTAGTAGGGAGTAATGGGGATGAGGTTATATTTGAAATTGGTGATTCCGATGATGATGATGAGGAGGAGGACGAGGACGACGCAGATGCACCACCAGGATATGAAGATATCAATTCTCAGCAGAACAATGACACCAATCGAAACGAACAGATCATTCGAGATGGTACAATCAACGAAGACTCGTCAGAAAGCGAAGTAGAAATATCGAAAGAGCCTACCGACACGTTACCGCCAGATAATTCCATTTCTACTCCTGCGGTAATCTCAGCGGCAGGTGAAGAGAAATACGAGACAGTCGAAGTGACACATCAAATCCAAAAATTCGATACACTCTTATCGATCTCAAGGCGCTACGCAACTGATGTAAGTGTGCCATTGAATCTCCCTAATATCATTCCTTATACGGCCCGTTGATATATACAATCCCATTAATAGCCTCACGATCTCCTATCATTGAACAACCTGCCATACACCGCCTTATCAACCCATCCTCGTATCCTCCATACTCGCAAAACACTAATCATCTCTCGTCGACAAATACCTTTATCTAAAATACCCTTCCATCCAGCTACCTTCAACTCACCCCCACAGGAAAATAACGAAGAAAGGGAGAAATCCAAACAACTAAAGAGATTTCAATTATTAACGAAAAACACAGATTTGGGGATCGCCAATACCTATTTAAACCTTTCGGAATTAGAAGAATCATCAGGTGATAATTCCCTATTTGGCGGAAGCGGAGAGACGATGGATGGTCATAAGAAAAAGCAATTCGCGAACAAAGAGAACAGGGAACAGAGAGCTTTGGAGAGTTTCTTTGAGGATGATGAGTGGGAGAAAGAGCATAGTGGTAGTTTATCGAAATTGAGGGTGAATGTCAAACAGAGTGTTGAGCAAGGGAAAGGGAAAGGAGGAGGATCTAGTTGGAATATCTTATCAGGAGGAGGTATGAAAGTGCAGTGATCATCTACAATCTACAATCTACAATCTACAATCTACCTATTGTAACGCATCACATCACAAGCATGTAAGATCATAAAATCATCTTGCACGCTTTTGCTTTTCTGGCTTTGTCATCATCCTTGTTATATCTTGTATCATCCCATACTGTATCGTCACGAGTATACATTTATGTATGTATACACATCTTCTTTATGCATGTTGTCATCATTAACTCAAATTATATTACAACTCGTCGTTTTCGTTCGTTTTTATACATAAGACTCCACTCTCATCGTCTCATCTCATCTTTATACCACATCTGTCCTGCACCTCATCGAATGTCTTTATCGACACCTAAACCTCATACGAATCAGGCTCAATCCCCAACCCTTCGCCTAACCCTTCATCCAATCCCAATTGACCTTTCTCATCTACACCTGAACCTGGTTTCTCAGGTTTAGGTGGTCGTGGGTCGACGATTAAACCGGCTTCGATCCTATATCAAGACCAAAAAAAAGTCAGTATGATGAATCAGTCTCATTCAAAATCTCACAGATTTCAGTAAATAAAATAAAAAAAAGTCCAACTTACATTTTCATCCTTAGGATAGCTGATTGAGTCACCTCACTAACTTTTTTACCTACTTGGTAGGCGTTTTTGAACATTTCATTTCGATAATCAGGTTCCGTCATTTGAATGACCTACATCAAGCACAATTCCATCAGTCCAGCTCAACCGACATATCAAATTACATCAGCCGATATCTGCAGTCGTAAGAGCTTACATGATCTATCAGATCTATCTTTCCTCTAATCTCTTTCCCTTCCACCAAGCCCTCTACCAAACCCAACATCTGCTCCTCGGTCAATCCAAACGAATTTGCCATAGTTTGAATCCTGATAGAAGAGAAGGGTTGGACATATTGGAGTATACATTTGGTTTGGATGAGGTCGATTAAAGTGGTAGTATGGGCCGAAAGGAATGGATTGAGTAGGAGGATAGGCTATGAAGTCATAAGCATTCGCATCAGTTCAGCATCTCATGTGCCAATGGTGTTACGGTAGATGGTAGCCCACCTCAGATTTGTAGAGCAACCTCATGACCTGTCCATAATCCGCATCGACAAACGAGTTGATCAAATCAATCAACCATGAATTCGAATCATCAATCTGTGATTTGTAATTTGGATTTTCCAACAGAACTCTTCTAATCTGATCTCTATCTCCATTGGCTAATGTGCAAAAAGTGACGATCAATCCTATATCAGAGGTAGAGATTGCCTGTTGGATCGAATCAGAAGTATCAGCATCTTAATTGATTCTCCCATCCTCAATATCGTATATCTTCCTCGACGTGATTTCAGCAAACAAGCTTGGACTCCACTCACCTTCCCCTCAAAATCAGCTTGCCCACCACAATCCTCCTGAACACCCAATAACTCTCTCGCCGCCTTGGCCCATTCTCGATTATACAGCGCCACGAGACCTTTGGCAATTTTGATTCGTATCATGACGCTCTTCCTCACTGACAGACTCCTCAATTCGTTCTCCCTTCTTTCTCGAATGTCCGAAGCAGTTACATTGGCAGCCTCAGCTTGGTTCTTGCTGCTCGTAGGTGGAGGATGTAATCGGTCCAGCGTTGCTTCGAGCTTTGAGATGTGTCCTGGGAGTGTGGCAGGGAGGTTGAATGCAAGGAGGGTCTGTTCGAGTAGATTATATCAGCTCAGCTCAATGCTGGTATACGATTACAAGCCCTCATCGTCATTGAGATGTAAGTGGTGGTGACACAGGATAGATGAGAAGACATATGGTCCAGATGTAGGAAGCAGTCTATTTCACTCACCTCTACAATACCGACCCCCAGATCAACATGATGTTGTGGACTCGTACTGTACTCCCTCACTGCTCCATAATTCTTCATCGCAGAAGATGAATTTCCAACTTTGATCGATAATTGAGCGAAAGCGAGGTACGTGAGCTGACCAATCCATATCCAGATACATTAGCATACATCACTTCCATCCTCTAGAGTCTAAACCAGAGTTTATAGCTCATATAGATCAGTATGAAGTGTAAAATCTTACTCACTCTTATACTCTCTTTAATCAAATTACTCAAATACCCTCTCAGTTCCACATCCAACCTTGTATTTTCCCTTCTTTCCAGCTCTTTTACATTCTCGATCCACTCCATATCGATCTCTCCATCCCCCGCTACTGCTGAAGCGGCGCTCTCGTCAATATCCATTGTTGAATCATCGGGCTTTTTAAGTGATGTGGGATCAAGAAGTAATCGGACACTTTGGAAATAGGTCGTATAATCCCATGTGTCATCCTTGATATGCGGTATCAATCGCTTTAAAGCTGCTTTGGACAAGGCGATGGCATGAGGAGTAGGATGGGAGGGGGAAGAAGTCAGGAGGAGGGTGGGGATGTGAGTTAGGCGTGTTATAAGTGCTCGACCTGCGATTATGGGTTGGTATCAACGATTGATATCTTACTCTACACGTTTGAGGCAGAGGGAAAAAATCTTTGCTTACCTTCATAGGTACCCTCGTAGGCTGCCCAATCGAACGCCTCGACATCTATTGGCGAGATCATCTCTTCCACGGACCGACGTCGGGAAGAGGAAGAAGCGAAGGAGGACATGGTGATTGGTGTGTGACTCTTGGAAGCAATATTGCGATATTTGCGTTTTAGTTTTCGCAGCTCCAGCTGAAGAATGAAGCCGATTGTCTCTCTTGCTCCTATTGATATGATTGTTGAAGACAGGAGAATGACGATTGACAGAGGGAGGGAGAGAGGTAGAATTGGATGATCAAACGTTGGATGGGGTGTTGCGGTTCAAGTTGACCTCCACTTGACCTCATCCACTCCTGCCAGAGATGACGAAAGCTCATCCGTGGCGCTTATAGTGGCAAATCAATGCAACTACATGGTCAACATGGATGCTGTCAATCACATCTTGAATCATATGCATACCGAGGGTGTTAGGAGGTAGGACGAGGAAGAGAATTTTATCATATATGTATACACTTTTTCCAATCTTCAACAACTGTTTCAATTGAAAGCATCACCTATACTAGTATCCTTTTTTCACTACTCCCGATCACATCTCTTACAAACCCACTGCCAACTCTTTCCTCTCTCCTTTTCACCCTCATCCTGTATCCTCCCCTCCATCCATGAGGCCGTCACAGTTGGCGAAAGCATCTTCACCAGATTCACCTCTTTCAAACCCATCTCAGCTCTTACCCTCTCCTTACCACAGAAGAAACACCACTCCACATCCACTTCATCTATTCCCCTCTTCTCGCCACTCAATCTTCTTCCATCCATCATTCCATGTTCATCTAATCTGACAGTACTAGAACTGTCACTACCCTCTTTCGAATGATTTGCAAACTGCTTCAAAAGCGATTTGTCCAAATTCCTCAATTGACCTCCAAACGAAATCAAACTTCCTCCAGGTCCAGGTCTAATGGTACTTTCTCCTTCATTCGTAAATATAGGTCTAAGTGTAGAATGACCTATAGACGAAGCTAGACTCCTTATGTCTTTTACCGAGTTCGGTATGCTCCCCATTCCACCGTCACTGTTTATAGGTTTGTGGGGTAAGGAAGGTATGATGGTAGATTTGGAAGGTGTGTGTGAAGGTAGGCAGACGTGTGGGATAGGCAATTGGAGAGTTGGTATTGTAGGGGTTGAAGGGAGTTGAGCGGAGGGGTTGATGGATGCGGATGGTGGTTTGAGGGATCTTATAGGTGGTGAAGGACATTCGTGATGATTGCAGATATTGCTTGGTTCGTCATCTCTGTATCCTTCGTGTTCCAAGGGCACACTTGCAGATATATGAATGCCTCTTTCTGCCGACATGTCTGATGCTTTCTTCTTGCCAAAAACTAGTCTCTTGAAGCTACTCGGTTCGAGATTATAAGGTTTTTTACTGTATATCGGTAAATTGAGTGAGAATGTGGATAAGCCGTTGACTGTCTTTTGACAATTTTATCCCCTTTCCGTCAGATAGGAATTAAGATTGGCAGTGTCTCATTGATAATTGATTTTTGTATCGCAGCTGATGGAAAAAGATGATTAACAAAGACTACACGGAGAATAATGTTATGTGTGATTCTTACTCCAACAGTTAAAATACAACAACGACAAACTCTGTCCGATCTATCCTAGGTAATGAGTATATCTGCAACATGCGTCCTTGACTACCTTTGTATCCCATGTTCACAGGTTACAAAGGATACCATGGGAGAGTTGGTCATACGTCCCTTCGATCATCAGTGAAAGGATCAGCGTGTCGAGTCGATCCCTTGATAACGATGCAAAAGAGTACAGTTGGACCAATTTGACATAAGATATCCAACTACTGTAGCCTCATTCACCCCCTTCGTCAAAGTCAATGCACAGCCATTCTTTACTCGTTAGTGGAACCCATAAGAAGCAAAGTCATTACATCTTGTATCGTATATCTCGTCTCATCAAATACGTACAGTATCCTCGCATCAGTCTCGACCTCAGTCTCAGTCCCTCTCCCTCTTCATAGGCATCAACCCTCTTTCCCTTATCAACCGTCTTCTCCTCTCCGCATCTACCTCTCCAGGGGTTTGTCCTCCATTGATATACAGATCTTCCAATAATTTATCAATATCAGGGGTGACCACGTAATTCTTGTGCACTTCACCTAACACATGAGCCGATTTGGCCTTGTTATCCAGGTGGACGAGATGCTGGATGAATGTTGTTGGCAAGCCTGGTGTCACCTAAAGATCCAATACGTAGCAATACTCAGTATTCCTTCCCCCTTTACATATACCTCACGAGATACGGCTCTGGTAATGGAGACCATTTCCGATAGAAAAAAAGTGCACTACTCACATTCATCACTATATCTTTACCCATTACGATCTTCACTTTCCCACTTTTCATGACCACCATCGTCCCTACCCTTCCTTCAGGTAAAGGTTCGGGTGATTTCTTCCCACCTGGTCCAGTGGATCGTAATTGTGCAGCAGTAGGTTTGATATCAGGTTTGACATCCTTCTGAGCGGTTCCGGTCGTAGTGGGGTTGTTGATATCGGGTTTGGTATCTGTCGTCAGGTCGACCGGAGTGGCAGAGAGGAATTTCGGAAAGAGATGAGGGAATTGGAATATGAACAGTTTCTCTTCTGGGTTGTCCTATTCAAGCACAACAGGACGATCATCAGCTTCACTCATTCATTCGATGAACACCACAGACATAAGATAGTGATGCGTTTCGCAAGATACCACTCACATATCCATCAACCTGATTGAAATCACCCGTCATATCCTCTTCTTCCTCCTCTTCTTCACTTTCGCTCAAATCTACCATCTGAGCTTCATTCACCTCATCATCCTCATCATCATCTCCAGTTGGCGACCGATTGGTATGGGCAGGTTCTTCTATACCACCCGTTTGAGCAAAGTTTCTAACTCTTCTACCTTGATCGTCCCTATCCTGCATCTCATCATCAGATAACATTGTATCGTCCTCTCTAAGCTGCTGAGGTCGTTTCTCAGGTGAAATAGGTTCTGCTTTTACTCCTAATGCCATATTCGCATCAGATTCAATGGTAGAGGGGGTTTCTTTCTTTTTCTTCTTCTTTTCTTTTTCTTTCTTCTCATCTTTGCCTTTGACTTTCTTATCCTGATTCGACCTTCTATCTCTATACAAAGAGGTAGGTGCAGATTCAGACATGGTAGATACCAAATCTATATCGATTGGTCTACCCATCGAACCACCTTCTTGGTCGGAATGATCAGAGTAAACTTCGATGTCTTGCTCGTCAAAACGGGATGTCATTGTCGATGCGCTGGCAGTGAATTTACGAGATGATGAAGCTATACACGAGACGAATGGAAATGTCAGTACTGACCCACTGTCAGTATATAATAAGTTTCATGATCACTTACCACTGGGAACAGGTCTTGGACCACCAAAGACACCCGCCGCAATGGATGTTGAAGGTGCATTGCCTCGTCCTCTTCCTCTACCTGGTCCTCCTCGTCCTCTCGGTGAGCCGCGCATGCCCCCTCTTGGAGCAGATGACGAAGCGGGTATGTTCGATATGTCCTATATACAGTAAAGGCATATCAAAAGCTGAACTATCATTTGAGTCAGTGGGAACAGACCAGAGCTTACAGGTTTGACATCTACTTCTCTACAATACCACTCATTACCGTCAGCATGATGATCGATCGAAGTAATGAAAATCAAATCAACAAGTCGCATCCCACTCACTGTTTGACCCTTCTTATGGGTACTTTCGGCTTGAACTTCAACCTCTGCACACCACCTGAAGGCGGCACACTACCACCCTGGGAAGGAGCGGGTGTGGACCTAGCTGATATGGACCCAGATCCAGATGTTGACGAAGAGACGGTAGACATAGGTATGGAAGCTAGGTTGGGAGGGACAGTTGGTGTCGGAGTTGAAGTTGATGCCTGATGTTGATTCTGATTTTGGCTTTGAGCGGCCGCTATGAGAGAGGGTTTACCTCTATTTGGAGCTGACATCTTGGCAGTCTGCCTCTACCACTGTATGCTCCGAGTAGATATGCAAGGTAGATGCGAGGACGGATGAATGGCGAGTGAATTAGTGCCAGTTAGTTGATCTTGACTTTTGTTGTTCAGAGGTCTACTCGTACCAAAATCTCATATCACGTGTTGTTCCTCGGTGAGTTGATTAGTGTTGTTAGTAATAGCAGCTTGGATCTCATCTGTAATGGTAATTAGGAATTGTTCCTAATGACCCGCTGCGTAGTGGAGGTCGACTCCATGCATAGCCGAGCTGATGACGGTGCAACGAGAAGATACGTGAAATATCTTGCCACCATTCGAACATCTAACGCATATCGTACAGACATCCATAACAAGACCAGCATCAACAGAACAACCAGCTCGTCAACGACTCTTCGAAGAGCGTCCATCAGACGACACAAAGCAGCACTCACACCGAGAGACCATTCACACACAATGCCTACCGAATTGCCATACGCAGCTGAAGCTGAGACTTCCTTGGGCTACGAGGAACTACAAGTGAGCTAGACACATGTTCATCTTAAGGATCAGATTACGAGCTTACATCAGGTTGTCATTTTGTACAGGTATTGAAGACGCAGTATTACAAGGAGATCGAACAGGGTCATGTGACTACTCAGAGTAAATTCAATTATGGTGAGTTGGTGTCGTTCTCATTCAAGCAAATACCTACATTGCTCTTCCTCCTGTTCGAGCAGGATGGTATGGTCCATCTTACCGATGTCATCAGCTCACAACACCCCGCTCATTCATCCTCATCGTCGTGCAATTGTATCTTTCATTACTGATCATATCACTGTACGACTAATTAGGCTGGGGTCTAGTCAAATCGGGTAGTGCAGAGTACCAAACGGAAGGTGTGAAATTACTACAAGGTATGTCAATTTTACCAGTCCCCTTGTTGCCGGACCAACATCTTCATCTAGATGATGATCAGCTGTCGATTATTTGCCAAAGATGTACGTACAACTAACCTACTTATGTGATTTAGAGATATATTCCGCTTCACCCGCTCACCGAAGGGAATGCACGTATTACATCGCTGTAGGCTATTACAAGTTGAAGAATTATGCATATGCCAAGAGGTTCAATGGTGAGTATCTGTGTGATATTCGCGTTCATCATCGCCCCTATCACTTTATCTATCATAGCCCCCTCAGATCATTCAATTTGCAATATAGCGAACGGTTGTCTTACTGATAACTGTAATCTTTTAGACCTCCTACTATCCGTCGAACCAGAGAACATGCAAGCTCAATCCTTACGAACATTGATCGACCAGGCTGTTCAGAGAGATGGATATATAGGTGAGTAGCGCTATGGGCGTCTATTTGATTCCGAACCTTTATCATCAGTAAAAAGAGCACACATATTCTCCCCTCCAAAAGAGACATTGGAAGATGACACATACTGACATCTCATGCTACTCTTAGGAATGGGTCTCATAGCGGGTGCAGCAGCCGTCACAGGATTGATAGTAGCAGGCTTGGTGAAACGTTCAAGGAGATAAAGATAACGGTGATAGGCGGTGATGATGTTCCTTTCTACTTCTCCCACGGAATCTGCCATATCATCTTATAGTGAACTCCATGGTGTATGTCCTTGCTGTATGTACACACGTATGCCCCTATATGCTATCCAACTAGTCTATGTCTGTCTACTTGAAGAACAGATCGAGCTCCCATATACTCGTACTGGTCAAATGCCGAAGATGCCGCCCTGGTTACGTAACTGCTCCCTAGGCGTCAAAATTATTTTATCTGATTCTGATTCCACTTGCGCTTAGGACCGGCCGAACAAATCCTAACCACATGCACCAAATCATTCATCACCACCCAGAAGAAAAAGTCATCGCAGAGACAAGACACAACAGGTGAGGGCATTGCCATCGTCAAGGTAAGACTGCTCATCGTCTCAAGGAATCATCTCAGCTTCAGCAAGTTTACGACCTATACTCAGAACCAAGACGAATTGTTATACTGCTCTCGATCGTCCGCTTCGAACCAAAAGGGTAGAGATCGGTTGACAGTGAGTGTCGTCTTTCTTGCTGTTGACTCGAATTTCTTGCCGTCATGCCAGTAAAGATCGTGAATGGCAAGAGACATAGTATGTGAATGTTCACAAGAGTATATCTCAATGGCCGATGTCGCTGTACCAGGTCATTGAATTCTGAATCTATTGATGACGCTTTGGCTTGAGACTTCCAATTTTTCCCCACTTGATATTCGGGCAGCCAAAATCCTTCATCATCGCCTCGGCATACTGACACTTGATATGTTATATTCCCTCTAGGTCTTTTGCAATCCACTTTCATAACCAACACCGTCTGAACTGGAACGGTCATCTTCTCCATTGAAAACTCTGTGATTTTTGGCTATTGGATTCCAAGCACCTCAACTCGCATTGAAGGTAGATCCACAAATCAACAACTAGGCCCTTCAGATACCTCAACATGTCATCCTCCACACCGTCTTCATCAAGCTCTTCACTTCCCCAGTTCCACGTACACCCTCATTCGGCTCACATACACAACGTCCCACCTATCCAGCCCGCGGGTGAATCGTCAGTAGCGTTAGAAGAAGAGGAAGAGCACGATTATGAGAGTCTGCCTGTGGGTAGTGGATGGGCGGTAAACATGGCTGCTGGAGCTATGGTATGTTCTATCTCGCCTCCGACAATCAGCTTCACCTCGACCTTTGGTCCCGGTGTGGTCTGTGTATAAGGGTCAAGCTGACTTGACCTTCCTTAAGGCCGGTATCTCTGAGCATGCTGCTATCTTCCCTGTGGATTCGATCAAAGTAAGTACAATCATCGTATCGCTATGCTATGGATGCGCATTCAAATAACAGTGATACTGATCTGCTATTGGCCTGATAGACCCGAATGCAAGTACTCCCATCCCTCAACCCTATCCTCACACCTCTTGGCGTCGGACCATCTTCCGCTACTGCTTCCGCCGCTACCTCAGCCTCAGCCTCAGCATCAACGTCCGCAGCACGAGCGGCAGCACCACAACTGAATACAATCATGCAGCATGTCCGATCGATATCGACCACCGAGGGGTTGAGGTCATTATGGAGAGGTGTAGCTTCAGTTATATTAGGTGCCGGTCCAGCGCACGCAGCTCATTTCGGAATGTACGAGTTTGTCAGGGAGATCAGTGGAGGGAGGGGAGAAGGTTGGGCGGGTGTAGCTGGGACAGCATTGGCAGGTGCAGCTGCGACGATATCGAGTGATGCTTTGATGAATCCTTTTGATGGTGAGTTTAGTCAAGCTTGCGCATTCCGCTTCTCTTAATAACTGCACAATTCCTCATTCCCCTCTTTCATCTCCAATCCTGCTCTCCAATTTCGTTCTCACCTTTTGATCCACAAGGATCTAATGTTGATCAACTGCTTCTCAGTGATCAAACAACGAATGCAAATCCGAAACTCCCCTCATCGAACCGTCTTATCCTGTGCTCGAACGGTATACGCCCGGGAAGGATTGGCCGCATTCTACGTATCGTACCCTACAACGTTAACGATGAGCGTGCCGTTCACCGCTGTCCAATTCTCCGCTTACGAAAGTCTGAAGACACTGTTGAATCCCGATGGAAGCTATAGTCCGATAACGCACTGTACGGCAGGTGGGATCGCTGGTGGATTGGCAGCTGCTGTGACTACACCGCTGGACGTAGCGAAGGTGAGTCTGAGATCCCCACAAAGTATTGCAAAATTATACTGTGGGTTGTGCTGACTTCACTGCCTTCGCTGTAGACTTTGTTACAAACAAGAGGATCAAACTCTGACCCACGCATACGAGCTGCCAAATCGATGGGCGAAGCATTACGGATCATCAGAGACAGGGATGGATGGAGGGGTCTGAGAAGAGGAATGTTACCTAGAGTGCTGACCGTGGCGCCTAGTACGGCAATAAGTTGGATGAGTTATGAGTTCTTCAGTGAGTCGCCTGTTTCTGATTTCAGCTGCGGTATTCAATGGAAGGGGTTTTGCATAATACATCTCAAAAATATCACGGATAGATCCGCTAATCATGCTGTTGATGTCGCAGAGGTCCTTATAAGGCAAAATGGTCATTTGCCTGAATCTGGTCAAGCGGTATAAACCGATATAACAAATTGACAAGTTCAACTTCCATAACATGGCGGATAGCCGGGAACATGGATGAGAGGGAGGACGGAGGATGACTTGACGAAACAGTGAATACAAAATCAACACCATCATCGAAATTGTGAATAGTATAGAATCAAACCAAATGCGTGGAAGAAAGGATATTTAGACGTTCAACACCAAGCAGGATCTTCGATGTCCTTATTCACTGAGGTGGGAAATATGTGTATATTTACAATGCTCTTTTGGTATATTGCAGTAATCGAATCATTATCTAATTTCTCTTTTGGCATTGTCATATATGAATTCAACCTTGCATCTTGAAAGACCATCGTGAAAGGGAAAAAAGATTGATCTGGCCATCGCTGGAAGGAAAGGGGTCATCGCTTATGAATAACGATCTACTAACGAAAAATTCCTGTCCATACCCTTATCACCCTTATCATACTCCCCGATACCCATGTTCAAAATCCCGGTGCACCACCTCTAGCTCAAGAACCACAACCAGTATCTGCTCGAGACCCTCAACTCAATCTTACCACACCATCATTTCCAAACCGTTACGCTCCTCTCTACCCGTCCGTTAATCCTTATACATTCTACAACCCCATTAACGATCTCGTACTAAATAGTCCAACAGGATCAATCACCCCTTATCTCCCTCAAACGCAAACCGTCCAACCCATTCCCATACAATTCTCAACCCATCAATCCAAGTTTGATGTCAACTGCACCCTTGGACATTCGTCGCGCTCGCGTTCATTGGGCATGTGCCGTCTGCGGAGACGAGCGGATGAATCCCGTAGGGTTGGAGTGGTGTGTTAAATGTAGGAGAGCGACGCCGACTACTATGTATCATGTATGAAAAAGAGGGACTGTATTAATAGGGGTGAATATGCAGTGCATTATGTGATGGCCTTGCATTTTGTATGATACAATCGTGTATAGCTGGCTGCCTTTCACTATGAGGATCAATCGCCATATTGGGCATGCGAGAATTGTCGATTCCCCAGAAAGCCCAGTGGTCACGTTCTCGAAGAGTCATTGCAACGGAACTCTTCCCAGGGGTAGGTATAATCTGATACTTTTTAATGGCAGTGTTTCTGGTGAATGATTCCTCGTTAGTGTGTATGTACAGTAGAGTAGTACAACTTGAAATTGTGTATTACATGAATAGGTATAAGGAAGTCATACATCCTCGTACAGATGACAAGCGATCGGTCTGGCCAAGATAGATTGATCAATGGATAGTTGGAAGATGGGCTTGATGGTAATTATTTGCTGTACGCAAGTAACTCAAACAGTCGTTGCTTCTCGAGTTGATCATTACAACTATGATGGACTGAGCCTCCCGTTATCTCAAACTTCCTGATCAGATCGTTATACAAAGAGTGGGGGAATCAGCGGCAACGATTCATGGTGACTTTCAACCTCGACCTGTAGGTGAGGCACACACAAGAACATTTCGATATTCAGTCTTCGAAATGATGACCTTCCGCTGCTTCCAATCGTAAGACACGATGTTGAGCGATCCAAATGTACATACATATATATGGATCCTCCCTCCGATCTTGAATGAAAGTTTTTCAATGCCTATCTGCTCATCGACTGATTACATTTCAAAATGGGTCCCAAGGAGCAGAAGTACTTTTCCGACTACGAAGACTTCCCTCCTCTGTCC
The DNA here is from genome assembly GCF_036810445.1 of Kwoniella europaea PYCC6329. NCBI lineage: Eukaryota > Fungi > Basidiomycota > Tremellomycetes > Tremellales > Cryptococcaceae > Kwoniella > Kwoniella europaea. Next base: position 5,542,174 of record NC_089487.1, read on the forward strand.
ACACTCATGTCCAATCATGCGCCCCAATCTTCCTCATCACAGACGCAAGCAGCAACCGAGTCCAGAACCAGGAACAACCACCCCAGACTGCTTCAACCTCCCAACCTGAGCCTACAGAGAATCGCAACCGACCCATCTCCTCTACCCCCAGTTCAAACCCAGCTCATTCTGCATGGGGTGGTATGCCAGCATCGTCAGCTTCCACTCAACAAACAGCTTCCCATTCGTATCCATATCCTAGTATTACCAGTCCTCCGCCTACTTATGGTTATCATCCAAGCTATGGCAGTCCACCTCCAGCATACAGCTCCCTCACTCAAGCTCAAACTCACGGTTTCCCTCCCGTGAGCTATCATCCATATGGATCTTACCCCAGTCCTTACGGTCAACAACAATGGGCTACATCATCTAACCCGGCGCGACAGCCTCTCTCGAATCCGAATATAGCTTCCTTTGAAGCAGCGAATGAGCCTTGTCATTGGGGATGTGGAGTATGCGGTAAGAAGAGAGAAGCTAGAGGTTACGCATGGTGTTGGTACTGTAATGATAACACTTCGGGGGCGCTGTACTCAGGTACAGGAAATAATTGATGATACTGTGCAGTACAGACTGCAAGTGTAAAACATAACGAATTTTATTGTTCTTGATTGTATGTATGTTACGAGACACGACGACTAATTACTCCGTGGTAGGTATGTATCAATGCAGAAATTTAAAAACTTATGAGATGTAGCAGTGTATACAATCGTTCATACTGTAAACGCGTGTGATGGTTTCCGATACTGTACATTGCGGGCTTTGTTTAATGATCACAAGTTGCTTTAGTGTATAACTTCTCCTCTGCTTTAATAGCATTTTATGAACGGTGCGAATGCCAACGAGAAAGAGCTGAGCTACATCGCACCAAGTGTCCTTGCTGTGGACCTTTGGGTCACTACTAAGCGTTGTATCTGTTTGTCCCTACAAGTCCGCTCGCTGTGTGCATACAATACATACGATTCAGAGCTGCCACAGACCACACAACACTGTCCTCATATCGAAAGTGCTATTTACCTCAAGTAGAAGACGTGTTGGATCATCGTTCTTGTATTAATCTTTCACAATCAAACTTTTCCATTTTGGTCAGATTTTTCAATAGATAAACTCATCATCTTGTGAGTGCCATTTAATCTTTCTGTCTGAATTCGAAAGGCGTGTTTTGGGCGATTTGGATTTTATGGCGCTCTTGCTAATTTTGTGATGGATGTAACTGCTTAGTGGGATTTCGTTATCTTTCGTAAGACTAGGCTACATCTCTGACTGTCAACAAGTGTCGACAGTTTGCACAGTACCATGAGGTTCATGGCAATGAGCAAGCCGACTGCCTGTATCAAAGGATTACATTTATGCCGATAACCTTATTCGATCTTTGCCGCAAGAGGAACTTGCATTTGCCTCCTCGCTTGCTGTTGATGCATTGCCTGTCGTCCATAGGAATCCAGATTTCGGTACCGCATGGGACTGGTAAAGCTCATCATATAAGAACTGCAGCTTGGGGCAGCAGATCATTCGAAGGTGTGTGTTATTCGTATGGAGTTGAGTAGATCCTGATGTCAAAAAGGATAGACCCATATTGTCTTAACTAGATTCACTTGTCCAACTCGTGGTGTGTGATTCTTTGTTCCAAGTCTCGTTCGTATATTCATATCAGATTTGATGGTTTCGCATGACATGCTTCAGACAATCACCATGCGGTGATCGCTAATCTGATCGTCTAGCGATTCTCGTCGTATGGTCACAGATCGGGCATCGAACAGTGATCATGCAGTGAAGTCATCGAGCACCACGTATATATACATCTGACCAAAATCTTCAGATCAGTGCTTGCCTCATGAACTATATCCATATGCTAATATCATGAAAGGTAAAAAAGCCAAAAAGTCAATCCCTCTTGAAGGATTCTACCAGCCATACGACCCTCCCGGATATATCCCTCAATCAGAACCGCCACAACATTCTCAATTCGTTCACCCGGGTAGTATTCCTGCTCTCAGCGGTCAAGGTCATAGCTCTTCTCAACATTACGGTGGCTACATGCAGCATTACTATAATCAAGGTTCCCCTGCTGCAACGAATCCCTTCACTCATTCTCAACTTCAAACATATCAACCTGCTCAAGCTTCCCAACAGCCACAACCTCAACCTTCATTCACCACTTCCCAATCCCATCCTTCTCAATCGTCATTCGTTCATCAAAATTATTCACTTCATACACAACAATCTCCCTTGTCCTCCTCTAATCACACAGCATTCGACCCTTACCACCAGTATGTCAACCACGTGTATCACCCCAATCCAACATATAACCAGATCGGGATTCGACAATATTTAGAAGCAGAGGGAACGCATTTTTGAATGTGCCGAATGCGATAAGCGAAGGAAGGACGATGAGAGTGCAGCATGGTGCGATCAATGTGGGAAATTTACTAAGACCATCAAAGTTAGTGGACTCTGATTAACAGGACTTTCAGATGTGTTGTAAGATTGATTGTACCTATGTTACAACGAAAGTGGATTTATAGCATGGACTATCGAACATGTAGATAGGGATATAAGCGAAAGGCATAAATTGACAGATCTGGTGGCTTCCTAATTTACTTGTTAGTATGTATTCGTTCAATTTCAGGATATACCATGATCTTACCACCCTTGAATGCATCCAATGGTCGTGTCCACGTCATTGATCGTGAGAACCCTCCTTTGAGAACACAACAACCCCACTGACCGAAACACCAAGGCCGAAAAACAATGAAGAAACGCTTACGGACAATTTTACATTAAGATGTTTGCCCTTCTGAAGAAGTGTTTCATTCGATCCAAGCTTCTTTCTCGAGCTATGCAGCTGTGTGGTCTTCTGTAGAATGTGGGTTAATTGCTATTTAGACTACTGTATGTTGATAGAAGTCTTTTCCCGACTTCACCGACGTGGGGAAGAAACTGAACATTACTTCTCAAGTCTCGTCATCGATGTATTTTATCCACAAACCTTTTGCTTCTGAGAGGGTACGGGAGGTCATGAAGCTTTGCCCTTCCAGAGTACGGTCTTGTACATATATAAAGCATGCCATGTTCCGATAAATAATTCATGACAACCTAATCATCTATCACAGACAAATCTATAGCAATCGCTGAAAACGTTAACCTAAATCGATCTCATAACAGCTCTTACTCAAGATATAATCTCAGGTAGGCTACCGCTTGGCTCTGTGTGTCACTGATACCTCTCTATATTAGCACAGCCATGAACCCAAACAACCCTTGGGCGAATGCAGGTGGATATCAATATGGATACGCCTGTCCTCCCACACCACCAATGAGTCCTCCATCTCGACCGCCCGCTCAAGCGCAAAATCCATATGCAGGTCAAGCGCAAAACCCCGCTCCACAGCAAGCTGCTAATCCCAATCCATTCGGAGCAGGTAACATTCCGAGTGTTCTGATGCCTAATTCCAGTACAGGAGGATTCTCATCATTGAATCAACCGAATCTCAGTCCAGAGAATGGTTGAACTTCGATATCACCTTATCAAAGACATCCATGGATCACTGTCACTGATCTCCCTGCCAATATGGGTCAATCATCTTCTTCTTTGACATCGTACCAAGCTCCCCCTTCACAAGTCGCCAGCACAAGTTCCTCTAACAAGGCTACAAAGCATTGGGAATGCGAGTTTTGCGATACTAGGAGGAATGAGGATGATGGTCTGTTGTGGTGTCATAGGTGTAGGACTTATACTAAGACCTTGTGGTGCGAAGGACCATAAAAGAGACCTTCCCCTTGTGTGGAGAGCCCAAGGATTCATTGTATTAGAATTAGTATCATTGATCTACCGCTTTGTAAATATCCAAGTAGCTAGGTGTACGAATTATGATCTGAAAGTCTATGTTCCTTTCTTGGAATCTCAATTTGCCACTCTTCTAGTGTATGAGCCAAATGAAGTTGTTTGGTCTGATTTGGATGCCCGAAGAACTCCACATGCATGCATGAGCTTAGAGTTAGTCTAAATCTTTATTGAGATTATGGGTTGTGTACATCCTTGGTGTCCTCCTTATCACATCAAAAGCAATCATCGGGATGAGCTACCAAAGTGAAAAACCTCCGAAGGAAAACACGCCTCTAAGGCGTTCTGTGATACTTCGAATTTATGATGAATCGCACCATCGCAAATCTGAACCCCCTTGCATACAAATTCCTTTTCTATCCAGAACCCAATTCAGATCTTTTACATCCATGTTTCTATCGAAAACAACGTCAGAATGGTAAGTTCGCAGGGATACCTCGCTCAAAAGGAGGTCAAGCTCACTTTGTGGCATCTTGATCAAGTCAAAGAAACTACCCGATACCACTGACTATACCTTTTACCGAACTGGTCGACCATTACCCGATACCACCATTGACCCGGACGAATGGCGAGTAAGACAATTCCTCTACACCTCACCTTATCATACACCCAACAGCTACCCTAGCCCTTTACCACCTTATGGTCATCCTAATCCATTCTCACCCAATACATTCCCTCAATATGGTTACTATCCTACTCAATCGATGTTCGGTATCTACAGTAGTCCATTCTCAGCGATTACCCCATCACAACCTCATCCACCGTCTGCCCCTCCTGTGGGTATATTACCGGCAACCAAAAAACCTTTAATATTCCCCAGTATGGAACAATACCAAATGTACTCCAAAAATCCAGCGTTGTTTGAGCAAAGTACCAAAGGGTGGATTACAGATCCAACAGCTATCTCCCAACCTGTCCATAAACCGTTCGGGGAATCGTCGGATCTAAGTTGGACATCACCAAGAACAGGAAAGACATACCAGCTCCCCTCTTTAGTTAGCAGGTATCCAGAACCGCATCATTATGTTTGTGTGGTGTGTGAGAATAGGAAAATGAAGTTTGATGGATACACTTGGTGTAGGGAATGTAAAGATAATACGAAGAGTATGGGTGTTTATGGGAGATAGTGTTTGTAGGAGAAGGTTATGCATTTCAAATGACGAAGACAGTGAAAGCTAAAGAATGACTTATTGAGAATATCCCTTGGTATCATATCTATCATTCGTGCTAATCAGCTTTCCAACCTATCATTGTATGATGGTAGTGTATAGAAATAACTCTTTGTACATCCCATGCCTTTTAGGGCTGGACTCCTGAGACGGACAGATTCAGGTCCCTAATGTTGTAAGAACATCCCATAGCTTATGGTCTGTATATGGAGGATTCATATATCGATACTTTCTCTGTATTCAGCTACAGTACAACTATTCGCATCATAATTTTCCAGAAACCGAGACGCATGAATTTCTGAGAACAGACAGACGGAGGATTGGTACTCTCCATGTCAGAAAAAACAAAAAGAATGCAAACAAACCCAAACCACTTTGCAGCGTGCTTGATTCTGAAAGGAGAATACCATTTTGGGTAAGCTGAAGAATCAAAGAAGGCACTTCTATGTTTCGTTTGATATTTTGGGCTTGTATCTGTATGACTGTCGAGAAGCGACGAATCAAAGAAGTTCATCAATGTACTCTTCTTCACCCTCGAAATGGTTTTCATCAGACTTTCTCACTGCGTTGCAGAAACACAGCGAACTTCTTACGAATTGCATCTCTGATTGGTATTATCATGACTTAGTTCACAGTGAGCACACACAAGATAAGACTCTCTTATCTTTCGTCAGTAGGTCCTAACATTCTTCTATGCGATTATGCCTGTTGTAGGATGAAAGATTACTTGTGATATACATATCCCTGATTCGATCCTATCTATAGAGTTGCACGACAACATAATTGATCATCCTAAGGTTTAGGGTTATGTACTCTCAAAGCATCATGGGCATCGATATCACCGTCGCACTCCCAAGGGTAAGCGAGCCATATATCGGGGGTATCGACAGCTGAGAAGTAAGCTACGTCGGAGGGGAGTTCGGCAGCTTTGGGTTTAAGTCTAGATATCCCAATCAACATTAGCTTACCCACGTTCAGGCAAAACCCAACGATGGTAATAAGGGAGATGATGAGTTGCGGAAAAACAGATTTCAGAGGGACGACTGAAAGATATAGATTTCACTGACTTGTTGTGAACCACAAAGATACCTAATTTAGTCTCTTTCCTCAACCTCTCTCGTTCCTGCTCATCCTCCACGGCTGCTAACTGCTTGTTGATATCTATTTGCAATTCCCTGATGGTATACGTAAGGGTGGTTCGAGTATCATCCACCTCGTCAACTACCAAGATGTGTCGTCCGAGTAGTCCGCCGTGAGTGAAGTTTGAACCGAGCTGTGAACATTCAGGAATTAAGCAAGAGTACCAACCAGCAGAATCGATGCGCGAACATCTGAAGACGAGAGGGAGTAAGAGCACTTACCGTCGAGAAATCAAGCCATTGAGTTCTGACTACTTCTGTACCGACTTTCTCTTCGACCTGTATACGTACGCAGCAGGCATATCAGCAACCATACTCGGATACAATTTCACACGTGTTGCCAATCCTTTTGACAGGAGTCTAGGAGGTGAGATAGTAAATGATGAAGACAGACAAAATACTCACACCACCCATATCCTCGTATAAGACCAAACCAACAGCCTGAATAGGGATATTCTTCTTTTTACCATCTTGGTCTGTCTTCAATTGGGTTCTCAGTATTCGTGCAGGGATGAATCCTCCCCCTCCAATGGCGATAAATAGGGTAGGAGCTATTCCACAGATGTAGAGATAAGGGATATACAGTACATGGTGAGAATGGGAAGGAAGATGTATGCATGTTAGCAATGCTCCAGATCAGGATGTGCAGATCTCTCACCGAATTCCTCTTTGATCTTAGTAGCAGCTTTCTGAATAGCGGTGTGGATATCATTATAACTCAATCTGAGCCTATAAGAACGCAAGAGATACACACAACCTTATCAGCTAAATGCTCTCGACATTCCCGCTGAAAACGGATATAAGACGTTGACCTACATTTCCACATCTGTGAGTTGGTGAGACATCTTGGATAGCTGTGTCCGGGAGAGGCAAGAGAAAATACGGGAAGAGACGGGGTATGTTATATGATGATGGGTATTAAGAAGCATAAGAAGCAAGAATAGATGATGGAAAATCTTTCACTTCGCTTCTTGGTTTCCCACATCTCATCTCTCAGTCTCACCATGAGGTGCGGAACGGGAATGTGGGGCACCACACACAAGCTATGCGATATTTGATTCCGCTGTGAATCTCACTTTCATCTGGAAAAAGTCATCGATTGGACATCTTACATATGACTAGCAACATTATCAGCAACAGCTCGCTAGCCAGTGAGTTCCCCAAGACGAAGCAGCAAGTGACCTCAATCCTATAGCAAAACTCCTGCATCATCCTTTTCCGAGCTCAATATGTCTTCCACGCCCATTACTCACCTTTACCGATCACTCCTTCGTGAGATACGTCTGGCTGTGAGTGATCTGTCGAACACAACTCATAGTCTTGTAGAGCTCACTAGAGCTACATAACGGAGTATAGTCTAAACAGTCCCGTGCGACCAGGAATCCTACGGTGTCGCAGCATGTCAGGACAATAGTAGATACCACTTCTGATCAGCAGGCTTTACAGAGGACATTGTTGGAGACTAGGGATTTCTTGAGGTCATCGAGGATACATGCTGTGAGTATCAAGTATCCTTCTGGCCTCGTTTTGTTTATAGCTCCCTCATGGAAAGGAAACCAAATTCTCATCCACTCTTAATGTCTCAACAGGAACTATTAAAACGTTATAATCCAATCCACGGAATGTCAGAAGAAGCTAGGATAAAAGCTACAGCTAGGAGGGTGGGCTTAGACACACCGCTGGAGTTCAAGGGCGATAAGGAGTAAACTCGGATAGGTAAGTCTACGATCACGTCGTTCTGACATTCTGGGTATACGCTGATCTCAACATAGATCGATCACTAGTCAGATCCGGAATGTATAGCTGGTATACCAATGTGTGATAGAATCCCTGGTGATCTCACCAAGGGCTTCTTGCCATCGACATTGACATTGTATGATCGACGACGACTTATCTCACCATGCGTGAATTGAGGATTTTTGCTGAGACATACTGATTTATTCTTCTAATTTTTATCAACGTAGTACATGCAAAAACGTGCAAGAAAGTTCGAATGTCGAATGTCAAATGATATCCTTTCATTACATGTATGGCCTCAATCTTCTCCCAAGCGTTTCAACTCAACCCCTTTGACATTTCTCCATTGACAGTCAGTAGGGCTATGTCTGGCCACAAGACTGAGGTGATATGGCAAGTGAGAAGGGTATATATATTACATGATGGTTGTCGACAATTCGCCTTTCCTCTATAGTCCACACCAAGGTTATACAACAGTAAAAATCATACAGGTCACCATTACTGATTCACAACTCAACGGATTATCACAATATAAGCTCCCCGATTGAATCCCAAAATACAACCGCCAGTAATTCAAGCAATGAGGGGATTTCTCAATTTACCACTCTCCCTTCATTGTCGAGTATCAACAACATTGTCAACTATCGTCATCTCATGCACGAAGAATTGTATGGGTGGGATCGTCCCTCGCAGAGAGAAGCAACTGCCATGATGGATGAGCTGGTAGATACCTCATCCCCCGAAGTCAATGATGGTCTGGAAGATATTAGGAAGGAGTGGCGTGAGATCTCGCATAATTCTCAAGATGCGCCAAATGAATCAGTAAAGTTGGACGCGAGACGAAGGAATTGGATGGAAATATATGAGAGAGCACATGATCTCAGTGAAGATGAAAAACCCTCTTAAGAGCGATTCACGAATGCTCTAAACCCGACAGGTTATCTTACAAGAGCACATTTATGGAAGGGATGAACTTGAATCCTACGACGGAAAAGACAGACGGACGTACAAAGGCTGTGAGATTAGCTTGGAGTACCATCCTCAAGGATGTAGATGGTGATCAGGTCATTGATAGGGAGGAAAAAAGAGATGGTGGGATGTGGTAGGGTCAAAGACGAACAAAGGACTAATCAAGGGCACCAAGTCGTAGACCCCCCGAGTGAAAATACCAGTGATGTCATCAAAAGAGCCAATGATTTTTCCCGATCAATCTTGGCTGGAAGCATCAAGCGCTACAAGAGTGGACTTCGTATTCTTACAGTGGGCCAGATGAAGATGATTCGATTTATTCCGAAACTCTGATCTCACTGGTCAAAGCGAAGATGAAAGTGATAAATCCGAATATCGCAAATCTATTGAAGAGAGAATACAAAATGCCATTTATATCAGTCTCATGTCGGATGGCGAGAAAGTTGTCCAAGAGGTAGATGAAATCTTCTCCAATGGTCAAAATGAGAGTTCAGAGAACATTGATGATTTACGAACTATCTGGGGTATAGTATCCGGGTATGGTACGGAAAAGCGATACAACCCAAGAGAAAGACAAAACAGATGGCAGGAGTATATGCGCGAAGTCGACAGTGCTTTGACCAGTGAAGCCGAACAACACACAAGCACGATAGCTGAGGGAACAAATTCAACCACATCCGAAGCTGAAGTCATCAACAGTACAAATGAAGAGGATAAGAAACCCACGAAGGTGATCGCAGCTCGAGCGTAGAGTACACCACATACACTAGTAGTGAGATGTGTCACCCAAGCGAGAGCTGGACACAACACAACGAAGTTACCTTTGCAACCACTTATCACCCTTGCTGTCTTGTATAAAGAACGGACGAAAGCGGAGAAAAAAGCCAAAAAGAACAAAAACATCATAAGAACATTGGAAAAAACGGAGACCCTAAACTGTGTAAGAGATTGAGATAGGCTATTGAGGAAGAGGCAACCGACCATCAAGTCAGACTGCATGCGGAGGAAGCAAGTGGGAAAGCACTGTCGATTGTCGGTTTGGATACTGTGGATACTGTCGATACTGCTCTCCCCGATCTGTTGATAAATCACCAGTTTGTGTTATGTCTCTCATGTAAATAACTTGTGAGCTATAACCGCTCTCTGCTGGTGAAGAGATCAGTGACCAGAGTGATGATGTCACCATATCTCTTGATTCGTGGGGGCCCCGCTTAAATCCATGTCCTACTCGAGTACTTGTGCACTTCACTTCCTCATCAACAACTATGAACAACACTGACTTCTTCGCAACCTCATCGACATGTCTATCCTCAGTTGACGTCGCACTGTTGTACCAATGCCCTAGCATGATAGGCCGCATGCTATCTTGCTCTAGGCTGCTTGTTGGCCGAGCCGTTCCTTCGAGAAGGGAAGCGGTACACCTCCCATACATCAAACCTGCCCACTTACCGATCATCCCTTCGACCACCATTCGTCTCAGCACCCACTCTACGTCCGCAGCTCAGGCAGTCGAAGATACAGCCGATGTCACATCGGATACTCCTTCAAAATCAGCAGTATTCCATCAGCTGGAGAGGGTGACCGAGCTCCAGAGCAGAGTGTCAAGGGAAAATTCGAAGATTGGGAAACAGATGATCATAGCTCAGTACCCGGACTTACGAGAGTTGTTGGAATAGTAAGTGAAACTTGACTGTTCTGTCCGATCTACATTACTGTGCCAGTCCTTCGAAGAAATATGTAAAATGACAGCTGAATGACTTTGTATAGTATATACGACCCCAACCTTCGCACCAACCTTACCTTTGGTTCTCTCCTTAGATACCTTGACTCTTCATCTAGAAAGACCGCACCGGGTGGGCCTCCTTCATCAGATATCATTGAGTTGTTCGAAGAATTATCGAAGAAACAGATAACAGGTAATGAGGCCAAAGATGTGGTTTATGGTTTTCTGGTGGTCAATGATGTGCTCGACGATCAGAGGCTTCTGTTCACATTTGGAAGATTGTTGGATAGGAATTTGACAGCTGGATTCGGAGCGAATACGTTAAAACGAGTTATATGGCCCAGTGATTCTCCAACGAACAAGACATCCAACTCCGCTGAAAATACTGGATTGAAAGACAAAAAGGTTCCTGCTAGATCGATCTCGAAACAATCCACATCACCCAGCGCACTCTCGCACAACACTGGCAAAACACCTATCCATCCCCAATCAGCAACTCTAGATAAGTTCGAAGTAGCTCTCGGCAAATCCCTTGAACCACCTTTCGAACCCTTATTCCAAGATGGCTCACAATGGTATGCCTCAAGAAAATTGGACGGTGTTAGATGTATAACATTCTTGGATTTCTTGGTTCCATCGCCTTCAAATACGGAATCTGCGTCTAGTACACAACCATTGGAACTAGTATCTGTCCACTTTGTTTCGCGTACTGGTAAACCGTTCACTTCATTAACCAAATTGGAAGAACAATTACAGCATTTATCGATGTTACCCCAACTGAAGGGCTGGCTAGATGTTGATCCACTGATTGTGGAAACTCGCCCTGAAGGAGTGATCAAACGATTAGTACTAGATGGAGAAGTATGTGTCATGCGACCCAAGACACCTGAAGAGTTACATGCAGCACAAGCAAGAGATGATGGTAGTCTAGCCGATACAATGTGGATCGCCAATGACAATTACACCGAGGATTTTCAGTCCACCGTCTCACTCATAAAGAGATCCGGAGCGACCATCCAGCATTTAAGCTATTTCATATTCGACGTTTTGTCATACTCTGAGCTAAACGCTAAGAAGAGTTTACCGGCCCAAGAAGGGTTAGGTAAGAAATTCGGTAAGAGAATAGAAGATATTAGGAGTCTGGGGAAATGGTTGAATGGATATTTGGATGAGCTGGGTGTGAAGGAGAAGATGGTGAGAGATTTGAAACAGATAAAAGTTAGTGACGCCGAGGTGGAAGAAATGGTTGAAAGAGCTGCGAGAGAGGGGTGGGAAGGGATCATCTTAAGGAAAGATGAAGGGTATAAAGGCAAGAGATCGTGAGTTGTTCACTATTCTCTTCTCAACATTCCATACAATCCATCCACATGATGATATCCAAATATGATGTAAAGTCCTAAATAGCTAATATCTATCCTCTTTCCTATTTTGTGTAGTACCGACATTCGCAAATTCAAAAAATGGTTAGATTCCGAATATACTGTCCGTTCACTTGACACCTCATCCATGCGATTATCGGTCGACGGGGTATTCGGCGAGTACGAGGCATTGGCGAATGTATGGATCGAGCATGATGGTCATCCCGTATCAGTCGGTTCGGGGTTCACGGCAGAACAGCGTATACGGTATGCCAGGCATCCTGAGCAGATTGTAGGGAAGATGATTACGGTAGAGTACTTTAGTGAATCAGAGTCAATGGAGAGAGATAGGAAGGGGAAGGGAAAGAAGAGTTTGAGGTTTCCTAGGGTCAAGGTAGTTTGGGAAGAGGGTAGGAGGGGAATATAACGGCGAGCATGGTTGGGTAATCTTTGGTAACATGTAAGATGATATCGGTTGTATATTCAGGATATACCCTGCATGTTATGTATCATTCACCACTCTCGGACTGCACACTTAAGTATAAAGCGTCAGTGATTGCAGGATTGCCTGAGACATAGATATTGATACATGTGACTATAGACAATCGTGTATATATGTTACTTGTGGCATGGTCTCATCCGGGAGGGTATGAATTACTGGTATGCAACTTATCTGGTTATTTACTCTTTATTCCTCTTCTTCCTCCTCTCTCTCCTTCCATAGCCGGATTCTGTTATTCTTCTTAGACCATCCTATTGACTTACTCGTGCTGCTCCCTCATCGCCCCTGCTCGCCCTTTGTTTCACCTCGCTCCACCACCTTATTCACCTAATGACCCGTCGGACTTCCAGTTGCAGGTTTGATCTCCAACCCTTCTCCACCCAGACTACCCAGTTTGATGATCCCATTATCACTCTTTGGCTTTTCTGCCCTCTTCAATTGACCATGTTTCGGTCCCGGTCCATCACTGGGCGATTGTGACAAGATGCCCGTTTCAGCAATGGTGGGGTGAGAGGAAGGCTCGATGGGGATACCACTATCCAGATAAGCAGAGTCGAGTGTCGAGCCAGTTTCGTTCGTAGGTGATCTCAGAGTGGTATTTGATTCAGTATGAGATGAAGAACCGTTGCCGTTACTGGTGGTATGGTGTAAAGGAGGAGAGGGAAGTGGAGCAGGTTGGTTATTTAATTTGGATGGATCGATAGGTGGTGACGTGGTGGCATGCCGGGCTTCCTCAAGAGTAGCCAAGGAGTCTGGTCCGACGTTCTCGTTGGTCAACGGTATGGCCGTCGCAGAAGAGGAAGAAGCCGTAGGAATAGGCTGAGAGGGCACGGTTGAGTTGGTTGTCATAGTGGTGGATGATTTGTTATTTGCTTCAGGAATGCCGAAGATAGATTCCTGCTGATAATGATGTTTTTATGAGATATACAGAGATGGAGAGTAGTCGGGTTGCGTATCTATTGTCTATGGATGAAAGAACGAATGAGGGGAAGATGAGCAAAGGAAGTGTCTGTTGTTCATGTTAACTTTAATCCTCCACTCTTTTCCACTCTCACTTGTCAACATGCAAATGACATCCTCTCGCAGCGATCCTTGCGTCATTGTCATTGGGCACCACATGGAGTAGGGTAATCTTATATGAGCCCCCCACTTAGGCAACGCTCATGCAGCGAGTCGATACCGTGTCGTTCTTGACGAGATGGGGCATATATGGTCATGGATACAAGCGAACTAATTGTGACATGACTTGAGCGGTTCCGAACAGCGCATAGGATTATTTCTACAATCGTGTAAGGATGTAAAGACTTGGAGGATCAAGGGAAAAACTTACAAGGAGATGGATGCATAAGACAAAATGACAAAATATCCTTTTTCTGTAGGCCTCAATCTGGCCATTTTATCCCTTGCGCCATCAACTGGAATACCTCCCCAAACCCGAAATACTACCCTTCCATCGGAGTAGATCAGACCATTGCACAAGAGCAGCCTATTCGCATGTACACACGGCCGTAAGCTTTCTAAGCTTTCTACGCCACCCAACTACGAAAAAACCCTTTTCATCTTGAAATCAAGCCGGCGGCAATCCACGTACCTCAAGCATGAGTACTGTATTTCAGTAAAAGGGAATGGAATTGTTGGAAATTTTATCGGAGAGGGTTCAGGGAAATTTTCTAATCGGCATTGACGTCAGACCGACATTATTGCTTTAGAGGCTTTTTTTACGTTTTTTGTTTACACTCTTTCTCTCTTCTCGGTTCTGTTCTATTTTTTGGCACCTCATGGGTCCCAGCAAGGGAAGACGTCAGAGCTGGTTAAAAGATGACATTCGTAATCTGGAAAACGGCCTACGGGCCCATGGAGCGATGGTGGACTAACGGGGGACCCGATGAAACTGATATTTTTAACGATCGTGAAAAAGATAGGTATCCTGCCGATATATACGTATTTGGATAGGTGCTTTTTTCCATTTGTCTTCTTTTCGTGTTTATATAATCTATCATTCCATTGCCATCGACATCCAAACGAATATTTGGAGATGTCAGTACGAATCGATAACGAACCGAATATCGCGACTGGTTCTGGTAGATCTTCATCCGAGGAGACTGCCGTACCTACTCCACCTAAACCAGCTCATCGTCATTCCAAATTCAGTTTCCATCATCAGCCTCATGAGAAAGTCGATGACGGTTATGCACAACGGTCGCAGGATCCCAATGGGTATAGACCACCTAAAGGAAACGGAGCGGCTGTAGCTCATGTGGAGGGATACAAGCGTCAGGAGTTACATCGAAGAAATACCAAAGAGGGTAGGATCGTCTTACAAGAGGAAGATGCGCCCGAAGCATTAGGCTACGCATGGTCAACAAGAAAGAAGTGGTTGACACTTTCGGTCATTTTCATCGTTCAATGTTCGATGAATTTCAATGCGTCTATCTACGCCAACGGTGTGGATTTCCTTCAGGAGAAATTCGGCGTCTCAGCACAAGGAGCAAGAGTGGGTCAATGTTTGTTCTTGATCTGTTATGCGTTTGGATGTGAGCTCTGGGCTCCGTGGTCTGAGGAATTGGGAAGATGGTGGATCTTACAATCGAGTTTGTTCCTGGTGAACAGTGAGTAATAGCTTATCTCTTGTATCCCCCAAAATTTTCTGTGATCTTTTCTCATTCAGCATACGCAAGCTGATCAATCACCTCTCCTACTAGTCTGGCAAATCCTCGCTGCACTGGCACCAAACTTTGGTACCGTCATCGCGGCTAGAGTATTAGGTGGTTTCTCATCCGCTGGTGGTTCAGTAACCTTAGGAATGGGTAAGTCAAGACTCTCCACATATGCTCGGTTCATGAGATACATACTAATCTATATATTCCAACAGTCGCCGATCTATACGATCCAAACGAACAACAATGGGCCGTTGCATTTATCGTCTTCTCTTCGGTTGGTGGATCAGTCATTGGTCCAATTGTTGGTCCCTTCGTCCAAGCAAACTTGAATTGGGAATGGATCTGCTGGACTCAATTGATCTTTGGTGGATTCGTTCAGATCTTACATTTCTTCCTTGTACCTGAGACTCGTTCGACCGTCCTGTTGGATCGACACGCAAAGAAGCTCCGAGCAGAAGGGAGGACCAACGTATTCGGTCCTAACGAAATCAGAACATTCAGAGAAAGGTTTACCGTGAAAGAGGTCTTGCACACTTGGATTAGACCATTCGAGATGTTCGTCAGGGAGCCTATCGTACTCTGCTGTTCACTCTTATCTGGTTTCTCCGATGCTTTGATTTTCACTTTCTTGGAAGCCTTCGGTCCTGTGTGAGTACAGCTCATCTATCAATTGGATTACAAACACACATTGAATCTCCAGCTAATGTGATCGTATATTGTACAGATTTAAGCAATGGGATTTCACCACTGAACAGATGGCTCTCACCTTTGTACCCATCGCCATCGGTTATTTCATTGCCTACGCGCTTTACATTCCCCCTCTCATGTCTCAGCGAAAAGCACTCAGGAAGGATCCTCAAGGTACTCCTCCTGAGATCCGATTGAAACCTCTTTTATGGCGTAAGTATATCATCGTATCTAAGCAAAGGATCACATCAATCTGACAATCGTGTATTCTACACAGTCGCCCCACTCGAATCACTCGGTCTATTCGGTTTCGCTTGGACCTCACTTGGTCCCCCTCACACACACTGGATCGGACCTATGATCTTCTCCGCCATGGTCGGTATCGCCAACTTTGCAATCTACATGTCGACCATCGATTATATGATCGCCGCTTATGGTCCTTACTCAGCCTCCGCAACAGGTGGTAATGGATTCGCGAGAGATTTCTTAGCTGGTATCGCAGCGATGTACTCCACACCGTTCTATTCCAATGTTGGTGGTGAATCCTACCGACTGCATTTGGAATGGCCCTCAACTATCTTGGCAATCATTGCTGGATTCGTGACCATCCCGATCTTCATCTTCTACTACAAAGGAGCCTACTTCCGAGAAAGATCTAAATTCGCTATGACTTTGGCGGGCGAGAGACAGGAGAGGAACGTACATAGATTGGAGAAGAGTGATAATATGCCCGGAGGTGGGGTTCCCGTATAGATGGGATATTGCATAGGAAGAAGGAGAAGTGGAATAGATGAATTCATCCTAAGCTAGAAAGTAAGGTAAAGCGATAGAGGTATGTACACACATGCGCATATAACTTTCGTAGAATCTCAGACATATCTCCTTCTTTGCCTTCAGATGCATCATTCTTCTTCATAGCTTTACCCATTTGCTCAAAGTCTGATCAATTCGTCAAGTGTATCAGGACAGTAAATTCTGGTCACCTAGTTGTCATCCCGGCGGAATTGTTGTCTGGTTCATGACGTATCCCCTCTGCTCGCATTCTTGCTAGTCTCAGATCAACTATTGATGCAGTTCAGATCACCGCCACAGCACAGTACCACTGCGAGTTCGGTATCTGCAATCTCTACAAAAATGGATTACCTCGGTGATGTTTGTCGGGACTTACTGAACTTGCGCTCATCCTTTGACTTCTGCTGATTTTCTTTCGAAGCAGTGTCATGCGCTCCGAATTTGTTGCCTATCCTTTGATCGGGACTATTCTTCCTTTACGACTCGGCTCATGATTGACTCGATGGTTGGAGATGAAGAATTTCGCAACAGCAGTCATGGTATATATACTCGACAGATCGACTCACAATTTCAACACTTCCAATCAACACATTCTCTTTGCTTGACACTGGAATTCTATTCAAACCCAAAGGTACATGTACACAATGGCTGACCGAGACTCATCCGCCAATAATTCTAGATATTCAAGATCGACCAAAGTAATTTACCATTGGCGAGACATCGCATGACGAATTTGGTAGATATCATACTCAAAGTTCTCTTTGTACACTGGTAGGGTATTCCCCAGTTCGGAAGCTTTGGCCCCCTCCCAGCTGGGCAAAGGACCACAGGTAAATTTGTAGTTATCCCATTTTACAGTTGATATGCTAACATTCGTTTACACAGTATCCAGCAACCCTCAACGAGTTACGGAGGAAACACTGACAGAATACATGGATAAACAGAGTAAGGACTATAGCAGAACGCAACCAGACATCGACGCTTTAAGGGCCTCCTACTCTTCAAGAGACGAGGGTACCTCCATGGAACATCCGTCCAGCCCTGGAACTGAGACCCAACGATTGATGAGCTTTGATACCAGCTTGGAGTATCACGATGCATACAGAAAGGTAAGCTTGGCCCACGATGAGTGCATATGATGCTAACCCAGATCTCATTGACAGCACCGAGACAACGCCCCCAGCGGAGTAGACCTCACTACTGCAGGAGGTGGTCCATTCATCGATCCTCCTTCGTACGATCAACAAAAGAAGGAATGATCAGGTCTCATAGCCGTTCTGAAAGCACCCTTGATGGTATGATCTCCCTCCCATTCCTTTTGATACACTTTTGTTACTTAGTCGTGCAATGAAAGCTGCCATAAATGCATAATCTGCTTCTGAACAGTTTTGTCCCAAGATTTTCCGTTAAGGGTTATCCTCTTACTTGTACCATGTCACCCTCACCCACTTGATGTCTGTGGGTGCAGCTTGACAGCGGTAACTTAGAATCGGTAGGAAACTGCTTCAAGATATCCGTCTCCTAAAACCTGGTGCTTCAAGAGTGGTGAAACAGAAACGGCTGCTCAAAGACTGTTCATGAATACCCTGCAGTCTTGGTGGAGGACTCGGGAAAGGTTGACCTACGAGTGACGAGTATACAGCATTGCAAGTCCTCCGTCCACGAAACTTTCCGAGGATCAAAGAGGGAAGAAATGATCGATGCAGTCAGAAGCACATTTACAAACCTTATCCTGCTTCTCATTGCGATGCATGTTCATAAAAGGTGGCGAAATCATTTAGGTAACTCCCTTGTGATCATTGCATCACATGACATCTCTGTCGGAAAGTGACGAAGGCTATCCATTACTCTACTCATTTAAGCTGGCAGATTGTCTTCCACTTCTCACAAAGCTAGTCGTGACGTGAGAATCACATGTAAACTCAGCGGGACCTCCAATCACACGATGAGCTTCGGGAGGGGTCGACTGATCGGCTGAGCCGAATTATCTCAGAACTTTCTGCCACTAGGCCTCGTCGGTAGTCAGGTCAATCAACATATAAGAAGGTCTTGTCAGTCCACTGATCGACCCCATCTCTAGACGCACAAACACATCATTCCAACTTGTAGAGCCTACTGTGAACACCATAGTTCTTCGATTCATAAATCTATCATGTCGGCTTCCGAGATTCAAGCTCCAACTTGCACTTATCACAACACCGAAATGGGTGTCTGGGTCAACACCAGAGGGAATCCTGCATGGGCATGCAGGGATCCAACGTGTGAATCTCAACAGCCATATACCGCTGGAAAATTCACTGCGACCTGTGCTACCCATCCGCAGGGACTGGTCGTTCGAGCCCAATATCCCAACCAACCACTTGATTGGTATTGCGCTTCCGGATGTGGATCCACCACTAGAACTTCACAGGTAAGTCACTTTTGCAAATTGTTGGTGAAATTGAACGACCGAAGCAATTGATCTAACACGGTTCGTCAGCCCAAATACGACGCTTCAGGCCATGTCAGTGCCCTTCGTCAAGCACGGAGCACCCGTGTGCCGGGATCAGTCAGTTTGTTTTCTGAGGAATATCCTCACCGAGTGAGTGAATCCCCCATTTGCGAATCCAACTACTCCTTGTTGATATTTGTGGAAATATAGACGCAACAGGACCCTTCTGTAGGAAACGGCGGTTACTCAGATGTCACTTTCTATAGTGGATACGGGCACAACCCTTATGCCAGTTACCAAGGACAGGGTGGTCAATAGATCTATCAACGGATGTTCACCGCTCTGTACTTGTCTTCAGACAGTCCAGTGAATGGCCTTATCTCGGTTCCGATGGCATATGCTCAATTTTGCCGCGTTGTCCATGATCACTATGCTAGATGAAATGCAACGCATACTGTATTACCATGATACCGTACAGTACGATACCTGATTCTTTCCACGAACATGTGCCACCTGGTTGTCTTTACAACTTCTAACCTCTGACTATCACAACTGCAGAATGGTTATAACGACTGTTCTCGCGTCATAGACAACATCGAATCACAGGTACACGTCCTTGTTGAATATCTTCTGTCCTTTGCCCAAGTCACCATCGCCGAAGAATCCATGACTCCTCTGGTAGAATCCTACCGAAAGATCACTCTACTGCTCAGTCTCGCTACCCTCTCGCCCAGGCCAGAGATGTATGCGGTGTTGACGAAATCTCTGCCAACGTGTCCATCATGATGGTTTTCGTCGACCGTGCCTTGCAACGATATGATCAACCAAAGACTGGTGCTCAAGCTCGGTTGTTATCTCTTATCATGCCATCGAATATGCCGGTGGGCCATAAGGAAAAGCTTCTGATGCTTACATGGACATTTACTTCGGAATAAGTTTGATCTCCTATATACAATACCCGATCACATAAGAACACTTATCTACCTAGTATGTCCTGCACATTATATATAACGCATGATTCTACAACTTCGCTTTCCTATTTCCCTTTCCATCCCCTTCCAACCATTGATCTACCAACCCACTTACTTCCTTGGCTATCCCCAGACTAGATTGATATCCCGCCCCTCCAATTCCATACGCATGTACGACTCCTACTTTCCTCTTACCCCCATTTCCTTTACCTTTTGCCGGTAGTAAAGCATTCTTTTCGTTATCACCTATGAATCTATGTTCAAGTTCACATCTCAATCCACCTTCTCTAGCAGGTCTCAACCCTACATTATGCGATACGATCTTAATGTCCTCTATACCTCCTTTTCCGTTCTTGTTATCCAGATCCGGACAAACCTCATAGCAATCTTTCAGAATTTGATCAGCCACGTCCTTGTTTATATTGGTCGACCAATCGTCTTTTATGTAACATCCACCTAGGATTACATGATTTGCAGGTCCAGGACGAGGAATGATATATACCGACTGATTCGGTATAGGGTGCTTACCCTCTACCCCCATACAAGTTTTCACATCTGGAGCTTCAACAAGGATAGTTTGTCCTTTTGCAGGATGAACCAACGAGTCTTCTACGCCTATCAATGATCTTGCTCCTAATCCACTTGCGTTGATCACCAGATTGACCTTTCCTATCGAAGGGAGATCGTACATCTCATTAAGGGATGAGACTCGCTCGCGAATGATGGGTACGTTATGCGATCGGAGCCAGTTGCCAAGATGTTGAAGGTATAAGGGAGTGTTGAGTGTGTAGGCTTCGAATGTCACGCCTTGGGCAAAAGGAGCAGGTATTTCGGAAGTTTTGAGATGCCGGTACTACGATATGACAATTAAGAGACACTTGTTAGTCATGGTTCTACAATGGGTAAACGCTGAGTGGATAACTGTACAACGTCATGGAATCTGAATTTAGTTTTGTCGTCTAGACAAGAATCCAAACTCACATCAAACATCAAATCCGCCCACCAAGGATCTTCCCCCACATCCTTCTCCCTCCTAAAATACCTATATGGTCTCCTCTCGCACAGTTCCGGTATCTCCCTAGCTAACCTCTCGAATTCCTTGAATGTATGTGTATCTCGTCGTTGTTCCGCCGAGTTAGTAGCGAATGAATGGAATGATGCGCCCTGTAAACGATCCATCAATGAATGAAATAGTCTTAAGGGAATAGTACCAGGATTTGTAAAGTGTAGTTTGTGCATTGTAGACCGTAGACTTAAGACTTACCGCCCAAGGACTTGCGAATCCCGTTGAATGTATATCCTCAGGTAGATCTTTACCTACCAAAGCGACTTTCAAGCCTTTCTGTGTTAATTCTTGGGCAATCGTCAAGCCGAGAACTGCGAGCAACATCGAGATTCAGTGGGTGATCAAGATTGATATAACTGGGGAAAGGGACTTACCTCCACATCCTAAGATGGCAGCATCATATTGCTTGTTTACCATGGTGATGGCTGATCAATATAGATCTTATATAGATAGGAAGGAAGACTGGATGAAAATGATCAGATTATGTGTACTGTATATAGTACGATTGATTGATGGGATCATGGATGAAGCAAAGCAAGAGTGGGGAAAAAGTACGGTGGTACTCATCGCAACGCAATGTAATGTTTGATCGGATATGACCGATCAAATGGAATCCTGACCACCCCCTTCGGTAACTTGATGGTAGTACTGAGAGTTAGAGCTGGCGAAACGATTGAGTGTACAACTGTTTACTTTTACATATTCTGTCATGCCAACGGATGTCTCTCTATGCGATTGAGCATCCTCGCGCAATGCCCCTCCAATAATCAGGAATCAAGGTATAGCGACGTCAGACAGACCTTTGGATATCTGTCAGCGCTTTCTCAAGTGGGATAAGTGGATGATCATCATCATGGTATGATCGATCATGCGATGTAAGTGACAACACCAAAGAGTACAAATCGTGCATGCAGATGTGAATATTCAAGTGATACTATGTCGTCGCCAGGATTAGGGCTATATAGAGAAGACCTTCCAACCAAAAATCGTAATGATGAAAGAATTTCAAGCTTATTGTGGATGGAACACAAACTTATCAATCGTACTCCCCAAATCGATACTAGCCATCCTTCCCATAGGTACAAAGCATCCTGATGATGAAAGTAAAGGCGGAAAGATACGTATTTATCTTACTCTTGATCGTCATGAATAGGTTTCTGAATCTCCGCGTAGATCAGACCTATTACCCAAAACAGGGAAGCATAAAAACACATAAGCCTTCATCCCCATACGAGATTGAAATATCACCAGTATCACACTCACGTTTTAACATCTCTCTACCCAATTGATCCTGTCGATCCTCAAAGTTGAAGAAATCAGGTTTCAACGGTTCTGCTCCAGGTTCATCGTTGGGATCGTGGTATGGCTAAATTTCAATTACCATGACGTTTAGTCCTTGATTTTGCCAATCACATAAGATTCATCCATCACTCACCTCAAGATACGGATGTTCTAAGGCTTCCTCCACTGTGATTCTCTTTCGAGGTGAGAATCTGCAATCGGCAGTCCATTATACATCAGCTCCCTTCAAATTATGGTCCAGATTGAGTGAACTCACGTAAGACACTTCTTCAACAAGTCTAGAGCATTAGGTTTAGCTTTTGGACAGACCACAGCGAAATCCTGCCTTCGAGTGAATTCGAGGGCTCTCTGTAAGTTGAACATGCATGATCAGCTGAGATTCTTTTAAGATAGGAAACCTGTGTTATTAGCTATAAACTTACCAGATAATCTCTGATGAAAGGAATAGTAAGAGATATAGTCAGTCCAGCCAAGCGTCATTATTGTGCTATCAGCAATCCAACTCACTTGGATCTTGGCGAGGTAATCTCGTTGAAATCGTCCATCTGTATCAACACTGACATCAGCCAAAGTAGATCACGTAAATCAGGACAAAGCGCTTACCGTAGGTGTACCCAGCACATCCAAGATCAACGATAGTTCTGCATCAGATGTTTCGTCAGCTGATGATGGATGGAGTTTATCGTTCGAGGGAGCTCACGATGGTGGTAATCTATAAACCGAAATAATGTCAGTCACTTATGCTTTCTATCTCGAAAGGTCCACAATATTTGACTCACCTCGTCCAGGGAATAAAGGTTTTCCATTTACTATATCATCACTCATCAGCTTGTTCCCCATCCAATATGCAATTCCAAGCTCACTCATTTCTGCCAAGATACATCCCACACTCCAGATATCAATTGCTTTTGTGTATTCTTGGAAAGCTACAGTTCATTCATGCCGGTAGTTAGCTGAATATCCTTACCTATTTATAGTCGCTGGGATATAGGAGTGTTATCACTTCCACTCACATAACATCACTTCTGGAGCTCTGTACCATCTCGTAGCTACATATTCCGTCATAAATCCATTACCACCATTTGGTCCTGAATCAGGAGGGGGCATTGCTGCTGATCGTGCGAGACCGAAATCGCATATCTAGAATGGTCATAATTAGGCAAAGAGATTCAATTATTTGGAGGACTGGTAGAGAATAATGGGATGGTGCAAGACATGCGTGTCACATGCTTGTGATCGAATAATTGGACTAGAAGAATCATGACTCACCTTCAGATCACAGTTCGCATTCAACAGCAGATTTGAAGGTTTCAAATCCCTATGAAGGACATTTGCAGAATGAAGAGCTTTCAAACCTCGTATAGTCTATTCGTAAAGCAGATAATCAGTACAGTCCTTAAGATGAAGAGGATCCATATCTTGGGTCTTATGGGATTTTGATCGTCCGCAGAAGCAAGATATGGGTATGAACGGAGATATGGCCACGATACGATGCTCACCTGATATATGAAATATTGACAATGATCATCCGACAATTCCTGAGTCCTAATCACTCGATGTCTATACGGTTCGAACATTGTATGTCAGCTATTCCTATTCATAAGTGGTCTGATATGGATCCAGCTCACAGATCCGTCTCCATCAACTCCTATTTTTTGTTTTGTATCAAATCAGCTTATTGTTCCATATCCGGATCGGAGGATGGATTGACTTACCTGAACCAAGTAGACTTCATTGAAATGATCGTAACTTGGTGGTGCGATAATATCGAGAATAGCGATGATATTTTCGTGTCTGGATCATCATATCAGCTTATGTCCCTCCAAAGGGGTATGATTATATTATGGAGCCTTTGGTTCCCTGCAACTTTCACGTTCACATACAGCTTGGAAGACCTGGCATATGAGGAAGAAGGAGGCCCACTGACCTAAAATGTCTCAACAGCTTGATCTCCCTCAATGTCCTCTGACAGAACATCGCATGATCAAAGGGCGTTATCCTCTTGATGGCGACCTTGGTTCCAGAGGCTATGTGGGTAGCGGCGCTGCGGGGTGGGGGTGAAGGGATGCGAATGGGACACATGGAAAGATCAGATCAGCTAGTGCGTTCGTTCATATCAAGTCGGGACTTGACTCACACTACTACACCATAAGCTCCCTCACCGATCACTTCCAACACTTGATAATGCTCAGATACGTTGAATGGGATTGAAGATTGGTCTACTGTCATCGTGTCGTATGTGATGATTTAGGTATATGCTGTAGGATAAGATGGAGAGTGCTAACAAAGAAGGAGCTTGTAGTGATATATGAGATGGAGGAGGTAAAGTGGAGATTACTGAATGGAATGTGGGATTGATAGGAACGAGGTATCTGTCCTGTGTGGGTGAAGTGGGGTACAGTCCAGCTGTCTGTCTATTGCGATACGTCTGTGCTTTTGTCGTTTATTGTTCTTGTTCTTGTTCGTATCTTTGATTTGCCTTTTTTGATCCTTGTCGAGGCTACCCTCTGTGGACAATAAGATACTCTGGTCGTTATTCGTTATGGGTTTGTTCTGGCAGTGCATATGCATATGGGTATATATGGGATGCTATCACATTGAATTCTGAAACGTCTGCGGGGTCAAACTCTAAATCAGAGAACAATAACGCTCATCGCAGTAGGATCAATCAATCATTGCACGTGGATCGTGACGTAAGATGATCATATCAAGGGGGATCTTAAGTGAGTGACTTGTATACGATCCAAGTCAAGCGGAGATGCTCATGTCGAACATATATCTGCATATATATATACGTAAGTACAGTAGTAAACTCTTGAAGACTATGACTGGTCAACTTCCATCCCATCACCCTCCCGTTCTCCATTCGCGTCACTACCACTCTGATGTTGAGACTCCGCTTCCAACTCCTCCCTCCTCAATCTCAGAATCTCATTCGCAGTCCATAATTTCTTATTCAACATATTCGCCAGATTAGGTCCAAAAGCATCGGCAATCTCGTCCAGATTCACTTGAGGTGTGGGTGTATCAGCAGGTTTGGGATTGATAATCACCGATAAGCATTTCTGTTTCACACAAAGTCAGATATATGGAATGTAACCTATCCCCATGACAGAAATGGGTTTTTAAACTGTACTCGTACTCACGATCAAAGCTCTAATAAGTGGATTCCTCTTTTTACCACTCCCACTATCCGTATACAGTCTACCCGCCAAATCATCGATCCTACTGATATTCTCGCCTGCTTTACCCCATACGGTCGATCTGACCGCTTGTTTGCCCAGACACGATAAAGCAAGAAGAGATCCTTCGTATCGACCTGAAGGAGGGTTGGAGGCTCCAAGTGGAGAGATAGGATATTTAAGATGATCTTCCATTTGAGATTAAGCAGTCACTCACATATGGTTCTAGGAATACCCCATCATTGCTCACGAGCGCTTCGACCGCATCGATCAGCTGTCCGATCGTCCCCGTAGGAGCCATAAGGCATTTCTGTATACTTTCCCCTAACCACTTAACCACATAGATCAATATTCCAGCGACGGCCACATCTGTTCTGAGAGATGCTAAAGCTGCCAGACGATGTCGCTCGGCTTCGGTCTCTGGGCCAGTCGGTGAGGGAGGTACAAGCGCTGTGGTGAGTCGTGTAAAGTATAGTTGGAGTTCTTGTGGTAGTTGGGTACGGGCCTGGGGTCGGAGTGAGGTGGATGATGGTTGAGGGCGGGGTTCTGACGTGTGATTTGAGAATGTCAGTATGTTCACTTCGATCCCAAATGTATATTGGTGAATAGGACACTTCTGAATGAACGATAAGGTATATGATAGCGCCGAGCGGCAGATCAGAAATGAAGGAGGATGACGACCGAAACTTCCGTCCTGTTTATGCACAATAGAGAAGTAAATAGTACAAAACAACTCACGTCCACTCCTCTGGGTAGGATTTGGATTCTCCTTGATAGCAGGCTGCACTCCCTCGACAGCTAACCAATGGGCTTTCCATTTCACACCGCTGGAATTGGCTACGCCAGATGGTAAGGGTTGTTTGAGGTATGTCGCGAAATCTATCTCCTCGTCGGGCAGGTGGTAGATCTGTTGTTGGTGGGATGAAGATGAGGGGATGGGGATGGATTGGAAAGATGGTAGAGGGAGGGGGCGTGGGGGGATCAGGATTGGCTATTGAGGAGGAAGATGGGGATTAGCTAACGTGTTCTATGTCTACGGTAGAAGAGAGTTACAACCGTGTATGGTATGGCTTTTCATGATCAAAGAACGATTTATGTCGCGATTGATATACCGACGAGATATCTCGAAGAGTATAAAACTCACCTCAACATTCAAAGCATCCATAGCATACTCCACATCCTCAGGCATCAGTGTACCCCTCTTCCCATGTGCCATGAATTTCTTGGCTTCCTGAATGATCAGATGCAAGCGATACTCCACATCCCCAGCTAAGAGGTCGGCTGCTCCTGGACCTAATGGGTCGAGAGGCAGGGATTGAGCTACTTCCTATTAAGTCGTTCGACGATCAGCAAGAAGCGTAGTAGATTCGTGTCATTCCACTCCAGAGTAGCCTCTTATGCTAGCTGAGTGTGGGTGAGCAGGATAGCAGATGAAGGGAGACATACCGTTATGGAATCAGAGGGGTAGATACCCGTCGTTTGAGGAGGGGGCATGGTGTTTTGGTTCTGAAGGTAAACGTTCGTTCTGATTGGCTATGCACCTTCTATATGTATTCCAGATCAGGTTTTATACTCGAGGAATGTGAGTCTATGATGGATGTGAGATGTACAAATGCGTGAATAGCAGAGAGAAGAGAAAAGAAAGCTGAAGTTGTGAAGTGGATGTTGTTGTTTCCTTTTGCTCGTTCGGAGATGGACCCGGTTAAAGGTGGACTTTATTCGATCAACCCCTCATTCGATACCATCCATCTATCTACTTGTCCTCATCAAACATTCACTAACTCAGCTGGAGTATAGAAACAAAGATGGTACCTTGGAATGGACCCAGAGCAAAGGTACGTACTGTACATATATACGCATATGTCTTTCCACTTCAATCTCAGGTCATGATAACACCATTAACACCCCTTCCCTTCCTTTCCCTAATGTACTGACCACCTCCTCCAATGTGTCACAGGTCCAGATCAAACTTTCAATCCAGCGTCTGCGTACACTCCAAGAGAAGAAACTTGCCTTAGCTAAAGCTAGTCGAAGGGACATTGCAGATTTTCTGAATAAGAATAGAGTGGAGACTGCTAGGTTGAGGGTAGAAGGCTTGGTTCAGGATGATATTTATGTGGAATTATTGGAGGTGTTAGAGGTGAGTGAAGATGAACAGACGACCGTCTTCATCCTCCATATCGTCCACATCTTCGGCTGTATTTATGAGTTGCTTCATTTACTTATCATATACGTTGATGATCATAGCTATACGCAGAGACATTACAAGCGCGATTTAACCTCTTAGACACCTCGACGTGAGTCTTCCCCGTCGATCGACTTAAGGATATAATCAAGCTCAACGACTGATCATTCGTTTCCTATGGGGATAGAGGAGAACAGCCTGAGCCTTCTATATCGGACGCAGTATGTGCGATAGTCTACGCAGCTCCACGGACGGAATTGAAGGAATTACAAGTCCTAAGGGAATTGCTAATGCACAAGGTGAGTAAAGTCGTTCAAATCTGAAAAATTACATACCATTTCAATCCAATCTGACCAGCTATATTATCAAACAACACATATGTTTACCAACGATTAGTTCGGTCGTAATTTCTCTTTATCCCTTGTCCAACCGCCCGACCCAACCTCCCCACCAGGTGTCCCCGCGAGAGTATTATCGAAACTGAAGGTGTTCGTACCTTCCAAAGAACTTGTTGATGCGTATCTGAGTGAGATTGCAAAAGGGTATGGAGTGAATTGGGCTCCTGAATCCACAGCGCAAGATGAAGAAGAGGATGAGGGGATCGAACCGTTGCGACGGAAAGAGGTTGTCGATGATGACAAAGGGGATGATGATGACGGGGTAGGAGGTGACAAAGAAGATGAGAAAGAATCGAAACCACAATCACAATCACAATCACAATCACCAAAGAAGAAAGAACTTTCAATACCACCTGAAAAGAAATCTGCCGGATCGTCATCGCCTCAACCTCCTCCTGCTAAGAAGTTAACAGAGGAAGAAGAGCTGGCTCAGAGGTTTGAGAGGTTGAAGAATCTAAGGTGATTTAGCCCGGTATATTGATATTAATCGAATTGTGTGAATAATTATTGTACAGACTATAGGACAGAAAATGCATTGTATGTCATGTTATGGGGTTGTCACTTCTGATTGATGATGATGATGTAAATCATCCACCGCCATTCTCAATCCCTCCCTAGTAAAGGTTAGATCCCCTCCTCGCCCTCTACTTCTTCCCTCTCATCCACAAGTCCTCCATCTTCCCAAATCACCACCCTTCTAGTCCTATACTTGCCATTTTCATCTTTCTCTTTGCTTTTCTGCACTTTCACTACCTTCCTCCATAATTCTTTTGGTACGATCCCATTTTCATTACCGGGAGTGAGCACCACACCATTCGCACTTACATAAACAGGTATATTATTTTCGATCAATTTCGATAGAGAGAGGTAGATGTATAAAGTCGAGTTTGGTCGAGGGACGATGGAGCCGTGATGGGATGGTGCGAGGTGGATATGTTGACGAGACATTTTGGAGAGACCTTGAGTTTCTGTGCGTGGGAGTGAATGAATGATGAGTAAATTTGCCAAGATGGTACAGAGGTTCGATAACAAGTTGTGTTGAGATGCGTGTTACTCACTTAGTATATCCCACAGTTCCGATCTAGTACCATGGACCATCACTCCCGCCTTTTGTCGTCCCTCTTGGTCGTCTTTCAGTTCTTCGAGATGAGAAGTACCCTCAAGATTGATCGAGTGACCTTGAGTTGCACGTATGAAATATTCACCTTTGATCGATGATGATGATCCTTCCGCGTCGGTAACATTACTTTCATTCGGATTAGGTAGAGATACTAAAGGTAATTCGACATATCCACTTCCATTTTCACCTTGTGATGAGATAGTAGTCTTCGATAGGTTGGATTGTATATTATCTATCTCAGCTGCATCAATCCCATTCGCATCTTGTAATGGGATCGGGCCCAATCCGTCCCCCTCTTCGTCCAATTTGCTTGATTTCTCAGTGTTGTGTGAGTCAGTAGAAGCAGCAGTGATATCCTGTGGTGATGATGGTGGTGGTGGACGCTGTTTCTTGGGTTGTTGTCCTTTCTTCATCTTTTTAGGTCTAGGTGGACTAGGATCATACCCGTAAAATAGCTGGAATCGTTGTTTGGAATTTTCAGCTACTAGTCGAAGGACCATGTTCACATCGACATCTCGCATTTTAGGTCGGGCGAGCTATAGATCGAATAGATATATATCAGCTATCATGACATGGTACGTGGGAGTATAACAGGTCCGACTCACCACATCATCCAATTTGATATACCCGTCTGACCTGATATTCAACCCTTCTTTCTCTGCTCCGTGTCTAAGTATGTAGGCCAGTCCTTTTGATGCGCTTACATCGGGTGTCTCGGGTGGTCGAGGCATGTTTGATTCACGTTTTATGTATATCTCAATGTATATGTAGTTTAGTGTCTAGTTACTTCATGTACAATAATATGAAGATAAAGTCCCAGATGTGATTGAGTTGAAATTGAAATTTCTGGATTGATGTTTACGCACGGGCCGGTGGAAATGACTCACTAAGCAGCACATGCTCACTCACACTTTCACACCTTTGATCCAATCTCAATCTTTTGAATTCACATCTTGTCATATTCTGCTCCTTGCATTCAAAACCATAATATTGTTCCAAGTACCAAGTGGCCAATGTTCTCCTTCATCAGCTCACCCGAGCCTTGACACCGTCACTCAATCATCGCATCAATCAACAGGGGGCACCAGGAGTGGATCACACGATCGTTACACTTGAATCCTGGATTTTCTTCTCACGTCAACATCAACATCAGAAATAGTTGTGATAAACCCCACAGTCTACGCAATGTCACAATCCCTTCATCTCCCTTCCAATCCTACTTCCCCCATCGTCAAGCCCCCACGTCTACTTCCTCGCTCACCTTCGGATCCCTTGCATCTCTCTCGTTCAGATAACACAGCCAGTAATGGTAATGGAAGCAGTCAACCTATATACGTCTTGACTGCCGACGGATCATCATTATTCTTATTGGACCCATCGAAACCCCGTGGTGGAGAGGAACCACCTCCATATGCAAGTTTTCCTATATCACCTCAAACGTCAAATCCCAATATCGATGCCGAAGATGGAAGTGTCGGTGTGAATCGTCCAGATGATACCCATCATCAACATCAACATCATCGTGATAGAGCTAGAACATTATCATCACTAAATACAAATCATCAATCTAGTCGACCGAGATATACCTCCACACAATCATATACACGTCCGACACCATCGAGAACAACAGGAGGATCCGTATCGATATCTAGATCTAGATCTGCATATTCAAGTCCTCGTATACACACCTCATTACCGCTCACCGATGAACATACCCCATTACTACCTCATCCGCCACCTACTACCAATCCCATAAACAAGAGGGGATTATGGAGATCAATATGGTGTGGTGATTTAGATAATGCAGTTGATGAGCAACCTGGAGGATGGGGGAAAGGATTCAAGAGGTTTTGGAGACCTTTGGGTAGGAAGGAATACTGGAGAGCTTCGGTTCATCTGATATTGTTCAATTTCCCTCTAGTGAGTTACAGTAACATCTCACTCTCCGTCTCCAAAACGTCAGCAATGTAGGATATCAGATTGTAAAGACTATTTAGCTAATCTCGTGCTTTGTTTGGTAATAGGCCCTTCTGGTTTGGCCATTTTTGGTGGCTGGTACATTAGCAGGAACAGTCCTGTTGATCACCCTACCGCTTGGTGCAGCAGTTTGGTGGTTGACTTTGTTCATCTCTCGTTCAGCAGCTAGATTGGAGGTGGGTTAACAATTTAATCAATATCGCTGAAGGACAGATTTATCCCCTTGTGCACATCTTACGATTTTGAGTACATCAATGCTGATTTGAATTTTTGATCACAGAGCATAATGCAACTTCATTATCACTCACCTCTCTCACCCGCATCTCCACCATCAAATCATCCTATATTCTATCGTCTAGTCCCTTCCGTATCAATCACTACCAACGCAAATACACCAATTTCATCGCCTACTTCCCCTTATCCCCAAACTCCAGGTCTAGAATCCGACGCTCCTACTCTACATACCGAAACCGACACTGAGAACAATGGGGTATCGGTGGAAGATACTACGACGATGGTATGGGAGAAAAGATTCATGAAATGTTCTTACGCGATGTTCCTTGATCATTATTCTTACAGCGCCCTATCGTATTTCTTATTAATCAAACCCCTCATAGTACTCTTTTCGACTATCGTCATTATCGTTTTGTTACCGGTTGCGATAGGGACGATAGTGGGTTTGCCGATCTATTTGAGGATGTTGAGGAAATGGGGGAAGTGGCAGGCCGAAGTGGCTATTGAGAATTTGTAAAATACAAGTACTCAAGTATAGAAAACATGCTACTGAGTGGAATTGATTTGGATGAGGATTACATTGGTTGTGCCTGTTCTTGTTTTTGTTCTCGTTGTTCTTTTTGTTTTTGAGAAGTCACGTTCAGATGATAAATCATATGGTTGTAACAATATTCTTGAGTGTTTCTCTTTTTGGGTCAATCAGTTTGTACAGTACTCGTACAGCTATGTTTAGGTATTTCGGTAGTCGTATACAGTATATACACGGCGTATATACATGTCTGGTATCCCTGTCAGATGTCAGAGCTGGGATGTCATTATTCTTGAACAGTATAGTCAGAAACGGATTTTTTACTTCTTTGTTCACATCTCATTATGCCACCTACAAGATGCGAGCAATGAGGGAAGGTAGGTAGGTATACCATATCGACACCAACCTCTACCCTCATCCACATGCATGTCCTGCTTATTAGCTATGGTTCATATAGGTAGGATATATGGCGACTTTTCTGTGGAGTGGATCAAAGAGCGTAAATTGAGTTCGGAGGGCAGTGTACAAATCAGGAGGATTGGCATCATCACTTTCCAATACAGAAGATGCAAGTACCACAAGCCATGACGATTGACGTATATGTTGAAAGTTGATAGGGTTGAAACGACCATACTTCACCTTCCTTTGATCGTGATAGTCCTTCTGATACAGTATGAACTGCTGCACGTGGATACTTTTCTACATTCCCCATTAGTGGTTCACAATCTAATCCTCCTCAACTCCGATATCTTCGACATCACGCCTTTCTCGTATCTACTGATTTGGCAGCATCATGAGCTTGAGAAGCTCAATTGGCAAACTCCCCTCATACTTCCGTGTCAAGAGAGATTTCGATCATCTCGATTCATCTCTTCCACGAACACGGACACGGATACTTCTATCAGTCTATGGAGGCATATCTCAGGGTGGATGCGAATGGGGTCGGGCTTCATGATGATGAGAGTGAAGGAGCTCAAAGACAGTCTCAGTGGTGCAGATTCGTAGGTAGTATGTTTTTCGTTCGATTGACGATGTGAATGCATGTTCTCGTTCCACTATTGTCCGATCCCAGAAATACAGTATGGCCACGAGCTTGGAACGACTCTATGTTGTAGAAAAGAGAGTTTTGCACAAAGCCGTTGTTGTTGATTATGGGTTGGGTTTGTTCTATTTCTGGCTGTAACGTGAATACTGGATAATCGACCATTCAACACTTAACCTCTGTAGGTATCAAGGCAAAGGAAAGATTCCCCAACGAGATCCGAATGATGATGATCCTTTGACTTTCGATTGATGTAAACAAGTTTCGAAAAAAAGCTTCCCCGGTTGTGTTACGGTACGGTAAGGCATACAGTACTGTAACAGATTCAAAGGATCTTGAATATATCTTGTAGATCTCGATGAGGACGTTTTCATGCGGTTAAGGTATGTATGTGGACGTGGTTTTGGATTTGATCAATCAAAGTATCACGTCGTTCTGGGAGGGCAGTGCTAGCATATAAAAAATCTAAAATCTAAAAACGATAGAAGATATAGACATAGATATTGCATTAGAATAAATAGTTTCAAGTCTGACAAAGATACTATAATTGCCTGGAAATACTAGACAAAATACTGGATCAGCAAGACGTAATTTGATATTAATCATTTTCATCGTACTTTATACATGTTGTGAAAGGCCCAATCCTTCGCCTAACTTCCAAATCCACGAACAAAACCTCAAGAAGCGAAGAGCCCAAAAAGAGGAATAAACTCGAAAATAGAGTCTTTGCTCTCAAATAACCAGCTTTCAATAACAACGAACTCATATAGTATTGTAAATTCTGTTTAACTTGAGAGTAACAGATCAACAGATCAACAAAAGGCAAATCAAACGAATAATAATAAAAGACAGAATGAGTAAGAGTGATAAACCCCAATCAGAATCACAGAGCAAGTCAAATGACTCGAGACGTACGGTCAAGGCCAAACGATTCTTCTCGAATTGCTGTGAGTAGACTGAATGACACTTTCTAACCATTTTGGTCTCCATTCGTGGCGGTTATAATCACACGGCACTGTACAAGAGGAAAAGAAGGCTGATGTTTCCATTTGAACGATTAGTCGTAGGGTCGTACATCTACTTACCAATCGCAGCAGTGATCGTATGGTTTTTCGGCTTGATCATTTTGTTGTTTATGTGGATCCAAGATGGTAAACCTAGATATAGACCTACTCAAGCTTCTATTGCTTTCATCTCGTCGGTAGGGGCTGCTTATCCGACTTTGTTCATCTGTATTTGCGTTTCTGTCGTATTGTAAGTACTCATATCTCATATCGATTTTACAATAACCCTAATCGTAGTGATGTGTTAAAGGCAGATGCTAATGGTTTTGATGTTGGTTGCAGGTTGTATTTCCCTACCGTCTGCGTTATTAGGTATTTGAGACATAAGAATAGGATTCCTGGGACTGTACAGCGGAAAGAAAAGCTTTTCAGTGAGTGGTTAAACAAGTGAAATCGGAGCGTTGATAAGATTAGCCAACCAGATTGAATGATGTTTAGGTTGGCTAGCAATTGCTTTTTGCGGCTTGGGATGTATGGGACTTCTCGTACTCTCTATAGTGAGTACAAGTATCGGCCTCTCGAATACGAAGATAGTCGTTTTGGTAGGACACATGAGCTGATGTCTTTTGAATTGTTGGTTGTGTTGTAGTGGAATTGCTGGGATTATAACCAGATCCATTGGTGCGGTACATTCCTTTTCATTACTGGAGTATCGTTCTCAGCCATTTTCCAAACTGCCGAAGTGGTAAGTGATGAGTTTTCCCCTTTCCAAACTCAATTGGCCTGATTCAAGTGAATATTCTCGAGACCCTAGAATATCATCATTGATGTTCGTTTGAATGGTCGTCTTTATGATTATAGTGGTGTTTGAAGAAAGAACATCCAGATAGGATACATCTAAAGCGCAATGGTATAGCCAAACTCTCAGTGGTGGTGTTACCTATCATCTTAGCTTGTGCTTTTGGTGGATTTTACACTTTAGTTAGTCCCCCCTCTCGGTTCATTCCTCATCCTTGCCCTGAGAATGTTGGTATGCCTTCAAGGTGCTTAGCTGATTTTGATCTGTTTTGCAAATGTTTAGTGCCATGGTAATCCGACTTCGGAAGATGGTGAGTATACACCTGAACAATGTGAGAATTATTCGTCAACTGCGGCTATAATGGAATGGTCAATCGCCTTTAGCTTGAATCTGTATTTTATCACTTTGGTGATTGATCTGTGGCCTAGTAGAAAGACTAGTTCTAGGTATATCAGGAGGGAAGAAGCGGAGGAGAAGGTGTAGGTGTAGCTTTGACTGTTGGCGGGGTAGAGAGAATTTCTGTGATGATATATCGTAGTTTGGCTCACCCCGCCGAGACGCAATGAGAAATTACACGCTGTGATCAACACGGTACAGTCGACGACGTGTCGGTATTGGGCACCTGCTCAAGTCGTAGCCGTTGCTGAGTTGGGCATATGATTACAGAACGAAGCATTTGATTGAGTTGATGCTATGATACAGTTGAAGATGATGAAAGCACAACTTTGTTTTTACGTGATTTTCCCACTTGTTCGTGTTTCGGGTAACTCACTCCCACCATACATCATCATCATCATACAACGCGTTTGTTGTTGTTGTCTCATGTTCAATTATTCCTTCATACCACCATCATCATCCACGCCGAACAAGAGACACTCGTTGATATATCTTGATCATCCCGATACAGACATCCGACCGCATCAGCGTACGCGACTCGACTGCCGATTGATGAGATTGACTTCACTCTTCGCCATTGCGGTGTAACTCAACTCGACTTCCTTTCAACCACCATCATCATCCTTCAGCTCTTCCCCCCTCTCTTATCCACTCGACCACCCGGTAGACTAATCCAAGATGTTCAAGACAGGACGAGCACCGACCTTACCACCCGAGACTGACTTTTCGAAGCAGCTCAAGGAAACGTCCTTCTATCGATATGGACATCTTCGACCTCTCGGTTTGACAGGCGAGGTGACAGCCTTAGCCGTTGATCCGCTCTTATCCCTCTTCGCTGTGGGTACCTCATCGGGATTGGTACACGTCTATGGTCAAGCTCCATTCCAATTTACCTTACCTGTATCAACCATCTCGTCTTCTGGTCCAGCAGCATCCATCAAATTTTTATTTTTCCATCCTGGTCATCATAGATTGATCGCTATAGATAACTCAAATACAATCCATACCTTTTCTCTACAACATATGACGGATCATCCCAACCCCCTTACGCATCCTCCTCTACCATTGAAAGAAATCAGTTATACCCTTTGGGGAACGGTCACGAGTGTAGATCAACCTCTACCTAGCCATACGCATTTGTTCTTCACGATCAAAGATGGAACAACCCTAACCTGGGACTTGAGTAGGAGAGGATTGGGTAATTGGAAGATTGGGAATTGTTGGGGAGATTATGAGGCTAGGATGATCAGGAGTGGGATACCAGGTAGAAGGAAGACCTTGGGAGGGTGAGTCAATTCATTTCCCTCAACCCGCTCATACCCTCCCATACATGACCTCTGCCGAACGATCAATTACTGGCAGTACGAGTTCGAGCTGACTCGTATACAGCCCCATGGCTACATGCATCGCTATGAACCCTAGAGACCTCAATATTCTTCTGATAGGATACGAAGGAGGAGTGGTTTCATGGGATATGCAGAAGAACGAGGTTGCCAAAACATTCGAAATGACCTTACCGCCTGGTGCACCTGGAGGAGGATCCTACCAAGATGCAGATGGATCATTATGGACCGAACGTACACCCTCTGTCACTTCCATCGCATGGAGACCTGATGGATTGGTATTCGCCGTTGGACACGCAGATGGATGTATAGCATTTTGGGCTTATTCCGAATCCGACAAGCCATTGATGGTCCGAACGATCACTCATGAAGATGTCAATATCACCGACGCCGAATCGCTCTTCGATGCTGGAGCGTTGGACAACCAACTTAGAAAGGTTGAATTGGATCCTCAAGGAAACGAGATACCTACTGCGGTCGCAGCCAACAGAGAACCGATCTTCAAATTGTCCTGGGCCGGTTTCCCAGATCAAACTGCTGTGAAAACTCAACTCGCTGCTCAAGGAGCAGATCCATCCATCGAACCCATTTCCAATGCAACGGTGGATTATGCAGAAAGAGGAGAAACATTGCTGTTAGTACTGGGCGGACAAAGTCCGGGTGAAAAGCCTGGTATCAACATCTTACAATTCCCAGCTTACAAAACACCTCTTTTGAGAAGAGGTACAACACCTCAATCACCCTCGGAAAGTATGCCTCTACAAGAACGATATGCTTATAGGGATTCTCTAGCACCAACGGGAAGTTCGAGCTATCTTACGAAAACTCCACCTGAAGATTTCATCTTGTTACCTAGGTCCAACCCTTACTTCAACCTCAGTCATGATCCCATAGCTATCATCATCTCTTTAACACCGGATACGAACTTACCTCAAGTCACTCAACCTACCGCTCTGAGAGGATTGGAATCTTGGGTGTTCCCTCCACCCAGATCCGGCGTGATACCTCCTTCACCTGGACGAAAGAATTATGTCTTACCTGGAGAAGGCGAGAAACTAGTGGCTATGACGCCCGCACCTACATTAGGTACACCTTCAGCGGCCACTCCTAGAAGTGGTAGTTTCTCAGCTGCAGGATGGAGATTACCTTGGACTTCGCCTACTGCTTCGCCCGTACCTTCCCCAGCTCTGAGTATACCCACACCCGACTCGGTATATGGCACTGCTCCACAGAAACGTAAAGCCAGACGACAGCTTAGATTACCATCTTCCCTATGGTCAGGTGGATTGAGCGTATTGGGTATGGAGATGTATTCCCTGCCTACACCGACGTTCAAGCGATTGATCAGCTATGCAATCGAGCATGCAGGACAGGAAGATATCCCTCGATTACCCATCTATGGTGGAATGGCCGTACCGGACTTACAATCGCACGGAGCACCCGATGTCAAAGTAGCCAAATTGGAAAGTTATCGAATACTCATCACTTTCCATTCGGATTGTACGATCAGGTTCTGGGATGCTTCACCTCACTTGTTACTTCTACCTACACCTTTACGATTCGAATATCCTATGCCACTCCCCCACTTGACTATATCCATTGGAGATTATTTGAAACATCCCGATGTAACTCATTTGCCTTTAGCCCAACTATGGTTGAATGACCGAACGAAAGTTCGAATCAAATCTGTTCATCTGGCTAAAGAAGCTTTGGAATGTGTCATTACATTTTATACTGGTGAAGTGATAGTAACCAAGTTTGCTGAAGCTAAAGGATCTCCTGCTGGGAACAGAGAAGATGCAGTTGAAGAATTAGACGATGGTCATGATAATGAAAATCACGATTCAGGTTATTTCCCTTCGATGTCATCTTCGCAATCTCATGGAGGGATTGATAACAATGGATGGGTAGAGGAAGTATTGGAGATTGGTCATTTGGCGAAATACAAGAAAGATGGATTCAAACCTGTTGCTATATTCAGTATGAAGAGGGGTGAACCGATCTGTACGGCTGTTTCGGATATAGGTGGGTTCTAGTCAAGAAAGAAGCAGCAAAGTTGTAATCGAGACCACAGAGCTGATCACCCTTTGTCGTGCTCACTTAGGGTTCATCGCTATTGCCTTTGCATCCAAGACACTGGCGATTATCGATATGCGTGGACCTGATGTAATTCTTCGAGAAGGATTCAACGAAGATGGTGAACAAATGAAAAAGAAGAAGAAGAAGGGTAACGTACAGAATGTGTTGGGTGAACAGTCTGTGGTGGGTGCGATGAGATGGGTAGTATCTGGAATGGGAGCGGGTGAGTCGGATCGTATGGGCTCGTGAAATATTGTTAGCTGATTGTGATAACGTACTTAGACCTCGTGAATCGACCGAGACTTATTGTCTCCTATGCCAAGGGGTAAGTCAATGTTGATCTTCGTCTTTCGCAATGATCTAAGCTGACTTGCGCCCCTGAATTGCTTGACAGGATGACCAAGATATATGTCTTGATCAATTCATTAGGAGAATGGATAGTGGAAACTAAACCACCTACATTCACTAATGAATCTCTGGCTGGGCCCATCGCTTCGTTCGTACTAGATCCAGTCAATGGAACTGAACTTTCTCCTTCGTCCGAATCGCTTCAAGCGGCTATGAGAGATCAAAAAGTACCCGATAATCATGGACATGGTAAATCAAAGGAGATACCTGTACACTGTTTATGGATAGCAGCATCGAAGAAAAGTATACGATGTGCGATCAATTTCAATGGTGACAGAGTGGCGAAGGTTGAGTTGGATGATGAAGAATTGAGTGATGTTTTCTATGTTACTAGACATGGTAAGCTGCTTCACTTTCAACACAGCACATCAGATCGTATGATCGTGGTTTATGTTGACGCTAATATATGGTCTTGTTGTACAGGTCAAAAAGTCTTGGTAGCTGTTACGACAACTGGATCAGCACATTTCTACTCTGTACCGTATCTGGAGTACATAACCCGCGTAGATTTATACTATGGGACTGAGGGGTGAGACCATCATGACCACGACCTGAACAAGTGATCAGGAATGCTGACATGTCGTTTTTTACCAATCTAGCCGCCCCTCAGGTAGATTATCGATGGATGACCGATCGGGCGATTTCATCGAGTACTCTGGTCCGTTAGCTATCAACCTACGTACTTTCTTCCATTTCCGAAAACCTTTCCCGCCGAGATTAGACCCATGTGCCTTGAAGCGAGTTGTTCCTGCTCAGCCTGTACCGTTGAATGCTGCTTCGATGGTCGGTGGGTGGATATGGGGCGGAGCACCTTTGACTGGAGCTCAGCTGGATAATCTGAGTGAGTAGTGTTCTGTCTCTTGGCTGTACATTCCTATTTTGTGGCTTCAATCCATGGTACGACTTTTTCCAACGATTGACTGATCATCATCTTTTTCTGCTGATTGATAGTCGCCGGTCCAACAAGACCACCGCCACCGAAAGTCCCACCTCCACCACCTAAACCTCTAATCACATGGGGTAAACCACCTGACGAAGAGGAGGTTAAACCTACTTTGACTGCATCGACTGGAGCGATGCCGAAACGAACGGCCGTACAGAAGCAGAAAGCTCCAACCAGAGATGCGAGGGAAAGGAACGATGTGTGAGTTTCTTATTCTTACTTGGTTATTCACAGATCCTGTTGTACCCATACCTGTTCTGCATACTTGTATCGAAATATTCCGATAACGAATCTAAGAGAGATAAAGCAGAACACGGAATACGACTCTTTTCTTTTCCTGTTTTTTCTTTTCTTTTCTTTTCCATTTCACTGGAATCTTCCCGTTAAACTGATGACGACATCTTCTAGGTACTCTGAAATGACAGATGCAGCCAATCAACGAGGGAACTATCTTGACGGATTGAACGATTCGCTCAATAACGTTTCGGCAAGTGCGTCTAACTACTATAACCAAGCTCGAAATGCGGCGGTGAGTTGGGTTTCCCCTTGCTGAAGGAGATGACGTGCTGATAATGATGATGATATATGTCTTGCGTGTAGATGAAAGAAGCTGCTAAATCGACTGCCAAAGGCGTTTTTGGGAAATTACTCTAGTGACAGAAATGCTGTGCATGTCATCAATCTTTGCTTATCTCTTGGTATCCCGTCTATCTTCTTTTTCTTTCTGTTGTATATTTAACTTATGTCTATGTGAATATGCCGTTATCAACATGCGCCTCTTCAAGCTAAGCCTCAGTTGTTTTAGCTACGGCTCAGAAACGTTTGTCCAACTGTGCAGATAGATAGTCATAATCCTTGTTTGTGTTTATGGTTCGTGATGAGAGACATTTCAGAAATCACATCATCCGTTCGTTATCTTGGGTTTGCGATCGTGCATGGGAATAAGGGGGAGTGAGATGCTTGATGTATGCATGTATGTGATAATGTACTTTGTAGTCCGAACATGTCCGATCAGTGATGTGATATGTGAATGAATGAAGCGATGTTCCAGAATTGACCCAGGTACGGAATACTCGTAGAGAGTGAGAGTGAGAGGGGAGAGAAGGAGAGTAGCCGGTTATCGGACTTTTGACTATGGTGGATTCATTTGGGTTATCACTTTCATCTTCTATCTCTCAGCTTTTGTATTTCTACTTCTACTTCTACTGTACCACAACATTCCAACATCCAACATCCAACATCCAACATCCAACATCTCAACATAATTCAGATGCTGGTCATATAAAGCAAAGGAACCACCATATGTTGGAATATCTCAGTATACAATTACCTGGACTTCTCTCTTATGTGAGTGTATCCCTCAAGTGTGGAGCGGCATTGAGACTGACAGTTACCATGACGATGTGAACAGTTCCCCTTCGCTTGTCGTATAGCTGCGTTCATTCTCTTCGCACCGTTTGGATTGTGCATCATCCTTGATATCATAGCATACGGTGAGTTGTGTCGCACGTTGTTTATCAGTCGATTGTTGTTATCTACCGTAGTCCCCTTACGTGACGTTGTTGAGAGTGGTTGAGATCCCTCTCGTCAAAATGTGCAAAGCTGATCTCAGTTGATCTCACCTACCGCAGCAATCGCACGTACACTCCACCTCTCGATCACTCAAAGAAGAGTACCCAGATCACCACCCGTCATCTCCAAAGAAATCCTCTCGAGCGATATCATATCTTCTGCTGAAGTATCGGAAGAAGAGTCCGTATCGGATAACTAGCTTCGTCACTCAGCAAGCCCTACAATTCTTCCCCCATCATATAATTGGATAATAGTCCTCATACCATATCAAAATAGTCGACCACCAAATCTTCATCATGTCAACTACACCTACTCCAGTCACTCTAGTCGGAGCAACGGGTCTAACCGGTTCCGCATCCCTTCGATCCCTTTTGCTTTCTTCACATCCATTCAACCTTACAGTCCTCACTCGAAGACCATTATCCGAATCGATCACTCCCTCCTCCTCCAATCCCTCCACCACTCTTGCAACCAAGATCCATGAAGATCTTTTCTCAGTACCTAAAGATGCCGGATTGAAAATTGCCGAAAAGGGTGGTGTATACATTTCTGCCCTGGGAACAACAAGGGCTAAAGCTGGAGGAACGGCGGAGCAGGAAAAAATAGATTTGGTGTTGAATAGGGATTTGGCCAAGAAGGCGAAAGACGATGGAGCTGATACTGTGAGTGAACAATGACATCTCCACTAGCACTATAACCATATGATTCAAGTCGTATCGTTGCCTGATCTACCTATTCTCGCTTATACTGCTCGACACGAGTGGTGGTGCATAGTGAAGATGAAGCTGATATTGATATTGACAAAATACTGTAGATGATCCTCGTCTCAACCGGTGGCGCAAACCATACATCCCGTTTCTTCTATATGCGAATCAAAGGTCAATTGGAAGAAGATGTCAAAGCCATGGGATTTAAAAATGTGATCATCCTTAGACCTGGTGCATTACTTGGAGAAAGGTGAGTTGGCCATCGACAACGTACAATACAGTACTTCATTCATCGGTACAGAATGTGCTGAATTGGTGGTTTGTCCTATGGCAGAACCGAATCTCGACCTGGAGAATGGTTTGTCCAAACTCCTTTCAGGTTACTTCGTAAAGTTGGATTGAGCTTTAACTCGGCTACTCAAGCTGAAGAGTAAGTCAACACCCTAATACCGGATATCGTTCGTGAATTTGTTTGACTGATGTCGAGTGATATAGCGTTGGAGCATGTATTGCGGAACTTGCGGCGAATGTTCCTGAAGAAAAAGTTTTGACACTTTGGGATGATAAGATTACTTATTACGCTAAGAAGTACAGGGAATCCAACCCTTCTTCGTCGGCTTAAAGATTAACGTCACGATCTAACAGTGGTGAGATATATGATGGATCCCTCCTTCAGTCGACTTGAACAATGGATCTATCCCTCGCCACTGGATTCAATTGGGTCCATCACATACACGCCACGTCTCATCAGATTTCCTCGACTCAAAGTCGATACAATGAACTCATAACAATACATCAAATCGATCGATAGAAAGAAACACCAGCAAACGATAATGGTAAAACACGAAAAGTATATATACACGGTTCTTCGTCTCGTATTTCTAGGTTACTTGT
This sequence comes from Kwoniella europaea PYCC6329, assembly GCF_036810445.1. Classification (NCBI taxonomy): domain Eukaryota; kingdom Fungi; phylum Basidiomycota; class Tremellomycetes; order Tremellales; family Cryptococcaceae; genus Kwoniella; species Kwoniella europaea. The sequence goes on from NC_089487.1 coordinate 5,585,372, forward strand.
GAATCTCTCATTTCTCTTAGGTCTGTATATATAGATGGGTATCTCCTTATTTCATTGATTTTTCCCCCCTCCCTTGGTTCTTTGTCGATATTCATTTCCGTGGTACTTGTCTATATACCTCCCTTTGATTTCATCTCATTTCGTCTCGTTGATCGGTGATCGGTGATGGATCAGAATCAGGAAAGGGAAGGGGAATGGATTAGTCAATATACAATTTCAAGATCGAGATAAACGTATGCATGTTGTATATCAATCGTCGAGTGGATCAACCAGGCATCATCTACTGACATGAACGTGAATGAACGAGATCAGGTAAGAAGAGTGCGAATGGCTTGTGAGATTATGTATATTCCCAGAGTATTTGTATAGCTTAATGCATAGAAATTGTATGTTAATCTATCTATATTTACTTTTCTTTTTTCTTTTCTTTTTTCGTTAATATGTCGTATGAGATTGATCTCTTCTACCATCCTTATCTTGTCAATCTTCGAATCCGTCCAAGTTGAATCACTGATGAGTGTAATCTATTTAATCTACCCTGATGGAAGAGTATAATCGTCTGATTGCGAAGTACGTCGCTATATACCCTATCGATCCACCTATCAAGAAATCGAGCAAGGAGAATAGGAATCTATAAAGCACATAACAATCAGTATAGCTACATCGAGTATGACATTGAAGAAGAACGAGAGAAGTGAAGGGCAGATATGTGTCAAACTTGAACTCACAGATAACCAAAGTACAGTATCACACTTGTGAAACTATCCAAACTTAGTCTACTAGCCCAATACCAAATCCCATAAGTGAACAACCAGAAAGCGGATCCTCCACCAATCAGGAAACTTCTCCAATGCCATCTATATTCCTCGGAGCACAACACGAAATATACAAACAACACCGTCGTCGTCGCAGTAGTCAAAGCAACTACAATAAAAGTTAAAAACAAGAAACCGAAAGCGTAATAAGCTCTGTTACCGAATAGAGAAGATAAGACGAAATATAATTCTACGAAAGCAGCTCCGAAGGGTAATATACCGCCTAATATCGCTGAGGGGATGGCGTTGAGATACCATGGTCGTGGAGGGATTTGACGAGGTATTGAGGATGTTTGAGTAGGGTTGGAGAATGAACCATGTTTCATACCGTAGAAATAACCTGCCACACTCAGTGGTACACTGATCAAGAACCAGAGTAAGAGGATGGCAAGGATAGTTCCAAATGGTACTGCTCCTGATGATCCTGAGAAAATCAAAAATAAATTGAGTAAACCGATAATCGAGAATATGACCACTGGGAAGAGGACGGTTGTGAGGATTAAGTTCGATTTCCACTGATTACCACCTAGTGTCGAATAGGTTCTTGAAGATGCGTATCCTGATATACAACTGAACAGCGTCCAACAGATTAACAACACCGTAGCTAGCGAGCCTCTGTTGGAAGGTGAGAGAAATCCGAATAAAGCGAATATGAGTGTAACTAGACACATGAATATCAAGTGTAGACCGTTTCCAACCATTACGGAGAGTAGCATTGGTCTAGTGGGTAATCTAAACACTTCTCCATGGACTAATTTCCAACCGTAATCTTCTTGAACATCTTCGGATAAATCGATGGCATTGTATCTTGATATATCCTTTGAAATCGTTCGATAAAGTATCATAGCTACCATGAATACCAAAAACCCTACAATCACCAATGAATTGACCAATGAGAACCAATGGATCTTGGGATCGAATACGTGAAGGTAAGAATCCCACCTCATTCCCCAAGGTATATCAGATGGGATGAATGATACGCTGTAGGTATAGTAGAATTCGTTATTTGACGCTTCGGATAGGTAGAATGGTTGATCGGTAAAGCAATTAGGTTGTGATGAACCACTTGTCATTGAATTGACCGTTCGTGGATAAACTAATACTCCTACTACTCTATATTGTTTCTTCGGTGTGCTCGAACTTGAGCCTGATCCGGGGAGGTAGGGATATGAGGATGAATAGTCTTTTTGATGATATTGGATATATATATCATAATGATTATTCAAAGCTGGTTTATCAGGTATAGTCTCGTCATCACCCAGGTTAAACCCTTGAGCATCTAAGAAAATCTCATTCGTTTTACTATCTCTCTTCATCTCTGATGAAGGTAACCCATCAATGATGAAATTTAATCCGTAATCTTCTTTTATACGATCGTTGATGAATTTAGCATCTTCTTTAGGAACTGAAGCTTGACATAGTAATTTACATGTTTGATTCTCCATCATATCTATTTCATAAGGTGATGATAATATTCGATCTCCGAACAGGATTGATCCTAGACTTTCTGGTTGTTTGACGGGACCGTCGGGTGGTTGACAGAAGTGAAATCTGGGATCATAGTAGTCGTAGGATATTAGGGAATGGAGTTTGGAATTTAACATTGGTGTTAGGGTGTTGACGAAAACGTCGATCTTCTCGCCGTGTAGGTAATCTCTGGGAGCTGTACCTGGAAGATAGAATGCGGAGGATAGTGGGATGAGGGAGAGCAAGGGGAGGAGGGTGGAGGGGAACATGGTGAATGAATTTGTCGAGGGGGTTAGGAGGGGAAGTTGGTTGGTGGAAAGTGAAGATTGCCAGTAGCAGTTCTTATTCCTCTTTGTCCTGCCGAGCTGTTGAGATGATTCTTTTGATGTGTAGCGTTGTGGTGATAAATTAAGTAAGTCTACAACTGCGCTGAAATAAATGGTTACAGTAGTTACGCAGTTGCAGTTGATAAAGACGTGTCTTGATACTGTGTACTCTGAACCAGTGCTTGCTCTTAAATGGGATTCCCAGTTAAGCACAAGTGAGTGAGAGTGGAGGAGGATTGTTGATGTTGTCCAAAACGATACAATCGACAGTGTTCTTAAAGCTAGCCTCTGGATTATTGATCATTCAAGATCATAAGACCATCATAGAGAGAATAAATACTTGGAAGATCATCAGAGTCGACATATAAAAGGATATAACAAAGTAGGGAGAATCCAAATAATCCGGAGAAATCGAAAACATGGTGAGCAGACTGCTTCACACTTCTCAAATGACAGGATGATGACCTATATACTTCCATGCAGTCCGTCACTTTACATACTTCCCATGGGGATATCAAGGTGAGCCTGTCAAACAATGGCCAAGCATAGTGTAAATGGTAGGATAGATCGCTGAATCCTGTGATGTTACTGTAGTTGGAGATATTCTGTGAATCAGTCCCAAGAGCAGCCGAAGTAAGTTCGAACACTAATCTTGATCAGTTTGTTTGACGTCAACATGATATTGATTTTTCGGATGGGGGATGATCATAGAATTTCTTGGCACTCTGTGCATCAGGGTCATACGATAATACCCTTTTTCATCGAAATATAAAAGGATTCATGATACAAGGTGGTGATCCGACTGGAACAGGGAAGGGAGGACAGAGTATATATGGGAGTCCATTTAATGATGAGATCAGACAGACATTGAGGGTGGGTCGGTCTTTCCTCTTCATTTTCTAGCCTCATACGTGACATAAAGCTGACTTAAGTGCCGGTGTATGGTATTGATGTAGTTCAATAATAGAGGGATTGTAGCTATGGCCAACGCTGGTCCAGATACGAATAAATCTCAGGTGAGTTAGGGGTTGGATCAACATTAAGCTACCTATCCTTCGTCTTTCACCACATTACATTGTGTTGTTTGGTAACTGATGATTCGTTATCCTCGGACAGTTCTTCATAACGTATGGTAAACAACCGAGTTTAGATGGTAAATACACTATATTTGGAAAGTAAGTATGAACGAGTGATTCCCTTTGCGGTTCTTTAAGCTGAATCCTCTTTCGATATCAATAGGGTGATTGACGGCCTGGATACAACGTTAGATTCAATGGAAAGAGTACCCGTCAACGCTAAAAACAAACCTCTTTCAGAGATAAAGTTGATAGGAGTTACGATACATGCTAATCCCATAGCTGATCAGAATAAGTAAAAATATATAATCATATGAACATGCATGTAACATTATAATCATCATCATCGTCATTATCATCGTCCTCCCAAACCAAACAAACCTTCTTATGATTGTTTGGTGATCTAGGCGTACCACGCATTACCAGCCATCTGAGAACGGATCGCACTATAATCTCTATGAGGTATAGCAGATTCACTTATTTTGAATATACGTTTTGCTTCCTGAGTAAAACGTACAATTATCAGCTCGAGGTCATGACTTATGGGTCGACGTGAAGGAAAAGATTACAGGTCAACTGACTTCCCAGGTTTTGATATCTAACTCTACAACAGCTTGGTTCTTTATGATTATATCATTATCTATTTCATCATGGGGCGATGTATCCTCTATTAAATCGAACAAGAAGCGTTCAAGCATCAGTCAGAAGTTGAAAATTCTACTGCGTGGGTTCAGATGAAAACGGAAAGACTTACTAATCAATACCTCACCATCATCAGGATTCACTTCTATCCCAGCTAAACCCTGATTCAATAGAAAACTGACAAAGAAACAATTTTCTACCGATTGACCGAAATCATCTGGATTAATAACAAATTGGAAAAAGTTGACACCTTCACCATCTGAGTCTAATTCTTGAAGAACATGTTTGACCTATGGTGGAAAAAAAAAAAAAACGTTCGAGATGAACCGTTCAAAGTGTGTAAGTTGAAGTTTGTACAAAGTGATTAAGAGCACAACCCACCATCTTAACGTTTGATGTAAAATCATCTTTCGCCTTTTTCTTACCCTGAGTTTCATTGTGAACTTCCTCTGGTCGAATCTCAGGTGCTAATGGTTTTTTCTTCTGTTTAGGTCCTACTTTTCTTTTCTCATGGATCTTCGATAATGGTCCGTACCTATTATCAAATTCAACCATCAGGATTAGTTCTCAAGCGAGATCTGAAGAACGGAAAACGTCTTACTCACATGAATTCAATACCAAATATCCTTCTGTTGAATTTCGCCGCCATCCAACCTAGCTTCTCCCAATCTCCTAAAACACCCTTACGTGCACCTCTATGACCGGTCCCATTCCTTGCTCTATTATGAGTTTGGCTTTGGTCCAGCTCATCATCCTCGTCGGACGAGGCAGAAGAAGATCCATCTTGGTCGTCGAGCTCCATTCGGTCGAGACCTAGGTGGTTTTTCACCCTATGAGATTGGTCAGCTTAACAAGTCTATTTGTGAATCAATGTAGACGAAGGGAAAGAAGGCAATGCAACGATGTGACTTCATGATTGTGATTTGCAAATGTCGATTCGCTACTCACTTTAAGAGAAACTCGTCTATATCAAAATTGACTCCATCAATCTTGAATTTCTTGGCGAGGGCCATAGCATTCTCCGTATTGGTTTTCATCAAATTAGCATCCAATATTCCTATACCTGTATCTCTCACTAGTGTCCATCCATATCCACTGATCAGCTTTGGTTCCTGCAGAAGACGCAACACGCTAGCTGAGTTGACGGAACATACCATCGAGGAACAGGTTTTCTTGTTTCGATATTGCTTTTATCAAATCTTGAGCAGTCGAATTGGCAAGATTGGCTCGTAGCTCTATTCGAGATAGCAGATTAAGTGATAAATTTAGCCTCATATCCACATATAATAGCGTTGTAGTCTTGGAAAAGTGTTCTACCCACCATCAGCCTCATTCTGTAACGCTCTATACTCCCTACTCAACCTGATCTGTTCCTGCAAATCTGGCTTCTCGAATATCTCATTGACATCGGTTATCTTCCTCCTCTTCTGTGTAGGTAAGGTACCATGATCTTCCTCCTCTTCGTCATGGTGATGATGACGATGGTGGTGATAGTCGTTGCTCGTCCTCGGTCTTCGAGATGGACCTGCTTCTGCTGACATTGTGGGTGAAAGTATGGGTTGAGAATGGGATAAGGAAGAGGAAGGTGAAGGTGAAGGTGAAGATGATGAATCTGTGTGTAAAGCCAAGAAAGACGCGTCTGGGTCCAGTCAACATTGCTTGTGAAATTGATCCCGTTGATCAGCGGTTGACGTGTGTGACAATGACCACAACCTCCACTTTGGTCACTCCTCATCCTCGATGGTTGATCTATTCATTCATTGATTTATTCCTCATTCCTCATCATCCTTCTTTCTCTTGTCCCAATCACAAGACTCAAGCAAAGATGGCCTCCGTGAATGGCGATCAGGCTGATCACAGGTAAGCTAGACCCCTGTTGTTCATCGCAGCTCAGCTGACCATTTTGTACACTCTCATAGCGAAGCAGGGGACGAACCCAATCCATCGATCGTTCAACAGAGTGAGTTATCGACTATTCCTTCCTCCCTTCCTTATTCAATCTGGATGATTATGCTGATACTTCATAACACTTCAGATCCTGACAAGTAAGCTGGCCTTCTGCCGATCTGGATCCGCTTGGCTTACACCACATCCGTCTCTAGCTGCTTCCGTATCCTTCTAGCTACCGATAATCATATAGGCTACGCCGAGAAAGATCCAATCCGAGGTCAGGATGCCATCAACACCTTCAAGGAGATATTGGAGATTGCCAGAGACGCAGAAGTCGACTTTATATTGCTGGCGGGTGACCTGTTCCACGAGAACAGACCGAGCAGGACATGTATGCATCAGACAATAGCGTTGTTGAGGGAATATACCTTGGGGGATAAACCTATTTCGGTGAGTTTACTGATCGCTGAATGAGTCACAATATCGGGATATCATAGCTCTCATCGTGAGAAAAAGCTGACTTGTGATCTCTTACTTTCAATCAGTTCGAGCTGCTCAGTGATCCATATGATGGAAGTGCACCTGGTTTTTCGTAAGCTTCGTCTCACTGGTTGCATTGAAAGTAGCTGACTTGTCACGATAGGTTTCCTGCAGTAAATTACGAAGACCCAAATCTGAACATTGCTATTCCCGTCTTCTCGATTCACGGTAACCATGATGATCCTCAAGGTACTGGTCCAGTAAGCACTTTTAAGTGATTCCTTTCCGGTCGATCATTTCATCTGATCTTCTTGAATGAACCTCTCAGGAAGGAGCTCTTTGTGCTCTTGATGTCCTTTCAGTCTCTGGTGTACTCAACTACTTTGGGAAAGTCGACCTACCAGCCGACGAAGCTATACAGGACGATACCGACAAGGGAATCCGAATCAAACCTATCTTGCTTCGAAAAGGAACGACCAACCTTGCATTATACGGCGTAGGAAATGTCAAAGATGCTAGAATGCATTATGAACTGAGGTCGAATAGGGTCAAGATGTATATGCCTGAAGGTGGGGATGTAGCTGAAGATGATTGGTTCAATATCCTCTTGATTCATCAGAATAGGTAAGCTCTTCGTGCGCTAAATTGCTGCCGATACAAGCTTATAGTGCATATTGTCACGCAGAGTCAAACATGGACCACAACAATCTGTTCCTGAAGGAATGTTTGACGATTCGATTCGTCTAGTAGTATGGGGACATGAACATGATTGTAGGATCACACCTGAGAAAGTAGAAGGGAAGGATTATTGGATATCTCAACCTGGTAGTTCGGTTGCTACGAGTCTAGCACCCGGAGAAGCTATACCGAAGTAAGTAGTGATTTGACTCGATTCAATTGCTCGATAGAAGCTCAGAAGCTGAAATGCCCAAACGGTGTGTAGACACGTCGGCATCATGTCAATTCAAGGATCGCAATTCCAGATCGCCGAGGTCCCCCTGAAGACCGTCAGACCATTCGAACTTGATGAGGTGGTTTTGTCCTATGCTGCTGAGCAAGGAGCACTGAATATCGATGATAAGGATAGTATCACTGAGTACCTTAAGGATCAGGTAAGCTATCTTGTCCAATTCTGGCATGACAGAATGTACAGCTTATTTGGGAATCAGGTCACAAGGCTGATCAAACAAGCACACGAGAATTGGAAAGAGAGAAATCCTGACCCGGATGCGAAGATGATGTTACCTCTGATCAGGTTGAAGGTAAGCTAAAATCTCTGAGACATAAAGACTATACTCATTGTTACTTCACTCTTGTAGGTCGAGACCACCGATGCCAAGGAGATGACGAATCCCGTCCGATTTGGACAACTGTTCGTTGGTCAAGTTGCCAATCCAAGGGATATATTACAGTACTACAGGAAGAAGAAGACCGCCGAACGAAGTGGGTCATTGGTAAAATCACCTCAGGCAACATACAGGCTGATGTGACTATACTTCCTGCAGAAGCGAAAAATAACCCTGATTTGCCTGATGAAGATGAAGATGATTGGGAAGGCGATGATCCCACGATGTTAACGACCAACGACAGACTTGCTAAACTTCGTATGGCCAACCTTGTCAAGCAATACCTGCAAGCTCAGAATCTGGAAGTGCTGGTGGAGAATGGGATGGAAGATGCAGTCATGAGATTTGTGGAGAAGGATGATAAGGATGCTATCAAGGAGTAAGTCAGTCATGAATTGCAAACGATCGAAGCTCAAATACCCCCCAATCAAAGTTTTGTGTCGGATACGCTGAAGATGGTGGGCCGTGATATGAAGACTAGGGAAGTCGATGAAGAGGATGTGGAAGATCATGTGAGTCGTGTACAGCTGTAATGTGTGTGATGTGTGATGCATGTAGCTGACGGAATATCCATGTAGATGCTACAAGCCAAGGAGCAGTGAGTTGACAAGTGTATAGACATCTGGGCGCTGCAATTGACCTATCATAGTGCTGTATCCCAGTATGCTGAAGCTCGACCTGTACCTAAGGAGGTAAGTGGTAACCATATCTCAAGACTCGGTGTTGCTGACATCGACGCCAATAGAAAAGCAAGAAGGGGAAGAACAAGCAGAAAGATTCTGATGAAGACAGCATGTGTGAGTTACTACGTTATAGGTATGTTCTCGTCAGCAATGCTAACTCATCTTGTAGTGGCCGAAGACGATGATCAGATGGATCTAGATTCCGATAGCTCATTTCAGCAGACCAAAGCTCCCACAAAGGGTAAAGGACGAGCTGCTCCAGCTAAAGGAAAAGGAAAGAACCCTCTTGTGAGCTGAAGCATCCCTTTTGACGAGGTAGTAGCTGATTTAGCCATGATTTTAGTTCCAGAATGCTTCGGAATCTGAAGAAGAGGAAGAACCTGAAGAAGTGGTTCCCCCACCTAAGAAACGAGGTGCTGCTTCTGCTTCTGCTAGTTCCTCAAGAAAGCCTGCTGCTAAGGCTGCGCCTGCGAAGAAGACACCGGCTAGAGGAGGCGGTGCAAGAGGGATGCAACAGTCGCAGTTGACGTGGGTGACATTGCTATATAAGGTCAGAAAAGATACAGACGCTGAATTGCTTTGTCTGCATTCATAGGTTCTCGAAGGGCGGAAAAGCATCTAAGCCTGTAAGTGGTCAACTCAGAAAGCAATCTTGCACTTTCGCGAGCTGATACCTGATTTGGTGGACGCACAGATCGAATTATCAGATAGCGATTGATTTGTCAATGCATGTCATATCATCAGAGAAATAGATGGATTTAGTTCGAGAGGAGAAGAAAAGGTCAAGAGAGCTAAAACGCATAAATTCATATATCCTGCATCAAGAATTGTAAATATACCTGTACTGCTATGTTATGTATGTCCAATCACATCACGTCTTCGAAGAATGCGTAAAGAGACAAAGTGCATTCATAACTTCCATCAAAGAGAAGGAAGAAGGGAGTGGGGAACGAAAAGATGGCAAAAAGTAAATTCCGACACGGGGAATCGAACCCCGATCTACCGCGATGCCTTTCAATAATTTGAGAGGCGGTTATACTAACCGTTATACTATATCGGATGAAGTATAAAAACAGGAACTCAAAAGAGAACATATACTGCTTGTGATCCGTACATGAGAAACCAGATTTACCAATGAAGGTCTCTTTCCTTATGAAATGATGAATAATTTACCTGTTACCTATTACCTGTCTGCGAAGAGAGAGTGTTTAAACGTGTTAGTTGGTATCTTTCTCACTCTCATCGAATCGAGATAATGTAAAAGATGTAACACAATCAAACGATTCCTTACGAAACTACTCGTAGAGAAAATGGATCATCAGCTAACTATCATCTTGAAAGCTCTATTCATGGGCTATCCCTTTGCAAGCAAGACCTTCTTCCTCTTTCGAGTTCCTCTTTCTCACTTTCTGTAACGATGCTGTGCATATACCATCATCCTCTCTTTTGTCAAGGACCAGCTAAGCCTCGAGGACCAGGAATTCCAAGTCGAAAAATGCAAAAAATCTCCCCGGGGCGAGTCGAACGCCCGACTTTCAGATTTGCACTTATCCTAGAAGTTAATTACAGTCTGACGCTCTAAACCACGCTAAACTACGGAGAGAGCGGACGAAAAGCGAAATTCTCCCAAAATCTATGTATGTTGAGCGGCATCAAACGGGTCGAAAAGATTGAGTGATGGTTTGTCCTCAACCTCTCCATGTACATGTTTTACAAGCTTTGTTGTTGATCTTGTCTTACAAGCAAAGCACTAAAATCCATGAATATGATTTGAGAAATGTACGATAATACAATACTGTATGAAAAGGTATACTCTATTTGATCTGATTGAATGTTCTTCCCAAGGGATATATACAACCTACATCTCGAAGGAATGGGCTATACCACTATCTACTTATCTTCATCCTCATCACCAAGCGCAAAGACAGTCTCTCCCTTGGTATCCTCCTCATCCTCCTCATACCTCTCTTTTCCTTTACCTTTACCTTTCCTCTTCCTCCTCTCCTGATCGTGCACATCACCATCAAGATATTCCTCATTGTACCTCTCAGCACGTTCGATATCATCCAATTCAACTCGTTCGGATCCTAGTGGTATTCTCTCCGATAAATCACCTCCGTCCTCTCTAGGAAATCCCAGGCCCATTCGGGATCTTCGTAAGGCACCTCGTCTTCTGAAATAAAAGTATATCGCAACGATTGATATGAGAATGAAAAGGATCAAGAGGGCTGAGATGTTGTTGTACCATGCTACTCAGACATCCTCCGTCAGCCCATGATTCATGAGTGATTGATCGATGATATAACTCACCGTCCCAATCTGTCGCTCCACCTTTCAACAACGGCATACCAGCTGCTGCACTTGCGCCTATGCTAACAGCCACTCTTTGCACATCGCCTAATCGAGATGAAGACTGAGCAGCTAAACCTGGAAGAAGGGCCAGGTCGACATCCATGAATCGCATGATCATATCGTTTGTAACGTGGGGTACATCGAATCCAACCTGACGAAAGAACCGGAATACGTCAGTTAATTTCTCTCGATAGAGTATAATCACGAGGAAGCTCACCATATGCGAGGAATCAAATACCTAATACCGAAACGAAGCATGTAAGCAATAGTTTTGTCAGTCAAATACGAGACGATGGCACTTACTTGAGCGAATTGCATTCCTCTACTAGATTGCCAGGTCCCCACCTGCGTATCATTCAAATACCATTTCTGCACCGTTGCATTCTGTTCATTTTATAGATATCAGCTCTGATCATTTTATGTTTCGAAGTTAAGGGGTATGATAGATTGTTCACTTACACCCATACCTTGTTGACCTTCCCAAATCAAGTTATCTACAATCCTCTCTATACCTTTATAATTACATATCAAATCTTCCGTTCCGGCAAACATCAATATCGGTACTCCCTTTTCCAATATCCCAGGTAACAAGGCGACTGATGCTGGAGAATTTCGTAAATGTAATTCGGCTGATACTTTATTATCGCATTCTACCCATGCTGTTTCTTTTTCTTTTGCATGTAAGGCTGTTATTACATCGTCTCGCTATATACATATCAAATCGTCAGTCGATACGTTTCAAGGCAAGGAAAGAAGCGGATATTGCATATTGTCTATCGGCTAATTTACTCACTCGTAGGAAAGTATACACATCTGATAAATCAGGTGGCCAATTCATACCGCATGCGGGCCAATCGTCTACCAATCGAACGTCATATACATTCATACAGACTTTCTTCCCATTCAACCTATTTCGAAACATGAGTTAGATAATTATACAGTCCCGTAATGTAGTAGACCAGGATAGCTCACTCTTGAACGTAACTGTCCGTTACTGAATCCATCACTTCACCACAATGATTGATATTCGAAGGGGTTTTGTATGGATCTGTGTATTTCTCCATCGAAGCTTCACAGGCTTTTAATGCTGCATCCAGCTTTTCCGCCTCCTACATCATCAACAGCATCGAAGTCAGCCAATATCACTTCCTCTCATTTCTCCTATGTTGAATTCTGTATGGGCAAGGAGGATGAAGAAGACTTACCGGTGTACCCTGCTTGATCAACCCCTTCTCATAAGCGAAATCTACATAACCAGGATATTGCTGTTTGGGATCTATCCAACCGTTTCCTATGGCGATACCTTTTAAGGGGAAGTTCTGCAAGGCATTGGATTTCAAGATCGCGTCGGCTATCAGACATCAAGTCAGTCAGTCATTCCATCATGGGGAAATCGAAATGGACTTACCGAAATAAGGTATATATTGACCTGCGAAAGATTCTCCGGCAAGGTAGGTCTACAGATACCTCATTGTCAGCATGTCCACATGTACGGTTGCATTTTCATGTCGACCTCAAACCTACATCGACACCAGCGAATTCGGGAAAGATTGTATAGAAGTTTTGTAAGAATTTGATGAGATGGGCGGCTCCCTGATGCCGATATCAGCACACATACTGAACAAAAGATGACGGATTGGACTCACTTGATCCAATTCATGTAGATACCCATTGGTAGGTACATAAGAAAACCCAGTACCGGGAGGTTGATCCACTATATATTTTATCCGTCTAATCAGTTGCTGCCTGAGGTGAATTGGGTGTAAGTTGGATAAAGGGACATACCGAAAACGACATTCGCGTATTCTTCCCAGCCCCCATCAACCAGTTTCACTTCTACTTTACCCGACTCAGTCTCTGATGCTGGTACAGTCCGGAAGGGTCCTACTTCCATTAATGATCCATCGAAGGACGAACAACCCGGTCCACCCTATGAATACAACAAAAAGCATATCAGCAAGGTCGAGACAGCTCAGACTGTGATAAACCCACGTTGAACCAGAACAATAACCTTTGTTTCCCAGCTGATCGTCTTGCTTTGGCCATCATAAAGCTATCAAACCATGCATCAGCTCGATCAAGTAGCAATGAAGATGAACTCACAATAACTTTGCATCCTTCCCAGTTGCTCCTTCACCACCACCTTGACCTTCACCGGGATAAGAGGGGATCTCTCCAGCATATAAGTGTAGAGGGTGACTGCTCAGCAATCCGTTTCATTAGCTTCACTATCTCGGATGGGCTCGATTCTGTATAGATGAACATACGTAGGATGAGTAGCTAGGTTGGGTATACCTGGTAAAGAAGGTACGAAGAGTTCTGCAGCCGTTGGTAACCCTGTCACAGACAGTGAGATTAGCTAGTTTACCTCAAGTACATGAAGTGTGATGACTGACTGTTAGCCAGCTGCCTTTCCTCTTCACTATCTCTCTTCCTCTTATGAGCAGCTGCGGAGCTCTCTCCCGTCGTCGAGCTGTTCAGCAGAGCAGCATTGTTACGAGCGATAAAGTCGAAATGGGATGGAATTCCAATCTCAGAGCGTGATTCGAACGGCATGGTGCCTACAGGGTCAGAGTACTGCAGGGTGCAGTCGAATGTTAAGCGGAAGCAGAGATTAGAGATCGATCAAGAGGTGTATGTAATGTTGAGCAGAACAAAGTAAAGATAGCGATTGACGTGGAATGGGATCCGAGGTTGGTCGTAAATAGATTGACGAGAGACGCGTCTTGGCGTTTAATCATGTCACAACGTGGGGAGGGATGAGAAACTGGGAATCATATTTTGTGACAGAATACAGTGCTACAGAGATTGGGCTGATGGCCAGAACTCGTCTTGAGTGAGAAGAGCGCTGTGAGATCAGGAGAGATCATATTCTAATGATAGCCTGGGTTGATAGATATTGCCCTTTAGACGATGTGTCTCGTCTACTACGATTATCTTCCTCTCTCCTACTGTCATTTGCTCATCCATGATTCTATCATACGGCAACGGAAGATGATGATAAGACACCGCCAGTAGCTTGTCCGATACTGATAGAGTAGAATCATGCATATATCAGAATATCTGTACAAACTTGTATCGAGACGTTCAGCACCTCACTTCCACGTTATATTAACAAAAACGAAAGAAAGGTTTCCTATATAGTTTCGAGACATTAATCCGTCCGTCTAGAGAATCTCTTGAGCGCCCTGTTGATGTGAAGGGCATCTACAGAGTGCGGCAGAAGAGAAACCACTTTGATCGGAAGAAAGAAGAGAGAAAAGAAAAGGTAGAAAGTTCGGAGATGCGCTTGGTATTTATACCTTGCAGACTGGATAGTTTCGGTTGGGTGTGTGAGGATTGGCATGACGTGTCATTAACGAGCTAGTTGGTATCATCTGAGAGCGAGCCAGGTGGAGGTCGTACAGCAGACAAAAAGTCGGAAGATTTGGATTATTGATACTGTTTACATAGATATCACCCAAACCAGTATACATAACCTTCAGAGAGCGAACAACAATGACGTTCCGTTCCCGATCAGGAGGACCCGTGAAGAAACGAGGCAACAAGAAACAAACTCATACTCGAAAACTACATCATCCACCCCCACCTCCAAAGGAAGAACAACCTCCTCCACCACCTCCATCGTCCCTACCACTACCCTCGTCATTAGAGTGCGGACCATTCAACCCACCAGATTCAGAGATACTCGCGTTGCTTCATAGGGCATTACATGAGAGTCTTTCCTCGGACAATTTTGTCGAGACGGTCCAGAGGATCAAGGGATTATTGTACGATAAGAAATGGTTGGATGTGTTTTGTGGACCGGAGAGTGTACTTGAGAGTTATGCGGGGAGATGGGTACCTTCAAGAGTATGTTGCTTTAGGGAGGTGATGGATAAACTTGTATATGAGGTTTTCAGTGGTGAAGAGGGTGGGTTGGAGGAGAGGATGGCGAAGCTGAACGTGGATGAAGATGGAGAAGACGACGAAGACGACGAAGAAGACGAAGATGACGAAGATGATCAAGAAGACTATGAAGACGAGGATAATGGCGAAGATAACAGCGATGAGTCTGGAGAGTCCGAAGACAATGATGAGCAAGAGGAGGACACAGAGTCATCACAGGACCCCGCAGAATCATCCTCTCAACCCACATCCCAACCAACACATCACATCCTCTGTTTAGGTGGTGGCGCAGGATCCGAATTTCTCGCCATAGCAGCCCTTATCCGATCTGTACTTCTCACTCGACCCCATTCGCATCCCAACTTCACATGGACAGGTATAGATATAGGCAATTGGCATGACGTACTAAGGAAGATGGAAGATTCCATCAGGATAGATTGGAAGATTGATGCTTCGATTTTGGAAGTCGAGTATATCAAAGGCGATCTATTATCTCTTTCTACCTCTACGAATGCTCAGTCTTCCTCTCAATCAACAAAGAGACCCAGTCATGATTCTCAGACACCTCAACCAATCGATTTGACCTCTACTCTTCTGTCCAAACCGCCCAAACTCATCACTTTATTCTTCACACTTACCGAACTTCTTACTCAATCCCGTCCACGTACCCTCCAACTTCTTAATACTCTAACGGAAAACACACCTACAGGAACATTGTTCCTGGTTATAGACTCGGCATCTGACATATCTGACTTTTCACTAGGTAAAGAAGGTAGGAAATACCCCGTGTACATGATTATAGATATGCTTCTATCGTCCAAAGGGAGAGGATGGGAGAAAGTGAAAGGAGAGGATTCCAGATGGTTCAGATTTGGTGAAGGAGTTGGGGCTGGATGGAAGGTGAAATTGGAAAATACAAGGTATTGGTATAGACTTTATAGGAGGGTTTGATCAGTTTCGATAATAACGTAGGGTTCTCCGTAGGTAGTGCCGTGCCATAGTATACACACATATATGTATGTAATTGTCCTCATGTACTCGTAATCTCTTAGCATGGAAGGTTTACAGGAGTGGACTAACGATATCCATTCTGTACAGTCCAAACATATATGTGTGATGCGCAATTGATCATAAGCGATAATGTATACATATGGACAATCTCAAATCGGAATAGGAGGAGATCCCAAAGTGAATCACTATATACATATATTGGGTTACACAGATGAACAACTTTGCCTTGCGTGTATATATCTGTCGGACTTGTCAACCTGATTACGCTGAGATAAGAGCATATAGCTTTTGAGAGGGTGTCCAAGGGATTAAACGAATAAAGGAGAACCGGAAACAAAGTTGACATGACGAATGAACTGAGGAGATATTAAAAGATGGTATTATTCGAGAAGTTGATTGATTAGGCCTTGCCGCATACACCGTCTTTCTGGCAAACCTCTCCTTGAGCGATGATGGCTGGTGAATCCTGTTTGGGTGTACTTTCTCTCTTATCGATTTCTTCCAGTAACTATCCGAAGATACAAGATGATGTCAGCATTTGACTATTTCATGATTCACAATCGTCATTTGTTTTTTAGTTTCACTCACCTTGTAGAACTCTTCTTCACCCATCGCACCCGACGCAGCATATTGCCCTTGAAAGACAAAGAACGGTACACCCGTTACACCCAATTTCTTCGCAATCATATAACTCTGCCTGACCTGTTCATCACATTCGTTCCCTTCCAACCATTGCGTGGCTTGCTGTTCGTTTTCGAATATGGAGTGTTTGACCGCTAGGGAGGATAACCACTGTTTGTCTGATGGATCTTTCCTGTATCCATTGAACCCTTCAAAGATGTCCATTGCGAGAGGGAGCTGCTTGGAAGGGTTTTGGAAGAGGGCGTAAGTTTGGATTCGGTGGGCTAGGTGAGTGGAAGAGACGGTTCCGCCGTAATCGCTGTTCGATTCAGCACAAGAAGCACAAGGTCAGCAAGAACATCGAATTTAGCTGATAAATGGGAAATATGTAGATCAGAAGAACTCGGAAGGAATGGTTAACATGCTCACCTCTTATATCCCAGACCCTCCAATCTCGCTCCCATAGCACTTGTAATTTGTTTGGCTTTCTCTTCACCGAATTTCTTCTTATAGTAATCCAATCTGCTCGAAGGTTCGTGTGTCAAACATGGATCTAACTGGTATGGTAACAATCGAATTTGATATTCTGATGATTCAGGATGGTCGGTCTTGTATTTCTCGAGAGCTATATCGAAGATACTTTAATCAGCACGCGATCACTTTCACCTTTGAGCGTTGGTATGGTCGTAAAAGAAGACCTTGGATGATCGAAGATTGCATCAGAAGAGTGACGAGCGGGAGGAAGCTCACTGTTCAGTAACTGCTTAACACCTATCAAGCAGAATGGACATTGTATGTCCGACTGAAACGAGGTCAGCTTGAATTCATTTTGCTTATTGAAAGATCGTATCGACTCACGGTGATGTCTATCCTCTTTACGGACATGACTAAGCTTTGTGTATGAGGAAGTACTTCTTCCTCCTTGATAACTCAATGTTGTAGCTCTACTTTCTACTGATTGTCTCTTAGTTCTGTGTTAAAAAGAGTTGAGTGGCAATGTATGTGTATCCAAGTTCGCAATCAAGTTTGATGGTAAATGAGGATGAGGCGGCTGAAAGGAGTAAGTGAAGGTAGTACGACGATGAAGTGTGTATTTCTTTAGTCTGTTATTTCGGCTGTCGATTTGTATGTTGGTGTTGGATGACTGATGTGATGGTAGTGACTATATCCGTTGTTGGTTTTGTGTGGTTTATGAACAGTGGATGAACAGTGAAAAAGGCTCATCTACAGCTGATGTTGGATGACGAATATCTGAGAGGGCAGAGAAGGATTTGTCCGATGA
Organism: Kwoniella europaea PYCC6329; assembly: GCF_036810445.1. NCBI lineage: Eukaryota > Fungi > Basidiomycota > Tremellomycetes > Tremellales > Cryptococcaceae > Kwoniella > Kwoniella europaea. The sequence goes on from NC_089487.1 coordinate 5,603,251, forward strand.
ATTGGGAATTCATGCACCATTCCATTGGGAATCAGCCACGGTAGTTCCTCGGAATTAGTACCTTTTTGGATCCTGCTTAGTCATAAACCTCCATCCCATTACCATAACTGCAAAGATGGATGACCCGCGGTCATACTGTCTTTGATTATGCAAGCATCCAAGGGGCATATAGGCTGAAGCGCAGAGTATCACCGTGAGAACAATGCTTCGATGTATTACTGTGTTAGAGCTAAGGATTACGAATGCCAGTATAGATAGCAAAATGCTCGACAACGAGCAGGCGTGAAACTAACCCCGCACAAACGATCGATTCGTCTGATGCCCACTGGGCCTTGCTTGAGTTACCGGATCCAGTTACCTGCAGCGCGTCATCATATCAGACTCGTGCGGCAAGGCCATCATCCCCTTTCGCACGTAGAATGCGGCGAGGACGACCATGCTTCCACAAGAGGAGATCAAAAAGTAACGAAAACAGCCAAAGGAGGGGTTAAAGCTTGATCTTTGCCGCGTCCGCCATCCATGCATACGAATGTGGCACGATGTGGCACTTTCACTGAATTCACTCAAACCCTTTTATCTCTCTCAATTCTGGTCCAATTTCACTTCCGATTGAAGCAATTTGAAGCGGACGGATGGGGGTGCTCAAAAAAACTCAAAAAGATGATCCCGGGCAGGATCGAACTGCCGACCTCCTGTGAACCAAATCTGCAAGCAGAAGTGTTAGACAGGTATGGTGACCAACTCCATCACGTGACCATTTGCCTGGTCACGCAAATGTTGGCATGATATACATCTTCTTGCTCAAAACAGCCTGGTCTGGTCAGAAACTGGGCTGTTTCCTACTGCTGGTATGCTAGTTTGGGGCAATACGGGGGACCAGGAAGGTGGGGGAACTCGTTGAATTGTGAGATTTCCTCCAAGGATGATGTGCCACATATAGGTCGCAGCCACTCGCCGCTTTTGTACGAGCCTACCGAATTTTATCGTCCAGGTGCGCCATCTCAAGATGAACACCCCATTGTCAGTTGTCGCAAAATAGCCTTGAACTGATGTATATGTGTACATATCCAGATCGACCACACAGGGGTGCCACACTCGCCTGCTTCTATTCCATAAATAAGCTAGGTTCTCCCGTGGACCCTCTCCTTCCCCCGCGCTCATCTCCTTGCTCTTGCCGTATCACTTCCAATGATACCGCTGACAAATCCAGCAGCGATAATACAACCATCTTGGTCCTCTCTTTCAGGCACGCCCATCTCCGTGAGCTGGTCTCTACCTTGTTTGGGTCGATCGAGGTATTCTTGAAGAGCTCCGAAGTGATCAGAATCATGTGTGGCGGTGAGTTGTCCAGTGGTATTGGTGGTCCCCCCTGTACTGGTGGTAGTCTGTACAGTGGACGTGACAATTTCGGTGGTGCGCGATGAGTTAGAAGGAGGAGCATAATCCATCCTTTCCGTAGATCGTGCATATTGCACGTCCCTACGAAGATCCTGAAGTTGACTCGCTAATGATTGATCATTGGTCATATTGGGTTCGCCGCTCTCGGACCGTTCTAAGATTGGTAAATACCGCTCTTCGGGGCTGATACCGTTATCATGAGACATTATTGGATGTTCTGTCTGCATGATTGTAGTGGGAGAGCGCTCAGCTTTGTTAGGTTAGGTATTTTATAGAGGACTCAATTCGACACATCAAGAGAAGATACTGTCGGACTCTCGCACCATGATAAAGGATCAGCGATCACCTTTGATCCTCTCCCATTGTCTCTGTATGGGGTGAGAGCTGGGAGTGACGGCTCAGCCGTATGGTATAGAGAAGATTCATTTCGCCGGTCAGAACGCCATACATGCACATATCAGGCTTTCGCGTACACAGCTTCTGCTAGGGCGACCATTTCACTTTGACTCCATGCCTTTCAGCGATCATAACATAAGATCTCTTCGATCATCAGTTATATTCATGGTTCTATGAGGGCTGACATTCATGTACATATTAAGCCTCTACAGAGGACTTTCTTTGAGAACCTGACTAAGGGTAGGTAGCATTGCTCTCGCCTATATTCTTTTTGTCGCTCAGAAGCTCTGTTGCACGTAATACACTTTGTCTAGCCAAATCACTACTGACCCTCTCGAAATTACCAAAGTCATAAGGTCCAACATTCAACCTATATCGTCTTGATTCATAGGTCCGTTCATTATCATAAGCCACGTATATATTTTCTGGATCCAAACGAAGCTTACTTAAATTTTCCAATGAATTTCCACTTCCTTTGGTTAATTCTTCTAAATGGTGCACGGTGACATCCTTAATCCATGGGAAGTACAGGGGGTATAAAAACGTAATAGCACTTCTGACCTTTTCCTCGGTAATTTCAATACCCTTTGTCCATTTGGTTATGGGACCATCACGAATTAGTTCTTCGGCTGATACGAGTTTGGCAAAATCACTTGAGATACTGTCAATGTCATCTGTCAAATTGGATGATTCCCCGCTGAACTGATGGGTGAAGTCTTGGAAGCTGTAGGAATCCAGAGGCCTGCTGTAATTGTGAATAGCTTATGTGATTTCGGCCTGAGGTGAAGAAGCTTACAAGAACAAGCGGACACACAGGTCGTAAGTATTGGTGTCTACATACGTGCTGTAATCGTTCGTTGGTCTCTGGCTTCCCAACCCCTCAGAGGAAGACTTACCTGACATTTTGGGACTGTGATTCCGAGTGAACGACTATGCGATGGCATGGAAAGTATGAAAGATATTATGAGAGAAGAGGAGGATATGAATGTGGGGAAGGCAGGATTGATGCCTGGAACATTTCCCCTTCAAGACTCATGTATACGTTGTAGGCTGAAACGATAGGTAGTTGTCTCCTGATCATAACAAGAGCTGACATCCTTTTTATACCTCGAAGTCCGTCTTCTATTTGATGTAGAGTGTGAGGTCGAGACCCCCGAACTCCTGGCACCGGTTTCAGATAGAAACTTCCTTACAAAAAACGACTGTCGTCTTGCTTGTATGTGCATGCAGGACAAAACAACTGTGGTTTATCTTCTCACGGAGACGAGTCAATACACCTCGTGGATTCGTCACAGTATCAGGTGTATAGTGTGAAAATGAAAGGCTGATCTACCTTGTGGCGCTATTCGGAGACCCATTGCCACCACCTTACTAAGCTACATCGTAAAGCAATTCTACCTCTCTCGAGCTCACATTTGGCATCCAGAGCTTAGCCTGTATTCATGACTATCATCTACCACACCGAAGCTTCCCAACATCATGGAGCTATTGATGGTACTTTCTTCTAGCCGCGTCTATGACTTCTGTGATATCCATCGTTCTGACGATCTGCGTACTGTAGCTGGCAATGTGAGGTCCAAAGTTGAGATGATAACCATTATACCCCTCATCTTCGTTCTTTTCAATGGTCAAGCCATCATTATCCATTATTTCATATAGAGATTGGACGAAGGTTTGTCCTCTTCTAGTCCAATTTTCGGCAATCGTAAGACATTCTTTCTCTATAATCTCTCTGATGCGAGGCTCATGTGAGCTGGTCAACAATAGTGTAGCCTCACCTATGACTTCTGGTGAAAGATGACCTCCTATCATTTCTTTACATACGCGTATGACCTGTGCAAAAGACACAAGTTTTGAAAATCTTGCGCTTAGCTTGTGAGTGACTCTTGTAAGAGGTATTTTCTCGAGAATCGTATTGAGCTTATAGGGATCATTGGATTTTGATTCATCATCTTTATACATGTTCTTGAGGAGGTCTCGTTTCCTATTTTCCTCTTCACTACGTTCTTGACGGATTTGCGATTCAACTTGAGTGATTCCTTGTAATATCTCTTGGGTAGTTGGAGTGGAATGGGAGTAACTTGCAGTGTTATTCCCAAATGTCAATGCGTATTGAGACGGTTTGGTCTTATCGAGAGTGTTTAGACCGAGTAGGTGGATAGGGGAGATGGTACATTCATCATCTTCTGCTGAGAGGCGGTCAAGGAAATTATTCATCTCACTTTCGTTTCTCAGTCTCCTGTGCATCTCGTCCGCAATAGTAGCCATGACATTCGATACGAAGTTCGAGTGATATTTATCGTCATAGAGATCCAAGAGCTGTTTAGACGGTTGTCCATATCTTCTGTCAGAGACACTGTAAGCTCGCTTAGCCTCTTCCCTCGCTACGAGATGCGAGAAGCGCTCGCAGATTCTGTTAAGATCAGGTGTCATTCTAACCCGAAACCTTCCACCTTGTTCGATAATCAGTCAGTATCAGCACCTTCCCAATCGGCTTAGATCGACTTACTTGGCCGGACTGAAGGGACTGAGCCATAACAGCTATCCGCAGAGTAAAACGATTTTTGACTGCTTTCTGCAGAATGTCTCGAGCTCATCGTTCGGAAATGAATCCCGGAAATGGTGATAGTAAGCGCTGAGGAAGATGTGTTCCAGTCGAAAACTACCTACTGCACAGTACTAGTTCTACTAAGTAGAGTGGCAACGATATTTTGGTAGTGAAATATGGGCTAGGTACTACCTTTCTTGCCGCAAGCAGGTGAAGCTCTGAAAGACCCTGTTTCGGGGAAGGAGCACGAATTGACTAGTGATGTTTCGGACTGACCACTGCTTTCCAAGGAAGCTAGCTTGGCGTGGGGTGATAGCCACATCGTCAGCAATGCCTTCCGTTAACCCTTTCAAGGTTCTCATCCTTTCTTCACTGGAACGTTCGTGGGCGTCAGCGTCACAGATTCTGACCGATGAGTATCAGATCTCTTGAAAGCAATGCAGAATCGTCGCTGAGAACGGTTTTCAAATCGACAAGCGAAGAATCGGACCGCAATTCGTCACCATTTCTCGCAGGATTACATTTGCCAATGCATACTGAAAATGTGTTGTTCTCAGAAGCTCAATGCATTCCGCAAGTATGTACGATATCTGCTACTGTATTCAGATCTGCACTGGCATATGTAGGCAAAGCTACTGCAGTTACCAGATATATCAATACGCTTCCCAGACTGGTCAGTTAAACTACTTTCGCATAAGCCTTTCCGACCCTCTTATCTTGTGCCCATTGACCGCTCTCTTCGTCCGATTGTAATCCGAGGCTTCGCCACCTTGCAATGTAGAAAAAGCAGGAATCATCGACGGACGATGAACGTTCCATAGAATGTTGAACGAACGGATGACGGACATGCACGGATGCGCTGAGACAAAGAGGTATTGACGCTTGTTGTGAGTATAAGTCGCAGATCATTTGATTGCTAGACTGCAAGCAGAGCTTCAAAGAAGCTTGCTATAGAGGTGCCGACTCCTCTCCAAATAGTCAATAGAGGAGAGAATGCCTTTCGATACAAGAGTCATCTGATTCTTTATCAGCTTTTATCAGTATCGTAAAAAGCCACCACACTCTACCCTAAACCCTACCAAAATGCTTCGCACGCCCCTCGCTCAAGATTAGCTTGAAAATAACCCTGCAGGAGCTTCTTACCAAGGCTCGGACTAATTTACCTTTAGACTTTCATTTTGGCACGTCCCGGTGATTTCGGCTACAGATCGTTTCCAATGGGCGCAATCAAGCTCAGACGACATTAGATGGTGCGTAGAGATTAGATATGCCTTTTCAAGGCTCACGATGGCGTGGGAATTGTGCAACGATACCATTTTGCTGATGGGCTTTTTATCCCTTAGTTCTATATAAAGCTCCCATCCCTCGCGAGTTTTGATGTATACCTCCTTTATGGTTTATAGTGAACTCCATGCTTCACATGAAAACAACTGCTGTATACTGTATGTAATGTATGACACTGATCCCCACGTATCTCCAACTCAAAATGCTTCTCCTTCTTCTGTTGCTCAGTGGTAACGAGATCAGAGAAACTTACCAAGTTGAAAAACCTCCGTCCTTTCCTCCTCTACAAGGCATTCGCATTTCAGGGATGGGGAATAGTGGAGATGGGAATGAATAGGATTCATCTTTGTTGTCACATAAAGATAAAGGGACAACGTCTCATTGAAAAAAGGGGGTTTTGAGTTCTTTTACGTATTTTACCCCAGGTCTAAGGTACTCGAGTACTCATACCAAACTTATCGCTATTTTCAATCGACGACCGTTTCTTCCGAAATGACACTTTAAATCCATCTTACTCCAGTAGTTTATAGATTATCCTGTCCTCGTGTACATGGATTATAACGGCACAGCTTTTGACACACAAGCTCTTCGCAAGGCAAGATGAGAAAGGGTAGGGCTCAAAAAGAGATTGTTTAAACTTCTAGTTTTACTTTAAAGTCGAAATGAAGGATCTGGCTTCGTATTCTCACACACCTTCCGACCTAGGAGGATGGTCTAAGGATGAAGACTCGGATTTTGATCAGGCCGGGATCACGTTGGATATAGATTGATTAGCTGAGAATGAGATAATCCATGTCGTATGTATAATACTCGTAATCATCAATTCCTCCATCTCTGGTGGAAATTGAAATATCCTTGTGAATCATCCTTCATCAACTTCGATTGAATACAACTCATTTGTCAGATCGAATTGCGATTGAGTTATATTGACATCGACGTTGGTATCTTGCCTACACACCTTCAAAGGATGTCTATGTTTACACGCTAAATAGAAACAGATAACCATCACCACCATCACTACCATCAATCAATCAATCAATCAATCTTCACTAGCTTCAAACATCATAATCTGAACTCTCATATCTTGCGCCCCTCCGTATCCCACACGGTCACAAAAGCAAGAATAACACGAGGTTCCCTCATTCATAACGTATCATGTCAACTTCGACCTCTTCATATTCGTTATCGCCATTCCCCCTTCCACCTTCCCATTCTCATCAACTATCCACCATGTCCACTGAACCTCCCTCGGCACCTTTAGGACCCCTAAGCAGCTTGCCAGAGGGGTACGAACCTCTGAAGAAATTCAAGATCCTCTTACTGGTCACTTCGATCAATTCGTTTACGCAGAGGGTCATATCCTACCTGCAGTATCTGGGCTTCGAGCAGGTCTCGGTGCAATTAGCTACAAGCGATGACGATATGCTGAACGCTGCGGAGGGTTGGGATGCGGATTTGGTTTTGTGTCCGTTCTTGACTAAGAAATTACCGGAATCTATACATACTAGAGTGAGTCACTTGTCATTTGTATTGACTGATCACCATTACCATCACCATCATTATGGCCGTATACCTCATCAGTTTGGTGACTTGTCGATTAATCATATGCTGATTGACCTTGAGGTTTATAGTGGATCACTCTAGTCGTTCATCCCGGACCACCAGGAGATGCTGGGCCATCATCCCTCGATTGGGTCCTAATGGGCGACGATGGATCCATCACCGATCCTACCCAAGCTTTGGATACACTCATAAATACATCTACAGCCGATAGAGAATCGACTCAGAGATCACATTGGGGTACGATCTGTTTTCAAGCCAATGAAGAATTAGATGGAGGTGCTGTATGGGCGTGGGAACAATACACTTTACCTCCAATTGGAAGTATCACCAAAGCCCAACTGTACCAAGGTCAACATTCCATTGGAGCGATTAGTGCGGTCATTCATTCTCTCTTAAGGATATACGATTCGACAGTTGGTCAAGGTATAGACAAAAAAGATTGGCTGAAAGTTCTTCCTAAAGCCGAATGGTCAACTAAATGCGTTAGCCTACAAAGAGAATTCTTGGGTGGTCAAACATTAGATAGACCTTTATTACAATCTACAAAACGACGACCGAACTTTGACGTTCACACTGCACAAGATATCTTAAGGATATTGAATGCGAGTGATTCACAACCTGGTGCGATGATTAGTCCTTTGACCACACACTCGAAATCTTCCCTATTCGCTTATGGTGCGCATGTACATCAAGATCTATCGACGATACCAGCTTCGTTATATGTTTCATTAGGGTACGATAGCTACAGTGAGATTCCTAATGGGAAGATCATAGCTACTAGACAAGGTGCAGTGTTCATCAAGACTCGTCAAGTACCTGGACTCAGTGTAGGTGCAGGAATATGGATAACACACGGTAGAGTACCTAGAGGTAAAGATAAACCGATAGATCCCAAGATACCTATGGTAGATGCCATACATGCTGCCGGGCACGAGGGGGTCCTGAAGGGGGTCAAAAAATGGGAACAAAGTACATGGATGGAGAGGAAAGGTGAATGGCAAGAGGTTTTCCTCAGAAGTGTAGAAGAGAAGGATGGGATTGCTCAGTTGGTATACTGGAATTTCTAGTGAGTTCCATTCTCCTATATCACAACACAATAAATACTTCCCAGATAGGAGCTAACCATATTTATGGTATTAGCAACGGCGCATTCACCACTTCCAACTGTAAATATCTTCTCAAAGCCTTGCAGTGGGCCACGTCCCCCGAGCGGGGTAATGTCAAGCTCCTAGCTCTGATGGGCGGCAATTACTTCTCAAATGGTATAGCCCTAAACACCATCGAACATGCCTCATCGCCTGGAGCGGAGACATGGGCCAATATCAATGCCATCGATGATATCGTCTCTTTCCTGGTGGGAGATACAGCATCGGAAGTACCTGATTTCCTTCAAGGTGTGGAACCGCTCTGCAAGAGAGGTATAGTCACTGTGGCTTGTGTGAGAGGTAATGCTGCCGCGGGAGGTGTAGCTTTGGCTGCTGGATGCGATGTGGTATTAGCTTCGAGAGGAGTTGTTCTGAACCCTGCTTATAGAGGTATGGGTCTGCATGGGAGCGAACTTCATTCGTAAGTGCGATCTGTGTAGTAAATCAAAAAGTTGGTAATATTGATGCTGATTTGAGTATGTTCTGTAGCTACTCATACCTCAAACGATGTGGTCCAGTCCACGCAGCGACCTTACTTGGAGCGATGAAACCTATCAATACCACTCTCGCTCGTGATTGGGGATTGGTCGACATCGAAATTGGAGTTGCTACCCAATCGCTATCAGATAATGAACCTCTGTTCGTGGACACAATCAAGACGATCTTAAATGGGAAATGTCAAGACATGTTCTCACCGACATCCAACTTCAAATGTGCACCTTGGTCCATACCCACCTCTTCAACCTTAGAACACCTAGACGATGAATCGATGATCGAAGCGATGTGCGCTCAGAAGGTATCCACCTATTCTGAGGGTACACGGGATTTCCCACCATTATTGCACTACAGGAACGAAGAGTTATCTCAGATGCTTTTAGACAGTTTCCACCCTGTACGATCGAATCGATATCATTCTAGACGATACAAGTTTATTAGAAAAGTCAAGGCTGATTCTACACCTTCAAGATACATTTTACATCGTCCTGCACAAGCCGATGAGGAAGATACCAAGGAGTTTGATGATGCTCCTGGATGGAAGAGAGGTGAGGAATGGGGATATGTGAATATGGAATCACCGAAGAGTTTAGAAAGTAGCGAGAAGACTAGGATTGATATTTTCCATCAACCGCATCAACAGCAACAGCCAGAAGCTCAAGGTATAGAGAAAGACCAGTTACCTAAGTCTGTTGGAATTGAAAGGAAACACTCTGAAGCACCTACTCTGTTGACTATGCCTTCACTTTCCGCTCATCCAATCTCACCAACCATGTCTACCTCTTCCTCTGCTGAAGGTCCATTACCCACCACGCCGATGTTGCTCGATTCACCACCTCGAAGAAACCTTACTACTACTACATCTCCTCAGAACGCAAAGATGGAGATGTCAACTAGTAATAGTGTGAATGCAAAGAGATTATCTTTATTCAGAAGTCATTCTTCCTCTCAATCACCCATCTCTACCTCGACACAGAATCAATTTGGGGTATTAGATACCAAGGGTGTCGAGAAAGAGAAGAAGAAGGATAAAGGAACTTTGAAAAGTTTAAGAAAGAAATTCCGAAATGTGTTGAAGAATCTTAATGGTGATTCCACGAGTACTACTGAGAAGAAGAAGAGTCCTTCGAACGGGATGGGAATGGGTCCGAGTCGAAGTATAAGCTCGAACTCCGTCACACGAACTGAGAGTCTGAATGTTAGAACTCGTCAGACCAAGGAGGATGACGTGCCTATTCATACACAAACGCAACAAGGGACTTGCGAATGGCCATGTCTTACGACGGGCGGAGAAGAGGTAGACGAACTGCAAGGTCAAAGAGAAAGACCGAGCGTCGAACAAGTAGCTTAACGTGCTAAAGCTATAATTTGGTCCGTTAGGAAATGTGTTCAGATTCCGAATAAAGGGGCTTGAGTTTGATGATTTCAATAGGTTGAACGTTTGATACGTCCATCTTATCATATTGGTTTCGAAGATTTTCTTTTATGCTTATACATATGTACATATACTATCTTGGGGATTTACTTTCGTCTTGATTTCGATCTGGGTTAACGTCTGTGACGAATTGTCTTTATGCACTATTTACGATATCACCATAACTTAATCACAAATTTGTTGATTGCATTGCAGTTCTATCAGGTAAGTTTGAGCGGATTCTGATGCATCTCACATATTCGAGTATTTCATTTCATTTGATTCTCATATATACTCATCCCTAATCCAAATTCAATCCAATCAATCGAATCTCTTTTTTCTTCTGTTTCCGCTTGTGTATTTGATGCTCTTAACATTGTCGCACAATCCTACAGAGGATATGACTGCAAACGGCAAAATGCAGCCTTGAACCCCTTCTAGGGATTTATCTGGCTTTGTTACTTCCACCGACGACCTTGCCTTTCTTACCTCCAAGAACCTTCTTTCGTTGTTTCAGCATATAAGTGAAGAGGACGTAAAGAGCTGCAGGTGTTGGACGAGAATTGAATCGTCAGCAAGTGTAAACATACAAGAGTACGATGGAAGCGAAGTACAGAGAAGAGCGTTTGTGTGTTTCGGCGAAGTCGGTAGTATACTCACAAGGCCACCAAATAAAGAACATGACCAATCTAAATGCCTCCAACAAACCCCACGATCTCGTATTGACTACATTCTTTGTCACACTGGATTTAGCCAAGTTCCACAAAAGGTTTCTACCGATATGAGTTTTTAACAAAACCTCTCTAGCCTTGGGAGGTAAGCTCGAGATCAAATTTCCAACGACGGGTAAGATCGGTGGGAGAGTAGAGAACGCTAGGAAAGCTTCGGATGATGCACCGATAGGGTACAAAGGGATGAATGTTGTGTATCGAAGATAGTTGACGAAGGGGGATTGGATGTTGAGGAGGGACAGGAAGTAAAAAGTGTATCGGATGACTTCGGTTAAAGACCAGGCGAATAGCATCGTGGTGAAGAGGGGGGAGGAATGGGACTACGAAGCAATTGAGCGTTATTAGTTAGCGTGTCTTCTTCAGTGTGTATAGAGTAACCTCTTTCTTCATCGATAATTGACACGCTTATGGTATTGATAGGAATAGATATAGATTGAATGGAAAGCACCACTCACCACTTCCGGTACAGCCTCCACGACCCCCCAAACAGTCCAAACCCTACTAAACACCTGACTAGCCACCGTGCCCAATGGACTCCTAACCCACCCTAAGGCAGTATGGAGTATCTCAAGTGCAGCGAGCGATTGGACGTATTTGGTTTTCCATCCTAATCCCTTGAAATCGTACGAACCGCTGAAATGCTCGATGAGTCGGTTAATAGGTGAGGGAGTGGACGAAGTTGATGGGAACAGTCTGGCGAAGAAGGATGAAGGGGCATGTTGGATAGATGAGGCGGTAGATCGAGGGGTGATAATAAATATGAGAACTATGTAGAGTAGATGACCCCATAGTAAGGCTGAGATGAGATTGTAGAATAGGAGATACACCTTCACAGGAGTGAGAGTGGATTTGACTATGAGATGTTGTTGTGACATCAGTGTCACTAATCTTCTTTGGGTGATATATGATTGAATGATTTACCCTCATTGCCTTTTCTTTGTAATCTTTCTTTCTCCAATTCGACTCTTTCTTTCCCTTGTCCTTGAAGTTGGGGTTGAGATTTGTTAGACATGTTGATGAACCGTATCCCAGGGTTGAGGATAGAGACAGCACTGATCGATAAGCACGAATTGGATATTGTATCAAGCTTTTTGGTCAGTCAGATATTCGTAAGAATATGAGAGTCAACCGAATCTGAGGAAGGATGTTCTGTCCCAGAGATAGATGTCAGGAAATTCGATATAATTGAAGCGAAGGTCGCTAAAACAAAGAGAGCTTGAATACCTGAAAAGAGATAATTGGTGAGTCGGTCACTGGTATGTCGAAGCGACTTGCAGTCCTGACAGATGTCACTCACTCTTTTCGTTGAAGATGATTAGCTTGACGACGATGATGTAGAAGGAAAAGGAGAAACAGAGATGAACGAGATGTGGTTGTTGTCATGTTTAACTTACGCGCTTGGACCCATTTTCATTTCGATGCCATGTGTCATCCTTTCTTCACTCCAACTCGACCTAGATGCTCTCTACAGCTCATTTCACTCCATACGAACCCAGCAGTATGAGAAGATATGGACTCAACCAGCTTTGCGACATTACATGGACACCGAGGCAATCTCTGCGACGTGATGCATGAAGATATGATATAATATATACATTTTCTCGTCTCGTCTCGTCTCGTCACCAACCTCAACCTTACGCCGCTTTGACTCGCTTTCCGATTTGAGCTTGGAAACCGGCTTTGATAGCAGATACGGAACGTCCTGGAGAGTGAATTGTGTAAGTGAATGCTTACAATCATACAATATGGGATACTCACTTGATCCACAAGATTCACAAGTCATGAAATATAATCTGTTCTCTTTACCTAACAACGTATCAGGCGATTTACAGATCTTACAGGTAACGTATTCGACTGACCAAGAAAAAGACATTATCATGTGATTAGTTTGAGCATCTATGCGTTTGGATGTGTAGATTTGCACTTACCGATATATTTCCTCAACACATTTTCAATTTGTTTCTGAGTATATCTACCTTTCATGATTAATCTCTGAGCACCGTCGATCGAACCCGTCGTACCCAATTCAGAGTACAGGAAAGCAATGACGTGATCGGGTTGCCTGTGCATCCTTCTGCAGATATCTGAGATATTGGCGAACACAGTCTTCTTGGTTCCTTCCCTTGCGACTTGGGGTGGGACAATGGTGTATCGTCGTTTCTCACCGGCAAGTTCGGGGTTGTGTGCGTGGAGGAGACCAAAGAATCGTTTGAGCAACTAAATAGATGAGACAGCGATTTAGCACCGTCATCATATGCCATCAATATATGATGTATGTATAACTTGCAGTCGAGGCGATTTGAGAGCATTTAACTTACCTCAGGATATGTAGCTTCTCTACCCTCAACCACCCAAGCTTCCTTCCCTGGTTCAGTGCTCGATCCATCCTCTCCATTTGCATTATTCGATTTCGAGAACACATCATCTCCCAAATCGCCTTCGTCACCACCAGCTTCATCATTCTGTTCATCATTCTCGTTATCGAGATCATCTAATTCCTGAGCGAATGCAGCTGTCTTTTCGGATTTCTTCTTCTTCGTCAAGTCCAATCCTTCCGTTACGGATGATGATGGTTCGGCAGATTCCTACAAGGGTCAACCAAGAATACATTATGCATCATTAGCTCAACATGACTCTGATTGTGATGATTGATAATGGTAGAAGCGAAGAAGAGAACGGTGACATACCAAATCTAATGGGATATCCTTCTTCTTCTTCTTTTTCTTCTTCATATCAGCGAACAGATCACCAGCGTCCTCCGCAGGCTTCTCCCCTTCACCCTCGTTAACTGGAGTTGCCACTCCCGAATCTACCTCCGGAACTGCACTTGAGGTAGCGGCGGGAGTTGGTTCGACAGGAGCTTCAGCAGCGGGAGCGGGGGCAGGTGATTCTTCGACATCAGCTACGACTGTCTTCTTCTTCTTCTTCTTCATCCCCGCGAACAAGTCTACTTCTGGGTCGGCCACTGTAACGCGAAACAGTCAGCGAGTGCAGGAGACTTGATGGTGAAGGTAACATACTTTTGATTGTAGTGGTTATGTCTATAATTTGGATTTCTTGGATGCTGTTGATATTGTCTCGACGAGTTATGGTATTTCTCGCTACTTTTCCTTTTAGGTATTGATGATGATGATGATTGTGATGAGATGAAGAAACGATGAGTCTGACTCCAGCTTTTCAGAACAATAGAATATATCATGGGTAGCATGCGGTTGTATTGCAGTCCTGAACATTTGGATCACACCGACTCACGGCCATAAATGGGTGGGGCAAATACCTGAACGAGGGTTGTGTGTTCACGCTATGTGGTGGTGTGGTGTGTGTACGGAGTTTTTCGGTGATGTTGTCTTTGTGGCATTTATGAGAACCAGTCATTCACTCCGTTTGACCCTGTTACCCTTCTCACTCATCCCTACTTGGTAACACTCATCATATACTTCTATCGATCCATAGTATACCCAACCCTCACTCCCCACTCACCTCCAAAATGTTCGCTCGATCAGTCAGACCAGCTCTCAACGTCGCTCGAGTTGCCCAGCAACAAAGCCAGGGTATGGCTACTCTTAGAGAGATTGAGCAAAGGTGGGTTTGGTGTCACAACTTTCGGTTGAAAAGTCCGATGGGGGATTGTCGTAGATGTATCGAAGGATATCAGGTTGAATGGACTGCTAGAGGATAAGATGTATCACAGGGGGAATGTGGAGACTGAAGAGAATAGTATATGTAGAATGGAATGCTGACTGTGTGATATGATCCTACGAAATAGATTGAAGTCTGTCCGAAACATTGAAAAGATCACCAAGGTGGGTTGACCCGTTGATTGTACTGTATAAGGAGCACAGCTGATCATCCTGTTTGTATATAGTCCATGAAGGTCGTCGCTTCTACCAAACTCACCCGAGCTGAGAAAGCCATGAGGGAAGCTAAGAAGTACGGAGCCGCCAACAACGGTGAGTAATGAGTTCATCCCACTCGAAATGAAGGCTATGGAATAGAATTCGTATTGATGGTCTCGTTTGTTTGGGATTTGTAGAACTCTTCAAACACACTGAGATCGAATCTGAAGAAGCTCCCAAGATCCTCTACGTCGGTATCTCCTCTGATGGTGGTCTGTGTGGTGGTATCCACTCGTCCATCTCCAGAGCTATCAAGAAGGAGATGGCTGCCAACCCAGGTACCTTGGCTGTTGTCGGTGATAAACCAAAATCTCAATTGGCCAGAGCCATGCCTCAAGCTTTCAAAGTCACTTTCAACTCGGTTGGAAAAGACGTGCCCACCTTCGCTGAGGCTTCAGCTATCGCTGATGAGATCATTAAGAACGGTGGTGAATGGGATGAGGTGGGTCATTTTTCAGTCTTCATCATAAAGCAAACAACATATTCATATACCACATCCGTATGGTCATTCACGGACAAGTGCTGATAGTTTGATACTATGAACATTACAGATCAAGATCGTTTCCAACAAATACCTTTCCGCCATCTCTTACGAATCCGGTGTAACCTCCGTCATCTCCGCCAAAGCCCTCCAAGCTGCTGCCGGTTTCCAAGCTTACGAGATGGAAGAGGATGTCTCCAAGGATCTCGCCGAGTTCGCCCTTGCCAATGCCATCTACACTGCTCTCGTCGAAGGTCACGCCGCTGAGATCTCAGCTAGAAGAACCGCTATGGAGAACGCTTCTAACGTGAGTTACTCTTCTCGCTTACACATTCATATTGATCATTGATTAGACAAAGTACTGACTTTATCCTTTCACTTATTTAGAACGCCAATGATATGATGGCTTCCCTTCAACTTCAATACAACAGAGGTCGACAAGCCGTTATTACCAACGAACTTATCGATATCATTACTGTGAGTGAAACACCTTTGATTGTAAATGTTCGTGAACTGATAATTGTTTTGTCTGTTAGGGTGCCTCCGCTTTGTAAGCGATGTCATTAGTGATAATAGAAGAAATGTGGATGTTAGGCTGCGCTGTAGTAGATTAGATCTCTTGCGAGGAGGGGTACTAAAAATTCAAAATATACTTTTGATAGTGTGATGCTATCGAAATCTCAAGAAGGATAATTTCAATGTGACATCTGATCCGTGGTGTAAATGCTGACATAACTCTTTTGGTTTATCTTACGGCGTTCTACTAATCATACATGTTTGCCGAAAGAACTCTTACTCAAATTCGCAATTGCGTTTTCCAATAACCGGTGAAACGTCTCGTAAACCTTTTGGCATGGCATGTTTCGAGTCAATGACATTCAGCTTTGGTCACGATTCGATCTGAGACAGATTTGAGGTTCGAATCGACAAAGCTGCGCTCGACCGAGAGCGCATCATGCCTTCCAGTAAGTATCCTTTCGACAAAGGACTGTAAGCTCGCTGAGGTTCGACGTCATTGTGACAAGTCCGAACCAAATGAGAACAAAGGAAATTATTATGATTGAACAAAGGATTGAATGAGTATAGTGTATAAGTGGGATACTGACTCGATTTTTCTCGCTGACCTAGTCTACTCACTGATATTGGGGATGTAAGATATATAAGTCGGTGGGTTGAGCGACTCAATGACTTTGACTTGACACGAGAGATTTGATAGGTACAAAAACATCGATACTCATATTTGTACACCCAAAAATCATTCAGGATATACACACTCATATAGATAATTCTTCGTTCGAACCAGGTCAAATTCATCAATACCAAACCATACGATATGTCTGACAAATTACCGTGAGTGTCATGCTAGTACGATCAACTAAGCTGATGTGGTTAATCGATATTTTGGGTGTTCCATATGCGATAGTAATGTCTTTTTCGTCGTTGCCATTAACGGTTAGTACCCCATTACAATTTCACCATCTACCTATTCGTTATATGTCATTGGTTGATAGAGATACTAACTACTGAGAATATATGAATGTGATTAGGCAAAGAGTTAGGTAAGATCGAATTCAAGTTATACGACGACATCACGCCCAAGACATCAGCGAATTTCAGATCGCTCTGTACAGGTAAAGTAAGTATGAAGTATTCTCATGACTCTTGATTCTTTTTATCGAGTGTTTGACTTCGGTGACTTGGTTGGGCTGATTAAGTATTTGTGTATGAAGAAACCTGACGGTACGCCTTTACCTAAAGGATTCGGATACAAGGGGACGACCTTCCATCGAATCATTCCTGAATTCATGGTTCAAGGAGGAGATTTCGAGAGAGGTGATGGAACAGGTGGACAGGTGAGTGCTGGGTCGAATATAGACTGATACTATACCAAAACAAACAAAGATCGTAACCAAGAGTTTAAAGCTTACAGTAGTATCTCATTCACGTATACTGTATAAAGTCCATCTATGGCGATAAATTCCCAGATGAGAATTTCGAAAAGAAACATGATAGTGAGTTTTTAGATTTAACTATCACAAGTTACCTGTATTCCCTCTTTTCCCATTACTACATGTACCCTACTGTACTACTGTATATCGTTGGATATTGACATGTCCTGTACTGGACTGATCACGTACTGCACTCTTGGCTCCACAGAAATAGGATTGCTGTCTTCAGCTAATGCCGGACCTAACACCAACGGGTCGCAATTCTTCATCACTACCGTAGCTGCCTGTCCATGGTTAGAGTGAGTCATCTCAAGCGGTCTTTTTGTATCGTATCTCGTAAAACCCCTCACTGTGCCTCAGTTCAGCACCGAAAAGGTCGAGCTGATACCTCCTAAATACATCCCTATCATAGCGGCAAACACACAGTTTTTGGAGAAGTAGCCAACGACCAATCTCTTAAATTGATCAAAGAGATCGAATCAAAGGGAAGTAAAGATGGTAAACCGAAAGAAAAAGTGGTGATCGTTAACTGTGGTGCGGTCTAAGATTGAAACAAGGGGAAAAGAACATACCATATTTGTCGACAGATGAAGTGAATTTGAATATATCGTCTAGAAGTTTTAACTTGAATGCATAGTATTGTATATATGAGTATGATTCATACAGAACCCGTCGCTTACCTAGAATAGATTGATATACCAAGATCTCATTTGATTATAAACATTATAAGTAAATATCCATTCATCCATCCTCGACCAATTCATCTATAAAGGTTCGTCAAGCTCCCATTTACCACCTAGGAGCAGGAGCCTTGATCGGATAACTACGAAATGTTGTATCAACATCAGCTACCTCATATGTTCCTCTCGCATGATACATATGACCCACCTGACAGTCTCTCCTGCACCCTGTGATTTCTCAACTCTGATATCAAACACCAGTTCACCGTTGTTGTTGTACTCTACTGCTGTGTAGTTTCTTCGGTTCAACGCGGTCTGAAAGTAGCACAATGAGTATACCCAATACCCTGTCCACTCAATACTCACCTTCAACTTCGATGCAGACCCATCCGTATCTTTCAAGAAAAGCGGAATCATAATCTCATCGGTGTCTTGGGCTGAACCACAAACCATATGTCAGCATAGATCGGAGTTGCGGAGATCATGTCGCACAGGCACACAATAAAACGTACCATCTACATTTCCATCGTCACGATCAAATATCAAGGACCGCACATCAGCCAAACTCAATTCACCTTCTATCGATCCAGAACATCTTAAAACTCACGCAACGTTCTGTGTTTGTTCTTTCCAAGCATAGAGACCATTCTGGCCGCACCAGGAGGAGGAGGCGTCTGAAAAGCTTTTAATCAGCTCCATGTGTTTTGTATGTGAATGGAAGAGTGATATGGAGATTGGACGACGAGATGTTAGACTCACATTGACGATAGCGCTCGTGATAACATTCAACATATATCTATGATCCTCCTCAGGCTTCACCGCGAATCTCTTCTTTCCTTTGTTATAGGTAAACAAACACCCGACGGCCGCCAAGTGGACATCTCCAGATAAGAATGTAATTCTGAATTTCTGTTCTCTCGCCAGTTTCTGACATTCCAGTACGAGCCAGTTTCGTTCTTTCTTATGTGTGTTAGCACACCAATGATCGTTCAGATCGTCCAATAGTTCCGAAGCCTGGTTGAACTTGTTGACCATCCCTCCTAGGCCCATGGCGTTATGTCGAGCGAGGATGTTGATGGGATTCCACTTGAAATCTAAGAAATGCTCAAGGAAGGACATACGAGGGTAGGCTAAGGAGAAGTTACAATACTCAGTATAATTCAATATGAGATGAGAATGAACCTACCTATAGGTACACCCAAGAGTATAACAAGCTGTTCGATCCCCTGTATCTTCCTTACCTCTGCGAAAGTCTTCGCGTAAGTCTGAGGCGTACAGATCCTATTCAATTTCCTCTCTGCTCTACAATCCAAAGCTAACAACGTGGCTTTCGGGCCGAGGTACACAAGCAATGAGTGAGAGGGGAAAGGGATCCATGGTCCAGGTTCATCACCTACGATCATACTCTTCAGAGTATGAGTTCCAGGTGTAGGGTCAACACCGTCTACTTCATCTATAAATGACAACAACATTATTAGTAGGCTGGTGAGAGCAGATCATTGAAGATATTTGGACGTACCCGAGACGAAAAGCTGGAAGAGGAGGAACCACTACAGACAGATATTGTCCATCAGCTATAACGATTTATCGTATCTATGATGAGGAAATCTGACACTCACAAAGTATCCTCTAGATCCTACAAAGGACATGACAGGTGAAGCTTGAGTCTCATCATCGTATGTACCGAAACCATCTGTACCACAATCGAGTCATTCAGCTTGATTGCCTAAAAGGCAGTCACATGCAAAGATAACTAACCAATCAAATCATGATCGTCCAGCATGTTGACCATGGGGATGGATGAGTTGGCTCGTCCAAAAGCGTTACTTCGGAATATCTTGCAATAATGGTTGAAGCTATACGGGGGTTAGCTAGGTACACAGATGACATATTTCCCATTTGGGTTTACTCACTAGAATCTATCGACTGCTTCGCGCTGTAGCACATACGTGATTAGCTCTGCAGTACTAGAAGTATACCTAAAACTATCTTCCACTTACGATGACATCCGTTAATTCGGTAGCCAATTTACTCTTCCTATCGGGAGCAGTGATCCAAGCTACGTAAAATCGACACAACTCTTAGTGCAAAATTCGAAGAGAGACGATATGAGATTAAAATGCGACACTCACGTTGCATCTCAGGTTCTCTCGTCAGAGCATCACAGTAAATCTGATCACCACCTCCTACCATACAGTGGAAAGGTTTCTCGTGATGTTTGAGCAGTAAATCTTCCCACACGGGGTCATATCCTGATGGATAAGAGCCTTTGAATTCGTCGGGGTTCACACCTGATGAGAAACCTGTGTAGCCCAAGTTAGCTCTTATCCTCTCAAAGCATCGAGCCGAGGCAAAGGTTACAATACACGGAACGGATGATGCAGAAGAAGGGATGAGAGAATTTCCCAAACTCACCATTACAGCTATGCGCTGCCCATCTCATATTCTCCCCTTTCTGAGGAATCACAAAATCCATCTCTGCCCCTCCATTCAACCTGTACCTAACTACCATCTGAGTATGTTGCAAGGGTATTTCAAAGATGAACCTGAAGAAAGACATATTACCGTCTCTAGACGAGTACACGTGGATACGTCTTGCCTGAACGGTCTGTGAGGGAATGAGGTGGATAGTGGAATCGTGTATTGAAGGATCTTCGGCAGATGGGGGAGTATGAGGGTGGAATGTTAAGGTGATGTAAGGTAGGGATGAGAGGTCAGAGCCGCTGGAAAGTTATGTCAGCTGGCTGTACTCTGCTCGAGGCTACGATCAGAAAGGCAGATGACTCACTCGTCTCGAACGACCTGAACAGACGGCGTCAGCTCAAAAGTGAATTGTAATTAGTGATAGGTCTTGCTTACGACTAAAGCTCCTCCTTGCCAAATATCATTCTTAACCGTATAATAAGCCAATAACGGACCACACCTAGGAATTATATCGTATCTCGTCAGCTCAACTTATCATACTTCACTATACTTGACCTCAACTCACATCAGTTGTAAATGGGGATTCATCCTGTCACTAACACTCCAATGTCTCCCCAATTCTGGTCTTTCGACATGTCCGTCTCCCTGAGGTTGTGCCGGTACGGCTGAGTTGCCATTGGCACCTTGTCCATGTTGATGTTGATGTTGTGACCAACCATTCTGCACTTCTTTGAATTTCAATACATCTTCCAAAGCAGGACCAGGAGAAGTGATCGTCCCTCCAGCTTCACCATTAACTTGCAAAGCACCTTTATCCATTCCACTAGGTGCACCAGCATCTTCTTTCCCTCCTTCCTCTTTCTTCGTCCCTTCCGGTCCTACCTCGGCGTCCTTCTCCGCATTCGCATGTGGGATATTACTGACGTTGGTGTCTTTTACCCTGTCGTTCGATTGAGGTAAGGTCGATAGAGGAGGTTGGTTAGGTTCGTTCAATGCACTGATAATTTGACCTTGACCATCGAGGATCACCGGATTTTCCTTTGAGAGGTAGGTGTGGAGATGGAGGGATGGATGAGCATAGTATGATGCGTGGGCTGCCGCTGCTGCACTTCGGGAGAGGTGCTCTGCACGATGTTTCGTACGGGGAGAGACGGTGTCCCTATAGTAGTAGTAGTAGCAGAGAAGTCAGGTCAGAGGTACGATAAGGGAAGAGCGGATAGTGACTTACATTGTGAGATTAGGTGATTAGAGTATGCTATGAGTGGTAGGTAGTAGGTAGTGGGTGGTAAGATGAGGTCAATGTTTTTTTGTATGCTGTATTTGTACAGAGTCAGGTGAGCTGCACTCTTACGTGTTCACTATGCTGTGTTTGCTCCTGTTGCCAAGTGATCATGGGAGAGAGAGAGAAATGATCTTCCTCCTACTAGTGCAATCTCCTTTGATGGATTGGTCAACACATTCCTTTGTGGTCACACTCGATCCACTCGGCACCGTACCATCAAAACAACAACAAAAACAACAACAAAAACAACAACAAAAACAACAAGCAAGCAAGCAAGCGAAACTTACGAAAGTTACGATCTGACCCGTAATGATCTATATTTATTTGATCAGATACTCACTCGTACTTTTCACCTGTTTGAGCGTTTTCAAGGATGATGATAATATCGATAGTCGATAGTACTATCAAGGAATGTAATGCATCGATGTTATCTCGATGTTCCGATTTGTTGGTTGTTATTTTTCTTATTTTTCTTATTTTTAATGATCAAACGTCACCATTAGTCAAATGCCAAGCCAATGCATCAAAGCTTAAGCCCTCTTTTGGTTCCTATAGGCTATACATACTCGTAAGGTACCGAGCGTTGACGTCATCCCTCAATCGTTCAACGTGGTACTCGTACACTGGTAATGCTTTGGTAGAACACGAAGAGGAAGAAAGAGGTATCGATAAGCATGCATAGTAGATAGACACGGTAATATACTTGTACTCAAAGATATATTTACAGTACATACGTAGTACGAGGTAGCATAAACAAAGAAGAATCCGTTTAGATTATTTCACTGCTAAGTCGAGTTGAAAGTTGAAAAGTTGAAAGTAAATTATCCAGACAAGGAAGAGAAAGAGGTCTTAAGAGCAAAGACGTTTTCGGTTAATAATAGCTGTTAAAATGTGAAAAGATGAAAATATTGCTACAAAGGTTTATCATATGATAGAAAAAGAGAAAACCGAATACTGAGCCAGTCGAGATCAAACCATTTTGGTGTAAGATATATGTTAGTAAAAGATAGAAACCAGTCCATCCTGATCAAAGCGAAATATAACCACAAGTATGAAAGTTATCAATCATCACTGTCTTCCATGAGACGGATTAGCGACCTATCAAATCACCCAACATAAGCCATCATCCTCTTCCGATACAATTCACTAGCTTGAAAATTAACTGGACTCACCCTCAGCGGATCTTCCCTCTCATTATTAGGCGTATCGACACTCCCCTCTCCACCCGTCGAATACCCTCCATAAGGATCATTATACCCTCCGTGTTGAGGTGCATTCAGATAACTATCATCTTGAGGGGCATCCTGATAATTCGCCGCATCTCTCGGATCGAAATAATATCCTTGATTCCCAGCTTGTAATCCATCATATCCACCTGTATGATGAGTGGCACCATACCCTCCAGCAGCACCGGCTGCACCGGCAGCAGCAGCAGCATAAGGATCATATCCCCCTGCGTTACCGTACGAAGCTCCATATTGACCATATTGAGTCATAGGTTGATTGACAGTAGAAGGGTACGATTCGGATGTCGGTCCACTACCCGAATGATAATCTTCGTTATCTTCATCCAGGGGTGATCTGGCTGCTCCACCTGATGATGCTGCTATAGCAGCAGCCGTCACTTCCCTATCTAATCTCTGTCTTCTACGTCTTCTGAAACACAATAAGCCCAATGCGAAGATTATCCCCACTACCACTAAACCAACTACCACGAATACACCCGCCACAGCACCTTTGTTGTTGAAGAATGAATTTGTACTGGATCCACTTCCACTTCCACCGCTGTCCAGCGCACCAGTTGGGTTGTGCACTATCCGAGTGACGGTGTATACCTGTCCGTCGGAGGTGGTCACGTACGATGAGGTGATTTCGGACGGGGTCGAGGTAGTGGATCGTCCCTCGGAGTCGGTGGTGGTTACCACGCCTACTGCCGAGGTTAATGTTGATTCGGAAGAGGTGTTGGAAGGTTGAACGATGACTGTGGAAGTGCTGTTCAAGGATGGATCAGTACAAGGATCAGATGGGAAGATGAGAGGATTTGCAGACAAACTCACGTGGTACCAGGCTGACTGGATTCGCCTGCTGAGGGAGAGGCTGACTGGCTCTGTTGAGTGGATGATTGTCCTACAGTGATGGTAGTAGTCGTACCACCAGGCGTGGAACTGTATAGGGGTAATTTTCGAGGTCAGCACAATCTGCACATGCACAAAGGATCTAAGCGGAGTTTGACCCACGTAGGTTCCGCACTTGGGCTCTGGGATTGACTCTGCTGTTGACTTGATGGAGCAGCACTTGGACTAGCCGAAGCTGAGGGACTAGGTGAGGCACTAGGACTAGGCGACTGACTGGCGTCGGAGGATGGTGCGCTGGATGGCTGCTGAGAGGACGGTTCGGCAGATGGAGAAGGCGAGGGCGAAGGGGAAGCGGAAGGTGAGGGTGAGGCGGAAGGGGACGGTTCAGCTGATGAAGGTGCCGCTGAAGGTGAAGCCGATGGTGATGCAGAGGGCGAAGGTTCGGCTGAAGATGGTTCGGCGGCAGCAGACGAAGGTGCAGCAGAAGATGGTTCGGGTTCAGCCGATGTGGTGGGTGAAGGTGAGGATGAAGGTTCAGCAGAGGGGGAAGGAGAAGGAGCTTGATGTCAGAATGATTGTTGTTCGATTGCACCAGAGCACGCACAGCACGAGAGGAGGAGGGAGGCGAAGGGGTAGGATAGACGAGAACCGGGTAAGGAAGGGTAGGGAGGAGGAGATGGGAGGGCATCGGCATCACGCAATAGTGAGCGGAGCACAAAGCAAGAGACAAGACAAAATCATCAACTATCCATTCCTGTATAGTTTCTGTTTCTGAGAATGACACTCTTCTCCAACTATACACGAACTTGACCTGGTCGCAGAATACAGAATGGTTCACTTACCTGCTGCAGAGCTTGCCTCGGGGGCAGCAGAAGATACGTCCTGTCTTGGTTTTATATTCCTACGACGTAGTGGTGAGGTGACTTCGGCCATACTGATTGGATGAGTGGTGGGAGTGGTTGATGATGTTACAGCTTTGATTGATTTTGTATGATTATTGATGATTGAACGGTACAAAGATGATGTCGAGTACCAATTGAAGTGGAAATGACGATGAAGATGAAACCGTTCTTTCTTTTCTTTTTCCGGTCGAGAATCGAGAATGATAAGTTAATCCTTTATGACCCAAGGTAAATGACAATTTACTCCAATAAATTCTTATGCTGTGTGTCTGTGTCGATCCTCTGACAGTTGACAGTCACAAAGAACAATAAGAGAGACGAAGGACGCAAAGAGAAAGAATGAGGAGATGGCAGTCTGAGGTGTGTGCCCCTAAAGAGAGATTAGCACCCTATCAGGCTGAATGGAATGCTGTGCTATCTCACTCGCATGATGAGAAAATTCCAATAAAATCAAAATCGACTAAAAACCTGAGCGGAAGATAATGTGCGCTGTCACCACGTGGTTGACTTTGGATTAGTCCGAACATGAAAATAACGTCAAGCGGGTCAGACGGGTACTCGGACCTTGAAATGACGTACTAACATGGTAATAGGCCAAAGTGGCTGTATCTCTCTCCCAGAGTAAGACATGAACATATCATAGATTACTCTATCTACAAATCAGACATACATATAGGATCATCTAATTCACAACCAGTAGACCGAAAAATTGAACGAGAAGAAATAAGTAAGACTGTTTTTGGGTCATTACTATCGAAAATGTCGTTATCGCTTTGTCATTTCGCATATCTTCGTCCCCCGAAACTACAGCTTAAACAAGAAACCCAACTACATCCCATCAGATTATCAGCTTAATTCCTTGTCAACGGAAAGGGGAGAGAAGATAAGAAAACTCAGAGCTTACATCCTCAACAGTCAATTTACCCAATGCTGCATCAGGATCTTTATTAAGCGCAGCTTCGGTCATAGCCAGTTTCTTATGTTGTAATTGTACGATCTGATCTTCAATACTATCTTCGATCACCAATTTGACCACTTTGACAGGTCTCCTTTGACCTAATCTGTGGATACGATCCATCGCTTGATATTCCACTGAAGGGTTCCACTATCAACCACAAAACGATATGTCAGCTTAACACTATTCGACATCGAGAAATATGGCAAGGTGGACCTACCCAACTGTCCATCATGAATACCATACTTGCTTCTGTCAAGTTCAGAGCTACACCTCCAGCTTTCAAGGAGATCAAGAACACTGTGACATGGGTGTTGTTCACTACGATGCAAATCAGTAGCTGGTCTCCTGATGGCACTATCAATGACCATAGTAGTGTAGACTCACTGAAATGCTGGATGGTCGCATCTCGCTGTTGAGGTGTCATACCACCTTCCAATCGACAGATCTACGATACGTGAATCAGTGACGAAGAATGATTTCCATGTCTCCACTCACATTGAACCCGGCTCGTTGCAATCGGAAAGCTATCAGATCCAGGAAAGAGACGAATTGAGAGCTGTGACATCTCAACCCATCAGCTTGTGTCGGCGTAACTCGTAAGCTGAATACTCACAACACAAGTGATTTGATTGTACAATCCTTATTCCTCAATTTCTCTAACTCTTCCACTAGCGCCTCAAGCTTGGATGATGATCGCCAGTTCTACCAAAGCCTAAATCAGCTTCCCATCATGCTTATATCAAACACGACAACATGAGATGTCGGATCGACCATGACCTACCTGTAAATCCAATCTACTTAATATACCTTGCCTAGCTTTCTTGTTATTATCTTCCAGATCCAACGCTTCAGCTTCGAGATCAATCGAGATCTCAATATGACAGACGGGACATTCCGGCTATCAAAGTTACGGTGAATGAGCTGCCGATTCAAACGCCCACACTGTACAACTCACCTTATGTCCTCTGGCCTGCTTGACCTCCAGATACTGTCTTATACATTCTCTGTCGAATACATGATGACATTGTGACATAATCGCATCCTCAGCCTGCATGATAAGGACATAAGTTGTCAGCTTGACTAGGCACGGCTAAGATCTGGGTAGCTTACCGTATCATTGCACAATCTGCAGACCGTCCCCTCAGGCGCATCCTTCACGAGTGCGCCAGTCCTACCTCTCAGTACCAAATCAGGGTGACAAGCCATTTGTCGCACTACCGATGACATATTAGCATGACTGTGTCAATTACAAGAAGATAGCTGACTCACTCCTAGTGATCAAAGAGAAAATATTCGAATAATCTGATCATATTCTCTTGTTAGCTATATGGCTGAATGCAGCGCGTGGAAGCGAGCTCACTATTCAAGACGGTACCTTCACCAACATAAGTTGAGAACTGTCTCTTGGCATTGGTGAACAAAGACATATACAGTTCTTTCTCGGCTGGACTGAAGTAATCTCTTCTGACTACGATCGTTCGAGGAGGTAATCCCAAATCATCTGCTCTTTCGAGCTTAGTTCTTCTAAGCATCATCCTATCCAACAAGATCTTGAGTTTCTTAAAAGCCGTATGACCCGGTCCACCTTCTTCTATACCATATCGAGCGATTGGAGTGAGAATTTCGGTATTCTGATAAGGACCGGTGGTCAGCTGATGAGTTTTATGCTTTAGTTGTAAGCTGATGGCACTCACCCAGAAACAAACGTGATCCATAGGTTTATGGCCACACGAATCACAAGTTCGCTTATCCTTGAATTGCCAATGTAAAGATTTACAATCACATTTCTTACAGAAGTAGTGACTGGGCAAGAGAAATCAGTCAGCTAGTTACAATGCTTTTACACTTATGGTTCTTATGTTATCTTACCTGAAAGGATCGGCTCCTAAAAATCTAACCAAAGAGTATAATTCTCCCACTCTATTCTGTAGAGGTGTACCAGAGAGACACCATTTATAGGTAGCGTGTAACGCGAAAGCAGCTTTGGCAGCATTCGTGCTTCGTTCTTTGATGTTATGAGCTTCGTCAAGAATGACTCTGAGACATCAATGACGGAGATGATAAGCTCTCTGATATTCTTCCGAAGCTGAATGAGATAGCTCACCTGTACCACTCAAATTCGTGCATTGGTGACTTCTCCTTGATGAAATTATTTCCCCTCTTGAATCCTCTCTGTTGTCTTCTGAATGCAGCTTCGAGTGTACCATAAGACGAAAGGACCTGTTATCATAGACATGAGTTGTGATCTTTTCGATTGAAGGGTAGGGACAACTCACCACATCGTACTTCTTCAGTTCATTCGCTTTCATCCTCTGCTGGCCATGCCAAAGACAAACCGTGAATCCTTCCGCATGAGTTTCGATCTCATGTTTCCACTGCATCAACGCTACTACCGGTGCCACTACCAACGAGGGTTTTCTTCGGGGTTCAGAAAGAAGTAAAGCGATAGTTTGGATTCTACCAAGCAATGTGGATGAGCTATGACCCTGATTTCACAGTAGTAACAGGGAACTCACGTTTTACCCATACCCATCTCATCGGCTAACATCCCACCTTTCCACGGTCCTTCTTCCTGCTTCTTCATCCAGTACAAACTTTCTTTCTGGAACGGTAATAGGGTTAATTTCAATGACGGATGAGCTTCCATTGTTACCGGTTTAACAGGTTCGACGTTGGCTTTAAGATCTCCCCATACATCCTCAAGTTCAGGATGGCTCTACACACCATAATGATCCTTAGAATCAGCAATGAACCTCAACAAAGGGGCTTCAGCCGACGAGAACGCTTGGACATACCATACTGAGAGCCACCAGATTCTTCTCACCATTCGTCAATTTCCTACCCAATTTCTGACTCAACTCCTTCTCCTTCTTCTTCCTAGGCGCAGCAGCTTCTTCATATCGTTTTCGTTCCAATCTCGCTTTCTCCCTCATCTTTCTAAGACTCATCATCTTCATTTCATCAGGATCTAATCCTTCACCTTCGGATCCCAGCTCATCAGCCAATTCTTCGATCCATTTCCCATCAGCTAATGACCGTCCTTTCCCTGCAAATCTACCATTTCCACCGGATTTACGAGCTTTCTTACGAGGTTTGACATCTGACGAATCGTCCGATGGAAAATCTAGATCTGACGCATCATCCTCCTCAGAATCGGTGATTTGAGCTTCGTCGGCTGATATATCGGATAAGACAGTTGATAATCCAGAGTCATCATCTGATAAGGGTGTCATGTCGGTCGCGACTTCTGAACGAGGTGTCATATCTCGACCTCGGGTTGAAGGGGTGTTGGTACCGTTGGTACCTTGGAATCGTTCTATAATTTATAAGACAGTCAGCTGCAAACACTTCCTAAACATGAAAATCGGCTTCAACTTACTTTCTGCAGCTTTGGCTACAGCGGCTCTCAAAGCAGCTTGGTTCCCCTTTGTCTTCCTTGTACTTCCAGTAGGTGTACTCGTCCCACTGGTAGAAGCGTTGGATCTAGTTTTGCTTGTCGTTTTGGATCTTTGAGTAGAAGCTTTAATAGCCTGTTTAAGTTGTTTCTCCTCCTCGTCACTATCCATAGCGTATCCAGCATCCTCTTCAAACTCAGTCTCTTCGTCTGTCAAAGGTGGAGTCAACTCTTTCTTGGCTTTACCTTTACTCGCTCTAGGCAATCTACCCCGAGTAGTCTTCGGAGCGTCGAACTCGAGATCTGAGGTTTGAGCTTTGGATACAGATGAGAATTTACCAATGTTGAATGGTGCTTGTTCGGCAGGGTGGACTTTGGCTTTACCCTTTCGTGAGCGCGATGTAGTGGGTTTGAATTCTTCTTGCTTTGGTTCTTCATCTTTCATCTAGTACGGAATATCTCGTCAGCTCAGTGATATCTCATGCCAACGTGGGAGAAGATTAGAGTGCTATACATACTTCGACATCTTCGTTCTCTACTTTGACTAGGTCATTACCATTGGCCTGACCTCTTTTGCCATGAGTAGGCGATTCGAGAGTCATATTATCCGCACTGTCTGTCTTGTCCAAACCCAGCTTGGATCTTCTAGTAGGAAGAGTGACAGATTCCAGTCTATACTTTTTCGATGAGGATGGCGCAGAGGTAGAGGTGAAAGGCGATTCGGGCGATTCTACGCGTCATCCATATTTAGCTCGAATACTTTTCATAGCGAGTGCTTCAAGAAAATTAAGCAGAGACATGAACTCACCTTCTTTGACTCCGTATTCTACGATTCCTTCTTCGCTCCCCTCACTGACCTCAGATCCCAACGCGATAGCGATGGAATCTTCGTCCTCTAAACTAGTCGGAGTTTCAGGTTGGACAGCTGAATTTTTATCTTTTGTTCTGGCGCTGGAAATGATGGAGCTATCTCCATTTGCCACCGATTGATCCGTCTTACCTGGGGTAGAAGAGGTAGTAGAGTGAGCAGGCGTAGGTAAGGAGTGACGAGTCAATCTACGCGGTGGCATGTTGTGTTTGATCGCCTTTGGAATGGATATAGAAGGATAAGAGAGAGGAGAAAAGAAAAAGAAAAAAAAGAGTAGTATAAACCAATGTACGGTGGTAGAAGTGAGGATAACGAGATTAGGATGGATGAGTGGAGTGGAGGTTGAGTAGATTAAAAAGTTTAAAAAGTCGCGTATATCTTATGATGATCGCCGATCCAGTCAACCATGACTCAACCGCCACATTATATAATACGAGCCTCGTATCAAATGGGGAAAGGGGGGATATGTGGCATGGACTGTCATTACATGACTACCGGGTACAGGAGACTATCTGCCAGCGAAAGGATATCACCGAACAGGACAAGGGTTGCGAGATGATGAGCGTTCGAAGCAGAGAGACTGAGTGGTCATCAAGTGGGGTGCAACAAAATATAAGGTATCTGCACGAGCTATAGGTTGACGGACACATATATATATATATGATTGCATGTCAATGAATTTACACCTGATGCTCCTCAGCCTCAGGGACAAGTCCCTTGCCATGCTTTGTCACATACTCTGCTAGATCCTCGACACTAATAATTTTTAATCCCCATTCTCTCGCGAATCTCCAACAGTCATCTCTCCTAGCCATCGATCCGTCTTCTTTCGTGGGGTGGACAAGTTCGCACAAGAGACCGGCAGGAGGGAGGTTGGATAGGTAACATAGATCTGTGTGAATAAAGAAGATGGTCAGCGTGATATACGAATATGAGATAGTGGGAAGGAATTAATGGGAGAAGAGGATTTTGATTAGATATAGTGGAACATCAGGTATTTTCACTATGAGATCAGAGCTGTATCTTAACCACGAAGTTCAATGTGGTGGTATATATCCGTGAGGCATATACCATCCGAAGTTATTGTACTGTCGATGATACAGCCAAAGGGAACGACAAGGAAAAGCAGGAACTCTCAAGGGATCAATCAAAGAAACATCTCACTCACCAACAGCGCATTCAGTATGTCCTCTCCTCTTCCTCGTACCTCCCGGAGCATACCTCAGCGTAACCATATGACCAGGCCTAGTCAAGTCGTTTTCCTGACTATCCGGCGAAGCTAACAATCTGGCGGTATACGCACGATCGTGTGCTGATATACCAGTCGATACAGGATGTTTGGACGAGTTGGCATCAACAGTCAGATGATAGGCTGTTCCCTTTGGGTCTTCTGATTTACCGGATGTGGGAAGGAGAGGTGGGAGCGAAAAGGCTGAGAGACGAGAAGGTGGGAGGGAAAGACAGATGAACCCGCTATTCCAATCGAGCCAATACACGAATTAGCTCTATAATATTACGACTCATACACTACTTCATCCCCACAATCATCCCACATCTCCTGAGTCTGTGATGATGGACAGTAAAAGGGGACGGGATGTTGATAACAAGGCTCACCTAGTCCACTTGATCATCCAAGCCATACCTTCTGTCGTAATCTTACTAGCCGCACATACAAGATCACCTTCGTTCTCCCTCGACTCATCATCCATCACTACCACGAACCCTCCCTGAGATATCGTCTCTATCGCATCAGGTATCGAATCGAACTTGAAGGGTGTAGGTGGTGTGGTAGGAGGGGATGATATAGCTGTTGGACGGGACATCTCGAAGGTGGAGATAAAGAGGGATATATACCTTGCTGGAAGAGGGACCGATGATGGGATGTTTGTTATCGATCAGTAGATACAGAATAGTCTTCCTGGGGATGAAACAGCTGACTATATATAATCTCTCTGTGGTATATGTATATTACTATGTCAAGATGTTTTGTGATCTTTGTCAGTGATATCCTACGAATTCAACTTTTTTTCCGAAACGTTGATAATCAAATGGCGTGAGTCGCACTTGTTATGCTTTTCAACTTCCGACGGATAAATCCGCCTATCCCCTTAAAACGGATCTCACACTGTGCAATGGACAGCTAGTGCTTTACAAGCTACACGAGGATGGTATATATAATTTGGATCACCATGTACGGCTCATGGTCCAGCAGGCTGACATGTGTGTTGGTATCTGTCCACTAGATGATCAAATAAATAAAGAGGAAAATAAATTCTGATGTACTTTAAGCTGATGAGCGGACATATACCCCCATGCCCTTCGGCTATAGGCCAGTCTGATGCGGGTGGTGGCAAAGGTGATGGTGATGGGTCAGTAGTGCCTTGCCGAACTCGTGTCGTAATCTATTTCTGTTTCTCCTCGGCCATCTACGTCTACCATCACAATCAATGGAAACGGCCGATCCAAGATCATCGATGACGATGAAATGCATGTTGATGACAGAATATATCATATATAACATAACTCATCATCTTGTTGTCATCCTGTCATCCTTTGTAAAATACCTCAACCACGGCCATACAGATCGGATTCCGAGTGATAGTTCCTTATCAATCATCATCAAAAGTATATATACGTTCCGACCTCAATCGATTCATCCCATTTGAATCGCCATCTCTAACTCAACATCATATCATCCCTTCCAATCTCACTGAGACCTTCCGGTCCTCTTCGACGTCTAATCAGAATCACAACCAAAATGACTACAACACCTCAACCGATCCACGCATCTCCCTCTACCTCCATTCCTGAAAGGCCACTATCAGCTCCTCCCCTTCCTCGAGCGAGGGATATCCCAACAGATTTCAAATCTTCCTTATCGGCTTGGTGGTCCACCTCTTCATACAAGGAAGCTCGTCTAGCTGAAGAAAGGTTACTCAGGCGTATGGCCGCTTTCGAACCTTCATCTGTACCCGCTCAACAAATATCGAAAGGATGGTTTGGATCTAGCCCTTCGAATAAACAAACCACAAACAACGATTTACCAGAGACTGAAATTGGACAAATCAAAGAACCTTTACCCATATCTTCCACTGGTTTAGTAGCGACTCTCCGAAATGTGTTCATACCTACTCCAAATCCTACTTTGGCACCTCAACATCCCGCTGACCCAAGAGACATCACACCGGGAAGTGCAACTTCTTCTTCAACGGATTTGTCCGGTGCAAGTGCAAGTGCAAGTACGAAAGAGAAGAAGAAGCATCATCACAAATGTAACAAGGGAGAAGAACAAGGGAAGATGGTTGATTTCATAAATACTTTGGAAATTACAAAACCTCAAGATAAAGATAATAAAGAGGCGGTAGTGGTTTTACATGGTTATGCAGCTGCTTTAGGGTGAGTCAATTGTCTTCCAACCTAATGAATTCGAGTGGATGGTGTTGGAATTCAAACATCGATTGCTTGAATCTGGTTTCGATGGTAGATTGAGGGTGATATGCTGACTCTGGCTCATATCGTTTGATTAGCTTCTTCTTCCGTAATTGGGAATCCATCTCTCTCTCCTCATCATCAACAGGTCGACGTACCTTCTTCCTAGATTGGTTAGGTATGGGCTTATCCTCCAGACCTTCTCCCTCTCTACTCAACTCACCATCCAACACACCAATTCCATCACGTGTATCAAGGGCAGAACATTTTTTCGTCTCTTCCCTCGAATCATGGCGGGAGTCAGTAGGAGTGGAAAAAATGATTTTGGTCGGTCATTCCCTAGGCGGTTATCTCGCATCAGCATATTCAGTTAGATATCCAGAAAGAGTCAAGGGTCTGATCCTTTTGTCGCCGGCTGGTATACCCCATGGACCTGAATATGTCAGATATCCCCTAACCTCCGAACTTACCTCGAGAGATAATGTACAAACGCAGACGAGAAGTCCACCTGAAACTCCTCAGGAATTGGACGACGCGACTGATGCGGCTGAGGCGGAGTTGAACAGTGGTCCGCAAGGAGAGGCGAAGGAATGGGCGAAAAGGAGAGAAGAGAGTTTCGTAAGGAGGAATATGATGAAATGTGAGTCAACTCAAATCTCATATACAATGCTGGTCATCTTTTATTGACCTCGAATTGTTGGAGTAGTCTTCACATGGGGATGGGAACGCGGTATGTCCCCATTCAGTATCCTCCGAAGTGTTGGTCCCTTCGGTCCATTATGGGTCGGTAAATATTCGAGTCGACGATTTGCCGCTCAGTCAGAAGACGACGTGAGGGATCTTCATTCTTATATATATGGTACGAGTATCATGAAAGGTAGTGGAGAATATTGTATCTGTAAGTAATTACTCGATCAGAGACAAGAAGTAATATTCAGGCATTGAACATTTCACTGACGGCTGACTTTCTAGCTCATATCCTTGCTCCCGGTGCATATGCGAGAATACCTATCATCGATCGAATAAATAGATTGAAAGTACCTGTTACATTCATGTATGGTGATAATGATTGTAAGTTACTCCTCTGCACATACAAGTCGCTGGTTTGGACTCGAGCTGATCTCGTTACTAACTAATAGGGATGGACGTGAAAGGTGGTGAAGATTCAGTGAAATTACTCGAAGAATCAGGAAACACTCAATCGTCATGTCACGTTATTCCTAAAGCAGGACATCATTTGTATTTGGATAATCCTGATTATACCAATAAATTGATCGATAAAGCTATTAAAGCGATTCCCAAGGAACTGTCATAGAGTGCATTGTCGACCACAGACGGAATGGACTGGAGAGATCGTTAGATTATAGATGCTTTTGTATCGACTGAGACACATATACCCTATATTACCCTATAGAAGATAGCGGATTTCATCATGTCATTGATTCATTATAACGATATAATATATACAGATTGGAAGGGGGTTTAGTTTCGTACTCTCGTGATTGATGTGTAAATGTATAATAACTAGTATAGATGAGATTTTGTATGCAAGGTATAACAACAATGATGTGATAACAGCGAGAAGATGGAAAGAGGTGGACGGGAATTATGGAAGGGAGTCTTAGTATAATCATTTCGCTAATAATACCTGTAGAAGTGTTGATACACGATCAGCAAGTGAGGTATATCATATTGATTCAAGTGAAGAGGAAGAAGAAGAAGCAGATGATTATGACTTACTCAATTTCGAGCTGTTATAATCATAGAGAGAACCGAAGCGAAACGAATCACACCAGTCAGTCCAGTGAAAGGCCTTACTGGTGAAATAAAAAGAAGGGGAACTTACGAATTGTAAAGCAACATATCGTGGAGAAAGTACGTTCAACCCCTGTGGGTTGAACAGCGTTTTATTGGATTCTTGGATGAACCGTTCAGCTCTTTGTAACTCCTAAAAAGAAGATAATGAAAGATTAGCCAACATGCTGAGTGTTGAATTGACCGTATTGCCTGATATGAGATCGGCTACTTGTAGATAATTGGACTGTCACTTGATATCTTCTCACCTTTTCAAAATGACTTGCCCTCCATATCAAACTCGTCCAAAGTGTTCCCACAGCAATCAGATTATCCCATATGGTCGCTCTGACAGAATACGCCGAATACAGGATCTCGTTGAGGGTAGTGATAAACTCAGATATTTGGTGCGGCTGGATCTGCAAGTGAGCCATCAAGATCACAACAGAATTCAAAACATTCAGCTCATATACTTTGTTCAATTGGTTTGAGATGTTACATATGCTTTTAAGAGGTGAATGGCGACATACCCTTCCTACCAATTCCATTGGATAGACTGTATCGAACCTGTATGTTTGTGGATAGTCAGCGATACCACCGTGATGTATTTAATCCTCGGAAGCGTCTGTGATTATTGAAGTGGACATTATGCGACTACAACTCACTGACATACTTCCCCACCACTCCAATCCCTTTCTATCCTTACGATCTCCTTCGGTAAATGTTTGCCTATCGTCCCTGTTATGGGTTGGTGGAAATACGAGTGGGGAGGGAGAGCCTGAAGGGCATAGTACGATCTCGGCTTGCTATGATTTTTGACATAATGGTGTTGAGGATGATGACATATAAGCATATAAGGTATTGTTGAAGTGGTTGTAGATAGCCATGATACATCGTATCATTCGTGATGGTAGTAATGCAATTCGATCATCATATCAGCTTCCAAGACGCTCATTAGTCGTGAATGTGCAAACATACCCATCCCCCCCTCTCCAACCTTTTAAATCCCTCTCAACCTTCTCTTCCCATTCCTTCAATTTCGACCTCTCAAACTCTTCTTCCCAATCTTGGTACTTCCCTTTCGATATATCCCCGTTATCTCTGTCTCCAGGTTGTCGAATCACGCTGAAACTACCACTGTTACTGGTAATTACTTCATTGAGATTTTGTCTGACGAATGGAGTGGTCTCTGTATGTGATCCTGGAGTGTAAGGTGTTTGTGTTTGTGTCTGTGGGGAAGTGGTGGATAATGGATGAGGAGGGGTGAAGGGGATTGCACTCGCACTCGCACTGGCAGTCGAGGTAGGGGTCATCCTATACTATTTTTTACCTAGATAGTCAAGTGGTTGGACTTGAGTCCTCGACTGTGTCTTCGATGATCTGTACGGTCTACGCTGATCTGGTCATTGTGATCCTTGGTGTTGTATCTATGACAAACGTATATACGAGTAAGGTATGTAAAAGTGTAAGGTAAAGTCCGAATGACGCTTGGACCTCCATCCATCTCAATTGAATTGGATTGACAACTACGATTTTGTTTACGCTTTCACCCGTCGGAAGAGTTACAACCGACCGACGATCACCTCATCTGAGGTCTCATTCCCAGTGGCAACTCTTCTCACCGCTCAAAAGACCTCTACTCATGAATGCAGTAATGCGAGTTGGATCAAGTGCATATAAATGCATTATAATCACTCCAGGCTATATTTAATTTGGTATAAACACAATCCGAGTATATATCTAGAACATCCGTCCGAATTTATTTATAATTATAACAACTTTTCGATCTCCTCTTTCAATTTCTCAGGTTTAGTGGATGATCCATACCTTCCTACTACTTTACCTTCCTTATCAACGAGGAATTTGGTAAAGTTCCTACAGCGAGCATCACGTCTCATTAGCTAACCGAGACAGAACAATGAAAGGCAGGGTTACACATACCATTTGATAGAAGTTGTTCCTGCTATACCACCTACACCTTCACCTTTCTGGGATTTCAACCAAGCAAATACTTCGTTCATGTTTTTACCGTTCACTTCGGATTTCTTCATCAAAGGGAAGGTTACACCGTGGTTGAGCTGTACAAGCAGGAGCACAAGCAGATCAGCACATGCATATCAGGAGGGAGAAGAAAATGAGGCGAGGCCAGTCGAGGTTAGGAATGACTCACAGTACAGAATGAAGATATATCATCATCGGTACCAGGTTCTTGACTCCCGAACTCGTTGGAAGGGAAACCCAGTACTTCTAAGCCTTTATCATGGTATGATTTGTACAATTCTTCGAGGCCGGTGTACTGTTCAAATACAGGTTGAGAGTCAGTCATAACTGATCATTGGTCGATCGTAAATTAGAAAGAGGGATAAGATGCTCACTTGATAGGTGAATCCACTGAATTCATTCACCAATCCATCATCAGTCCCTTATCTTTCCCAATGATGAACAAACAACGGATGACTCACCATTTAGATGCTGTATTCACTATCAATACAACCTTTCCTTTCAGAGTTGCCTACACCGTCAGATCACCTCGTCAGCACCTTACCGATAAGTAGAGCAGAGCGATGATATATACTCACAAAGTCCAATTCACCTTTACTCCCAGGTAAAGTAGCTTTCAACTCGTAGAAACTCTTCTTGGCAATTTCGGAAGGTATCGATTCGTATCCTAATTTGGCGAATAAACTCATGATGT
This sequence comes from Kwoniella europaea PYCC6329, assembly GCF_036810445.1. NCBI lineage: Eukaryota > Fungi > Basidiomycota > Tremellomycetes > Tremellales > Cryptococcaceae > Kwoniella > Kwoniella europaea. The sequence goes on from NC_089487.1 coordinate 5,641,052, forward strand.
AGATGATGGGTTAAGAACGATATTATATTGGTACGTTATGGATAAACAAGTAGGATGATCGAGTTAGATTGGATGGTTTGTGATTCATGTAAAATATAAAACAAGGCAAGACAAAGGGAAGATGAACAAATTCAGCTTGACCATATATATGTTATCGAAACAAAACGATTGTATCGTCTCATTCACCGTTCCGTCCGGTCCACTAACCACCGAACGATCCACGGGCATCGTAGGTGGTTAGACACCGAATAAATAGTTCGAGAACAACTGAGTCCTTGCATCTCCATATGCATAATGCGATGGTGTAAATAATGATCATTCGCCGTAAGTGCCTTAAGCCTGAAAAGGTGAAATACAGTCGCATTTCATAACGATTTAAACCGAACGACTTCGAAAGACCTTCGGGGAATGGCAAAGCTGAAAAAGAGAGAGAGAGAGAGATCCGGGATTTGCGGAAAAATTCGAAATGCGAGCAAGTGATGACATAAGACTCGAATCACTCGTGGCGGCCGGTTTCAAGTCTTATCTCAATATGACTGTTGGTCAGTCCACACCAGAATTGCTGATGACATCTATCATACATAAAAGCAAGCATCTATCAACGGTACAAAGAATCAAGACGATCAAAGATACGGCTGTATACCATACCCGATGAAAAATGATGGATCTAAGGCCTATCTCATACCAAAAAAAAAAGATCTTTGAACCTGATCCACGACATCACACCTAGTCAAAGGTGATCTTGGTAGCAGCAGGAGCATCACTAGTATCCTTATAGAAAGCACCATATGATCCGTGCTCTATTTCCCCAGAAAAGTAACCAATTGTCAGCAATGGACCACTTGTATTGTACTGTGAATAAAGACTTGACGACTCACCCTTTTTCTTGATGGTTGTAGGGAATCTATCCATCTCCTTTGGAACATCCGCTCCAGCATCTCTCAGAACTCTCATGAATTCACCTGCCAAGGATTTCTCATGGTTCTCCCCAGTGAAGAAAGTTACGGCTTTACCTGTCTTGCCTGCTCGTCCAGTTCGACCGCATCGGTGTACAAAATCCTCTGCGTTATCAGAGTTGTATCAGCTATGTCCAACGATATGACGACAAACCATTATACAAGGATAGTCTGTCTGAACAGGGTAGTCCTGGTATTTAGGTTGAGGTAAAAGTGATGTGTCGAACAGACAAAAGACCAACTCACCGGTGGTCAAAGGGAACGTCACATTGATGACCAACCCCACATCAGGAATATCCAATCCTCTCGCAGCTACATCCGTAGCAACAAGAACATTCTGTTTACCAGTCTTGAACAAGTCCAAAGCCTTGAATCGAGCGTCCTGAGTCATATCACCATGTAACGCGCCGACGTTGTAGTTGGCTTTTCGGATGGTGTATTCAAGACGTTGAGCTTCTTTCTTGTATAAGGCGAATACTAATATACGGGTTGGGGATGTGGGAGTATTGGGGTGAGCTTTCAAGTGGTTTCGCAGGTGGTACAGTAATCGTCCGCTAGATGATTTACATGTATTAGATTGGTTCATTTCAAAGGGATAGGAGCACAAGTAAGGGAAGTGGCAGACTCACTCTTTGTCCCTTGAGTTGTCCAAGACTTCTACGACTTGCTCGATCCTCTTGTTAGCTGAAAGCTCGTCTGATCCGACGGTTATCCGAATAGGATCGTTGAGGAAGGAAGAAGCGAGTCTTCGGACTGATTCAGGCCAGGTGGCAGAGACTGTGTATGAGAAGATGACAGGTTAGCATGCTGTTACGATTACATGGACTGGATAGAGCAGAAAAGGTGTACTACGTCGCGATGCCATAGGTAACATGCCCGGTCCAATGGATTGATGGGCAAGATGATAGATAGTGGTGTTTACTCACACATGACAGTTTGTCTACCTTTGGTACGATCAGGCGTATGAGCTATAATTCTTCTGATATCATTCTCGAAACCTTGGTCTAACATTCTATCCGCTTCGTCTAACACAAGGTATGATACGCTGCGTCATAGACAGAGGGTCAACGACGGTCGTATTCGGTATAATAATAGAGGATACGTAGGACGATATGAAATATAGATGTCCTGTTTATAAATCACATTCTTCCATTTTCGTTCTAGTATGCTTTTTGGTATATTGTCCATATGTCACAAGGAACCAAAAAGAGAAACAACCTTTGAAACTCTTCACTCACCTACTCAAATCCAAATCACCCGCATCAGCCAAATCCAAAGTTCTTCCGGGAGTCCCCACGACGATCCTTGTCTCTCCCTTTTTCAACTCATTTATCTGCTCGTATTTACCTACACCACCAAACAAACAGACCGAATTGATCCCTACGGATTTACCAAAAGCCGATATCGTATCGTGCGACTGTTGGGCGAGTTCTCGCGTAGGTGCCAAAACCAACATGGCAATTTGACCTTTACCTTTCTTCCCCACGGGTGGAAGCGACGCTACGTGGTTGAGACCTGGTACACCGAATGATAGAGTTTTACCGGATCCTGTTTCTGCTATACCCACTACATCCCTCTTGGCTAATAGTGCTGGCCAACTGCATGCTTGAATTGGGGTAGGTTTAGAGAATGATTTGAGGAATGGTTGAAGTGCGGGATTGATAGGTAGCGAAGGTATAGATAAGATTGGAGGATAGACTGAAGGAGTTAAAGTGATGTTTTGGGAGGTGAGGTAGGTGTTGTGTTCGGCGGTGAATTCAGTTGAAATACTTGGCACAGAAGATGATGGACCGGTAGTGCTGGTGGTAGTGGCGGCTTGAGCTTTTACGAGCTTCTTTTGCTGTTTCTTACTCAACACCGGAGTAGACTCCTCTGTAGAAGGGATGGAAGATTCAGCGGGAGTAGCTGATTCTTCAGTCTCTTCGGTCTTCGACTTCTTCGTCTTCTTCTTTGGTGGTTCATCTGCGCCGCCTACAGTCTCGGAAGGTTGAGCATCCCCATCGGCTCCAATAGATTTACTCTTCTTCTTCTTATCCTTCTTCTCTTTCTTCTCTTTTACTGTTTCTTCCACTGCATCTTCACTACTCTTCCTCTTCTTCTCTTTCTTCTCTTTCTCGGCAGGAGTTGATTCACCAGAAGTACCAGCGGCGGCTGCTGCTTTGGCAGCTTTCCTAGCTCGCTTCTCCTCTTTCAATCGTTTCTTCTCTTCCTTGCTTATCGCTGGGGCGGCTTCTTCGATTGACATGTTGAATATTTGATTTTCTACTATGGGTCTGTCTGATGTATTATCCCAATATATGCATATGGACGATCGCAATCGATAATTTTTGATTTTGTAAATAAATCTTTCACCGGAAGCTCGTAGATCTGAAATTTCAACCTTAAAGGGGTGGTACACATATGTTTCTCTATTTCCGACGGATCAAAGTCAGCCACGGGTCATCCTGTCAGGATGCTCTCGTGCTCTATGTATAACCATTACCAGATGCTATTTGATCAAGCGGTAACAATGAAATGGTCATTCATATACAGGTGAATGTAAGAGGGAAAGATGATAGATAATACAATATACGACATAAAAACGCAATCTCCTTTAAACGTCGATAACAACTCGGGCTTCTCCTCATTCTCTCAATTCCAAACAGATCAAAACAATCTAGTGATTGAGTAAATACCTTTACTTGCTATTCACTTTCACTTGAGACGGCGGGCAAAATCACTCTTAGCATCTTCATCCATCAATGTCCATCTTCCCATTAGCAACACCATTAACACCTCCTTCCTCTTCTAGTGCTTCCTCTTCTTCCTTCTGTAACAGCTCCCTAGCCTTTTTCATAGCGAAAGCAGCCTCTTTTGAATAATGGTTATTTCTTTTTTGAGCGAATTCCTTATGTTTCGCTTTCTGCTCTTCATCCATCTCATCTTCGCTATCGCTAAATACCTCACCAGAGTTGGCAGCGGTATTAGCGGCTGTCGCTCCCAATGCCTCCGGTCCGGGGATATTGGGTTTACCACCTGAATGGGAAGAATGGGATGATCTGGAAGAGCCAGATGAACCGGGTCGAACGGGTCTGTCGCGAGTAGGTAAGGAGAACGAAGCTGATCGAGAGGAACTGCTTGAAACGGAAGGTCGTCTGGGTACTTCGTCTTGAGGTTGTTGAGCTTGGGAGTTGAAGAGGGTGTTTTCGGTGGTTGAGTTGGGTGTGCCTGGGAAACTGATCGAGTTCATACAGGTCAGCCACTAGTACCAATGCATAAACGGGAAGGAAGTCTTACCTTCCCCGTCCTGGATCCAGAGGTGTATTAGGTGATTTAGGAGCTTGATCATGCTCGAGGTCGAAGTTTGGGATGTCATTGTCTATCAACGTGACATATGTAAGTAAGGTAAAATTCCAGATGAGTGACAGTCGGGTCATAAGAAGATGGATGACCCACCCAATACTCGATCGTTCTCAGCATCGTATCGTACATAGGGTGTTTTGGGTTCGGTGATTTTCCTAAAAACATAGTAGTACATGTTAGTAACATATATCATATAGATAATATAGCATCACTCACATCAACGAATCCTTCTGTATCTCGGTCAATGCGATGTTTGCTTCGTCCCATTGCAGGCTATAGAGTATAAGTTATAGTTAGTATAGATGTTTTATATATATGTTTCATATAAACAGTAGTATTCTCCTATCCCACCCCTAACTGCCGTAGCAAGAGTGAAAACTCACTGGTTATCCACTAACATGCCCTCCTCCCCCATCCCACTCCCCCTTCTGAGGGGATTCTTTAGAATCCCCCTAGAAGGTGGTGGCCTATCCGCACTAGATACCAAAGGTGGTGACTCTAACAAATCATCTGTCGCCGGTGCCGGTGGTCCCTCTGTATGTGGGATATCAATATGATCAGGGTGCGGGTGAGTGGATGCGTAGGTGTGTTTGGGTGGTTCGGGTGGGATCATCGTGTCTGTTCAAGTTGCTGTTGTTGCTGAAAATACAAGCTGCGAATTCCAAGGATGTAAATGATGTATATGTATATATAGATAACCAAAAGAGATATCAGATGTAATTATGTTTAATGAGAAGTAGACGTTTTCCTCGCCCTAACTAGTCAGTCACTAGACACACTTGAATGACTGACTACCTTGTTGCTCCGGATGCGAACTATGTGAATTCCCAAACAGTACTCAACAGAGCACTTGACACGAGGTGAGGGGTTACTACATCATCACCATGCATCATCGTCGGTTACTTGTCACATGTTTACGTTATCATCCGGGCTATAGGATAAAATGCAATAAATGGATATACTGGAATATTCCACAGTGTGACCGTTGATACACGTGTCTTGATAGATATCTTATATCTTCCACGTCGGCATCTGTCACTGTCACTGCCACTGCCATTGACGCGATCCCGTAGTCACAACCAACTTATTCCATCCCATTCCTCGCTTTCTCGACTGTCTCAACCTCACCATCTTTCCATTCTCCAAGTCTACCTTAGTCACATACTCCCAAATACGATGCGAGCCCAAAACGTTGTCAGCGCAGCTGGTACTTCAGCTTTGATGTTGGCTGCTTCAGCCGCTGCCGAACAAGCTGTATTCCATGTGAGTGGTTGCTCTGTCCGTCAATCAAGCCGACGATGTCGATTGTGATGGAATGTGCGGAGTGGTAGGAGCTCTGTAGTGCAGCTATTCTATGTCTTATCCATAGCTCGGATGTGTAATCAAGAAATAGCGGGATTTGTCACTAACATCGATACATTTATATAGCCTACCTCCCTCACCGCCCCTTTCATCGAACAGTTCAACGAGAACATTGCCGATTCACGATGGACTATATCCCGAGCCACCAAGCAGACTCCGGTAGGCGACGAGATCTTCTCTTATGTAGGTCAGTGGGAAGTTGAAGAACCAGAGGTGTATCCTGGTATTCAAGGTGATCGAGGTCTTGTATTGAGTGAGTTCAGGCTTCGCCGTGTTGACAGCATCACCTGCACTTGTGGTTGGCAGTACGGTCACAATGCTGACATTGGTATCAAATGCTCGTAGAAACCAAGGCCGCTCACCATGCCATTTCGACTCTTTTCCCTGAACCTATCGACCCAAAGGGTAAACCCCTAGTAGTTCAATACGAAGTCAAACTTCAAAAGGGACTTGAATGCGGTGGTGCTTACATCAAACTCTTGACCGAAGGTGAAGGAGGTGAAGGTTTCAGAGCTGGTGAAGATTACACAGACAAGGTCAGCAATCCTGCTCCGATTACGTTTCTGCCAATATCTGATGCTAATTTATCCGTATTGCGTGTTGCAAGACCCCGTTCACAATCATGTTCGGTCCCGACAAGTGTGGTTCCACCAACAAAGTCCACTTCATCTTCAGACACCGAAACCCAATTACCGGTGAATGGGAAGAGAAACACCTCAAGAACCCTCCTGCTCCCAAGATCACCAAGACCACGGCTCTATACACTTTGATCGTCAAGTACGTATCGCCCATATCAACCTTAACAATGGCAAAGTACTGATGATGTTCGGGTAGCCCCGATCAAACCTTCGAAATCCTCATCAACGACGAATCAGTCAAGACCGGTAGTCTTCTTGAAGACTTCACTCCTGCCGTCAACCCACCTAAGGAAATTGGTACGTTAGCTGTCTCGGACTCCCATAACCCAAGCTGACCTTTCCCTTTCTTAGACGACCCTGAGGACTTCAAGCCTGAATCGTGGGTTGACGAAGCTGAGATCGATGATCTCGAGGCCACCAAGGTCAGTCAGCTGATTTTACATTCTTCTATGGGCAACGTAGCTGACGTTGTTTCATAGCCTGCCGATTGGGACGAAGACGCTCCTCTCATGGTGACTGACGCTGACGCCACCAAACCCGATGACTGGCTGGAGGACGAGCCTGAATACATCCCCGATCCAGAAGCCGAGAAGCCTGAAGAATGGGATGTGAGTCCAGCTAGACAATCGTGGAAGGACAGGCATGGAGCTGACCGACTGTTCATACAGGACGAAGAAGATGGAGACTGGGTCCCTCCTATGGTTCCTAACCCCAAATGTGAAGAGGCTGCTGGATGTGGTCCATGGATTCAACCCAAGATCAAAAACCCTAACTACAAGGTGAGCTACGACGTTGACGCTGATTCAATATGCAGCTAACATGACTCACCACAGGGCAAATGGACCGTTCCCAAGATCCCCAACCCAGCTTACAAAGGTCCATGGGCAGCTGCCAAGATCCCTAACCCCGCTTTCTTCGAAGACTTGCACCCCTCTGACTTCACCAAAATTGCTGGTATCGGTATTGAGCTTTGGACCATGACCGAGGATATTCTCTGTAAGCTACCTGTTGACTTGACTGGAGCGCATGGTCGGCTTACACTTTAATGAACCATATAGTCGACAACATCTTCATCGGACACGATGCTTCTCAAGCTAAGAAATTCGCCGACGAGACTTTCCACGTCAAGAAGCCTATTGAGAAAGAAGCTGAGGGATCTTTGGAAGATGAGGATCTCGACCACCCTAACACTTTGGTTGACAAGATCCGATTGAAGGTTTACGAATTCATCCGTGAGCTGTCATGATGTTTAAGGTTGTCAATAATTCCAACTAACAGTGATTTGAATGTAGACCTCGCTAGCATCGATGCCGCCTCTGCCGTCAAACAAATGCCAGAAGTTGCCGCCGGTCTCGCTCTCACCGCTTTCACCACTCTCGGTATGCTCCTTGCTCTATTCGGTTTGATCGGTTCTGCTCCTACCAAGGTGAAACAAACTACCACTGTCAAGAAGACACCATCTACCAAAGCTGTCGCACCCGTTGCTCCCGCCGGAGAAGAAGAGAAGAAAGCTTTGGACGATGCCGGTGTACCCGTCCCCAATCCCGAGGTCACCAATCCCGAAGTACGAAAGAGAACTACCCGATCTACCAAGGATTAATTGGTTGTTGTTTGGTTGAGAATGACGAGAATACATGTGTTGGTGATATGAGAGGTATTGCTGTCAGGATGAAGATTGAGGTGGAGAAGGACGAAGAAGACACAAAACAATTATATACCCCAAAATGACGGATCGTTCTTAATACGTACATAGTTATGTAGTTTGGATGACGATGTACTCTGAATTGCATGATCCGGCCGTACTGGAAGGAGAATCCTGACTAATGCAATAATGAGATATGTCATCGATCTTTCCATATGAAGACATATATAAGGAAGACCGATGTAATTTACTAACCTATTATGAACGGATCGAAGACTATTGTGCGTTATCGAAGGGTATGATACAGTACTTGACTATACACGTAACTTCACTGAGGGCGGGTTAACACGAGAATGATCTCAGTATTAGCCGTCTTCGGCAAGCCCTCGGTCATTTTGGTGTTGATATACGCAGCAGAGCAAGAAGACATCGAGGTAAGAGGACTTGACGAAACGAAGCCTGAAAGGTATGAATGATTTCGATGTCCTTTGTTAGGTGTTAGGACGCACTGTGGCAAGGCGTAGCTGATGGCGAATCAGTCGGAGAGAAGACTTGTCCTTCTTCTCTCTTTCTTTATTCGAAGTTTTCCTGTGACTGGTTGACCGTGAATTGAAGTTGGATGTATTTGCCACTTCTCTCCTTACGCTTACGCTTGACTTTGATAAGTGAATGTCTCTTACTGATGGCCCAACATCGAATCCGCCGTAGTAGACCCAAGGATTATACAATACAAGTACACAGTCCTAACTTTTTGAGACCCAGTCAATTTCCGTGTCGCCGCTTAACTCCAAAACAAAACGAAATCATCAATCGAGCTCTCATCACAGTATACAAGATAACTGTAGTACAACATGGCAACCAACCCCAAAGATTGGAATTATACCCCTAGTCTTCCAAGAAAAGATTCATTTAACCCAAGTCGTATATATATCATGTCTAATAATCCAGACGATATCGCCACACCCACTCTTGAACCCGACACTATATCTTCAATACCTTCACCTTCCCCTCTTCCCCTTAGCGATAGCGTATACCCTCCTCCATCGGGTGGGTGTGATTATACGACATGTCTGAATACCTCCGCCACTACTTCCAGTAGGAACATGAATATGGAAGATCAACATTACGCTCTGACATTATCAAATCGAATTTCAGAAGAGAGAACTAGAATAGCAGAAGAGAGATTGTTCGATACTCAATATCAACTTGAATTGGCATTCAAAACTGTCACTTTGGTTCATACTACCAAGTCGAAATTGTTGGATAAGGTTTCTTATCAAATGGCTCAACAGGACTTTGAAGGATGTATGAAAGTGGATCACCAATTGTCACATTATCCTCCCAGCGTACGTGAGAGAATGGTGAGATCCTTGAGCGAAGGGTTTTTTCAAAAGCTTGTAGAGGGTTTGGTGGAGAGCAAAGTGAAGGAGGTATGGGAACGATCTATAAGATCCTGTTCAAATCCTGAAAAAACATTGCAAAATCTAATTGAGAAGAGTGAACTAAGAGTAAGAGGGAGTTATGAACCGGATTCGACCAAACGTACTTTATTGCATGGTACGGAATTGACTAAAGAGTATTTGACGGCTAAGAAGTATTCGTTAATCATACCAAATGAAGAGACGGAAATGGGAATGCCCACGCTAGGTAGGAATACATATGACTTAAGGGTCTACTTCAAGAATTCTTTGGGAGCTCCGAAATTACCTGAGAGGAAGAGACCATTATGGCCTGATGAATATACTTCGTGTTGACCTTTGGGAAGAAAAAGGAAAGTGAAGTTGAACGGCCGGCATAATGTACTGTAGTATATTCGTGGAACGTTGTATTGTCATAAAATGCATGATAGTCTATATTGTACCCAATACGACAATATACTGCAATCTAATCGCGAATCGGACGTTGACAGTCATCCATCTGACATAATGACTAACTTTGTTTCGTGCACTTGGAGGTGTATATGGAGTGTGTGCCTCTAGGAGCAGTGTGATAGAATGGCCAATCTTTAGGCCAAAAACATCCTTTGATTTGATTTACCGATGTGTAGGTGTTACTGAATGCATGCATGCATCATCATACAATTCGAAGATCACTCCTTGCCATACGAGTCAACTAGCCTTCCCAGGAGCGGTTCTGCGTGTGACCTCAATCAATAAAAGGATCTTCCGCAGTTTTGTATACATGATATGATGGCAGTTGCCACAGTTGCCACAGTCGTCCCAGTCCAGTCAGGCAACACATTGTAACACTGTCGTTTAATGTATAATCCGCCACTTCCCAATTGAACAAGCTCAACAGGTTCTTGTTAGTCGATATAGCAAGGCACTCCTTCCTAAGATCCTGGAGGACGTCTGGTCAGCTTGTAGACAAGCTACAAGTGCCAGTGAGGACCACTCACAAGGCATGGAAGCGATCCCCAAAAGATCGGATGTGACTTGCGTCGATCTTGAGAGGGTAGGTACAATTTATCGTATGGTGGGTCACCATCAGGATGTCGACCTGGTTCCAATCTGGCAAACATCACGGAGAGGAAAAGCTCGTTCGCGACAATTTCTTTGGTAAGTAGGAGATAGAAGAGATGATGGAGACGGTCTCCAGAGGTTTATTTACTTGGGGCTATCGATACGCAAAGACCATTTGGACACGTATACACCGCAAAGTCTCTGACATACAATTAACAGCTTGACATTTGTGATGCAATGGAGAGTAATCCTACGGATGGCTTCGAATTTCTCACTGAAATGCTATATAGCCACATGATATACTTGTTACCCAGCAGGTGAAAATCGAGTGACAGGAAGTGGCTCTTGCTCCACGACTGTCTTTCTGTAGAAACATGAATCCACAGTCGGAAATGATATCATGATAATTGAGTTCTTCCCTTGTACAATATTACTTGTAGCACCCTTTCATAAGCTTACAAATCGACAGATGTCGGTATTGCAAATGTCTGGGTTGGGCCAACGATTGATGATAAGAATCAAATCATGGGAAAGTTCTTTCCTGGATTCGTTGAAAGTATCGTATCGACTGGGTGGACCACCCATTTCCCACAGAGCAGCTTGAGCTTGAAGGTAGCTGGGATTTGAGGAATGAGAACGCCCCTACTAGATTGGTTAGGAATGCCTATGGCGGGAATGACGTCCTTGCCAGAAGACAGATCTTGAGTATGGGACAAGACGTCAAACAAATAAGGGATGATACGACTGTTCTGCAAGCTTCACGAGATCATGAATTTCATCAGGTAGGAAGCTGACATGTTTGTGATCAGCGTGGTCCATTTCGGCGTTGATAGTTTCCTTGTGAATAAGTCGACCCAAGGGGCAGAAGTAGACCGCAAGGCCTCTGACGGCAGCCCACTGGTAATACTCGGTGAAACCCTTGACACCGATGTACCAGAGACGTAGGAAGCTTGAGCTGTTGAATGATCGCCTTGTTTTCTCCACCCGTATATTAGCTGTTTATACTTCAGTGACAATGCAAATGTGATATGAATGAGCAGATGTGCCCATGCCACCTTGGATTTTTGCCACTCGACCTCATACCGCATAAACAAGAAATGCTTCCGTTCACCATCATTCGCTCGCATCACTCGTCAATGAGCCATATAGTAGAACTTGCACTCATATTTCTGTATCATAAGAACATCACTTCTCCTGGTCATACATACCTCTACCTCACTTGGACATATCAAAATGGAAGGGTTTGGTCTACCTATGAGTTTTGGCAAAAAAGCCAAACCAACTGCGTCAAATCTGAAAGCGAAAGTGGATAATACCAAGCGATTTGAGCCAGTGAGTCAATTCTCTTACTTGACTGGTTGTCAGTTACTCTAGGCTAAGTACCGATGGATATATGTCATAAGACACCCGAAATAACCAAAAAAGAAACATCGGAACCTGGACCCTCTAATTCCTCCACACCTGCAATTGAAGCAACAACAACGAAAGCGGAACCGGACGAAGAAGATGAGGAGATTGGACCGGTCCCTCCTTCTGCAGCTGGAGCTAAGCGAAAAGCAGATGGCGAGGCTGAAGCGAACTCAGAGGAAGACAGCGATGAAGATGAATATGATGATGAGGAAGAAGTAGATAGGACACCTATATCGCATGAGATCATATTGAAAGATCACACGAAAGTGAGTACGATCGCACAACTGAGTGATGGGTGGTCAGCAATCTGACCAGACGAACCATAGGTACTCTCGGCTCTAGCTATCGATCCATCTGGGGCGAGAATAGCAACTGGATCACATGATTACGATACGAAACTATGGGATTTTGGAGGTATGGATTCTAGGTTGAAACCTTTCAAAAGCTTTGAACCTAATGGGAATTACTATGTGAGCCACCCGATCATCTAACACGTCCATAGCTGATCTGTACGTGGATCTTTATTAGGTACATGATTTATCATATTCACCTGATGGAAGGAATCTTTTGGTCGTCTCTGGTACGCTGCAGCCGAAGGTGTTCAATAAAGATGGTGAAGAAGGGTGAGCTCGCTTTCAGATATCAATTGAAATAGATCGAAGAGCTGATTTTGTTTTAGAGTGGAGTACAATAAAGGTGATGTCTATCTGAGGGATATGAAGAATACCAAGTGAGCTATCATCAATTCGAATTTGAATGCCCAGCTGACATGGGATAACTCAGTGGTCATACAGCTGAGATAAATGGGGGAGCATGGCATCCAACGGATAATTCACTGTTCTTGACATGTTCGAGCGATTCGACATTACGGTAAGCTATGATCTTCACCATTTACTTAGTCAAAGTGAAGCTGACTTGTGCTACTAGTATATGGGATATTGAAAATAAGAGGAAACAGAAACAGGTGATAGTGGTCAGATCAAAAGAGAGAGGAGCTAGGACGAGAGTAACTTCGTGCGCTTGGAGTCCAGATGGGAAGATGATTGCAGGAGGTGAGTCCGATATCTCCATGACTATACGAATACAATCGGCTGATGCTTTCTACTACAACCTTAGCATGCTTTGACGGTGCATTGCATATCTGGAATACATCTTCCAACTATGCAAGACCAAATTACAGTAACGATAATGCTCATGCTAAGAATACGGAAACAACTGGAGTGGTGTTTTCAAGGGATGGGACCAGAGTAGCGACGAGAGGTGGAGATGATACTGTCAAATGTGAGTAGATCAACTCTCTTTTCACCCTCCAAGAGATGCATCTAATCTTGGTTGTCACGCAGTATGGGACATACGGTCTATACGAAAACCTCTAGCAGTAGCTACAGGATTAGATAACCTGTACCCCGAGACCAACATCATATTCTCCCCTGATGATAAATCAATCTTAACTGGATTATCAGCTCCAAAAGGTCAGAAAGGTGGATTGGTGTTTTTGAATTCTCAAGATCTAAAGGAAGAGAGGAGAATCGCAATTGGAGAAGGTAGTGTGGTTAGAGTAGAATGGCATTCGAGAATCAATCAGGTAAGTCCCTCTAACAATAGAGGATGTTACTTCGTTCATGCTGACTGATCTTGGGTACGCTGTCAGATATTCGCATCTTTATCTACGGGGGCTTTGCACGTCTTATACTCTCCCCACTCATCAATCCGAGGAGCGTTATTACCACTTGCGAAATTACCCAAGACTGCACCTCGAGATCCATCGTTCTCCACTGCGGATGTACAACCAGTCATCTACACGCCAGATGCACTGCCAATGTTCAAAGATAAAGGACACAGGGAATCATTACATCAAAAGGAAAAGAAAGCAAAGAAGATGAAACCTATGGAACCTGTTAGAGGAGCTGGACGAGGCGGTAGATTAGGTGCGAGTGAAACTCAGGGTTTCGTACAGACTTTGTTCCCATCCGAGATGGTATTTGAAGATGTAAGTTTGGTCTGTACACGGTATTTTGAAGACTCACAGCTGATCTAAATGAATTGATTTGTAGCCTAGAGAAGCTTTGCTCAAATATGCTGATAAGACTGATAAGAAGGATGAAGAGTAGTCGGCTGATGCATATCGCTGTCCATCATATTTTATTATATCATATGTCCTGCTTTCAAAATCTGCAGAAGAAATCATGCAACATCTTAGATGAAATTTCTGTTGTAATGGTCGTTATACACATATGCGAATGCATGGAGCCAAAACCTATCTAGTCATACGTAAACTTATTGAGCAGTAACTCTTCTACCCATTGTCGAACCTAAACCAGCATTGAATCCACCTCTACCTCTACCGCCCCTGCCTCTGTACGAACCTCTCTGACCGTTATTTCCCCTTCTCTCATTCTTATTACCTCCCTCCTGACCCGCAGAGGTCGTTTGACCCGATCGTTGATCATTTGTATTCTGCTGGTTTGATCCTAATTTCAGATCTAAGGTCTTCTCATTCTGCTCCAATAACGATGAAGTCCTTTCGGCCAACTGTTGAGCTAATCGTTGAACTTCCGATTGATCAACTCGATGGAAGATCACCACTTTATCAATTTGGTCTAAGGAAGCTGGCAATTCGTCGGTATAGATCATTCGGGAGATTATGGAAGTGACGGTCTGTTGAGGTAATGAGAATGTCGTGGCAAGGTGTGAAAGGGAAAGGGAAGCGTAGTATGATGAATAGGTGAATAAGTAGGTTCGTAGACCTTCTTCTTGGATTTTCCTAGTAAAATAATTATTAGATTAGCATTACAATCTGAGGAGGTATGTCTGGTGCACTCACTTCGCCAAGATATCCTTGACCTGGTCGACATTCTCCAGCAGCGACCAAATCTTGATTGACAAGATCAAATCCCTTGCCTTCTCCCATTCTCCAGCTTGCAAAGCCTTTGAAGCTTTGATGATATGGTCTCGGGTGTTCTCGGGAGGACCCATGAAAGCCTGTCTATCAGCAAGATCTAGCAATCTCTTGAAGACCTTAGACGTCACTCGACGTCTTTGTTCCTCAGTGTCGACCGAAGCTAAGAGAGGGACTTCGATCAACATGCACGAAGTCAAGTATGCGGCTTCGAGCAATTCGACGTTGAGGTGCATGTGAAAGGGGAGCAATCGTCTCTTTTCGATCAATTCTTGCTCAGGCGATAATTGCTGTTGATACCTTTGAACCGATTGAGCAAGTAACTCCTTCTGTCGTTGAGTGGCAAACATATCACCGAGAATCGTCTGACATTCAGTGACGTAACCGAGCTTGAATGCGGCGAGACCTAATTGCATGATAGCTCGGTTGTAAAGGATCTGAGTGGTGACGTCGGCATGTTGGATGGTATCTTGCAAGTGGGACATGAGTAAGAGATCTCGGGCTTGGTGATATCGTCCGTGAGAAGCATGGTTGAAGATGTGGAACAGTATGGCTCGAGCACGTAAGACAGGAGCGTCGGAACCGTAGATGTAGACACACAAATCGTGGATGAGTCCCTCGGCATCTCTCTTGGTTTCGGTAGGAACGATCTTGGATTGGAGACTGGATGGTATTTTCGATTCGAAATGTTCGATAATGATGTTGGGCTAGACATCAAATAAGCTAAAAGTCACAGATCTTTCAAGAGGAAAACTCACTTTAGCGTAAACATGTTCCAATCGTCTAATGACAGCTCGAGCAGTGGAGTCGGTGATCGCTTCACGTTCGAAGAGAGATTGGGCTTTGGCGATGAGGGTGTAGAGGGGTGCTTCCTGTCTCAATCGCTCAATGTAGTCGGATCCCTTCTCGTGAGCGTCAGTGTGTTGGAGAGTTTTGGTGAACTAGGGATTTGACGACGATTAGCATATAGCGACATTGTGATAGGTCTTCACGCAGGACTCACCTCGTTGTCCAAACTCTCCAAAAGACTGATCAAACTACCTGCTACAGTGACTCTTTCCTTCTTTCCATTGACCACTTGAGGTTCCCTCTCGACAAGGTCATCGTACTCTCCTACAGTCTCTTGAACGACGTAATCGGGGTTATCCAAAAGTAAAGTGACAAGTTGATCGAGCTCGTTCAAGCCTAACACCCAGGAATCATGGGGAATATGAGCGAGATTTTGAGAGTAATCTAATCGTGCGGGAACAAGGGCAAGGAGGACTCTGATTTTTTGATAGGTGGTTTCGGAGACTTCGAGGAGCTTGGACAAAATCTTGATAGTTTCGGCCCGATCGGTGTTCTAAACGAAAACAGACATGTTAATTAAATACACTATACGGATGAGTGAATACGAGTAACTCACCTTTCTTCCACGTTGTTCGAATATTTCTCGAAGAGTTTTGAATACACCTTCAGGAGTTAGGTTAAGAGCTTTACCACCTTTACCGATAGTCATGAAATCTTCGTTTTGATCTTGATCCTCACCCCCATCGGCAATTTGAGCTTTCTTAGCTACTTTTTTAGGTGCAGGAGCGGCATTGGCAGCTTCATAAGCAGCAGTGTAAGCTGATGGGTCTTCGATGTAGGTTTTAAGTACAGCTTCGAATTCCTTTTGCTTCTTCTTCAAAGTTTGTTTCAACCCGTTCAATGCCTTGGCTTTGGCAGGAGCCATCTTCTTCTTGGCTGATTTTTCAGAAGCGATAGTTTCGTTGACATCTTTTTCCAACGATACTAAGATCTCCAAAAACCTAGGTGGGATATGTCCAGCGGCGGAGACGGTAGTAGCGACGACTGTAACTTGATGTCGTTGGATGAACCTGAACACCTTGTCTAATTCTGTGGAAGCTAATACCCAGTCGTTGTTTCTAGTGGCATTGGTGATGTTGTGGATGGCAGCTTCCATTTCGGCGAATCTGAGAAAAGTCAGATACATCAGATCTTAGTCCGACCAGATGATATACAAGACGACTTGTGAGTGAATGTTACTCACCTCTTATCCTTGGCACTCAACACTATGGTCTTATCTTCCTCTTCTTCCTCTTCGTCAGTGGAGTCTGCACCCATCAAGAATTTGTTTCCTCGGGCCTATTCAATAAACACCACATATCAGCATATCCCTTCATGGTCATTTCCGATAACGAGACTTATTCTAATTGGGGAAACTTCACTCACCGCTCTCTCATCCTCACTATCACTCAAGTCTTCCTCATCCTCGTCACTATCCTCTTCACTCTCCTCATCGCTATCCTCCGCGTCACTCCTCAAAAACATCGAAGCTTTATTCTTGGTCTTCTTGGCCTCTGCCAATTTCCTATCTTGAGCTATACCCTCATCTCCGGACAAGATGGATTCCTCAGAGTCTGATCCGGAGGAAGAGGATGAATCGGAATCTGATCCTAATTTGGCGAAGAACGACATTTTGGCTGACTAGCTGATAGCTGAGTTGATTTTAGGTGTTTTCGTTTTTAGGTGTTGTGATGATAAGCTTGCAGGTTGGGTTGTAAGCTTGGCAATGTTGCCGTCTGGATATGGTACTTGTGAAGATGACCAAAGACGTTTTTATATGCTATGCTATATACCACCACAGGTGTGTGAGTGAATGAGCGATGAACAATGAGAGTGTGGTTCAACATCTTTTATTGAAATAATCAGAGGACACGAGGGGAGCTTACAACCACAGAATTTATATCACCGAAAACGCCGAAAGAACAATAACCTGAAAGAAATATGTGTGGGATGTGTGGCACATGTGGCAGACGTATAAAAAGCAATAAAGGCATACTCATACAGGATGATGCATAGACAGAGCAGATAGCTCTGCTGCCTATCAAGCGTGACAACCATGATAGGATGACAAGGGATGATTGCTATCTGCTTTGACACTCGGACTGACTCTTCGCAATTCGCATTCAGCTTTCGAGATGAGACGAATGCACAATGCTAGTATTCGAGGGTAGGGCATAGTTGACCGCAACTAATTTTGTATCTCATGTCATTTACTCTATGCTTCAGTTGATTCACATGTGTATATCTAACATCAATATTTATCCTTCCTTATAATTCCCAACATTCTCCTCCCATAGCTTCTGGCAATCCACATTCGCTCCCAATTTCGCACACATCAAGAACGCCCCGCTCAACTTCCTATTGAGAGAGTAGGTTTCTTGTGGAGGAGGGGTTAATCGATGTTTCAACATGATAGGGATGAGGGCCCGAACAGAGTCTGTAATGGTTTGTTTGGCGAATGGGTATTTGCCAGAATACGAGAATGGACCTAGAATGACATTGACAGAGATTAGCAATATGTCGAGTGATATGGAGATGATCATTGTATGATTCTATGATTTGATCATGGCGAGTATTGATTGCGTCAAGAGAGAGGTTGTGACTCACTCGCAACCAATGCCATAGAATCCAAATGAGCTTCCACCATGACCTATGAACAATCAGTCAGCACACCTTGCGAATGACCTGGTGAAGTCAATTGTTGTAATTGAACAAGTATGACTCACATCATTCTCTTCACCAGTCAGATAACCCAATTTGAGACTCTCCTCTTTCATCATTCCCCTGTCGCCTACCAGGCAAGATTTCAACAATCTATACCAACCATCCATAAACTCCTTGGTATATTCTCTAGAAGCTCCGAAATCAATCAGTTGGATACCTTCTTTACCATTCGTATTGGTGTAGAGGAAGTTCGCCCAATTGGGATCGGTCTGCATGAATCGGAATTGGAACAGCTCCATGAGACATAATCGGAGGATGTTGGTTCCGATCTGCGCACATCAGTAGTATGATCAGCTCAATTCAGCTGTCATCAAAGAACGTGCTACAAGGGAGGGTTATATGAGGACGAAATGTTATTCGCATCTTGTTGAGATGAGAGATGTTTGAGAGCTCTAGAAGATCGTACTCACCCTATCTCTTGCCTCTTGGCTCAATCCCCTAACTTTACTCAAAGGTTTACCATCCATCCAACTAGTGGTCAACACCCGTCCAGTCGTTCCCTCTTCTACAACACTGGGTACCGAGAAATAGTCATCATCTTTGAGCAATTCCGCGAACTTCCTTCCTGCCGCAGCTTCCATGACGTAATCGCACTCATCTTGCAATTCCCTCCTCATGACTGCTATTGTATTTTGCAAATACAATCCCTTGGGTAATAATGCAGATGATCGAAGTAACAACGATAAGTTATTCAAATCCGATTCGATAGATGACGATACACCTGGGAATTGAATTTTCACCGCCACGGCCTCATCGGTAGAGGCAAGCGTCGCTCGATGGACTTGACCTATCGATGCTGAAGCGATGGGCGTACGGTCGAATGAGGAGAAGAGGGATTGCCAATCTGAACCGAATTCTTCTCGCATTACTTTCTACAAACACACTTGAGTCAGTAGATGCGGTATTCAAGATCATTGGAATACAGGATACCCACCTCCATCTGCCAATCAGGCATATAATTCGCATGAGCTTGTACCTGATGTAAGACTTGTTCTATCTCAGGAGGTAACATGTGGTTGTCTGTCGGCAGGTTCATCATTAGTCATGACCTGTGTTTTACCTTTCTGTTTGAGCTGGAAAATCAACAAACCTTGTATACTCATGAATTGACCCAGTTTCAACGCTGCACCCCTCATTCTTCCTAAAGTAGCGACCAGTCTCCTTATATTCGCATCACTCATGAATACACTTCCATTACTCTTGTTCCCTCCTGCAGTACGACGAATCGACTCTGATGCTGCTCCGATAGATAAAGATGCAGCAAGAGCTATGAGGAACGTACAAGAATTAGCTTATCACATATAGTATACACAATAAGAGTTCACTTACATCCATAATGGAATAATCTACCTAGTCTTGATGAAGGCACCTTTGACGCTCTTAACACCACTGGGATCTATACACGAGATATCAGTTTGGTCATTCGGGTCTGTAATAACAAAACGTTGATCATCACGACTCACCTCTTCCTCATCGTCTAATTGCGATTTTATAGATGTCGGGTCAGCTCCCCGATCCTCCATACCATCCACCGTCTCTATGGGTCGAGCACCACTAGATTCGCCAGATATTGCTGAATTGTTATCGAGCTGTATGGGTTGCGATGCTTCCGTTGGAAGTCCAGCTGGAATCGACACATCGTTCTCGACCTGCTTAATCCCTCCAGAGCCAGCAGAGTTCGTAGTTGGACCTTCTACGTTCGATGATACTCCCTCGGAAGTGGTAGGTATGGAATAAGCCGATGCATTTACAAGCTCATCTAGCGGCTTAGATGTAGACGCTTTATTGGACCGATTGATTTTCTCCTCTTTTGTTGCAGTCGATTGGACAGAAACGGAAGGGGAAGCAGAAGGGGTTTGTGATTTCCTTTTCCTAGATTGTTCAGCTTCGATATGTCTATCAGGGTGGGTATCAGGTGCTGGCGGTGGATTCTGCCGAGGCGAAGCTTTGATCAGATCGTTAAGTGAGGGTCCAATAGAATTTGTTGGTGGTTGCCTAGAAGTTGAGCTTGTACTCGATGAAACTGTCTTGGATCGAGACTTTGAAGGTGAAGGGGAAATGAGAGTTTCGGAGGATGGCGTGGGAGGTAGGCCTTTCTTCTTACGCTGTTCAGCTTCTATGTGTCTATCTGGATGAGTGGCCGGTGCAGGTGGTGGAGGTGAATGAGGTGCTTGAGATATCAGCCTATCGAGAGGGGATAACTTCTTCGAGGAGGTAGATGAAGAAGCTGGAGGGGCGGAGGAAGTGAAAGGTGGTGATCTCGATTCATGTTGTTCTAGTATGTCCGATAATGTCTGTACCTTGACTAGATCACTTTGTACATGATTGACACTCGAATCTGTATCTGTATCTCCCTCCTTCTCCTTGCCTTTGCCTTTGCCTTTTCTTGTATGTTGGCTGTTGACGGATGCCGCGGCAGACAAAGCAGTTACTTCCTCCAACTGTATGGCAGCTGAACGAGCTACCACTCGGATGACGGCGGAGAGCATCGCCAGGTGTACCTTTGCAAGGCTGACTGAGGGTTAGCTGATGAGATTCTCGAAGGCTAGAACACCACGATCTGTGTAGGCTTGTCCTAGTCTCGCATCTGATCTGATATCTGTCCTGATCGGAATCTTCGAATGATCTTGTGGTTTTACCGAAAATCGAGCCGTCCCACGTGGATATGCGCTGGTGCCCCGCTGAGTCGGAGTGTGCCGGACACTGTTTGAGTGTAGTAGGGAATCAGCGGAAAACATTGTTCGTGTCTCTTGCTTGATCTCTGTCCAACGATACAATCTCAAAAACAAAGCCCATACGACTGGTAGTTGACAGGCAAACGATCAATCCCGGGATCTCCCTTAGACTATCAAACTATAAAAATCCATCAACAACATCCTTGAAAACCTCTCTTTCCTCTTTCCTTCTTCACACCCTTCCCCCTTCAATCGAAAACAGTTCACGAAAATGTCAATCCGTATAGCAGCCTTACGTGCAGGTCGACCTACCTTTTCTCGCCCAAAAGTCTCTCTTCCTCAGCTGAGCAGACGGGCCTACTCTACCCCATCTTCTCGAGCTGCCCCGTCGTATAAGGGCTTGGGCGCTTCAGCAGCTACGGGTTTTGCTATTGCTTTGGGATATACCATCTACCATGGGTACAACGAGTCAAAACAGGTCAGCTCAACAATACGCACCGTAGTCGTACAGAGCTGATTCTATGAGTCAATAGGTCCGATGTGATGCTGCTCCCCTTGTCGATGCTGTAGATACCTATGGATACCCTTGGTTACCTGTTGATGCTATTGAAAAGGATGATCCCAAGGTATGTGCTGTTGATTTGTGAATCTTTTGTTTTTCATATCATACATCTTACTTTCGCCGCCTCCATAACGTTGTTCCCGTTTGTACAAGCTTAGCTAATGAAATCTGTTCTCTTAGAATCCCATGCGTATACGAATGGCTAACTGGGTGAAATCCCTCCAAGATCACATCGTAAACACAATGGAAAAGATCGAATCTGCTTCTGAACCCAACTCCTTCTCACCCTCTTCTGAATCACCTAAATTCCCTAGAGACACATGGTTGAGGAAAGAAGGTGGTGAAGGTTCTTCATGTGTATTAGCAGGTGGTAGGGTATTTGAAAAAGCAGGCGTGAACGTTTCAGTCGTCCACGGTTCATTACCACCTCGAGCTCAAAAAGCAATGTTACCCGATCATCCATCTTTACCTGAACCCATCGAGACCGTTCCATTCTTCGCTACAGGTTTATCAATCGTCATACATCCTCGAAATCCACATGTACCAACTGTTCATTTGAATTATAGGTACTTTGAGATTGAAGATCCTCAAAATCCAAATGAACCTAAAGCATGGTGGTTTGGTGGAGGATCAGATTTGACTCCATCATATCTAGATGAAGATGATTGTATACATTTCCATCAAGAACTCAAAAAAGCTTGTGATAAGCATGATTCAAGATATTGGCCAGATTTCAAAAAAGCCTGCGATAAATATTTCTTCATCACTCATAGAGGTGAATCAAGAGGTATAGGAGGAATTTTCTTCGACGATCTTACGACTTCAAGTCCCATAAATCAACCTCCCGTATCGACAATGAAACATAAGACGAAAGAGGATCTATTCGAATTTGTAAAAGATGCTTCGTCGGCCTTCTTACCGGCTTATGTACCGATAGTCTACAAGCATAAAGATAGGAAATGGACGGAAGAAGAGAGAAGATGGCAACAATTGAGAAGAGGTAGATATGTAGAGTTCAACTTGGTTTATGATAGAGGCACGAAATTCGGATTACATACTCCCGGCGCGAGAGTGGAAAGTATCTTAATGAGGTGAGTTTGGAATTTGTGACTTGAATCAACCGTCCAACTTTGATTTACTGGATACGATCCAATTCATACATACATCCTGCTTGTGTCTGCATATTGAGAGCACCTTGCTGACCTTTTATCTCCTTAGTCTACCCGAAACAGCCAGATGGGAATACATGTCCCCCGTAGGAGCAGAGGGATCCAACACCCCCGAAGAAGGATTACAGAAAGTATTGAAAAATCCTAAAGAGTGGGTATGAGGGGTATGATCCCATAGAAACGGGGAATGAGTTGTATACATCAAGTATAAGTAAAATTTAGCAGCATAAGCATAGATCACAAATAAGGTTCAAAAGGAATCTTGGGATGCTTCATATAGTAAAGCATTGACTCACATGCATCTCATAACGTCTCAATCGGTGCACTTGATGTGCTTTGCCTCATATTGTATAAAGATGTATTGGAAGTGGAAGAAAAGTCCATTCATGATCATATTATTACAACAATTTCCGAGATCTATCATCACTATATAAAGTCATCTACTTGTATGTATACCCAAAAGAACTGAAACCAGTACCCAACCAATTTCCAACAATCAATGAAACTCAATGTCCACCAACCAATCCAACCTCGCCACTATCATGCAACGACCGCCCCGGGCGTTGAAGGTATCCCCTCTTCCTCTTCCTCAATGATCTTATGCTGATCCCTTCTCACAACACTGGGCGTTTGGGGTATGACAGGCATCCTATTGAAAGACGGAGTAGACATGACCCTCATCCTGTTCACCGTACCCGGTGTAGAAGGTATCCTACGATTCACCGTGCCTGGGGTGGGAGGTATTCTCCCAGCACCCATGGGTGTAGGCGGTACACCAGGTGGACGTTTAGGTCGAGCTTGGAGTCGAAGATCTTTGTTATCGATAGCAACTGATTTGGTGCACTGTGAAGTGGACCGATAAATGATCAGCTCATGTCCATTCATGTACTGATGGACCTGGTATTGTTAGTCAAACTCACATTAGAAGTCTTGTAGATTCCTACTAATCGATGCGCCAATTCGAACATATCATTCCTCAACGAAATGACGATACTAGGTACAATCAAAAACGTCTACAGTCAGCTGATATGCATCTATGGAATAAACCACTGTAAGTCTTCAGTTTGCCAAACTTACAATTGAGCAGCTTGAGTTTTGGATTGAATGTAATTAGCCACAATCGAGACATTCTTGAAATCCAACGCCGCGTCAATCTCATCCATGAAATATAGGGGAGTGGGCTTGAAGACGTGTAATGCGAATACCAGAGCTAACGACGCGAGGGTCTATGTAGAACCAGTGATTTGTCAGTCTGACTGATGACGTTTACCAAGGAGCAATTCTAACTGACCTTCTCTCCTCCAGATAAATTCGCAATAGCTCTCCAAGATTTCTTAGGAGGCATGATAGACAAGACCACACCTGTTTATCCCAATGTCAGCTTGTTATCCCCGAAAATGAAGGATCAGACAAGACTAGCTCACCTTCAGAGAACGGATCCATACTATCTATCAATTCAATTTCGGCATTACCACCCATCGTGATCATCTACGAATATACCACAGTCAGCGCATACTAAACCACACCTTATAGGGATGTGACCCACCTGATACATTTCCTTCAATTTCGAACTGATCGCTGTGAAACCACTCATGAACTCATCCAATCTGACTTTCCTCAAATCGTCGTATCGCTGCTTAGCTGAATCCCTCGCATTGGTAACAGCTTCCATGTCTCTCGCTCGATCGAGGAACTCGGCTTCTCGCTTTCGATATTCTGCTAGGATATTCAAGTTGGGTCGGGCTTTACCGATTTCCTCTGTGTATGATATCATTATTCATCAGTGTCGATCCCATGATGGCCCAAGGATATGCACCAGTCCAGCTCACTCACCCTCGAGTTCAGTAATTTCAGCATTCAACAACTCCTTATCCACTTCCCTCAATTCATCAGGAGAGTATTCCACCAACTCAGTCGAGTTCTCCTTTTTCTTCTTGGGCGCTTTCTTCTCAGTAGGTTCGCCTTCCCCTTCTACTTCATTACCTTCTTCAGCAGGAGTTTCACCTTCCTGAGGTTCAGGTTCGGCAGCCTCTTTGTCTTCTACCTGCTCCTCCTCCTCTTCCTCATCATCCTCACTAAAATCGATAGTCAGCTAATGCTCAAGCCTTTCGTCACGACATGTGTAGCTTACTCGATATAAACCAATTCCAATTCCTCATGTCTCTTCCTCCAATGCTTATACTTATCTTTACTATCTTTCTGTATTCTGGCATTATCTTCAATCTTCTGCTTGATGTCCATCTATCATCACCGATAACAACACATCAGCATGATATCCTTATATACGTTACTAGACTTGTCGACTCACCTCTAACGCTCTAAACGCATTAATGCCTTGCATCTTCTCATCCAATTCTTTTTTACTTTCCTCTAGAGCTTCTTTCCCCTCTTCACTCGCATCCTGAGCTTCCTGAACTTTGCTCTTAATCACATTAAGATCATTCGAACATTCCTTCAGATCATTTTCAACCACTTCCAATTCACTTTCAACCTCTTCCAAGGCAAGTTGGTTCTTCTCAATTGACTTGGTCAATTTCGCTGAATCCCTTTGTGATTTAGATTGTCCAACTTCAGCTTTGGTTATGGCTTCGTTGGCCAAATCCAACAATCCTTTCGTAGTTGATACTTTGGATTGGATAGCTCGAAGCCTTACTCCACCCACATCGAGGATTTTATTCTGTAGCGATTTGATCTGTTCATTTATACCTGATGATTTCTCGCGTAATTTGTTTGTCTCTTTGCTCAGAGTTGAAATTTCAGAATCCAGTTGTTTGATCCTTTTCTCATCGTCCGCATCAGGTTTAGCTTGTGATCTATCCCATCATGTCCATCAGCGAATGACCTTTTTATTTCCTCCGATTCAGTTGTTACACTCACATCAGTTCTTTCAATCTCTTTTCACCTTCTTCAATCCTCTTTCTCTGAGTTTGAACATCCAATTCAACTTTCTCCAGCTGAATTTCAATTTCCGGTATACGCTTTTTCAACTGTCTTACTTCTCCTTCTACCTGTTTCTTCTCTTCTTGAAATTTCACCAATTCATCTTGAGCGATAGAAGCTTCTTTCTCGTATCTCGCCACAACTTCAGGTGCGACCTTATCAGCTGCGAACTTGGACGACATTCCTCCGCGGGATACTTTTGCTCCTCCACCTGACATCGTACCGGAAGGGTCAATCAGTTGTCCAGCTAAAGTCACCACCCTCCATCGTTTCTTGCCGTACCCTATACGTTGAGCTTGGACGAGATCTGTAGCTACTAAGGTATCTCTCAGACCCTTGTAGAACGCAGGTGCGAATTTGGGATCTTTAGGTTTGATCAAGTCGAATAACCTCGGTACGTTCTCAGGCGTTTCGATTCGTCCTAAATCTCTGGGAGGGAGCTTTTCAAGTACCATGAATGATGCTCGACCAACATTGCCTTTTCGTAGATGTTCGATACAAGCTTGACCTTGTTCAACGGTATCCACGACCAAATTGTTCAGAGCTCCACAAGCGGTGGTAACGGCAACATCATATTTCTCGTCGATAACACCAAGATCACCCAGTCGGCCCTAATTCTCATCATCAGTTATCAAGTCGAAATCTCTATTTTGTCGGTTCTGGTATTAACTCACATGGAACCCCTTAATTCGGCCTTGGTCTCGAAGCTTGTTCAGACTGCTCAGAACGGCATTCTCACTCTTATCCGCCGCAAGAGAGGCTTTCGCTTCATCAGCTTTTGACCGAGAGGCCGATACATTTGCTCGTAGTTGTTCCGATCGGGCATTCATATCCTATAATGACCATCAAAATCGTCAGCTTCCTGTCCGTTGCTAATAGTTTGACAGCATGACCTACCTCGAGTCTCGAATCAGCTTCACCCAATTGTTTCTTCGCCCTTACATGCTCTTTCTTCAACGCATCATACTCTTCATGTTTACCTTCATCACCATCTTTCAGAGCTTGAAGGTTAGCTTTCGCTTCGTCCAGAGCAGTCTGCATGGAAGTAGCCTTTTCAGCTAACAAGTCCCTTTCCGAAGTGGCGACATCGATCAACGATTGTTTTTCACTGATCTTCGCTGTCCAAGGTTCGAGTTCTCGTTGTTTCACCTCGATTTGTGTAGTGAATTCGGCAGTTTTATCTGAAACCAATAATGTTCAGCTACTTCCGCTTACAAATTCGGGCATGCGAAAACTTACCTTTCAAGTCATCAACGACTTCTTCGAGTTCCGCTTGTTCCGTCTCAAGTTTCTCTTCGAGGTCAGCTACTTTGGTTCGATTCTTCTCCAGATCGGCATTGTGGTTCTCGATAGCTGAAAGAGCTTCTGACCTGGCATGACCGTCCTATGAAGATCAGACACATTATCAGTTACACCTACTTCAGGCTGATTCGGTTAGATTAGACAGTGTGGTGCCGAAACCTACATCCTGTATGGATTTCTTGAACTTCTTCTGTTTGGTCACCAGATGTTTCTTCTTCTCAGCCAAGCCAACTTCCTCTTTCTCGAACTTCTTTGCGTCTTTGAGCAACGCATCTGTCAATCGTTTGACCTCCTCGTACGCAGCAAGCCTTTCGTCGTATTCCTTTTGGAGATCACCAATTCGAGAAAGATGGTCGGCATTTCTTTCTTGTTCACTGGTCAAGTCGGAGTTGAGCTTTTCCTGCGGTTATATCATTATGTATCAATACCCATCATCAGAAAGTGTGTAGGAGTTACTCACGATAGCTTTGGTGGTGATTTCGATATTGTTCTGGAGAGTATGCATGTGATGCTGCCATAAGAGAGATTTCTTCCTGGTCAGCTCATTGGCGTCTCGTAGGTAATCTTCAGCTTCGCGTTTTTTGTCCTAACAAGCGAAATCCTCACGTCAGCTTGCGAGCTGCAAGATGTTCAGCACAATGAAGCTCACCTCCAAAGAAGCTTTCTCCCTTTCTACCACTCTCAGTCTATTCATCTTTTCACCTCTTTCATCGTTCAAGGCTTCGACTTCGTGATTGGCTTGTTCGATGGGCTCTTTATACTTGGTGGTACCGATGATATCCTCTAGATACTCTAACAGACCATCTTCATGCTCGTTTTGAGCTTTAGCTTTCATCTGAGCGATCGACTCTACTTCACCCTATTTGTGCGCCGACAAGTCAGCTGGCTATTCCTGGATGTATTATATATAGCTTACCTGTAAGATCAAGAATCGGTTATGGTCTAAATCGATACCTTTACCTTTCAGTAAGGTAGTGACTTCAGTGAAAGAAGAGGTCTTATCATTGATAGTGTACTTCGAAGAATTGTTCCTGTATGCAGTACGAGAAACGACAATCTGGGAATTAGGTACGAGGAGGAAATTGTCCACACCGGGCTATTTGAACGAACTGAGTAAGCTTCCCCAGGATCCTTCATGTTATGAGGAAATAGAGACTTACCAAATCTACAATCTCTCTGAACCAAACTTCGACTGAACAAGTTTCCAAACCTTCTTTCCCGGCTGAGTTATGTATCAATTCACTTAATTTACCTTGACGCATCTTACTCGCTCTATATCCAAAGACAAACAGCAACGCATCGATGGTATTACTCTTTCCGGAACCATTAGGACCAACGATAGCTGAGAAGGATTTATGGAATGGACCGATTTCTTGTCTGCCCGCGTAAGATTTGAAATTGACCAATACCAATTTATGAATGGTTAATCGTGGTTTGGGTCCGGCAGGCGTAGGTACTGGTGGAGGAGCAATGTTTATTTGTGGTGGTGATGGTCTGTTTGGTAAAGGTGTAGCTGGCGGAATCTGTGAAGAGGATGATTGTTGTTTTGAAGGTGAATTGTCGATTTTGGCTGTCCCATCTGAATCAGGATCTGATGGACCATTACTGTTCGGTGTAGGTGATTCAGGAATTTGTGCCAAGGGAGCCTTGGGAGTAACACTTCGATTTCGAAGTTGATCTGGTAGAGGGATATTTAATGACGAGGAAGGCGTAGCTGGAATGGCAGTAGAAGCTCTCCTATCCCTTCCTGCTAAAGCTTCCTGTAGTTCTTCTTCGGCATCATCTTCGTCATCTGACACTATCACTTTCTTCTTCTTCTCCACCTGCAAGGTAGCTTTCTTGGGTTTTGAGACGATGTGTTCTATCATATCCTCTTCCTCTTCTTCATCTGATACGGCATCTTCTTTAGCACCGACAGTGGAATCCGCTTCTGATGCCCGCATTTTGCTTGCTCGTTTCTTCGCTACAGGCGCAGACTTCGCTTTGCTACCAGATCCGCGCCTGGGTTTAGGCTTCTCATCATCTTCTTCCTCATGATCATCTTCGTCAGGCGACTGTTCGTTCTCTTCCTCACTCTCCACGGCTGGGGGAGCCGCTGTGGAAACAGATTTTCTGCTCCTTGAGCTCCGAGGGGGCGCAGAGCTTGTCGAGATCGTAGAAGCACCCGATACTCTTGACGACCTTCTTGGTGGCATGTTGACACGGTCAGAGAGGGTGGGCGTCGATAATGATAATACTTATGATTGATGATCAAGGTATGTCAAACGTATACCGTATAGTGGATTTGTTTACGAGTTCAGTCTGGATTGTTGTTGATTTCATCTCGAGGTCGTTCCTGATTTTATGAGCCAACACGTGGCAAGTCAACGCGACGCGTCCCACCCAAATGAATGTGGCGCATTTGGCACCGGTGAATGTCGCATGCCTGACAAAGGATAGGCAATAGGCAGGCCACAGTGCCACAACCGATGATAGCGTGGAGACCCGCTCTCAACCAAGATTTCAACTCACTCAACTAGTCATAAACCACAGCTTTTGTCCTCGCTCACCACCATACACCATACCCTACATACCTGTACAATCCTCATATACACTCTTTCTTACTCTTACACCCAATATATACCACCACATTTGTCTCATCCTTTGTCTCCTTCGAACGTATCACTACCAGCAGAAGAATTTACTCAGAAATCGATAGACAAACGGAATAACAACCAGTCACAATGTCCTGGCAGCCTTCGGAACAGGGGCTTCAGGAAGTCTTGGGAATGTTGAGGGATACCAGTAGTACGGATAGTGAGGTGCAGAGGAATGTCGCGCAGGTGAGTCTTCTCCCGTACTTGTATGAGCAAACCTTCTTCACAGTGCAATAGCCGTGACCGAAGTAGTGCCAAATCGTACTGAATATTGGCGCTTATCTGCATTCCATATATCATAGCGTCTGGATCAATTACGTTTCGTACCGGATTTCCTCGCTTATCTCGCTCATGTCCTCATTCACTGTACCGGCGAACAAGATTCTCATCGAGCAGTGGCAGGATTGCTGCTGAAAAACGCCGTCAATCAACGAACAGGCCCGGCTGCCAATGATAACGATGCGAGAGCTATGGCCTATGTGAAATCAACTGTGTTGAATGGTCTGGCGGATCCGGATCAAATTGTCAGACAGACTGTCGGTACCGTCATTACAAGTTTGATATCGAATGAGGAACCCGGTGGATGGCCAGAAGCTTTAGATGCGTTGACTAAAGGTATGGCTAGTAGTGATCCTAACATCATCGAGGTGAGTGAGAACAATCATACCAGTACCGCACAGCAATGACTGCTGCTGAACAAATTTAATGATGTATCGTATTTAGGGATCTTTCAACTCCTTGCAAAAGATCTGTGAAGATGCCCCCCACAAATTAGATTTCCAAATCCAAGGTAAAAACTTGTTAGATCACTTGGTCCCCCAATTCATCGAATATACCGCTCATGGAGCACCCAAAATCCGATTATACGCCTTACAAATCCTTCAGTCCCTTCTCGCTATCAGAGTATCAGCCGTTACGGCCAACATCGATACTTATATCCAAGCGTTATTCGCCAAAGCTGCAGATGAATCAGCTGACATTCGAAAATGTGTCTGTGCGTCTTTGGGTTTGATCTTGGGTACAAGGCCCGACAAATTAGTACCGGAGATGAGCAATGTGGTGGATTACATTGCATTCTGCACTCAAGATGAGGATGATACGGTCGCTTTGGAAGCTTGTGAATTCTGGTTGACATTTGCGGAAGATTCAACTTTGAAAGATCAACTTCGACCTTACTTGCCTAAGATCGCACCACTGCTATTGAAAGGGATGGTTTATTCCGATTGGGATATCGCAATTTTAGATATAGATGATGTGGATGAAGGTGTAGCAGATAAAGAAACGGATATCAAACCTAGAAATTACTCATCAAAAGTACATTCGACGCATGAGACCAACGATCCCTCTTCATCGAAACCTGCTGGTGGAGGTTTATCGAGAGAAGCTCAAGATAAAGCTTTCGACGAGAATGAAGATAATCTAGATGACGAGGATGAAGATGATGATGACTATTTCGATGATGAGGATGGGTCGGGTGAATGGAATATCAGAAAGTGTTCTGCTGCCGCTTTGGACGTTATCGCCGTTTCCTTCGGAAATGATTTGCTGGAGATCTTATTACCTTATCTCAGAGATAGAATCTTCGATCAAGAGTGGACACAAAGAGAAAGTGGTATTTTAGCTTTAGGTGCTATTGCGGAGGGTAAGTAACATACTCCTTTCGTCGTGCTGCAGCTGATCGAATAACGTCAATAGGTTGTATCGACGGTCTCGAGCCCCATTTACCTCAACTCATTCCCTTCCTTCTAAAGACCCTCCAGGATAAAAAGGTACGTTCATTTCCCACTCATCAGGACATCGACTGACAATTGTTCAGGCTCTCGTTCGATCGATCACCTGCTGGACACTCGGTCGATATGCCAGTTGGTGCGTTCACGTTAACAAGGAAGACAAGAATGAATACTTCATTCCTACCATGGAAGGTGTAAGTGACGGCTGTTTGGCTATTGTGACAAGGCCTGGTGACTGATCGTGCTGCACTTGCATTTAGCTGCTCCAAATGGTATTAGATGGTAATAAGCGAGTCCAAGAAGCTGGATGTTCCGCCTTTGCTACATTGGAGGAAGAAGCTGGACCAGAGATGGCACCATATCTTGAACCAATCTTACGAAATCTCACATTCGCTTTCTCAAAGTATCAGCAGAAGAACTTGCTCATCCTCTACGATGCTATTGGTACTCTTGCCGATTCTGTTGGCTCCGCATTGGGTGCTCCGGGTTATTTGGATATACTCATGCCCCCTCTGGTGGAGAGATGGCAAAGACTTGGTGATCAAGATCCTGATCTCGTACCATTACTTGAGGTGAGTTGTACCCGTACCGGTCACCATTGTTGAAGCCCGACTGACATCTTGTCCAGTGTTTATCATCCATCTCGATCGCCGCCGGAGGGTCCTTCTCAACCTACACTGGACCAGTCTACCAACGATGTCTTAACATAATCCACGCTACCCTCACCCAATATCAGTCCTTCGAGCACAACCCCGAGGAGGTTGATGAACCTGATAGGACTTTTATCGTTGTCGCTCTCGATCTGTTGTCAGGTCTAGTACAAGGCTTAGGTGAACAGATGCACCAGCTCATAAGGGATAGTCAACCTCCATTACTTCATCTACTCGCGCTCTGTTTGACCGTAAGTAGAGTTTTCTTATCAACAAATGTATAGTATATCAGTACTCGGTCAATTGCTGATTTGTATTCGTAGCACTTCGAACCACCCGTTCGTCAATCCGCTCACGCCCTCCTAGGAGACATGTCAATGACATGTTTCCCTTTACTCAAACCGGTCATCCCTCAAATCTTACCAAGCGTAATCGAACAAATCGTTGTCGAACCCCCAGCAGACTGTGTATCAGTTTGTAACAACGCTGCGTGGGCCGTCGGAGAAATCGCTTTGCAATTCAATGGCGATTCCGCCATCCTCGAACCATACGTGCCAGCTTTGATCCAGCGCTTAGTCCCGATATTATTACATAGCAAATCACCCAAATCCTTAACTGAGAACGCGGCCGTGACGATCGGTAGATTAGGTTTGGTTTGTCCTGCATTGGTAGCTCCGGATTTAGCCAACTTTGCCCAAGCTTGGTGTACTGCACTGTGGGAGATCAAGGATAATGATGAGAAAGATTCGGCATTTAGAGGATTTTGTATGTTGATTAGTGCCAATCCAGAAGGTATACAAAATGTGAGTTTGGCACACACGTCGTCTTCAGTAGTTGAGCTGATGTAATGATTTATCTATCAGAGCTTCATCTTCTTCTGCAATGCCGTCTGCAAATGGCAACATCCGTCCAGTCAGCTGGATCAGATGTTCAGAACTGTGAGTCGAATTCAAGACTACTTCTCTCATATATGTTTGGGTGACTGATGAAATATACGTTCAGATCCTACAAGGCTTCAAATCAGGATTGGGAGCCAACTGGGACGCTCAAACCAGTACATTCCCACCAGTTATCAAGGCACGTTTGGCCGAGCGATACGGAGTATAACGACTTTCCCGTCAATACCCAAAATCGGTTTTAATCTTAATTATCTCTTTGCTCTCTGGTCCTTCTTCTTTAACGATCGCCTTTATCATACCCTTCACATATATAGATAGGCCTTATGCATCGATACCCTTACATAGCATCAATCAATTACAGTAGAATAGCATATTTTCTTTTCCCTTTCCATAGCATCTTTCTTTTTCTCCAAAGGCGATAATGATTTTTTCATGACAACAACCGAACCGAATCGGTAAATAACGTAGATAGATTTTTCTGTTAGTAGGTAGTAGGTAGCATCTCTTGGATCTGGTTGAAATGATATATTGAAATGACGCGAAGGGGCTATGAATCACATTGGCTTGCCAAGACATCCTGTCCAACATAGCAGGTTGGAAAAGCTGACGATACAATACGTAAGCTACAGTATGTCGATACAGTCACCGCAAATGGGACTGCCGCCATTCGTTAAGCAATTTATACATACGCTGAGACCTGGCTTGACTATCTTTCAAATAGAGAGAACAAGCTACAGTGATTGACATTGGATCTAATCGACATCAAACAGCTTTGACTCATTAACACTAGTCTGAACCATCGCCTTGACATATCGTTCATTCACATATCTTTGAATCGTCTCTTTCGATACGTCCAACGCAGGTAATCTCACGCTCATCCACTTACTCCAAGATCGATCTAGAGCTAGAGAAACATGAAACGATCTTTCACTCGGTTCTTTTAGTTTCGGTCTCGTTGTCACATTGTATAATAAGATTTTGAAGTGTCAGATTCCTATACATTTCTGAAAACCCATCATCATCCCCTGAGTCTGAGCTCCTAGTATTGGCAATGAGGTCGGTGAATTTCTGATGGATTGCCTCACCAACGACCAATTTTGAACATATCGAAGAATAATAATGATCACTTAACCCCTTCACTATCTTGCCATTTGCCAATCCCTTTTCGGAATCTGATAAATCCATTTTCTCCTCAAGGTAATATTCTATACTTCTCTTAGCTAGTTCTAAAGAGATGATAGTAGTTATTGTATGAGTCGCAGAAGTGATGTTGTTGATTTCCCAGTTGAATTTAGGATGTAAGCGCTGAATGGTTTGACGATACCAGTCATTCTCATGTCCGAGTTTGTTGTTTTCACTTGTTAATCTTTCAATCTCGGTGGGTTGAACAGTGGGACTAGGGTGATAATATTGATCTTTATACTCGCCAATTGGGGAATGCCATGATTGGGATGGATAGTCTCCCTCGTCAGTACGAGGTCGTTTGTAGCTCATGATTATGATTGTTACCTCCGAAAGTCTATATGGTGAGAGGTATGGGATGTTCCTCAGATCATTAATGCTGGATATACAGCAACATGTACATTCAGCGCTATACCTGGGGTGGGCTCACAGCAAGGGATTCTCCTTAAAGTCGCACGAATGACAGTACATGATATTTCGTTCGCACAAAGGATGTCCAGATAAAAGATGTTATTAAGAAGTATAGATGCGGCTGGACGCATATCTGAGCAGAGTCGCTTCACTGTCATACACCTTCACTGACATCTATTTCCGGTTCTAATTCGGACTCGGACGCAGACCCTGACAAAGCTTCGCACTTGGACATGCGTGGATAATCTTGACCTGCAGCGCCACTCATATTGTGATTGTGTCTGTGAGAGGGTCGTCAGTGAGAGGCTTGGAGGATGGGTATAAGCGACCTAAATTAATATATCGTTCAAGATGAGTAACATTCAAGCCGATGCACAGTAAAGGCGGAGCTGGGATGGCTCACAAACCCTATACAGTCAAGTCCCAAGTATAGACTGCATGATACAGTACATTTTAGCAGATCATTTTTTCGGTTCGTGATATAAGCCTTTACAGTAGCATTATTCAAGAATCGTCTCAGGATGATGTCAAAGGCTAACTCACAAAGGTGTTGCTGAAAGCTGTCGGGTGTACCGCTGCGTATCTACAAGTGTTCGCGCAGGTACAATGCAGTATCGAGAACGGATGTGGCAAATGCATACGGTTTTATACTGAAGACATAATCAAGAATCACTGTTCATAAGACGGCTTCCCAGCTTGTCTGTAGTCTGGGTGAAAGAACTTCACTCTTTAAGCCTTTGACTGCCCTGTACCTCCAGTCTTTGGATAGGTAAATGCAGTAGAAGGGAAACTAACTGTCTCTCTCTTAACAACAACCCAAAGCTTCTCATCATACCTTCCATCATTGTCTTCCTCGCCAAGACCGAATGAGAGCTCGAAGGCCCCTCCTTGAGAGCAAACTTTAGGATCATGAGTACAATCACTGAAAAATTGAGTAAAGTTCATAGGGTTGTATGGTTTTTCGTATAAACTATCTGTATCAATCGCTGATCTAAGTTTGTGTTCGAGTCTTTCCCCAATTTTTGAGTTTACGGTGTTCTTATACTCTGAAATCAAGGTGCTTTTCAGAGTACCTTCCAAGTTCGGGTTTGCTAAGCTTACAATTTGGTTTGCTAAGTTCTCAGATAGAGAATTTTGAATGTTGGAGAGATCTTGCCAGATGATTCGAGAATCGAGGAATTGCGATTTCCTGGTGTCCATCGCAGACCCCTGGTTCTGGGCAATCTGTGATGCCTTCTCACTATCGGACGCAGGACCATCCGGAGAAGATTCCACAGGGGCCTTTTTGTCCGATTCCAGGAAATGAAAGAAATATGCTTTATTTTGAATCGACATGCTGCACGAATCACAATCTGGGTTTGTGTTTTTTGACGAAGAGAGATTATGGAATGTGAAGACATGCGCAATCCGCCTAGAAGAGACTACTGTATTTATACACTTGTGCGTGGGGACACTATGTTGCCCAGTTGTACTTCGTGCACTTCGTTTGAGGAAACAGAGAAAAGAACGATGAAGCGTAGAATTGTTCCCCACTCAGGAATACTACGATGAAAGGATAAATCGATGGCGAACAATGAGCAATCTCATTGCGCAACCATCGCTCATAATGGTCGATCGGATATCTGAGATCTGTAAAAACAGTATGGGAACATTTCTTTATACTGTACCTCTTCAAATACTCGATTGGACATGCTACCTCGTATATTTGTAGACGTTTTGGTACAATTAAAATAGGATACATGTCACATAGTGCAAGGAAATTCGTCTTCTTTTTCTTGACGGATGATAATAGATATGTCCAGAATATGTAGTATCATCGGTTTTGATAGTATTAAGATGTGGTTATAAGATGTAAAAGAAACATGTCGGACAAGAACGCACGGTTGAAGGACAGAAATGTTACAGATCGATAAGATGCATTCAAAAGGTCCATTTATTTTTCAGGGTTTCCAGATCATTATAAAAATTTCAAATAGCTCAGACACTAGGTGAAAGAAGAAGAGATCAAAGCAATAGTAGTGGTCCATTATAGCCATTATAGGAATATATTGAAAGTCCACGGCATGATATGCTATCCGTGTACAGTATGAACTCGGATGAGGAGACGATATAGATCGGACTATATGCCAGGAGGAGAAGCCAATAGGTGTTCATCTGATCACCAGAAGGAGTGGAGATGGTGGTAGGACAAAGACTTGGAAGCCAAGGATTAAGTCCAAGTCTTCAAGTGAGGGAGATGTCACTGATCCTTTGCTTTCCTCTGGCCCTCTGGGTCGAATCGCCTTGCATGCCCATTTTCATCCTCATTCTCCTCTTCATCGAGAGATTCAAGTCCGCTGGTGGGAGTTGCCAACCCTCCTGCAATAATGCCGAGCTTTGCGTATCGTCCCTGTCATCAGGTCCGAACGGTCGAAGGAGACCTCGAGGGATCCAGAAAATAGCCCGATTGCATTCTGAGTGCCGACTCATAGGAGTTCCGGTAGACAGAGTCAAAGTGGTAGCAGTATGAGAAGGACCAGCTTCGTTTTCCTCTTTTTACACCGGAGATATTCTGAACAGGGTTGACATTTGTACGGTTTAGATTGTCCCGATTGGATGATCTAGGTGAAGGTGAAGGCGATCGTCAAATGATCTCTTCATATTCACAAGTAAGATTGACTTGTTCACATCTTAAACCAATTTCGTGATCGGAACACTACAGTATACGATTCATCAGCATATATACATATGGATAGTCTTCTAGTCCGGTACGAGGGCGTTTATAGCTCATTATAGTGGTGACAAGTGATATTTTCAATGGCTATCAGATACAGTACAGCCTGGCCTATCGATTGAAATCTGTGAAGGCTGTACCAGATGGCGTTATTCAATGACAGTTCTGATAGAGTGCGACCTCTTCATATGAGGAGGTATTACTCGGCAAGAGCCCTTCCAACAATTTACTGCTTCTACCTGTTCACAAGGGAAGTCGGATCAAAGGAGGCTACTGTACCTTCACAAACTGACCCTTTCCGTCGATTGCGTATTTGCCATCATCGAGCTTGCTGAGACAGTGTTGTATAGCAAGACAGAGAACGGATCGTACAATATAATGAATACATGTAACGAGGATGAAGGTAGCTTTATCCTAATTATATATTTGTATATGAACGAGTTGATTACAGTATTTGATATTCAAGGATACAGTAGACCAAATTACAAAATTGATAGGATTATTAGGTGTATTATAAGGAATTATGAAAAGTACAGTAACACGAAACATGAAACATCCATTTGTTTTGATAAGGTTTCCGATTTTCAAATGTTCCTAAGCTTACAGTTATGATACAATATATATGGACCAAGTCTGGCAGAAAGGATTGATATTATAATGGAGTCCACAAAATACCAGAGACAACGTTCAACAGCATATGAGAACTGGATGTGGAAAGGAAGTTTGTCACAAGGGAAGAGGTTTGGTCAAAGGGGGTGAACATGCCGGATGTGCAGCTTGGTTCCGTCTCATTGTTCCCTTGCTTTCTTTTTCCCCTCCCTATCAAACCTTCTCCCCGCCTCTTCTCCCACATCATCCACCTCTTCCTCCTCGAGGGATCGAGTACCACTATCAGGAGTGAGGTAGCCTTCAGGACCGATTTCGGAGCTCGTTCGGTCGTGAGTCTCGTCCTTGAGGTCAGGAACGTTCTGGAGAGGGATAAAATCGGTATGGCTGATTTTGCCTCGACTAGATGATTTAGGTGAAGGAGATCGTCTTTTGATTTCTTCATATTCGCAAACAAGATTGAATTGTACGCATCGTGAACAAACTTCATCACCGGAGCACTATATGTTTCATCAGTATATTGATATGGGGATGAGCTGACGTGATCAGGCTTACCTTGGCTTTTCGTTCTCTACAAGCTTGACATGCCACTTTCGTTCTTGCTCCCTTTTCTCCCGTCTTCTTGGTCTTAAGTTTACTACCTCCGTGGCCCCCCTTGTCTTTGGCCTTTCGTTTCGATGCCATAGAGCTACTTTCACCTCTCGGAGGAGGAAGAGGGTGTCGTTTCAAATCCAAGGACTGGGTAGAGAAGGGGTTCGCATCGACGTTCTTCTTCGATTGAGGAGGAGGTCGACGAGTGGGGTCATCATCTTTCGGAGTGGGTGAAGAAGTAGATGGAGTCAATGGATAGTCCGAATGAGAGTGTCGTTCGGAATCATTCGAAGTATTGTCACCAAATTCACTTTCGTCGGTCGCACAGGTCGCACAGTCATCTTCATAACTATCACTGCTCATGAGGGATTTGTCCCGTTTATTGATGAAGTTTGCGTTATTCATGATGAAACTGTTATTCCCGATGATGTCGTCCATGAGTCGATCTACGTATTGGCGTTGATGATGATGGTTGTTGATGATATTATTGATGTTGGTAGTATAGTGACAGGTGCCGTTATGCTCGTTGTTGATCGTATATGTATCGATGGTATGCACTGGTTGACTGATCTGTTGAATGTTCGTTGTGCCGATGCCATTGCTGCTATTGACAAGATTGTTATCGTTATTATCGTGATAGATTTGGTCCAGTTTGGTATCAAAATCGAGGTCGTCGTCCGTTTCGCTATCGGTAACCGTAACGGAGGCGGAATCATAAACATCCTCTTGGTCTTTCCGAGGGGGAAGGAGATCCGCGGGATCACCACATCCCAAGATAACTTCGAGGGGAGGAATATCAGGGGGAATAGAAGAATAGAATGAATGGTTTTTGGTGACTACGTACATGATAACAAGATAGCTACAAGGTAGAATGTTCCCAAGGATGGGTGAATGACAGGATGGGCACAAGGGGTAATTCCCTCCTGGGAACAGAGGGTGGCGAGAAACGCTGTACAAGGCAAGCAAGGGGTCATACAATTGCAAATGGAGAAGAGATCATCTTTCAGTGTTGAGACCAAAAGAATCGATGTGAATGAGAAGTGGTGAGAAGGGAAGAAAGAAAGAGAGAAAGAGAGATGAACATTACTGCCAATCGATACCCGTACGAGTAGGGGTGTGCCAATGTACGAGCCTGTATACAGTAGTACGTACTACTGCATAACAGGTGTATTAACCTAAAATCATCATTTATAGTACCATTCCAGAATCACACACACACACACACACACACACACACACATTCAGGTACGCTGATTGTACCTTGTTTCATACCCATATCACACCACAGTCGTTATCTTTTTCTTAGCTTGTACTTGTACAATCGTCCTTCCCATTCCTCAAATTTCCATCTGACTGATAAGTATACACTATACACTAGTCCCCTCTGTCGTGCTATACTGAGGTGGGAGACCCCCTCGTGTACATCAGCACGACCGAGTGGCGATAGAGGGAGATCGAAACCCGCGGTCGCACGGAGATGACAAGACCATGACGTACGGTTTTTCTCTTTCTCGGCTTATGACAAAGTGTATATA
This sequence comes from Kwoniella europaea PYCC6329, assembly GCF_036810445.1. NCBI lineage: Eukaryota > Fungi > Basidiomycota > Tremellomycetes > Tremellales > Cryptococcaceae > Kwoniella > Kwoniella europaea. Next base: position 5,680,916 of record NC_089487.1, read on the forward strand.
GTACAAGCTTACATATGCTTATGCCAACTTTAAACTCATAAAATGATGATCCGCCCGGACGGTTGGGTATATCGACGCTCAGGGGATTGATCGATCAAACCGCCGGGGCTAAACTATCAGGTGAGAAGGTTACCGCTTTTCGTAGGCGCTGTGTTGAGGGACGACGCTCGCTCAGTACATAACAGTTCCTCAAGCCATACACGTGCGAGAGGTCATCGTTTGATACTCGGTCATCGAAGTGTACGAATGTACGCATGTACGCAGTCTTCTCACTTACAGTACCCGTACGGGCTCGGAGCGCCCCGTTCATCATCGCTTCAATACTGTAGTCAGACCGGTGGTGATGGACTGATGCCGGTGTTGTCGTTGACTTACATGGAGACAGAGTAAGATCTCTCTCTCCTGTAGGCTCTGAGTGCTCTTGAAGGTGAAGAGGCATAGAATATAAATGAAGATTTTTCGGTCATTTGAACCCAGATTATTGGCAATTTGCGAACGAAAATATTCCATACCTGTTGCGCACTGAAATGATTCATCTTCACGTGAGAATCGAAAAAAGGTACAATCAAACTGTCTCGGATTAGGTTTTCCATCTTTTTAACTTATCACTATAGGATTAGGTCTGAAGATCATACTCCTGAGTCCAGTACTGTCAAGCATGGTTGAAGGCAGTGCACCGAGATATATATACGTACACCTTCCCTGTTTACTGTAGTTTCAACGTCTCATCCTCATCCTTCGCGCGCACTGAGAACGTCGACGACGGTGCCAACCTTATTGCTTCTGCTGTGGCTTCTCGTACGACACCGGATGATACGGAGTGCACATGATACCCATCTTTCCTTGAATAACCGGATATGCAGCACAGATGAAGTTATTCAAGATGATTTTCCGAGCGGACATGAACGAAGATGCATGGGAAGTGGGTAATAATCGACAAATCGCGATTCCTCACTGTAGAGCCACCTGACCAAGAGGGGGAAAATGAGGTCAAGTATCTTCACACTGAATCCTACAGTGATGACCACTATAGTAGTCTTGACATACTGCAAGCCAAGATCTCAGAATACTCCGGTCATCATCTCTGTAGACGACTCTTGATCGCACCCTCTGACATCCTACTGACGAAAGTCAATGTTCTCCTCTTGACGATCTCAGACAAAGTTGATCCATAATCTTTATCCGTAGCAAGCTCCGGATTATCGTTCCCAAATGATATTTCGTACCTTCGTTCTCCTTCGGTGGCAGGAAAATCCTCAGATGTGATTTCCACCTGAGGACATCTGGTACCTTCCCATAAACAGATTTGGACAGGTAGTGCATGATCTATAGCAGAATTGTAGATAGATTGAATCTCATTATCGACCAATCCGCGAATGTCACTCTTATGATGATCACTCAGCTTGTTGTTCTCGTTTTCTTTTGAAGACAAACATATCCCGGATCCAGATTTCGATGCGGATTCCTGTGTGTCAAAGAAGTATTGAGAATCCAACTTAGCCACATCTACAGAGAGCTTATCGACCAAAATCCCTTGATATAATTCCAATTGATCATGATACCCTCTAGTCAATCTCAATTTCCGTTCAGCCCCTTCAAGACTCCTTTTCAAACTGCTAACCTCATCTTCTGATGCTTTGAACTTTCTCTGAAATTCGTCTCAGTCTTCTTTCAAAGATTGATTAGAGCGGAACATTCTTGGTGGAGCTCAGGCTGGCTGTTGGAAGGAGTTGTTTGGCCGGTGAGCGTATCCCACAGACTTTGAGAGCTGAGGCCGCTCATTTGAAAATGGTTGAAGTACTTTGGTATGGCGTAATAGCGGTCGAAGTATACTCGAAAGAATTGTTGTTACTGTATTTAAGGATGTATCGATCCGCAGAGTGGCGAAGATACAACACACAGTGCTGAGAAGTCACATTGAAATAATTTTGATGACTTACTCAAACCTACGGATAGAAAAGCTGGAACATGCTCCCAACGACAATCCATTGTGTATCCTCATCCTTTGACGAGATAGAGACTTCCACTCCCCTTGACAGTCCTTGGCTCACCAATGTACGTAGGTCGTGCGAGAACCGTATCCCCATATTCGACTAACCACTTTTTGTTAGAACGTAGAACCCAAAACATCACCCTTTGAAGAAGACCTCCAGGTTCTCAAGAAGCCTTTCTACTGTAGCATTAGCTCCAAGTCCGATATCTTACGAATTGAAAATGGTCCAAAGCCAAACTTCGTCTTGGAATCTCCTCTTATCTTGCGATTGCAACACTCTCACACATTCATAGCAAGTAAAATCAGCCATAGTAGCCTGAACCCCCTCGTGGTTGCTGGATAGCATTAACACAATATCTTGTAGGATATTTATCTATTCGATCATCAAAGTACAGTACCAATCGAATATCAAGATGGGAGAACAAGCTGAAGTGAGAGCTGCAATTTGTGGTCATGTTTGTGAGTGTCTGTGTATCCATCCAATCCCATTGGTCACGATAGCTACACTCGACTCTTACCGCATGGTTTATATATTGAAATTCGCTAACAAGGTCAACTATTGTACTTTTCATCCCATGACATACTATACTGTATGGTATGGCGGATCTCAGCTCAAGTTCAAAGTGAAATTTCCATTTGTTTCAAATCATCTTATACTAGCTCAGCACACAAATCTAAAGCTTCCATCACCTCATGTCTTCGACAAGCTATCGAAAGTGTCAGACAAACAAACCTCATTGCATCTTCTGACGAAAGTGTCCAGAATGCCTACAACATGTATGCGGAAAAGGTATTGACCGTTGCGGCTGAACCTGAGAAGATATGGGATGATAATCATACTGTCGATCGTAAGTTTTCTTCTTTCGTATGGTATCATACAATAGTAAATTATGATGTGACTCTGCTTACTGTACTTTACTTGATTTGTAGAATTGTTAGCAAGTAAAGGATCAGAGTACCTCAACTCACTTCTCAGTTTACAAAGCTCAAGATCAGAGAATTCAGGCAACAAAGCCATCAAGTCCGTTTCTCCCATCCCTGAAGTCGGCGAGGGAGAAGATGCGGCTATCTGTACTTGGATTGACGGGATTAAAGTGTTGAGCAAAGATGTCAAGTCTGATACGTGGCTTACGACTGATACCCGTTCCAGTCAGATGTAGTGTTCAAAGTTCATATAGTTGACAGAGATCCACTCAAACATATATAGGCGGAAACAGAAGATTATACAGTATTTATCTCATCAATGCATGAATACACTTACATACACAGCTCTGTATAAGTTTACATGAAACATACAACTGACAACATAAAACGATAGCGATGAAACGTGAAGGATAACATACAGATATGAAGCAGTACAGCATGGCAGGTGCCACGAATAGTCGAACAGCAGGATGAGGATGATGAAGATCAATTACTGTACAGACTAGTCATCGAATAACATTGTGAACTATTGACGTCCACAAGTCAGCAATCACATACCACCCTCATATTCTGAAAAGTCTTTGACTCACTTTACTAGACCCCTGTTTCACTTGAGTAGGTTGACCCATCTCTTCATCCCCATCCGTCAATGGATCCGTACTACCTTTCGATTTAGATTGACCATCTTTCCCATTCCCTGAAGTTTTTGTAGGACTTGAAGAGCCCTTTTGGGGTGATCGTCCTTTCTGTGGAGACGACGTCGATATCCTGCTTCTGCTTCTATTCTGTTTGTGCGGAGATCGAGGCGAGGGATCTTCAATGGTACTATCCCATACCAGCCCAGAGTCCGAGGTGGTATTATCACTGATCGAGTCGGTCACCCAGGCAGGATGAGATTTGGTACTTTTGTTGCCGGAACCGGACCCGGAATTGGAGGTATTGTTTGACCCCTTGGGTGGCGAAGGTACTTGCTTGCCTTTATTCTTATCTTTTGAAGGCGAATGATTACTGCTACTAGGATGATCACGTGCTGAAGATGGTCTGACTAGTTCTTCTTCTACCGGAATTTGTGACCTAGCAAATTCCTCTTCCATCTCCTTTTCATCGTCCAGATCAGCCAAGTCCAACTCTTCTTCAAGGTTCATATCGCCCAATCCAGCATGTTCGAGTATTTCCGCCTGACTCATCCTTATAGCTTGACTTCGTGGAGGTTGTTCGGGTGATCCAGGTACCTGCGATGCACCAGGTAAGAATAGAGCCTCTTGGTCCGCATTACCATTTTGACTAAGGGGTGGATCGATATCCATTTGTCCATCATCCTGAGCTTTAGTATTGCGTTGAACCGCTGAATGAGCTAAGTAAACTGTACTCATAGGTTCCTGAGCAGCGGTGAGATTCAAACTTGATTTCTTTTTGAATTGACTAGGAGTTTCTGACCCTTTCCTCTTTCTACCACTTGAGCTACTGCTCGATGAGAGGTTTCTGCCGTGGGAAGGTGGTGGTGGACCAGGTGGGGCATCACTGTTCGATCGTTTTATTTCGACTGAAGGTGATCGAACGTCTTTAAACACCTCGCAAGATGTGGTAGCTATTGCGCAGAAGATCGAGAACTCTCCAAATTCCTCGTCTAAGCTTGTTAAAGTGAGAGGTTGTCCAGGTTCGGAGAAGGATACGTTTAGTGTAGCTGATAGTTGTTCAGCCAACATGAGTGTTGCCTTAAACCACAGGATACATCAGCTCCAACGTTTCCCTTCATAAGAACCAGCTAGCTAACTCACTCTAAATTCCTTCATGGGTAGGGTCAGGTCGATCCTATCTCCCACTACTTCATAATCCTGGAACTCTTCCGGATCAACTTTGATTTCTGTACATAAACCACCTCCACCTAATCCCTCCCATGATTTCACCCTGATCTCTTTCTTAGTGAACATCCATCCCAACTGATCTGTCCCACCGGCGTTTGCATTCCCACCGTAGCTTGAACCAGTAGACAAAGCGAAGTTTTCCAACCAGTCTCGGAGGGTTCGAGTGGCAATGACAAATCCGGAGGGGGTCGTATCGGGATCGACGTCTGCTCGTAGGAAATCTGTTGAACCGAGATGAAGGGAATGTTTCTTGGTTACACCTATCTCAACACCTCCTTGAGTCAGTATCAAAGTAGCGATATGTTTACGTGAGTTGATATGGCACGTTAGGGTTAAATCGTCAACTCACCATGTTTACATACCAGTCTAATGATCAATTTCGATTCAATACTGATCCTAGCATCTTCATCATCCGTAAAGTCATCCTCATCACCGAAGTGTCTATCATCTTGATTCGCATTGCCATTTCTATGCCCGTCATCCCCATCACCATGATGAATTGATGAGCTCCTCGTATCTCTTTCTCTGTCTTTACGATGTTGCAGTGGACGTAGTTCGTTAGAAGGGTCGATGATCCTCAGATCTAACCGAGTAATGGTGTTGATTTGGGCGGCTTTGCCTAATACCGCCAATACCGACTGTACAGCAAGACTAGATGAGCTAACCATTTATATGTGGGCTAGAGAGCAGAGAGAGCTTACCTTGACTAACAACTGGCACTTTATACCTTTCCTACTTTTAGCTGACCATCGATTGAAGAATTTCTTGTCCAATTTGAATAGGCAAAAAGCGGACTTGTTGGAGTTGGTGACTGACAGTTCCCACTAGATGTAGCATGTTGCATCAGGTACATGTCTAGCGAGGGAAGGAGGGGTCCTGTCGTAGTGGAGAGCAGAAGGAAGAAGGGATTACAGAGGAGAATCGCTGTAATTGGCTGGGACACTCACAGCTCTGTGCGAAGCATGTATATTCAGATCATCTCCATATTTCGCTGCACACTGAAGTAGACGAAGGAAATCTAGAATTAACGACATTGAAAGGTTAGCTTGATACGGGAGACTATGAAAATCGCTTGAGCTCTTAAGAGGAACATCGGGTGATGAAGGAGATTCGTCTGGACAGAGCATGAAGGTAGACAGACTTACACTTGAGGTTCTCACCTCTGATGGAAGCGTCCATCCTGCTATTTGCTATCTCTTCCTCTTGCTGACTGATTCCACCTGCGTCAATGGATGTATGATAAGGAGAGATTGAAAGAACGAATGAGGGGGAAGAGGTTCTTGTACGGTGATATATACCTCATGTTTTCGATCGGTTGACGTGTGTTTTAAGTAAACGCGTAATTGCCTTCCAACGGAAATGACCCCTGCAAATCCCCACTTTCCCCCACTCGGCGAGACCTCGTCTTGTTGTTGCAACACGATCTATACAATACAACATGTTGCATAGCACATGAGATCAGCACTATACGACCGTATGAACCCATCACGCTTCCACACCCTTCTACTTCTTCTTCTTATCGCCCTTCTTCTTCCTCTTCACTTTGACAACCTCGATCTCAGCAGTAGGCGTAGCAGGTAGATCATCGTTCTTCCTCGATTCATCCTCATCCGCTTCTTTGTATTCTTCAAACCTACTACTTGATCCTCTATTCGAGGTACTTGTGTGAGAAGTAAGATCAATACCTGCTAATCCATCTACAGCCTTGTCGGCATCATCGTTCACCTCCTTCGAGTTCTGTTCTATATTCGTTGATGTGGATCCTTCAGGTAATTCACCGGTCCTATCAAATTCAGGTGGAGGTGCCTTCTCCTTCTTCTGCTTTTCTTTATTTCTATTCTTACTCTTAGATTTCGTACTTATTGATGTCGGATCTAGTGGGGCCAATTCCGAATCATCCAGTTTGACAATTGGAATTTCATCTATATCATCTTCTTGAGCATCTTCATTCTTGTCGTACAGGTAATAAGGATCATCTTTATGTTTTGCTTTTCTTGCCGCGCGACGCTAAGACGTTGACACATTGAGGTGTCAGCTTTCTTTTCTTTCCCTTCCTCATCCATGGGACCTTCCCATAATTGATGGCAATGATTTCACGCTAATGAATGAAATTCAACTCACCTTAGCTCTCTCCTCTTTCGTCTCCCCCTCTCTTCTTTTCCCTTTCTTCTCCTGTTCTCTCAAAACCCTCCTCAACTCCTCCATTCCCTCTCCTCCACCTTCACCTAGATCAATCGCAGGCTTCTCCTCTTCGCTTTCTTCATCTTCATCTGACAAATCACCAAATCCACCTTGAGGTACAATCTCCAAATCCAAATCCAGTTCTTCCGGTATACGTACAGCTTCCTGAGCTTTGTACGCTACTGCATTCAACTCATGGGACGTGAAAAGCGGTTCGAACAAGAATAACGACTTGGGATATGGTGGATTTCCATCTTTAGGTAAATCAGAGTCGGCAAAACCACCTTCTATTTCTGGTATATCACTTATAGGCGATGACGATGATATGGTTTTTGAAGGCGGTACGTGATTGGTTAGGTCCGCTTGAACGAAATTTAACAACTGAGTGAATTCAAAGGCCCTTTCTTGTACTTCTATATCACCTGTAGATAAGAATGGTTCCAATCCTGATTTGATTGATGTGACTAGTGCTTTACACTCTTCGTGTTTGTCGGAAGACCACGATGAGGAAGTCGATGCAGCGTAGTGCCCGAATATCTTGGCTGCTGCGTGGAGAGAGAGGGAAATGAGACATGAAGAGGATAAATGGAGCGTTGGAGATAGTATCGAGGAGATTGCACTTAAGGGCGATGACAGATAACTATGATCACATAAATTAGCTGTATCCTCTCCGGTTGGACAGAACGCTTGAACTCACCTTGAATATTCCCCACAAACCCATATCGCAGCTTCGATCAGTCCATCCTCACCAGTGCCATCCCTCCCTCTGTCTCTGAATTCTTCGTCTGCCAATACTTTCTCTAGCACACCTACAGCATACTGTCTAACGCTCTTCACCCTCCCCACTACATCCAATACGAGCCTTTTGATCTCTTGTCCAACATCTACGTGACTCACGTACGCGACATCTATCAGAACGGATATCACCCATTCAAAATCCGTAACGTTCACGTACGTATCGTACGATACGATTGACAACAGTTTCTGCGTCAGAAGGAGTCGGTATGCTGGAGAAAGTGACACTGAAGTTGAGGTGGTTGCTGGATCTTTGGATGCAGTGGGTGAAAGTTGATTGGCAATCGCTGTTAAAGATGCTACCGCAGAGGGTAACGTTGAAGTATTACTTTCCGGAGGGGCAAGATGGGATAGAAGTTGATCTGCTATGGTCTGCAGATTATCCCTATCAACCTATTACCTCGTGTCAGCTAACGTAAATCCCGCTCTTTGGTTCATGCTACAGCGTCAGTCCAGCGACTCACCATAGACGTGACCAGTTCCAAAGCTCTCATACGTATAGATACATCAGGATCATCTAGACTCTCCATTATTTCATCTTGATATTCTGCAACCATAGATGGATGAGTAGGTATGATCTTGACCATAGCCAGTAACGCGATGTATCGTACTAGATGCTCAGCGGACTGTCAGTCGGATCCCATATGAAACATGATGACATCAAAAATAACTCACAGTTTTGATCACCACCTTCATCTCTTAAATAACCACCTAGCTTCTCAACACACACTCTAGCCAAAGCTTCACCCTCAGCTCTATCTGGATCCAACATTCCTCCTACTATACATGTTCGCACACACTCGTATAATAACGAGATTGCCGATGTCGACGAGATAAGCGATGTTATTGGCGGTAACAATTTACGGACCAGTCTAGGTTCGAGGGGTGTAAGGATGGCGAACTGGATATTCCAGAAACCAGAATCAGCTTAATGGCCCAGTGATATGAAAGGTCGAGCTGTTGATATTCCTAGCCTGAGAGACGTGAGTGGATGTGACATACCAATTTAACGACTTTTATCAACATCCAATTGTTCGTACTACCCGTCAAAATCCCAAACAATTCAGGAGCCAATGGCAGATAATTCTTCCCGCCTTGCCTCCTTGCCAGTTCCATTACTACCCCTACTGTAGCACCTACCACACCTTGGTCGGAATCTTGTAATCTCTCTCTTAACCTTGGAAACCCTTCTCTCAAACCTTCAGGGAACGCTTCCCAACACGGTAAGAGGCATAATACCGCTCTCTTACGTATACGCGGAGAAGAGTGGGTTAGGAGATGTAGTAGGTCTGGATGAAGGGCTGTCGATAGGGAGGGAGAGAGGGATAGTAAGTGGGGGAGAGCTGTTAGAGGTAGTGGAGGAAGGGGAACGTGAGGTGACATTAGGTCCTAAACATTCATATCAGTATAAGTCAATGTATACAGCAAGACCCCGAAGATAGTCATATGGTATACGGCTGTAGTACATCAGACGGGACTGGGGTGATATGATGGATTCGAAAAGGATAACTTACCTTCTTTATACCATTGACCGTCAATACCACTTCCTCTGTATCACCTGAAAAAGCCATAGGAGCAGCTAGATAACCGATTTCTACATCAAAGAGGAACATGAGCTCGAGGTGCTATTCCTATCGCTTGAGCAATCAGCTCACGTTTTAGGTGATACCTAGGCGAACTCATCACTTCCACCACATGAAACGCAAATTCCGGAGGTGCAGGTATAGGATATAACATCATGAGCTGCACGAACCAAATAGAAAATAATCAAAGGCAATCAGCTATCACAGCTGAGGAGTATGCACAGGACGAGGGGTTTTACACTGACATAACAAATCTTCAATACACCCTCAGCCTTCAGAGCCATATCTTTCCCTCTCAGCTCCTCTCGAATCTCTACCATTGCCTCGGCGATGAACGCATCTTCCTGAGCCTTGGACGACGCTTTGTGGGCCCGCAGACCTCGGATGAGATCTTGAAGTGTTCTTTCGAACATTTCGGGTGGCTTTGGGCGTGGGCCGTCTGATATGTCGAGGTTGATTGTGGGTATATATATGTATAGGTATAAGTATATGTTTGTTCACAGAGCAGTGATGACGGATGACGAACGAGCAAAGGGTGACCGTGCACAGGGATAAACGGCGATCGCCGAAAGGAAGTTGGTAGCTAATCGATCACAAGAAAAGTTGGATAGTATGTTATGAGCAATCATATCATCCTTCAGGTTGTTCTATTCCGATAGCACAAGAGCATCGACCTTATCTAGCTTCTGCTACACAACCCAAGGTATTTAGGCAGACTGAAAGGGATCAGTCTCAAACCTCAACACACGGATTATACCAAGATCACTTTTGAGCTCGAGTCCGATCAGTCACATCGCTCTCCTCTGACATCATGGACGTTCCTCGAATTGTTCGAACGCAAATATCAACCTCGGAGCTCAATCCGCCTCAGGAGCTTGTAGAAGGTATGTCATTCTCAGCTTCACCCTTCTCTAATTTAAGTGTCTAAGCTGATAACTCTTCCCTGCAGCTGTGAACAATGGTACAGTAGGATTATTGGAGGTAGTGAAAGCTCTTGGAGAGTATTTGACCTCGACAGAGGATGAAGTAAGGCTAAAAGGTGAGTGTTCAATACTCAGTAGCAACTAGCAGCTGCTCAGGAGGGGAACGTAGCTGATGTTTCATGTAAAGGCTTGACCTTTTTGTCAAACACGCTGAAAGCTGTTAATCCAACTAAGATAAATCGACAAGCTAGTAAGCCGTCCTATCTCGTCTTGTCAAATTCACTTGATGCCCCTTGGTGTCCGAAGGTGATCTAACTCTTGTCCTTATGCACCTCCCAGCTCAAACACTTACAAACTTCTACCTTTCCAAACTCGACGATTTCGATTCACTCCCACCGGCTCTAGGCGGCTTGACTGTCTTGTCGAAATTATCAACATTCGATGATGATGCTGCAGTAGAAGTGTACAAAGGGTAAGTATCCAGCTGCTCTCACGATAGCGTTCCTGCTGTCAGCTGATCAGTGTGATATGTATAGGGTGGTGGAGAACGTCAATATGAAAGCTTATGTTCAAGCTACGAGGCATCTGGTTTATGTGTTATTCGATAGTCTACTGGCTACTCATAGGAATGGTAAGCCACTCTCCTCATATCGAGAATAACCTCCTCAGTACGATATATGGACATTGATCTTTCATTCATCATAGCATTAAAGGCCATGGGCGCATCATTCATAAATAGCTATACAAAGATGGTAGACGGTGAAAAAGATCCTCGAAATCTTATGCTGCTATTCTCCATCGATAGAGTAATACTATTAGAATTCGATGTCAAAGATCATATTGAGGTCAGCTATCTTACTCGAAGAACTGATGAATGGGTCAAGCTGATTTAATGTGTAATATAGGACTTCTTCGATATCACATTCTGTTATTTCCCTATAACATTCCGACCACCACCTAACGATCCTTATGGAATAACTGCGGATGATCTCAAATTGGCTTTGAGGAAATGTATGGCTTCTTCCCCTTACTTCGCTAGGATGGCTTTACCGCTGTTCCTAGAGAAGTTCGCTACTCTTACTGGACCAAGTATGGTAAGTCGCTTATTTTCATGAAATATCGCTATTTGCCCAACTGAGCTGATATATGTAATGGATGTGTGAATATAGAAAGATCTGCAATTATCTATAGCGACTTGTCTGCCTGTTTATGGGGCTGATGCTGTTAGGGAACGAGGTGCTGAATTATGGGAAGGTATCAAGACTGAGGTGAGCGTCGCAATTTCCATATCACCTGTGCCTTATGTCTTTGTCCACATACTGACTTGACAATTTTTTACAGATATTGTACTCATCGGATACGTCCATCGAAGCAGCCGCTTTATCTGCGTTAGAATCTCTCATACGAACGTTATATCCCACAGAATCCGATGCTCCTTCAGGCTTAGCTCAAGATATCATAAAAGAATGTCTCGAAATACTGAATGAACCAGACAAGACCCAGGCCGTAGCTGCGACTAAAATTCTAGCAGCTATATTCCGTGCTTCTCGTAAGCTAGTTTAAACGGTACCAACCTTGTGGATCGTTAATGTAGCTAATTATCCGATTTTCTTAATGATAGCTTCAGCGGGTAAATTCGCACTTTCACAAGCACTTCCCCAACTATTCCGTCAATTCAATTCACCTTCTGTTCCATCTCATCGATCACCTATCCTCTCCACCATCTCGTCACTTCTCGTGGCTGTCCAATCTGTCTACACTTCACCTACTTCCCAAAGGAAACAGGAGGAAGAGAAATCGCTGGATCCATATCATACTGGTATACTAGATGTATTAAGAGAAGGATTACGAACTGAGGGATTGAAGAGCCCAGCGATAAAGGGCTGTACGGCTTGTGTGCAGATACCTGGATTCTGGGAAAGAGATGATGTGGAAAATGTCGTTAGAGGTTTGGATGATGTTTTGGTAAATGACGAAGATCCGGAGATAAGGTGAGCTTTGTCCAATTCCAGCCCTCATTTGAAAGCCTGCAGTTTCGCTGTTGGACTGTCCCAAATTAGTTTTAGCATGGCAGTAGAGAGTTTTGGGCTGACAAATCTTGATCTTTGCTTAGACCCGAAATCATCAAATCTCTCACTACTATCTCAGTACATCACCCGACAATAATCGAGTCCCTCACATTACCACTACTATTCCACAACTTACCTGATTCGGCACCACCTGCATCAGATCATCTGCACAGAGAGAAATATCGATCTATCTTATCATCTCTTAATGAATTATGCGTCGCACCGGCATTATTCCAAACTTTGGTCATAAGGATAACGACGAAGTTGGATTTAATATCCACTTCTTCTTCTTCAACATCGAATGAATTAGATGAAACCATGGACGAGGCCGAATCCGAATTCGATTTGAGGGAATGTAATATTGCCTATAGTTGGGATTTATTGAATACCTTACAGCGGGTGGTAGATAAGAAGATTAAGGAGAAACATCAAGATCTAATTAGGTACTTCGATCAGATCGTACCTCGTCTCTTCACTTTGATCGTTGGTGCTTCGACTTCAAGGGATGATAAGGCTTTGTTCAGGGATAGAAGGTTGATTGGAATTGTGGCGAGATTGGTGGAAAGTCTCGTTTGGGTATTGAACACAGAGTGAGCTCAGCTGAAGATTTCTAGGGAGTCCCTCAGCTGATCTGTAAATTTTCACTGGATTGATACAGAAAACAATCACAATGGTTTTCAGCGATTTATCAAGCATTCGAAAAAGGAGATTGGACGGGTGTTGTACATAATAAATCCCAAATTGGACTAGGGGGATCACCATTACGAGTGAGTTCTAGTCACTAAATGACGTTTATTTCGTTTGTGCAGGACTGATGACTGAGTAAAAAATAGAACGGAGCTCCATCTGCTGAGCAGGATCTGATGGCATTGTATGCTGCTACGATACAGGGATTGAAAGGGGATGTAAGTTGGCTACAACTGATTCATGGGAGAGCTCTAGCTAATGTTTTAGTACATCAAAGGCCGCTTTACCGTTCTCTTCCCCAGAGACGTTCTTGGGCTCGAAGATACATTGGACGATAAATGTAGCTAGGGATGGGTGGCAGGTGAAATGGAGTTTGGATCTGATATGTGCTTTTGTCAACAAACGAGAGAATGGTTAGTGGAGGGTCAAGGTTCGCATACAAATCCAGCATCAGCTGACATAATTGATGTTGATAGTGTTGAAGGAATCTCTCGAGACTATACTGGACAGCGTCTGGTCAGTTGACATTCAGGATACTTCGAAAGATCTCGAAATAAGGCGTAGAGGTTTATCAGTGTACTCATATGTGAGCTGCTTCGATATAGACGATCATAGCGATATTCAGCTGACTCGGTAAATAGATAATCAAAGCTCTATCATTCCTTCGATCACCCCTTTCATATACGGCTGTAGAACGCGTAATAGATATACTGAGTTTGTCGAACCTGGATCCTGAGTTTGTGCCATTTGCTGCTGCTGGATTTGGTATTTTGGCTCAAGGAAAGGGTAATGGTCATTTGACTGCCAAGGTTAGTCTTCGTACCTGAACTCAGCGATATGGGAAGTAAAGCTGATGAGCACTTTCTGTAATAGCTGTTGTACGCTCAGAAGATGTGGAATCTCGTTCTGCCCAAACTAATCGAAGGTGACAAAGAGGCCACTGGTCAGTTTCTTCTATTGTGAGCTTTGCCATATCTAGCTGACAATTGTTCTCCTGGTGTCAGGTACAGGACGACTGGTGTATCTAGTAGCTTTTGCGAGTCTCCTACCTCTTGTTCCAGCTTCGTTGTGTCTAGCAGACTTGAATACTGTGGGTTGAATTCGCTGTCTTGTTTCGTTTGATTATTGCTAACCTCAGCTAATTCATGGATTTTGCCATTAGATCTTACCACTGATCTTACGTTCCTTGTCCCTTCCTGATCCCCATCAACGGGTGAACGCCATCACCACCCTAACGTCAATACTTGAAACTGCAAGTGATTCGAAAGAAGTAGATAAGGCTATACATACCCATGCGGAGGTGATGGTAGATGCTTTATTGAAGAGTGCGGTAAGGCAGGAGGGTGTGCCTACTTCAGGAGTAAGTGGACAAAATTACTTTATTCAAAGTACAGTATAAGAAAAGAAACATGTTGCTAATGATCGATAATTTGTACATTGTATTTGAGCAGAAAGTGAGGAGTATAGCATTATCTTGTTTATCCCTCTTCCCCGATATGATTCGATTCGAAACTCTGCATAAACATAAATCAAGAGTGATTAAAGAATTAGGCAGAACGTTGGATGATCCCTTGAGGACTGTTAGGAAGGAAGCGGTGGAATGTAGAGCGAAATGGTATAGGTATGGGAATGCGACGTAGACTACAGAGATAGATGGTGGTTTATGCATTATTTGTATCCAGAAACCGAGGATTGAAAAAGAAGACTGATCTCTATTACAAAGCGATTAGGATGAGATCCTAATCAAGCTGAAACATGATTAGAAACCGATAGGAAACGAGCAGATGCTGTGCCGTCATCGTTAATTTGTGATTCAGGGATGGAGTGCTGTTACCCCGCTCGAACCCCCTCGTCAATCAACGCGACTATATCCACCGTCATCATAACAATACCGCACAACACCCATACTTGCAACATCACCATCCATTCAGCTATACTTTGGGCATACTCATACTTGTGATAGCAGCAAGCAGTGACACCACCATAACTCCAACATCATCGCCATCATGGCACCCGTCACTCTCCCTCCTTCATTCTACAATTCCTTCTGGTCACCAGACTACAGATCAGGTCTGGAGAAACTATTCAGAGCATTGGAACAAGGATGTCTGGAGGATGATGATGTAGAAGCATTCATCGATGTATGTTCATCCCTCCCACTCTTTTTTTTTCACATACACATCTACATCGTCTCTGCCCTTCAAGGTTGCATGGTATGGTAAGCTGATAATGATAATGTGTAAAGTCCCAAATCAAATCCCACCTTATCCTCTCCCAATCCCTCCTCAATCCACCTCTTCCCAACGTCTCGGCTGAATCTTCTTCCTCGCTCCAGCATACACTCCTATCCCTCCGAGGAGCCTCGTCAGCCCGAGGAGAAGCCCATCGCGCACTTGCACAAGAACTAGATCAAAGGGTGTTGAGTGGGTTCAGGAATTGGAAAGAACGTCATGAAGTGAGGGTGAAGGAGGCTAGGACGGATATGCTGGGAAAAGGTGGTGTAGTAGGGGTCTGGGAGAAGGAGAATGGCAAGTTGGGTCAGGTGAGGGGTTCTATATCTCTCGTCTCGGTTGAATCGGCGAAGCTTACAAAATTTCCGTCACAGCTTCACCAGACATACGTGAACAAATCCCGTGCTGCCGATGATAGCGAGGACGAGTGAGCTTGACCGTTCGAGACCTTGGAGAATCAGGCAGCTGATTCCATCATGTCCGATCTCAGTGCCAAATTTGCCCCAGCAACAGCTCGTTCCCCTCCGCCAGACAACTACACCTCTTCACCCAAAGTTCACCATAGAAGCCCAAGCACCAACCTCCGTCGAGCAGGAACAGTAGCTGACCGAATTTCAGAGAAGTTGCGAGCAGCTTCAGTCCAAAGCTCACCTCCAGGAATACAATCCAGTCCCTCTAGACACCGACCTGTCCTTTCGATCGATGGAAAGGAACTGCCACCCCCTCCCAGTCCTTTACGACCCGTCATCAGCAGTCCCGGTGGGATCGCTAGCCCAACCAGTCCAACCAGAGAAGAACGATTTGTTCCCCCGACCGATCCGGATGGCAAACCATTTATCCATTCTTCTTCCGGTGGGCCACCAGTTCCATCTAAAGCTGGTCCATTTTCACCTTCCACCTCCACCAACGCCAGGGAAGAACCAATCCTATTATCAGGCTTATCTCTGACCCCCCAAGCACTGAAAGGCCTCTTACAGCGATTTGATGCCTACTTGTTGACAACCCTCGCACCATACTCCGACGCCCCTTTCTCTCAATCTAACAGATCAAATGCGGCTTTAGCATCCAGACAGAGAAGTACCATCTTAGGCACGTACGAAAAAACATTTTCGGGTGAAGAAATTGTAGAATGGTTGAAAGAGAATGTCGAAGGTTTCGGAGGTGATTGGGAAAGATGTGTAGAAGCTTCAAGTGAATTATACAAACTGGGTCACTTCTCAAGGATAGGTGTAGGAAGAGGATTCGATTCTTCCGAAGATACTTATTTCGTGTTGAAAACTCAACAACAGCAATCTGGACAATCTCATCTACCAGGTGGAATATCGATCAATCAAGCCAATGAAGCTTTAGCTTCCATCGGTATCAACACTCCCCTCTCACCTTCGACTGCTACCAACGCCCTGCCAAGTTTGCTCAAATCTTATTTACCCGCTTCTCTTGGTAACTCGGATGAACCTCAACATGTCAGATTGAGAAAGGAGGCTAACAAAGCTGAAGATGCGTATAAAGAAGGTATAAGAACCGCTGAAGAGAGAAGGTTGGAGATGGAAGAATCTATAGAGAGGGGATTGAGATTATGGGAAAGATGGGAAAGAGAGAGATTGTTGGCTGTGAAGACAGGTAAGCTGTTTGATAAGCTGAAGCCACAACAGAAAACAAGCTTACATATCCCACTTTGTCATGGTCAGTTTTGAAGCATTATGACGAAGCTTTGGCTAAGTTACCTCAGAAATTGAAGGAATTGCAACAGGGTACATCGTTAGGTGTCGAAGCGTTCAATCCTGAAGCAGAGTAAGTTGTCGATGCGATATTAGAGAAAGCAGCGACTGACAAATGATCTGATAGCATCAAAGCTCTGATCGAAGGTAATCGAACTGGACCTTTCGTACGTCGAACGAAAGTAGCATTATATCGTGCTTTTGCTGAATATTTTGCAATGTTCTTAGCGACCCCACCCACACATCTACGAATCGCTTGAAACAGACATCCCCGATGTCAACTTTGGTATCGACCTGCGAAGGTGGTCGGGCGAACACGGATGGAAATCACTTGTTTCTGCCCCTCCTAGACCCAAAGGTGCGATACCTGAGGCTTTAGAAGCTTTGTTGAAAGCTTTGACGGAGATGTACGAAGGTGTACCTGACGATGGTGAGTTTACCATATCTCTGCTTATCTACTTGATGCTGATCATCACCACATTCCTAGAACGACGAAGATCATGGATTTACGAAGTACCACTTAACGAAACCCACATGCTTAGAAATGCTATCAACGACCCTCAAATCCCTCTTGAAGATCTCATTACTATAATCAAGAAATTCAACTTGCCCATCGCAGCTGGTGCTGTCAAACTTTACTTGTTGGAGCTTAATCCACCTGTGTTAGGATGGGAAGGTTGGGAAGATGCGAAAGCTGTTTATCCTGCTAGTAAGTCAGCTGATATATTGATCGAATCGCATCAGCTCATTGTATGACCTCAATACAGTCGGAGCGGATCAGGAGCGAGATATGACTAGTGCTGTATCTTCTGTACTTGGTCGATTACCTGGATCGCAGCTGTATGTGCTGGACGCGGTGATCAAGCATTTCAGGGAGTGAGTCTAGTATCATGTGGTGCTCGTTATCTATCAGTAATTAGAGCTGATCAGTTGGATTACATGACATAGTCTGGTTGACAATACCAAGAGCGCCGAATCAAATGAAGTATACGTAACCAAACTTGCCTTATCAGTGGGAAGAAGTGAGCTATTTTATCAGCTCTCTGACGTGAAAGCTTTCGGCTCGGCTGATGTTGTTACTAGCCGTTCTGAGACCTCAATACGAAAACGACTTGACCATTGGCGATCGAACTCCATCACTATTCCTTGCCGATCTCATCAACCACTACTCCGCCTTGTTCCCCTCTTTGATAGAGAAGAAGAAAAAAGAGGCTGATCGAATCATGCCTGTACGCAAGAGAACAGCATTAGTAGACCAAAGGATCTCAAGATCTTCTCTGAGCGGCGAGAAAGATCCTCAGCATCTCTTAGAAATACAACATTCCCTTCAACACCCTCAAAGAGCTGCATCACCCAGCCCGATAGGTAAGAACGAGGCACCGCCTCATCTTGGTTCTGCACTGGGCTTCGGTCCACCTTTGGAAGACCTCAAGAATGATAGTCGAAACTTCACCAGCGCTGAAAAAGGTAAAGAGAAAGAGCAGAGTGTGCGAGTCGTCTCTCCCTTACCTGCACCTGAATCACCCGTAATCCCTCCTGCTATACAAGAGAAAGATGAAGATCGACCACCAATGTTCAAGGAACCTGAGTCTGATTCACGACCCACAACACCCACTGAAGGTTTCGTACCTCCCTCCACTGCCTCCTATCAACCTCAAAATTCGGATACTCGATCGTCCACCCCAACGGAGTCTTTCGTACCACCCACTTCAGCTACTGCCGAGGACAGAGTACCCACTCCACCTGCCGTTAAAGATATAGCTACTGAGGATGGGGTGATCGGAGGTGGATCTGGTTCGGGGGGATTGAAGAGAGCTACGTCGGGTGAAGCATCTAGACTGAGAGGACCGAGAGGTAAGTGCTTCTCGTGGAGCTGTGATTTCACGACTCCATCTGTTTTAGAGTGAAAGCTGATGATTGGTTGGTCACAGGAGCGAGAGGTCCTCGACCTGCAGGAGGGAGAGTCCCCTCTCACACCGGTGGAGCCCCTAGTATATCAGCCATAGTCACCTCTTACGCGGACGAAAGACCCGAATCTCCCAGTACGAACCCACCTGAAAGTGCAACCGGATCAGGTTCGGCAAGGAGCCGAGAACATAGTAGACCTAGTTCTCCGGCTGTTGGTACGCCCACTTCTGCTCAGGGATCGAATGATGGTGGAGCAGGATTAAAGAGAGCTAGTAGGACTAACGTGAGTGTATCTCGTCTCTCGATCTATGGAATATAGGATAAGTGAAGCTGATTTTATGACGTGCAGTTCGGTCATGGTACGAGGGGTAGTGTCAGTGCGATGGCAGCTAGATTTGAGAATAAGCAATAGATAGTCATTATGACTGTAACGAGAACGATAAATACAAACAGAAAATGGATACATGATATTGCTTTTTAGGTGGATCATTCTGAGAATGAGGTGTATGTCAGATAGTGCTATATCAGTGACGATATGAATTATGATGAATGCAATTGTTGGTTTGATGAATTCTGGTGATTGCCATGCCATCCAAGCCGATGCAACTCAAGATTTCGGTCTATGGGGCGCAATGATGAATGAGATCTAGGCTAGGGCGGATCTAGTGGTATCCTGGAGAAATGCACTTGACAATCATCAATTGTCTTTGTCAGCGTATGCTACCGTGTCATGCTCGAACACATCGCCCATACCATATGCAGGCGCTCATGTACGGAGATGCATACATACATAAACGGTAGCTTGATACATTTGAATCGAAGAATCGTTCAATTATATACTATTCTACAATGCAGTCAACCATGAGCAGCATTCGAACTATCACTCTGAATGATGGAGTTGAAATCCCAGTACTAGCATTTGGAACAGGTAACATATTTCATTCTACATCGTCTTGCAGATGACCTCCAAGCGATGCGTTGAAGGACGAAGTGAGCTGATGATGTACTTGTGTGTGAATAGGTACAGCACAAGCTTGGACGGATACTTCATCCGTTGTTCGTCTAGCCCTCCAGAAGGGTTATAGGCATTTCGACTGTGCATGGCATTACAAGAATGGAGTATATACTGGGGAAGCACTCAAGAATAGTGGGATACCAAGAGAAGAGGTATGTAAACGTCGCATTCATCTAGTATAATTCGACTTTCTTTATTGTATGGTGAGATTGATTGATAATGAATGTTAGATCTTCATCACTTGTAAGATCGGTAGTTTCGATGATGATCCAGTGAAATTCGATACTAGGGAGTTTGTCGATGTGGTTCTGAACGATGTGAGTGATGTCAGTTTGTACATGATTGAGTATTGGATAAGACTGAGCTCCTATGGGTGATAGCTTCAAGTGGAATTTATCGATTTACTAGTTGTAGGTTGTATTTGTGATCAGCAAGACATTTGAACTCGTTATCTTGACATGAAATCGGTTCTAGCTTCACGCGGATATCTTAGTAGGATCGATAACACAGGCTTGGAAAGCGATGGAAGAGATTAAGAAAGAAGGATTAGCACATTCGATAGGTGTATCCAATTTCTCGACCAAATCGCTTGAAGAGATATTGAGTATTTGCGAGGTAAGTTTTACTTTGACGTTCCATGTATCTGTCAGTATGGCAGATCACAGTAATCCCTTCACGGCACGCTGCTTACCCATATATAACTTGCGTTCATAGATCAAACCGTCCATTAACCAAATTGAGTTTCACCCATACTCCCTTTCCACCTATCTACCTACCTTACTTCCCCTATGTAACAAATACGATATCAAGATCGCCGTGTATAGTAGTCTCATGTCGTTAGTCAGACATCGCGGGGGTCCAGTTGATGAGGCGGTTGAACGTATATGTCATGAGAGGGGGATGAAGGAGACTGGGGGACAAGTACTTCTACGATGGGCTCAGCAGATCACAGATGGGATAGTCATCATGTAAGTTCAATTATCCTTGCATCATGTAAGTTGGCTTATGCAGATGTGTGGAGCTGAAATGAGGCTCATTCGAAGTACGACGAATAAACCTGATCGAATGGAGGAACAAATCCTACCGTTCCTAGATGATAAATCGGATGATCGATTATGCCAAAAACATCTCGATGAGATTAGTGTAGCAGGAGCCCAGAGACCTTTCAGATTCTGGGGAACCAATTGGCCATATTTCGTTAGTTCACTTCTACCTCCATCGTTCTGATACGGTGAATATCGATGCTGATTTGGGATTTGATACAGATGAAAGGTGAAGGAGGTATAAAGGCTTGTCCTGAAGATGCTACGCATAGAAATAAACCGGGTTTAAACGGTGGGCGGGGATGGTAAAAGATCTGCAGACAGTGTGATCGACTGTTCGGACTCTTCGGATTGTCCAGAAGGGTTTGCATTATGGTGTTGGATATTCAAGTATGTGCAATCGTATCGGACCGGTCACCTCGCTTGGATCATGGATCTCCACACTTGACTTGTATTGACAACTGCAAGCGAACTTCTCTAATGATCGTCTCTAGCGTTGCTATATAAACTGAGCGTTTCAGCCGTCGGCGATTAGTCAAATATTTCCTCTCTCTGGGCATACGATTACCTGGTATATCCACGAATAAGATACGGAATGTTCTGTAGACGAATAATGCCAGCTGCAGACAAAGTAGATGTTGTGGGTATCTCGGCAATCTCCTCAAATCGAAATCGTGTCTAAAAATAACCCCTTGCCCCTCCTTTGGGATCTTTTGTTGTAACATTTGGGTCCGTCAGGCACGGCTGGAGTGACGCAGACGAAAACAAATATTTTTCATTTTATTAACCCAAGCGAAGCGAGGTTGTTTTCAGTTAGCTTGCACTGAAAATTTCTACTCGAATGCCAGTAACGTACGTCGGTCTCACCCATCACCAGTTTCCCTCTTTCCATACCATGCATTTCATCTATGTAGTTCGCTTAACACCTATTCTTTTGTACCAATATCTTGATCTTCATTGGGGCTCTTCTCTGGAGAAAAGATAAGCAAGCGAACTCGACTACGAATAGATATCAACCAGATTTCAACGAAATCGTGTATTTCGCATTCCCCCTCGACCAGGTCTTCGCTTTTTCGGTAGATCCACTCCTCTATCGCACTCATAACGGACGGCGTCTTCTAGGCTCTGTCAGTAACTTCATAATTCAGTGACCATCATGTCCGAGGGTTCATCGTCAAACTCGACGGCTCAATATCCCGCCAAAGGGCCTTACTCGACTCAAGCAGTCCAAGAATCAATCCAGAGGGAACAAATTGGATTGGGACCATACGCTTCCAGACCTGATGGTCAAGCACAGGTAGTTGGGGATATCGTCGCGCCTCCCAAGCACTTTAGGCTCTTGAGTTTGGGTGAGTAGCTTCCTCCTCAGTGGATGATTCAGGATAGCTAATCACCCTTGTTGGATTTCATAGTCGGTTTGGCATATGCAATTCTCAACTCATGGACTGCCATGGCCGCTTCCCTCTCAATCGCTCTACCTTCAGGAGGTCCAACGGCAGTCATCTGGGGTATCGTACCCTCCTTCATTGGAAACTTAGCTATGGCAGCTAGTATGGCGGAGATTTGTCATGTTTATCCTACTTCCGGTGGACAGTATCATTGGGCTGCCATTCTGTCTCCTGCTCATATGGCTCCTGTGAGTTCTCTTTTAATTTGTCTGATAAATTGTCTTCCCAACTGCTCCGCTTTCCCCCCTTTGCAATATCTTGTCACCGAACCTGCAATCTCCCACCTGCTTACTGCCTTACGCGGGAAAAGCTGACTGATTGTGACGACTTGACGCACTTAGGCAATCTCATGGATATGC
Organism: Kwoniella europaea PYCC6329; assembly: GCF_036810445.1. Lineage (NCBI taxonomy): Eukaryota > Fungi > Basidiomycota > Tremellomycetes > Tremellales > Cryptococcaceae > Kwoniella > Kwoniella europaea. The sequence continues at coordinate 5,703,658 of NC_089487.1, forward strand.
GGTTGGTTCGCCGTAGCAGGCTGGTGGGCTCTCACAGCCACGGCAGGATCTCTCGCCGGATCATTGATTACTGGAGTTATCGCTCTGCTACATCCAAATTACGAAGTGGAAAGATGGCACATCTTCTTAATTTACATTGCCTACTCTCTCGGTGCATGCGCATTGAACATTTTCGGATTGAGACTATTACCAAAGATCAATCAAACGGCTATCTTCTGGTAAGTCCAAGTCGTCCAATCATTCTCAGCCATGTGTACTCGTGTCAAAGCTAATTTGATTGTGCATAGGTCTTTAACGGGAGCCGTGATCATCATTATTGTTTGTCTATCTACCGCTTCGCCAGATTTCCAATCCGGGGATTTCGTGTTCAAAACTTATATCAATGAGACGGGCTGGAATGACGGTGTAGCATGGATTCTTGGTTTACTACAAAGTACGTTGCTTGCCATTCCATCATGTCAAAGCGCACTGTCCAGCGAAATTGTCCCTTCATTTCCGGAAGTGTATGACCGTAGCTTCGAGCTGATCTTATCGCTTTTGATAGGTTCATTCGGTCTGACAGGGTACGATGCCGTATCGCACATGGTAGAAGAAATGCCCAACCCTCATCTCAACGCGCCCAAAACGATGATTCTCGCGGTCTGCATTGGTGCATCTTCGTCATTCATTTTCTTGATCTGCTTATTGTTCGGTATCAAGGATGTCACCGTGGTGAACGAATCTGCTGCTGGAGCTTTGTTGGAGAGTATGTATCAAGCTACTCAATCAAAAGCTGGTGCCGTTTGTCTCCAAGTGAGTGTCATCCCGCTTCTGCCTTCGCCATCAATCACATAGACCTGGGTCGTCATTCTGAAGTACTGACCGTGTTCATATAGATCTTCCCTATCATCGCTATGGCATTCACAGCCCAAGGACTCTTAACAGCTTCTTCAAGAATGTCATATGCCTTCGCTCGTGATCGAGGATTACCTTTCTCTAGAGTATTCGCCATAATGAACAGAAACGGTGTACCTATCCCATCGGTCATCCTCACTACGTCTTTGGTCGTCATTTTCGGATGTATCTACCTGGGTTCATCCGCTGCCCTGAACGCTATCTTGTCCAGTTCGGTGGTATTCTTGAATATCTCTTATTCTATTCCAAGTGAGTTCACATTTTCTCTCTGACGCAATGCTGAGGGGCTGGACTGAATACTGATAATGTCGATAGTCCTGCTGGTTGTCATTCGAGGACGACACATCTTACATCCTCCCTCGCTTCCTGCTCCAACTTGGACTTTGGGTCCAATCTTAGGTCCAATCTGTAACTGGGTAAGTATCCAGCGATGATTGCTTGGAACATCTAGCTGACAATACTCATAGGTCGGTCTTGCGTTCACCCTTCTCACTACGGTGTTCTTCCTCTTCCCACCTGATTTACCAGTAACAGGTGAGAACATGAACTACGCAGTGGCAGTATTAGCTTTAGTCTGTAAGTAATGTTCTTTACTTTACTTGCAGTGGTAACATGCTGATGAAGTATGGTGCTATAGTCATAATCTCCGTTATAACGTGGATCGTTGATGGCCGAAAGAACTTTATCGGTCCCAGAGACTTAGGTGCTCTACTTGAATTGGCAAGAAGTGAAGTTGACAGGGATGCCATCAATTTACATTCTCACCACGCTCAGCCTGAGGCAAATGTCGAGAAAGGCCACGGGGAAGCTCCTGTGGCTCGTATAGATTAGATCACTTCATGTCTCTTAGGAAACGGATGTGATTAATCATCGAGAAGCAACTGTTCATAAACTACGTACAATTCGTCATGCATCTGCATATGCTTTGATATAATCAGTAGCAGCATCCTCTTGGACTCTGGTTCTGCACTAACCTCCTGAACCGCACCCTGCAGTGCAAGATCACGTGACCCGGTCAACCCCGCAAACGCAGATCTGCAATACAGTCCTCTCGTATCCTTTGAAAACAATTTTGAATGTCTACTTGTATCACTTATCACTTATATTATGGCCAAGACCTAGGTGGGCTGTATCGTCATGTCGTTCTTGCCTCCCAAGCCCGATTCAGAGATCAAGATGGAGGATCATTTGTCTGACTCCAGCGATGCAGAATTGGAAGCTGCCATCCAAGTGGAACCTGAAGTAGAACCATCAGAACCATCCGCTCCCTCAGCCTCGACATCATTCAAACTCCCACCGAACCCAAATATGCCCCAGGACCTATCGTTTATCATGGAGATGGTATCCAAAAATGAAGTGGTCGGATCGTTACCTCCTATATCGATGAGTGCTGCTGAGAAAAGGAAATTGGTAGAACAAAGCTTGAAAGGGAAAGGTAAAGACATAGAGACAGAAATACCACAGCAGAAGCAGCAGGAAGAAGCAGAGGATACGGATTCGGACTCTTCGAGTGAATTCGTCACTTCGTCTGAGGATGAGTCAGAGAAAGAAGACGTACCAATGGATCAAGTACAGCATCAACAGCTTAAGCAGGAATTGGACGAATTTGTCGGATCCTCCAACCAAGTAGAGGTCGACTCTGATTCAGATAGTGATGAAGACGGAGAAGGAGATGAATCGTATGGAGGACTGAATCAGATGGGCTTTGCATTTATGGAAGATTCGGAGGATGATGGACCTGCTACTGCTGGGCCGATCACGTCGTTACATGAAGCTCCATTACCACCTGTTGCTCAACCTCCGATGGTCAGGCTGCCGGAGGGTGAAGGTGTGAGTCTGGCTGGGGAAGTGGTCAGTTGGATGCGGGAGAAGAAAGTAGAGGTGTGGCTGGAGAAGAGGAGGCTTGAAGAGGAGCAGAGTAAGATGAAAGAAAAGATAGAGGAGGGAAATGTGTCAGAGCAGAAACAGGATATCAAAGCGGAAGGAACAGCGAACGAAAAAGACGATGTAATAATGGGCGCAACGACTATTGATCAATCGAATGACAAGATCAACTCAGAAACAGAAGATATAAAGGAACATATCTCGGAAATAGCTGCCCTACAGACAAGTAAAGAAGAAGGAGAAGTCATCGAAGGAGGAACCGATCTGCAATCTACTTTAGAAGCTCCAGATGCATCAAAAGAACACAAGGAGATAGCGCAACAGCCGAAAAAGACTCCGACTCCTTCGAAGGCTAAAGCAGTCGAACCCAAGTTCACTTCATCAGGTACAGTGGTCGTGCGAGCCATGCAGTCTCGACCTGGGGCAGCTGATGAAGGATGGCTGGAAGAGGGAAGTGTCTTATGTTGGGAAGATGGACGGGTATTGGGCACTGTGAGTTTTGTCTTTAGTGATTCATGATCATCATCAATCTTCTGTTGAAACATAATGGATACGCTAACGCTGTGCTTGGTCACTGCAGGTTCACGAAACATTCGGTCCCCTAACTTCACCATTCTACACCATCCGCTTACCACCCCCACCTTTCCCTTATCCTTCTCCACAATCACTCTCAGCGGGCAGCAAGCTATTTTATCCTATGAACCCTTCTTACCGATCATTCGTCAACATGTTGACCATTCGAGATCCGCGGTTCAAAGGATCGGACGCGTCCAACCTGTATGACGAGGAGATTGGTGAAGACGAGATGGAATGGTCCGATGACGAGATGGAAGCTCAAGCTAAAAGAAGGAGAAAACAACGTAAAGGATCTAAAGCTCCTGGTTCCAAACATGGCACTGTTCAGAATATACCTGGATTACCGAATAGGCCTCATTTTGATTATGATCATGATGGATCAGAAACCTCCAGTTTGCACGGAGAAGCAGAAGAGGATAACTGGGAAACTGGAAGTTCGTTCAGTACGAGAAGTAGGAAGGAACCTGAGCCGTATGATATCAACATCGATGATTCCCCTCAAACACAACGTTCTCACCAGAGTCCAAATCAAAGGGGAGGTAGAGGAAGGGGTAGAGGCAGAGGTCAAGGGAGAGATAGGGGACGTGGTAGAGGTGGGTCTGGTGGTGGTGGTAGTGGACGAGGACATGGAAGGAGAGAGTCAAATAGCCATAACAGTATTAACGACCGTCAACAATCCTCATTACCTTTGAATCCCATGATGACTCAACCCCAATATCAAGAACAATACAATCCGCAAACCCAACAACAATATTATCCTCAACAACCACAACATCACAACTTCCCGTATTTCCCTCAGCCCCAACAGTCTTCCTATCAACCTTATCCCTATCCCCAGATGGGCTTTAGTCAACAACAATACCAACAACAGTATAACAACAACAACGATACTTATGAACCTAACCAACCTTCTATCGGTATGCCAACTTTCCCCAACTATCAACAACAACAAGGTTATCCGCAACATTCACAACAACCGCAACAACAGCAGCAAAACTTTTCTCAAGGTGTACCAGCCATCAATCCTAGGTTCGCAGCTCAGTACGCTCAGATGATGCACAATCAATCAGCTCAACAAGGTCAAGGCCAAGGACAACAAGCGTATGGATATGGATACGGATCGCAGAACCAAGATTATCAATATAGCGAGTAATTCCCTTCACATTTATCATAGATGTATTATATGCATATTTTCATGTCATCAGAAATCGTTATCTACAATTGTTCATGAGATAATAGAACAGATCAATCTCGAATCGTGAATGATCAATCAATCCCCAAGCCATGAGTTCACCTCACCATACTTGATAGATCAGTCCAGCCCCTTCCTACTCAAGATCGATCTAATCTCCCTATGTTGGTCAAACCAAGCTGGGAAATCAGTTTCCTTCAACGGTATACCCTTTTCCTTAGTCTCCAATAAGAAGTTCGCTAACACAATTAACGCTCCGTCTGCAATATTCCAGAAGGACAGTCAGTAGTGTTACCTATACACATAACGCGTAATGAGACTACTGACATCTGTACAAGTAATTTATAGCTCTGGTGAATTGCGATTTGTATTTAGCTGATCCGGGTTCAGCAGCATCTACTTGGAGCTTGAAGCTATATCACAGATAAATTTGTGAGTGTGTGCAAGGATATCTGCAAGTGGATTCAGATAGAGTAAACTGACTCGTATACTGCTTTTCGCAAGTTCTGAACACCTTCCATGAGGTTTATAGCATGATCTGTAATCTTCTTCGCCTCTATTTGCGTGTGCGTAATCATTACCCACATCAGCCTTCTTCCACAGCTATATTCGCTGGAAGTGTGAACGCACCTTTACCATGTGACATGACAGTCACCAACTGCAAGATAGTCTTGTATTCCCCTATTCATACAGGAACATCAGCTCACTCTGGATCATTTTCAGATCACATAGCTGAACCTACCATTCAAGTATTGAGTGGTCTCATGGATAGGTTCTCCATGATCCGATTCATCGTCCGAGTAGTCCAAATTCAAAGCCTGATCGTCTGAGGCAATAGAAGCTATAAGACAAGCTACCGTCATTCCTGTGGTTGTTCGACCTCGACCCATCTGACAATTGAAGCTGTAATAGAGATTGATCAGCTTATCCACATGAAATAGGGTGATGAGTCACTAACACAAAGTCCGTGCCTTTCTGTAGACCCTCTGCTATCCTATCGACGAGTACTTGGAAAGTCACAGGCAAGGGAGCTTGCTCATCGGTCTGATCTCGACATTAGTATGAGACACATACTACTTCCTCAGTATATCATGTGAAGCTCTAACTCACGATAGCCACCCTGACATAATCCACCTTGTATCCTTCTTGCGTTACACTTTCATACAGCTCCTTCGGCGTCATCACCTCATTCTCCTCCAAAGTTTCCCATATAGGTATGATGTCGTATACTCCAGGTTTAGTCTCGACTTCATCGTGCAATAGCAAACGGCCGTTACCCTGACGAAGTTCTCGGATCACATCTCGTTTTAAGGCAACTTCCATACGCTCAACCACAGCAGCTGTCACACCCGTCGTCCTACGTCGCATCAGCTTCCGGTTTCCAAGCTTCGATCACAATAGCTTACTCTATGTTGGTCACTGGTTTATCGATCAATCTCAAGACATGAGGACGAGATTTTACATACTGTACATGGTGGCTGTCAGCTTTGGATTCTTTGCTTACTTAGAGGTAGTTTAGCTCACAAGTACGGGTTCCTCTCGTAGCGATGTCCAGGTAACTTTTCTCTTGCCGCTGGGTCCCGCATCCATCTTTTCTAAAGCGTTTCGAAGACTATGCAGCAGGGTCAGCGAAGGTGAAGGACATTCAGCTGATAGATGAAACATACCCTGCAGAAGATGGCATCCTATGTGGAGTGTTAGCTAATTCTATAGAAACCTGGAGGCCAGCTCACCCAGTTCCATAAACGTAATGATGATTTTCCTGATCTGCATCATCGGCCTTCTCTTCTTGCATGGCACTCTCCAGAGAAAGAGGTAGTCTTCGATAATTCGCTGCACCGTCCACTCGTCTGTGCTCCTGTCAGCTACTATCCATTCATCTGTCGGAACGCGAATATGTGCACTTACTCAGGTAAACTCTGCTTCTGCAACCCTGAGAAGAAATCAGATTTGAGAATCTAGACAGACGTCAGCTAATGGCCAGTCCACGACTCAAGTAGCTCACTGTTTGTGCAGACAGTATCGCTCCTGATCTATTAGCTACAACCTGAGTTACTTCATCGGGTAGCTGGATTACAATTCTGTCAGCTAGTCTGGATGCTCAGGATGAACAACTGACTCACAGCCATCCCATCAGCAGGGTCCATCTTCTCTATAGGCGCCAAACTCTGTAATCCACCTGATTGCATCTCGTGCTCGAGGGTTTTGAACACTGTAGCAGAATCAGCCTTAGCCTGCTTGTAGTGCTGACAATACCGAACGAGCCAGCTTACCTGGCCTATGTCTGATGAACGACTCGAAGGAATATGGATTCTCTTCATCGGGCGCCCTGTCGTCTAAGTACGCCTGGAAAAGGATCAAATGGAAATATCGTTTGAGGTGGTGTAGACCTGTCCAAGTTAGATAACGTATAAGCTGTCGGCGCACTGTCCATATAGGATCCCGCGAAGCTTACCTTTCTCAGTGAGCTTTTGCTTTGTTCGTGGGTCTTTGGCTTCTTGAGCTTTTTGACGAGTATCCTCGATAGCTTCTCTAAGGTTGAACTGAGTAGCAGTGGCGTCAATCGCTTCGTCCACGGCCTGATGAGTGCAAGGTCAGCCAATCTGTCCACTTGTGCGGCGATGCACAACTGACATACCTGTTTCACATCCAAACCATGTCTGATAACTCTCAAGCAGGAGTTAATCACCTGCCAACTTGTTCTAGGACTATTCAACGTGGCTTTTTTTGGCATAGGGGGTCTGCTCCTTGAGGGTGTATTGGGAGTGAGCGAGTAAGCAGTCGAGCCTCGAGCTCTACCAGATTTCAACCATTGCTGAATGAGGAGGACGATGACAGCTGTCGTAGAGCTTCTTCCTCTACCAAGTTGATCATTCAAGATCACGGCTGACTTCGTCAGGTCAGTGCGCATGCACAAGTCAAGTATCTCGGTTATGTCGTGAAACTGTTCTAAGCGCGTCAGCTTGAGTTCAATGTGGACACGAACACTATACTTGAAGCTCACGTCAGGAGACGATTCGGATGTTATAGGTATTCTAACGAACTGCAGATGCACGTCCTTCGAGGTGGCAGCTACATCATCCATGACTTCCCTAATGGAAGCGACGTCACACGCATCCACGCTTTCCCAAACAGGTACCACTTCTCCGTCCGCCGTTTCGGTATGGAGGAGCACTCGTCCTTGGAATTGATCAATTTCAGCGACAACATCGCTTTTCAATCGCTGTTCGAGGACCTCAAGCCGAGATGACGAGACACCCGAGTAATCTCGCATATTTCGAAGAGCAGTGCTGTCACGTCTTAGACAGTATGGAGATCCTAATGCGATTCATTCGTCAGTTTCACTAACTGCCCATTGCCATAAGTAACATACCGTTGATCATGACCAGAGGTTCCTCTCGAAGACAAACCCAGATCACGTTATGAATATTGGGCGACTTTTGGTGGACCGTTTGTAGTATTGTAGAAATGGCATCTTGAGTTGGTTGACCGGTGGCGTATATGGTACTTCCTTTGATTTGCCTGAATCCAATGGCACCACGTACACCTTCGGAGGAAGAAGCGGATCTGGACACCCATAGATCGGATTTCTATAATGCCTGAGATCAGTCTACCATATCATACACACAATGCGCCTCAGATACTCACAAGAAGAGTGCTGCGCAAGTTTGGGTGTCAGTTAACATGATAAATCCTATGTGATACGAGAAGCAACTCACGAAGCACGGAGCATGATTCCCGCTCTATTTGTAACAACATGCTCTGCCCACTCATCACCTAGGACCTTTGCACCTACCATCTCTAGGTCCAATCTGGCACTTGAACCTTTCTCGGCAAGCTCAGATGATCGCGAGATAAGAGTCAGATCGTTGACTGGTGCGAAGGCGAATAATCGATTACCACCACTTCGGCGCATAATTTTGATTTGGCTTGAATTGATCATATATATCAGCAGCTATCTTTGCGAATACACGATGAGACGACTTACTTCCAGATTTCCGGACGGTTCTATGAGATTGATTGTCAGTCACTGGATCAGTGATATCCGCTTAGCTGAACGTACCTTCAACCAAGACGAGAAAGTGACACCTGTAGTCCCAGCGTCCTCTTCATCGACATACGAGGCGAACACGATCAAATCGAAATATTGTTCAAGCTAAACAACTTTCTTTAACATTCTGTCTATCGCACAGAACCACCAAAACTCACGGATCGTAATGCTTTCTCCAAGTAGACTTGTCTATTCTTATCATCCATGGATGATACACTATATTTGATACGATGCTCGATAACGTTCTCTCGAAGGTTGATGACAGCATCGCCTAACAACGATACACATATCAGCCCGAGATCACCATTCGAAAGATGGATAAAGGTGAGCTTACATGCATCAATGACCGCGTCTACTAGCCTCTTCATCTGCTTTCCATGGTCTAAGCTGGACAACAAAGACAATACGATTTGGTAACTACCCATATGAGCTTTTCTCAGCTGTTCAAGTAGGGTAGGCTGAGAAGTCAGGAGATCAATGGCCGTTGATGGGTGTTTGGAGGGAAGATCTGGGGCGACCTTTGTAAGCTTTGCCTTTAAGTCGTCACACGCAATTGGGAAGCTCACTTCTGTCCAACACCCGAGTCACCTTGAGAAGACTCTTGTTTAATGATTGCTGTAAACTTGCTTGTTCCAAGAATTGAGCTGCTTGTGGCATTTGCGAGGGCTAGTTCACGGGTGTAAGCATTGGTGCATCCAACGAATTAATCAACAATGGAGACTTACGGTTGCCATACCTGAAGCAGTAGCTGAGGAGAAAGGATCATCTAACTCTTGTAGTAAGAGCTGCTTTCTTCGGATGAGCATAGCGGCACACATCGCAAATGTTGCTGCAATAGCCTTGTCAGCTAATTGTCACCTTCAGTGATTGTGCCAGCTCACTTCTGACTACTCCCATACCACAGTTGAACACAAGAGCTGTTGTAAGAGGATCCACATTCTTGAGCACAGAGACATAGGCGTCCAGGTAATTGTGCTACACATTGTCAGCTGTCATTATTGTCGTCACAAAGTCGCTAGTGTTCAGCTTACCTCGATGGGAGTATCGGGAGCAATTGGTATTCTATAGTAATCCACTCTATATCCCTGATTCTTCATGTCTTCCCATACTTCTTTCGGTGTTCTTAGCGATTCTTCATCTACGCTCACCCAGGTAGGAATAATGATACCTCCGGTTATTTCTTCGTGAGTCAAGATCATTCCGCCATACTTCCTTGCTTCGTCCAGAATGTCAAGTTTAAGTCGTCTTTCGATATCTTCGAGATTGTCTGCCCTATCGGATAGTGCGAGGGTTTGATATGGGGTTGAAGCGTCTCTCAGTACGTAAGGTCGACCGTTGCTGCAAGCATTTTAGCATCTCTTCCAAACGTCAATATAAGTTGAACGATTGACTCACCAATAGACTATTGAGATGCTCATCAACTTGTGAGTATATTCTCGACAAATCAAAGGGAAAAGCCGTACTCACCGAGAGTCTCTTCCCTCGTACTGAACCAGATAGCTTTCCCTTCTTGTACACCTTCATCCGAATCATTGCTTCTTACCATTGACAGTGAGACGGTCCTTGCAGAAACTTGTGAGCTTGTTCCATTAGCTTGCTCACCTGGTGCCGGTGTTGGTTGACTGCTAGCGGGTACAGAGGCTCTTCTCGAGCCTAATTTTCGGACTGGCCGATTAGGTTGACAAGCTAGAAGAGTTAGAATGGATTTCAATCCCGCTGAAGTAGGTTGAGCGACCTGTCCATAGCATAACATCAGCCTACAGTCCCAAGTTAATAGAGGACCAGTTAGCTAGCTCACCCCAAAGACGTTCAAGCTTTCTTCATCCGGAGCTCTGAAATTGGGTGCACCTTGAATTGTCAACTCGAGATCCATAGCTCTTCCAGTAGGATAATGATCTGCATCGATATCATAGGTAAGTATTTGATTCTGTTCAATCATTCCCTTGACTTTGCTGACTGAAGGTTGCTGACCTGTCTTGAGTATGTATCTGCAGTATTCTTCAAAATCAGCCAGAGTTCCTTGTTTGTTTCGAAGCAAAGGAGCTACTGACCCTCTTCCCAATACACCACCTGAACGACGCTTGACCACGCCGTCGACTTCATTCTTCAACTTATCTTGTAGTCCCAGTATTCTTCCTTTTCCTTTTTCGTTCAAACCTTTGAATCCTGGATATCCACCTGTAAGTTTGCTTGCTATGGATGCTGCTTCTGACGCGGCTGCCGAAGATCTTCGCGGATGGCTCTTGACTGGTAAGGGTGTGGACAAGGGCGATGGTCGTATAGGTTGGAATGCCTGTTGATGTGTAGCTGGAGGTGATTTGGGTGATGTAGGTGTGGATGTTGAAGCCATGTTGGCGGGAGGGGATGATAAGAAAGTTGGAAGAGCAGGAAGTGGGTAAGGTATATATATCCTCTTCTTCTGCCTGTTCTTCTACCGCTATATGCCCGAGTCAGGTAGATCCCAGATGAAAGGTGGTAATACTTCGATGATACAAAGGATAGCTACAAAGCTATGCTCGGTATCGAAGGTGTTGTAGGTGAGAAGAAGAGGGAGAGAACGTTGACTGACATTACACTTGCACTTCCCCGTGAAGACCGGGTAAAAGTAAACAGGAATCTTTGATAGCGATAGTGGGACTCCGCATTCTCCCAGTGAGATCCCGCCCACGTGCAGCCTGTCAGTAGCAAAGCTAAGTTGTGTACATGCAATCCTGTATCATGTTCTGGTGACACGCATTAATCAAGGGATGCATGGTGCGGAGTATCCTTTGGGTATGGAACTGAGCATCATCTATACCACATTTGCTCGTATTGCGGAAATCTGAATTGGGTATAGTCAGAATGAAATTTCGTCAACAACACAACTTCCGTTGGAAGCGGTGGAACTGTCTCATGGCCAAGCGGTAAGGCGCTTGACTGTTAGGCATCTGTGACACAGGTGAATTAATTCATATATCAAGAGATCGGGAGTTCGATCCTCCCTGAGACAGACTAACATCGAATGTTACTTTTTTCGCGTGCATCCAAAAGCAAAGCGAAATGCCGCTCGTCCCAAGAATGTCTGCTTGATGGACAGAGGATTGAAGCGTGCATGTCATCGACGGATGGAATAATGCAATGCGGAGTGTGTTCAGCGTCTTGAGAAAGCTAAATCGAATTTTTACCCGATATACCGTAAGATGTGCCCCTAAAAGGTGAATTTGGCCCCAGTGTCTGAAATTGGTTTTCTCGTACATCCCTATGGAATGTTCATATATCGCTGTTCTTTCAAGCTACTTCTATGCACATCATCTCACCAAGAAACGGGCCCATCCTAAAAGTTTTCCACCACAAAAATTAACGAACCATTTCCCCAGATCAACGATGGTTATCATTCCAATGTGATAACCCTGACTGACATTGATGTAACAAACTGTACAAACTTCGAGGTACTGACCTCAAACAGTCCCCGCTGACATACAATATTGATATCTAACAATCCGCAAATTCCTTTTTTCCCATTCAATCAGAATGGTCTGTGCGTTCAGGCTCACTCGATCAAATAGTATTGGACGATGGAAACGCATCTTCCTTCTTTCTCTTGTTTATTTTCTATCTAGGTTTTTTGTTCAAGTCTCGATACCTGACTTTCGCCGAGTCTTCTTCACATAGCACCCAACACGATCGTAAGCTCGATACAAAGACTAACACGTGTACCAATCATTGATTTTGACACGGCGACAGAGATTCTCAAACTTGACATCATTCATCCTGACAAGTCGAAATATGATGTTACCGGCAGAGAAGTTGGATTCGAGTCCTACACAGAATAAGCGAATTCACCAATGGCGAGGTAAGTGATTGACATTTCTTCCTTCAAAAAGACATATCATCTCAAAGAAGGAGAAAGGAAGGTAGATAGTCGTGCTCTAAACATCGCTCATCTCCTATGCCCAAGACATATATTGACTCTGGGAAAAGATTCTAGATAACCTGATACTGACATCTGGACTGCCATACTAACCTTAGGAGGGGTGGTCCCAGGGGAAGGACCAATTCCCACCAGGAGTATCTCCAGAATTCAAGCTCATGAAGTACGGAACATCCATCGAGGGATCGATACGAATGGAGAAAAACGGGGGAGTAAGTCTATCCAGTTTCACTTCAGCTCCTCTTCAGTTCAATGCACATTTATCTGAATGACGACGCACTGATCGCTTGCTTCTATCGTCCTAGTTGATGATACAGTAGAGATCCAAGCGAGAGTATCCACCATGAATCTGAATGGTGGATCAAACTCTACTAGAAAAGATATGCAATATCCTGTTTCATCCGCACTCCATCAAGGCAGATTGATCAGACACATGGATGAAAATAGGTATACCATCAACAACGAAGATACCAATCATCGTACCTTCGTGGAAAAGGAAAATGAAAATTATGGTGAAAGAAAAGGTGAAATGATCGAAGACGATTTCGTTATTCACCCGTTCTTTCCCAAAGATGAGACAAAAGCTCAATTGATAATCGAGTCTCAAGATCAAGTACGATATTTCATCCCTGCCTCCCAAGCTAGAATCGTACTACCTTCTTTACCCAATCCGATCCCAGTCGGTATATCATCGGCTCGAAATGCATCTCACGATCAGAATCAAACTCAAATGATTAGATGGAATGGTCATAGTGATTCAATCACATTGATTCTCACTTGTTTATTCCTCCCTCACAAATTCACCTCATCATCGACGAGAACCGATCCTATCAATCTCATCAAGCTCTTACCAGCCGTACTTGATTTCACCAACCACCATCAATTCACTTCAACCTTCTTTCCCAAATTCATCAACATCCTCAATAAGCTCAATGCTTCCCCTTTAGTATTGTACACAGCTTACGCGTTAATGGACGAATTCGATAAATGTGATCGTTACGCCAGACTTACCATCCGATCAACGACACTCAACAACATTTCATCTACCCTTCTTACCATCCTCGAACAGCACGCTCCAAGATATTTCAATTCACTTACAAAATTCCATAAAGAATGGGACGAAGCGTATTCTCGTGTTTACATAGCACTCGTCACTGACCTCGCAGGGGTGAATATCCAAATTGTGGGATTCGGTGCGCAGTGCAAGAAGAGATTCGGAAGAGGATGTCCAGGGTATATATCATCTAAAGGGAATTTCAAGGAATTAAGAGGTAGAGCAGCAGATGCTGCGTCTTTATGTGCTCGAGACAATGGTTATAAAGCTATGAACAGCAAGATTGAAGAGGCTATTCATATAGAGGTGGGATGTGAGACTTGCGCTCATAGATTGATTAATGCCTTTGGGGCTGTGATGTCGAAGGTGTTCATGGGTGTTAGAGGTGGGATATGAAAACCGAGGTTAGATTTGGATGGCGATGTATAAGTGTGACAACCTTGGATGTTTATGAGTATATTGATTACTCATCCATACGATATGCTAGTACAGTATATTCAGTAGATTTGTCGTAGAGTATCAATAAATCCATTCATAATGATGCATTTGATCAATTTATATACAGGTACAACTGATTACCGAGAACAAAAGGCAAAAACAGTCAAACGTTTGTCCGAGGCCTTCTTTTGGTAAGAAGAGAGAGGTCGTGATTTATAATGTGAGATGAAGTAGCCACGAACCCATTCGTTAAAGGGCGAGACTGATGAAGATGTGTATTTCAATCAATCGACGTTGGCAGATACGAACCTAGATATCCCACACCCCAGAATTAGCGAACGTATAAACTTAGTAGATCTACCACAAAATATGGATTGATCCGAACCCAATTGAAATTGCAGGTATCATCCCACTCACATTAATTCCTGGAACTTGTCCCACATATCTTTATCACCCACCAACTTCCTACTCAATTTAACGTAATTCGGAATAGTCAAATCAGGCATTTTCCAAGGTGTAATCTTTTTCAGTACTTTCTCGAATTTACTCTTTTTCTTGTTCGTTATCTCTTCATCACTCCCATTCCCATTGTTATCGAAGAGCGTCTGATCGTATTCCGGTAATAATCCAAGTGGTATAGGCGGAGGCTGATCCCATCCCGTACCATTAGAATAAGAAGGAACCAAAACTTCCTTTTTATAAGTCGTATATTCAATTTCCCATTCGGGTTTCTTCTTTTGTTTATTCAACTTGGGTAGATAAAATTGAGTATAACCCAATGGGGTTAAAGCTTTATTAGATCTTGAAGGTGATTCCTTAGAATAATATCTGGGTAATCTCCTAAATACACAATGCGGTTTATCTTCATTTTCAGGTCTTTTACAATCACCTTTAGGTTTTTTACCGTGTCGATGACCTGGTCGACGAGGTTTCTTCTTTTCTATATCAATGTTATCGTTTTCTTCCTCTTCGTAATCATCTTCATCCTCCTCTTCGTCGTCGTCAATGGGATCAGTCGAGATCTGATGGGGTCTGTAGAAAGCTCTTTCGTTCTTCTCATCGCCCAATCCAGAAATATTGTAGCTTACATCCATCCACGCGTCAGCTTCAGTTCGGTATTCATTCATAGAAAAGACGGCCACTACATCCTTCTGTCAAGGCAGTCACTCACGAGAATATTCTTAAGCCAGGTAGATAAGTCGGAATGACACTAGCAGCAACATTGACAGCAATGTAATCTTTCAATTTCAGATCCTTAGGACCTGGCATATCTTGAAAATCTTTCCTAAGTTCCACTTTCAATACATCTCCTGCACCGAAGATTCCTATCGAGCTATCAGAGAGAGGGTCAAAAGAAGGTAGAGAAGATAGGTTCGCTGTCAGAGGGGAGAAGTTCTTCTTGGAACCGACTTTTGATCGTGTGACTGGGGTGGCTTCCAGCTCGTCAACGTCAATGAAGAAGAAATGGTCGATGTTCCTATGCACCGGTATATGTCAGCAAAACCGATCAATCAGAGTGGAAGTAAGGCAATGGAGAAGACAAAATGAATAGTCAAGGGGCTGGAACGAATTCGAGGTATACAACCAATCAGGGAAAGAACACTTACATGTGTCCAAATAAATGACCAACGATAGTGTCCTGATACCTCAAGGCCAAATCACCATACCTCAGATCTAGATTACACCATATATAAGTTAGGCTTCATAGGTTGCTCGAGAGGCGGTCACTCACAGCAGTTGTCATAATAATACCCCATATGAGGCGGCACATGACCCGTCAACCAGACTTGCATACCTCTATCCCTGAACGCGGACAGTTGCACATCCAGCCAATCCATCTCGAGCGCACCGGGATCATTCGAGTGATCACCACATCCATCTACCACTGTTCGTCCAACCATCCAGACAGCATCAGCTGAATCCCTTTTTGCAGTCTAAGATGTAGACAGGGCAGCTTACAGGTATTTGAGTCATACCAGAATAAAGTATTGAGTGAAATCACAGCCAAGGTATCTGGTATAACTTCCACAGAGTAATATGCACCTCGCTCGAATACGTGAGAATAATCAGGTGGAATGAATTTACCCCATATGCTATGAATCAATACCCACATGAATGTCAATGGCTCGGTAAGCGAGAGACGTTTTCAAGGAATAGAGCAAACTCACTGTAAGAATTCTTCGGTCAGTTTACTTGGTCCAGCAGCCATCACGTTATGAGGGTAAATATCATTATTACCTATACTTGGTACTATCGGTATATCCGTACCGAACGTATCTAACATTCTGGAAACGACCATTCGGTTCAGATCGTATATCTCGTTGGGCGTACGTGGGAGTGAACGGTCTATGTCGTGTCTGCATGGATCATAAACAAAAGTCAATATATTATCTCAACAGAAACCACCAGCACAACGCCAAGCAAAAGCGAGGAAGGCGTGGTGGTATGTGTGTGACCACCATCACAGTCCAAGGATGTGTACAATCCAGCTCCTCATCTCGGCAAGGATGTAGATCTATACCACCCACCTGGCATTGTCACCCGTCCAAATGATAAAATCAATCTCATCTTTCCATTCTTCCTTCAACCAATCAAAGGTTATATTCACCAATGACATGGGAGTATCGCATTTCCTAAAAACAAGTCAAAATGTAACATCAGTATTTTAGCTGGAAGATGGACAAATTATATATCGATTTATTACAATCACCACTCACGAAACAGCTGTACCCCATTTACCAGCCAGATCTAAATCATCTTTATCTTTATCTTTCAACATTTCCATATCATCATCATCATCATCATCCGCATCGGTAGCCTTCCCCTTCCCCTTTCCTTTCTTCCCCTTCTTATCTTTATCTCTCTTATGACAACCCGAATCGAACGTTGCACCAGATTTGTAATGCGGGTCTGGGTGGATATCCGTTATATGCAAGAAACGACCTTTAAGAGCTATATTCGAGATGGTACATCTGAGTCATTTATCACAGCTTTTTTGAGAAGGGAAGACTAACTCACGTCGTCTTTTTGGTTTTATGAATCGTCCAATGTCAGCTTGAGACTGCTGGACTGATGGTCCTAGCACAACTTGTTCGGAGGAAGGTGAGGCAGAAGACGAAGTTGCTATAGCCAGGCTGAATAGACCAGCTAGCAAGGTTGATCTCATTATGCCAACTAATCTTCCAGCAGGTCCGTTAAACTGCCTGAATGATCTTGCAGCTATATGCTATTTCGGATTTTGAACAAAGATGACCCAATCGAGATGCGATGATGCGATGCTGTGGAGAAGTTACTTCCTAAGCGGTTGATGCGTTTGATGGGAATGGAAGAGGTAGCGGTCGTACGACCTGTCGTGTGTTTTCCCAGGGAGTAGTCCAATGATACTATAGGTTATGTATATATATAGCTTTTGATTAGATTAGGTTTACTATACCACTCGTCTATCACGAACGTGTACGAGTAATTCATCTATATTCTCATTCTCACTTTCGTTTCTATGGATCAAATAAGGAACACCGATCAAAGTGCGTCATGGCTTGGTATGCAGTTAGGCATGCTGCGTGTGCCTATAACATTGATGCAGTTCATGGTGAACTTGCAATTTGATTCCGAACATTAGGTCTGTGTTTTTACCAAGTTCGGCAACTCCCTTACAAAATTTTGAGGTCCCTCTTCCCCTGTCCGGACGTCTTGAAGAGTAATCGAACGGTTATCTATACTAAGGAATTTCTCAGAGGACGAGTACGTCAACGACTACGACTGTTACTGCTGCAGCATACTTGGCATAAAGAAAGGGGATACCACATCTGATCCATCTTTTCATCTGTGAGTCGACACCATCACCATCATCATTACCAATCACAACATATAACATACCGGCTAACAAGCCATATACAACGTTGCCCATCATTTCAGAAGCTTCTCCATTTTCTCTAATCTCAGTCCTCATAGGGCTGTTCACCAAGGATCAAAATGGTGAGCAGATCTCTCCCTCATCAATCTTCGATAAGGCCTATGACTTTAGATTATACTAATCGCATGTGACCATTCTATTGACACACCTTGCTTTCACAGCTCCGTCGTCAAACTCGAGAACGGCGGGAATACATTTACAAGAAATCACAAGAGTCTCAGGAGAGAGCTATCTACGAGAGGAAGCAGAGGATCAAAGATCTATTGGCACAGGGCAAACAGTTACCTCCGGAATTGAGGAAAGAGGTGAATGGTAAAGCGGGAAAGGATTTGGTATTGGATGAGGCGCAGGCGGGTGAGTGGTTTTAAACCAACTTTCTATCAATGGGGCTATCATGAGAGATCATTCGATCAGGATGTACTAGGGGAGCAGGGATAATATAGCTGCCATTGTATATAACATTACATGTCACAAAGAAAAGTTCTGGGAATTGGAAAGAGGGGAGAACGTAAAAAGAAATAGACTAATTTGACTGGTCTCTAGACCCAAAATCACATTTCGACGATGAATATGCCAAAGTCGGTACATACGATCCTAAAATAGTTATCACCACTTCTCGATCACCTTCTTCTAGGTTATTGCAATTTTCAAAGGTAAGTAGGTATATTCAAAACAGATAAATTCTATTTTATCCCTTCGTTAACATCCTATGACGGCGAACAAGAATTAATCAGCTAATCGATATGTTGTCTTCGTTGTATAGGAACTCCGTCTAGTCTTCCCCAATTCCTACCGACTCAACCGAGGAAACACCGTCATCCGCGATCTCGTCTCGGCCTGTACTTCCCAGGGAGTCACAGACCTGGTTGTGATACACGAACATCGAGGTGTACCCGATGCACTTATCATCTCGCACTTACCTCATGGTCCGACCCTCTCCATGACTTTGCATAACGTCACACTCCGACATGATGTATCGTCATCTACCTCGACAGTATCGGAACAATACCCTCATTTGATATTCGATAATTTCCAAACCAAGTTAGGTGAAAGGATAACAGGTATATTGAAAGCGCTCTTTCCTGTACCGAAGGAGGATGCAAAGAGGGTGATGACGTTTAGGAATCAAAGTGATTTTATATCTTTCAGGTGGGTAATACTATCATAAATCAGTATAATAAACAGCAACAAAAAGGAAGTGAAAAAGAAGAGAATTAACGAACTGATTTTGATTTGATTTGATTTGATTACATGTAGACACCATGTATTTGCCAAGACGGGTCACAAGGAAGTTCAATTAGCAGAAGTAGGACCGAGGTTCGAAGCTAAGCGTGAGTTCACGTAACATTTCATTCATGTTTTCATGTTACCTTTCATTTATTTGTTTTTCATACTAACCTGTCATATACTTAGCATACGAGATACGTCAAGGAACGATCGATCAAACTGAAGCAGATGTAGAATGGTTGTTAAGACCTTATTTGAGAACTTCGAAAAAGAGGAATCAGATTTAGTTTTTTTTTTCTTCCACTTGGTTCACTCTTCTTCTTCCTTCATTCCCTTTTCTCCTCAATTTTGTTGTATAGCATATCGTAACACACATTCCACACAAAGTCATCACTTTACATCATCAGCATAACCATGCATTTACAATCTCACAAGGTTTATCATGAACTGCAACTTTGACTGATGATTTTGGCGAAACAATCAAATTGACGCTTTTTTTTTTTCTGCATATGACATATAACATGAGATATAAACCGACTACAGGATTCCTCCATCCTTCTCCTGATCTTCCTTACATCACAATATGACATGACGTACTGATTCAGTTCAAATTTGTTGACTAATCAATCACACACGATATGAAACCCTTGACATCCCTCTTTTTTCGTTCCTTGACCAATGAAGTTGATTATTCTTGTTGATTTCGTTACTGACGAATTGATAAATAATGGATGAGTGATAAAATGAGTTTCGGAAATGAATGAATGGACGATAAATGTTTCTTTATGAGATTTTTTCCGTGTTTGAACTGTTGCTAAATGCGATATGCGATATGTTGAACTGACGTGAACGATATGAGTGATTTAGGGGAAGATATGTACAAATAACACTGATAAATTACTGTCTGATGAGATAAGATGAGATGATATGATATGAACAATGGGAATATGAGGACAGAATGACGATGCTGAGGAATAGCTGAAATGATGATAAAACGTATAGACAATGAAGTTGAAATGCGAGTTGAGTGTGATTGAGCAGATGATTGAATCGGAACGATGATGAGTGAGTGATTATACGCATTATTCGTTGTAATCGTAAGACTTGAAGAGCTTTTTGTTTTGATATGTTTTCTTAGATGCTTGTGTATGTTGAGGAATCGATGATGAACATGAGGGTTATTTGAGCATGTGTCGTAATCGACAAATCGCTTCGAAATGGGTGTTTTGTACAGTATGACATGGATATATCTCCTACCCGCTTCCAGCTCTGTGTCTGACTCCGACAGCATGTATCAAGCCCCTAAACAGAACCGATGTAAGCTACCGCAGTACGATCGAAATGTAAAGTACTAACTCACAATGATCGAAGAAGATCGTTCCCGCTTTGAGAGTTTCTCAAAGTCGTGCTGTATGCTCGGCAAGTTTGACGGACTCGAACATGCTCGGCGGGTGTAAGCTATTGAAACATTTAACTGTTAGCTGAGGAAAATGCCGATCTTCACAAGACAGCTTACACAGGACAAGACAAATGCTAGGAAGGGATCATAATAATCAGCGTAAACCCAAAATATCGCTTCACAAGAAACTCACTGAGATGAGCTTTGCCGATTGAAGAAGTGGCGATAGCTACGATACCGGGGGTTCTGCTATCATGAGAGATAGGTGTCAGCCGTGTTGTCTTTTCCCTGAGCTTGGCCACCTACCCATCATCGTGAGAACAAATCGCATCAACGTATTTGACGATCGAACCCCTTCCACCTTCAGTAAGAGCGATTTTCGCAAAGTTGACTCCGTGATGCGTAACGGCAACAGGTGGGTAAGAAGTCAAGATGGCTTCGCAGGTACGTCGGTAAAGCTGGGGGTAGCCGATGAGTTTCGTGATGGCGAAGCTGTAGAAGGTTCAACAAATCAGCCGAAACTTCAGATAGAGGCAGGATCGTCAAAAATGACTCACTGCCCAAATTGATTATTGGATATACGAGCGATATCTTCCAAGATCTGCAAGCATATCAGCTATGGACGGGAAGAATAATCATTCACTTATGCGCTTACCTCTTTGAAGCAAGGTTCCATTAATTCCTGGGATCCGAATACTTCGAACACTTGTTGAACAGCAATTGAGCCGTGCTGCAATCGATGAGTTAGTACTGATCACCACAGCAAATCTGCCAACTCACCTCATTGATACAAGCAAGTTCGGACCAGCGACCGGCCATTTCCTCGTTGATCCTAGGGAAGAGTATGAGCTTGTGATCCTTCTCAGGAGTAATTGGAGCGTACCTGGTGAAAATCTCGAACTGTCTAGCCTGGCGGCATTTCTCAAGATACTGCTCCCGATCTTGTCAGCAGGAGCTCTCTGGCCAAGCACAACACTTACCTCCCTCCATAACCTCCTAGCTCCGGTTTTCATAGAATCAAAAATGCCAAATTTGATCAAAGCATCCGAAATGGGTTCCTGATGAAGGACATCATACCCATGTCAGCTATAATCACCGGGTCAATTCCGGCTGTGTAGCTTACCTCTAACTCCTTTGTGAGAATAGCCTTGCACAAGACGTGTGTACCAAATTTATCGCTTGCGATGGATACGATATCGTCTCTAGGAGATTGGTTACTTGTAAGCTCTTTTAGGAATAAATTTCATGCGATCAACAGCTTACTGAATTTCCTTGATAAATGCTTGTCTATCGTCCAAACCACATCGTTCAAGTAATTGTTGACAAAGATAATTTCCGCAAGATGTGAAACAAAGCGGTTTTGCCCATTCGATGATCGATCGAACAAGGATACCGGTTGAATCCAAGTTATGAGGAAGTCCAAGACGGCTCTAAAAAAGAATGATACTGAGCCGTTGACTAGCTAATGGAGACGCGACAACTCACTGCCAAAGCATTAACAGCTGCTTTCAATCCGGAGCTACAATATCTCAAATATTAGCAACGATATGTTTCTACCCCGACGCCACACTGACCTTTCGGAACTGCTGTTGGGTATTCTATGAGCTATGATCCAGACGATGGGTCGGACATACTCGATCGGCATATCAGCGAAGTTGAAGGTACCTTGTAGGATCGGTCCAACAAGATGAGGCGGGGGAGAATAGTTGGACTTTTCAAGCTATAGACATCAAAATTAGGTTAGCTTGTTGAAACGGAAACAGAGTCTTGAGCTGAAGAGAGTGAATTACTCACTTGGTCATCTCCGCCATGTGAGAATTTGGCAGGATCAAAACACATCTCGGGATCTTCGAATCGTTGTAGACCAAGTCCAGCGACATGACCATAACCAGCGGTGGTGAAAGATGGATTGATGTTGTCGAATATCATAGATGAGCGGGAACTGACGGGTGGTGATGTGAATGCAGCATGCTGGTTGTTGCAGCTCTGCCATAGCAGGCAGGTCAGCATGGAGTCACAATGAGATAGCAATGAGGGTTAAGTACGAGGGTCAGAGTGAGGGTATAACCTTATGTCTGAGAGGTAAAGGAGAGGTAGAGTAACTCACCGAGAAAGCGTTCCTTTCTCTCAACTTCTGATTTTCAATGGTCAATTGTCTAATCTTCTCTTCGGCAATAGCAAGTTTCTATCACAGAAGAGGATATGTCAGCTGAGAAATGACTCTATCCAATGAGTAGGAGTCGAAAATGACTGACCTCTTGTAAGCTGATGTTGCGATGGTTTTGATTTCTAGGTTGACCATGACCGTGAGATTGGCCATGTGCATTATTATGGTTCTGTCTTGCGGGTACAGGTGGACCCCATGCACCGTTGTTAACTCCAGGCATGAAAGGAGATGCGAGTGCGTGTGGTGAGACCTGATTGGAATGAGGAGGGACATCGCCGAGCTAGTCACAGGGTATTTTCAGCTGCTGCGCTTAGGATAAAAGTTGTACGAGCTGGAAGGACGATACTCACCACTCTTCGTTGTTCCCCATGACCAACATTCAAACTGGGGTTGATACCATTACCCATCGCTCCGATGTTAGAAGCTGACAAGCTCCTATATCTATCTGACCAGAGAGCAGGCTCGTCCGCCAAAGCGGGAGTAGCTACCACCGGGCTGACGCTTCCTGAAGGAGGGGTATCTCTGGGAGTAGTAACGCGAGATATGATTGATGGACCTGCGATGGAGATTGAAGAAGGCTGTGAAGTAGGTGGAGTCCAGGGAGAGGTAGCGAATGGTTGGAAGGTCATGATGACGAGATCAAACTGAAATAGAAGAAAAAGGATGAGATGCTTTTATTTGGAGGTGAACGAAATGTAAAGTATATGCTAAGAAATGAAGGAGATCATTGGGGTGAGATATAAGTGAAAAAGCAGTACGGTGACTGATGTGAGAAGATGTACGAAGCGGACAGACGAAGGGTCAAGCTAAAGGCTGTGAAATGGTAGTGAGATGTGACGGTCAAGTGTGATAGTTGTATGACGATGGAAAATGGAAGTACAAGCTGTCCTGTGTGAATGAAGAGGATGGAAAGAAAGATGGGAGTATAAGAAGACGAGAGAGAAGAAAGAGGATGTGAAATGAGATGTGTGGTAATTTATATAGTCTCCGTATCCAAGCTTATGTCTTATGTAGGTGCAGTGAGCATTTCAGAGTAGTCGCAAATCGATCCAAAACGCATGTAACGACCACCCAAATTTAGTGGACGGACTCAAAGTCATTCGCGGTGGAGTCCCACAGTCACGTGATTGAGGTTTACCACATGGTATATGTGATTCCGCTAAGAGAGGTGAAGTATCAGGCTCACTCCAAGATTGATTCGCTGGTTTGCTGATTTGCTGCTATTGGTACTACTGCATGTTGATGAAAGAAAGATACCTTACCTGCTCTGAAGAAGAAGAGTCACCATAATTACACCAAACGACACTTCCATCATACTATACTACATCTCATCCCTTCATCATACCGGACTACCAAGCCCAAGGAACCCTATAAGCGACTTACCAGATCGACTGAGAAAATCTGGACAAAATGGCTACTACACCAACAATGGACGAGTACAGACGTAAGTACTTCTACTTCTCTCTTCTAATCACTGTATCTTTGCTCTTTCATTGATACCATGATATGATATAACGCTCTTTATCTCGTATTCGACCCACTATATGTTCGTATGTTAATACTCAACCAATAATCTCATCTCGCCTGCTTTGATGCTCTTCCCGTAACGACAACAGAAATACTCAAATCCCGAGACGAGCACATCCGAGAATCATGGATCAAAGCTATGGAAGCACGACTAGTCAGAGAAGAGTTACAAAAATGTTATAGGGGTGAAGGTGTAAATCATTTGCAGAACTGTAAGGATTTGGCTGAGAAATATGCAGGTATGATCAGGGAGAACAAGGTAAGTTACCTTGAATTTCAAACGGTCATTTCTATCTTTATAACGATAACAAAACAGGAGGGAGTGAGAGAGACTGGTGCTTACTCTCATTTTTGATGCTATAGGTGAAAGGATACAAACAAATCGATGAGAACATGCCATAAATTTTCATCATTTATAATAGATGATATGTATCTTGTGCTACCACTTTCACCGCAATCTGATTCGCAGGGTTGATTTGACTTGACTACATTTCATCTCAACAATTTACAAGATATACACTTATCACGCAATATACAACAAACCCATCAACCATCGACCAATCACTCATTTCCTCTGAAGGTATCTCTCTCATATCGATCATCATGTATCTCAAATCCCCTCTTCTCTCCCTTACGTTTCAGTAATATAGCATTTCACTCAATGAGGTACCCTCAATACCCCACTAACGTAACTAACACTACTATCCTTGCCATCAAAACATTTACTACTTTGTTCGTACCTCACAAAGGTAAATACAGGTTTCGCGGAATCGGGTTTGGTCAGGTAGATATGTTGGATCAAGTGAAGTAAGACTGTTATTGGATTTCTACCGCAGATTGTGTTCTATGATATTGCAGTGTCAGCTGAATCTTCTTCGACTGTATGTGATCAAGACGATCAACGCCACACTGATATCTATCTCATCCCAACTTCTACTCGTTCTATGGTATCTAAAGAACCACACAGTCCTATCATGTATGACCAACTCACCTTGGTCCTATCCAAATACGCTTCCCATTTCTCCACGGCCCCTTCCTCGGCAGGATGTCTAAGTAGATCCATACCTTCATGATCCATATATTGTATAGATTTCCAAATCGGGACATTCGGGTCATTATGAGAGGAAGTGAATCTCTTGATCAAATCGGGAGGTTCGAAGGATGCAGGGAGGGTTTCATGAGGGACTGGTGGGACTGGATTGGGGGGTGGGGGAGCATGAGGGTAATATGGTGTACAAGAGAATCTCGAGCCCCTAAAATATATTGAAAGATAATCAACCTCCCATCCGACCTCGGAATCATTGGGGAGGAAGGAGGAATGTATAGTAGAATTGGTGATTGTGTGGTGATTCTGTGAATTGGGGTCTATAGGACTCACCAATGACAGAAATCAGATGAAATGATAAAGAACGTATCCTCATCTTTCCAATATTTAGCTAGGACTTTACTCAATTCGTCTAAAGTTTCAGATTTCGGATGTCCAACTAAGATGGGAACCAAGCTAAGATCCTTTTTACTGAACGAAAGCAAAGATATCATATCATATTGCATCAGTAAGCCTTTCTTCAAGTAAGATGATGATGATGATGATGATGAGGATTGAAATAAGACCTACTCTTTAAAGACATGTCGGATGTATGGTAAATGCATCTCCAAACTATGTTCATCTTCATCTACAGATGATTTCATCGTTGAGAATATACCAGCTGACTTCAATTCTTCGATTGCTATATGATTTCCCAAATAACATGACATCAGCTCTCGAAATCATGCTATCATCGACATCTGTGTTGACCTTTGCGGTGGCCTGTCCGAAGAGTAGCGTAACACAGAAGTTAGGATTAAAATGGTATTTTCACTAACTCTTGAGGTCCAAATTGATATCCCCAACGGGAGTTTCATAAACTTTGAAATTGGATAAAGCTACTCCTGGGATATAGGCATGATGCGACGGACCAAGGAGGAACACTCGTTTACTATGTGAATTCCCATTATATCAGCAAAACCCTTATTTTAAGAAGCAGGTATATGTCAAGGATCTACAATCTCTTCATGGTCTCCCTTCGTATCGCCTCTTTTCCTATTGCGATCTTGCTCCTTGTCAAGTCAGCAAAAAGACCCACTCACATCTTATCAACAGGAATACTCGCATATGCCCAGGCGGCAGTCGGTCCACTATAACTATACCCGGCATGAGGAGCTATAATCGCTTTTGAATCTAATACAGGTGGATCATACTCCAGTTCCGGGATAGGATGGACTTTAGATAAATTGCTGGAAAGTTGTTCACGAAGTTGTAATTCTATGATCAAAGAAAACACATGGTGGGCGTATCAGTATCTGACCATCTCATGGTCTGGTATATATGTGGTTCGCCTCCTGATTGATGATGTGGTAGTCCAATAGTTGTTCCTGCTCTCCATGACTTGATAGGTTGCAGAAACCACCGACCCAAGTACAGATATAAATATGCTCTTGCTCACCTGAAGCGCTGTACCAACTCCCAGCGTGGGTCGCTTCCCTTGCGCTATTAATAAGGAGAGGGAGAGTTCAACGATGTATACTATACTCATACTGGCAGGACAGCTCACCTGGCTGGCATATTTGTCTGTTGATCCGGGGCTGTGTATCGATGCACTACGAGTAATCGTAAAAGTGAAAAGGTAGGTTGTGATATCTTATCTACGTACGGTTGCGTTCCTCATCCCTTCTCGTTTCTCATCACAGTCAAGTGTGGGGTCTCCAATGGATGACGCACTTTGGTAATTCCTCGTACTCGTACAGACTGTTACACAGACATGCACAATGGATTCACGTATCACACCATATCATATCATAACGTCATGCATGAAATACTCGTTTGAACATCGGTATAAACAATGAGGTGAATATAGATATATATACATATTTTTCAATCAGTCGTGAATGAATGTCCATGTTCTTCTGCCATTCTTATCATTATGTCTGACCAGATCCCCATTTGACCAAGTCCGTCACCGCAAAAGCGAGATCTGCAATGAATTACATGATACACACATCAGTCTCCATCTCCCTTAAACAGGAAAAGAAAATCAAGGGTTGGTGTCGAAGGAGGGTGTCAAACTCACTGTCAGCTTCAGAGGTAGTCTTAGCCTCCGCATAAACCCTAACGCAGTCCTCCGTTCCAGATGGTCTTACGAACGATCTTCCCATATCATACTTCTTCATGGCCTCTTCAATCTTCTCTTGTAGTCCTTGAGGATACTGTAGTTTCCTTTCCGCATCGGTCGCGACGAAAATGGATCTATCAGGAACTTCAACTTTAACCAATCTGTTTGGTAAATCTTCATATCCAGCATCCCACTCAGGTGCACCCCAACCTCTATGAGCCAAAACAGCTTCGACCAATAACATATCCGACAAAGCATCTCCAACAGCCTGGTTGATCAATTCGCTGAATGCTAATAGGTTTTTAATCGCATTGGCAGAATCGGGTGATTGGGGTGAAGCACTCTTGAGAGCTTTGATAGCGTGATCTGCGAAAAGGACTGTACCGTGTCCGTTGGCTTCGAAATATACCCCAATGTCATATCGCTGAGCAGCGTGATGTAAGTGCTTGACACCAGTTGGTACGCAAGTAACAGGGATATTTCGCTACGATTTCCCCAGAAAGTCAGCTTGTTGGAATGGTTACCTGTCTCGTTCCAGCTGAACTTACACTTGTAAGGTATTTGGTTGAACTTCCATTAGCATACGCAGTCTGAACGACTCCAACTTGTAAATTGTGTTCTTCATCCAATTTTGCTTTGACCACTAAATCACCTAGGAACATAGCCACCATGACTGCGATCTTGTCGCCATCCAACAGTCTGAAGGTACCCTTTGTCTCGTGGAGATAATAAAATACGATCCTATCTGCATCTCCATCGAACGAGCAGGCTCGAGTACCAGCTTTAGAGAGGACATTGGAAGATTGGATGGAAGGTGGTAACGCCTGTTTGGTCTTGACGAAATCTGCTCCGCATAAATGATTCAACGCTCCCTTTTCCGATGTTGAGGTGTTGAGTGGATGAACGGGTAATATGTCGCCTGAGGTGGATATGAACTCTTGCAAGGCTATGGCTCCTACACCGTTCGCACAGTCTACGTATAATGGTGAGAGGGGACCTCGGTTACCCTAATATGACCATGTAAGTTAGCTTACTATCATACAACATGATAAACGTCAGTCAAAGCAAAGCTAATGGCACTTACAATCAACGTCTTGAAAGCGCTAGCCATCTTCTGATTATATCCCTCCTTTGTTGGCTTTCCATACTCTCCAGTTTTATCATTCGTAGCCTTCGTCACATAATGAAGTATCGGTGTAGTCGTTATACCAAGGTTCACGGTCTTCACGGATTCTCCAAATACCTCGAAACCTTTCTCCAACGCTTTGATCAATTCAGGTCCAGAAGGTCTAGTATCGTATGCGTAAACTATATTCGCAGGTTGATGTAAGTCTACTCGTAAGTGAGTAGCCAAGGTGGTGAATGTCGATATGAGTGATTCGGTGGTTGGGCAGTTGGATAATGCAGTTGCGTGTGATTCCCAAGTTGGGTCTAACATTTCTCCGGAGGGGTCGACGAGTTTTACACCGTTATCCTATGCATATATCAAGTATAGTCAGCTACACTTCGTACGGTCGGAGATCTGGATTGGATAGCTCACAGGTTCGGGATTATGGGAAGCAGTGACCATCACTCCTATGGTAGCTCCCTCAAGTCGCTTCGAACGGAGGACAGCTAAGAGTCCTACTCGGAATAAAACCGAAGGGAGCTTGGTAGCGCTAAGATGGACGATGAATCAGCTTCACACATTACCAGACGGAAGGGGCAGCGAGAGAAAGCTAAATCTCACAGTGTTCGGAACCCTGCTGTCCCATATGTATAGTTGACATGCTCAGGTTTAGGGTACTCGTTCGCTCCTTCTGCAATTGAGTTGAGCAACAGGGCGTGCTCATGAGCTGCTTTTGTAGGTGATTTGCTAGGTGATGAGGACATTTTGGTATATGACTGTATGTCGTCTTTTGGAAGATAATTGGTGAAAGTTAATTCTTGTTGATTTTGAACAGGAAGAAGAGAAGAAGAAGGAATGAGAGTCAATTGAGAACAATAGCCAGTATAAGTGTTCCAGTCAAACGAAATGTCCACAAGTAAGCATCAAGGACGTCATGCCGTACAGCAGTTACGTAGATTCCGACGACGGTCATGGACTTCGCCACTCGATACATCTGGTCCCGCTTGTCATTTTTTGAAAAGAAAGCCACATGTCTACCACTCCGGCTGAGGGATCCTTGTTTGAATTACCCATTTAGCGCCGAGCTGTGTTGAGCGAGTTTGCCGTCCTTCTGTGCTTCTGGGTTCAACTCGAACGAGCATTGCTTGATCAAACACCAGTCTTCCATCTTCACACCATAGAGACACTTCGCAGGGTTACAAAGCTGCAAGGAAGATCAAACGGTGCTTCTGCTCCTCAGAACAGATACTATACAACAGAACCTCGAAAAGTCCTACAACATGCCTCGTTCCCCCTCACCATCTCGCTCCCCTTCTCCTTCCCGCTCTCGTTCACCTCCTCGTTCATACACCGGATCTGTCTCACCACCTGGAAAGAGAAGTATAACATCAGACGATGTACCAATATCAAAAAGGAAAAGGTGAGCTTCCATGTAGCTTTTGACGGCTAGTCAACAAGCTGACAATCTCTGTAGATCCCCTTCACCTAACCCCCGAGACCGTTCCGCTTCCCCACCCACCCGTCGTCGTCGGAATTCCGTTTCTCCGCCACCTCCTGGTGTAAGGGGTCCTAATGATATTGATGCACCTAAAGTGATGGATATAGATCCAAATAGGAGGAGGGCGAGAGAAGCAGCAATGTTAGAACAATCAATTCAATCCGAATTGACCAAATCTAACGGGAATGGTGTAGTAGCTGTGAATGGTGGAAGTGGAAGAGCAGACGAGGTTGCCAAAGCGGAATTCGCCAAATTGATAGGATCCAGATCGGGTGGTGCTTATATCCCACCGGCGAAACTAAGAGCAATGCAAGCTGAAGCTGCGAAAGATAAGACTTCGACTGAGTTTCAGAGATTATCTTGGGATGCGTTGAAGAAGAGTATAAATGGTATGATCAACAAGGTAAGTAGATCAAGGCATCTTTCTCACATCTCCATCAATCTTGTCACTCTCATTTCCTTGGTGCAATCTGTACTAACTGTGACGACAGGTGAACGTCTCAAACATCAAGCATGTCGTACCGGAGTTATTCGGTGAAAATCTAATTAGAGGAAAAGGTTTATTCGCAAGATCAATCATGCGTGCTCAAGCTTCCTCGTTACCATTCACCCCCGTCTTCGCAGCTTTGGTAGCTATCGTTAATACGAAATTACCTCAAGTTGGTGAATTGGTTTTGATCAGGTTGATAAGTCAATTTAGGAGGGCTTATAAGAGGAACGACAAGGTGAGTCTCACATTTCTTCCTGATTCCTCATCGCTGCCACCCTTTTCACTTTGCATGCACTCTGCCATTGTATTTGAAGTGAGATTGAATTATTGCTGACTCCCATATAGACCGTCTGTCACGCCACATCAACATTCATCGCTCATCTTTGTAATCAATACGTCGCCCATGAGATTGTCGCCCTGCAAATCCTGTTACTCTGTCTAGATAGACCTACGGACGATTCGATCGAAGTGGCAGTAGGGTTCATGCGGGAAGTCGGATTGTTCTTGTCTGAAAATTCACCAAAGGCAAACAACACTGTATTCGAAAGATTCAGAGCGGTCTTACATGAAGGTGCTATCAGCAAACGATGTCAATATATGATTGAAGTTTTGTTCCAAGTTAGAAAAGATAAATATAAAGATAATCCATCTATACCCGAGGGATTGGATCTGGTGGAAGAGGAAGAACAGATCACGCATAGAGTGACGTTGGATGACGAGCTGCAAGTTCAAGAATCGCTTAGTGAGTTATTCTTCATATTGTGTGATTTAGTCTATGTTGAAATGGATGCTGATACGTTCGGTCATGCAGACTTATTCAAAGTCGATCCTAACTACCTCGAAAATGAAAAACGATATGAAGAAATCAAGAAAGAGATCCTTGGTGATTCAGATGATGAGTCGGGTTCGGAATCCGGTTCATACGATTCTGAATCGGATGATGATGAAGATGAAGATGTGGCACCCGAGAAAGCTGGTATTGCGGATATGACTGAGACGAACTTGATCAATTTGAGAAGAACTATCTATCTGACCATTATGAACTCGGTGAGTAGTAGACTATTGCTCACTCTTCTGTTTCTCTATTGGTATCATGTGCTGACTCTAGGCTCTAGCTCAACTTCGAGGAAGCCGTCCACAAGTTGATGAAGATCAATATCCCCGAAGGCAGGGAGGTAAGCTGATTTTTCTTTCCACAGGGAACATATAGCTGACGTTGTTTTGGTAGATGGTCTTATGCGAGATGATAGTCGAATGTTGTTCTCAAGAACGATCCTATTCAAACTTCTATGGCCTCATCGGAGAAAGATTCTGTAAACTCAACAGAGTCTGGACTGACAATTTCCAAGAATCTTTTGCTAAATATTACGATACGATTCATCGATATGAGACCAACAAATTACGAAATATCGGACGACTTTTTGGTCATCTCCTTGCATCCGATGCTATCTCATGGGGAGTATTGAGTGTAGTTCATATGAACGAAGAAGAGACTACATCAAGTTCTAGAATTTTCATCAAGATTTTGATGCAAGAAATGGTGGAGGAGATGGGATTAAACAAATTAGTTGAAAGGTTCAAGATACCCGATCTCAAACAGGCTTTCAATGGAATGTTCCCTATGGATAATCCCAAGAATACTCGATTCTCCATTAATTACTTCACTTCGATCGGTTTAGGAAAAGTAACGGAGGAAATGAGGACTTATCTCGCCAATGCACCGAAATTGCTGGCTGCTCAACAAGCTGCTATGTTGGCTGATGCTTCTTCATCTTCGGACTCCGATTCGAGTTCTGACTCGGATTCAGATACTACCTCGTCGTCTGATTCGGACAGCGATAGTGATTCCGATAGTGATGATTCGAGACCGAGGAGAAGGAGAAGATATAGTTCAGATTCAAAGTCAAGATCACCACCAGCTAGACGCAGGAGATATTCATCGGATTCTAGGTCTAGATCACCACCACCAAGAAGAAGGGATAGTCCATCTAGATCACCAGTTAGAAGAAGAAGGTATTCAGATGAGAGTGATTCGCGTTCGCCACCACCTAGAAGAAGATATACACCTTCGCCTTCTAGGAGCCGATCACCACCTAGACGAAAAAGGGATAGTGTCAGTCCCAGTCCGCCACCTAGAAGAAGGAATGATTCGCCTCGACGAAGGAATTCACCGCCACCTAGGAGAAGGAGAGATAGTTCGACTCCACCTAGAAGGAGTAAATGAGTGGGAAGAGGAGCAGGATCGAAGTATCGTGAAGAAGAGGAATGTGGAGGGAGTGTATGAACACTCGACAGAAGTATTTCGTGTTATCGAGTTGTGTCGATTTAACGATGTGTGCTTGACTGCGACCAAATTGGGGGAACGATTGTGGATGACAGTGTCATATTGTTGAGAGAAGCTAAAAATCGAATTAATAGCAATTCATCTATTCTACAAATACTTTGTATGATTATATATGGTATGATAAGAATGCATACAATCAATATAAATACTACTCTGTCATTACTACTTAGTTGGATATTCCACTGTTAGGTCAGATCCCCGAATGCAATGTTATGTAGCAACACGCAAGGTCCCCAAAAAATGACTATGTACCATGCTATACTCGTTTACAATTTCGCTCTTATTGTATTGACTTCAGATGGTTCAGTAGATTTATCAAGCCTTCTCTTCTCCCATTCTTTCTGCAATAACACTTTCAGGTCTTTCTTCAATATCTTCCCATTAACATTCTTAGCTATTATCGCGAATCAAAGCAAGTCCGATTCAATCAGCGAAGGTTGAACTGACATCTGAAGGAAATATGAGATCTGAGCGAGATGCCAAAAGTAATACTCACGTAATGGACCATCATAAATCATGATCATCTCAGGAATAGCATACCTAGCCAACACCCCTCTAGACTTTATATCACTCAATACCCGTCGCTCGTCGATTTTCCTCGTACCACTCCCAAATGACGGGCGTAAGGTGACGATTGCACCGACGACTTCACCTAGCCTATTGTGAGGGAGTGGTACGGCCGCTACTTCCGATATGTACGGGAGAGAGTAAATGGCATTCTCAACTTCTGATGAGGTGATCTAAACGTATCATCAAACACGCAAGTATTGTTAATGTTCTGTTTAATGTGACAAACATCATGATCACACTCACATTCTCTCCTCCACGTATTATCACATCTTTCACTTTATGAAGAATTTCACCATCAGTATATAGGTTCTTTACAAGTGATTAGAGTGGACTCACATCGATCTTTGATGTACAAGAAGCCTTCATCATCTATGTAACCAATATCACCGGTATCCAGCCATCCATCTTCATCTATAGCTTTACGTGTCGCAACTTTGCGAAGAAAGGACATTTGAGATCAGCGACGGAAACCTCCTCCACGATGACACATGCGTTGTCTGTAAATGTGTATTGGCTGCTTACCTTCATCTCCTAAATAGCATTTCATGACCTGTGGACCATTCACAAATAGTAGGCCTATCTGACCATTGGGCAAAGATCTCCTCGTGACAGGATCAACTATCTTCAGATCACATATCGGTACAGGTGGACCTCTACATCGATCGTTGTCAGCTATCTCAGTCGTCACCACCATACACAGGGTGCATCACCAAGTGAATATGACTGTTGACGCTCACGTGCTATCAGGCTAACACAATAACCAGCATCAGCTGCAAATCAAAAATGTGATTAACCCAGCTGATCACTCACTCTATCCATATAATCTGGCCCAGCTACTGAACACACATAAGCATTGGTCTCAGTCAATCCGTATCCCTGCACTCTATAAATGAGACAAACCATATATTATCAGCTACATTCGTGGCAAGATCCAACTTGATTAGCTCACAATCCCGCTTTGGGCCATTTCGTTTTCACTTCTTTAGGCATATGTGAACTCGGAGGTGCACCGCCATAGAAAACAGTATCGAACGTCTGATTGGCCGGTAGCGATGGCGATTGAAGAATGGATGAAACAACCGCTGGGACGCTACAACAACCAAGTCAGCCTCGTGGTCCAGTTAGGAAGAATACGTCCTTGACCTACCCTCCTATGACTCTGACATTTTCTTCGACGATGAGACGAACTGCCTCGTCAGTGTTCCACCGCCTCATCATGATTACTCTTGATCCAGCAAAGAAAGCCCTCATCAACCATGATAAGCATCCTGTAACGTGGAATAAGGGTATGGCAAGAAGGAGGGTACGCTGGGGATCTGTTGCTTTCGGAAGGGGAGGTATAGGTAGTCCTGCTCGTAA
This sequence comes from Kwoniella europaea PYCC6329, assembly GCF_036810445.1. Classification (NCBI taxonomy): domain Eukaryota; kingdom Fungi; phylum Basidiomycota; class Tremellomycetes; order Tremellales; family Cryptococcaceae; genus Kwoniella; species Kwoniella europaea. The sequence goes on from NC_089487.1 coordinate 5,738,408, forward strand.
TGCAGCTCTGGCGGGAGCTATACAAGAGCACCAGAAGCTTGTGTAAGCTTGTGTAAGCATGTTGATTATCTTGGAGCTAGAGTTCAGCAGCCACAGACCAGAGGCATATCGCACTTACCGACCATCCCTGACCATAGATTCGACAGAGCCATCCTCTGTGTACTCAGTACCGCTTTTGGAAAACCACTTGTCCTATACAGTGCCATCAGTGATTTTGCTCACATGTTCGCTCAAGCTCTTAAGGTGCATATGACGTACCCCGAAGAGAAGAATATGACAGCATCACTTTCCGGAGTCAGTTCTTCCAATCCATCCCCGCGTAGTATCGAGTGAACGTCCGTAGGGGTATCGAATATGTCTATTAATGTCGGGAGATAGGAAGATTCGACCCAGCAGAACATCTAAATCGGTCTTATCAGTATTGTGGATGCTCTATGTCGCATGTGTGATTGACATCATAACGTTGGCCGACGTTCGAGGAGTTGATCGGGAACAGATTGATCGACTTACATCAGGTAAATTAGTCTCTCGCACATATCGATAAGGTCCCAGTATTTCTGCTCTTTCTTCATCCAATAGGACAAGTGATGGCGTAGTCATACGTATAGACCATATAAGCTGTTCTCGAGGTCTAAGTTATACTGTCAGAGATTTGAGAGACTTGTCGTATGAAATACACTTGTACTCACAACCAGGCATTTAAGAAGATTGCGACACCACCGATCAGATGGGTAGCTACGTAAGATACAATAAACCTATCAAAGCTTGATCATCAGTGGATCTGGATACGTTGGAGTCAACCCGCATCGCTGCCCATCCTACTCACCCCGTACAGTTCCTACCGCCAATCATAACCTTACTACCTACTCCTAAACCTCTTTTCCTCATCCAGGCAGCGAGCCTCAAACTCCTTTCCAACACCTGACCGAATGTGACATTCTCTCTGGGATCAGCAGCTTGTGTAGAGGATGATGAGGTATTCTCGTGTGATCTATTACGTCGTTTGGAGACAGGCAGAGGTGAGGATAGGAATTGGCGATCAGAGTATGTATGTAAGGTGTGAAGAAGGAATTGACGGAATGTCGGAGGTAGCTGCATATGGACAACAGACTCAGCCGATACTGAGACGGATTGCAATGCAGATGGATTCGATCAGTCACTGACATGTTTCCATACCCTCACTTTCTTCCCATTCAGCACTTTCTCTTCCATCTCCAATATCGACCCTGGGGAAGTCATAATTCGGTCGCCTGGCAAAGCAGCTCGAAAGATCGGTCATCTCGTTCCGGTATCATCGGAAGAGCGAGTGGAAGCTTACATTCTGCTATACTAGGCTTTCCCACCATGATTGATCTTTAAAGAAGCTGTTCAAGTGGTCGTATCCAAGCAGAAACAGAAACAAAGACATCGAAGAGGTCTTTTCGGAGATTGTGTACTCCTTGGGTGATGTTGATCCGAAATATCGGGTCAAAGGCACGAGTCGATTTGGGGGATAGATATCCACGTGTTTAGCACGTTGCCCGAATAAAGTTGGATGGTGATCATTTGAAACGAGGCAAATGGTCTGTGCGTTTTTCATTAACCATGCAGATCGATCAGAAGGGAGCAGCACAGGGAGGGAGAAGAGCAGAGGGTCACGATGTTGTTTTGACGGTGCTGCTCAGATCACTCGACGAACGATTCCGAATCGGGTTAGCGTTATCACCGTTATCCTGCTTGACAAGACGTTGGCAGATAAACAAGTCACTCTCACTCAACAGAAAAAAAAAGGTATATAAACATCTTCCTCGGCGCCTCTGCTTTCTGATTCATCTTTATATCTCTTCTATCATTTCTCTCCATCACTACTCACATGGAGGTACAAAAGTTCACAGGTCGCTCATTACAAACATACTTCCACTTGATACTCATATTTAATCCTATAGGTAGTATCCTTATCCAATCGACTTCTTGGTATCACCCTCAGAGCTTAAGGTATGTTTCTACTGCTACCAATCTACCGCAATGTCTTCAGTGCTAAACAAGCTACATGTCTGTTTCCAAGGTCAGCGTCATGTGGAGAAAGGACTTGCCGGTGGTCCGTTCCGCCCCTCTCACCAGACCCCCTCAACCGCTGTACCAATTTCAGGCAGATGAATCTTCCTTCTCGGTACCGTTCTTTTCGAGACCGCCATCTGCCACTACGATCAAGGAGATCTCTCCTAACATCATCAAGAAGCCTGAGTTGTCAGGTCAGATCATAACCCAACCGCTTCATCACAGTCTTCCGACAAAACCTTCTCGACGATCTGCTGTCAGGAGACGACGTCCTCCACTCACGCCAAATTTCTCTCATGGTCCGAAACATCGGAATTGCTCCTTCTCGTCTAATCCTCAGCTACTAACGCCTGTATCAGCAACAATCGATCTTCCGACATTCCCTTTTCCGAGCCCATCTCCCGAAATAACAGATCGCCCCTCTAGTTCAAGACATGATAAATCAGAAACACAGCTACCAAGACATTCCAGCTTCAACCAAGGGAGATCTGAATGCGCTAGTGGATCGGTGACCCCATGCGTTCCGCCAACTCCTCCAAGATCGGAATCGCCCACCAGCCTATCGCCTATTCCACCTGGGAGCCTGTGCAAGATGACCACTTTCGACGGAAAGAATCTCGGCCTAGTCTCCACACAGAAGATCGAAAAAGGTACTCTGATACTCAAGGAAGCACCCTTCGCCACGATTCCGGTGGCACATAAAGACGAGGACCTTACCCACCAGCATATCTTTCCGGTATATACCACCTTAAACAAAGCGCAACGCAATCTGTTTCGATCATTACATAGGAGAACCGATGAAAACGCTCATCCGGACGAAATTGTCAACATCGTCGAGATCAATTCAATACCCCTCCAACCAGATTGTAGCTCCGAAGTGAGATTCTTAGGTTTATTCGAAACGATATCAAGACTCAACCATTCGTGTTGTCCTAATGCTGGTTGGACCTGGTACGAAAATGAACAAATGCTCCGTAAGTGGCTCAAACAAGCAAAATCATCCTTCCAAAACGTTATGAACCGAAAGTTGATGTGAGATCTGCTGACAATCCTCCAAACCTATACGCATATACAACCATACCCTCGGGCACAGAAATAACAGTATCCTATATCGACGACATCACATGCCCCACTTCCGAAAGACAACACCAGCTCCTATGGGGACACGGATTCGCATGTCTATGTTCATCATGCACTCGATCCCTTTTCCAGATAGCCAAGTCGGATAAGAATCTGGAAATGTATCATTCAATAAGGAACAAATGGATCAACTTACCTCTAAAACACTTCGCTAAGAGATTGTCAATGGCATTAGCAGATCTAGATCTAGCATTAGACATACTCAAGCAAGAAAAGAAGTATGATGAATTTGGTGAAGTATACGATCAGCTATTTTGGGTGTATGTGGCACACGTAAAAGAAATGGAATCGAAAGATATGGCAAGAAGAGCCTTCAAGCATTATTCCACCATTTGGGGCAGGGACAAAGCGTTGATGCAGACGAAATATGGCGAGTTCTCAGAAGATCCGACGCTGAAAGATGTATGGGGAGTGTTGGGGGTAGAGGTGGAGCAAGCGAAAGTGAAAAAGAAGAAGTTTTATAGTTCCACGCTTCAATAGTATCATGCTTCCATAGTCATCTTGGTTGTATGTTCATATGGTCGGCGAAAATGGAGATGTTGTCATGTATATCTAATGGACAGAACAAATATTTCCAACTATTCTCCGGAAGCACTTGTCTCGCTCTACGCCCTAATTTGTACTCACTGTGTTTTGACAGTGGACGTTGGGAAGACGATACTGTGACACCCAACTCAACACTCATCAGCATCTATTAGTTTGTTTCCATACCCTTTAGTCTCCTGCGTTTGTCCAGCCTTTTTGATTGTATCTAAACTTTCTTTGCTCCATCTACGTCCACGCTACCTCGACGTTCAACTCATGATGCCATACCGCAGTATTCCAGGTGGACAACGAAGATACTCATACCTACTTCCATATTCACGACCCCGTACAAACCATCAGGCCCAAACAACCTCAACCTCAACTTCAACAGTGGTAAGAAAATGGTCAGATCCTGTTCTACTTCCGTATCATATCAAACGATCTTCAACTCAAGGTAACGGGTTGTATTCCAACGCTCCAATCAAAAAAGGATCTCTGATTTTGAAAGAATCACCTTTCCTCGTATTGACATTAGATAAGAACGATGACAATCCTCCTAAACCAGTGTATCATCAAGCTTTCAATGCTCTATCACCCAAAGCCCAAGAAGCTTTCTGGACATTGTACAAAAGAAAGGATGACTATGGAGAAAAGAGCCCAACAATGAATGTGATTAATACCAATTCTATACCCCTTTCGAGCCGAAATGACGGTAAAGCAAGATCAGTAGGATTATTTAGGACGTTATCGAGGGTGAACCATAGCTGTGTACCTAATGCTGGATGGTATTGGTATGAAGAGGATCGACAAATGAGTGAGCTTTGTATATGGGATATCCTTATTCTTCCTTTCGACAAGTGCAGGAGATGAGCTGACGTGAGATGGTGTGTATGAATATGATATAGGATTATACGCATACGACGATATTCCACCGAATGCGCAGATAACCGTATCTTACCTTTCACATATCGACTTGATCCATACATCCAATAACAGACGTAAGATCCTCTTGGATGGATTTGGGTTTCGATGTCAATGTGATTCATGTCAATCAGCTCCATCTCGAACGCTTTATTCCGATTTACGATTGAAAGAATATCAAAAGATCAGAAATGAGTTCATCAGTAAGGATACAAGTCTACGCTCGAGATAAGGATAAAGTGTTGAAAGCTCTCAATAGAGGATTAGAAATACTGAAGATCGAGAAGAAGTTTGATCAGTTGGGTGAAGTATACGAGAAGATCTATGAAGTTCATGCTATTCATGGGGAATATGAATTATCGAAGATTGCTGCGAGTAATGCGATGGATCATTTTAGGATAATTTTAGGTAACAGGAAAGCGAATAGAAGCTGGTTAGCTGAACAGATCGTTGATCCGACGAAATATCCATTGTGGAGTAAATTGAAAAAGCCAAAGAGGATATCGAAAATGGCGGAAAAAGCCAAAAAAGTAAACGAGACAAGTGAACATGGATATTGTTGTTACAACTGTGAACTTCCAGAGCTTGCTGAGGATAGTGAGATGTATGATTTGGATGAAGAAATGAGACTTAAGAGGTCGAAGGTGAGTCAATCGCCTCTACAGTACTCACAACTTGGCTGATCATCGTCTTCTGCTGCGAATCTAGTCTCGAGAATGGGATGAACAGTCATGGGACGGGAGAGATTAGCTGAGACTGACAATCTTCCAGTCAGGTCTTCATGTGTTGGGTGGAAATAGAATTTTGCTTTAACAAAGGATTAGTCAATAAGGATTGTCATATTTTGCAGCGTCATTTCCAAAGTCTATACATAACGAGAATTTTATTACATGCTATGTTCAGGACAGCCGATATAGTCAGTAAGCAACACCCCATGATGATGACCATGGCCATGAAGCGATCACTTACCTATTCATCCTCATGACGAAGTCGCTCTAGCCGCTGCTGCCTGCGCCTGAGCTTCCAATTTATCTTTATTCGCTTCCCTCCATTTCCTTATCTCCGTTTCAGACGCTATTATCCCCTGCATAGCTAATTCTGATCTGGCTTGACGGCGTATCTCGTTTTCAGCTTCTCGAAGGTGTGTTTCGTATTTTAGTAGATGATTATCTGGAAAAGGAACCGAAGTCCAATCAACAATCTTTACATTGGGCTTGCGTCCGGAAGATTGCCAAGTCCGAGGGAAATGCTAACAACAATGCACCTACCTGCTCCTACGACCAGACCAAAGATCGTTGCTACACCACACACTGTTGTGAGCTGACATGCGGATAATTAGACATACACTGGTCGATCAGCTCACCTGAACTAACAAGAAAAGCCTTTAAACCTAACGTCTGACGCCTATCGTGAAATGACTCGTCAGCTATTGATATCGCCCGAGGAACATATTTGATAACGTGGTTGACTCACGCAAAAGGCGGATAAGAATAGTGACCTAAAGCACAAGCTATCGTCCCGTATACTGTCCACCTTGCTGCTCCCTGCCGGATATAGCATTCAGCTCAAGGACATCTGGGGTTTCCTAATGGTCGAGCGTAACTCACCTGCATCCCGCCGGCTAGCTGTATTTCGTACTGTTTCCAAGAAGTATAAGCTGACGATGCGAACAAGTATTGATCATGCAGCTTACCGCTCGTTGCTGGTGTTCTTCTCTCCTCTGCTTTTCCTGTAATGTCGCTGAATGGGGCATGGTAGTGTCCTGTGCTCAAGTGGACGTCCGTTCTCTGCCTTGCGGTCTTATCGATCCACTGTTGTTTCTGCACTAAGATTTAGCCTGGTCCCGAGGAGCAGATGTGTGACTCTGAATTACCCACCGAGTATCCGTCTCGAAGTTACTGGTAGTGTGCGTAATGTTATCTCTCGTAATTCTATTTCGGTCGAAGAGTCTTTCTGTTCACGATCGAAGTTGAATCCCTCGAGTGGAGGTCGGAACCAGATTTACCCCGCATCTTCCCCACATATCCTATTCCACGTCATCACTTGCTATTCTTGTGTTAGACATCGACGAGCGCAGGAGGATGCTGGAGGGATATGGTGAAAAGTTACTTCTATAACCATCATTTCCTCCGTCTTGTTGATCAGATCGGACACTGAAACACAGGGTGAAAACAAGACTCTGGGAGAACAGTCATGAAGCTCTCAAAGATATTCCTCGTAGCGACTACCGTCTTGAGTGGTTTCGTAGCTGCTCAAGCCAACGAGGGTACTGAAACATTCAAATACGAGGTATGTCAACTATAAGCTAGAAGCTGAAACAAGAACGAGATTTGCTGAGCTTACTTTACTTGGTAGTCCGATATAACACGTCTTCGATCATTGGTCATTCACTCGTTATACTCGCATAAAGACGTCTTCCTCCGAGAATTACTCTCAAACGCGAACGATGCCTTGGAGAAACTACGATTGGTCTCTTTAACTGATCGATCAGTCTTATCAGCGGGAGAAGGAAACGTAACTATAGAAGTGATCCCAAACCCAGATGAAAGTCTGTTAGAACCGAAGACGGGAAAGATTTTAATTAGAGATACGGGTATAGGTATGAGTAAGGATGAATTGACGAGAAATCTGGGTACGATAGCTAGGAGTGGTACGAATGAGTTTTTGAAGAAGGCTGAGGAAGGTCAAGGAGTCGATGGGAACCTGATTGGGCAATTTGGTAGGTACATTTGTTTGTTCTGTTGACGGTGGGGTCAGTGGCTGATCAAGTGCTTCGAGTATAGGTCTTGGTTTCTACAGTTGGTGAGCTGAGATATCATTTCGACAGCGTACCAAACTAACAATATATACAGTTTCCTCGTCTCACCAACAGTCAAGGTATCTTCCCTTCCACCGGCTACTTCCTCCAACCCCGATCCAATTCAACACACTTTCGTATCATCATCTACTGGCGACTCATTCGAGGTTTATCCCGATCCAAGGGGAAATACACTTGGTAGAGGAACGGAAATTGTCTTGGAAATAGGTGAAGAAGAAGCAGAGTTCTTATCTGTAGATAAATTGAAGAGCTTGATGTACGTTCAGTCGATCACTGAGAGTAGTATTGTCGCGTCCAGCTGATACTTATATGCTGATGTAGCGAGAAACACTCGACTTTCTCGACTACTTTCCCTATCTATATCAAGGAACGAAAAATAACCAAGGTACCTACTCCACCATCTCAATCTCCTGCTGAAGATGGTGATCCGGATCAATTTGCCGACGACCTTGAGACTGATGAGACTACCCCAAAAGAGGATAGTATCAAAGAGGTTGAAGAAGAGAGTTGGATCAGGGTTAATGATAAAGCACCGATATGGATGAGGTGAGTGATCCTTCAGCTGAAAGATGTTCGGAACTGCCTATTCAGGTCTAAGCTGATTAGTGAGATACCCCAGAGATCCCAAAGAAGTCAGCGATGAGGAGTACAAAGCGTTCTATCAAGCTGTTTCGAAGGATGATCAAGGTGAACCATTAGGCTGGTCACATTTCAAGGTAAGCTATGATTCCCCTCTCTTTGGAACAAATGTCTCTTGAACGACACAGGTAGCTGATTACGTATGTTTAGGGTGATACCGGCTCTGGAGTGTCGTTCAGAGCAATTATGTACATTCCTTCCTCCCTGCCTAAAGATTTCTGGTCGAAGATGACTAGCGGAATCAACAATGTTCGATTGATGGTAAAAAGGGTGTTCATCACTGATGATTTGGGAGAAGAATTCATGCCTAGATGGCTGAGTTATTTGAAGGTCACTGTTGACGGTTAGTGCCGGAAGGGTGGCGGTCGATTGACTGAACGCTGATTGATATCTTGTATTCTGTATGATAGCCGATGACCTTCCGTAAGTTGTCGTATACATCGGTCGTATGACGACTTCGCATTGATCCGTCTAGGATAACTGAAGCTTACATATGCTTGTCCCACACAGCCTGAACGTATCTAGAGAGACTCTGCAGAACAATCGATTCCTCTCTCAACTCCAACGGATTCTTGTCAGAAAGGCCCTCGATTTATTTACCAAAGTCTCAAATGATCAGCCTGAGACGTACAAGGAAATTGCCAAGTTATATGGCAACGCGTTGCGAATAGGATTGATGGAAAGTCCAAAGGATAAATTGAAGATTGCCAAGTTGTTGAGATTTGAGAGTACCAGAAGCAATTATACTACTCTCGAAGAGGTGGGTGACGCATTCGCCATATCACAGCTTTGATGTGACACTGATATGGGAGTTGTCGGTAGTACGTTGAGAACCGAAAGGAAGGTCAAAAGCAGATGTACTATATCGCAGGAGTAGGAGAGACCGCCAAAGATCTAGCTAAATCCCCATTCGTGGAGAAATTGCATGCTAGAGGATACGAGGTCCTGTTGTTGAATTTACCGTCGGATGAACCTATGATGGCGGCTTTGGACCAATTCATGTGAGTCCATCATATGATCAGCTTAAATGACAAATAGCTAATTGTTATATTCACGCAGGGGAATGACCACCCAAGATGTATCCAAGAAAGGACTGAAATTCGGAGACGAAGATGAAGATGAAGCTGAGAAGAAAGAGTTGGAAGCTCAGAAGATCGCTTTCAGACCTTTAATCGAGTGGTTGAAGAAGGACCTAGCTGGGCAGATCAATGATGGTAAGTCATTTCGATTCAATTGATCATTTGGATTGAGACTGTATGGGGGCATTAATCTTTGGGTGATAGTCACCGTTACGAACCGACTTGTCACTTCACCCTGTACGATCATCGTCGATTCGTGGGGATGGTCAGCGAATATGCAGAGAATCATGTCCGCTCAGACTGATTCTCAGGATGATCCAATGTTCAACATGATGAAGAACCTTCCGAAAGTCTTGGAAATCAACCCGAAATCACCACTTATTGAGGGTCTACTGGAGAGAGTACTTGACTTGCCTCAGCCTGATGATAACGATGAGGATGAGGATGGAGATGCAAAGAGGACTAGTGAGGAAGAGGAGGAGTTGAGAGAGACTGTTAGAGTCTTGTTTGACACTAGTTTGGTAAGGAGTGGATTTAGCGTGGCAGATCCTACGACGTAAGTCATCTTACTCTACATTGGCCTGTTGCGCTTCATTTCTTTCTATATTCCGTCCCGTTCGGTCCCGTTCCTCTCTTTCTTCTTGATTTTGAGCACCCGTTCTTTGGCACACTTTGAGCTCGGAACATGATTCACGCTGACTAAATCGTTTCTACTTGTTTAGCTACTTCGAACGAGTCGAAGCCCTTCTACGAAGATCACTGGGCGTATCACTTTCAGCCAAACCCAAGATCCACATCAGACCTGCTCCACCAACCGCTGCAGGACCCATACCAGAGGATGAGGAAGAGGAAGAGCAGAAGATTGAATTTGATCCGAATGATATGCAAGACATGTTGGGTGATCCAAGTCAATGGGCTGATTGGCAGGATATCAAGAAGCAGATGGGAGTTGAACATGATGAGTTATAGTGACGTAGTGCTGACGTAGCGAAACGGTCAAGGGAAGGGAAGGGGTTTGGATTGTCGTTGCAGGATGAAATTGTCTTTCGGATTGAAAGAGGAAAGGTGGAAAAAGTGAATAGGTGAAAAGGTAGAAGTAGACAATTACATTGCTGGTAGATTGCTTGAGTATGCATGAATAAGCCATATTGACAAACTCGTTATATCTGCTCGACGCATAGGGTCCTTAAAGCAGTCGCAGTATTTGTTTTCTCATCTTTGATTAATGATGCCACTTGTTTAAATTTCTCGTTATTTGCATCGCCTAGATGACAAGAATAGAATTAAGGTATCAGCGAAGGATGCAAAAGCTTGTAATGATAATCGAGGAATGGAAAAGAAGCTTTGTTTCACGGCGCTATCATAATGACCCAATCAGATTTAATTAGACATACCTAGTAGTTCGAAGATCATACTCTCGCTAGTAGTCACTTTCGCCCCAGCCAATTCCATCCTCCTCAAAGCTATTGCGATCTCAGGTTTGTTGCAGGATGACACCGCATCTGCGAGTACAAATACCTCTGGCTGGGTGGGTAATTTCAGCAGGTCGAGGGTAGTCTGAAGAACGCAAACGTGAGACTAGATTGAATGCCTATTGTCAATGTCCCCCATCCTCTATCATGGAGAAGATGGATGACATGATGTTATTCACCTCTATACCAGTCACGATGTACGTGTCGAATTGACCTTTATCGATATCATATCTTGTATCATCAGTGATCATTGAGAACTACGACCGTATTCAGGTACTTTAGCCTACACTCAGTCCGAGATTTATGAGGACGATGTATAGCTTACCTTTGTCTTAGGATATGTACCTAAATGTCTCGCGGGGTAAAGTAGATTTGTAATTTCGTATATCGTTGATCCCAGAGCTACAACAGTCACGAAGGTGTGTCATATCAATTTCTCATTAAGTGAATAAGCCAACTGACTGGACCAACCTTTCGGGTTTTGTTCTGTCACCAAAGTGTTGAGCTTGATCACAACTCATCAGCCTCGATGGAACTCCACCGCCAATAGAGTGGTATTAACAGGACTTACTTTCAATATCTACCGATCAAATGAAATCAGCTCATTACCCTTATAACAACAAAGTAGTATGGGTGCTAACAGTACACACCTTGGCAACTTCCATCATCTTACATATTGTGTTCTTCATGTGATCGAACCCATATATCGCTGATCCTATCAAGATTTTATTGACGCCCGTCAGGAAACAGACGTTGCGAGTAAGGGAATGGGATACCGACTGAACCGTTCTTGGACATCACAGATCAGGAGTAATGGTTTCCTGGCCGCCATGGTATACAGTCTTGATATGGCGGTTTGTTATGCTGTCCGAATGGCTCTAACACTAGCTACTCGTAGCTGGATGAGATTGGGTGAGATAGAAGATCTCGAGAGATAAAGAGAGACAACCCAATCTCGGATGAAGACGATAGTTTAAGCGGACCGGTTGGGGACCATTTTAGCCGAGACCGAAACCCGATAGGAATACTGTACAACACCTATATGTGCTCTCCTCCATTTCATCACCTCTGTATCATACTCATCCTTACTGGTACACTCCAGCATAGAACCAAGATACTATACTGTCTGATCTCCAAGGGAAAGACTTCAAGAAAAGCAAATCAATTCTCGACATACAACGCGTTTCCAATGACCTTCCTTTCTCGTCGCCAGCGTTTCCTTTCATATGACTCTTCGTCATATCAATCCTTTATAGCGGATCGTCATACACTGTGACCGCGATGCTTTGAAGAAGGACTGTCTGACTTCCTTTCATAGTACCCTCCTGCATCTCCTTCCATGAACTATAGATACGATAGGTAGAGATGGATTTGCTGACTCGAGATGGGATATAAGAACTGCTACGACTGATTGATCAATTGATCGATTCATCATACCCCTACGATCCGACCTTAAAATAAATATCCAATCAAGAAAAAATCACTCTGGTCCTTCTCTACGAAACTTACGATAGTTATTGACATATAGAAATCCCAGGCAGTCGTCTTTATATTTTCACGCAAATATTACCCCAAAATGGGTATCGCCTCTGCAACATGGTCAAAAGTGGTTGACATCACGTGTATCTCCATAGTCCCTCTTGCTCTGTTGGTATCGCTATTCAGTCTTATTTCTTCATGTTATAAGAAAAACAAACAGGGTAGAATCAAATTACCTGATAAACCGTCAGAACAAGAAATTGCAACGAAGAAAGATGAATTGAATGTAAGATTACGTGAACAAGTTCCGAGAGATCTGGCTGAGGATGGAGAGCCTGTTGAAGTAGCGGAGTTTTGGAGCAGAGTGAGTGACCACTCCTTCTCATATCATTTCCTGTCCATGCTGGGATTTACCTAATCATGTCTTTTACAGGTGCTCTTCCCAAAATGTCTTCTCTTACTTGCAACCCTCGCCATTATCGGCCTACAAATATATACTGCTATCAAACATCGACCGATCTTATCTGATCATCTTGCTTTCACAATCTTCACTATAGAAGGCATCACATCACTCTATCTCCTTTGTTTAGCTCCTGTCTATTTGATTACCAAGAGCATATCAATTCACAAATCACTTACCACACACATCTTCACCGTATCAAGTTTTATGGTCACTCACCTTTACTTCCAGACTATAGGAAGATACCTATTCTACTACCAGTCTGCATACTCACTCGTTCATTGGACACGATATGCTCTCTTGGGAGGATACGTGATACATGTACTGATCAGTGGGAATATACTTACAAGCCCTAATCTGTATATCGACTTGACTCCCATGTACTCTAAAGCAGTTACCAACCTCTTAAAGGAGGATCCAACAATTGGAAGTCATCAACATCAATCTGGAAATATAATCGAACAAGAAACAACGACTATTTTCAGTCAGCTATTGTTCGGTTTCGTATTTCCAATGATCATGAAAACCTCGAGTAAAGATCAAGTTGATATTACCGATTTGCCTGCTACCGCCAAAGATCTGCGAACTCAAAATATCTATCATCAGACTATGACTTCGAACGAAGATGGAAGTAAGCTGAAATGGGAGAATCACAAGACTTGGTCTTTGTTGTATACTGTTTGGTGGCCTCAGAAAGTAACTGTCGCTAAAGGTGAGTCGGTCAGAAATTATCCCAAGATCCTGATTTAGAAACATCATGGCTGGATCCAAAATGATGTTGGCGTTTGTATAGCTTTTGGCTACTCGATCGCTGCTTGTCCATTATGGTATATCCCCCACGTATGTCTACAACAGATCTTATCCGTTCTGGATGATCCCACTTCATCCAGGAACGCGGCGATTGCTTTTGCCTCGTTGATGGTGATTACGACTTTTGGGGGCAAAGTCATTGCCATGAGGCAATATAACCTGTAAGTGAATTGTGAGATCCCTCACGACAAGAGCAGAACTGATAAGACGGCTGTGCCAATAGGCAAACGGCTTATGGTGGACCGAGAATCAACTCCCACACATCTTTCATCCTGTTCCAGTAAGTGACGGATAAGAATACCAATCAGAGCCAAAAACTTGCTAATGATTATTTTTTTTCTCATTTTACAGAAAAGTACTCACCAGAAACCTATTCGCAGCAAGCGAAAAGGAAGATGGCGAGAAAGTAGTACACACTAAAGCTGATATCCTCAATCTCATCTCATCTGATGCATCGAGTGTACAAAGAATAGGTTGGACAGGTAGTGAGCTGTTCAGAGCCCTGTTGGAGTTAGCACTTGGTTGCGGGTATATTTGGATGTTACTTGGTAAGTCGCGATACCTACTTGCCCCTCAACATGTATTTTGACTTGATGGTTATCGTGACAGGTACATCGGGAATGTGGGGATTCGCCACATTGATATTCACCTGTCCACCTGCGTATTTCCTTACCAAATGGGAATACCAAGTGTTCGAGAAGCGTCTGGCGATAAGGGACGAAAGAGTGTCCTTGATGCAGGAGGCCATCCAAGCGATATCAATGATCAAGATGATGGCTACTGAGAAATTCTGGTTCAAAAGGATTAACAGTGTCAGGAAAAGGGAGTTTAAGAAATTGATTTCGGCTCAATTGATAGGTTATGGTTCTAGTTTGTTATAGTGAGTCATTGACATTCTCCCTTTGCCTCACGTCTTGGTGAACAAAGAGTACATTTAGTTGACGCCAAAACATCCTATAGTACCGCTGCTCCAGTCATCTTGGTGATTGTCTCTTTCGCTCATTATACCCTTGTGGCTAAGAAAGAACTTACTGCGACTATTGCATTTGTGAGTTGGCCTCTCTATATGTCTGACCACTATTGACGAATAGAGTCAACTAACGATCTTTCTTCTTATAAGACTTCGATCGCGGTATTCGATGGTAAGTGACAACTTATGACCTTAATATAGATATCGAAATCAGTTGGTTCTGACACTTTCTCTCACAGAGCTCCGAGTCGCCCTGTTCAACCTCCCGGCCACAATCGCTGAACTTCTTCAAGACATTCTAGGAGCAAAGCGGATCGCCACATTCCTCACCAACACCGATGTCCAATACCTTTCCGAATCAGCAGCTCAGGATCAATCTAATGAAGACGAACCGTTATATGTGAAAGGTACAGTCACATGGGATATACCAAAGCCCTATGACCCATCTACTGCGACCACAGGCGGGGAGAACAATTCGGAAACTTCGACTCCATGTGAAAATACTGTCGGCTTCAGACTTCAAAATTTGGATGTGGAATTCCCTCGAGGTAAATTTACGTTGGTAGCTGGGAAGTTCGGTTCGGGAAAATCATTACTTCTGCTTGCCCTTTTAGGCGAAGCTAGATTGATAGAAGGGAAGATATCGTATACTGTTTCTCCTGTTATGGATCTTAACGAGTTGGATGGGAAGGATTGGAGTTTGGTGAAAGGCGCGGTGGCTTATGTGCCGCAGGTGAGTTTCCCAATGAGCGTCTTTGGAATGGCATGCTAGAAAGCGCTAATGCCGTTTTCATGGTAGACACCTTGGTTGTTGAGTCAAAGCATTCGGTGAGGAGGTCGCGAAATCTATCTTGCTACTTGCTATATACTGATGGTCGAGGTGATGCAGGGACAATATTCTTTTTGGCCTACCACTCGACATAGAGCGATACCGGGCGGTATGTTTTGCCACTGGTCTGATGCCTGATTTGGAGCTCCTAGAAGATGCTGATCTGACTGAAATTGGAGAACGGTGAGTCCGATTCAGGTGCAAATGCTGATGACATACACTTTCTGGCTTATACTGACGTGCTAAAATGCAGAGGCAAAATTCTATCAGGAGGCCAAAAAGCCAGAGGTAGGCTGCTGCTTCATATGCATCAGGGGAAAAACAAAATGCTCACTATTCTGATCACCTATAGTCAGTCTTGCCCGAGCTGTCTACTCCCGAGCCTCAACACTTCTTTTAGACGACGTGATCTCCGCTGTCGACGCACAAACATCCAAACACATCGTTCAACACTGCTTCAAATCCCCTTTACTAGCAGGTCGGACGGTGATTATCGCCTCGCATGCTATCGAAGCTTTGGCACCTCTGGCCGATCATTCGATCTACCTCGAAGATGGACAATGTATGTTCGATGGAACGGGTAGGGAATTATTGGATAGTGAATACATGTCGCATCTCAAGACGGAATCTAGGATGCCTAGTAGGATGCCATCGAGAATGCCAAGTATGGTTAACTTATCCGATCAAACTCAAACTGAAAATGCTTTGATATCGAAAGATGTAAAGGGGAGAGTTGAGAAGAATGAAGTATCTGAAAAATCAATTGAACAAGCTTCAAAATTCGAAATTAAAATCGCCATTCCCAAAACACCCAGACAATTGATATTGGAAGAACAAAGAGTGACGGGTACGGTCGATTTGAAACATTGGTACAACCTTCTAGCACTGAATGGGGGAGGGTTTTACTGGACACTCGTGATTATGTTGATGTTGGCTAGTACCTTGACTCCTGTATCTGAAAGAACTGTTCTATCGTGAGTGCTTCCACCATTGCCCTGAAATATTGCTACGACACTGATGAATATGCTTAATTAGTCTTTGGACTGGTACGGCGGACGGTGGCAAGGCGTCCAAGGAGCATAGCGTTATCTTCTGGGTCTCTCTATATGCCATCGTAAGTTTGCAGCCCAAATCCATCTGCTAATTTAGTCAGACGGCTTATTGTGATTTGCACCTTTGTAGCTTTCGATGGCCCGAGTCTTCTTTGGCATCTTGTTTCAATGCTTCAGGTTCTTCGGTGGTATGAGAGCTATGAAACTTGTAAGTGCACTCACACCCAGCATATTGGAAGATCCAGGTATAATAGGAACAGAACTGACCAGGATTTGACGTAGATTCATGGTCAGATGCTCGAATCGATGTTGCGTTCTAAGATGATCTTCTTCACCAAGACTCGAGCAGGATCAATCGTTCAGAGATTCGGTAAAGACCTTGTGAGTTGAAACATCAGTGATTCAATACTAGCATGAACTCATATAATGCCATTCCAGAATGATATACTGGATTGCTCTGAGCTGTTGGGGGAATTTGCCGAAGGAGCTATGAACGGTGAGGACCATTTTCGTAGCTACTACACGAGTTATGTAAGCTGATCTTGAGTGTATTGTAGTGATCATCAGTTTGTTGTCTGTATCGATTTATGGTGGATGGGCTTTCGCGTTTGTCGCTGTGGCTTTAATCGTAGCTTCTTGGGGACCTGTGAGTGTATCGACCAGAATAGTTGGATAGTCTACGTTCTGACTGGCCTTCTGACGATATAACGTATCTAGGCGAGATGGTACAGAGCTTCGTCCAGACAAGTCAGAAGACTCCAAGCCATTATCCCTGGTCCTATCAATGCGATATACGGCGAGACCGTGGCTGGTACTTCCGTTATCAGGGCTTTCGGTGCTCAGTCAGTGTTCATTGACGGTGAGTGGTCCCCAGTCGTCCGGAGGAGTCGGGTGGAGCTGATGGCGGCTCGCGTGTAAAGACCTGATGAGATGGACCAACATGAAGATCACCGCAATGGTTTGGACAGTGGCCATCGCTCGATGGCTTTACAGTATGTCGATGCGTACTTTTGAGAACATTGGTGATGCGATATCTGTACTGACTACATTGTTTTGCGTTCTCGTATCTTATAGTCAGTCTACAGGTATTCGATTCGATCCTTCGAATCACCGCCCTAACCCTCCTCCTAACCAGATCAAGCACGACAGGCGCCTCGGCAGGATTCGTTCTGACGTTCGTAGGAACCGTGTCAAGCAATTTGAACTGGATCTTGATTCAGATGCGTAATTTCGAATGGAAAGGTGTATCTCTCGAGAGAGCCTCGGAATATCGTACGCTGGAAAGGGAAGATGGACCTTCGCTCGAACCGGATGATGCTAGTCTCCCACAATGGGATAAAGACGAGTCTGCCGAAGATAACGAGACGAATGATCATGAAGGAACGTTGGATCTTGGCCCATGGCCCGAACATGGTGCCTTGAATGTCAAGAATTTGTGTGTGAGATATGGTCCGGATATGCCTGAGATCTTACATGATGTTTCGTTTCAAGTGGCTGGAGGTCAAAGGGTTGGTATAGTCGGTGCGACAGGTGGTGGAAAATCAACTTTGACAAAAGCCTTCTTCTCGTTTGTGGACGTTACCAAAGGGAAGATCGAGATCGATGGAAAGGGTGAGTATCTTTCTACGCTCAGCTTTGATCCTTTTATGTATTGTGATGATTTGCTCACTTATTCTCTCGCCTTTTGTAGATATATCAAGAGTCCCGTTAGGTCAAGTCCGTTCGAAGCTCGGTATCATCGCCCAAGATCCAATCTTGCTCTCCGGATCATTACGTTTGAACCTCGATATTGAAGGGAAATACTCGGATGAGCAATTGTACGATGCGTTACACCAAGTGCAATTATTGAAGAAGAACGATTCGCCTTCTTCAGCGCCTGCTTCTATTGATGAACGAGCGAGTGGGTCTGAAACTGCTGTTAATAATGTTAATACCAATCAACAGGATAATATATTCAAGAATCTGGATTATGATATCAAAGGTGGTGGTGAAAAGTGAGCATTCAGCCCATAACATACATGTCGAATAACATGGTGGCTGATCCGGTTCCCCGAGTAGCCTCTCAGCAGGTCAAAAACAACTTGTTGTCCTAGCCCGAGCATTATTGAAGAAACATCGAGTACTGATATTGGACGAAGCTACTGCGTCTATCGATTCAGCTACAGATGCAGAGATCAGTAGGGTCGTACATGAAGAATTCACTGACGCGACTGTATTGATCATTGCACATCGATTGAGGGTGCGTAAAAAGATCGAATCCAACTGTAGTTATTCCCCGAGGATCAGCTGACATCGCCCAATCATGTAGACCATCATGCCATGTTCCAAGATTCTCGTGATGGACAAAGGCCAACTGATCCAACAAGGCTCACCTAACGAATTGATCCATCAAGAAGGTAAATTCAAGGAATTGTGCATGGCAGCTGGTTTAGAAGAGTATGAACATCTAGTCCAATTGGCTGAGAATCATTTGACCGGTGGGAATACTTCGCAAGATGGAAAATTGGTTGATATTTAGTTGGACGATACCCTCATTCACTTTCTGATCGGAAAGACACCCTCAGTAGAAAACACGAAACAGAAAGAATATCATATCGTGTTTCGAGTAATTGATCTGATTCTTCCTAATTACCCATCCTCTAATCCTGCACAGCTGCTTTCTTCATATTTGATACTCATTAGTACATCTTCCATGCATATGAGCTTTGTATACACATACAACACGATTGAGGCAAGGAAGTCTCTACATTTGCTTATGTAATATTGATAACAATGTTTGAATAATGTCAAGAGCGGAACGAGCCCATCTCATCGTATATTCCCCTTACCCCACACATGGAATCGGCCATGTATGGAACCAAGAGGGAGATGAATGGGTCAGAAATGCTCTTCGTTTGATATTCCGCGGGTACGATGAGGTCCACTTCGTTTGGGTGTTATTCCTTATCCAACCTCAAGGAAGAGGAAGGATAATGTAGGATGGGACGAAGGGATTGTTTGATGAAAGTCAAATGAATGACTCTGGAAGCCCCGGTTGATTGAGTGGTAAAAGAGAAAAAAGTAGATGAGCACTACTGAGCAGAGCCTTCAACCAACAATCGAGACACTATAACCAAGACGCGTTGAATTACTATGATGATGTCAGTAGGAGTCCTATCGGATATACAATCAGCAATTGGAAGATGTCAGTACGACCGCATGATACAACATCTTGCATTTATTTCGTTATTTTATCGTATCGCCAAACTACCACCTACTGCCCGGACCTTGCTGGAGCCATCCCACAAGATCAGGACTCAGAAGACCAGTAGCAGCCGTTAACACCTGAAGTCTATGTCAGCTGATGTTATTTCCACCGAGATATCAGATAGCTCACCTTCGAAGCCATCTCTTTACCTCCGCCATCCCATGTCTTACCTAAGATAGGTCTTATCACCTCGCCTACAAGTCTAATCACCAACTCCCTAGTTTCCAGAGGTGCTTCTCTTCTCCATGAAGCCATGTTCTTGATCAACTTTATACGTCGGGCGATGTATCTTTCCATAGCTGTGCGAGAGGCAGGATCGAACGCTGGGGGAGGTATCGAGCCAGGTGCGAGGGTAGATGAAACTGTTGAGGAAAGGGATAAGAGGTGTTCGTGATATACACCTAGTACTGCTTTCAACAGGGTCTACAAGAAGTGTTAGCTGGTTTATTCAGTAGTTGTGTACCGTTCGATCTGCTCACAGTGTACTTCCTACTATCCTTGCCCATCATCTCCCTCACCACGTCGACTAGATCCACCGCTCTTCTTGTCTGTCCCACCGAGTACGGATCATATGCTCCAGCCTCAAAGGCTTTGGTAAGTAGCGGGACAACCGCAGAAGACACCATAGAAGCGACAAGATCTCCATCTGGTCCAAGAGGAGGCTCATCGTCGAGGTCCATATCGTCGTCTTCTGGTTGCTCGGTATGAGGCAGAGGTGGGTGAGAGTAATGATGTAGGGAATGGAACCATGAGAAGGAATCGAGCGTCTTTGAGCTCTACAATATCAATTTCATTAGCTGTGGTGGCTGGGGTTACCCTGGACAAACTGTTAAACTCACTCTTAAAGGCTCCCATCCGACCATTTCACCCCTCGCCCAGAACTCCCAAGCCTGAACCAATGCCAGTCCACCAAAAGCATTCACGTACTCTTCTTCATATCTCTTTCTCCAACCACCAAACCTGACCGCCAGACCTTTCTCCGGATCACGGAAATCTTCCGCTTTCACATCATCCAGCAATGCGTGAACTCTCCTTTCCAAATGTATTTGAGCAGATCGATAATCTTCTTGATCCCCTTCAGCGAGACTTGAATCCGTCGAATACCCTTCTTCCTCATGGATCGATTTGCTAGATCTAGCTCGTCGTTTTCCTCTTCTAGCAATTCGCTCGTCTCTACGTATCTTACGTCGTATCGAACTTGGTCCAGCTTCCGATTCTGCTGAACGACCGAATTCATCCTTCACATCTTCTTCCGCATTCGGAGCAGGGACACCCAAAAACAAAGATAGGTCATCGCTGTCATCTGCAGAGCGACGGGAGTTGACCATCTGCGCACGTTCCTTGAGATGAGCTATGGAATCGGTTTCGATGTTCTCCAATTTCGGGAACTAAATTTTGGATTTCTGTCAGTCAAAGAGATAAAAACGTTCGGGCAGCATGACGTACCTTTTCCTCTAGGAAGCCACCCAGCATCTCCACCCAATTTCTGAATTCTTCAACCCATTCTCTCTTTCCTTCTACTTTCTCCACTTCTAGCTTGAGTTCCCGCTCCTCCTGCTCCAGAGAAGCCAAGTCTCGTGCAACCGTCTCCAAATTACGGACATTGGTCGACTTGGTAACTTGAAGATCAGTCAGAGATTTCGCCAGTCGAGCTTGAGCGGATGATATGGTCGGTATGGGTCGAGCAGTTGGTACTGTAGAGTATGACGTTAGTGTCCATCACAAGGAATAGAAGAGGGCTAGAAGCGGTCACTCAGACTCACTTGGTGCAGGTTTATATCCCTGCTTTGTTATTTTCTTCGGCTTCTCATCTTCCCATCTACCGGCTCTTTGAGCTTGTGCTCGTTCCCATTCCAGTGTTTCTTCATCATCTTCATCTTCGGCCTCCCTACAACATCCATCATGTTAACAATGAATACCTATGACAATGTGATCGAATTATGACTCACCTTTCAGCGATCATTTCACCTATCTCTCCCTTTAACCTCCTAGCAGCAGCCTTATTAGCTTCTCTACCAAGATACAGTTTATCTTTCGCTTCGGTATATTCAGCCATATCTACGACCAAGACACTGATCAGCTTAAATCACTTATGAAAATATAATCAGCTCACCTTCATCCCCATCTCCTTCTTCATCATCTTCCCTCATCAATCTACTCTCAGGATGTGGACCAGAATCACCATCGTATATCGCGATTTTCCCACTACCTAGGGAGATGTAATCTTCACCCAGCCCACCATGTTTTGAACTTTCCAGTGCTGCCTGTCGTTTCGCTTTCGCAGCCGCTATAGCGGCTGTATCCGGTATCCCAGCGGTAGTATCCTCTATTATCGATGTCGAATATTTATCTCTAGCAATCTTGCTTAGTCCATTCGAATCAACATCTTCGTCTTCATCATCTTGAATCTCTGTTGTACGTGGTGCTCGAGTTGGCGTAGAGGCTTTCAATTCCGATAGATATTCTCTTGAATACATCCCATTTCCATTCCCGTTTCCACTTCCAGATCCTGTTGCTGTAGAAGTACTAGAAGATGAAATGGGTGGATTGGGCAATTTGATAGATTGTGATAAAAGACTTTTCTTAGGTTTGAAAGGTTCACTTCCTCCTGCTTCTTCTTCACCACCACCGAAACTTAATCTACTTCCAGAGCCCTTGGATTTACCACCTACACGCTGTTTATCCTTCTTCTGAGCCTTCTTACGCTCCATTATACTTCCACTGGACTCGTCTGGATCCACCTCCATACTGATATCTCCCATATAATCATTAGCGGTCACACTGCTCTTGGCTAATGGTGAGCCTGTGTTGGACGGCTCCGATAAGTCCGAGTCCCTCGTTCGGAGGGAGGGACGGGACTTTGCCCTTTTGATGAACATTCTGGGCTTTTGAGTGTGAGAACGATGTATGTTAAGTAGCTATATCATCTAAGCTACTCGACTAATTTAGAGGTTTGTTGGGTGGCCAACTCAAACATGAAGGGTTACCTATTTAGGCGTGTAGATGCCCACCACAAGTCTTCCATGCCTAATTTTCGGGTAGGTACACCAAGATCTGATTCCAGCAAACTTGATTTCCGGAATCTCGGCTAATCGCGTCCGATCCCATCATTCGTGACGTACCATCACTGTAACTTCGAGTAATTCAAATTTCACCATCGAAAGTATAACCATAAACATGATGCATGCATGATCTTTTCCTTTTCTCTTCACTCACCTTGACATAGAAGCAATCAACGGCAAAATGACACATACACGGATCATAGACAGGCATAGGACGTTGATGATGATTTGCGATTGCCAAGAGAGGTTCCGTGAGTCCGATTGCTCACCCGTGACCTAATCTTACAGAACAAGTCGAGTGAGCTGACTCCACCCCAAAATTATCAGGTGAGGGCACTCACGGGTTCAACCTGATGGCGCAGAGCATAACCAAACTGATTAAAGCTTCTAGGGTGAGTTATAGCGCACACCGTCTACATCCTGTTTAGTTATTAGCTAACATTATACTATGAACATAGTTCCTAAAGGTCAGTTTGCTTCGATTGGGCTTGTGCACTCGGCATACGTGCTGACTCACTGCTGTAAATAGATGGCGACATTGCTGACAGAGCAGAATGGAAGTGGTGAGTTGCCGTTCTCGTTCGAGACTTGCAAGCAACTAACATCGCTCTATCTGACAGGACCTACGGCAGAGGAAATTCGATCAGAGTTGACGGGACCTCAACATCTGGGCACTTTCGGTAAAGATTGTGTGAGTATCGGATGTGGACATCTTCAACTTTTCTGTCTTCAACTTTGATCATATTAACGAATGATCAAACTGACCATGCAGGACAGTTCTCGATGATCACGGATGAGATCAGACCTCTGTTGAAGAACTACGATAATATCGTACTAGTTGGTATCGAAGTGAGTTCATATTCCAGCTTCATTGCAATATGATGAGATCACGTCGTTCAAAATCCATACTGACGTATTTATCCTTAGGCCCACGTTTGCATCCTGCAGACCGCTCTCGACTTGCTAGAAATCCCTCGTTTCCGTAAACGAGTATTCATCCTCGCCGATGCTATATCAGCTTGTCACGAGTTGGAGATACCTTTGGCGTTAGATAGGATGAGAGATACCGGTGCGGTAGTGACCACGAGCGAAGCTATGTTGTTCCAGCTCATGGGTGAGTGATTTATACCAAGGACTGCTTTGTTGCTCCTCAAGGGATCATATCGAGCGCTATGTAGACGGGTCAAAATGACCATCAATTTCACATCAGTGTCATATTAACATGTGACTATCTCTTTCTCTGCTAAGGATATACTTATTGATGCCCCATACTTCCCCACTCAGGTGACGGAACAGATTCAAACGATAAACCGATATCCGACCTGATCAAAGCCGAAAGGACAAATACCGCCAAGGCTCTGGAGACCTTGTTACCTCATCCATCAGGTACAGCGACTATTTCGAAATGAGAAACAACAAAAGGAAGCAGTAGGCCATTATCAGCTCATCATCACAAACCTGACATCAAGTGTATTGTTGCCATATTATCAGATTCAATAATCTGTATTGAATTTCTACGCAAAAGCACAACAAGAAGATACTTATAGGAAAGTAGAAATGTAGAAAATATGAATCATAAGTGGATTGTTAAATATCATCGTCACTCAGCAAAAAGATCATATCCTCCCAAACATGCATCACCTGACATTGAGATTGATTATACAGTACTATCTTCTCGAAACTTTCAATAAATATCTCTAAAATGGATGGACAAAAATCATATTGACATGAGTCTTGCATCTATTATGCTATCTACAGATCGAACATTACATCACATCCTTTACAGTACATAAAGGATATTTCGCTACATTCTATTTTTATTCTCTTAAAGCATCACTTACAAACTCCACACACCTATTGAGGATTTCTGTGATTTCGGGAATAGGAACAATATTCGGGAATCTCCCTACATCCAACAACCCATGTCCAGCTTCTGTTGGATAAATCGCTTGAATCTCAAGAACATTCTCACCTAGACTTTCTAAATCCTTCTGTAATTTCTTTGATATATCTACAGGTACCAGATTATCTTTTTCTCCATGAATGATCATTGTCTTGGGATATAGTCGATCTTCTTCAAGGGGTAATAACAGCCATTTCTTATCTTGTGGAATTGCTTCAAACCTTTCTTCGTAAGGTAACAACTCCAATTTTCTTGATAGGCCAGGTTCGGCCAATAAGTCATCCACATATTCACCAGTTTTATACCAATGATTTAAGAACCCTAATCGACCTTGATCGTCACCTCCAACTTGAATTGGTGATTCACTCTTCACTCCTTCTTTACCTTGTTGGACATCCGCCAAAATTCTTTCTACTTTAGTTGGATCATATGGAGTTCCAATCAAGTTTGGCATAGAGGGTTTAGCCTTGATCCAATGATCTAATAACCAATCACCACCCATTCCATATAAGTCAACGTAGACTTTCGGTCTAACCTTTTCGGGGATTTTGGAAGGAGGTAAGACGATAGATGCTCTGGCTAGATAATCACCACCTGATACGCCGACCACACCTAATCTCTCGTGATTCAATTGAAACCCTTTGGTTTGAAGGGAAGAAACGAGTTCGGTAGATGAAGAAGAGAGATAGGAGAAGAGCGTTTCGACATCTTGTAGAATGTCGATTCCGGATAGGGGAAGGAGAAGTCGATAGTTGGCAGCGATGAAGATGATATTTTTCGATAGGCATTGTTCTAATTCAACAAACGGATAATTAGTAAATTGTTCGGGTGATATACAGTGGATGATAAGGAAGTGTCAGAGAAGTGTGTCATGTGTTGAGACTAGAGATCAGACTCACCCATCAAGTATTTAGGGAAATATAAATCCTTTTTCGAACCTGAGGTCAATCCCCCTCCGTGGAAGAAGATCAAAGCTGGAAGTGATTTGATATCGACATCTACTCTATCACCTTGTATGGTATCGTTGGTAGGGAGGTAAACGTCCAGATCAATCTTGTTGATAGGATCGTAGGTGAATGTAAGAGGGGTAGAGCCGTTAGAAGTCATGATTATAATTATCTCTCTGTCAATCGGTTGATCAGCATGGACTTGATGGGGTGATAAAAGATAATTAGTGGTGTATCGACTTGGTTCTAAGTGATATATTGAGAGGAAGAATCGATAATATCCATCAGACACATTTCACTTTATATATGCATGAACGGAGGCTCATGCATAGCTCGATACCCTCGAATGCTTATGCAGCATCAAGCTCAGTAGTAAGCAATCTAGCCTAGCTTGCTTATTGATCCGCAGATGAATGATGGTTGATGATTGATTGCTTATCGATCCGCCACTGATTTGTCAACAATCCAAAACTAATCGAGTTCCAGAGTTTCTCCGTCCAGAACGCGTCGATGACAGATGATTGATTTTACTCTCCGTCTACGGTGATCAAACGACTACGACAGAGGTCATACTCTCATACTCGCATACTCTCATACCTGTTGACTATCATGAGCTCTTCCAACTCTGGTCTCGTACCAGGACCTTCCGGTGGTCCACTCACCACGCCGACAAAAAGAACCGCTTTTGCTACTTCTACCTCGGCTGATGCCGGATCAAGTAGAGCGAGACCAGCGGGGTCATCTCCAGCTTATGTGAGTATATCAACTACTTGCGAAAATCTATCGACTTGTGAATCATGACTGATGGAAGACATGTAGAGCTCGAGAAGACATTCCTTGTACGGTATAGAAGATAGAGTCGTGATAGAGTGAGCTGCTCATCTGCCAACAGAAAGGAGAAAAAGCTAATAGGACATGTTAAACAGTCCAGGATCAAGAGTATGGAAAGTTGGTTTCTCCGGTGA
This sequence comes from Kwoniella europaea PYCC6329, assembly GCF_036810445.1. Classification (NCBI taxonomy): domain Eukaryota; kingdom Fungi; phylum Basidiomycota; class Tremellomycetes; order Tremellales; family Cryptococcaceae; genus Kwoniella; species Kwoniella europaea. The sequence goes on from NC_089487.1 coordinate 5,764,763, forward strand.
ACCCGATCCACGATCTGTATTTTATTCCTTAGACCTATCGGATATAGAAGACACGGGAGCGATGGAGGCGTGGGATATGGACCCATCATTTATGAAGGGTGTTGATGGGGATAGGGTAGAGGGAGATAGGTTAGTAGGTGTGAGGGTGGTCAAGAAGTTGAGAGAGACATATGTAAAGTAGGTTACCAGCTGGTTTCCACTACTTATGGTTAAGTAGAGATGGTGAGCTGACATGGAGGATGTGTAGACATCTAATGACCGATTCAAAAGCTCGGAAAGTGATTATATTAGAAAACACGTATTTGCCAATAGCAGTCAAGGAACATATAGCTAGAGCATTGTTTGATAATCTACATGTGAGTCTCAACTTTTCCTTCGTTTCGTTTCGTTTCGTTTCGTTTCGTCTCTTCGCCCTCCCGCGCCGTCGCCCTTTTCCTTCCTCCTGACCTCCCTCGCTCTTCCCGTCGTCTCTCCCTCTATATCTCGTTTTCCCGTATTACCAACTCCCATTATTCCCATCCGTGTTCCTTCTTGCTGCTGCTGCTCTTCTCCTGTCCTGCCCTGCTTCAGCGACAACCATCAAACTTTGTAAGCTGACCTGGATATGATAGGTCCCTAGCGTATCATTCACCCCGTCCAGCTTATTATCCCTCGTCGCCTGCGGTAGAATAACGGGTCTAGTGGTAGACGTAGGATGGTTGGAAACCACCATCACTCCAGTGAGTCGAGCTGTCATTTGCTCGAGATCGGAGATCAAACATCGACCAACAAAAGCTGATTACTCATTGTGATACAGGTATATCATTCACGACCTCTATATAATTTATCGAGATCTACACCATTGGCTGGAAGGAGGTTACATCGACATTTGAAAACGTTGTTACACCATTATGCCATATATATTCAATCTCCTACTTCTCTAGGTAACATACATGATCGACAGAGAAGTACAGGTGTACCGATGAATCAGCTGTCAGATGAACTGGTGGAAAGGATATTGACGGAAGGATGTTTTGTTGGAGGACTACACCTGAAACAGCAAGAAGAAGACCAACAACCGATGGATATAGATCAATCGCCAACGGAAGATGATGAAATACGAAGAATAGCTGAAGAATGGTATGAAAGATATGGAAATACCTCAACAGCCAAGGATATATCTTTCCGAATCAAGTCTACATTGGGCCTCGGTCCAAGTACTATCATAGTCCCGGGATGGATACGAGAGAGAGTTGCGGAATTACTATTAGAGGATGACCGAGGGTCGGAAGATGAATCGATACCCAGAATGATCTTGAACTGCATAATGAAGGTAAGCTCACCAGTCAGGCAAGGTAGAATGTTAGCTTATGAATATAGGATCAGTTGCCTATCGACCTTCGTAAATCACTTATATCATCCCTATTGATAGTAGGAGGAACAGCCTCTTTACCTGGCTTTATCCCTCGTCTGAGGATATCCCTCTTACATCACCTCTTACCGCCCCCTGCTTCTGCCCAAAATAAATCACCATTGAATACTCCAGATAGTAGGAGAGAAGAAGCTCTATTATGGAGACGGAGGAACAGAGAACCGTATAAGGAGATACATGGTTTATCGGATAAATTGACGATAATCAATGATCCTTCCCCTGTAGATGGGAAGAGCGGGATGGCACCCAGGTGGTCGACAGGTTTGATGGGCTGGGTAGGAGGATCTCTAGCTGGGTGAGTAAACCCCCTTTCATTCGAACATAATCAAAATTGAGTAAGACTGATATTTGGAGATTGCGGTCGGTCGGGGTGTAGTGCATTAAAAACTTCCTCGATGGAAATAACAAGAGAATCATATGATACTTCCCTCTCTCACTCTATCGCACGAGGAGAAGTATATAAAGAAGAACTGGATCTAAGTTCAATTGAAATGTCAACTTTGTTAGGTGTCAATATAGAGGATCTCAAAGTTGGTCAAGCTCTTGGTGCAGGGGATGCCGGGGGTGAGGACGAATTTGGGATGAAGAGGAAAAGAGGTTGGAATGATCATATTGTAGGAATGAACGATTGGACAAGAGGGGCAGTCAGAGTGTAGATTGCGTAAAACGAGGCATCGTATCGTTTGTGGAGAAGTGGATATTGTATCTGAAATTGTAATCATTGCATAAGATACCCAAGAAACTGATTGTATATTTGTACATGATATACATGAAAAATATGATAGGTATACAATAAATCCTCGCTTGTTACCTGACTATCCATTTCTGTACCAAGCCCAAGAACATCCATCCGTTTACGCTTGTTTATCGTAATGGTTCTTTACCAACCTCGCGACCCCCTTTGAATTTGAGTATATCAATCTATTATGTCCTGTCACTTCTTCACTTCATTCGGCTTCCTATCCTTTCTCGTAGGTTGGTTCGAATTCCTCTTAGCCCATCTCAGCCCACAAGCCTATTCCCTCATCTATATCAGCACTGATCATATCATTCTAACGATGGTACACTCACATTACACAAAGTCTTTGGACCCAATGGACCTTTCCTCCATTCTGGACTATCCGTCCTACCGCAGGTCACACACACGTGCATACCCTCTCCTTCCTTTCCATTCACCCCACCTGCACTAGACTTCTTCCTCTTCTTTTCTTTATCTTTACCTTCCTTGGGCGGTCGGCCGGTCTTGCCCTTGGGCTTTGCTGAGATCCCGGCATTACCTGCTACTCTGGAGGGTGAAGAAGATCGTGAAGATGATGGCGAAGAGTCTTCATCTGAAGGTGATGATGAGGGTATGTATGTGGTTTGTTTGGTTGGTGAGATGTTGGGACCAGATGATTTACGGGCTAAGTTGCCAAGAAAAGGAGTAAATCAGTAATACGATAATGATTGGATTGCATTGACAATAGATGATTAATTAGACGACGTGAGAGAATACTCACATGGCAGTTCTTCATCCAAATCCAATTGTAACTCTCTCAATTCTTCTCTCAACCTCTCGTTTTCCAATTTCAGTTCCAAGAACGCATCAAGACTGGTGAGAAATATGACTGTCAGCCGAAGCTCGTGCATCGTATCCTACCTGACGCTTGTGATGGTGGTCCGACTCACTTTTGATTACTTCCATTCCCACCATTACCATTTGTATTATTATTATTCCCATTCCCACCATTATTATCCTTTAAATTTGGATCCGACTCTGAGAAATTCTCAGATACTCTCCTACCCATCACCCATATCGCCTTCCCTTTCATCCCATTCCCATTTTCCCCCGGTACATTGGCATTGGTAGTCAACGTTCCATTCGTACTGGTCATCGTCAAGTTCTCCGTTCCAGGTGGTAAAGGCATATCATCCCCTAGTCCACTCGCATGAGCTCTTATCTCCCATATCACCGGCCCGATCTTCTTATTGGTTGACGAAGAAGTATCGTTCGATCCGTTCGAGGAGGATTCAGGTGAATTATCATTAGATCCCCCGACCGATGATGATGAAGAGGACAACATTCTTATATACGTGGTCTGTGAATCGCCTAGGGTGTTCTGTGCTGTGCTGTTGTTGTTTGGAGAGTTTGTGGAGGTGGTTATACTTGTGGATGATGAGGCGTGGTGTGGTAAAGAGGGAGTTAGGAGGTGATGGAAGAAAGTCTGAACCTGTCCATGATCGGCAGCTATTGTATTACGGTTACTGGTAATCAGCCGCCCAAGTTTGCAGAGAGATGGAAAGATAGAGGAAGTCGTAGATACTTACAAAATACTAAATCAAGGAAATCTTTTCCCTCCAAATCAGCGGGCTTCTTACCCAACATCTCTATCACGGCTGGAGAACTGTAAATGATCTATATCATCACCAAGACAAAGATCATCATATCAGCTCAAAATTGTTCATTCTACAGATGATGATCGAGCCCACCTTCCAGCTCCAAGTGGTACCACTCCCACTTGCCCCACCCTGTTGACCGCTCTCCCTCCTGGTCATGACAGGTTTCAAGCAGAATATCGATCCCCCCACAAGCTCTTTCAACAGTATCTCCGGCCATTTCTTCCTCCTCGTGAACTAGACAAGGAAAGAGATATCATCAGCGTTTCATACTTGGCAGCTTTGAATGGAGCTATGACACACCTCCGCTGCACCATTCGTAGCTGATTCTCTGTCTTCGTTGTTCGATGTCATGTAATTAGCACCTGCCAATGAAGAAGCCAACAGAGACATCTTGTTTCGATCCCAATCGTCCCTTGAGAGTTGCCAACTTATATCTCTTTGTATCTGTATATCGAGTTGATACAAGTAAGTATTTGAGTGAAGCAGTTGCTAGATAGTGATGACAAGGCTCTAATTCTATGTGTTATTTCTTCTCTATGTGATGACTTTGGTATGATTCCCACACCCGGTTGTCACCATCATTTTTCGGTTGACTGCATGATCGTATTTCAGGGTAATCCCACGTGGTGTGACATACAGATCGATCAGTTCATACCATAATCCCGGGCCCGAGTAACTCAAATCTTGTTAAGTGAAGCTTTCCCGAGACTTATTAACTTGGGGTATACCTCATGCCTTATGCCTCACTGGAAATGTACAAGGTACCACTTGAAACAAGTGTAGGGTCAGCTAGGCAAACTGCATGTGGTCAAACTAATCAACAAGATGGGTGCTGTATACTTCAATAAAGAGACTGCAAAAGGTAAATGCTACCAGTCTCGAATGGCCAGGTAGCAAGTACTAAGTAGTTCTCATTCTCATCGCTATTTGAATTTGGCAGCTTCGGTGGTCAAAGCAGCATTGATGGAAGCATCGTCCCCCTCAGGATTGGTTTTAGCCAAATTAGTAAGTACTGTTTTAACAAATGTGCTGGCGCTATCCGACAACGACACAAACATTTGCTCAAGTCGGCTTAGCTGATACTTACGAGGAGACAGACCCAATGTCAGGTGACGTTGTGATAAGTCAACTCACTCTTGACCACTTGGGAGTTTTGTCTTTTGCGTATTCTACATACCTTTTCATATCTTCTTGAGATTGTTCATCCATCTTTTTGGTTGCAGTACTTCCCGCTGCTTGGTAGTATTGTCTTCCCGTGGGGTGTTCCTCATCACTACTTTCAAACGCTGAGTCTTGTGTCCTGCGGATCACAGATTCACAAATGGATTAATATTTTCATCTCGTCACAAATGATCAAGTTTGCAACTTGACTCACGCGCTCGATGCTTGATTCCTGGCTCGGAAGGTCGCGAGAGACTCGCTCGTGAAGGCTTGTTTTCTAAGTGCAGTGAGCCAGACGGAGGAGGGACGAAGCATAGTGAGAGAATGGTCAGTTAGTCAAAACATCCAGTATAGTAATACAGTACATTGCGAGTATGGTCCAATCGCCTGTGCGTGTTGTGTTTGAATAAGAGTAGAGGAAACTTTAAAGGCTTACGATTTATCTTCGGACATTGTAAAAGCTGTTATTCAGATTCAACGTTGTAGCTCCAATGGTATGATGCTTGTGCTTGAGAATCAATTTGATCACCTTGACAAGAGCAAAAGGACCTTTTAACCCGACAACTTAATTTACTGGTCATTTATACTTTTTCCAAACGTCGCTTTCGGAGGTGAATGTTATTGTAGTAGACGGCGGTCTTCGGATCTGAAAGAGAAAAAAAAGAGAGATTCGCCTTCCGATGCAGGTTCTTGGACATCAGGAAAGCCAAGGGTGACAGAGAAGTACTGATCGGAGCTCCAAAGGGGCAGTAAGTGCGACAAGCGGAGTGAAGTTGAACTCATCTTATTTCTGGTACTGCCCCTTCTCCTCGCATACCAACACAGACTCTCTTCGATCTCAGCTCGCAATGAATTCATAGCATGCAACAAGGGATGCCAACTAGAGGAACACTGCGATACTCAAATACAATGTGGAAAATTCCCGAGTCCGACGATGATGATTGCTGTTCGAATACTATGCTGTCTTGAGTGCGCTGCTAAGTTTGCGGGATGTGCTCCCAAGGAGCTGTTCATACGATGTGTGTAGAATCAGAAGGTTCTGCAGTAAATACGATGCAAGTATCTCAGCGGACTATGTCGGGTTGTGGCTTGCATTGGAGCGACGCGGGGTGAAAATAGAAAGCGTAAAAATAACAGATCGTCCAAGGACCGACCTACATACCATCCATATATACATAAATACATATATATGAATTAATGCGGAGTACGAAATAGTATCAATCATGCTTCAACAGTACCACAGTTCTGGTGAGATCCTCTTACAACGCCTAGCATGCAGCCCATGAGTCATGCGTTCTACTCAAGAACTCTCTACCTGCTTGACTGGAAGAGGGTCAGAGTTGCTAATTCCGGTCTGGACCAGGTTACGAACTGGATTTGCCACTTTCCTTTTCGGCGCCCTCCGCCGGCCGAGTTTGAGTGATGGACTATGATTACCGAACACGTCCACTTCGCATGAGGATGAGGATGATGTGCTTGACAACGAATGAGTAAGCAGTGTCAAATCCGTTCATTATCTTCACGACTTATACTGAATCTCACTAATCATAACCCAATACTCTCTTTTCGAAGATTTCATAGCCTATCCTACATCTACACTCAACATTACTCTTTTACTGACAGAGATAACTGAACAAAATGGCAGCTGTGAGTGTACCATATACCATATACGATACCCCATCACCCTCTCCTCCCTCGCTCCATTCCATCTATCGTTGGGCACTCGTAGTACAATACAGTATAGCTGACACACCTTGCGTACGACTCATACAGCCAGCAAACAACATTATCAATTCCATCCCAGGATCTACACCTACCGCACCGGCGTACCAATATAACGTTAAGATGACTTGTGGAGGATGTTCAGGTGCTGTCAACAGGGTATTAGGAAAGAACATCCAAGCTCGTAAGTTCTGGCTTGCTTGATTAAGCTGGTTCGAATAATCTAACAAATATGAGCTTATGACTAATATTGTGCTTTGCTCTTTCTCTCATTATTCTATTTGATATCTATCCCATCAATATTACATGTCAACTTGACACATCATCTTATTTGCACCTATCGCATCAAACCTTTTCGCTTTCCATAGCCAACGCATACCATATCTCCCTTCCTACTCAGACCGTCTTAATTTGGGGCCCATCTCTCCCTCCCTTCGACGAGATCACGGCTAAAATAGCAAAGACGGGTAAAGCTATCAACTCGCAGGAGCTAGTAGAGGACGCTACGAAGTTGCCTTCCATCGAGGCGTAAATGGAGAATGTACCATCATTGTGTTCGTGTTATCACTATTTCTCCTCGATTCGATCTTTATCCTCTTATTCCTTCTTTCTTAGCTGCTAGCTATACTCATCTTGATGATGATCGATTGACGGTTTTTTCGTATGTTCCATATACATGCATATTGATTATTGATCTTACATACAACACAGCATAAAAATGATCTATATACAACTTATATCTACGAAGCAAGCAAGATACATCATGTATGATACCTCCCAGCCTAGGTCTATTCATCCCATCGCAGTTCATCTTCATTCTCGTCGTCCACCTTGATCCTCGATCCATCCTGTCTATTCAGATCTCCTCTATGTTCATTACTCTCATCGAGTAACTTCTCCTTATTGAACTTTTCGTTCTCCCATTGAATATTCATCTCATTATCGTCTGATTGTGTGACTTCTTTCCAGTCTATACCTTTCCCCCTGTTACCATCCTCGTCCTCTTCTCCGTCTTGATCTTGGAAAGCTGGTCTAACGGGTTTATGAGGTATATCATGAATTGGTCTTTCTTCTTCATCTATGTCCACAAGGTTCTGATTCTTTTCATTCCAATTACCCTTCTCTTCCTCTTCCTCTTTCTCTTCCAATGGTCGTTTCAAATGTATTTCCCCACCACCATGTCCCATCACCAATTCACCTTCTTGTTCTGTATCTTTCAACCCTCTCTCACCCTCTTCTCCTACCTCTCCTGAACCAGTCTTCTCAGCTTGGTTTGGTGTAGTGCCAGTCGAAGACTCATCACCACATCCACAATCGTACGTCTCATCCAATGTCAGACAATCAAATTCAGGTTTACCCAATCGTTCATTTACTAAATTATGGACGTGACATAACCATAAACTTGCGGATTTACGTGAACTGGTCTATACCGTTTACAAGGATCATTGCATTAGTCAAAATGAGTATGCAGGAAGATAGAGTAAGTAGTCTGTGAGATGACTTGCCTGAGGTGGATACTCTTTGAGTAATTTTTGGAATTCTGCTGCACACTCTCCACATGGGTATAAACGTGAGAAGAGGTGGAAATACGATTTGAGAGCTTGACGATCGTCTTCAGTCGGTTCCTATGATAGAAGACATGTGAATTGATCAGCAATAGATCATATAGCGATGGTTATCAGTGGAATAGGATATCAAGGATTGGAAAACAGGTTGACTGAAGCATTATCGGGAGAAAGGTGGTTCATGTCTATGTATACAATAAGGCAATCACACTCACATCGGGATATCGTAAAGTCATGAGATGTAACACTCTCCAAGCTGATCTACCTAATTCGGCTCTGTTTCGACTCACCTCAATCAGCATTCATCAGACCACTTGTATTTGATTGAACAGATGAGTATTCTACTCAACTCACTTTGCAGTCTCATTACCTAATTTCGGCATGATAACCCCACCATTGATCGTATCTTCACTCAACCCCTTCCATGCTTTATTGTTACCACTTCCTAAAGGTAACTCATCATCCCATTCTCTAACTTCTTCATGCACATTGGGATAATCTGGATTGACAGGTTTCCTCCAATGTTCCGAATCTATACCTCCTGCTTGATATTCACCTGGTGAAGGTAATCTCTCAGGTGTAGGGTATAGGAAATATAATGTTGGTATGACTATTAAGAGAGTGATGAGTAAGGTGAGTCGGATGAATCGCGGTAAATGACCTAATTGAGATAACATCTTGTTGGCCGCCTTGTCTTGCCAAGGGCAAAAGTAAGAAAAGGGAACAAGAGAAGCTTCTTGATTATAGAAGCTGCGATCTCCACTTCCTTCGTCTTGCTGCAGCTTGAGGTTGAGGTGAGATAGTAGAGGACTGACGAACTCGAATACGAACACTAACACGAATTGAAAGAAGAAAAAGCAGAAGATCAGACGCAACGTGTTAGTAGGAAAGTTACAGTATGTGGTCGGTCGTGTGCCTGTTACGAGATTTCCCCGGTGGCGGTTTCATTCCAACATTTACTTACTCGTTCTTTTGTACTTTGCTTGTGTAAATGTGATGGTTCACATAGGGGGAATGGCATCTAGCATATTGACATGTACATTGTCGTATGAGCAAGAGGCTGCATCCAGAACAGTAGAGGTTACACATATGCATGACAAGGGATGCGCTGAGGAAGTTGCACCAGTTGCTCAGTCTACGTACTCGTATGCACTCGTAGTTATGTTTGTTTACCACGTGTGTACCTGGACCCACACGCGCACGGACCATCGGACGCGACGGGTGGGTTTGCAGATACTGTAGTTTTTAGTCGTGACATGAAACGATCACTTACTGCTACAATCCTCTCATCCTCTTGTTTTTGAACACCATCAGTAACAGACAACAATAACAATAATATCGACAGAGGAATGTGACATACCCCTGGATCGACATTACTTCTTCGAGATATATCATCGTCTGACGTGGATCCCCTGCAGACAACTTCCATTGTCCTCATCCTCAGCGTCCTTCGACTCATACATGTCCGCGTGTGGAATATTCATGACTTTAGCTCCAAGGAACTGCATCTGTGCGTACTTTGTTGTTCTGTCAATGTTCTCCTCGCTGCACCACACGTTCTATCCCCCCCACTCTCTTGGCTTTGATCGCATCACAACCTATAAACAAACTGAATTCTCATTCTTTCCTTCCTTTTATAGAACATCATACCTCATTCACATGTCGAACTTCTCCTTTGCATCAACACTTCCACAAATATAGCACTTTCTTTACCACCAAGAAGACACGATCACAATGTCGCTACCACATAATGGGTCCACCGCTCCAGCTATAACCTCTCCCGACCTCGCATGGCCCTCTCGACCTGTTGCACGTCCTTCTCCGCTATCGACTCCCACCTTGTCAGCCGAATCAGCAGAGTTCCTACATTCACCCTCGTCCTCATCTAGACAAGCAAGTAGTAGCAGTACCGCACCGACTACCTTGTCCAGATCAGGCTCGTTGAAGGGGAAAGAGAAAGCTTTAGATTTTCAACTACGTATACATTCCCATAATACCGAAGAGCAGGAAGAACGCGAAGAGAAGGAAAGGAATTATGGACCACCTAAGAAACCTCTACCACCCCATCAATTGGGTAGGATCGCTCAATCATTCGGTATCATCATACCCAACTTACCTCAGTCTCAGACACATTCGACACAGGAGATAAGAATACCGACTAGCCCTTTGTCGACTTCTGCCATCTCACCTACTTTGCCTTCTGCGTCTCACAGAGGCCGACTATCACCTTTACCTTTCCAATCACCCATCCGATCCACTCCTTTCTTGCTATCTGTCATACCACCTCTATGCCTTTTGCCGCCAAACAAGGACAGTTCATTTGAAGAGACCCATCGCAGGAACAAGAAATGGAGAAGGGGTAGACTGATACCGCTTCAGCCTACTTTGGGATCGATGTTAGTTTGTATAGCGAGGGAGTACGGTCTACCTTCAACAATAGGTATAGGAGTGTACTTGGTGTTATCAAATCAACCTACGAGGAAAGGTGGGATTAACGGCTCTTCCTCCTCTTCTGGTGAATCGAATTACGATGAAGATGAGGGATCGACAGGACCGAAAATATCATCAGCTACATGGTCAACGTTATTCTCACCTCACTTGATCCAACTTGCTCAGGGAGGAGGTGGAGGGATGAATTCAAGGTCTTCTAACCCTTCTCAAACTCCCTTGAAAAACAATGCGTACAGCAATGATATTGGTGACCCTGAATCGGAATTCCCTCCTAGTCCAATATCAACTTCAAAGATCAACCTCTCTAGAAACCATATCAGTAGAATCAGAAGATCTAAATCCACTGAACCGCCTGAACTTGTTCATTCCCATTCTTCCAACTTATCCACATCGACTTCATCTTTCTCAGCCAACCTACCTCCTACACCTGCTTCTTTGGGAGATACAAGTTTCGCCACGACAATTTCATCGACGACTTCACCTATGATCAATTCTATAGTTGGCACGATCGAATTTGATGTTGATTTGGATGAAGCAAAATGGTTTGAGAATTATCATCTGAGAAAATCTGGTAGGAATAGTAAACATAAACGATCACTAACATCTGAAAGTGGGATGAAAGAATTGAACTTAGTTAATAAAGTATCGGATGTAAGACCGAGATTCTTGAAGGAACTAGATCCGAACACACCGCAAATCAACCATCAAGATGATCTTGAACCGCAAGAGAGTCTCGAAAAGAATGTGGTAGAAGTGGATGAAGATCTGTTGAAGCCACACCCTGAGCAGAATGACTTATTGGCTAGTCCGATTGATCTCTCAGATCAGAGTACGAGGTTGAAAGTGCAGGAGATATTGGATAAGAGAGGTAGTGGGGTGGTGATGGCTGAACAATTGGATGATCTCGAGAAGAGTGAGTGTAGGGAACATTATCTCTGCCCACGAATGCTTCTGGAATAACTGCATTCTGCAAGGAAAATGGTGAAGGCTAGTACTGATGTCGTCTCGGTCTTATCTAGTGATGCGACAACTCTCACCTCGAGAAATACGCATAACTTCCCCCAGATTACTCACACCTCGCATGGCAGCCAAAGTGGCCAACCTGACTCTACCGGCCGTTCCCAAACGAGGTACTTCCAAGACAGCTCCGACCTCATCGCCGTTAGCGGGAAACTTTTCAAATGGAAATTCCGATTCGGAAGAAAAATCACAACCCAATTCAGCTAGGTCCAACAGAACGTTCGGATCAGCCATCCATCTTCAACAACAACAACAACAACAACAACAACAACAACAGGCTACCTCTCAACTCCAAGTTGAACAAATTGAAGATAATTATAATGACAATGAGGAAGTATCGTTAGATAGACCCATGTGGCCCGCTGTGAAACATGGTTCACCAGGATCACCCACCATTCACGAATATTTCTCTCGCCCCAATTTTCCTCAGAGACAACAACAAGTTCGAAATGTCTCTTCGCCCGCTTCCATCCCTGTGGCTATATCCGACGAAACTTTGAAACGGATGAAAGAGAATGAAGAATCGCAAATTGAGCAGAGTAAGATATCATCACAATCACAAGAGTGGATTCCTCGTAGACCCGCTAGACCACCTTCACCTAAATTGGAGAGTATGCACCAGCGAACTTTATCGCATACCCTTTCACCTGAGTTGGTAGATTATATAAACAAGTCTCCACCCCCTGCGGCTGGCGGACAGGGTACGACGCCAGAGGAGAAACGTAGGAACAGATCGGGGAGTATGAGTTTGAAAGGATTAAGAAATCAAATGTCATCCAGGAATCTAAGTCAAATGTGGAAATCCGGTGAAACGTCTTCGACTGCGACTTCACCACCTTTACCTAATGGACAAAAAGAGACGATTGGATTGTTTAAAGGTGGTTTACCAACGTCCCATGGAGATGAAGGTCGCTTTGGATTCAATCGAGATCAAGCGCACTCGGCTTTAGGAGGTGGAATAAGAAGTGTATCTAGTCCAACCAATCCTACGACTGATTTTGGTGCAGTATCGCAAAACCAAGATGAGAGTTCTCTACCATTCGCCGGTAGTGGAAGTGGGAAAGGGAAATTCGCTTCTAGGATATGGGGATTTAGACATCATTCAGATAAACATGATAAAGATAAAGATAGATCGTCAAAGATGTCAAGTAAACGAAATCCTTCTATCGACGGTGCTGAGAGTATAAAAATCTCTGAACCTATCGCCGCAAGCTTCATACACAAAGAATCGTTCGATATACCTCCCAACAACAGCAGCATTGTAGCGCAGCAGCAGCAACAAGCTGGATTAGGACATGGGAGACTCCCTTCACACTCTTACGCTCATGCTACACCTACAAGTCCCAATCCCAGTGCTAATCCTGCCAGTCCCAGAAGTATTAAGAGGAAACCTGTTCCAGGAACCACGATGGAAGATGGAGATCCAACGATGATGATCAAGAATAGTATGAGTTTAAGTAGTATGAATACGTTCGTTTTGGAGGATGCCCCGAAGGGAAGGAAGATGATGGGACTGGGAATGGGGCAGGCTCAATAGTGTATATTATTGAATGTCAGTATATATAGTTGGAAATGAGGCAAAGAGGAAATATGTGGTGGTTGTGATTGTTATAATTTGTATACTATACATATATACATGCGATGTTATAATTATCTTTCAGAAATGATAATATGCCAGAGAACATCCATGCGGTATAGTAGAGTGAGTCCTACTGAACGATAATATATTAATATGTATGATTATTCACATGATCCGATTGTCGGTCGCATCCAGTATATACCATCCATGTATCATGAACTCCCTATATATATCTAATCTATCCATTAAATCGATTCGGAAGGATAAAACAATTTGATCGTATTCTGCCAAACCTGCTGGGACAATTGCTCGAGAGGTATATCCATGATTTTAGATACTATGTGAGCGATGATTACGATCTTTTGTAATACAAGTGTGATCAGTGAGTGATCCGGATCCTTCAAAAAAGAACTTGACCTGGTACACGAGGCTTCATTTCACTCACATCAGCAGGTTCTTGTCTCCCTTTCACGCCCATTCCATCTTTCCATTTATCAGGTTTATTGACTCTTTCGATAAAGCACCCCGAGTCGGTGGGTGGGAGGTACTTGTGTGATTCGTGAGATGAGGTTATGGAACACCATGGAGCGTCTGTCATGTCCAAATAAGTCACTTTCTTTAGCTCAAGCCCACATAACAGTTCATTCAATGATCAATCGGTGGTTGATTTGTCAATATTGATGTCGGACTTTCACTATCGTAAACATTGATAGACTTACCAGTCTCCAACAATAACCTGTCTAATGGGATTTGCTTAACTACTTCTATGTTGTCTTTAGTCTTGAGCGAACAGCCATTTATACCTATATACAAACCCATATCTACCTACGAACAACAACAAAAAGGTATGTTAGGTTCCATTTTTTCAAGTTGACTTTGAGTCTGACTTTGACTTTGATCCTCGAGCAAGTAATCTCAGCACACTTCACACTTACCAATTCCTTCATCTCATTTTCAGTACCTGTAAAAGAATGTACCACTCCCCCACCCCATGCCGTACTCCACCCTATATCTTTCAAGGTCCGTACTAGGTCTACATGAGATTCGGAAGTTCTTGAATGGAGGAATAAAGGTAATCTGAATTCCTCTGATAGTTTAAGGAGGGAAGGTAAGTGTTCGAGTTGAGTTTCTCGAGATGAATGATGCAAACGATCGTAATCTTTAATATTCATGACTTGTCAGTAACCACTTTTGTCCCTAAATCGTTTGTCTACGGGTAGTGGATGGTGTACTTACCTAGACCGATCTCTCCTATTGATATTATCCTCTTGGATCCTCCTTCACTCCTATCTTCTGAGATGTGCTTTCGCAAATCGTTTAGATATCCTTCGAAACCCGAAGGGTGGTTGGGTATTTCGGATGTCGAAGTTGGATGACATCCAGCTGTACAATGGAGGTCTATCCAGATCGTACAGTGTCAGTTGTACATGTTTGATAGCATTGGATATAGCCATTCCGATTCATGATAGGACTATCTGATCGATCAGATCTGAATGACCGAGATCAACTTACCATACTCCTTGGCCAACTTGAGCGCATCTTTACTATCCCCCAAACTGGTCCCAGTGATCAATATTCTCTCTACACCTTTATCCTTTGCTCGATCGATTATCTGAGGTAAGTCCGATACATGCCGCTGTTTACCATGATATGATCCTGTGAACATCGGATCCGCGAGGTTCACTGCGATATCTATAATTGACCCAGAACACATCCCTCAGTCTGAGACAATCGCAGGTCAGATGAGACGAGGTTGAGTTGAAGAATTCATTGGCATACATACCTGCGAATCGCATTTTGAGCAGTCTACTTGATGTTTTGAAAATTTTGAGTCAAGCTAGATACTGCGAGTGAGTCGTCAAAGAGGGTAGCGCGTGAAGATAGAGATCATGAAGACTTGTAGAATCTAATCGCTACGAGCATTTCAACGTTGGACATCCTCCACTCTCTCTTTTCAGGGTAACATTGTCCACCATCTACCAAATCTCATCTGTTTTCTTCCCTTTCTGCAATTGCAAAGTACGACCGAAGATCATATCAATGCGTATCGGGTGATTCTTGTTCTCTTCTCTGTTGTATCATGCATGCATATATGTACCTCTTGTCACCTGAAACAACGATGCTGGGAGGAATGATAGTGAGATATGGGTCTTGACTCATAACACCGCATATCTCCGAGGCGTGGCAAATATGTATGATGCAGCTCTAGCTTAACGTTCCTCTGGATACAGCTTCATCTGCAATTCGAATTCGCTGAAAACAAATAACAACTCTTGAGATCATCATCGTACACATTGGTCTCGTCAAAATCACAAAGCCGCCAAGGAGCCACCACCATGTCGGCTCATGACTCCCCCCTCGACTCCCTATCTTCCCGATTCCCACTCACTTTCCCCGTCCCCACGCCCCTCACTCATCCTCATCTCATCTCCGCCTCAGATCTCGCAACAGAGGAAGACCTATTGCACAACCCTGACAACCTTCGATCATGGCTCTCATACATCCATCAACTGAAAGAACGTATAATAGCCAATGAACCTCCCAAAGTAGATGAACCATCACCCGAGGAGAGACTCCTAGGTCCATTATCCAGTCATGTTGCCCGAGAGGGTTTACAGCAATTGACAATGGTTTACGAAAGGGCCGTAGCAGTCTTCCCTACAAGTTTCAAACTTTGGAGATCCTATTATCAAATGAGACAATCCTACGTTCTGGGAGAATTGACAAGTTCAGCTAAGACCGCGAGAGCGCAACATGCCAAACGAGGTTCGGGATTTAAGACCAATGTGAGAGAACAGTTGGAAGCTGCTGAAGAAGCCAATGAGTGGGTAGGAGGATTAGATGGGATAGTGGGATATGAAGAATGGAGATCGTTGATAGCTACTGGAGAAAGGATGATTGCTTGTCTGAGTCATTTACCTGTACCATGGTTATTACACCTTTCGATTTTGTTCCACCCAAAATGCCCTGCAACGTTCAAGAGAACCTATGCGAGACGAACGTTCGATAGAGCACTCAGAACGCTCCCTCCAAGTTTACATGGGAGGGTCTGGGGTCTGTATCTTAGATGGGCTGAGATGATTGGTGGAGAAGCTGGTGAGAGAGTTTGGAGAAGGTTTTTAAAGGTGAGTTATCTGTACTATCAATGATTTAATATGGTGAAATGCAAGTTTTTCAACATCTCGAAGAAGCTGACCTGTATTTTTTTTTTCATTTAGGTCGACGCAAGTCTGACTGAAAGACATATCACATACCTCCTTGACTCGACTCCGCCTCGTCCACTCGCTGCGTCCAAATACCTTCTCTCCCTCGCTCGTCGCGCATCCAAGAACCTGTACTCATCACTCGAGGGCAAATCACCGTATCAGCTGTTTGTCGATTTCTTAGAGCTGGTAGAACGGTATGCAGATGAAGTAGGTATGGACGAAGAGCAGACATTAGAACTTAAAGCGGCTAAGCAAGTGGCTCAAGATGAAATAACGAAACCTGACGTAGAAGACACACCTGCTCCAGCGGAAGAACCAGCTAGTATACATGGTCGATTGATTAGAATCGCTGGTCCACCTGTCCCAGTAGAACAGGGAAAGATATTCAAACCTAAAGATGCTATCTCAACTAAGAAAGGTCCAGAGGAGCTACCTTATGACGAGGATACCGATCCGTCCAATTCACGCTTATTAGACGTAGAAGGTATAGTAGAAAGAGATGGATTAGAAGTATATAAAGATCAAGCTGGTAGATTATGGACGGGTCTGGCGACATATTGGATCAAACGTGGTGAATTTGATCGAGCGACATCAACTTTCGAAAGAGGTTTAGCAGCCGTGGTGACTATTAGAGATTTCACTCAGATATTTGACGCTTATGCTGAGTTTTCCGAAACTATGATTTCTACTTTGATGGATGCTCTTGCCGATGAAGATAATCTAGCAGATGAGGAATTTGATGCTGAAGAGACTGAGAAAGAATTAGATGAGAGGATGAAGAAGTTTGAAGAGTTGATGGATAGAAGACCGTTCCTCCTCAATGAAGTTCTCCTCAGAAGGAATCCGAACGAGGTGGTAGAGTGGGAAAAGCGAGTAGCGCTTTATGGAGACGACGATGAGAAAGTGGTTGAAACGTATGTGAAAGCTTTAGATACCATAAATCCAAGGAAGGCCACTGGACCCCTATATCCTCTATATGTCAATTTTGCGAAGTTCTATGAAGAGGGTGGAAGCAAAGATCCAGAAAGTGGAGAACCAAGAAATGAACCTGATTTGAAACAGGCTAGGAAGATCATGGAGAGAGCTACGAAAGTACCCTACAAGAGTGTAGATGAGTTGGCAGAAGTATGGTGTGAATGGGCAGAATTGGAGTTGAGGAATGAGTGAGTACAGTGTACTTCATCCCGTTTGTAGCTTGGCTGATTTTTCGATAGGAATTACGATGAGGCTATCCGTTTGATGCAGAGAGCCACTACGATACCCCGAGATCCCAAGAAGATCAACTTTTATGACGAGGTGAGCTGTCGCGTTCTAATTTCTCGAATAGTTCAAGCCAAACTGACATCTTCGTTCAGTCTCTGTCCCCTCAACAGCGTCTGTTCAAGTCCCTCAAGATATGGTCTTTCTACAGTGATCTCGAAGAATCCATCGGTTCAGTCGAATCGACAAAAGCAGTCTACGATAAGATTATGGAATTGAAAATCGCCAATGCTCAGGTCATTGTCAACTACGCTGCTTTCCTGGAAGAGAACAAGTATTTCGAAGAGAGTTTCAAGGTATGTCGTCTAGCTGTCGTGCGTTTCGCGTGGTTTGAGTCGTACAGCTAAAGGGAAACATATACGATAGGTGTACGAACGAGGTATCGAGTTATTCCATCCATCTGTCGCGTTCGAAATATGGAACATCTACCTATCCAAATTCGTCAAACGATATGGCGGTAAGAAGCTCGAAAGGGCAAGAGATCTGTTCGAACAGGCATTAGAGAATTGTCCACCTAAATTCTGTAAACCGATTTATCTCCTATATGGTAAACTCGAAGAAGAACATGGTTTGGCTAAGAGAGCGATGGGTATTTACGATCGAGCTTGTACGACAGTACAGGATTCAGATAAATTCGATATGTTTACGATATACATTGCGAAAGCCACAGCCAACTTTGGGTTACCCGCCACTCGACCGATATACGAAAGAGCTCTTGAGAGCTTACCGGACAAACAGACTGCGGAGATGTGTAAGAGGTTTGCAAGGATGGAGAGGAAACTTGGTGAAATTGATAGAGCCAGAGCTATCTATGCTCATGCGAGTCAATTCTGTGATCCTAGGATTGATAAGGAGTTCTGGGAAGAATGGAACTTGTTTGAGGGTGAGCAACTTATCCCTTTTGCACGTCCACCTGCCTCGTCTGTGTGTGTATGTATGGTAAGGGAGCACTTGACTAACCCTTACGTTGCGTTGCGATACAGTCGAAACTGGATCCGAGGACACTTTCCGAGAGATGTTACGTATCAAGCGTGCAGTCCAAGCTGCATTCAACACCGAGACATCCTTCATTGCTGCTCAAACGGCCGCAGCTGCCAAAGGAGCTGAGAAACCCACCGATACAGCTAAAGACGCTGCTGATCCTATGGCAGCTATGGAAAGAGAGTTGTCAGGAACGGATGGTGCTGGAGCCGGTGCAGCGACATCGAAGAAGACTGGTGGACCGGCCTTTGTGGCTAGTACGTTGAAGACGCAGAATGCTCACGGAATTGATCAAGCGGAGGATGAAGGTGAGGTCGCGAATCCGGATGCCATAGAGATGGATGAAGATGAGTTTTAGCTTAGACGGGGAGGTTTAGTCACGGAAGGATGAAAATGTTGTTATGATGCATATTCAATGATCTATAAGATCATTTTATCTTGGGATAGCTGGGAAGTTGGGAACCACGAGCTGCACGAACCAGTTCGAGTGCATGCCTGAACCTCCCTTTATCCAGCGTAGCCTTCCAGATAGAAAGGAGGACAGGTAGCTGCATTTGGACACACTGACGAAATATCTTACATAAATACATAAATACGTATTGTATGTATTCGATTCTTATTTCATTTCATTTGGGATATCTGACTAACCAGACCAAGATGGAGAATACTACCTCACCCAGTCTCGACGATCGTACCAAAGGGAAAAGCGTTGGTTCCGCATCAGCTTCCCTACGCGCACTGCTATCTAGTACTGACAACAGCCAGAGTGGCAAAACGTATCGCGATACCAACACAGTGGCTCTAAGCGAGCATCAAGCTCTGGGATTAAACGAATATTCTTATCAAGCTTTACAACAGGATATCGAAGATTTAAGAAGGGAGAATAAAAATTTGAAGACGGACTTGGCGGACTCACGAAGAAGTCTCCTAAATCGAGATCGAGATACGAGAGATGTAGATGCAAGAGGCAGCTCAGTAGCTTGGCAAGCTATGAAATTCTGGACAAAAGTTGATCTTATGAAAAGTGACCTAAGGATGCAAGTTGCAAAGGAATGGTTGAGGTCATCTAGAGCTCAAGATACCGAGTTAGACCGAAGATGTACGGATGATCCTGAGGGGTTTCGTAAAGGTGTTTTGTCGATGATGGAGACAGATCCGAAGGTTCAGAAAAGATTGGATGATTATTTTGACAATAAAATACCATACGATTGGTACGCTTTAGCCACTGCGTCTGAACCTGGACCTGACTGTGACTCTACACAGACAGCCGATCGACCTGATCCATCTGCAGGAGATACTAATGACCCGAGCTTGACGATGAGCTGGACAGCAAGTGTACTCCGTAAGATGACAAGATCTGGCGATATACCGAACATTGTCCCGCAAATAGATATCAAACTTGGCAATAAACGTATGACTTCAAAAGGTTATTTTATCGAACTTCCTCCGGTTACTTCAATAGATTATGAAAGGCATATTCATTTACAATCAAGTGCGATGACAGTCAATGAGCTCAGGAAGGAGAACAATCGATTAATTGGCGAGAGGAATGGGATATTCAGAGAGAGACATCATATGCTCGGTACGGTTAGTCAATTGGAAGATGTGACTGGGCGACTTGACCAATATCTCGATATGACGAAACAAGAGATCAATAGAAGAGTCTTATACGAAGCGATGAATGACAAGGAAGATGATGAAGTTCATGGACACTTGAACATGTTATGGAGGAAATCAGCACTTTCGAACGTATTGGGGAAGAACCCTTCATACGATGAGCTCATCAGTCGACATGCGGAGAATCTGGTGAAGAATGCTTGGTGGAACGATTGGATGAATCGACTTGACCATGATCTTGGGAATGATGACACTGGAAAACCTCGGAGTGGGAGTCAAAAAAATTCTCGGGACCTGCTGTGGAGCCTGGTCAATAGTGATGTGGTGACTGAGAGACACCCACAAGGTGAAAAAAAGGGAACGTATTTGAGATCCTTGGGGGAGTACAAAGATGGAGTTCATGCAATGAAAGATTGGATTCCTGATAGTTCCTTTTTGAGCAATCTTGACAGAAAGGGAAAGGGGAAGGCCGATTAATGTGACTCGAGGAATAGATATGCGTGGGTCCCGCTCAGTCACTCGTGAACGTAAGCTATCATGGTCCATATGACAGTTTTGAGCCCCAGGAAAGCATAAGGCTCGGCTTTCACCTTTGGAGCAACCAAGGGTGGAAGGTTTCTCGTCAATACTCAAGTACTTAATGTAATGTATAAGTTCATCGCCAAGGCCAGGGTCACATACTTTACAGTGTACTATGCTGGCAGAAACCTGAAACTCAAGCTCAATAGATTGCAATGCACCTTTGCTTACAAGACGAAAGAACCAAGATCTGAGTCTTCCCTTTTTCTCTCGAGGCTGTGTTATTGGTGAATGGAGAGTGGAAGGCGTCCGGGTAGTCAATTGTCTTGACTGGTCAGGATCAGACACATGAATTCCTCCATTTTAATGTATTCAGTATACGCTACGACATACTGTCACGCTTCTACATTATTCCACTTATCTCATCACCACACCAATTGTAATCACATTGGCAACATGTCACAAGTTTTTTCAGATCTTCGAAGCATTCAGACGGAATTACAAAGTAAGATCGCTGAAGCTCGTCTCGAACAGGCGGCCCTAAAGCCACGGACCGAACGCTCAAAGACAGATGTGATGTTTCCGAAGAGACCAATCAAGCCATTCTCAGTTATCTTCAATACGATCCTAAGATGGGTAAGGAACTGGAAGAGTTTATCCAGAGGGAACTGGCAGATGAGTATTTCAAATTGACAAGCGATACTCGTACGACTAGGGGATTGTGGGGTAGAAAACTTTCTTGGACAACCAATGTTGATTTTCAACAGGGTCAGAGGGATTGTTTGTCGGTTAATGTCTACTTGATATTACAAGATGCTGGTAAAGGAAGAACAAGAGAATCTACTAGTGATACGAGGAATATAACACAAACTGGTACCAAGATGCTACTTCAAATGGAGATGGATAATTCCCATTCACATGGGGAGATTGTGAGAAGATCAAAGTCACGCCAGCATATATCAATCGCCTTCAATAGAGAGTCAGTTCACTCTGAGAAGAGATAAATAAGAAATCTGCCAGTTGCCTCAAGCTTTCTACGTCGGTGAGCGTCTTGCATGACCTTGGAACAGAATATGAATCCTATATCCAAAGTATCGAACAGCGCATTATGCCTGAGATACTCAACGGTGTGAATAATATCATAACGATCGATCAGAACAAGGTGGATAGATGGGTTAGACAATAATCTGAAAAAGCAATTAGAAAAGCTTGGGATCATTGTCAGAACAGTGATAAGGCTTATTATAAACTCCGTTCCACTTTAAAGAACATGGCGAAAAATACTGAAATATGTTGAGAAACGAAAAGAGAAGAGGATGGTAAGTACGGTACGAAAGTGGCAACGTATTTTGGAGAGTTCGAAGATCATATGCGCGCAATATCTCCTTCATCTCCCTTGCGAAGTAACGAACTCGTGTACTCGGAATGGGTCGATGACGATGATCTGACTGACTGCTGACAAGATTCATACTTTATTGCCTTTGTTACCATCATATGTATTACACTGTTTGTAATTGATAATCGGCAATCCCGTCATCTACAGTATGTACTGTAAGCAGTCTCCTTTCATGCCAATTGACGTACCAGCGGGTCACAGCATATTTAGTCATGTCTTTTCTTACATCCTTCATCCTTTGATACTTGAGGATCCACAAACTTCCGGTATCATGCTGTCGATAATACTGTTGAGACCTCACTCTTTCATTGCATCAATCCTTTTTTCGGAACGCTATGTCACGCATATATACTTTCAGAATATTTCGTATCTATCGTGTGTGTCCGTGACTTTGTACTGATTGGCACACATACGATTTACCCTTCATCACAATGCCTCTTACAAGTTCATTCAAGCTTTCCAAGAGTCTCTCCCACCTATCAAGCAGAGTCAGTGACCTCGAGGCCGAGAACGAAGATCTCAAAGAACGTCTTCGGTTTTTGGATTTCCAACGTGTGTCAGAGTGGCAAGCGAACCGAGATATCATTACCAATCTGGAAAGTAAATATTCCCATCTACTTACCGTATATACTGAAGATAAGTTTGAATCGGCCGTGAGAAGATTGACAAACAGCATGATGGAAGACATTGCCACTGAACGAATGGAACATATCAAAACCCATGGGTCCGGATGGAGTATGATTGATAATTTACTGAAGGATCATCCTGATCAGGAAAATAAGATAATCAATGTACTTAAGGGAAATCAAGATACCAGAGATCAAGTTGAATCTTACGCGAGCAATACGTTACGAGGGTATTACAAGAGAACGATCGATTCTGGATATGGCGAATATCCAAGTACGTGGAGAAGTAAGTTAGAATCTAAGGCGAAAGCTAGAATGGCAAAGAGCCTGAAAGACCCTCACCTGTTCGTTCTATCTATTCAACTTGGCGATGGAGATGACATTGTTGCTGAAGTTGTGAAGAGCTCGTTGAAAGTCGGGGCGCTGCCTGTTGATGAGATTATCAGAGAAACAATGTTTACTAGATGATCTAGAATTAAGTAATTTGGTGGCTTTTCCTGCGAGATGATCGTTTCTATCCGCTATGTCATTATGCTTTACTTGGACTCATCCCACGTACAGGTCAGCCAGAGTGACCTCAATATACACAATGTCAATATACATGCCAATGACATCTATATACAAATATATATCAAACCAACATTGATACTCTCCGGACATGCTATGTTTATGATGTATAGTATCGTATAATTTTCATTCAATTCATGGATTCGTCCTCGATCCATTATCCGATCTATTTTGTGCCCACGATGGATTATAACTAGGTGGAATGACAGTTTGTTCTTCCTCAGCAGGTTGTGGGTGAGGTACAGCTCCCGCATCCTCCTCTTGAATGATATTACTTCGTCGTCTCCTTTCGTTATTGTTACTATATCTCGCTTTAATACCTTGAACACCAGAATTGGGTCTACCTGGACTGTTCTGAGCCTGATCCGGATTATGAAGTACCATCCCATTCCCACCGGTCTCCTGACTTGTCTGTATAGATGAACTGGGCGCGTAATACCCGTATCCATCTGCTGAATGAGGCAGCGAGTTTCGATGGGGATTGTACGATCCACTAGATTGATAAGATGATCTGGGATCCGGTGAACCTGCTGAGCCCATTAGGAGAGGGGTGACTGTTGAATCTCTTTGAAGACTTGATGGAGGAGTGTGATCGAATGGCGTATGCCCTCCTGAGGCAGCGTCTAAGTGTTCGAGGATTAGTCAGTGCCAACTCTTCGAGTAGCGTGCTGCTTCAAAATCATATTCTACCATTGTCAAGCAGTCCCTTCCGATCATCCGTCCTATCGCACCATAATAGAAAGTGAAAGATAGATACTCACTGGCATAAGCATCACCGGCGCTCTCATCCCCATGAGGTGTATACGGGTCAATCTCGAATGGTTTATCCTCATATAGATTTGCCCTGTTGGCCGCAACAACAGGTATCATTAGCTCTCAAGGAACAGGAGTTAATTGGACATCATGACGGTAATCATCAAATCGATAAAACCTCACAGAACGTACTCTTGTTTCCTTTTGCGTTGATCCCTCTTTTTGCGGAAGACGAAGAACCACAGTAAGCCTGCGATCAGGATGAGAGCTACTACTCCGCCGGCCTATAAACAAGCCATATCGGTGATTCATCAAGTTTACTAGGAGTAATAAACAGGTGGGCAGATAGATGCTTACCACTCCTCCAGCTATGGCTGCTGTGTTAGATGAACTCCCACTTGGTTTACCACTAGTATCAACCCAGACAGTCAGTATTCATTCACATTTCCCTTGGCTCCTTGGTGAGGAAAGAATATGCCCACCCTTGAGGTTGTATGAACACGGCTTTTGATATATCCCAGTAGGGTCTCCCCTGTCCTTGATTCTCGACCGTAACAGTATATTGAGCGGTTGTATCCAAATTGGCATAATACAATACCTGATCCATCGATACCCATGGACTGGTACCGTAAAATTGTTGAGTGGCAGGGACACCACCGATAGTCGTCGTTGTGGTGGCTGTATCCTGAACATCGCCCGAGGTAGCTACATTAGGTAGATTTAATGACGTTAGAGATACGCTGAATTGATCGTGGTCGAAATTCACGGATCCGTATAGTATAATGAAAGATGTGTTGGAAGGAGGTTGGAAGATCAGTTTGGAACCTGGTGTGAAGGAGTCTAGTCGGTTGTAAGTCTGTATCGATTGGTTGCCTAACATATGCAAGTAGTAAGTACCTGATGATATAAAAACAATCCCAGATGGGACGAAGTCTACTGTGGTGATGCAGAACGTTGACTCACCTGCTCCACCAATCTGAGTAGCCGTCTCCCACTGTCCCGTAGATTGACTGAAGACTCCATTGATCTGATTCTCACCGAAGATAGCTTGGATAGTCGAATTAACAGGTGTTGCTCTAAATACATATCCAATAAATTATCAGCTCCATCTCCATATCTTCGGAATAAGATCCTATGATGATTGGAAGATCACTCACCCCTCTTCTCCAATGACAGTCGTAAATGTGACTCCCGTAATTGTCACTCCTCCATTCCCCCTCACCCTGACTCTCAACCTATGCCAACCCTCAGGTAACTTATCGACATACCAGCCTTCGTCAATCTTCTTCGCAGTCGTATTACCATCTACCTTCACTTCAATATCGTTTTCACCCGCTTCTGCCCATAGGTACACCGCGGAACCCCACCATCCCAAGCTCGCATTGGCTCCGATGTAAGTGGTATAGTGTGAGGAGACACCTTGACCTACAGTTTGATTGACGTAGTCTGACCAATTGGAGTCGGAGTAGGTGACGTTCCAACTCTGGTCGGCTGGGCCTGAACGAGAAGGAGAATAGGAGATGGTAGGTGATTGATCAGAGACAGTGATGTTGTATGGTTCTTTGGCTTGTACGTTGCTAGTAAAGGATAGGATGAAAGTGAGAAGGAGGATGAGGAGGCAGGGCAGAGTTGGGGCTGGCATGGTGATGTGGTGTTGAACCAGGAGGTGAAGGATATGATGAAGTAGATGAGATGAAGTATTTTGTCTATCGCCCTCACTCTGATTTTTCGTGCGCCGAGAGGCGAGTGAATCTGACTAGAGACTTTCACCTGACGTAAGGACGAAAGAAAGAAGGCCAAGAAGGAGAGATGAAAAGAGTAAGTGATCGAGATGTGATGATCAAAGGTTGAGAGGGTCGAGGTGCGGTCAAGTGGGGGGCATGGACATGGACATCTCGTCGTGAGGGATCTCAAGGTGTGTTGAGGGGCGCAGTGATCGCTTAGGGATAGGGATGATTAGTAGTATGATGACATACAGTTTACAGTATACAGTATACAGCAACCCTACACTATCAATGTTATTATTAGTCCAGGTTGATCTGTTCATCTTTCGGTGTTGCGGTGTTGCTGTGCGGCACCATATGTATCCACATATACCCATGTAACACAGGTCATCTCGGCGTCGTAGTGTTGTGATAAAAGGTACAGCTCAGCCTACTCTTAGCTTCAAGCGAGGGAACCTAAGGCAGGTAGGTGCCTTTGATCGGGTTTGCGAGTTAGTTTCGGATCTGTCACACGCTGCTGCTATAGCATCATCCCTGTCGGCTTCGAATTCTGGTAATCGTACTTGTGATCGTTATGGAACGGTGATAATCATTTTGAGAAGATACTTCCACACGATCGATAATGGATGATCGATAATCAAGCTTAACAGCTTTGCGGATGCCGATAAGATATCAACATAACCCCTCAATTAACCTTCACAGCATTTCCTGTTCCTGAGCCGGTGACATCAGGCAAAATTAGATGTACTGTATATACACAGCATTCGACGGACAAGTACGGACAACGTACTGTACCTACATATCAATATACAACACTGCATATGGGAAAGTCTCATGTGGATCAATGATACAACCAATTATGCAAGATGCAAGCTACAGTTATGGGCAGACTTGGCAACCTTAGGCACCATAAACATCCCCTCCTTCCACGAACCCTCCCGGTCCCTCTTCAGCATCCAACATGGCTTCGTACTCTTCCACCGTCATATCTTTCTTTGGAAGCTTGTACATATCTTCATTGTCCTCTTCTTTCGGGCTAGGTATAGGAGATGAAGGTATTTCGCCCTTGACCCTGTCAAGATCAACCATCCCGACCGTATCCTCTACATCTGTTCTCACTGCTTCATTAGGTGTATTAGACTTGACTGGATATGCTTCTACATCCTCCACCCCATTATCATCCACTGGTGATTTGACTTGGTCGAGTACCTTGGCCAGCTCGAGTGTACCTCTTTGACCCCATTCCACCACATCGGGCTTAAACTCATTCTATTCAACGACTTGTCAGCGGAATACCACTATCGCTGTGAATGGTGATAATTGATCACAAGTCCGATCTACTTTACTCACATACATATGTCCGCCCATTCTATTCAACTCTTCGGGCTCATACGAATCCGCTACCAATTTCAGTGCACCCATCACGTGTGGTGTGTAATCTTTGAATGCCCGAGTGATATACATGTATGCCTAGTACAACACAACAGACAAAGTTAGTTGCTACACCGTTCTCTGGTGAGGAATGTTGAAAAAGTGAGATTCCTATTCAGGCTCACCTGACCCGGTCCGACCGGTTCACCTTTCTGTATAGCTCGTATCGTCCCATCTGGCCTTTCTATGATCGGTCTAGCACAAGTCTAATCATCAGCTTGCCGTGCTTCGCCATGACAAAAAGTCCTATGAAGCTCACATCCTGTGTACAAACAGATCATCAGCTCAACTCCTTCCTGTTCCTGTATATGACGCAAAGCTAAACCCACTTTGCACGCATGATTCCGACCCAAGGCTGAGAACTTATCTTGACCACACTCGTCTCTACCGCCCTCTGTTTACCCTTTCCCTTTCCGTATTTACTCGGGCTGTTCTGATTCGTTTTTCTGAATTTCGATGGTAAACCCATCTCGCCATCAGGTAAATCTTCAATCTCCTCTTTTGCCTCTCTCGTCTCCACGTCGTTGAGGATATTACCAAGTTGAAGAGCATGTTTCAAACTTGATATATGGACGTAAACATGTGCGAGCGAGAGAGATTCGGCAATATCGAATCCTAGTCGACGGGAGATGGTGTATGCCCATGCGGTGGAGACGGGTGCTCGGTTGGTGGTCAGTGTAAGAGGGAGGAGTTGCTATAGATACGGAGATATCAGTAGTGAGGAAATACTCTGTTGACCGTTCACTGGTGTGTCAGTCAATGTATGTATAATTTACCCACCTCAACATCCATGATCGGATGAAAATCAATATCCATCGGTAAATTCTCATCGTCCGTTCGTTTTTTACCCAACGGTTCTAGCAGATCACTGTCCCTTCCTCTCTTCTTACTTACAGCCTATATGAGGATATCATCCTGTCAGCTTGACCCAACTGCGACCCCATAATTGGTGCTAATAGCTTACCTCTCCGCTGGCTAATCCCCTGACAGCATTCGATACCACCTTCCTAACTTCTTTATCTTCTATCAGACCGGCCAGTTTTTGCGGTGTGAGCGAGGAGAGTCGTTCGATAGTTCCATGGGATTTGTATCTGGGATTCCACCGTGATGATCAGTTTCCTTATCGTCACATCCATTTATTGAACATTGGAAGTGCCGTCACTCACATCTTAGCTGCTAATCCCATGGCTACCCTCATATCTACCCCCCTAGCCGTGAGGATTTTCAACCATTCTTGTAAACCCAGTTGTGCCGTCGGGGAAGGTAAAGCGGTAGATTTAGGGGGCATGGTGGGTCCTCGTGTTGCACAAATGACGATGTTGGGTTTGAGGTCGAGCTATCAAAGAGATCGAGCGGACAAGTACCAAATTTGAGTTGCGTTGTTTACCAGTTTTGTGGTATAAGTATATAAGTTACTGGTTTGACTTCGGTTGATGTCACTTTGCTCAGGCACAGCTCGATTCAGTACAAGTCGTGTGAACATTACAAATGGAGGGAAACCCAGTAGTCACCACTACCACTACCGCACATACATGCGCATCTCTATATACATGGTGTATATGCTATACTATGTACAACATGCATGTTGTATGACTGCCGTTATATCACGCCTTGTTCAGCTCTTCCATGACAAACTCTACACCCTGATCCGTTATTGATTCCACGCCAGGTATGAACTCTGGCCATTGTCCATCAATGAACAATCCGTGACCCGCATCTTTCACCCAGATGGTCTTCACTTTGCTTGCTCCTAGCTCTTTCAAATCGTCATGATGTTTATAAGATTCTTCTATCGGGACAATCCTATCATTCTCACCGTGGATGATTATCGTCGGCGTCGGCGTCGGCCCTGGCGTTGGTGTTGGTGTTGGTCTTCGTTGTGTGATAGGTAGAATGATTGATAAGATCTTTATCTGTTCGTCATTGAGTAACTCAATTCGTTGATCATAAGGTACGGATCTTAATCTAGCTGATAGACCAGGTTGGTCCAGTAACACGTCCAGAATGTTCCCCTGATTGATGAACCAGACGAACAGCCCCATTCTACCTCGTTCATCTCCTTCCGCTCCTAAGTGAGCTTCGCTCAACCCTTTTGTCTCTCTTTTATATTTCGGATCATTCAATATACCTTCCACTTTCTCTTTGAAAAATGTCAGGTCCGGTACATATTCATCTGGAGGTTTGACATTGATCCAATGATCCAATAGGAAATCACCTCCCATCCCATACAAATTCCAATGGACTTTAGGTCGGCTGAGAGGATTTATACTATCCATCAAAGATATTCTGGCAGGGTAATTTCCACCTGAA
The DNA here is from genome assembly GCF_036810445.1 of Kwoniella europaea PYCC6329. NCBI lineage: Eukaryota > Fungi > Basidiomycota > Tremellomycetes > Tremellales > Cryptococcaceae > Kwoniella > Kwoniella europaea. The sequence goes on from NC_089487.1 coordinate 5,794,441, forward strand.
AACCCTATCACTCCAATTCGATTTATATCTAATCTGGTGTTTTTCTGAGCGAGCAGTTGACCCAGCTCGGAAGTATCAGAAGCCAGGTAGTCGAATAGGACATGAACGTCGGCGAGTATGTCATATCCAGTAGAAGGGTAAAGAAGTCGATAATTGGGTGAGATAAATATAACATTTTGAGAAAGGAATTTATCTAAGACCAATCAGAACGAATGGAATCGAAAATGTAAATCAGTGTCAGCATGCTTGCAATTAGAGAAAAACACCGAAAGAGTAGATCGGGCTTAGGACTTGAAATCCATATTGCGGAAATTGCAACAACATACCTGCTAAATCTCTAGGAAAATACAAATCATCTTTTGATCCAGCTACTAAACCCCCACCGTGAAAGGAAACTACAGCTGGCAAGTTCTTCAAATTCCCATTATCGTCATTCACTTCAATCTTAGGGACATGCGCGTCAAGTTGGATATTATGAGTCGGATCATAAGTGATTGTAAACTTGTCATATGTCATTGTTGTAAGCAGGTGTTTGATGGGATCGACTGCGACACGAGTAGGGTAAGATTCCGTCTTTGTCAATGTTGATGGGTAATGGTGATGTTTAGTAGAGTTGCAAAGAGATCAGCTTACTCGACTTACAATTCACATCCCCATTTATATATATGTTGAACTCAGACTACCATATTCAGTTGCATTAGTAAACTTATGCTGATGCAGTGGTACATGTAGTATTACTAAGCCATTGGACGAAATGTGGAGTTTGAATGAAACTAACTGATCAATGATTAGTCACGAAATGGTATTAGGCGACGTTCTCAGGTCATGACTGCGATCGTGAGACTGTACAGTACCACGACCCTGACTTACCCCCATGGTGAGACTTCCACCGACGAGTTTGAGGTTGACTCAGCACTCAGCAGTAGTATATCAGTCGAGTCAGCTTGGACACGTCCTTAGTTTGACTCGCGCACCTTCTCCCGAAAACCCAACACAAGTCTTATCACCTTCACCTTCACCATAACATTACACTACCTCCGGATGTTCTTCTTTTGCGTATGGCACAGTGCATGACATTCATCTCTAAATTTACTTTGATTAATCAAGTACTGTACAAGATAAAACTTACAATCATATCAAACATTTAGATCACCACAGCCCAAGATTCAGCCCTTCTGCCGCAACATCATCGATGACCAGCTACCTCTGCCTTGCGTGCTCATATAAATCCGTGATTGAGAGTTGAGCATAAGCAGGAGGGGGTACATCTCCTCCCTCTGCATTATAGCGTAATGAAGCTTCCTGCGAAGATGTTCTGGAATGAGCATGTTGATGTTGAGGTTGTCGTATAGGTGTTTGTGATTCTATACTGGGTTGAACTGTTAACGAAAAAGGACTTGAAGGCGATTGATGGGCATGAACACGATTGTCATTATCCAGACCAGGTGTCAAGTAGTTGATAGGTTGAGCATGCTGAGGTGGAAAAGGTGTAATGGTATGTTCATCAATATCGAATCCTCTTGAAGGTTGTTGATTTAGATTTATCTTGGGAATGGTATTTTGCTTGTTACTATCACGAGTGTAGTGAACGAGTATGTTCATCAGCTACTATTACGATACCGTACTCATATACAGCCAGAAATAGAAGACGGAGTTCATTTGGTGATTGCTGGGTATGAGGGATAGGCTCAACTCACAAAGCATGTTTCATCCTTCCATATCTTACACACCGGTATACAAAGAATGAAATCATCAAAAATATCACTACGCTGAATACCTATCAACCACCACCATCAAGATTAGTGATTGATCTGGTAGTGCGGGAGATACTCACCGGTATAGCTATCAATGCAGGTAAAGGTAAACCATCATCGAACGGACTGGAACTTCGTTTGACCGGGGTGTGCAGGGACGTTGCAGAGCGAGTATGCGTTTGGGTATGAATATGGGTCGATCTGGGAATGAACATGGTTGTCGTATTTGTCGATTGTAGATTCAAATGTCTGATCGGAGCAACGGCTTGACCGTGATTCTCTATGGTATGCCGATTACCGTCCAGTCCAAGTCAATGATCTTGTCGGAATGTATGATCACGAGCCCAATCGATGATCTACCAAAGATGTATATGATATATATATATGTATATCTTATCATGGATCTCAACGTGACACCGCATATCTCAAAGCAGCCTCCATTTCAACACTATCACATCGAGATCAAAGCGCAATTCATGACAGGAGCGGAAACACACAGCTTGATAGTTGATAGTCAGTTACGAACCATCGAGGCGGTGCTACGTAAGAGTATTATTCTTCCTGTAACACTGGAAAATGGATGGAAAATCAAATCAATCGCGTCTTTTACTGTTATGTCAGTACTGTACTGATGCAGTGCATAACAACATACAGTACCTGCTCAGCCCGTACCAACCACCTCATTACTTGAATGCATGCTCTTCAACCCAACTTGCCTACTTCAATTTACACCTCATCCAAAATATTTTGTACCAACCCCCTAACTCTCTCATAATCCACTTTCCTAGCCGTACATCTAACCGCTCTAATCGGATCGACCGTATCAATCGATTTATCCAACTCATCCCTAAACATCTCTAACCTACTTCTCCCGTCTTCTTTGACAATTGGAAGCTCGATAGTAGGTTGAGAGAGGTTATCCAACATCTTGTGATTCTCTGTACCCCAGTGTGAATATATCGGATCAGTCTTAAGTCTTCTAATTGATGTTTGGGTATCATCGTCTACTGAGATTGCACGAGAGGAAGTAGCGTTGGAGAGGGTTTGGTAGAGGGTCGATACAGTACTAGAAAGTGAATCGATGATACTGCTCATGGTGATGTGGCCCTTGCTTATTAAATGGATGTGATCAAAGAGATCGTGGATTATTGAATTGGAAGATTGAACTCCAGGGGATACAATACAGTACCTGTTTATATTTATATATGTGTGGATGTATGCTAGTACATTCCGACCCGGATAAGATATAGGTATGATAGTACAATACAGTACTGTACAGTATCATTCTTTGAAAAGAGGTTGGGCGAGTCCAAGGTAGGTAGATACGTGAGCTCAAGTAGTGACTACAGAAGCTCTTGCAAAAGGATTGCAACGGGTAACACGACAATATAGAAAGAAAGGACTAGCGAGTGCAATGGAAAATGATATCATATACATGATACAAGTTCGTGCATGAGTGTTCCTGTACATACGCTCAACATCAAGTATCACATCCCCACCGCCTAAACGTTGGTTGAACAACGTAAGGATTATCAGATAACATTCTTCTTCACCCATAATTCTTCATTTTTCATTCCCATCTTTCCTGCCTACACATCTCCCTTATTTCCTTCCCATCCCTCGCATGATTCCTCTTCTTCTCTCGTCCTAATCCCCCCTGGCCTACACATCCCCTCCCTACTCCCTCGGACCATAAAACCCGTTCTAGCCATCGTGTGTGATCATTGGATGTCGACAAAGATCAAGAATGACAGGGACAATCGGATATAAGATATAACGCTCGATCAATCAAAATAAAAAATAGATTTGACTCGAGTATATGTGTCTGCCCAACATTACTTGATGGCAGAGAAAGAACGTCTGAAGAGAATGACTTAGTCGATTGGTAGTACAGTAAATGTGGGTGGTAGTACATTGCGTGGAATAAGACGAAGTGAGTCGAAGAGAGAAAATCGTGATCGTTATTGATAATAAACATACGATGATGTATGACGTGTAGAAACAAAATTGATTTGGATGGATGTAAAGTATTCCGAGCCGAAGAAATAATACCGAGTCGCAATTGTTCGTTAACTGTACAAATGATCGTGTTCTTTATCATCGTCTATATCGAATGCTGAAAATTTAATTATGAGGGATCTTCCTGTATTCGTATCGTATTCAGGTTAATCGATCTTGATATGAACAGAAGCGGCCGAAAGGCTCAGATAAATGGAAAGAAAACAACAAGATCTTGATGGATAATCAAAAAAAGAGAAAAGAAAAGGTAGTGTGAAGTCATTGCCTGTGGGGAATGGGAATCATCTTGAGGTTAAAGTCGTTACAGATTGTAGAGGCACTGGTGGACTTGTGTTGAAGTTAACACGAGACAAAAACGTTGACGTGAAAATTTAGAAATCTTCCAAATCCGGTTTCGACAAACTAGCAGCATTAGGTGAATTATGGAATGTTGGTCCAGCATATTTAGCGCTGAAAGTTGCTGACGTTGAATTCGAGTTCGGGTTCGGATTGGTACCAGTTAAACTACCTTTATTTTGTCGAAGTAAATCACTAGAACTGTGATCTCTCAATCTAGGGAATTCACCTGATCCAACTATAGGTAAGATGTTATCTGATATATTACCATGGGCCGATGCGACACCTTTAGCGGGCGTTTGAGGTGCTCTATGGACATTGTATCCCGTATGGAAAGGGATATGCGAATCGAATGCCGAAATGGTCCTTCCTCCCCCTCCAGAAGAAGCTGCAACCGAGGCCGATGGTACACCATCGACTGACGCACGTCTGTTATGTGATGGACGAGGATTCAGAGGAGAAGATACGGCTGGTTGTGCTGTCTGTTGGAATGGTGCACATCGATTGGATTTCTTCTTATCGGAAGGAGTAGACTTATTGCTCTTTCGAGGTGATGAAGCGGTCGAATGAGATGAAGGGTCGGAAGTAGTAGATGATTGAAGTTTTTGTTGCCACTATCAATCAGAATTAGGTCACAAGCAAGACCATGTCAGTCAGCTGATCACCAGCAACAATGAGGTGTGCGGTCTAGTGTATGATCTCACTCACAGTCAATTCCTGACCACCTGCGATAGAAGGCATCTCCCAAACAGCACTTTCGTCCTCACTGCTATTATTCTTCTTCCCGTTCTTCTTCTTGGCGGGTTGAGGCTGAGGTTGAGCCAGACCCCCTCGAGCAGGAAGTGATTTGCTCAACGAGGAAGTATCGAAAGCCGAGTAGGCAACCTCTTCCGCGACAGGTACTTGAGATGTCGATTGATGTTTGGGTAGATGTTTGGGTTTGGTATTACTTAGCAATCCGGATGATTTCGGTTTGGAAGGTAGACTATCATCTTTGCCCAATTCTAAATGGGCAGAACTAGCGTCACCATCCAGTTGGGTCGAAGGGAAAGGGGCTTTGGCGCCTTTCTTTCTTCCCCTGTTTCCTTTGCTCGGTACATCTCCTTCTGAGTTGATACCTCTCTCATCACTATTTTCGGACCTCCTTAATCTTTGATTCTTCCCATTCACATTCTTCCTACTATTGGATGCAGGAGAATTTTCATTCCTTGGATGTTTACCCAGTTCACCCCCATCGTGATCATTCGAGATAGGGTTTGTTCTAACTTTGTTACGAGGTGATTTAGACCTTTTGCCAAGGGCGACATCCATATCATCTTTCGACAGGTTCAGTACGCCCCGTTTAGGCGAGGGTTTTGGAGGAGAGGTAACGCCAAGAAGATCGAAGAGCATCTCTTCATCTTCAGACGAAGGTTCTTGATCGAGACCCAACTCAGGTTCACTACCCACTATCACGTTCCTCTGTTGAGAAGGCTTGTTGCCCCGCTTTGGACGGCGGGTCTTCTTAGGTGTTGGCGTAGTAGGTTGTTCAGACATGGAAGAAGGAAGTTGATGAGGTTGAGGAGGGACAGGAGACTTCTGTGGGATCGATGATGATGTTTTGCGTGAGAAGGGTATATCCCCACGAGAGATGAACGTCGGTGTACCGGGTCGGGATGATCCAGGTCGAGAGGATGTGCGCTGTAGAGGGGGTGTTGGTGTATGTGTGTGAGCAGGATGAGATGATGTGCGATGTCGTGTAGTTGATCTTGTTGACATTCTGTTCAGTGATTGATTTTGATGTCAGAATATATTAACGCGAATTGCGGTGGATGATGAAGGATGGATGATGGGATGAGATGAAGGGATCACACAAATATAAGAAGAAAGGATATTGAAGAACTCGACTTACTCTCAGCTTACAATCGCCGGCACATATATAAATACGTATGTATGTTGCCAATCTATTTGATTCTTATGTCGAACAAGAGACAAGGAATTGGAGTCGGGAGGTGAAACCGAACAGGGTTGGTCTACGTTTGTGTCTAGACCAGAGACAACACAACGTGTAGAGTCGTTCCTTGGGAGACAATAGGGTGATTCGTGATTGTGTGATTGATCCAAGGGTGTTGGCGTGGGGGATGCGACTGGAGTGTTTATTGTTAGGATCGATTGTACGACAAGCTACAGTCTATCTGTGTATGGATATGCTGGGTGACTGATCGAGTATGGATGGATATGTGACTGATTGTGATTGACTGATAGACATGAGAAGAGTGAAGGATGCTGTAATCCTGTCATGTCATGTCACCAAGTCATCAACGACAAGCTAAAGTGACAAAACAAAAGCAAGTACAGGTCAGCCTGATATCGTGGAGCATGGCAGTGAGCCTGATAAATCGAAGTGGAATGGTCTGTTTATGTGCACACTCGGATTGGATCGTAAAATTGTATCCGGTGCATTCTCCATCTCTCTGATCTTTTGGACTTTTAACATGCTCATAGCATCGATTCTGCTGATATCAATCAACGTTTAGATGGTTTGACAAGGTATTCCAAGCGTTCAGGTGAGATATGGAAAGCCTGCAATCCTTTGGTAGCTAGCTGACGCATTGCGACAGCATGCTTCGGCGTATACGAGCCAAGCTTCACCCACCTGTCCTCGGACAACCACGTCTACTGTTCACTCGATTGTCGTCTTCCGCCGCTCTCGCTCGGGTGAGAGATACGGGGGAAGATGATCAGCACGAACCATATGGAATAGAATATGGCGCTGGACCTTCGCGGATACCTTATCAACCTCGATCCTACGTGATTCCCCAATCCAACCATCCCACTCACCCTCACTCATCTCAACAGCTCATTTGCGTCCTTCGCGATTCCCTCAATAAGCTAAGTCCAGGAGCGTATGCACAACCCCAAACATTCTTCAACGCGCTTAGCAATCAGGCAGATCCTCAAGACGGACTCATATATCGACGATATCCTGAAGACCTTGCCACGCTATCTCGACTAGAATTGCATGCCATCCTTCATCACCTGATTAGAAAGAAGAAGGGCAATTTGGCTGTCGCGATCATATGCGATGTGCTTGCTTCTGTACCTCGGGAAAAGAGAAGAAAAATGCTCTCAATCAAGACTTTGTCTATGCTTTTTAAAGAAAGATCGATTTTCAATATGTCAAATGCGGGATCTTTTAAGCGAATATCAACTTTACCCGATATAACACCTTCTATCGAAGATCAGATTGCTCCTCCACCAAGTCGACAATTATCCGCTCTGTTGAACATAATGGATTCTCTTCAGGAGGTGCGGTATCAAAGACCTATCGAACTGTATCAACTAGTCATCAAGCAATGTGTAGATGAGCACCTGTATGACCTAGCTGCCAAGGTGTATGTCGGTTTAGTAGAGGAATGGGTCACTGAAGGGAGAGTAGCTCATGGAGCCGATCCAGATGATTTTCATCCTGGTGGTGGTCCACCACGTATTATTGAACACCCTTCACAACGTCAGAGTTTATCTAAATTATTGGGACATTGGTGGACTGGCGTTAGAACTTGGAGATTACCCGGTGAGGTATTATCACCCCATGATCGATTAGACCTATGGCATCCCAAACATCTATCTCTAGGCGAGAAAATGAAGAACTTCCCTCTGCCTATTGCGACTTCTCCACCGTCTCTGGTCCCTCAACCGAAATCAGTGCTATTGACGACCATCATCGTTTCCCTCAAACTAAACCCCCATACATGTTCGCCTCAGGAATTTGCCAGTTCGATGAGGGCTTTGGCTATACTGGCTAATACTGTACTATCACGTACTTTGCCGATCGTATCGCTAGGAAAGTTGTTGCAGGTCTTCAAATCTGCTCCTTCTAAACCCGACGTCTATCCTGAAAATATCGCTGCAATTCCAAAGGAAAACCAATGGGCTTATACATCTTTCACCCAAATCCACGTTACGCTCATGTCGTTGCTCTTCTCTCCGCCTATATCATCACATTCCATGCAACTTATCGCCCAGAATCAAGATGTTCATCCGGAAGATGAATCGATCATTCTACCCTTGGTAACTGCAGAAGGCGAAGCGATGAATCGGTACATGTTACCTCCTCTGTCCTGGAACTCGTGTGCTATCCTCCTTCAATATGCCTTTGAAGGTTTGCGTAAACCTTTTGCATTGAAGAAATTGTTGAGCTACATGAAAGAAATGTTTGGTATGGGCGGTGCAAACCCCCAAGCATTCAATACGATCTTAAAAGGTTCCTCGGCATTACAACTCAACGCAATTGCTGCTAAGGCAGATATGAATATCTTTGGTAAACAACAATATGACCGACCCTCTCATGCACCACCACAGAGAGAAGATACAAGATTTTTCTCTTCTTCTCAACGGGTAGAGCGATATACTTCACAAGAGGCGAAAGATGCCGAAGAAGAATTTCTGAATGAATGGTCATCAAGGACTAAAACCTCTTTCGAACTTGGTGGATCACCTTTACCTAATGAACATTCGTTATTACTCCTGATCAAGCATTTGACAGTAACTAGTCAATTCAATAGGCTGGAAGATCTAGTATATATCCTGGAACCATATTTGGAATTCTCGAAGAAAATGCCCCTTGACGAACTTGGAGATAGGATTGAATCGAAGGGCTTGAAATCTGGTGAAAGTGGTAGACCAAGATCTCAACCTTTATCTTATAATATCTATTTATCACTTATAAGGGGATTAGAAAAATCAGGTTCAACAGGATTGGCTCAAAGAGTATTCAACTTGGCTTTGTATACTGAAAGAGGACGAGTTCAAGAATATCTGGAAGAAAACTCAATTCCAACCTTCTCTGGTATTAGGATACCAACGTCGATCAAGTTCCCTTTAGATGGATATAAGATAATGTTAGATGTTTGGGGTAATGAAACTCGATTTACCAATAGGTTAAACAAGCGAAATCGCAAATCCAATGAGCAACTCAAAGAGCTACCTTTAGGATGGAATTTACCTAAAGAATATTCGAATTTACCTAGAGGAGTTGCAGCTGGTTATATGACGATGGTAACTCATCATCTGGCGAAAAAGAATTTTTGTCCTGAAGAATTTACAGAAGGATATTATGAAACTTTGATAAGAGCTTGTAGATGGAGATGGAAATTATCAGAAGATAAATCACCACATCATGAATTCAAAGTTGAGATTAAGGATGTTATTTTAGATATACAAGATTCGGGATTGGAAGTACCTCAATTGTTGAGAGATAAGTTGACTGATGAGAGGGCGGGAGCTAGTTTTAGATGGGTTAACAGTGCGAATAAAATGGGCAAGAAGCAAAGGACGGATGAGGAATTGTTGTTGGGGAGATTGTTGAATGGTCAGGATTTAGATGTTTTTGTGGATGGCGAGAAAATCATGAGAGGAAAAGATGTCTAGATACTTCAGGTAAAAGGATTATGTATATTGTTGTAAGCACATATATGTATTTTGATATACTCAAAAATCACCTTGATGATACGCTGTGACGATATTTTGCGCTTCATCCTACGGTACTTACCTTCCTTTCAGTTCTACTTCTCCTTGTGAAACCTTGCAACAGCTAATTGAGTTCGAATACAGTAGACAACAAGGTAGTTGGGTAAGTCCCTTCGCCACTTCCTTGTACTGTGATTGGGAAGTGATATACGAGTACAGTAAAATCATATAACTTTGCGAAATCATATGACACTGTCAAACAATCTATAAATACCATTCGTTATCACAAATTCTTGTGATATACCGTGTTGTTCAATGATGGATTACATTTCCAGCAAATTGGACAAACTTGGTACTACCATACGAAGGAAACGTTCTTTTCGTTCCTCTTCTTCTTCTAGATTGTCAACCATTCTTAGAAGATACTGTTCCCGCAACATACCAGACTTACCATAATGGATCAACCGCTTAAGTAGGTTCTGCGGGAGATAGCGAAGAGGAGGATGAGGAATCATCACCGTTCATCATCAACGTTAGAAGAGCCACCACCATGAAAGCTACCTCGGAGAACGGAAACGGAGAGAACTCAGTAACTAGGATCTGGGGTGGAAAAGACAATTAACTTACGCAATTCTCATTGAGTCAGAATGAACACACGTCAATCAATAATATCCGTTCGAATTCCTTGTATGAACAAGATGAAGAGAAAAGTCATACACTGAGTAGATTGGGTGAAGAAGATTATACCCTCTTATCTACAGCCAAGGAAAGACAGAAATTACGTTTGTTACGTAGATCCATCGGATCTGTGGGACAAGAAGGGTATGATCATTTTGAAAAAGACGATCGAAGATCTTTTGAGTAATAATCATACTGGATTGAGAAATGTAGTTCCACAAAAGAGGGATTTACTTCAAGATCCTTGGAAAGATAAATCCAAAGCAAGGGATTGAACAATCAGTGATCATAGATACCATAACATATCTCATTGCTTACGGCTGTTCCATTTAATGACATGTATGATTTTTTGTTTCACATCGTTTGTTGTATGCAAGTAGTGTTAGTGTGAGTGTTGATATCAAAATCAGTAGCTAGCATGTCGACTCGATTAAATCGCTCAGCCCATTTCAGGCCGGGAAACAGTAAGTAGTGTCCATCCTCAATAGAAGTTTGGGAGGAGACGGAATCCGAAATGGTATCACGCCAGCATAGGTGATCCTGTATCTGTACCTATTCACAGCGGTGATATGTTGAGTCTCATCTCGACGTTAACTTATCTCATGTACCGAAGGATAAGTTACAACACATCTGAATCCCCAGGCCCTTTTGCCTTCGCTGTTCATAATCCTTTGTCCGAGATGGGGTGGTAGGAGGTTATCAATGAACTCCATGAAATTGGACGTAACATTACTTCGAGCTGCACATCAAAGTATTATCGTTATGCTATCGTGTACTGTTCGAAACTATTGGCCTGGGACCATTAAGGCTGAACATTGGGACAAGTCATACTTCAGTGATGTTGGTGGTCGTTCTCTCCCAAGAGGGGCATAAAGTCAAAGACAGTGTTGCTCCATGATGTTATCCGGAGTGTGGTGGCTTTTCGCAGATTTACAATGTTATGAGAATCTCCCATTCTGACAAAGGACGAGTCACCCGCTGAGATCCACTCTGGCGAAGCTCCTTTGGAACGAAGCCCCAAGCCGAAACTATGACTGACTTGGAAAGGTAAACGCAATGCAACTTCTTATTTCCATTATACTCTTACTCAAAAAGAACATCTCGCCATCTGCTTGCGGCCTGAGCTTAAAACCTTTATGTAAGCTTGTCGGGTTATCACAATGTTCACAACGACGACCGAAGTTTTCGGAGCTTGATACTATATCTATATGATCATCTATCTCGTCTCCGTTGTCATCCCGATATATATATATATATATATCCAAGAGTGATCAAGACTTCATTCCCTCCTATCCTTATCCAATTCCCCGAAAATTTTTGACTATTCACTTGTCCTCACTGTCGATCAAAAATGTCAGCTCCGACTTCCTCAGTATCCCCATCCAGAGCGAGTCTACTCTCGCTCTTAAACAACAAACCATTCGATTCTTCCAAAGCATACATCGACGAGCGAACTTTCAATTTTGACGAAGCTACTATCAATGCTGTCAGTCGAGCTAGTACATACTTTCAAAAAGGATCTAAGGAGGCTAAACTATTGGGTGATATTGCTAAACAAGATTCTTCGATCTTTACCTTACCGGACAAAAGTTTGTACGATCTGAGAGGAAGCATTTTCACGGCAACAGCCGAATCGAAAGTCCAGCCTTCATCTAGAACTGCAAGTATCGTTCCGTCCAAGGAGGATTTCCAAGCTGTTATCAGATGTATTGATGATTTGTTCTCTGGTTCTGTTGGTGGAGATAACGATTTGAGAGAAGATGAAGTTCTGACTACGGTGGGACCGACATTCTGATCAGGTGGAGCTTAACGATATCGTTTGCGTTCCTTTCCAGTAGTACACGGGTTTTAGTCGGTTAGCTACGCAGATTCACAAATTCGCCATCGCATCGAGCTAGCTCAGCAAGCTGTCATGAATGTTTGAGTAGAGAATGTAAAATCGTAAATTATATGCATTTACAGTATTTCCAGTTCCAAGACTTCCAATGCTCAATCACATTTATCCTGATTATAAATTCGCTTCGATTAATCGTGTTTGCTTGTTTAATCCTCTGATACATAAGTACACCTTGTATTGCTGGTTATTCATTCAAAACTTCAATAGAGTATAGTGTAACTCTACCGTACTGATCTGAACTCTTCTCGAACTCCAATTTCAGTTCGGTGAGATAAGGTAGATCGTCTGATGTGTGTTTGTTCTTGATTATACCTTGACCATCTGGATGGGCCTTAACGGCACTTGAGTTAGCTTCGGCAGCTGTAATTTCTGTTGTTATTGTTGGACCGGATGAGGGGGGTTCTTCGGAAGTTGGTGATAAACCCGTGGGAGGGAAAGGGATTCTACGACAGAAAAATCGCTTACATCAGTATAGATCGATATACACGACAATCCCTTCTATACCCAACTCACTCAAACACCTGTCTCTTATTCCTATCTTCCGGATAAACCTTCCCACCCATCATCAACCCCAGTCCCACTCCACCTTCAGCGTCCTCCGATCGGGCCACCCACACGGATACAGAGGTGGAGACGAAACCACCCTGAAAAGTCAAAGCGAAGTGACTTGCTCGAATGGGGGTATCAAATGTGAGATGAACAGAGGAAGGGATGTTAGATGACCATGGTTGACCTTCATCTGAGGCCGAGGGGTTAAGGAGATGTTTCTTTGAAGATCCTGGTGCGGTCGATGAGACACTACAAACGGACCAAGTCAGCCATTTTTAGAGGAAGTCAGGGATGGATAATCGGCTTACGAGACTTTTGTGTTCTTGGGATCGAGGACGTTACGCAGAGACATGTTGAATGGCGCAGAGTGTTATGGACAGAGGGGATGAAGTGTATATTATAATATTGATATTCGAATAGAAGAGAAGTGAATAATGAATCGAGAGTGATGTTTGTCTGATTGTTCTATATATATACCCAGATCAGATCTATTGGTAGTGATGTTGTATTTGCATCAGTTACGATATCACTGCTCTGGACATGAGTTATCGATCATGATGACATACATACCTCGGAGATCTCTAACAAGCAAATCACATCACGTGATATCCACTCATCGCATTCTCCCACGGTAGCACATCACTCCTTCCCACTGTCCTTTTTGACTTTTTCGAGATGAGATGAGAGAAAAGTCAAACCGAAACCGAAACATCTGCAAACGACCAACATAGACTCATCTCCTACCGATCTCTTTCTCATATCCAAACAGTCCTGACACACATCGCCATGTCTCGTCCCTCCACCTCTTTCCTCCGATCGGCCCTCGCCCAATCACCCCTTTCCCTTCCTCGTACAGCCTCAAAAATCCAGGCTCGAACACTGCTCAACGCAGCTTCTAGATCAGGTATAAATACCTCTTCCATCGATTACAGGATTTTGGAGGGGATCAACGAATTCTTGCCCAAGGAGAATTTCGATAGGTTGCAGGAATGGCAAGTGGGTTTGTGGAACAGGTTACAAGGGGAAGTGAACAGTGAGTGATAGTTTCCTTTGCTTCCAAATTCTCCTTTTGCTACTTCAAATACAAAAGTAATACTCATATCACTGTCTTCATGTTTCCCTCGCATGGATCCTCTCATCATTCACTTTGGATTTCTACTTCTTGTTAAATGACCACATCAGATTTGCTGATTTTACGTTTGTTTTGTGATTAGATAACCCAGCACTTGTTGAGACTAAGCAGAAATGGGATAAATACGGCTTGGACATGACGGACCTCATATCGTCAACAGCTAGGGATAAGAACTTGACTCTGGCTTATAACTATGCTGCTTTGTTGCTGAATAACAGTTTCTTCTTGGAAGGATTGGTCAGTCTTTCCTCCATCTCTGTTTACATACATCACTAGAGAGAATCCTCAACTATTCCTCTGCAGAAATTCGCTCCTTTAGTTCGATTCGTCCATAGGGATTCTGCTTATACTGTACTTACATTTATAGTCCGCCGAAGGAAATCAGCAAGTACCATCGGAATTCAAAGATCTGAAAGAGAAATTGGAAGGTTACGCTGAGGGTATTGTTGGGGGTGGATGGTTATGGGTGAGTCATGGTATCCGCTTCTTCCCTCCAATCATCTCCTTCGTTGCTCTCGCTGTCTCCGCCACCCGAGGGGTGTCTTGCATACTTTCTTCGATGAGCACACACATTGACATGGGTATATCCCCCCACTGCAGATCGTTCGATGCGGTGATGCCTCCAACGACCTCGATGTAATCCCCACATTCGCATCCGGTACATTACTAGTCACTCAACGATCTCAGAGAGGTCGAGAATCAAGTTTACCTCTATTTGCTGAACCACCCACATCAGGATCTACCGAACCCTCAACATCCTCCTCTTCCGAAACTGCTCCTCCTGCCCCATCTGCCGAATCGGAAGAAACTCAAGTCCCATTGAACAAGCGATCCACCCGATCTTTCACTTCTAGTTCCAACAGGATCCAGTACCCTACCCCATTAGCCGTGTTGAATTTGTACGAACATGCCTACCTTTCGGACAAGTACGGTGTATGGTCCAAGAAGGAATACGTCAATGATTGGTGGAAGAATTTAGATTGGAGGAAAGTACAGAAGAGGAATGCGGAAGTTGCTGCGTAGGGATGGGTGACAGGTTACATACATAGATATTGCATGCATGGGTGACAGTGAACAAAAGAGAGCGATGGTGAGGAAGTGAAGAATTTTAATGGCTGTCTGCTTGCCCATTCTTCGTCTCCTTCCCTAAGGAAGCTTTGTATACTTTGCAGGCATTCGCATAAAGCAATGTCTCCATATCATCTGTACATCTATGTAATCTAATTCATATACAACATAACCCTCCTTGTCTCGTATAAGATGCCACTCACGTACTATACAACCCCTCCTTCCTTATATAATCCAAGACTTCCTTCCCAACCAATTTCTCCACCTTCTCCCAATCACCACCACCAACCGCCTTTCTTACTATGGTACTACTAACTTCTTCCCAGCCTTCTTGACCTGTACCTAACAATCTCAATTTCCCCTTATCCACCCATTCTCTCACTCCATCCCTATTTAATATCTCATTTTCGATAGCTCTATCTTCTTCGTTTATCCCTCTTCGGGCAGATATCAGATACGCATTACTATCTTGGAAATACTCCTGGATCTTCTGGTTCATCTCGTTGGGAGGGTAAAATCGAGGATCGAAAAATCTAATTAATGTATCTGTTCCCACCAAGAAGCTCAAATTCACCTCGACATCCAAGTAAGGTAAGGTTGATAGGTAACTTCGTATGATTGATGCCTTACCTACAAAGGTAGGTTCATTTATCAGTCCCACTGCTATACTCTCTTTTGGATGAGTGTTGGATCGCAAAGAAGATAGGATAGACATCATTTCTACTCTCTGTTGAGGGTTTGCATCGCCCGACTGTAGTGTTTTCTCAACGTTCCGAGCGGAGAACAAAAGAAGTCTGGATGTATAGCTAGGAGGGTCATTGGAAGGTGTGAAAGAGGACGATGGTGGAGGGAAAGCGGAAAATGCGATTTGTTGATGAGCGATTGTAGGAGGATTGAATGACGAGTCTAGGACTGATATATGTAACTTTGATGAAGATGCTTTAGGAGTTATAGGCCAATTAGGCGTGGAAGAGACAATGGCGAACGATCCAGGAGTCGAAGAGATACGGTGAACTGTCTCTTGGAGATTGAAAGAGGTAGAGGCCATTTTTCGAATTTGGATTGCTCGTGGAAGCATGTGTCGAATTGGGTAAGAGCGATATGGACATGGATATGGATATGATATACTGTTGAGACCTTGTTACATCCTCTTCCTTGCCCTTTTTACCTGAACCCAGTAACCTCAACACACCTTAGGTAATGGATCGATACATCTATACTCGTTCGTAGTTACTGGAATGCACCGACTAAAGACCTCACTCGACATGATAATCGATTGACCTCCTCCTTATGCCGTTATATGGTATGCCCATTTAAGCCGGGGAGTTGGTGCCTGAGTTGATACAGTATTATCAATTTTGAGAGTTCAAGGTGAATTTTCGAAAATAGCAGTCCACCCAGCTCCTATCATTCATTCCATACTGTATAACATACCTAAAAGCCATAGGTTGAACCATACTTAGCTGTCTCACCATGGCCATCCAGAACAAGAAGAGGAACCAGCCAGATGGTGAATCATCAAATACGAAAAAGGCCAAGACGGGGGAGAGCAGCTCAGCACCTAGACCTGCACCTGCTTTCCTCTCGGCTTTGAAAGATGAAGAGACCGATTTCCCTCGAGGGGGAGGATCGAGCCTGACCCCCTTGGAGCTCAAGCAGACTAGAGCAGAGGGAAGGAGGGAGGCTGAGGAAGAGGCTAGAGCCGAGGTGAGCTCAACGATACAAGCGAATGAATGGTTCTAATCGACGATTGCGACATTGTAGGCTGCTTCCAAAGGTAATCAACGAAAGAAGCAGATGAGTGATAGGCAGATCAAGAGGTTGAAGAAGAATGAAGTGAGGAAGAAAGAGAAGAATGATGAGGATACTATCCGTGAGCTGCGATCCTCGGACGATCGAAAACACGATCAGCTGATTGACTTGCTTGTATATAGGTGTCGAGGTATTGAACTACAAAAGACTCGTACCCGGTACCCATGTCCTTGCCAGAGTCCACACTGTCCTCCCACTACACCTCATCTTATCACTTCCTAACAACTTACTCGCCCATGTACCAATCACCGAAATCTCCACTACACTCACCAATCTCCTGACAGCGGAAGAAGCTATGGCCCTAGATTCAAATAAAGAAGAAGATGAGGAAGAAGAAGAATCTGATTCGGAATCATCTGCGCCGGACTTATCTCAACTATTCTTCCCTGGACAATATTTCCCTGCCAAAGTACTAAACGTATATCCAACAGCGAGTCAATCGTTTGTCTCTCAATATCCTGTTACTGAAACTACGAGATTAGCAGCTAGGGTTGAAGTTACCTTGATACCTGAGAAAGTAGGAAGTGAGGTATCGAAAAAAGATATCGAGAAGGGTTATTTATTAGTAGGAGAGGTCAAGAGTGAAGAGGATAAGGGCTACACAGTTGGAATTGGGTTAAATCCTGACGAAGGGTCAGGTGTGGAGGGGTGGATAAGTAAAGAAGAAGTACAGAAATATGTACCGTGTAAGTGCAATCCTTTCGCGGATTAATGATTGGTGGTGTATGGTATTGATGGACTTTGTATCACAATAGCTCAAACCCTAATTCCCGGTCAACTCCTCCCTGTGACCGTATCGTCTCTCACTGCCGGTGGAAGAGTCGTACAACTATCCCTTGATCCCCTCGAACTCTCCCGAAGCACCACGAGCGAAGTTTCGACTGTAGGATCTCTGACTCCGGGACATCTCATAACAGCTTTGATCACTGCTGTAGTACCTTCAGGTCTAAATGTGAAAGTCTGTGGATTTTATGACGGTACGATCGATTTGGCCCATTTACCTTTAGGGGAAGATGATGTAGAAAGCAAATACAAGATCGGTAAAAAGGTAAGTGTCATGGGTAGATACGATGCGAATCAAGCTGATCGTCTGGAATAGGTTCGAGCTAGAATAATATACGATAATTTATCAACTACTCCACCCACCTTTGCTCTTTCAGCTCTCCCTCATGTAGTCGGCTTGACCAGTCCTACCAAGGAAGGAGAACAGGTACCATTAGAACACGCTATCCCAATCGGTAAATTGTATCCTAGTGTGAAGGTTGTACGGGTCATGCCAGATTGGGGAGTGATCTGTCGCACAAATGACGGACTGGATGGATTCTGTCATGTAAGTCGTATCTCCTGATCAATGACTATCGATTTTAGGTGATAGCTTACATCGTTGTTTACTCGAAAACAGATCAGTCACCTTTCTGATGAACGTATATCGGTCTTGACAAACGGTACAGGTCAATACAAAGCTGGAACTCTACATCGAGCCAGAGTGATCGGTCATTCTCCTCTTGACGGTGTTGTTCTCCTGTCCTTCGAACAAAAGGTCCTTGACCAAGTATTCATGCAAGTCGGGGAACTACAAATAGGTCAGGTACTCAAGGTAAGTCTAGCTGCCCATATGACTAGGCACGCAAGCAGCTAAAGATCGATTCAATAGGGTACCGTCCATCGTCTTGCCGAACGAATGCTCTTCATTTCCCTTTCTGGTTCAGTGGACGGTATTGTTTTCCCTAATCACTACGCCGATATCAAACTCAAACATCCCGAAAAACGATTCAAAGTAGGATCATCAGTGAAGGCTCGTGTATTCGCTATAGAAGCAGCACGTAATAGAGTAGTATTGACTTTGAAAAAATCTTTGGTGGACTCGAGCGACAGTGTCCCTCAAGGATTTGCGGATGTCCAAGTTGGACAAGTCACTCCTGGTGTAATCATTAAGATTATGGAAAAAGGGTGTATCGTGGATTTGTTTGGTGGAATTAAGGCTTTCATGCCATTATCCGAATCAAGGTATGTTTCCTCACTGACATTGGGATCGACGAAGATCTGACATTTCTGCGATTTAGTCAAACATTCGTCAAAAACCTCAATGATCTCTTCTACGTTGGCAAATCCGTTACGGTCCGAGTGCTCGATATCCAACCTGAGAACGAACGAATCGTGGTATCAGCCAAACAAGCAGCTCCTAATCCTATTGCATCAGCAGCTGAGAAATTGCAAGTTGGTGATGCAGTATCAGGCAGCGTCTCGGCCATACACGAAGAACAGGTAGTTGTCAAACTTGCCGATTCGGGACTTACGTCGTTGTTATCTTTGAGTAATCTATCGAATCAACGGCATATGGGTATCGACGAATTGCGATCGACTTTAAAGGTAGAAGATAAGATTGAAGATCTCGTGGTTGTTTCCAAGAACCCCGTATCGGGATTGATCATTGTAAATGTGAAGAAGACCAATACTCCTTCTACAAAGGCTAAAACGAAGAAGGAAAAGAAAGAGAAGACCGCTAAGAAAGAGGAAGAAGGGCCATCTGGAATATCGAAGAATGTCAAAGCCATTGATGAGATTAAAATTGGACAGATCTTATCTGGCCATGTGACTGAACATACTGAAAGAGGAACGATGGTTCAACTACCCAATAAGATAAGGGGTAGGATACATCCTTTAGATGCTGTTGATGATCTGTCGACATTGGTGGATGGACATGCTCCCTACAATGTCAATCAGGAGATCAAAGTGTACGTATTAGCTGTCAACAAGCAGAAAAGAGCTGTAGATCTTTCTTCGAGACCTTCCAGAATCACCCCTGGCGGCAAGGTGATCGATCAAGAATTGACTGATGTCAAGGGTCTGAAAGAAGGTCAGAGTGTTAGAGGGTTGGTAAAGAATATCGCAAGTCACGGTGTATTTGTCAGTCTGGGTAGGGATGTTACTGCTAGAGTAATGATTAAAGAACTTTTCGATGAGGTATGTTCAGCTTCCGCTTTATCAGAATTGTGAAGTAAGCTGATGACGCGAAATAGTTTGTGAAAGATTGGGAATCTAAGTTTGAGATTGGTCAATTGGTAACTGGTAAAATCCTAAGGTATGTTGGCTCAACATGAAAGTCATCTTTCACAAACACTGAGCTGATGTTTGACTTCAACCTCTACGTAACAGTGTCGATGAGAAGAGGAACTCTGTAGAGATGACTTTCCGAAAAAACCCTGCTAAATCAACGAAGAAAGTCGCCAAGCTCGGTTTGAGCGATTTCGAAGAAGGTCAAAAAGTCGTCGCCGAAGTCAAGAAGGTGAGCTTTTCGATATTCCCAGCTTGAGTATGTGCAGCTGATGTGTGTTTGACGATTAGGTTGAGGCGTATGGTATTTTCTTGAGAATTGAGGGCAGTGACGTATCGGGATTATGTCATAAATCGGAGGTAAGCAAAATTCCTTCACAAATCTATTTGTATTCTGCTGAAGAGCTATATATTCGTTAGATCTCCGATAACAAGAAACAAGATGTTGCTCAAGCTCTCAAGTCGTTCAGAGAAGGCGATCAAGTGAAAGCGAAGATTCTCAGTATTGATAACGAGAAGAATAAGATTAACTTCGGTATCAAGGCTAGCTATTTTGGTGAAGAGTTCGGAGAGGCTCAAGATGAGGAGGATGAGGAAGCTGAGGATGAGGATGAGGAAATGCAGGCAGGCGAAGATGAGGATGAGGATGAAGAAGCTGAAGGGGAGGATGAGGAGGATGAGGAGGATGTCTTAATGATAGGTAGCGATGAGGAAGAGGACGACGACGACGAAGAGGATGACGAAGAGGACGAAGAAGCCGAGACCGTTCCGACCGCCACTGCATCATCTAAGAAAGCTGCCAAAGCCAACACCACATCCGGGTTAGCTGTTGCAGGAGGTTTCGACTGGACAGGTGAAGGAGCCAAATCCGAAGGATCGGGATCTGATTCAGACGACTCGGACGAAGATGAAGACGTCGATGTACCTACTACCTCCGCCAAAGCCAAGGGGAAATCCAGGTCAAAGGGAGTAGAAGATTTGACCTCCACAGCACCTGACGCCCGACCAGAATCAATATCAGAATTCGAACGAGCCCTCTTGGCTTCCCCTAACTCTTCTTACCTTTGGATTCAATACATGTCATTCCACCTCCAATTGCACGAAATTGAAAAAGCGCGAAAGATCGGTAGATTGGCTTTGGAAAAGATCAACTACAGAGAAGAAGATGAGAAGTTGAATATCTGGATGGCCCTAATCAATCTCGAATTAAGCTTCGGTACTGCCCAAACTGCAGAAGCTGTGTTTAAGGAAGCGAGTCAGTATAATGATTCGAGAAGCGTACATACTAGGTATGCGGAGGCGTTGATCGCGGCTGGAAAAGATGATGTAAGTATCGCTCCCCTTCGGTATTATGGAGATTACTTAGAGTACAAACGATTTCCCATGCTAATATGATTATTTGTATATATATTTTTCAGCTCGTTGAAGAGGTGTTCAAGAAGATAGTCAAAAAATTCTCTGCATACCCAGACTCGTGGACTCGATTCGCCGAATTTTACTTGAAGAAGGGAGACGTCGAGGATGCTAGGGCGTTATTACCTAGAGCTATGAAATCTTTAGATAAGTCTAAGCGTGAGTGTCAGCCTCCAAGGATTCATCGATGACTTGGGCGGAAAGAAAGTGAAGGAGAAAGCCTAATGTTTATTTATTATCAGACGTTGAAACTATCGAAAAGATGTCGTTACTCGAATTTAAATATGGTGATTCTGAACGAGCCAAAACTCTCTTTGAGGGATTAGTCGATAGATTCCCAAAGAGATTGGATCTCTGGGGTGTATATATCGACCAATTGGCTAAGATTGATGATATACAGGGAGTGAGGGGGCTGGTCGATAGGGCTTTGAATCAGAAGTTGACGAGCAAGAAAGCCAAGTGAGTGAACATTTTCATACTAAACTCCATGGCATAGCTGTGCTGACGTATCATTCTGCATGACAGGTTCCTGTTCAAAAAGCTTTTGACCATTGAGCAGAGAATAGGAGATGAGAAAGGGCAGGAGAAAGCTAAAGAAAGAGCTAAAGCTTGGGTTTTGGAGAATACTAAACCTAATCCCGAAGATGAGGAGGAGGACCCCGAAGAGGAGAGTGATGACGAGTAAACAGTGTTCACCATGGCTCAATTAGGATAGTCTTCATTTCTTTTTGCATTGTCATATAGTTTTTCCCATCATTTCAGTCTCTATTGATATGGATGTTTGGTACTTGCAATGCATAATAGCGTATTATGACATGAAGAATATAGCTTTAGCACAAATTGCACCTTCCAGTACGACTCGCTAGGACAATCATTCTGTACCCCGGGGCCCCTCATGAATCCCGATGTGGATCGAGTGTTGGGACTTTTAGATAAACGCAAGACATTGTTATCTGTGTCTCAAGGCCAAACCACACCCGAAAAGTAATCAATTCAGTAGATTCGCAGTCGAGATCATCTATGAGGTCATTGGATGGTCCACACCGCTTGTTACATCTGTCAGGTCTATCCCGGGTCGAGTTTTTAGCTTTAGACATGTTTGATAACACAGTTCATACATTCCCAATCTTGTGCACCAAGGGCGGATGGCAGGATGAAGGCGAGCAAGACATCAAGGCGAGGTTGGAACTAGCTATTAGAAGTGGAAAGACTGTGGGAGTGAAGTTACTAGGTTCTAGATGAGTCAGTAGGCTTGCCATTTCGACTCGCATTCATTGATCATTCATCATGCTCAGCTCGATGTGCTTGAACTTTTCGATAAAATGAAGAACCTTTCAAGGAGACTCTAAAGTGAACCTTGGTATCTTCCTTCCTCTTGCTCAGCTTCACTCTTCTGGGAGTTGTAATACCCATTCTCACTTCTATTCAGGTTCTCAGCTGGTCTGTGACCGCTTTCATCTTCGACGTCAACACTTGCGATCTTCCGCTCTCTCTCCACCGGTCATCTACCTCGCCTATTGTACTGCGTGAACATGCCAAGCATGAAATCCTTTTTAACCCTCAATCTCGGTTTCCTATACATCTCAGGGAGGTCTCTGGTATCGGCAACGAGTTTGCAAGCTGTGTATCAACGGTTTATATACCAACTACGAATCCTGCAAGTGTTTCAACTGCCAACGCGGCTTCCTGTGCCGTAAGTCAATCGTTTCTTCACTTTTGGTCTATCTGTAGGCGAGAAGCGATACTGATACTGTCTGCGTGGTCTCTCATCAGAACTATTGCTACGGCACTAATCCGGCCTATAAGTACTCTGCTTGGCAATCGGGTACTCAAAGGTGTGGATGTGCAACCAACACTTTCGCAGCTAGTGCAACGGTCACTGGTAACTCGGGAGGATGTGGCACTAATTATGAAGTCTGGGTATGTAAGGGCGAATTGCCATAATCAACTCACTCAACTACCTATCTGACAGAACATGACCTTCGTCCATTAAAGATTACCCATACGACATTTGATTTTTCGTACTGTATTCAGAACTATGCTGTGGACAACAGCCGAGCTCTGGTTCAATCGTCAACAACAGATTTTGCCTCAATTTTCTCAACTTGTGCTGCCTATGGTAATATCGCTATCTATCCGGTAGGTATATCCATCTATAAATGTTCCCAATCTCGACCCCAGATTGTATCAGCCGGGCTAACATGATGTCTTGTTCGTCTTATAGACAACATCCAGTACTTACTTGTATTCATGTGGATTTGGCTACACACCGGTAGATCCGATGACTACCTGTGGTCGAAATGTCAATCGTGTCAGTCCATTTGCAACACCTCGGGTGAACTTGACTGACCCAAACGTACGTTCTATCTGGACAGATTTACTTCCATCCGGCAGACGCTACGGCTTCAGGACTATCTCGGAGAGCGAGTGCAGCGAAACGTCGACTGCCGGGGCAAGAGCATATGAAGTCTTTCTGGTGTCCTAAGAGCATGACTGCCTGTCAACTGGAGAATGACCCAGCAAGCTA
Organism: Kwoniella europaea PYCC6329; assembly: GCF_036810445.1. Classification (NCBI taxonomy): domain Eukaryota; kingdom Fungi; phylum Basidiomycota; class Tremellomycetes; order Tremellales; family Cryptococcaceae; genus Kwoniella; species Kwoniella europaea. The sequence continues at coordinate 5,818,128 of NC_089487.1, forward strand.
CGAGGTAAGTTATTTGACTTTCAGTAGGTGATGTATGGCAATGAAGAGGATAACATATGATATTCTGGTTTAGTGTATCGATACTGAGAGCGATCTGGAATCATGTGGTGGATGTTTACATGGGGCGTATAGTCTACCTGGTCATACCAACTCCACCAGTACTATCGGTAAAGAGTGAGTATCACGAGCAGACACAGAAAGTTCTTAATTAGATCACTGTTATCCAGTATCCGCTTGACAGCTGTTCATCATTGTATGGTGTATCAATGGGTCATTCCTCCTGTATCGATGGACAATGTCAATTTGATTGCATGCGAGGCTGGAAGCACGCAGGTGACAAATGTATCAAAACTTCGACCAGAGATCAGCACAGCAACGGCTAGATGATTTTGCTTCTGATCGGTTATTTAGCGATCACAAGGACATTTTTAGTAGTTTATATTCTATTCAGAAGTATACGTAGTAAATCAATGCATAATCAGTATCAGACCATCCGGCTCGTCTTATTCGCTACCGAGGGTGACTGGTAGGCACAAGGTTCAGATACGGATCAAATTGATGTTACAGAGTTTAGCGTTTCCTAAGGCCGTTGATCGGAATATAGTCACAGTGTGCATGGACACCAGAAGAGCTGCAGGCGTCAGCTAGCTCCATTGAAGTCTGGGTGTTCGTCTATTATCGCAGTCTGCACAGCGAGGGAAGCGAAAAGGCTTTATTCGGACACGAATATCTCGACATGACATGATGTATAGTCAGTAATATCAGCATAATCGTCTGATCTAGGGTGGGTGCTGTTCGGTACCGACGGCGATATACTCAATCGCTTGATGCATCTTGAGATCAAGAGGTATATATAATGGCCTATCTCAATACAGTTCTCTCCAAGTTGATTCGATCATCAATCATTCCAACCATTAACCTTCTAGAGCTTTGATTGAATAGTCCATCCACCTGTAAATCGCACATGATGTCTGCCGCTGCAGCCAGCATCACCGACTTCGTTCCCCATTCCTACCAGGATATCCAAACCCATCTTCGAGTCCTGTATAACACTCCGGTCACCCATCCAGTCCAAAATGGTTCACGTCATCTAATCAATCATCAGATGAACATTCACATGACATCAGTCCAATCCGTCACTAGACGACCAGAGATGGATCAGCTCTTACAAGGATATATACGATGTCCTGAGATCACTTTTGGCAAAACGGATGAAGATGGTAATCAGATTGTAAGAATTAAATATCAATTTAGACATGCTGAAGAAGGGGAAGTTACACCAGAACAAATGAAAGGAGATAGACGCTTAAATAGCGTTTTCTTTTACAAGGATCAATACAGATCAGATAATCAAGGCCCAGTGCTTGAAAGGTACAATGAGATTAATATTGATGGATGGGAGATATCTTGGGAAGCTTGTCTGAGCGCTCAAAATCTCAAAGACATGTACCATGGTACGTCAGAAACGTCGTGGCTGGCAGAAACTGATCAGTATGACTATGTTGCTTCTTTAGACATCGTCAAATTGTTCATTCTGTCTATCAAGGATAGTACCACGTGCATTACAGAGAAGGTCGAGAAGAAAAAACCCATCTCGAAGATTTCAAATCTGAATAACGATGTTCGACTAATTCATACTTTTACGGTCCTGGATGATGAGGGCAAGAAACCTCATAGTCTGCATAATATTCATGGAGATGAGATCAACATTGATCATCTGATTTTGTCTATGTCTTATACTTTGTATCATCACTTGTTTTGAGGGGGAGAAGAGGTTCTGAAAGTCATTTTCGTCTTTTGCATTTGATCAATTCAAAGGTAGATATCGATTTCTTAGCTGATATCGAGGTTTCTGTACATGTAAGGTTGTTTGGATCCTTCTTCAAGTCCAGTTCTCATGGCTGTACACTGTGCTGATGAATATCCATTGTCCTCAGAGTCAGGAGAGCACTTAACATAAGGCCAAACCCACTATTTTGCCACTCGGACCTCCAATTTGGATTTTGAGGATCCTCCTCCACTCTCACAGTCCACTCTCAAAACTGAGTCCTCCTTTTTCACTTCTGCTTTCTCCGCTTTCATCCCTCCAACTCATACAATCACAATATCATCATGTCCTGCTCTCATGACGCTCACGATCATGATCACGACCATGGTCATTCTCACGATGTTCCCCTTGACGTATCTCCCTTAGATTCCTTATACGGTCAGATAGATTTGCCAAATGTGACGGCTCTGAACGCCGAGGGAGGTGGTGAAGAAGGACAGAAGGTGATCAAGTAGGTACTTTTTGTGACGATCCCAATTGCTATAGTATCACCTCTGATCCTATGTGGATCATACTGGTACACGGCATGAGGTAGGATACAGTATAGGGCGAAGGGCTTACATAGCCAAATAATGATCGGTTTTGCAGGAGCTGGGATATGAAGGATGATGAGACTCTGGTAAGCTGGTTTTCTGCGATCAATGGTCCACTAGGAAGCTTACGATAATATAATGAAAAACATAGTGGTGTGAGAGTGAAGTGGACGACGAGTTGATCATAAAGAGCGAGTCCATGCAAATTCGTTTAGCCAATACAGAGTATCCGTCAATTGAACTAAATGTTGTTCATGTCATACGTAGTCCCATTCACCGCTTCCGTGTCTTTACGATCTATAACCCTGAGAGCTGGTCCTGCAGGAAAGGTACCTAGCGAGATGAAGCTGGTGAGACACTTCGCTGCCTTTATAAATCTTGGAAGATTCGTCAAAACTGATCCTTTTGACGATGTACAGTTCCGTGATAATCCCTCGCTGGATTTCTCAGATGCCTCTCAATCGTCTCCTACTCAATCATTTGACGTAGTGGATGTAAGAGAAGGAGTGGAGTATCAAGTAAAGTGAGCTTTACATGCATCTACATAATGTACTCAAGCTGATGTTCGTCTATCTCTTTTGTAGAGCAGCGAAATTTAATGGCTTGACCTCATTGACGATATATTTCCCAGGAAACAACTCGGACGGCGAAGAGGAGACTACTAGGATATATTATATAGGTCTGAGGGGGACACATCAACCTGTATGTATGACTCCATTATCTACCGTCCTTACCAGTACACGTGAGGAAAGAGATCCCATGATCAATTTGGTGTATTTGAACAGATAGAGTTATTTGGATCATGCTAACGCTTTGTGATTTACATGTATCATACAGCTTCCAAATAGACCAGGAGTGATAATCTACGAATCGTCAGCTAGACCAGCAGATCACAAGACGGAAGGTATAAATGAAGGTCAGACGTTTAGACCCGGTTTCTAAATATGGCATGTATCGTATAAATCAGATGGAATGACGTATCTTGGTCTTGATCTAACGGTACATTTAACATTATGACTGCAAAGTATCAAGATAGCTACAAATCTCCTTATTGTCTCTCGATGCTGAGATCTCCCAACTGTACAGCTGTATGCCTCTAGATATCTATCGATTGACAACCTCATGCTCAGGTATTACCCCCGGTTCATCCACCAAACCTTGTCTCTGAGCTGCACCAGCAGATACGGATGCTCTGCGGATCTGTTCCTGTTTGATCTCACTCTCCACATTCTGCTTGATCTCCCCCAAATTATCTCCTCCGGCATGTTGCTTATCCGCCTACAGTGACAACATAATCAAGATCAACAATGACGTTTACTCATACCCAGTATGCAGTTGTTGTAACTCACCTTCGCACCCATCTTCATCCACATACCTACCACACCACTCTGTTTACCAGTTGGTTCATCCACTGACCTTCCCACCTGCCTCGCCAGGTCCTCATCATATATCCCAGCTAGACTACATAGAGGTGGTACATCACCTTGTAAGTTCCTCGTGAGATATCCATTCTTCTCGGCTTGTTGTCTATCATTGAATTTGATTTCTCTCCATTTCTTCAATTCTTTACTATACTTCTCGTCCCACTGTGCTCGTTTAGTCAACCATTTCTGTATAGCTCCACCACCATGTATTTGACCTATATGTTCTCTCAATTTGGGATCGAGAGCAGGTACACTCTCAATAGGTTCGAAAGGCCTTATTCGTCCGTGGGTAGAAACCCTCTCTGAAACTATAGTATTTGGACCGAATAATGGTTCTTTCCCTGAAACCGTTACTAAACCTTTACTTGGACCTTGATCTTCCGCTGGTACACCTTCATCGCCATCTTGATATGTTGAAGTTGACTCGTCGGAATCCGAAGAAGCTTCAGATTCCAGATCGCCCAGATCTAGTTCTTCCCTGTTGGCTGCTGAGGCCGCCGTGGTCCCAATGATAGGCTGAGTGAGATCTATAGTGGAGGTGGCTCTACTGCCGGATAAGGAGGAAGCAGCGGTAGAAGTGTTATTCGTACTATTCTGCCGAGAGGCATGCTTGTCCCTCAAAGAATGATGCGATCTTTCATGATGCAATCTACGTTCGACAGCTTTTTGAGCAGCGGTATATGCCCATATGTTGAAGCTGCTCTCAGCAGTCAGCTGAGAAGATCCACATGATAAAGTTGGAGGACTTACTTCGCACATGCTCTATACATATATTTCGAACTTCTCGTCCAACTCAACGTAGGGACCACATGACAGCACCCTTCGTATATTTGCAGATGTACTTTTGTAGGCTTGTATCTATTGACCATCCTAGCTTGATCGGGATATTGAGATAGAGTGAGGGAACTTGGAGGATATGTCGTGGGTGATGCTGCTTTATGAGCTAGATATATGATCTTTTGACCTCCTGTATCAGCTTCTTTCCACCTCTGTTGTACCGCAACCTGAACTCACCTCGTCTCGAAGAAGCTCGCCACCGCCGCCGACCTAGTGAGGAGCTCATTAACAGACGAAACATACTTCAATATTATTTGACTTACAATAAGCAAAGGACATAGACCTCCCAATGAGCCGAGATTCACCGGGGAAACAAGGGGATGCGTAAGTAGCTTGTTGGGACTGCAACAATCATCTTCATCAATATAAATGCTCAACAAAGAAATTATAACTCTTACCAGTACATCTGTATCTGCTCATCGAAATGCTGTTCCGTTCCATCCGGCATTGTGATAGTGATACCATCACCGGTGAGAGGAGGCCAAGCGCAACTTGGTTTATAGTGGAATCTAAATTATCTCGACTGGTCAACTTCATTGCTTATATCGTCGATTGTTTGAGTTGATTGATATAGAGAGCTGATGTAGGAATAGAGACGATTCGATATAGAGAGTAACTCACCCGGAAGACGGTATAAAATCTCCTCCATCCCATCCACCTATACTAGGCATACTATGGGTCAAGTCCACCCAGGGTGAAATTAGGCTCGCTCCAGCTGGCATCGGTAAACCCATCTCTCGAATCAACACAAGAAGAGATATCACCATCCCTCCACCAGCACTATCTCCCATGAATATGATGTTAGTGGGTAAGATTGGCTCGTGAGCGCCAACAGGTGGATCAATAAGGTAGAGATAAGATGCAAGGGAGTCCAAGAGACCGCATGGCTACAATATCCATGTGTCATGGTAAGCTCTTCTGATCAAGCAGGCTTAGTGGAGTTAAGAATATCAGACTTACGAAAGGATACTGAGGTGCCAGTCTATAAGCTGGCGAGAAAGCTCTAGCCCCAGCTTTTCTAGCATGTCTCTGTACTTGATACCTATGTGTTTCGAGGGATGAAAAGAAGAATGCTCCGCCTATCATGTGGATGGCAGTAATCAGCTATCAGTGTCACAGTAAGCATGGTGTAGCTCACGACTTACCATGGATATATAGTATGACCCTGTCGTCCAGTACGTCCGCACCAGTGTTGTCCTTCACACTGTCACTCCCCGCTGTCCCTGCTCTCTTAGGTAAGTATTTCCAGTAGTCTCCGTATCCACCATTCTGCGCGGAAGTAGTTTGAGGCTGACCCGTTGACTCCGTTGATCTAGATCGCGAGGTCGTCGTAGCTTTTCGTTTCAAATAGTCTTTTTGCATCTGACTCGAAAACTATCAGCTAAACCTTGCGCACATGGTGGAACCCAACGATGTAGCTCACTTCGATCCACTCTCCTTCCAGTGTCCTTCCTCTGACTCTCCACCACTTTTCTCCTCCTATCAACTTCAGTCCCCCTCCCTGCTCACCTTCCGGTCCATATGTCGATAAGTGCTTGGCCAGGATATCTTCGGCAGCTAGGATATTGGTATCGGGTATAGTGACCGCTTCTCTTCTGACCCAATCTACCAAGGACAGGATGATCAGCGTCATCTAGTACATGATATGTAGTCTCTTGGTTGATATTCGATTGACCAGTGTTTCTCTCAACTCGTCTCTCTATCTACCCAATACATATAAAAGATTCGATCACTCACGAGGTGTAGGCACCCACATCGCCGTAAAACCCTGTACATCCTCCACGCCATGATGACTCGCGAATTCCAAGAATCTCCTAATCACCTTCAGCCCTTCTTCGTAGCTAAGCTGATTCTCCGGTCCACCGCCTGGTCCACCATCTTTCAGTGATTTCTTGGATTGCGATTTACGTTTGTTCCTTGCGAACAGGTGAGAGAAGAAGGTGGATATCACCGTTGGGGTGGTAGCGAGCGCTACGGAGGGGGTACCAAACCCTTGAGTCATCGTTCTGGATTCGGGATTCGTTGCATAGGCTATCGGTCTGCTAGATGATGAGATATGAAGTAGAGATAGAGATGTTCCTAACCATTCAATTGGCTTTTGTTGATCTAAATGGCAACTAACCGTTATTGAGGGAGTATGACGTTCGCTCTATTACCCAATGTGGAGTCTCCATGGTAGAGGAATAAATGACGTGGCAATGTTCATCGTCTCTCTTATCTTGTTATCACCATACTATACTCTCTCAATAGATACGCTCGGTCCTTGAGCGTATATGAAACAACACCTCGAATGGAAATTTCGACTCGACCGAGTACAGCATCTTCCTTTCTACCTTCTAATTCGTCAACAAGCATACAAAAACCTCATAAGAATCTCACAGGATTCGACTTGAGTACCTCCAACCCCATCATGACCGAATCAACCCAACCGACAATTGCCGAACAAGCTCAGGACGTAGCTTCCAAGTTGGCCAACACCGTCACTGAAACGCTCAACTTGGGTGACAAGTCCAAAGACAATGTAGATAAATCCGGTAAGTTGCTCTTCCTTCTAATCATGCACGATATACTGCCAGCAACTTACTCCCTATCTCATGCTTGCAGCCCTCCCAATCCTCTACATCGACGAGAAAGCAGGATCCGACAGTATAGGAACCGGTGCCGAGCTCTCTCCATTCGCTACTCCCCTTGCGGCATACCAATCTCTCAACCCCTCGCCGGAGAACGATGCGAACCCCACCAACGTTGCTAACCTGATGGTGAGGAAGGCGGATTCTGTGGAGCGAAACGAATGGGTCGAAATCTCCACTTCTGCCAAGAAGAAGTTGGTGAAGAACATTGGTGGATGGAGGAAATCGCAAGCCAAGTTAGCAGCTGAAGGCGACAGGTTGGCTAAAGATAAGGCTGATAAGGAAGAGAAGGAAAGGAAGAGGAGAGAAGAAGCTAAGAGTGTTGTGTTGGTTGATGATCAGTCGAAGGAATCCAAGAAGGTATGTATACCTGCTATCAATTCAGCTAATCCAGTGGATGACTACATGAGCTGATTCTTAAGGGCTTTTCAGACCAAGATATTTGCTGTTCCTGAATTAGTTGGCTCAAGAGTCAGGATTCAAGGCTGGGTTCATCGATTCAGACCTCAAAAGACCAACTACTTCCTGGTAGTCAGAGACGGTACGGCGATGTTACAATGTGTCTTGACAGGAGATTGTATCAAGACTTTAGACGCTTTGGATCTGACCACGGAAAGTACGGTTGAATTGGTCGGTACAGTTGAGAAAGTCAAGGAAGGTCAGAAAGCCCCCGGAGGTGTAGAGTTGATGGTGGATTACTGGAAGATTATTGGTAGAGCTCCTGGAGGGATTGATGCGTTTGAGGGAAGATTACAACAGGTTGGTGCACTACCACTATTCACAAACGAAATTTTCAGCTGACACGAACGACTCGTCTTGTCTACTTCATTTCATAGGATACAGACGCCTCTATCCGAGCGGATCTTCGTCATTTGGAACTCCGTGGTGAAACTGCCACCTCCGTTATGCGAGTCCGAGCTTTGTTGTTACGAGCATTCCGAGATTCATTCTACAAACGACGAATTACCGAGGTCACTCCACCATGTATGGTCCAAACTTCCGTTGAAGGTGGATCGACATTGTTCGAATTTGATTATTACGGTGCACCAGCTTATCTCACTCAATCGAGTCAACTTTACCTCGAGACTGTCTTACCTTCCCTGGGAGATGTTTATTGTATTCAGGAGAGTTTCAGAGCCGAGAAGAGTTTGACCAGAAGACATTTATCTGAATATACCCATCTGGAAGCTGAGTTGGTGTTCATTCAATTCAAGGATCTCTTGGATCACCTTGAAGATATGGTGAGTGATCAGATCCCTTCAAACGAGTCTATGCAGATATACAAACTATATCGTATTGGTTTACTATGATTTGCTATTCTAATGGCTGATCTTCCTTGCTATGCTTCTAGATCTGCGAAGTAGTCGATACCCTCCTTAACGACCCAGTCTCATCCGAAATCATCAAAACCCTCAACCCAGAGTTCCAACCCCCTTCTAGACCATTCCTCCGTATGGATTACCGAGACGCAATCAAGTACCTCAACGAGCACGGTATCAAGAAAGAAGATGGATCAGATCACATCGTAGGAGATGATATCGCTGAAGCTGCCGAAAGGAAAATGACCGATCAGATTAACCGACCTATAATGCTCATTCATTTCCCCAAATTGCTCAAGGCATTCTACATGCAACCTCTTGCGTCCGCTCCTGACTTTACTGAGTCGGTCGATGTTCTCATGCCTAACGTTGGAGAGGTCGTTGGTGGATCGATGAGAATTACGGATTACGATACCCTCATGGCTGCTTATAAGCGTGAAGGTATCCCTTCGGAACCATACTACTGGTTTACGGATCAAAGGAAATATGGTACCACCGAACATGGTGGTTATGGTTTAGGTGTTGAGGTGAGTTATATTCAGCAAAATTTCCGCACCTTGAGTCTCTAAAAGGAAAAGTTCGCTGATATCGTATTTGACAATAATAGCGATTCCTCGCTTGGTTACTCAACAGGTGGACTGTACGAGAATGTTCCCTTTACCCTAGATGGATGGGCAGAGCTACTCCTTAGGTTGGAAAGCGGAGTGATTACAGATGGAAGGAGGTAAAGGGTAGGAATGATTTTGTTTATAGAGATATAAATATATATAAGTCATTATGCATGATAGATCCATTATGCGTTACAAATACCTATCCAACCACAATATCAAGTACAGGACTACAGGACGAGATAGACAAACATCAGCCATGGACAATCAACAGGAACGCAATGGAACGGAATATTCGAGTAGACCCACCTAATCATGAAATCGAATTCATTATCATTACTGATCACTCTCAATTTATCAATCTTATGTAAACCTTTTCTCAAAGCTAGGAATTTGATCCTTGTCGATAAACTAGTGTAAGGTAAGAGTGGTCCACAGCGTATGTCATTTTCTAATGGTATGATCGAGGGGGATGTGGATGAATGGGAAGAAAGTGATTGCTTGAGGACTACGGTATCACATATATCAGTTAACGATCATCCAGAACGATAGCCAAAGTTTCGCGTACTTGTATCGTCCACTCCCCAATCCACATCGTCCTGACCCTTTCTCAAATTCTTTCTCTTATCCCAAATTTCTCTCAACCTATTTTCCACCACCCCCGCCGAACCAGTGTCTCGGGGAGGTACGTTCAGTCTAAATCTCTTTATTTGATCCGATCGATTATGTACGAATATCTCTATTGAAAATGTCTCAAGGGCTTGCATCGCAGAATTGTATTTTGAGCTGGCAGATGTTAGTAGTTTGATTGAAACCAATAATCCGTTTTCTTGATGAGCTTGGTGGGTTTTGGCATTCAACGAAGTGGCACGTTGGTTATGATTGACCATTTGACTAGGCATCAGAGGCTTTCTATGCTGTAATTCCTTTTCTTTCTCCATTGTCAACAAGTAAGCCAAAGAGTATCGCTTGTCCCCTGCGATAGCTATACCATTACTAGCAGGCAGTGATGTCGTCTTCGAATTTCTACTACTTGCATTGTGTGATTTAGGTAATATGGCCGGTAAATTATGTTTATCCTCATGATGGAACGAACTTAGATCTAATGAGCAGTTCCATCTTGAATGAAATTCTTTCGTCTGGTATCTGTATTTTTCCTCTTCTCTCGATTGAGTGATCCTTGTAAATGGTTTTCCAATGACGATAATGGACACAGGTCTAATCTCATCCGTCCTTCCCAAAGATTTATTAACGATTTCTTCTACCCCATCTTTTCCTGCGGTATCACCATGACCAGTCGAGGATGAAGAGGGCGAAGAAGCGATCTTAACTCTGTATAATAGATTAAATTGTTCTATACTACCGAGTCGGAGTGGGAATCTTGTATTCTCAATTAATTCAGTAGATACCTTTCCTCCTTTACCTGATATTTCCAAATTGACCTTGTTCACTTCGAATCCATTATCCAAAGATGATTCAAGGGAATTCTCAATTTCTATACAAAGTACCACACATTTCTCTCCTTCCTCTTCATCCACTTCGTTCGAGGTTAATAGTTGAGGTAAGAATAGTGTTCGCATCCTTACTCGTAGACCAGGTGAGAGCGATAATACCCTTCTGTATGATTTACGTAGTGTTGTCGATATGAGAGGTTGGATAGTAGACGGTAACTTTCCTTTCTCTCTACTTGGTCCGATACCCTCGGTAGATGTGGTGGAGGGAGTGACGATGGAAGGTGCGGAAAGAGGTGTGATAGCTGATAAAGGTAATGAGGAATTTACTGAAGATGAAGAAGTATGTATAGATAAATCTTGTCGTATTGAGGAGGCAAGTCTCGTCGCAGGCATGATATCTTCACCTCCTGCTAATCCACCCAGTAAATCGATCTTTTCCATACCCGCGTACTCGTCGCCATCATCATCTTCATAATCCGTCCCATCCGTCCTTATGGTCGTTCCACTCCGGATCGAAGACGTATCGATACTTTGAGCATTACGTCGATGTGTCTTGGTATTGTGAGTCTGATCACGAAGAGTCACAGATGCAGTGAGAGCTAATAGGGGATTTTGAATTTGAGTTCTTACATAGGCAATTGGAACTTCACCTCTCCAAACCACCTCCCAACCATCTTTCACTCTTATAACTTTCCTTCCACCGCCACCTGTACTTTTTGTGGGTAACTTGGATTTACTATTGCCTTCTTCCCATGGTCCAGACACCTCTTCCACGGCTCCTTCCCATACTACCACCCCTTCGACATTCGCGTACTGCTCTTCACCCTGGTTCATAGCTGGGAAGGGGTTGGGTGTGACAGGTGGATTTGACCCTTGTTCTGAGGTGGATGAACTCGAGAGGGGTGTACGTGGAGGTGCAGGTGGTGCGAGGGTCGAAGAAGAGGTCGATATAGGTATAGATGAGGTGGGAGTGAATGTTGATCTGGGATTCGGAGGTGGTAATGAGGGAATGAATGATGCTGTCATTGATAACTGATCCCACAACGGTCAAAATCAGCTTCGCTTTCAGATTGTAGGTTAAAGTGGAGTTACCTGTAATCTACCTAGGAATCTTAACATCTCAGATGTAGGCTCCTTAGCATCTATCGCGGGAGTACCAGGTAGATCGCGTAAGACTTCATCGGGAAGGTGCATCGAAAGGAAATAGAAGAGCTTTTCGTCTATATTGAATGTAAGCTCCTGGCTCAAGGTGCTTTATATTAGAGGGCTTACCAAAGAAAGCTGATTCCCTCGTGGAGGTAGATCCTTCTACATCCTCCCACCAATTGCCCAAGTCATCTTTGTCGCTAGTCCCGCTAGGCTCTTCAGGTAAAGAGGATATCTCGGGTATCACCAGGTTGAGCGAAGATGAATGGAATAGCGTTTCGTAGTAGGTGGATGGGTTTGGTGAGGGCATCTTAAATAGTGTAGGAGGATTTATGCGACTTTCGGATCGTCACACTGTCCAGTTCTCTTCCCACAATCAGTGAGTGCTGATTCGTCTTCCTGATGTGAGGAGTGAGGTGGACTGACAGATCAGAGAATGGAGGATGAAGGGATGGCAATAACGATGGGTTGGATCAACACGGAGACCCCGCACTACAATGTTTCAACTCGTCAGTTTCATTCCTCTCCCTCGTCTGCATCCTGCGTTCAACTATCTGAATGAATTGATATATCGAAAACAAATCACAGTCTATCATGTGTGATGCGACATGACTGCAAATTGACTAGAAACGTCCTCCTTCATTCCATGACAGTTCCCACTTGGAATACACTCATACTGACCGAATCAGAGAAACCCCCACATAATCCTCATCCTCTCACTCCACCCATCTTCCCAACCTTCACCACTCGGCTCAACTTGTCCTCCACCATCCTTCTCATCTCGGCCTATCCAACCATCTAAGATCCTCTCGAGCCAAGCGACTCTAGCCATGTACCTGATATCATCCTCCAAGGGACTTTCGATCGGCCCTTGCTCGACACTTTTAACGTACTCAACACATTCCCTAAGATACGTCTTAATATCATCGGACATTCCCTGCTCATGGTGAAGAGGTACGGTCAAGCTAGCAAGTAGGACCAACGGTTCAAGGGTGAACAGACATCTGTGTCTTCGGTTATCGTGTTTGAGGGATTCTGCAAATACGTCTTGTGGTCTGGGGTGCTTCGCAAACCACTCATGAAACGACGATGTCGCAAGGGTGATAGAAGATGTATCCCCTTGAATGAATTGCCGATGATATGCGAGCTAATTGACACAACGACTGATTAGTATTCAACCTGCCATGTTGTTTATATGATTTTAGACATTTTATACACTTACGATGACATTGTACCACAAAGGCTTTTCAGCGTTCTTCGCTTTCATCCCCTGATCAGATTCTTCCATCCATACCACTTGGTCATTGATCCACTCTTTGATTTGCTGCACGAGATCTTGCTTGATGGATGATCCGCTGAGGAGGAGAGCTTGATCAACCAAGATGAGGTATCGGATCTGTACGATGTAGGCGTGTTTCAGCATCCCCGTCAGTCGAGCGTAAATGTATATATAGAGGCTTAAAGGAGTTGTATGTTACTTACAGCAATAACAAAACATTCATTACCTTTCATAGGTTCTTGTCCAGGATGACATTGTGAGAATCTCACTTGAGGCTCCATCCTGAATCCCAAAGAACGGCAGGTAAGCTACAGTCGTTCATTTGATTTAGTGGATACAGCATGTGAACTTAACCATACCTCGTATCAATATCGACGAAGAAGACTCTTAAGAGCTTTTCAATCCTCTCAATAGATTTTTGTTTCAGATCAGGATCGGGAATATGTCTTATACCTAAGGCCAGAGTATGGATGGTCTTGGAGAGGGTCTCAAGTTGAGCTTGACCTCGGGGTCTTGCATTTTCTATTAAAGCACCATCAAAAAGTTAGCAAATATGCCTGACCAGAGTTGAGATCATAACGAATCATCGATAGGTCATACTCACCTGGATTTCTCTGTCCATCCCTCCATTCTATCATACCGGTCAATACAACAAACACATCCATAGATATCAGTCATCTTTTGCATTGTCCGATCGATACTTAGGTCTCACTTTACTCACCCCAATTAGCGACTTTGTAAACGAAGATGGAGAATCAATTGAATTCGATAGCTACATGATCCCTGACTCAGATCTAGAAGATGGACAACTTCGACTTCTAGACGTAGACAACCGAGTTGTACTACCAGTGGATACACACGGGCCTACTATTTGCACCTATGCTTAGCGGTACAACTGACACAGTGTTTGACGGTTACGGTCTATCACTAATTCTAGTATATCTATCAGCACTGCTACCATTAGGACTTCGCCACCAATGCGGTTTAATAGTGAACAACTGATTATTCCCTCCTCCAATCTCTTTCGATACAGGACATAGAACAGGTGAGTACGTAACTGAGTATACTTCGTCCTTCCCAAGGATCTCCCCTACTAGCTGGCGAAGTAACTCGATGGTATGCCCATTAGAAGACTGTTTAGGGAATGGTAGGAGGATGTCCAAAGGTTGTTGGGGGATAGAAAGTGGAGTTTTACCTTCATATGACATGTTGGGTAATTTCGAGGTGCCTCATTCGAGACGGATGAGTATGTTTGCTAAAGTTGATGATTCACTGATCGGATTGACCTATTTATACAACCTTATTGAGATACGTGTGCGAGAGGCCTGGTTGCATTGCTGTTCTGTGGACGTCAGTAGTGAATTGAGTTATCAGGAGATGAAAGGTCGTAAGTCATCAACGGTTCTGACATCTGATGCCAGTCAGAGATACATCGTTCCATTCACTTGGTCTTCGCCCAAAAGGACGAGGGACAAAGGATATTTCGATTGTTGTGTAAGCAGACGTTAGCGTCAGAGCGCTTAGATCGCCCTGGTCTTCGAGTACATAGCTTAGATAGTAAGTGATTCTCAAAAAGTGAAGTACTGCTATGTTACAGGCGTTGAACTTCGCTCACAGCTTAGATCCTGCCGCTAAGTGAAAGGAAAGGTGATGTGCCACATTCCTAATTTACCGGGTATCGCCGCCATCATCATCTTTGTATCTTCTTCGAGGTTCTTCATCATCACATCTCTCTCGAGTTTCAATATTTTCAGTGGAAATCGTCAATTCTTGATCCTCAAGTATATAAATCAGACCTGGTAATCACACAAATACACCGCCCATTCCACACAAAATTCGTCATAATGGCATCCCCTCAGTATCTTGGTCCAGCAGGTTCCCAACCTTCCAACCCCCTCACCGCATTCTGGAAGAGTCAGGTGGTCAATCCCGAACACAGAGATGGAAACATCAAGTGGGTATCATCCAACTCATACATTGATGAAAGAGCTCAGTGTGTGAAGAGTTATAAGGATAGATGGATGAAATGCGGATATAATGGAAAAGATCGGATGAAAAGGGATTGCTCTTGGAGAGAGCGAAATGGACATCTATTATGGAATGATCAAGGATCTTCACAACGTAGAGAACTATGAGGAAGGATAGGAAGGATAGTTATGTCAAGGGAGGATAAGGATGTTGCAAGAAGAAAGCGATTCATTATGCTAATTCTTCGTTGTTCAACTTTCCAGCATCGCCCGAGCTACCGTCATCTTCATCCTTGGTGTGGCTTTCGTGCGATCATCATTAAGCAGTGCTTTAGTACCTGTCTTTTAAGCGTCCAGCAGCGAAAGTGATAGACGGTGGAGACCTGTTCAGATTAGGTGAGTGCTTGAGAGAAACACTAGATCTATTGTGTAGGTCGACTGTGCTGATCTGTTTCGTGCTTTATAGGAATATAGAATCAGAGGATATGATATTTCATATCCTGAAGAACAAGGGATAAACAAGATCATGTATAATTATTGATGTATAATACCTTACTATGCATTGCATCACGACTCATAATCGTCAAGTTCAAGTCAACGAAATGTTGTACGTCACACATCCAGTCTGAATCAGCGATCAAATGATCCGATCAGACAGAAGACATCTGTAACATCTCTTCAACAACTATATAATATAGTATAAATCTTCCCAACGGATCACTACACCACGCGAATCGATCTTTCAGACATAGGTATTTTCAGGTATTATAGGTATCTCAAATTCACTAACAATACACCGAACAAAGCTTAATAATTTAATGAAACATTCACTATATCGTCCACTTTCATCTCTAAATACTAAAGATTTTGCGACTAGTTCTGCTCGATAATACCAACCAAAGCCTTCTCGTATTTACCCGTAGTCTCACCTTCCACAGCTCTCTTGAGTGTCTTACCGTATTGAGCTTGATATTGGTTCTTAATGGCATTGAATCGAGGTCTGTTCCAGTGATTTCGAACTATTCGGTAGATCCTACAGGAGAAACAAGGACAAGTCATCAGTCATCATCATGACGAAGAGCGATTATAAGTGGTAGTGATCTAGAACTCACATTCTCTCATCTTTCGTACCCATACCGGCCATAGCATTATACAGCAATTCGGCATCTCTGACCACACCTTGACCATCATTCTCGACACCTTTGGCGATGTAGTATAATCCATCTCGCATATGACCAGAGAATTCAGATTGGATCCTAACCGAAGAAAAAATGTCAGCTTGACTCGATGAAGCAGGAGCCTACGTTAGCTGATACTCACATTTGTGATAGAGGGATACGATGTCTTTGAGGGAAGGCTTGAGCAACAGCCTGGAGATGGGCGTCGGAACGAGATAACAATATACCACAGACTCCAATCTCGTCCTACAGCACAAATAACTCTAGTCAGCCGAACGTGGAATTATGAGTGTAGAATGGGAGATTATTGACTCACAGTACCCATCTTTCCTGGACCAGCTCTATATAACGCTTCTACATCCTGTTGGACTTGTTGTTGGTTCACATAGGGCGATTCGTCCCTTTGTCCAGATAGAGCCATGTTGAACATCCTACAAGAGCATCCCCTCAGTCAATGGAGATCTCTTTGTTTGATTGCAAATAAGTGATAAGCTTACCTCTCAGTCTTCATACTGAGCTCCCCTCTTATAACAGCCACCAAGTCTTTCCCGTAGACTCTCTTGTATCCTTCTTTGAGAAGGAACATTTCTTCGTTTGATCTACCCAATAAGATCTCGTTGAGAAGATCTTCGTGCGTACCCATACCTGAACATGCTCGATTGAGAAGATGGAGATCACCGCCTAAAGGACCGAGAGAGAGAAGGACTAGGGTGTATTCCAGCCTAAACAGTGAGAAGTGAGCTTGAGCTTTTGTAATATGAAAGACCGGGACGGTGGAAAAGACAATTGGAGACCCGAAAAGAGCGGGCTGGACGGGCCATTTGAATTTATATGACTTACCAGCTTGACAGCTCCTTCTCCAGGGTCTTCTTCAAGCTCCTACCGACAGTTTGCTCGTATGTCCTACTAAGAACTTCCATCTGGAAAGCGTCTAGGGGTGCTAAAACATCTATCAAGGTTCTTTCGTCTGTGCCGAAACCCTATGAGAACATTCAACGAAGGTAAGCTATCAGATCTGGGTGAGTATACCCTGTACGGACATGTCAGCTCACCTTGGTAGCTTTCCTTATACGCTCAGCATCAAATTGGGCATTGTATCCTTGTAGATTGCTGAGTGGTACAGCAGGTGGAGGAGCAGGGATAGATACACCTAAAAATCTTGGTCCTTGACCTGGCATAGTCTGAGGGGAAGGTGCACCGTATCCTCCTTGAGCACCGTGTTGCTGAGCAAGAGGTGGTGCGCCATAAGGAGTATGATGTGGAGGAGGCGCTCCGTAAGGTGGTTGAGGTGATGGTGCGCCATAGGGAGGCTGAGGTGAATGTCCGCCGTACTGCTGAGGTGGGGGTGCACCATATCCATTCTGTGAAGGATGAGAGTCATAATTCACTTGAGGTGGTGGTGCACCATAATTATTCTGAGGAGGTGCACCATAAGGTTGTTGTTGGCCATTGTTATATACACCTGGACCTCCTGGTCCGGGGTATGAGGTAGGTGGTTGTTGACCCCATTGTTGTTGGGGTGGTGGGGGAGGTTGACCGTAATTGTTCTGGTATTGACCATACATCGTTGAGTGAGTGAGTAATTGATTGTTGAAAACAGACAGGAGTTGGGTGGCGGTGATTTATATATATATATATATCCAAAGGGAGGGAGAGATCCGTTGATTAGCTGTGCGGATCAATCAGTTACTCGTAATGTTTTAATGTTCATCAAGGGATCAAGGGATACACGATCATGATGCCAAGCCGGGTTAAAGCGTGAGATAAAGCGGTGCTGAAACGTAAAGTACATCCACGTGTCACGATAAGGTAGTGTTAGGTGGAATTCACCGCTTTAACGTCATCAATACGTCAGATCGGTTGTGGCAATTGTCGGTGGGTTGCCAATTGAAGAGGAATGTCACATCGATATGGTCATTCACGGCATCTGGTCTGAAACGCTAAAGGTATATTTGCGACGTTGTGAGAGGTCAACAGCTCAAGGATGATTCATGAGAGCTGACTCCAGGTCAGTTGATTTCGAACATCAATTCAATCAAGGTCAGGCAGGGTAGTGTAGTCCGCGGTGTCGCGACGCACCTACCGCCGCTTAGATTCTCATAATGTCAATCGTGTTCTCAAAGCATATGATAGCAGATTCTGACGTGGAACATTCCTATTGAGTATTTAAGGTACTCAATGTCATCGACCTCCCAATGATCTCATCAATGACCATGTACAGCATTTCCCGTTCCCCAGCCGGCTTCAACGCTCGACAAAGCCATTTAACCTCACAAAGACGCTTGAGAGCGATGATAACGATAGTAAGGGACCTTTCGTCCGTCAGGTCAAATTCTGGTGTGTTTAAGCGTATTGACTAGGAATCTGAAGGTGATCATGAACAAGACTAGCTGCTCGATTTGACTTTGGACAAGGTTGAAAGGTTGCAACATAGAGCAGGACAGTAACAGCGTGTATTGTTATTTACATGTATTCGAAGATTGATTGTCGCCTGATGTACCCAATTTAGAAGGACACGTAGCGACTTGAGATCCTCAGATCCCTCAGTATCACTAACAAGGTATATTCCAGCTAAGTGAATTGCCCTGAGGTCTAAACGGTACTGTCGTCCAGCTGAATACTTCAGGATCCCTACCTACTCTCGATGGTAATCTCGTGTTATACCTATTGAACCCACTGATCTTCATCGTTACATCCTTAGTATATCCTCTGCCTCGTTCATCATACATTGTCAACTTGATATCTACCTCACTACTGATCAAGCCCAATCGGATGTCGGATCCCGGAGGCTTAGAGAATCTACAATTCGCCTCTTTTATCATCGTTGGCAACCCCTTATCTAGCACAGCTTGATGGAGTGAATCGACAATAGCAGAATAGTAAGAAATCAATGATCGATGTCTATCTTCTATTGTAGCTTGTCCAGAATACACTGAGAAAGTCCCTTCGTATCTCTCGTCTTGCCCTACGTTAAGAGGCGGACGGGATATCCTAGAATATCCGACAAACGGACATACATCGACGGTGACTTGCTGAGAGACTTTGGAATAGTCAGATAGATCGATTGGGCCTTGCGAATTCTCAAGGTGATTGGAACTGGAAGTTTTGTACTTGTTCAAATCACGTAGATTGATTGTCATTTCTGATATCTCAGGTAGGGTGGTACCTCGACCACCAACCGATGGACTCAAGGTGATATGTACCTGATCATCATCTGTATATACTGTGTGATTTCCCGGATGAAGTTGCCATTTGTGTAATGTTGGACAGATATCAGACGTTAATTGAGTATCTGCAATAATGTCAAGTGGAGTATATTGGGTTACTCGATGGAAGTCTCCTAGGTGTTTGAGAGATCTTAGACCTCTCGAAGAGCTGTATTTGGAAGTTGACATGATGACTTGTGCAATGGAGGGTACAGTGAGATGAAAATGAGACAAGGTGACTTTGGAAGGTTTATACAACAAGACCAAGAACAGAAGAGAATTCATGACCGTTTATATGCTTTCGCTCTTCCAATCGTCGAGAAGGTCTTCATGAAATATCTAAAAAGGATCGCAAAGGTGGCATTTCAAGGCGAACCGCATCATCGTGAGTTTTTCCACGATATTTGAAATTTGCATGGCAGTATGGGTCATACTGAGGTCTCTCGATTGAACTGCAGGCAGTACGGAATGCAACTATTCCAAGCGAGTGTCTCAAAACAAATCAGACCAATGCACATATGCAACGTCGAGAGCACAGCATGACTACATATGGCCACTTGCGATGATGGTTGATTTTTGCCACTCCGCCCTTTATATACGCGTGTGTGTTTGATCTGTGATTGCCGGGACCAAGAAACCCGGAATGAAAGGTGAAAGAGGTCATTTGGACATTTCACCATTCCATCTCAACCTTGCACACCTTACAACAACATAAATAGATATTCAATCCATCCAGGTATCTATCGTACTGTTCATCATATCGACTTCTTCTTTTCACTAGAAGGTTTCGACGAAATACATCATGTTGATCGCTCTTCTCTCCAAGTGGAGCTGGTACGTTGACCGTCCAACCTTATCTTGCCGCTGATACTGACTATCCCTCGGTTCAACAGTCACATCTGCTCCTACCTCTATCCGGCATATGCATCATACAAGGCTCTATCTCATCATCCGGACTCCTCACCCGAGGCTATGGCGCAAGTGGAGAGGTGGTTAATGTATTGGGCTGTGGTGGGTACATGGACAGCGATTGAAAGTGTCCTAGGGTGGACTTTCACTTGGTACGTATTCTGATTTGTTCCTCTTCTTCCTTTACATCTTGGGGATCCTCTGGATCATCACCTGATGTACGGCGATACTGCTATACAATCATGGCGCAATGCTGACCACTGAATCACCATCAGGCTCCCATTCTATAGCTTGATCAAAACGCTCATCTTCCTCTATCTCTCCCTTCCTCAATCCGAGGTGAGTCATGTCTCGGACCAGCACCAATCTCTCTATCCCTATCGGCTGACACTCTATATTTCTTTGTTTGCTTGTGTTGCTGCGATACTAGGGCTCATCATACATCTACACAAATCACCTTGCGCCTTTCTTCCACGAACATGAATCGGATATCGATGCTTTCCTCGCTAGTCTCAGATCGAGAGCTTCCACAGCTTTGGCAGGTGGATTGGGTTGGTGTTGGGAGAAAGTCAAAGCTCAACTCAACGTGAGTGTAAAAGCCATCATCATCAGTACCATAATCAGGTGGACGTTATCACTGATTTCTTCGAAACCCTACAGATCGCTCTTCCAGCTGGCCATGAGCCTTTCCCTAATCAAGGGGTTTATAATGTTGGTGACGCTCAAGGATTTGATGTCCCCGGACTACACCAGCCTCCCACTTTGCAAGATCCAGCGTCGGGTGCTATACAACAGGCTTATGGGTTATTCTCACGATATGCAGGACAGTGAGTGTTCCTTCTACATACATTCGTCTATTATCTGTGGTGGATGTTCTCACTTCTGTTGGTCTGATCGAGTCTTATCTACACAAGCTGACTCCTTGATCCTACCTCAGCTACATGCCAGTCGCTCTATCTGCTCTCACCGCAGCTGCAGCTTCCGCTCAATCCTCAAACAGGTCTGCACCAGCAAGTTCAGGTTTCCCCGCACGAGCGGAGCAGGTCCCTGAATCCATGTCCATGCCTATCCCAGTCCCCACACCAGGTGTCAGATCTTCGCCATCCGATACGACCCTTCGATCCAGAACGTACCTCCATGCGGGCGGTAGTGGTAATGGAATCTCATCACCTGAATTAGCTGCAGCATCGGGACGATTCCAGGGTGGACGAAGCAGACCATCAGCCAGTTCAAGTAACTCTGAAGAATCGTTATTCAACTCTGCGCCAAACTCGAAGAACAGTAGTCATGTGAGGTTATCAAGCGATTACGAACAGATCAACCGTGATGAAGTTTTGGGCGCACCTAATGGACAAAGACCCGCTATGGGAGATCAGAGGAGATCAAGTGGTTGGTTCGGTTGGGGTGGAGGTGGTACTCCTGATAAACCGAAATCTGAATGATTGATCCGGTATCCGATAATGTATCAATGAATTTGCGTGTGAGATTGTTTGTTTCTTCTACTTGTATACCACTGTATATATTCCTCACTCAGGTGTTTATATTTATATTGATTGATCGATTCTGAGATTATGTTTGTACGATTATATATGTGTGAGAGAATGTAATGATTCGATTCAATCGGACGAGTTGACAACACTCGTATATTACTGAGACTTTCGGGTCATCTCCACTAATCAGCTCACTGTTACCATGTACAGGTCGATTCGACATCACCAATCAAGACTATACTAGAGTTCACCTCCAGGTTCATATTCATCCTCTCTTTATATAAGATTAAAGACAGAGCATGTGGAATTTTACGTAAATCGAACGGTCGCAATTTCGGATAAACGCGATGAGAGAACCATCATCAAGCATTCAAAGGTTGCAACACTAAAGATCTTATCTCTTCTTGACTTTCCCCCAATATCTCTCACGAACCCACAGAAAGTACACGATATGTCCCAATCCCGACCATCCCAACCTAGTCAATCGGCAATCACATCCCGCTCCGCGGCAGGTGCTCGTCCAGATAGGAAACCCATCTTACCTTCTCCGATAGCTCGGTCAGCTAGAGCGGCAGCAGCAATTGGAGCCGCGGGGTTGCATTCTCCTCAGGTGAATAAGAGTATGCCAACGGTGGAATTGGGAGGTAACAAGAGCTTGTATGGATCTTTCAGATGTGAGTGCTTTCTCCAATAGGTCGAATTGTATCGAGTACTTGATGAAGAAAATCCGTTTATTGGTAGTGTGGAGATACCAGATCGATAGGGGAGAAAGGAATGCTGATTATGTTTGTCTTGTACTATGGATATTTTATAGCTCTAGCACCTAACGCGAGAATCATCTTTGGCTTGGCCATCGGTGCAGTGGGATTAGCGGGTTTGATGATTGATAGGAATGTATTGCAGGATGAGAAAGTCGACGAGAAACCAGCTATAAGCGTTAGGATGGTGGATAGGAAATAGTAGAGGTTTGCAAAACAGACAACAATGGACACACACATACACTTATATACCCCGCATACGAGTCGAAATCAGATGGATATACCCACAATCGACCGAGGTGCTTTTGGAAGGACTAGGAAAGCCCAGAGCGATAGATCATGTCCCTGGGAGTACGGCACAACAAGATATATTATGCATCAAATAGAATCTACCTATATCTATATCAAGGTGTATACATGAAACATACTTTAGATCACTCCCCCAACTCCCTTCTTATCCTCTCTCTAACTTCCCTTAACCCACCTACCCTCCTTACCCGTCCGGGACTTGCCGGTCCAGCCAGTTCCAGGGAAGACGAAGACCTTCCAGGAGTTGAAGGTGAGGGAGGAGCGAGTCTGCCTCCATTCATAGAAGGTGGTTGAGCTATCGTACTTGATGATCCGGGTGAAGGGGGCGCAGCTAGCGTTGAAGGCATCTCTAACCAATCTTGTTTACCTATCTGCTTGATTGTCAAGAAGAACGGGCAGAGTTCCGTTAAAAGTTGCAAAGAAGAGGTGGCTTCGGCTAAGCGGTGATATTTATCAGCTCTACAATTCATTCAGGCCCAGAAGACGGGTAATTGGGCACTTACCAGTAGAAATAGGAGTTTTCGAACTTTTGACGATCACGTCTGCTACTTCCGTCATAGGAATAGCTTTTCGTCTTCCCCGAGGAGCACTTGGTAAGGTGCTGGGACCAGGTGAAGGGGCAGAGAACATCCTAAAGCAGAGTTCTATCAGCTGATATTCCTTTGCCAGCTGGATGGGTATAAATCACTCACATCCATACACCTTCTGCTATACCTTCCAGTCTACTCAACGTTGACCTGCGTTTCAGCTCCTCTTGCTGTCCTGCAGCAGACAACAAGTTCGTCCTTTTCATTCCGCCAGCAGATGATCCCAAAGTCGATAATGGATTCTTGTTATTACCAGAACGAGCTTTAATCTACGGAGAGAAATACATCGTCAGATGAATCGCTCTTACCATTGTCATTTAACTCACTCTGTCCATCATAGCTTGTCTACGCTCATCTACTGAACCAGGCCGAATCACTTTCCCTTTCTTATCGTCCCTCTCATCTGTCAATTCGAAGGGATCAGACAGTCCTGCTGTCTTTGGTGAATCCATCGAAGGCTTCGGATGAGCCTTTTGAGGGGTCAGTGTGGTGGATGGAGAGGAGAAAGACGAGAACAGATTGGCAGATGGAAGGAGAGTCGAAGATGGTAGATGAGGCAGGGGTAACACTGGTATAGGGGGTACAGACGATCGAGTGGAATTTTCAGATGTTGTAGGTGTAGGTAATATTGATTGTTCAGGTGGCTTTTATATCAAGTGTTACCATCAGCTTGTATCACGATAACATGTCGAGAAAGCTAGCTCACCTCATATCCGCCATTCAACTCTACCCATCTCTCCAACCTTTCTCTAAACACTTCATGTCTCGCATCCCCATTCGTATTCCATCTTCCGACCGCCCCCATACCTCCTCCTTGACCTTTATTACCTATGCCCCCTTCCGCGCCGCCATGTAGCACCTGCCTCGTCTCACCCTTCCTCAATTCCAGATCAATCCCTAATCCATGCGTATAAACCCTCCGTCCTGTCTGAGGATCTAGCGTTCGAGTAGGGGTGATCAGATA
Source organism: Kwoniella europaea PYCC6329 (assembly GCF_036810445.1). Taxonomy (NCBI): domain Eukaryota; kingdom Fungi; phylum Basidiomycota; class Tremellomycetes; order Tremellales; family Cryptococcaceae; genus Kwoniella; species Kwoniella europaea. The sequence goes on from NC_089487.1 coordinate 5,842,554, forward strand.
GCTCAGGCCCGATACTTGTCCCGCTCCTACGTCTGCTGCGGTCGTTTTGGCTTTAGGGGTAGTATGGACCAAGAAAGGATTATCATCGTCATCTTCATCAATCATTGCCCTTTTGTTCTTTTCGCTTATCGCTTTTTCATCTGGTAGACTCTTCCCATCCCATGTCCAAACCCAAGCTAGACGACTTAGTTCCTGCAGTCCGAATCGACGCCCGGAAGTCCTTTCGACTGTTTCACGTATAGCGAGGAAGTTGGTGAGATTGGGTAAGGCAACGGAAGTGGCTGATGGAGGATGAGGAGGTAAGATCGGTGGATGTGTGGCGATGTAGAGTGACAAAGCGAGGTTGAACGAATGATGAAGGTTTAAGAGGGTTTGAAGATGAGGAGGGAGATTATCGGTCGATGTGGAGTGCTTGGAGATTGAAGGGACAGGTTGATCCTCCTCTGAGAGGATTGGCTCGATATACTTGGCTTTTCGAGTTCGAGTATGAGGAGGTGTAGGAAAGGGGACTAAAGGTGGATTGAGTGTTGGTGGACTAGGTTGGGGAATATGGTCAGCTCAGTTACATCGTGCAAGGAGGTCAGATGTAGCCGGAGGTCAGATGTAGCTCACCCTGCTCTACTTTTGCCTTTCACATTCCTTCGAGGAGTCTCGTCGTCTACACTCAACTTTCTCTTCCTAGGTGTCGAGGTAGCAGCTGACGACATGATACTATTGTGCTATCGATTATATGGTAATATGATAATATGATTTTGACGGACCAGCCGGATATGAGTTGTTGTGACAAGATACAAGAGTAGCGACCTCACGCAGCAAGGAGTAGTATATCGAAGAGCAAGCAGCACACGACACAGCCAAGTGATGATGACGATGATGAGATTACAAGATGAAGATGGAAGCGACAAGGGATGAAAGATAGAAAGTGAGAGCAGAGTGGCTTGTTGATCCTAACCTCTTGATCGTTCAACATTACACCTTCAGGGTAAATCCACCATCCCGTTCCTGAATCAACCCAAATGCGCAACGGACATGGGGGGCATCTCCGTGGTGATCGATAGTAAATCTTGAGCTCAGTTTGATTTTGATTTTTTCAAGATCCACCTATTTTCAAGCACGCTTTGATCACTTTATACGCATAAACCACCACATATCGTCTTAATCATTTATACCTCATTCGAGTACAATCAAGTCATTATGTCAGACAACAACGCCGAAGCATCCTCCTCCACGTCCACCACCCCAGTGACCGTCTCAGTAGCGGCATCTCGTAACGGTCGAACACCCGGTAAAGCACACAAGGGCGAGAAGACAGCCTTGAAACGAAGTTACATCTCCCAATCTATCAAGACGCCATTCGAGAAGAGGAGGGAGAAAGACAGGCAGCAGGAAGCTATGAAAGCTGTTGAGAAGGAATTGAAGGATGATAAACAGGCCGAGAAGGATAGGTGCGTATTCCTATACTCCCCTTGTTACCTTTTCCTAAACTGACATGAATACCATGATTTTGTAATACTGATGAATGAAACTATCTGATCTGGGATGGCAGGAAAGTGGCAGTCATCAAGGAAAGAAGAGAACGAGCAGCAGAAAAGCAGAGAATGGAAGATATGAAAGCTAAGATGAGTGCGAAGAAGTTGCAAAGGATGAAAAAGGTGAGTGATCCTGATACTGTCATTGTATCGAATGATCCTCAAAATGGAGGTCTGTGTGATTCGATCACTTGTGCTGACACTATCATCTGCCGCAGAGACAAGGAAGAACCAAGAAGATCAACGGATAGATATCCATGGCATAACCTCTGCCACCTGTTGCTATCTACCGACTTCTTCTGCCGCTTTATTGGTAGATGGATATAACTGGGAATGTATTATATATGTACACTATGCATCACGATAAACCTAGAAGCCCAATAGTACAATGACGAGGAGAGCTTTGAGATGTCCTAGCGAGGGGGGTGGAGATGGTGCTTCCAAATCGGTATCATTTGATCTATGTCCAGTGTATATAGAAAAATCCATCAGTTGTTTCATCTTACTTCGAGATTCAAGATCATGCCAGACTCACCAGGTATGATAAGCAACAACCCCAATATCGTAAAGCCAAACATCACCAATCCAATACAAACGAATATCAACCCTGGATATTTGAATCTCCAATTCATTCGTTCATATTGTATATTCTCCACTTCATCTCCCAGATTGTGATACGAATGATGGTAATGTCCAATCGTTAAGGGGGTTTCCTGATGATTTCCATGTTGATGTGGATGTGAAAGTGGTTTTGAATTCAGAGTTTGTTTGGCGGATTGATAGGTTATAACCAATTTGACTTTCTGCAGATCCTGTGTAGGAGGTGGTATGAGTATACTCAGTCCTCTTGCTCGTGATTTACGAGTTGTCCTCTGTCGGGGTGTAGGTAGCTTTTCGGACGATGAGGCTAAGGGAGAGGTATCAAGCAGGGGTTCCAAGGGAGCAGGTGGAATGTTCATCAGTGAGTACAATGGCGTCTTGCTCAGGAGGTAATTCGATCGAGTTGACATGATTGATCAGTATTCAGAGGGCTTTGGATGAATCGTGGATATGGAAAAGCAAGAAACAGTCCTTCTTGTTAGTATTGTATCTTCACCTGAAAGGGGAAGGGAATATCGTGCTTGTATAGCGACCGCAACGTACGCAGGTCCGGACCATCTTAGTTTTAGTACTGTATCGAAGATACACTGTGTGTCGTGTGAAGATCACAAGGATGTCAAAATTATCGCGCACCACCTAACGCTTGGACACGGCAGTCAAGATGACTATATGATGTTCCTGACACGACAAATGCGAGCCGGAAGGTCTTCAGTTGTCTATACCTCTACCATGTGGGATGGAAACATGTTGTGACAAATGTATGACCACTTTTGGTGCTAAGAAGACTCATGTACCGACGTCGATGTTCTTGTGACAGGGCCAGCATTCCATAGGTCCTAATTCCATTGCACCATTGCCACTCCATACTTATGATAGATCAGATCTGTCAGTATTGTAAGTACTAGCATAAGGAAATTACCACATCGCACTCCTACCCGAACACCCCTCGGAGCTCCTCTGCATTGATCAATACCAACGCACGAACCCCTCTATTCCAGAGAATCGGTACGAGTACGACCATATCCCCAACCAATAGCTCAATGTGGGTTCGGTGAATTCCAGCTTTTGCAAGCAAAGAATTTAGGCCTAGATCTGTTTTGTTTAATGAGAGACCACGGGAAGGGTCAGGCGGTCAGGTCCTTACGTTATCTGTCTGAGGATGGTTTACGCCATTGACGTGCGTCATTTTGCCAAACCCGTTACTGCCGTACTGATGGAAAAAATCTTTTGTGTTCTGTTGGTGGCATGTACATAACATGATACGATATGTAGTGCGGGTATTGCAGAAGATGGGTTCGGCATACAAGAAGGATGATCGACATGCCGATTGTTCAACCTACTATGGAAGTTGAGTGAAGGAGGTACGCAGCGGTATGAGTAGGATAGGAATCTAGGGAAAACAGATCGTAGTGCAGTAGTTTCATACGTCTCGTAAGTATTCAAGGTATACTGAAAACTATCCCGATCTTTCAGCTGGTTAGTCTGTCTTACCTGCCTTGGCGGGACTTTGCCGCTAGTGTGGAGATTGGAATACACTCCGCATCGATACATAATCGAACTTGCTTCTACATCTTCTCCAGCTTACTAGTATGCATTCCGTCGGCAATGGTCAAGTATGGGATTACCAGGGCAAAATGACTAGACAAGGTTATTCATCAACCCTTGACAAAGGGAATGGAATATGAGACTTTCACCCAAATCAGTGGATGTGGCGTCTATGCGCATAAAGGAATGGTATCGGACAATTCCTCTGTTCGTACGTTCATAATGTAGATGCGTCCGAATAGGCATACCTTTATTAAATAACGATTCCTATGATCATATACGTGCTCACGTAATTATGTTTAAACTAGCAGGCAATGCTTACTCGTAGGTGAATCGTAAGATTTGGACAGGTATTGGGGAATATCACGAAATTAACCTTTTTTCCCAAAACTTGTACTTGGTTCTTCTGGTAAGACGATTTTGCATCTGGAACGTATGCACCCAAGCATAGCTAGTAAAGTGTATCCATAGCATAGAGATCTTTATAATATCGTTAACACATACATCAGTCTATATAATTTCGTATAACCGGCCGCCTACCTGCAACGACGAAAAATCAGTTCGGTGAAAATCGCGTTTCGGTTGTCTCAGGTTTTTCCCACACTCACACTCACACTCACACTCACACTCACACTCGAAGATACGTACTTCAGCTTCGCTGCTACAAGGCAACGTCGGGGTCAACAAGATATACGGATAGTTGAGAAAGTCAAGCAGTGTGAGGTTATAAAGAAGGATTAGAAGAGAATCTTTAGAAGAGATCGAAGCAGAAATTTGAATCCGACTCAACTTATACAAATCTTCTTCAACCCGACCTCATCTACCTTTAGTCATAAAATCAAGATCTACCTACTCCTATCCCGAATAGAACAATAGACCAGTGAACAGCGGCGACAGGCACCTATCCTTCACACGCTATATCTATAGCTAAGTATCTCTCGCAGACTTATCAGCAATTGGGTTTTTTTTATAGCACCTCATCTTCTCCCGCCGGCTTTCACCGATCTATCAGCACACTGTACAAAGAAAGGCAGACATCATCGCCAAGTCAGTCGCAGACTATACTTTCCCACGCAAAAAATTCGTTATCAATCATCGTATATCTGCTTGCATCATCACCATTCAGCAATAGCAACAACTAGGAAATCTCCGTGAGAAACTCCACTTAAAGGAACGGCCGAACAGCTTTTGTTTGATACTCGAGTACGCAATCAAGACTGGAGAAGCGTGGGGATTAACAATAGTATTTACACGATTGTGGATGATTAATTGACAGGAAAGAAAGCTATACATACAATCAACGATACCGACATGATGTTTTGTCATTATCATTATAATTACTAGCCTCTCAACAACATCTTTACTTTGATCAAGAATCGAAGACCATTCACGAGAATCGATTGAATAAGAATAAAAGATAAAAGAACGGAAGTGAAATTGAGATTGAGATTGGAATTGGAATTGGAATTCGAATTGAAACATCCGTTTATATCTGTAAGTTTCACCCCACCTAGACATTCCCCAGTCCAAATTTCAATTCAAACCCCCCTCTCCCCATCTCATCTCCACACACCAATTCAGATACATCAACAACGCCAACGCCGATTCTCCTTCTTTGGTCAGTTGTTGATAATTTTTCATATTGGTATTCAGACGAAACCTCTCGGTGATACCTCATACAATTCCATCTTCGTCTCTTCACGAACTAGTAATCCACCGACAACAACAAGTTGGGATACTGCGCTTTGGGCATTGGACATATTAGAAGGACAGATCATAAGGTCTAGTCTAGAATATCTTGGGTAACTGTTGGATAGTTGAGATTCAGATCAGATCATCGACAGAATAAGGTGAGTGATAGTAACTTACCGATCCAGCTATTTCTGAGAATACTCTTTTCCATGCGATTTCCTTCTATTTGTTTCTGAATGAAACCTCTTCGTGTTCTTGTTTCCTTTCTCGGATCGTTGGGGTTGGACGCGGTGGGGTACCTCTTGAGAGCGTTTGGGATCTTCACTACTTGCCCCCTCCTTGTTTTTCCTCCTTTTACTTCTTTTCAACTTCTCATTATCGCTACCTATCTGATTATCATCGTTATCCCCTTGCATCGCATCATTACTTTCGTTTAATATCATCACCATCCTTGAAATTATACATCCACGGTGCTGGTCATCATTTCTTTCGAAACGCGTCGGAGAGTAAAGAGAAGATTGAAAACCTCAATCAACCTTATTATCCTCCATATGGACACGAATACCCCACATTTCATTTGAATCCACATCACTCAACGCTGGACGCTCTTTTGATATCTTACATCATCTCTTGTCGAACTTTAAAAACCATAAATCAGAGGTCCCCACTTATAACATTGACTTACGACTCCATTCTCCCTTCTCCCCCATCAGATCTCAAGCATAAATAACCTTGGTTACATCTTATTGTTTTCCTTTTATTTTCGTACTTGATTAACATACCATCGCAACATTCCAACAAATAACACGTGTCTGTATGTTTTTTTCCGCTTCTCTCACTCCCGTGATCGTCGCCTTCTTGAACCTCGTTTCATACTATCTACCATCTCAATGTTTCATACTTACTCTCTCCATTGTGTACCGACCTCCCTGTCTTGTTCAGCTGATCTGATCCATCAATAATTGCGATTGATTAGCTGCTCGATACGACACAATATTCTCCTCGCCCTATCTCCACGGATCTCGCTGTTCTCGGAGTTGTGGTTGGTGTTCGTTTAATTACTTTGCGGTGTGTGCTTCTCTCCGGTCTTGAAATAGAGTCCGAAGCTATAAACCCTACCGTTGATCGATATCCTTTGATCTATGATCGTGTTAAAGGGGTACCTTTGGCCTCGACCTGGGTATATTGGGCTGTCTGTGCACCATCAATCATACACAAACATCTACACAACCACCTTATCCTTTACGCGTGTTATGTTTTGGATAGACGCACGAGCCCATCCTCTTCCCCATTCCCACCATTCGTCTGATCATCTACGTCACTCTTCTTGTATTTGTTTATTTTCCCCCCTTAATTCCCTATTTCACCATCAACTTTGTTTTCTCATCTTGACAACATATACTCAAAACACCATAAACAGAAACTCGAGCTGACTAATACTTTCTTCTTTTCTCTTATCTTTCATCTTCAACTTTCTCTGCTCAACATTTCCGACATGGCTTGATATACTGTATAATACTCAATACGACAACGACGACAACGATACGACTACAACCTTCCATGATATACCACCGACCCTTGTTCCGCAAAACAGCTATCAAACGGTCAAAAAGAACTTTGTGGATTGCTGAATTGTAAAATTACCAAGAGTAAGTATCATCTCTTGCTTCTCTTTTGCCCCATCAATCTTCCCATGGGGAACCAGACGGCTTTTTCCAGCTTGTTTTTTCGATTGTCTTGGTATCTTGTCGTCTTCCCCCTTCGAGTCTTGCGAGATGCTTCTTTCAACTTCGCAACATTTCCCACGCACAGACTTTTTGTTTCTTCAACCTTCTCTTCTCACATATCCAGACAAACGCCTCCATCATCATCTGATCAAGAGTCTACACAACCACTCCACTGGCTACATCTCATCTCTTATTCCTATTTTTCACTCATCATTCAATGAACCTTTCTTTCTCCTTTTCCCCTTTGCCCCGACATAGGTGGGCGCACCGCCTATGTTGATATTCCTCCCACGTACCACTTACTAGATCCATATGATCGTGTGCTAGCTTTGTTGGTCACCAAGCCGACAGAACCGCCGATCAAACTTTGTTAAAGTCAGTTGTATATCTCTGTATATCTAAACTTCTTTTCTCCTTTTCTTATCAAACCCGACATGCTCCGTTGAATGGCATTTCCATACTCCCATCTTCCTTTCTCATACTATAATTGTCTTTTCCACTCTCCCTTTGATCATTTATTTCGTCTTTCTCGTTCTTCACATTGTTTCCTTTCATTATTCGACTCAGATCGTATTAGTCTAGAAAAACCATCACCACCGCCTCCTCCTTTCTTGCTTGCCCCGTAAGGGGTGACTCATTCGTCATACGAGCAGATTGCGACAATTGCCTTGTCTTCTCACTGTAACTTCTTGGGGTATGTTTTCGCCATTGTCTGATGTCTTGTGATCTCTCACTCGAGGTACTATCTGTTGGAATCGCGTTTCCTTCTCATCTTGCCAAAAGCACCTGACTCTTGTCTCTTGCATCTTCGTATTCCTACGTCTTCTTTGAACCGTCATGATCACTATTCTCCTTACAAAGCCTGATTCTTCGTCCGTCTTCTTTCTTGTGCACACTCTTGCTTCCGATATCCCATACTCCATTCCTTTTCCCCTCAACATCATCTCAGTACACCTGAACGTTTTAGGCTGACTTGATTTCTTCCTCTCTCACAGTACCGAAGAGATCATCATGCCATACGCTGAGCCAACACATTCGCCTATGGCCTCTCCTGTCAAGGAGAGCCCCTTCCACTTCCACCGCAAAGGTCACCACACTCCACCGAAACACATTGAGGACATCGACTATGGTGTGGGTTCCTCCTCTGGACCCATGCCTGGTATCCCTCGTCGGAACTCAAGCCACTCTGGTTCATCTACGCCCCGTCGAGGGATGTTCGACACTATATCGAAAGCCACCCACGCTATCAGTTCACAAACATTTCCCATCTCACGACCGATGGAAGGTTTACCCCGAAGATCACCGTCATCCTCTGGACCCAGTTCGCACTCAGTGTCAGGCCTACCGCCCGCTGAGAGCAGCTCGTTGGGCCTCAAACTCCATCCCAGTCCTGTCAAATCGCCACTCCTGCATCGAGCTGTCCGAGACTCGATGACCTCGAACTCCACTGCCGATTCGTCACTCCCCTCGACACCCAGCAATCCACATGTCACTCTTCCTGTTCACATACACGACCCTTCCAAGAATGGTGAATCATCGGTTCCCTTCCCCGCCTTCGACCCAGAGTTCAAACCACCTCCGCGATCGTCGGCATCTCGGGGTCTTCTCTCACCAAACAGCAGACCAACTTTAGCCAGCATGAGAAGATCCTCCGCTGGTCACGTCAGAGGTGGTCAGAATTCTACTGGTTCCCTTCAGATAACCTTCCCACCACCGGTGTCACACTCGGATGATTCTTCATCATTAATAGGTGGTAGCTCAACAATGCTTCGACCAATCAATATGATCCGAAAGAAGAGTGGTGAAATAGTGAAACCTTCTCTCAAACAACGATCAATGTCAACACCCGATCTCACTCGTCAAGCACATGAATCTCCTACCGATGAACACGATAGTCCTCGTGGATTCGGTGAAGAGCGATCGAAGAGTGTGAGATTTGCGGATGCTAGTGAAGGAGATGCCAAAGCTCTAGAGAGTGTGGTGCTGTTCCTCAGAGAACAGAAGGTCACAGCTGTAGGAAAAGCTGCAGATCCCGAAAATGCTGCTTACACCGAGACTGAAACGGAGAACGATACCGATACGGACTTTGTTCAATTCCGAACTAGAAGAAATGCAGCTGCTAAAGCGGCGGATGAAAATCAAATAATCATGGAAGGTGCTAGTAGGATACCTAGGAAGAGAACCGATTTCTCACCTGACGCTAGAGGTAGTCTGGTAGGAGAGAATGTGCTGCTGGAAAGAATAGAGTTACAATCTGGTTTAGGGCCCTTATGTATGAGGGGAACGGCTGTCGTCAGAAACGTCGCTTTCCAGAAATGGGTTGCGGTCAGGTTCACACTTGATCATTGGCAGTGAGTTAACCTTTTTTCTTTATAATTCACCCTTGCTAACTTCGATACCTGTAGAACCGTTTCCGAAGTGTCTGGTACCCACGTCTGTCATATTCCAGCTGCTACCAGTGGTGATGAAGGATGGGATAGATTCAGTTTCTCTATCAAACTTGACGACTATAAGCGAAAACTTGATGAGCGTCAATTGATCCTTTGCGTCCATTATTCAGTTGAAGGTCAAGATTGGTGGGATTCGAACGATGGGATGAACTACAACTTCACCTTCAAGAAGCCCGCACCTCGTCGCAACACTCGGTCGTCTCTGCCTCCATCTTTAGGCGCCACATATACAACCGACGAGCAGCCTTCAGGTCTTCCAGGCTTGAGGAAGAGCAACGCTATTCCACCTTCAGCGAATATCAACAAAGCTTTTGGTGCTCCTTCGTCTGGTCCTGCATCTTGGGTATTCCCCAAACTGGCACAACGAATGAACGGTCAAGTCCAAACCCCATCTCGACCTGATTCACCGATGCAGACTCCACCTCCTAATTCATTCAAGCCTCCTGCTCCCCCTTCAACTCACGCTCACCTTACACTAGCCAAGTATTGTGCGCCTTCGCCTCCTCTGTCCCCAACCAAAGATGCGTCGCCCACAATGCCTCAAATCGTCAGTCCGGAATCGTATGATCCTGTAGACTTGCAGAGAAGGACCAGCATGAATGTCATCAATGGAAACTATGCCACACTAGTAGCTCCTGATATGGGTCATGAGCGAAGATCCAGTTGGAATGGTCAGAACAACAGTTGGGACTCATTTTCCCAAGCCATGGAGATTTCAGCTTCGCCCTCCAAATCCTCCAGTGGCGATGCCACCCCCACAGCCCATCGATCTCCCGAGGTCCCAAGAGATGATCAGAACTTGACTCCTGAACACAAACCTCTAACTCTCAAGAGGTCTACTGGTGATCTTAGAAGGCTCATGCACGATGCTGAGAACGCTGATCTGGGTCTCATGACTCCTCCATCGTCAAATCTTTCTTCGCCACCTACGCCAACCCACACCGGTCTCCCAGCCGTCCCGATGTCACCTGCACCATCAGCTTCAACTGGCGAATCTTCTCCAGTAGAAACTATGAGCAACGAGTCGACGCCCGATCTGGCTTCTTTGTCAATTGAGATTGACCCAAAGCAGAAAGATCAAAAGAAAATGTTGGATAACAGTTATCAGGAATTTGTAAGTTAGAAAAGTATAGTGAACCCGGTAAGCTTGACTAACTTTTATACTCATCCCATCTCATAGCTGGACAAATTCTGTTTCTTCCAATCACCTCGAATGACACCTGTTGAGCTTGAACCAGTTTACAGTCGACCATCTTTCGTGCCCTCGAAAGGCGACAATTCACCCAACGGATTCCCCTTCTATGAAACTGGTAGTAATGGTCACAATTCACCTCGAAATACGCCTACGCCTACGAGACAGTACAACTCGGCTCAAGATGCCTTCAGTTTCAACGCTACTGCCCGACCCTCCTGCACTGGTCATAACCAACAACAACAGAAGCAGAACTCTGATGTATCATCTCCGACTAACCCTCTCGGTCATTTGGCTCCTGGTTTCCACGCTTCACCGGCTGATACGAGAGCTTGGGCACAACAAATCCACAGTAATACTGCTTCACCTTCGCTCACTGCGGCGAAGTAAAACTTCTCATCAACACGAATCTTTGGATTCTACCATTTGATTGGATAGTCATCATATCGCTATCTCATTAATCCCTTTTTTAGCATCGTCATGCTTGTATCTTAGAAAATCCTTTGCATATCGTATATTCGCATCTCCGTTCCTGTTACCTGTCTTCTCTTTATTCGCCATCTTCACGTTGTTATATAGATTCCACCCTCCCCTGATTTATACTTTCCCATTGTTTCCACTTTCTGAATATAGATTCGTCTGTCATTGTGACTCGTTAATTTCCATCATGATAATACCCAGCTAACCATGTCGGTCTGTTTGTTTCTTATCTCTTTCCTCTCTCATGTACTTTCGCTTGGACTTGTTAAACAACACATGTACACGAAGTGATGTAGCTCATGTTCCTTTTTGGTCTCATCGTATCTTGTACATATCTCTTTTTTCATCCTTATATAGATTATTGATCATTATCATCATCATCGTCATCGTCATTGTAGAAATCTTCTTCCTTGAATAACAAACTGAAAACACTAGATGTGTATATTCTGTTAATTGATATCGAGGAATGAATAAATTGAAATGAAATGAATAGCTGTCTTCCCACATGTTCTCGTGCGCGATGTTTTATACGGTCGAATATATCAGAATCAAAGAACGGAGTTCAGAAGGCATGGTCTGCGAAGATTGAACGAAAGATGGTAGATGTGTATACATATGCTATACAGACGTTATCAGAATATTATAATAAGTCAACCCGATTCTCTGATTTATACTGATTTGTTGGTGTGATAAGATGATGCGATCATCGTTGAGTTTGGGCACTGCAACTTAAAAGTCCATTGTCTCTTCTCGAATTACCTAGCCCTGAAATTACCTGTAGATCCTTCTCTTTCTTGAACTTCAATTTTGCCCTCAATACTTTCACCTGTGATTCCATCTTGTGCCACTGCTAATCTTTGCCCTCTTTCCTGTATATCTTTGACCCCTCTTCCTCATGTTCCACTATCCAAGCTGATGCACCTCGACATAATTGAAAGTTATCCCATTTCTCTTGTTCGGTTGCAGGGCCAAAATGAGTTGTCGAAGTAGGATCATCAAAAATAGCGTCTCCCAGCAAGTTTAGACTGCTCGACCAGCCTTTTGAGTACTCGTATGATGATAATCCAAACGTCTGCATGGTCAACGGTTGCGACAAGTTTGGCGGGACCGAGATGGCTCTTCTCTAAAGACACGTCAACCTGATGCCACAAGTTAATGTTTAGTTTCATTATGTGATGTACACAGTGGTTCTGAAATAATCACTCACACGACCGTTATCGCCCTTTTCACATTTTACAATAGAATGAGTGTATGGCTCGTCTCTCGTCATACCGATATATATGTGGCCATTTTTTCATCGAAAATCCCAATGGTGTATTTGTAATCGCTAACAGCACGAAAATTGCAGCCGGACCAGCCCCAATAGAAGAAGCATTCGGCAAGATCGGGATGCCGTTGTAGACGATCGATTGAAAGGGAAGTAAGTAACACTCGTTGAATGATTTCCCCAGAATAGAGTCCATTTCTCCAGGACTCTAGACCTTCGAACGCAGTGTTCCAAAACCTAGGTAGATGGGGAGTCAAATGATCGGTTGAAGTGAGTTCTGGGTTATCCCAAGCAACCTGTTGGATGGGATGGAAAAGGAATCCGTCGTCCACCGGATTTTCCCGTTCATTGGTCTTGATAGGTGGAGAAGTTGGGCCTGGGGGTTGAATGCTGGTAGCATCTTCAACTTCAGATATATCTTTTCCCCCAGGTGATCGAGGGGAAATGGCTGGATGGTGGAGTTGACATTGGTCGGCACTCGACTATTCGAGATATGAGAAGGCTCAGCCGTCTATATTCTTTTTCATACTATGATTCACTCACGGATGAATCGGATGTATTGCAGTTTCTGGGACCTTCGAGAATCTGTTCTGCACCACGAACAAGATCCTTGGCTTGTGCAAGGAAAGCAGTGATTTGCTTCATTTGCTCATCCTTATCATCACAGCTACTTGCTAGGTCTGAGCATCTCTTCAACATCTTCTCATTCTCCCGCTCCAAAGTTCCTTTCTCATCGGTAAGTCATTTCAAATGACTTTGGTGTTCTGCATTTTGACTTTCCAATTGCTTCTTCGCTGTTTGAACCCGAGTGATGAGATCACTTTCGTCCTTTTCTAGCTGTTTGAGCTTCTCTTCTAGCTTGAATACCCTTAGCTTTTTCTTCTTCAATAGATTGTCGATGCATTTCTGCTTGGTGAGCCATATCATTCTTGAGATTCTGAATTTCTTCTACACAATTGTGATGATGAAGTTGCAAAAGATCTTCTAACTCCTTGATTTTGTCTTCTTTAAGTTTACGTTCGTTGTCTAGTTCTATGATCTTGTTTTCTTCATCCTCAACTTCTGACCTTAGCTTCTTGTTTTCATCCTTTAGATCTCCATTGGTCCTCCTGAGATTAGCATTTTGAGTTTCAACTTTCTTGCTCTCGGTTTCCAATTTTTTGACCTTGTCTTTAAGCAACTTGATGTGATCTTGCTGATTCGCACTGTCCGTAGAGGAAGTTTGGATGATGACGGTTTGGCTAACGGGTTGTGGTATGACTTGGTCTGCCATGATGCTAATGGGTGGGAGATGGTGGCCAAAGAAGCTTGGATTCAGAGTGGTGAGGGAGCTGAGTGGAACGATAGCCGATTACTGAGACAGGTAGGTGAAGGATGAATAAAGCGATTTTTGTGGATTCTTGAGACGATGTATGGAAAGTCAGAGACTAGTAAGGTTAAATTGCTGTGAACAGCTTTATAAGCTTTGACTGGTTCACGCATTGTTTACTTTTGATGGGGAAATGATCATTCAACGTTGGAGTGGTCCAGACTGACCCATCGTGTGTAGGGCGTAATCATCAAAAATGGACCAAGAATCACCAATCGGGTTTCGGATCATCCGCCCTCTGTCAGCACATCCCGTTCATCCATTGACCGAAGCTTTGTCAGTACAGTGGTATACCTTCGAGCTAGCTGAGTCATTGTTCTATGATCATCGTGTGCCTTCGGTCTGTCCATGTGCGAAAGAGAATATCGTCATTCACCTATCGACACCCAACCTACAGTACTTGTTTATCGCCTGATCGCTCGGACGAATGTGGCACTTGCATCATGTCGAACCGGAACCCAACCCTAAATTTCATGTCCAAGTGATGATGGTTATGGTCAACCTTATTTCACTTGACATCACCAACTCGTATCCCTCACTCTCTCCAGGATGACATACTACTTCCCCAGGTCATTCCACCGACCCTTGCAGAGAGCGATATGATCCGGCCGGGGCACCTTCTCCACTATCCTCCTGTCAAGCGATATAGTACGTTCAAGTCAACCCCGCGCAGACGTCGTAAGACATTCTTGAACTATGTTTCCAATTACCTCTGAACATGTGCACTGGATTCCGGGTGGCCAATTCAGAGGTATATATATCTACGAGTTTCTGCAAGATCCCACTTTGCATTTCTCTTTCTTTACTTTGATATATCACTTGAGACACATAACACATACATAACATAGTCATCTAGTCTAACCTCATCACTCGGATCAGCCCTCGACATCTACTATTACTATCAAGATGACGGCCACGGCTCAATCATTCGCCACTCCCCCTCGATACCAACTAAGCGATGTGCAACCGGCCGAGTCTTCCAACTATCCAACCTCAACCACAACCACAACCGGTAAATCAACTCGAACTCAACCTGGAGAACTGATGTACCGAATGATCTCCAACATGGGCTATCCCGCCACTCACCAACCTGCACCAGCTTCACCTGCCTCATCCGCTTCCAAGATGGCCAACACCGATGTTACCTTATATCTCAACACCCCTGACAAGCTTATGAGCTGGTGGAGTCAACGACCTTCCTTGTCCACCACGGAACCTCAAACCTATAGACATTTGGAACTTTCCTTCGATTTGAAATGGTTCCGAACCCATCCTAAACTATTCACCAAGATCTTCACTTCACCCTATTCGACCAAGAACGTTCCACTCGCACATCTCCATTCGGTCAGACTCACAACGAGGGGTGTGAACTTCTTTATGCTCGATCAAAAACCTATCATCGATCAAAAAGGTATTGAACAATATACCGAACGACTAGCTATCACCTTACATCACACGCTCAGTGTATTACTACGAGTACTTGTAGACCAAGATGGACCTCAAAATTTCACCTGGGTGGATGGGAATAACCAATTTTTGAAGGTTTATAATAAGATTAGAGGTAATTCGAGTAAAGTGAAGTTGACGAAGAATCAAACCCCAACCGGACTTCATCGTTGGATTAATACTTCTACTTGGTATTTTCCCTATCTTATTAGACCTACTTGGTATTTCAATGGGAGCGGAAAAGATGAAGAAGAGAAGGCACCTATTAAGTATATGAGTATTCCCGCAGAGGGTTTACATAAGTACATTAAAGGAGTCACGATGAATACTATCATTGGGGATATCATCAGAAACGAAGAAGAAGGTGAAGAAGCAATTATCGAAATTAGGGGTAAGATCCCTCGAGGGAAAGAAAAATATGTAAAGGAGCTGAAAGAAACGTTGAGAATTGTCGATGAGAAAGGGATAATCGTTTTGGTTTTCGTCAATGAGAAGGAGTTGTAAATTGAAGAGAGAAGCAAAAAAAAGATGATGGACTTGACTTTTGGGATTTTGGGATTAATATAAATCTTATTGTCTTTGGTTATGGCTTGCTAGCTCTTTATCTTATCATATTGTACTAGCTATTTCGTTTGCCTGAAAAGAAAAAGAAGAACTCATAAATCTGAAATACCAAAACAATGATAATAATCTTTTTGGTTATTTTGTATCGAAATGAAATTTATTCGAATAATTTTGATGCACTATACATTAGATAAACATGTATGACCTCTCTCTGAGCAGTCATCACTGTATAGCGTGCAATTTACAGCCTACTTCGAATAAATCCCACTTCCTTCCTCCGTCCACCAAATTCATCTCTCCACTTGATCCACCATTCGATTCCAACATGTTTATTCTCATCGCTTAAATCTTTCACTACTATCTCGAATGCGTTCCTAGTCAGATCCATCCTTTCTTCCGAGTTGTTGTCCGTGCTCATTATCACCTTGGCTAAATCATCTAGGTATGCGGGTAGATGGGCTGCATCGATATAAGGGGTAATTGCGACTCGTATATGCCTAATATCTGAATCTGGCGTAAGAGTCAATAGGGAGGAAAGGCATAATGTGGTAGATGTGGAAGAACGCTTCGAAGCTGATTCGACGATTAGAGGGAAGGCTTGGCGAAATTGTTCGGATGAGATGTGTTTTTGGGAATATTGCTATGGGGTAGTGGTTCAGGATTCATGAGTTATCTTCTCACCAAGTAGTGCAAAGAAAAACTCACCTTTATGAGGATATTGACATAGTTGGGTAATAGGGCATCGAGGAATGCTGCCTGAGCGTCGTCCCTAGCTAAACTTTCTGCTGAAGATTTCAATAGAGCAAGTAAGAGTGCATGAGAAGCTTCAAAACTTGATTTATGATCTGGCTTATAAACATGTCTACGGCCCATCTGTCAGCAAGCGCGTAGAATATAGGCTTTGATGATATAGCTTTACGTACCTTCCTGCAAGTGGTAGTAGCAGGTCTATTTCCTTTTTCCCCAGATGATGTATCAACTCTTCTCCCAAAGCCAATACATACCCTGCTTTAGCATCACTTAACTTTCCTTTTTGAAATAGTCTTTCGAATAGTGTGCTGACACCTTCATTACCACCAGGGCTCGATATTATGTCCAAAGAAGCATATAAGATCTTATGGTAATTATCGAATCCACCTTGACTTGCGTCTGTGAGATATGCGAAAGATCCGAGTGTTGTCAATAGATGAATTGCGATTTCTGCAGAAGAGAGGGGTTCGAGGACATTACGTTCAATTGGATTCGAGTTGTCGGGTTGAGAAAGGAGAATCTCAACAATCGTAGAGGCGACTGTGAGGAAAGAGAAAAATGTGGTTTTGTTTTGGAGCCATATTGGATTCTTATCTATGAGGATGTTGTCAGCTAGAATCATAGGCTTGACGCGCCTCAATGTGAGAAGCTCACCATCCTCCTTTTTCGTTCCAGCTACCCCTTCCCACCCCGATTCTAACCATTGAGCCTTATCCTGCATCTGTTCGCAAAAACTGATCATCCTCTCTTTAGCGTGCCGCTGATTTGATGGTCCACCTGAATGTAACACCTCAAAAGATCTTGCCAATGCCCTTGAGAGGTTGGGTACAGTTGTCTCTGAAGATAGAGAAAAGTGGTCGAGTTCTTGGTACAGATTGGATTCGATCTGAGAAGTCACAGTCTGATGTATCTATCAGATCCGCTGTGCTTTTGCTTTGTTCGTTTGTAAATCATCACTCACCTTGATATCGAGCGCCTGTAGCCTCTCCAAAGCTATATGAGGTATAACAGCAATCAAATCACCAATGTCTGGATCCGAGGAGCTTTCAAACTTCCCAGCCAATGATAGAACCATCATCTCCTCAAGCTTCATTCGGCCGTTCCCCCAATCTATCTCTGGCACATCATCTATTCCCTGCAACAATCCTATTCGCATCTGTATTGCGCCTGTACCATCTTGATCATCCGAAAGCGAGTCAAGCCAAGCACCCAGCCACTCCCTAGCTTTCCTTCTCCTTCTCGTCTCTTTGAAGTACACATCAGCTGTTTCCTGATGTATCTTGGATATTCTAGCAGGTATAGAAAGTCTGATGGCATTCCTAATATCTTCTGCTGAGATACCGTTGTGCGACCACAATGTAGGGGATGAAATGAGAGCTGAGATGAAGTCGTGCAGGTGAGGTGAGTCTAGCTGAGACAGGAAATGGGTGATTGCGCCTAGGAGGGTAGCTGGTGGTATGCTGATTGAGGTTGGGGATTGGAGGGTGGTGAGGAATTGGGGTAAGATGCTGAGGAGATCGGAGGTTGGAGGAGTCGAAGCTGAAGCAGCCGCTATCGAAGTCATGTTGGGCGTTCTAACTCCGAGTCGCTCTAAGATGAATCTCCTCGTCGTCAAGTGAATGTTCTGATGTTGCTGCTCGTTATCAGTTTGTTGTTGTTCATCACCATCCATCTCTTCGCCATGATCATGTCCGGTAAAAGTGGAACCGAAAGGATTGGTTGTCAGATTAAAGGGGTGACCCATATAAACCGCGTAAACACCTTCGAGATCGTCTGCCTAGATGCAGTCAACGAGGTCAACCTCGACTCATGCAAATAGAGTTATACTCTATATCAGCAGTGAACGAGAAACAACAGCTAGGAGCGCGAGGATCCAAGATGACGTCCAGGCTTAAGCACAAGCTCGAGCTGGAGAATGTCAATCTCAATAGTGCTTATCTGAACGAATCGTTTGTACAGGTAAGTCATCGGTTCTACTTTAGACCAAATCAAAGCTGATGAATACTGTAATCTATCAGATTGGTACACCCCTACCAGCTCTATCAGAACATAAGAAAGACAAGCAGGAGTATGTACCAGAATGGCAGCAGGAGGTGAGTTTCCTCGGTGTCTTCTTTCTCAAGGTAAAGATAGCTCACTTTGATACGTTTTTGGTATAGGTTCGAGATGAACAAGGTCGAAGACGGTTTCACGGCGCGTTCACGGGAGGGTTCTCAGCTGGGTATTACAATACAGTAGGATCGAAGGAAGGTAGGTTGGCACCACTTCGCTCATCGGAGATTCTTAGATCCGATAGCTTACATATGACTGTCGATAGGATGGGCACCGTCGACATTCAAGTCATCTCGAAATAACCGAGCTAACAAAGTACAAAGAGCTGAGGATTTCATGGATGAAGAGGATTTACAACATATGAGGGAAGATAGGAAATTGGAGAATACAGATACGTTTAAAAATGAAGGGTTTGCAGGTACGAGAGAGGAATTAGGTGGGAAAAGGTCAGTCAGCTGAATTGGATGCCATCTTGATCATGGAATCATACAGTCAGCTGACATCGCATGTTGAATTTAGTCTACCATCAGCTATTGAGTCACTCATTGCACCTTCACGGTCTTCCATCGGTGAAAAGCTCTTGCAGAAATTAGGTTGGAGACCTGGACAGGGTATTGGACCTAGAGTCACCTTGAGGAAGTTGAAATTGCAGCAAGGCAAACTTGGCAAAGCCAGAGCAGGGATCGACGAAGACGAAGATGATCAAATGGGAGACGATGAAGAAGGATCCAAACATACGTTCGCTCCTAGGGATGTAGCGTTGTTGACATTCGATGCGAAAGAAGATAAGCAGGGCTTAGGGTTTGTGAAAGGAAGAGGGATGGGCCCATTACCTGGCAAACGACCTGGTAAGCTATTCTATGCAGCAAACTCATATGTGTCTGGCAGAGTAGCTGACCCTTGACTAGCGATGGGAGCGAGACAGCTGGATGGTGATGATTATGATCCATACTCTGAAGCTGGACCTTCAAGTCGACCTTTGGCATTTGACGGATTAGACGATGAAGACGAAGTGATAGTGATGGGAGGCTCCACTCGTCCAGGTTTGGGATCAAGATCAAATATGGAGAATCGATATAGTGCTGGAAGAGAGGTGCAGCAGGATACATGGCATGATGGCAGACCTGTGATGAAAGGGTTCGCATTAGATCCCAAAGGTGTTCCACAGGATAAATGGTAAGCTATACATCACAGTCTACGACTTAGTTGATAATAGCTGATGAGATCGATAGGTTTGCTATGCCTGATATACCGCCTGATTGGAGACCTCGTCCTGCTCGAGTATGGGGGACCACCAAGAAATGGGATCAGAAACCTGGTGAAGAGGAAGTGAAGAAGGAGGTGATCAGGGGTGAACCTGGAAAACCTCTAACGTTCGAACAGGTAAGCTGTCAGCTGTTCCAAATTCCGTGGTGGATGTAGCTGACAGTCCTTCTCAGCGTGGAGCAGCATTAGGTGAGGAACAACGTACATCTAAAGCCAAATCGGTATTCGAGTACATGTCTTCCAAAGATCGAGAACGTCTTGCATCAATAGCATCTACAATTGCGCAACCGTCACCGCAGTCGCTATCGTTCCAATCACCTCCGGAGGAAGAAGAAAATAATGTTTCTGCGGCCACAGAAGTAGATATCCCACCGTTATCACCTCGAACAGCCTCGGCAGCTCTAAAGGGATTTATACCCTACGGTGACGATTTAGAGAAACAAGATCGATACAAATCATATCTCACTTCTCAAACGTATAATACCACAGAACCTAACCCAATCTTGAAAAAGGGTACGATCGAAGAGATAAATAAAGAATTAAGGGATTTTTCGTCTTCCGCTCGCATCTTCCGTCCAATGTCCTATGCGATGTCCAATAGATTCACGAGCGGATCATCAAGTTTGGCAGTGACAGATTTGAAACAGGCCAAACCTGGTTTACACATATTTGATGCTGAGAAGGCTAAATTAGAATCAGAGAAGCCGAAAGCGCCAGAGGTCGTGGAGGTAAAGAAAATCTTGACACCTAGAGAGCAAGCGGCCGCTAGTGGGATGTACGGGAAGATGACTAGAGAAACTAGGAATTGGTATCCTACCAAATTGATTTGCAGGAGATGGGGTGTCAAGGATCCTCATCCTGAAGGAGATCCCAACGTGGGTAGAGATCAGAAGAATACCAGTAATAATAATGCTTTGGACACTATGCCTTTACCTTCAAACGATGCAAGTTGGGAATCCAAATTTATACATCAACCTACCACCACCACCGCCACCACGACCACCACTACAAACGCAGCATCAACGAGTACGAATATGAATGAGGGTGGTGGAATAATCGGTGATGATGAAGTTGAGAAACAACCTACGAATATATCGGAAGTGGGGATGGCCAACGATATAAATCAAGGTAGAGATATATTGACTTATGAGAAACCTTCGATTGACATCTTCAAAGCTATCTTTGCGAGTGACGACGAAGATGAGGATGAGGATGATGAGGGAGCAGAGGACGGTTCTAACATGGAAACGGTACGAAAAGAAGAACCAAGGAAGTATGAACATCCATTCCCTGTAAAGGAAGAAGGTCCAGTGGATATACAAACCTTCAAACCTGTTTTCACACTTCGTAAAGAAGATACCACAATCGACTTCAAGAAGAAGGACAAAGAGAAGAAAAAAGAGAAGAGTAAGAAGAGGAAAGGTGTTTTGTCGTTCGATGTTGGCGTTGAAGGTGAGGATGAAGATGCACAAAGGGAAGAAAAGAAGAAAAAGAAGAAAGACAAGGACAAGGACAAGGATAGGAATAAATCTAATGGTAGTCATATTGAGAATGAAGGAGGAGAAGCGGAATGGGTTGAAAAACCAAGTGTTGTACCGAGATTGGTAGGAAGAAAAGGTGCAGCTGATTTCATGTAAAACACCAAATTTGTATTTTGTTGTATTATACTTGTTACAATCATCACGACATCATTTCATCGCATCATTACTAGCTGATACTCTCATACAATCGATCCATTCGAAATTATTATGGCTGCTTGACGGCATCAAAAAGACAATGTAAAGTATACAATCAGATTATTACGTCTCAAACGTCAGAGCTGTCTCTTTGATCATGATTCTAGCCTGCCTATTCCCAGGCCACGAAATCTGTATATCGCTCAGCGCGGAAGTAGAACTCAGTGGACCTATCAAATCGTACATCATCATAAACCATTAGTCATTATTCTATATTCTCAACAAGGTAGTCTTAAGGAAGGGAACTGAACTCACCATCATCTGCTCTTATAAATTCAATCCTCTTGAACGGTTCTCCTTTCTCACCACCTTGTCTGGGCGGCGCACCAACATTGAAGAATCCACTGAGGCTACTACCGACTTTCCAAACTGTTACATTCCCTTCTTCTAAACTTACAGTGATCAATCTCCTACCGTCCGGAGAGAATGTCACCGCCGATACGGGGTGTTTGTGAGGTTCAATCACATATAATCGAGAGGCAGTTTTTAGATCGTACCTATACCCAACATCCTAAATCAGCTTACTTCCATTCCACTAGTACTGATGAGTCAGCAACATGACTTACATTATGACTGCTCCTTCATGGGTGCCTACAGCCAAACGTTGAGTACCACTATGGAAATCTATCGTTGAGAATCTATTCCCGCACCCACACAAACCGATTCAATCAGTATGCATTCCTGACCATCCTGCTTTACATATATATTAGGGAAACGGTCACTCACGCCAAAACCAATTCATTCAGAATGACCGTCGCAGCCTGCCAAACATCGTCTCTCATCTTTCCAATATTCGGATCCAAACTCTTCACAACCGCCTCAGCAATCCTTGGTAAACCATTCTCCAATACGTTCGGTTTCTTCCTAGCCATATAAACACATAATTTCATTATGCTTGTTCGGCCTTCTACCGATTTCGCGTCTAGGATATCCATCGATAGTGTCGACATGAACAAAGCCGGATTACTAGAGGCAACATGTAATACAGCTAGACGAGCTTGGGCAGCTATACTGATACTATTTCCATTCCCATTGATATTTGAGGCGAAATCTTTATGGGTAGATAGGTGGAATAATCTTCGGAGAAGGTCCGATGGATCAACATACGATTGCCATGTTGTGAACCCCTTGGCACAGATTTCGATCGCCAGGGATAGGTGGGAGAATGAGTTGGAATGTAGGAAGATTGATACTGATTCAGCAATGGATTTCAGTACGCTTTGGATACAAAAATCAGCTAGATTCACTCCGACAGAAAGTAGAAAGTGAAAGCAAAACTTACCTTGGCTGCATTGTCTCAAACTTGTTTAAAGCGATGCCACCGAGCATCGTCAGGGCATTCGCAGCCGCGTCGGAATATCTAGTCGCGGGCGAAAGTTTACTTGGTACTGAAGAGTATACATCATGTCAGCTGGTGAGGCATTGCACTGAGGTCTTAGCTTACAGTTTGCCTGTCCAACTTCCACCGTAGAATCCAGCTCAGCGCTAGTCATCCTCCCCACTCGAGCAGCAAATAACATCCGGGCCGCCTGATGTACATCGGCTATGAGAGGAGTGTCAGCTGCAGGTTCACGTGCGACACCACCGTGTAGCTCACTCGAAGGGTCCATGTAGTATTCCGCAAAGAAGTGTAGATCGGGCTCAATGGCCGAAGACGGCAGAGATGCGGTATATTGTGCTATTACTTCTGCTGCCCATCTCTCATGATCTACCGAATTGAAGATGCAATCAGCACCAGATAGGTTATTTGCGGCAGATCAGGGTATACTGACCAGGGGAATCAAGGAAGGGCCGAAGTAGCGTGACGATAGCCAATTGCCTCAGACCAGTCATGTGAGGTGATATGCACCAGACATCAATACCTTGAGCGTAATTGAACTGCTCTTCCTCGTAACTGTTGACGAAGCTTCAGTCAGCTGACTTATCGTATACAGCGCTGTCAACTTGACGTACCCTGAGCTCCCTATCACAACCGGTATATCAGGCCTGCGTATCCCTAGGTTGTCAGTGCAGATCTCATCGACTCTGTCATCTATACCGAAAGTGAGAAAGACGGATAGCAAACTCCGAAGGGCAGATAGGGGACTGTGAGTTGGATTATTCTTGGACGAATGGAGCCATCGACCCAATTCTCGTAGATCGAAGTTGACCAATCGGCCTGTAACATCAAGTGATATATGAGCTTTTCCCACGTATCATCATTTTGGACATCCGCAACATACCTAGATCCGCTGGTTCCGCGGGTAGGCATGGAACAGGTTGTAAAGCTGAATTTTCATTCGTGTTCGACAATAGACTGAGGAGCCATGCATCAGCTGTTTAGCCAGAAATGTGGTGCATTATGTTTGATGAAAAGCTGACTCACACTTCCGCCCAATCACCAACCTGCAACATATCCTCGGCTGCATCCAGGCCGGTCGATCTTCTGAATTCTTGAGTTTGAGTATTCCATACTCTGGCTTTACCATTAGCGTAAGCCAGTAAAATATCCTTCTGTTCGA
Organism: Kwoniella europaea PYCC6329; assembly: GCF_036810445.1. Classification (NCBI taxonomy): domain Eukaryota; kingdom Fungi; phylum Basidiomycota; class Tremellomycetes; order Tremellales; family Cryptococcaceae; genus Kwoniella; species Kwoniella europaea. The sequence continues at coordinate 5,866,720 of NC_089487.1, forward strand.
TGAATATACGTCGCAGAGGCGTTCGAGAAGCCGGGATGAGGAAGAGGCTGAAAACATGTCGCCAGTGAGCAATTCGATTTGCATGGAAATGTAGGCACATAGGGGACTTACTCGTCCATGCTTTTTAGAGAAATGATACCGACTGTTCCGTCCCTTGACGTGATCAGGAGACATCCCTGCAATGGTCCAGCTTGTGACATATTGAGTAAAGCGACATCCTTGACTGGATCAGCGAAGAGAGTCCACGATCCACAGAGCTTGAAAAGACTATCAAGAAGTGTCAGCATCCTATGCAGGGCTAGGATATAAAGTGTAACAAACCTTGTTGTCCATATCCTGACCACACCATCATCATCACCATCTACCAGATACTCGTTCTCCACCCCATCAGTGCCGCTTGATGAGATAGTAGTGAGATAAGTGACCGGTGAATCTAGACGATCGACCGTGAGATCATCGTCTGAATTAGCATTGTTTTGCGATTTTACCAGTATATCGGCGAAATTCTGGGACGTGATATATCCTTGAGCTGCAGTGCATTGTCAGCTCACCTTGCTTTAGCACAAAGGCGGTGGAGTCAGCTCACGATCTGAGGTGAAAACATTTTCAACGCTTGCGGCAGCTATACGAGAGATCCTACTGGTGTCCGTTGAGTGGCCAAGCTTGGTGAGCGATTGCGGTTCGGTACCGTTTCCCAATACGTGAAGTAACTTGATTTCTTCCATTGTCGCGAATGTCAGAATACCATCGCAGCCGAGGGATGTACTTCGAATATCGTCAAGCATGGTGCCGCTATCGAAGCTGACATGATGGTAAGCATAGGTGACTATAGAGAGAAGAGCCTGACTCACTTCACACTGGTCACTTTGCCTTTAGGATGATTGATATCCTCTATCAGGTGGTACAAGTGGCATTTATACTGTTGAACGGTGAGAATGTCAGCTAAATATTCTTGAGGGAGATGCGTCATCAATTGACTGACCTGTGATCTGAGTGCGATGCATTTCCACCCTTGAATGAAATGAATATCCTGTATACAACCTCGGAGGGGCAATGAAACATTTCCACGCATTTTCAATTTCTTGCCATCGGTCCAGATTACCTATAAATTACGTATCGCGCCATCAGCTGATGAAGCTTAAGTATTGCATCTTGACTGACTCACATCCACGGAACCATCTTTCCATCCCACTCCTTCCCCCTTCCCACCAATAACGATCCTATCCCAATTTCCTCCTCCATCCCTTTCCACTTCCTGACCTTCTCCTATCCCTGGACTGGGCTCTTCAGGCTTCTCATCTTCTTTGCCTTTCCTTCCCCAATCTCTCCTAGCTAAGAATTTCGCAAAACCCTTCTCTTTGTCTTTATCTTCCTTGGGATGCGAATGATCACCTAACAAAGGCGACGACGCTGAATCCTTCAGGTGGGTGTAAGACGCTGACTTCCTCAAGGTAGACTCTCGACTACGTTGGGCTGATGGGTCGGGTGTACTTGATCGGAGGTAAGGGGACGGGAAAGCTGAGGATACCGCCCGTATCTGCGGGGAGGCCTTGATTGCCGGAGTGGTATCTTGAGATGATGGATGAGTAGGGAAGATTATGGGGTAAGAAGTAAGACTGGTCGGAGTGGAATGAATCAGATAGCTCGCTGCGAAATACATACATGAGCTATTATACGTTTATCATCGTATCTCATTCAGCTCACTATCGTGGTTGTTTAATACTCCAACATCACCTTGCCCAGGTAATTCTAGTCTGGCAACGATGTGCATTCCTGTTCCAGCAGGTGAAGGGGTAACCATGACGACTCTAGTCACCTCTCCGTTCGGACTAGGTAAAGCACACGGCCATGGAAGTCCATGAACGACGAACATGATGGTCTAAAAGGACGAATGGTCAGCTTAGTCCATACGCTCACAGAATAGCTGATCTTACATTGTCTTTCTTCGCCAAATGGATATGCTTCCAATCCCAGAACAAGGGCACTTTCAAGGCCTGTTTACTACCTGACGAGTTGGCTTCCTCTGGCGATTCGAGGTTGATACTCGCTGTTTGGTGCAATGTCGCTAACGAAAATATATCCAACGACCTGAACACCACCTTCATCAGCTGTTTCATCCCACAACGAGCGGCGGAGGAAAGGTTAGCTCACCCCTCGTCCCGTAGCACCACCAGCGAATCGACCTCTTCGTACACCTTCAGCTGCACTATCTTCCCTCGTCCTACTTCCCTCAGTATAATCCTCCTTACAAACTCTTCTTTCCCTTTCCCACTCTTCTTCCTCCCTATAGGTGGGGGTAAAGTAGTCGATATCGTAGGACTTCGTTCACTAATAAGATCCTCTATCAATTTTCGATCCTGAGACGATTTCTTATCTTCTCTCGTTTCTTTCTCCATCTCTAAATCAACTTGAATCTCTTTCATTCCCTCTTTATCCTCTCCTCCTCCTAGCACAGACTCATCATCATGTTCATGTTCAGTCGATACACTGTTCCGTCCAAAGAATCCAAATCTATTGGTGTTCGGTGTCGTTTCGGTCGATGTTGAAGATACGAATGATTTCGGACTTGTTGCACCTGATCTACCCTCATCATTATTATCATTGGTCCGATCTTCCTTGCTATGTAGTCCTACTAGGCCTCTTCGTCCTATTCCACCTATACCCAATCCGATGATAGAAGAACTATCATCTTTCCTTTCTTTTTGCTTTTCCAAACTTTCTCTCAACTCATGTCGGTCGGATATACTTCCTCGATGAGTATGTTGATCCGGCCCAGCGACACTTGCAGATACAGAGGAAAGAGTGGTAGTGGGTAATTGAAGTGCTGATGGAGGAGGGGAGAATGCTGATGTACGTCGTTTACCTGTTATACTTGACGCGGAAGAGCTATTTCGAGGTCTACCAGAGTATGACAAGTTGCGTTGTTGAGTGGGTCGATGCCGTCGGGGTGAAGAGGGTGAAGATGCCGCTTGGGTCGTTATGGATGGTATTGCTATACCGGGTGAGACCACTTCCTGCCTATCTAGGAGAGAGGAGGTGGTATGTATCCATATGGTGTTATCTTGACATGCGAGGGCGGTACGACGTGAAGGACCTGCTTCGGTGGATGAGGGTGTGAGCCACGATGCGATGTGAGTGGGTGAGATGGGAAGGGAGGATGGCGAAGTTGGGAGATGAGGGTCGAGGAGGATGGGAATTTTCAGGGGCTTCTCTGCCATACTCAATGAATCTGATATTTGGCCGCTGATTCGTAGGGACCCGATATACCTGATGTCTATATTTGTGATGCAGTTGTGAATGTTGAATAGCAGCAGAAATCAGAATGACGTGCATTGGTCTGTTGATGGTCTGGTTCATCCGGTTCAACCGGTTCCACGAGCACTAGCACGGACTCATCCGCCTCGTACCCCACAACCCACCCACGCATCGTCTGAATATCTGGATTGCTGACCATGCTATGCATAGTAGTATGTAAGGTGATACATGACCGTCATCAAACTATATGATCCAAAAACGATCCCTCCTCTCTCTAGTCCAATCATGACATCTAGTGTGAAGCAGCAAGAGCATCGGCTTTCTCTTTGGCGGAGAACATACGGGGCTAGGGGATGGAGCACATTTGTCAATGATGAGTACGCACTCGAGCATGATCCATAGAGATGTATACTTACAGGAAGGTTACGTTCCCTACAAGCACAGAGAAGAAGTTGGATATTGTCAGCTATTGCACAAGGATGAAGCTCATCAGACAGTCTAGCTTACCATTTTGTACCGTCAGGGAAGAGAGGTGCTATATTCAGAGGAACGAACATGTCAGCTATATATCTTCCATAGATTGAGTATCTCAAGAAGAAGATAACTCACGTCGATATGGATCAGGGTGGATTTCTTTGGCTAATCGCTCTTCCGCTTGTTCAAGTACCAAGGCAAGTGCACGGGGGTCGGTGATGTTCCTATGAGGTAAGAGACCAATGTCAGTCAATCCTTGCAGACATGTACGGTCCCATTCCATTCTCATTGTTTCCCATTCTCTTTCTGAACTCCGTAGGTTTTTTTTTTTGGATCCTTGAACATGACACCATCGCGATGACTACATCAACAATATCTGGTTTCTAATTGAACGCTCCTTTGGCTCTTCTTCATGATCTCAACAAGTATTCCTCTCTTGCTTCCAAAGTTGACCATGAAGCCGACCTAATCATCTTCATCTATACATTGTCTGTCTTCGCCACTAAGAATTATCCCCCTTAATCCCCAGCTTTCCATTCTCTCCTCAATGACGCTGTTTTTCTCTTCACAAGTGAATGGTGCAACCCACCTATTTCTCTCAAACTCCGCCCTGATCTCAATAGCTCTCTCCCTCCAGAGGTCCCTTCGGATATACCAATTCAGCGAGTTGACCAGATATCGCTTGTATAACGATTTGACGTATTGTCTATATTGGATGAAATCGATTTTCGATCAGAGAGCAAGAGGTGGACAAGAAGAAGAAAGAGAAGATGAGAACCTGTTCGTCAGTACAAATTTCCGGAGACAAAGGCGAAGAGACTCGAGCATACCGGTGTGCTGCCGAGTAGGAAGTTGCTGGAGTGCTCATTGTGACGATGTTTTACTGTACTAAGTTATTTTAGACGCTCACAACGATGACTTTGAGATGGTTTGGATAACCTTTACTCTGACTGGTTGCAGACTGACGAGTGAAGAAGACGAACGGAAGTATTTTCACGTTTTAACATATGTCGAAGTTAGGCATCCGCCAGAGACCATAACTGCAGGTTGTATGCCTAATTGATCTGACTTCCTTCTGTGAGGTCTTTTTGACGAGTGCATGAAGACTCGACGACTGGTGGACGGAAGACGCAACAAGCCCGAGCGACCTCACGAGATATAAGGGATTGGTTGAGAACACAGCTGATCGTCAGTGGAGATGCGGAGTCTTCCAGTTTGTGATCATTTAGAAATGGCCAGTATTCATACAGCATATCGATATCACACCCATGATCTCAATGTAGCATGACTCTACAATACAAGTTGAAATGTCAGATGTAAGATCATTTGGAACTGTGACTGCAAATGAGCTTTGCACAAGTACGTCACATCTCCTTGGGCGACTTTGAAACCCCAGGTTGTCATGAAAATCATGTTGCACCTTGCAAAGTTGATCCTCCAACCGCCTCAAAATCCCGTTCAGCCAAGCTCACATAAATCACGTGATATGACATATGATCAGATGATATCGCCGCGGGAATAAGTGAAATCAGAAGAGATCAGTCTGTGATCGCCGCGTTTGTTTTTGTGTTTTGGACCTGATCATTAGAAGTGGAGGTGGTCCTCAACCTACGTCCAAGGAAAGATATATAAACCCCTCTCTGTGATCGATTTACCATTCTTCTTTTTCCTCATCCACTCACACGCTCAACAATCAATCTACTAGACCAATCAGTCACTTAACTTTCAAACTTACCAACCAACCACAACCCAACAATTAATCACAATGGCCCGAACTAAGCAAACCGCTCGAAAATCCACTGGTGGTAAAGCCCCAAGAAAGCAACGTGAGTTTTCCTCTTCGCCACCCACTCAACTCACCATACTGATATCTGCTCTTGGTCGAATATAGTCGCTACCAAGGCTGCTCGAAAATCCACTTCCAAGACCCAAGGTGCCGGTACCTCAGGCGGTGTCAAGAAACCCCACAGATACAGACCTGGTACTGTCGCTCTTAGAGAAATCAGACGATACCGTGAGTCAGCTTCCCGAAGCTCATGTGCTGAACAAAGCTGATCATGAATCTGTTTTGGATCATAGAAAAATCCACTGAACTTCTTATCCGAAAACTTCCTTTCCAACGATTAGTCAGGGAAATCGCTCAAGACTTCAAGACTGATTTGCGATTCCAATCTTCTGCCGTACTGGCTCTTCAAGAAGCCTCTGAAGCTTACCTCGTCTCTCTCGTGAGTTATCTCAGCTTTCTCTCACCGTTGGCCGGACAGAAGCTGATTTTGTCCTTACAGTTCGAGGACACCAACCTTGCTGCTATCCACGCTAAGAGAGTTACAATCCAACCTAAGGATCTCCAACTCGCCCGAAGACTCCGAGGTGAACGATCATAAGCTCATCACTCAGGCTAATGAGTGATAGCTGGGGAGCAAGAGATTAGTGCAGTCTTGTGGGGTAGATTACATTATCATCTTTTAACGCGTGATACATCAAATCAGATCTTGATCTCTATCATTCCGTTATATCATTTTTTTACACTTCGTTTCGCTCATCACTTTTCATTTTTAACGGGTCGAGTCTACTCCCCACATTTATGTATTCATGCATGTTATATATAACTATACATCGTACTGTTGTCATTCTGCAACCAGGGGGGAGTGGCCATCAGCCTTTGTCCCTTTGTTCACTCATTGTCTCCCCTTGCTCTGTGATTCTTATTTATTGTAGTCCACTAACATCTTAACAGTCCTCGTTCACTACCAAAGCCATGTATGCATACATGTTCATATTCACAACGAGATGTTACCTCGATGATCTGATTGCACGCTGTGATGATGTGCCAAAGTGCCACGTTATAAGTTATACTCGAGTATGCTGTATGCCCTGAAAATACGGAACCACTTTGACTTGAATTCACGTGTAACTCGATAACTCCTGACATCTAACTACTCTGACTCTGTCAACCACAGTCCAGCAAATACCATCTCATCTCAAAGCTTTGTTCATCCACATCTGACTTTGCCCTCGAAACCTCTAAGATCGTATACCCCTCATAAACTCTCCGTCTGTCCTTCCCCTCAACTCAAAATGCCTCCTCCCACTTCGTCTCTCAAACCTACAGCAGCCAAGACCAACGGTTCCTCAGCTCCAGCCGCAGCTCCAGCCAAAGCAACCGGCGGTAAATCCACTACTTCCACTGCTGGACATCTATCCAAACCTGATCAAAGCAAATACAATGCAGAGCAGGAGGAGCTAAACAAGCAGATCGCAGAGGTCAAGACGAAACTTGTAAGTACCCCTATCCAGAATAGCATGAGGTATCAGCTGAATGATGAATGGTACCTTACTTACTGGCGTTTCGGTTTATCCAGGATGCTATTCGATCTCGAATCTCGCTCACCCAAGCTCCTCAAGGTGGTGATCGTCGATCAGAGATCAAAGCAGAGATGGATTCCTTGAGATCCGAACAAGCTAAATTTAAAGGTGATAGAAACAAGTTATTCGATGAGATGAAGAAATACCAAGAATCTCTAGCTAAGAAGATCAAAGAAGTTCAAGGTCAGAAAGGTAAAGTTAGTTATAGGACTACAGGGGAGATTGATGATAGGATTGCGTCAGTCATCGAGAAATCTTCAACTTAAAATATAAGACCTACCTGGGTAGATGCTGATTTTACCCACCTGGTATAGCTCGCTTGAAAAACAAATCGAATCTGGTTCACTCAAATTAGTAGATGAGAAGAAAGCCCTGGCCGAAATAACCTCTTTGAGAAGATCACGAAAAGTGTTAGAATCCACTGGATCAGTCGACGATGCCATCGCAGCTGATAAAGCCAAGATTGACGAATTGAAAAAACAATTGGATGATCCTGAAGCCAAGAAGGTAAATGAACGATTCGATGCGCTCAAGAAGGAGATGGATTCCCTTAGGGCCGAGGGGGATAAGGCTTATGAGGAGAGAGGGAAATTGTTTGATGAGAGGAATAAGCTGAGTAAGGATATGGTGAGTTGGACTATCTTTCATTTGTCAGGATGCTGTTCGGTGTGTTGGGCGAATGAGCAGATGGGTGATTATAGTGATTCAGATTATGAGCGGAATTGAGTTGGGGAGATTCGGGATACGAACAGACCCGGAGGCGGAGAACAAGTCAAGTCACAGGTCTCAGTCTCATCTTCGTCTTTGTGCGGCATGTGGAAATGTGATAAACAGGGCTGGTGCTGATTCTGCTTTACTTCCCAGGATGAGCTCTACGAGAAGAAACGACAATCCGCCCAAGCCCATCGAGAAGCGAACGACAAGTAAGTTGATCCCAGGTGTTGTGACTCTCTGATCGGATGGCAACTCACTCCCTTATCACAGGTACTACGCCAAAGTTCAAGCTGATCGACAAGCTCGTCAAGAACGATTCAAAGCTGAGAAAGCCAAAGAAGATGCTGCTAGGCGAAACGAGGAGATTGCTCGATTGAGGGAAGAAGCCAAAGCACCAGCATTCACATCTGAAATTGATGATTGTCAAGTATTGATCGGTTGGTTCAAAGGAAAATACGGTTCTGGGGAAGTACCTTCCACTCATGCTGGATCTAACACCAGCGAAGAGAAAGTATTAGAAGGAGTCAAAGCGTTGGAAATTCGAAAGGTAGATTCGGAAGATGCTTTCAAGGGAATGACATTGAAGAAGAAAGGTGATGAAGAGGAATTAGGTGGATTTTTCGGTGGTGGAGGAAAATCCAAGAAGAACAAGAAAGGTGGTAACAACAGTAAAAAATCCGGTACAGCCACTCCTGCTTCTGAAGGTACTTCTACTCCTACTTCCGGTGCTGGTGCAGTGAACCTCCCTATGAGTTTACTCAGTGCGCTGTTGAGTTTGGGTATCCCCCCTCCATCTGGTAAAGATGATGTACAAAGGACTATAGATGATTTGGAGACTAAGAAGGCTTGGTTCGAAGCTAATTCTGCTGCTAAGACCAAGGTGAGTGATGATGTCTGTTGGACTACATAACTGCAATATGAACGCGTTGTTTAAACTATCTGTCATACCGATTCAAGCTGACTTGTAAACGGTCTTTTGCGTATAGGCTGAAATCGAGAGAGTAGAGAAATTAGTAGCTAAATTACAAAAGAAGAATGCCGGTGTTCTCAACGATGACGACGAAGAAGAGAAAGCTGCTACTTCAGGTGATGAAGTTCCGGTCGAAAAAGGCGGTTCGAAAGAACCTTTACACAGTGAGTGGTCAATAGTCATCAGCTCAGCTCCTTCGTAATCATATTCATTCCGGATTTACCGAGCTGATACGTCTGTATGTAGCTGTCGCTGTTGCTGGTGAAGCTACTGGTGCTGAAATTGTAGAGGATGAGGGTGAACAGGTGAGTAATAATCCATTTTGATCCGACACACATGTATGCTAGCATGATCGATTGACTTTCGTCTTCCTCTTGCGTAGCTCCCCACAAACGAAGATGGCAATGACCCAGAAGTGAAAAAAGTTGATTCAGCTTTAGAAGAGCTCAAGGAAGCTGAAGCTTCACAAGAGGCCTAGTCGTTTGGAAAAAGTTGCTATCGTTATGCAAAAAAAGAAAAGGAATTAATCGCATTGACTTTGTCTGCTTATTAGGTTAATACGTGATATATGTTGGTACGAGCGGGATGCAATTGGACTCGTCTTCCAAGCTGTGCATTGATTGCGATCTGAGCAAGGTGGATATCTCTATATATAACATTGTGCTGTATGGGATTAAAGTAAATCGATACGAGATCTCGGCATGATTGTTGTACTTTGCAGTCTTTCGGATTTATCTGTTCTCCATTCACAGACCGGTGTCACGCTCGGAATTGAATAAGTTGAAGTCAAGAGTGACAGAGTAAGATTTAGTTAGTGGAGGACTTGAACAGATCTACCGTTGCCCGTTGCCCGTTCTCCGTTCTCACGCCATTGCTCCTCATTTTATCTCGTTATCACCCAGATTCAGGGTAATCGTCTGAAATGCAATTGTAATTCGGCTGTTATCATATCGTATCGTCTTTTATGTGGTCTCATCGGAACGAATAGACCGATAAGTGAGTTAGAGATCAGAAAAAGGATTGGGGGATGAAAGCATTCATTCCTTGGCGTTATCAAGTAATACATCCTATAAGATACATGAACACTTCGATGTCCATGACATATCCTACATCATCATCTCTATCCAATTGAATCTTTTTGGCTTCCTCGTAGATGATCTATAAATAAAAGGGAAGAAACGGAAATACACGACTTTTTTGCGTCATACCACACCGAACCAGTCTTTTTCAACTACGTCTCCGATAACAACTACGTCTTTCTTTCATGACAGGTGGTAATAGCATCTTACGATAGAATAGACAAATACACGAATCGGAGAGCATATATAGATATCCCTTCGACACTTTCACTGTCAGAACGATATATACCACCTATCGTCGATGGTCGAAATCATCACTCGATAGCTTAATCTCTGGACTACATAATCACCAAAAATCAAAATCTAAGAAAGACTGCAGCGAAACGGACTTGTAGTACAGCAGATATGTCAATCCAAAAGGAATACAAGTAAGTTCTCTTGGTCTTTGCATCCACCCCATAGACATGTACATGTGTCCCCTACTCGAGTCTAATTTACTGATCGGTCATACCTCTTATCTTCTTATCCAGATTCACCCGTTCTACCCTTCCTCTCCCTTACGATCTCCTACACATCCTCCTCCAAAACCTTCTCTCAACCTCTTCGTTCAATACGCTCTCAACCCTTGCTAGATTGTCCAAAGACTATTATTCACTTATCATTCCACTCATTTACAAACACGTTCATATCACTTCGGATGAACAGTTACAGTCATTTTTAACTATTCCTCTGACCAAACGAGAAGAGAATGATAAGAAGAAAAGGAAGATAGTCAACACCGTTCTACTCAAAGGTAAATCCAGATCTAGATCCAATTCGTTAGAAGATAGTTCGAACTGGAGCAGAAAGATACAATGTTTGTCACTCTGTGAATCTTTGACATTGGATGTTTATCCTTCGAGAACGAGTTTCAAAATTGCGTCGAAACTTCCTCAACCACTTCAAACTCCCCTTCTCACTTTCACTCCGAAATCCCTTGAAAACCTCAGAGAGAAGTTGAGTAGATCTGGTGCACCTAGGATATTAGTCTCTTTCTGGTCTCAACATCTTCCTACGCTTATACGACCCAAGAAAGTTGTTGTGGATTACTCGACACTGAATTTCAATTCGAACGAAGATGAAGAAGGGGAAGGAGAAGGGGACGGGAATGAGGGGAAATGGGCAGATACGATGAGTGGGATGAGTATCTCCTTGCAATCGTGGACTTCCTCCGAGGGGTTGGAGATGGTTGAGTTGAAAGGTGACAAGTGGATCGGTGTGTTACCCTCGCCTGGAGTAGGGGTGAGGATGGTACATACTACTAGTAGTACTCCTTCTAGCTCCTCAGCCGAGACACTGAATGAAGAAGATGAAGAAGAAGAGTTAGTAACGGTAAACGAAACTATTCTTAACATTCCGCCAACTTCCAGTCCGACCGAACCTAATCCAGCGACATTGGAATCAATCGAAACTCGAAACAAACTGATTTCCACAAGAGTCCAAAGTATTTCAATGGGATTAAGAACCTCTCAAGCATTATATGAAACTTACCATTCGCCTTTACCTCTCAAATGGGATATAGTAGATGTGTTACCTCCTCCCATCGGATCCGAGGAGATGGATCAGGAAGAGAGGTATATTGAATACCAGAGGGAAAAGCGAAAGGTATTAGATGATATTCTGAGTGGGCTGGATGACGTTGCGCCGACTATTACGCAGAGATATGGTAGGATTGGAGGGGATGGTAGAAGGGAATTGACTTGTTTGAATTGGGTGGATCAACTGGTTGTATAAGTATGGAAAAGAAACGAAAAAAGGAGTAGAATAGGATGGGACAAGTCGATATTATCCTTTCACGGTTGTTGGTTTCCAGATCAGTTCGTATAGATGTGCATTTTCCTCATAAATTATAGATTGTCTCGGTTGCTAAAGTTTTCTGGATGAGCGTTTGGATTTTGTATGTTTGGATTTTTACCGGTCGATTTCAGATGATACGTGATTATAGAAATACATAGACGAATAGAAATACATAGACGAATATAGAATTATGCAATATATGACCTCGAGCATGTGCCTAGTACAGTATATCATGCTAGCATGCGAAATCAACCTTATCCCGATCTGAGATGCAAACTCTCTATGAAACCTTGTAAATCCTCTTGAGCAACTTCCACCACACTCGTATCGAACATATCATGCTTTGTTCCTGATCCACTCTCTTCAGCTGCATGTTGGAAGGCCAAACCGAATTTGCTACAAACACATCAACATAATCAGTAACAAGCAGAGTAGTGACATTCAGACTCAGAAAGTATTATCCACTCACTTTTTCCTAACATCGCCAAACTCCGGTGCACCCGTCACCCCCACAACCATGTAAGAACCTTTTTCCTCGTTCAAGCACGCTACGACGAACGGGAGAGATTTCACTTTCCCATTATTGTTCATCTTCGATTGTCTCTCTGCCCATCTATCCCTCGTAGCATCTACTAGCCAAATGGCCAATCTCGATAATGTCGAAGGGTGAGAGAATAACCTGAGATCAGGTCCCTCTTTTAATATTGCCAGTCTGAATGTCCGTAGGGATCGGATAATGGTCTTGTCCAATAAGGCAGATCCTGCTCGGATGATCGATCGATGAAGGGTCATTGATAAAGGGAGAGAACGGCGGATGAGAGCGATGCTATGTACAATAATGAATTAGAAAGGATGAATCTTGACAAGCACAAGTCCACTCACTCGTCACAGGCATCATAAGCTATCCAGAAATTCGTCGTTCCCCAATTATCTCTCCTCTTTTTCTTCTCTTCCGCCGATCCTTCACCATCTCCTTGTCCACCACCATCTTCTTCGTTATTCGAGGAATCATTAGGATCCTGATTTTCTTTCCCATCTGCTCTTGATGATTCTGACTCTCTCGTGTTGACATTCCATCTGGTCGTACCTCCAAACCACTCTCCACCTCCTCTCCCACCTTCTCTATCCACTTCCAACCTCACACCTACGGCTATATCCAACAGGGACGAAATGACTTCCACAGCATCCGCAGCGGATAACGAAGTAAGTTGGAAGCCGAATGATCGTGTGAAGCTCGGATAAGAAAGTTCGATCAACCCATATTCGGGTGCGATCGATTCTAATTGCTCAGGTAGTTTTCTCTTGAGATCCATATCCATATGTGACCATGATTGTTGACATTGTTGCAAGGAGAACCTATACATTCAGGACGTATCAGCTGCTATTTTCACAATGATGTAGACGCCATACACAGCTAAACAGGTAGAACTGAGAAAACCCACTCACCCCATCTTAGCTAATAACCCTTGTAATTTCTTCCTTCCCTTCTCTTTCCAGATACCCAATCGTCCAGCAACATAACCAGAATGTAACATTGACTCATACAAATTCCAATGTCTATAAAGCATGAATCTCAATTCTTCAGATTTCACTATACTCCTATCATCCGGATTAGGTATCTTCATTCCATTCGATGTTGTAGAGGGATCATGATTCAGTCTCACAACTTCATCTTGAAATATCGATTGGAAAGACTCATAAGAATCTCTATCAATCCTTGATGTTATATATTGATGTGTCACTGCTAAGATCGCATACCAAAGAATATCATTATCCGCTCTTTCTAACACCGTCGCCAGGAGATATATCGTAAGTGCCACGGATTGACCATAGGATGTACCAGAGGCATAGTACCGCTGTATACGTTCGTGATGTGCTTCCCGGACTGCTCGAGGTAGACGACGAGGCTACAGATTTCGTCGTTAGTATTCTCAATTGACAAAATGACCACGATGCAAGTCTGTACTCACCCTACCATCATCTTCTTTCTGTCTTTTGGTTTTTGGCTCAGTCGATCCTGCTTTACGTCTCTTCCTAGCTCTTTTCGAAGGTGATCCATAGCCATTTTCTTGCCCTCCTTCCTCGTCCTCGTCCTCGTCCTCCACCTCTTCCTCGTCTTCTTCCTCCTCCTCATCTTCTTCCTCAGCTTCGTCCGATTCGTCTTCGTCACTCTCATCGTCCGAAGATCCAGAATCAGAGGGTTCATACTACAAATACATGTTAGCTGATGCATTACGATTCGACCTATCGTTAATCCAATCACCTCCAGAGCTTCCCAACTTTTCTTTACGTTATCCATAACTTCGCTGAACTCATCTCCGTCACCCCATACCCAAATCTTACCTTCACTCGATTCTGGATCTTCCGAAATATCTATATCTATCCCGAAAAGGTTTTGTAAGTTCCACGGACGATGTGAGTCGATGATGTGTAAGTGGCAGGAAGAAGGTAGTTCGAAATATGAAGAGAGCGTTAGGAGGGATCCGAGAGAAAGAAGGATTAAGGTATGTAGCTGGTCAAACAAAACAATCAAATTAGCTACTATGATGATCTTGTCCACATTAGTGGAGGAGATTTTACCTCTTCAGAAGCTAATGCTTCGTCTCTTCTCGTTTCCAATTCAGAATATCCTCCTACAGGCACTAGTCGATAGGGTACATCGTCATTCTTGAATAGCGAACACAATATACGAGCACCGAGTAATCCATCCTGTAGTAAATGAAGCCAGTCAGCTATGGTCTGACGATCAGCCGGATGCAAACTAGCTCACCACGTCCGTTCCGGCCAGTATCACTACTCCACCACTTCCTGATCCGCCTCTTCGTCTCACTCTTGAGACTATCGAATTGTAGGCATGAGTGTAGGTGAGATCGGATGGACGGAGATCGTCTGAAGGAGGGAGAAGGAGTGGCATCGGATGCCTCTAGCTGCGAACGCACTACGATAAATGTTGTGATGGTCCTGAAAGATGTTGGGGCTGTCCCTCGCGATGAGTGTCAGTCGAAAGACTGTCAAATTATCACGGTGGTGAGTAGTGATGTCTATAGTCTGAAGAGATACAGAGATACAGAGGATGAAAAGTCAACTAACTATGCGTTTAACGCGTCGAGCAGACGAAGGATACCAGCCAATTTAATGTTTTTGCTGGCACGCGTCGGACTGTGGCCTTTTACGTAACTTGGACGATATTCCTTTGAGCTATGACGCAAGCATCCCACCGTAGTCTCACTCGATATACCCGGTAGGTGGTTCACATTACGATCCATCCATCTGGATCAACATCTTTCACCTTTGTTTCGTTCACTCTTTCCATCTATACTAACACACAGACAGAGCATCGAGCAGGTAGACATCACAGCAAGATGTCCATGCCTGCAGCAGACCATCATCATTCATCCAAGAAACCAAACCCCACCGCGCATCCCTTCTCGAAACTCCGTTCGAAGGTCGATCACCTCCAATCCGATTTATCGAGACTCGGTATAGCTATTTCGACTACGCTCAACCCGAATCATAGACATGATGAAGCTTGGGAACAGGAGGTGGATGCTAAGATTGAGGCAATAAGGGATCAACATCGGTATGTTGCTCTTTTGTGTAGCTCGTCGGTAGGAAGAGCGGTGCTTGAGGAGAGGGTCGGAATGGAGAAAGAAGAGAATAGCTCAAGGAGACAACGCGGAGGTAGTGGACGAGAGCCCCCGGCCCCCTTTTCATCTCCTCCTTCCCTTCTCACCTTCCCACATCTGTTCATCCCCGAGTGGATATGGGAAGCTTCCCATACTGACTGCTGCCGACCCCGAGCAGCATCAAGGAGATTCTGAGGCTGATCTACTTCTCCAACACCTCAGGTTTCGCTCATATAGTACGGAGCGTGAGGGGAACGTCGCGAAATTCGCCGTTGATGGCCACGGTAGGTGGACTTTACCTCCTCGGAAAACCTCTAGATCGTCCTTGAGATCCTCGAAGTGATCTCAAAGGCACGATCTGTAAGATCAATGGTCTGAAGATGTGGAGGAATCAGTCCGAACAACGGAGTAAGAGGAGCTGATGTCTGGTTGTAGATTACTTTTGGGCGGTGTCGGAGATGATCGATGGCGCTAAAGAGGTAAGTCAGCTGGGAGGCAGCTGGGAGGCGGAGATCTTTTCGAAAGTTAGCTGATCTGGGGGATTTACAGTGTATCATGATCCTTGATTGGTGGTTATCACCTGAGCTACAAGTGAGCTACTCCCAAATCTATGGTGTCCTCCCCAAAGCTGATGTCTTACCGCTAGCTTCGACGTCCTGCGGCCTTATTTCCTGAATGGAGATTGGACAGATTGATCAAGAAAAAGGCGGAAGAGGGTGTTAGAGTATATGTTATGGTGTACAAAGAGGTAAGCTTTCGATACTCGACGGTTATGTAAGCTTACAAAATCGATCACTATAGGTCGATTTGTCGATGAGTTTATCGTCTAAACATACCAAGGTGATTATACTTGTACTATTCTAGATTTCAAGAGATCTTGCTAATATTCTGTCGTCTATCCAGCACGCTCTGGAGGATCTTCATGAAAACATCTCAGTTATGCGACACCCCGATCACAGTGGAGGTAAGTATCTTCCTTACAGTTGCGTTTTGAATATGCGTTGATATCTCACGTAGGTGAATTGGTATACTATTTCTCGCATCACGAGAAATTATGTGTCGTGGACAACAAGATTGCAGCGATGGGTGGTCTGGATGCATGTTTCGGTAGATGGGATACGAGAAATCATCCTCTAGCGGATGTACACCCTACCGAATTCTACAAATCTCTATTCCCAGGTCAAGATTACAATAATTCCAGAATTATGGATTTCCAAGTAAGTCTGCTGGAGCTTGCGACGGACCGCGACAGCTGATTTAGGATGAACATCTTGTGTTAGACTGTAGATAAGTATACGAGTAATGCTTTGGCTATTCAAGATGCCCCTAGAATGCGTGAGTGGTCCAGCTTCAAGTCGTTTGCTGTGAAATACGAGTTGGCTGACGAGTATGAATGCAGCCTGGCACGACGTCTCCTTAACCTTGATTGGACCGTCCGTTGTTGATTTGGTCCAGCATTTCACCGAACGATGGAACTTTGTCAAGACCATCAAGTGAGCTTTTGCGCCGCAACTGGCTTTGTACAAAGAGAGTTGTCTGATGAATTCTTGTCATAGGTACAAGCATGATCATCGAATGGAATGGCTCTCATTGCCATTCCGTAAGTTAACTTTTGATCTCACAATTTTCTCCCAATCACATTGAGCTGACTTTCCCGCCATTCAGCATGGGATGATGTGAAATCACGTCACGATGAGGAAAAGAAAATCAAAGATAATGAATTCAGAGAGCATCATCCCCATTTATCAGATTGGAAAGAGGTCAGTTGACTTTGCACTGAATGGGATGCAGCTGACTGAGTATGATACTATGTAGCGAGGAAGACAATTCTTCCATCCATATCATTTCCCACCTTCAGAAGCACCTCGGGCAGCTGAACCTGTTCCTTATGGTACATGTCGTGTACAAGTGAGTTGGCTCGATTGTTTTTAATGTTGACTAAGGTCAGCTCATGAAAATATTTGTAGGTGCTTCGTTCTGCTGCTGATTGGAGTCACGGTATCTTGTTGGAGAATAGTATTCAACGTGAGTCAGCTGAACTGAGCTCTTGGTTAAGCAAACAGCTGACCCACATGTTGATGTATTTTCAGAGGCATATATCGCGTTGATCAGAGAAGCCAACCATTGTATTTACATTGAGAACCAATTCTGTGAGTAGAGCTAGCGAACTCCTGGTATATTTAGTAACTAATATGGGGCCTGCTTGAAGTGTGAGCTTCATATTATAGGACGTCTTACGACAAGCTGACTCATAGAATGCAGCATTTCTGCTTGTAAGGAAGGACAGCCTGTCAAGAACCTGATAGGTAAGGTAGCATTCCCGTGGCGGCTGGAAGTCAAGCTTACTCATACTCTTACAGCTCTGGCGTTGGCTCAACGAGTCATTTCTGCTGCTCAAGAAGGGAGGAAATTCAAGATTATCGTTCTTATCCCTGCTGTGCCGTGAGTATGACTGCTCTTTCCTTCTTTGCTATGATAATGTTAACGTCCAATATGCTAGTGCGTTCGTAAGTTGTGTTCTAGGCCGGTGTGAGAATGATAACTTACCTGGGGATTAGCCCGGAGACATACAATCTCAATCTGGTTTGAAAGCGATTATGGAAGCCCAGGTCAGTTAACATCCATCAGGTTGACCTTCCAAGGATCAATATCAAGCTGACAATTGAATCAGTATCGAACAATTAACCGAGGTGGTGCTTCTATCTTTGAGATGATCAGAGAAGCAGGATTCGATCCGTGAGTCAACTATGTGCTCATTCGCTATTCCTATCTTAAGAGTTCTCGGCTGACATTAGACATTACCCATAGAATGCAATATATCTCTGTGAGTTGTGTCATTATTCAAGCCCACTTGCACAATAGCTGATATTCAGGCAGTTCTGGAATTTGAGAAGTTACGATCGAATCAACAACCCTAAAGCAGCTATCAAGCGCATGGAAGAGAGGGTGAGCTCGAATCATCTTCTCTGATCTACCTTTGCTAATATGGCCGATCTTAGTCCGGAATATCATTTCACGAAGCTCAAGTAGCTTTGGCGAAGGTGTATGTCGGATCAGAGGATGTCGCAGGGGGTCAGGACGAGACTGTCAATATTGAACAACCTCATGACCAGACTGATGGAGTTGACCAAATCAACAAGAAAGATACTGTCCAAAAAGCCATTAAGCTGCCTAAGACTATTGATGAGGCTAAGCAGATTATTGAGAGATTCCAGAATGGTAGAAGTAACGATGATAAGCATGTGTGAGTTGGTCATGTGGTACTTGCTGAGACGTTTTCAAGCTGATAGGACCTTTTGCGTAGGTCTGATAATGGTAAGGCTTTGCAACTCGTCTTTGATCCCCGACTGGCTTGTAGCTTATGGATTTGCGATTGATTAGTCGGCCAACATGCCCTTCAAGATACGACTTCGTTGGTTGACGAGCAATGGGATGGAACCGAAGAAGAGGAATTGGCATGTTTCGTTTCTGAGGTAAGCTAGGAGATTCTCGACATTGTACTTTCAGAAGCTGACTTCAACAAATACTGTAGATTCTTTACATTCACAGTAAACTGATGATTGTAGATGATCGAAGAGTCATCTGTGGATCTGCCAACTTGAACGATAGAAGTCAAGTCGGTGATCATGATTCTGAAATCGCTGTTGTCATTGGTAAGCCGAGGTCAAATACAGGGCGGATACATATCTTACTTGATTGTTTATGAATCGCAGAGGATTCTGATATGGTGGAATCAATGATGGACGGCAAGAAGTACATGGCTAGTAATTACGCTACTACACTCCGAAGAACTTTGATGAGAGGTATGTCCTATCACGCCAGCCTCCGGCCTTTTCTTCGGTAAGATAAACTGAGAGCCTCGTGTAATATTCGCAGAACACCTCGGTCTCCTTCCTCCTCAACCACCATTCGACTCTGCGGAACATCCCAATGCTGCTATGCATCCTGCGCCTGTACCTCATGAATACGATTTTGGCTCAGCAGAGGATAAAGCTGTTGAGGACTTCTTGAGTGATGAGTTTGAACAGCTCTGGGTGGGGACGGGTAGAGGAAACAGAGAGATATTTGAGAAGATCTTCAGGCCCGTGAGTATCGTCAGGATGACTGATGTTTGATACACGGTGATTGATATGATCGCAAGACAGTCAAGCTGATTTGATCTTTTATTACACTGTTGTGACCAGGTACCTAACGATTCGATTAGGAATTGGGAAGATTATAAGAAATACTTGGCACCTAATGCAGGTATATCGGTAAGTCAGCTTGCCCAAGCTCAACGAGGCGACACGCTGCATGCTGACATACGATCTCCAAACAGAGCGGTCACGTCGCTGATAGAAGCTTGAAATTGAGAGAAGTAAAGGAGATGTTGAGTAAAGTTAGAGGACATCTGGTTGATATGCCACTTGATTTCTGTATCGTGAGTTGCGGCGAACTTTTCAAAAGAGCATATTCAAAAGAGCATATAAGATCCATAACTGATAAGGCACTTTTAAAGGACCTCAAATGGATGACTGAGGGGGATTGGTTGTCAGTCAACCCATACACTTTGGCTTTGTACGTCTGAGATATCGATAATGGGAGAAGAGATAAGAAGAGAATGGATCATATCAATATATATATCTTGTAGTAACGGTAAATTTGGAACAACCATACATGCAGCTTCATATTATACGTACCTGTGATCATACATAGGCCTATTGCTGCGGCCTGCACCTGTATAAACCACCTCCAACAGACAGGGAGACGAGAACAACGGTGAATATGGACGAATGAGATGCCACGTGAAATGAGATTTTCAGGGTTGATCACTCGTGTTCGGTCTCGGTCTCGAGTGATTTCATCGTTACTCGACCATCCACTTTCAACGTCCACTCTGTTGTCGGAAGTAGCAGATAGCATAGATAGCAGCAAGCAGCCGTCGAGCTCGACACAGCGACCATCGAAAACATCCCCTCAAGTAGGGCTTCCTTCGAGACGCTACACCTGATTTTACTAACCACCACGAGAGTAGAGGCATTTCAGAATAGTAAGGATGGACAGGAATACGGAAATTAGGATAGCGGTATGTTCATCCTCATGCCTCAAAGGTTATGCAGGTGTCTCTCTGCCTGATGCAGTCTAAGAGTCCATACACACATGTATGAGATAATGTCCGCTGATGTCATTGCATCGATGATTATAACTCATAGTCCAAGGCTATACTGGACGAAATGATAAACGATCTTATACTGTCTACGTCCATGGCTGCTCATAGGGAGATCAAGAGGGGTAGGGTCGTGTGCGGAACATGTGGAACAAAGTGAGTAAGATACCCATCGATTCATCGAGTACTACCATACACCTCTCTCTGGTCTTCTTAATCCCCCTTCTAGCATTCAATTTGAATGTATCAATGAGTTGACAATTCCCTTATAACAGATGTCGTGCGCACATACCCCTTCCTCCCCCAGCCATCCCCTCATCATCCTCATCGTCATCTCTCATACCCAACTCATCAGCTCCACCATCCCGATATCCCTCCCCGCAACCTGGTATAGGACCCGATGGACAGCCCATATCCCGTACAGGCGGATATACCGTCGGTCCGGAGAAGGGTACAGGTGGGTCGACAGGTATAGGAAGTGGGAGTGGGAGGATGGATGGGAATGGGAATACGTTCTTTGAATGTCTGGTGTGTGGGAGATCGGTAAGTGAATTCTCACTTGGAGCTAGGTATCATTTCTCCATATGAACTGTAAAGGTCGAGACCGGATCATCTATCTTTATCCACATACCATTGATTCTATTTCCCTTCTTTCACCCGGACTAAGATTATCTGCTTCACCTATTACTTTTCATATGGCATCTTGCACATGGCCTTTGCTAATCCATTTCTCTCCGGTTCAAGGTCGCTTCAAATCGTTATGCCCCGCACCTATCCTCCTGTTTAGGTCTCAACGGATCGACACGCCGAGGTGCAGCTAGATCAGCAGCGGTGAAAGCTCGATTGGGCAATAATAATGACAGATCATCGCCTTCACCATATGTGAACAAGGGCGATACGGGGTCGGATAATGGGGATTGGGAGAGGGGGAGTGAAGGAGGTGACAGTGTGGGTGGGAAGAAGAAGAAGAGTGGGTGTGATATACCAAAATACAACAACGGCAATGATGAGATACAAGAGAGTTGTCGAATTGATCAAAGGGAACTGATGGCTTCTGCTTCTCATAGAAATCCTCAATGGCGCTTCACCTTCTCTCACCCCATCTTCATCGGCCAATGCTAAACGTAATAAATCACCTATCAAAGGAGCCAGTATACCTAAGAAATCAAAGATTGGCGGGACAGGATCAACACCAAATTCAGGTAGTGGTGAGTGAATACACACATATATATACGAGAAACCTCTTGTAGGCTTGAACTGATGTGTCGTCTTTATGTCACAGCCACGCCAACCCCATCATTCAGACAAGCTTTACCACCTTCCAAGCTCGGTAGACCACCTACTAACCGCCCAATAGACATCTCTCAATCACCTGTTTCCTCACCTGAGAAATCGATCATATCTATAACTAGCTCTGGACAAGGTGGTGGTATGACGGGCAAGAAGACTTTACCTGGACAGAATCAGGGATTCAACATGGGTGGAGCTGGACCGGGTGAAAGTGTCACTGGTGAGCTTGCTGGATCATATCAGTGAATCAGTGGTGATGATCGAGCTGACTAAATTATGGTTGTAGACGTGTTGCAGTCTACAGGAGGAGATGAGAGTAGTGAAGAGGAAGTTGATGATTACTAATTGATCACATCAACAAATATTCTTCCATCTATCGATCTATCCAGAAGATCTCATGACAGCCCTGTTCACATTGTACATCTGTACTGTATACATGTATGTAACGAATTTTACACGAGATTTGTATAAGTATCGATCCCCCTTACAATTTGATTTGCCTACTCGTAGTTGGGTTTGATTATGCCTTAAAGTTTGCCCAAATTCTGTTTTTGTGGGTACGACAACTCGCCGCGATCAAGGCTACAGCGAGCTTACCTCTATGTGGGCTCATTCATGACTAATGATCGACTAGTACCCTCCATGCAATGCGGTGACTATACGACCTTAAACGATATGAGTTTCACGATTCTCACTATTATAGCACGCCGCATCTAATGTCAAAATTGTAGATCAACCATTCATGCACACGTATGGAAGTGAATAACGAGCATCTTAGTAGTACTGTAAGTCTACTGTATCACGAAATCGGCATTAAGCCAGATCAGATCAAATCAGAATCATGGATCATGGTAAGCCGATAAACCGATAAACCGATCTACCTTTGAGGATCTTTACCTTTGTAGCCCAATGTTCTTCCGATGGATGAGTCTTTATACGCTTCCCTGCTCGCGGTTACGCTCATCATCTCCACCAGTTGATGCCAGGATGATCCTTGGTGAGCCGTGGGGTTCTCAGTGGTCAAACCGGTTACGAGTTCGCTAATCGTTTGCCAATAATTCCTCAAAAGGTCAGCATAATGTAAAGCCCTATTCTTTCTCCTTCTTCTTCAATTGGCAAATAATGTACAGTACATATATTGTGCTGAACACAACTCACTCGGCTTTCTCGGAACCTACTCCCTGTCCAATGGCGATTCGTCGAAGTTGTTCTCTTTGTTCCCAGGTGAAGGTCGATTGATCATCAGTGGTTGATGTGGTGGTGCTGTGATACCACATGTCAACATCGTTAGGTTATCAGAATTGGACAGGTGGATCACTGATGTGGACGTTTGTGTACTCGCCTGTTGTTCATGGTAATATTACTTGATCTATTTGAAAGCTGTTATCGCTCAAGACTTTCTTTGGAGTGTGGGAAATAATTCCATCTTGGCTGCTTGACGATCCTTATATACCTTATTAAGTCTTTTAAACCCTTTGTAGCTCGGAATTACTGCACGGCGAAGCCTCGCAGAAAGCAATTTACACTTACTGAGCTCAGATGAATGGAAAGATTGCGCAATGGGTTGAATGCTTCTGAACAGAATCAGTACGTGTACAATGCTCCGACATCCATTGGGTCTTTCTCAACTTATTAACCCCGACTTGGGAGATGAACAGAAGGCGAATGCGAATATGAATGGGTGAGATCTCACCGATACCAACAACGACTCTGAGTGATTGGCAATTGACTTGGAGTTCCCAATGTATGATATCTGATGTGTAGCCTGGTAGGTCAGTTTACGAAACTTCAGTGCCCTACGATCCGCTTTTTTCCATTGGCGGATGATGATGATTCCTTGTACGGATTGAGTCATCCCAACCCAACCCTCTGTGGCGGTATTATATGGCGGAGAAAGTCTTGCACGAATTTGATGCCGCATTCATACTTTCAATGGTATCTACTAGCTTTACAGTGCTACAACTTCTACACCACAGCTCCTAGACTCACAAAACGCGGCATGGGTACTGTCAGCTATGTATTCTACTGAAAATTATCAAAGAATGATGCTTACATATCATTCCTTTGAACTCCAGCCTCGAGTTTTTGAACTATCTCCTTCTCTTGAATAAACCATGAATACAATTGTTGATTATCGATTGAGGCATGTCATTCCAAAGCTTCTCCAAAGCTGCAAAGCGTCATCATCATTTGTGGGATGTCTCTTGAGTAGAGCGAACTGTCTTTTAAGCCATGCCCAACATAATTCGATAGGATTTAGGTCAGGGAATAGGGGTGATTGATGAACTGGAACCCAATTCTCGAGCAGCTGCTGCTGCCTCCTTCTTGTGAACACACACCCATCCTCCAGGATGTGGGGGTACCATAGCTTCTCCAACTATTCTTCAGCCTCGTCCATATCTCCTTCAGCGGCCCTTCTGTTACTTCAGTACTTGTACAACAATAGATGTATGCTGTGACCCTCCTCTCTCCTGTGCTTTCGCTTGTATCAAACCTCACCAGCTTAGATCGCCTCCCACCAGATTGCTCCCCATATCATGACACCTGAGCCCCTCCTAAGACAGTTGTATTGGTACACCCTCGATCCCACTTCTCTCCTTCCTCAGTCCATCGCCATTGTCTGGTGGTATGGTTTAACTTGACCATTGACTCATCCATATACTACTCGCGTCAATCAAAGTTTTGATACTCGGCCCAGTTATATCGCTTTAAGGCTGTCAACTTTGATATGTATGGTTTTCAGGTGCTAGGTTTCGTTTCAAATGAGTTCTCTTGGTGGAGAGGCAAAGTCTTGTCGAAACATTGATGTCAACCTCCTGGGCGCAGATGTCGCATCATTGTATCCTATGTCGCGATTCTGCTTGAGGACATGCTTGATATGCCGATCATCATAACTATCTAGCTTCCTAGGTCTACCACCACTCGAGGCGGTCCTTCTGTGGGTCTTCCTCATCGTCATCTTGGGCTCTGTTGATGGCGGACCTTACGGCACGTTGCGACACATTGTGTTTTCTAGCCACATCAGTGATTCTCATGGTGAGGGCATCTTTGGCCATTTCTACTCGCTTTTTTCGTGGAATCCTTTGGCCAGGCATGTTGGGAATGGTTCTTAGGAAGTAGAGATGCATAGACACAGTGGTTCTAGTATAAATGCGAGTAGAAGACATCACGGGAAGAAGCGGGGAGGTAGTGACGGCATCTGTGGCATCAAATTCGTGCAAGACTTTCTCCGCCATATAATACAGGATACAGTATGTAAAGTAGTCCGGATGACATGCCAAGAATGTTCGGACTTGATCCTCAGGTCCAAGGGTAACTGTAGCCATGATGATTCTTATAATCATGCCAGCTGCTCAGTGAGAATGAACTATTGTGTAATGGATTTTTATCACAATCCTGAACTGATAATAATGCACTAGATATCAAAGGATGCTATATGGCATAATACAATATCACGTTGTCGGGTCGGGAAAACCTGTATAGCAGTGAAAAGAAGTACTGTACGGGACATCAAATGTCAAATGCGATAAGCACGATATAAATGAGATTCATCTGTGTGTTGGATGACTATCTAAAGTATTCACCAGCTACTTATTTACCAATACTGTACGAGTACTGTATAAGTTAATATCTAATGAAATACTAACGGATCGCGCTTTTACCTTTAGGCGCATTACTAGCACTGGACTTGATTTCATCGCAAGTTGTACGAAGCTTGCTCTTCGCAGTTGTTGTATCTGACATGTCCATCAGTTGTGATTGCATGTGGCTTTCGACATGGTCGACGGCATTACTGTACATCATAAATTGTCATAGATCAGCTCGGATATTCCTCAATAACGTAAATCGTGTGGCGGTGGGCGACGGGCGATCGGTCTAATTTATGTTACGACACGATATGAAGCTTGTCTTCATATATACTCACATGACCCATTCTTCTTGATAACCTTGTAGCATCGCTCTGGCCAAGGTTTTCAGAGTTAATCTGTCAGTCTGACTGAATGAAGCGCTGCTATTTCTTTTTAGAAAAAACCTTTGATGGTCAGCCAAGCCAAGAGCATCAAGGCGCATCCAACAGGATGGATGGCTCAACCTAGCAGATTCGATTTGTTGCTTCACTTACGATTGAGACATGTCGATTATGGTGTATTGGTACTTGATTGGAAGGTTAACCTTACTGTATTGCCTGATAAGATAGTATAAGGCGAATAACTGGATCAGAAGGATGATATGGAGCGAGGTCAGTTGAGATTGATATTGAGATGCACCTCTTATATACGTATCCAAGATGTGCTCAACGCCTCCAAGCCAGTCTTCAAAGAAGCAACCAACTTTTCAATCCATTATCATCTTTCGGAGCATAAATCAGTCCCCTTAATACCCAGTTGCTTCTACAAGGTGATTCATCCTGCAAAATGCAATCAACGAGAATCATAATCAAAGGATGTAAGCGGACTCGCGGGCGAATACAGTGTTCCGAATGAATGATTCTTGCGTTCATCCCGGGACGATATATGACTTTTGATCTGCGCCGAAGATGATACGAGTCGATATATCCGCATAATTGCGCGCACGATAATGTGACTCAGCCGGGACAGGGTCCAACTCGAAGAGATTTTATCGACATATGAGGACGTACCAAGACCGACACGATAAGGATTCGGTATTGGTAGTTTAGAGAGTTGCGATGTCAAGGATCATGATAATATTATAGGACTCGATACGATTCTGAGCGAGGGTCAAAGAAACAAAGTATGATACAGTCTATGGTAGAAGAGAAGGAGGTACGAAAGTGAAAAAGGTGATCACTCTGACGAATTTCAAAATGGACGGTACACAAAAACACAGAGATGGGAACGTGAGGTTCTGCATAAATGGAATTCACAGTCCGGCAATTCAAGTAAGACAGGTAAAGATCATATTCAACATTTTCATCAATACAAAGATATTTACTCGGCCAAGTTCCCCCGCTACCGCTATGTTAGCGGATGATTTAAGATCGATCAATCGATCAGTCAGCTCCTTGCCTTCAAGTATTAGTCTTGGTGAGTATCACTTTCGAGCCTGATCCGGAGAGCCTGAAAGAAATGGAGCAAAGAAAATCCCAGATCCCATGATTTATGTTATTCCGATGACGGGATGATGCCCAACGATATTCGTTCAATAGCAGTGATGCGATGACAAGGCAAGACGTTACAGCTCATCCATAGCAATAGCGAGATATGTAAATGATATTCTATTGTTTCTGCTTACTACCAACAGCTTCCAATTCTTCCTTTTCTCCCTCTTCGTCTTTACTCTGTATACTCTCCGTCAATTGGGCTAACCATAATCTCTGATACACACCTCCGTCGATAGTCATCAATTGCTCGTGAGAACCCTGTTCGGCAACTTTACCATCTTGTAAAACTATAATGAGATCTGCGTCTGATATCGTTCGGAGTCTAGTTCATGATAACGACGATGTGTCAATTCAGGTTCCATCTATCCAGTCAAGGTCGACATGTGATGTGGAATATAAGAAAACGTTGAAAGGAATTTTCGATACTCACCTATGAGCAATGAACACACTAGTCTTTCCTCCACCCAACAACGTATTATTTATATTCTTCATCAACTCGGTCTCCGTATACACATCAAGTGCACTGGTCGCCTCATCGAAGAACAATATCGGTGGATCTTTCAATAACAATCTCGCAACTGCCAATCTCTGTTTTTCTCCTCCCGAAATCATCAATCCTCTCTCACCGACCTTCGTAGCGTACTTATCAGGTAGA
This sequence comes from Kwoniella europaea PYCC6329, assembly GCF_036810445.1. Classification (NCBI taxonomy): domain Eukaryota; kingdom Fungi; phylum Basidiomycota; class Tremellomycetes; order Tremellales; family Cryptococcaceae; genus Kwoniella; species Kwoniella europaea. The sequence continues at coordinate 5,894,253 of NC_089487.1, forward strand.
CGTTGGATCGTCTCTTCCACATGGGCTTTCCTAGCGGCTTCGTATACTTGTTCGTCTGTCGCTTCTAAATTACCATATCGGATATTATGTAAGATATCATTATGGAAAAGAGGTGTATCTTGAGGGACTACTCCGATTGATTTTCTTAATGAATCCAATGAGACATCTTTGATATCCTGTCCATCTATCAGGATTCTGCCACTTTGAGAATCGTAAAATCTGAAAAGTAACCTGAACACTGTCGATTTCCCACATCCACTGGGACCGACGATGGCCACCTTATGTCCTGAGGGGATGGTGAATGTCAAATCTTTGAAGATGGGTCGTTCGGGATGATATCCGAAATTAACATTTTCGAATCGGATTTCACCGCCTTTAAGAGCAAGGGGTTTGGTATTGGGTTTGTCCTATCAGAGAAAGAACAAAAAAGTGCACCGGTCAGCGCATATTTCACGTGAATGAGCTATATATGATGGTCAACCCACCTTGATACCTGAATCCAAACTCTGCAGATTGAACATGACTTCCATATCTATCAGACTCTGTCTTAATTCTCTGTATACCGTTCCCAAGAAGTTTAGGGGCAAGGAGAGCTGGAAAACCAATTGATTGACCATGACTAGATCGCCGACCGTCATTGTGCCTACATATTCAAGTATTAGCTGGCAAGTCAAAACGAATGGGGCACATTTGATTGATTAAAGAATATCCACGTACCCTTGACTACTCCTTGAGCAGCAAGTAACATCATCATAGTCAAGGCACTTGAGAAGATGAAATTCTGTCCTGAATTCAACAAAGCTAAGGAAGTTGCGATTTTGACCGAGGCGGATTCGTAAGTCTTCAACGTTTTGTCATATTGTGCGACTTCGAATCGTTCGTTGTTAAAAGCCTATGATCGAAAGATCATCATTAGTTGGTAATCCCCAGGAGTCCCTCATGGTAATTATGCATTGACTCACTTTGACAGCTTCATAGTTGATCAGACTATCCACGGCAACGGTCGCACCTTTGTTATCGGCCGCATTTGCCTCTTTCCTAAATCGAGTTCTCCAAGCTGTCGTCTTTACCGTGAACCAAGTGTATAGACCCATAGTAATCGCTGTGACTGCTGCAAAGTCCCAGCCGAACTTCCAGGACAGGATACCGCACACCATCGATATTTCCAGAGCGGTAGGGATAACGTGGAATACGATTGAAGAGAGGATGAAGGATATACCTCTGTGAAGTATCAGCATGAATTCTCAACAGAATTCAAGTAAGATGCGTGACCAAGTATCTGTGGACATGTATTGACCAAACTCACTTGGTACCTCTATCTATAGCTCTAGTCAGACCACCCGTCTGCCTTTCCAAATGAAACCTCATATCCATATTCAAAAGATGCTCGAAGGTCTCCCTCGCTACTTTCCTTATAGCACTTTGTGATACCGAAGCGAAAACGGCATTTCGCAATTCACCAAAAGCAGTGGTCAATATCCTTGCAGCACCATCTATGACAACTCAAAGTCAGCTTCCGCTTGGCCTCAATGAGATATACGAATTCTCATGTAACTGTCCATTTCATGAAGGTCATGTAGTGAGACAACGAGATAGCCAACCCACATCCAGCAATTGAAGCACCTGCCAGAACCCATACCGTACTACTTTCCGTTATAGGTACATTCAAGCTATCCACAATCGTCTTGAAGAAGAATGGTACCTGGACATTCAATATTTTACCTGCTACCAACAAACCCAAAGCTCCTATCACCCGTATCTTGACTTTCGGATTGTTCTTCGGCCATATATTTTCAGCTAGTTTCACGATGATCCGCCAGTCTGTCTTATCCTGGACGGAATGCGACAGATCCTTTGGCGTTGCATCGGTGTTGATTGCCGTGGTGGATTTGGTGGAGGTCGATGTAGGTGTGGTCGTTGAAGAGGGAGGTGGTACTGATCTTCGAGTGGACGTCGAGAACGGCGCTAGCTGGATTAGGTTCGCAGATCGACAGCTTGTACAAGGTAGCGACGATCCTATGCGTGATTTTGGACTCTTGCTCGTTGCTGAGTGGTGAATTGATCTTCTTGCTTGGAAAGAAAAGCATGACGTCGTCGTATACTTTGATGGACCAGCTGTGCTCCAAGGCAGCGGTAGCGGTGATCGGGGCAGGGCATATCGACTGCAGGAGCCGAAGCTCATCTTGAGAGTGACTTTTTGCTGTAGAGGCTGAAGAAGGTGTAGAGAAAAACAACGAAGTGAGATATGGTATCAGATAACTTTTGTAAGCGCTCTTCAACGAGGACTCGTACGGCCAAGATTAATCCTATGATGCCATCCAACACCTTACGAGTACGATTGCTCTTAGCTTGATCGTGCCTGGAACAAAGACCGAAGCGAGGACCGGCGGACATAACGAATGAGGGTGCCACAGACAGAGCTCCGAGCTCCGCGACGATAACGCCGACCTGACGATCGTGGTGATCTGATGTTCATCTGGGATTGAGTTGAATAACCGGACCCCTCCCATGAAAATGACCCGGCAAATGCAACGTCCGAGCCATTCATCCCATTAATCACCACTCACCCAACCGTCTCACCCCTATACCGCTCCTCGAAAACCATTACGACCACTCACTCGAGCCTATACACTCATAGCCGCAAGGGATAGTCATCAGCAATCTCATACGTAAACACCGCTTGGCTGACATAGACAGACTTTCAAAGTAACGCCAAAGGGTCGGTCACACGCCTCAGCCAGCCTCGCAGACTTCGGTTACGGTTACCAACAGGAAAAAAGATTTTCCATCCTCCTCTGTCCATCGATCGATTTTGTCTCATCACCTTTCTGGATATCTTGCATTACCGGTCACATCAGATCAAATTCAGTCCTGACCGTCAATCATCAATAACCGGGTCGTCCATCCCAGCTTTGAATTATCTAATCAATCAGGATGAAGCGAAATTGGGAAGGCGGAGGATCTTCAGCTTCGTATGGTCAATCGAATGGCATACCACAGACGGACGAATCAGGTGGATGGGTTCAAGTATCTTCTCATCCCTATGCTCAAGCTTACTCATCAATGCCAAACCCATTCCAACCTTCTCCTCTACACAATTCGACTACTTACGATCAGACTTCCTCTTACCTCGACAACGGCAACAACCCCAACTTGCAATCCCACACTCATCAAGATAAGAAACCTCGAACAGACCATTCACCGAAAGACATCGGCGGTGGAGAAAGCGATAACGAGGATGACGAAGATGATGACGACGATGAAGATGGGAACGACGGTAGTGCAAAGGAAACTCCGGTAGGGAAGGGTAAAGGGGGGAAAGGTAAAGGTGATAAACCGAAAGTCAAATTGACACGGGGGTCCAGGTGAGTCGATCTTGGACTGAAGCTCGAGAATAAGCCTAATTTGTATCTTCATGTAGAGCCTGTATCGCTTGTCGAAAGATCAAGATGAGGTGTATACCTGATGAGTCCGCTGGTCCAGGTGCGCCATGCAAGGTGGGTGAAACCAATCGTCCGCATCGATCAGTAGTTCCACGCTGACATTTTCTTGTTTGAATTAGCGGTGCAAATCGGGTGGACACGAATGTATCTTCGAAGAGTCCAACCGTGGTAAACGAAGTACACGTAAGAATGAAGCTATGGCAGCTAAGATGGCCAAGTTTGAAGCTGCCTTGAAAGGGATCGGAGCAGTGAGTTGTCGACACCCTTCTAGTTTTCATACTCCAGAGGCAATCAGCTCATCAGTCATAATTCCAGGCATTGAGTAACCTAGACCAACCAGCTCTTAACTCCTTCTCGACAGCCTTACATTCCACAAATGCTGATACGGACGTTATCAACTTGATCACTTCCCACACCTCGCCTTCTGCCGTACCCACCCTCGCGGTAGCAATGAACCGACAGTCATACAATTCTGCTGGTGGTGGCGATGGTTACCCAGGCGAAATGCGAGGAGGAGATAGCGCTAATGGACCCCATCATTCACAACCACCTCTATCACCTAGATTACACTCTTTACCTGATAACGTCTTGTCACCTCTGGGTTTATTGGCAGAAGCAAGTCTGCAAAATACCGATAGTAAGAAGAATCAGAATTCCAAATCCAATTCTTCTCCTAATCATAACGCCACCAGCAACGGTAACAACAACAACGTCGGTGCTAAATCTTTACATCGGAGCTCGTTGAACTTTGATGGCAGGTCTAATCCACCTCCTAGGAGCGGAAGTCCTATGGGTCTTTCACCTGGAAGTTATAGGATGGCGACGAGCGACATAAGAGGCGGGAATGGCGTGACTGTAGCAGACGAGGATGAACAGAATCATTACAGTGAGAACGGACAAGGTGTAGCGTCTCATAATTACTTCAAATTAGGTGAGTTGGAACTTCATATCGTACCGTATAAGAAGGTATACTGATTTGAGGGATTATCCCTCCAAGCAGGAGGGACACTCAATCCTACAGCCGGACTAAGCGATGATCGATTACCAGAACTTATGACTATAGTATCGAGAGAGGAGATTGGAGAATTGTTCGATATCTTCTTCGACCATAGTGAGCATCTTCATTGAGGCCCATGATACACCAATACTCGAAGCTGACGGATGTACTATTCTCGTAGTGGCATTCCACGTACCACTAGTTTATAGGGAATTCCATACACCTGATTTGGTCTTGCAGAGAAGTCAATTCTTGTGTACAGTGTAAGTGCATTTGCCAAATCCGTTAATGTAGACGTGCAAAAACAGCTTATACGTGTACCACAGGATATGCGCCTTGGCTGCTAGGTATTATCATAAGCGACCGGAGTTACATGCTCAACTATCAGCTTATGCAAAGAGACTCGCATTCGAAGTGCCATCCAGAGGGTGAGGGCCTCAGAATTGGTATTCAAAATGGCTCATACTGATTTGAAGATTCTTTGTTTTTTTAGATACAAATCGGTCGAGGTTGTTCAAGCGTATCTTTTGCTTTCCTTATGGACATTGGGTCCAGAGAAGACATTCGAACAGGACAGGACGTGGTTGATGCTTGGTATGGCTATCAGGTAAGCCTGGAAATCCTTATTACTTGACGTGAGACGGCATCGGGACTGACCACTAGTCTGGGCATGCAGAATGGCGACAGACCTGAACTTGCATCGAAAGAGTATCGTATCTGGACTAGATACTGAAGAAGGAAAAGCTAGGGATCTCGAGGTGAGCCAAATTTCTCTGATAATCGGCAATTGCCATCTCTGTCACGACATGGTGCTAATGTTCAATGAATTCGATAGATAATCAATCGTGAAAGATGCTGGTTACATTGCTTCGTCCTGGACCGATCCCTCTCCGCTCAAATGGGCAAACCTTACACCTTGAGGGAAGACTACATCATCCGAAATGCATGCGAAGCCTCATGGCATCAACAGCGATTCTCCTTACCCTCCGATCGACCTTTATCTGCTTATGTCGTACTCCAGCAGATAATGAGTAGAGCGATCGACTCGATATATAGTAGTACGACTACTGTTAGTGGATTGAGGCATGATTGTGATTGTGAGTGTTTTTCATCTGGGCTCAGGGGATATTATGTGTCTGGACGAGCGCCATTCTCGATTCATAGTCCATTTGACCATCCAAAACTAATAAATCTGCACCTTAGACATGCTGATCGTTCGATCTGCTCATGAGGAGCTTCGAAGATGGTTGACCGAAGTGAGTAAACTCAAACTTTGTACTTCCAACCGAAATGAGCTAATCGTGGACACCCATAGTGGAACAAACCTGAACAGTATGTATAGCTGTTAATGTCTGGAATAGCGATAATTCAGCTGATCATCTTGGTCTTGATTTTAGATACGTAGGAATGGCTGGAATCTCGGATGGGAAGATGGAGTACGATTCGAGAGCACAGTTCTATTTCGCTTACTCAAGTTTGGTCTTGTACTCCTTCGGCCTGGAAAATGCTTTAGAGGTGTGTTCAGCTTCCTGTCGATCGTACTCTTGCGGCATGATAGCTGATATCGTTGCTTTAGCGAGCGAAAATGGACATCTCATTCTTTTTGACAAATGTCTACGAAGCAGCTACGGTGAGTTCATGAGCTACAGTCACGGTGACCGGACGAGCTGATTGATTTTCCAATTAGCGGGTTTGCACTGTTGTCAAAGAAGAATTCCTGCCAAAAGGTTATTTACCTTATCTACCGGATACCAACTTCGTCATGTGCAGCTATGCTGTGAGTATGAAGGGTGGTATCACCGATAAATTCGCACTGACAGTACATCTGTAGCTTCTCTCTTTACTGAAATTACTTAAACCTGAGCTCCGGCCATACCACGACTCTGAAGAACCTATCTTTAAGCTTGTTTCGTGAGTCAATGTCGTCAGCTAATTTACGTTGGAGCTCATTCGAAGCTGATGCACTCTTACTGTTCAACAGCGAAATGGCAGACATCCTCGAAGATTGTGCTGTCGATCCTTCTCATCAACCAGCGATATACGCCGCATTCATTCGAGAGATCGTACGTAAGACCAGGGAACTGCGACATGGACCTTCGGCTACTGCACCCACATCACCCGGAACGTTGTTGAGTCAACAGATACACGGAACGATGGCTACAGGGCATCCTATCGCTATCGCCCCCGTCGCAGGCACAGTGGGAACCGATCATTCCACCGCGGTCGCTGCTGCCGTAGCGGCCGTGACTGCTGCGGCTGCTAATCAGAATAATAATACTGGTGTATACGATCCTCAGTTACTGGACCAACATGCTAATTGGCAGCCGGGAGATTTATTACCCGGACATTCGGGAGAGACGCAGTTTACTTATATACCTCAAGGAGGTGATATGATGTGAGTTTGGGATCTTCACAGTGACATTGATCTTTGATTGGCGCTGTCTATGAGGTGATTTTCTAGTGAATATACAGCTGACAATGCGAATCATAGGATCCTTCCTTCCCAAGCGGGACCTTCCGTCGCTCCTTCCCCAACAGCTGCCTTCCTCGCCAACCCACTCTCGTCAAACTCAACATCTATCAACGGAATGCAGAGTTCACAGAACTACGTATCGACTCCTACAGCATCAAACGGATGGGCAGAATACTTGCCTACTTTCATGAGTTCCGACGGGTTTGACGGATGGGATGGAAGTATGCTCTTACCTGGTTTCGGAAGGAATCAAATTACGTTGGGAGGAGGGCTGTTACATAGTCAACATGGTAGTGGGATAATGTGAGTTCAATCGTATACATGTCGTATGTGGTGAGTAAAGCTGATGCAAAGTGTGATGATTAGTACACCCGCCCACCAGACGCCTGTACATAGTAGGATGGGGTCGAGGGCTGGAAGTAGAGCTCAAACCCCTCATCACGGATCGCAAGGATGATTTGGACTTGGTGATGTCATATCAAGATCTCAATCGAACTCCTTTTTTGTATCTTCGTTTCTGTTACCACTTTTGTCTCTCTCACCTCAATATCTAATTCGGAAGGTTGAATTGTAACAAAATGTTCTGTTTTGCTCTTTTGAAGATGATTTTCCGTCCACGATGATGTTTATACTTGTATAAATAGCATGTCGAATACTTATATATCACTATCTACCTATGAAATATGCAAATTGATCTCTATGATATGCAGTAGGTCTACAAGGAATTGAAAGCTACTTTTCTAGGTAATCTAAACGACAAGCAATACATATCTTTACTGGGAGCTACCGATCTCACATGATGGAGATTATAGTCTTTCGCAGATGTAGTAAGTGGGTATTGGAGATCGTCGCTTGCTCGCTGAAGACGCAACAGAACACATCAATCATAAATTAGCTCTCTCTTGTAGTGACTTGACTGTTGACTCACTTTTAGTATATCCTCTTGTGCTTTATCCAACTCCATCTCCTTGGTAAAACAGTAAACATGAACCATCGGTAATTCCTCATCTATCAATTTTCCTCCGTCCACACCGTATTTCGCTACAAAGTCCTCTTCGGCCAATAACGGCGTGAAACAGCCTTGATAGGAATGCAAGAATGTCAATGCCGAGTCAGGGAGATTCATAATGAAATGCTGTATGATCTTAGGTGGTTCAGGCAATTTTTGTTCTTCTTCAACTTGAGGAGGATGAGGATTGGTCAAAGTGGTTACACCTAATGTCTCAGCTATACTGCTAACAGCATTTGATATAGCACTTTGAATGGGTTTCCCCTCTTGTTCTCTTTCTTGTTGAGCTTTCTTCTTGGATTCTAAAGTAGCTGCTTCACGCTTTTTACGCTCTTCCCTCTGTTTCCTCTTTGATGGTGCTGGAGCACTAGCCTTGAATGGATTACGCCATACTTCCAATGCGATGGTGCTTATAAATTCAGATCCGTCTTGTTCGAATATACGAAGGTTGTTCTCGACCTACAGATAGTCAACGGATTAGCTAGTTAACTTCTACCAATGTATGGATACATATGATATCCAATGATTCATACAATACGTGTATGAAGTGATTCACACTTACATGATTCTTTATCCTGTTCTCCCTCATCCACTTGACACTCTCTGGATTCAGATCATTGCCCAAAACGTAACTTCCCCGTTTAGCTGCAGGTACAGCGAAAGGTCCTACTCCCGCCATCACATCCGCTATCAGAGAGTTGGGCTTGAATAGGTCGATCAACCGTTCATGCTCGTGGTGCAAACGGGAGTTCCAGTAGACTCGTGAGAAGTCAAAAGTGAATGTACAATTCGATTCGTTCTACGAGATATCCAGTTATTGATTAGCCTCACTCAATACGAACAGGTTTGAAATATGGCCAAATAGCGTTGATTGACTGAGTCAAACTTACCAGGGTGGTTATATAATCTTGATCACCTGCTATAACCTCCATATCGAAATACCTATACTGAGCATGTATCGTATCTAGCTTATTTACGACTGTTCGTAAACCGGGGTTTTTCTACTAGACATTGTCAGCTCACGTATATGTGAGAGATGTGACGGAGCTGACTGACATCCAGTATGACTTGTCCGATAAGGTACCTATAAGGTAACCACTCTTCTCGCAAGTTCATATGCGCTATATGACCAGTGGAAGTGAATGATGAAGGGATATCATCCGATTTGGCAGTTGGTAACACAGCGCCAAGTATCTCGGCTGTGATCACACACATAAAAGTATCAGCTACACTGTCCTGTCTCTATTTCGGATCATCATTGTGAGTATATGTAACTACTCACATGTGTTCCAATTGTCATATCCTAGCTGCACGTTCTCTTTCCTCAGGCCCAATGTTTCTCTATCGATCAACTCCCTAGTTTCGGACGGTATATCTTCCTCTCGAGAAACATGTAATCGTATCCATCTTATGCCTTTCTCACCATCCTGGGATTCTACTATCGACTTCACTTTAGGGACGTCCAAGACATGTCTATTTCACCAAATCGATCAGTTCTCTGGATTCGCTCATTATGAGATACTGTTTGACTTACCCTCTTAACGCGGGATTGGATCGGATTTTTCCTACTTTGGAGGCTTCTATAGCTATTGACATGACAGGTACATCTCGCTGAAAGGCACTTTTATCCAATGTCTGCATACCGATGTGCTGGGGTGGTCTCATGAACGCGGCAAGTGCGCCGAAGGGTTGAGAGGATGATGAAGAAGGAGCGGACATCTTGAGGAATCGCTTGACAGACGGTTGATACGCGGATCTAGCAAGAGTAGATCTGGTAGCGAGCACTAGTCTGGCAGAGGAGCTCAGCATCAGCTAGTAACGTGAACCAAGAGTCTTATCTTATCTGTGTATAGAATGGTAAACAATGGTGCTACAGGAGAAATCTTCAGAAACAACTTACGAGTTAGTGACCGAAAAAAAGTCATAAAGTGGAGGAATGTTGGCACAGATTTATCCGAAGCTTTGCCGCACATTCATCACCAAGTCTCCCTGTGTAGCTTCTCACCCTTGCCTCCTCATGACAAACGATACGATCTTCTTTTGTGCTGAGACTGGATGAGCCTTTTACTCGTCGCACTCAATGAAGAAGAGCCAGTCAGTACTCAAGGGTCCGATGATCACCACAAAAAGGTGAATTTTGAACTACAGCACCCGGGATTCCCAAGTGGTCCCCCACCTTGGTACTAACCGAGCGATACCCAGCTTGAGCTTCCCAGAGCGGACGGGATGGGGCGTTTTCTAGGTTCTATGGCCGTAGATGAAAGACAGGCGATAAGGCACAGTGATATGGGAAGCGCCCAACACGAAATTTTCTTGGTTGTCGCAGGACGCAACTACCATGGGCAAGGAGGAGCGAATGGAACAGGTTATATAGAGTACGGAAGTTCATATTCCAAACCTATAATTGTTTATACGATCTGAAACGGTACCTAATCATCCCAGCATCGACCGCTCAACTTGATGGTGGAAGCGAATAGCAACGGCACGTTCTGACCTCTGAAGATTTCAACAAGGGTACGATTGATCTCTGATTCTTCGTTCTTGTAAGCCGGAAATACCTCAGCGGAACCAGCGATAAACGTCATCTGCACATCTCTATATACTTCTTTCCCTTGACCTTCAAAACGACCATCATCACGTAGTTGGACGGATAAGCTTCCCCAAGTTGAACCTTTCCTCAAGCTCTGCTGAGGCCAATGGCTCTGCGTAGGCTGTATATTCACGCTGAACAACCTTACTTTGGCGAGAGCAGCTTGATCAATTATCTGCTGTAAAATAGGATCGGGAATTTCTTCGTCGTATAGCTCCGATTCATCGTTTACTCTGCAAGTGCCAATGCCCTCCTTGCCATTGACAGTACAATCGAACTCGTAAGGTGGATGACGATGTTCCATAGATTTCTCCAGCCATAGTTTGGTCCTGGTCTTGCCGTCCACCCCACCCGATTCGGTATTGTTCTCGATAGTCATCTTGAAAGACTTTGATACAGGTGGAAGTTCCCAGTATGGGATGGTGTTTTGACTATCCTTCTCTCGAAAAATCACAGAGACTTCTGAGTTCAGTTGAGATGGTTCGACATCGCTACCCCTACCAGACGAACACAAAGCGTCACTATCAGTGGACATTTTGGTGGTATAATGTCTGGGTGACTGGTTACGAGAGTTGGACTCGGTCAGGAATGGGTACAATGCTGCACATACATCTATTATATAACAAAATTCCGTGCCAGCGGCTACTCAAACTCTGCAAATCCGCGGAGGCTATCCTTTGGTTATATCTGGTAGCTTCGTAACTTCCTGATCTCCGCTGCAGAGTGCCACATCATTGTATCCCTTGTCATTACAGCTACAAAGCTTGCGACTGATGTATCATCTGAGGCGATTCAAGGGTGGTATGACCGCCGCAGTACGCGACAGATGCAGCAAGCAGATGTCATGCATGGTTCTACCTCTATATAAGAACGATGTCATCGAAAATTCTCCCTTGGAGGTTTATCCGAGCTGAGGATTTTACTGGGATATTGGTAACCCCGAAGATCTCAACCAGATGATCATTTAGCTTGGGCTGTTCATTTCCCATAGACTCAAGTGGTTTTGCGGAACCCTTGACAAAAGCGACATTTAGTGATCGCACTCGGTCTGAACCAGTACCTTGAAATGTGGAATCCTCATACAAGTCAACATCGAGACTCCCATCATCACACGAGCCCTCGAGCCTGCCAAGACTACTTGAAGCCCAATCGATCCCAGCTGGCGTAAGAGATATTTCGAATGATGCTACTTTTTCAAGACCGTTTTTGTCAATAAGCTCTTTCCATATCGGATGAGGATCTTCTGCTGCTGAATCAAGCAACGAGAACTGATCCATCACCTCGCATGATCCTTCTCCCAAAGCGTTTTGCTCACCCCAACATAGTTCGCATCTAAATTCCGTTGGAGGATGCGAGAGAGTCACAGAGGTTTTTAGCCACTCTTCAGTCCGGTTCTTGAATGTTCCGTTGTGGAAGTTCGAGTGATTACCTATGGTCATGGTGAACCTTCCAGCCAGTGGAGGAAAGGACGAAGGCGAGATCCGCTTGGTGTAACCATGATTGCAAAAGAACAGCTTGGTAGATATACTTGATCCGTCATCTTCGCTCGACGTGTCGTCGCCAATAGAATGATCCATCTTCACAAGAATGATCGGCGCCAAATACCTGGATACAGTCAGCGGTTCTACTTTTTGTGCACGGAAACGTACATGAATGTCAGTCCGAGGTTCAGCCTTATGAACGTAACTGCAACATGGCTCACATACTTATACTTAAAGCAACCCAAAGACACTACTCCTATGACACACTTGTTTCTTAACCATGCACTTCGGACTTGATCGATGTACAGATGCACGAATGAAATTATACGGCATTGCCGACTGCTTCTGGTGAGAAAGGAGTTTCATTCCACAATTTCTACCATGAAGGCCTTTCTGTTAGCACGTTTGTGGGATCATTCCCTACACACAACCATAATCCAATTCCACACTTTCACGTGCCGTCTCAGAGCCCTGAAAATCATGCGCATCTCTGATCGGGCAGGTGAGAACCCCCATGTACTGCGTAAACCTTCACTTTCACTACAGAACAAACAGCCGATAAGTGGCAACAGAGCAGCTGGGACAGAAAGCCATTACGAGTGAACAACTCTGTTGAGCTCAATTCGGATATTGACCTTTGTATTGATCGTCTTTTCCTTCTGTCCTATCACGGCGCAAACTACTTCTTAGCCGATTTGATCTCGTAGTCTACGTCGGTGAGTTTCATATCAACCCGTGCTTTTGTACGTATAAGACACATCTGGCATGTACTGTTCACACATTTGTTTGTATTGAAAGCAATGTGGGTCCACCCTAATTTCCCTTCCTCCTCTAAATCGCATGTCTAATTTCAATAAGTGTCAAAACGCAATCTGCTATCCGACGCTACTTGACTACCACCAAATCCTTCTCCTAGAAGAGCATCCACCACTTCCAAATCCATCTCATCATGAGCTGTAGTATCCAACAATGATATATTTACAACTTCAGTCTCATCCCGACTTTGAGAGATGTAATGAATCGGATTCCAATTTTCCAATGACTTGTAGATACATATATACGGCGTGGTATGTTTCTTGTTAGTGGGAGTCATATGGAATCCATTCGAACTTTCACCTGCCCATTGGGTATCTGATGAAGGTTGGACATGTAAGATCATAGATTTCATTTTAGAAAATATGTTGTGTCTGATGAGTGGTCCCTTATTTTTGACTAGATCGGCGAACTTGATTGATCGCACAACCTGAAAAAATGGAACATCACTTGTTATTGCAGATCCTCGGATTTTACCTTGACTAAATCTCGTAGAAGGTGAAGAAATATCCAATTTGATATCACTGTTCAAAATGGCAGATGTGAAATTTACATTGGATAACTCTGGATCCCTCTCGATAGCGTATTGATATTCGGCTTGTAAGGTGTTAGCATCAATAGTCACATTGTAAGGTGCGTTGACATCGGGTAAGGTCTGGAAGAATCGGGATACCCTACTTTCAGGAAGTAGAGTGGTATCGAGATTGAGTCGGAGGTGTAATGGCGGTGCTGGAGCTGGGGTAGAATTGGCTGGGGAGCTGATTTTGTAGCTTTTAAGGTCTGTGTCGTGGTGAGTGACTTCAACACCGAGATCGTTGGTCTCAGTGACGAACATGGTTGTAACACGCAATAATGGGTTAGGTCAACAAGCGGCTCTGATGCGAAGGATGATGGATGTTTATGATAGGGAAAAAAGGGAATGAAAATAGGGGTTAGTATGTCTTTTGTATGATCAGCTTGCAGAATTGGCATCAGATTTGTGTAGTCTGTGACATTTCTCGTTGAAAGGATCCCCGAAGAAGATACGGAATGCTATCCTTTGAGCCGGTGAATATGACTGAGGCGCATCATGTTAGGGGGATGACGATGTAAGTCAGGTCTGATAGGATATGTGGAGTAGAAAAAAGATAAAAGAGAGAGGATCAGATATAGTTTATGTGTGATGATGATGCATGTGATGGTGACGTGATATCCCTGTGAGTTCAAGATACTGTATCAGCTGTGATCATGGAGATAGCGGTGATACACTCACAAATCGCCTATGAACTGCCTCGACCTGATCCGTCTCGTACCTATTTCTTCTTCATCTGCGATCTTCTTCCTTGACCTGTGATTAGATAAGTCATTGTCAGTGTTCGTTCTAGTAAACAGCACCGGATTGCGTAAAAATGAAACCATTGCTCACCCTTCTTGGGAGGACCTTTACCGGCTGCCTTCCTCACCCGCACTCTCTCCGCCCTCTTCACCTCATTACCATCAGCCAACCAACCCAATCCTCTCTTCCTCGTCACTTCCTCAAAACCGTCATCCACCAACTCCGAATTACGCAGCATATTCCCTTCGTTCTTCCACACCGGGTTCTCCATGATCACCTTACCGGAATTTGGCGTCGTCAGACTAGAAGGTAGAGGATTCCCCTGCCATCCTGCGAATGGATTGGAAGGGTGTGTCCTGTTGAGAGCCGATATCGATGGGAATGGGTTGGTGAGTTGGGGATAATATGATGCGATTGATGGCCCTCGTAGACGACGTCGAAGGTATTTCGTTCCCATCCGCGAAGAGGTAGGGTTGGAAAGGGTTTGGAAGATTGGCGAGCGCAGGGAGGAAAGGAGATTGTGAAGATTCGGTGCCATTGTGACGGATGGGTATATGGCACTCAATATAGGGGAAAGAGCTGGTGGAGAGTGTGATATAGTCTGTGTCAAGCTGCTAACGTCGTTGGTTCGAATTATGATGTCTTTGTAGCATCTTTCTCGACTTTTGACTTTTCATCAAGCATCTCGTATCTCAACGAACCAATGATTGATAGGCTGCACGTGGAAAAGCCCACAATGCCACATCATTTGAGCCTGGGTGACAGGTGCGGTGGTCTCCGACTTGCAGGAATACGATAAGTTACCTTTGGGATCATCCACATTCACGTGATCTCCCTCTTTTTTTTTCCGAATTTCAAGTCTTTTCGGTTGATTGCGTGATCATGATGAATGGTGGGATGGGTGGGATGATTCGTTTAGTGCCCCACAGTCATCCACAGTTATCTGGAATAATTTTGGATTTCTGATTTTTTGACCCTGATCACCTCACCACCCAGTTGACCGATAATCGGAATACCCAGGTCCATCTTTTTTTCTTTACACTCAACTACTTACTGCACCGTGTTATATATATCCACCATCCTATTTGGCCACTGCTTCCTCTCTTGCTCCTCTCATCTTGTAAAAGCTCATCTGAGCGATATCATCACTTTCTTTACTTTCGACTCTCCATTCTGATTTGATCTCATTCATCATGGCTCCAGTCGCTCTCACCTCATCCCTCACCTCGCCTCCAGGTGTCCCCACCAAGAAATCCCAGATCGCCAACATGAAGAACGATGCCGGGCTCAACCTCGATGCTGATGGATCTTCAACCCCTTACTCTGCTACCTCTACCGCTGTGTCCGAGGCAGGTGGTAAATCTCCTGATGCTGCTGCGGTCCACAAAGCTCTCGTCGATTCGGCCTTGCCTGATCCTACCCCTTCACCAACAGACTCAGGATACTACTCCCACCTCATCGCTTCATCTTTACCTACCCCTCACACCAAAGCTGGATCAACAGTATATGCTTCAGCTGTAGACGTCTTAGAAGCTTTTGCTGTCAAACACTCTGAATCGGTTTGGGTATACGATGATGCCACTCAAGTCGGCTTCGGGGCTAGATTATCTGAATTCTCAAGCAAGAAGATCCACGAATTGCAGACTCGAGAAGGTGCTGGTTTGGAATTAGCTGGTTACTCCAAGAAATCATCTGGTAAATTCTCAGTGTTCGCTACTATCAAGACGTTGCCTTATCTCTTATCATCCCTCGAAAGGATCGAAGGAGATGTGGTAGTCCACCTCTCAACCATTATCGCCAACGAATCATTAGAATTCCAAGATGGCCTCTACTCATCCGGTGTATTGAAGGATCTCCTCTCCGTTCCCGAAGACTGGGAAGTTGTCTTCTCATCTTCAGGAAACGGTTTGTTGGAAACCACATCCAAATTATACGGATCGGAAGCCAGAAAGGTCATTCACGTAGTATCGTCCGCTGCGTCCAGTAGAGAAATTACCTCTTACACCTTCCCCTCCCCTTCGGATGCTTCCATCCCTTCGACAAAATCTTTCGATCTCTCAGCTTCTTCCGTATACGTTGTCCCTGTCGGCAAACTCGCTAAAGATCTTTACGACAACTTACCCGCTGGATCTACCTTGTTCGAATTCAAGACGCTCAGCCCATCCCCTGAAGAAGTCTTCAGCGCCCTTACATCTTCGGAAGGAGTTGAAAGAAAGATCGTATCAGTCGTAGGAGCTTCCAAAGCCGATGCCGAAGCTCTCAAGGCTCTTACCTTGTCTGCTCTATACTCAGCTTCTGGATCTAGCAAAGCTATCCTCCCAATCGTCAAATCCGTTGTCGCCACCTCAGCTGCCGATCTTCTGCCTGCTAAGGAAGCTGCTCTCCCCGGAAAGGTCATCTCTTTCTACACTTCTCCTCTTTCACCTCTTCCTCAGCTACTCTCTCACTTGTTCCTCTCTTCTCCTTCGCTCGAGACTCGACTTGCTCAATTCGGTTCATCAGCCGCTCGAGGAGTCAAGTCGGTACTCTCGCTCGCTCCTTCCGGTTCAGTCACCGATAACTTGACCGTCGACCAAGTCTCTGATGTTACCTGGGTCAACGATGCGAACGTTCTCAAATCAACCGATGTCCTTTCATCTGCTAAAGACGGTTCCATCGTCGTTCTCGAATTGCCTTGGTCCGAAGAAGAAGTAGCCGTCAAACTCACTCGATCCGAGATCTCCACTATCAAATCCAAGAATCTCCGAGTTTTCCTTCTCGACTTGTCCGCTTCTCCCGTCCTTCCCATCCAAGAGCAAGTTGCCTTCCTTTTACTATACACCGGTACCAAGAAACTCTCCGCCGGTGTTTGGAAGGTGCTCGACGCTTTCCACTCGCATCAACTCAACCGGGACGATGTCGAAGCTGCTCAAGCTGCTCTTACCGAGTTACATCCATCTGGATGGGAAGTACCTGAATTGGAAGAGGGTAAAACCGAGAAACTCAAGTCTACCTGGGAATGGGATGCTCTTCCCGGTACAGCTGGTATTGTCGACGTTCACTCGGATGACCAACCTTTGACTGCCTCTTGGGAATTGGCAGCGAGACATCTCTTCTTCAGAGAAGCCTTCGCTGTCCCCGAAGCCAAAGTGGTTGATTCGGACGTGTCCAAGAACCTACCCGGTATCAACGGACTGAGACCTTCGATGGCCGACGAAACTTTCCTTGTCACCGTTTCCGAAAACAGGAGATTGACACCTGCTAGCTACGATCGAAATGTATTCCATTTGGAACTTGATACCGCTGGTACAGGCTTGAAATACGAGATTGGAGAAGCTATCGGTATTCATGGATGGAATGACACTGAAGAAGTGTTAGATTTCTGTTCGTGGTACGGTCTTAACCCAGATGATTTGGTCACCTTCGCCAACCCCCTTAAGGCTGGTACCAACGAGACTAGAACAATCTTTCAGCTTTTACAACAGAACGTCGACCTATTCGGTAGACCCGGTAAAGCATTCTACGCTGCTTTGTCTAAGACCGCAAAGGCCAAAGCCGATGCTATGGCTCTCAAGTTCATCTCTGCTCCAGAAGGTAATGAGCTCTTCCAAAAGATGGCTGAGAAAGAGACCGTCACGTTTGCCGATGTCTTGTTCAGATACAAGACCGCTCGACCTTCTATTGCGGACTTAATCGGTATGATACCTGAGATCAAACCTAGACATTACTCCATCGCTTCCAGTCAAAAGGCTGTGGGTGACAAGGTTGAACTGTTAATTGTCACGGTTGATTGGAAGGATCACAAGGGTGAGTCAAACCTGTCCCCCTTTGTGAATATGGGCAGCATTAACTGATAATCTTGATTCTTGTATAGGCTCTCCTCGGTTCGGTCAATGTACTCGATACCTCGCTGCTCTGGCTCCAGGTGCTAAAGTGACTGTATCCATCAAACCATCCGTCATGAAATTACCTCCTGACAACAAGCAACCTATCATCATGGCTGGTCTTGGTACTGGGTGAGTCATCCCCCATTTCACAATCACACAGAGACATGTTACTTATATTCGTTCATTACAGTGCCGCTCCCTTCCGAGCTTTCATGCAACACAGAGCATGGCAACGAACTCAAGGCATCGAAGTTGGTCCTCTCATCTACTACTTTGGTTCTCGATACCGATCTCAGGAGTACCTCTACGGAGAAGAGATCGAAGCTTATATCTCTAGTGGAATCATCTCTCATGCGGGTCTAGCATTCTCTCGAGATTCAGACTCGAAGACATATATCCAACACAAGATGTCAGCCGATAAGAAGATGTTATCCAAGCTCTTACTTGGCAAAGATTCAGATGCTGCTTATTTCTACCTTTGTGGACCTACTTGGCCTGTACCCGATGTGTTTGAAGCGCTTGTTGGAAGTTTGACTGACACGGGTATGGACAGGAAGAAAGCTGAAGAGTATATCGAGGAATTGAAGGAGGAAGAAAGATACGTATTGGAAGTTTACTAGACTCACTTCCTGGTAAGGAGGATGGACTATAGTGTCTGTAGGTAGGGTTTGGTTATGTTATAGATTACATATATTTACTATCGCTATAGTATGACGGATGGATATCTTATCTATAAGTTAATCGAAATGAAGTCGCTTACTTACATCTAACATATGACAATCGATCAGATAGAATGAGGCATTCATCACCCTGAGCTGTGTATACCATGGCGTTGCATCACTAACATACAGTCCATACTGAATACTATTCTGACCGTCGAGTCCAGACTTACAGGTTCGGCTCAATCTCGGATTGTTGTTTCTCCCAATTGAAATAATCGTTCCAAATCGACTCGCTAGCGCTGCCAGGACGCGCATTGCGGAATTCATCCACAAATCGACGACGCTCAGTTTTGCGGAATTCATCCCATTCCGATGACGTTCAGAACGATCCTGAAACCTCTCACTTGTCATCGTAGGATGATACAGCAAAAAGGATCAACAGCAAGATCACAAAGCAAGGGGAATTCCGTCACAACAGAGTTGTTCGTGTTGATGACCTGAGCTTGATCGCTCGCTAGTGTAGTCGGTGAGTCGCCAAGGGTTTATTGCCATCGAGCTGGACTGCTGATTTTAGTTGTGGAATTTGCCTGAACTCTAGCTTTCGGGAAGGTTTCAATGATCAAGCTCAGATAGCGAGAATTGAACGACAGTTGAGAAGAGTTCGCCAAGGAATGGGCAGGGTCTCACGGTGGTTCATGGGGGTCGAGCAGGGTAAGGCAGGTACTTACTATCCATCAATGCTCCCCCATCACAGGTATCCTCTCAGATCGTCATATCCCTAACTTTATGACCTCACATCGTTGCCAATTGGATGTCAGACTTTCAAAGTCTGCAGCACACCGATCCACATTTGAGTGCATAAATTACGATATCAAGTCGAAATCTGTCCTCGCGGACGAGGCGGGCTTACAGTATATATTCTCATCAAATGCCAAGCTAGAAATGAGCTATCACTTGTGATACCCTTCTTTGTCGCTAGCCTGAGCAACCAAGCCGACCCAGAACGACATAGCATGCGGACATATCTTAACGTAGGAAATACTTGGCAGTCATGCTGTAACCAAGCAGGGGGTGTGAGACAGCAACCTTTGTGATTTATACGTTCAGTGGCATTCATACTTATAACTCGATCTGCTACCAATGCGCCACAAATGAACATGTCGTAGACCAGATCGATCTATACTCCTGGAAGTGGGGTATGATCACGAGGTACTTGTAACACGACCTCCCAGTCTTCCGATCGTACCTTTGAGACATCAGTCATTGAAGACGCTTTCAAATACTCTTCGCTCTCAGAGAATTCGTCCATGATCCTGCCCATCTCACTGATTGATTTAGCTTCTTTCTGGGATTCAAGACAAGCTCTTGCATTCTGCGCCAGCAACCTTGAGATAATCGTGTCTCTACCTGTAGCACTCTTGTTCTGCGCCACTGCGCTCGTATTGACAGATCCGTTGTTGGCGGTATCTGCGTAAGTGGAAGGTAGTGTAGACAGGAGCGCGTCGACTCGTTCTTGGGGGCGAGGGTCACATTGTACAAGTTGGTACATCGTGATCTTACCCTCTGCGAGCTCTCGATTAGCTTGATCCCATGCCAAAGAGATCGCCAGAGATTTGGTATTATATCTTGACATCGCTTCATTCATTGAGGCGATCGAGAGATGACTTGGATCTGCGCTTTCAATAGCTGATCGATATTCTTCGCCAGCCTGAAGATGAAGAGGCAACCAAAATGATTGTTCTCCTCGGATATTTGCTACAGTCGCCTCACTATGAGACTCAATGAGACGTTGAGTTCCATAAACCTCCCTACAATGACCCATCGTGACAAGGGAGGATTACTCACTCAGGATGTATAAAACTACCAGCCATGACCATGCGGTCTGCCATTAGCCTTTCTGCTTCATGCACTAGCTCCAAATTCTTGCGAGTTATCCTATAGGGCTCTGAGAGTCCATTGGAATAAACTACTTTTTCAAGTTCTCTGTCCAAAGCTGTATCGAGCTCCCCTATAATTCTTTTCCAGAATTCTGGTCCTGGGATTGGCGGAACAGGCAAGCCATCTCTGGTGATGGCGGACCCCGTGGTACTATGAACTCCTTGCATGATGTTGTAAGCGGTGTAAGGAATAAGTGTTGTTGATTATGGGAAAGTGTCAGTGAGATTTTTTTGTTAGAGACGTTGAGGTACGAGAGATGAGAAAAGCTTAGCACGATTATATAGGGGAAGATGTCAGCGGCGAACGAGTCCCTATATAGCATTACTTGAGCAGAAGTAACGAAAATCCGTTCTCCGTTGTCAAAGGATCCGTAGAAATGAGATCCAAGGAGCCAACGAATGACGAAAGGTGAACAAGGGATCGCACACAAGGGACGAAGCCTTCTCCTTCGCGTGTCGCCGACCCTCACAGCTCCAGATACGTCCCCTGCGCTCACAGAGCTATCGATGCCACAATGAGATGTGAAGCTCTTGAGTTATCGTTTCATTGCATCTTCGTGCAAAAAGGGTAACTCTAGCACAGCTTGTCTTTTCGAGGGAGTGTACAATGCATCAATCATCTGTAAGTACAGTTATGCAGAATGTATATATATGTATATGCAAGTCATCCTAGATTACATGCGAGGAAAGAGACGCGTTCGTATATTGGAGTATGGTTAATGTTATGAAACGCTTTGGCACGATGTACTGTATTGTTTGGTTCGTTCCCTATCACACTTGATCTCCTACGATCACGTACGGTTCAAGCGGCTGACTCCTAGCTACAGACCACCAAAACACCTTCCACTGGAGTATCGAGCCCTGAAACACCATATCATCAGCATATTCTTGTGCACCCTGGGGTGTTTCGTTGATCCAAATTTCGGTCATACTCCATTCATACTCACCTTCTGTCTATGCATTACCACCAGCGTATCTCCACCCTGACTGAACTCGTCGCTAGATTCAAATACTATCCTCCCCTGTATCGTCTTGGCTCCAGCAGGCTTCATCACTCTGAGATAAGTCCTATCAGACGAAGGCTGGACGTTCCCTTCGCCTAATTCTTGTCTGAAGTAAGCGAGTAAGACGTCGAAGGCTTGTGAGAGAGGTAGACGGAGCCAGAATCGGGTTGTTATGGTGTTGTAAGTACCGGATTGTGTCTGTCGATCAGAAATTAACTCAGTATTCAATGTTACAAAGGATAGGAGAAATCAACGCTCAAGTCAGAGCGTGTTGAGTGATGTGTATGATATAAATGGGATTGTTCGGATGACCAAGTGCACAAAGAGAACAAGGGGAAATGCAGATATATCTGATAGCGCAAGAGTTACTCACTATATTACCTGTCCCCCTCATAAACTGCGATTCCTGCTGATTAAATTGACTTCCCCATTGACTCTCGTTCTTCATCCTTTGACTATATGACCACAAGTCTTGTCAGTTTCATGCGGCGATATCAGACACGAGTAGATGAGGGTGAGCTCACCTGGCAGCATAAGCCTGAGAAGCGGTGCTATTGAACACCGGATCTACGACTGTCATCATTCCTGCCTGTTTCATACCCTGAGTAAGAGCTTCAGGTATCTGTTCGCGTCGAAGTTGACTCGGTCTGTTCAGAAGATCGGATGAGCTGTAGTTCTCTTTGTACACCGAGTGAGGACCGATAGCTCACGTCATACACCAAGGATGCGATTTGATACCTTCCATCGTGATCCTCTGACTAGGATCTATCGTTAACATCGCTAGCAATATCGCTGGAAACCGCAAAATTGCGATTCAGCTAATCGGGCTACGAGACAAGTCCTCGCTAGCTTACCTCTCGCCTGACCACGTATCCTAGTCCATGGGTCGTACTGCAGCAATTCCCCTGTGCGATATGCGCAAAACTCCGGTGAAGCGTCGGAAGGTTCGTCCCATGGTGTATCTGGTCACCACCATGTCAGCGTAACCCGAAGTATTACCTTTGAAAGATTCTGTGATGTGGTCATTGATACTTATTGGACTCACTTCCTACCAGCAACGTATATAGCACAACACCCATACCCCAAATATCGACTGGTTCAGCATGATAACCCGTTCCAGCTGGATTACCGAGCTACAAGAGTGCCCATTGTGAGCGACTAATCAGTTAGTACTGCTTCATCATTGAGATTGGAAGACATTTGATGATAGTACATACCTCAGGAGCGACATAAGGTAAACTACCACATCTTCCACTCAACAACCTAGTCTTTCCCTTATGTTTGAACACCGCACATAAACCGAAATCTGATATCTTCAAATTACCATTGGCGGCTAAGAGTAAGTTTTCAGGTTTGAGATCACGGTGTGCTATCCCTTTGTCGTGGATGTATTCCTATGTAGACGACCATCAGCAAGTTCAGCGGAGCTGACGTGACTTCAGAAAGAGAATGATGCATACCATTCCTGAGACCAACTGGGAAAAATAGAATTTGGCCAAGTCTTCTGGAACACCATAATCTGGAGCTATATATCAAGCAAGTACTCGTCATCAGTCTTATGTTATCACGACGATTATATTGAGATCAGCACTCACCAATCTTATCAAAGAGATCTCCTCCTACTGCCAACTCCAACACCATATATAAACCCGGTACCCAGCCCATCCTCTCTTTGTCCTTGTCAACCACTTCGGAATGTATGAACTGCAGTATATAATCGTTCTTCAATGCTTTATGCACCTGTACTTCCTTTTGTAGTTCTTTGACGTTGGGTGTACCGTAGCCCAATGTAGGGGAGATGAATAGGTTGACAACTTTACAGGCTGCTACTCTACCTTGGGAATCGTCTATTGCTCGAAATACTCTACGAATCATCACAAAGATTAGCATGTAGATGACAACGAGGTATGGCATTGTACATCAGTCGAGAGAGAGAGCTCACTTTGAGAATCCTCCTCCACCAATCTCCTCACCTATCCTGTACCCATGGACGACAGGGTATCTGAGCTGATTGTGATGGACATCTACGTCCATTCTGAGAACTGTCAAAGAGCTTTCACTTCCTCAGGCTGATGCTGTGAGTTTATAAGCGAGGGGGAGTGAGAAGAAGTCGTATGAGATGAGAAGGCAAAGACGATAGCCTTGGCTGTTGACAGAGTGCTGAGGCGCACTAGATGGAGAATAATTCACAAAATCAAAGACGAAAAATATCCAAAAATCAATCAAAGTGAATGTCAGATTACATCAACCCACACGCACAGACGCGTCAAACAATACAATGGCAATCCAGGCACGATCAGACAGTGAGTCACGTGACATGCAACGAGATAAAGATCGAGACAGGCTCTTGAGATGTATGAGCAAAAAAGATGGGAATATATAGTCTGACTCACTCGTAGCGCACACGATATCACCCGAGAGTCCATCATGTCTTCGACCGACAGCTTTCCCCCGACATCCTATCCATACTCGTCCAACGATTCTCACACCCACCTCACGACGAGGCATCTCACCTCCCAGCTAAACTTCAACCCCATTTCACCTGAAGAGACAATCCACCTTCGTCATAAGGTATTATGGCCGTCCATATCGATAGATGATCAGTTGATACCAGAGTACGATCATGAGGAAGATACGATCCATCTCGGTGCTTTTCTTAGTCCCGATCAGGTAACACGTCCAAATGGACAGAATGAGGATGAAGATGAAAAACCAGAGTTGATAGGGGTATTGACATTAGCGAATCAACGATACGATGATCCCTCTATTGACGCCCCGGTACATATCCAATTACACAAGTTCGCTATACACCCTTCATACCAATCCAAAGGAATAGGTCGACAACTTCTCTCCCACGCTATTCAGATACTCAAAACTAGATACTATGAAGACAGGATATTATTTCATTTCGACGCCAGAGTCAGTCAGAAGAGGTTTTACGAAAAGTGCGGAATGAGCGTGTTGGATGAAAAGACATTTTGGAAATTTGGTAAGACTGGGAATGCAGAGGGAGTAGAGTATGTCAAGATGGGTTGTATAATATGAGTTGACGTATAGACGAAATCTGACTTTGTATAATTTGGGAGATTTCATTTGTATCATCTTGATGGATCGGATGAAATGGCATTGTACAAAACATTTGTATCCCTAAGCATGATACTTGCCAGTATTAAAAGCTACACGATATGATAAGTTATGACGAATACTAATAATGCTAGAAACCTCGAACCACACTTGGCATCTAAAAATCTAAAATTTCCATGAACTCTTTATCATCGGTATACTGACAGATACAACACACTATCAGCATTGACTGTATGACCCTCAAGCCAATAAGATACCTTAAACTCACATCAAACAAGACCAATCTCTCTCCATCCATAACAACCGTATCAATCTCCCTATTCATATATCTCTTTTCCGAATATATGAACGGTAATTCCCTACCAGTCTTAATTTCATATTTCAATGGTAATTTCTTCTTTAGGACTGTCTCCTCAGAGACGAGAATGATACCATCTCTATCCCCATCGTATTTTTGGGTCTGGCTCCCATCTAAGGACTTCCCCTTAGACGGCGAGACCGCCTTTTCGTTTGCGCTAGCAGTCGAAGGTGTACTCGACGTGTTGGGTGCAGACGAGGACGTAGACAAACCAAACATCAATCTCTGTACAATACCTCTCGGTGAAGTCGGTAAACTCCCAACGAAGCCTTCGTTCCGTCTAGAATACATTTCCTGTCTTACTCGCATAGGGTCGAAATCGTATAGTCTGACCGTGGTAGACGATTCGGAAGCGTGCGGGTAGGGTACGACGTATCGTGAGCCGTAGACGTAGCACACCCAGGCTATGGAGAAGCACAGATACAAAAGTTGATTAGGGCGCAATTCAAGATATGTGTAGCATGATAAGACAGTCTCATGGTAAGACAAACAGCGAGATGAGGGAGCACCCAAGGACTCGACTTCACTCACAAGGTTCAGGTTCATCCGGTCCAATCAACCTAACTTTCGGTGCTATCGACTCCCATCGAACAACCGGTGCAGGCCGGGGAAACGCCTGCAGCAATAGCGGACTGGTGGGAGCAGGCAAGTACGCCAAGAAAGTCTTCTTGAGAGAAAACATAACGAAGTGTGGATGATTATGAGGAGCGGCAGTGAGAGGTTGACAGTAAAACTCGATTATGATAATTCCACTTTCGGGATCAGGGACAAATTGCTGTATATTCTCTGGAGGGTGGGTAGGGAATGTATGCCGAGGGGGTGGATCCGTTCTGATTGTTAACCTTGGCGGAGGTAGGTTCTCGTCTAAATCGATGACGAACTCCGGTAAGTCGATGATAGCTATTTGAGTAGGTGTGTGTGGTGGAGCAGGTTCACTCGCGTTTGTACCCTCGGACGTGGCAGAGGTGGTAGGGCAATTTGCCGTCGATGAGAATGGTGGGAAAGCATATATGTATAGGTGATGTGTGAAAACTAAATCTCGAGCGTCCGCCAGGTCATCTTGGATCAAGGAATCGGGCCGTAGGCGTGTTCTGACTGATGGGACAAGGAAAGAGGTCGGAGTGAGTAGGATGAACGATTCGAAGGTCGATACTGCTGGTGGTTTGAGCGTCTATGGGAAATAAAGGTGTAAGTGAGCATTTGTCGCTGTATAGTGCTGCGACGGAGACAAGAAAGAAAGAGACGCTTCAAGGGCAGAATAAGGCCAAGTGAATGACAAACTTACCACAGCCAATCTTCCCGTAGTCCATTGCCATCCCACCAAATGATCTTTCGCCCCACTGTTGTTATTCCTCAACACGAACAATCCATCATCGCAGATCTGGAATCCTAGCGAAGCAATCCTCGCGTGCAGTGGACCTGGCCATTCGAGGATTGGTTGAGCAGCTTTGGGGTGGGGTTGGAAGGTCGACAGTGTGAGAAGGTGAATATGGAGAGTGTAGTTTCGGGGTGAAGGGTGTCTAAGATTGTGGTCACATCAATACAATATCTTCAGAAGGTGAAGAACATACAGTCATTTTGATCAAGGACTGATACTCTATTCCCATAACAAAGAACAGGAAGTAAACCAAAGTGCCCTAACCCACCTCACTTCAGCAACCACAAATAGATCCTGTCCAGGATCAACCGCGAAATCCTGCATGTCAAAATCGAACTTGTGTGTTTTCCTAATATCATTAACCAATTGATCTTCTTCGTACTCCTCGACCTCCTCGTCTCCTCTTTCTGCTTCATCATATGTATGGGTATTGGCGTTGTGCGATTTATCCTTTTCTTCCTTGACATCCTCCCAATCATCTCCTTTACTCAACTCATAAACCGCCACCTCCCTCCCCGCCTCCCTCGGTCCAATAAACTGCAAAGGCGGTACATTCCTCAACAGCACCCCTTCGAGATACTCATACAACCTTCCTTCACTTTCTTGGAACTTTATCGAATTCGATGATCGAGCTTGAAAATTCTTGAACCTCGTTAATCTCTCCCTTAGCGTCGAGAGTAGAACAGCTTTAGAGGGTGGTATATGATTAGGATTAGACGATTGAGGTAACAAGGCATTAGGATTTAGTTTTAGGGAATTACATTGTAAGGTGTATGTGAGTGAGATGGGGATGGAGGACGAGAGAATTTCGTTGAGTCGTTTACAAACCTGTATAAGTGGTCAGAATCAATTAGCAAATCGTACTTAGCACTTCGTATATCATCTATCCTTCAAAAAGGACTATTGGTACACTTGGTTATACTCAGGTATAAAAGATGATCAAGTGAGGCATGCAGCTTGTAGATAACCGACTCACTCTAAAACATCTACTGAGCGTTATTCGATCCAACCCCACAAAGACCCTTTCCAGCAACTCATCAGGTAAAGCGAACAGCCAATTGACCCCGTTCTTGTCTGGATTCTCATATGCTGGTGGAACCCTTCCTGAAGGTGGAAAGTACGATGCAGCTGGTGGTACAGGGGAAGAGGTGGTAGATGATGATGCTGAAGAGGTTGATGGAGTTGGTGAGAAGGACGCTCTTCGCATTCGAAG
This sequence comes from Kwoniella europaea PYCC6329, assembly GCF_036810445.1. NCBI lineage: Eukaryota > Fungi > Basidiomycota > Tremellomycetes > Tremellales > Cryptococcaceae > Kwoniella > Kwoniella europaea. Next base: position 5,921,876 of record NC_089487.1, read on the forward strand.
ACGGTCTAACATTGACATCGTACTGGTTATGTACTAGATATTATGATTATGCTATGGCTTCTCAACCTGATGCTTGTCTGACAGAGTCTGATATACGACGGAAAGCAAACAAGAGATGCGATCAGGTGTTAAGCCTGATGTGATGTGATGCTGAGTCAGTGGTCGGTCATCCTCCTCCACTCGATTCGTGAACTCGGGTGGCAGTGGCGACGGTCAATAGTGTGGTGGGACTTCGTCGATGTGATCACTATGCGTGTGCATGTGTCGTACCAGTAGTATCACTACAAGCTCTACCTGCCAACTTCACATTGTTCAAGTATGTTATGCATTGTCTAATAATATACAAATGGGATGACCTAGCAAAGATACAATACAATACAGTACAACAGACATAATCTCGTATAATTCATGGAAGCATTACCACTACGATACGTGTATCTCATCAGCAAAAGCTGATATGTAAAGGCAAAAGCTGATCACAATCACTTACAAAAGTCTCATCACGATAATCCACTATCGCAGGCAGCCCTTTGTCCTTCCTACGTGACTTCTCAGCTGCCCACTTTTCGAACCTACAACCCCAGAGTATTCAAGTACAAGTCAGCTGTCTACTTGAATGTGGGAATGAACCATGCTATGGATCCAGCTGAACCACCAAACAGAGTCAAATCACATACCATTTTTTCATTTTAGCTCTACTCTTTTCATTTCCCACATTGACAGTAGCTATCATTTTGATTTCAGGTCCAGGGATCGATAAGGCGAAACATGTTAATTCGGTGAAACTTGAATGTTCAGAGTATGGTACGCCTAGACCCATTTTCATTTAAGTCAATGAGCATGAACCCCCACCAGCCTAGAATGACGGGACCCACCAAACAATTGGAAAGTCCTACAACTCCCTCTCATCTCTTTAAGATCCTTCTCACTGAACCACCTAGCTTGATCACGCTTGATGACAGTGTTGACATCAGGTAACATATCTGTACCTGCCGGTGGGGTATACGTCCATCCGGTAGGTCTGAAAGCCAGTACTCGATCGAAATGTGGGTGTAGTCGAGCGAGGTAAGGTTGCATACGATCGAGCTGGATGTTTCCGAGTGGTAGAAGGTGAACTTGAGACTGTATACATAAAGTGTAAATCAGCGTTAGAAGATATATCCATAAGATTGTTTATAGACTTACCGATATAGGATCAGTACTCAGCATAGCATGCAGCTCCGGATCGGTCTGACAAAGCAGTATACCTTTCTTCCGCGGGTCGCAATATATGGTAGTTCCTAAGGCTTTCGCGACCGCTGATCAAGATATCAGCTATAATCGTCAATTTTGGATTGGATGGACAGCTGACCTTTGACGATCCTCTCCTTCCCTATGGAATACGTTCCCATGACCACCAGAGTCCGCCCCTTCGGTTTGACATCGTTGATATCTCTCAATTCCTCTTTCACATCGTTGTCTTCCTTCTTAACCAACCATCCAGCCATCATAGCTTTCGATCTTTCGGCCAGCTCTGAGGGATCAGGTTTTATCTCTTCTCCTTCTTCCGCTTTTATATATACTTTCGGTTGCAAAGCTTGGAAGTCAGGTGCATTCGCTGACATTCCGACCACCATCTTCCGAGCTAACGATGCACACGCGTTGATCACTTGCGGTTGAGGTGGGAAACAATATTTGGGGTTTAGGTAGGTCGTATCGAGATAGCAAGTGTGAATGGGTGCTCTGGCTATCGCTGGGTGAAGAACCATTTTTGGGCATCTGTCATACAATTGAGTCAGCTTGAGAAACAGTGTAATATTCCAGGAGCAGACCCTTACGCTCTGAAATCTCCACAATGCAGATACCGGAAGATCTTCTTGCTTCCAACGTAGGGTGATCTGAAGCCTGAGTCACCAGCGTTGACCGTCTGTGGCCCTTCGAACAGGAATATAGATGATCCCGGACCTGATATCTGAGTGAGCTTTGATGAATAAGTATGGCGTAGGAGTCAGCTTACAATGGTTCGCCTCCATGGGTGTGACCGTGACACCACCGGTATTTGGCATCTCAAAAGGTATATTATCAGGTAAACCATGCTACACAAGTAGTCAGCTTCATGCAGTAAGTCTCTGAATGCTATATGTAGCTGACTTACCACCCACTTGGGTTCCACACCCAACATATGTACGATCAGATTGGCGGTAGTCTCTGAGCAATATATCGGACCATGCGTCCAGCTCTTTGATAAGTTGGTATAATGATCTGAGTGTGCGTGTCTATACAATAGTTGCTGTCAGCTCTGTAAATCGTAACAAGAATGGACACAGTTACATACGTCAAGAGGTACGCAGTGACTTTCGGTATTGCACCATACCTGAACGCATCGACAGCTACAGGCATTCCAGTCATGACCTGAATCCAAGTGCGATCAGCGGTGAAGGTCAACCCGGAGACGTTGTCAAAGCTGAACATACCTTATAGAACGGTGCCTTCCTCCTTCCCACAAATCGCTTACCATCCCTCTTCAAATCCGCTTCCGCATCTTTCCATTGATCTCGCTCCTTGTGTCCACTCATAAGCACTGAGAATGCATTTGGTCCTTTAGTAGGTACTTCAGGTTCGGGTGAGAGTGAAGGTTCAGTTGAAAAGGAGGCATATGAGGATATCGGACGAGCCTTCTTCGAAGACCTAGGAGACGATGCAGGACAAGAATTGATATGATGCTGGGCAACCTAGAAAATGACAATATAAGCTAACAAATATCCTAACAGCACAGTGAAGCTTACCGTATTGACCTGCCCTTTCAACGACTTCCTACAAATCGGACATTCCGTCATCTGCGCTGCGGATATACCTTTCTTACCTCTTCCTCTATTGATGGGTTCAGAAATAACACTAGCTTCGTCATCGCCTTCACCATCTTCTTCCATTCCCATACCTTCATCTTCAGGTTCTTCCCACTCTTCCGTCATATCAATGTTCAGCCCCAGATCACTCTCCTTGAACTGTTTACTAGGTGTCGCAACCTGTGGTGTTTCAGGTTCGATCGGCTCAGGTAGATCCAAATCTGTTGGTTCCACTTCCATATCTAAGCCTGAATCATCATTCTCGGCATCATCGCCATCTTCCGGATCTTGATTCCGATTATGATCCTCATCCGAAGGAGGTATATCATTGTCGTCTTCGTCCTCGTGCTCGATGTTATGCATGTCTCCTACATTGATGACCTCAGGCCATGTAGGTGGTGGTTTGAAGTCTGGGTATCCAGGGAACGGAGGTGGTTTGGAGGAATCGATAGGTCTCAAAGAAGAAGGACCAGCTTCGGGAGATATATGGGACAATTTCCGTTTCCTACTGATTGGACTGGGTGGTGAAGCCGGTAAGATATCTTCATCGTCGCTGATGACCACTGGATCTTCAATGGATCCTATGAGTGATGTCGCCTTTCCTTTCCCCTTTCCATCTGCTACTAAAGGCTTGATATCTTCGATTACCACTTTCTCGGAAAGTCCGTTCTTGGACGCGCTAGATGTCCGACGAGGAGTAGGTGTTTTGGAGAAAAAAGATAGGATGTTGCCGCTGCTACTTGCGGAAGGAGATTGCTTGGCCGCTTTGGTTGTTCCTCTTGCCATAGTGATGGGACTACTGACTTGGTGTCATCATTCGTTTAAAATATATGATCCCATTGGTACAGATGGACAGATGAAGATGAATGTCTAACTTGACGATCTTCGATGGTATATGACGATGGACAGCCAGGAACGACCATCCAGTCAACCGCCACTGCCGTATCACGTGACTTGCTATTTGCCACCCGACCACGTTTTCATCGAAAAGTTGAAATCAGAGCTCAAGCCCAAAGTCCTCTTTGCTGCTCTTGTACTGTCCATTACGGTCCATTTCCAGTCCATAGTCCATACTTCCCATTAGTCAACGCATAAAGAACTGAACCATGTCAAAGCCAGCGCCCACTACTGAGGATGTCGAAGAAGTCTTGTTGTCCGCTCGATATGGCGAAGTGGACGAGTTGAAAGAATTCGTAGAGAGGTTCGGAGCTGGACCTTTGTCTGAAGCAAGGGATGAGAGGGGCAATACGGTGTTGCATATGTGTTGTGGAAATGGTCACATCGGTGAGTATGCACTGATCAACCTATTGAGGGCTTTATGAGGCTGAATGGGCTACATTGGTTGACTCGCTGACTCGTGCCCACTTAGATGTTCTGAATTACCTTCTTCCTCTCGTTCCCAAAGAACTCTTAACGCGCACAAACGAAGCTGGATCACCACCCCTTCACTGGGCAGTATCGAACAACCACGTAGCCTGTGTCAAAGCTTTGGTAGAATTATCAGAAGAACAAGGAGGCGGATTATCACTACTGAAGGTGAGCTCGACCACCGTTCAATCTGTTGAAAAGTATGCTAATGCTTTTTGCTATCTAGCAAACAAATGCTAACAAACGAGATGCATTTGCCGAATCGATATTTGCTGGAGAGGGTAAAGAGGAAGTATCAGGGTGGATTGAAGGGTACTTGTACAAAGTTGAAGGGGGAGATGACGAAGAAGAATCACCAAAAGATGCTCAAGTGGAAGAAGGTGAAGGAGAAGTGAAAGTGATCGAGGGTGACAATATGGTGAAAGAAGAAGCTGAGAAGGTGGAAGATCTAGTAGAGAAGACGGAAGGCGTAGAGATCAAGGATAATTAGAAGACTGTTAGATTTGCCATTGTATGTATAATCTCTGCATTTGCCCTCTTTTTCGATACTAAATATACTCTCACTCATCATTGCTACTCACTAATCTCTTCACATGCGAGGTTTATTGTGGTCATCGGTCGTACCCACATATTGCTTAAGGTACTGACCATATGCAAGTGCATTCACTCATTCTCGCTCCTTCTCGGGAAGCCGAGATACCGACTCTATCTTCCTCTCTTCCTACTCTTCCACTCAAAGCCATGCATCCTAAACAGCTATCAAAGGGTTGTCTACTCCTCATCGTTAATATCAATCAAGCCATCCATATCGTACCCTTCGATATTCAGATTCCGCTTGAGCAATGATCGCTCGTCTCGTATCTGAAATTCCCGAAGGATCAGGCTCACACACTTCTTGAATTGAAGCCACAAAATCTACCGTGGCACTGCGACGTTCGCGCTCTCTCTGGTATTCCTCTTGCTCTTGGCGTGTAGCTATAGCCTGCTCCACCCAACATATGTCGTCGGCTAATGTATCTACACTTGACACACCACCGATTTCCGATTTTTCGACACGAAGAGCCTTTCTCAGGGCATCTTTGCTAGTTTTGGCATCATACAACGATCGGACTTTTGTCCTGTCCGATTCGATATCCCAAAATAATTCAAATTGAAGTCCCATCCAAGACGTCTTATATTCAAACTCAGGAGAATCACCGGTCATCGTAACTGGGATAGTGATCAATCTGTGGTCTTGTTCAGTTTGGCTCGTAGCCAAGATATCTTCCTTGAAGCTTTGATAGGAACGAACTCGGCTTTGCTGATCTCAATGTGAATCCAATAGATCTGAACTTGGAGAGTACATCGTCCTTTATCAATCTATCTTTGACCTCTTCGCCCAGCGAGGATAGGCTGAAACAATGGTTCGCAATCAAGTCGAAGGTGACCTCTTTGTTACACTCGCTGTTCGGATGATTAAGATACACAGAATTGCACGTGCCAAAGAAGTGTCCCAAGTAATATTGAAGACCTTGTACAGCTTTTAGAGTATTCTCGGTGACGCTCCTGGAGGCTTCATTATTCTTCGGTCGGTCCCATACCTCTTGACTGGTTGCCAACATCTCTTCATCAATCTTCTCGTCTTCCTTTTGGATGGCGTTGGAGTGTAAGAGCCAAGGGCTTAAACCGAGTCTCAAATCCACTGTAAAATTATCTCGTAAAATCTGGCAGTCATCAAAAGCGGTAACTGTACGATTAGTAGGAAGTTCGACGGGCTGATCGGAAGGTTTGAACAGGGAGATACGGTGGGTAGGCAAAGTTGTGCTGAATGTACTTGGGCGAGACTGGAGACTGTCCCCGCCCGGTTGGGGGATCAGCTCCAAATCGACGTTGTCGTTGTGCCTTGCATGTTGAGCTGATACAAAGGGCATTTTCTGATGCGAGAATAAATGTTGGTGTTGGCCAAATTCACCAATTTCCTACCGTAACGTAGTAGCTCTCACGGACTATACAGAATCGAACATGACCCATGATTCCTAACGTATTGGAAGACCATCTTGAAATTTCTAGACGTGCCAAGGGGCATCAAGACAGCCCAAGATGTCATCATAACAGGTGATATTGAGAACAAAACATGAACGGACGGGCTTAGGTCGTTAAAGGATCCCCCGACAAGAACCGGGTTTCTCAGTGCCCTTTCTTCCTTTCATGGTGAGTTCCCTGTAAGTTACACCACTGCGTATCCAGTGCCATCGCCACTAAATGTTCTTCACATCACAGCCAGGGAACGTATCGTACAATATGCTGATGCATCGGTCAGTGAAGTAAAGGGAAAGTTCTCTGCTGGCTAGTGTTTCAGAAGGACCTTTCCTCTTGTTGCAGATCTGTCTGAGATTGAGATTCTTCCAATCTTCTTGTAATATAGGTCGAAAGCTGATTATCAATTGCCATCCCTTGTCCGTCTAGGCTTTCCAAATGCGCAAAGGAGAAACGGAAGACAGATTTCTAAAGTCATAGCACGATTGACTTGGCAACGTAAGACAACCCATTCCGACCAGGCCGTTGAGCTACCCTTACCAGCGACTCTGTGCCTTGAGATGAACTCTATTGACGGTAAACTGTTTACGACCGCTTGAATCCACTGGGCACTTTTCTCAACTGCACAGTACGATCGCTCCTCAGTAACCTGTCACACATCATAATAGCAAGAGCCATTCAACGGGCAAGATAGCCTTCATGCCAATCATGAGCGAAGGCGAAGATTTGGCCTTGCATCAAGGCGTTGCAGAGATACACCCTTTTACTGAAGACAACAAAAAGCGCTATACTCATATACCAGCACGATCCGACTATCCATCATCACATAAATTGACTTTCTACAACCACTTGCCCTCCGGACCAGGCAACAGTACCAAATGGTGATCATGCAAGTAGGAGGCCTATCCTGATATGTGAGCTCGATTGTTTTCAGACTGGATTTCAACAGCAAAGCCAGTACCAGATCTCGCCACTCATAGTGCGCAATGCTCCTCTGGGACAAACCAGTTGGGACGACGGAGAGCCAAGCAGAGACGAAAAGCTCGACTGTACTGAGAACGTACTGCAATCGATCTATGTCGTCGCCGGACCTACCTACGAGCTCAGTGGCGGTGAAATCGAAAGCAACTTTGTTGGTACGGCAACCCCGACCACAAGTAACGGTAAGAAGGTCAAGATGAAAATTCGACAGGAGCATTCTTTCATTCTAGATTCTCTGGCCGAGAGGGTACATGAAGGACAAGCGAGACAAATCCTTACAGATATACTGTCGAGATTTTACAAGATCGAACTAAGCATGAAATCCATGGAGTCCATGATTACTGAATTGCAGAGAATATTGACCGACGAATACAAGCAGAATGATGACTTGGTGTCTTTGCCACTTACTGCCCTTTTTAAACCCGATCATAAGGGGTATGATTGGAGAACGCAGAATGTCCATTCAAGACTGGATATTGAATTTCTAATCGATTCGGCCAATACCAAAGTTTTTTTTTCTTTTTACGATAAAGATCACAGCAAGCAGGCTCTGACCAGGGTGTTGTAAGATACGAAATCCACTTTGGACGCGGCTTCTTCTGTGGTGATTGAGGCAGAAGTGGTGGATTATGAGCAAAGTGAAGAGCGACCATTTGCCCAACAATCGACAAACAGACCACCAACGTAAACTGAGACAGAAATCCAGGCGCGTAATCAGGCTCAAGATCTCGAGTTTGAACCAGCTAGTATGCTTGGCGCTGGGCCATAGGACCATATTTAGCCAAAGGTAACTTGCTTTTGGAATATTTGCGGCTCAAATCAAGTAGCCTATGTTAATAGCACCATGACTCCCTCTTGTCTGAGCCAACCCGGACTAAGTTACATTATTCACCACTGTCTCGTAGTATGTCCCCAGAATGCAGGTGTCACCCCATGGGCAGCCATCGATGCTTCCTGTATCTCCTGGCGGCTGGGTGGTACTTGGGCCTCGACCTTGAGGACGCTCGTGGCAGGTATCTCAAATGATCTGTCCCCCAAGTGAGCTTTCAGTAATGCTCTGGCTACTTTCTGGTCGTATCGGGGATGCACTACGGTATCATCCGAGTCAGCTTGGAATGTAATTTCCACCGAGTTGGGCAGGGCCACAGATGACCATTGGTACGATCCTTCTGATCCTGTTTGAACGACTGGGGGATAATCCATAGGAATGTATCTCAAATAGCCATTTTGGGATTTAAGATGATCTCGCAGGGTATCTATGATCGTAGGAATGACAGAATTGATCGATTTGATCGTACATCCAACTGAGCTGAATTTAGCCAATAGATTCATTCCTCTGAAATTGACAAGACAATCTTCGGGTAAGGTGTCCAATGTGAACTTATCGATCTGTTCAATTGTGGCAGTTACATCTTCTGAACCGAATATGTTATCGTGAAGCTATCAAAAGGAGGTTCAAAGATAGTAATATCCTATCGAATTTCTCAAATATCGAGTTTAATTTCCGGACTAGGTCGGATGGATCCATCTTACCTCAACTAACTCGGGCATTACCAGAATACTACAAAACCCCTGAAACGGAGAATGGACGGTTGACAAGCTTACCTGTCGATAACAAGACTAATGAAGGTAGGAATCCGGACGAATATACGTGGGAAACACTAGATTTCACTTCTGAGGTTGAGATTTGCGTAGATGTCAATTCGGATAGGACTAAAGTCCTGCCGTGGTACGATGAAGAGAGTACCAAGGAGACTACAGTATGAGAAGTATCCTGGGTGATTGGGAGAGTATACCAGCTGTCTCGATTTGTTATATCAAGGCGACTACCTCCTGACGAAGCGCTGGGCACATACAGCATCGTATCTATGACTAAAGCATGCATACATGATCTACCGTAACAAGTCTTACAATTCACCTTTCCCTACACCACCCACCCATTCTTTCAGTCTATGCATCACCTGACCAATCCCTTCACTCTGTATAGTATCTAGACAGCCTTTACATGTCCGCCTGAACCCTTCAAACGCGGACAGTACGACAGCCAGTATGGTTGATATGGTCGATGTCGATGACGTGGTGTTTGTCTCATGTGCATTTCCCTCTATCTGCTTGATCTTCTTCTTACTTCCCTCTATCTCCTCTTTTTGATGGGCAGCGTAGATCTGCCTGAACTCTTCTACTGCAGCTAACGATTCGCTAATTCGATGAAGGGTATTGAAGAGCGCTACTACCTCTGAACGCTGGAGTAAGTCAGGGTTGATCTTTGGGCTGAACATGAAAGCCATTAGTCAGCAAGCAATTATAGCCTTCGCTAAAGAGAGATCGCAATCACATGAGAGAGAATCGAGAATCGATACTCACTCTAAAGCTTTGTCATCTAGTTCAAAGAGGATCTTCAAAGCAGTACCTATACCCGATACTTGCAATTTACCCCATAATCTACATTTGTCACATCCTACACAATCCATGATCCTTGATACGTTCCTGAAATGAGTCTTGAACTGTTCTTTGAGAATCTACATAGGTGACACAACGATCATCAGTTGCAGTCTTGCATTAAAATGAAAGTATCTGAACGTAAACCATGATGTGCTACTCACAGGTGCATCTTCACTCCTGAAGAAATCACCCTCATCGAACCCTTTATTCATCTCATCTTGACTTGCCAAATCCAAAATCTCGTTGAATCTCTGCTTCGACAATCGATCGCTCTCCCTACCTGATTTGACACCGAGTCCGATCGTAGGCGCAGTGGCGATGTCATAAGCACGAAGGTATGGTGCTGCTCTAGCTACAGCTCGCAGAAGTAAAACCGCGTTGAAATAGACATTGGATAATCGTTCGGGGTGGGTAGCCAGGCGTTGGATGAAACATTCCAGATTGGGAGACCATTCGCCGGTCGACTGGTCAAGGTAGTCGGCGCAGATGTGAATGGAGATAGATGCGTGAAGGCCTAGTTGTGAAATAGCATTGAGTTTCAGTAAAAACTCTCATAAGGTCTTTCGCACACTGAGGATCAACAATTGGGATCAACTTCAATAACTCACCAGAGACAACCCTATAATAGACTTTCTTCTCCTCGCACAATTCTACTTCACTCGCACTGGCCGCTGAAGGATGTTTGACCATCTCTGTACCCCAACCTTCACTCAATTTGCTGAAACCCCAGCCTGGAACCTGCCCATCATTGCTTTTCGATATTCCCCCTGCACCAAGGACAGTATCTGCAATTTTCGTTGTCTTCTCGGACGACGATGACGATGATAAGGAAGCTTCGGATAAGCCAAAACAATTTTCTTCATATATCGCTCGCCAGACATTATGCGCCGAGTCACCGGCATAACCTGTGAACCGTTCGGGGTTTAGGGTAAGGTCGATATATTGGCCATCTATCATAACATCATCAGCAATGTGGACCTCGACAAGTGGTATTGAACAGAGAGCGGCTGAAGAAGGGAGATTGTTGAGAGGAGATCTCGTACTCACTCTGATCGGCATCATCTTCAACGTAACAGAAATCTTGTTCCTTGAAGTAACATCCTGATACTCCTTCGTCCTACATATGAACGTCGACATTAGTACATGTCCGAAAAAGGGGACAAATCGATAGGTGGACTCACCCCTGCTGAAGAAACTTTTATCTCTGATAAAGCCTTCGCCCTCCATTTCTCAGGTATATCATCCTACAAATGCAAGGAAAGCATCAGTACACAACACTTCTTCTGATCGCATGTCCCAGATCAAATCTGACTATCCCCCCAGCTCTGACAGGTCTGCTCACTCACCTCATTAGCCTCCTCAACCCCACAATTTCTATTCATGCAAAACCCATTTTCGTGCCAAAACGGACACTCCTTGTACAAATCTACCTTGTAATGCTTGAAAAAGGGGTATGAGACTAGTTCGTGTATCGTGGGGAAGAGTTTCTTATTGAGGGATTCGACGGTCTCGTATAAGCAGTGAGTAGATTCGATAGGGCCTGATGGCTATTTATTGATAGATGCACAAGCAAGTCAGTACTGTTGACTCTCTGATGTAGATACAGGATCAAAAAAATTAAGTAAATCACTCACACTGCAATACCCCTCTGATTTACCTTCCAATACATTCCTAGCTACTTTACTCTCAGGTTTCAGAGAGTCTTTACCTGTCAGACCGGCACCATTGACCAGTGCTGTCGAAGAGGATGCGACGAGTGCTAGTGCGAATGGCGCTCTCATGCTGTATCGGGATCAAGGAGTATATAAGCCCGACTAAAGTGGTTAGATTTTCGTTGATTATCTGATCCTTTCGATATTTGATCGTTCTTAAGTGTATTCCTGTTGATAGCTGGTTTTGCTTTTGGCTTCTGGGAAAAGAAACCTGTCTATCTGTCTTTTCTCTAGTTGTCGTTATCTTAGTATGTGAATAGACAATTCAATGATAATGCTGAATAATACTCTGACTCTGTCGACGTGTCCGAAGTTATTTGTCTCGTTGTCGATCGCGGAGGTGGAGGTGGTCCACTCGCACTTTGATGGGGCAACTACGGATCATCTCGGCGGCAGTACCCGTGAGATGATCTATGTATTCTTAGCTTTCATCATTCGTATCGTGCATTCTTCAATCCAAGGTGTTGTCAGGCTGACGGTAGATAGTGAGCAATGGCTGATGTGTAAGGAAGAGTAAAGTTGTACAAGTTTGGCATGAAATTCATCTTTCCATATATATTCATAATTTTACCTCGTAATTTGATTATCCTTACCCTTCCTTCCTTCTTTCGTGAAATCGTTCATATATGATGAGAGTATGATGAGTGGAAAATGACCATGAATAGGTAAATACAAATAAGTTGAATTGAGATAGATCGTAGATAGGTGGATATATATACAACATGATTGGAGTAAAATAACGGAAATCACCATCCCCTGTCCGCTAATTCCTTCGCTGCTTGTTCGTTCAGTTCTGCCAAACCTAAAGGTAATGTTTTGCTTAGACCCATTGAGTTCTGACTGATGAAGCGTGAAGATGGATGAAGAGGTAGGGGAAGGGTTTCAGAGATGGTGTGAAGGGAAGAGCAGTATAAATCGAAGTTGAAATTTATTGTATTTAACATTTTGTTGGGTACCAGTTTTATGTAGTTTTGTTTTGTGTTGTCATAGTGTTGTCAAGTTCGTAGTTGGAAGCAGATGGAGTGATCGACCGATGAAGCAATGGATGCCGAAGAGTGACGGAATTCGATGATGCGATGTATCATGCACAATATGTGGAAGCGGGTGGAGTGAAAAGAAGATATCAACGACTACTCCCCCGCCGGACCCCCAAGACATGAAGTCATCGGTTTTGTATTATTTGAATGGCCAGTTCATGGAAAGTGTTACTCACGGATTGGGACCTATGCCCACATACACCGTCCAATTCGATGGAGGCTTAGGGGTATCCTTTTGTTCAGGCTGGGTAGCGTAATAACCGGTCCTCGACATGGGGTAGATCTGCGGCAAGGCAGTTATCTTAGTCCTAGATGATGAATACAAAAACAAATAGAGTCAGCATATATTCGGTATTGACAGAGAGCGTACGTTTTAGGTTTTAGGCCAGGGATTATAAATAAATGTAAGGGTACAGAGGACCAGCGGAAGTGGGTGCCGCACGTCTCATAATGACATACGGGGACCATCCATCAGGAGGCTTACCGGGCCATTCTGCCGTAGCAGCTCTTGCTATTCCTGGAGGGGCGTTGTATGGGTAAGGCCACCCCATGTATCCACGGTATTGTAATGTAGGAGCGATGTATCCGTCATTCGCCCATAATCCTCCCCACATCGCTTGAATCGCCGCTTGTTTTTTCTTCATCTCCTCTTCCTCCTTCTTGGCGATCGCAGCTTTGGCTTTTTCGTGTAAAGGTTTGGCCAGCTCTTTAAGAAATTTGAATCCTTCCACTGTCTGAGCTGAATCCGCTAATTTGCCCAACTTCTCTTCTAATCCCTCCAGTTCTCCTTCAGGCATTTTACCTAATATGGTTAATGCTTTATAATTGTGAGGCCAATCTAACTCCAATCTAGCCTTGAGGACGTCCATCATCACCTTCTTAAAGTCGTCGTTCTTAGCCCACTTTTCGAATTGAGCCAGCTCGTGATCACCGGGTCCGGTTTGTCTGTTACCGTTGGTCTCTTTCTCCACATAATCTCTGACCATGCTCTCGGTATCGTTGATCCAAGGACTGAGAGGCATCATTGTGATGAGGTGGTATATGAGATTAAGCGGCAAAATTCGGTGTACGGTGAATATCAAAGATAAGTGAAGGAATGAAGAGGATGCGGTGCCGATTTTGATTGTATATATGATTTTCGAAAAGTCGTGTTTCATCGTTTTGTCGTGATTAGGGTGGCGACCGAATATAAAGGGTAATAAGGAGAACGGAGAATATAAGATAGCGATACATTAGCCATACACACATACGTCAGTTACAGTCCCTACTCCTGTTCTAAAATTTCGCGTAGAATATTGTTTTTGACTCACTTTGATGATGCCGGGATGAGCGGGACACCCCATGACGGACCAGCAAGAGAAGGATAAGAGAAAGAGTCGATGTAAGAGGATGAGTAGTATGGATGATATATTCGTGGAGTGACGGGTCGGAGGACGGGAGGAGCGTCGTCGGACCAGTAATTCCAGGGCAGACCCATCTCGTATGGTGGTGGAGTGGTTGATGGGTAGGGAGGTGGGAGCTTACGAAGCTTGTTAGGACGACGGCCGAATATGGTGACGAATGAGTACTCGGAGTGTCGACGAAGTGAGAGTCAATAGGGAATGAGGTGATATCGTCAGCTCAGCTTGGGTATTAGAGCGGTGTAGGGTGAAGGCGGCGTGGACGTTAGCGTAAGGTTTCGTAAATTATTGATGATGAGTTGTCAAGTAACAATTATAGGATAATATGGAAGGGAGTTGGATAGTTCAGGTTAAAGAAAGAAAGACTGGTGAGGAAGAAGAAGGAAAAGAAGAGAGGGAGAGAGATGAAAAGGGAATCGTAAGTTATCCTTATATACCTTTTCAGATTTTTACCCTTGATCGTAGATAAATCCGATACACTAATAGTCAATGCACAGACCATGGTATAACGGCTATCAGCATGGAGTGGCAAATCATCAGATACCTTCCCATAAGTACAGCAGATGAGTCAGCATTGGCATCATGCAGCATTCGGTACCGATAGCATAGCAGTCGAGTCAGCTTGTGAACAATGCTGAGATATGGAAAAAGAGAGAAAAAAAGCAGATCTTGATGGAAGCATAAGTGATGATGTATGTGTGTATATGCGTGTGGATGGGAGTGAAAAGTGGCGTAGATGAAGAAAGATCCTCGTTATTGCATCTGCAACCTTTTTCACATGTCATGTCCTTTCCCCTAGTCTCTTGGTTTTATACACAATTCAGCTACCAAGAACAAAGGGAATTCCTACCGGGTTTCTCCATCATTCTAATCTTTATTATTGCGAAACAGCGCTAAGAACATCGAACATGTAGAAACACGTCATTTAAGCATGTCTTGATTGATCGATTGGTAGTAGATGGAATGACAAACCGGGGGTAACAGGTCCGAGATACGAAAGGAGGGTTAGTGAGACTAGTGATCCCCCTGATTGATCGCTGTTTGTCCAAGCTTCTTTCCACTTTTTCACGAGAATTGCAAATTCCGTTTCCTTTAGGCTGGTCTGAACATGATCAGCAGTGGGACATAGCGGCATGTTACAGTCGATATCATGAAAATCAGATGAGAATGATAATCATCATGAGGGCGCAGTGTGAGCGTGTATTCCAATCATGACGGGTAAGTAAACTTCAGGACAGCCATTTCATAACATGCCTTGATCGTGGAGAAAGATCTTGTTCTTATTGTTCATCCAGGGAACTTATCGTACAGTACATGCTCGGCTAAGTCTTCTTCACTACATCACCTACACCAGGCACTTCACCGGTCTACCATCATACCTCATCAATATTAGCGAGGTACTACCACATCGTTGTACGGGAGCAAGTGACTTACCACATCTTCCACCTTCACTTTCTGACCTTTCCCTAACCTCTCACCCAGATGTGCCCATACTCCCACACCCAATCCTATAGATGCACCACCAAGTACCAAAGATGGTAAAGGTGCTCTTCGGAGGAATAAAGCGGGTATTAACATTGCTGAAAGTGTTGCTGATATTATAGAATAGTCATTCGATCGAGTTTGTTGGGTATCTGCTTTCTGTTCCGACAATCAAAAATCAGTACATTATTCTCTTTTGAACTCCTCATCTTGAAGACGTCTTGATAACAATTGAGACGAAGTGAGAAATCTCATAAACTCACTATCCTAATTAACCTATCTCTCACAGCACGTTCCCCATACCCCAATCCCGCTCCAGCCACAGCACCAACTCCAGTCCAAAGTATCGAAGTATGCATCAGACCTCTAACACTGAACGGTCTTCTTCTTAGAACCAGCGTTCTAACTAAGTATATGGGAGGTACGATCATCGAGGCGAGTTGGGCATAACGGAGGGATGAATGGAGGAGGACCTGAGTCTCGGGTGGATGTGAGGAGAACAACGCGGTCTTGGACGATGACATGTCGATGAGCAGGGATGCACGGATAGCTGAATCTTAGCGATGAGATATAGGGGTAAGGCTGGGATGTGAGTTGGTCTCAAGATGAGAAAACATTACTTGCTGTAAGGGGTCTTCGTATTCGTATTCTGTACTCTCGAAAGGAATTTCTTGATTCTTTGCTAGTATGACGTATCATCATGCACATCAGCGGCGATCGCCGCCACCGTTACAGGAAATGATGATATCATCACTTCTGGATTCATCCTTTTAGCTCGGCTGTATTTCGGTCGTTGTTGTTGTTGTATACGAATGGAATTTGACATCTCACGACTCACTTGCAAAGAGTAAAAATCCCAGAAGAGCGCTGCTGATGCCACTCAGGATCTGAGGCGAACAATACCATCACCTCCTTGATCAATTGATCAATAAGATACATCTCCCATCAATGTCTTCACCATGTTACGCTCGAATTCTTCCCCACTCTTCAGACCTTTCAAAGGGGTCCGATCAACTTCTCCTCCACCACTCTCCCATACACACTCCCATACACACTCCCATTCACAATCTCGTCAATCAGCTTTCCTCAACCATAACAATAGACTCCCAGTCATAACATCTCTCATAGTGGGATTACTGTTCCTCATATCTCTGTTCTCTCATCCGGACTCATCGATATCCCATAAATTCCAAATACCAGGCATACTACCTTCCAAACCCTCTCATCCTCCCATCATGCAGCTCATAGATCCAGTCCTTTCATCAAGACTCAACTCAACGTACGACCAGTATCTCAAACATTGTCCTAATGGTGCTTTACCCATTCACTCAAATCCATCACTCACTAATTCTCAGAAATTACGATATAACACCCTCAAGAAAAAGGGAAAATATATGTTGGTTACCAATACCAGACAGATACAAGATCACCTACCCGACTTACTCAATACTATCATCATACTTCTGGACTACTTAGGGTATGATCAATTGTATTTATCGATCTTAGAAGGACCTTCATCTGACTGCACCCCTCAAATCATCCAGAATGTCTTAATTCCACTCCTCACCTCTCTTGGTGTACCAAGTGATCAGGTGGTGATCAAGACTGACGAACCTAAGATACATTGGTCGGATCATAACAGAATAGAGAAAATATCTGAACTTCGTAACAGGGCTTTGGAACCCCTATGGCTCAATTCCAATTGGAAGAAAGGAATTAGAAGCGTGGTATTTTTCAATGATGTTTATCTATCTGCTGGAGATATGCTGGAATTGATATATCAACATGATAAGATTGGAGCGAGTATAACGACGGGTATGGATTGGTGGAAAAAGAAACCAGAGTATTATTATGATATATGGGTAGGACGGACTGTAAGTGTTCGGCTTCGACCAACCAGTATAAGGTTGCTACATTGTCGAGTGTTGTTATTGAGCCAATCAGTTGATGAATCTATTGATATTATGTTATAGATCGATAAGGGAGATCTATTCTATCCAATAGATAATCCATGGTGGACCCCATCATCAAATCTATTCCATAATTCCCCAAATTCCAAAAACAAATATAACAAATTACAACCATTCCAAGTTTATTCATCATGGAATGCATTAGCCATCTTATCGCCGGAACCGTTCCTACCACCTTATAACGTACGATTCAGAAGAGGTGCTAAGGAGAAGGGAGAATGTGCTGCTAGTGAATGTACGCTAGTAGCTAGCGATTATTGGAAGGTTGGCTTTCGGAAGGTTATGGTAGTACCGAGTGTTCAAGTGAGTGGTTATGTTCTATCTTGGTCAAGGAATTTATTTAGGACTGATCGAACAATGTTTAGTTGGCATACGAAAGGGATGTAGCCTCTGATATAGTAGATGACTTGACTAAGCAGAAAGGCGATTTAGGCTGGATAGATGGTGTTCCACCTGAACAATCAGATGATAAAGTAGATTGGATAAACAAGTGAGTTAACAGCCTGGGGGCTCTGGTGATATGATGTATGATATGGTGTGGGGCTAATTGAAATTGACCCATCTGAAGACCTCCAGAGAAAGTACGTTGTCATCCATGGCCAGAGACTAACGGCTTAAGTGCGAATGTATGGGAAGAAACTAGATGGGTTGATCCTTGGCTTGACTAAAAGATTAGAAGATTGATGTTATGACGATATGATATGATATTCTTGTAAATGCAGCATTATAAAAGAGACGAAGCAGAGATACTGTAGCCATTTGGGTTCCCTTCTGCGGAGAACAGACAAAAATTCACAACATTCATGATTTCATCAGGTCTCAGATTACTGAAATCGAATGCTATTACTTGAAACACAAAGACAAGAACAAATCGTTCACACAGAGTCCCTATTGATAGTACCGGTATACACACAAAACACTTCTGGTCCTTACAGGACCGTCATAAAAGGTAACTTTCTCATCTAATCTTACTCCTTTCGTCATATGTTTCTCTTTTCTGGCAACGCATTGTCTTCAAACCACACATATCGATCATGACCTACCGGCGTCTCTTATACGCCCTATCATCCTCTTTCACCCCGACTCCATTGTTATTCCTCATACCAGACGGTCCGGAAGGTATATTTCTAGGACCATTCCCATTAGACCTATCCCGTCTATCTCCATCTGGACCTCCTCTTCCAAGACCAAGACCAGATCCAGGAGTATGCCGCTCATTCCGATTTTTATCATCCCTATCCCTATCCCTATCTCGTCTAGTATGGCTAGTGTGACTTCCCTCTCTGCGATCTCTATCACGAGGCGGATGCGAGTGGGAGTGTGAAGGTCGAGTAGGGGTAGAGGCATTAGATGATATGGGGTGTTTGGAAGGTGCGTTGAGAGTTGCTGAGGATGAGGAAGAAGAAGATGGGATAGGACCGAAATGGGTTTTATAAGAGGATAACTCGGTACGAAGGGATTGGACGAGAATGAGATGATGATTCAAGTCGGAGCTGTCAGAATGAAATATCGTTATTGGCTTTAGTTACGGTCCCCAGAAAAGTCTGAAAAGGTAAGTACTGAAAAGGCAACTTACTCTAATGAGGATATCACTTTTCTCGAATCTAGTTACACAAAATAAAAATCAGAGACAATGTATCATGTTTCATGGAGTGATACCCCCAGCTATTCAATCATGAACTAGTAATGCTTGCCTTACTCACCTTCCAAAGCTTTCTCCAGCCTCACTTCTAATTCCTCTTTCCTCCCCGACTCCAATATCATCTCACCTAATTCTTCATTCTCCTTAATCAGCTCTTTAACCCTATCCAGAACCTTCTCCAAATCAATTTGTGATAACCCCGATGCCGGTGATACCACTTTCTTTGAAGATTCTGCTTCGGTACCGCCTTGTACAGTAGCAACAGAAGGACTAAGTGGATTTGGGACGCTCGGAGTGGAAAGTGGCATATCAACGTCCAAAGTCACTTTTGAGGATGTTGCCAATGAGCTTGAAGATGCAGGCTGGGGGATGGGAAGAGGAGAAGGTATAGTAGGAGGTTGTGAAGTTTTGATCGTACCTCTTGTAGGTGGATTGGGACCTAGGAAGGTATATCGTAAAGCTTGATTATCCCTCGTCAATTCCGAGATGTGGGTACGTAGTACTGCTAGGACAGGTAGGAGGGAAGGAGGTATTTCAATAGGTTGGTTGTTAGCAGAACTGAGATTAGGCTGAGTGGTAGATACGGGGATGGTGGGATGCTGAGGGGAGGTTTGCTGAGTCCTCAAAGAGGCTATTTCAGCCTATGGATTATAATATAACCAGGTTTATCAGTTCTATATGAATTTCTTGGGGTTTCCATATGCTGTTGGACTGAAGTGTAGAACAGAAGATCGATGCTCACCATCAACTCATCCCTCTCTTCCTCCAACTCCGAGACTCTTTTCCCCAACCTCAACTCATTAGCACTGGGTATAGCCTTCTCATCGATATTCAACTGTATATTGGAGATATTCGGCAATTTGACTGCAGAAGGTTTCTCGGGACTGCTGAACTATTACATGATATCATCAGTATCTTCTCCATGTGGTTCCCTTCCTGAGAGATTCAATGAAATCTCTGGATCTCACCTCGGCATCAGGATCTATAGTTGATAATGATCAGAGTAAGTTACAATTTCATTATGCCTTTGCGGATGTCATGTATAATATGTGGTATCTTACTATCTGGATCCCTCAGGAGATCTTCAAAGTCCTCGTCCATCGTTTCCACCCTTGATTAATGGAATGTGAATCGCAGAGTGATGTCAAGCTACAAACATATAGAAGCAGAAAGACATTGCAACCCAACATATCTCTACAGTGTAGTACGAGCACGCACGGACAGCAACCCCTCTCGAAACACATGGCATCAATGTGGAGTCCCGCAGATCTACTTCCTCCACTCAAGAGAATCACTGGATGGACGATGAGGATGAGGATGAGCGAGTAAACAGGATATCTGTCAGTCTATCTTCACTTCTCGGCTTGGTCACAAATAGTACACAGAGTGAAATGAGCTACTAGACTACTACACCAAGGCCAGGATACGGAGACTCTCGATTTCAAACTGATCAATTAACAGAGATGAAGATCTACGCTATCAAGATACCTGATCAACCGATCTCCGACGAGGTCAGTCCCTCGACCTACCAATACATCTCGGCATAAGCTGACTAATCAATTTATGAATCAGACTTTTGATAAATTACTGCTACTGATGGAACCACAAGGTCGAGAACGTATAAAGCGATTTCGCCTATGGGATGATGCCCTGCGTTCGTTAGTAGCTAGATTAACGATGACTTGGTATTTGACCGTTGAGGGGTTATTGGTGGATAACAAATTACCGACGTTTGGGAGGAAAGGTAAAGGGAAACCTATATTGGTGGGTCGACTTCCTTTTCTTTTAATAGGCTTATCGAAAATTCATCTCTTTTCGACTTTATTGTATTTATGTCTATCTCCTAGTTTATGTTTATACTAACTCTTGATTCTGACCATCCACCATCACCAGGCTACACCTACCCTCAACCCCCCTTTGGAATTCAACAACACGCATGAATCCGCCTACATCCTCTTGGCAGTCCTTCGATCTCCCTCACCCCTAGCTTGCGTAGGTATAGATATCATGTCACCTGTATCTGATCAAGTGGATACTCAAGAAGGTATATCCGATCAGCTTACGCTCAGGGAGAAATTATCCCTGGCAGGAAAGATGAGCGATCAAGAGAGGAATAAGAGATTGATGAATCTCTGGACGCTGAAAGAAGGATATACAAAAGCTATTGGAGAAGGGATAACCTTCGGATTAGAGAGGATAGAAGTCATACTGGATGAACAGGGTGATGTACAGTGTGTGAAAGTTGATGGGAAGGATTCGGAGGATATTGGTTGGAATTATAGACTAGGGACTGTAGAGGGGAACAGGTGGGCGGTATGGTGGAGAGGTGATGATACTGAGGAAGAAGGAGGGGTGAAAATTGTCGATGTGCGGTGGGAGGAATTTGAGAAGCCGTTGGTGGATTTGGTAGCTAAGTTGGGATTGCAGAATGGACAAGACCATGTATAGTATTTGTAAAATAGTACAGTTGTGTAACGCCCAATATGTACTGTACTGTACGTCCTCAGATACGACTGTTCGTTCGAACAAATCATTCGGACACCTGAAGCACGACTGCGTTCAACAAGTGACCAACCACTTCACCTTAATGTATACATGCTTCTATCTAACGTACAATACCCCATTCACCTCATACAAATCGAACGAACAATCACCCAACTCTACGTTCTATCACTAGAAAGCCAACAATTTTCCTTCCTGACAATGTCTAATGCATTCCACTTGCAGCTTCCAGTATCCTGGCCACATCGCTCCTATCAGCAGGTTCCTTCTGTCCATTCCCGCTGATTCTCGAAATATGTTCATGAGAGTTGGAGCCATGTATGATCCTCTCTGATTCCTCAGGACTAAATAAACTGGTATTGAGGAACTTTTGAACGCTAAAAACGACCAAAGAAGATGGAGTCAGCCTCTTTGTTTGCATTCCACTTAATTAACTTGTCTCCAAACTCACAAATCCCCATCAATCCATCCTGCGGTATCTCTCTTGACCAGCGAACTCCCACCTTTCCTCCAATCTTTCCACTGAACTCCACCAGGACCTTTCCAGTATTTGTCTAGATTCCTCTGCAGATCATCTAAAGTCTTGGTGGCTGATGGAGTCAATTCACCGATTATTCCCAATCTCCCTGTGGAAGTTGCGAATAGTTGATTGGGGATGAGAATGTCTGATGAGGATGTTGGAGGGGCCAGTGAACCTGGAACATCGAATCAGGGGTGTAAGCTGGTGCTCTGAGCGTGGCATCGAGGCGAAGACTAGCTTACCTGGTACGAATCGAGCGATCTCTTCATGTAATCCAAAGGAAGCAGCTGTTTCAGTTCCTTCTTTCAGTCTGAACGTGAGGATGTTCGAGTAGCCCTGTGACATATGATCAGCTTATGAGTCTGCCTTCGGCTGTCAAGTATCCGATGACGACTTCTTGTCGGGAGGGACGTTCTGTAATATGGTGAGAGCCACTTACATCACCAATCACAATACCCTCACCACCATCTCTTACCCTGCCCATCGCGGTGACCTGATGAGTGGCCAAATCCCTCGTATCATCATATATTTTACCACTACCTTCATCAATGCTCAGTACGATGATACTTCGCATTCCGTCTCCTAGAACCAGGCGATCCTCGTTATCGATATCGGACGGTACGACAGTAAGGTGAGAAGCGAGGAAAGCAGATGAGAATGATGATACTTCCGTGAGTGTAGGTGGATTGGGAGAGAGTCTGTTGATCGATACCTATTATTCAACGATCATCATCGATCGAAAATCAGTCCATTTCGGATGAGTACAACCGGATTGATTAACAGTGGATGGCTACTTACCTTACTTCCGGAAGCGACTGCCAAAAACCCATGAACAACTTCCAAATCATATATCGGCCCCTCAACAGTCTTCTCAACTACAACCTTAAACTCCCATTCTTGCTTTTCATTCTGTGAGATATCGATCAACATCAATCTACCATGTTTGACATTGATATAACTATCTTCATCATCATACTCGTCCTTATCTTCCTCGTCAGAAGGTAAGATGGCCGTTCCGGCGCATAGATATTTCTTACCGTTCAGTAAGACGGCTTTGAGAGAGGTTATCTCTTCTTGTGATTTCAAGGGTAATTCAGACAGAGCTGCAACGCATCAAGAACAGTCAGCGATTAATCCTAGCCTTCTTCCTCCCGGAAACAACGTAAAACCTCGATAGAGATCCTGCAGTTGTCTAAATCCCAGGACGAGATGATCAGGTTATACTTACGAGTCAGCGTACTCGAATCCCTCAATTCCATCGAACTGATCTGCAAAACCTCTCCATTCTGACTATCCATCGTCTTCACTATTACCCCATCGACCAGTAGATTCTCGTTGTAAGCTATCAACTTCGTAGCGGATCTATCACCCAGATCGAGCGTCTGGACAGACAATTTCTTGAGCGAGTTGATTTTCGTCAATGATATCCCGGTTGAAGTTGCTAAGACGAGGACTTCGCCGTGGGTGGGTGAAGATATCGATGTCGAGGCGTTTATGTCCTATAGACAAATTGAGCGCATATTCAGTCTGAATGCCTGTTTCTAGAACCGGAAGGGAGGGGTTACCCACCTTCCTGTTAACAGACGAGAAATCTACTCTATCCCCACTCTCAAAAATCACAGACATCCTCTCGCTCAGCCCTATACCTATCACCTTATCATCCCCTACAACCGGTCCAGTGGTAGGACAGATACTCAAAGGTCTGTTACCCAACGAAGACGATTTCCTAGATTTAACGATGATTTCATTGTTAGGTCCCGATGGCTCGAGATCGTAAATTACCAGAGATCCATCACTTAATCCACCTAATAGTTGAATACCGCTCGTTGATGTTGAGCTTGAGCTGAACGGTCTGAGGTGGAGAGAAGAAGGGAAGAATTGTTCGTTGAGTGTAATTATACCTGTTGATCCCGATAGGATTTGGGCCAGGGTATATAGCAAGATCTCGTTTGTCCATGTACCAATAGCCAGAACGGGTGAAGCTAGAGTTGCAGATTGGATGACTGAGACGGATGATATTTCATAAGCGACATTGATTGAGCTGCGGGTCAGAAGAAGATTAGCTACGCTTCGACGTGTAATTACTAGCTGACTCACGCGACGAGATTCAAGCCATTCGGGGTAGCTTCAAAGAGGTTCACTTCACCGCCGCGCTTGGCAATCACGACTAAAGACTCGTATACTTGGGCGGCGATAATTTCCGATTCTTTGTCCAAGTCAATTGATCCGGCTGACAGCCCGCTGGTCACATCTGACCATAGCGCGATGCCATCCGTAGAGACTTGAACAAGTATGTCTGCACCGGGCACGACGCCAGCCGCTATTGTCGGTGACGATGAGACCTGTTCGGCCGTTTCGATCGGACTTATCTCCGGGTCCATCTGAAGAAGCAACGTTGTGAAAGACGTCGAGAGCAGAAGGCGTGGTACTCTGCTGAAACTGTAAGTGACCGGCTGAATCTTCGATATACGGACGACTTACCCTGATGAGTCGGTCAATGACCAGACCCTCTCGACACCATCTATGCCTTCTACGTTCACAACTTCCTCCAATCCCACGCCACTTCGAACGATCCTGAGCGAATTGGTATTTGACGCTCCGGAAGAGATTACCAGGTGTGACTAGTAATGCATGTCAGCTGTTTCGTGGACGAGTGAGAGAACGAGCCAGCTCACCAATCCACCGCCTTCCTCATTTACCGCGCAGAAATCTTTGACAGGAGCGACGTTCATCCATCTTTCTTTGACGTCAACATCTCCCCGCCACTCATTACCTTGATCTTCATGTACCACCGTCCACAATCCTTCTTCAGCTTCGTCTCTCGCTTTTCCTTTACCTTTTCTGGGTCCAGCAGGCGAGGTCGAGGGCTGCACAGTCTCAGGCGAAGGTAGCCGTATTCTCAATAGAGACGAATCGCCAGCGGCTGACGATAAGAAAAGGTACGATGAGTCGAGATATGTCAGGGACGATGGAGGTGAGGCCTATATTCGATCGTAGATGAACAAGCTGGAAACTTCCTTTCTGAAACGAATGATGATGGACTTACCGTTCCCACTTCCACCTTCCTTACTTTGACTGTCCCATTCTGCCCAGTAGCACCTTCAAGTATGCCCTGATTCTTCTCGAATTTCCAGCCAATAGCTATCAATCTACCACACTCATCTCCTATGATAGCACTTGCTCCGGTAGAATGAGCTTCAAGTATACTTGCGCTATCAATCAACCAAAGGAAGTCCTCAGTCATATCCTTTTTGTCGTACTTTATCTAGCTGACTTACGCTAAAACCGTACCAAAACCCTGTCTTACTCTCCAAACAGGTTTCAATTCCCATCTTTCATTCGCCGAATCGCCAATGCCTTTGGAGTTTATACTGGACTTCCTTCGTTTATTCGTCGTACTGACCAATTCAGTCTGAGGTGATCTTCTGACATTCGCACCTCTAGGACTGGTTTGCGTGTTCGTACCCGAAACAGCTGATAACCTTCGTAATGCCTTTGGTGATTGTTGTGTCACACCTAGGTTGTACAATACACTATGTTCATCACCTATGACCAACAGTGAATATTCCTTTTCACCTCCTGAGGAGGAAGGGATAGGTAAGACTCGTCTGGCTGCTGGACAGGAGAATGGAATTTGGTTGAAGTCTGTTTCCTCGGTCAATGTCAAGTTTGAGGATAGAGGTGAGATCACATCGACAGTCCTTGATAGGTCATTGAAGGAATGCGATGAGAGAGATAATGTACGCGCTTGTAGTTGAAGATCGGAAGTAGCTGACAACCATAAAAACGATACGATCGGTCCAGATGATGTCGAGGGAACAGGTAAGAATGATAGGTGAAGCAAGTTATGTTCTCGTATACTATTCGCCAGTAGTCAGTATATCCAATGTCTATTTGGAGAAGAGATAGTAATCAAGTTTGGTATTTCACTCACTTGATATTGAAGTTATCTTTAAAGATCAACCTCTTCCCTTCATCGACCATATTGATGTCACCGGCTGTACTGGCCCTTCTCTTCTTGGCGTCTTTATCTTTTTCTATTTCCAACTCGATACATGATAGCACACCTATCCAGAGACTTACGAGAGCTACATTCTGATGGGCGATTACAGATGTAAAGAACTCTGCCTGACGGAGTGTTGGAGTAGGCGGAGTGAGTTGTATTGAGGAAGTAACGATCAATGAGGGTGTAGGGGAAGTAGAGTATGTTAGGAGTAAGAGATGAGCTGAAGGAGGTGCGAGAAGTACAAGGATATGAGGTCGTGCGCCCTATAGTTCAAATCATATACATGTCAGTGCCACTCAAGAAGGGACGGCCTATCGAGATGGATTGAGTCTGTATCGGTTTCGTGACTGACCTCAACTTCAACCTTTTCTATCCCCACGATGTTCCCCCACACTTCCAGCTCAGTCTGATATACTAGACCCTTTGATTCCACGTCCCATACTTCCACTCGATCCGGTTTGGCAATTACTAATGAAGCGGAGTCTGGCCCCGTGAATCCTGATACTTTGAGAGTATTGAGGATCGGCGTAGGTGTGAGTGCCTATGTGATAGTTGATCAGCAGAGCCATGTGTGACGGTGGATGATCAGCTCACCGAAGCTATATACAGCATTTTAGGTCACTGGTAATCTCTCTGACCAGTACTGGGATACAGGAATGCTGCTATAGATGACGAGATGACACAGGTTCAAGATAAGAGTGATTATCGATCGCGTATCTGTGATGTGAGCTGGTCACCTAGTGATGCATCATTTCATCGCCGATAGCCGGGTGGAGGCTAGTAGGTACAAAGTGAGGGGAAGATGTAAGCAGCATCGGAGAAGACTAGTCACGTGATCGTGCTACTGTGGTGAGTTACCGGCAAAGGAATGTTCCCCCTCAAGCGAAATTGCAGGTTGAAATGAGAGTGAAATTGGTGTTGATGGGGTTGGACGACAGAGGCGGTCACAAGCGAAAGACAGTAGTAGTAACATACACAAATATACTTCCCTACTACCACCCCATCTCATCATACACCATACATCCTATACTTCTCAACCTTGTCGTAGCTCCCCCAACATCATCATCCTTGTCTGTACCACTCGCTTGATCACGAAAAAAGTAGAACAGTAATCCAGACTGGATGCCCCAAAGATAGGCATCAAAGGGATCCTCTTTGATCAAAACATAATGTCACAACCTCAAGCACCACCAGGCTTACAACATTCGACATCGAGTCATTCGGTGTCAAGCCTCGGTACGAACAACAGAGGTAACCCCACTACCTCTAACCCCTCTCAGAACATCAATGCCAATGTTAACACGAAGAAACGTAAAGCTTCACCACCACCACCTCTGAAAGAGCGAAAACAATCTGTACCTATTGACCCCTCGACGGATGATGATGCCGCATCTACAATATCCAGAGCACCAAGGGAGAGGGAACCGAAGAGGACGAGAGTCCATTTCAGCTGTGTGGAATGTCATAGGAGGAAACAGAAATGTGATAGAAAAGAACCATGTTCACAATGTGTCGCTAGGAGAGTGCCGCATTTGTGTAGACCTTTCTTGAATGGTGTGGAGGATCCTAACAAGTGAGTGCGAGTGAGCGAACAAGTGCATCCTGTCGTCGTCTACCAGATGATGTTAGCATCTGTGTTTCATCTGTTTTCGACTTGCGTAACAGTGATCATTTGTAACATGCACTGATAGTGATCTCAAATTTAGCAATTCCGATGTCCATGCTCGACTCAACACAATTGAATCTCTCCTATCCCGCTTAGTCACCTCCTTACCTCAAGCGATGTCCACCCGACCATCTAACGGGAACTACGTACCTACCGATGCATCCTCACCCGACGTTCTGGGACTGACAGCAAGTGGAGAAGAGATATTCCATCCTCACGCTACTCCGCCTAACGAGGGTAGTGCAGTTCAGAGAGTACCTATGCCTCATAAACCACCCCCATCAGGTCTATTCCCCAGCAACATGAGCTATACCACTCCCCCGGGGCGATCAGGTTTTGGATGGGGTTTAAGGGAAGGAAGGAGGATTTCATTGACGACGGACGATAATCAGGATCTGAGGGATATCTTACAGACATTGAAGGAAAGTGGGATAGGCAAAGGTCATTTGGAATGGTTGATTGCTGGTGTACCTGGGCGAAGGATGGCTGATGGACTGGTTGAGCTGTATTTCCGGTGAGTATACGCACATTTGAATATACATAGGTGGAATTATTGATGATAGGCATGTTCATCGTATAGCGATATAGAGTAAGCTGGAAATTGCTTTGCCAACGGGAGTTGTAATTGAGCTGATTTGGTGTTCTATCGTAGCTGGACGAGATATAAGATGAACAAAGCCAGTTTTATGCGACGATATAACAAGTTCTTCGATCATATAGGAAGGAATCCAACTTGCCCAAAGATAGATGCCGATACGTTGAAATGGTTGCCTTTGATGTTCATCGTGGTGAGTTGTAGGATCTCAGATACGATCTCATAGGGTTCGTGCTCGCCTTATGGGCGATAGCTGACGGATCTGACTTATAGCTCGCCATTGCTACCTTGTCTGCACCGCACGAACTTGTACCTCGAGACGACCAGCTTGGATGGTCCAGACGATTTTATGGATCAGCACGAAGTGGCTTAGAATATGCCAAGGCGTTACAGAGGGATAATCTGGATGTGTTGTTCGCTGGTCTTCTCGCCTCGAGATATATGTGAGCTCTCACTCTTGTATCTTCCCCATGACTTTTGTAGCTAATCTGTGATTCTTAGGTTACTCACTCGACGTCCAGCTGAAGGTTCTACACCATTGACAACAGCGTTCCAAGTCGGTCTATACAGAGATGGAACAGTATTGAACCTCACCGATAAGAAGGAAATCGAAATCCGACGACGAGCTTGGTCAATGTTATACCATCTAGATCGAACCATATCTTTACTCGTCGGTAGACCAGCAAGCATCAGCGACGCACATACGGATACTCAGATCCCCGCGAATCTAGATGACGAAGAAGTAGAATCGGGCGATTTCGATCCTGCGGGACATCCCTTGACTGTACCTACGGAGTATACATATGTGATTGTCAGGTGAGTATCAAATCAGCTACATTGGATCTTTTCTGTTTCCGAGAATAGTGGCTGGAAAGCTGATCTTCCGTTCAAATTGTGATAGACACAAACTTGCCGAAATCATGGGTAGAATAGCCTATCATACTTTTGCTATCCAATTACCAGATTACGCAATGGTCTTGAATTTAGATCGAGAACTATTGAGTTGGAGAGATGCTTTACCGCCTTTCTTCTCTATGTCAAATCCTGATACCTCTTTGGACTCCAAGCACCCTTATCTGTTTGTTCAGAGACATCTGTTAGCTTGTGAATGGTATTATACGAGGATCACATTAAATAGGTAAGCTCGCTGCATTCAGCTGGCACTGAAGTCCAAAACTCTTAGCTGATGATGGATATATTAGGCCTTACTTGCTGCGAAGAAAACCTCAAGATAGCCGATATGCTTATTCGAAGAATGCGGCTATCGAATCTGCTCGAGCGGATTTGTTGAGCAGGAGATCATTCGTCATGGAGAAGGGTAATTTGATTGTGAACAGTGGTGGATATAGAGTGTGAGTGGATAACGTCTCGCGAGTTTCATGTGGTTTGACTGACTGGATTTGATTTAGGCTCAACTCGTATATGGTATTGGGTGTAACAATCAAACGTAAGCTCGGTATTCATGGGAGAGCTCCTGCTTGCAGTACTGATTTTGCTTGTGTGTCATAGTCGA
This sequence comes from Kwoniella europaea PYCC6329, assembly GCF_036810445.1. Taxonomy (NCBI): domain Eukaryota; kingdom Fungi; phylum Basidiomycota; class Tremellomycetes; order Tremellales; family Cryptococcaceae; genus Kwoniella; species Kwoniella europaea. Next base: position 5,951,553 of record NC_089487.1, read on the forward strand.
TCCCGACTCCCCACAAGCTGATGAGCTCCGGCAACTCCTCAACGTCGTATCTGGTCGAAGTCCCGATGCCCAAGGAAAAATATCTGAGCCATTGGTGAAAGAAGAGCTGGCTATAGTTGAATTCCTCACTGCTAAATCGCAATCCATTAATAAACCCAGAATATCCCTCACAAGCTCAGGAACCGTTGCAGGACCAACTTCTAGTGGAACGGGCAATAAAGAAGAGGATCAAACCCCTGTGGACTTGTTACTTGGTTTGGCCAAGACTCGATCAGGTAGACGAGCAGCCGAGGAAGAGAAACGTCAATTGCGCTTACAAGCTTATCGTGAAATTGAAGAACAACGTCAAGCTGCTCGAAGAAACTCAGGTGCTCAGAATATCTCTAGTCCATGGGGGTATATCGCACCTTCCATGCCTGGATTAGATGTTCAACAGCCTTTCGGTAATGATGAGAAAAGAGTGCCGAGACCTTTACAACCACCCACGAGAAGATCGGATGGGAGTGTACCGGATAGTACGAATTGGTCACCCGAATTGGCGTTTAGTCTCACGACTCAGTCCAATACTAGTAACAGTAGTAGTATAGGACAAGTAAAGGGTAACCGACCTTCTTCAGCTGGACAGATAGGATATCATCTCAATAATTCGCCAACCAATTCAATGGGTTCTCAATCGCACCAACAGCAGCAACAGCAACAGAATGGGTTGATATCGCCATTCGGTAACTTAAGTTCGTCATCTTCCACAGGAGCGAATGCGAATGGAATGAATGGAATTGCAATCAATACGAATAATGAACAACAATTTTCGTTCCCTGAACAAAGTTCACAATCTCAACACCAACAATCATTCAATGATAATAATGGGAATAATCAATTTGGTAATGCTTTATTGGATTCATTCGATTTTAGTGATTTGGGATTAGGAGGCAATACTACTTCTTCCAATAACAATAATAATAATAACTTATTAGGTGATATGAACAACAATAATGCGAACGAGGGTATTGGTAGTGGTGGTGGTGGATTGGGATTAGGATTTGATGGGTCGGGATTCAGTCTTGATTTGGGTGGGAATGGAAGTTTCAATCCTTTTGCTTTACCGCAAACTGAAGAAGGGTGAGTAAACTCTATAATCTGTCCTACCTCCATCCAGGCTTGTTCATCACAAACACCCTGCAACTCAGTTGCGAGGGAAGATGGGAAGAAAATATACTGATTGATATTCGATTGTTTCATCCCGGACTAGGAACGAACCGATGGCGGAAGATGATCAAACTATATTCTTGAATTACATTTTGAACAAATTCGCCAATGCTCAGCCTGATACTTCTTAGTAGGACGAAGAGACGGAGGGTACAGCGGGATGCACGATCGAGAATAGGGAGAGCAAACTTTGTATCATAGTGTAACAAGTAGAAGAAATGATTATTGATGATGTGGAAGTCAACAGAGCAAATTATAGTATGAGCTCAAGTATAAGGGGTGAAGAGGTAGTAGTCGGATAGGAACGAGGAAAATATAATGGCAATGATCTTATGTTATCTTATGCAACGAATATGTCATGTCATGTCATGTTGAAGATAGCTTCAGTTCATTCAGGCTTGACTTGTTCTCTCGAATGAGCAAAATTGGGTGTGGAGTGGAGGTATTCCACCAATCCAATATTTCATTTGGTGATAACAAAAGTTGATGCCGCCTGGCTCACCACTTCTTTCCTCTTCATCTTCATGTCAATCAACTGTAAACGCTCTCTCATCATCTCAAGAGGATGAGCACCCACCTCACACCTTCGCCTCCGGGAGGTATAAAACCACCACCCTTCGTACCCTACCCTTTTCCCTCTTCGTCTACTTCGCCCTTATCCACCTCTTCTTCCTCCTCACCTCCAGGAGAAAGATGGGTTCCGGTCCTATCTTGCAAATGTTATTTCGGACTATCCGTATTCTTATCAACATTGAAGACAATTTCTCTACACCCTGAAAGGAATTCAAGTTTGATACTACGTGCTGATACCCTACCGCCCCCACCACCTCAATCACCAAATCAGCGAAGTAATGATCCGAAAAATCTTATCTTGAGTGATGGAGTGGAAGCAGAATTAGAATTGGAATTGGTAGATGAGCTGAAAGTGAAATTATTACCTCGTCAACCACGACGAGATAATAGTGTAAATCAAACCATCTCATTCTACAGGACAAACGAGCAGGGACATTCGTACCAGACTCAAAGTACTAAAGGAAAGGAGAAGGAGGTTGAAGTCGAAGTGGATCAAGACAAGGAGAAGCGGGAAATGGGTTTAGTAATCATAAAACCTGAAGTAAATGATCAAAATGATATACCGTATTATCATCCGAAAGTCCAAAAGCTGGCTTATCTTTGGGAATCTCTACCTCAGGCTGTGAACAGCAAGAACGAACAGGGCGATCATGAAGATAAAGAGATGATTGGGGAAGGGAGTGAGATGAAGGTAGAAGAACATGAAGTGAAAGGTATAATATCGATTCATTATTTACCTTTTGATGAACCTTCATCCGAACCTGCCCAAGACAATATAGTCAACGGTATAAATGATATGTCGATAAATGGTAATCTGCCGACCTCGCTTCTACCTTCACCTCGTCCGATTAAACCTCGTAAGAGATCACCCCTAGCTGGACCATCCATCGATCAAACTCAATCTGTAGAACCTGTCAGACCTCCGGCGACTATATTGACTCAGGAAGCAGACCCGTTGCTCAAGCAGAAGACGAGTACTATAAGGACGCCCACACCAGAAGGTAAAGAACGACTGTACAGGACTTGCTTGGCTCTGTTGGAAACGTTACATAAACATGGGTATGGACAGTTGGTAGGGTATCAGAAGAGAAGAGTACATGATGTGAGTGAGCTGTCCCTTTTATATCCAAACTCGAGTGAGATGTCATACTGATGACATTGTTGATAGATTATCGTACCTCGAGATAATTTCCAGGATCTCTATCTTACATTGAAAGATCGACATAGATCGTTGGATTCTCGTGCACCGAGATCAGATGGGCTGGTAACCAAATTGGAAGATGTCAAAAGACATGTCTGGAAGGTATGTCCACTTTCATCTTACCCTTCACTCCCAGGACATACAATGTGCCAACGACGACCCATCACGTAGGGTATACCCTCACCCAATGATCCGTCTCTTCCGACGACACAGGTTGACCTTTCAGAATGGGGTGAACAGGATATCGCTATTGCCGCTTTCTTGATGTTACTTTGGAAAGACATGTATCCGCCTATGCCGGAAGGACATTCAAATGGCGATGGGTTAGGGATACAGGAAGAAGAGAGGGAATGGGATACGTGGGGTAGACCCGAAAATGGGTTTATAGACCTAGGATGTGTGAGCTACCTATTCCCTAGGTCAAAGGGTCGAGCGTGGCTGATCTGAGTCTGTGGATGATAGGGAAATGGTTTATTGGTCCATATACTAATATCGGAAGTAGGTATCCGTGGGATCTTCTTCATCCTGTTATACTACTGACTATTCAACCGTATAGGGATACCACGGTAAAGGATATGAACTACGTTCGAGACGTACTTGGCCAACTTACCCTATGAAAACACAAGAAGCTCTAGTGGAATTACCAATAGATCCTCCTTCTTGGTTTCCCGATATCATTGAAGAATGGGAATCTGGGTTGTGGTCAGGTAAAGAGGGATGTATAATAGAAGAAAATACGTTTCTGATAGGTAATCATGCGGATGAGTTGACTGTGAGTCAACCTTTCGTGACCTTGTGTTACATTTTCAGCTGATTACCTTTTAATGGACTTATAGCCATGGCTTCCTCTCCTATCTCTCATACCATCCACGCCCGTCCCTCATCTATCCTTGCCATGCTGCTTCCATGCTCTCGACTCGGCATTCACCGTACTGCAATTCACTGCGCCCGATCATCCTCACAGTCCCAAAGGCGGGTTCGAGAACGGCTTGGAACCTGGCGTGAGCAGGTATCAGTCGTACCTCGTTTGGCTAGGCTGGGTGGGGTTGAAATGCGGCTGGGAGTGGGAAAAGGAAGGGTTGAGAGTACCTAGTACGAAAGGCTGGGGGATCGTTGGTGAGCTGATGTCGGTATGCACTTCAGAGGAAAGTCGAGACTGACAATATTGTTTTTGTCTAATATGGTGGATATAGCACGGAAACGATGGAGTACACCTTCTGAAGATAGAGAATGTAGAGAGTGGGCGCTGGAGCAGGTCAATCAGGTCAGAAGGAATGGTCAGTTCAAGGTTCGTGAGAAGGAAGGTAAAGAGCATTAGCTTGTAGCTGTAGCTCGTAGGTCACGGGTCATCGTATGGCTTATTGATGATAACGCGTATGATGACGAGTAAATAAATATATGACCTGACACCGAGAGTTGAGGTGAAAGAAGGTCATAAGCTGTCATTTTGCACTGATTGGTCGCCATTCAATATCGATATACTTATTCATTCATCTTGTTCATCGATGCTACAAAGAGAAAGAAACAATCCGTGTATATATAATTCCAGCTCACAGCTCGTTCATTGATTGGGTCAAAATATACAGAAAGTGAACACAGACATTGAAACAACTGTATAAACTTCACTTCCGAGTCTTTTTCCTGAAATACTTTGGTTGATCACAACAACCCAATCGTGATATCACCTTGAACTCTCGCACTGAGATGAACTTGCACATCGATATCCAACTGGATCCTAATTTTCAGTGCTCCTTTCTCATTCTCCTCGTCGCCCTCACCACCTTTACCTAACAAACCACCTTTCTTTCCTCCCAACAGACCTCCCTTCTGTTTAAGCGGTTTGAGAGCATTATCACCAACGTTCTTAACAGATTTACTTAATTGTTTGGAAGTATCACTTAAACCATTTGATATTCCTCCAACGGTATCCCCTAAACCTTGAGCAGTTTGATCTACTTGATCGCCTAATCCACCGACTGTATCTCCAAGACCTCCAGCGACATTACCTACCTGATCGGTTACTCCCCCTACAGTATCACCCACTCCTCCAGCTACGTCACCTACTTGTCCTGCTACTCCTCCGACCTGATCACCTAATTGCCCAGCTACGGCACCAACTTGATCACCGACCTGTCCACCAATATCCCCAACTTGACCTACATTACCAAGTTGGTCTGTGACTCCACCGAGATTACCTAATTGACCTGCGGCACCACCCAAACCCTCTTGTCCTTGTTGTTTGGAAGGATCTTGAGCTTCATACTCTGTTGAAGGAGTATCTTTCGGTCTACCTTGACCTTTTTGATGTAACTCCCTCGAACCAGGTTTACGATTGACGACTCTCTGCAATTCTTGTTCTCGGTCGTTCTCGGGAAATTTGGACGGTTTGGAATGCTCGAATTCACGGAGTTTTTCTTCCCTATCAGAGTATTTGGAATGTCGACCGTGAGTCTCGTGAAAAGGGGGAGCAGGTTGTTGGGTGCTGTTGTTCTCGTTGGGCTGAGGGGATGTGGCAGAGCCTTCGTTCTTGGAGGTAGACGTAGGGGGAGTTTCAGGTTGATCATCGGGTGAGGAAGAACCTCGACTGTTATTGTGAGTCGGAGGTGAACTAGCATCATCGTTTTTGCTGGTATCATTCTCATGACCTGCGGTGTCTTTCGATTGGTTGAGTGAATGGTCTTGATTATTATCATGGGAAGCATCATCGGTTTTGTTTTGACCGTGATTGTGAATGTCGTCTTCATCTTGATCTTCATCTTGCTGAGAAGGTTGATCATCATCTCTGGTACGATCGTCTTCTTCTTTATCTTCTATCTCAACTTCATCATCACGAGCTTGTCTCTTATTATCTTCATCATCTGGTTTATCTTTTCGGTCATCCTTCTCTTCTTCACCCTCCCCTTCACCCTCATCCCTCACATCGTCATTTCCACCTTGTTCACTTCCATTCTCGTTCTCTTCATCACTGCTGAACGGATCATGGTATGAGTTTCTTCTTTCTTTCTTCTCCTCTTCGCCGGACGGAGTACCAGGTTGAGGGGTTGGTGCTTGTGATTGTCTATCATATCAATACCCAAACCAATGAGAAACATCAATAGGATGATCAGCTCCTTTATTTTCCGTCCGTCTATCAATATCGACCTTTGATCAAGAAATAATGTGGTGTACTCACTGTTTGTTATCTTCTGACATTATATTCTCAAGTTACAGCAGTGGCGATCTCAAGTATCAATGTGATGACCAAGATCAGTTTTCTGTTTCTGTCTCTAAACTGATGCCCCCCAATTATACCCTTCAAGTCAGCAGTGGAGCAGCAGCATACATGTACACCCACAACGACGTCAACGTCATAATTGATTTGATGACAGTGAGATGCACAAAGGAGGCCTCAGCGTCATTCAATACTAAGAGATTGATGGGAGTGATGTCACATCACACATCACACAACGCTTGGATCCATTTCAGGTACCTTTGATCAGTAACAACACCATCTTATTCCAGGCTTTGTTGTTTCAGTGTATCGCCGATGGTGAAAGATGGATCAAGATGATACATTACACCGTAAAATCAATGATGATGTCCTTTTGATACTCCTATACTGCATGCCAAATACTAAAATCCCAATCCACTCCTCTTCGCCTCTCCACTATTCCCTCCACTTCCTTTAAGTTCAATCCAAGGAAAGAGTGTTTCGAGATCTTCGAATCCCAACGAAGCGTACATCCCATTCTGGCCCAATACAGGATTTGATCCTTCGAGGGGTAAAGAGGGGTTCACACCTGGTGGATGAGGGATGGGACGATGGGATGGATGGAGTTGCGCTATCAATCTGTGATGTGAAATCAAATCATCAGTACACCATGTTCGTATACAATGGAGCCATAAATTAGATCAGTGCGGTACCAGTTGATCCTCACAAAATGGCGACACGTGATGGAACCCACTCACAGCATAGGTCCAACCCATCTTCTCCTCTTACCCAATTCCTCGTCCCATTCCGCCATCCTCTTCCCATCCCCTGACCATGGTACATCCCCACCCCAAAGCCCACCTTCATACTCATCTTCTACCTCTGGATGTCCATCTCTCAAATCCTTGGTTAACTCGGGCTCTTCTGGACCAGTACTAAAGTTGGGATATCGTAAATGCGATAAAGCAGGCTGAGGTTTTTCGAGTATATCATATGGTCGGTCTTGAGCTAGACGAGTGGTAGGAGGAGGCTGATCCACTTCCAGGATGGGAGTAGGTACTTTGATCTCCTTCTGTGGAGAGGACTCGTCCAAGGTCGGTAGTTCCGAAGTCGTCGTAGCGGCAGGTCTAGCAACATTACTTGATACACGTTGTAGGTCACTTTCGTTATTGGTATTATTATAGTTACTAGCAGTAGAGCCAGATCTGGTCCTTCCGAAACTCCATGTCCTCCTTCTACCCGTTCCATCATCACTATCCCTACTTCTCACCGCCGTCAGTACCCCGCCAAGATTACCTAATGAGTTGGACATTGCACTGGCACCGAATGGAGCTTGAGTATGAGTGTGAGTATGAACATGGGAATGACTCTGAATTGAGCCATCCTGAGCTGATGAGGTTGGTTGGCTTGCTGCATTACTGGATGTTCGTCTTCTACCAGGTATGTATGATCCTAGTATCCTACCGAATGACCCACTAGAAGGCGAAATGGGCGGAGAGGCAGTCGACTCCACAGTGAGAGGTATAGGTATAGGTCCAGCGGTGGGTAGACCGTATGTTGTATTTTCAGGTGAAGAAGGGGACAGGGTTCGAACCAATGGGAAATAAGCTTCGTTGGCTGTTATCTCCTCAAACTGTATTCTCCTTTTCTTTCCCTTGATATCGTCACTTGAGCGATACCACTTGGAGTGACCTACTGATTCTTCATCAGGAGGTGAAGAGAGATGACGGAGTAAAGGTGGATGTAAAGTGAGATGAGCATTGGGATTGACAAATAACGATGGCTGCTCGATCAATACTCCCACCGCTAGTATTCGGACATCTTGGAGATGAAGGATTACGCGGACGGTAGTAGGATGAGCCGAGAAATTGTTCTGGTGTCTATGTTCGAGTCAGTCCACTACATTAGTCTGATCATGTAAACGATTGAGAACTTGATTGGGGGATACGACTTACTTCAGCTCGTCATATATCTCATACGGGTCAAAAGTCCTGGAATACATTCGATTAATACTCGCCGAGCCATTTCGATGTAGAGTGACAAACCGCTAGGTGTCGGTCAAAGAAACTCAGCTGAAATTCCTCATCCTCGTCTTTGCCACAAGGCATTCGAGAAATAAACTCACAGTCCATGCTTCTTCATGTGTACAACCAGAATTCCGATGTTCGATCCTACCTAAAATCCTAATCGAGTACAAGCTGATTTAGTCTCGGTAGTTCCCTTAATTGTATGGGATGGTGGTTGAATTGGGCCATTACCTGACCTGACGCACCTTATGAAAACAGCTCTCCAACTATCTTCCTCGCCCTTTAACCTCTTCCAACTACTCAAAAACCTCCTTTCGAAAGCCTCTTTCCAGAAATGGTCATCCCATCTTAACAATTCAAAATTCTCTAGAATCCATTTCGGTCTAGCTCGAACAAGTATCTGAATGAACAGTCTCTTCGCGTCGTTCGGATCGGGTGGGAGGAAGTGGTTTAGATGGGGTAGGACGGATAGTGCTTTTGGATAAGGGGGAATGGAGAGTATTGATCGGACGGAAGGGGGGATGGGGGAATAGTGAGTTTGAGTAAGGGAGACGAGGAGAGGGTGGAGGGATAGGAAAGGGATTATCTCCTGGAGTGGGAGATAGCTAGATCAAAGTGGTCAGTACACTCATGAGAAGTAGAGAGACATATGAGAGATGTGATATGTCAGAGGAGAATTTGACTCACGATGATATTTGACTGAGGATCTCGCCTGGCATGTCCAATAGTGGACATTTCCCAGATGAAGGTGGAACCGAGGGATCTTTTGGTTTACCAAGATCGACATCCTTGCCATTGCCATTGACAGCGGGGATTCCGCCGTGTCCATTTGTATTCGTAGAGAACATGTTCCCTGCAGGACATCCCTTGATTTCTGCTTCAGACAGATGGTCAATTCAAGATATCATGATACAAGTGAACATATATACTGCAAAGTCCGAACCAACCCTTCGTCATCAACTCGTTAGTGGACTGTTGCCGGTTATCGCCCTACATTTGCCGCTTGATCATCATCAATATTCGTCCGAGTGGTGCCCCATAATTCTGAGATGCCACACTCGGTATTATGTGTGTTTTAACGAGAGAATGGGCCCAGTCTTGAGCGTCATCGAAGATAATTCAAGACGGTTGTTCTCTGCTTGTAATGTTCAAATGGCATCAGCTTGCTGACCATTCTCTCACAACGAGTACAGCGAGGATCACAACAGCATTACCACCGGGCACTATCGGTATCACACAGGATCTTCATTCGACCCGGCCTTCTAATCAAACGCACAACCCACAATAGCCCCGGTTCAAAGCAAATTAACATGGCTCGACCATCAACAATCCTCTTCCGACCCATCCTCCTCCGGCCCAATGCTGCTGGTCCTGCGATAAGTAAATCAGCAACCGGAATCGCCATCCGATTCGCCTCTTCTTCTTCATCATCCAAGCCAGCTACACCATCTCAATCTAGGACATCCACCTCATCTACACCTCTTCCTTTACCATGGCCTGAATATCTAGGATTACGAAAACAGCGCAGATTATGGTCAAGCGTCACGACCATACCTACTACTTTCCTTGGGCTGTTCTTGGGTGGAAGTTACTTTGCGAGCTTGGAGTCGGATCCTAGTCAGTTGATCATGGGGATTGAAGCTATGTGAGTGGACTGTTGTGGATTTCGTACGTTGGGTTGAGGGGGATCAGGTGAAGTGGTCGGGTGAAGTGGTCGGGTGAAGCGTAATCGGAGATCATGTTGGTCTGCAATGTGAAGGAAGGATATAGGTAGGGAGGTTCTAAGAATGTATTGAAATGGAGAGGAAACGAAATGATGGGATATTCCAGAAGCTAATAGAGACAAGATGTGCTGACTTTATCTTTATCTACTCATGTAGGTATGTATACGGAGGTGCGACGTGAGTCTCTTTGCAATGGTCAATTGATATGGTACGAACCATGGAACTGATGTACAATTGTCATCCTGATTACTGTTATCAGATTGGGATGTATGGGTGAGTATACAATCGATAACATCACCTTCCATCGTATTTTCGTCGATGTCATCTCTGAACATCGCTGATGATAATGCTCGTGCTTAACATCAATAGCCCTCGGATACCTAGCAGGCCCAACAGTCGGATCGTCTCTCTTCTCCCTCACTCACCGATCGATATCCGCAGGTAAGAACTCGCCACTGGAAATCATGGATAGGGAGTTTTACAATAGGATAAAGAGGAATAGAGCAGATCCGACCTTACAATCTGCTCAGAATATAAGTCCTGATTTCTATGGTGAGAAGGTGGGTTATGAAACATACCTCTAAGTGTCTTACCATGTTGGATTTAGCTGATATCGATTTCTTGTCCTGTTTTGTACTCGCTATCAACCTTCTCCTATCTGACGCTGAAATGGCCGATCTCGCTGCCATTCTTATTCCATCTCTACTTTACATGGGTCAATCACAGATCACCTCGCTATCAACTTACCGAAGATGGCTGAGAGACCAGGCTGTATATAAGAGGAAGGCGATGCACGGTGTGCCTGCTGAAGATGCCTGAGCTGTGTAGGGAATGAGCTAGGAGTACCGACAGGATGCCAGGATGGTTACATGCAGACATCTACTTGATATGGTTTCATAGCATCATGCAGTACTATTCATAGGTGTATAGTGATCAGATGTGGAGACCCCACTCTGGGTTTACCGGTTTTACGCGAAATGAACGTATGCAACAGCTGCAATCTGATTTGCTGTCAGAGTTGACTCCGAGTTTCCCCGATAGGATTGAATCCCAGGAACTTGAGTGATCCATCCATCTTGAGTGAATTTGGTGGACGCTGGCCTGCCAATCGAATCGTGTGCTTTGGATCTCACCATCTCATCATCTCATACCAATCAGTTCCTTCTTTCATCCCTCTTCTTCATACATCTTGATCTGATCATCCTCCATATAGCATTAGTCAGTCAGACAGTTAGTATCATACTTCGACTTTGACTGGCAACCCATTACGATCTTAACGTTCCTCAGCTCTACTCACCACTCATCGCCATCGCCTGATCATCGAAAATGTTCAAACCATCCACCGCATCTTCTGCTCTTCGAGCTATCCCCTCATCATCTAGGGCATCCGTATCGATCGGAGCTAGATCTTTCCATGCTAGTTCAAGAGCTTCTTTAGCCACTCCTTCAGAGACTAAACCTGCTCAGACTAAAGAGTTCAAAATTTACCGATGGGTGAGTTGTCCCCTTAACAAAGAGGCGAATAGAGGTGTCGATCCTAGAGTAGTTCACTTGATTCGTGACATTGCAAGATGTATGGAGCTGGAGCTGACTGTATGGTTTATGTATTGGTCCATGCCATATAGAACCCGGACACACCATCTGAGAAACCAAAGTTACAATCTTATAAAGTCGATCTATCGCAATGTGGTCCAATGATGTTGGATGCTTTGGTGAGTTTTAGTGTTTCTCTTGCAACAATCTCCGTCCCGTACATATGTATCTAGATGTATAGCACCACTGCCTTACTTGATACGGTATGTACAGGATAAGAGCAATCACTGATCGATAGTTACTCTCTTACTATAGATTAAAATCAAGAACGAGCTCGACCCCACACTTACATTCAGACGATCATGTCGAGAAGGTATCTGTGGATCATGCGCTATGAATATCGATGGTGTAAACACATTAGCTTGTTTATGTAGGATCGATAAGGATGTTAACAAACCTTCGAAAGTTTACCCATTACCTCATAGTGAGTTGGACCTTCCACATTAGCTGTCTGGCTATGAGACTTTTGACGTGGAACACGGCTGATATGATCTCTATGGTCCTTAGTGTATATCGTCAAAGATCTTGTCCCCGATCTTACACTCTTCTAGTGAGTTGCGTCGTCATTCTGAGATCATTTAAACTGTAGCTCATGGCGTCTTTCTTTGTCTTTCACAGCAAACAATACAAATCGATCGAGCCTTTCCTCAAGAACGACAACCCACCTGCTCAAGGTGAATTCTTACAAACTCAAGAAGATCGAAAGAAACTTGATGGCATGTACGAATGTATTCTGTGTGCATGTTGTTCGACCTCTTGTCCATCTGTAAGTCAACCTCCGATCTTGCAAAAATTATCAAGTAGAGGCACAAGCTGATCTTCGATTTTACTTTTGTAGTACTGGTGGAACCAAGATCAATATTTGGGTCCGGCCGTTTTGATGCAAGCTTACCGATGGATGGCCGATTCCAGAGTGAGTAACCTTTTGAGCTACCAAAGGATCCCCTTTGTCCCTTCGAATCGTAGCTGATCATTCTCTGTTGTGATACTATAGGACTCATACGGTGCTGAGAGAAAGGAAAAGATGCAAAACACCATGTCATTATACCGATGTCACACCATTTTCAACGTGAGTGTTCCCTATCTGAGTCATCGCATGGCACTGTAGGATCTTGCGTTTGTCTAGGTACTCATGCTGACTATCTCGATACATACTACATAGTGTTCCCGAACATGTCCTAAGGGTCTTAACCCAGCTTTAGCCATCGCCAAGATGAAGCTCGAGATGGCTACTGAATAAAGTGTCTAGGCGACATGGTAGTTTGGTGATGTAGCTTTATCGCATTACAGTGATAGTCAGGGTCGTTCTTCTTCTTCCTTCGTGATCTTCAAATTGGATAAGATCTGTTTGTACTCGTATGCATATGAGATGATAATCATTGGATGATGAGTGTGAACATATGAGAGGAGATACATATGTAATGGTAGAGTGGTCCTACTGTAGGATGGATGCCACGGCCGCGGTGAATTCCGGTAATACGTGTTACCCATCAAGAGGTCAGGTCCGAATGAACCGATGGATGTTTCCCCACTACACTCGTCACCTTACTACAATCGTTTTTCCATCGTTCATCGTTCATCATTCATCTCTCTTTACCTTCTATCTCTTCCTAAAAAAGCCAAAAAAGCCAGACACACCACCCATCACGATGTTCTCCCGACAAGTCGCTCGATCTTCTTCTGCCCTCGCTAGAGGGTTTGCTTCTTCCGCCAGATCCAACAGGAAGGTAGCTGTTCTCGGTGCTGCTGGTGGTATTGGTCAACCCATGTCGTTACTCCTCAAGACCGACCCTCTCGTTACCGGACTTTCGCTATACGATATCAGAGGTGCTCCTGGTGTAGCTGCTGATATCTCTCATGTCAATACTCACTCCGAGGTTAAAGGTTACGAGAAGGATGAGTGAGTGTAATCCTCTCCTCTATACGGTGAATGATTGAGACCTAAATTCGATGACTGATCCTTGCTATTCTCTCTTTACAGCATCAAAGCTGCCCTTACTGGTGCTGAGGTGGTTATCATCCCTGCTGGTGTACCCCGAAAACCCGGTATGACGTGAGTTCAGTCTTCTCCTTCAGTCTTCTCCCTCTTAATAGTTTCTCGTATTGATGTATGTTTGTTTAATTGTATCTCAGCCGAGACGATCTTTTCGTAAGTCTATCTGATTCATATCAAGCACAAAGCCCCATTGAGCTTGAGCTGATTTTCGTAATCTATACAGAACACCAACGCTTCCATCGTCAGAGATCTCGCCGAAGCTTGTGCCGAATACTGCCCCAAGGCTTACATCGGTATCATCTCCAACCCTGTCAACTCTACTGTACCTATCTTCGCTGAGGTCTACAAGAAGAAGGGTGTCTTTGACCCCAAGAGGTGGGTCAAATGTCTGACTTTGAGACAGATCAATTGTGCTAATCCGCAGTTTCCTCTTTCTCCTTCGTCTCATCCTTGCTATATTGAAACACCGAATCCTGCTCGCAAATTAACTTATCGGTTCTAACTGGCCTATCTCAGACTTTTCGGTGTCACCACCCTCGACGTCGTTCGATCCTCCCGATTCCTCGGTGAGATCAAAGGTGCCGACCCCAAGGACATCAAGGTCACCGTCGTAGGTGGTCACTCCGGTGCTACCATCGTCCCTATCCTCTCTCAAACCGCTCAAGGTAAAGATGTCTCTGGTGAGACTTACAAGAACTTGGTTCACCGAATCCAATTCGGTGGTGATGGTGAGTCGCCCAATCCCCCTATACAGCTAGACAGCTTCGGAAGCTGAAGACTGTCCTCTTGCCCTTATTTAGAGGTCGTAAAGGCTAAGGCTGGTACTGGTTCCGCTACCCTTTCTATGGGTTTCGGTGAGTATCATTTCATTTCAATCCACTTTTTTGTAGCAATGAATGGGAATATCAGTATTGATGAGTATGTGTGACTATAGCCGGTGCTCGATTCACCAACTCCCTTATCCGAGCTCTTAACGGTGAATCCGGTGTTGTCGAACCCACTTTCGTCAAATCCCCATTATACGAATCGGAAGGTGTCGAATACTTTGCTTCAAACGTCGAACTTGGTCCCGAGGGTGTCAAGAAGATTAACCCTGTTGGTGAATTGACTGCTGAAGAACAAGAATTGCTCAAGGCTTGTCTCCCTGAGTGAGTGATCGTTTCTTTTTTACGCAAAACATGCGAAAGCCATTCGCGACGTAGTTTTGAGACTGGGATGCTGATTCTGTATCTCATCGCTCGCAGCCTCGCCAAGAACATCAAGAAGGGTGTCGAGTTCGTTAACAAGGCCTAAGCTTGAGATCCGATATAACCTAGATCGTATTGGGGATATCTTGGTATATAAATGAGGAACAAACATGCATTGATGCTTGTTGAATTTTGCTCTTACTTTACTTGGAAACGCAATGAATCGGTGGTGTAAATACACTGCATTGGTAATCAAAGTCACGAATACCGATGAGATCATTGAGGTAGCCAGATTCCCAATATAGCTAAACTAGTTGATCATGATATCACGGTGAGAGGGGAACGGGGAAGGGGGAAGGGGGGAAGGACAGTCTCGTCGTCGATCTCATGACGGGAAGAAGGTCAATGCTGCTTTGCTTCTTTCTGATTGTATATACACAGCCACGATCGATGTTGATTCTTGAGCCGAAATAGATCGCTGAATTTCCAAAGACTTGACAGCAAGGTCTTTCAGTGCAAGTGCGAATGGCATTCAGATGCCAGATGCCAACGCTGAAATCTCCTCATCTCCCTTCAAACAACCACGTTGCACTCACAGAACGCCCTCAAAGCTATGCATCACCTCGTCTCGGATATGCATACTGCCTACCGTCATACGCCACCACACCGTCTCTACACCCTATTTCTGTCGAATCGTCTGCAGATGTCAAGATGGAATGGAATGAAATCCGAAAAGGTCCGTTCATATCCCTAATCCAGGGCAACTGTTGTGTGATTTCGAGGCACGACGCACGGACGCGTTGTGATCCTTTGGGTTTTACGCGGTGAAAGTGGACAGACTGGGCGGGGGAACAGGGCGCGTCTCGTTATTGTTTATTGTTGTTTGTGTCCTGTTGGGTTGGGTTGTTTTGATTTTGATTTTGGCTGATCCGAGCAGTAGGAACGACTGAGATGATGGGTAACGGATGCTGATGCAATAGAGTAGATCCACTCGTTGACTCGTTGAGGCTGTGTTTTCATTTTCACCTTTGATTCGTATAATCTTCTCACATCCATTCATATAAACTTTTGTTCTGTTCCATCTCCAACTCGAATTCCGATCCTGTCCTTCTTTACCAACAGTACTACATATATATCATATAACTGAATAATAACATTCTCATACGTTCTTTCAACAACACCAATAGCAATAACAATGTACAAGCTCACCCTCGCTGCTCTCGCTGCTCTCTCTGCTCTCGCCCTCACTGGAGCTATCACCATTGAATCTCCCGATAGAGATACCGAATGGCAATCTGGTACTTCCTCGCAAACTATCTCTTGGAAAGCTGTTTCCACCGATCCTGATAGTTTTGTCGTTCAGCTTGTCAACCAGGTAAGTTGAATATACGATAATTACATCAGCTTGGATCGTTACTCGGATGATTGGTTTGTCGATCACGTCTGACATTCAGCGACAACACATGATCTGTTGCTTGATTACTCATTTGTACTAAATCGCTGACATGTCCTTCCATACTACGTAGGCAGGATACCTATCCGACTCACCCGTCACCCTCATCTCAGACCAAGCAACCGGATCGTCCGACATCGTCAACACCGCTACAGTCACTTACCCAAACGGTAACTGGCCAGAGGGTGTTGCATTCCAAATCAACTTTGTCACTTCCGAGAAGAGCAATGCAGCTATTTTAGCTCAATCAAATCAATTTAACATCACTTCCGGTGGTTCATCATCATCATCATCATCGTCTTCTTCTGCTTCTTCGTCCAGCTCAAGCTCCAGCACTGCTACATCTACTAGTACTGGAACCAGCCCTACCACCCTCACTCAGACTTCGTCGGCTGTTACGGTGACTAGTACGGATGCTTCTACTACTGGAAATATCCCTAACTCTGTGAGTATTGTATCATACTATCCATTATATCATCCTCGAATGATACACATCCATCCAGGTTTATCTCTGGTTCTCGTGATTATAATAAGATCGGGCTAACTTGTTGATGGAAATAGTCCAACTCTACCACCACCTCTGCCAACTCCGGTGCTCTCCCAGCTAAATCTACGGGACTCTTCGCGACTCTCGTCGGAGTAGTAGGTCTCGCTGCTCTTTTCGCATAAACTCTAGACAATAGACACTAGAACCTTTATGGGTCAGCTAGATAGATACCTTGATGGGCATCTATCTTGCTTGACGGCTACGTAAAATGGACAATTACTATTTTCTTTGGTTTGATCAACTCTTTGAAATGCTCTTTTCGGTTTATTCATACGTTTATATGATTAATGCTTTATGCAATGCTATGGACATGGCTATGGACGTTTGGTTTATTCCATTAGGGCTTATGAAAAGTAAAAATATACGTCTCATATCAGGGTCTCGCCACGCGAGAGTTTGGGCTCAATCGTAGCCTGCCAATCTGATATTCGCGGTACTGGTACTGTTGCTCGTCGTTGTTGAAAATATCATCATCATCATCATCATCATCATCATCATCATCATCAAATCTGTCCACTTCGCTTTTTCAGCGTTCAAGATCACCCAGACGAGGACACTTCCACACAGAACGCGAGTCAGTCCAGCAACCTGCCAATCAACATAGAAGGGGCGAAGCAGAACACGCACTATCAAGGGGAATACTGTCGAAAGATATACCCTCACGCAAGACGGAATATAAGATCAACCCAAACTCATCACCACATTGCAGCACCGATGTCGGCGAGCAACGAGGGAGAAGTACCGCACCATACTATATCCGTCACTAGAACATTTCAGGCTCCGGACAGCCACCATCGGAAAATTGTCTCATTCGTCGACCACTTAGATCGCATCACGGAACATTATGAAAATGAACCTGATGCTATTCGTGTGGGTATCGTTGATCGATGTAAGGAATTATGCATCGCCATCAAGAAGTATGAGGATTGTAAATCAATGATGGAGCCTTCATCAACGTAAGAAGGGACACTGATGACGGAAATGTTGGCGTGGTGACGGAGGTCTCGAAGCGAGAGATGGTAGAAATAGCCAACGAGTGCCTGGAAAGCTTATCTTCTGCCAAAATTCATACTCAACGCCAGATCTAGGTCGTTGGTAACTACATTTCTCCTATATCCCTAGCTGCTTTTCTTTACCTCCATTCTCTACCTCCTCGCTTGACCTCCTTTTGTTGATGATAATCGTGCGGTCAATAGTTGCCAAATGTATACTTTCGTATCTCTTACATAAGCGGGGATTCATTGTACCGCCGAGTAAGCCACATGTCTGTGATCACATACATGCATCCTACCCCTGTACGAATTGATGTTCATGCCTTCTCCGATGGCAGGTACTTGCCACACCTGTGGTGATGACAGTGATGACAACAATAAGCACTGTCGCCAGTCTCGTAAATGGCGACAGTTCAAGTAAACCGCAGAAGACATCGTCGGGGTGCTTGTACAGGTTTGCCGGTGCGGAAAGCTATATCATATACAACTACTGCTACGTAGCCACATCAATAGTAGACAGTGCGCGTATCATTACGGACCAAGCATCGAGCCGAAGTCGAATGACCGAGATGAGGAGGATGATGTCGAAGCAAGCGCGGACCTATGTAATCAAATTCGCGGGGCGGCTTCGGATATGGACATTCGGTCCAGGACATCGCGTTCGGTGAGGGATCAGAATAGATTAGTACAGCATATATACAGAATTCAAACCAAAGGAAGTTGGGAGTGGGACGCTGTAGTGTACCTGTACTGGATATCAGAATTTATCGGAATGAGACGATACTGTTTCATATTGCTGGACCGCAATTGACTGTAATGCATACTATTCAATACTGCACGATCCAACAGCAGTAGAATTTCTACCGGAGATGTGGACGGGGACTGGATGATGCTTAGAACCACGCGTATCATGTTTGAGACCGGGTAGTTCACCGGTTCTAGTTGTTGGTGGTGGAGGTGGGAAGGGAATATGACCCCGATTGAATCGGTGATATGATCTCCAAAAATCGGGCTTAAGCACCATGTTTCATCTGATGCCACATTTGTGAGTTTCTATACTCACCCCCTCTCAGGGTTCTGCCACGTGAGGATTTGGACTCAATTGTAGTCCTGCCAATCTGCTAACGCTTGCTACTGTTACTGCCCGCTCTCACTGGTACCGTCGCTCGTCGCTATCAAAAGTATCTTCATCATCATCATCTTATCTCCCTTCCTTCCCTCTTTAGCCTTCAACACCACCCCAAGAGAGGAACACGCGCAAAAATGGCCAAGTCTAAGAATCACACAGCCCACAACCAAACCAAAAAAGGTAAGTTCGAAAAATGACCATTTTTATGCGATTTCCATAACATTTTATCAAGATTTTTGAGCTTTTTGGCTAATTTTCGATATGAAACGTACTTTATAGCCCACAAGAATGGTATCAAGAGGCAACAGACTGTAAAGTACAAGTCGCTCAAAGGTGTTGATCCTAAGGTTAGTCCTTGATCTTGATTTGGAGGATTGGAGGATTTGGGTGTTGGGTAGTGGAAATGATCAGAGTACGAGGGACAACAGTGACAAGATGGGATTGGGACAGGGACGAAGGACGATGATGAAGATGAGCAAGGAAGATGAGCATTCGGTCTGGAGGAGGTGGACGTAATTGTGGAAATACATTGGATGGGTTGTCTTGGGGTTAGAGAATTCTCTCGGAGGGATCATCACAGGTTCAAGAAACCTCAGGTCCTTCGGTCAAGCAGTCATTGACGTCCGGTTGAAACACATGATATGATCGTGGCCAGAAGGGACAGAGAGAACGACACTCAAGGTGGTACCAGCTACGGTATTTCTACAAAGATCTGAGAGAGGGTCATGTGGTCGGGACTTTGAAGGAACGAGTGTTGTGTCATGGTATATATGAATAATGCTAACCTCGTCTCCTTGTTTCCCCCATAAACAGTTCAGAAGAAACGCCCGATTCGCCGCTCAAGGTTCCGCCAAAGCTATCCGAGAAGCCAAAGCCTCTGCATAAATTCCGAGAAGAATGATTTGTTAGAAGTCTTTAGGTTTGGTCAGATATCTGGGATCTAGATAGATGATGGATGGGATGATGTATGAACATACTGCATGATACCACAAGGCCACCGTTCAATCGATGATGTCTGTTTGCAGAATGTCACCAGGCTCAGACACTGGATGTGGTTATAGGGGATCGTAAGCGGACTGATCTATTCCCACGAAGTTATACTCAAACTGTCGACAATCAACCGTTCACTTTATTGTCAACTCAGCATTGCTTCGTGATAATCGATCTCATGTCGATTTGACCTGATCAATGGACATAAGAAGTCACAAGTCTATATCCAAAAACCAACTGAGATTTATACTTTGCGAGTAAGCTTTTGACCTCGAATATATGAGCAGTCATTACTTCTCGACATCTATCCAAACATCGAACGTTAACGGCTCCTGCTGATAACTGATCTCACACTGATACGACATCGTTTCTAACACGCATGCCTTGTCAGTAGCATCTTCGCAAGTCCCTACTCCATTTGCTTGTAAGGAATTCGCAACGTCGCAAAAAGAACAGTGTACATGCTACATATAACAATCCTATCGGATGATCGTTCACACTTTCGTAGTGGCAGTCGATTCGACCAGATTGCCCAATTTCCCCTTCACTCTCACATACCCTCTCCAATACTTATTCCAGTCCTCACCTTGACCCAATTCATCTTCTCCCTTTTTCTCTACCCCACTCTCCAACACGTTGAGCGCCATGGCCCTTTCGAAACATTCTGAAGCTTGCTCCAATCTGTTGACCTTCTCTTCTGGACTTGACGGTAGAGATCTCTCTAAGAATACTCCACGGGTATAACTCGCTTCTGCTCCTGTCAAGAGTGCATCTCGACGAAGTAATTTCGCTGGACCGACTAAGCTAGATGATTTGCCTATAGGTATGGTAGGTAGAGATGATATAACTTGTTCGGATATCTCTGAAGACTCAGTAACGAGTTCGAGCGGTTTCGGAGATGTCGATTTGGTATTTTGAGCGTGGAGGATAGAGGCTTGATATAGCTTCAGTAATGCCACTCTCTGTTGTAGCCATGTAGAATGAAGAGCCGAGTCGGGTGACGAGGCAATAGCTGGGGATGTGGTAGGTGGTATGAGGGAAAGAGCTTGAGATTGAAGGGAGGAAGCTGGATTGAGTGACGAGGTAGTAGCCAAGTGAGCGGAAGCTGATGCCAGGAGTGAGATGGATGCTCGAAGGATCGCAGGTGAAACACCAGGTGATTGTACATCTGTCGATATTGATGTCGACGTAAAAGTTGATTCTTTAGGTGTCTTTGGTTGTCCTCCAAATCCGAACCAACTTCGACCCTCCTTCTTGACCTCTTTCACAACTTCACTTATTTTTGTATTCCCTTTATCCATCTGTATACCAGCTTTTCCCAGACCCCATGACCACCATTCCAGTGCATTACCCGAATTACCCGTCCTAGCTGATAGATCACCAATCTTACCCGCCAACCTCATTATCCTAGGTTGGTTATGCAGATGTTGCTCGTCCTGCGCATGGTTCATCGAATTCAATACCTGTTGATATAGGTCTTTGGCATGTAAAAGTGAATCGGGTGTATTGATCCTTTCTAATATACCTGCTTTTAACAATAATAAATCTAAAACTGCTGGATCACCCTGTGGAACTCCATGGGTATTTTCATGATCTTTAGGGGGAAGGTTCGATATTGTTGAAGAGCTGCTGAGATTTGGAGGAAATACCAAACCTCTTTTACGAGCTTCGTTAATAGCTAGATTTATAAATTCTTCTGCTAATTCATATCCCCTATCTACGGTTTGTCTACCCTCGGTTGAGGAAGATGTATTGCCGATCATACCTTTCACAGCCACATAATCTGGATGAAATGAACCTGAAGAGGTATTTCGACTGGATAACGTTGAAGATGCTGAACCTCCCGCACCCCATTCTTGACATATCCAAGCTCCCCTCAACGCATGTCTGGCTTTCTGACCTAATCTAGGATCTGTACCTCCTTTTAGACCGCCGGTCCATCCTACGTTCTCTCCTATCCATCCATATGGATCGTCAAATCCGTCTCGGGACGGTGCGGCAAGAGCTACTTTCTCGACATATAGGTGTAATCCCTCGAACCCAGCCAGTGAGACTCCACCTAGCGTGAGAATGCCATAGAGGATATAGCGAATCACTCGAGAGATGTAAGAGAAAGCGTAGACTGTTGAGTCGGAGTATTCGGTATCGGATGGATAGCCTGGAGGGGATGATGGTCCCCGTCGTATTATCTGGGAGTACAGTCGTATTTGGGGATGTGATAAGGTAGAGACATTGGCAGAGGGTGTGAGCCGAGGGAGGAGGGATGGACGTATTGATGAGGCGAAGGTAATGGACCGTCGAGATAGCAATGGTCTATGGTTGTGATCGATTCATGAGTTAGAACTGTTAAGCATGTATGTGAGGAGGTTCAGTGTCTACTGTAGCACTCACTGTAGTACCTTCCTGTTCGTCCTCATATTGCTTAGGTCTTGTAGATTGTTTGCCTTTTCTTACCTAAATTAAGTGGACGGGACGGTTACATGAAAGCTCAAAATCCCAATTCACAAGATCAACGATGACGGTTACGCTTGGGTGATTCGTGGCACGTGGCAACGGATATTCAAGTTAACCTAACCTTGCATATGCAACTCAATATGGTCGAACGAGCCTCAGAGCACGGAGCATGAGCGCTGCGCGCAACCTTCGCCCCAATAGCGCATGATATCTCTGGTTGGAACCGTGGATAGCGGACAGACAGCAAAACTGCATTTGTGAGCAAATAGTCTACTACGATATTGTTTACTCTGTGGTATCTTTGTCGGTCGACTTGAGTTTCGCTTTAGCTTCTCTCATTCCCGTTGACGCAAATCCTGTTCTGAAGGATAACATATACCAAGCACACATCGATCACTCAAGAAGAATGGTATTAAGGTTCATCATCCTGATCCAAACATTGGGAAGAGTTTATAGGCTCCACGTCCAGGAATATACTGATACTTGCAGGAAGAACACCATATTGCGTCAGAACAGTGCAGGGTACCTGAACAACATACCGATCCCTATGTTCTTCAAAGCATACGTATGGTACACGAGCTTGTTGGGGGGGTGAATGTTCAGCTTTGAATCTCTGGTATAACAGATCATCGTTGCGTTTGATTTTCTTTGAAGATGGTTCACTCTGGTCTTTGCAAGTGTCATCTGATAATCTTACTTGACAAAACTCCAAAGGCTCGCCGCTCTTTGGAGTCATACCCCTACCTGTTTTGGTTTTACTTGAAGAGGCGAACGTCAAGGTCAATTGGCAACTCCATTGGCCCATATACAGCTCTTTATCAGTCGTTCCACGGAGTCCTTTATCTCCTCGGATCTCCCCGCCTCGGAGGGGTTGACCACACATTGATATCTTCTGTCGGCGCCAACGTATCCCAATGAGAAGAAGGTGACCCATCGGCACAGAGACTAGCTGCATTGGAAGCTCTAAAAGCTTCAAGCGTTGCCCCCATAATTTTGCGGCCTGTCCTGATAATGTTGTCCATTTCTGGGGTGACAAAAGCTTTCTTCCTATCCTTTCTAGGTTTGTTGGAAGTGGACGTAGAGTCAGATGGTTTGCCACGACTTCTTCTCCATGAAGGAGGTGTCTGACTTGACGACGCAAAGGTATCACCTGTTCTCTGCACATAGGGGTGATACCGATCGCGAAACTGCTCATGGTGGTTGAATTGCTCACCGGTACTTGGACTTGGGTGAGCCAATATGTCTTGCTCGTTTGAGATGTGTGAATAAGATAATCCCATCATGGAGTCAGCGGAGCCCGTTTCACCTTGAGTTGAAGCAAAGTCCCCGTGATTACCATGCGAGCTGGCGTATCCAGCTTCAGAGCCAGGTACACCCATCAAGACATGGGGCCTGTCTTGAGTTGGATACCTGCTAGGCCAGTTTTGATGGTACCAAGGATATTGTGGTTGTTCCTACGCAGGTGAGTCGTAATTATGGCCGGCGAATCTCCCATCCGTTGATGGCTGCAAGTAAGTTTGTTGTGTTACAGCTTCCATATTTGTTCCAGATATATCAGTCATTCCAACCTTGAGCGTACTTATTGGACTCATTCACGTCTTCCCATGAGAATCTTTGGTGATTTCTCGGATGGTCCATCCTGCTACAATATATTTACTCGTACGTAGTAGAAGTATGCAAGTAATTGATGAGCAGAGGTAAAATGATGAGAGGTAAATCACCCTGAGGCTTGTTTGTCCTAAACCATTTTACTCGGAGTTGCGTGAGAGGGCCTTAAGCATCTGCTTCTCCTCACAATGGACAGATTATCGTTTCACATGAGGGGTTCGGTACAGTGATTTCATCGCCACGAGGTAACATCCAAAAGACACCCTTGCTCAATCTGCTCGAAGACCAGTCATGCTTGTATCTGCTCATGCATCAAGCATCACTCAAGTGCTCCCTCTCCTTCCGGCCTGCGCAAGACTGACAGCAGCATAGCATAGCGTTTTCATTAGGATCTCTCATTACGAGAAATGAGGGTGCCTAGCGGAACGTGTGGGGTCTCCGAGAATTGTTCGCATCTGGGAAGTACAAAGGAACAACCATACCACTGTTTCGAGAGATATCAAAATGAAAGTGTTAGATAACAACTACACGCATCACACATCAATGATACTTACACGTACCAAGCTGCACGGAACATCAGAATGAGTAGATCAAAAGTTGAAGGAGCTGAAGATCTCGTGGAAGCCTTGGCGAAAGAAGTAGATGGAACGAGGATCAACATCCCTTTTGAAGTTGACGTCGACGGCAATAGTTCGGATGAAGGTGAGGAGGCGGTTGATGGAGAAGGGGGAGACGGAGGTGAGAAGAGCAAGAAAAAGAAAAAGAAGAAGAAGAAATCTAAATCCAAGGTGAGCGACTCTCTCAGCGATGAGCGGCATATCCCTCCGAAGGTTGCTGATTGAGGTTGAGTGATGGTTTGTAGAAGACCCCGGTGATCAAACCTAATCAAGGTAGGATACCAGAAGAGATACCTCCCCCACCACCTGAATCGCCCGAAGCCACTTCAAAATGGGACAAAGAGATAGTAAAGGGTACGAAAACCTATAACCTGCCTGCATGGGGCTTACTGGATGATAGAGTAAGCTACGTTTGATGATGTACGATGTCATAGGATAATGTTTAGCTGATGGAGATGGTTGACAGGCAAGACCGATATTGAACATTTTCCGTACTCCGAGCTGTAAGAAGATAGAACTGATTACACCTAGATTGAGGTTGAGACAGTGTGAGGTTGGGGATTTGACGGGAGTGAGGAGGATAAAGATGGAACCTATTGTTCAGAAAACACAACTGTGAGCTATCTTCTATCTTCTATTTTCTATCTCATATCTGCTGTGTTCTCAATTTCACAAGTTCTTGGATGAATGGTGTGTATGAGAACCAGCGAACTGATTACGTTGGAATGGTGGTTGTAGGTATGGATCACCTTCAATTAGTGATATCAAAGATTCATTCCTGAATAGGTACATACGATCCAGGTGAGCTACACTGTATCGATGGCGGATGTCGAGTACACCGAACTTGTCAAAGCTAACGTAGTCATCATGTAGTATACCGAGAGTGTCAAATGTACCTAACTCAAAAGGAAGAGACGAATACATCTTCGCCATAACGGCTTTGAACCCTTCACAGTTGAAAGTGCAGGATCCGGGACACGTGAGGATAAGTAATAGGATATCTAATGGAGAGGGGTATTTAGGTGAGTAAATCAAATAATCCAACGGACATTGCAATATACCTCATGTATCCCGGATATAACTGTCTCTTCGAGGTCTCATACCATATACTCAGCTTGAGTTTTAAGCTAAAGAATGATGATCACACACATCACTTTCAGGTAATATCGCCCTATCTCTGACCTACCCCTCAGCCTCACCCTCCTTCCTACCTACAAAAGGCAAGATCTACACCCAACCTACTTTTGAACGAACACATAACGCGAAACTAGAAGGTAAATTGTTTTACGAGATACATCCCCAGCTTTGGGGTCAGGGTATAATGTCAGAAGCGTTCGAGGAGGTATTGAGATTTGGGATGGAAGAAGTAGGATGTGATAGTATTGCAGTGGGTCATCATATCTTCTTTCCACAATTCCATGACTTTCCCAAAAAAGAATTATGTTAAACATTTTACTTCCTTTATGTATCATGAGCTAAGCCGATGGTGATCGTTATGTCCAGTCCGACCCCACGACAGGAAACGAAGCTTCCATTCATCTCTGTACGAAGAACGGTCTGACTTTTTCTCACACCACGAACAATATGTATAATAAACCGCAGTTGTTCCATCGAATTACAAAGGAAGAATGGTGGAAGAGGAATAGACCGGATAAGGGGGTCGAAGACAGATGGGGCGGGAAAGAAGTTTGTAGGTGGTAAGTCGGTATTTTCCTTATATGTCAATACAAGTGGAACCGAACGGAATATCTCCTTCAACGAATTGATTATATCTGTCATTCTAAGCTTTTGACTAACTGATGCGAATTTGACAATATTGCGTAGGTGTATGAACTTCCGTCTCGCTCCACCTACGATACAGTGCAAATACTGTCAATGGGCTAAATACTGTTCGAGAGAATGTCAGAAGGCTGATTGGGTGAGGAATGGCGGACATCAGTCGGAATGCGATTTAGAAGAGGCACCATAGCTTTGAAGAAATCGATCAAGCAATCTAATATGATAACAGAAAGAACAAATATCGGTGAGAGAGGTAAATGGGACAGTTACAGATAGGAGATATCGGTGCTCTAGGGTTATCAAGCATATGAGGGACATTATAATGAATAGATTATATAGATATGCATCAGAAAGATCTTGCATTGTTGGATGACTGGACATCATTCGCACAGCTTCACTGATGGAGTAACACCAAATAAGCCAGGCTGTTCTCAATCACACGCCAACCAAGGTGATTCTACTTGACATTTAATTTTCATAACATCTCGTTTCATTCTATATTACTATTCGGATCAGATATCATTTCTATGACAAACCCAAACACCCGTACATTGCCGAACTCTACCTCAGTCTAATTTCGCAATGATATCTCTCTGTTCATCCCAAACCCACCAAGATCAGCAACGCCCAAACCACCAATACAGGATTCAATCACTTACAAGTAAAGGTGCCACCTGTTTTCTTGTACTTTTCGTATTACCCTGCTTCCAAACCACGACCTTATCATTCCATTTCTCCCATACACTAAGTTCAGAATTCTTATCATCTTTATTCCATTTTTTCAAATCTAATATATCTCCACTAGACTCCAAACCAACTTTCAATTCTTCCAATACCTTTTTTACCTCTTGATCGGATCGGATCGTCCCGCCAGTTCGAACGATCAAAGCAAGTTCTCTTCGGTGTTTACCTTGAGAATTCGAGAAAGTAGTCAAAACTCCTTCTACGTCCAAGTCTCTGTCTGACATATACGATTCTACCTCTGTTAAGAAGCTTTCAAATCCACCAGGTTCCTTGTCCAACCATACTTTGAGACCTAAGGGGACGGTGGATAATCCGACTTTCAGAGTGGGATAGGAGTTTGAAGAAGTAGGTAAGAGGTATTCTTTATAATCCCTCAATAAGAGTTGAGGAGTTGAAAGTGAAGAAACATCAGATTTGGTACTTTGTAACTTGTCTGTTAAGCTTGTTAGATCTTGAGGGATATTCGAACCATCTTGTGAGAATTCGACCACTTCCGTATCACCATTTTGAACATTTGAGGTTGAGGGTGTAGGGTCATTGTCAGAGTATAAAGTAGATAAGGGGTATAAGAATTGAGCAGAGGCGTAATCTATAGGAGTAGCTTTACGATTTGGTTTAAGTCCACTTGTATCTATCAATATCGCTTCTAACAGCAATGTAGCTAATTCACTTGGAACAGGTGATCCCTTTTGACCTGCAGGTCCAGATATACTAGCTCTCCATCGATCTTGGAAATGCTTCGTCACTAATGATGCGCAACTTCCGGTTGGTACAGTGATTTCTCGGACTGCTGCGTCGGGGTGAGAATGTTCATCATCATGATGATCGATTATCGATTCGACCGAATCTTCCCCTTCCGCTGCGTGGCCGTTGGTAATTGACCCAGGCAATTGAGTTGTAGTGTTGGTATTGGATGAAGAAGGGATAAAGAGCGGTAAGAGTTTGTTGTGATCTACTAAGCCGAATTTCACGCCCTTGGAAGAAAGTTCGTCGGTAGGGATGGATAATTGTTCAGGATGCAGTAACGAGTCGAGAGGGACGGAAGAGAGTTTGAGGGCGAGGAGGTTTTCGGGTCGGAGGGTCATGAGGTTTGAGGGTGTGAGGATCAAGGGGATGGATCGTTTGGCATCGAGTGAAGAGGAGAGGTAGGAATATGATATAGATGATGCGATTGAGTCGAGGTCTACATGTGGACATTGTGACCATATCAGTTAGTTGAGATTCATAGAACTTATCTGTGTATTCGCTTAAAGTATGCTCACCTCCCGCTTCATTCCCCATAACCACCGTCCATCCCTTGGCATTACCTTTCTTCAAATCATCTAGAAAAGTCTCTTTCTGACTTCTCAGGAATCCCGCTAATCTCTCTTCCTGAATGGTATTACCATTAACAGCATCAGCTTCAGCTTGAGCCATTATTCCTTTCAATCCTGTACCGGTACTATAAGGTGTATTGAAATAATTTGACGAGGGTGGTTGACAAGATAGTTTCCTATGAGCAGTGAGAGATATTCGTTCGATTGAGAATGGTAAACAAATCCTCATAGATTCGTTGAGGTATGCCAATAAACCGAAAATGATACAGAGAGGGGGTATAAACGATAACGATATTAACAGACAGAACAACCTTGAGTTCCTCGGTATTCGCATGCGTGTGGCTTGATGGTGATCCGGGATGGGATACGATGGCAGTGCGTTGATGCGTATGCTCAAGCCTGTATAGTATGGGTTTCAAATTCAATTTGGAATTAATGATTAAGAAACGTTTGATGTACTGTACTCATACTCCCAAATTTGTTGACAACTCAATCAGTGAGTGGATTAGCGGTGATAATTACGTCACATATGATTTAGCAAAGCTGATAAGCCAAAGGTGAAGAATGCCGTTTTCGCCGAGAGGTCGTCCGTCAGATACAACAAAGCTTTGGATCACTATATATGTATATACTATGCAATGCATGAGCTTCTTGTGGTCGAGTCCATGTCACATTGGGTCGAGACCGGATAGGTCCTATACGAATCTATCAAATGTAATTCACACACACGCTGAGGATACTCTATCCTTGTCTTTCCTGTGTCCGTATATGATGTGATAATGCAATGTACATGAAGATAATGATCTTCAATTCTATTTGGACCCGTTTTCCTATCCTCCCCCGCTTTCCCAGATCCTATCCAAACTGCGTAATCGTATTCGTGTTATCTATTTGACCCTCTCCACTACCTTCTTTGTCAACCCAATCAAAGCTTCCCTCGCCCCCGATTCAGGTAACAGTTCAATCAATTCCCTAGCTGATCCAGCGAACGTCCTAGCCAGCTCCACCGTCCTCTCCAAACCATCCGATTTATTCACTATCTCCCTCGCTATCTCCACATCTCCAGGTGCACTGAATTTACGCAGTATTAATGGACCCATCTCTGGGTATTTCTCCCATGCGAATAGAGCTGGAGCTGTCGCCAGACCTAGACGAAGGTCGGCTCCGAGAGAAGGTTTACCGAGTGATGGATCGGGGGGAAGGAAGTCGAGGGCATCGTCGATTAGCTATGAAGTAAAAAAGGATGGTTAGCCATGGCATGGGTTGTGCAGCTCAAAGATAAGATGAGCAAGGGAGAAATGGTATATCGATGGAGGTGATGCGACATAGTAAAGGACAGCGGTAATGATGATATATGTCAATATGGAAGGATGCTTGGACCATTCAGATCCCGAATCTTGAATTGAGGTATCGCCGATAATTAAAAGGTATCAGAACACTCACCTGGAAGGCAATACCCAGATTCCTTCCATAACCATACGCCACATCCTTCACCCATTCACCATCCTTGCTCAACCCATTTCCATCTGAATCCCCACATCCACCCAGGATGACCGCCGCTCTAGCAGACTTAGCCATCAGACTAGCCGTCTTGAGGTATGTCTTCCTCATATAATCCTCGAATCCTTTGGGTGTAGGTTTCTGTTCAGGTTCCGAAGTGGCTTTCAATTGCATTACCTCCCCCTCTACTAAATTCGCTATTACCGTGGCTAACAATTCCACCACTTCCCTACTTCCTAATCTGGCTAGAGCTATTGATGCTCGACCAAGTAAGAAATCACCAGATAATATCGACAACTTATTACCGAATGTTGATGGTGCACTTGGTTCTCCTCTGCGTAATGGTGAATTATCTATGACGTCGTCGTGGAGTAGGGAAGCAACGTGAATCATCTCTGTTATACTTGCCAATCTCCGCTGGGTAGGTAATATCATTGGTTGATCATTTTGCTGTAGGGCCATATCGAATTCCGATATATTCAATGGAGGTTGTGGTATAGATGTAGTAGAAGATCCAATATTCGGTATCTGAAATGGACTAGCAAACACCTGACTAGTTGAACTTGATTCCTGTCCGTTAACTTCAGGATTCCAATCGTTTAATACACCACCCTGGGAAGTAAGTGAATCGTCTATACTTCTCCGACTCTGACTTTCCAATTTCACCTTCTCCCATCCCTTCCCTCCTAATCCATTGGTCGCCTGCGATATGAGCAATACTAGTAATGGACGTAAATGTTTGCCCTCAGCTTGGAAGTAATATTTGGCAACTGTATCCAAAGCTGAATTTGAGGATCCCAACATTCGAAATAATGACGATTTCAAATTACCGATTTCAGCGTTGATCACTGATATTGGATCGTCCAAGGATGTAGCTGTCGAAGAGGAAGATGCTGAAGATGAAGGAGGGGGAGTAAGGACGGAGTGTGCTGATTCGGTTGCTGCTGCCCATGCTGATTGAGCCTTGGGTGAGGTGGAAGGTGAGAGGTGTGTGTGGGATGTTGCGAGTGAACGACGTGGTTTAGGTAAAGGGAAGGAGGATCGAGAGGGTCGGGTCAGCGAACGAGCGCTGCGCGATAGCATTGTGAAAGAATCCGAGGGACGGTCGGACAGTAGAGGAGGAGGTAGAGGGTCAGGAGGAGCGATAAGGAGATATGTAGTCTGCTCAGGTGTGATATCTGATCTGATCTAGATGGATGCCTCGAAAAAGTTGGAAAAAGTCAAAAATCGGGTGACGAACAGACACACACAAACCGCTGACTTCCGATAGGACATATAGGAAACGGATGTATCACTATCACCAACACAACCCGGGAAAGAGATGATGTGGCAATTCCCACCCACGGCTTCCTCACTGGTATCTCCTCCACCTCGCTGTCCACCTGAACCCATGTTGATGGACAATTCGAAAGCGTTTCTATACTATCTTTCAGAGCCAATCGAGGACTATATTATCGATCGAGCAAAATGGTAACCAAAGACCAGTCAGACTCATCTTCAGGAGAAGGATCTCCAGTGAGAAACCCCGACGTTCAAAATGGGAATGAACAACCGGGGTTCTTCGGTATGCTCATCAAGTCGGTATTTGAGGTGAGTCATTCATGCGCTTATTTTTCATTGAATGTCTGTGAGTTGAAACTGAGGTATCGCTCGCTTAGCCTGGTGCGAATGCAGCTGTCGTTATGGGTATGTCTCAGCTTTTGCAATATTTTCTTGTTTTCGTCGCGAAGAAGATTGTTAAGCTGATTTTGTCATGATGAAACAGCCATGAACCTATGTTTCTTCTTCCTCTTACTCACTTTATTCGGTCTGGCGGTATTGACTCAATGGAACAAACATGTATTGTTATTATTGGGTGTGACCGCGTTACTATGGGGCTCAATGATGTGGTGCGTCACCTATCAGACCAATCTAAGTTTTTTATGACTAGGATAAGGACAAACAGCTAATCCTCAATCTGTTTGATTCGTAGGTTCGTATTGGAATTGACGAAAGTGCAAAGTCGTCCTGATAATATGCCACCACCTACACTAGATTTGGATCCTACCATATCTCCTGCACAAGATGAGGTGGAACAGGAAAAGAAAAAAGATCGATAGCACTGTATTATACAAAGTTCGAGATTCTGAATGTAATGCATATTCATGGCTAAAATTTACAATATGTTCATGTTCACTTCTTGTGGATTTGAATCCAAGATCTTTTCCCTCTTTTCGTCGTGTACAAGAAGCGCGGGAAACCCATCACTGACCGACTACATCCAGCCAGCTTCCCCAAGGACCAGGTTGATCTCCCGCCAACCTCAATTCCACATTCTCACAAGCTGGACCACCAAAGAATCCCGTGTTCCTCCATTGTTTCAACTGTTGTACGGGGAATGGACCTGTATTGGGTGAATATATGAGATCAGTGACAATGTATGACATGGCGAGGGCACTGTTTCTAAGAGCTCACCAAACACCTCCCTCTCCACCGGTCTTTGAGCTTCCGGCAAATTCCTCACATAAGCCATAGAGAATCTGTACTGGAATTGCCTTGTATCTACAGGTGTAGCCGATATAGCATTTGGACGAGACGAAGATCCGTTCGTCGATGAAGCTTCAGCCGGTAACATACGCTGTATACTCTCTCTTGACATCGAGTAGACTTCGAGATGACCTATCGTAGTGAGCTGAGAGACGATGTTGGACAGGTTTGTGAATGGGTTGGAAGTGTGTGTTGGGTCGCTGCGAGGGGTACAAACAACAGTCATTATGCATGGCCCACTGGAACGACATGGATAAGTCTCAAGGGTTGTTAGACGCATGGTGGATAGACAACTCACCTCTGTTCTTGCTCAATGGCCATCAACTTCTTCCTCTCTTTCTGCTTCTCTGCCCAACTCATCTTTTTCTTCTTCGTTGGATCCTCTTTATTATACTCTTTACCCAACCTTTGTAAAGCTTCTAAAACAGTTTCCCCTCTTTCTAACAATCCCACCGCTTCTCTTAACAACTCTCTTTCCTTTATTTTATTCTCTTTTGAATTTTCTTTCTCTTCTCTCTCCTTTTCCAACCTCTCTCTTTCCCTATGAGCTCTTCTAGCTTTCTTGATTTCCTCTTTATTCAGATTGGTCAACCATGAATCATGTTTATCATTTTCATCTTTTTCATTCTCCATATAAGCTTCTCCATCAGCTGTAAATCTACCTTCGGTCATCTCGCTCTTCATGTTAAATGGTGTGATCTCAGATCCCATATCGCCATCTAATCCAGTTTTAGCATTTTTACGTATCTCTTCATCTTCGGAATCACTATCCCCTTCACCCTCTTCATCGATTCTACGGGGAGGTTGATCAAATTCCTGTCCTTCAATTTCATTCAAATCCATAAATTCCTTCTCCTTCCCTTTGCCCTTATCGGCAGGTTTGGCTTTCTCGTCGACATCATCAGCAAACATATCTACATCGTCATCTTCATCATCTTTTTCTGGACCTGGTCTACGAGAGGGCACCACCCCTTCTTCGTCATTGGACGAATCTGAGCCGTAACCTTCTGTGTCCTTTAGAGAGCGTTTAGCTCGCTGTTTGTCCCGTGCTGCACCCTGGGGCAAATCTTCTTCTAATAGGTCGTCATCGTCATTGGCTGATACTGAGCCAGAGCCTGCGGGTGAAGCTCCAGCAGCAGAGGAAGAGGGTCGGTCGTCGAAGCGCGTTCGTTTGGGGATGGCGGATGAGGAACCGGCGGATCGCTTGACTGGCATGGTGTGGGTGGACTTGAGGTGCAGCTGTGTTAGGAGCAGACAGAAGTTTGTTCAAGTGAACTGTCGTACTCGTTACAGGGTATTAAATAGTTGGAGTAGCAGAAGAGGTGTAGTGACTTATCATGTATTCTCAAAGTAAGAGGGGAGTGCACTGTAAATGCTAACATGAACTCCAGACTTCGAACTTGCAGATGTCACTTTCTCAAAGGTGGCAATAGCATACCCACGTGGCATCACTCTCAGACGATAAGGTATCACACCGGGACAAAGGTGCAACAGAATGGTAAAGAGATACAAAATATACATGCTAACGTTGGATAGGTGATTAGGATATCTACAATTGTACTCCACGGGGATATCGTCGATGCACTGCCATCTATGATTACACAGATAGGATGTTAGCAGGACGACCAATCTCTCCATGAAAATCGAGATGAGGTTTTTGTGGGCTTATTGTGCAAGTTCATACCACTTCGACGTTGAGGATTGATTACTCACTTGTAGTCCACAGAACACCACGAATCCACCATATATAATCGCAGCGACATAACACATCTTAGCTACGTGATCGGGGTTCTCGGGATCTTTAGTTGAGCCTGTCAATCCTTCAACATGTTTACCGAAGAATGATCCTAGGGCTATGTAAGATGCACATCCAATCAGCTGGTATCCAGTATATCACAGTGCAATATCATCCTTCTCTTGCCTGCAATTGCAGAGTTAACGACGTACTGAGTAATATCACAATACCCAATATGGAAAAGATGGTACAGCAACTGGCTACAACAATCAATCAAGTCAGCTCAACTTGATGACATAAAGTTCGACCATGAACTCACCTAGTCCTGCTCCTACTACTGGTTTGATATTCACTGGCATTTTGTCTGGTTATTTTGCGTAGATGTAATTGATGGAAACGACGGAGATGTCATCTATCTTTCACTGTCTAGCATCAACTGAATTCAGCATCAATGCATGTTTATTTCGGTGCCCCGCAGTTGTTCATTAATTTCCCAGGTTTTATTTGTTTTTATCCCATCTGGCAAAAGTTGATTTCCTTCGAAGATTTCAGTTGTCCACCTGCTCTCCTTGCTTTCACAGATCTACCTAATGAGGATTGACCAGTACTCATAGCTATCTTCCTCCTTCCTCCAAAGCCAGATACATAATCACGATGGCAAAGAAAGGAAGAGGTAGTAAATCTACCAAGCTACTCAACAAAACAGCCAATACCGCTACAGCTACAGGTGCAAATGCCACTGCTGGACCATCAACCCAATCTTCGAGCTCTAGACACGCTAAGATCAGTGATGAGTTGAAACAGGCAGTAAGGGACTTAGGAGGAGATGAAGATGATTTGGATTTGATAGATGGGATAGATGAGAGCGATAATGAAGAACAGGATAGAACTGCTACGAAAGTACCCAAAGCCGAGAAGAAGCCTACAGATGAGGTGAGTTGCTCATATTGTACGAGGCATATGCGAAAGAGATAGGTGGGTTCGATACTGATGATTGATGGTACGATGTACAGAAATCACTCAAGAAGGAGCTGGGAGATTTCATGAAAGGCTTGGACTTTGGAGCTGTAGGTGGAGCAGAGGTGGAAAGCGACGATGAGGAAGCTGAAGAAGCTGAAGAAGCTGAGGAGGAAAGCGAGGTGGAAAGTGAAGACGAGGAAGAAGACGAAGATGAGGAGGAAGCGGAAGATGAAAGCGAAGAGGAAGAATCAGAAGAGAGTGAGCAAGAAAAACAGGCAGATGCACCCACTTCTACTGGCGAAACAACGAATCAGAAAGCTGTCGACCCACCTAAGACCAATATCGATCAAGACTCTTCAAGCGGCGTCAACGTCCCCGCCTCATCATCTTGGACTTCTCTTACCCCTCAACTACCTCCCCTCGACGCACCACTGAGACCACTCCAGGGACATGCCTTGAACGAACTTCGTCAAAAAGCTTTCAACCTCTTGGACAATCTACCTCCCTTAAATAGAGCATCTTCTTCTTCCGACGCAGCGTTCATATCCCAGATCTTACAATCCGGTACACACCAGGATAAATTATCTGCGTTGGTATTGCTCGTCAGAGAATCGCCTGTACATGCGTTGAACGAACTCAATAGGTTGAGATACATGGCCGGATGGAAAGAGGATGGTATTGGAGGAGGGTCAGGGTCGAATAAGGATCAGAGAGTTGCCGTCATGAAGGCTTTGGCGGATTGGTGGGTTAATGGAGGTGGCAAACAGCAAGGAAAATTAAGGTAAGCTAGCATGACACCTACACAACACTGGTATGAAACGGTGAAAAAGCTGATGAGAATGGGTGACGTGACTTGTAGATACTTTGCCGATCAACCTTTACTTGCTCATCCCCAACTTACGGATCGACATCTCCTGATGTATGCTTTTGAGGACTACCTCAAAAGATGGTTCTTCAATCTGTTACAGGTGCTGGAGGTTAGCTGATTCTTATTTTCATCTGCCTCAATGATGATCATACAGCTAACAACCCGTCTTTCAGGTGCTATCGCACGATACCCTGCCCTTCGTCCGGACTCAAGCTTTACATATTATCTTCCAACTGCTTTCGGGTAATGCTGAACAAGAGCAGAATCTGCTAAGACTAGGCGTAAACAAGCTTGTGAGTTGATCATATAGCCAGCTGGAAAGAAAGCCGTGGCAACTCCAGCTGATCTTGTGACTCTCTCATCAGGGTGACACCGATCGACCCGTCGCCTCCAAAGCATCTCATCACATCTTACAACTCCTGCAAGCTCATCCAGCTATGAAAGCAGTAGTTGCTCGAGAAGTGTCTGCCTTAGTTCTCAAACCTATAAGCAGTACCACCACGGCTGCATCCTCATCCGGTTCGCACATCAAATTCGACGATGATGTCAAAGGTAAAAAACCAGAAGAGAAGAAATCCGATACTGTCAATCATGCAAGATATTACGGTTTGATCACTCTTAATCAGATTACTCTGACGAGGAAGGATCAAGAAGTCGCTGGTAAACTTGTTGATCTCTATTTCGAAGTGTTCAGAGAGATCCTTGGAGACGGCACCAAGAAAGACGAAGAGCACCCAATTGCTGGAGAAGAGGAGGAAGGGGAGATAGGGGAAGATCAAATTGAGAAAGTAGCTGGTAAGATTGAT
Organism: Kwoniella europaea PYCC6329; assembly: GCF_036810445.1. Taxonomy (NCBI): domain Eukaryota; kingdom Fungi; phylum Basidiomycota; class Tremellomycetes; order Tremellales; family Cryptococcaceae; genus Kwoniella; species Kwoniella europaea. The sequence goes on from NC_089487.1 coordinate 5,988,274, forward strand.
AAATGGCGTGGAAGAAGGAAAGGAACGAAACCTAAACCTGGTCAAAAGAAGAAAACAGCGATGCAACAAGAAGAGGAGTTGATTGAAAATTCAGAATCAAAATTGGTTTCTGCCGTTTTAACAGGTATAAATCGTGCTTTACCTTTTGCCAAATTGGACGAAACAATGTTCAAATCTTATATGGATACGTTATTTGTCATTACTCATAAAGGTACTTTCAACACTTCCATCCAAGCTTTAAATCTCATTCATCAAGTATCCAAAACTCAATCAAGTTCGACATCGGACGAGAATGAAATTAAAGGAATATCCGATCGATTCTACAGAACGTTATACGATTTGTTGTTTGACGAGAGACTTGTAACTAGCTCGAAACAGGCAATGTACTTGAATCTGTTATTCAAGGCCATGAAATTGGATGATAGGATAAATAGAGTGATGGCGTTTGTGAAAAGATTGTTACAGATGTTGGGGATGCATCAACCGCCTTTTATTTGTGGGGCTTTGTATCTGTTAGGAGAGGTGAGTGAGAAATTCATTTACTCTTCTGCCTAACGCAACACTAAGATTGTTCAGAGTCGAGGCTGATTTTGTTGGTTTAATAGCTTTTCTCCACTACTCCTGGCCTCAAGAAAATGTTGATCGAGCCTGAAGATGATGATATTGAACATTTCGTCGATGCTGATCAAAAGGACAACCAACCCAAAGAAGTCGCAGCCGAGAGGCAGAAGAAGATTACGGATGACAGAGCTTATGATGGTAAGAAGAGAGAACCATTATATGCCAATGCAGATTCAAGTTGTCTATGGGATTTGGTGAGTGATATCGATATATAGACTACTAAAGGTATCAACACATCATGTACTGATGATTTGTTTCTTTTTTGGTTAATTTCAGATTCCATTTCTGAACCATTTCCATCCTTCCGTCTCACTCCAGGCCAATCAACTATTACTTTCTCAACCTCTAACAGGATCTTCCGACATATCTCTAAACTCCCTCGTGTCATTCCTTGATCGATTCGTCTACCGAAATCCTAAGAAAACCTTACAACCTAAAGGTGCAAGTATCATGCAGCCTGCCGCTGTATCTGATAAATCAGGTATGATCGTACAGAACAAAGGTGCCAAGTCCTCCGGAGGTGAAGCTGGATTAATGGTTAATTCGGAATCTTTCTGGAGGAAAAAGGTTGATGATGTTCCCGTTGAAATGATGTTCTTCCATAAGTATTTCTCAGAGAAATTGAAGAGGAATGAATCCCTGAAGAAAAAGAAATCGACTGGTGAGGATGATGAGGATGAAGAAGAAGAAAGTGATGAGGAGATGCAAGAGTTGCCTTCGGATATTGCTGATGAGGATGATGAGGAGGATAAGGACTCGGATATCGATGTAGCAGAACAGGAAGAGGAAGAAGAAGAGGGAAGTGACCCAGAAGAAGATGAGATCTGGAAGGTGAGCTTAATTAAACTTATTGATATTCAATTCGGATTATGGAAATTGAATGCGAGCTGACTCTTTCGTTTGTTACTTAGGCTATGAAAGCTTCTATGCCTGGTGCGGATGATGATATGGGATTATCCGATGATGAAGATGAAGATGAGAGTGACGATATGACAGAGTATTCATCCGATGAAGATCAAGATGAGGAGGACGATGTCGAAGTTGATGAGGAAGAAGAATCAGAAGAGGAAGAATCAGAAGAGGAAGAATCAGAAGAGGAAGAAGAAGAAGAGGAAGAAGAAGTACCAGTGAATAACAAAAACAAGAAAGGAAGGAAACGTTCACCATCCATATCCAGCGATTCCTCATTCCCCAATTTCGATGATGAAGAGGAAGACTTGTTATCTGATTCAGAGATGGAAATGCCTGATATCCGATTAGACACCGCCGTCTCTTCTGATGAAGAACAAGAGAAGGTGGAAACTGGGAAAAGGAAGAGGAATGATGATAGAAAGGCACAAAGGAAGAAGAGAAAGGAATTACCAATGTTTGGCAGTTACGAAGATTATCAGGCTTTGATCGAAGCTGGAGGCGAGGAGGAGGATTGAGACTATGAGGTTAAGTAGATTTTATTGCGTTTATGGTTACAGTTCCTTTTGAATATCTGATATATGATCAACAGTATCGTAAAGTTTGTGTATGCATTTACAGGATGATTTGAGTAATTTACAAATGAACGATACCCTATGAACATATGAGAAAAAGGGATGAAAATGCGAATGAAATGATTTTTCCAGTTCACGACAATCGACTGAATCATCCACCTAATCCTTCTTCCTCCTTACCACCTTGTTTCACTCCAACACTAGCAGGAGGTTTATACTGACCGAAACCTTTAGCTTCGTATAGCAGATCAGTCCTAATGACATATTTGATACCTCCTTTCCCTACTGCTGAACCCTCGTGTAATAATGAACCGGTCGTATCTCCATGAGCTACAAAATCAAGCAAAGCGTTATAAGAATTTTCATACACTGTGACGGATCATTGGTTGAGCTAGAACTTACGGAAACACAACACCGCGCCTTGTATAGGTCTAACACTATGAGCCTCCATTACTCCTATCTTATCGGATGGCAAGAAGAAGGTCGTACATCCCGTATCTTGCGGTATATCGCCTTCTCCATTTAGGTAGACTAGCAGAGTATATCGAGACCATAATGGATCATCGGGTGGGGACGAGCTGAGAGAGCATGCACATCAATACAGAGCGGGTGTGCGAGGTCAATAAGTGGTTTGACTCACTCATGCAAGTATTCGCCTGTTTCGGGATGTAAGCCAGCGGCAGGCCAAGCACCATCTATGTGAGGCTAATTCCCAAAAATCAGAAACGATAATCAGTAAGCGACAGGTTCGATAGTTGCGATTGACTCACCCTATACAGCTGATTCTCCGTATACTGATACACCCTAAACCTAGCGTTGATACCTCTGACTTTCCCCCCGCCATTCCCATCAACACTGATCGGAGCTGTTGCGGGAACGAAGGGTAGTATAGAGGAATAGAAGTGGTCAAGGAATGAGGAATCAGATAACCAGACAAAATTCTTGGCTAGTATCTGTTAGTCAAACAAATCATCAGTATCAGCATATCTGATAGCAAATGTCGTATGATAAGATGGGAGCTTACCGAAGTCTTATTGATAGCCGAACCACTCTTCGCCTCGTCCTTCTCCCACCCTATCGCCTCAGCAGCTCTGACTATCTGTAAGCATTCTTCCGGTGTAAATACATCAAGTACTACGAAAGCACCAGGAACACCAGGAACATCCACTTTTGTAGGTCTCTTTCTCTCTGTCGAAGGTGCCAGTGCGATCGCTCCGGGGGAAGAACCGTAGACAGTCGAGTCGTACAGGTTGGGAGGTTTACGGTCGGCAGCTTTCACGTGGTGGACCGGTCGGAAGTTGGGATAGGGATTTGGAGGGGGTGTATCTGAGTAATCCAGAAGAGTCAGCCCAAGCTGGACTTTAGAATAAGTGAAAATGAATGATGTCAAAATTATAAGGGACGGGGGAATTAGGCTACAGTTCACAACATATCGATTTGAAGGTGTATAATTCTCCCATGCTAATGGAACGAAAGTAGAGTTGTGAACGTACCAAACAATTTCCCATCTTTAATTAAACCCCAAATCTTTATCTCCTCGTTATCCTCTCTAGCTCTGAAGATCTGTTTTCCCTGTATGATCCCACCCATATCCATCCCATCTACCACATTATCACTCCCTTTCTGCTTCATCGATCCTTCCGTGCCTAACACTTTCTGATCGGTCGGTACATGAGTAGGATGAGACATATTGGCGATTCTCAATATCATATCTAAACATTTCAATGCCTCCGGATCACCTGGACTACCATCTTCGTTACTTGTCGCATCACATTCCCTCACCCATCTTTGTAATGCACCTAGCTTCGGAGTGAGTTTACGGGTGTACATCTCAAATAGGTATATGAGGGCGTCAGTGAAGCGGTAATCTGATAGTGCTGTTGATATCTTGGAGGTGAGTGAGGTGCCTAAGACGTAAATTGCGGGTGTCAGCTGAGAGAATGATATGTTGTTGGTGGGTAAAAAGTATGACCAAGCCCGTGCAATGGGGTCGAGAGGGGATCCACAAACTCCAGGTAGAATACTCACCCAGTCCACTTCCCTCCGCCATAATCCTATACAGTTCATGTACCTTCCTCTTCAGCCCTTTCATCTCCTTTCCAGCCAGTTCCTCTGGGAAGTCACATAGTGTCTCCAATACGTTTATCGTACACTCCAAATCCTCTGAATCGATCAATAACGCAGAGGCCGAGGGTGACTCGCTAGGTGGAGTGAGGAGCTTGGAGGACTGAGATTGGACTTGGGCTGTGCGCTTTCTCTTGTTGTTTTTTCCCATCCTGATAGGATCCTTCTTCGACCAGTGATCTCAAGAAGCAGTGACGGATCTTTGATCAATCCTTAGATAGTTAGTTACTGTTCTCTCGACTGGATTGAATCGGACTGATCCAAAAAAAATGAAATCATGGAAAAATACGGTAATCGACTTTGTGTTCAACCGGACATCTCCGCATGTCAGCTTGTCGATCGTTTCAAGGTGGGTGACGTGGCATAAATGAGTGTGGGGAGTAATCAGTTCACTCAATTCCTTTTGGTGTGTATTTTCAGCCACCCCTAAAAGTGTGAAAGTGCACGAGGCAGAGGCAGTTTACCCGAGGATTGAGGGACGCACTGATCACCTTTTAGTTTGTTTGATTTTCAGGGGTAAACGTCAAGGACGCGTTTTGACGTTGTCTTCGTTTGCTCTTTGTGTGCGTTTGCGTTTTTATTGTGCAGATATCTGTATTTGAATTTTGGCTTGAGGCGTCTTGAAAGTATGAAGGTGGTGGTCAATGGGATGGGACAACACACATACAAATGAAGCATTGATCTCTTCATCCAACTCCAACCGCTTTCTCCCTCTTTCTTACATCCTTTCATTCAACTTGTCATCTCCTTCATCTCGCATTCTTGATCCCTTTCGCTGAGCGAATCTACCTCTATCAACAAGCATAACACTCATTTCCAAGTGATCTAGTGGTCAACATTAAATATTATATCCTGGTGATATAAAATACTATACTCTTTACCGTATAACCAAGCAACCTATTCGATCCCAATCCAATCCAAATAGCGCAGCGCGTATACCGATAAAAATGTACACCTCAACTCTCCTCTATCTCCTTCCTTTACTGTCCCTCTCATTGCCTACTTCAGCTGCTGGTGGACCCACCCCTAGAGAGATATACGAAGCTGCTTCTCGTCGTGCTGCCCTCTCTCCACGGGACGACACGGACTCCCATGGACATGGCAAATACAACGCTCTATTGAACTCACATGGTCATGGACATGTAGGAAGGAGGTCCCATGGTGGTGGATTGGAAGGTAAAAAATTGGTCAGGAGGAAGAAAGTCAAAGCTGGTAAAAGGGCTGGTTCCACCTGTCGTGCTTCTTCGGCGTCGGAATCTACCGCCACCGCTACACTAGAAGCGCAACAGAACAACGCCATCGCTAAATCATCTTCGTCATCCTCATCATCATCTGCTTCGACATCTACCTACGCAGAAGAGACCGCCTATCCTACGATGTCATCTTCCACCACAGCAGAATGGCAGAGTTCCGCTACCAGTGCGTCTGCAACTGCCTCTTCGACTACATCGTCAGAATCGGCCGCGTCTACTTCTTCTTCAGGTAGTTCACTCTTCCCTTGGGGTACGGGTAGTGCTTCATGGACAACCTCAGACGGTACATCATGTGAGTATTAACAGTATCTTCACTCTCATGTAGTATTTCACTTTAGCTGCAATCACTATCATATCCTGTTGGACCAGTCACTCATATGCTCTGTTGTCATCTTATAGTTGAAAGCGTTCTCAAACCACTCACTGCTGGAAAACTTCCTTCTCACGGCACATCTCCCGACGGATCCGACTCGCTCGTCGCAAACTTCCCAGCCGGTACAGTCGGACTATCTTCAGCAGGATTCTCATTCTACACTACTGGTGCACACGATGGTGTTGAAGTAGATTCCGCTAACGAAGTCTCTTTCTCTTACTCCGTCTATCTTAAGGATGGATTCAATTTCGTTAAAGGAGGTAAAATGCCTGGATTATATGGTGGTACGAGTTTGAGTCAAGCCAAGTCTTGCTCAGGTGGAAGACAAGATTCGAGAGATTCATGTTTCTCTGCTCGTCTTATGTGGCGAACCAACGGTCAAGGAGAGATATACGACTATTTACCTGTTCCATATACCGATACCGACACTGGGTATGGAGAATCCATTCAACGAGGTGCATACGAATGGGCAACTGGTAAATGGACGACTGTAGCTATGAGAGTGAAATTGAATGATGTAGGATCAAGTAATGGTGAACAGGAATTGGTAGTAGATGGACATTCGGTGATCAGTTTGAAAGATGTTACGTTTGCTACTTCGGAGGGAACTAAGATTTATGGTATAATGGCGCAAACATTCTTTGTGAGTACGATTACAACATATCTATTCCTTTTCATTACTCGGCAGATGAGTGACTGAGAGAGCACATTTGACTGATTGGTTTGTTGTGTGTGGAAATCAGGGAGGACACACAGACGATTGGGCTTCTCCAACCGATCAGAATATCTGGTTCAAAGATTGGTCACTCGCTGTGCTTTCTTAATTTACTCATTCCGTTTACTGGCTGTAAAGAAGAGAGTCTGGTTACTCGCTTTCTTACCGTTGGTCATGGTATTGTTTATAGGATTTATCTTGATGCGGATGTATGTAAATTTACTACTCAAGATTCGAACTGGTCGCAAGTGCGTATTGTAAATGCCTTGTTCTTCCACGGCAGATTTGCAAGTAGGTTTGGTTAGATGGAATGACACCCTTGACGAAGGATCAAATAGGTCATGATATATCAGATTTCAGGTAATTCACGAAATGAGTCTGATAATAAGATAAGTGTACGGTACGATAACAATGTAAAACATGATCTATCAACAATATGTATTTCTCTGATCTCCCTCTGCTCCATGCACCCTAATCCTAAGCCTCAATTTGCGAGCAATGATCTCAACTTGGGTCCAATTGACTCTACTCCTGAATGATGAGTTCTTCAACTTTCCAATCCTCGAACGAGTTATCTGATTGAGAATCAATTAGGTTAGCTCATTCATTGCTCATCTAATTACACTTTTTGAGACGGGGGCTATCCCTCTGATCCTACTGGTAAGATAATATCCTCCCGACTCACCAGGAAGATATCGCCGTATCACCAATGGGATCTTCTTAGCTGCTAATTCCTTTAACGCAATTTCCAAAGGATCCGTCTCGCCTTCTACTGGGACCAACACTGGAGCGTTCATACTGCAAGGAGGTAGAACGATGATATCAGCTTGCTTCTTCATCCCTGCTAATCCAAGTATCCCATCTTAACCCATCCACCACTCCAACCGATATCGTTCAATCCGAACCCAGACTCACCTAATTTGCAATGCCCTCGTACCCAACACTCTAGCTCTCTCATATTTCGTCATATAAGGTGTAGTCACCCTCACTTCATTGGGTTTGGCTGCTTTTCCTGTACGTTGTCTTTCACCATCTTGAGGTGCATTTGATTCCTACGAACCCCCATCCGGATGAGTTTCATATAGTTGTAGTAGAGAAGATACTCACAACAATCATCGTCTCGTCAATCTCACCGTTCATACCTTCTTCTTCATTTTGAGCGTTTTCACCATCTTCGTTTTCGTAGCTAAAACAAAAGGAGTTAGTTAATTTACTTTTCTTGTTAAATTTCTTTCATCCAATCAAGCATAGTGATGGTAATGAGGTATGTATGGCAAGATATCTTGAGTTACTCTTCACAAAGATATTTGCAACTTCTCCCAGACCGTAATTCCCTATTCATTCCTCTTCTTCGCTCATTCTCGAATCGAACACCTTTTAGGAAATTCAAGATACGGTGGGGGTACTCACTTCAACGTATCTGGATCCAGGTAATCTTGCTCGTAATCACCTCCTTCGAAATCACCTGTGTCCATTCGTTCGTCATCCGACATGTTGTTTTGAGATTATGAGGGAGGTGGTGATTTTTTGTGCTAATGCGGTGAATGCAGTGACAGAAGCTGTAGTATTCTGTGAGCGTGATTGGTGATGAGTATAAGTGCGTATAGGGTAAGATGATGAAATGTAAGTGAAATGAGAGTAAGATGACCCTCTTATGGTGTGAGCTACCCGAAGGTTGACTGCTGTTGCTGGAAAAACATTTCTCTGATTATACCCGTTACGTAACATATCTCCGGTTAGGTGATCTCTACTACTCGTTGATCTTGCCACTCAAACTAAAGCAACCACATCTACATCCACATCTGCATCTACATCTCAATCCCATTCATCGGATAACTATACAATCAGTAACGGTACCATACCATAGCATCTCATGTCCACAGGGTGTATGGAAATATCTAACGGAATGTTACGCTGAAAACAATACATCCAAGACAAGCATCATGCAACTCGGTAGATATTCCGTATCTACCCTCCGACCACCTCCAATTCATTCAATCGCTTTGTCAGAAGATGGACGGTTCTTCGCAATAGCTGGAGAAGAGGGATATGAAGTTTGGAAATCTTGGCCTTTGGCTTTGGTCAAAAGGAGAGGTATGTCTATCGTCTATCTCATATACTCAATGACCATCGTAGCTAGTAGCTGAAATTCGGATGAAATATAGTATTACCTGGTACTTTAACCTTGGCATTGCTCCTCCCTCGATCCCCTTTATTGGTCTTACAAGGCGGAGGAAACAACCCCCTCTACCCACCTAATAAAGCCGTTGTGTTTAATGATAAGCTTGGGTTGGCAGTTGCAGAAGTTGAATTCGGGTATGTCCTCAGCCAAAACTCTCGGTTGAAGGCATAGTGTAATCATGGCTGATTTTTGGAATGCGATTTCGTAGAGAGAGGATAAGAGGTATAAAAGCGAGGAAGGGATTGATATGTGTTGCACTATCACGTAAAGTGATAGCATTTGAATATGGTTTAAGTACCTCAGAACAAAATCAAGGTAGGAAAGGGAAGAGTCAAGAGGTAGCAGAAGGGTTCTGGTTAAGGAAATTTGGGGAATGGGAGACTGCCGAAAATGAAATGGGTAAGTTCACAGTAAATCTCGTATGAGCATACACGATATATTGAGAAGTCGTCTTCTAGGTCTTTTGGCACTCTCATCATCTGCCGGCTCATCTCTACTTGCCCTACCAGGTCGTCAACCAGGACATGTCCAACTGATCTCCCTCCCTCCTTGTCCGCCCATACCCGCTTCATCGAACCCGTCGACCACAGCATTCAGATCACCTATAATACTCGCTCATACACACCCTCTATCGACGTTATCATGTACATCGAACGGATCACACATCATCACCACCTCCGAGAGAGGCACTCTGTTGCGTATATGGGATACGACGAAAGGACGCCTGGAGAGGGAATTGAGGAGGGGAGTGGATAGGGCTGAAATGTGGGGATGTGAATTTGAGAAGGACGGAAAAGGACGGGTGGTAGCGTGGAGCGATAAGGGGACGGTACATGTTTGGAAGGATGAGGATGGTGGTAGATCAAAGACGGAGGGGACAAGATCGTGAGTGCATTCATGCTTAATACTCTTGCCCACGATCAATTGACTAACGGACGATCTCGTACATGTCAGATCTACACCTACGCCCTCATCGACTCCCTCCCTCACCCACATATTATCGCGGAATCTCCCTTTACCCAAGTACTTCTCCTCGTCCCCATCCATAGCACAATACCACTTACCTCGCAAGAACCCTCATGCAATCAGCTCAGCACTAGGTAAAGCAGGTGTGAATGTTCCTTCGATCTCGATGAATAAGGAGGATATCGATAATGAAGAATCAGAACTGTTCGTAGTAGCCTGGATCGATGTGGAAATTACATCCGAAGATCGAATATCGCAACAACAACCCAAGGTAGTGGAAAGAAGAAGCTCTGCTATTTATGATTCACCAGGGAGCACCCCGATGATGGGAGGCAGGGAAGAGAGAAGGTCTTTTGGTAGTGGAAGTGATAACACCTCGAGAACTGTTACTCCCGCTCCTGTACCCGGACCTCCTTCGACGCAGGGTAGAAGGAATTCTTACACGAGAAATGTGTCAAGTAATTTCGTGAACAAATCGCTGATTCAGGATCAACCTTCTTCCATTTCGAGTAAACAGAAAGTCACGACCGTATTGTCAAGACATACTTCTTTGCCTCCCTCAATACCCAAAGTCGAAAAGCAGTTGATCGTTATTACCTATTCTGGCGATTGGTATAGATTACGTATACCGGACGACGCCTCGCTGCCAACGGGGGCAAGTGGAGGAGAAGGAGAAGGAGAGGAAGCGAAGAAGGGAGGAAGTAAGTGCGAATTGGTGGAGTACAGGAGATTAGGTGTGGGAGGGGGAGGGTGGTGAAGGGGAGAATTTACAATCTTTCATTGTTGACGAGCCATCATTGAGGTTCTCCTATTCACCAGGAAATGATTCCATAATTTTTTCTTCGTGAAAGTCTATCTTGTAAGTCAGTTAGATGTCATCGCTTAAGTAAATGATCTGTTACTGTTCATCATAATTGTATATAAAATATGTCTTTGTTGTAGGTTTTATCTTCGTGACTCATGTAACTATCTATCATCGGATAATATATATTGCTTCAAAGGTCAAGGATCAGATACCGTTGCCCCTCCTTCCTGCATCACCTATGATCGCAAGTATCACAACCAAGAATAAGACAGACCGAGGTCTGTCACTCCAGTCCCTACCCAATGAAAGAAAAATTATTGACGAGTTAACTACAGCACTCGGGATTCCCAAATGGTCCCCCACTTTGGTACTAATCGAGCGATACCTGACTTAGCTGCGCAGAACGGACGGGATGCGGCGTTTCACAGGTTCTGTCACCGTAGATGACAACTGGGCCGCGAGTACGGGACATGTGGTGTAGAGAAAGGCGCTCTGATCTACAAGATGTGAAGTTGAAGAGGGATGGATGGTCTTGGTAGAGGGGAGACATGATATTCGTGCCACTTCATAGATGTGTACAGTAGGTGGATGTCTGAGACATTTGTGAAGATGACATATATACTGATGGGTGTAACACACATTCATGTGTCGATGTTGAGCCCGTGAGAGATAAATACGTACTCAGTCACACATTCTCATTTCCAACAGCTCTTGTATGATACAGTACCGACTGCAAGTCATCTTCACCTTGCAACATGTCAGAAGCTCCGGCACCGGTGGCGGGACCATCCAACGTCAATGCTTCCAGTTACTATCTGACTACTCCACTCAAGGCCAACCTGTTATTCCTTTTGTCGTGTTAGACGTTAATGAGATCCATAGTACTGATCATGTTGTATATACACCTATCCAGTATCGGATCCCATACCAATAATCCCAAACGAAATTCCCATTATAAGCTACGAGGAGGCTTTGGCTTGTCTTCCCCAGACTCTCAACCAATCAAATAATGAAGCTTGCTATGAATTCTCTCAAGACCCCAACACCACGGACGAGCAGAAAGTGGCCATCCTCTGCTTGTGGACGGACCGGGTGTCGAAGGACTTAGAGAAAGGCAATGAATCGCTGAGGCAAGCATCGTACGATATTAGGAGGATGGGCCAAGTTGTGAGTCACTGGTGGCAGATGTGAAATATTGTCTGAATGCTTCGCCTTTGACTGATATCCGCCTGTGTCTGCGAAGCAAGTGAATATGGAAATGACAAGATACGGTTATCCTCTACCTATCTATGAAGACATCGATGGGAAAACCCATCCGGATGGTATTCCCAAGGTAAGTGAATTCCATCGCATTCTTTCCAAGAATGCTGCGTTACCTTTCAGAAGTACTTGGACTGATTAGTCTTGTTGTGCAAAATTGTAGAAATATCATCATCTTGAGACGTTTGACCAAATATGCGATCTCCCCGTGCCATTCCTGGACAGATGGTATAAATTCATTAATGGAGAATTATATGAGATTGAGAAAGAAAAAGATTCTTTCTATAGAGCTAAATCTCTGTATGCAAGTTTAGGTGGGGGGAGGAATGCTAGTGTTGATGCGAGGGAGAGAATCTATGAGATGAAGAGTAGGCACAGAAGACGCAAGGGTATGACCCAAAAGAAGAGAAAGACAAAGTGAGGAGATCGTATGTACCGAACTGTAGATACTTCTGTCCCGATTGGCTGTTACAACAACACAATCGATTCAAATGTTGCGACGTCAGAATGAATGAAGGCAAGAGCGTGCGTGCGTGCGTGCTGTGGCTACGGCTCATCCATTAGTCGAACTTGATATTGCATTTTGACTCGTGACAATTATATCATCCTGCGTTCATCACATCATTACCCATCGCAAGACAAGTCAGCTATGCTACCTGAGAACATCGATCAGCCTCAGATGACCCATGAAGAGCTTCTGGCTTGCCTCCCCGCATCCCTCGATCAATCAAATCACGAAGAATGTCTGAAGTTTTGCCAAGAGCCCACCACGACGGAAGACCAAATTTTGGCTGTCGTCAGTCTGTTGTTCAAGTATATGGCAGAATCGATGAAAGAGAATGACAGGCTTTTGAAGGAAACTGCTTACAATGTCAGGAGAATTGGCAACATGGTGAGTAGCGAGTAGCGAGTGGGTTGGCGTGGCTCGATTGCCGTATTCATATATGTGTTGAACGGATTTGGAGTTATATCATTGTTCAATGACCACCTGTTGATCTAAAAAGCGAGTCAACATGCAACTCTCGGGTAACGATTATCCTCTACCTATCTATGAAGACATCAATGGGAAAAATCACCCGGATGGGATTGCCAAAGTAAGTGCTCGATCGAATTAGCACGATGTTCTTGGGCGTATAGAGTAATTATACTGATTGATCACTCTTCTTGAAAACCTTTGTCCTCTTAGAAGTACCATCACCTCGAGACGTTCGATCAGATCTGCGACCTGCCTTCACCAATCCTTGACAAATGGTGTAAATTCATCAATGAACAATTATATGAGATAGAGAAAGACCAAGATCATTTTTACCGAGCTAAATCTCTGTATGCGAGATTGGGAGGTGCGAGAAATGCCAGCGTTGATACAAGGGAGAGGATCTACGAGATGAAGAATACAGAGGGAAGAGGTAAGAGGACCAGGAAAGAGGGGAGTGGGAATGGGGATATGACGAAAAAGAAGAGAAAGACGAAGTAGTTGAATACCAGTATAAGGTCACACTATCGATGATACCCACTTTGCTGGTTGTAAAGTTATGAGCAACGACAGACACTATATTGTAAATAATTTGTATCATGAGATACGCTCTCTAATCTTACGTTGTGAATCGTCAATATATGCATCCTGTATATATACCTGGTGAACTACTCCAAATACTCTTTCAAGCTGCCCGTGATCTTCTCTATCCTCGCCAACACCCCTCGAGCAAGCAATTCCACATCTTTCGACTCATCCTCCAACAATTCCGCCAAGAACTCGGATACAGTCTCTGGAACGAACGATATCAGTTCGTCCATCTGTTTCTCCCAAACTTTATCTAATGCTTTCAAAGCTTGAATACGAGTTTTGATATCATCTGAACGGGTCATGAGGCATATGGAGGAGTTTAATCGACGTAGGACATTTTCGGAATTGGTCGATCCTGCCAAATCTGCTAGACATCTTGATATAGCTGAGTCTTCTTCGGATGATGAAGATGAAGGGAAGAGTGGTATCTGCTTGATCAAGTTGGGTAGGATTTGAAGGTATAGTTGATCGGTCCAGTATGATCCCTCGTCAACTTCGAAACATTTGCCTAAGACGTCCAATAACAATGTATGAAGTGGTTCATCTTTGATTGAACCTTCGGCGTAGGCTGGTAGAAGTTCTTGGATATGAGGTAAGAGTGTAGCGATATATGGCGATAGAAGGTTCTGAAAACAAAATATCAATACTTGTTGCGCAAGAATGGGACGGTACGGAATGGAATGCTTACCTTGAATTTGGCTAACAAACCCATCATGACATGCAACAAGACAATCTTTCTCTCAATTAATCGACCGTCATCGATAGCTAGTCAAGGTATCGAGTCAGTTGGTCTGAGAACGGCTTTGTACTTTTTGTATGGTCACCAACTCACCTTTACCATCGGCAAGATCAATGACAGCCCAATCGTACAGCCTGATAAAGAGCGGTTTGAAGGTAGCTTCGTTAAGCTTGGTAACCAATTCAAGGAAAGATCCGATTGCAGATTCCTCAATATCATTTATAGTCTACATATCCAACATCGTCAGCTTGGTATACATAGCAAAGTCTATACATTAGATTTGCATCACTCACCATTGCATCAACCTGTCGGAGTTGTAATCTATGTCGTAGATCAAACACATCCAAGAAAAACGCAAATACATTCTTCATCATACCAGGCAACTCATCTCGAGCGGCATTTTTGAGTGTCAATCTCAACAAATCAAAGAATGCTTTGATTGTCTCCTGATTGTCGTCATTTTGAGTGGTCTTCCATAATTCCATCAAGACAGGGAACAAAGCTTTGGTCCTGATATTCTTGGATATCGTAGTTGATGTCTTCAAAGTGAGTGATGAATCTTTTGATTTATGTTCCATGGTAGTTCGAATAATTGTTGCGAGCTGTTTGGAAGATATGAAAGTCGATACAACTTCCAATAAAGATGATAAGACCGAGAAAGATGATCTTATTATTGTAGAGATTGATTTGGGTGAAGTGACCAGCGTGAGCGATAGGGTGATGATAGATTGTATGTAAGGTATAATCCTGGAATTGAGATGTCGAACAAGTACTTCGACAAGCTCTAGTCCTCCAATAACGTTGGTTGTTTCTCCAATCTTGCTTATGGCAGCCACGAGATTAGGTACGACAGCTGATAGGGCGCCATCTTCGGAACTTAAAGCGGTAGTAGCGACAGTCTTAATAGCAGTAAGAGAAGCTTTGGTGCTTGATGCAACGGTGCCAAGCAGTGTCGAAGCTTTCTTGATGATATCACCAATGACTTTGGAGCATTTGGCCCTAATCTCGGACCTGATGAGCGGTACTCTGTCAGAGAAAGTATTGAGAGCCATGATGACGTCCTATGAGAACAGTGTGTAAGCGATAATTTCATTTCTCGCGGTGACGTCGGGACTTACCTGGTCAGTTCCTTCCGTGACAAGACGCAAGACAATAGTCAATAAGTTCTCTGCGGAAAGCAATTGCATAGCTCCTCCAAGAGCAGCTTGGATATTCTTAGGGATATCGGTCGACGCCAAAACGGGTTGAGAGGTCTTCGCTGCAAGCTGGATAAGGTTTTGTACGACCATTTGCACTGTAGCTTGAGTGCATGGCTTGCCACGAAGTTGCTCGATGAGAGCAAGGGTGAAGGTGAGAAGATGGTTGATTTGTTTGACGGGTCGATCGGAAGAATCGTTCTCGCCGATAGTCCTGCTGAGGAACGCTTCTTTCTCGCTTCGTGACAAATCACCAATCAATCTGGCTAACTCAGCGACAACCTGGGAGAGCACCTCGGTTCTGACCTGGATGTCGAAAGCCCCAGCTAAGCCAGCGGGCAGCTCCAGAACGACCGAGACAGGATTACCAGATCTACCCGCTTTGGTGGTGGCTCGATCGACAAGGAGCATGCAGATTGGGGCGAGGAAATCGGCCGGTCCGAGGGATTTGACCAAGTGCACGAAGAAACTGTGATGAAGATCAGTTGTGCTGCGATTCGAGAAGGAGACCAAGGTAAAAGAGGACTTACGGTAATATTCGATGCTTAGGCAATCGGCCAGCCATATCGGTGAAGATACTCAAGAAAGTCAAGGACTCTGCAACAAGTACATGATCAGCTTGGGTCGAGTCTGGATGCTACAGCTGACGCACCGTTGTACAGATCAAGAGTGTTTTCAGCTTTCTCTTGTAGAGACTTGGTCATGACAGGGACAATCCTAGATACAGTCTGTAAACGAGACAATGAGTCAGCGTACTGTATCTATATCGCCGTGGTCAGTTATGACAGGCTCACCTTCTCAACAACGCCAAAGCTGTACGCATCGTCTCGCTGGAAATCACTTGCACCCATGAACGTGAAGATAGGCATGACGTTATGCAATACCGCTTCAGGAATAAGTCGAGCAAGTTCAGAAGCGACCAACAATGCTCTTTGTGAAGTTCGAGGGTTTGTCGAGGCTAACATACATACCCGTCAGCTAATCGTCCAGTAGGATGACCAAATACCTTTAAATCGACATAAGCCCACCTCTGATGACCTTGATGATCACTTCAATACCAACATGAGCCCTGCCAATTTCCTGGGCATCATCAATCTTCTCAACCAACGCCAATATAGCGGCGAGGACTTCTTGTTCCAAGTAATCTACACCTTGACTAATCACTTGTCTCTTGGCAAGTAGAGAAGACAAGATAGACATGAGTGAAGCTACTAAAGAAGCATCTCCAGGTACAGCCTTCCAATCTCTCGATTCGATAAGAACCGTAAGATCCAATACGGCAGTAGTAGGTTTATCATCCTCAATCTCATCGTGTCGTTGTTTCTTTCTGTGCACGGTCGTTTCCAATGGCTCAGAAAGATGTTCGATGATTTCCACGATGCTGGAAGTATCCAGGTCAAATCGTTCGAGTAATTTCGAAGTGGCAAGTGATTCTTCGCTTGATAGTGCGTGTAATGATTGGATAAGAGCTAGGGTGTATTCAATCTTCTGATTAGGTGGAAGAGCAGCGAAGACTCCGTCGATCATACGTTGAAGTGACAATTCTCGCAGTTGATGTTGTAAGTCTGCGACTATATCAGCTATATGCTCGTAAAAAACAAGAAACGATTAGCAACTCACGAATGGCTGTGTCCATATGGAGAACAGATAATAGGAACTGCCAAGCGCCAGATTGCTCATCCGCAAGAACGCTGACACTCTCCTTTCTGAATGTTGAGAAGAGCAGAGTAAGGTATTCCTTCCTATTGTCTCTGGCAAGACCGCTAAGCCAAACGCTTTCTTTGTCTTTCTCATCTTTCAACGCGGTTATGAGAGGCAATAGTCCCCGAAGTATGGTATGATCGTATATGTTGGAAATGAGTTTGAGGAGAACTAGCCTTTCCCGGATAGATCCGTAGGAGATAATATGAGAGATCAAGCATCCAAGAACAGCTCGACGGTGACTGGCGAAGTTATCATATCAGCAGATGTACCAAGTCATTACATATTGGTTACTCACGCAGTATCCTTCTTGTTTTTGCCCGGAACGATGACCAAAGCAGCAGTATGTATTGTCTGCAATCGATTACTATCGACCACCAAATCATCTCCTGCTTCAATCAGTACGTCGAGGTACCTCTTTCGATCAGAAGGTTTGAGCAATTGTACCGAATCTATTTCATTTTATTAGCATGTGCTGGAAGGTTAGAGGGACAAACATGACTAACCAGATCTATCGCCATAAACGGTATCTAAAGCATAGATATTCTCACTAGACTGAGCGTTATCAGCCATGGCCTTCAGCAGGTCGACAGCTGCTGATCGGATAGGTTTCTCCGAGTCTTGCAGAGCGATCAGGACGATAGGTACCATAATTTGGAAATCGATACCTTGCTGACTTCGTATACCAGAATAGGCGGAAACGAAGGCGAGGGCGTGTCGAAGTGAGGCTGTTCTCAAGGCTGTGGAAGATGGACCAGTCCAGATTGATGCGAAAAATAGCAATGCGTCTTCACCTAGTTGAGCTAGGAGAGCTCGTAAGAGGTTTTGCGCCAAAGGAGTTGGCAACAAACCGGTGTTTGTCCATTGATACACTTCCTGCGCGAAGAGTTCGTACGACGCAGCATTTCCATAAGTATGATGATCCCCTTGAAGCCAAGTGATTCCAATGGCACGTCTGCGAACCGTGCCCAAAGCAGCCAGCAGAGAAAGAACGGCTCTTTGGGTCGTTCGTGCATCTTGTGTCTTCTTATAAACCGCATCTAGATATGGTGTGGAGAAAACGTCCTCAGAGTTATCGATTTCTTTAAACGAAACATTTTGCCTAGCCTTGATGTGTTGCAATGCTCGCAGGGCGACTGAGAGTTGTTTGTCGCCTTTCAAGGATGTGATGAGTTGTGCCAAAACCATATGAGCGAGAAGTCTAGCAGGGGCATGGGTGGAATCAAGTTGGCCAATGAAATACGTAATATCCTGGTCAAAGTGAGCGGAAGTAGTGGTCGCATCTATATCATGCGGTCAGCAGACTGTCACCATCCAGTTAAGCGTATCGAAGAGGATGAACGTAAGAAAGCGCATCAGAGGGTGGTGCATGAAGTCTGTAGCACACCTTATGGTATCTTGACCGCTCCTCTCGAGAAGAAGAGCAAGATAACCGATCGCGACTTCTAGGTATAATCATTTGCGCAAAGAGGGGAAAATTGAAAAAAGCACATTGGCAGCAATGAAACGCATACCCACTAGCTAAAACAGCTGCAATAAGCTGGTTAAACTTCGTCAAACCACGTTGATCGTTTTCTAACCTAGCTTTCAAGATCTCTGGGCCAATCTTACTGAGCATGTCAATCGACTTAAAGTCACCGCCGAAGACCTTGAGCACTTCATTTTTCGTGAGCGATGAATTCTTCTCTATAGCCAATAGACAGGGGAAGAGCAATTCCTGGAAGATTTGTCTTCCTGCATTTGGGTACTTCTTCAAAACTTTATCCGTAAGAAGTGTATTCGAAATGTAATCAAGATGATGTCCGATGATAGACGGTTTAGGAATTGCACTCCAAAAAGTAGGTCGGACACCAGCAATGTACTTCTCGACAAACGTGATTTCCAAAAGTTGTTCGGGATCTTGATACAAAGCTTGAATCACAGACTCATCGGTATCGCCCAATCGAGCTACCAATGCTGCAACAGCTGATTCATCTTTAGACCCAGATTGGTGCAATTCCATAACTTCCTTGATCCCCTGCACTCTACTGGAGATATCGGCAGCGTATATATTGAGGAAAGCTGCTTCGTCTGCTGGCTTCTGGACGAGCTGATGATCGATCTGAGCGATTGCTGAAGCGTCAACGTATACGGAGTCCACGATGGTGGGATGTCGTTCTCGCAAGTTGACTAATAGCGATTTACAAAGATCTTTAGTGTCTTCGGACGAGTTTTCACTTGAACCAAGTCGCAGAAGAGTTGAAGCAGCGAGTTGAGCGATAGATTTGGGTAGTTCACGATATTCCAAGATTGATCGAATGGTCTTGAAATGAATTTCAGGTTCTTCCAAGATGACAGCGACGACAGTGTTCATAGCGGTCTCGAACTTGTATTTCTCCAAGGCAGCGACAAGGATTTGATCCAGTTGTTTGACTTTTGAGAGGCTTTGAGACGCATTGTCACCCAATCCGTAGGAGTAACCGGGTCTATCATTGAGGATCACGAGGAGTGTAAGAATACGCTGAGAGGCATTGGCACCGCTGTTAGGTGTAAGGATGGAAGATACAATAGCATGGAAAGCTTCATCGGTAAGAGTGACGGAGCGAGTGAGTAGAACCGATGGTGGGTACACAGCCGCGTTGATGTCCTCACCGGCGAAAGGTGTAGAAAGGATAGTGACGAATGATTCGACCATGACCTTGACTAGGCCTTCTTGTACACCTCTACCATTCTTTCCACCATCAAGGAGATCGACCATGATAGCTGTCCAGAAAGTCAGGAGTGCTCGATGCACTATCTTCTCCTTGATGGCTTGCTGAACCATTCCTGCTACATCGGAGAGCAGTCGGAGAGACTTATCTCGTGCCGGTGAGATGGCATTGGTGATATACGATCGAGGTACAGGCTGAGCGCCCTTGATGAGTGGGAAGAATGGAGCAAAGTATACCGAATCTTGAGGAATAGTGAGAATGGCGAGTATACGAGGGAAGTTTGGTGATTCGTGATATGGTAGAAACACTTGAAGTAGGGTTTCTGCGTTCATTTCATGTACCCTGTTTAAAAGCATGTTAGCTCTCTTGCGGCTCACTGACGGAGAAATGTAGTCATGATTCACCTGAATCTTCTTACAAGCCATTCTATACATTTTCCGCCAGCCATTATACCTATCCATTTACCCAACCTCCTCAAACACCTTCCAAGGAGTACATCGAGCTCATTGTTCTCCTCTTGACTCAACATCATCCTATCTGTCCTCTTTGACTTTTCCGAGAACAGCTCTTCCTCGAATTCCTCCATATATGGATCAAGTGACAGGAGCTCCTCGAAGCCCGACTGAGCAAGGGCGAAGATGGAATCGAGGTCATGGGTGGAGGCTACTTTAGGAGGGAAGAGGTAAGATCTTGAAGATGGTTGACCGTATTTGGATGTGAGACGAGCAGCGTCGAGAGACGCGATGTTTTGTAGCTGGGCGGCGAGAGAGGACATTTTGATTGGATTGTCCAAGGGTATATGCCTGCCCAATGCAATTTTGGGAATTGATTATAATGAAGGTAAAGTTTGAGGTGAAATTCTGAAATGAAATTATTCTCAACTTTTGACTTTTGGCGATCGTGAACGGAGATCAAGTCAATGTCCGTGTGGTGCGGTCTGGGATTGTGGTTCCTGGATGTCTGAAAAAGTTAGAATCCCATACACAACTTTTGTTTTTGCCTTCCGTCAATAACATTTTGCATCTGCACATAGATCGATCATCTCTGCTTGAGTGTCTAATCAGCTCTGCAGAATGCAAGGTGAGCTAGATGATTGTCGATTCGGTGACCTGGGTAGCTAACATTGCGTCATAGCGTCATCTTCAAAGCTCAAACCAACTCAAGACCCCTTGTCGGGCTCGGAGTCAGAGTCCGAATCCGACTATTCTTCATCTGATGTGACAGAAGATGAAGATGGAGATGAGCTTACACCAGCTCTTGATGCCGCGATTCTGAGAACGCTTAGTAAGATCAAGAGGAAAGAAGGTGTTTACGGGAAAGAGGATGTCTTGCAAGAGGAATTAAAGAAAGCTCAAGAAAGGGCTGAAGCGAAAGGCATCAAAGCGCCGGTGGTAAAGAAGGTCGTGGAGAAGGTAAGCATGCATATTCAAAGATCCATGGATGACTTTTCGTTCATTTGAGTTCAAGAGCTGACTGTTCACCAACACAAATAGCCATACCTCCTTCAAGATTATCATCGAGCCAAGCTTCTCTCCGGAAGCAATCAGGAAGATGATGAAGACGGAGAAAACGAACAACCACTCACATACGTCCAATCCAAGCGAAAGTTGAAGGAAGAAGCTGTATCAGCGTTCAAAGCACTTGCTTCGGATGATTCAGATGATGACGGCGAAGAATTCATCAAGAAGAGAGAGAAAGACGAGGGAGAAGAAGATATGGAGGACGGAGAGTACAGACAGTTCTTATTGGAAATGGGAGGTGGTGAAGATGAAGTTCGAAAGATATTGGGAATGGGCGATCAGCCTATTTCTACTGCTTTGGATGAAACAGTCGAAAATGAGAAAGGAGAAAAGGACGTAGTCCTGGCGAAAGTCGAAAAAGAGGAAATTGCAGCTAAGAAGCAGGCTAAAAAGGAGAAGAAAGCTAAGAAAGATGATGAGTTCTTGATGAAGTATGTTGAACCCTTATTAGTGCAATATATCCACAAGACTGTATACTGATGAAATGTTATAGCTATATCCTGAATAGAGGGTGGATTGATCGATCAGAAAATCATGTACCGACGTATAAGGAAGTTGTGGGTGATGACGAAGAGTCAGATGAAGGGGTGGAAGAGAAACCTAAAGCTGGTCCATCGAGTCATCCTTGGGGTGAACTTGATGAAGAGGATGAATTTGATGATAAAGCAGATGCCTTTGAGGCTGAATACAATTTCAGATTTGAAGAACCGTAAGTCGTTCCCAATCATAGCAAGCGATCAAAGCTAATATGCTTCTATATAGTGGAGCTTCCAATATCTTGTCACATCCTCGTCAGATCGACACCTTAGTTAGAAGACCAGATGATGCACGTAAGACAAAACGAGCCAGACGAGCCGAACGAAAGGCAGCTGAAAAAGCAGCTCAGGAAGAAGCCTTGAAAGCTAAGAAGGGGTCTAAGAGGAGAGAAATGGAAAAGAGGATGGCTGCGCTGAAATCTGATCTAGCAGCTGAAGGTGTCGATGGGGAAGTAGATTGGGATTCGTTACAGAAAGTGCTGGATGGTGAATGGGACGAGAATGAATGGGAGAAAGTGGTAGGAAGGATGTTAAGTAAAGCAGGCGAAAAAGAAGATGAAGATGGTAAACCCGTTTGGGATGATGATATCGGTGATGCGGAGTACGATGATCTGGATGAAGATGGAGGTTATCCATACAATCAGGATGGAGAAGAAGAGGCAATGGACATCGATGGAGAATATGGTGAAGAAGATGAAGGGCCCATTAATATGGTATGTTCAGTCTCCTTAATCTCATAGAACGACTGCTAATGACGGTAATACAGGATGCCGACTTTATTGACGAAGAACCAAGTAAGAAGAAGCGCAAGAAGGATAAGAAGAAGAACAAGCAGAAAGAACGAGACGTTGAAGAACCATCGATCGAGGATCAATCGAGTCTGACCTTGAAAGATAAAGCTCAAGCTGTCAAGGAAGTGATGGAAGAATACAAAGCATTAGATCATGAAGATATCATCGGTGGAGATCTACCTACAAAATTCAAATATACGAAATCGGCACCTGTATCCTTCGGTTTGACACCTGTGGAAATCCTTTTGGCTACTGATGAAGAACTCAATAAGGTACTCAGTGTGAAGACTATTGCGCCCTATCGAAAGGGCGGTATAGGACATCAAGGTAAAGGCTTAGGTCAGCGAGTGAGACAGTTGAAAGAAGATTTGAGGAAGAGGAAGTGGGGTCAAGACGATAACGAACGGAAACCTTGGAAGGAGAATAGGGCGGAACATGCGGCTAAGAAGGATTCGAAGAGTGGGGTGGAGGGAGGCGGAGGCGAAGAGAAGAGGAGCAAGAAGAGAAAGGGGAAGAAGGAGAGGAAGAGAGCGGCCGTAGGGGGAGAGGAAGGAGGAGAAGCTCAGGTGTAGATGTGAATTCCTGTATGCCATATTTAAAGCACGATTGTTCGTGTGGCAAGAATGTATCGTGGTGTTTCATATTGTACACTAGATAATCCTGAAACGTTGTTTACGTCATGCTGTCTGCTACTGCTTGTGCGAAATGGGCGTGTATCCCTGTCATGCATGAATCAGTCTGAATACGTATGACTCCAATGTTGGGTTGTACAATGCGTTCATTCTTCCAAATCCACCACAAGTGATCTGCAATACGAAATGTCACAGGCGGGTTGCTCAACAGTGACATCGACAGGAGGAACGAAAAGAGAAAACGATTGACAACGTTGTCACACCTAGAACCACAACCAAATCCAAACTCAAGTGTCCTATCATGTCTTCTACCCGAGCTCGATCGAAATGATCCTGTCGCTTGCGATAAGTTCTCAGCAGTGGCGACAAGACAGCAGAAGGTAGCTCTCATGTTATTGTCGCTGGAAAGAATCAATGAGAAAAGGCAATATGTCACCAAGGCTTACGATGCAATCTCGAAAGAATCTGCAATACATGCAGACAAGTGTAAGTTGAAACTCTGCCTTGCCTCCTTACAGAAGACCGATCGATACTTCCAGTTAAAGCTGATATCTTGGTATAGGCCGTATATTCAATCGTCGTAGCTGAGGGAGGACCATTGCCACCTGCCGTAGAAGTTGACGGAAAGTTGTGTCCTGATGATATGCCCAAAGTAAGTACAACTCCCCAAATCTACTTCTATGTCTATCATGCGATACTCATTTACGACTTGATATCTTCAGGAATACACCAAAATCTCATACTCCGAGGATATCATATCTCTCCCACCGCAACACATAGATGAATGGTTGATCTTCCACGGTGAACGTCCAGAAGATTTCGGATCAATGGATCATCTCGATAGATACAAATTGTTGTTCGTGCTTAAGGGAGGTACGATGAATGATTCGGTGAGGAAGTATAAGAAGGAAAGAAATGAAAAGAGGACTTTGGAGACTATCGATCTTACGAAGGATGATGGTAAACCGAAACGACCCAGAAGAAGTTGTACGAAGCAATAGCTTCTCTGACTCTTTCTTTTGAATACATAATCCAAAACCCGGACTTATACACCTTGAACGATATCGAATTTTCGCGATGACTGTACTTGTAAAATTCGTACCATATATGATTGTATATACCATATTAACGAAATTGATGAATGAGTACTGCATGTAATCTCCGTTGGCCGTATATCAATCCTCTTTTGTATGTTAGATAGATCAGACATGACATGATAACGAGCTATGCATGATACCTTTCTTTATACCTTTCTTTCCACATGCTACGATACGACACGATACGATGTTGACAAGAACAACTACTTCACAATGATATAGGCGATGCGTAAGATCATACAGGAGACTGAATAAAACCTAGATCGAAGATAAGGAGAAATGAAGAGTTGTCGTGTATAACTTTTTCTTGTTATAAACAATTCAATATTCAACCTATTCCTACCCAATTACCAAATCCTACTCATCGCAACTCCCGTCGATGACACATACAACGATTATACTTGATTCGACAGTACAAAAAGGCTTCGAATGAGATGAACGGAGATACAGTTGGGATGAATGTTTAATGATGATGCTGTTTGGCTTGATGTCTCTTCAGAGCGTCCATCCTACGATGCAAATATGCAAATATCAGCTTTTCATTTCCTATTCCAATGCCATTCTAAACAGCCAACTCACCTAGTGAAATTCTCTCCACATTCATTACAAGTGACTTTCGGTTTATCCTTGATCGTCCTCCACAGGACAGCCTTCTCTTCTGATAATTTACCATCCAGGACCAATTCACCTTCTCTTCGAGCGTGGCGAGCCATGTGTCGGGGTAAATCGTATTTACGTGTAAATACGTCGGTGCATCGGTTGTATGGCTAAGTCACGAAAGAGAACCATCAGTTTTTGTCCTCAGAACTAAATCGACAAGAATTTGATTGATTGAATAGACTCACGGGTAGAGGGTTAACATATTCACATTGTACTCCACCACTGGGCACCGCAGCACCACCACTCGATCTTCTTCCACCTCTATTCCCACCAGGTGGTGAATCACCAACTTTCCTAACTTTTTTAATCGTTCCTCCCTTGGTCACTCCTCCAGGTGCGTTCGCAGGATTGACCAAAATCTTTCCTCCTCCACCTGCAGTTTTATTCGCAGAAGCAGTAGCTCTCTTCGTTCCAGCTATCACTCTTCCTCCTCGAGCACCGGGTCTACCTCTTTTATTCGTCGCTCCTCCTCCATACTCCGAATCATTCCCATCTGATATCGGTTCTGAAGAAACTGACGGACTCTTATATTCACTTCCACTTCCAATTTCACCTTCATCTTCTTCTTCAACAGCTTCCTCTGATAATTCCCTTTTCAGCCCAGGGTTATCCATAGGTTCCATAGTCATCTCACTTCTCCTTCTCTTCTTGGGAGGTTCATTCCCACCAGCACCACCAGTGGATTTAGTAGTAGTGGGTATGGAAGTAGGTGTAGGAGGGGGTAAACCAGTGGGTATACCACTAGATCTCCATTTATCTACAGCTTCCGCGCCAGCTTTCCTCTTACCTTTATGGTCGAATGAACTGGACACTTCATATACTGGTAATTGAGGTTTGGGTGGGTGTGATTGCGACTTTGATTGAGAAGCGGCTGCACGCCATAAGAGATCCAACCCACTCTGAGCAGATTGTGAAGAGGTGGAGGGTGATCTCCTTTCGTGACCCACCGTGATTTCCTCGTCATCATCTTCCGCCTGTCCATCAGGAGGTACACCCAGAGGTAACGCCGAAGACTGTTTGATACCTGATAGGGTGGATGCTGAGGCACCAATAGGTAAAGATTGTTGATGCTGTAATGTACCAGGCCGCTGAGTGGGGTCTTGAACTCTAGGTGAAGCAGGTGGAGGTGGCATTCTGTTGTTACCGGAATTGGTATTACCGCTTGCTCTATCTCTTTGAGCTTGAGCGAATCCTGCCGGATTATATCCAGAAGATAAGAACCTTGGAGATTGAGGATTGGTCGATACCCATTCTATACTAGGGATACACCAATCGCTTTCCTCGGACGACGTGGAGGCAGCATCGGTGGTAGAGCTGGATGTGGAGGATTGTCGAACTACACTGGGTTGTGGCTGTTGCGGCGTGACAAAATTTACTTCTGGTCCCTGTGGGGGTCGATGTTGGAGGATATAAGGTTCGAAGATCGGTTGTGTAGATGATGACTGATACAATGAGGATGTACCGTTCAATGCTCTGACAGCTTCGTCCGCTTTAGCTAATGCCTCAGCTTGTCTCAAAGCTAATTCAGGATCGATGTTCTTCCCATTCGCATCCGCTCCACCAAATCCTGCGTTTACGGAGGCGTGATACCCATTACCATTTATGCTCTGCTGGGAGGAATTGAAGATGTTGGGACTATTCTCAGGAGATCGGGAATATCGAGGAAAACCTTCGGGACCATAACTTGATCCGAGATGGGAAGGTATCTGAGGATGATACGAGGTGGTTGATCCTTCTGTGGAAGTGGAGTATGATCGATCATGATTACGAGTACTGTTGGTGGTGGTATTTCTACCGTTGGCGGGTGTGGGTATAGGATCTGACTGTGGTGGATGAGGTGATTCTGAATCTGATTGATGACCCAACACCTGGGTGATACCCAATGCAGAAGGGGCCATTCCCAATCCCGATGCAGGTGGGATAGCAGTCTGAGGGGATTTGACCTGTAATCCATCTAAATGATTCGCTAATTGATGTCCACCTTCCTTTTCCTTTTCCTCAGTGTTTATATCGATATCCATCTGATCCAAATCGCTCTTCAGAGTTAATGGATTCCTATTCGCTCTAGGCGTCCTGATTCCTGTAGAGCTAGGCGAGAGGGGAACACTACTGCCTGTCGGAGTAGTAGGCAGGGTACTAGCTGAAGATGATCCACCAGATAATACTCTCCGCAGGGCTAATCCCCTTGTAGGTTGTGGTGATGATTGGTCGGTGGACATGGGTTCTTCAGTCAATATCGATGAGAGAGGAGTGAATGATTCGGCAGGTTTGGATCGCGGTGATCTAGGTGAACGAGGTGATTTGGGTGATTTGGCTTTGGTCATATTGGATATAGGAGGTGTTTTGGTTTTACTAGGTGGGGATTTGGCTGATACCATTTTCCGCTGTTGATAATGCTATGCTATGGGAAGATGAGTCAGCTTGTTCAACATTTAGTTTGTAGCCCGCTAACACATACTTGGATGGTATATCACGGCTGTCAGAGGGAAGGATGACATGTAAATACTCACGTTTTCTGAGCCGGTCGATCGTTGCCAAGTAAGTCTTCTTTGGATCGTCCGAAGAACCGACAAGCCAAGGTGGAGGCTGCTGGAGTTGGATTTGAGCGATACGTGTAAAGGATTACTACAGAAGTGTATGATCGGTCTTCCGAGCTTTCTCCTTCCTTCGACTCTTCCTATAAGGTGCGGTACTGTCCAATTGTGATGTGTGGAAGTATGATGATGAGTAAGAAGGGTGGTGATGATGGCCAAGTGAGTGAGTGAGCAGCGGTGGTTGATGATTGATGTCACCGCTATTTCCTTCCAGTGGTTGACTTACGAGAAGCACGCGTTACTCCTTAAAGTGGGTGGCAAATATCAAATATCAAATATCAAAGATATCACCTCGGTCTTTTCCATTCGGAAAGCTGGGTGGCAAATTCAGTCTCGTGGCACGGTGGCGAATTCTCCTAGCACCAAAACACAGCAATAAAATACAAGGTATGCAACATGCATGGTTATTTTTGGTGCGGGGACGATAGGTCACTAGTTATATACAACGAAATATTGCAGGTCTCACCCAATATTAAAAGATGTTAGTTCTTAAATCCAAGGGTTCTCGCCAATTTACCTCCCTTCGCTTGATCTTTACCATCTGCTTTACCCTTACTCGTCGAACCCTCAGCTATACTCGGAGAAATGGTAGAGTTGCCACTATCAAGCTGATCCAGGAGTTTCAACAGATCCTTAGAAGCCGAATCGAACGATCGATTCTTATCGCCAGTTGAAGCCATGAAGCTATCACCTGAGATACCCTTTCCATCGTCGAGCTCTTTCCATCTGTGAAGGATAAATGGATGTCAGTAGTCATAAATAGGGATACGACTGAGGACCGGACGCAGAAATGAGAGACATGCAAGGACGGAATTATGACTCACTTGTCGATTTGCTGCCTGATGGATTTCGACTTCAATCTGAAGTGTGTTTTGATCTCATTCTCGACTATGTCCAAAGTGAATTTGTGTCAGCTATGTTCAGATCTCGATCGCATGCCAGCTCACAAGGATGAGGAGGATTTTTGATGTTGTTCCCCATAGCATCGACCAAAACCATTCGTCGGACATTCGCTGAATACGATTTACTTGCCGATGTCTACGACCAATTGGATAACCGAAATGTCAGCTAATCAGTCGGGCATACTGGCAATAGCCTCACAAAAGCCTAGACTTACACCAGCATCATTTGCCCATCCTGCCATTCCAAGGTTAGCTCAACTGGGAGTTCGTCGTATGGGCAGCTGACATTTCAACTCACCTGGTTCATTGGTGTACGGCTCTTCACATAAAATCAAACTCTGTATAGAAATCAGAACTTGAAGTAAAGTCGATTGCCCAGATATCCAACCTGGTCCCTGCCATGTGCCCAAAAGACTTAGACAGACTTTCTACTCGTATATAACGTACAGGATGTCAAGGTCAGCTCCGTATGAACGATCCCAACGATAGGGAAGGAAATGTGAGTTTTGGGGATTCATTCGAGGATGTATTGATTAGATAACGAAGAAGGGTGGCGAAACCCAAGGTGAAGAGTGACAGAGTAACGCTTACCCCATCAGCATACAAATTAGGGTTCAACCTATACCTCCCCCCGTTGGTTGTCATAAACTTGACATTCGGACAACGTTGATTATAATCCAATGGAAGGAAAATATCAAAGATGAAACAACCATTTTCGTAGGGTGTACCTTCAGGTCCAATTATCATAGCTTTCAATACGTCTACTCGAGTTTCGTCAACTCTCAAGAATATTGTCGAATGCCATGCGACTGGAAGAGAGGTGGTAAGGATGGCTAATTCTTTCGCTATCGCTAATGATCTTTTAGGCATATCCTGATTATAAGACGCGACGTCTTCGTAAGCTACTGTCCATAGCCTTAGTAAAACTATGCCAAAGGTAGCTTACCATCCCTTCCAGCGATTGTATCGATCCGTTGAAAGCATGTCTATAAACCTTTTTATCACTTGTAGACGTCGCTTCTTCCGTCAAGTTGCAATACTGGAATCTTGCTCTTCCTGCCCATTCCTCGTCTAATACCACCGCATGTCATCAGTTTCGACCGCTAATATGATTGCCATCTCGAAAGAACTCACACATCTTGATGGTAGATTCGTCAGTTTGACCTTGAGATACCTTCTCCTCTACTGATACGCCAGTCTCTGGTAGTCTAGGCAATGACTCCCTCATCCTATCCACGAAGGGTTTACCTTTAGTCTCAATCAGGGATTTATCGATGGTTTGAGCCGAAGCAACGATACGTTCGCTACGATATAAAACGGTTGAGGAGATCAGTTATCATCCTCAGCGGCCACAGCAGGTTACACAATGTATAGCTGAATGCTCACCAGAAACTTCTCAATTGGTAATTAGAATCCTGTTTTTCTTCCTGCTTTTTCTCCCTCTCCCTTCTTGCTAATTCAGATTTACTTATTCTCAAATCTTCTTCCGTCATCATCACATCTTCAGAGGATTTGGATATATTATCAACAGATTTCAACCCCTTCAAAGCTGCTTGGGCTTGTATAACGCAATTCTCCAATAACTCCCTAGGTGATGAGGCGCCTTCATAGGTCACAGTAACAGAACGAGGATCTTGGGGCAAAATTTCACTTGAGATAGGTCGCATTTGAGGCATAGCTAACATACTAGCTAAAGCTTCGTGGTTCGATACGATCTACACAAGGGAATCATATCTTCAGCATATTGTGTGATTTGCACGTACGGATGATGTGACTTACCTCTAACCAATCGAATAACGCTCTGTATAGATCTGATCTTTTTGACATATCCAAGAGAGAATCATTCCTCAATAGATCATTCACGAAGGCACTTCTCCTTCTCAGATGCGCCAAAGCGGTAGGATGGACCAGATGATCTGAAGTTTTCGCACCTCCCGGTCTATTCAGGTCAGGTAAGAATACCCGGACTTGCGAGAGGAGCAGAGCGGTCTTAGCATCTGAAGCAATTTGGGCTTTTTCAGCCTTTTGTTGACCGGTACGCTGTTTATCCCATTTATCAGCTTTTTTTCGAATGTTCATACGATAGGACCTACTCACGTCCTCTACTCCACTTCCATCGTATCCCGTACCTTTAGAGGAACCTTTACCTCTATTGACCACCTTTTGTACTAAACCCAGTCCCGAAGAATATGAATGATCTTCTTCCAACGTGCCGTCCGCTTCGTCTGTGCTATTTTTATCTTTCGTCAATCCACCAAGGAATGTTTTCTGTTTTTTCACGGGAGGGGAGGTTGTTGTTCTGGAAGCGCTGGAAGACAAGGATTTATTGTCACTGCCCTCCGAGAAGGCTTGTTCTATCATGTGTAGTCCGACTCCTAGGATTATACCCTATGTACAGTGTGATAATATCAGATCAATCGCGTCTTGTGCAAGAGACGAAACGTTGTCTTACTTGAAGGTTAGGACAATGCAGCAGAATATCTTCCGATTGCTTCCCGTTACGGTCCACCTTTTCACCACATGCCAGACAGGTGATTTGATGACACTGAGGACATGTAGGTCGGATTTTGCTGCTTAGATAAGTGGTGAATGCGGGAAAATCAGGCTGTAATGTAGATAATCAGCTGTCTCCTATCTGTAACGAGTACACAGCTGAACATACGAAAAGAACGAAGAAATCCTCTTGTTTCCTCTTAAACTGATATCCACATCCAGCAGAACAGCCCATTCTCCCTTCAGCCAACATCGAGTAAAGTTGAAAGAGGAAGCTTTGTTCATCTGAACCAACAACCTCATCGCATCAGCTATCGCATTCACCAAAAATGTGAGGCAGGCAGCTGAACAGACAGATAACTCACTTCCTTCGGGACATCCAGACATCCATTCGCCTCTGCCTAAGATTTCTACGTCATAATTACTTCCTGCTGATACTGATATCTTCATGTGCTTAGCTTCCTCTACAGGTTCGATCACTTTTTCTATTCGATCTTTGGAAAAGAATATACCAGCGTATGGGTCGGAAAGAATTCTGTCTTCTGGTATTTCACCTATGAGACAACATGGCTTTTTATAAGCTTGAAGGAATATATCAAGAGAGGTGTGCTCCAAATAGCTTACCGTCATCCTCGAACCCATCTACCAGAACTTCCTCGCTCCCGCTCTCGGCGTCACTTCCCTCCATATCTTCATCACTATCTTCCACCACGATCGCTTCCTTGCCTTTGCTCGAACTGGCTTTGCTGAATACTTCCTCCTCATTGTCGGAAGGTATATCATCGAATTCACCAGCAAAGACTCTTTCCTGTAACAAGGAGTCAGCTAAATAACCTTGGATCGGGCGGAGCAGCCAACGTACGGCAGCTGACATGACATCCCCTTTTGTCCTCTTCAACGCTGCTCTAGCTCGTCCACCTGGGATACCCATGTCCAGCAGCTGGACAAACGCTGGGTCGGACATGTTGTGTTGTGTCGGATTGACAGTCGATTGTTGGTTGATCAGGGGTTGAAGGCTCGGCGGATAAATTGATAGCTGATAAGGAATTACGAGAGAATGATCTATTCTCTATTGGAAATTGAAAGTGAAAGTGTTCACTTGATTTCGGTATCCAATAGGTGTAGCGTTTTCCACCCGACGGGATGCTCAAAAGGATGAAGGAGAAAGGAGGAGAATCAATTCATGCATCCATCCCTTTCCATGCACGGACCTACACCGGAGAATGAGATGAGTCAACCTTTACTCAACCTAAACACACAACTCACCGCTTCGGATGTTACTCGTATCCACTACTAGACTCCTAGATAAAACGGTATCATCCGTGCGGAGACTCCACAAATGGCACTCATTAGGCGCACAATTGCAGGCACCTATCTATCCGGTTATGAGATTCAACCGGAAGTGATTGAAAAGCCAAGGATGTTTGTGATGATATATCTCTCTTCTTCATCTGACCAATTCATTCACTCATACTGACATATCACCCATCTTCATCACTGTATATACCTCGATACCTATCTGTACATTTCTCCATGGTCGACATTGTCTACATGTCCTGTTCAGCCTCGTAACAAAGCTTACCTCTCTGTGAAATACAGCCATGTACCCTTCACCTATTCCTCCTTCAATCTTTGTAAATAACTCGACTCGCCTTATACGATCCAAGACAACTCAACGCATCTCCTCCTCACCTGTATACAGTATCTCTCCCGCATCATTACTCAGACAGAGAAGGATGTTTGCCCTTTCAGTCCATCGACGCGATCAACCCAAGACATTCTCCAACCAATCGAAATTACCTAGATTGCCTGTACCAGACTTGGAAAAGAGCTTGGAAGGGTATTTGAAGAGTCTTGGGCCGATTTTGGAGCAGACTGTGAGCTTCCCAGGGCAGCATGTCTATCTTTAGCTCATCTGTCATATTGACCGTAGTATGACGCGTCGGCCTTGCCAAACGAAATTGAAAAACGGAAATTGTTTGCTAAAGATTTCGCAGCCCCCGGTGGAATAGGTAGAACCTTACAAGAAAGATTGAAAGGTGAGCTGGTGATACCTGATTACGAAGAGTCTGATAGCTCACAAGGTTGTTTCGTAGATCTCGATCACGTCTCGCCGAATAATTGGCTCAACGATACTCTCTGGCTCGGACTGGCTTACCATACCTGGCGAGCACCATTACTCGTCAATTCAAATTGGTGGTTACTCTTTGCTCCTGATCCTTCTGATCCCATTCCACCTATCGCATCCGGCTCATCATCCAAATTAGAAGTTCCAGAACCCAATTCAAATCCGAAACAAGCTGCTTCTGCGGGAAGTCAGCGAGGTGGACAAGATTGGATAGATGGTAAGAAGGGGAAATTCGACGGACCAGTAGAATGGGAGAAAGTGGTTAAGAGAGAATGGATAAGTGATTGGCAGATCAGGAAAGCTGCTTGGTTAGCTAGGAGGTTTGCTGAGTTCAGGACGAAGTTGCTCAAGTAAGCTATGCATGCTTCCTTCCCTATAATGCTTGATCGTGTACTGATCATAACAATCTTTCGATAGAGAAGAGATCTTGCCGGACTCGTCGAAAGCTGGACCTTTTGATATGCATCAGTATTCTCGGTGAGTCTGCTTTTCGAGAGCCCATCTGCGCACTCCGAGCTGTAGCTGAAATTTAAAGCAAATCGTAGAATGTTCAACCTTTCCCGAATACCTTTACCGAACAGTGATGCCTTCTCAGTAGTCAATAATAAAGCTACTCATCTTACATTGATGATCGACGATTATATCTATTCTATCGATATCTTCTCACCTCCTTCAATCGAAGGTGTACCAGAACCTCTGTCTCCTTCGGAGATTGAACAGAGGTTCAAGGCTGCCGTTGATGATGCCAAGAAGCGTAGGGATGGTGGAGAAAGAGCCGATCAAATCGGCGTGTTGACGGCTGACGAGAGGGATAACTGGACAAAGGTGAGCTCATATATCAGTGTCGCCAAGAGAACTAAGCTCATTAATCGATCAACGATTGATTCAATTCTAGAATCGAGAACATCTGCTCCTCCTCTCACCAAACAACCGATCAACCCTCAATTCCATCTCTTCTTCTCTTATCGTCCTATCTCTCGACCCATACACTCTACCTTCCATCCCATCTGAAGATCCCCTTCGACTACCCTCTGTCGATGCCCAAGTACGCAACACAGCTTCTGGAATAGACGGAGCACGGAACAGATGGTTCGATAAAGCTGTATCGGTCATGGTGGAAACCAATGGTAGAGCGGGAATAATGGGTGAACATTCCCCGGTGGATGCGCTCATCCCATCTATCGTGGGAGAATACGTCCTTGCATCTCCCGTAGATCAATCTCAATTCAATTCGGGAACCAGCTCGAGCACTTCCGAAGGATGGAAGAAGCTGGATTGGGTGGTTGACGAGGAAATTACAAAAGAGATTCAAGGATGTAAAGAGAGAAATCAGAAACTGATCGATGATTCCGATGCGAGTCAATTATGGTGGGATGAGTATGGTGCGGAATGGATAAAGGCTGTCGGTGAGTAGTTCAAGCGTTTCATATAGTACATAATTCAGAGGGAATATGCTGATTACATTGAATTGCGATGATATGGTGTAAATAGCCAAACAATCACCTGATGCGTATATTCAACAAGCTCTTCAATTGGCATGGTACAAAGATCAAGGATATGCAACTGCTACTTATGAGACGGCATCGACTCGGATGATGTTACATGGTAGGACGGATGTGATCAGGAGTCTGAGTAGTGAAAGTAGGAGTTTTGTGAAGAGTATGCTTGATGAGAAAACTGATGTGAGTTACCGATCTCGATTACTCTCAACGACAAGTCGACCACAAATTCCAAATAATAACCATGTATCGATGTTATTCTGATAGGACTCCAAACGGTATTCGTTATTGACCGAAGCATGCAAAGCCCACAATTTCCTTACCCGCCAATCATCCCAGGGAAACGGATATGATCGACATTTAATGGGATTGAAAGTCCATTTGAGGGCTGGTGAGAGCCATGCACTTTTCGATGATGAGATATATGCCAAATCCCAGGAATGGAAATTATCCACCTCGGGATTGAGTGCGGGTGGAAAATTCATGGGCACGGGGTTCGGAGCTGCTTGGCCTGATGGATATGGAATCAATTGTGAGTTGCACCGTCATCTGAATGATGTCGAACATAGCCCAACAGTCAGAAAGTAGAAATGATACTGATTTGTGATCTTACAATTGATAGATCTCGCTGGTCCATATCTCGTCAAATTCGGTATCGAATCGAAATTCTCCTGCGACAAGACTTCCACACAGAGGTTCAAACACAATATAGTACAGGCTTTGAGGGAAATGAGGGGGGTTTGTGAGGGGGCAGCAGAAGAGAGTAAAGCGAGATTGTAATGCAAAGGATTGTGTGCTAGGTGATTGTATCGCAAGGGGAAGATTGAAGAAGAGGAGAAGCAGCAGAAGAAGTGTACATGTAGTAATTCATATATAAACATGCAATATCATCGTTATCATCTACAAATCATTGACTATATACATTGTTATACAAAGATACAAAGTGGTCGGAATGGCATGATCATGATCATTTCTTTGGGTTCCTCTTAGGCCTTTTGTCCTTAGCTTGTGAAGAGCTTGTGGGAGTCGCGCTATTTCTTGCTCTCTTGTTTCCTCCTCCGTTTTTCTTTCGCTTGGTCCTTTTACGATCAATGATATCCTCTTCTTCCTTATCCTCTTCAAGGGATATCCCTGATAATGGTGTCTCACCAAGAGCTACAAGAAGCATCACTTCCTTCTGCGATCTGGACAGATTATCGGTATATGCTTTGTTGTAGAAGTTGAGCCACGTGTGAAGATGTTCATCGGGGAGTGATTTTACATCAGCGAGGAATGGAAGAAGTTGGTATTCCTTTTTGACCGACAGGTATATATCAGCTCGAACATCAGACAGTCAAACACGGGCACGTATGGATCTTAGTGAGGCATACCACACTTACATCAGGCATACCTTCTGGATAATCGCGACCGTTCCTTGGATTGGGAGGCAATGGGATTTTCTCTTTAGCCAAGAAAGTAACATACCACTATAAGACGATCATTAGTGTCATCATTACAAGATTGAGAGCTATGCGGAGTGATAGCGTCTTGACTTACAGTCGCATCGAGTGCCCTGAAACTGTTGGAGATCCTGATAGCATCTTGCTTCATGAGATCGATGATCCTCAAAGCCTCGTCCACTACTTCCGGGGGGTAGTCGTAGGCTACGTAAGAGAACGCAATCTCAGTAACACTCCTCGCGAGAATATGATCGGGACACTGACTGGGTGATTGGTCTTGTTGAGGAACGGACATGGTGATCAAATGAATGTCTCTCCACTGATCTGTTACTACAGTAATGTGAATCTGGTCATACCTCCTAGTACTACCGTACACCAAAGAAAACGGTACCTCTTCTATTCACTGGGTCGATCAGAAGCTCAGGTCATCAGAGATTGACTGTTGTTCATATACGGACCTTTATCTATAAAAATAAAATATTTTTCCGGCTCCTTCGTGTTGTATAATCAGCCGTTACTACATTTGTACGATACTAGGTTCTTACTTTGACATGCTGTCGCCACGTGATTAACTATTTGATCCAGGATGAAAACGATTGGATGGATGACAAGTGCCACATTGATCAAACTCCGTTGAGTCGTGTATATCGCGGTGATTATCGTTGGTTGTTGGTTGTTGGATGCTGGCCGTTGCCGTCCAAGTTAACGTTTTGGTCATCTTTCGATGGGTGCGTGTATGATCAGTTTGTCGATCCGATCCATCATCTATACCCATCTTAGCTTCATATTATAGGAACCTATCTCTAACCATCCATTCATAGTGGCTCAATCGCTCCCACACGACTCAAAGAAAGAATCGGCGCTCATCTCTCCTCGATCTAGGTTCTCTGCCCCAACTACCTCAAGATGCCTCGACCCGTCTTACCACTCCTCCGACCCATCCTGTCCTCTTCCCTCCCCACTCCTCTTCCCATCGCTCGATCCATCCACTCCTCATCTAGGGTATTGCTAGCCACACCAGCTGGACGAAATCCATTTGCTCCCCGAAATACAGGACCTAAACATATCACACCTGGACCTATAAAAACTCCCAACCCGCGTGAATCTACCACTGCCGATGCGGCTTCTGAGGGATCACGACATGGTAATGATCAATCGGTTGGTACGGGCGTAGCGGATCAATGGCCTGATTATTCCAAAGGGCCAAGTGCGTTGGATAAAGCGAGTCAATTGTTTTTCTTCACCGAGATTGTAAGGGGTGAGTCAAACTTCCATTTCGTCATTCAATGTCGTCAATCGTAGATAATCAAAAAAGATGATTTGGCTGATATATCATGTGTAATACGCAAATAGGTATGTGGATCGTGCTGGAACAATTCTTCAGACCACCCTATACCATCATGTACCCATTTGAGAAGGGGCCATTGTCACCTAGATTCAGAGGTGAACACGCTTTGAGAAGATATCCAAATGGTGAAGAGAGATGTATCGGTGAGTCATTCTACCCTTTGAGACTTCGCATAAGACGGTTCAATCGATCTTTAAGGATGAGCAATGGCTAATCTCGATTTCGTATAATAGCTTGTAAGCTCTGTGAAGCCATCTGTCCCGCTCAGGCTATTACCATCGAATCTGAAGCTCGAGAAGATGGATCGAGGAGAACCACTCGATATGGTGAGTGATCCACAACCTTTCGATCAGCTGTGCATTCAGCGTTAGTTGCAAGGACAATCAGCTGATCGTGGTGATGGTGAAATAGATCTTGATATGACGAAATGTATTTACTGTGGATTCTGTCAAGAAGCTTGTCCTGTAGATGCTATCGTTGAGAGTGAGTTGATTGTGCTTTTGTATATCTCACATCAATTATCCGATGATGTCGAATAGCGATCATCGTTGTGTTGTATGTGAAACGGAGACTGATATATTTGATGCGTGATCTTAGCTCAAAACGCTGAATTCTCGACGGAAACTCGAGAAGAACTCTTATACAACAAAGAGAAATTATTATCAAATGGTGATAAGGCTGAAGCTGAAATTGCTGCTAACCTCCAAGCCGATCACGTAAGTTCCT
The DNA here is from genome assembly GCF_036810445.1 of Kwoniella europaea PYCC6329. Classification (NCBI taxonomy): domain Eukaryota; kingdom Fungi; phylum Basidiomycota; class Tremellomycetes; order Tremellales; family Cryptococcaceae; genus Kwoniella; species Kwoniella europaea. The sequence continues at coordinate 6,026,312 of NC_089487.1, forward strand.
ATCCGGATTGACTGAGTTTTGTTCCAATATGGTATCGATTGCTGATTTTTATCGACATGTGCAGTTCTACCGATAATAGCATGGCATAATAGGTGTATGAGGTGGAGAGTATTTGTGTATAAGTTAGGACACCGATAGCTGGTATGATTGCGGATCAGTTGATGATCAAGAGGTGCATTGAAGATGGTATAGCATATAGATCGTTTAATTATGCATCAGTCTTAACATTGGGTTTACAAAATATCGATACTACGAAGAGTACAAAGAATCAAAAAGTCTAATGGACAATCCAACACCTCATGATTGTATTGCCAGAAATGTCCTTTCTCCACTCGATTCCACGCTATTTATATTCACTGTTACAAGCACGTTCTACACGTTATCCTATACATTTCACAACAAGAACGATCAGTTAATATACCTCTTTTCAAAAGTGTTTTACTGACCACTCGACCCATGTCAACGACTTATCAGTGTCATGCTGTGTTCCATTCTCGCGCATATTGTATATCGAAGGTTGAGTCAGACCTGTTCAACAAATGTATCAGCCACTGTGACAGACCATTAATGTTGGGAAGAAAATGGATTGGAGATACTCACTACGAACACTCTCTGCAAAACTCTCACTACCCTTCATTCCGTACTTTCTCTTCGACCGCAAAGTATTCCCACTTTCGCTAGGTAGAGTACCTTGTATATGTATAGGTCTGAAACCCCCATTCCAAGTTTTCGACAATTTATTACTACTGCTAGGTGTAGAAGCGTTCTTCCCTAGACGGTGGATATGATCGTACCCATGTCCAATATCAATGTCATCTATATATTCCTTATCCTCCTCTCTTACGCCTTCCTCTCTGGCCGAGTATCTGGGTGGAGGAGCATCGTACGAGTATGGTGGTTGGCTGTGAGTGTAAGTGTGAGTGTACCATGATATATCCTGGGTTAGGAATGGGATAGGCAATCCTCTCGATTTACTCCGTTGAGGTAGATCTATCTCATTTTTCATTTTCCCGGGTGGAGAGGAGTAGTTTGGAATGGAGGGTATGGATGAGGCTAGTTGTTCGGCTTGTCTCCGTAATTCTGCTAGGGAGGGGACTTGGACTGTTGAGAGGGATTTAGAGGGTAGAAGGAATGATGGGAAGAAGGTCAGGGTATTGATCATTCTGTATATCTGATGGTACGGTATTTTCTGCACTGCAGTACAAAAGGTAGGGGTATATATTATTGATATAATTTGTTTTTTTCGCTCTCTTCTGAGTGGGAGTCGGTATTTGCAAGGTACTTGGAATGCCGGGTAGTATTTCCAAGTGGGAAATATCGGAGTGTCGAAACGAGGCAGTAATATTGTTAATCGTTGTATCCTTTATTCTGACCATCAAAGGATCACCTATGGACGTTCAACGGTAAGTGTTTGACTGGCGTTTGAAGTTGTGCAGATTGGCCAATTTGCTGGTTTTACGTTTCACCACTTCGTAACATCTTAGTGAGTAGAGCCCTTGTCGCTGAGAGGCCTACGTTACGTAGATTGTCATCCCTGTCATCAGTGAGAGGGCATCGACTGTGTCAGTAGCACAAGATAATTGTACAATACGGAGTGTCTTCCTTCCCATCGTTTGACAGGCAACAATGAACAAGAGATATCTTATACCCTGTTATGCCGAGTCAGCATGATATGCTATGATGATACATGTTTTTTGGCTGGTTTTAGCATTCCCTATCTATCATCTACAGTCCTCCTGTGTTGACAGAAAATCTAGAGGACGACAATGGTGTTTGGTGTATATCTCGAAGAGTTATATGTGCTCTTTCCGGCCTGTCGGATCACCACTGATGTCAGCGAATGCATCTTTTAAATTATCGTTTGGGTTCCTCTCGTAGCGATTACAGCACCGTTGACCTGACTTTACAGAATCCTGCCCAGTTCCTCGAACATATTCGCCCCTCTCCATTCGACCATTTGAAAGGCAACTTGTTCTCCGCTGCCGCAGGTAATTCTGATAGAATGGATATCACTCACCTCCCATCCTGGGTAATCCTTCATGATCTCCTTCTCCCTAGCCAAAGCAGCCTGTTGTCTTCTATAGGCATCTCTATCTTGTTCAGCTAATAGTAATGGGACGAGGTTGATTCGCGACCATGCCTGTTCACGTTTGAGTTCTCTGCAAGGATGGAAATGCAAATGTGAGTAAGAGTCGCCGTGGTTGAGGAGAGAATGTAGAGCTCGTAAGGACGGTCGACAATCAATAGGAAATTCCAATAATTGCCTTTCAAACAAAGAGTTCTTATTGAAACAGAATATCATTACCCACCTCTTCTCCACATTTCCCTTTCCAACTCTCCAAAATCCAAAAGCACAGATAGCAGCCACCGTGCTGAATACTACTGCACCTCCTACACCTCTGACAGGTAAATTTCGCTTGTACTTGATAGCCTCGTACCCTCCCGGAGGGGGCATATCTCTATTTCACATGAACACAAAATCAGTTATGTGTGTCTCATTCACGGAAGGGACTGGAGGGGTGAGACTGACTGTCTAAACCCATGAAATCCTGATCCTGACATCTTTTCTTTATTTAATCTTGGTATATCGGTTGTATGATCGTATGGTATTCTTCAGCTGTTAATGTTGATGTTGTTCTCAGCTGTGATTGACCATTCACAATCCACTGCAAAGGTCAGCCAATACCTCGAAGGGACAGAAGGAGATGAACGGGATCAAATCAATTCGAACCGTGGGAGTCCTCTGAATATCTTTACTGGCTGTTTTCATTCAATTTATCCCGCCCGGTTGGTTTCGGAGCCCCACTCTCATCACTGCTGGCATATTATGGTCGTTGTTGACGGTTCCTGAACCGAGAATAGCGAGTAAGACGATGAGATGGACATTGAGAGATGAGAAGATCCTCCCCAGTAGCAGCTTGATAATCCATATCGACGCCGTGTCTCATCCAGCAAGCTGAAGGCTCACACCTATACCTACCGGAGAGCGGGCAAGATGGATCAGTAGAACTCGATCGACCATGAATCGACTTACCAACGCTTTCTCTTCGTGAGTATTCCTCTTCCTCTCCTTCGACCTAGCTTGTCATTCCTGCTAATCTATCTGTCGTTCGTTTAGAGCCATCCCTAGCTCGGGGTCCGATGGATCTTCCATACATCTTCGAGACCGGACCGGAGACTCTCCTCGGGTTTCTTCTCCTCTAGACCCATCGTTCAACATCCCTTCTCATCCTCATCGACCCTCTCATTCCGAACGGAGGCATATCGTCCAGAATCTCATATACAATGATCCGCGAACCATCTATCATCCCATATCATCTTCACCCAATGCAAGAGGGAACTTTACGAACAATCTGGGCTTGTTGACTGCTGGGATCAGTCGGCCGGGTAGACCTGGATTACTAAGGCATTTGACGGATGATGGGTCAGGGAGATTGAGTGGGAGTCAGGCGCCGACTCCTAGAGTGAGGAGTCAAAGTAGGAGTAGAGAGCGGGATAGAGGTGTCAGAGTGAATCTTATGAGTACAGCTTCGTTGAACGGGAAGAGGGGATGGGGCATGAATAGCGCTACGAAGACTACTAGGTTGAACGCTATGGCACAAGGACCAGAGGGGACTTATGCGATAGGTGGTGGTCAATGTATGTCTATGTCTACAACACAAAATGTCAATACTGACGAGTCTGTATCATCAGATCTACGAGTTATGAAGATACACGATCCATCATCAGGTTCAACGACACCTATATTCGCATCTGACGAGACGAGAGATCGGCACACGTTGGCAAAAGGAAACGGCGGAGTAACAATATCGGAAGTAGTGAATTTATGGAAACCTAATTGGCCTGTTGGGAAAGGTGTCAACGATGTGGATTGGGGCGTGGGAGGTGAGTAGAACCGCTCTTTTGATGGAACGGTACTCAACTAATTCTGGATAACCCGATAGCCTTCGACACGAAGATCGCTACTGCTACACCAAGCGGGAATCTCCTGCTATTCGACGTAGAAAAAGGCAAATTAGGTGAGCTGATGATGTAGACCTTTAATGATCTCACTTGCTCACTAAATTGTCAATCGTAGACAAGGACATCTCAAGCGGTACTTTCAGACCCATGAACTGTGTCAGACTATGTCCTTCTGCAAGTCACGGTCATCTAGCTTTAACGGGAGGTACGGAAGGTGGTGTACGCTTCTGGGTGAGCTTCCTCTAGATCCGACAACCACGTCGCCGAAAGCTGATGATTGTTCATTCTTCTCAGGATTTACGAGAAAGAGATCCTTCGAATCGGAAAGCTCTCAAACATTCATCAGCTATTACCTCCCTGACGTTTTGTCCGACAGACGCGTACCAATTCGTTGCGGGACTAGATGATGGGTCGATACGGAGATATGACTTCAGATCACCTTCAAGAAGTACTGGAAAAGCTTTTGGGGCTCATGGAAGTAAGAGCGTGCTGGATTTGAAATGGAAGGAAGGGGATGAAGAGAATAGTGATGGACATAGAGGTGGGGGTTGGCTGGCTAGTGCAGGAGCGGACAAGATAGTTCAGGTGAGGATAATATGGTTGCGTCAAAGTTTGGGATCAAGCTGATGTATCTCTTTTCACAGATATGGGACATGGGTCAACAATGGGATAAACCTCCTTCACCAGTACATTCACTTCATACCGCTTATCCAGTACGACGAGTTGCCTGGCGTCCTGATCACCCCACTGAGCTTGTCGTCGTCCCCCTGATCCAACCTGTCACATCGGCCGATCCTACCTTGTCTCCCAATCCGAGCTCTGTCACCCTTTCTTCCGACGGTGATAGCGCCAGTCACGCAGGGTTAGACGAAGATGCACATCTGGAAATATGGCATGTTAGACGTCACTACATTGCCAAATACGCTATTCCAACGCAAGATGGGGGAGCAGTCGATGTCGCATGGGCGAACGGCGATGACAATCTAGTGGCATGTTTTCAGAATGGCGGTTTCGCTCAGATGCAACTCAGAGGTCCATCGGGTGTGGGCAGTCTACCGCTTCCTCTGGATCAAGTGCCTAGACAACTGGTGGGATGGAGTCCGAGAGGTGAGATGGTGTATGCTGTTGACCGGTTCAAACTGGGAGAAATTCCGTTCGATGACGTGTGAGTGCCTTCACAGTTCTCGAAAAAGATGGATTATGTATTAGCTAATGTTGAATCTCTATGCTGAATTTAGCAAATCCGAATATGTGAATCATTGGGACAAACTTGGTCGACCAACACCATCAATAGCTGATCCAGCTTATGAACCCCTTCAAACACTTGGTTTCCTCCCTTTGCCAGATACAGACGAAGCCGAGTTTGCGTATCTCGCAAATTGGTATAAACTGGAAGGCGATACACCTGAGAACCTATGTCATTGGAATGGTAACGTGGCATTATCATGTGGTCGAGAGGATGATGCCAGATTTTGGGCATTCTTGGAAACCTTGATCGAAGAATTTGATCCCTCACCCAGATTACAGGGTGAAGTTGGATTCAAAGAGGATGTGTTTAGTGGAACGCTAGATGGGACCGCTCGATTATTTACTCCACCTACATGCTCTCCTACTCATGGCTCGCCCAATCACAATGTCCCATATCCATCGCCTACTGCAATACCTCTTACACGTTTGGGAGCGTCGTTTTTGGAGGAAGATGAAGAAACCCTTTCTGAACCTTCTGAATCATCCTCTTCTACCAAAGACTCATACTCCGATTCCGAATCAGAAGAAGAATCTCATCATCCGAAATCAAGGTTCCTCGCATTCGCTCCGCCCGATTCGATCACACGTAGATTGAGTGATGCATTGAGTGGTGGAAGTGCAAGTAGAAGGGAATCAAACGCTACTGTCATTATGCCAAATAGTAGATCAGTGTCAGCGTCGGTTTCAAATGCTATGTCAGCTATGAAAATGACTAAAGGAGGGATAACTGGAACATCAAGATCATCTTCTGGATCACCACCCCCTCCAGCTGCGAAGGAGAAAGAGAGCAATACGATGAGTACCTCGACAAGTAAGAAAAGTAGTTCATCCAAGATGACTTCTAGTCGGATAATGGCAATGTCAGATTATCCTGATCCATATGGTATACAAGGCGAATTCAATTTCTCGGGATCGACTACGACCGCTACTATTTCACGAACTAGTCCTACACCAAATAACAACAATAATAATCTGGACGGTATCATCGGAGGTAAATCCCTGAGAAGTAGTCCATTACCTTTTTCATCTTTACGGAAAAGTGCGGGCACACCGGAAGGTCCACTCAGTAGAAGAAATTCAGCTCAACGACAGCAGCAAGTGCAAGCTCAGGGTGTTGGTATGATCAAAGTACCTACAGCTACTGCGCTTAAAGGTGAAGTAGATAGATTTGATAAGAATGATTGGTTGACGTATAAGAAAAGAAGGGTCGACGCGCTACATGAGTGGTGGGAAGGGTGTATTGATGATGTGAGTGGATTCAACTCAGCGCTGGTATACCTTAATTCCTCAATCATCGATAATGTATTTGCTGATTATGATTACCATGTGTGTAGGGAGAAATGCAACTTGCTACGTGCATTGCAATTGTAGGCTCCAAAGTTGGTGATTTTCCTTCGAAACAGGTCGAAAGACTCGTACATTCTTATGTCGGTGAGTTTAACCCCAATCAAACTCAGCTAAAGTGCTCACAGGTTTATCATATACAATTGCTAATTTCCTTTGTTTTGCTCGCTCCTCATATGAAATCGTAGATATGCTCGAACGTCATCGACTACCTATACCAGCATCGTATATCCGTCTATACTCCCACATCCCCTCATTGCAGATAGTAGCGATAAACGAAGGTATAACTCATAAATTACATTGTGGACGCTGTGGAAAATCCACAGGTGAATTGGATGATATAGGTGTAGAAGGGAAGAAGTTCTGGTGGTGTAAGAAATGTAAATTGGGTGCTAAAGTCTGTTCGATCTGGTGAGTCGAGTGTACAAAACCTTTTCTTACACACATCGCTCTCTCCATTTCATTTCCGAGTGGATAAGAAGCAAATACTGACATTGTATTTTTGATATTCTGTTTAGTCGAAAGGTCGTTAAAGGCTTGTATCTAGGTTGTAAGAAATGTGGACATGGTGGACATGGGAATTGTATGAGGGTGTATCATAGTGAGTGATCCAGTAAGCCTAACCATAACAATTTGAATTACTGGACTAATTCAATATATTGCATAGACCAAGCACCGCTATTACCCCTCCATCCATCTAATGATCACTTATCAGACGGTAATGCAAGTTTGGCTCGTACTTACACAGGTACGTTAAGTACGACTGAACATGGCGAAATCGAGCAGGACATACCAATAGGAGGATGGAGTGTTTGTCCAACGGGATGTGGATGTAGATGTAGGAGAGTCTAACTTGCCTTGGTGGAATATCGTTGTCCAATGTTGTTGTACAGTAATTCAATTAATTTTGTATATAAATACAAAACGATATATAAACATGAACATGTTTGTGTATGTTCATACGGTACAACTGGAATTACTAAGTACATATACAAAATTTCAAATGGCCATCTATGATCCGATTCATCCGACTTGATATGATTTATCTATTTCGATCTCCACCCAATCTCGATCCTAATGTTGTTGTCCTCCAATCTTCTGCACCACTCATCGAATCTCTCACGTCGACAAATGAAATCCTCTCTTCATCAACATCCTTTTCTTCATCATCACTATCATCACCATTGCCATCCTCTTGACGTTGATTTCGTTTATCTGCCTTATACAAGAAAGAAGCTTCTTCCTTTGTTGTTGTTCTATATCTTTCCGTACGCATGGCCTGCATCGTACCGATTGTGTAACGTTGTCCGAATTCTTGAAGGGCAGTGACGAGTATTTGAACATCGGGTTCAAGGGAATTTGCACCTTGAAGGTAAGAAGTGGAGAAAACAAGTGTGAGATGATAAGGATCATTTAGATTACAGAAAGTTAGATGATGAAACTTACCTGTAACATCACCAAGAGATTGTAATCTCTTCATCTCCCTAATCAAGATCTTGGAGATGAACGACCATCTATACACGTACATCAAAGATAATCAGCGTAGATCGACCATTTACAGAATATCAGAAAAATTGGAAGGACAAGGGGGAAAACTCACGTCATAGCGATAAACACATCCAGATCACTCGTCATAACCTCCTTGGAAACAAATCTAACAGTCACAGTCAATCTCTTCGCAACGTTGATCGCATCGGTGTTCTCAGCGTTGAATGAGAAGACATCATAGAGGAACATCCATGCACAGCCTAAAACGAAGTGCTAAATATACAAATCAGAACCGAAAACCAATCAGTCTTTATTTTCTTCTCTCGTCGCCAAATACGATGGAAGAAAATGGCACTTACAAGCGTTATAAGATCTTTTCTAGCTTTGGTGAAATGCCATTCTTGTACTTTACCATCCCATTTCCACCACTCAACTCTCCATTCAGGTGGTAAATCAGATTCGATCTTAAGTAAAGCCTGTTTCACTTCCTCGTACGCTTTTGGAGTCCTGATTCGAGCTGTCCTTGTCCAACCTTCTTTACTCCTATTATTACTATTACTATTATGGTGCGTACCGTGACCGGTAGTTTGATAAGATGGCACGAAACCTGCTGCAGTACTGATTTGCGAATAAATGTAATCATCTATATTACTTGATGGCGAGTTTGAATTCGAGTTAGAATTAGAGGTTGAAGTTGGGTTGGACAATGGTAAAGATCTTTCCCAACCTTCTTCAGGAGGTTGATACATCAGTTTCGAAGCTCTTTCCAGGATACAAACAGCGCGCAATCTGATGGAGATCAGGGTAGTTTCTGCATAGTGTGGCAGAGGGTTGTGGAGAAGTGAAGGTTTGTATATCGATTGAATAGATTGATGATCGTCTTGTTCAGTGACTAGGCCCTGTGACATCAACATCATATGTCAACCAATGTCAATAATAGCACATCGGTTGTCAGATATTGTCGCTGATTGATACACTCACCAGCTCATACTCGTGCAAAGGCCTAGGGAAGGGTGTAGTAACCACTTCATCCGAGATGGCCGGGGGCCACTGTGTAGAAATACTTCCACATCGATCCGTGACATATATTGACCAACTGGATCGATAAAACATCAGGTCAACCTGACTGGCCTGTTGAGTCTCCTGGAAGGTAGATTAGCTAGGTCTTTTCACTCACAAACACCATATCCTCTCTCCTAGCTCTATTGCATCCTTAGGTGGAGGTAAAACGTATGATCGATGTCTCATCATTCCCACCAAGTCAGCATTGAGATGAGGTAAGTTGGAGGGCTTGAAGACTGATGACGGGATTTGATGTAAGCCACAGGATACAGCGAGCCTATACGAATGGATGTTTGACGTATCAGCATTGATACTCGGTATATGTTTGAGAACTCGCGGTACCGGAAAGATACATGATGCAATCTGACTGAGCTCACCTAGCCGCCTGCCCAGTCATCATCCACCCTTCATGATACCTAGCTTTACTGTACTTGTAGATGGCCAACAACGTAGAAGCCCTCGTAGCATCCAGTAACCTGTCGGCCATACCGATGGAAGTTTCCAGCTGACTAGAAGCAATCTTGTAGAAATGAGGTTCTAATTGTCTAATAGGTGGGGAATCGGATATCCGAGATGCGAGAGTGTACATGGAGTACAGTAAACATGGATGAGGTCGTTTGTGGGCAGGTAGCGTAAGACTATATTTTCAGTTACATGTCAGCTTAGATGGTTGATAGCAAAGATCGTGTTGCACTTCCGCAGGTGGGATGAAATGATTTTGGTATGACAGGTGAAGAAGAATGATGGGAACTCACCTAGCCATGAATCTCGGTACGTGAAATTCCTGTCCAAACAACCTCATTCCCGAGAAGAACAGGTCCAATCTGCCAAAACATGATTGTCAATACGACCTGATGTAGTTATATAACAACTACGATTAAAGACCAACTTACAGATGATCCCTCGCAACTTTCGGTAAATCATGAGCATCGAACCAACCACCGACCAACGTATTAGACCCGTCATCTTCCGCAATATCCTCCTTAGGATCATAAAACGGTACCGAGCTTCTCAATCCACCGCCGTCGCTGACAGCAGTAGCAGAGGGACTTGTACCAGGACCAGCCGGATCGTTGAGAGTAGACGCATCCATTATACCCGTTACCCACTGTTGTGAGTCACCTTCTTGTTGACCTTTCGTATCATCTTTACCTGTTGTGATCGATGTATGCCTATCGGCGCCCACAGTACGCTCCATTGATTTTTCGACATCCTTCAAGAACGATTCGGGATCTGATGATTGGGGGTGTTTTATCTGTGATGATCTGAGTAACTCAGCTATTCTGGCTTCGGATTCGGTGAGTGTATTGTTCTGGTTGAAAGCGTCAAGGAATGTCTTAGAGAAGTCTTCGGGATTACAAGAGTTGGCATATTGATTGAGAGGGATGGAAGCAGTTCCGAGCAGTTTCGAATTATTGGTCTGGGTCTGAGATTGATATTGAGCGGAGGGAGATGGCATGTTGGGGTCATCTATGTTGAGGTGCGTTGGGCAGCTGGTACTATTCGGGTCGAAGAATCCAAGAGAAGCTGAGATGGGTGGACTGATACTTGTCGTTGAAGATGGTGGAGGCGGCCCACCGAGGTGGGAATGAGGAAACGTACCTGATGAAGGATCAGGATCAGGAACACGACCCGATGGGTTTGTAATGATGTTGGGTGACTGGAAATGTGATTGGGGAGCCGAATTCATAGTGGGCTGATCAGCAGTGCTAGGACCAGTGGAAGTATCCCCAAAAGAACTCAATAAGCTCATATAGTTCGGATCTAACATGTTAAAGTCAAATAGGCTTTCTACATTCTGTCCGGTAGGGGAAGACGAGTTGACAAGTCCAAAGAAATTCGGTGTCGCACCGGTACTTGCACTTCCACTGAAGAAAGCACCACCGAAACTTGCAAAGCTGTTATGACTTGAAGAACCGGTATTCTGACTAGTACTACTACCTAGTATAGCATCGAACATGTTGATATCGAAATTTTCGTTGTTTGTCGAGTATCCATACGAGGTCGATGATGACGGTTCTCCTCCTCCCATTCCAGATAGGTCCATGGGCACGTCTTGAGATTGAGATGAACTACTTGAAGAATGATGTTGTAAAGGAGGGGGTTGAGAGGTCGATGCAGTGCTAGTGTTACTCTCCCTTCTGCCATTGTCTTCACTATTTCCTTGGCCTGTACTGGATTTCAAAAGGTTTTCCAACTGTGCGACTTTTTCTTCCAACTGTTTGACCCTACTAACGGGTTTACCGGAATCGTAAACGCATTCTCTTCCTGATTTCAAGCAATGTTGACATGTTGGTTTATCGGCTGAACATCTGATTCGCCTCTTCCTGCAGTATAGGCATGCATCACCTCGTTTGAGAGGTGGTGGATGGGATGGATCCTCTTTCGGCATGTCGTTGATGGAGTCTGGGATATGGGGGTCAGAGGAGAAGGAACGTGGGAGAGAAGATGATTAAATGCGATTTGATCTGATCAGGGGAGTTCGATTGATATTTGGCTCTAGAGGACTATGATTGCAGTCTTAGCATAGGATGATGAGATAAGAACAGATGAGCTGATAAAGGTTGTTTGATCGTTCGAATCAATCGCTTTCTTGGCAGATGGTGAGGCGATGCCCAGCTCGAATCGGGGTGATCGAACCCATCCAAACTTAAGATTATCTATGATGATGCTACTCAAAGTCGATCTCGGCCATCTCCACAGATCTCATCCTCACCTCATACCTCGGGGAATTACAGTAACACTTGTATACCGATATAGCCACGTCATGCCCCGTTATCTGTACTCGGATTTCCTATTCCAGTGGTCAGAGCTGGTCGTCACGTCGATCAGTTTAACTTATACGTTAAAGTTCACTGGTTCACCTTGCAGGCAATCCATTCAGACACGACCATCTTCACATCAGCAGCATTTCTATCAACTTGGCTCATTGTTCTTCCAGATCTTTCCTTGATCCCTCTTCTCCTACCCTAAACTCCACCTGATAGACTCGCCTTCACTGTTGACCTCCTTTCTACCTTACTCCACATCCATATCCCCATCCATCATGGCAGAGAACTACCAAAAGAAGGAGCTCTTAGCTCTGATGAACACAGGCAATAATAAGCGTGAGTGTACTCACCGTCATCCCAGCTCATCTTCATCGTGCTCAGCTAGCAGTACCACCACAAGATCTGATCTTAGCTGACATTTGATTCCCTTGTAGTATGTGTTGACTGTAATGCCCCTTCACCTCAATGGGCCAGTGTCAGCTATGGCACATTCATCTGCTTGGAATGCTCGGGTATTCATAGAGGTGAGCTATGTCATGTATATCGGCAAAAGAAGAAAGGAGCTCATCATCTCATCGTGTTATGATAGGTTTCGGTGTACATATATCTTTCGTTAGAAGTATAACGATGGATAAATGGTCTGATGATCAATTAAAGAAGATGAAGGTGAGTTGAGTATCCTTCCAGCTGCGGTGATGTTTTCGTTTATCCAACAATCAGTCATGGCTGATATGCTGAGTGGTGTTAGCTCGGAGGGAACGAAGCTTTCAAATCTTTCATTGAGAATTACGGACCCGAAGGTGGATATACCAAAGGATTGGGTATGCAGGAGAAATACAATTCATGGGCTGCTAGTCAATATCGTGAAAAGGTGGGTCAAGCTTCTTACTCGAATCCTCTTTCAGACATCATATGATGGGATAGTGATCAAAAACTTACATACTTGTTCTTATCCAGCTCGCAGCAGCCTGTGCCGATCCACCTCAACCGTGGTCCCCTTCCTCTCCTCCACCCGCATCAGCCGCACCTTCTCGTCCCTCCTCTGCTCAAGCTACTCGTAAATCCCGTGCTGGCGGTGGCGGTGGTATAGGTTCATCCAATCTCAACCCCAATCCAACACTCGGATCAACTCAAAAAGCAGAGAACGAAGCTTATTTCGAGCGAATGGGAAATAGCAACGCATCTCGACCCGATCATCTACCTCCTTCACAAGGTGGTCGATATCAGGGTTTCGGTTCATCACCTGCTCCTGATGCTTCAGCTCAACATCCTTCATATGCCTTATCGAGTCATTCGGCACCTACATTTGACGAACTGCAACGGAACCCGTTAGGAGCGTTGTCAAAAGGATGGGGATTGTTCAGTAGTGCCGTATCGTCAGCTGCTCAGGAGATAAATCAGAGTGTAGTCAAACCATCTATGGCAAGAGCATCTGAATATACATCTGGTGAAAATTCAGAAGAATGGAAAAAATATTTATCCCAAGCCTCTGCTCAGGCAACTCAAGCTTCCCATTGGGCAACTGCCAGAGCAGGTGAGGGATGGGATCAATTGAATGATGTTGCCAGACAAAAAGGTGGTGTAGACCTCAATGAACAATTAGGTAAGTTAGGTTTAGGAGGTAGGACACCTGGTCAGAGGGGGTATGGACAACTGGAGAGATCCGGTGATGCCGAAGACGGATTTATAACGCCTCATGGAGGTGATGGAGCGGGAGATGATTTCTTTGATAGTTGGGATGATCATCCGACGACTTGTTCTGCGGCAACAAGTACGAATGCGGGAAAAGGTAAATCTACGGGTCAGAGTCAAAAGAAGAAAGATGGTTGGGAAGATGATGAATGGAAGGATTTTTAGAAAGGTGGATAGATCGATAGACTGATTATGGATATGAAAGTGATTGGTTACAGATCCTATGGGTGAAGCTAGCGAGAGGGTGTTGTTGTAAAGATGTCTTAGGTGTATTCAAGATGACATGGCTTACAATCTTACAATGCTATGTACGGATGATCAACATTAAGGACAGTATGTACATATATTTAGATCAATACAACTTATACCTATGCAATTACATCTATACGAGCAGGACAGTATACGTTAATCATTCGAACAACTTCTACTCTGATCCCTCGAGATGATCCACTCCATCCACTCGTTTCTGTTCTTGTTCTAGAATCACCAAATCAGGTATCAACGTCCCTACCAGCCCATCCAGAACCATTCCTACCAGGTGGGCATTACAACTCCTATCTTCAATCGGATCTAAGATCACCTTAGTCCCTCTAGACGTATCGAAGAAGATCTTTTGGATGTAAGACGGTATGAGCTGGTCGATCCTTCGTTCTGCCCTCAGACGGAGATCCAGAGCTTCCTGAGGAGTGGGATCGATAGGTGATGGACCGGGATAGCCATCGGGAAAGAGTAGTTTTTCAATTATGTCGATTAGTTTGAGGGAGGTATGAGGATTGAGGATATAGGTTTTCAGTAGGTGAGGGAGGAGTCTAGATGATGAATCGTTCATTCTCATTAGTATTTTAACTGACATGGCGAGTAATCTGATATTTCAACTCACCTATCCAAAATCCCTCCAAACAGCCCGACTACCAATTCCACCCCACCCCAAACCAATCTCTTCGACCACCTCTGCCTTTCCAATCCCTCATAACCATTTACACCTACTATCTCACGAATAAGTAATAAAGTCGGTTCATAACATCTTTGGTAACTTCCTTTTCCTTTAGGTGCAGCCGAGTATAGAGCGATGATGTTTATGGATATGTTCCATAGCTTGATACAGATATTGATCAATGTGTTGATATAATGTAAAATGATTTGATCAATTGATTTACCTTCTTTCTCTTTACATCCTTCTAGTTTCTGGTTTTCATTTGTTGTACCATCTTCACTCGTCGGTTCACCAAGTAATTTCAATACAATCTGGTACCAGAACCAACCTTCACATAACCTCTTAACTATACTACCCAATATTGATTTTGCAAGTATCTCTCGGATCATCAATCTCTCTACAACTGGTATTTGTTTTCCTTCGGGTGTAACGTACAGGTTGATAAGTGATGTTGAAAGTGATGATAAGTATATGGATGATATACCATATTCCTGAGTATCTTCTCGTTTAGAGATAGATAAGAGAGGTAATCGATTATGATACCCTTCTGCTATTCCACCCTTATCCTTGTCATATAATCCAATGGGAAGATACCTCTGAGCAGATTTAGCTTGATGATACGTTTTGATATGTAGGTTGAGTATTACAGGTAGATCCACCAAGAGTAATTCACATAATCTATCTTTTCCTTCGTCGGTATATAGGTCAGATAAGATGGGATGTAAGATTGGGTAAATGATTTGATGGTGGATCGAAGGAGGGAATGAACGGTCGGTGGAGAATCGGGTGTACCACTGGAGGACATAGCCTCTTAATGCTAAGGCCAGGAGATGGTATAGTCTATGATAAAATAGGATAGACGAGGTCAGCTAGATTGATGTGAATGAACTTGATGTAGAGTACACCGACCTCTCATTTATCAACTCCACTTCATCACCTTTACCTCTTACGATCTGCGGTATCTCAGATGTCGGATCATCGTGAGGGAATAACACTCGACGATAGAGTGGTAAGTGGACTGTTGAACGACTTCTAACTAGATTAGGAGGTATGACTGCTGGGGTGGAAGTTGAGGTGGTCGATGCAGATGCGGTGGATGTTCTTTTCTGTAGTCTGTCCGATGGCTGACTTTGTGAGCGGAGTGCTGGACGTGGATTAGACATCGATGGTGGTTACATCTTACTTGTATCAGATGAAAGAGTGAAAAAATAACAGATGTAAAGACAAGATCACATCATACATTCGACGGAAATTAACGCTTTGATCATTACCCCACTGTCGAGCTCATCACGCCAACGTCCTAGGGCGGTGATCCCCTCAAGTGGATCAGGTGTACTTGTATACAGCTGTCGATCTACATGGCTTTGATCACAACAAGCAAGCCACCGTTGGAATGTTGCAATTCCCTACGGTGCAAGATGCAATCATAGGGCTTGACGCAAATCTAACACGCGTTACAAGAACATTAGTTTCGTACGGTCGCGTGTTTCTACTTGGCTATTAATGGTTCACCCTATCAAGAAGGAACAGTCGTGCATTCGACATATCGAATCTCCTACTGCCTATGACGCAGGTATGATGTCTCGTCATGCAATAATAACCCTCTCAGTCCTAAGTAAGGGTCATGCGGGCTAGAGAAGTGTCACTGTGATGGTGATCGATGTGATTTTGTTTATGAGCATGAGCATCAGAATCAAGATAATCCCGATAACAGTGATAACCCACTGAATCACGTGATTTATCCCTTATATCGCCGAAACACCGACAGCTGATCTCACTGCCCTCTCTGTGATCTACGAGGGCTTGTTTATCCCCATCTCACCATGAAATACATATATAAACCCCTTCTTGTCCACCTGTCATTCCCACCTTCTCTTCATCCACTCAACACACACAAATACAACAAACGACTTCAAAGTCAATCACTTACAAACTCTTCCTCTTAACAACCCCCAAATACACACTCAATAACAATGTCCGGTCGAGGAAAAGGTGGTAAAGGTTTAGGTAAAGGTGGTGCCAAGAGACACAGAAAGGTTTTGAGAGATAACATCCAGTATGTATCTACTTCTCTTCTCTTACATATAAATTTAACAACCTTGCTGACTGCCTGTCTTTCCTTTTCGTCTTTTGCTATCACAGAGGTATCACCAAACCCGCTATCAGACGTCTCGCTCGAAGAGGTGGTGTCAAGCGAATCTCAGGATTGATCTACGAGGGTGAGCTCATTCCTCGTTCGAGTGGCGAGAGAAGCAGAAGCTAATCATTTGTTGTTCACACAGAGACCCGAGGTGTTCTTAAGATCTTCCTTGAAAACGTTATCCGAGACTCAGTCACTTACACTGAACACGCCAAGAGAAAGACTGTCACTTCCCTCGATGTCGTATACGCTCTCAAGAGACAGGGTAGAACCCTCTATGGTTTCGGTGCTTAATCAAACCAACTCTTTAATTAAGATTAGTTGTAGCCTTTTTTATATACTTTCGTTTTCGCTAGTTTTATTTCATATATCCCGCTGAATAAGCGATGCATTTTCATACAACACAAATCATATGTTGTGAGCTGGCTGCATGGATGTATGAAAGGCAAACAGGCAACGAGTCGCAGGGACAGTGGTAGATAGTCATCTGGCGAGGTGTACTTGAGAACTATTTTGACATGTCGTCGAAAGGTCCTTGAGTCCGACATGCATCACTCATACTGTCAGCAATAACAGTCACGCATGATGATAAATCATCTATGCTGTCTATGCACCTGGCTCTCACTCCTCGAGCGCGCATGCATTCATGCTATTATATAGCAGAACAATAAGCTTTTGCATAGTCGTTTCAAACAATAAGCTAGTCAGGTGAAACCGGCGGAAACAATTGTTCGAGTGACTAGCGATCGGTTAATCTCAACTTGTTCGATTCCATTCCCTTTCCTTCTCCTCTGACCTTGTGTCTTCTGATCCTCATTCTTGCTCTATTCCTCATTGATTCAACCTGTAAACAAAAGTCGACCTGTCATTTGATCGACTCAAATATATACATATGTCACCTCTCCTGAGATTAGGTAGAGGTATATCATCATCTTTACCTCGATCTATCTCTTCCACAACCACCACATCGACCAGACGATTAGTCAACGTTAATAGTTTAAGAAGATCATCATCCAATCTCCCTTCGTCAATATCAACTCAAGCACAGCTATACAAGAAGACTCTACCCTTACAGTCAAGCTTGAATAGAAGGAAATACGCTACTGTCGCACCTACCGAGTGAGTCTGTCATCCATTTTATTCTGTTTTACACTCAGTTGAATGACGTCCTTTCATTCGGATGATGATGGATGGAGTAGATGTACTGTCTTTTTCTCATCCCCATAAAACGGCTGTCACTTCCATAATCTTATACTCCTTAATCGAAAATTTGACATAATGATCTATATATTCTCGTTCATATTCATGGTACTAACCTTCCTTTTCTCCAAATACTACAACTCCCCTAGTCCCAAGACCAACCTCCCCCTTCAACCTATAATGTCCCAATCCCCTTTCCCCCCTTGTCCACCTATACCCAAAGCGACCGGTCCAGTCGACCTGATCCTCCCTCCAACTGAAGATCGTCCGCACAAGTATTTCACGCTGGATAATGGTCTAGAAGTGATAGTGGTATCGGACAAAAAGGCAGACAAGGCTGCGGCGTCGATGGATGTCGGTGTAGGGCATTTTAGTGATCCCGATGATTTACCTGGATGTGCACATTTCTGGTGAGTCATATTCCGCCAGAGAATTGGTATCAAGGATGCAAGGGCTTATTTAATGTTTCTCCTGCAATAGTGAACATCTCCTCTTCATGGGTACAAAAAGTGTAAGCTAAGTTTCATTTCGATAGGGAAGAGAAAGCTCACAAATCCTCTTTGTACAGTACCCATCTGAAAACGCATATCAGCAGTATCTCACTGCCCATAATGGTCACTCAAACGCATGGACAGCTATGACATCTACGAACTACTTCTTTGACGTCTCGCCTGATGCGCTGGAAGGTGCTTTGGATATGTTCTCTGGGTTTTTCATAGAACCCCTTTTCAATGAGGTGAGCTGATCGATCCACTGGTCTTGGCGGATATACAGCTGACTGAATGAATACGATCACATACAGGACTGTACCGAGAGGGAGATCAAGGCTGTTGATTCGGAACATAAAAAGAACATACAGAATGACATTTGGGTAAGTCAGCCTACCTCCAACAAGCCCTCTTTGGCCTTAGCAAAGCTGATTGGCATGTGACGTGATGTGGGAATTCAGAGATTCTTCCAACTTGAGAAATCCCTTTCCCGACCAGGTCATCCATATTCCAAATTCGGTACGGGGAACTACGAGACACTTTGGTCAAAACCCAAAGAATCAGGCAGAGATCCCCGAAGACAGTTGATAGAATGGTGGGAGAAGGAGTATTGTGCAAGAAGGATGAAATTGGCTGTGGTCGGTAAAGAACCTATAGAAGTCTTGGAGAAATGGGTGAAAGAGAAATTCCAGAATGTACCCATTAGGACAGAAGGGAAACCGCCCACCGGAAAGGACGGGGTGAGGTTGACTTTTGAGGAGAGTCCTTATGGGGAGGAACAGGTTGGAGTGAGTGACATTCCCTCCCATTATATGATAGGAAGAGGCCCACCATCCTCTATTTGATTCGCGTGTCCTTTTGCGGATGTATCGTACCTTCAAGTAAATGGATGCTAATGCTTAATGATCATCTAGCAATTCACATTCGCTAAACCTGTAAGAGATATGCGAGGGTTAGAGATCGTCTTCCCTTTCCCTGATATGGACCATCTCTACAGATCAAGGGTGAGTCAGCTGGCGTGAACTCCGCTTGATCTGTAGTCTAAGCTGACCTAAAACTAGCCAACCCATTTCCTCGCTCATTTTCTGGGACACGAAGGTAGAGGATCGATATTATCCTACTTGAAGAAGAAGGGGTGGGTCAATTCACTGAGCGCAGGGAATCACCATGATGCAGCTGGGTTCTCTTTGTTCAAGATCACTGTAGACCTCACACCGGAGGGTTTAGGTGAGTTACGTGGATAACAGATACTGAGCCGTCGCAACTAACAATCCAGATCTTGTCATATAGCACATCACAAAGACGTTGCTTTGGTAATATTCAAATACATTTCCCTCCTTCGATCCAAACCACCATCAGAGAAAGCATTCAACGAGATCAAAGCTATCGCCGATATATCATTCAAATTTGCTGAACGAGGTAAAACCTCATCTTACTGTGCCAGCTTATCTGGATTCATGCAATCTCCTGTTCCAAGAGAGAAAATCGTTTCGGCCAAATGGCTTGTAGAGGAATACAAGCAAGATGAGCTGGAAGCTGCTTTGCAACTTTTGGATCCTCGAAGATCGACGATCGGTATAACGTGCAAGGAATTACCAAAGGACGTTTTGGAGAATAATGGTGATTTCGATCAGAAGGAGGCTATATATGGAACGGAGTACAAGAGAGTCAGGTATGATGAGGAATTCCTAAAAGAGGTACGTGTGGTCGGATTGCATCAGCTTAACCGCTTGAATTCTGCTCAAAAGACGACAAGCTGATAGACAGAGTTGAATAGGCAATGTCAGGAAAGGTGTTAGGTGAATTACAATTGCCTGGTCCGAACCTTTTCATACCTGAAAAGTTGGATGTGGAAAAATACGATGTGGCCGAGGTCAGTTTATCTCAGCTTGTTCACGCCGCCAAGATGGTATCTGATCTCAATGTTTGTAGCCTGCCAACCGACCTGTACTTCTCAAAGATACACCTACATCTAGATTATGGTATAAGCGAGATGATCGATTCTGGCAACCTCGTGCTAACTTGGATATCTTGCTTCATTCGTGAGTTCAGATGCCCCTTAAACATATAAACCTTACTGATGTAATCATCTACTATACAGACCAATCCTCCAAACCACTCCTCGAAGCGCTGTCCTCTCCCGACTCTTCTGCGATCTCTTCTCTGACTCGATAACGGAAGACGTGTACGATGCAGATCTGGCGGAACTTTCTTTCAGTCTATGGAACGAACATCAGTGGATAGGTATTTCCGCTGGAGGGTTCTCGGACAAGCTGGCAGTGTTGACTGAAACGATGTTGAAGAAGTTCAAGGAGTTCAAGGTTGATGAAGGTAGATTCAGGGAGATCGTTGAGGCGGTGAGTATTAAGCTACTACTCCTTAGATGAATGCGCTAGCTGATACGGTGAAATTGGCAGACCCGTCTAGAGTGGAAGAACTTTGCTTTAGCGGACCCATATGGAATTGCCTTGTTTTGGGATGCGTATGTGACGAGGGAAACTGCTTGGACTCAGGAAGAGAGGCTGAAGGAGCTCGAACGTGAGTCTTCGCTCGATTAGCTGGTTGGAATAAATAAAAAGTCAGCTGATGATTGTTGAGCTCAGATGTCACCTCTGCCGACGTCGAAGCGTTCGGTAAAGAAGTATTATCTCGACTATTCATCGAAACGCTCGTTCACGGTAACACCTCGCCTGAAGGTGCAAAGGAGATCCAAAGTATGGTGGAGAGGGTGCTCTCACCTAGACCATTGAGCCCTTCTGAGATCAAAGCGCCTCGATCGTTGTTGACTCCGCCTTGTCAGTAAAAGCCATTACCTGTGCGGTGCAAATGGAGTTTAATCAGCTGATATCCTGTACTCGACACAGCATCTGAACACATCTGGTCCCTTGATCTACCCAACAAAGCAGAAGTGAACAGCGCAGTAGTCTATCACCTGCATGTAGGTGAACCTACCGACGTCAAATTACGAAACACTTTATCCCTCTTCAGTCAAATCGCTTCTGAACCAGCATTCGATTACTTGAGGACCAAACAGCAATTGGGTTATATCGTATTTTCTCACGCATCTGCATCAGCTGGATCAATGGGATATTCGATCATAGTTCAATCTGAAAAACCTACTGAACTAGTGGAAAACAAAATTGAATATTTCCTTGATAATTTCCTTAAAGAGTCGATTGATAAGATGACGGAAGAGGAATTTGAGAAACATAAATTGAGTTTGATACAGAAGAAGGAGGAGAAACCGAAGAATCTAAGTGAGGAATCGAAGAGGTTTTGGGGAAGGGTGAAAGATAGGTATTATGAGTTCAACAAGCGTGAGTACACTCTCCTCTTGCTATAGCAAAAGTGGTGTATCACCTGATTGACCTTACCTGGATTTTATAAATAGGTGAAAAAGATGTGGAAGCTTTGAAGACCATTACCAAATCCGACACCCTATCATTATACTCCAAACACATCTCTACGAATTCCACTGATCGAAGTAAATTATCGGTCCACTTGAAATCACAATATAAAGGAATCAAATTCGATGCCTCATCTGCAGGACCATTGATAGAGAATTTCATGAAAGCTGGAATTACCGTTGATCAATCTTCCATCGCTCAGTTGTTGGCTACCAACCCTACTTTGGAGGTCGTCAAGCAATTCGCTATTGGTGTGATTGATAATGCATCGAACGTAGATGATGAAGCTAAGAAAACTTTGAAGGGAGTTGTAGATAATCTAAAAGGATCTGAAGACAAACAAGTCGAGGGACAAGAAGAAGGTGTGAGAGAAAGTAACGTTTATATCAAAGATATACTAGAGTTCAAAGCTGGTTTGATACCTAGTAAAGCGGCGGTTCCTGTTGAACCTATCAAAGTGAATGCTGCGAAGTTGTAAGTTGTAGGAAGGAAAGAGATATATAGATCGTTACAAGAAAGTAAAATTGCAAGGGGCAAGAAGGTTAGATAAGTAGACGATAAACTCAGATGTAGCAATGCATATAACATACACATTTCACCTCGTGGCATTGAATTGGATGCACGATCGTGGTCCTACAAATTTCAATACCCTAACATCCGACAGCAGATGCACAATGAACCTACTCGGAACGAAGAAATAGAATGAATGGTCATTTATCTGTTTCGCATATCATATCATAGATGTATGAATATTTCATTATATAATTTGTTTGAGATCACACTGAGGTACATCTCCAACGTGTCCTCCCTTGTGTTTCACATACCGCACTGCAGTATTTACTCGACTTCGCTTCTGAATTTACATCACCATCGTCCTCTTTATAAGCTCTCCATTCTACATTTTTCCTCCGATTTCTTCCAAGCCATCATCAAAGGATGTGATATCTTTCCGTTTGTAGGGTTGGGAGGGAGGGCATAGGCATATTGAGATTCCGTTCGGATCACCTAAGATTATAACGTAGGTTCGAAAATCAAATTTAGCGTTCGTTGGTCTCATTTTCACTCTCGTCTCATGAGATTGATATGTAATGTAGATGTAAAAGTAAGGTGATAGGTACTTACCGATCCGATAGACATAAAGAACCCGAACGTAGCTGCTGAAGATAACATGTATTGAGACAAGGTGGCTACTAATCCTCTAGGACCTGGACCGGCTCTGCGGGTGAAATACGAGTTAAATCATCGTCAGTATGATCTTGTCCATCGATGGACATGGTACATGGGTCAATTTGAGGAAGAGAATGTTAAGAGGAAGGGATCGGGCTGTGGTGAAAAGATAGAATCCTAATTCGTGTATGTATACTTACCTCATGACGGAGAATGAACCGAATATGAAACCGATCGTCAGACCAACACAACCTATGAGACATCACAACATCACGATATGAGTACTTTATATCATCGATTGAAGAGATGAATGGAACAGAATTCCGAGATTGGATCACTCACTTCCCATTAAAGCTCCCATCTTCACTATAAATATACAACAAAGAGAAAGAGAGTGTTAGCTTCATTCACACTTGAATCTGCGAGAATCCGCAACCTTCTTTCCTCTTTCCGTCGACAATCCCTTTTTTATGTATCTTTTCACGCCAGCAAGAGCTACATCCAAGCACTCTTCCCCTGATTATGAATCTGTTTGACTGCTCCGAAGGCCCGACTTACTCTTGTCGAAGGTTGATCCCCCAGCGGTAGTTTGAGGTGGAGGAGGCATCTTGGCTCTCTTTTATACCTTTGATTCTACTTTGGTAAGTTGGAGTAATTTCTTTGGTTCTGACGATAAAGGGAGGCGAATCCAGTTGATGGTCTCTTATTGACACCTAAACGTAGTCGACTTTGACAATATTCTAAAAGCGTTAGTTTATAGGTGAGGAATATAGTTCCAGATGGCAAAAGAGTAACTCTCACTTTACCGACTTTTCGAAGGAGCATCCCAGAATCGGCGATCGTGGGAAAGTGGAGGAAGATCACTCAACCACTCATAATGATCATACCCTCACTGCAATGATTGATTGACGAAATATATCAGGCCACTGTAGATGAATGCATGATATGCATGTAACGGGAACGCAGTGATATGCAGCACTCGCCCAGACCCAATGTCCCAAACTAATACTAATCTATATCCCCACTCTCGACCGACATCCAGTGTGGACAGTACTACGTTAATCAGGCATCTCCCTCAGTACCAATCTCTCAAAAGCCTTTTCCCTCCATCCATCATCACCCAACCACTCAAACAAAGTATGTTCGTTCAGTCCAAACACCGATAATCTCCCATCAATCAGATCGTCAAATGTTTCTCCTCGAAGTTTCGCTCTTTCCCGCTCACGCGCTTGGATAGCTAGAGTCGCGGGGTTACGACCTTCGAGGACGGATAGGATCTCGTCGTGGTCTGGGTAATATAATCTGATAGGTGGACCCGATATCAGCATAGCTTTCCTCATCATGAATCAAGCGTGGATGTTTAGAGTGAAGCCGTATGTCGTATTAGGAGGCAAGTGACGTATCGTGAGATGAACTTATGCGGACAGATTCTCACCTAGGCTCAAGAAATCCAAATATCGCCAAAGCAGTCCTAAATATAAACCCATCCCCATCTAACATAATCTGATCCCACAACCTACAAGCACACTCGAAATCCACCTGCTCCACCAGCATACCCCTAAACCAACTTTCAGGGACTCTCAAACCCAGATGCTTGAGATTTGCATATATCTTGGGATAAGCATCTGCTTGGAGGTTTTCGAGAACTCGGTAATAGGCGTCAATCTCATCGTCGGTCTGGGTATAGAATGACCTGAGGCACGGTCGACAGAGGAGATTGATCAGGGATATGAAAGCTTCGGCAGGTGGGGAGACGAGGAGGAACATTGCTGAGAGATGTGAGATGTATGGTGCCTATATCGACAATGGTATTAGCACGGTGATGACGAGAGACATCCATATTAATGAGGAATATCAATAATCAGACTTAAGCGAATATATCTGTTGGGGCATGATGG
This sequence comes from Kwoniella europaea PYCC6329, assembly GCF_036810445.1. Classification (NCBI taxonomy): domain Eukaryota; kingdom Fungi; phylum Basidiomycota; class Tremellomycetes; order Tremellales; family Cryptococcaceae; genus Kwoniella; species Kwoniella europaea. Next base: position 6,051,114 of record NC_089487.1, read on the forward strand.
ATATAGAAGGAGGTCGGACAACTTGATAAGACCAGCCGGCGAGAAGACCTCACTCACATATCCCAAACCGTCGTCCGAACGATAAACCACCCAAGCGCACATTATTTCCTTGAGGTCATCTCTAAGCGGACTACCACGATGATATAACCTCAAAGTAGGTAGAGTGTTATCCATATCTTTTTCCATCTGGTCTAATACATCTTGTGGGAATCTACCTGATTTCTGGGCCTTTTCCGATCGAGTGACGTATGTGCGGTAAGCATCTGAGGGGAGATAAGATGAGCATTGAAATATATATTCCGAGATGATGACGGAGAAACATAGTCCATCCGAAAGTGTATTGAGACAAAATCTCTAATGCATACTGCTTACTCACCTTTCGACACTGCCAGAGGATTCCCGATAGCTTTAGTCCAAGCCAACCCTCTCAAATGCGTAGGAACACCCTCGAACCACATATTCCTCAACCCTGGATCATTCTGTACTTTCTGTACACTAAATTCTCTATCATGTAACAAAGCTTCCCATTTAGGTATAACAATCGATAATTTCTTTTCCCTCTCCAATTTCCTTTGTTCCTTCAATTTTCTAACTTGCTTTTCATGTTCTCTCGACTGTGTCATGATTTCCTCCCATTGGTGTAGATGAACTTCATCCTCATGTTTATCTTTTGGAGGAAGATATGCAGGTCGAGTATGGGATCTGACTTTTTCAAATGTCGATATCGTCTCTTTCACTCCTATACCATGTTCGTGGCTTTCCACACCCGACCCACCTTGCCCAGAAGTATGGTTCTGCTGCTGTGGCTGTGAGGTTGATATTCTCCTCTGGTCCTCTGAGTATGGTTCGGACGGTATGGGGAAAGGGAATGGATGTGCGGGAGGAGCATGTAATCTAGGTGTAGAGGCACTGGATTCTCCATTCGGAGGTGGTGATGTGGCTTCGATACCATTTCCATTTCCATTTCCATTGACTGAGGGAGTGTTAGCATGAGTAGAGTGTATTGAGCTAGTTGCGGAGGTGCGGCGGATCTGTTCGGTCTGCGATCTGGTATGATCTGGAGTTTCGCCTATAGCGTACCGCTGCCCTTCTTTGGTCATTCCGAATCCTCCCCATGATTGTCTTCCTTTCCTCTCTGGACTGACGTACGTTGGAGAGATTGGTGGTGGTGCAGTAGGCGTAAGAGGCGGCGTAGAAGTTAGAGGGATAGATTCGAAAGGTGCTGAATCATCAACTTCAACTTCATCCTGCTGTTCCGAAGAAAGTATAACTGAAGTGACGTTCGGTAAAGGGGGTTTCAAGGCGAATGGCTGAGGAGGCGGACTAGGTGATCTACTGGAGATTGACCTCAGAGAGAAAGACCGACGTGATGGAGGAGCAGACAGGGGAGGTGACAGAGATGTAGGTGATGGCAGGGGTACCTTCGTCGGTGATACTTCTAGATGACCATTGGGTGTGAATGATCTCTGCCGTGCGCGTGTTGAAGATGGTGAAGGCGAAGGAGACCGTGTAAGTACATGATCCAGTCGTGAGCTTGACCGACGCGCGGAAGGTGACACAGAGAAGTAGTCGTTGGAAGGTGATGAGGTCCTTGTTGGTGATGTGAGCGATACGCCTATATCCCCTTCGACTTCTAGGTCGATGTCGTCTTCTCGACTTAGCTCTAATGGTGCCGGAGGAGTGCGTCGCCCGTTGGATAATCGAGGAGAGCGACTTGGTCCAGCATCACTGGAAGAGGAACCTAAAGAAGCATTGGAAAGTGAAGCTTCTAGCGAAATATCACCGTTGGGAGAAGGGGAAGGAGGGAGTTGGTGATGTGAGGGAGATGGAGGCTGCCTGGATGTATCTTCGGTTTCCTAATGATCAAATGGTTCTGATGAGCTCTTGGGGTGAAACGTATGATAGCTGAGCTTACCTGCGTCATCGGAGAAGCATCGAGGTTGTTTCCCAAGACGCTAGTGGAGTACTTGGACACTTGACCTTTTTGAAGTGTTGAATGAAAGAGGACGAGTAAGAAGTGGTCAATGCATTCATCTGAATCACTCGTAGGACAAGTACAGCCGGGGTTGACCTTGGATGCGGTGATATCCGCTCTTCCTGTTGCTACATTTAACTTACTGACCGCAACCGTACTGATACTTTCATTACGTAATTACAGCTGAACCTTGAAGTGGCTGGCAGTTGACAGATGATCGGACTGAGAAAATGAGACAGTACTGGTGAGAACATTACAGCAAGTTGAACGATGTGACCCAGCCATTACGCGTTTCATGATTCCTCTTCTTCTTATTCTTCCTTTTGTCCATCCTCTCATTTCAACCCCATCATCCATCTCAGCTTGTTGTGTCCATCGACCATCGACCATTGATCCTGTACTGTGAGCTTCTAGATGGAGCTTACCTCTTTCTCATAGGTACATAGCATAGGGAAGTCAACAGAAAGATCTTCATTCCGATCATTCAACCTTTCCTCGATCATCGATAGCCGTCAATCGACAATGCAATCTCCCTTGAAGGGCTCACAACTTCAATCCGGCTGGACCGATTCATACAAATATCAAAATCAAGATGGACCCAAGACGGTGGAGAGGAAAAGAAGAGGTAGAGGTGTTGACATAATATCTTCATCGTACGTAGTGTGCACAACCTCTCTTTCACATCTTCCCTTTTCTGGGTTTTGCACAAGGAGACAAGCTGACGAGATGACATATGATAGACTACCGACTCCTCCATCTCAATCATCAAGTCATCTCCCCACTCCAGAGACAGTCCGAAGATCGGCTCGACCTCGTAAACCCCTTCCTCCTTCCACCACTCAACTTCCCACTCCTCAGACTCAACGTACCAAACGACGTCTTTCACCTTCCGTCATCCTCGAAGAAGAGCATGAAGAAGACGAGGGTGTCATACCATCTCCATCGGGACATACCACTTTCTTCCTTTCCAACCAGACCAACGCTTCGTCATCCTGCAGTCGACCAGAGAAGATCCGTCGTAGACCTGGGTTGACGTTCGCTCAGCAGATGGGATTGCTCAATACGGGTAAAGGCGTAGGGATGGGAGGAGGACATAAATCAGGAATACATGTACATGGGAAAGTAGATCAGATAGGTGGTGTGGAGAAGGAAAAAGAAAAAGGAAGTTTTGTCAATCAAGAAGAAAATCCATTCTTAGTCTCTGGATCTGGATTAGGGTTGGGTGCACCTATACCTATACCTTCTCCTGGACAGATAACGATCCATCGACCATACGGTCCAGGTGGTGATGAAGAGGGATTCAATTCCGATACAGAAGGTCAACCGTCCTTGGCTTCTCGCAGATCCCCAAGATTAGCCTCACCCATACCTTCAAGTAAGACTCATCCAACACTGGCTCAAAGTATCTCACCGACCGGTCTCCTATCACCTCCACCAACCAGACATGCGCCTCGAATCGCTTCATCATCATCATCAAAAGCAAAAGGTATCACTCGTCAGGAGAACGTCCGACGTAAAAAGGAGATGGAAATGTTAGATTACGAATCGAATCCATTCCTTATAAAACCTGGTGAACCATCTACACGAATACCCAAAACGAAAGGACCGATAGTAGATGAGGATTTACCTACTGTCACATATGTGTTTAGAGGATCAAAGAAAGTGTTCGCCAATCCCTTGTATCCAAGTAATACGGTTTTCCCCAGATCAGAGTTGGATCCTGAAGATGAAGAATTCGAACCAAATCCTTTACCTAAACCCAAGCTTTTATGGCCTACTGGACCATCCTCACTCCCTTCTTCGTCGAAGATGAGAAATCAGAGAGATAGAGAGAGGACACCGTCAAGATCACCTCCTAGTTCACCTGTATCGACACCTACGAGAAGTACGAGGTTTGGGAATTCCAATCTTAGCTTGTCGGTTGGACCGAAAGGTAAAGTTCAAGATGAAAGGGAAGGGATATATAGTGATGATGAAGGTGACATGATGATGAGGGATATTCGCACTGAAGAACATGCGGATGCGGATAATCATGGTCAGGCAGAGTTGCAAGACGAATTACCTAGTAGGAGAGGATTACTATTTGGTGGTGGGATTGGAGGTTCGACCAATAAGGGAGTGAAGAGGAGGGATGTAGATGAGGGTGATCTTGGTGGAAGAGGCAAGAAAGCTAGAGGTATATTGAGATTGTAGATTGTGAAAGATCGCTCTCGACTCGAGATAGAAGGAAGAAGTTATATCTCATCATGTTCATATATACAAAATACAATCCATCTTGTTCATACGTTGTTACATACATTATATCAGAACGACCACCCAGTATTTTGCTACTATTTTTATTTTTGAAATCATTTTGTAGCTTGATACACTTATATAGGAATGGTATCTTATTTTATCGTATCTTATATGAAACATGAATTGTGAGATAGAAAGCATACCACCAAGGTTGCATGCTCACGGTTTGGCCCAATACCATAGTTTGATACTCATGATAACGTAGGGGAAGCGCAGAACAACAGAATCGATGGCGTTATCGATAACGGATTTGCGGATCTGACCGAATTTTAATGGAATACTCGAATACAACAACAACATATCTCTGACTGACTCTCGATTTCTCATGCAGTACGGTCAACTTATCATATTATACATCTAGCGTAGCTCAGGAATACTCTGACCACCTGGACATAATGCCATTGACTATATCGGGACAGTAAGTGACGTCTTCCCACTAATTGCGCTTCACTAAAGCTACTAACTATCTTCGTATCAAACAGATATCCACCTTCCGACTCTTACCTCAAATCGAAAGATGGTAAAACCCCAATATATCTTATATTCTATTCGGACGTAGAAGGAGGCAGGATGTGGTGTCCTGTGGGTCTTTCTTTCTCATCTGGGTCATTCTTGATATGTGCTGTAAGCTAAAGTACAACTTTGCGTGATTAGCATTGTAGGGATGTAGAGGGAATTGTGAAAAGTGCTTTCACAGGAAACTCAAAACCTAGTACGTAGCTCATACTTTATATTATGATAGATAGACAGGACGATGGAGGAATATCGTTGATGATGATGATGATTGATATCCTTTGAGTAGATGGTGTTATAACTTATATTGGACCTTATTCTGGGTAAGTCCATCTATCGTCCAGGTATTGAAAAAAAAAAAAAAAACAGTACTTAAAACTTGAATCATCCCTCGGCTAGGTGGAAGAACGTCCCTACCCACCCTGCAAGGATAAAATACGGTGTGAGATCCGTACCTACCATCATCAAGCTGGATGATAATGTGAGTCTGGCTCTTCTCTCACTCCCTATCACAAAGTTCCGTTCCTAACGATCTTGTGCGATATTTCTAGGGTAAAGAATTAGATAGAGTCGAGAAACCTGGAATTTTAGATTCAACTCGATTCGACGATTTCTTGGGTTTATGAATTGATTCATTTTTTAGACATTAATATGTTACCACATCAACTGACATAGAATTCAATGGGATAAGCAATAATGCATGATAGGTATAAGTTATGTATTTAAATAGCATTGAATATATCAAAAGTCCATCCTATCCTGTTACAGACCAAATCAAAAAAGCTTTAATTTGAGAATCTAATCTATACAACATCGTAATCATGTCAAACAGTCATCATCATACCATCATCGTGTTTTCGTATCATGGACTTTCGTTTATATCAGTTCAGGATCGTATAATATTCGTCACTTCATAATAATCGTAAATCCCTTCCCATATCCCAATGATCCTCTCTCACGTTCCCTTCCGATCAGATTCACCTCTTTCAACTCTCATCTCCATATGCCCAAAAGCAGGCGCTGGTGCAAGCTGATATCCCGTTAACGGGAACCCACCAAAAGTCGGACTAATCACACTGGTTCTTCCATCATTGCTTCCAGCCATGTTCACTAACCTCCATCCACTCAATGTTCTCCCATGCCCATGGTTATGTGCAGTGGGTTTGGGAGGAGCAGACGAAGGATGAGCATAAGGTTTGAACGCCATGGTGTTTATCCTTGATCTAGGAGTGTATGGAGAGAAACCAGGACCAGTACCGAGGCAGATTGGCGAAGTATTTGGACGAGCAGAGGGAGTTGATGAGTTACTTCCCCGTTCGTTCGCAGGTGGAGAAGATAAGTCCAAAGCTCGAGGTAATGGTCTTGTCGTACCTGGCGGAGGGAGTGATGAGTCTCTTGAAGGTGTTTTGGCCGTGTCAAACGGCTCAGGTAACACACTCGTATCGCTTTCCCTTCTACCTCTCTCGACCAACATCAAAGGGGTCTTCACCAATTTACCTGCATCTCCACCAATCTTGGCTGATATGGTTTGATCGACGACCTCACTATGCCTTCGGGGCGTGGCACCTGGTCTTGGAGGATGAGAGGTGATTTGAGCTGAAGGTAGCAGAGGTGGTATAGGACTCTGGAGTGGTTTCGAGATCGAGGTCGTGGTTGTCAACTCTGTCTCCATAGCTGCTATAGCATCTCGATATCCTTTCTGCTTGATCCGTCGACTGTGGTGTGTCGATGTTTCTGTAAGGAGATTACCAACATCAGCGAGATATGACTTGACCATAGACAGTCACGCCATGGTAGAAGATAGTCATGCCAGAGACGCATCGGATACTCACCCCTCAGACCCAGCTCAACAGCCTTGATCAACACCTGATGCCTATTCCTCGTCCCTCCAAAATTATCTACCACCCACGACCAATCGGTATGATCGATTGGAGCATTATCCTCCACATCCTGCGAGAATGCCACCAATGTTCTCAGTCTTTCCACCTCAGAAGGCTTCCATGGTCCATGTATCACCCTATTAGTGGGATTGGGTAACGGAGGCAGATCCAATAACATCCTTGTTAGAGGCGTTTGAGCAGGTAGGGAGTGCGCAGCTGGTGTGTATGCATAGGAAGGTAGAGATGGTGTTGAGCCGGGACATAGAGGAGAGGTGTTGGCTGTAGGTAGCACGCTTGAAGGTCCTGCACCGAGTGATTCAGGGGTGAAAGGATCATGTAAACGTCTACTCCGAGGTCCAGGACATGGAGGGGAGGATCTTGGTGTGGAAACTTTGTCGGTCCTGGCCGGAGTGACCTGAGACAAAGGATGCTGACTGGTTCCAACGGGTGGAACAGGTTGAGGTATGTTTGGTAAAGCAGCGGGTGTCACACCTTCTGACCTGGGGGTGGAAGCTGTCAAATCTATAGGTTCACTGATCGAACCTCTCTGTGCAGATAGATAGGCGATTGGAGGAACGAGTACAGTCGGTGGCGGTATTTCGTCTTCAATCTCTTCGCCACTCATGTTGATATCCTCTTCATCAGCTGGATAACCACGAATATCCGATGCTTTGACAGTCTGCAAACCACCATCAATCATAGGTTCTTGCAGTATACATTAATCCAAATCGACTCACCAATCTGCCACATAACGATTTGATATCTTCCAATACGTCCGAGATGGTATCATCCTCAACCAAAACACCCGTACGTGACATGCAAAGTTTGATGATATCACTCGGAGTATTTTCCTAAGGGCGGCAATTGTTCGATCGTCAGTCAGGGCCCAATCATCATTCTATTTGTACTATACATGGATGAATGTACGAAGGGACTTACGAAAACATCTGCTAAATCCGTATAAAACTTTGCCGCTACATTCAATACTTCTTTTTGGAATCGAATCACATCTTTATCAGTCGACAAAGCTTTCATCCTCATTCTTTTCAGGTGCGGGTACGTGTGATTAGTCGTCGAAGAGGAAGAAGAAGAGGGACAGGAAGAATCGACGATGGAAGGGGTACATTTATTCGAAAGGTTTAAGAGTGATTTGTTCTTATTGTTCTCTTCATTAGGCGTAGGTGAAAGCTGACCGACAGTAGTGGATGAACTATCTGTTTGAAGGGGTACAGATACAGACAAAGTCGTGGCTTGATTTTTGATGGAGAAGTGAGAAGGTTCTTGGAATACACACAAACATGAGGTTTGGTCGAGGTGGGGAAAAGTACAGTCAATCAAAAATCAGCTCAAGTGCAGTACGCGTATGGTACAAGCGGTACAGCATGAGAAGAGATGTACTTACGTATATTGGTATGCTGACCACTACTATCACCCGATTGAACTGATGAAGGGTGATTTGTAGCGATTGACGTATTTCCATTGGAAAGTGACAGCTCCATTATTGAGTTTGAGCTATTCAAACCAATTTCATGAATATCTTGCGCCCCTTCATTATCCGTAAATACAGGTCGAGTGGCAACATCTTCTAAATGATCATTCTGTGAACCATTTTCAGCATATTGGGCGGTGGTGATGCTTGATATGCCAAAGTTGAAGTGGGTGAAATCGAACTCATCTAAACTGGGGAACTGAGCATCCAGAGTAGACGCTGTGTCAGGTAAATTAAGGAATTCAGCACCAGGGTAGTCACCCATGACCATCGTGGCTGCCGTAGCTGGGTGGCTTGATGTACCATCGATGCCGTTAACTGGATTTTGAGTTTCGGAGGGTAATTCGAACATCGATAATAACTCTGATATCGTTGTGTCTTCGTTGAAACTGTATTGAGGCGGTGATGTAGGTGGTACTGGTAACGGTTCGGATGATGAAGGGGGTTGACGGGATATTGTATATTCTTGTTCCTCCGTTGCATTCTCCGCCAGCATACCATCTTCACCTTCGTTGATTGGCAGAGGTCTACCATGTTCCTTGTAGAATTCATCCCAGATATGTGAGCTAGGTGCGACACTAGTGTTGACCTTGATCCTGAGATTATCTTGTCTTTGAATGTTCAAAGACGGAACGACAGTGGTTGTTGAAGCTATTGAAGGAGCATATGAGGTGGTCGCAGTGGAAGCTATTGATGGTGGACCAGTACGGCGATAGGCGAGTAGGTTGGAGTTAAGGGAATAAGGATGGTATCGTGTTTGTTGTTGCGGGTGATTACGAGTTGAGATTGATGATGATGGAGTAGCCGTGGATGTTGACATATTGAACAACAGGTAGATCCTTCCAAGGTTCGAACGTCAAGACCGGAACGGTACGTAGTGAGGTGGGTTTGATGGGTTTGATGGGTTTGGGTCGGCTGTGTCGTGATCAGGTGAATCAGAGAGGCAGGTTGAGAGGTTTGATACGGTATGGTATGGTATCGGTATGGTTTGATTTGGTATGGCGTGGTGGTGTACCGCCAAATTTAGGAGGTAGATAGAGGATAAAGTGATTATCTTGATCAAAATATCGTTTGTGTACTGTTCAAGATATCAAAGACAACAAGCAAGTTGCTGTTATTGATATTTCAAGAGTAATGTCCGAGTTTGTGGTAAAGAGGTAGTACGAATATCTATGCATTAGTCGATATGGTGATTGGTGATCCTAAGAACGAAGTTCAGAAGATATCTTTTCCTTTTCCTTCTACTTCAGATAGTATGTAATCCCTTTTTCACTTTTTCACCCTTCATTGGTTGATCTTGGACATCCCCACTCCGGTCTGAAGCGAAGATGATGTTTTTGCTATACCAAATGATCGGAAGGGCGACTGAACTGTACGGGACTAGTACACTATCGTAAACGTCTCAAGTGCTACTGCCGATCCGGACGGAGGAAAGACAGACAACTTTATCCATCTGAACAAAAGTCTTATTGTTCTCCGCGAGATGGGTATGTACCCCCTATCTACAGTAGATCCCTTCGCTTCACTTCGGTCTGTAAGCTATGTCATGAGGTTGAGGATGAGGGTGTACCCGGTCGCGAATCCACTCGACTTGAGCCTATTTTGAAATAAATTTATTGATAGATTGATACAGTAGATCGAATCAAGATCAGAAAACGTGTAGATACAATCCTAGTCTAACAAGAGGTGTTTTATGATGGGACCTGGTTATCACAAAGAGCGAGAAGCAGATCAGATCAAGTTCAAGTTGAAGAGGATATTCGGTGATGAGTTGGTGAAAGGATCAACTCCGTGCGACCATCTTGTGTGTGTGTGTGTGTGCGTGTATACTGTGATTATATGATGGTGGAGGTTATTTCATGTCCTCGAGTGGGTCAGTGGGTCTGAGCGTTCGTTCAATGTTGGGATGATGGATCTTGAAACATTCAGCGCAGGAGAGTGGCAAAAGTTTCAGATAAGCTTAAAACACAACATCAAGGCGTTTTAGCCGAGTCGAACAGGCAGTAGCATTGCGCGATATGAACACTTTCATGTTGAGTGATCTTTTCGTGCATAATCCATGGTCGATCGACCTGGTCTTCTACATCACTCCATGTCGGTTTAAGCAGTACAAAGGAATAGATCCTCGTATACTGACTGCATGGTAGGTAAGTAGTACGTAAACGTCATTTGACCATCTACGAGTATCACACACACATCCTTTGGTCTAAACACCAAGAAGGTTTACTCTATACCATGCGTGTACTTCCTCCTTCTTTCCAATGTCCTTCTAGCTTCCCACGCATCATCAATCGGACTTAGCCGGAACCCTCCCTCTACGTTGTGAGCATCATCGGCATGTGTTACCTCAATACCTAAACCTAAAGAACGAAGCAATCTGTTTGAGTAATATAGATCCACGAGGGAATCACGGAATATGTTAGCTGGTTCGACTTCGAATAACACTTCCGTGGAATTTTCATGCCGATTTACGACTTTGACATCTTGTTCATATCCTTCTTGATCCGTTGCTAAATTTTTGAGCCAACCTAACCATTTTTGCTTTTGATCTATATTTTGCGATTTAAGGTATTCTTCAAGCCATGTCCAATATATTTCAAGTGATTTGGAAAGGACCACTCCCATTCTTAATTTTAAGCCTGTGGAAATGATATCACATGCGCCATTTCGTATCTCTTCGTCGTCGTCTTGTACGAGTCGCAATAAAGCTTGGTGTAGTTCTACGTTAGGAAGAGTGAACAAATGAGGGGTTAGATGAGCAAGTGATCGAAGTGAAGATACTCGAGATGGTTGAGATTCGTCTTCGTGCGAGAAGGTTAATATAGGAGCCGATACAGTCTCGAGGCCTTCCATAGCTGTAATATTCTCGTTTATGATGCTCTGGATTTAACAGTCAGTCATAGCTTGAGCATCTATGAGTACGAACAATCCTTAACTCACATTGTGCATCGCCCATCCAAGAGATACCAACCCAGCTTCTTTGACAGGTACGCATCTGCTTTCCACCACTATCCTCAGTCTCTCTATAACCTTTTTCCATTTCCCATCCATTCCTTGTAAAACTACGTCTGACCATTTGATTTCGGATAAAGCATCCAGAGCCAAAACTCTCACACCGTCACCGCCTCTACCTGTCAAAGCATTCTCCAAGACTGCATCAAAGATCTCTCCAGTCCACAAATCAGGCAGCGAAGGTAATTTTTCTAGTACCGGTGTCTGATCGATTTCACTTGCAGATTTTGATAATAGGGCGAGTACCAGTTCCTGAGTAGGTTGATTCGACAAAACAAACTTTACCGAAGCGTTATGTCGAGCATCTTCTCCAGGAACGAAAGGGATATCACCTCTGTTGTCAAGATGTGCAGTGACGAGATAATATGTTTGATTAGCGATATCTGACGAGGTGCTTTTCACATTTACGTTGTAATCTTGTACACATTCTAGAACAGCTTCAGTAACCGGTGGACAAGTTGCAGGTACGCATCGTCTGACCAATGTCGACAAGCCATCTTCGAAAGATCGTTTGGAGGGACTTGACATGTCTGTCCAAGGTATCACATTCGCGATAAGTTGTTTCAAGTACAGCACTTCGCCGTGAACTGCGTTGAGATCAGATTCTTCCGGTTTGGTCATGATGGTTAAAGCTGCATTCAATGATTGACTAGGGGGTATGAGTGAAGATAAAGCTTGAGCAGCAACTTGTCGGACCTATATACAACCTTAATCAGCTGTAATGGAGGTACACATATGTAAGCTGACATACCTGGTAATCCTTGTTGCTCAAATATCTCTCTACCGTTATCCTCAACTCCTTTACCAATTCCTCAGAATCATCATCATACCTCAAACTTCTAACAATGATCAAAATAGGAAACAGGGGTGAATGCTTATTGCCACTGGACCCTTTTATACCATGCGATTCCAGATATTTCGTGATAAAGGGGATGACCGATGGGTATTTAGAGTGAAAAGCTGAGAACGACATTCTGGTAGCTAAGGTCGATCGTGATTTGTAGTAATCTTGGCCACCTCTTGGAGGGGACAAGCATCGATGTACCAAGGTAGAGAAAAGGATTAATCCGACATTTCGGACATTCCAGCTAATTAAGAACAAAAATTAGCCTTCGCATATACGTGAAGCCATACATAGATAAAAAGAGCAATCAGGGTGATATGCCACTTACTCAGGCGACTCGAATGCCCCCAAAGCAGTCATGACTCCGCTTTCGAACCATTGACCAAACCATTTCGTCTGTCTTGCATCTAAAAGCACAATCTTCAACACGTTGAAAGCATGTACTTTCGTTACGTTTGAGGCATCTGCATTATCGACTCTGGCCAAGTCCAGTAAAGCTGTTAGAGCAGTGTTGAGTAATTCTTCGTCGAATGATACGAGAGATAAGATCGAGTAAGGTAGTGCTGCCGAACGACGGGTGGTAGAGTGCTGGTCAGATGCAATGGTGCGTAGTTCATGCTTTTGCGAGGAGGATCATATCAGCTACGTAGTCCACTTTTGATCATTGCCTGTGATTGTCAGCTACTCACCTGCAACCATTCTTCACATAATCCCCTTAATTCAGGTATAGGTCTAACAGCTTCCACTAATTGCGTAAACGCAATAGCGATTTTCGAGAAAGTACCGCGATGTTTGATTTCGTGCATCCACGTCAGGAAACATTCACCCGCGATGTTCATCTCGTCTCTTGTCCATATTGTCTGAGAGACACCGGACTGAGTTATAGGCAAAGATGCTATCGTAGCAAGTAATTCACTGATCCGGTCTGTCAGCTTATTGTCATCCTAAGTACGACTTGTAGCTCACCCCGCATTTCTCGTTGCCCTCCAACAGCCCGACAACAAGCCCGTATGATCCATTCCTTCCCCTCCTTCCCCATCTTCCTCTTCATCATCGCCATTTCCCAGTACCTCGTATGCTCGTGCAATCTCGTGATCTGGTCTAGAGGAGTCCACTGCCCCTTCGACAGTGGAAGAAGCAAGTGAGATGACGGTCTTGGTGATGTTCCATATTCGGTTGATAAGAGCGAGCAAGTGGTGGAAAGTGGGTTGCCAAGCTTTTTGAGAGGTTGAAGAGGTAAGATCAAGACATGATAGCAGATCACTATGATATATCAAATTAGCTAGTCAAGTCATATGCGAGTCAAGGTGATCAATCCAGCTTACGCAATTGCAGACAGAGACCCATGTAAAGGATACTCTTCTATCCCTTTTACCAAATCCTTCTCAACAACTTCTATCCCTTTCTCCAACTTCTCAATCAGGTTTCCGACAAAGTGCAGTGCTCCAGATTGGTCTTGATCACTCTTGACCAATTTACTGAACAAGATACACAAAGCAGATTTACCAGCTTCAGCCTGAGTTTTCCTAGGTAGATTGATAGAGTTCATCGCTGAATTTATTAGAGCTTGTGACGATGGTGTCGAGAGCGTCTCATAACCTGGTAAAGGAATCGTAGCTGATTCCAAACTGTCGAACAGGTTTTGTCAGCTATACCAAAACCACCGAGTGCATGCACCATGAATAATAGCTTACATCTTTCTAGATCTATTTCGAACCTCTGTAAATTCACTCATCTGACAACACAATAACATTTCCACTCTCTCTTTCGTATACACTTTTATCTGTATATCGTGATTATCTCCAAAAACATCCAAATACCTTCCTAGGAGGTTTAACGATAGCAATATTTTGAATACTGGAAACCTCCGAGCTTGTATTAGACCATTATCGAGATAATCAAGGAACCAACGATGAAAAGATTCGCATAATGGTAATATGGATGATACCGATTCCTGTTCTTTCGTGATGTTGTCTGTGTTGGGCTTCTTACGTAGGATTCGCCGAGTGGAAGTTTCAAGTTGATGTAGACGGACTAGGAATGCGAATGTCGATGAGGAAAACGCTGAACGGCTCCTACATATTCATTTATGTACAAATGGATTGTTAGAACGGCATGGATCGGAAGATAATAAGATAGAAAGGACGTCAGACCTGAAAGTATTGTACTTACCCTGCAGAAGGCAGTCCATCATTCCATGTAAACCCTTCTTTGATCAATTCGAAGACTTCTTCAGTGAATTGATCTTTTGATCCAGAAACTAATTCGAAAGCTCTAATCCTTATATCTGCATCTTCATGTGCCAAAGCATCTTTCAAATCCTGCTGGGGAAGTTGATTCACTTTTACAATCCCTAGAGAAAGTCCAATCGAAGCTACCGTTATCCATGCACCGAACAACTCGCTCTTATCTGAAAGTACACCAAGAAGGGTTGTAACGTATGAAGGATCTTTCTTGAATAGGGAAGGAAGGAGATAACGATTCATGGTTACCATTACAGAGTTTGGCAAACCCGGGGCGAAATAGGGTACTAGCTGTTGGACAACATCATTTTTGGAAGAGATAAATTTGGTGAGAAGGTTAATGATTAGATTTGATCGGATATTCGCACAATCTACTATCCCCAAATCTCCTAGTAGATCATTCACTAAGTTTGGTGAGTTGGTTGAGATGGTTGATGATGGTACGTAGTCCAGTAAAGTTGAAATTACAATTAAGTTCGATCTTCTAGCTATACCATTACTTATAGCTTGTCTAAAAAGCGGTACGATAAATGTTGTTGATTCGCTGGTTGATGTCTCTGGAGGAGGAAGGAGGGTTGAGAGCTCGCCGGCTAGAGAGAGGACATCGGAAGATCTTTGTTGTTGGACTTTAAGCGGATGATCGAGGTTGAGGAGAACTAAAGAAGCGAGATGACCACCTGGGAGGAATGCTGGTACGATCTTAGCTTCAACTTCGGTGAACAAACTCGGACTGGTTGAGGCAGATAAAGCGATCATTTGTCGAAGGAGTACAAGAAGCAATTCGAGATGTTTTAGTTGGACTGCTGGAGGATAGGATCGTATAACAAGCTCAATCCCTTCGTTGACGAGTGTACTATCTTGGTGAATCAGCATTGGCCATAGGACTAGTTTGGTTGACATACCCATCTTCCAACTGATCTGGCTTCGCCTTCAATAGGGCTTTTCTACACACCTCAATCTCCTTCATCCCTTGATCGTTCGTTACTCGGTTCTCCATGACTCCGAATCGATCGAGTGTGGAGACGCAGATCTTCAGACCAAATCAGATGGTCTTTTCTCTTGCTTGGTTTATACGATACAGCTGATGCTTCACTGTGGTGTGACACAGTCCGGTCGTATATTGCACGGGATCAGCAGCAGTATTTGCATCTTCACCTTCAACTTTTTTTTCGAAACAACAACAATATATCATGACGTGGAAGATCTTTGGTATCATGGGAAATTGATTCCGTCATTCGAGGTGAGGTTGTTTTGAACAACGTCTGGAGGAGCGATCTCAACATTTCAACTGTACTTCTATCATTAGACTTGCCAACATCCCCGCAGGATCGATCGCCCGTATCGTCCATAATGTCGGCTCAGTCACCACCTCGGAACGGGGCGAACCCCGAGCAAGAATTCATCCATCAAATCGCCATAGAGGTGGGTATATCCATGTATCGAGCTTTAAAAGTCGAACACTAATCCAGTGTGACCATAGATGTCTCGATTGATGAACTCTGTCGACGTCAATGATCTTCTCGGAAGACGTATAGTGGAGATATCAAGAGGTAATAGAAGTGGGGATGCTTTCCTGAAAGGTGTGTAAATCAATTCACTCCGGTACTCTCCAATCTATCATGCTCATATTGTCATTCTAGCCGTTTCGACATTTGGTAAATTTCCTGAAGATGCGATGTTGTCATTACACACACGTATACTGGCTCAACAGTCCATTGTATCTCAGTCGAATGGTAGTAGTAATGCTCGAAGAGGATCAGACCATTCACCTCCTAGGATGTTAGGTGGTAGACCGAGTGGTGAAGTCGAAGGTATGGAACATGACGATTCAGATAGGTTGGCTCCTGAGCCAGTGAGAAAAGGTGGTTTGAGACGAGGCGGAGGCGATGTGAGTCTATAGTTCAGCCTGATCATCATCGAAGCTAATCGGTCTGTTTGTATTAGGCTGTGGCATTTCGAGCTCCACCCACTGCTAAACCATCGTTATTGGGTTTGGACAGATTAGCAGCCGAGAAGAGAGCTGCCGCAGCTGCTGCTGAAGGAAGGAGCGAGCCACCAAGTAAACGGTCAAAGAGGGATGCAGAAGACGAGAGAGACGACGGATCAAGTGCTGGAGGTGTATTCAAAAGTAAGTCCCCTCATTCATTCAGGTCTGTCAACATCTGACAATGCGAACAGTCCCGTCGATACCCGTAAAACGAGAACATGCGAGAGTACGACCAGATGAGACGCCAAGTCGAGGTACAGGTTTGTCGGACGAAGCGAAGAAGAGACTAGAGGCTTATAGGAGTAAGAAGAATGCCCCCATTTCTTCGATCACTGTATCGTCATCAGATAAAGATGGTAGAGATAAGCAGGGTGGGATAGATGATTTCCAATCGAGGTTGAACAGAGGATCTTATCGAGATGGGAGGGATAGAGATAGAAGAGACAGCCGACGAAATGATGATCGAGATCGAGATAGGGACAGGGAAAGAAGGGATGGTAGGGATCGAGATAGAAGGGACGGACGTTCTGGAGAGAAGAGCTGGGGAGCAGCACCTACACCTCGGACATCCCGTTCAGAGCGAGACCTTGAGGGAGGAAGTAGCATGCGGGTACCCAATAGAGGGTGGGACGAGACCCCTCGTGGTGGCCGGGACAGAGGACCAGGAGGATGGGGTAAAGCGGAAAGTTCAAGAAGACCTCAGACTTGGGATCAGACTCCTCGATCGGGCAGAAAGGGCTCTCCTGATGACGAAGGTGGTATAGAACTAGATGCGAAGGAGTGGGAAGAAGAACAAGTCAGGCTGGATAGGGATTGGTATAGCTACGACGATGAAGGCGCAGTGGTGAGTAAACCCTTCCTAATAAGTGAAGTCAGCCGATCTCACTAATCGTATGTGATAGGCACCCGATGAAGAACACAATCCGTTCTCGCAGTGGGAGAATCTCGAAAGAGAGAAGGAGAAGGAACTCGAAGCGAAAGCTGCTAAGCGTCAGACAGCCCGTCAAGCTCAATTCGTAAGTGAGATCATGCAAGAATAATAGTCAGATATGCTGATAGAGAACGGACAGAACGCGGACAATGATTTATGGGAGACCAACCGAATGCAAACGTCTGGAGTCATGCAGCGTGGTGGTGTAGACATGGATTTTGAGGATGACTCAGACTCCAAGGTGCATGTCCTGGTACATGACTTGAAACCCCCTTTCTTGGATGGTACAGTTGCCTATACTAGACAATTAGAGCCTATCAATCCTGTCAAAGACGGTACGAGTGATATGGCTCAGTTCTCCAAGAAGGGCAGTGCTTTGGTTAAAGAAAGGAGAGAACGACAGGAGAGGGAAAAGGTCAGTCACGTGCTAGTCCAACCTTCGTGCTTTAGCTGACAATTTATTATAGGCTGCTGCCAAAGCCGCTTCTATAGCGGGAACGACACTGGGTAATATCTTGGGTGTCAAGGATGAACCTAATTTAGGTGAAGAAGGCCAAAAAGCCGGAGACGGGGAAGGCGGTAACTACAAAGCCGATTCTCAATTTTCGAGTCACCTGCAGAAATCGGAAGGTGTATCGAATTTCGCTAAGACACGTACATTACGTGAACAAAGAGAATATCTACCTGCCTTCGCTGTCAGAGAGGAATTGATGGGCATGATCCGAGACCATCAAGGTCAGTCACTCAAGGCTCTGTTGTCGCCACATTAGCTAACATGTGCTTTGTAGTGCTCATCGTGATAGGAGAGACTGGATCTGGTAAGACTACCCAATTAGGTCAATTCTTGTACGAAGATGGATACTGCGCGAACGGTATGATTGGCTGTACTCAGCCACGACGTGTCGCTGCTATGTCGGTAGCCAAGCGTGTCAGCGAAGAGATGGAGGTAAGCTTTGGAACGCGCATTTTTGGTGAGCTTAGCTGACAGTTCAGAATTGAACAGTGTAATCTAGGAGAAACGGTCGGTTATGCGATTCGATTTGAGGATTGTACTTCGAAAGATACCAAGATCAAATGTGAGCGGTTTTTTATTAACGGATCGTCAAGCTGATATTTTGATAGTCATGACGGATGGTGTACTGCTACGAGAATCTCTGAATGAAGGAGATCTAGACCGATATAGCGTGATCATATTGGATGAAGCACACGAACGATCACTCAGTACGGATATTCTGATGGGTCTGTTGAGGAAGAGTAAGTGCGAAAACAAAGTCGCTCTCATTGCTATGCTGATATGACTGCACTTAGTCCTGACAAGAAGACGGGATCTCAAATTGATCGTTACTTCCGCTACTATGAATGCTGACAAGGTGAGTGGTACTGAATTCCGTCACTTTATCGAGATATGCACCCTGCTGAGTCTGGATCCAGTTCTCACGATTCTTCGGGAACGCCGCGACATATACTATTCCTGGACGAACTTTCCCAGTCGAGATCTTCCATTCGAAATCACCTTGCGAGGACTACGTAGATAGCGCCATCAAGCAGGTCCTGCAGATACATCTTTCAAGTCCTCAGGGAGATATATTGGTATTCATGACGGGTCAGGAAGATATCGAATGCACATGTCAAGTGATAGAAGGTGCGTATCGGCCTATATCTCAGACGTTTGTGACGCTAATATCGTATACATCTCTAGAGCGACTAGAGCAGCTGGATGATCCGCCACCTTTGGCTGTCTTACCGATCTATTCGCAGATGCCTGCTGATCTGCAAGCCAAGATCTTCTCACCCACGCCCGATGGAAGGCGGAAAGTGGTTGTAGCCACGAATATCGCTGAAACCTCTTTGACGGGTTAGTCAGCTACCTATCCTCGAAACATAATCTGAAGCTGACTCTCGCGTAGTTGACGGTATTCTATATGTGGTTGATGCTGGATACTCGAAGCTCAAGGTATATAACCCGAAAGTTGGTATGGACGCTCTTCAGATTACCCCTATCAGTCAGGCAAACGCGGGACAGAGAACAGGTCGAGCTGGACGTACTGGTGCTGGGTGAGTCGCGGTGTCGAGTGCATCACCGGAGGATTTGGCTGACTACGAAGAATAGTTTCTGTTATCGACTTTTCACGGAGACTGCCTATCTGAACGAACTTTTCCCGAACAATATCCCCGAGATTCAGAGAACCAATCTTGCCAATACTGTGTTGTTGTTGAAATCCCTAGGAGTGAAAAATCTACTCGAATTTGATTTCATGGATCCACCACCGCAAGAGAATATTTTGAACTCGATGTATCAACTTTGGTGTCTGGGCGCTTTGGACAATGTCGGGGATCTGACCCCTCAAGGTCGGAAGATGTCGGATTTCCCCATGGAACCTTCCTTAGCTAAGATGTTGATTGTCGCGACGGAATACCAATGTTCTTCGGAGATGTTGACGATCGTCTCAATGTTATCGGTTCCATCGGTATTTTACAGACCACCCCAAAGAGCCGAAGAAAGTGATGCAGCGAGAGAGAAGTTCTTCGTCCCTGAGAGTGATCATTTGACACTGCTTCATGTGTATACCCAGTGGAAAAGTAACGGGTAAGTACTTCCACTACCGTTTCGCTCGATCGTTACTTTGATACTGACAAAGAGGTAACGTAGGTATTCCGACGCATGGTGCATGAAACATTTCTTACATCCTAAACTGATGAGGAAGGCACGTGAAGTCAGAGGTCAGTTGGAGGACATCATGAAACAGCAAAAGATGGAGATACTATCGGTGGGAACCGATTGGGATATAGTTAGGTGAGCTATCTGTTTCGATCGATCCGGAACGTGAAAGAGCTAACAAACGATATAGAAAATGTATTACTGCAGGATATTTCCATCAAGCTGCCAGAGTCAAGGGTATTGGAGAGTATATGAATGTCAGGACTGGGGTGAGTTGTATTCGAGGCTGGTTGCATATGGCTTTTCAGCTGACCCATCTGGCATAGTTACCTTGTGTGTTACACCCTACTAGTGCCTTATATGGTCTTGGTTGTAAGTTCAACGCTATGGAATGTATCATGTATGTTTAAGCTAACCATATTGTAGATATGCCGGATTATGTTGTTTACCATGAGTGTAAGTTTCCCTTATCATTGTCCATGACTTCATACGCTGACAGCCAACATAGTGGTCTTGACTTCGAAGCGTAAGTTATCGCATTCCCGAACAATGGACCAATACTGATTTCCCACAGAATATATGATGTGTGTGACGTCGGTTGATCCTTACTGGCTGGGTAAGCTCCTCATCACCACTTGTGCGCATGTTCAATGAGCTGAGAGCATCATGTAGCCGAGTTGGGAAGCGTTTTCTTCTCCATCCGAGAGAAAAATTTTGACGCCTTGGCTAGAGCAAGAGCCAATCGGGATTTCAGTAAGAAGACCGAGATGGAAGCTGAGATGGCTAAACAGAGAGAAGAGTGAGTCATCCGATTATGTGCACGTCTGTGGTCAGCCATATCCTAATAAACCGCATTGCACTCGCAGAATCGAACGCGCCAAAGCAGAGAAGATACGACAAGAGGCCGTTTCGAGAACACCGAAGATTGGAGGAATGGGTGTCGCCTATACACCTAGAAGTGCAGGTATTGGAGCTGGATCAAGATCTTCGGCAACTCCCCGAAGACGACCAGGAGGAATTTGATTGTCCGATAATGTTGAAACTGTATCAATACACATACTCATGCATACTCATCATAGCCTCAGCTTCGTACTGACATTTTGTAGCTAAATTTACTGACATGATCTTCCTAATCTACTGTTCCTCTGATGGGGGACTACGTAGGGATTTTCTGTAAATCATTCGATAAAATAATGGTCTTTCACCGGTGTATACCATTGTCACTGGCAACAGAACAAGACTCGTTGCAAAAGAAAACCTAAGTGTGACAGCAATCAAGATCAACATGGTCAGAATAGTGTACCTTGGCTCACTCACCAACAAATTGCATTCCATCCTACGTGATCGTATAGCTGTCCTCCGATGATTGTACCCACCGCACCCGATACAGCTGATGGCAAAGATGGTAGTCAGCTTTACGTCACTACAGGAAAACGCAACATTGCGATGTGAACTCACACCAAGCTAAGTTCAGTGCGGCAAACTGGTGCAGTTCGCTTATTCCGCTCTACGATGGTGATCACGCACCGAATCCTAACAATCAACCAATTGCGACAAAGGTGATACAAAACTCACGTTTTGGTCTGCTACTGCAGCGACTTCTACCCCAACAGGCGCAAGGGTACTATTAAGAAAAACGACTAACAATTCGAACTGGGTTAGTACCGATGTGTCTAGATATCAAGTCATCTTCCAGCGGTATTTGTGTAGACTTACAAAACAGAACGAAACAGATAATAAACCCTGGCAGACTCTTGCTCAACATCATCAACAGAGGGAAAGGTGCTGACAAAATGGCTGCAGGGGATAATATCCATTCTGCACCGATCTTATCGGCTAGCCAACCTTCAAATGGAGAAGTGATCAGGCAAGGTACGGCCGTTGCCACTGTTCTCACACGATCAGTACCGGCTTTTACAGTATGCGAAGATGACTCGGGAGGGGTGAATGTATACTCACGGTAGACTAATCCTGCGAAATGAGAGTCTTTTCCCCATTGATCTCTCAACCTCAAGGTCAATCTGAAAGATCGCTGATCAGTTTGGTTTCAATTCCAAGAGCGTATAGAAGACCACCTACGTCGGATCGATGGCACCGAGAATCAAACCCAAACGGAAATTCACAGCGATACCTGTCAGGCTCCTCTGGAGGGTAAAGAGGATCTTAACCACTTGCAATGAAGATACCTTCTTACGCTCGTCGTGGTTCGTGTGATCATCATTCGCTGCTTGCTCGAAAGATGGTGTATTATCCATTGACTCCGGATCGTCGCTCAGGTTTGTAATGTTAGTTCCCGCTTCCTCCGTTGCCTCAGGTGAGCCATTCTGATACTTGATCAGATCCTTCTGTTCGACTGCTAACCATCTTCCGAGCAGTTCCACACTACATACAATCATGCAAAATACCCATGGCGCTTTCCAACCCAGAGTAGTGTATAGGCCTCCTCCGGCTGCTGGACCCTAAAATCGAATTAGCGCAGTCATTTGGGTAAAATTCGGATAAATCGCTTACCACAATGTTGCCGATACTCATACCGGAAAATGCGAAACCAAGTTGACGACCTATATTCTTCATTTCGACGTTCTCGCAACTATCGTGGAATGACAACCCTCAGCCGATATCGGATCAAACTCAACTTACATCAGAGCGAATCCGACTGTTGTGACCAGTCGCGGTGTCAGCTTTAAGTTCCGCAAGGAAACCTAATAAAATCAAAAGTCTGCTCACTCGACCAGATAATAGAGCAGGATAATCCCTGTATAGTACGAGCCAAGATCATTACGGCATATTGGTCCACGAAGATAAGAAGTAGTAGTGCAAATTGCATGGCACAGGTGGCTGCCATTAGAGGGCCACGTCGCCATGCTTTTCTGTCAAGAAAAATAGCGGTAGGCAAGGTGGCTAGAGCACACGAAATCGTCAATCGAGAGGAGTTTCGCTCTTTCCGGCTGACGGAATGTGGATTGTGGAACTTACAGACAGCTATGGCTATACAGTATGAGAAGAGGAACCATGATGCCTTGGTGGATATGTGTTTGTATCCTAGATCTTCTAGTCGGAATGGAATGACTGGTACGCCGACCATCTGTGATCTCGTTTAGTACGTTGCGTATTTTGCGAAGAACGAAAAGACTGCTTACATAGCAAAGTGCTTCGGTCATCGCTCCATAAGTCACCACTGGAAGATTTTAAGTCATCACGTTTTTTTGGTGACCAGGTGTTCAGAAACCTACCTATGGTGATATACCAAGTCGAACTTCGCCACTTTGGAAAACATTCAATCGCCAGTTTAGCAACCTGCTCGAATCGCTGGTGTGTACTCACGCTGGCTCCCCAGGGTGGACTCTTGCTTCTTGGTCTATGGGCGACATTCTCATCCTTCTCGGTCATCTCAACGATGCTCATCGTGAACAAAATGGTGGAGTCAAGAAATGTCGGAAAGACGATTATGATAAAGCTTCACCACAGAAACTTTGCCCAATACTGTGCGATTCTCCTAGACGTGGCGTCGACCATCCCTCTCTGTCGGCTCACTGGAAACGCACCGAAAGGCAGCTTCTCAAGTCAAAGGTGATATAGTCCTTTGTCCACAATCACCTCGTTGAAAGTATCTACATTCAATGTATCATATAGAGAGGCTGGAACAGGCTGAAGCCCCGAGTCTATCGGTATGGGTAAAACCATGATCGTCAAAATGCTTCTTGATATGATCTCATGGCAGATCCTCAGTGCAAGATAAGTATCATAGGCCTCACCTTTCTACGGATGGACCTACCTTTATGAGAGTCTGTGTCAGTACTTTTCCTTCCTTTGTACCGACTAGACCAGTGAAATCAAGTCCTCTAGACACCAGATCCTTCTTAACGCAATGGTTCGTTTTTGTCTCAATTGAAATAGAATTCATCTTTTCCCCAATCCCAATCCGATTTCCGAATCTTTCCCGTTGCTCCCACGTATCCACAACATTGATACCGTCTTCCTATCAAAACAAAACTTGAAATCGAAACTGAATAGCACTCTTCACTTGGTGTGAAATCGCTTCTCGATGCCTATACCATTCTACAGACCTTCTGAAGCGCCTGAAGCGGTCTTCGAGGGCCAATTGATCCCCCTCGCAAAAGCCAACATCGTATCCAGCTTCCTGTATACGTGGATCACACCCATACTGAAAGTCGGCTATTCTCGACCATTACAAGTTGAAGGTCGGTCTCCTTTCCCTTGATCCAATGACTAACATTGACCTCTATGCTGATGTGGGCACTTTCAGATCTATGGTCTCTTAATGATGAATTGACGAGTAAAACAGTGAGTATCCTTCTATCCTGTATCTCTTCGATCCGTGAGATTCAGTCTGATCTCAAGAATGCAGAATGCAGAGAGACTTCAGAAGCACTTCATGCATCGAATGCCGCCTTCCCGTCGATTCGAGGTGCCCGTCAAAACGATATCCGAGTCCTCACCAGCTAGCAGGTCCGGTAGTAATTTCACCCAACCACTCAGCGAGAAAGTTGATGAACAGGAAGCCTCACAACATCACTTGAAAGTCCCTTCGCAGACTACTGATGCTGAGAAGAAGCAAATCGAGCCAAGATTAGATCAGGATGAGACACCTCGACCCAGACTGGGAGAGCCACATCCTGAACATGTCAAACTATACGGGAAGAAGAAAGCCCAAAAGATTGCTTACGATCAACTCGCTATCGAAAATGATAGAGAGTACGACATGAGTCTATGGCGAGCTATCTACTTCTCGCTTTGGCCTCAATATTGGACTGCAGTGGCCCTGTCAATTGCCGGACGTGAGTTTGTCCATCTTCACATTTTGGAAGGCCGGAAACCATACTGATAAAACATTGAGCTTTGTCTAGAGGCTTTGAGAGTGACAGCGCCGTTGGTGACGAAAGAACTGATTGAACATCTGACCACTGCACACACTTATTACCAGGCTCGAAGCAATGGCACACTAACAGATGATATCCCTCGACCTGACAGTATTGGTCGAGGTATCGGATTGGCAATAGCCCTATACGTCATGCAGTCTTCAGCGAGTTTACTGTTCTTCAAAGGCGATCAGGTGGAGTTCATCATGGGCTCCAGGTTGAGCATGGCGGTGAGTCCGGCACAAGCTGAATATGGGATATATCTGACCGCAAGATATTTAGCTGATCGACATGATCGGTCGTAAATCCATGTGAGCTGCTTTACCCCTCGGTATCGGACGACCAGTATGCTGATAGGCAGCATGTTCAGGCGATTGTCTGGCAAATCCAGGAATGAAATGAGCAATGGTCGACTGTTCACTCTGGTTTCGTCAGATTGTAGCATCATTGTGAGTAAAGTCTTGTGATAATTCAAATCCTAGTGTCTACCATCGAATATCATCATAAGCTAAAACAGTTCAGGAATGGGCGATGTCAACATTCGCCAACCTCGTGATAGATCCCATAACTCTGACAACTGGTATTGCCCTCTTGATATATAATCTTGGTTACTCTGCATTAGTTGGTGTGGGAGTAAGTGTTGTATTTGAGAATTCTTCCTGCGTATAATTACCGAAACTGACCCAATTACAGATTCTGGCTATTGCGAGCCCCTCTCAATGTGAGTTCTATATCTAATTTTCTCCCTCCAGTCTGCTAATCTACGGATCAGGGTGGATGGTACGAAAATCCATGGTATTCAGTGATCGACAAGAACAACACACCGATAAACGAGTTCGACTTCTCACCGAAATCCTCAACAATGTACGAGCCGTCAAATTATACGCTTACGAAAGGTATTTCGGGACTCAAGTATCTGATATCCGCCGAAAGGAATTACGGAATTTGCGAAATAAGGGATTGCTTCGAGGAGTTATGACTGCAATTTTGAATGTCATACCTATTTTTGCCGCCATTCGTCAGTATACCTGAACCTTGCCTTCATGCGAGACTCTGAGCTGACTCAAATGCTGCAGTCACCTTCGTCACTTATGCGCTGTCAGGTCATGAGTTAACAGCTGCGGTCATCTTCTCGGGTCTACAATGGTTTTCGGTCATCCGAGTTCCCATCTCCCTGTTGCCCATGACTCTCGCTGCCATAGGGGATATGACTGTATCCCTAGGGAGAGTCAGCCGTACCTTGAAGGTAAGTCAATGTGCATTTGCACATCAACCGTAGCTGATGAGGTTCATACAGGCGGAAGAGTTAGTCGATTCTCTAGATATCGATCCTGAGGCCAAGTTTGGCATAGACGTCAAGGCGGATTTCCGGTACGATCCATCTCCCAAATTCAAAAATGATTCAAACGAAAAAGCTTCCTGCCCAAATGGGCAATCCGGCAAAGACAAAGAGCTGGACAATCGATCCAGGGCGGAGAAGAGGGAAGACGCAAAAATCGAAAGGGAGAAAACCAAGAAGCGGAAGAAGCTTGGATTGGCTATGGATGTAGATCCCGATGAACAGGATTTAGATGTACCCTTCGCTCTGAGTGGCGTTGATGTGAAGATCCCTCGAGGTATGTAAAGTCCTAACCTTGCTTGTACAGAGCTTAACGGGCTTCTGCATGCCAGGCGCACTGGTATGTGTTGTTGGGAGAGTCGGTACTGGGAAATCAACTCTGTTACACGGCTTGATCAACGAAGTGAAGAAGCTGAATGGGTATGTGAAATTTGGTGGAACTGTCAGCTATGGTGTGTGAACCTCTTCATTCGGAAGTTATAACGATGTTTAATGGCTAAGGTGTCGTGCTTATCGCAGTACCTCAGCAAGCTTGGGTGCAGTCCGGAACAGTTCGTGATAACATCACCTTCTCATCGTTGCAGCATGAAGTAGACCCAGCGAGAATCGAAGAATCGATCTTTGCCTGTGCCTTGAAAAGCGATATAAAGATGTGGGAACAAGGAGATCAGTGTGTCTTTTCTCTTTTTCTTTCTGAAACAGTTTAATCTTTTGCATCCTTGGCCGTCTAGCTTATTTGATCTCACCTGTATAGAACGAAAGTTGGCGAAAAAGGTATAACTTTGTCGGGTGGTCAACGACAAAGGCTATGCCTCGCTCGTGCATCATATAACTCATCTGATATTGTCCTTTTGGATGATCCCCTCTCAGCCGTAGATGCGGTCGTGGGCCATCATCTGTTAGAGAATTGTATTCTAAATGGACCATTTGCCAATCGAACGAGGATACTAGTCACTCATCATCTGGATGTTTTACCCAAAGCGGATTTGGTACTGGTTCTAGATCGTGTGTCAGAGAATGAAGGTCAGATCGTCCAACAGGGTAGTTACACTGTAAGTGATATTCTTGCCTAAACGTTAAGATACTGTAGACACTCTGATATATGTGTGTCTGTAATATAGGAATTGCGAAATACCGATGGAATATTCAGAACGCTGATGGATGAATTTGGAGTAATTGAGAAACAAGAGCAAGAAGCCGATCCAACCGAACAGATCGATACCGAAATCGCTTCGAAAAATCCTGACAAACCTGTGTCCTCCATGAGTTCAGAAAAAGATGATGACAGTATCGAAGATGAAGAATCTCATCCTCATAAAGCCCCGAAGACGATTCCCGACAAAGAATTCGAAGATGAAGAAAGAGTTACAGGTAATGTATCTTGGGGAACTTACAAAGCATATTTTCAAGCCTTGAATTCACCTTTCTACGTTCTCACGTGTGCAAGTTTTCTATTACTCACTCAAGCTTCTGCGATTGGTAATTCCCTTTTCTTGGGTTACTGGACGGGAGATACCATTGGTGGTTTCTCCCAAGGAGAATATATGGGAGTTTACGGTGGTATGTATCCCATATTTCTCATTGGGTGATGCGCAGTACAGGGTATCCTGATTCCAGATGATCCTAGGTCTTGGTGCTGCTCAAGCTTTCTTCAATGTGGGTCAAGACCCTCAGTGCTCCATTTACACAGAGCCCTATTCTAACATCCCTGAGATTGCCTCGCGCATACAGTTCGGAACAGTCTTTGGGATTGCTTTGGCGGCAATGAGAGCGTCTCTCAATATGTTCAATGGCGGTTGGACAGCTGTCATGCGAAGTCCTACCGCTTGGCATGATCGAACCCCGGTGAGTGATCAAGCTATCAAGAGGATATGGACTTGGTATTGACAAAGCCTACTTTTTTGTTTTACTAGACTGGAAGGATCATTAGTCGACTTTCAAAAGGTAAGTCAAGTAGTCCATGATCTCACAGAGATATCAATGAGAACTTCTGGGCTGATCAACATCTGAATAACTGCAGACATACGTATCCTTGACGATCGATTCTCCTTGATCTGGTATCAGCTTTTAAGGTGTGTACAGGACGATATACTGGACTGCACTAGCGCATCCGCTACTTACTGACCTGTGACTGTGAAGCAACACTTTGATCATTCTCGGAACGATGGGTTTGATCATATATACTTATCCATGGTTGGGACTAATGTTCATCCCTCTTGGCTGTGCCTTTGTCAGTATAATTTACAATGTTCTTCTATTATCAAGGACGCCACTCACGTATGCTGGCTGATGTGATGATAATATGCAGTATTTGTGTACGGCATTTTACACGAGAACTTCAAGAGAATTAAAGCGGGTTCGATCGCTCGTACGAAGCGAGTGGTACACTTCTTTCAGCGAGCAAGTGAGTTCACTTTAATCACCAGCAAATATATTGCAGGTCGAGACTGACGCTTCACTTGGTTCTTTACAGCTTGCGGGTCATGCGGTCATAAGAGCTTTCGGACAACAGCAGAAATTCCAAGATCGCTTGAGGGACGGTTTGAACAAGGAACAGGTGAGCTGAGACCACTTTGACTGATATTGCCTAATCTCCTACTAACGTATATTCACCTGCCTTTCAGCAAGCTTACATATTAACTGTGAGTGCCAGAGTAAACTTTGATCGTAATGTTACAGAGGCTGATTTGCCAGAGCATCTCATATATAGTTGACTTGTCAACGGTGAGATTACACTTCCTGTCCTGTCATACACATAACAACGGACTAGTGCTGATAATGTCGGTTTATCAAGATGGCTTTCCGTTCGTCTCGATGCGTTAAGTCAGAGCATCATCCTAGTAAGCCTTTTCTTCATCTATTGATGATCGCGTCAGAATGATAATAACCCTTTTCTTGTGAATAGCTTATCGGTATCATCGGGGTTGTACAACGAGAGCATGTCTCACCTGAAAGATTTGGGGTGGTGTGTAACTCACATTGAACTTGATCTACCGAAGATATATACATCGCTAATCGTCTCATATTAGGTATTGACATATGCGTTGAACACGGCTTATAGTTGGTGTCTCCCTTTACTGGCCGGTTTCTTTGAGCTGACTTTCTCCCGAATTGCAGTTTTCACATTGTTTATTCCCCTCTGGGCTGAATGTGAACAAGAAATGGTACGTCCTATCCCTCCCGTCCATCATCCCAAGAATATTCGGTCCAGTAATACGCTGTATCGACGGCTCATAAACGTAAAACCTATGATAGAATTGCGTTGAACGTCTTCATCACTATAACAATCTCCCTTCCGAGGCCTCTCCACTCCTACATTCCGATCCCAAGCCAGATCAATGGCCGATAAACGGCAGAATCGAATTCAAAGATGTCTCTCTCCGCTATAGACCTGAATTACCGTACGTCCTCAAAGATCTAAGTTTCTCCATTGGGGCAGGTGAGAAAATCGGTATAATTGGTAGGACAGGTGCGGGAAAGAGTAGTGTGGCGCAGGCATTGTTTAGGACTGTGGAGATTGATAAAGGTAAAATTGAGGTCGATGGAGTTGATCTGAGAGAATTGGGTTTGGAAACTGTAAGTTCCTCTTTCTTATACCGGAACGTTATAGAGACTGAGCTGGATTTGTGTACTGTCATGTACAGTTGAGATCGAGATTGGCGATTATACCTCAAGATGCATTTTTGTTCGCTGGTACAATCAGGTGAGTTTGCTATGTGTCTTCCATAAGAGTATTCATCTATCATCATGTACCATGGATCTTCGTTTGTCGATAGGCATCTGACGAATGGCTTTGATGCAGGGACAATCTCGATCCGACTAGTTCAAAAACCGACGCCGAGCTCAACGATGCCTTGAATCTTATCCGTAATCATCCTAGAGTATCGATCACTCTGAAAGACAAATTGAAACTTGATTCGAGTATTGCTGCTGAAGGAGCCAATTTCAGTGCAGGTGAAAAACAATTGTGTGAGTTTTCTATACAAATCACAAAACGACTTCACCTGTTGTTGTTATATTCGCGAAAGGTGTACCGGCTGATTTGGTCTGGTCTGGCGTAGTGTCACTTATCAGAGCATTATCACGAAGATGCAAGATCCTCTTACTTGACGAAGCTACTTCTTCGGTCGATCCTGAGACGGACGCTTTGATCCAGGGTATCATCCAAACTGAATTTTCAGATATTACCGTGAGTCTTTCTACACTGTGCAGAACAATACAATAAGAGGGAATCCGATGACAAAACAAATATCTGATTCACTTGTGATATCACATCCCATAGTTACTCTCTATCGCTCATCGACTTCAGACTGTGGCGTATTACGATCGAATTTTAGTCCTAGACAAAGGTCAAGTGGAGGAATTTGATACGCCTTTGATGCTTTTCGATAAGAAAGATTCCATCTTCAGGGATTTATGTGATAAAAAAGTGAGATTAAACTGAGATTAAATTCATACATTATGATATCGTATCGCATGGAATTGTGCTGATACTGATACACTGTACTTATAGCACATAAGAAGAGAAGAATTACTAAGGATCCAGGAAGAAGCTAGATTGGCTAAACTCAGTAGAGAGTAGAGATGCCACAGAGGCACTTGGTGCTCAATCAGTATGACTTTGTAAAGCATTCACAAACCCTCCCTGTCGCTCTACATATGTGAAATCCTTGAGACAATGCATATATCGCTTGATCGTATATATACACCATTGCATGAAGATGAGAAAGATGGTTTGTGCACAGAAAGAAACCTTTGCATCGAACTAAGAACTATCGTACAGCCTCAACCATGATGTTTGTCAAACTAACTAATCCTTGCCTTACGAACAGACAGAGATAAGAAACCCATAAGCTAACCATATGGAAGAATAGTACCACATTAAGAGAAACACAAAGAAAGGAAAACATAATGTTAAGAAGAAGGAATATTCTATTTTATCGTATTATACTATTTATGGCTACAAGAGAAGGTCCCTCTTCTTCGTATCGAATGAACGGTGGTTTTGAGAAGTTCAATACAGTCCACCAGTTTGCGAGAATTGGAAATGCCTCGACCGTGTTTGATCTGAACCTTGACAACACCTCATACTGTATAATCCACCGATATTCTTACATCCCACATACATCCACCTCACATCACTATACATCCTTCTTTACCGCCTTTAGCCTGATGTTCCTCTTTCATAGCTTCCATTTCCAATCTCCTATCCAGCGCTGCACCACCTCCACCAGCTCCTCTTGATCCCGAGGCAAGTCTTTTCGTAGCTCGCTTGTCTCCTCCGTCAGCAGCGAGTTTGTACCATTTCATGGCGCCTTGAGGATTCGCTTCGGTACCAATACCAGTCTTCACATAAAAAGATGACATTAGCCTAGCGCAATTGCTGACAGATGAAAAACGTAGTATCATGAGCACACTCACCTCCGTGAAGTATCCCACAGCATACTGAGCTTTTGCTAATCCCATCTCAGCGGCTTTCTTAGCCCACAAATAAGCTTCTGTATCCGATTGCGGTAATACTCCAGGTGATCCGACGAGGTACCATGCGGTGAGGGCGAAACATGCGTCTCGGTGATTCTGCTGAGCGGCTATATTCTGTAGAGTTGCAAGATATTCGTAAGTCAGCATTTATGACAATAATCACAATGAGCGACACATGTCGGATTCATCAGGAATGTAGGGATGTGTTTGATATGCCCGATCAATGGAAGGACCCCACTCACGTAATAATGTATACTCAACGCAGCATCAACCGGACAGCCCATTTTCCCATACTCATAACATTCACCTAACTTGAATGCCGAAGGTGCATATCCCAATTCAGCAGCTTGAGCCAGCAACTCAGCGGCATATTCGAAATCGACAAATAAAACATTGTCGATTCCTCTTTCATGTAATAATGCCAGTTCATGTAGGGCATGAGGGAATTCTTCCGTGGCGTGTTCGGCAGATCTCTTTAACCATTTGACACCTTCTTTAGGTCTTCTCGATAGACCTAATGCACCGTTGAGCTCGGCGGTCCCGAGTCTGTACATCGCTCCGGGGTGTAACGCAACAGCCGCTTTTCTACGTGTACGAAGGGAATATGTTAGAAAAATGACATGGACTTCTACTACGGGATGGAGAAGGATGGAATCAAGAGAAAATGAAGGAATGTATGCGTAACTATGTCTAGCAGCTGTCAAACGAACAGTTCCAACTCACTTGTAGTACTGTACAGCCTTTGCACTCTCCCTCCTACATCCCCAACCATGTTCACAGCAAGTCCCCGCCCTATAGCACGCATCGGGATGGCCATGTTTCGCAGCTAATATAAATAAGGGAAAGGCCCTATCGAAATCCTGTCTACCTCTGACAGTCCCTATACCATTGGCATAACAGTCCGCGAGGAAATACTGAGCATCTGGATATCCCCTATCTGCCAATCTCTTCAACAGGGCTGTCGCCTCTTTGATCAATTCTTCTCTTTTCTCAATGAGTTTAGTGGTAGTTGGTGGTGGAGATGGATCAGCTTCTAGTTCAGGAGGGACCATCGATTTGGCTGCGTCAATCATGAATACTGAAAATTCAAATATCAATTCTGGATCGTTGGTCTTCTTGGCGTTTTCTCGATATAGCTGGAGGGTACGATCTTGAGATAATAATTCGGCTTGATTACCTGGTCTCAAGTGGGCTGTTCAAGACAATCATAAATTATCTAGAATCAGCACCATTGCTTCTCTCTCACTTTGGATATTTATGTATGAAGGGTCTCTATATCTTACTCACATTGATCTAACAACGCTGCAGGCTGACTGACGATCCTACTCTGTCTATCAAACTCCCTATCACCTCCTCCGGGGTAACCCATACCTTGTGGATACCCACCATCTATAGGCGAATTATCACCGTACATGCTTGAACTCGTGGGGTACTGATTCATCTGCGCGCCGTACTGTGATTGCGGATGAGGGCTAATCGGACTGTTGCCTGCTCCTCCTGGTCCTGATCCATATTGATTGACAGGTATAGCTGCCATATTGATGGGTTGATGAGTTGGTGATACCAATTTACCGTGAAAGGGGGTTGAGGTGATCGATTGGTCTTGGCAAAGACGTGTGTGATGGGTGATTTAACACGACTGGCGATTGTCGATTTATGACAAATGGATGATAATGATACAGATGAAAATTCAAAGTAGCGTCAGGTAAAGATCAAGAGTCCAAAACCAAAGTGGAATTGTGATATGAAGAAGCGGAAAAGAGAGACAGAGAAAGATGTTTTATTCGCCCGGGCACCGAAAACGAAACGATGACGGGATAATCGACGGATTCCAGGGTTGTTGGTGTTTGTTCGTCAAGGGTAAGTAAGTGAGCTAGGCGGCGAGGCTGATGTAAGGGGTCGTAGCGTTTCAAACTATTGCGAAGAGCGTTCAGATGCACAGCGATGATCACGTCGAGGGTTGGTGTTGGCAATGTCCGGATTCCAGACCTGTGGACTGTTCAGAAGAGAGAGATACTCTCGTAGGTAGAGATGGAGAATAAAGGGATTCATAGTGGGTGTGATGGATGGTTGGCTGTCAAACGGGGACAAGCATGAAACAACCAGGCAAATCGGCGATCACCGCTTCTCACCACTCTGGGCCTAAATTTCCTCTCATCTCGCTTCATTCGACTTTTCCATCCTCGACTTGGACTTGATTGAAAGAGAGTGCTGGGCCTTATACTTGATCTTTATATTGACTAAATCTTCGCTTCGGGCCAATACAACACACAATGCGATCTATCCTTCAGCTACGCACTTTCCAAAAATCTTTCGCCCGAGGACTCGCTACAGTTGCCGAAATAGTTGAACCGATAGCTTCAAGCTCGACCTCTTCTAATCCAGTTGGAAAATGGACACCTCATACACTTAGGACGGGTTTGATAGCTAGGAAGAGAGGTATGACCGCTTTGTGGGATCAGGATGGAAGGAGATGGCCCGTGACTGTGTTGCAGGTGAGTAAGAGTTGCTTCGAAAACATATCAACGTATTGTCAACTTATTTTATCCATCTTCTTATGTCATTGGAGAAACATCTCATATGATGTTATCCTTCTACAGAATGACAGTCAACATCCTTTGTTCTACATAGTACTATTTGCTGACATTCTCATATTTTATCAATAGGTTGATGCCAACCAAGTTATCCGACATAATCCTCCACCTCCAACCTCCCCATTCCACACCCTCCAAATTGGAGCTTCCAAACGTCCCGAGAAAACTACCCCTGCCCAACAACTGGGTCATTTCAAGAAAGCAGGCGTGGAATCGAAATACAAGTTGAAGGAATATCAAGTTTCAGACGATGGTGTTCTGGCCGTGGGGACAGAATTGAATGCGGGACATTTTGTTCCTGGGCAGTATGTCGATGTGCAGGGTACATCGTGGGTGTTTATTCTTTTCCTTCTGTTTCGATTCGTGATGGAGGAGAAGGTAATTTCCCGTGGTGTCATGGAGATCTACTATCATCATAGCCAAAGTGACCTGGGCTGACATAATCTTCATACCAACACAGCATCGGTAAAGGTTTTCAAGGTGTGATGAAACGATATGGATTCAGAGGTTTGAAAGCTTCTCATGGTGTTTCAGTCAAGCATCGATCAGGAGGTTCCATCGGTCAGAATCAGGTGGGTCAGAGGTCGCTCTTTGATCTCCTTTTAATCCTGTTCACTCGTGTAATCTACTCTTATCTTTGGAGAGCATTTTGAAGCACAATCATTGACCACCAGCCTGGTCATCAATTCATCAACGAACGTCTACTGACATATTGTTGTTCTCCACTAGGACCCAGGTCGAGTCATCCCCAATAAGAAAATGCCCGGTCATATGGGCACATCAACCGTGACGACTCAGAACCTCCTCGTACACAAGATTGACACAGTCCTTAATCTCGTATACGTGAGGGGTGCAGTACCAGGATCGGACGATAGTTTCATTTCCATCAGAGATTCCAAGAAAGCTTTGATCTCGAAGTCTAAGTTGAGTTTGAAGAAAGGAAATTCAGAAGATCAATGGTTAGGTAATAACCTTACTGGGTTGCCTACTCCTGCTGGTACTAAGGATAGGGTCCAGGGGGAAGGTTGGCCTGAGGTTGTGGAGTGGAGAGGTGAAGGATGGAGTGAGAAGTAATAAGTTTGTTTTGCTTGGGTAGTTATAAGTTGGGACGTGATAACATGTGATAATGCATCATACAGTGTTGATAATAGTCTCACTTGTTATTCTGAGGCTTCGGGTTGATCACAACTTCCCTGGAAGTCAAGTTATGTCAATCAACCATCTGCTCATATCGGTTATCTGTTTCAAAGGTTCTTCTAGAGTATCCCAAGTGCTGTAGATCATGAGTCGACAATGATCAACAATGTATTGTTATGGTCACAATTCTCATCAGATCTGTCCATAACATCAATTTACTCCGATCTGAACGTGGATACGAATGTACGATGCATATGCATTTTGATTGAATGGATGTTATAACAGAATTGGTCATCTACACTAAATGTCCTGATCTAAAGTCTCAATCGGAATGAAAACTCCTTGTAATCTTAACAATGCGAGTATATAAACAAAACACCAATCCAACCTTTTACCTTCTTCTTTTCTACCGATATCTAGAGTTCTGCAGACCAGCTTGCATTACATCAATACTCTCCCCACACCACCAAGCACAGCGAACATCACACCCGCTCCGATCCATAGACCTTTCATCAGCTGGATCTCTCCACCAGCAGAAGAGTTCAAGCTCGACTGAGATACTTTGGCCGTGGATCCGCTCGTCACGCTTGCCGTCGCTCCACTACCAGCTGTGACGGTGTTAGTAGGTGCAGACACGCCGTTGAGCGACGCAGCGACGTTGAATGGTGAGTTGGAGGCGGCATCGTAGAAATCTAAGAGGATGTGATTGGGGTTTCGACTATATTACGTGTAAGGTAAAGTCAATTATGGATTTAAGAAAGGCAAAAAGCGGTGAAGATGTGGAATTAGTCAAGAGATAGTGGATGGGAATGAGTTGACTTACCCCCATAAGGACACACAGTTTCCAACATGGAATCCTATACTTCCGTCACCTGATTCACTATTCGTAACGTTCAATTGATCTTGGTTAGGTATCCAGAATTCAGTACCTCCAAGGGAGTATGACTATATGTCGAGCATGGAAGAACAGTCAGCAATTATGAGGCCAAGCGAAGCGAACGGAGGAGTATATCAAGATGAGGAAGAAACTACTTACGGTATCCAAATAATGATTGATCAAGTACATTTGAGAACTTGGTGAACCAGAAGTACGGTTGACTGAACATCCGAACGAGGCGTCCACGACGTCTGTTATATCATATCAAGCAAAAATAGCAGAATGAGAATCAGTGTTCATTCTTCTCCTTATAGACAAATACGGAAAGCATATCTATTTCCTTGTCGTTTGGTTGAAGTCAAAGACTCACTATAAGCGTCTTCCCACATATTACTAAACTCATCGATCAACCTCGGTTCACTCGTAAAATCAGCTTGGTAATCCAAAAAGGCTACTACTGTTTTTTTCTGATCTATCAATTCTCCCAATGTTGGCCAGTCGCTGAGAGCGATCTGGGAAGAGGAAGGTTGATACATGTAATCTGCGATTCCAGATGAGGTGAGGATGGATGAGTAGGTTGATACGGCGAGGTTCTCGGGGTTGGTCAGGACGATGGTTACGACTAACACGTGGAAGTGTCAGTATCGTTGCCAAAGCTTCATGGTTTGAGAATGGAAGAGCAGCTTGACTCACCATCATTGGGATTGGAAGATACCCAAGTTACGACACTTTTGAAATAATCCTCTAACAAACCACCGTCTTGTAATGACTATGTATATGGCCATAGATATCCATTTAGCAGGACTTCAGTCAAATTGCAGATTGAGATAGTACATACACAAGAGGTGTGACAGAGATGCACACCGTCACTGGCGTTATGACTAAAATGACAGATCGTTGTCAACACCATCGTCCAGTTTGATGACCAGAAAAATCCACAAACTCACGCTTGAAGTTGTAAAGTCCTTATACCATCGTTCTATCCAACATCACCTCACAACGATCAGCTGACTGACAGTATTAAGTTTATATAGCAAACGGGAAACGAAAAAACGGGAAGGGATCGACCCACCAACTGAGCGGTCACATTCTTATCCTGATTATCTGCCAGGCCATCTCCTACCGCATAACTATCGTGAGCACCGATAAACGTCACGTTTGAATATAGTCTTGAACAAAGCTCCGCATGTCCATTACATGTGTCCGCTGCTATTGTCGATGAGAGCAATGCAAGCGCTGCTGCTGCTAAGGGTATGGAGGGGAACATTCTGTTTTATGAATGGGAACGAGGTATTATCGAAGAAGAGTCAGACCGATGTGTAGGTATTAACAGATTGGATGCACTGTATGAATGTCGTCAAGACAAGTGGTACTGTCAAGAATTACGTCGCTAGGTCGTTGTGCTGTGCTATGATCTTTTGTAAAGCAAAAATATTGGTATTCCGTTTCAAACCTCCTTTCAAGCCGTTTGGTGTATCGGTGATCGTCGTTCGGATCGAGTACTTGGCAAAGAAAGAGTGTTAAAGTAAAATGCAAAAGAGTGAGAGTTGACGATTTGAGAGTATACAAAGGTGAAGTTGCTGTGAGATGCGAGTGCCTATGGTTGTGGTTTGATAGCTTGATCAATATGATTGTTACAATATGATTACGGTGCCATGATGAGATGCGATGCGATGCAATGATCTGTGCTGCGAATGCCTGCCCATGCTGTGACAAGCCAAAAACAATGGAAAAAAACATAATAACAAACGCGTTCCCTTGGCTTGGACTATGCGTGGGTTCCCACGTGGATGAACCCTGATAGAAGGCCAGTGCATGTCCTACATTTGCCACTCCCACCCATTTCGGCCTACTCGAAAAATTGATGAAGTTGAGTAACCGAGTGGTCCGCCTTAACGTCATCCAGCTGATAGATGCATAGTGACTTAGAGGATCCAGAATCCAATACGGTAGAGAGAGGTGTGCATGGGGTTGTGTTTGTTTTGTTAATCACCTTGTACCGAGGTGTCTGACACGGGAGCCGCCAAGCTATGAGGAAGTGGAAGTTGTCAAAAATCCTTTCATGACCTGCCCCTCTCTTACTTGACATCACCTGATCATGTCCCATCCCCACTATACTGATCGTATCAAGGGGTATGTATATAAGCTAATGACCTATCATGAACGTTGTTCATCCAAATAAATGCCCAAATTAGCTTTTCAACGTAAACAAACTACCTCCAACAATCGTGTACCCTTGTGGCGGGTGATCTGAGATCCGATCTATTCCCCAAAGAATTGACTTGCGACAACATCTATTCGATCACCACGTGGCTCCCAGAGATTTACCGTAACACGTCATAACAACCTCCATCGACCGAAAGAAAGGACAGAAGTAAAGTTCTCGACTTTTTGGATCCTACGAGTATCCTTCATATCCCATCACATCTACCCATCATCCATAAACGGATCATACATACATACATTGATGATATAGCATTACTAGTTCCCTCGACTCACTCACTCACACTCTTTTGGACCCACCTCACACCTTCGTGGTGTATTGATCCATACCACTCCCCCTATACTCCACTCCATAACACACGTTCCTTCCCCCATCGCCACCCACTTCTCTTCGCCATGACGGCTCTCTCGCCTTTCCGGTACTTCGCCGTGGCCCGATACCTCGTCCATAGGTGGGTAGATTCCATACCATCCATCAAAGGAAAGGGAAAGGCGAAAGCCCTACAGCATTACAGACAACATCAACATCAACTCAATCACCTATTACGTTCAACATCCCTCGATTCCCATTCTTCCTCTTCTCCTTCGCATAGCGATGTACCTCTAGCTGGACCATCGCGTCTATCTCATCACCATAATCAACATCATGGTCATGGCTCTGACCCTAGAAGAAATGGGAAAAGACAAGAAGTAAAGTTTCCTAAATTAGCGCCGGATCCCAAATGGCCTCCTGGACCAAAGGAGATATTTAGGTTGATGAATGACGAGAGGTTGATGGTGGGAGGCAAGATACAACCGCCTAGGGAAACTGTCGTGCTATGTCATGGTGAATTGCTATTTCTCGTGTTCACTTCTCTCTCCTGTGCGACAGACATCACTTGACTCTATAGGGTCTTCCTTCGTCTTCTATTCATATCACACCCTCTTGTCTGCCTTTCAGACTTCCCAGTTTCTGGGTTAGGATCTTGAGGACTTCATTATGTCATGGGTATCAATGCTAACCTACGGTATGTTCCCAGGTCTATATGGCTTTTCGACAGCTACTCCAATACCCCTTTTCCCCTCTCTGAAATTACATTATTGGGCGAACGTGCTTGACGTTTTGCGGAATAAGATAGGTGCAAATGTAGTAGTAGTTGGCGTGAAAGGGTAAGCTCAACTTCCTTGTTGCCTTTTAAGAATGGAAAATAGCTTACATACGATGGTCAACGTAGAACCGGTTCAATACAGGAACGTGCTGAGCAGATGCACCAATTTCTTAAAGACACCTTGCCTAAAGGTACCGGTGTCAACTTCGTCGCTCATTCGATGGGGGGACTGGATTGTCGATATCTGATATCCACCATCAAACCGACATCCTACACACCACTTTCACTCACCACCATCGGAACTCCTCATCGTGGATCACCATTCATGGATTGGTGTGCCGCCAATATAGGTGTAGGGTCCGTTGCAGCTGCCGCAACAGCCGCTTTAGCTAGTGGAAAAACTAAAGCCCTCTTACCTTATTCCATGAAATCACCTTTGTTATCGCGTCCACCGACCAAACAAGAAACGAAAGAAGCGGTCGAGTCTTCCTTCGGTAGTAGTTTCGCATCTGGGTTGACCTCTTACCTCTTGTCGATATTCGATTCTCCAGCATATTCCAACCTGACTACATCATATCTCCGAGATCACTTTAATCCTTCAACACCAGATTCACCTAGTGTCAAGTACACCTCGGTCGCAGGGAGGATATCGAAGATGTCAGTTTTGCACCCATTATGGTTCCCGAAATTAGTTCTTGATGCAGCAGCAGAGAATGGATACGCGGAAGATCACTCTAATATCGTCCATGGCCCCAACGGGAAAAGGTTGTACGAAGGAAATGATGGATTGGTCAGTGTCAGTTCGGCCAAATGGGGTGAATATCTAGGTGCTGTCGATGAATGTCATCATTGGGATCTAAGAGGTGAAGGTGGATTATTCCCTCAAGGTTTAGGTAATTCAGATGAGAAATCGCAAAAACAGAAGAAAGAACAAGAACAAGCAGAGCAGGATGCCTTGTCGGCTGAATTGGAGAATGAGTGGAAATCTAGTAGTGGCGAGAATGGTTCGAAACATGGTGTCAATCAACATCTCGGCTTGTCTATCGGACTCACGACGAACCCGTTAAAGAATCCCGGTGCAGCCGTTGAAGAAGCTTTGAATAAGTTTGAATTGAAAAAATCGATAAAGGATGATGGTAAAGCGGGATCATCTCCTACGGGAAGTTCTTCAAATTCATGGGATATAGCTCAAGTTGGACAAATCATCGATTGGGTAACTGATTATTTACCTGGAGATGGGCAGAACAAGGATAGTGAGATTAGTAAACAACAATTGAAAGATGCCACGTTGGAAAAACAATCGGAAAACAAGGAGAAGGAAAAGAGGAAGAAGGAGAAATTCGATTTGGGAAGGTTTTATGGTGGGTTGATGATCAAGTTGAGAGAAGATGGGTTTTAGTGCTAGATGAAGAGTAGATGAGGATGAGTAGATTTACGGATTTACGGATTAGGTACAAGGACGGATCAGTTCAACACATCCTGTAATATCCATTAGCATACATACCTGCATTTAGTAGTATACTTCAACGTTGTACATTATAATTATCTATCAAGGTTATGATATATGCCTTGCACATTTCAACCAGTACCACTTTCATACAGGTTCTTTTTCGAACGTATCTTACTGTTCACGCTATCGACGAAAATATCAGGCACACATCAACCAAGAGGGTGGAGGTTGTTCACCTCGAGTCAAGTTGTGTCGGTCGTAAA
Organism: Kwoniella europaea PYCC6329; assembly: GCF_036810445.1. Classification (NCBI taxonomy): domain Eukaryota; kingdom Fungi; phylum Basidiomycota; class Tremellomycetes; order Tremellales; family Cryptococcaceae; genus Kwoniella; species Kwoniella europaea. Next base: position 6,092,274 of record NC_089487.1, read on the forward strand.
CATTCAAACCGTGCAACTCATCCATACTCCTGTTACTCGTTCAGAACACCCAATCAGCGACAATGGTTCCTAAACCATGTCGGAACACGCTCATGAAGACACTCAAGAAGAGAGGGAAAAGAGACAATTGAGACACAAGACATTATCAGCTTATTACCCCAAATTATACACCCTATCAACCTTGCTCACTTCGACTATCTCGAATGCCAACACCGATCGACCAATATCCAAATCTAATGATCCAGTACCGTATAAAAACCTTTTGGACAGATCGATATGCGCATATAGAAGTAACGAACAAAAAGAGCAGCTGGAAGAAAAGTTGAAGGGATGTAAGAGATCCAGTGGACTATCTCAGCAGGAATCGATCAATTGCGTCTTAAGGGATTTATCGAGGAATGGAGAAAAGAATGTATTGATCAGTGGAAATAGAGTGAGTCAGATTAAATCATCCTGCTCACATAACGTACAGCGAACATCTTATAACCTTGTATGATCTTGGCAGTTCCCCTCAGTTGAATTACCTATTAACATTTCACGGCCACATGTTGAAAATAGACATGTGAACAGTCCGAGTAGCGTTCTGAGGGGTATGGAGTGGAAATTACTCAGATCAAGGTGAGTTCTTCATCATCTGATAATTATTTCCGTCTATCTTGTTCTCAAATGATGAAACATGTGGTACGCTGATGAAATGTGATATTGGTAGAATCGGAGATGAAGCTTTTAGACTAGTCTTGATTCACACGTCGCTTTTTTTACCTGTGGGGAATAATTGTTTTATCCAACTGAGTGGAATACCGATATATGATCTATACGATCATTCCAAGATCGCTCAATATCATCCTCATCCTCATCCTCAAAATGAAAATGATGGACCAAATACCAATTCAACTCTGGATGAACCATGTGAACATAACAAGTGGAAAAGGAAGAGGAAAAGCTCGAAGGATGACGATGAGAAAGCAGGGAAACGCCCAAAGAAAGCTAGAAGGTGAGTTGCTCATGGTACCCAATCAGGGTCAGCTGATTGAAGTATAATTTGATTTGCAGCGCTCTAGCGGAAATACAGATCCCCAGACAGAGGATGTACTACGGTCATATATCTAGGACTTCCAATGGTAGAATGGTACATGGATTACCGCATTCCCGTGAGCTATCAGCAAACTTTTTTCAGATAAGACGGACTGAAAAAGTCGCTATAGATCCACTCCATAAACTCTCCCAGACGGTTGGAGAACCATCAACCAAAGATTACCTTGAACTTGCACAACAGATACTTCCTTCGTTATTTCGACCACATTCATCAGGGGATGACGAGCTACCGAAAGTACGAGGTAATCTGAAACGACTCGAGGGTGTGCTGGGTATGATCAGAGAACTGGTGGTCAGATATAGAAAGATCGATTTTAGGGATGCGTTAAGGAGATGTAAGGATACTGAACAGGTGGGCCAGATATTGTAGACGGAGTCAGGGTTGCAATTATTTTGAGATGCTGAGTCTGTTGACATCTCACAGGTTCTTTCACAAGTGAGTCTTTTGTGTGACGGTAATGATACATACAAGCTGACTTTAAGGTCTAGTCTCTCCTTATCAGAAGCGAGGATGAACCCTCCGAAAGAGACAAGAGCATACCGGTAACCCAGGTGATACCCAGTACCCCTTTAACTCTGGTCAACACTGAAAATATAAAAACTGCAAATGGGAATGACCCCCTCCCTCCCATACTGGCGGCGATACCTCATGGCCAGGTGAGCTGCTTATTGCGTCCCCACGTCATTTGATTGCTCCAGCTCACTATCCGTTAAATCCTAGGTCTGCCGTTATGTCACTATGGTCTTTCGGAGTCTGTTCTCCATAGATATCATGGGCAGCCAACACAATCTCGATACCATCCTATCCCGTCAGTGAATCGTCCCCTTCTGTCACCGAAATTATAGCTTTCGATACAGATCAGCTTCGCTGATCAGTAAAGCTGTTGGATGTTGATTAACTGTAGATGCACGACGAATCGTCAAAGCTAAACAATACGAACCTGTAAACCTGCATACGGTAATTCAAGGAATACAGATGAACGACTTTCAATGGGTTATCGTCGATGGCAAATATACTCAGCGCGTGAACGTTACTGAAGCTGAGAAAAGGAGAAGTTTGGTGGTCGATTTTGTTCATTGGATACTTTCGGATTTCTTGATACCTTTACTCCGAGTAAGTACCTCCAGCTAATCGATCGTCATTAGACAGAGTAATCAAGCTGATTCGGGCAATGATCGTGATGGACAATCGTAGAATACATTTTATATCACCGAGACGTCTACAACTCGATATGAAACTGTCTATTATACGCATGAAGATTGGTTGAGAGCTACGAAACCTCATTTGGAAGTGTTGAAAGATGATTTACTAGTTGAGCTGAACAAGGTCAGTCATAGCACATATCACTTTTCGACTGTCTCAGGAAAAGAAAAAAGAAAGGAGTTCAAAGCTGACGTTTGGTCATGATGGATCACTGCAGACCGAATCGTATTTCGCTCAACAAGGACCACTCGGCGTATCCGCAGTGAGATTAATACCGAAGCCTAAGGGATTCCGACCTATCGTTAATCTAGGGAAGAAAATCGTACGTCTGGCTCAATCAGCTTGGCAGGTCATGATCAATGTATATTGAGTTCAGAGCTGATGGCGATGTGTCATTGATTTTAGAAATCACAAAACCCATTAGGTATACCGATCCCTGGATTTGGAAAGAAGGGGTTGACGGCGAATCAGATTCTGAAAGGTGTCCATCAAGTGTTGACCTTCGAGAAGGTATGTCATCCGCTTATTCGAATTAGCTAGCGGAGTCTTCACCATTATATACAGATCGCTCGGCTGATCTGTGCCTCACTGCGCAGGATCGACATAGAGCTTCATTAGGAGCATCGTTATTTGGTACGAATGAGATTTTTGCGCCTCTCCAGGATCTAAAATCCGAGTTGATCACGAAGCATGGGAAGATGTAAGTTTTCTGGATTTGCATGCTCGAATGCTCCTTTGGCCGGCATGCAAGCTGATATACGTGGTCACTTGAAGACCTAAATTATATTTTGTCAAGAAGGATATAAAAGCTGCATTCGATACGATAAAACAAGATAAGATGATTCAGGTGGTATCGGATTTACTGGATGAAGTAAGCTTCTCCTGAATAACCGTCAGACAAGTTGTGTTATAAGCTCATGTATGAATGGACGCAGAACCATGATTACTGTCTGATGCTATATTGTCTACTCTTACCTCCTGCGAGTCAAGCTTCTCAGGGAGCTTCAAGGAGATTATTCAAGTCCAGAGCTGTGGTTGATGGTAGGTGAAACTATTTCTTGCTTGCACTTGTTAGACCGATAAGCTAAAGAAGGATGTTGGTAGATCACGTAGCGTCGTCTTTCGGTGAATGTGCTCAGGAAATAGCGGAACCCCTTAGAAATGCTGTGATAGTCGATCTCGTGAGGTGGTCATCTGCTTCTTCGACCTTCATCGGTTTGGGTAGGCTAATATTGGTTGGTCGGAGCAGGTTCGACGTAAACATATTACAAGGGAGTCATGCCTAGAGCTTCTGAAGATTCATATACAGAATAACGTTTGGCAGGTGAGTGGCTTCTACTGGGATTGATATACTGGACTCACTGATTTACTTTGATTGCTCCATATCGTAGGTTGGTAAGAAGTTGTACAAGCAGAAAACCGGAATTCCGCAAGGATCTAAGATATCTTCATTATTATGTTCCTTCTTCTATGCTTGTTTGGAGAATGATCATTTGAGATTCACAAGACAGGAAGGATCGGTGAGTTGAATTAGTAGACTGCAGTGAAGAATTGATAATTATGATCGGCTTATCAATATGTGATGGCTATAGCGTCTCTTACGATATATCGACGATTTTTTATTTATTACCGACTCGATCTCCCTGGCACGCAAATTCGTAGATACCATGTCCAAAGGATTTCCAACGTATGGTGCAGAAATATCAATGACTAAAACACTCTTATCGTTTGAGAGTGAATCGAAAGGTCAGATGGGGAGTGTAGTGGGAGTCAATCCTGATGGAGAGATATGTGAGTGAATTGGCGAAAATCAGCTAATAACAGTGAAACGGAGGCGCTGATGTTGTTCAAACAGTATTCCCGTATTGTGGATTTTTGTTGAATATTAGGACGTTGGAAGTGATGAGTGATTATCCGAGATTGATCTCTGGACGTGAGTATACATATCCCTTCTGGCATCTGCCATTTAGCAAAACAAGTATATGTAACGCTGACTCGACGGATACTTGTAAACAATTAGCAATCAAACAAGCATTCTCCCTCCGTTCGGACAGAAATAGAGGTTCAGCCTTTGTAAGTTGGTACAGCCGTCAACTGGAAAATAGGAATCATGTGGCCTATGTAAGTAAGACTCACCTCCTTTTCCAACCCGTGAAAAGATCTGACGATCTGGTTTCCCTTCGCGAAAATAGCTCGATACGATACATAACAAGATTGATACAGTCCATTTTAACATTTTCATCAATTTCGCTTTGACAAGTATGAAGATTCCTTTTTATTTCAGGTCGGATGATTTTATAGGGATTAGCGTAAGGAGGGAAAAGATGATTGCGGGTGAGTCGAGATCATAATCGAAATTACGATATCAAAGCTGATCGATCTTGATAACTAAGATGCGCTGATCTCTTCGATCGAATATACCTATCTGGCTGGAAGAGCTAGGGTGATGCATTCATGTAGGAATGATAAAGGTAGTGACAAAGATCATTATGGAGTGAATAGATTAGCTTTCTTTCTGTGAGTCTAAGTCAAGGATTGATCGAACGTTAAGTTGCCTAATCCGAACTGAACCGACGTTTGCGAATTTGATTCTTGGTAGTTTGGCTATCAATGCTATTGTTAGAGTATTAGAGCGAAAACCTAGATTCAGAGGGATCGTGAATCTACTTAAATCGCAAATGGAACATAAAAAGTATCGTAGGTTGTATAAGAGTAAGGATTTGAAAGAGGTGATGGATAGAGGATGGGATGCTGTAAAGGATGCAAAGTATTGAAGCAAACCCTGTTGACGTTGGTTAATTGCGAATGTGTTGTTATTAGAGATATGTATGTGTCATGCAAACTTGATCGATGAGCAACCTCTGCGAGCATGTCTGCCCACCTCCGTCCACACTGTTTTTATTTTTATGTGATCCATCTCTCATCGTACAAAACCATTCCAACGAATCCAACCGAATCCAATCCAAGTAATCTGATCTGATCTGATATAGCAGGACCGAAGAATAAATTAGATGGTGGTTTCGTCTATCGTATCACATAAAGTATTAGTACCGGTACAACTTGGAATGTATGTCTGAATTGGGAAAAGGTAGACTTACAAGGTCTGGCAGTAAGAGTTTGAGGGAGGTTGTTCTTGATAGAAACGTGTCTAGCCTCTCGGGGTTGAGCAGGTTGTCTCTTAAGAACGACGTGTTCACCCTTCTCTTTAGCCTCTCTCTTCTTGGCGGCGTTGGATTTGACTCTGTCCAAGAATTCTTGTCTGCACTTGGAGTGTTTGATGTGTTCGATTCGGATGTTAACTCTCTTTTCGAGGTATCGACCGTTAACGACTTTGTAGCAGATTACACCGACGGCTCGGGGGGTGACGTTGTAGACGATACCGGTTTTACCGTGGTAGACTATTCAATTTGTAAAACCAAACTTAAACATCAGTCCTTGTCTTCCACCCTACCGACCATTGTCCTAAAACACTGGAACAAGGAGATAGAAAGTCATACGCACACTTGTGGGGCATACCCTTTTGTTGAGAGGCGTTAGCCTTGATGTCAACGATATCACCGACTCGGTAGGTCTTAAGGAAGGTGGTGAGGTTGGGTGAACCGTGTTCTGTATGTGTCGAACCCATCCAGCATTAAGAATACCATAATCCGACACGATTATCCAAACATCCATTCCATCCACATCCATTGATATCAAAAAAAAAAGCGTTTTGAGCGTTTGATGTAGGTGTAGGGCGAGGAGGGTAATAGTAGCACATAGAGATTAACGAAAAAAATCATCAGCATTCCTCCTTTCCTTCCAACATCGATTCCATCCATCAAACCCACCCTTGAAGTTCCTAGAGAACATGTGACGCGTTCGCGCCCTTGAACCGAATGAGTGAGGCATCTTGATTGATCTGTAGCAAGGAAGATGAAGGTAAAGTCAGAATATTATCCTTTTCTACTAGGTGTGAGGTGTTGAAAAGGGTTGCGCTTGATGTGTTGATGGGCGGTATGTCGAGTGCGATAGTGTCGAGCGAGCGAAAGATGCTTACCTCTTGGATGATCTTTTGAAGGCTAAAGAAAGAGATCAAGAATGTTACTAGAAGAAGTCGATGAAAAATGTTCAACGTAGAGCGAGCAGCAAACGACGGTGAGCGGTGAGTGAGGATGCTTGCTGCCTTGCCGTGCAAAGCCAGAAGCCAGGTGCGGTGAGAGGGCGGAATCGCAAAAATGCAATATAGGGATGCTACGGTGGGAACGGAATCAAATGATCGTGGGATTGTCGGAGTTAAGCAACAACCGATACTTTCGTGAAAACGCTATGGTGGCTTATAATGCCGCGGCGTTATGTTCCTCTACCCAGCGGAGGATTTTCATTGTACATTGTGCTTGCACCATACAGCGAAGGATTGGTATTGGTTGCAGGTCAGTGAGTGTGGGTTTGGCTTGCGACCTTTGGTGTCAGTCAAGTTTATCAATTTCATCCAGTTCATCGTTACCACCTTTTTAGTCCTTCTCCATCCAGCAAGTTTAAAAGTGCGTTCAACCCATCATCAACTGTCAATCGCTCAAGTACAACAGCTGACGTCTAGCCGCCTCCCTCCCTCTACCTTTTCAACAAACCCCCTTGTCAACTTTTACAGATGGTCTCGTAAGTTACATTAGAAGCAGATATGAAAAATGGAACGAGGACGCTGATGGATGGGCTATCTATAGTGCTCCAAGAAAGCAATCAAAGACCTACAAGGTCCCAAAACGACCCTACGAGGCCGCTCGTCTCGATGCTGAGCTTAAGGTGGGTTTTGGGAATTCAACGGTATAAGGGGAATATGGATCGGGAGGCATGGTCGAACTGGATCTGGATCATTGGTGGAACCTCATCGATAGTCTGGAGGGATAATGGAGAGATAGATCGTCGACGGAGAAGATATGGAAGAAGCACTGTTAGAACGAAATCTAGAAGAAATAAATGACCATGCCTCACACCCCTCTGTTCCCCTGAACCATTCTGTAACAAATGTAGTCCGGTGCTGATCCATCACTCATCAACAGCTCGCTGGTGAATACGGTCTCCGAAACAAACGAGAGATCTGGAGAATTCAACTTACCCTTTCCAAGGTGAGTGCCGGTATATCATTACAAACATGAGCTCTGTATTGATGTTATGGTGTAGATCCGACGAGCTGCTCGAGAACTCCTTAAGCTCGATGACAAAGACCCCAAGAGACTTTTCGAGGGTAACGCTTTGATCAGACGACTTGTCCGAATCGGTGTGCTTGATGACACCAGAATGAGACTCGATTACGTGTTGGCTCTTAAGACTGAGGATTTCTTGGAGAGACGATTACAAACTCAAGTTTTCAAACTTGGGTGAGTTGCAATGCTTCTAAACCATGTATCCTACTACCACGATCATCCATCATGCGACGCTATACAACCGAATGCTGATTTTTTGTATCACCACAGTCTCGCTAAATCCGTCCACCACGCCCGAGTTTTGATCAGACAACGACACATCCGAGTTGGTAAACAAATCGTTAACGTCCCTTCATTCGTTGTCAGACTTGACTCTCAAAAGTGAGTAAAACCTATCTGCTTATCATACTATATCTACATCGCATCGTGTGCTAATCTGTTATGTTCAGACACATCGACTTCGCCCTCAACTCTCCTTACGGTGGTGGACGAGCTGGTCGAGTAAAGAGAAAGAGAGCAAAGGCCGCTGCTGGTGGTGATGGTGAAGCCGAGGAGGAGGATGACGAGTAAATTAGTGCATATAGACATTAGTTTATTTGGATTCACAGAAAAATCTTGTAATTATTCAAACATTTTTGCAGGATGCGGTGTGAGATTTGGGATGCATCGCTTTCATGATATAATATTCTTACACTTTCCATTGCAGGCACGCAGGGAGTAATCGTTCATTGGTCTCTTCGGGCATAGGTCATACATTATACTGAGCAATACCGGACATGTCCTATTACAAATCGACTTCATCCAAACCTTTCTTTCGCAAGAGCTCTAAACCTGTCGAGGTGGATCAGCACAATCAGTTATATACTAGTATTCATTTCCATCTTGAGACGACTTACATGTCCATCGTAGCGCTCTCTTTCGCTTTCCTCTCCATCAACCTCTCCGAGTCTGCCGCTCTTCGATCCTGAACAGCGAAATCTTTTCTATCTCTCCTACGAGATTCAGCTTGTTCCCTTGCTCTGACCCTACCAAAGTCATACAATCAATTTAGATCAGTGGAGTGTGTCTCACAAAGGTCAACCAACGGAAGGAGCCAATAAACTCACGCAGCTGCGAAACTACTTTCATCACCCATCAACGTCCCTTCATCCATCTCTAATCCAGCAGCAGTATCCTTATCTCTATACCGTTTATTCTCCGCATTTGTAGCTCTTCGTTCTTCTAATTTACCTTCCCTCCCTCCTGATTTGGGTACCAACTCATCCGCCTTATTATACATATCCCTAAGATGCGATTTCCTCTCTGCCTTTCTTGTATCCTGCGCTACTTCCAGAGCATATTGACGATCCGAGGAAGTAGGCATACTTGGACCTAAAGGCCTGCTGGACGAGCTAGTTGAAGGTGATGGTCCAATGGTAGGAGGCCCATGAGAGTACGAATTGATCGATTGGGTCTCTGTATCCTTTCGTACGGACGAGTGAGTAGAACGAGCCACGTCTTCTCGAATGCTTTTGAGAGATGAGGTTGTATCGCCCCGAGAGGCGAAAGACCACTTATAGCCTGTGTTTTCTGAGGCGGAGGTGCTGGCGGGCGGATGATATTGATGAGGCTTCAGAAGCCCGTCATTCCATCGCTAAAATGATATCAAATGGACTTAGCTATGAGTATACACTCACAATGAATGCTGTTAGATAGCTGATGCTTACCCTCATGAACTTTCTGAAGTATTTATGAGCAGATTGGGATGACATTTCGTCGAGGTACTATACCTTCGGATCAGCTGAGGTTCCCCTTCAAACGTGGACATGCCCGAAGCTGTCTCACCTTGCCTCTATCTTCTTTTAGCCATGCCTTAAATTCACTTGATTTCAGACTGTATCCATATATATGTCAGCTAGGATACGCCCGATTTCATATATTTATGAACGATAGCATGGCATGGATGACTGGGATATAGTGATGGACAGATGGACAAAGAAGCCTAAACTTACAAATAATCTTCTTCCCCTATCTCCTTTACACCCATATCCCTCAAATCTACTCCTTCTTCTTCATCAGATACCGAAGGATCTCTCACATTGTCCTTCCTCTTCGACCTTTTATGATCCCTGTCTCTGTCATAAGGGGAAGCTGACCTATCTTTATGTCTTCGCTCCCCATCCCTCTCACGAGATCTTGATCGATCTCGGTATTTACGGTCTCTCTCCCTATCTCTATCTCTTGATCTGGAACGTGGTCGGGGCATCGTGCGTCGGCGGAATCCAGTGTTGATGAGAATGGGGATGTTATATAGACCAGAGGGAGATTCTCATTGCAATGAACAAGTTTGTTCATCCTCCACCAAGAGATGTCATTTCTCACTCGTTACTCGACGGTTCCGACGGAATTGAATATGACGCCCCAGCTCACCCAACACCGAACCGTTCAATCAAGGTGGTACCGATCCGTTGAAACGTCGTTATATATTCTCACATGAGAAAGACAAAATATCAGTGGACTGACAAAGGATCATGGACGCAGAGTATTCTGACAAAGGATGTCACTATGACATTCGCATGGCGATGACTGAATACCTCCATCGATATAATTCGACTCGACTCGAGACGAGAACAAACGACTAACCTGACTTGTTTCCGCTGGGGGTTCCAGGTATTTTATAAGTTCATTGACCTAACGTGTCTTTTTAGCTAGCGACATCCAGCTTGTGATACTGATCACTCATGTCCATTCCATTCTGGAAGCCCTCCCCTGCCCCTCCTGCAATAGTCAAGAACCAACCTCTACCATGGAGCAATGCCGGTTTGCTGAGTAAATTGTTGATTCATTGGGTGGCTCCCTGCGTGAAAGTAGCTTGGTCAAGAGATGTCACCGTTGATGGTGAGTCTGTTCAAGGCCTTTCCCTGGAGATGAAACGGAGACTGACGATTATTATATGGGAATATGGTTGTATAGATTTATACGACCTAACACCTGACCTACAGACTAAATTGGTAAGTTCACTTGAACCTGTCTACCTCAAAGTAATCTAGATACCTATAAGCTGAAATACCTAACTGATCCATCATTCAGCTCGGCGATGAACTAGAAACCAGCTTTGTGAATCGACTTCCACCTTCACTCCGACCAAAGAAGTATAAACCGCCGAAGAACACCGATAACTATTCCTTGCACGAGTCAACTTCTTCATCAGAGACAACACCTCTACTTAACAATGCGGAAAGGCAACATTGCAACTCGAGATCTATCTGGGAGAATGGCAAGAAGTACGATCAAAGTTTATTCAAAGCTATTTATCTGACCATATGGAAACAGTGGTGGTGGATGATCATCGTGAAACTCACAGCTAGTGAGTGGTCCTCTTCCCCCTAATCCACGAGTTGTCCGGTTTCTAACCGTGATGCCTTCATCTGATATGAAGTTGGCATTCGAATATGTATACCCCAAGTAATGCGAATCCTCATCACTCAAATACTACTCTCTCAGCAATGGCATCAAGCTCTCAAACATGGTGAACCTACCGATCATCTCACTCCACCCAAGTCAGTCGCGTACATGATCAGCATAGGGACGGGGATGTGGGCTTTGTTTATGGTTGCTGCTGTTTTGCTGTATTATAATTATTGGAGAGCGAGGTTGATGGGTAAAATGGTTGGTTCAGCGGTAAGTGTAAACCAACGCGCATCTGTCTCAGTCCATCATACGGAACGATACTGTATGGCGGCTGATATGAGATGTAGCTTACAGCGGTTATATTGCGAAAAGCCAAGTGAGTAATATACATACACTACAATGATGCAAATCGCCATGCATTGAACTATCGACTGATACATTCCTGCGTGTGATGGGGCGGATTAGCCGATTATCAGGTAAATCCAGGATCGAAATGACCAATGGTAGGATAACGACGATGATCTCCGTCGATAGTGGTTTTGTCGTGAGTACATGCAATATTCGTATGACCATCCTGAGAAAACAAATTATTCACATCCAAATGATGACCAGTATTGACATTTGGACTATACAGGAGCACGCTACTCAACAATCTAACGAGATTATCTGTCTTCCCGTCTCCATCTTCGTCTCAATTGGGATACTAGTATGCCAAATTGGCTATTCCGCATTTGTTGGGTTAGCTGTAAGTGTTTCTTTTTGGTAAGTCTTGTGCTGCAAGTCGAGATTTAAAATTAAAGCTAATGGAAGTCATTTGTAGGTATTGTTGCTTACTGGTCCTATAAAAGGTAAGCCTGAATACACGAGTACCAAAATACCGCGATACTGTACGTGCTGACAAACCAAGGTGTTCTTCTTCAACTCAGTTTGGATGTTCGCATACATATCTTCCTTACGGAAATCTCAAAATGCAATTGTCGATCAACGTGTCAAGCTCTTATCTGAGATTCTGAACAATATCCGAGCAGTTAAGCTGTACGCATACGAATCGTGGTTTGGTCAAAAGATCGGTTCGATGAGGAAGAAGGAACTGAACAAATTCCAACAGAATAATCTGGTTAAATCGTTGATGACTTCAATAGTAACTTTCTTACCTACTTTGGCTGCTATCCGTAAGTGACTGATTCAATACATGTCTTCTCTTCAAGATATGCTACTGACCTTATACTGTTTAGTAACATTCATTACGTACGCTTCGGCAGGTCATGAGCTCAACGCAGCAATCATCTTCCCGGCTTTACAATACTTCAGCTTCTTGAGAACTCCATTAGCAATCTTACCTGAAGTACTGACAAATTTGAGTCAAGGATGGGTCGGTATAGGTACGTGATCTGACATATTCTGTTGGAAGTGAAATGACCGAAACTTACCGTGTGTTATGCATCTGAGCAGGTCGAATAGGAGATTTACTTCGAGTGAGTCCCTTGACCCACATTGAAATTAGCTCTATCAGCTGATGAGTCGGACAGGCCGAAGAAATGGAAAGTGACATCGATATCAGTCCAGAACACCAACATGCTATAGATGTGAAAGCTGATTTTCAGTTTGAGAGCGTTTCCCCATCTAATGATCAATCTCAACGAGATCAAGAGAGAAGCCCTTACAAGAAGACATCAGTCATCAACAGGATGCGAACCTTGAGATGTCTTGAAAGAAGAAGGGAGCAAGGTAACGGACCTTTACAAGACGATCAATCACCTCACAGTGGAGACGAGAAGCCTTTTGGTCTCAAAGATATCGATTTGAAAGTACCGAAAGGTGGACATTCTCCTTCCCTCAGCACTGCAGTATATGTTGAGCAATGCTGATGATAGTATACAGGTGCGCTAGTCTGTATCGTAGGTAGAGTCGGCACGGGAAAGACAGCCTTGTTATCTGGCTTGATCAATGAGATGAAACGCACAAGAGGTCATGTCCGTTTTGGAGGTAGTGTGAGCTACGGTAAGTTGACAGTTGTTATTTTTACTCGACCGTCGCATATGTGCCTGACGAACAGCTTGACCACATAGTCCCTCAGCAAGCTTGGGTACAATCGGGAACTATCAGGGAGAACATAACTTTTTCAGCCGAAAAGCAAGACGTCGATCTAGAAAGGGTTAATGTAATCATCGATGCGTGCGCTTTGAGAAGAGATATCGACATGTGGCCTCATGGCGATCTGTGAGCCGGTTGAGCCCTCAGATACTAACAATACTATATCATCGTGAAGGCTGATTATTGTTGTCGATATATCGTGCAGGACTAAAATTGGCGAAAGGGGAATCACTTTGTCAGGTGGACAAAGACAGAGGATCTGCATTGCCAGAGCAGCCTATGAGAAAAGTGATATTGTCTTACTTGATGATCCACTGTCAGCGGTTGATGCTCATGTTGGACACCATATATTGGAGAACTGTTTGTTGAATGGACCAATGAGTGATAGAACTAGAGTTTTGGTTACTCATCATTTCGATGTTTTGCCTAAAGCCGATTTGGTGTTGGTCATGGAGAGGGATGAACAAGGGGATGGACGGATAATTCAACAAGGGACTTTCACAGTGAGTCATATACAAATTTGAGGGTAATGTTATGGTACATGCTGATGGTCGTGGGGTGGCAGGAGCTGATGCATGAAGAAGGGACCTTTAAGACAATGTTTCAGCAATATGGTGGGACCGCCAATATGAACGAGGCATCAAGGAAGACTGAGAGTGTAAGCTCAAGCGAAACCGAGTCAAAGAACGCAACTTCGAAGGACAAGCTTATCAAAGAAGATGAACCGAACAAACTCATCCTAGACGAAGATAAAGCAGAAGGCGTGGTGGCGTCTACTGTCTACTACAATTACTGCAGGTCGATACGTTCCCCGTTCTTGGTGATTATGTGCTTCACTATGCTGGTCCTCGCTCAAGTGGCTTCAGTTCTCAATTCGCTTTTCTTAGGATACTGGTCTGAAGATAAGTTTGAGGGTTTGGGTAAGACCGCTTATGTGTTGATATATGCTGGTGAGTTCCATCAATATCTGCTCCTCCCCCACATGAGCTAATCTTCTGATTGAATGACCAGGGCTGGGTATCGGTATGGCTATCTTCACTGTAAGTCAGATATGTACTTTGTCATCCCGAAAGCTCGTGGGACTGATTGGAGAGGATCTACAGTGGAATGCAACCTTCATGATGAGCTGGGCTGGTATCAGGGCTTCATATAATATGTTTGAGAAGGCTTGGAATGGTGTTATGCGAAGTCCAACTTCATGGCATGATCGTACACCTGTAAGTCACTGAGCGAATCCTGTGTTATACCTAACCAACCTCATTGATTCCAGACTGGAAGAATCATTAATCGGCTGTCCAAAGGTAAGTCATCGACTCTTAGAAATTGACATGGCTCCTGATAGAATCTGACGTACTCGTGTTATATATGCAGATATAGAGATCCTTGACGATACTATCGCCACCAAGTGGTACGACGTGCTCAGGTAGGTCTCGGTCAGATTCAACAGCGAGGATCTATACTGATTTTGCCAAAAGTGCTCTGCTTGCTGCTGTTGGCTCGGTGGCACTTGTGTTATACACTTATCCTTGGGCTGTACTCGTCTTCGTGCCGGTTCTAGCGTACGATGTGAGTTGGGTCCATAACGATACTGTATGAATCGATCCTGATAAGGCCTTCTTTGATTGCGTATTCAGCTTCTCACCATACGATTGTTTCGACAAACTTCAAGGGAATTCAATCGACTTATGTCGTTACTTAGAAGCGATATCTACACAAACCTTGGTGAACAGGTAAGATCCTCAGAAGGCCAAAGGCAAGTAGTGAAGGTGACAATCTTCTGCGTAGCTTATCGGTATTCCAATTATACGAGCGTTCAGACAGCAAGAGCGGTTTGAGAAGAAGTTTGAGGATTCGGTTGATACTCATTTTGTAAGCCATATTCTCACGAGCACCGTGGTAATCATCGTATGCTGACATCGTCATTTTTTGTAGTCTTGTATGATGATGGGGGTACGTCCTCTCAGCTCCGATTGACGACGGGATAGAGTGCGTTAAAGCTGACTCATTATGGGTATAGGGGTTTTCCCAAGGAGCGTAAGTTCTCTCACATTCCCGAATCGTTTGGAGGCTAGCTCACCATTTCATTTGGTGGTGCGTAAACAGTTGGCTGGGGTTACGAATATCTTTGGCGAGCAATTCCCTCATTTTGGTCAGCATCATGCCCATCTCAACGAATGCAATTACGCTTCTTGCTTATGTACGTATTGCTTAGGCTGTAATAATTTCCGGTATCATGTTCAGGGAATCAATCTCTGCGGCAGAATTTGGGGTAGTCCTCAACTACATCATGCTTACAGTATCCAGTGAGTGTACTGTAATGAAGTAATCCCTGGCATTTATGAGTGGTCGCGAACGGTGCGCTAATGATGAAACCAAGTCATCAATGGATTCGTTGGAGATGCCACACTGGTGGAACAACTGATGGTCGGTGTTGTCTTCTTATATCTAATTGGTTGAGACAAATCTCCTCCAGGGAAAGTTGACAATCTATCCTTTTTCTCAATAGAATACAGTAGAAAGAGTACAGCATTACACTGAACTACCTTCCGAGGCATCTCCTACGATACCTTCCGATCCTAGACCTGTCCAAATCTGGCCAGACAAAGGTGCAATTTCATTTAATCAAGTCAAGTTACGCTATCGACCGGAACTTCCGTTGGTATTGAACGACATCACATTTTCTATTCAGCCTGGTGGGAAGGTCGGAGTCATTGGCAGGACAGGTGCAGGGAAAAGTAGTATTGCCCAAGCGCTATTCAGGACGGTTGAGATCTGCGGTGGGAGGATACATATCGATGGTGTCGATCTGAGGACTCTGGGTTTAGACACCGTAAGTGGCACCCAGATTGTCGATACGTTCGGGGTAGATGTTCAGATCTTGAACATTTGTAGTTGAGGCAAAGATTGTCCATAATCCCACAAGATGCTTTTCTCTTTGGAGGTACCGTCAGGTAAGCTTTTTCCACTTGCCTGTCCAACCTAACTTTGGCTTAAGGATAAAGATCGGTCCTCACACATTACATTATAGGGATAATATAGATCCCACTAGCTCGTTCCCCGATGATCGACTGAATGATGCGCTCAATCTCATTCATCGGGACTCTCATTCTTCGTCGACATTACGAGATAAGTTGAGGTTGGACACGATCGTCGCGAATGAAGGGTCGAATTTTAGTGCGGGTGAGAAACAACTACGTGAGTCGTCAGTACTGTACATGTGAGGCTTAAGTCTGATTGTCATCATCGGATAGTGGCACTTCTTCGAGCTCTTGTGAAGGGATCGAAGGTTCTACTGCTGGATGAGGCTACCTCTTCAGTGGATCCAGAGACAGATGCGTTGATTCAACGAATCATCCAAACTGAATTCAAGGATGTAACTGTAAGTCTTCCGACAGCAGCCACAATGTCGTGGAGTACGAAACAGAATGCAGGATACTAATTCGGCTCGTTTGAATTAGTTGATCTCGATCGCGCATCGGCTGCAGACTGTGGCATACTATGACAGGATATTAGTCATGGAGGAGGGGCGTATTGCAGAAGTGAGTGGATCAGCCAGTGCTCGAATGTGCAATACAACTGCGATCCATGTGAGGATGGTTCATCTGACTCGAAGCTTTACGAAGTACGATGAACCTCCCACATTATTCGATAATCCGAATTCCGTTTTCAGAAGTTTGTGCGATAAGAAAGTAAGCCCTTGGCTCTATCAATGACACTTGAGCATGGACCAGCATTGATCTCAACTTGTCATGTAGAATGTAACGAGAGAGGAATTGTCGAGAATCCGAGCTGCAGCCGGCAAATAATGACCTGCGGAAGTCTGTAATTTTGAAGGCAGCGGATCGAAGTCAAAGCGGACTGGAATGGGGTGCTCATATTGTACTGACAAAATCCCTCGTAACGTGTACATAACCTCCTGACATACATGTATATCCACTGCGATATCAAACCAAAGGTTGGCGTAATGTCAAGGGCTGGGCTGATTTTCAGGCTCAGTACAGTGGTTCATAATTCTCTCAGCCTTGCTGCAATTGTACGTCATGATAGAGGCCCCAGCTTGACACTTTTTCTCCTTCAGAACGGAGGTTTTATGAGTGATTGTTTCAGCAACTGGAAAGGACGTCCTCAAAAAGTGCACAAAGGAAAGACCCATCGAAGGAAGTGCTAACTTCGGACAAAGGTTAACTCAGACAGAGACTGCGTCATCTCGTCTTCGGCGGATTTGCCCCTTCTTTCCTGCTTAGCATCAGCTACTAAGCTGTTGATCATTTCGCTCATGTGGTCTTTCATCTGATATTTCTCCAAAACGGTTATCATTTGTCGTCAACCGCTAGATATGATCCCCTTTTGGAAGCCTGCGCCAGCTCCTGCTGCGGCTTTCAAGGGACAGCCGCTACCATACAGAGATGCAGGCTTTTTCACAAGGTTCTTCCTGAATTGGGCTGGACCGTCTATCAGGGTAGCGTGGTCAAGAGGACTTGAGGCAGATGGTGAGTTATGTCGGAGCGTTGAGTTCGGTAATAGTCACCATCTTTAAAAGAAAAGATGAGATTGGATTATATGGTCGTGAATCAGGGTACCAAATTCAGTGCTGGAGAAAGACAATTGAGTGAGTCAAACTCACAACGACCTTCAACCTCAGTACAGTATGGATTGAACAAACTGACTGATATGAACGTTTATTCAGTCGCCTTGATCCGAGCAATGGTCAAGAAGGCAAAGATATTGATATTGAATGAAGCTACCTCTTCGGTCGATTTGGAGACTGACTCGTTGATTCAGAAGATTGTCCAGAATGAATTCTCAGGTGTGACGGTAAGTCAACTTGCCCTTTAAGAACAAAAGTGAGGTTGCTACTGAGGTCTGCTTGTCTAGCTGTTATCGATAGCTCATCGTATTCAGACAGTCATTAATTACGGCAAGATCTTGACCATGGATCGAGGAAGAGTAGTCGATGTGAGTTCGTCAAGAATACTACGATTATCTGCATACAGTATGGGATTTTTGTGCCATAATTGATCAAGAGTATAAAGTTCGATACCCCTTCAAGGTTGTACGATGACCCTCAATCGATCTTTAGAAAATTATGCGATAAATCGGTAAGTGCCAGACACAAATTGAACACTGTTTGAACCTAAAGATCAAAGAAGAAACTGACCATATTCCTTCTGACATGTTATGCTGGTGATACTTCAGAAATTGACAAGACATGATTGTGAGAAGAGATCTTGATGACTTAAAAATGGTGTTAACATCCTAAAAAGCATCAATATTCAGGTTTATAAGTTCTGTAGATGCTCCTTCCTTGTCAGTTATTCAATTTCATAACTACACATACACGATTCATATCCATATTTATTATCTTTATAATTCAACAAGATCTACTCGATCATTTCATTCCATGCCCAGTATATTGTGCAATAGCCAATCATCCCTTGTGACGTATAACCAATATGCACCGGTCCATCAGCCCTTCCCTTCTCTAGTACCTATCGAGATCCGGCGGGCCAAGAGTTCTGATGATGATCCTGCACAGGCTGAGGCACTCGATTCTGGCCTTGCTGCGAGGCGGGAAGGTTGTAGCAGAACATTTCGGAGAGTAATTGATCCAGAGCGGTATTTGGGTATGGCCCAGATTGAGGGGGTTGAGCAGGATTTGCATTTGCGTTCGCATTCGTATTGGAGGGATAAGGTTGAGGTGGGTAATTGGCTTGAGGAAGTTGATGATGTCTTTCTTCCGTTGATGATAGTTGATGATGTAGATGGCCTGCGGAAGATGATGAAGAGGGAGGTTGGGGCGGTTCACTCGATGCCATCCATCTATCTGAACTATTCATATACTGCTGATGACTTGTGGTGGTCGATAAACCAGGAGGGGGTTGTCTCATTGACTCATGGATTGTACTCGGTTGGGTCCCATTGCCATTAGAATCTAACATATATGGAGGTAGGTTCGCTCCGTTTTCCGAATGTTGCTGATCACTCCCATTACCATTACCAAGCAATTCATGCGGGATCTCCTTTTCGAGTGATTTCGTCCAATCTTCTGCTGATCTCACCATCGATCCAATCAGATTACTACATCCGTTCGCAATTGAATCACCGCCGTACTCGTCACTTGAAGCTAATAAACCAATCGATCTCAGAGTCTGCGAGACTTGATTCATCACTATTAACCATGATCTTGCTCTGAAAGCTTTGTGGATCTGATTGTTCGATCTCAGGATTTGAATAGTTCCAGCTTCCATTTCGATGAGTACTTTTGCAGCTTCGTTGGCGATGAGAGTGACATCGTGTAGAGGGAAAATCGAAGAGTATACACCATTATGCAGGTCATTGACCAAATTCTGTCCTAATTCGGCACAAGCCACCAGGCAGGCTTCCGTGTTGACGCCTCTCCTCCTACCCCAATCCCACACAGCCTCGACGGCAGGTTTGGAACCGGCGGTATCGGTGATGAACCGGACGATGTCAGCAGGGGTGAAAGCTCGTTGAATGGCATAATTGACCGACGATGCGACGTTCATGATAGGCGGCATTTCGGGATAAGCATGAGGTGATCCAGATAGGTAATGCGTAGCGATGAGCATTCGAAGTCCAGTCACGTAGACTTTATTGGTCTCGTAACGCCTTCGAATAGATCGATAGGCCAACCACCCAGATTCGACACCCCGGGACTGCTCGGATAATAATCCTATTCAGACAGTGCACTATCAGCTTTGCTCCCCCAGCTTGCGATAAGAAAGATGATTAATCACTTACTCATGAGAGCATCGTGTCTTCTATCGATATCTTCCATCTTTCTTTCATGGTTTTGAAATTCGTTCAATATACCTCCTACAGGATCATAGGCTTGATTACCCGCACTTATTTCCAAAGCACGTTTGATATTTGCGATTGTATCCAATACTTCTTCTAATCTAGCCAACCTGTCTGAGACCGATAATCTACCAACCAGAATCGCCAAATCACCTTTTGCGATTCCATCTTGCCACAAACCTAATTTCTCATTGTGATCGGTGAGATTCCCGGTGATTCTGCGCGCGTGAGAGAGGTTTGTCGGTTTTATAGGATTCAGATCTTCGAAGCTGATGGTAGCTTGATCTGCGACTAGACTGGCCCATAACCACAAATCTGAACAGTCAAATGCGAACATCGGATCAGGCCCTATAGCATTTTCGACAAGGTCGTCAAATTCTAACGTGACCATGAGGTTTTTCGCGGCACCGATCAGTCCTCGGGCGACGCCGAGTTCCTTCAGACTTGTTAATTCGAGAGGAAGAACACCCAATGGGGCATGTACAGCCAACAATTCGAGCGCATGTAGTGCGAGGAACGATTTGGGTAATTGGAGAATGACCCTGTCGCGTAGGTATGCGATAAATGGAGTCAAGGCGTTACGGATATGCTGGATAGTAGCGTCGGGTGGTAAGGTCAGACTGGCAAGGTAGATGACGGTAGCGAGTAATAGGCCACTACTGGCGTCAGGAGTTTGATTGTAGTCTTTGTATACGTCTTCGAAAGACTTGAGGTGGGGATGGAACGTCTTGAGCTGCGTGAAACTGCAGGAAATAGGTCAAGTCAGCCAGAGGGCTACTGACGATGCCAAAATATTCTATCCGATGGTACCACTCACCCAGGCTGCAATCTAGCTCTTGTCTGCTCGTCCAGCAATTCATTCAGATTCACCTCATCTTCATCGACCTTAGGCCTTCTCTTCACTCCGATCTTTCCATAAGCCACTTTCAACATAGCACAAGCTAATTCCGCGGGTCTACCATGTAATTTCATACTTTTCGATTGATCTATACATTCACCTTGATCGAACGTCGGCAAGTCAGGTTGGATCCTTGAAGCTTCATCTAATGATGCAGGTTGTTGGTGATTCGGTAAGGGCGATATCCCGGTCAAAACATCCAAAGCATGATTGACGATACTCTGTCTCCTCGACAAGGGTGTAGAAGAGGTTCCCGCTCGCTTGTTGGCTCCTTTCGTCCCCCTTCTCTTGGGTGGTGTGCCCCCTTCATCTAGTTGCTGCCCATTGGTAGGTTTGACATCGGTATTTGTCGTCTCCTCTCTACCCCTCTTTCGCTGCTTCTTCCCGCTATCATCTACTATGCACGGTAATGCCAAAACCCTACATCTATGACATGATTTATCGGTTGGTAAAGGGTTGGGTCCAGATGGGACGTCGAGATCGGGTAATTCACATCTTGTTTTTCTAACTTTACATACATCGCATGATCTTCGAGCGTGAGTTCTCTTGGCTCGCGCTTCAGTAGGAAGGTTTGAAGTCGTCTGAGTAGGTAGGCCTGACATCTTGGGTGTCTATCAGAAGTCGAAGCGGTCGATCAGGACGCGTAGAGTCGTTGCGGTCTATAATGGTATCCGTGATAGGGGTTTTATCGAAGAGTGCCTCAACCTATCAATAAATGTGGTATGAACGTAGATCGTTGTTGATGCGGAGGATAATTGGATCCGACGGAGCTGTGTTGATGAGTTAATCTGACAACTGGGAACTTTTCGATCAGATGTTGGCATGACTTGAGATGTTTACAGTGATAGGGAATCGAGTTCCGACGGTAGCACAGACAGGGAGAAAGCACAAGCTGACTCAGCGGGATCAAATGACAATCCTAAATGGGATGTGGCATTAAAGAAAGCCATTGGGCCCAAATACACAAGGTCCTGTGTATCAATTCGCATTCACGCTCAATATGCCACTCATTTGACCACAGGAAGTCCCCCATAGTAAATTAGCAAAACCAGATTGAGAACGCGCGACAATCGATGCCTGAGAACGCGCTACTGGAATAAAGATTTAGAGATTATCAATGAAGCAGCTGTTGATTGTGGCAGAACACCACGTTAAGAAATGTGACCAATCGGACACGTGATCGGAAATGAGCTCACGTGACGAAAGAAGCTGTGCCTTCATCGTTATTCAGGGTTGCCTTCAGTTAACCTTATCACCTAGTTGAGGTTGATGTACTGTACTATATTTCTCACCTCATCATCATTTCTGACTTGAACCGTCTGTTACAGCAATAATCTCAAACATCGTCAACAAGATGTCCGAAACCCCACCGTCCAATAACAGTGTCTCGTCCACAGAAGCATCTCGAGCAACTGCAACGATGACTACGCCAACTCATCTCAATCGATCGTCCTACTACCAATCTGGCTCAATCTCCATCGAGTCAGATCATTTCGACCTATCAGACCTCTCGATATCTCCCCCGACCGAATTAGAACTATATGCTGGGTACTACCATGGGGTTCCAACCTGTCCTAAGCTATTAGCCAGGAGTGGTGATGACAATTGGTCACAACCAAGGTCCACACTTGATATCGGATACCCTGAGCCGAAGGTTCTAGCTCCGGTCGATGCCGCTCATCCTATAACAGCCATCTGGGACATACCCCTTGGCGAAGAACTTCTCCAGACGCTCGATAGAATACTTCCCACTGCCAACTCCATTGACGTTTTGAAGGTATGCTACGAATTCGAGGTGGAGTCAGCAAATCCTGTAATCTGGATAGGCGTTACACCGAACACGGCCACATCGACGATAGCGAAGGGAGTAGTCAAGAGCTGTATAGCTTTATTAGAGAAGTATGGGATGCTCGATGTTCAAGTTGAGATCAAGGAATCGACCGTTTCACTCCTTGCCTTGAATCGACTTTACGACCCACTGAACCTACCAGTCGCCACCCAAGAAATAACCCGTCAATTCTCAGCCTCCTTAGGTCTTGCAATCACTACTCGAGCGAAACCCTTTGTCTTTGGAAGCTCTGCTTTTTTCGTCAGGGATCGACTTGATAAAACTGATACAATCATGCTGTTGACCGGACAACATGTGATCAGTGGGACGACGAATATCAATGGGTATAACGCCTATGTGAAATTACCTTCAGACAAAGACGGAATCATCAAGCCAAAATATGTTGAGTCTGAGATCGATAAAGCTCCTCCAACGGATGTAGTGATAATAAACCAGCATATCATCAAGAAAGCTCAAACAGCGTTGCATACGAAGATTCAAAGAAAAAGTTCTGACGTCGAGAAGGGTAAAGTGGCTGTAGATGCTGCTCTTTCGTCTGATCGTGCTATAAGAACTAAACTGGAGTTGGAATTGGCCGAACTGGACCTAAAGGCACTGGAGGCGACAGAGAAAGATTTGTTGGAATCATGGTTCAGCCCAGGCCAGAATGTGATAGGGCAAGTATTCTGCTTCCCTCAGAAAAGGTACAATGTCGGAGATAAAGGCTATACAGAAGATTTCGCCGTCATACGTTTGGACAGTAGACGACTTCCTCGATCGATCCACAACTCACTCGATTTGAGCTCTGAAGCTTCCTACGATTACGCTGCATACGATGATCACGCACCCTTCTTGGCCATACCCGACCCAGGATTCCTCAGAGTTGAAGGCATGTTAAACGAACACGATCTGAGGCAACCACTATCGGTCTTGTGCTATGGTGCAGCCAGCGGTCTCAAGAGGGGTAGATCTTTGTCCGTGATGTCCATGGTCAAACCGTATGGAGAAGACGGTCAAAAAAGGATCGAAGGATATACCCGAACTTGGTCTCGAGAGTGGGGAATCGTAGCTATCAAAAAAGATGGGCCTGCACCATTCAGTGTCCCTGGTGATTCCGGATCAGGAGTGATAGCGAGAGATGGTCGCGCTGGAGGTATACTCACTGGAGGTAGTGGAGCAGGGAATGGTCCGCCAGAGGCAGAAGGCAAGGATGTCACATACGTCACACCTATATATTGGATATTAGAGCGTATGAAGGAATATGGGTTCCGAGATCCTCAACTGCTATGATTGCGATTCTGATTTTGTAAATATCTCTGGAAAAAAAAAAGGAAAAACATATAGCAAATCAACCTGAAACGTAATATAGTTAGAGATTTCTTTGGTGAAGAGGTTGTGCCCGTCTTTCAGGGTCCCCGCTCGACGCGACCTCTCTTTCGGATAAATTGATGTAGGATTAGTATAGTCCGATCACTCTTTCTTTGGGACGCGTCAAAGCTCATCGAAGCGTTTTAAGTGAGTCGGATCAAGCCTTTCGTAATGTCCTAAATTCCGAAAAATGAAAGACGAGATGACGAAGATTATTTGCTGATGTCAACTAATCCTTGGTGGTAGAAACTGTTACTTGAATATAATCACTTGAGCAATATGGTTTTCCGATGTAAATAGCCTAAGCTTCCAATCATGTTACCTGTAGTCTGATGTGTATAGCTTAGATGAGGTTCTGTAAATATGGATGTCCCCTTTGAAAGGTGAGCCCAGTATCGATCAGCATGAACAGACCTCTACTGACACATTTGACCGTCATTTGACTGTCAGTTTCGTCAAACTAGTATATCACCTAGGCAACCCACCTAGATCTGCTTCCGCTGGTATCACACAAACCAAAACTTCCTCGTTATCGCCCTCAAAAATCTTTCAATCATGGCTCAACCACCTTCCCAAACCCCTTCCTCAGGAGAGTGGTAAACATGTCTTCCGACTGTTGTTCCCTCATGAGGGATCGCGGAGGAGGTACGGACTGAAGGAGAGTAAGCTGGCTCTGGAATTGGAAAGTCTATTGGGTCTGAGGGGCCTGTCGAAATGGGATAGGGTATACTGGGATAATGGGGAAAGTGGGACGGGATGTTTAGGCAAGGAAATTGAACTTCTCGTGAGAGATAGGGTGAGCTAGCGGAATGCCTTCTGTTGTTCTAGAGTATGAGTCCCTGACCGTACATTTCTGATCGTGACGGGTTCTAGTCCATGACAGAGCGTAAATCGACCGTATCAATTCGCGAGATCGATATATTACTTGATGAGTTAGCTTCCTCATCTACTTTTTCTCGACTCTCCCAAGATCGAGACCAAACACCCACAAAATCATTCAAATGTCGTCGATCTCCCCAGGAGATCTTGACGGTGCTATATCGAGAATCGAATCTCACCCCATTCGCTTTATCTGTCCTTACACAAATCATCTTAAGGGATTTACGACCTCTCTTGAACCCTCTACCTAAATTATCGGTCAGAAATCCTACTACGATGTTACGTATGAAATCTAATACTGGCCCCGAACAACTTAGTTTGAAAGACGCCCTATGCATTTGGGATAAGAGGCTGTGGGGATTTTACAATGGAGGACTAGGTAATTTGGATAGATGTTCTGATAAGTTGGATAACCTGGAAAATGAACATGATAGAATCGTCATGATAGGGCCAGTCTTGGGTATTAATGTTAAGGTGAGCCAAGGATCGAAGAAAAGCAGAGAATGTATAGCTGATAGAAGGATGATGTGTAGATACCGAAATGTCGAAAAGGTCGTTCGATCCCGGATGCTCTGAGTGAATTTACTGGTACAAGATATGCCCCGCCTGTAGATGAAGTATGGGCAGAAACGAAATACGATGGATATAGGTTAGTTATCTTGGACTTGTGATACCGTTTGGGAGAATAACTGATTGCATTATACGATAGGATGCAAATTCACGTTGATTGCTCGGGTGATGAACCGAGAATCAAAGTTTACAGTAAATCTACCAGGGATAGTACGGACGATAGATCTAATACTCATTCGTAAGTCTTATCACCTCCTATCGACTACTGTACTACTGTATTGACTTACGACATTCCGGATAGAATCATCTTAGCTTCGTTGGACTTACCTATACCATCTCATCTTCCCATCCATCCCTCCTTACTCAAACGGTTATCGATACTTTCTGAAACAGGTGCTCAAAGGGGTAAGGGTATTGCCTCGGTAATACTAGAAGCGGAAGTGGTCCCATTCAATGAAGCCTCAAGAGAAGGCGGTAGAGGTCCCGGTATAGAAGAGTTCTGGTGGCTTGGTAATGCCGGTGTCACAGCGTCGGCCATGCCATTTGTCAAGACACAGTACGTTAGACCTTTTATACCCACCATTGTTAACGAAGTGAGATTGACCAAATTAGTATGTGCAGTGAAATCCCGTTTGGACACAGACAGAATAGACATCTCTGCCTGGTATTCTTCGATATCCTATACCTGGACGGACAAAGTCTTTTGCACAAACGATATGAAGATAGAAGAGCATTATTGGAAACGGTGATCAGACCTATTCAAGGCTTCGTGAGCAGACGTGTCCTGGTACGATGTACCTGGTAATTCAGCTGACGATAAATTACGGTCCGCTTGTAGTCTCAATTGGCCGAAAGGACGAGGATACCGTTAGGTGTGAACAGACAATCGGCTCTTCAGGTATATTCAATCACACCATCATCTCTCTGTCGTGCCCAATCGCTGAGCGTTGGGTCTTCTATTGGCATTTTAGGCATTGGAAGAAGCTTTTCAGCGTAGCAACGAACGTTGTGAAGGTGAGCTAGCTGACTTTTCCCTGGTGGAGAGCCACAGCTGATCAATGTTCATGCATATCAAGAGGGATTGGTGCTCAAAGCTTCTAATTCGACTTACGCGAACATGAAATGGCAATGGGTAAAATTGAAGGTGAGTTTGGGTCTTGAGTAGCTCATTGGAGCATGTGTGGTACAATCGAAGTGCTGAGTATAATTCATGAGCAGAAGGATTACATACCCAACTTAGGAGATTGTATTGATCTAGTCTTGCTGGGCGCAGGGTGGGATATCGATCGAGCGAGAGAGTTAAGGGGTAAGTCGAATTCCAAGTTGATAGGTTCTCATACTTTCCCCTTTCTCTCTTATTCTATCTGTTTCAGAATTTCCTCAGGCTGACATGTTCATAATCTTCATTACCTGGTACAGTCGACACATCAGTATTTACCACTTTCTACCTTGGCGTCCTGACCAACCCTACTCGAATCACTTCCCATAAAGAACTACCACATTTTGAGATCCTATTCAGAGTATCTTACGGCCCTGATCGCCCTCAGTTGGAATACTACAATGAGTGTTTGAGGCATGGTAGATGGGGTAGTAAACCTTTTGATAAGGATGATCCTTTTAAAAGAGTAAGTCGAACCCTTTCTTTCCACCCGCGCATCCATCGATTGAATATATCGAGTGAAGAGTCGTGAGCTGACATAGTGGGGCCGGTCGAGTAGAGATTGATCGGATTATCTTGGACATATACCTTACAAAAAGGGATGATACCTCCTTCGGCCATGTTTGAGAAACCGTTATGTGCCGAAGTTATGGGTGCAGGGTTTCAGAAATGTCCTGGATCGAATGTGAGCGAGATTCGTCTTTGAGATAAACAAACCTGACGAATGCGCTTGACGATAGTACTACGAGCTTCGTTGGCCAAGGTTACAGAAAATATACGAACCTTCAGAAAGGCAATGGATAGATGGTGAGTTTCCCTCTTCACCTTGAAGTAGTGATTCGACTCATTGTGTCTTTCATAATATAAGCACTATCCGCTCAGGACCTCATCAAATCAGCCCATCAAGCCCTAGGATATCACAACCCCTCCACCAACTCACCATACTCGCCACCTTCGGCTGAAGATTCCATACGGGCATTATGGAGATCCCACTCAACGATCAATCTCATCGATATACCTCTATTGGTCTCCCCCAAATCTCCTAAATCACCTAAAAGGGTAAAATCAGAACCCAACCTGAACTTCTTGCTCAGGGATACGAATCCTTCTCCTACAGCTAAAGAGAGCGGAAGGAAGTTGATGGCTGTTTTGAGTGGTCAGGAAGATTTATTAGAAAAAGATGAACCCCTTACACCTCCGTATCCACACCCGCAATCTGTCAATGTCCAAAGTATCGCCATCTCGCCTAGAAATAAGATGCCAGTGGAAATCTCTCGACCTACCACACCGCCAGCCAAAAGCTCTATCATTCTTGGACCACCGCTACCTCTCAGCACACCACGTAGATTACCCCAGAGGAAGGCTATACCGCCCATTTCGCCTGCTAAAAGATTGATATCATCTATCGACTGGTCAAGCATCGACATGAATCATCAGAGTACACCCAAAAAGGCCAAGACGTCGATTTTCGGGAAGGAGCAAGCGATCAAGAAAAGGGAGAAGAATATTGGTGTAAGACCGCTCTCTTTGAGATCGAGGTTGAAGTTGGCTATCAGAAGGGTTGGCGTGAAGTCTTAAGATACATTAGAGACAGAACGTTCATTTTTACCATTATAATGATTCATTCATGACATAGCACAGCATAGCATAACGCATCTTCTGTTTCCCATAAATGTTGTATTCATTCATGCAAAGTAATTGATTGTTCGGCATGTTGGCTGTTGGCAGTACAGTATGCCAAACCTCGGTTGAGACTGCCACTTGTCGTCCAGGTGTTTAGATTCAAACGCTCGGATCCCCTCCACTTTGTTGTTCCACCCAACTTCATTTCTCATTCTCATTGCTACCCTTCTTCCTCCTCTCGGAATGACATAGTCCTCGTACATGATGGAAGACATATGGTCACTGTCAAAATCACTACATGAGATATTATCAGCTCGTAAGTTGATCGTCGACAAGCCTACCCAGTTGAGCTTTTCTAACTTGCAGTACTGTCGCAGCAGAAGGAGGTGAAAGTCTAGCATCTACCGTCGAGGGTTACCTCACCGCTTCCGAATCAAGTAAGACGATTGCAGTATGCGAGATACTCCTAGAACTCCTGAACGAGGGAGATGAGGCATCCCAAACAGATAGGAAGGTCAGCTAGATCTTTTAACCCTCCAGGTCATGAGCAGCTGACGACTTCCTCTGCAGCAAGTGATCCTATCAGATACTTCACTCACTTACTTACCCCTTCTCCTCCCTCTGTCAACCTCTATAACCTCTGCAAAAGAGCTCGTTTGCCTCATAGCTGAATACTCAAAAGCCCGGGAAGTGGTATTGGGTCTGACGGAAGGTATACAGTCGATCGTTGATAGGGCTGAAGGGTATCAGGTATCAGATGATGAAGGTGATTTTGACGATGAGGAGATCGCGGTGGATTGGCCAGGGTTGATAGGGGAGTATGAATTGATCATCAAGTGTCTCAATATTGGTGAGTTCTCTTTCGACTTTGAACGATAGTCGTTCTCGATTGAATGAAGCTGAGCAAAAGGGATGTGAATGATCATTTACTATACTATAGCTATTCCTAGATTACCAAACTCAAGAAGTACACCTACACTTCTCTCCCTCAGCGAGAGCATATCATCATCTCTACCAATCTTATCGCATCAAGCTACGACAAAATCTGCCAGGGTACTATTGAAAGAATTATGTGGATTGGTGAATATTATCTGGGTATGGGTACAGAATACGAGTGATAAAGGTGGTGGTGAACAACGTGTGAGCTTCGTATCTCAAAATGTAGGCAACAGGCGTCAATAGCTCATATGATCTGGATAGGCTATACTATCGTATATGCTATTCGAATCGATCACTCTCCTAGGACATAAAGTCAATGCGAAATTGACTGAAAGATGGTTTTTGAATAATTTTCCTAAATTCCAGAATTTGCCTACGTCTGACGAGTCGCTTGAGGGATGGGAAGCGGGACAAGAAGTCCTGGATTTAGCTTGGGTAGGGTCTTACAGCTGTAAAGTAGGCTTCGTCCGTTAGCTAATCCAAGAGTTATTATATAGTCAACAGGCCAGACACTCGACTTCACTCCATCAGACCTTGTCCACAAAATCATTGACCCCTCCCATCTCACTGTACACTCCTCTTTGGCTTCCCTCAATCTCTTATCTTCCCAACTAGCCACTCAAGATATAACGACCCTTCTTCTTTCTTTGGTCTCGCCAACGTTATTGGACGACAGTATGCCAATCCTCTGTGTTGCGCTGAGCGGGTCGAGCGTAGATGCTGGAGTTTCCTATACCTGGGCCGTCGTACATCATTTGTCAGATAAAAAAGAGGGAACAGTGGAGTATGATAATGCGTCTATGCTTCTTGAGGTAAGCTGTGTTCGCCGTCAAAGGTCTAGTGAGCTCATCATATCTGTTACGTACAGCTGTTAGTACCTTTGACCGCTCAGCATCCCTCTTCTCTCATGCGACTGGCCTTGTTCAAATTGATAGGAGGAATCATAACCCTTCAATCCGCTGTCGTGAACAAGATAGAATTGTTCAAACAGGTCAGTCTCCTCTCATGTGACATCTCTCAAAGTAAGTATCTGTAGTGAGAAAACTGATCATCGGTACTATGGAGATAGCTATTGGAACCTGCCAATCCATTTGATAATATTCGGATCCAATCTCTATCATTGTTGAGAGAGTCAATATCCTCAAAAGAAGTAGGCGAGCCGTTCATCATCCATTCACTGTGTATGCAAATGATAGGAAACAGCTGGTTGACTTGTTTTCGTCATAATCCAGATATTGTCCCCGATACTGGTCGAGATTTTGTTCCCAATCCTATTCGTCTCCCCCTCCGAACAAGACCCAGAAGCCAACCCTTTCACTTACTCACCTTCTGACCTGCTGAACTCACCGTATATACAGTGGTGGACAGAATGTTTGACTTTATTATGGTTCATACTGGATTTCGACAAGGAGGATATAACAGGCGCTTGGAAGAGGTTTGAGGGAGATGATGGGTTAAGAGCATGGACAGAAGGAATTGAGAAGAAGATGACGGAATTGCAGGTCTTCCTGACGGATAACAAGGAGGATGATATGGATGAATTTGGAGGAGCACAATTTGCGGTGATGAGGTTTGAAGATGCTTTGAATAGAGTCAAAGGTAACATTCAGTACCGCTTAGAGAGAGACGGATGAGTCGATTCTGTATATATACCAAGCATAATACGATGTATACCTATGACTATACGCTTGTTGGTGCATGGGAATACGATGGTTGCATAGATCATCATCGACCAATCATAAACAATCAGTCGGAATATAAATAGAAAGAAAGTACCTATAGAGAAAGAAAAGAAAAAGAAAGAGATGGGAATGATAGTGTACTGTAAAATCCCTTTTATGTCATTTATATATTTTAACTTCTTATCAGATCGACCGTCACCGTACCATCACTACGTCCAACTACCTCGAAACTGACTCTCTTCTTCTTTTCTTCGTTTCACTCTACTCTACTTTAAGCGGAGGGTTCACCAGCAGCACCGTTAGGGCAGGCAGAGGCGATGTGACCGGTTTGACCGCATGAGTAACACTGCGCGAAAGACATACGATGTCAGCAGTGATCAACAGAAAGTGAATTCAATTAGAGACTTGAGATATGAATGGTATACTCACAGTTTTACCTTGTTCTTGAGGACATTCTCTTGAGATGTGACCTTCTTGACCACAGTTCTGTATTCAACCAACAAAGCACGATCAGTAAATGGGACTCAATCTGACACTGACAAGTGAGTGAAACACTCAAACTCACGTAGCATTTTTGAGGACCTCTTTGTTGGAAACCACCGCCAAAACCTCTGTTACCTGATGAAGGGCATTCTCTAGAGATGTGTCCTACACCACCGCAAGTCTACGACGAGAATCTCATTTAGTACCATATTCCCACTCGGTTATCTGAGTTTGAGCAGTAAGGGGAAAGTAGACTCACGTAACAGGATTTGGTGTTGTATCCACCACCGTAACCACCGTAACCACCTTGTTGGTATCCACCGGCACCTGATTCGGGGCACATTCGGGCCTATAGTGATGGTACAAAAGTAAGCGATATTATGAAATGGTTATTAAAGGGAAAGAGATCTGAAAGTTGTAGTGATAGTGGCAGAATAAGGAGGTGGGATGAGGAGAGAGAAAGGATGAAATGGATAATTTTACTCACAATGTGTCCTGGTTTACCACATCGGTAACATTCACCACCAGCACCACCGGCATTTCCACCGAAACCACCAGCGGCGGGTCCAGAGGGACAGGCAGAGGAGACGTGTCCTTCTTGTCCACAGGTGTAACAAGCTTTGTTCTTAGGTTGGGGGCACTGTCATACGATATGTTGCAGTCAGTTTACAGTTCAGGATGAAGTCATGTCTAATAGGGAAACTTACGTCTCTGCTCAAGTGACCGGCCTCTACAGAATTACATATACATCAGTAGACACTCCACAACATCTGAGAAAGAGGAAGAAGGAATTCGATATTCACGTCCACAGTTGTAACAGGTTGGGTCTTGAGCTGGACAAGCAGCAGCGACGTGGCCTTCTGTATATGTTTGAGATAATCGTAATTAGCAATAGTTCTTGACTGTACATGAGAAAAAGATAAGTGTGGTTGTGGGTTATGTTAGTGTGTTGTCAGTGGGCAGTGTGTAGTGTATAGTGTGTAGTGTATAGTGTGAAGCATAGCACATTATAGCGGTATTATTATTTTATCAATTGGCCATGTTGTTGAAGTATTCGTGAAGGTTATGGATCTCGTAAGAGGATACAGTTTTTTTGATATAGTGGATGTTCTTATACGAATAGAATAAGAACGGTGTGGATTTGTAAAAAGAAATGTAAGAGTCAGAGAATGTGATAACATCAGCTTACCACAGTAAGAGGTGACAAACCTATACGAGGTGCAAGACCATAGCTATGTACGGAGGAGTATCGTTTTATCATAAAAATGCATTGTTTCGTCTTCGTCATCGATAGACTTTCTTTCTTCATGTAAACGCACTCTCACTCCCCCGCACACAACACGACACAACGCAACAACGCACGCTATCTCGCTCGCTCGCTCACACACTGCCCACGACACCACGACACAGCCCACAACCATCAAAAGAAACACCCACTACGCACGTTGACCACACTTGAAACAGGAAGAAGCTCTAGCGCCGTACATTGTTGAGATGTTGTTGGTTTGTTGGTTGAAGGGTAGTAGGTAGGTTAAGACTGTACTGATAGGTGACAGTCAGCTATCAATCCTTCTATCAATCCTTTTCGACCAATTGCTTGGGGAAATGGGGGGCTGTGAGGAGGATGGATGAGCAGAAGATGGCGGAAGCAGAGTCACTCACAAGATTGATAATTGATCGTTGAAGAAGAAAGAAGGAAAGGAAGAAAGAGGAGAGTTGTTGGTCATATGAGCGGCGACACACCTGCCAAAAAAAAGAAACACTGAAAAAAAACTGGATCCGGCGATTTGATCGGGGTTATTAACCATTCATCAATGTGGCGTTTCCTTTCACCCTGTTACCGTAAATTCCATTATCCTTGATCGTGGCAAGTGTGATGGCATATGCGATGCATGACACATGAAAAGAACAGGAATGATCTATGAGTCGTAAATGGGTATATGGATGCGTAACGGGAAAGCTTATAAGAAGTATCTATCGCAATGAACCATCAGCACTACTGGACTTCCGTGAAACAATTATAGTGGATTACTTGATCAACTCACCTGTCTCCGAAATCACCAAGACCTGGTACAATGTATGAATTGCTATCGAGACCTTCATCTACCCAGGCGGTTATCTAGAGCTTGATATCAGTCGAAGTCCATTCATAGGAAGACAGGAATGTATATCCCGGTATGAAAGGTCAATCAACTCACGATACGAAGCTTGGGGAATCTAGTGCAGACTTTCTGGATACCTTCAGGTGAGGCAATCTACGAGTGGCATTTGCTCAGCTCCTTGACTACGGAATCGTGCAGAATAGTCGGGAGCTTGGCTCACTAGATTCAAGAACAAGATCTTCTCCTCTTCTACACCATGTTCAAGCAATACTTCGATGGCTTTGATACACGATCCACCAGTAGCTACAAAAGGTGTCAGCTTATCTTCGGACTCTCTCCGGTAAGCATAGCTCACCAAGCATTGGATCGAGGAGGAGTACATATCGGTTCGCTATGTCATCAGGTAATTTGGCGTACTGATCTCATGGGGTGATGGTCAGTCAAGCTAACTTCGAAAATGATGAGAGGTAGACTTACGAATAATTTCGGTTGGTAAGTTTCTTCATCCTGTACATTTCAAGTATTAGATATGGATCAATCAGCAAGGATAGTATATGTACAGAGACAATATGCAAAGGAAGAAAGATGGAAGAGAAAAAAAATCACATACTCGTTGAATAAGGATCTAATGGGTAGTATCATAGAGGTGTGTACCCGAACGGTCAGCTCCACTATATGTTACTTCACAATGCGAATCATTGCGTGATTGTTTGGCAGGTATGGTATGTACGATTGTATGCGAGACTGACCTTTCCAATTCGCACTGAATGCACACGTTTCCTGCGTCAGTATATACATGCATCGTATGATCCGCAAGGGTAGCATAGGATTTCGGATAAATCGATTGTCCGTACTCACCTGATCGACAACAATCTCTTAAACCAGCTTCCATAGCCTGCCATTAAGCCACATTAACACAACATCTCACTACGATCTTTCTACCTATGTGAACTCACTTCTCCAGCTATCGTTGTGTAAGGACCAGTATCAGCTACTATGTCTTCGAATAGCTCATTATTGGAAACAAAGGAAATATCAAAGGCAGAGAAGGAGCAAATCGACCAACGCACCTCTCATGATTGACACACCACAGATCCTACCTTGGAATGCTACCCCGTCGTATACTTTCCCAGTGGGCGTAGTCACTTTCTTTGATATGACCGGAAGGTGATTGAGACCTATATCATGCATGCGGTTAATGTCCTTTCACCTGAACTGAACATTGGAGCATAGATAAGAACACAAGGATGAGATGGACTCACCTTCTTCTACCAAAAGTCTAATAATTCTGTCTGAAGTGCTATTACCGTCCAGATCATCGATCAGACTCTCAGCTCCGATGTTGTGAGAGTATCTTAATCAGTTAGTCGTAACTTACAATACGAAATCACCTCTGAACCAGATCTTCATCAGTTCGATCTCATAATTGCACCAATGGATGTGAACTAGCTGCGAACTCACCTCTGAGTCTTCTCATCCCTGATGATAGTCAACAAGCTCTGCAACTGTCTAGTCGGAGCCAAGACCAAAGCGTTCTCTGGTAACTCTACTTTATGGACATTGCTGCCCGAAGCTGGTAGACAGGTGGTAGTGGGATTAGGAGATGACATAGTTGGGTTTTGACCGTACCTCGAGTTACTGGATAGAAAGCGGAGGTGGTGTAGTTCGTTGTAAACCAGGTGAACGGTATGAAATCTGACAGTGACCACCTTTATCTTGATCACATCTCGTAAATTCGCATTGATCTACAATCTCACCGGTTAAGACAAGAAAGAAAGGATTGATATCACGTGACTTACCCTTTCCTTCCACGTGAATACCCTCCGATCATCTCGGCTCTCAGCTTGCAATAGCATTATGATTAGCCGCGCGGTGGGTGAGTGGGTGTCGGAGGTGACCGATAGCAGATCTCGGCATAATTTTTGGGTGGTGTCATGTTGCGCTTCCATCTCATCGTCGGTCTCCGTCCGATCGAAAGATGACAAAAAAGTCGAGCAGCAGGGAGAAGTAAATGACATGAGATCACGCGTTTTCGTAACTTGCTTCTTCATCTCTGTTCATCGTTCATTCCAATTGACATTGACAAGGACAACCCCAAGACGTTGTGTATAGATCTTTCAAACGAAAGTGAATTGGTCAGATATTTAGCCGAGTGTGTCAGTCACCACCATATGAGTATTATCAAGAAATTAGTGATTGGAAAACAAAGTAGTTGAACCAAATTCACTCGATAATCAGAAGATTTTGTATTGGACAACAGACATCTGTGCGGAGTGTATAACCCAATTCGAAATTGCCTACCCAAACAATACACCGAGCAGAGATGAGTTCGATTCCTAGTGGATCGAATAAACCGCCTCTTCCTATCGATGAAATATCCAATATACCGATCCAAGATGAATTAGCTGTAGCCTCCACATCGAAACGCTTAGAATCGCCTCAACCGCCTTTTGCAGATGAAGACAGGAGGCGGAATGGTAGTGATGTTACTGTTGGGTCCGGACTTGGTGGATCTACGAGAGAGAAGAAGAAGGGCAAGGGCCTGACGGAGGGTGATGAAGGTATGTTTGTGTTTCAACTTTACTATGCATCGTGAACGGCGTACAGTCACCATGATGGATGAGAACATCAATGAGCTTACGGATGTGGTATGGTATGATAGACGTACCTGATATACCGAAGAACAATCTGAAATTGGTCATGCCCGCGTAAGTTATGCCTTGGTCAGAGATGGACCTTTTGGTTGACGCGAAGAGTAGAATCGGATTGGTATTGTTCTTGTCGGCATTGGATCAGACCGTGAGTCCACCTCGAGTCGGGTACACAACAACAGCTCGATGTTGATGTCCTATATGACAGATCGTCGCCACGGCCTTACCAACAATAGCTGAAGACCTCCACGCATCACCTTCAGAATACTCATGGGTCGGAACGGTATGCTGTCCCATTACTTGCTCCCGAAGCAAAAGCTGATCTATGAATACAGTCGTATCTGTTAGCATCGACACTACAAACCCCCATCAACGGCAGAGTATCAGATATAATAGGTCGTAAACCTATGTTATACGCTGCTATAATAGTATTCACCATCTTCTCGGCTCTTTGTGGAGCAGCAAAGAGTATGAGCTGGTAAGTTCACTTATTCGTATCGAGCATTTTCAACGGTATGAGGCAGAACCAGGCTGAAGCTGAAGGTGTTTCTTGATGGAAAAAGGTTGATCATAGCGAGAGCGTTTCAGGGATTAGGAGGTGGATCCATCATTGGATTGACGTGAGTCGATTACCTTTCCAGCATACTATTAGGATGAAGGGACTGAACTGACATGTGACATCTCGATTTTTAGGTCAATCGTAGTCTGTAAGTTGACAAGTCATCATCATTGATCATCATTCATCAAGATGAGGTGCTTACCTGATGGTATATACAACAGCGGACATCGTCCCATTGCATCAGAGAGGAACATATCAAGGTTTCCTAGGTTCAGCTTGGGGTATAGCAGCGGTTCTTGGACCTATATTAGGTGGATTGTTGACTGAAAAAGCTTCATGGTGGGTCCGGATACATACTACAAGAGTCTCCAAAATTGTACTCAATCACATTCGGATTGGATAGCTGATCAAACAATTGATTCTTTTCTCTGGCAGGAGATGGTGTTTCTGTGAGTCTCCAACCGAAATTTTTCGAATGATGCATTGCACTAACCAGCCCCTCGGAAATCGAATAGATATCAACCTCCCTACATGTGGAATCGCATTCGCCTTACTAGTGTTCACCCTCAGACTGAACCCATCTAGGAAATTGACTTTCAAGGAATTATCCAAGACGTTCGATTTTATCGGTTTGTAAGTGCTCAACCACGCTATCTCGTATAGTTCTGGCTGAGGCTGATGTTCGGTATTCATTGCATCAGGGCATTATTGATGATCGCGTCTGGGTTACTCATCGTTGGATTTTCCAGAGCAGCAGATTTCGGATTTGGTCAACCCGCTTCTTATGGTATTATCATCGCTGGAGCGGTCGTCTTCGTAGCTGCCGTGGTAAATTTCTTAACTACCAAGAGAAATGCCATTATACCTGCTGTGAGTGTCTTTTCTCTTTTCTCCCTACTTGTTTAACTCATCTAATTGAGGTGCTAATGATCGGAACGGGCTTTTGTTTATAGAGAATGTTTAAAAATCGAACTACCGCTTTCTTCCTCCTTGCTTCGACTTTACATGCGGCCGCGTTCTTGGCTTTCAATTATCTCTTACCAGAGTTACTGCAAGGTGTAAGTGGGACTATTCGCATGTATTGGCTGAAGTTTACCTTACTGTTTGTTTGTGATGGGATAGCTCCGGGGTGATTCTCCGATACAGTCGGGTGTACACCTACTGCCTTTTGCATGTTGTGTAGCGTGGATGACGGTGGTCGGTGAGTAACTTATACCCAGACTCTCTGATAAGTCATCGATGTAAACTAATCTTAAACGCTGTGCTGATATAGCCGGACAAGTAAACTCTCGACTTCGGATCATCCGACCCGTAGCATGGGTAGGCTACGCCCTAGCAGCCCTGGCCTGGTTCTTGTACTATGGTCTATTCACTTCTACCGTCAAGTTGGCCACTCTCGAAGGTATACTGGTCATCGGAGGTATAGGTGTGGGACTGTGTCTGCAAGTTCCGATGTTGATCATCCAGGCTGCTATGCCCCTGAAGGAGATGGCTGCTTCAACTGCTTCTTGGTCTCTTACTCGGAATGCAGGAGGAAGCATAGGTAAGTCTCATCTCACCTTTCGACTCGAAGGCTTAAAGTCCAAAGTCGCACTTCTCCGTTCTAAAAATAAATGCCGATAATCTTTATACAGGTCTTGCCGTATTCACCGCTATACTCAATACCAACCTCCGATCTAAGTTCGCCGTCATACCAGGGTACGGCACCACATTTACTGTCCCAGAATCAGCATCAGGATACAAATCGTTACATGAATTGCCAGAGGGCGAAACGAAAGATTTGGTATTAAAAGCTTTCGCAGATAGTTTTAGAATTTGTTGGATCGTTGGAGCAGCTTTTTTCCTTGCAGCTTTGGTGGTAGGTCTTATCTTCGCACTAAAATTGAATGTGTACAGTGAGCTGAAGTTGAGCGGGGTTATGATAGATTACTATACCTACTAGATCATACAGTTTGAATAGAGCCAGAGGTCAAGCTGTGGCCAGGAGCGAAACCGATATTGAAGCTCAGCCTGAAGCCCCGATAGAAACGTTTGATGAAAAAGCTCAAATGGAAATGAGAGACATAGATCAAGAAGTTTTAGATCCTATTGATGGACCTTCCTCAGCTTCAAGTGATAGAACAGTAGCTTCGGATAGTGGAAATGGGCGGAAAAGGATGGTGGAATTGGTATGAGTATTCACATAGATGCATTAGAAGTGTGACGATCGGGACAACGGGATAACGGATAACAGGGTTTATAATTATGTGTATATACAATGAGAACAATCATTGGGATATGAATAAATCAGAACAAACTTGGGCATTGAAATATCGAATGAATGGATTACACACTTAAGTGATTCGAGGGATTACTGGAGTGTGCTGTATAGCCGATCGCCCTGTGATCATAAGACAATGCAGTTATCAGCATTTAATCTATCGAGAAGGTATCGATGGGACATGATAAGGGATCGAGCATAGATTGGGGCATATGATATATACAAAGATGAGATCACTCACAGCGTCTCCCAAACCTGGTGAGATGTATCCTTTCTCAGTTAAGATGTCATCCACAGCACCGATGTAGATCTACGTTTTTCATGGACGATAGACAAGATCAGTATCAGTGTTGTTAATTACCTCTTCATTCTGCCAGAAGCTAGAGGATAGGTAGTTTAGATGATTGCTCACCTCAACATCTGGGAATTCTTCTGCTACATGTTGAACACCCTGTTTCGAACCTAACACGGAGATGATCTTGATTTGTGAAGGGGTTAGACCCCACTCGACTAACATATGAATGGCAGCTAAGGCAGTTCCACCAGTAGCGATTAGGGCTGTATGTAGCGCGACCACACATTTATCAGCTAAGTAAAGTCTATAGTACAAGAATGACCTAGATGAGGGGACTTACGATCAAGTAAAAATACGATATCGGCCGTAACTTGACTTGGCAGTTTTGAGTAGTACCTAGCATCAAATACCTTATCAGCATATTATGTATGTAGTGTTGGTAGACCCTAATGAATGCTCAGATGATGTTGAGGATGCAACATGACTTACTCGATCGCTTGAAGAGAGACTTTGTCTCTGAATAAACCTAGATGCAAGACTGAAGCTTCTGGAAACATCTCAAGAGCAGCTAGTCAGACGGATCATACAGTCATCAGTACATCTATATCCACATATGACAGCATGTAGCGAACATTGGCGGGTATGCATCACATTACTTACCATCCTCTAACCCCAGACCTGCTCTTAGAATGGGTGATAAACCCACACGTAAAGGGATTGTTTGACCGGTGAAGGGTGCGACCGGTGACTGCAGCTGTGACAATCGTTGAATTCAGTCAACCAGTCACATATGCATATAATGTTAGAATGCTATGTGAGATGTCGATCGATGGAAGAAATAGATACACACATTAGGTACATCCGCAAGAGGTAAGTGCCGGGAAGCTTCGTAGATAAGCATTGATCTGATTATGCAACAAAATATCGTAAGCCAATTAAGCAAAGGATACAAGAGAAGGCTTTATACTTTCACTCACCCGATGGCCCTTACACCCTCTCTGAAGTCTTTAGCAGGAAGGTCATGTAATCTAAGTTGAGTGAGTTTGGAAAGTACTAAAGGGTGAGAGGATATTTGTACTTTTGGTGAGATGTGAAATGACATGATGGGTTTGGTTGGGATGAGTGGTGTATGTTGTAGGTGTTATTGACTGAGCTAGATGATGATTATATATTCGTATGGTCGATAGAATAACTTCCAGAATGAGTGCGAAGAAGACAAGAATCGACGATGAATGGAAAAAGGGGAAGAAGGCAGTTGCGATAAGGTCGGACCGTGCTTGTTATATCTTCTTTCTATTCGACTCGATCTCCAAAGGCGACTCAATGTGGTCTTGCCGCAGTCGATCAAAGAAGCGGCTATGAGCGTGTTTGATGACGAATGTGAGATTCTTTCTAGTCGTGTTATGTTGACGCTATCATTGTCGCTGTCGCTGTCGATGTTGCAACTGACGATGTGGATGATCTGTGTACGAGCAGAGTAGCATAGCACGGTTATCTGTTTAACCCGATTCATTCGGGTTATCCCACGTGCGAAACAGGTCCAAGCGTCGGAGATGACCTATGAGGACAGTAAGTTACCCTGATAACCAAGCTATCCACCAGATATCAGGCTGACTAATTTGGAAAGATCAACAACATGACCGAGCCTGTCTTTTGTTCATCTTTGGTTGCACCATTGACCGCTTATATGAGGCGTCTTTGCACACCGCTATCAACATGGAACTTACGACAGGCGCACTATGAACGCGGTGATAGATCTGACTAGAGGGTACCCCACGCCCGCATCTGAAGTGACAGCTCCGCAATCGCCAACTGCCCGTTCAGAATCGGAAACTCCGTCTCATCAACCATCTGAACCTCCCCCAAGATGGTACAAGAGGAGGCCAGACAAGGGTAGAGTTAAAAGCGGACATCCGTATGTGTGCGAAGCTATGGTGATGGTGAGCTGCACAACTGGACTATGTCACGAATCACATTGACAAGTTAACGGTTGATTTTGACGCAGCAAATTCCCAGCGAGACACCTTACAGGTTTGAGGATTGTAAATTCTGGCCGTTTGTCGGACCACTGAACCCCTGGCAATTGCCAAAAAGTGTGGGATGGGAAAGCTGGGATGATTTTGATGGAACAATCGCACTGTGTGCTAAAGGCAAGGTGAGTCGACGTATGCTGTCCTTAAGCGTGGTCCATCATTTTAGATGAAATGACTGACAAATACCTCGTCAGGTCGTATTAGCCAGATGTAGGGATGATGACCCATGGCAAGTCATTTGGGAATTAGAGATAGACGTGAGTGAACTGAAATCAGCCACATATGATATACTCATTCAGATCTACTATCGTACCATTCTCATAGGATTACCCGTACGCTGTCGCATGGACATATCATCCATTCACATGTTATCCATTAATAGCAACTGCCGGTGAAAAAGGTTTGATCTACATCATAAATGCCATATCACGGCGGTGTGTGAGAACATTGAGAGGCCATGGTGGTGTGAGTTGAACCCAATTTTTTCCACATGTATTACATTTTGTCCTATGAACGACGGGACGAATAGCCACGTCTGGACAAAGAGAATCACGCAAAAGCTGATATCCATCTCATTATTATTGCATAGGATATAACGAGTCTCACCTTCCATCCATTACATCCTCACATCCTAGCTTCCACCTCATATGACAAAACCACCAGGATATGGAATATCCTCGGCTCAGACCTAATCGATTTTTCCGAGGGTGAATTTCCAAGTATGAACTTTCCTATGGGTGATGCGGACGAAGGGAATTGTCTGTTCGCTATACTCGCAGGTGATTTCAAGGGGGGTCATAGAGGTTACGTGGCAGCTGCGGTGAGTGATTCTTTAGGTCATCATTACCTCTGCACTTGAATGCCATGCCATGACATCATGAATGTCACGATCTCAGCTAACATGACATTAGAATTTCCATCCTACCAGAAATGCCATAGCCACCGTAGGTCTAGACCGGCACGTCAAAATTTGGCCTTTACCAGAATTTCCTAAACCTACTCTTAGTCCTCTCCCCCCACCCAGAGGGTATAGAGCGAAAATCATCTACCAGCCGATATTCAGTACCACTAGATTACACGAAGAATTCGTAGATAATGTTGAGTGGTGAGTTTTATAAGTTTATCAAAAAGTCGGATGATGCGATTAGCTGACATGTCTAAAAAGGTTAAACGAATATATCTTGATTACTCGTTCCAGGAAAGAATTCAAGATTTGGCAATGGCTAGGATTCTCTAGATATTTCACCGAAAACGACCC
The DNA here is from genome assembly GCF_036810445.1 of Kwoniella europaea PYCC6329. Lineage (NCBI taxonomy): Eukaryota > Fungi > Basidiomycota > Tremellomycetes > Tremellales > Cryptococcaceae > Kwoniella > Kwoniella europaea. The sequence continues at coordinate 6,134,643 of NC_089487.1, forward strand.
TTTACCTAGAAATTTGGATCCAATAAGTCAAGATTATATGGATTCTGGTAAGTCACTCCAAGACCGTTTAGTATGAGTATAAGTGACAATCTGTTGACAGGATGTGTGTCTATGTAGGATCTTTCATGCTGATATCGAAGTATGACATCGGATCCGACTGTTGGGCTATGAAAATGTCCTTCCATCGACCATTCGTCTCTCAACCGCAAGACGAGCAGGAGGAAGAAGACAATCTGGTATATGGAGATCCGTTGATTGGTTTGGTCACGCATAGCTCGAAAATACCTGAAATTGCAGTGTTAAATCCGCTCTTAGCTCCCCCTGAAGATGTACCTGAACCTACCGATGAACTGAGGCCCAAATCCAGGAGAGAGCGAGAGGGTTCTACGGCCTCAGGTTCGGATATCGATGAAGATGATGAAGATGATGAAGTAGTTTCAATAGTGGATTCCTGTTCGGATTCCAGTATGAACCATCAAAATGATACTATCGATCTGACAATGAATGAAGATCAGGATGCAGTTACAGACCGACGTGTTGACGGTGACAGTACGCCAGCAGAACCATGGCGTCTCATACCGACCGAATTTCAGCCAATACGACAGAAACATGCAAAGAAGGGGTACAGGATATACAACAGTTCGACCAACGTATGTAATGTGGCGATCTCACCTAGAGGAGCGAAATGGATCGTGGGTGTCGGTGAACCTGGGACGGTGTTTGTGTGGAAGATTGATCCGGATTGGAAGATGGAGTAGAATCGGCAAAAAGAAGAGAGTAGAAAGATGAGCGGCAATAACGATAATATGTAAAATTATGATAAAGTATAATATATCCATCACTTGTTGTCGTTTAGTCCAGTATGTGATCATGTGTGTATGATGGCTCATGTATATGTAACTGCCATACTGAAGTTATCAGCAAGATTGGTCTGCATCATCAAGTGATACAGTAAAAATGGTTACAGTATTTGTCAGATCACATAATCGATCTTTTTTGAGTTATGTAGTCAGTATGTAGTTTACCTATATGAATTAAGACTCCATCGATTTTATTAAGTATATATCTTATTACTCCATCTTTTATTCTCTTTATACCGCGTGATGTATGATTCTCATCGCACCCTACGCTACCAACCATTTCTTCTGAATCCCCATTGTATCCTCCCTCAAAATACCATGATCCAATTCTACGCCTTCCAATTCCCTATTCAATCCTAATTCCCTTTCTCTTTCTCTTTCTCTCTCCTTTTCCTTCTCTGTCTCTTGTTGAGCATCTGTATCTTCAATCTTGATAGAAGGACTTTGGGGTGTAGTCGATTTACCACCCGGTGATATCGGGCTCATTTGAAGGTTTGGTGATTTAGGTAACTTGAAAAAAGGTGTTGGTGGTCTAAACTTTTTCAAACTTGAAGTACTACTATTACTATCGCTTTCATTGTGGGAAGCCTTTAAATCGTCCATGGATGATAATGAGAAACTAACAGTTTTCTTTTTATGTCTACTTCCACCATTCGCCTTGGCTCCGGCTCCTCCAGCAGAAGGTAAAGGTAATTTACCATTCAGCCTGTTAGAAGGGTGCGAGACTGTTATAGCTGGGACGGCCAGATACCCCGGTGAAGGGTGGGGAGATGGAGGTGAATGAGGTGGAGGGACGGTAACGTCCTCTGGGGCAGTGGGGTGAGGGATGGTGAGAGGTTGGCGGTAGACCACTAAGAGGGCGAGGAGGAGAAAGGCAATATCGACGGAAGATGATAAGAGATCCATCGTGGTTATTCACTGAGCCTTGTGGTGATGGTGATCTGACAAGGGGGAAGTGGAGCGACGATCGTGTGTTCAAGTAGACTAACGAAATTGATTCGGTGATTTGAGAATACGAGAGTTTAGATTAACAGTTCGAAGTGGAGCTGATCTGAAGAGGATCAGTCGATAATGGCGTTAGTCAGTTAACGACTTAATTAGGAGAGTGTAAGTATGCTCTTTATGTCTTATCCTCGAGGTGAAAGCAGATGAGCAACTTTATTCCTTGATCTCGTCTTGATCTTTTGTTGATTTTACTTTTTGTTGTTCGTTTTTGTTTTTTGTTTCCTGAAAGATGAAAATCTTGTAATTTACTCTATCTTAAGTATATCGTCGATCAGTAAGGGGTGGACAATCTTGGAATGAACATGATATCATATATCAAAGGGCGTCGTCCAGGGGTCCTGACAGGGAGCATGTGATGAAAGGACGAGGAACGTACCAAACATCTGACAAGTTTGCAGTTATGCTATTAACGGAACTGGGCAGGTCCATCGCGTTAGAGAACATATACATGACATGTAAGATTGGAAAGAAGAAGTCGAAACCTCGAGATTGAGTCGATACTGATCCTGCCAGCTGTAAGAGTATGAGGACCTTTTGTGCTAATATCCTTTGCGTCAGCAAAGTGATGTTGAAACTCGCCATCCTTCCTCATCTGTCCATGGACAGTCATTGCGATGATATGTTTACTTATGCATGTCACCATACTAATCCTCAAACGCATCACCCACGTGAGTTGCGGTATCGTGACTGCATCAGATATCCCGTCGGTATGTCTACCTCCTTCGAGCCCCATCTAATATCCTCCATAGATCAGCTACCACCTGCCTATCAGTATGTCTCTTGTTCCTATCGATCTACGAGTATTGCTTGACTGTCAGCTACCCCACACAGGAACCGTCGAGAGATAGCTACTCACTCTCATCTCCGTCACGTTCCAGTCTTTCACAGTAGGGTTGACCGGTTCATTATGCCATTGGAAATATATTCCTTTCACTGATCAGGGAAATAAAATCAGCTTGTTGTTCAAATCGTCGTGACAAGGTGAACTGACCATTCCTGAAGAGTATTCTTGGATCTTGCCATTTATAAGGTTTGAATTGCCATGCTTGACCAGTCGTCACCACGCAGATCACTCGATCCCTAGAAAAGGTGTCCTTCGTAAGCTTCTAACTGACTTGACAATGGACTATAAAACATACCATGCATCTTGACCGAACTTCTGCAACGCCTCCACACCATCCACGACAAAGTATTTACTAGTCACGTCACCTATACAAACAAGTTAGTACTGTTCCCTGACAAAGACCATTTAGGAGGGGATGCGACTCACCATGAGGTCCACTTCTTTTCCTGAGTATAGGTACGACATCTTCCGCTTTATAGTTCCCTTGAGCAACTTCGTTCTGCCTAGCTATCTCAGATGGCTCAAATCTGTTCCAAGCCGTCATCGATCAGCTGTGTGACCCATAAACGGCCTGGAAAGGAAACAGTTAAGATGATTTCACTCACATTCCTTGCTCCAGGAACTTCTTCACATTCCACATGGTAAGCAGCGATGTAGGGGACGAAGATATGATGATGATTGGATGTGTCGATCTTGCCTTCTTCGGGCCTGTGGGTACTCCTATGTATTACAAGTTAATATTTGGTGATTTAGATATCTGGGATAAACAACATCCACATACCTGTCTGCGATTGAGCTGGTGCAGCAGCTTTACTAGCACCTTTATCGAACGATTGCCTTAACGCTCGTATTTTCTCTACCATGACTGTCTTCAGGAAACTTTCGAAGTTCTACGTGGATAACCAATCACCATCAGCCGTTGTCATCCGCATGATGGAATATGTTGAATACAAAGTCGTACTTACGTTAACTTTCCCACCACCCGATGAACGAAGTACTGTATTCCTGTCTCGGAGTTCTACCTCCTCCGCTCGAAGCTATTTCCACACATGAGAATCGACATGCTTGTACTCTTACTCTTCTATGCAAATCATGGCTTACCTTCTTGCAAAACTCCCTATCCGCTACATCCACCTCATATTTCCTCTTCACGGGAGCAGCAGGTTTCGAAGGTCCAGCTCCGGAGGATTGTAATGCTGACGGAAGAGCTTCAGCAGTAGCTGATGCTGCTGACGGTTCTTGACCTGCATTGTAGTAGAGCAGCATCAGTACCATCCGACTGTCAATGATTATACCCAGTATAATGTGAGATCAAACATACCAGCTTCCACTTTCTCCTCTTTACCTAAAACCCTTCCCACACCTTCACTCTCCCCAGTCAAGTACTCGACCACACCCCTCCTATCAGTGATAGTCACATAACCCACACCTCCAGCCTGACCTTTCATCAAATAATCCCTCACACCGCTCTCCCTCTCGTTCCACGCCAACCACAATTGACCTATATTGTAGAACTCATCTTTCGATCCTGCCTTGGACGTATACCTCGTGGAAGTATCTTTGGCGATATTCGTAGGCGAGTCTGTAAGAGGAGAGACAGGGGGGAAGGAGAGGAAAGAAGCTTCTGCTAGAGTTGATGCGCCGGATGAAGAGGATGTGAGGAGTGTCGGTGGGAGGGAGGAGATGATGGATTGCCGGAGGAGATCCAGCGGGTCTGCTGAGGTAGCCATTTTGATCAGGGAGCCGATGGTTGGGGCGAGAAGATATTGAAAACCGAGTTAGATGACAAAGGATGGATATCAGTAGAGTTCAAAGAGTATTCTATATCGTCAACAGGAGTCAACTACCGTACTTTGTGCTCGCGACGGAATCAATTCTCTCAACAGCCAGCAACCAAGTCGGCGAGTTCCGCCTCTGGTCCTCATTGTACGAAGGCTAGAAAGGGCGGTTGTGCTTTGCTAGCTTGACAGCAGAGTTCTCATGAGCAGGGCAGCTGTTCACTTGAGTATGATGGCCTGCGGGCGAATGGGGGAGAAAACGTGAATGCATAGATACACAAGAGAATCATCAGACGGTAATCTTCTAAGTCAATTTCACGTCTTTCCAACCATTAGACACAATTCCAGCGTTGGCGAACTCCCCCTCTTCTGTATTATTCTTTCAATTCCATATTCGTTCGTCCAATTCATGAGAGAACAGCCCCTTAATTGTTGTAAACGGGAGTTTCACCCTTTCTACCTTGAGAGAGCAATACGACAGCATATTTACCAGAAATCTTCCATCCGGGTTCTTCGTCGTCGAGCTTCTCACCGACACCTGATGGAATACCGACAACCACATCGGATTTGATCGTTCTCAACGACGCGACAGGTGGAGCACCGGCCTCGGAAGCTAGGGGTCCGATGGCTTGGTTGAATGGTGTGTCGAGAGGAGCGTGACAATCGTAAGTGAGTTTTCCTATAAAACAGTCGTCAGTCAGTCATCCTAAGGCTACTGGATGTGTGGAGGACTCACGGTGGTTCAAATCACCCTTGAAGATGACGAGATCAGATTCAGAGAGGTGTTGGAAGAGATCAGGGGCTTCGGAGTGGAGGTCCCAGAATGTGTATCCGGTACACCAGAAGGGGTGCGCTACAATATTATGTTCGTTAGGAGGTCATTTAAAGTCTGATTACTGCAAATTGTGGCAGACTCACCCTCGTATTTCCATTTACCCTCTTTCTCGTATTGCTTCCACCTGTGACCCAAAGTTCTGAGCGATTCAACTTCGGCGTCAGAAGCATCTTGGAAGAGTTGTCCGTAGACACAAGAATTAAGGATCCTATCGTATCCATATTCTCCATCAGCTGACCGATCTTGCTTTTCTCCGGGTACATCAAAATTGATGTGATTGGTCGTAGGTATGGTGACTTACCAATCCCAATCCTTCTTAGTCACATCAGAGACGAACCAAGGGATCTTCTTTCCGTGGAAGATGACTTGAGAGCAAGTTCCAGATTGGATCAACCAATCGGCGTAGACCAAATCACAGTACAATTCGAAACCGGCGTTATCGAGAACAAAGTCGATTCGACCGTTCTTGATGGTCATGACGTAGTCTGCCAATTTATGCAAGTCGTTTCCTAAAATGTTCTTCTCGGTAGCGGCCAAGTGGTCTCCGCCGGTCGATTGGAGTTTCTTGATGTCTTCTTCGGTCATATCGATAAGTAATGACAAGTCGGTTGAGTTACCCCATAAACAGACTATCATTGAGATAGCAAGCAAAACATTGTCAGTCTAAGGGCTCCGAATAATGGTGTGGGGGGATGGACTTACCTTGAGTCAATTCGAGGAACAAGAGCTTGTTCTTCTCCAGTTGAGCTTCAGCAGAGATGTTTCCTTCATGTTTGTGAGGTTCAGCAAATCGTTGAGAAAGCTCAAAGACCGCTTGGTTGGATCGAGAGAAGGTGTCACACTTTTGCCTGAAGAAGACATCTGTATTCACATAGATCAGCCAACATTCTCTGTCCGTGGGTGATGAGGGATGAATTATATGATTGCTCACCGTAGTCAATCCAGTACTTGGAAAGGGAGAAACATTCTCTCAGTCTTCGGTACTTGTAAGCTTCAGCAAAGAGCCATGGGGCATTCATGAAGTCTTTTCCTCTGAAGAATTTGGCAATTTCCTATCACGTACATCCATATGGATCAGTTTCTGCTATACACGATAACCCATATATGTCGTGTGGTTGTAAACTCACCTTGTTCCAGAGAGCAACATCACCAGCACCATCATCGATGATAGGTCTAAGTTTGCTATTTCCTTGCAAGTCACCCATCAAATCTTCTAATCGGTGAATACAATTGACCAAATCGACAATCCTCTCCTCATCGTACTCTTGGTTGAGAGTCTTCCATACGTCATCAATGGCTTTACCCAAGATGGTAGGGAGTCGAACACCCATAGTAGCCTATACGATCATAGATAAGGTTAACCGGGCGATTCCCAAAGCATGAGAAGAAGAGAAGAAAAAGAATGTAGTACGTACGTGAGCGAAGGAGTATTCATGGTATCCTCGGTCTAAGCCATATCAGCATCCAACTTCAACATGATTACAGAGCTTTTCGACTTACACGCAGGCCAGGGAGGTTGATCTGTAGATGATCACGAATCAGCAACCACTCATGACCATCGTACATGAGCCCAAACTTACTAGGGTTAACACGAGAAGGAGTTCGGGGGTATTGCTATTTGACAAATACTCATGAATCAAGCTGCCCAATCTACAGTAGGGATACAGCACACACTCACACTCGCACTCTGCTTCATATCAGAAGGCTTGAGCTTAGGAGGCAAGTTGCCCAAATTAAGCTACGATCCGAAAAAAACCATAAGCGATCAACGTATCTCGATAGCTTTCCGGACTGATCCCTTCAATGAGTTGGGTACTCACAACAGTCTTTTGGGGTGCCTTAGCACTAGGGTGAGTCTTGGTTTCGTTACTCATCTTGGTATGTATGCTACACAGATCGGGTTATCCACAGGTAAAGTAATCAAAAAAGAAAGAGAGAATGAAGAATGAGAGGTGTAGGTATAGACAATTGCGTGTTTGAGCAAAAGGTAGAAAACAGAAAAAGTTCGATTCAGATATGGAATTGTATGGTTTGAATAATCGAGGGCCAAGGGTCGATTGTTATATGACGTTCGTAGGTTGGTAGGGATTCGTTATCGGATAGGAGGTCACCAAGGATGGGAATCGGCGAAACCGGAGAGAAATAAAGTAGGCAGGTCCAGAAAATCGAAAACGTCAGCGGGGTTATCCATTTTAGAGATTGCGTAAGCTTATGGGTAAAGCTTGCCATCCCATAAGGAACTGCTAAAGAGGTCTTCTCGGGTTATATGGGATTCAGGGTTGAATAAAGTACCTCGAGCCCATACAAGCCGCTGACGTGCCTATGATTCCTGAATACTGGGGAATCTGACGTTATACTCCGTCGACACGAGTGGAAGCAATTGTCTACCGAAGTACAATCGGTGGAGGTTCAAGATGAAGATAGAGTAATCCGCATGAAGTAAGAGGTACTTCGCAGTGTTGGGTAGATAAATAGCAAAGAGAGGATATAAGATGAATGAATAGCAAGACGAATACTCCAGAATATCTAACTCGAGCTCGATGAAGGGGACAGCTAACTCACCTTTGACAATATCAATAAACACTCTGATTTCACGGTGACTAATATTCCAGTACTTCAACGAAGATGAACGAGCAAATTCAGTAGTTGAGAACAGCAGATCTTATGAGAATAATGGTTATACAAGATGATAAATAAGCGCAGGAAGATGAATGGAACAAGAAATCGTAAAGTATATAGATGAAGATTCTTCCAAACGGTCCATCGTACTGGTTGAAGTGATCGGTGATCTACCGGTCCGTCAAGTGGGACAAAGGTTGATTCAACTGAACTAAAAGGGATTTTGCCCTTGTTCAGACAGGGATAGGGGCTGATTGGGATTAGGTTGTTGAATCTTTGACTCACTCCAGATGCTGTGTGGCTTGTTGTCGGACAATGGGAAATTCACAGAACAAAGGAACTGAACTGAACTGTGCACTAATAGAGGGATATGGTAGTGTCAAATGACATGCTGCATACACGTTCCCGAGGGCATCGGATCGTCCAATCGCTCAAGCATTTAGCTGGACGAGAGGTAAATCAACGAGAGTGAGATGGATCTATCGTTGTGTGGATGTGTATCTTTGATCGGAGTTTGTGTTTGTGTATGCGCCCTCGTTATCTTGTTGATCGACCAAGTCGGGATTTGGATTTGATGTCCCTGTGATTCGGAAAGGGTTTTTTAACCTTTCAACGCCAAAACAATGCGACTAAGCTGCTGATGATAGTCTGTGCATGTGACTTTTCAGCTGCCTGACACACAACTAACGAGCTACTCGTGCCCTTGTCCTCGTGCATGCCTCGAGACAAAAAAGGTCTAGATGCAATTCGGAGCTGATCATATTTTACATTTTTGCTAAACTTCTTACTTTTAGATGTGTCACTACGTTATTGATGACACTTGCTGAAGCTAACTACTATATACTTTTGTTTTCGACTTTAGACTATTGTACTTTATGATGTTCTGCTAATATCTACACTATGCTACAGTAAAATCTACAACACCTAATCCAGCTCTTCCCCCACTTACCACACATCAGATAGACAAAGGATACATCCTCGAATCTCGCTTGCTTCTGCTTGGCCTTCGCCTTACAATGAAAGAACTCCAGCTCGATCCGCCTTCTATCCATTTCTTTTTCCAACTACAGATTACTCTGATTCGAGATGAATGTCGGAGAAATTTCGATAATCGCGACAATACATCTCGGATGACCTGTCAGGTGTTCCATGGTTGAGCAGGGACCATGCCAATTGGCTATGTCATCGCCAGTTCAGCTAGGTCCATGAAAGACATTGAGATCAACACACACTCACATGAATGCCAGGGATCATCGGTGTGGGTCCGTGCGCATAGGGAGGAAACATGTTCCTATAGCTAAAACCACCAACATGTCTATGCGCTCAGCCCATATACACACAGCTCTTCCGAGGAGAGCAAATTCCACAGACTTACTAATTCTGACTGACAGGATCTCTAACACCTGCTATCCTAGGTAACGGTGGCTCCATAGCTGGTTTTGCCATTGCTCTCATTGGGATTTCCTGACCAGGTGCAGGAGGCCATTGAACAGGTGGTAGAACTCCTACCTGATGTGGTCGTACTTTTTCTGTCTCTGTCAATTCCAACTTATCTGGAGCTTTCAGTACGGCAAAGTTTATCGGCGATTTCGGTGAGACAGGTAAAGGTGGTTCAGGTCTAGTATTATGTTTTTCACTTGTTTGTCTTCTTCCAGAAGAATAATATCCATGTATATGTGCATTAGGTCCATTCACTTTATCTCCACTTTTTCCAGTTGATCTTTTCGATTTATGACTGGATTTAGATCTTGGTGAATGAACGGAACATGAACATGAGCCCGAACCTACACCACTGATAATTGATCCTCCACATGTAGGACATTCCATCACTGTTCCACCACCACACTGCGTACATGTACACGTGCATGTACATGTACTACCTTTACTAGAAGGTTGGTTTATAGACGCAGGAGCAGATTTCACGTTGATCGATTTGGGTCCTGGTGGAGTGGCGGTTGATGCACCTTTCCTCCAACTATCTATCCTTGCTTCCTGAACTGGGGATAGGAACATACTGGATTGACCGGATCCAAGAAAATGCGGTTGACCTGTAGTCTGTGAACGTGGTGAAGGGTCAGGAAGTCTTGGTACCCCTGTAGGCATGATGACATCTACTCTCTACCTTGAGACCACTGGTGGACAGCTTAACTTCGTGATATGGATTCGATCTTTATATTCACTTTTATCCTTTGGTAGAGGGTCAAATGGTCTGTTTTTATCTTCAGAGAAGGGGTGGCAAAAGTCGAAAGAACACAAGTACAGTGATAGCAACTTGAAAACAAACAGTTTCAAGACAAAAGGTTTCTAGAAGAGCACAACTATCTTATCAGTTCTGATGATGGCAGGAAGACTTTGTTATTCGGAATCAAAGAAGTATAGCTACAGAGAGATAATAATGCGTTTCTTTTCCTTTTTTGGGTTTTTGTTTGTCTTTTTGTTTGTATATAAGCAGGATGAGTCACTCGGTTAGCTGTAAGTACGCACAAATTGATGGCGTGATACGGAAGGAGAACTTGTGGAAGTGATATACAAGGTGTGAGAGGCGAGGTCCACAAGAAAGTGTCAAACACAGCGTAAGAGAGGAGGGATATTATAACGAATTATATGTTGAGGGGGAGTCTGAGTAGGGGAGGAGGAGAGAGAAGCTGGGGTGACAGAAAAGTCTTCGGTAAAATGATAACGAAAAGACAGAAAATCAATGAATGGATGATACATTGTAGAAAGACAATAGGAATAGAATTCTTTGAATCACCGATCTGTCTCGCCCTCTTTCTCTCTTTGTTGATGTCTGTGTATATCTTATTGCGTATAATCAAAGGAAGCAAGTATTACGGACCGTAATGTCTTTTTCATTTTGAAATTGTACGATCAACTCGGACTTTCTTCATACGGTACTTTATTTCTAAAGAATAAAGGTAAAAGAGAGAGGTGAGACGAGAGATTTTCCAATGAGGTACTCCGAATAGCTTACGGTACGGTGAAAAAGCGGGGAAACTCATCAAAGGACTTCTTTTCAGAGAAAGTCGTATGACCTCGGATGCAGACTTGATAAGCGAATGCAATTTTTCCTATCATACAATACTATAGAGACATCTTAGGTGGAAGTGGCGAATGGATGAAAGGAAGGAACAACATCGTCATGATCCGTCCGCATACACGGCCCGCTCGCCAGCAATTGCTCTGTATGAGAGAGAGAAGGCAATGACGGAAGTCCGAAGTCAATACTCCGTGATACTCTCGAAGGCTAGACTATGTTTTCTCCGATTTGTTCGTGGACGGACGAACAGCTCACCACCAATTCTTCGCCACACCGTAGCGTTGAGGTGCTCAGGCCTAGCAATTGTCGAACCCTATGACGTTCATGATTGACAATACAGATCTCATCTTGATATTCAGGGATAATACAGCACTCTCAATCACATTCATGCACTTGACTTTGCCAGTTGAAGTTCTTAACGTGTCATGTCATCCATATCAGAATGATATACAGTTATCTGCGTGTGCAATATACTACAATAATCTTATATACAAAGGTACCAGTAACGTACAACATTCTGTTTTCCGTAAGTCAAAAAAATATCTCCATGAAGTTTGATCGTGATCATCATGTACAGTACAACCGAATTACTTCCAAAGATTAACCCAAAACCCTTCTTGACTCTCTCTACAGTATTCATATCTCGACCGTCGACGCTCAACGCTCAATCCAAGAAAGGTCTCTGATTCAACGTCCTAGCGACTTCCCAACTGGTCGCATGATCACCATCCATATCGTGCCACATCCAATAATCAGATAACATCCTTGCCGCCGCTCGATTATCGAAACATGCGTGGGGGCTATATAACAAATAAATACACAGAATCAGAATCAGCTCAAGCTCTAAAGTCATAATCGTGATTTCAGCTGAGGTCAAAGAGACGCACCCAAATGCACCCAACATGTCTAAAGCTGTTCGTCTAGAGGGATGAGAAGGAGGAATCTCAAAACCGGCAATGAGGATCGGCCAAGTCAACCTACAAAGACAATGCCAGAGATCAGCGACAATTGGTTCTTACACATAGCGATATCTTCAACTTACCAGGTGATTTTCCCATACAAAGCTAACATCTCTCCAGCAAGTTCAATGATAGCCTGTGAACTGCTGACGACTCTCTGATCATCACTGGGGATATTATACACTTTCCTCAACATCCTTATCCTGATCGCATGTTTATACGAGTGATTCCCATATTGTGTTCTCGGATGTAATGGTGTAAAGTTTTCAGCTTCGTCCCATATCTTCAATTCTGACATCAACTCTGATGAAGCTTTGTGTAGTGACGCCAAGGAGGGATCGAGGGTAGGTAAGGCAAGTTCCGGTAAGTGTCGATTAAGAGCTCGAACAGAGGCTATCAAATTACAAGCCTATTCGTTTGATGGATCAGCCATTGAGTCACATCAACAAGGCTCCAATAGCTGACTCACTCTTGATATCATATCCACCATTCCCCTTGATATACCTACTCGTACGCATAGGCATCAGCTTCTGTTTCCCTGTTAACGTTACATGTAAAGCTGATACCCACCAAACATCCTCTCAACGCTCTCCCACTCAAAATCGCTCCTCGACCAGCTCTCAGCCTCGAAGAACCACGGTGTGAATGCATCCTGCAAGATACTCGGTGCGAGTTCCGTAGTCATACATCCGAACACATCCCGGATCGCCAGCTGTTCCATAAAGAATCGATAAGGTGATAATCTATCTCTTGGAGCGTCTTGCAAGATGTTTTGTGCACCGCCCAGTTGGTCGATAAGCGATAAGACGGATGATAAGAGGTGATGCCATGAGTCGTCTGCAGCGAGGGACTGTGATGTGGAGTAATCATGGTTAGCCCATATTGTCTCGTGTATTGTAGTGATCTGACCCTCCAATCCAACGTAACAAACGAATCCAGAAATGAAATTGGAAACCAACCACGAGAGAGGTGGTCCCACTCACACTAGCAATCGTACAGCTCAACAGCGCCGCCAAAACCAACTCTATATTCTCCTTTTCCAACACTTTCGGTTTTCCATCTTTATCTTCCAGAGTCTGCCTAATCAGATTCAACACTTTCACCTTGGCCGATTTCGTTATTCGCCATGCGGCAGCTTGATCGTTCGGATTGGTAGAGTACGTGAGATGGACTCCACCAACTGCTAGGATTGCTGACCTCAGAGCGTCCGCTGCGGGATTGGTACTATGTCGTAGATAATCAAGACTATCAGCTGGAGTGATCGATAATTTGAACTCAAAGCTAAAGTACGTACCCCGGTAGGTGTTTGAACGCGAGAGGCGCATGTACGGTGATCCAGGGGTTCCATGGACGATGATTGGATTCGAAAGCTATGATGATATGGACCGTTTTCGAGAGGTAATGGCGTATGACTAGACGTTCGTCTCTATAAAAACATGCTCGGTTATCAGCTTACGTTCTTCGTGAATTTCCAAGGTAGTGAGAAGTGCAGCTTACACCGTTGGAAAATATGGTTCGAGGAATGAGCTATTGTACAATCAGGTCTAATATCAGTCCCACGATTTTTTTTGTAATCGATTTGCCGTTATGTGAAGCAGGAAAGTATGAAGCGCAACTTACGGGTCCATCATCAGCCCTGCTCTGGCTTTATCAGGTACCAACCAATCTACCAGATCCCCATTTAGCGTACCGTCCGCGTTACCAGTACCATTCTTGTTCTTGAGTGCATCGGGAGGTAAAAAGTTAGGTGGGATGTGGACTATCCCTCTTATACGACGTATAGGTATCGTAGATTTTGATTTGTGGTTATGTTGATTACGTTGTTGCGAGCGTCCATCATTGTCAGGATAGACAGGTTGAGAATGTAAGTGAGCAGGTGTCAGTGGATAAGGTTGGATAGGTGGTAATCTGATTGTACCGGGATGTAGAGATGTCGATGAAGGTAAGATTGGTTTAAGCTCTATTGAAGATAATCTACTCGGCTGAGAGGGCTTCTTATTTGGCGTAGACATAGAGATACCATCAGGTGTATTGGTTGATCTACGTTTCTTGTTACGTCGCCTTTCACTTTCATCTCCTGATGGCCACAAACACTATTGCTCAACGAGTCAGTCAATGTGAATATCATCACATCACAAAGGATCAAGGCAGTTTTGTGACTCACCTCTCTTGATTTGATCCTACATTTATCGCAGATCGGTCTCTCCTCATTGCATTTGACCTTCCTGGACCTACATGTCAGACATCCATCTCTCGATCTCTGGGATTTATCGGTGATCTGCGATTGCGATTGAGCCTGATGGAGGTGTAGTATGGGATGGGAGTGGTTGTGCGAGTCCTTGTGGGGGTTGGGGTTGGGTGAATAAGGTGATGAGGTTGAGGCTGAATTTGATGATTCGCCCGGAGTCAATGTGTAGCTTGTGGGGGACATTATGTGTCATTCGTTGATCATCATCAGTCGTTGTATCGGTGAGTGAATCAATGCATGGTGAAGAGGGGAAAGAGAGAAGGAGAGAGCGATGATAGCCGAGAAGTATACTTCTACCATATGTGATCGTTATCTTTTGGTTGTTGAGAGCGGCAATTCCTGTACATATGTATAGCATCCCCTTAACCGATGTAACGTAATTCCATTATAAAACAGATTTGATCCCGTCACATCATACTCCCAGTAGTCAGTCACTCTGTCAATCCATCACGTACAGTACATACATCGATAATTCACAATTCGAGCTGAATACGAGTACAACAGACGAGCAACCTCAAAGTCATCTATCAACATGAACCCAGCCGCACCGCCACCAACAGGAGCACACCTCGCACCAGATGCGTCTCCCTTACATCCACCATCGGTAATGCACAACACAAGGATACTATCATCCTTGGGTACAGTGAGTTCCCTTCCTCATTGGTCTCGTTCAATCTCTCTCTCTGTCATACGAGCTACTGTCGCATTTCATACTGATTCTCATATTGTACTTAGCTCTCAGCATGCTTTTCAGGTCTCATATCAGGTATATTAGGCTTCACCAACCTCAACGGATTCTTGTTGTACCTCATCTCCTCGATATTCACCTCGTTTATCCTACTGGTGTTGAAATGCAATTTCGACGTTAGACGATATATCCCCCAAGCTCATTCGAATACTTCATCAGCAGATAATCAAAGTAGTGGATCAGGTGGAGGAAAGAGCATAGAATGGAAAGGATATTGGGCCTTGACGGGTATAAATCAAGAGAATTTATTGGGGTTCTTGTTATTCTGGATAGGCAGTTTCGCTTTGATACATGGTGAGTCGCCTTTTTATCGTGTCAACATCATACAAGTGGAAGGAGCATCTCGCCATAGCACGACGAGGGAGAGAATATACTTTCTGCCCACTCTGACAACGCTGGAGAAAATCGAATGCTAATCAATTTTTTTTCTCACAGTGTACGACTAGACCGGTCATTCCCAGTCAGGAGCAATGACAAAATAGAAAAACAATATGGTATTATCATGCATGATGTATAAGCAATAATCATCAAGTGAATTGGATTGGATTGGAATGTCCCTCAGAACGAGGCCGTGCTAGTAGAGTCCATCAATCCTATACCCGAATTAATGGGTCTATGAAAGATATTGTTGCCCGCGTAGGCAAATTGTTACGTTTCCATTAGGAGTCGTCCTACCTTGGTCCACCCGTTCTAGGATTGATAGGTTCGAGAGGACACAGCGCAGCAGCTACCGTCCTTCCTTCTTCAGCTAGGAGATTATATGTCGAAGCCGCATTACGCTAAAATAACATAATGACAACATAGATCAGAAAATGATCTCCTTCGGAATGAGTCTGACAACATAAATAAGTCAAGATGGAGTAATTGATGGATATCGTCCACTCACCGTATCCATCACATCCAGCTGTATACCCAGACTTGATATGTAATCTCTTATAGGTTTAGGTGCAGGGATGGCAGTCTTGCCCGTTCCGAACAGTAGTATTTCTATATCATCAAGATAGTAGTTAGATTGATTTCCACTCGTATCAAGATCATCAGGACATCTAGGATTTTCTTCGTTCTCTTCTCTACATTTGACTTTGCTCGATAAACAATTTCCCCAAGCCAAGTGTATCTTCTAAATGTACGACAAGACAGCCTTATCGTCATATATAACTCCACCTCATCATTCCTGCTCTCTCAGAGACTTACCAGGCCTAGGAACAACCAGTTCAAAAACCCTAAACTTCTCCTTCCCCCACCCTTTCCACATTGAATCTAGCGTTGCTTCATGGGTCAAAGGCGGATCTACATCCCATAGGACCGCACGTCCACTGTGAAATATACATCCTCCTGGAATGACCAGATTATCCGATAAGATGAATCCCCTAGGGGTGAGCTTGTTGATAGCTAGATTGGGCTTATCATCCGAGTCTGGAGAAGGAGAAAGGATATTTTGGAATGATCGTCTGTGTATATACGATTGGATGCTAGGAACGTTGCTTCGTTGCGATAGAGGTGGAATAC
The DNA here is from genome assembly GCF_036810445.1 of Kwoniella europaea PYCC6329. Lineage (NCBI taxonomy): Eukaryota > Fungi > Basidiomycota > Tremellomycetes > Tremellales > Cryptococcaceae > Kwoniella > Kwoniella europaea. The sequence goes on from NC_089487.1 coordinate 6,151,085, forward strand.
ACCGAGGTTGAGCATTAGGACGTATATGAGAGAGGGAGGTGATGATTGGTCGGACAGTCGATGATCGCATGGTGGTTTCTTCAACCTTTAACGGGAAGATGTGAGGACCTTTCCGGTGTCTTAGATCTGCTTTCAAGTCTTGTGTTTGTACTTTGAATGTGATTGTAGGCGATCTGGACAAGAGGAATTGTGAATGTAAGAACTCATTCGTGGTTGAAAGAAACAACGATTCAACTGGATCGATCAACGTCATGAGGTTCTTAGCCGAACTTTGTAAGTGACCTCGAATTTGTAATCGATTTCCTAATGGTGATTACAAAATACCCTCTATCAACCGAGGCAATTGAATTATCATCATTACGAGTTGATGGTGGTGGAGGTCATCCAGTCGACTAACGCTGATCGGCATCATACCACATACCACAAGGCACCGAAGAAGCGGGGAGGGGAGTAGCAGAGAGAGTGAGCACTCGTAGTTGACAGAGGTTGACTGGACCAAACACCTAGACAAGGTATAAGGTATAAATAGATCCTCATGTACCCACAATCCAACCATTCCCATGCAAAGTAAATCTCTCCAGTAGTCTCATTTTCTTCCGATTGGGCAGAATGACCTTTATACCACTCTCACCATGCTGTCTAACCGGTAGTAGACTGACCGGGACACCCAGAGGGATCTTTGAACCGGCCCATCAAGGTGAAAGGAAAGTAGGAAGATATCATACTACACCATCCAAGACCGAGGGGGATGAGAATGGTACAGCGAAAGTGATAGATGGTAAACTCGCTCTAGTCTTGTTGACAGATGCATTTGGATTATCACTTGTGAGTGACTCGCCCTGTAGTAATTCACCATCACATGAGGAGCAAATATGGAGAAACTCCGGTTATTGCTATATGGAATGGTACACATTGAGCTTACCTTTTTGTATAACTAATTATTCACAGCCCAATCCCAAGATCATGGCTGATGCATTTGCCGATCAACTGAAGATCAATGTGTTCGTTCCAGAATATATCAGTGGGTACCGATATCGATATCGGTACCTTAGGAATGACACGCTGAGCTGATATTTTGGTTCTTGTTTCTCATATCATCAGTCGACCCTCCTCCTGTGGAGGTGTTTGACTCTGTCGCTCCCTTGTACCCCGACCAGTACGCCAGTCGATCATGGTTCACAACGATCTACCAGATCGTCGAGGTATTATGGAAGACATGGAGATGGTTACCTATGTTATTATTCCCCAAGAAACAAGTACCTCTAGCTCAGAGTGTAAGTGTAATGTACACATTTATAATTTATATCGTGTCATCCAAACAAACCTACAGTATAAGTTCATTCGTCATACCCCACACTGACTCGGATCATTCGATGTTAGGCAATCAACGATCTCACCTCCGAGGGATATACCTCGATAGCGGTAGTAGGATATTGCAGAGGAGGAGCAATGGTCCAACACCTCTTGTCCAATCCCGTCAATACCATCTTAGTCGGAGGGGTAATCTGTCATCCTTCACCAGAGAAGGAAACATGGTCCAAAATAACTAAACCTACTTATTGGCATTTGGCAGATCATGATCAGATGTTCGGTGAGAAGGATATCAACAAACTTAGAGAGACGTTTGAGAAGAAAAAGGATGATCAGGGTGTGGATTTCCAATGTAAAGTACATGAAGGTATGTTACAACAACTTGTTCCATTTCCCATTTTCGATTGATACTCCAAACAAATACTTTTGGATGTTGATTCCCCTTTTTTCGTTTTTCTATTAGACACTGTTCACGGCTTTGCGGCTAGACCAACATTAGATCATGAGAATACTAAAATCGCATTTGAAGAATCCAACTCGTCAGCTGTGGAGTTTTGTAAGAAGTATTTGCTCGGAGTGGATTGAAGAGAAGGAAGTGAAGTGTTCGAATATCGAACACCATACTTTGCTGGATATATATAGTTGAGTTCCAATGTAATAGTTACTCAAGTCGTGAATATGAATATCTTAGACCGAATGATTGGAAAACAGGTTTATAAAGAAGTAAATATAAAGTTATTTCTCTTTCTTCAAGTCGTATATATGTTGTATGTTAAATATCGATGGATATTGAAAGATTTATTGGTTTTGCTTTCAAAATATTCAGTCCACCCATTCTCAGGGAGAAAGAATGGGTTGCAGTCCTCCAAAGCGCTGTGTGAACATCACTTATACAGATAGGGATGATTGCATGAAGATTTAAACAGATATACTGTAAATAAGCTATATATATAGTCTGGGTATAGGTTGGTATAGTAGAATGAAGGGAATAAACGGGTTACTGTAATAATCAAGGTTCCGTATCGTGGAGTACTGTACATGCAACCTATCGAAGGCTGAAAGTATACAGTATCCGACAAAGCGTCAAGCTCGATTTAAGACGTCTTGGAACCGACGTTCTCTGCGAATTGGCCAATGACATTTCCAGGTGGGTTGTACTCGCCTATCGATCGAATCAGAATTAGCTAAGAATGGTCTGAGCTTGGTATAATGAGAACTTACACATGATGTAAAGGGAGTCCTTTAATCGGGAAGGCATCATCACACAACGGTCAGCTGGAGGGTGGACGATCATACAGGGGGAAAAGAACTTACAGAACCAACATCACTGAAAATCGTACCGTCCAAACACGTAACAGCAGCGCATCCAATCTCGGTAGTAGCCTTCCATACCACCTACGACACAACGATTGGGTAAGCGTCATATAGCTTGAGGGGGGACAATCATAAATAGAGAGCTTACTTGAGTGAAGTGACTGTATTGAGGATTGCTTGGATCGTATTCAGCTATTATCAATGGTCTCTCGTCAGCTCCGATCATGAGACGTTTCAAGTTGAGCGAACTCACAAGCTTCATCAGCCCAAGCGTTGAAACCATCTGTAATAGTATATCCACCTCCTGCACCAGCGGCTCTGCGAAGAAGGAATCTCACATCAGCTCCTATGTCGAATATGCAAGTTCGATAAGTCAGACCTACAAATTCTCTCCGTAAGGACCATTACTGTGTAAGGATAAGGGATCAGTGACTCTCCTTGATTGAAATCAAGTAAGTAGTCTTTACTCACGTATGCTCCATGTTACAAGCTGTCGCATGGGATTTTGCATAATCAGCGAGGGTAGTACTCCAAGTTACCGTCCCAGCGCCTACACAGTCCCATTGACATCAGCTCCGTCGTTAACCACATAATCCGGAGGAGGGGATGGACCTACCATATTGAGCTCTGAAATCGTTATGAAGCTTGACCAACAAATCAGCATCAGGATCGGAAGTACCACTTCCACTTCCACCTGAAGTGGTGTTAGAGACGCTGGATGAGGTAGGTTGAGCAGCGAGGTTGGTAATTGAAGGTGCGACTTCGGTAGCAGCAGTGGAAGTAGATGATTCCGGTACAGATGATTGTTCGACCGAAGCGAGAGTAGAAGTGGGAACAGGTTGTTCAGAGGTAGAACTAGTTGAAGAGACCAGGACGAAAGTGGGGTCTGCACTGTCACTTGAAGTAGGATCTTCAATGACGAGTGAAGTATCTGAGCTAGCTTGAGCCGAGGTAGTCGGGATAGTCGACGATAGGACGGTAGTACTTTGAGGGTGATGTCTCGTATACCATTGAGTGACCGTAGATACGCTGTGATTATGATGGGGTCTACAATGAGGTACAGCATTTACCCCATGAGGAATAACAAGCAAAGAGGTGAGAAGAGGAAGTAAGGTGAGTCGTAACATTGTAAAAGCTACAATTTAGTAGAATATTTCGTTATTGTTCGTAATTGTCAAGGAGAGATATTTTTGGTCGTGAAGAGAAAGAAAAAGGAAAGGACTGGACTGAGAATGTAAAGAGTGTATATGGTTTTATGGACGTCAAGCCCTTGTTCAATTGGAGTGTTAAGTCAGGTAGCGAGAAGGTGAAAGAAGAATGTGGTGAAGAAGAGGAAGAGGAAGAGGAAGAGAAACGAAGAAGGAGGTGTTTTATATGAACAATAAGAACAAGTACAAAATTAACAGATCGATCGAGACGACCAAGACGCCCGCTTGTATCATCGTTAGCCGTTGGTCATGCATCGTCGAGAGAGAACCTTGTTTTAGTAGTCTAGATTAATCCATTAATCGAATGACGATGGAACAACCAAGAAGATTGATTCTCAGGAACCATCACAATCCCGTTTCATCTTTTCATCTTGGTATCAAATCCGTTCCTCTCGTTCTCGGCTCTTTGGCGTGAGGTGTGACGAGTGACGAATGACGAATGACGATGATTCGTGCGTGATGATGATCATTCTTCGTTAAGAACACGTCTTCCTCTGCCTGAGGTTCACGTCTTTTGGTGGATAAAACGGAAAGTCCAGAAACTCAAAATTGTAAACACGAAACTCAAGTCATCGTCACTTGCTCGTACCCCACAACGAGATTCACTCCCTTTCCCTTTCCCCCGTTCCTCGTTTCAGATTTTCAAGGTATCGTAAAAATACTCCGATCTGTTGATTCATAATTCATCCGATCTTCTAGACGAGATCCGTGCGTGACTTGATTGCGTTTCATCCACTAAGATTACTGTAGGTCCGTGCGTGATCTCACATTTCTTCTCTGTTCCTAACGAGGTTCCTCGAATTTCTAGCTGCACTTTGAGATTTCAATGAAAACAGCTTGTACCGTATATTACACGTGCGGAAGCAGGGAACATACCGATTCCTGGTAAAGGTCAACCAGCAGAGGTTGTCAACGGAAAGAAAGTGATTATATACATGCATGAAGATGCCAAGTATAACGAAAATACGCACAGCGCAGGAAGAAGGAAGGAATCTACAATATGTACGTTTATGTATAAATGTATGTAAGTATTGTCCCAGGTGTATGTTTGTATATTTATGAGAAGAACGAGAGAGGTCTTCTAACGGAAGGACATGATCTGTCTGTATGTCATGTTATTCTTGAAATCCATCCATCTTAGCTCAACAATTCTTCTCTATTCTCACTCTTGAATCTGTACCTGCAGAATTAGAGATATGGCCTTACCTCTTACCGACATTTTGGGCGAATGCACCTATGACATTACCCCTTGGGTGATATTCGCCTGACAGCCGCAACAATGTAAGTCAGCTTGTGCGCAAGTACGACGGGCGAGAATCAGGAGACTATACGACTTACACATGATATATATTTGGCCCTACGAGATAGATTTCAACAGTCATCAATCAGCATGCCGCTCGCCGATATATATATATACATGCGTGTGTGTATGTAGAAGTCAAATGAACAACAATCACTCACTGCCATACCTGTATTTGCACCGCAATTTATAGCTGCACATCCAATAGTAGTAGTCTCTTTCCAGACGACCTATGAAGTAAGCAAACCATCCGAGGTGTAAGTACTCATTCTTCGAGGGCCATTACAAGTGGACAACTCACCTGTGTGAAATGACTATAACTCGGATTACTGGCATCATAGTCAGCTAACAAAGGAAAAGGGCTTGTATTAGCATGTGTCTTGAATCCTTGTGATTCGTCGACCGAGACGACAGATCGCTCAATTTGTAGTTTGTAAGGCTGACTTATCAAGGTATACTGTACTTACAAGCTTCATCCATCCACATTCCAATCGAGCTGATGATATCCATAAACCCATCCGTACCTGCTGCTCTGTAGTGGTCATCATCAGATCATCAGCATCGCCCAGTCCCAATCGACAAAATCGTAATCACTAACAAGTTCTCACCGTAAGGTCCATTACTACATGATCATGAATTAGTCAAAAAACATCATATGCGATAGTCCATATGATATGGCGAAAAGGTAGCACTCACGTATGAGTCATAGAAGCACAAACGCTCGCATGGGTATTAGCATAACTTGCCAATTCGTCACCCCACGAGACGTTTCCTGCGCCTGTCGATCATCCAAACAACCAGAGATAAAATCAGTCTTCAGTCCACCGTATGGTGATGTAAAGTGAAGTGTATAGATCTGCCTCACCATATTGGTTTCTCCACTGATTATGACAATCCACAAATTTCCTCTGATCATCATCCTGCGGTGCACTTGTCGCTACGGGAGCTTGAGAGGTACTCGACGGAGCGTTGGACCAAGAGTTCGTCCATGACGATTTCCATGAAGATGTGTGAACAACTTGTCCACCCGAGGTTACCACTGCGTTTGAAGAGTATCCTCCAGCTGTGGATGATGAATATCCCGTATTTGCAGCCGAAGGAGAGTTTGGAACTGTAGGTGTAGGTGTACCAGCAATTGATGGAGGAGAGAACATTTGAGAAGTTCGGATAGCTCCCTGATCAGTCTGACCGGACAAGGCTGGAGCTTGATATGAAGATGTGGCTGGTGTAGATGGTGGAGTGTACCATTCTGTAACTTCTATGTAATTGGTCGAATAGATTGTAGGTCTCTGATAGCTCGTAGTAGCTGGTGGAGCGACGTAAGAAGATGATGAGATGGATGGCACTGGTGCTTCGGAGTACGGTTGACTCGCAGGAGGTTGATATGCGTATGGCTGTGATGCAGGAGCAGTAGATTGTGCACTGTATCCACCATACCCACCGCCTCCGCCAGCTTTCAATATACTCACATCGACTCCTGCCGAGATGTCAACACCCATATCACCAGCAACAGGTGCAGATGAAGGTTGTGTTTGCTGTTGTGATTGTCCACCGCCCCATCCGCCACCTCCCCATGATCCACCACGCCATCCACTTTTCCTACCTCCACCACCTCCGCCACCCCATCCTCCGTATCCTTCTGAGCCAGCTTCGGAGTCTGGGGTACCTTCATCTTCGGACGGAGGGGTAAACAAACCTAATCCGGAAGCAGAGGCGGAGGGTTGCGGAGCAGCGGTAGCGGCAGCTTCAGCGGCGTTGGCGTTGGCGTTGGCATTTGAGGAGCCCACACCCGATTCAGAAGGGGAAGACGGGGTCCATAAACCCAAAGCAGTCGGTTCAGTGGCGTTTTCATTTTTTATTCCATTTTGAGGAGTTGTATTGGCTGTCGTAGGAGTATCTATAGTTGAAGATGAAGGTTGGACTCGACTTCTCCGTTGTTTGTTGGCATGTCGACGTCCTGGATGATGACCAGAAGGATGAGCCGAGGTAGTTGTCAATAAGAGAGAAAAGATTAATAAAGTAAAAAGTGTTAAACGCATATTGTCCTAAGACGAGAAGGGGATCTCAAACCAGTTGATCAATCAAAATGAATATTCAGTAAGTAGAGAAGGAGAGAAGACGCTTGTCATATGTGAGAAGAGGCGAAAGCCAATTCAGATCAAGTTTCGGTATACTATGCTGTATCGTAGTGAGTATAAAAAGGAAAGAAAGTTCGACTACAATGTATGATGGACAGTCGAGAGAAGAAAACGATATCAAATACTGTAAAGTATGTGATAATGAATGAATGGATCTAGTTTGTATGGTGTACTGTATACTATCTCTCAGAAATAGCAATAGCCACAGATAGATGACGATCAAATTGGTGTGAAAATGGTGATATGATAGTATACGTTGATGGGTAAGGATAAAGCAACGAAAGATAAAAGGGGGAAGGAGGTGGATTTGGATTTAATGAATCTCATTGATTATCGATTCGTTATATGAGATACTATGACCATCTTGTTCTTTTACCTGATGGATGATTGAATCTAGAACTTTTTTTTTTTGATATTACTATATTATTGCTAGTGTAGAATGTTTGTTAGTCAATCAGTTTGAATCCTAAGTCTAATTTACCTTAGATTGTAAGGAAGGGGAAAGAAGATTATCGACTCTTTCTCCCTTCCTGACTTCTATAAGCAGTGACACCCTGTTTCATATCTCAAAGGTACTCATCCATCCATCCATCTGTGATCGGTATCATTCACCAAGATCCCAATCTCATTCGGAGATCGACCGTTGAGGCTAATTTAGGTATTTTTTGTCAACAGATTTTGAACGTTCCAGCTAAGCGTTCTAGCTCAATCATTAGAAAAAAAAGTGTCGTAAACTGCCTCTCTTTCGCTTCCGAGGCATTTTGCGCAGTGATAGAGGGATGATTAAAGGTGTACCCTGTACCTGATCATGTTATACTGCACGATAGTGATTCCAGTCAACGGTCTACGAAACACGACTCAGGTGCGTTTCGTCCCATGTTCAATTCGATAGTATTATAATATAGGCGATAGCCTCGAATCAGGAGTGGGATTTCCAGATGCCGAATCATCCCAACGGGGATGCAGGTAATAGGGATACATGATCGATGGACAAAGGAAGGAGTTTCAAACTCCAACCCATTTATACAGAGTGACTTTCTGAACACGAAATGTTTATTAGCTTCCACGACAGAGTAAGTTTATTTTGGTCAAGCTGGACTAACATTTATTATAGGTTTCTGGACCAATTTCTTCGCTACTAACGTTATCAAACATTTATTCACTTTGGCTTGTGGTAGATCAGGCGGAGAGATCAGATCTTTGACTGTCAAACATTAAAATTCGAATTTTTTAGTTCATCAATCGTATTGATGGTATACGTGAGAGGAACGGACTTACGTGATATACCTTCAGGATGATCCATCAATTTCATGATAACTTTCTCCATACGCATTCGTTCGACCTGATGAATGACAGAGCGGATTATATCAGTCAATGGCGATTATCATGCTGATTATTCTCGATTTCTGTAGAGCACTCACAGGTTCACCGCCTCTATATTCCAGCGGCAACGTATCTATTATCCCCGATACTTCCAACTATCATCCCATACTCATCTCAGCATCCAATTTGTCTATTATCCATTTCGATAAATCACTCACTTCCCTCCTTTTCCTTGCAGCAGCAGCAGCACCAGCGGTCTTCTTAGCTGGTACACCACCAGAAGGTTTCCTTAGCCCAGTGGCAGCGGTTTTGGCTTTGGTTCTTGCGGGAGGTACGGGGTCCTCTTCAGAATACGAGTATGCAGTTGCATAAGTCATATCTGCCGGATTGGCCGATGAGGATGTTCGAGAAGGTGCTGAGATTGGTGTAGGTGGTTGAGCTGAGGTTGTCGCTTGAGGTATGGGTTCAGGCTCTGATTTGACCCAGTCGAGAATAATCAGCTTGATCAGAATTCACTGTTTGTTCAGATGAATTGTACTAAGTGTTCTGTTTTACTCACCCTGTAACGATTCCATCCTGGCGAAACTCTGTTCATTTGGCGCCTACACAATAATAGACATATTAGCTGGCTGCCATGGTCACACGTATCAGTCATATAAGATTGGATTGTTTGGATGTGGAGAAACACCCACCTGAGGCCATTCGACACAAAAAGCATTCATCTTCAAAGCATACAAGTAGCCAGCGAATGCTTCGTTGAACGTTCCCAGCGCATCATGAAGAGCGGTCATCTGCTGGATGTTCGACGACAATGTGGCTACTTCATCTGAGAGATCTACCATTGCTCCTGTCAGATGATCTAGTCCTGATGGTGATGAGGTATTTCGGTCGGTCGAACGAGCGAGAGATGATAATGAACCTGTTGAGACTCGCCGTAAAGGGTGTGGTGGAGGCATTTTGAAGTGGTTTGTAAGGTTTAATCGCTGATGTGGAAAAAGGATGTTTTCTTGGCCTCTATTTTATTCGTGCTGAGAGGTGATGTTGATGATACAAATCGTGAACTCGTCGATAACTATTCCCTCATCGATATCTCTGTTTTTGTTGTTATTGCTGTTGCTGATGTTGAACATTGACTTTTGACTGACGCGATCAGATAATCTTGACACAAATTACACGCGCCGGCGTATATACTACCTGATCCATAAATGCCACACGTGCAAATGCCGATAATAGTTCCGCCTGAATACGACCTACCTTCGAGATGATCTTTGACTTTTCGACTTTTTCGAAAATCAACTACTAATGTGAGCTAATCAACAGTCAGTTGAGTACATAGACATCGAGTATACAAATCATCCTCACAAAACGTCTGGCCGTAAAGAGCTTGTCCAGACATCGATTGAGAGTCTGTCCGCCTTTGTATAGAAAGACTTGATCAACCCCAAAATTTGTCAAATCGGTTCGACCCATTAGCACGCAAAATGGCATTCGCATCGTCTTCAACTTCATCGGTCATACGATCGACCAGGCAGCTGGTCACTCCTGTCATATCGGGCAGATCCATATCTCGAGGAGGAAGAAGAACGATATTGCAGGGTGAGCTGGTGGATCAATCCAGTTGAATTTACCGCTAAAAGCTAACATGATCTCCTAAATACTAGTCACTCGACCATACTCGGCTGCAGCAGCTTTAGCAGAATCTCCCTCCGCTTACCAACAACTACCTTCTTCCTCATCCTCTTCTTCATCACAAACCCTGCCTCCTAGACCAAATTATACTCGACCAAGTACAACAAAGTATGAGCGCAAACCACATCGATCCCTCACACCTATCGAAGCTCAATCATTCCTTACCAACCTTCTATCTCTCCCTTCCGACCGACAATTCTCACCGGAACTTTCCCTCCAAATATTAACTCATAAATCATATCGCTATTCCCATGCCATACGTCATACCGACTCGGTCTCTTCGTCGATAGGGAACGAACCTCATAATTCAAGATTATCATTCATAGGACGTCGTGCATTTCAAACATACCTATCGATGTTCATACATGATTCATTCTTCGCTTCGTCCCAGCAAACGCAGTTCAAGTTAGATGCTTCGGATTTCTTGAAAGGGAAGAGTCTAGAAGATAGGTTGGATGGTCTGAGGGATACGAGGAATCTTGGGAGGTTGGTAGCTCCTTCTTGGGGTGTTGGGGAGGTGGTCCGATGGGATAGGAATGATGTGAGTCAAGAATTCATATTTATATCCCCTATTTCCATCATTATGCACAACGATTCCAAGAATCGATCAATCACCATTTGATCTTCATCATAACGTGTCTCGTCTACATCCTTCATTCCTCACTAGAAAGATATACAAGTCTTGTGTTATTTCCATATCATAACCCTTTCGCTTTTCAATTCGCACCTTTTCATCACATTCAAGCTTCACCTATATTACCTACGTCTTATATTCTACCCCCAGAAATAATCCTCTTTTATCATGAAGACCTCACGCTGACTATTCATCATATCATCAGACATCCCGCGAATCAGGCGACTCCAAGATCCTAGGAATGACCATCGAATCGATCCTCGGAGCGATATTCAACGAGTTTGGTTCACCCGCAGCCCAGAGGGCATTCCACTTACATATCTTACCGTATTTCATACCGCAATTGAGGGATCCGAGGTTGATCGAAAGGGTGTTGAATGTGAAGGAACAGATTGAGAAGGTCGGTAAAGGGATTCTGAGGGTTTGATCATCATAGGATAGTAGTGCATGAGCATGAGCATGAATTTACACACCAATAGCATCGAAAATATCAACATCTTAGGTATTGCAACAAATCAATGAGTGTGTAGCAGTGGATTCAGTGGGTGCTTCGCTTTCTCGTATCGTTCTTCCGACATCCACCGGGCCTTTTGCCTGGCGACAAGCCATTGGATTGAGTCCTCCATCATCCTTCTTATCTTGTCAATGACCTTGTTGGACTCAAGTCACCAATAACCAGCTCGACATGAAAGTGAGGTATGCTGTGTTGAAGGTAAATTTAAGTGTCGATGTTGCGCTTCGAAATAGATAACCTACTATGATCATCGTAAATATAAATGTAGAGCACATCTTCAGTTCCTTTTTATCCAGATCAGATGAACGACACCAATGAACAGCAATTGGAAGTTTCATAAAGTCCAGAACCATGCGTTGCATACAGCTACCCACTCCCAGTCCATCAACCAACTCCCATAGTCATTCCGTCTATATAAGTTATGGTATAGTATCAAAAACGGAACCTAACCAATGACGATCTTCTCCTCATCATCGTTAAAGGAGTATTCAGGAACTTCGAGGTTCAAAGGAGCGGGACCACGTCTGATTCGACCCGAGATATCATAATGGGAACCGTGACATGGGCAGAACCATCCTCCGTAATCACCCGCTTCACCGATGGGTACACAACCCAAATGCGTACAGACACCTAACATGACGAGCCTGTCGAGCAAATGTTATATCAGCGAAGTCCGCAAATACAGAGAACTATGTTTGTCATCGAGGAGGAAGACATATTGAACTCACCACTCAGGTCGTTGAACTCGATCATCATCCGTCTCGGGATCTCTCAAAGATTTGACATCGACTGAATTGGCTTCATCAATCTCATCTGGGGTTCGGTGTCGGATGAATACTGGCTTTCCTCTCCATTTGACGATAAGGTTTTTACCTGGGTAAGAAATAGCAAAGTTAGCATATATTCTTAAAACCTTAGATCTGTATATGACCATCATCTTTGGGCCATCTGCAACGATCTGATATCGACATCGGGATTTGCCTTGCTTGACAGTCCATCCCATCCCATTCCAGCCCAAGGATAAATCAAAATTGATTGTTTTCCACTAATATCCATCCTGAATGGTATCTTCACTCATCTTTGATCGCGTTTAAGAGGTTTTTAAAAAAACTACTCACCCTCTGGGATAGCACCCATCTCAACTTCGATCTTTGCCAAAGCCAAAACATCCGCCGAAGCGGCCATGTTACTTAGGATGTCCGATACGGTCGATTTGATACCTGATGCACCCAAGACACCTAAACCTCCTACCATGAAGTAAGAGAATGTTCGGTTCAATGAAGCGTTCTTGGCTTTGTAAGGGGAGAAATCGGGTACACCAGTGGCGGAGGCTCGAGGGATACCGGTGGCTCCTGCCATTGGGTGAGCGGCGGATGGAGTAGGGGTGGAAGAGAAGTGTCGTTGTTGGAAGGATGATGAGGTTGGAAGGGCTAAACGGAATTAACAAGATGAAAAATCAGTTTGGTTTCCTTTTTCCCTTTCCCTTTTATCTGTTATTGCATAGTCTGATAATTCGAGGAATAGACTATAAAAATATAGTTCTATCCTTCTCTTGAGTTATTCCTCTTCCATATTTATATCTCATAATCGCTTGGCTAAGGAAATGTCTCTTCCTCATCGCGATCTTTTGTGTCCATTCCAGATCCATCGTCCAAAATCACAATCCTTGCCTTCTAAACACCCTCCATGCTATATCTTTTATGAGAACGTCCACTCACCATTGGTCTTTCCTACATGTCCTCTGAATCCGAACTTGAAAGCCCAAGCCTGAGGAACATCCGATCTAGCTCCGGCGGCACCATGTCCATGACCGTGAGCACCAGAGATACCAACGGGTACGGCGAGGTTGATCTTGGGAGCGAGGGGTATGCCAGAAGCGAGGGTTCGGCTGGTGGGGAGGAGGTTCAGTCTGGTTACTGAAGCCATTTTGGATGATCTGTGGGATTATGGATATTAAAGAAGGATGATGTATATATGTTATAAGTAACACTTTTACATTAATTGGTTGTTGCTTTACCTGGTGCTACCAATCGGACACTCGTTGATTCGTCGAATGGATTTGATCCCCTCGGTTGGTCCCACCATATACCACTTAACACCCTCATACCTATAGGGCGGAGTTATTTCCGGAATCTTCCGAATGATCTTTGTGGCAATTCAGGTACTTTCTCACGGTGGTCTCATCAGACGGGTATCTCCACTGACCCTGCCAAGCCAGCCTAAATTATGTGATGATGATGGCCGTGGGCCGTGGGCCGGTGAGTGATGTGATGGGATGGGATGATGGGATGATGTGGATCAAATCATAGAATAACCCACCCATCCTTTCGATCTATCTGTTTGCCCCACCCTATCCCTCTGTACCTTATATATTCCATTCCAATCTTCTGCCTTCACCTCACTGCTTGATACACCCATCCAACAATCAATCGCTGTAGCCTTCGCCACCGTTCTATCGCTCATCTGAACACTTCGCCAAGAAACCAAACGATATGACGGCTAATCCTGATTCAAGACCATTACCAGACGGATGGATCACTCAGTAAATACCTTCTCACTCAGTTGAAGGCGATAGATGCTCATCGCTGATTTATGGTGTGACTCGAACAGGTTTAACGAGGAATACAAAACTTGGTTCTACGTTAACAAGAATGCATCTGGTGGGGCAGCTTCACAATGGACTCAGTAAGTGTTGGGTTTGCCACCTGATTCTTGGCATTTGTGATTCTTCTTTCTACGGGCACAAAGTAATAATCTCTCGTCTTCATTTGACAGCCCAGCAGACGATAAACCCCAAAATCAATCTTACGCTCCACCATCCGGTGCTCCCCCCTCGCAAAATATCAACACCTATGAGGAAAAACGAGATATCTCTTCACCCTACGGGGGACAGCAGTCATCTACTCCTCAACCGTACCAGCAACAACAATCATATACCCAATCACCTGCCCAGGGGTATACCTCCCCACCACCGCAAGAGAAGAAAAAGGGTCTAGGAGGATTCCTATCTAAATTTGGAGGAGGTAATAATCGACCACAACAACAGCAATACGGTGGATATCCCCAACAACAACAATATGGTGGTTATCCACAACAAGGTTATGGAGGTTATCCTCAACAAGGAGGGTACGGGGGATACCCACAACAAGGTGGATATATGCAACAGCCCATGTATCAGGGTAGACCACAGAGACAAGGTATGGGTGCTGGAGGTGCTGTGAGTGTTGTTCATCTTATCTGTTCCATCTTCCTATCAGATAGTCAAACACAAGCTTATGTTATGTTTTATTTTTTTCGAATATAGGCCGCACTTGGTTTAGGTGGTGGTTTGTTAGGTGGTATGATGATCGGTAATATGATCTCTGACGTGAGTTCTGCTTCCTCTTACAAACCAAACATCGGAAGCTCTTAGCTCACGTGCAACCATCAATCTTCACATTATATAGTCACAAAACGACGCCTACATGGATGGGTATGAGGATGGTGGTGGTGGTGATATGGGTGGAGATATGGGAGGTGATTTCTAGGTTGAAACGAAAACGTCAATTGTATTTGCTGCCCAGATACAATCATCTTTGTCCATCTATCTTCTTCTGAAAGATCCCATTTTATCTCTTCTTCTCCTTTCTAGCTCAGATTCCGTTGTAGTGCTTTGTCGTGATAGGTCAAATCAAATATACACGAAATATACAGATTGTCGGGTTTAGCTCCATTTCGTCTGATTATGAATATGGTACAATACCATATCTAGAATTGTCTCTTTTGAAAGATAGATGACAATCTGTGACTATAACCTCGACCCGTTTGACTGACAACACGATATCTATGTTGCGCAACGATGTATTCTTGTTCCACTTTGATGAGATGGATGACCGGTTGAGATGTTGGTTTTCAGTGCGTCGATCCGATGACGTGCGTTATATTATGTTATTTCCCCGATATCGACTTTCGATAACTCACCATCCCATCACAGAATCGCTATCAGATACAGCACCAGTACTTCTTTCAAGTGTATATACCTCTTGGTAGATCTTGGTAATGTCAATTAGAACATCATTCTCAAGGATATTATCGAAAAGTGTACATAATAATAATCATATATCAAAACAAATCTCATCCTCAATCAACCTCACGTTCGCTAGACCACCTCGTCCTTCCGCTTTATCAACTCGAATTTTGACATCTCAGATATATACAAGTAAAAGAACAATGTCTAGTCCAGCTGCTTCTCCTTCTCAACGATCTACTTCTACGAAATTACTTCCTACCGATCCATCTACGGTGGCTAACCCTTTAGGAGAGGGCAAGTATATCCAAACTGCTGGATGTATCATCATCGGGTTAGTCAATCTTTTTGCACCCATTCACTCATCGTATATCGTGGATTTTACATCTTACATTGAGTAGAGCTAATAACGAATGAATGGGCTATCTGTAGAGATGAAGTGCTTAATGGGAAAACGAAAGATACCAATTCCAAGTGAGCATCATACCATACTCTTTGATTTGAGGATCGAACTAAATGGTATATAATGGAGTAGCTTCTTCGCTCAATTTTGTTTCGATCTTGGAATTGAACTGTGAGCTGGTCCGGTCTTGTACCTTGTATTCGATCAGATCAGAAAATAGGATACTTACGGTTTTGCAATTGTTGCTGTAGAAAACGTATAGAGGTGATTGCGGATGATGAAGATGAGATGTGAGTTATACTCTGCACTCAACCCCTTCGTCGATCTCTCTATCATGATACGACTACATGGCTTGACTATCTCCTGTGACTTCGACTGACATTGAGTCCTTCCATTATTGACACAGCGTTGAAGCTGCCCGACGAATGACTGAGAAATACGATTTCGTAGTTACCTCAGGAGGGATTGGACCCACTCATGATGGTGAGTTGAGTGTAGCTTTTTATCTTCTTATAGATATATGCATCTTCTACATGTTCAAACATCTAGCTTTCTATAGGATGTATTTGAGAGATACTGTACGATATGAATGCTAAAAAGCCCTTGTGTAGATATAACCTATCAATCCCTCGGTAAAGCATTCAACCTTCCCCTGCAACATGATCCCGAGACGCTCAAGAGGATGTGGGAATTGTCTACCCCGCAACGAAAAGAGGAATTATCAAAGGCTACTCCTGCTCAGAAAGAGGCCAGAGACAGGATGGCTCTTTTCCCTACTAATGTAGATAAAGATGAGAATAAAAGTAAGAGTGAGGTGATTTTTGTGGAAGGGGATAAGTGGGTTCCTGTGGTCAGACTTGGTGGGAAGGTGGGTCGAGTTTCTCCTTTGGAATCAGAGAGAGAAGCTTGATTCGTTCTATCGAAATCGATAATGATATTCAATCGTTATCGAGTATCAGTTGAATGAAGGTGATCAGTTGCTGATAAGATATATCTTATCTGTGTTACAACATAGTTATGCGTCTTCCCTGGTATTCCCTCATTGTTCCAACAACTCTTGCTTGCCTTAACACCGTATCTTCCTTTACCTCCTGCATCTAGTAAACCATTCCGACATCTCATATATACTTCGTAAGTCTTCATTTAGGTATACATACAGTACAGTTCAGAAGGGTCGCTGATTTTGGGATTGGATTTAATAGTAAACCTGAATCTGTAATCGCACCGTATTTGACAGAATTACAAGCTAGAGTCAAGAAGGAAGGTATAAGGATTGGATCTTGTAAGTATCGCACTGGGCGTAACGATCTTACTGGGCATCACATCATATCTATACTGCACCATTGACATGTTGAAATCCTGTGATAGATCCATACTTGTATTCCGGCGTACATGTCAGTCTGATAGGACATGATATAGATAGAGTAAGAGAATTAGGACAGGAGGTGAGTTGACTTGTTACTACCAAATAGTTGTGAGATGCTGATATCTCGTTGGTCCGATTAGGTCGTCAGAGAGGTCGACGGTAAAGTTGTATCTGAAGGTAAATTAGGGAATGAGAGTGAGAAGGCAAAGGTATAGATAGCTTGAGGATGTGATTTCAAAAGAAGTCCAACAGAGAGCTACCGAAACGTTCTATCTCACTGCCTAACTTACTTGTCAACACGTAACACAACATGCATGTATGGACGGTTTGCAACGAAGAGAGGTAATGGATCTCTCCCTAAGTAGATGTAGAATGTTAATAGGATTTAGGCTCGGTTGAGGGATGACGAATTAACCGAGACACGCAGCAGACGTCACAGCCAAGTAAACAAACCACAGTCATTGCACAGACCACGGGCCACAGTTTACAGCTCATTCCATTCGACCTCATCAACGACCCACCAGATGCACTGAGCATCCCTCTTCCCTCTCTCAGTCAGTGTATCCTAGGGCTTCAAAAAGGCATTCGCTCCTCGGTGAATACCAGAAAAAGAAGAGAAAAACACGGTCGTTTGGTCAAGTGCTGGTCGCCTCCTTTCATCCTTCAACTCCAACAGTAACTGCCATACAACTGACTCAGCAACAACCATTGAGAAGGCCACGAGCAAAGCAAAATGGCCAGCTCGAGGTGATATCAACTGAATCAGGAGAATCAGGACCCTCATGAACGCCAGGTCAACATCAGAATGTCATCCTCCATACCGACCTACACCACTCATACCCATCTATCCTCCTCACACCTTCCAACGATATCTTTACCCCCATCGACCAAGTCATTCTTACTCCCTATATCAATCCTAATCGCCATCGTATTCTCCTCAGCTATCCAAACCGAATTCGCTCATACGCTAAGTTCGAAATTGGGATATGATCAACCGTATTTTACATTTTACCTTACTCATTCGACATTCGCTCTGCTATTTCCTATTCACCTTTCGATCCTCTCTCTCACCACTAAGATACCTATCGGAGCGTATATTAGGGAAATCAGATATGTTATCATCGATCAATTGGAATTACCTTCTTCATCCTCATGGGAAGATATAATACCAATATGGTCCAGGAAGATAACATATCTAACTATGATACTTTCTATACCTGCTTTATCATGGTATGTAGCTATGGGCCTATCACCTCCTGTGGATATCACTGCTATTTATTCGACTTCGGCATTCGCGACGTATGGGTTTAGCATGTTGTTATTGAGACAACCGCTTAGTAAGATTACGATTGGGAGTATAATATTGGCATTTACGGGGGTGGTGGTCATCAGTGTGGATGGGATGAAGAATGGGGAAGAGGGGTTGGTAGGTAGAGTTGTGGGTGATGGAGTGATGTTGTTTGGTGGGTCTTTTCTTGATCTCTTCAATCTTACATTTGCTGGAGGAGTAGAGAGGGGAGGTTTAGAAGGTTGATCTCATCTTGGAATCGTGATGTCAAAAGAATCGTTGATATGACCATGTATATGACTTTAGATCAGGATGATCTACCAACGATACTATATATACAAAACGTCTTGCTAATACTGTTCTTGATCTCACCATACAGGAGCCATCATTCTTGGCTTGTACGAAGTGATATACAAACTTGCCTTACCTGAAGGACATGGAGGTATAACCTCTTCAAGTTCCAATGGTTATACACCATTACCAACTCATCAATCTTCAACATTGACAGAAGATGAGGAATTATCTTCATCTTCGGGAATAACAATTCATCATAGGCCTATCTTCTCTCAGCAAACTACAGATACGACACCTACACCTATCGAATTGACTCCACCCCTTTCACGAACCACCTCCAATGCTGTTTTACTTCATCCTCAACCTCATTCCTCGTCGAACCACCATGTTCAGCATCAAGTCAAATTACCTCCTGCACTTCATGCCAACTTTATCACTTCCTGTATAGGTATTGCAACTTTGCTGTTACTCTGGCCACCGATTTTGATCCTGGATTGGACAGGGTACGAAAAGTTTAGATGGCCAAGTGGTGAGAACGTATGGAGGATTTGGGAGTGTCTGGGATTGGTTTTTGCTGGAGGTACGATTTATGTGAGTTTGGCAAAAACCTCATTCACTTGTCTACTTATGTATCGGAGCTGACTAAATGGATCAATTCGTCTGATCATTCCCATCTCCGTCTTCTTTCGATACCTATCACTCGGTATATCATTGTATGGGGACAGAACGCCGGTCTTATGGTCCTCATTGGTCTATGGGGTCCAACAACTTCATCAGTAGCGAATCTCCTGACTATCGGTTTAGTGGCTTTGATAGATTCCATCTGGTTAGGTCAGATACCAGACTCGCAAACTTTGCTGGGAGTGGGGATGATCTGTATTGGATTTGGGGTGTTGTTATGGGAGGGTGAAGGGTGATCATCATGATTCACGGACATGTTTCCCGCTGCTCGGACGTTGATTGGAATAGGGTCAGAGTAGGAGTAGGTTTGGTATTGGTATAGCATTGGACATGATGCAGGTCAGGTCGGGTCATTGTATGCATGTAGATCGATACTCGTATTCCGACAAGATTGTTCCGTCGGAAGTGTGGTGGATTAAGCTTAAAACGGGAAGGAAGGAATGCGTAAACAAGGTAATCGTATCATGGAAACCCAAAAGATATCCATGATTAACATCCCCAAATCCGATCCAATTCAAATTCACATTCACATTCACATTTAACCGCTCCCTTTGTACTCGTATCATACACCATCATCATAGATAACAGATAACTCAGCGATAGATAAGGGCGAGAAAAGGCTGTTTGGTTGTTCTCACGCTCCCCCTCTTTTACAACTACTCGAGTACAAGTCAGGTCAGATTGATATGATATGATGACGAGCATGGAAGAATAGAATGACTATCGATATTGCAGAATAAAAGGGAACAAATATCAGGAAAGGACAGAAATAAGGGATAGACCTTTCAAGTTCTGTTTTTATCAAGTTTTCATTTTTCTTTTCAATTCTAGTCACAGCAAAGACACGATACGATGCCATCCAAGATCAGTCAGGTCTTACCTCAACTATCCCCTCTACCCGATGAAGTTTATCCTATGGAATATGAGAAGAATAAACCTGATCGAGGGTATTATGTAGCTTTGGGACTGGTTTTGAGCGTATGGATGATCACCCCTTTATCCTGGTGAGTGAGGCTAATGAACAGATATCTGATATACCTACTATTCAAAATATACATGAAATAGACCGAGTCATCCTCTATATCGATTGTCGTGTATATGACGAGAACATGTAGTTAGCCCTTTTGCTGAATATAATGTCATATAGTGCCTATCTACTATGGTACACCCTTTTCTCCTCCTCTTTGTTCGGCGGATCAGGTCTCACAGCCACCATCTTCGCTGCTTACTCACTTACCGAAATTGTCTTTTCGATTTACATGTCATACCTTATCAATTACGTTCAAAAACCTTCTCCGGCATCCACTCTGCCGAAATCAGAACGAACCATCTTATTCCGTAAAGTATTACATTCCAACTTGACTTATCCAGCGCCAAGTAGAGGAATACTCAAACACCCCAATGAAGATGGTGATGATGGAAAGGACGGAGTGGTAAGGGATTATGAGGTCGAACAGGCAGAAAAGAATTTCCAACTTGGTTTGATATCCGTCGCTGAATTACATCATATTAGAAATAGAGAATATGAAGAATCTGTTGGAATCCGATCTCGTAAGAGGGTTGGAAAAATGAGTGAAGATGAGAAGAGTGTAATCGATTCTTTTGTTGAGGATTTACCGGGAGATAGAGAAAAGAAATTGAGGGAACAAGTGGAGAATGATGTGTTGCCTAATGAACTTAGAGAAGAATGGGGTTATGAAGGGATTATAAATGAACAGACGAATGAGGTTGTGAAATTACATTATTGGGATAAGAGAGCTATTGAATTTAGAGAGAGGTTGAGAACTTGGTGAGTTGGTTTTAGAAACTGACCGATAAGCAGTGATGTTTCAGATTTTTCTATGTCAGACGATAAGCTTGTCTAGATTGTACATTGAGACCTCTCTCGTATTTTCTGCTACTGATATTCCCCATCTTTCATATCATCCTTGTTTATAGCCATGACTGACGTTTTGATCGGCTCCCACTTTGACTTTGCAGGTTCAACCACGCCCCTTGGAAATCCATCAAACGCCGTAATGTCGAAATATGGCTAGCGTGGTCATGTTTCGCTGCCTCCCTAGAAGAGGTTTTGGCAGATGAAGAGAATAAGAAGTTTTTGAAATATACAATGGAATTGTTAGAAGCTAGGACAGGGACCGCGTTCGAAGATGGATATGATGAGAATGTACAGATTATCAGGTTGACACTTGATAAAGTCAATGTGAGTGAGAACTTCCTCTTGAGTAAGATGGTGATCAGCGTCAGCGGATGTCGTGTCAAGTGGGAAATGGGTTAAACTGGTATGATTAACCCATGAAACAGCTGAATACTGATTATCTACCACTTCCGATAGGCCAAAGGTCGTCCGTTGATTTTGTACGCTGCTACCAACGTTATCAACCTTTTCTTACAAGAGGTGGTATACCCTTATCAAGGTATGGGACTGGTGAGTGAAACATACCGAGTTTGGCATAAATGTCTGAACAGTTTGGCTGATCTGCTTCCCCTTTTATTAGTATCGCGAAGGTGATATCGAGTGAGATTGCTGCTTGTAGTTTTATGTAGCAATATCGATCGATCAGCTGATAATTACCTGGACGGGATTCAGATACCTCATCCGTATACCTAAAGACTGGACTCCGGAAAAGGGAAAAACAGTACCCAACGCTATGCCCGTTGTATTCCTTCATGGGCTTGGTTTCGGTCTGGTGAGTGGATCCTGATTCATGTCCAGCTTCTCATGACCACCAGCTATCCATCCCAGATTCAGCCGCGCTGATCTGATCTTGAATGTCTCTGCATCAGCTACAATCCCATCTCCTGATCAAACACCTAATCACCTCCCTCCCTACCCATCCAATTCTACTACCCCTCTCACCACATACGTCCCAATCGTTATTCCACCACCGACACCTCCGTCCATGGGGTAGAAAGGAATTCGTCGGAGCGATGAAGAGGATCTGTACGCAGTGGGAATTCTGGGACGAGCATTCTCGATCTAGCTCGGGAAGAGGTGGAGTGAGCTTGTTGAGTCATAGTAATGGGAGTGTATCACATGGATGGTGTGAGTGGGGCGATCTCCAATCAGTCAGCGCTGGATGTTTAGTCCGTCTGCAGAGACGGAGAGCCAATGATGTGAACTGATATTCGGTCTCTTTAGTATTGAAAGACTGCCCGAATCTGATCAAGAGGAACACATTTGTCGATCCTGTTGTATTTTGCCTGTGGGAAGGAGGTGAATGTGCCATCCTGTGCATTTTAAGACCCAGAAGTTGATGCAACGTAATTGCCCATCATAGACGTCTGCTACAACTTCTGTTATCGAAAACCTACCAATGTGAGTACACTCTCATGATCGCTCTCGCTCTCAATGGAACTGGAAGATAAATTGACTGATTCGAGTGCTTTCTCGATAGGCCCTGGAATTATTGTTGTACTACTTTATCGCCTCAGAAGTCGGTATCGCGAATTACATTCAGCGGGTGAACAAATTTATACTGCTAGCATTGAACGAGAGTTGAAGCTGACCAGGCAATCTGCATTTTACGTTTGCGTCCGGATTAGCACTTTGATTGGGCGGATAACACTTTATTCTTCGAAGACATTCCCAATGCTACGGACCCTAGTCGGACGGCGTTTTTCTTGGGTGGACAAGATTTGATTGTCGATGCTGCAGTGAGCTCCATCTGCTTTGATCACATATTGATCGTGATTGGGAGAAGCTGATTGTGTGCATATGAACAGAGGGTCAGAAGATATCTAGAAAGACGTAAGTTGATCAATATACAATATCAATTGTTCACTCCACACTGTGGATGTTATCAATATAAATCTGCGAACTATCATAAAGATCGATTGCTAAGTTACTCCTTTGATTGTTCATCGCAGACGGAGTGACCAACGGGTTGCATTGGGACCCTCTAGGGGGCCACGGTGATGGATTGAACGGCGAGGCGAGAGATCGAGTGATTATGTTTGCCGGGACTGGGTCGACGTCGGGCTGGCAGAATTGGTTGAGATCCGGTAGGAGGAGGCATAGTAAGGGTAATGATGATTTGATGGAGTATATCAATGGGAAGAAACAATAAGTAACGAGCAATGAGCGATAGTGGATATAGATTATTATAGAGAATTTCATGATATATTTTTAGTTTTTCTTCTATGTCAGTATGTAGCCCTTATGCGATACCTCACTGAGCGATACTGTAACCAATTACCTTGCTTTGATATTCATCAGCATCTGTGGAGAGAATGAGGACCTATGGGGTTGATTTTTGCATCCATGCGGAGTACACACATGGTCTCCAAACGTAAGTAAGCATATGACTGGCTGGCTGTATGTTGTATGGTGCATGGTGACAAATTTCCTGATAAAGTGGTACTCGTATCATACGCCCGTCTTTGTCCGATAAAGGTAACTCACTGTACTCACTTAAGTTACATACAGATCCCATCCCATATGCAAGCAAAGCAAGCGGCTAATTTTTTTGATTTTACCCTGAATCCACCACACCACACCGTACCACCATACCATACCATACCACACTGTAGATCACTAGCCTATCTATCTATCTATCTCTGTATGGTCCATCTCGACCTCTGTTTCTACTCCACCGCACACTCACCTGCACCTCATCTCACCTCACCTCACCAGCTTGATCTACTCAAAGCAAGGGGGTCCATCAACTCACCATCGATACTGGACCACCATACCGCCGGTATCACTTCCAACAGAGCATCAATCTTTACCCTGGAAGTCATAACAACATGGTATAGAGCTCTCTGCGGTAGGAAACCTCGCTTAGACTACCACTGTACAGTACATCGCAACTCTGAACAAACATAACACCCACACCGCACGAATCTAGACCTGAATTGTACTACACTAGTTGGCAGATTAGACGAGGTCAAGGTCGCACAGGTAAAGCCTTTAGTTCCGACCGAGCCAACAAAGTAACCATAGGTATACAAGGAATAGCCGATAACATAACTAGGTACTTTGCATATTTACCGTATCATTTATCCATCACATCACATCTGTAAACTTTTTCATCTTCTTCTTGATCGACTACACTTGTGTACATCATCACCAACCTCAATGATAATACGACACCGACGACAAGGACAAGATGCCAAAGAATAACGGACCGTTACAGATCCGATTGACGGAACCTGTCATTTTTCTCAAGGGACCTTCGACGGGATTGGATTTTCGGGGGAGACCTCAGGCTGTCAGACAGGATGGTCAACCTGCCATGGTTAGGGGTCTGTTGACTTTACGTCTGAGTAAACCTACGAGAATAAGAAATATAACTATCAAGCTTGAAGGAAAGGCTAGGACAGAATGGCCCGAAGGTAAGTACATATCTTGCTTATCGCGATTATCTTTCTTATCTTCCCAGCTAACCCTTTGGATCAGGTATCGGCTCCAAACGAATGGACACATACGAAGAGCATGTGATTCTCTCTGAGCAAACTACATTCTTCAACGCTGTCCATAACGATAGTTCAAGATCCAGATCAGCTAGGAGGGCATTATCCGTGGGACCAGGAGTGAGACTAGGAGGACATGAAGATGAGGAGATAGATGATGATAATGATCTGAACGATGTTCCAAGGGATGGAGATGATCTGGATGATTGGTTGGAAATTGGTAGACCTCGTGCCCGTGTTCCAAGATCAAGTAGTGCTATGCCAGGTACGCATGATAATCATTCTTGGCATAGAGATGGTTTTTCAAGAAGACCAAGTTTCGATACTACTCCTCAATCTACTCGATCAAGTTTCCTAGATATTCAAAATCTCAGTATACAAGAAAGAGGTCCATCTCCTGCTTATACACCTCATGCATCACCTCCTCGTCGATCATCTACTCTACCTGGTGAGACACGACATTCATCTAGACCTTCTTCGCTTAGACAGAGTAACGCCTCGATGCCTACAACCACGTCTCGCGAACCTGCACTATCACCTATCGCTTCTGCCGCCCCGTCACAGAATCCCTCGGAAAGAGGCGATAGTGCAGAAGCGGAGCATCGAAGGCCCACCCATCAGCTTAGAAGTAACATATCTTCAGATGCGGTACACGAAGGAACAGTATGGTCACCACACCCCTCACAAGATGAATCGGCGCTAGATGAGGAGGAGGATGATTCTGCGGCTCCTTCGCCGGCCCTAAGACCGATCCTCAACCAGCGAAGCTGTCATATGAGTACAGGTGAGGTGAGATTCCAAGATCCGGTACACGAGAGTGCGACTCAGGATGGAAATATAGAAGGACATTCAGCGGCAACAACCTCTGGATCTACCCCGACACCTGATCAATCTACCCCTCCCGCGTCTGCAGATGACGCCTCTGTACCTCCTCCATCCGCTGGGCCATCCGTCACTGCGGGAAATCGAGCCGCATCCGTTCGAACATTCAATTCTCAGTTCTCTACCTCCTCAGCTTCTCTTGCTCTGTCTTCTCATGACAACATGCCTGAAGGGTCTCACAATACCACTCCAGGCGAAATTCATCCGACTGGTGTCCAAGCGGTCTCAGTCGTCAATACCGCTCATAATACTCCCGTCAACTCGGCTCCTCCGTCAATCCATCAACGATCTTCCACCGAGACTCTTGGCAATATCCCTCAGGGATCAGGTAATGAGTCTTCCAGTCCTAACGTTTCTCGTCGGACCAGTACCGTCTCTAATTCGAATCGTCAGACCTCGGAAACTTCCATTCACAATTTACCTCACCAGGAACCACTACCAACTGTCACCCGCCAAGGTCGAAGTTCGCGTACTGGAAGCTCATCGACTATAGTCGAAACTGCCGGCGCTGTCTCTTCCAGCTCTCATGTGAACGTGCCTTCCTCTCTCCGAAACGCATCTCGTCCTCAGCGATCAGCTAGCGGTACTCCGTCATTGTCGTCTGCACCAAGCTTACAACATCTTCGAGCCTCATCAAGTACCCACCGAGAACCCAGTGAAGATGGTCGAGGGAGGAAGAGCTCAAAGTTCAGTCTTGCAGCTACCTTGAGAGGGATAAGTAGGGATGTTAAAGAGACTTTCCACCATCATCACGGTCGAGGTTCATCCAAGAGTAGATCGAGGATGTCTAGTCCGGTTAGATCGGGAGCTGGAGCGGGCGATAGTGGTTTTAGTGATCGACCTTCATTACAGAATGGATCATCTTCCAGTCAAAGTATTAGTATGTCTATGACGGGCAGTGGATCAGGATATGGACCGGGCGATACCATCCGACAAAGAGCGGGAAGTAGGAACCCCTCTTACAGACAGGACGATTTCCAACCTTCCTATGGACGTGGTGGGGCTGGTTCGATTTCGACAAGTAGAAGAAGTAGATCGAGGGATAGGGATCCGAGTGTGGCTAGGGTGAGAGATGGTGAATCTAGAGAGAGAAGTAGAAGTAGAGCGAGAGGTAGACATATGGGTATGAAGGTTTTGACGGATAAATTGGGATTGGGCGAACATGAAGATCATCATGGTGAGGATGTACATAATTGGAAAGAATTTAGGAAAGGTGAGTCATTCTTTTCCCATAGGGTTTATTATGACTATGGCTTGTGTTGAATCATTGCATTGACTCTGATAATGATACTCTAAAAATACGTAGGAACGTACAATTACCCCATTTCATTCCCTATACCCGTGAATGCCCCTCCAACCATCCATGCTGAGTTTGGATCAGTGACCTATAGGCTGAAAGCCAGTGTGGTCAGAGTAGGTGCCCTGACACCTAATTTGACGGAAGATATGGAGATCACAATGATTGCTCAACCTCAGGAAGATGATATGGAAGAGACTGAGAATGTCATCGTGGAGAGACAGTGGGAGGAACAGATGAGGTATCAAATCACATTGGGTGGAAAAGCCTTCCCTATAGCTGGTACCATGTGAGCCATTCACTCAACGAACTCGGTTGATGCAGGGCGATAAAGAACTGGGACGTGATTGCTGACTGTGTTGTTCTGCTCAGACCGATAAGTCTCAGGTTGATGCCTTTGCTTAAATGTAAAATCCATCGATTAACGGTTGCGCTGGAGGGTGAGTCTATTTCGGATCTCTGAATATAAACCAAAGCTGACATTTGATGGACTCAGAAAAAACCGATTACTTTGCACAAGAACGTAAAGTCGCTCGACACGAGACGCCGAAACGATTCGTATTGCTGTTTATCAAACAACCGGATTACAAAGAACGTATAGAACCTTTATTACCTATCATCTCTGATGATCCCAATGCGGCCGAACAATCACCTATCGCTGAGATGGCTCGACAAGCGGTGCTCAATAATCCACCAATGGACGTATTTGATCTGGAGAGAGATCCGAATGATACAATGTATGCCCAGTTGATGGAACCCACTGGACCATGGCATTTGGAAAAAGAGCTGCACGTACCGGATTGTGCATCCAAGATTAAGTTTACGACCAAACATGAACAGACCAATATAACTGTTGGACATTGGCTCAAGGTTACTATCAGAGTTGAGAGAGGGGATGATGTAGCTTTGGATTCGAAAGGAAGAAGAAAACAATTTGATATCATCATGTAAGTGTTCGCTTGTCAAATCGATTCAACAAGATGAACCAATTAACGAGTAATCCAAATGCTGATTGATCATTTGCTTGTCGTTGTTGTTGCTTTAGTGAAACACCAATCAAGATTTTAGATTGTCGAGTGAACCCTCAATGGAACTCTTTACCTACCTATAGTGTACTCAATAGAGGAGTCATGTCTACACCTGGAGTTTGTTCCATTCACGGAACGAAATCTACCAATGTTCCTACCACCAGCGCAAATACCAGTAATAACGCTTCATTGGGAAATGACAATACCATATCGACATCATCGACTATCGTCCAATCTGATCCTCACGCTCACGCTGCCCATCGAAGAGGAACAGTCGATCAGGTTGGTGGACCAAGCGGAGAGAATGGAGAAGATACCTTATTAGAAAGAAATATAGTATATGACAGGTTGATGTCTGGCCAACAGACTGAGACGGGTGAAGTTCCTCCTTCGTACGGCGAGGCTACTGCTGGTGAAACCTCTACTAGAGGAAGAGGAAGACAAGCTATCTCGAGGACTGTAGAGCAAGAAGTTCATGATCATGGACAGATTGTTTTTAATACGAGAGGGTCGAATAGTAGAAGTCGATCAAGATTGGGTTTGAGAGATTGAAATGATGTGGAATAATTGGGTGAAAGGTAGGCCTGTACCTGTAGAAAGTGTTTTGCGTCAATACGAAAAAAGGGAGATGAGAGATAAGGGGACAAGTCATTTGTTAGATCTTTTATAATCGTTTAGATCAATTCCGTTTTGTCCGTCTATCTGTCTTTGTCTTCGTCAATTTGAAAGAATTCGGAATTAGTTCGTGAATACACATATATATAGAGTTTCTTGGCATAGAAATGTACTTGTTGTTTTGTTTTAACTTGGATTGAAACAAAGTGAATAGAAGAGAAGAAATCAGGATCAACACCAAACATTTAGGATGTCCCAGTATGAATCGATAGATGTCATGATAGTACATTTTTCGCAACTTTGGATGCGATGGTTTTGATTTTGTATATTCGCTATACAACAAGGTCTTGCATATCTATATGATAGGTCCCAACTACATGTACCTATGATGATCTCCTTCGCTCTCCTATCTGTACATCGATGATGACGAACTATGCCGTAGTCGAAGCTTCTGCACTGAGATCGTCTGATGGTGGTATTGCCTCCTCACCTTCGAATGCGTCGGGCGGCATCCTACCTTGTCTATATTCCATTATTAGTCAACTGTTAGTTCTTTTCTGATACGTTGGGAATTGGACGATAATAGGATGAAAATCTAGAAACAGATGAGAAAGACGTACAATTCAGTGATTGAGCCTTTCAGAATGTACAAGAATGGTCCATCACCAGCTGGAGGAGGGGAAGTCTGATATGCGACTATCAATGTTCAGAAGATCACTTTAGCTTTGGGTCTTTTCGACGTTGAGGACTAGTAATAACATAAAGAAGGGGAGAGGGATAAACTCACTGGTAGTATTACATCTGGAACATGCGAAGGGCTGTCTAATCTCCAATTCCTGTGATCCTTTCCTATCAGATATAAATACAAATACAAGTCATGTTTGTCAGTTCAATCCGGGCAATGGAATTCAGCCAAAACCAAGGAGGTTAATAGAACATGACTGAAGAACTGAAACTAACTTCTTAATGAGACATCTTTGACCGGGAGTAGCATTCAATTTGAATTTGCGTGCAGGTTGTTTGATAGGATCTTTACCGTCTTTCGAACGTATTATGTATGCTCCGTCGGTTCTGCAATATCATAATTCGGTGTCAGCTTGTTTCGGGTCTGACTGGTCATGTTCGAAGGAAACTAGATAAGATCCCACAATTCACCACGATGTAGCGATGTTCTTTCAGATAGGATGATACTCACTTTCTCCTAGGTAGCCTGTCCAATTTCCCCTGTAATACCAATACGAAATCACCACATAGACAGTAATACGATCTCAGGACTGCTCGAGACGATTGGGTTTGTCCTGCTTGCTCGGAGGAGGAGGTGACTGCTCGAGAATATACTTTTGGCATGTTCACGATGGTCCGGGGCCGAGTTTGAGGAAGTGAAATTGATGGGTGGAATGATAGGTCTGGTAGAAGGATAAGATCAACGATAAAGATAACAACGCAGAGATGGATGTCGAAAGAGCAAGATTAGTCTGTACGTTTGTACAGGTTGCGAGAGCTGAGAGTTGATTACGATGATTTGTAGTAGTCCCATCGTGATTACAAAATAATCCTAATTCCTATCACCCCTCTACCCTCTACACCTCACTCGCAAAAGTTGATGTCCTAGCACCTTTGACTGGCTTCTGTTTTTGTCAATCACTCTACGCATGGCAAATACAACATAAAGGCTGTAGCATCCAAGCTTGAACCAGTATCCTCTCCCCTGCAGGTCCCTCTCACAAAATGTCTTCCTCACCTTCCACCCCAACCGCATCAACATCTACCTCTGAACTTCGATCTCGTTCCCATCGCCCACCACCACTCAATCACGTCGAGTCCAACGAAGGTCATCCCCCACCTGGTACTCCCCCTGCATCAGATCCCAGGTCAGCTATCTCAGCCGGCAGCTCCACAAACGTCCAATTTCCAGGTGGACTGTATCTGCCCGCTGTCAAAGGTACAATAGGAGGCATTGGTGAGTCAATCCTTACATCTTGTTATGTCTCATTATACAGGAGCTGATATCGAGTTATCCTTATTGCAACGTAGAATCGCCACGAAGGCATATGCGAAATTCACCTAGTATATCTACTGTAGGTCCCCCCCCCCACCCTGCCTTGTATCTCGAGCTAAATTGTACATCATTGTCACAGTTCCGTGACGACTCGTCATCTAATCCTCCAAATTCAGCATCTACCATTCAACCCCTCCGCTCTTCCCAACAAGATCAGCAGGAACAAAAAGATGCTTCTCCTCCTCCTCCTCCACCGCCCTCAAGCCGAGCTATATTCAGGAGTGACCCGACTATCAAAAGCTGTTTGACGGCGCTGAAGATGGATAAAGCGGATGAGATAGCTAAGTTATTCGGGGTCGCTTAGGAGTGGGGTCAATCTGAATACGAGTATGCCTCATAAACGGTATTTCGGATTATGAGATGATCAGATGAGATGGGTGGAACTGATCTGGTTGTGTATGGAGACACGCCATTTGATCGATTCTTGTACTTGTACGTGTAAGTTATACCATGTATCTTGTGATTATCCGAAAACTATCTCTGCAGCTAGGAGATACATGTTATCCCCTTATCCCTCTTCCCCTCCTACTCATTCCTCGCTTTGCTCGTCCCTCAGATCAACTGATCCGTTTATCTGTATCAGATACAAAAAGAAAAACTACAGCACCCGGGATTCCCAAGTGGTCCCCCACCTTGGTACTAACCGAGCGATACCCAGCTTAAGCTTCCCAGAGCGGACGGGATGGGGCGTTTTCTAGGTTCTATGGCCGTAGATGAAAACTTTGGGGGTTATGTTTGTATATATCAGAAAGTGGCCGAATCATAACAAGTTTCACTGTCACCTGTAAATTTGAATCTTTCCCCACTTTCTGATGACCACATACAATGTCACGATTGGATGTGCTTCGTCCACTCACACAACCAAACATACCGGCGGACCTTATAATATCATGGAATCACGCTGAACTTCTTATCGGTGTGCATTATGAGCGTTATACTCCTTACATGTCCTTTCGGTGGTACCCGGAATTATGGTTGGGCTCCAATGCAAAGGTGCGGCGAGGTGTTACATAGTATCAATCTAATATACCAGTAGCTTGAGAGTATCGTTCTTCAAAGATGGATAAATCCCGATCGACAAACCAAACACCGTTTGATACCGTGCTGCCGCAATTGGACACGTTAACTCGTAGTCCGAGATAAGGAGGAAAAGTAAACTAAAAATGGGTTAGTAGCTGATTAGATCGCAATCGAGTTTGGGGACCCTGAACAATCGATTCCACATTGACGAACGGTCTTCGTGAATGACTTCAAGTGGAGACTCCCTTCGTTGATCCCTTCTCTTGGCACTGCAACGTATGGAAGGGTTAGCTAGTGCAGATCATGTCATATCTCATGATTCGATCGTCGGTCCTGGAGCTTCATTGAGCATTCTGACGATCACAAACGCATGTATCATCGGAGCCAGCTACAACCGAGCCACGGCGGACTGAGCGGTATCTGATATGAGCAACCGAACCAACTCCGCACGGAGAGAGTCTGCAAGCTCGTTGACATGTCACTAAGATTGTACCCACCTTTGATGGGTATCGTGAAACGGAGGTTCCTCATTGTTTGTATGAACGTGCTTAAGCGTGATCAGCACGTCAAGATCCCCAATCACCGTGGTGCCAAGTAACTTATCACTAGCTCGATATCGGAATGAGTCCAATCACGATCAGACATGAGATGCACACCTTTGAAACGTAATTGCATGCTCGCTATAGTTTGCGGCAATGGCACTAACTCAAAGTTGCCAAGACGATTCGAGCGGCTAGTGCCGATCTAATCAAAAGTGCTAAAGTGGCGAGGCGATGCCTGGTCGAAATCCTTATCTTGATCCAATCCAGTATCAGAGAACCTCGAGTAAGTCTCGACTCGGTATCATATCATATAGCTACTACTGTAGTGGTGACTCAGCTGTGATTGACTATCACTGAGACACTACCAGCATATTGTCACCTTTGTTCTCTTGGCAACTCCAAATAATCTACACTAAACCTGGTTTTGTTGATGTGGTATCGTGTGTATACTGTCGTCGATATGACAATCATGACGGTGTCTAATATACAAGACAAAATAGGTTTCTTGAAAGGATATTGAAAATCAAACTAAAATTCCAAGATCCATCATCTTACTGACCTCACTT
The DNA here is from genome assembly GCF_036810445.1 of Kwoniella europaea PYCC6329. Lineage (NCBI taxonomy): Eukaryota > Fungi > Basidiomycota > Tremellomycetes > Tremellales > Cryptococcaceae > Kwoniella > Kwoniella europaea. Next base: position 6,183,978 of record NC_089487.1, read on the forward strand.
TGCCTAGATTTCTCTTGGCATCACGGAAAGTCTGGTTGGTATATTGTACTTAAAGGTCATGCTCGACTCCTCATTCTGAAGCTCATACCTATAAAGGGCTAGGAAGTACAGCGAAGTCGCTTTGTCCTTCTTCGAAATCATTCTGCCTGGTGCACAGTCGTTCAGTCTTTCAACTTATACTCATAAACCCTAGTAGTTGAACTCTTCGTACTTACAACCTTATTCCACACAATTCAAATTTCCTCTTCCTTTATCGTTGCAATACAACACACTGGAACACGATGTATGATCGACTGGAATCGATATCTAAATCACCTTCGACTTGGCACATCGATATCGAACCAGCCAACACGCCACCTTCACCTGGTACACGATCACCTTCACCTACACTTACCGACCAACGTAAACCCATCCATCGTCGATTCCTATCCCACCTCCAGGAAGATATATCCAATGGTTCAGTGACCTACCCATCAATATACATGTGTTTCCTAACTGGATTAACGGCGGCACCATCCTTCGCAGCATGTTTCGTATGGTGTGGATTCCAAACTGGAAATGCCGCTCAATTGGGTTTGGCACTAGCACGAACGTTCACCCCAGATCATCAGAGGACATTTGGTTTTCAGAAGATGGATCAACAAGCTTTAGTAAGCTTGTTGACTTTCTTCATGGGAAGTTCATTAGGTCAAATTGGTAACAAAGTAGGAGGAAAGAAGAGATATTGGTTGATAATAGCCACATTGGTTCAGATGTTATTGATGATGAGCGCTGCTTTGGTTGGTCACTTTTCTGGTGAATCAGGTCTAGCAGAGTTAGTGTTTCCTCTTCCAGATTAGAGGTTTTTATGCTGATATTCTGACGGAAACTTGACCCTTTAGTGGACGAGGTGATCCTTCTTGGGTGACACCAATGGGTATGACTACTTTGGCTTTCCTCTCCGCCACAATGGGTTTACAAGGTGCTGTGGGTTTGGTAAGTGGCTTCTTCTGTTTGATCTCCAGTTTCCATTGCTTACCCTTATATTTGCCACCTCGTAGAGGCTTGGAAGTCCAATGGCTACCACCGTACCTTTGACCAGTACCGTAAGTATACTATCTCCCAGATCACATCAATCATACGATGCTGATCGATTGGGTACTGATAGTGGATCGACATATTCAACGACCCTTTCCTATTCGCCTTACGAGCCGTTCGCACCCGAGATATCCGATCCGCAGGTGCTCTGTCTCTGATATTCGGTGCTTTTGTCTCTCGAGCAATCTTGGGCGTCATAGGCTCCGCTGGGACGATCGGAGTAGTCATTGGATTCAGGGCGGTCTTGTTAGGATGGTGGTTCTTCTTACCAAGTGATGAATTGACAGTTGAACAGGGTCAACAAGAATCCAAACCGCAGATACCAAAATAAACGGTATTTAGTACACTACAGGTCAGGTCTTAAGGTATTTGCTGTTGAGTATCACTAGACAGTATAGATAGGAGATGTTATATAGGTTCGATACATTGGAACGAAGGGCGAAAATCATGTCCAAAGTTTTTGAAGATTGTTTGAATCGTGTTTCGTGTAGCGAATGAGTGTACATTCTGTATATATATCATAGATTGACCGAAATGTATATCATGTATTCTATGCCACTCACTACGGATGGCTCACGACATCTATTTAATCTAATTTATCTATCAACAAATGTATATACTATTTATACCAGAGTATATCTGATGGCCGACAACGAGGGCAGATCGAATATTCTTTCAGATATACCATTTACCCCAAATGACCCCACCCCAAAAACTCCAAAACAATTCTCTCCCCCCATCTCTCCTATATGCGCCTAGCTGAGCCGTCCCTTCTACGAAGAACCGCGCGGTACAGCCTAACCAAGTCCAAGTCCATATGAAACCTGCTAACCTCTCAGTCAGAACCAGCCATTCGGGTTCATTTCCTCTGTCTCCACCCCTACCTTCCCGATGTTTGCTCCAAGTAGGATGATGGTTGGCTTTCCAAGTTCGCCAGTAAGTTTTGATGAGCGCTTCGAACGCTAGGGCGAATGGCTGAACAACGAAAAACGGCGTTAATCTCAATACGTCACTTAAAAATATCTCTTGATGACGATGATTCTTGAGGATCAGAGCTAACGATCCTACATCATGGATTAAACCCGACAAGAGGAAAGTTATGAATGATTTGATAAGGTTTTGAACCATCAATCTCGTTGACATCTTTCGTCGAATCGATCGCGGTGAGTTTGAGTGTGGGTTGATGGGCGGTAGAGGTGAAGTAGGCAAAGGATGTGAAGGTGTTATCTGACCAGAAGGATTTGACGGACTTGAAGCTCCATTTCCGTTGGATGACATTTGTGATTTTGGGACAGGAGGTATAGTGGGATGAGATGATATACCGGTATGTGTTAATCCTAGGATATTTTCACCGATACCTATCCATCCTAGTACGTACAACCATCTTCGATTATATCCTTGCCAAGTCTGCGTATTAACGTGAAAAAGTGTCAACATCTTTCCCCTCGTTTGCTTGGATGGAGAGGATCGATCTGATCAGTGAGCATGTGGGTTTGGACTCACCCTAGACCACAGCGTAGATAAACCAGGATAATTCCACAACTCCCCCAAATCTTCAAACAGCGGAGGCCAGCCCCACGGAGCGAACATCTCCGTCTCCCATCCTAATATCCCTCCAATAATCACACAGATTATACTCATCGCTATATGACTGTTCACCAAGCCAAAGTATATCCTAACCACCACTGCAGTCGAATTCAGCCCTCTTCCAAATTGGCTCAAGTGGGTGTAGGGTATAGCGTCGGGTAGACCAGAGAAGAATTGGGCTGAATAGATGTTACGTATAGACCTGAAGAGATCATCAACGAGGTATGATATTATCCATTTACGCATTTGTACGAATACGAAGTGTTTTCTACTTGATTGGCGGAGATACGGGTGCTGGCGAGAAGAAGCGGAAAGGGGGCAAGTGGTATTCCAGCCTATACCCCTGTAAGAGAACCAGAGTGAGAAGGACCAGTAGAACTTGGCGAGTGTAAATGGAGGTGGTATAGGTTCAGGGATAAGGACTTCGTCGTCAGTCTTCTTCGGTTGATGGGTCGAAGAGTCTGTCTTTGTGGCGTGCAGGTGACCATTCGAAGAGGGTGAAGGATGAACTTGTGAGCGAGGTACAAGTCTGTGACAATTTTTTTCAGGTGGAAAGAATATGAAAAATTCCAATATACGCATGATGAAGGAGCCTACACGTGATTTCAATTCGATATGTGATCAGTAAACGGTTCCAATTAATAAGAGATATCGGACGTATTGAATCCTTGTGATCATCTTGGTTGTGTACCTAGGTGACTCGCACCCAAACTCACTCATCAAGGTAGCTACTCCCCACTGATTAAAATCATGTTCATCCTCCGTACACAATATCAGGTACCCAAATACACCTATGCACAGCGGGGCGATAACTCCTAATCTGAAAAGTCTCCATCCTCCTGTATGAGGTGCTGTGAGCACGAGGATGATAAGTCCCAAAGTACCGAAAGCAAGGTTGTAATCCGTTGGATTCTTGAGATGAAGAGGTGGAAGCTTGGCTAAGACGGGTGAGAGGGGTATGCGCGGAAGATGGAGAGTCATGTTGCCCGATCGAGTACGATCGCTCAGAGGAATTCGGGAGATACTTGGGATCACTGCTTGAACAGTATGAGAATCAAAGTACGAGCAGACGTCAACTCAACATCAAACATCAAACATCCCCTCAAAAGTCACAACATTCCTCATCCCGACGGTCGGGTGACCGCCAGGCACGGGTCGGTGCAGTGTATCACGTGACTTCATCGCCTCATCAGGGTAGCTTAGAAGTACTGTCTCGCCAGATCCATAAGATGATCTATCAGCGCTATAACCTAAAACGTCGTCCATCGAATCTCAAGAGGAGGTTACTCGTCAAATCAGATCGCAAGTGATATGTGAGTAGGCTTTTAAGGGTATAGGATGATTTCTGTCCGCAGAAGACTTCATTCTGCATAGAATATATGGCGGACATGATATTTAACCATGATGTCGTTCTACAACGATATACAGTAGAAAGTGATTTGATACGTTGAACGGAATAGAAGGAGACAAAAAATATTTTTGTCGAATGTCGGGGGCCTCCCTTCCGCCCGCAGTTTGTCTTGGGTGATATTTCTTGATTCGCGTTGAGGAAATCACTACTGCCCCCCGACCCGGACCGGGCAGATCCATCTTGAAGAGTGGCGAATGTCGGGGGCCTCCCATCCTCCCGCAGGTGCTTGGGTGGTAGTTCTTGATTTCGCGTTGAGGATACCACTACTGCCCCCCGACCCGTTACCCGAGGTAATCTTGATGTGCTCATGCTGACGCTCAGACCGGGGACTCATGCTCATGCTTATCCTCATGCTCACGTGATCACGCCTGCTTTGGCTGGCCAAGCCTATGCAGTGGGGTCGAGAGGGGGTCTTGAACCTCCAACCTCCTAGCCCCTCTCGCCTTGAGACTATAGGAACACATTTTAGGTAGTCCACACCGGATTAGCGACCTGAATGTGATTTTTCTAGAAAGACATACTTTTGCGGATTGAAATGGTCGCGGTGATTTCGTGGGTGTGGCTTTCCGCACAACGAACAAGCAAAAAGCAAAAAGAAGATAGCTCAAATATTCAAAGGCATTTCGCCTCTTTCATCTTCCAACTCGAATGCAAGGTCAAAGGAGTGCCACCTTGGAGATGAACAAGGATCCTGACGCCACAAATGGATATTACGCCTAACAAATGATTTGACAAACACAGAATCGATCGATTTTATGATTTCACGTCAATACATGCATGGAGTAGCACAATCATGCATACAGACTTATTCATGTTGACATAGATGGGTCGTCCACATGCTACATTCAGTCGTCTTCCGCTCCGTTGTACGATTCAACCCTCGTATGCAACATTTCCATCCTTCTAATCAACCGCCTCAGCTCCTCAGACCTACGTCAATTGTAATCAGCTCGCGGTAAGGTGCGTATGCATTCGCAGTGATGTCAATCTCACTCACCTTGCACTCAAAGCAGCTTCTAGAGGTTTAAGCTGTTTACTACCGTAATTCAGATTGGGCAACTGCTGGGCCGAGTGGACTTCTGTTTGATGTGTTTGCAATTCAGCCAGCAAAGGCTTGATAGCTAATAATTGTTCTTTCAGCTGATAAGTGGACAAAGATACCGATCAGCGTTCATGATCACGTGTGAAATACAGTTTAGGTAATATGACTTACAATTTGACTCTTCGTATTCAGTGATTTCCCTTTGCTGACCATACCACTGCCTCCTCTGACTCTAACCTTCAACTTTTCTATTTCCTCAAACCACTTCTTCTCCTGTTCTCCTAATTCAGGTTTGAACTCCTCTGTCAACCTTCCGACCAGTGCATCCAACTTGTTACTCAACTGTTCCTGCTTCGCCAACAATTCTTCCGCGCGAGATATCGACGTGTTTTTCTTCAGATTCGATATCTTCGCCTGAGAGTCTTTGAGGAGCTTGATCTGTCTTTGCAATTCCTTTACCTGCAGATCTAAGCGGTTTTCGATGTTTTGCGATCCATTCCTGATCGATTGAGTACGTTGTCTGACCTGCGTTGAGATCTCACCTAATACCCTGAGATGGTCTGGTGTAATGTTCGTAGTAGGTTTGGAGGAATCTGGTATCCTCTGTCTAAGGAGTTGAGATGGATTATATGGTGTGTTGGAGGTACGTATGGAATTTATCAGTTTATCGAAATTCAGTGGTTTAACCAACAACAACGATTGTGAGTCTGGTTCATCCGATTGTTGTTGTTTCTCAGAATGATTTGTAGGTGAAGGTATGATACTTGATGAATCCGTCACGCGCAAGTCTAGTTCGACGAAGGCTGCTTGACCTGAGGAAGCTAGTGCCAGCAAGCCGTATCCCAGGGTGATGTTGCAGAAATTGATCAATCCAATTATTGATTTCACAGGGGATCTAAAATGATAAACACATCAGCTGAAGTCGATACCAGGACAGTCTTCGGTCTCATGTCAGATGACTCACCCTGCTGTCTCAACATGCCTGGCCACCTTACTTCCCGGTAATTCCCCATCTGAGTCATCCCTCCTCAATGCTTCTAGCCATGGTCTGATATTGATTGAATCCACACCAAAGCTATGCTGGACATAGAGCACATCGCAGTACAGCGGATCAGGAAGGAAAGTCGGTGCATTGCTACCGAGACTATCGATGTCTGATTGAGGGAATGGTAGTACGATAGATTCGATCACAGGTAATACAGGTGTCGATGTGGATGGATCCTATACATTGAAGTATCAGCTACTATCATCATGTGGAGATATCGGGAAACCAGCTTACCCTCGAGCTAAACCATCGTGGTTCGGGTTTCTCAACTTCTAAACCTATATCCACTCTCCCTCCGGACCAAGCAATCGCAATGATCGTTTCATCACTTCCACCTCCTTCTTCATCTTCTCCCGATGACTGTATTTGGCTGATGTACAGGTCTGTAGCAGCTTGTTCATCATCTTCATCTCCATTCCCTATGTCCTGCGGTGCAAGTGAATAGACCAATGGACCCTGTCTCAGTAAAGCTCTATGCGCTCCTGGGGCTGGACCACCTGATTCAGTCAAATGAGGCGGATGAACTCTGACGGTCCCTTCGGCAGGTCTGCTTTTAGTCGAAGTATCAGTAGATCGTACACTGATTGAACGACTTAGTAAACTTGTTCGTCTCGTTGTTGGAGATTCGTAGCTTGATTCATCCTTCTTCTGCTGCTCGGCAATTTTCACTTGTTTCACTAACGATTCTACCCATTGAGCTTGGAAAGTCGCTCTTCCCAAGCCTGCTTGACCAGCTCCAAACACATCCCTAGCCTCATTTTGAATCTTGGCTAATTTCGTTTCGGAGTACGCTTTCAATGCTTGTAAATACCGTATAGGCATTTCAGTATGTAAGGGGAGAATTGGACCCATGCTGTATATATCTCCATTCGCAAGCAACACATAAACCATCAATGGCGAGAAGTCGATGGAGCCGATGGAAAAGGCGAAAGATGTGGCGTAGCGAGATAAAGGGTCGATAGCGGTAAATTTGGATGATGATGATGCTGAAGTTGATGGGAGGAAGTTGAATGTTTGGACTGCGTCGTGAGGTTGATTTATATCGTATTCCCTATATATACCCATGCGATATGAGTATGTATATCGTGGTATGGGAAAGAATCACTCACCGAAGTTTACCATCAGCTGTCAAAACCCATAAGGAATTTCCACCTTCGCCCCATGGATGCCATGCTACTTTGGTTATAGCATCGTTTGATGAAGGAGAGAACTGAAATTCGTCAACCGGTATGGCTCTATTGATTGAGCAGAGTGAGCTTTAATCAAGACAGCAGTCAACGAAGATTCAGCTTACCGGCAATCGACCTCTGCTGAAGAAGAGCTAGAATAGCTGCTCTTGGGTAATACGAGAACCACGACTTGATGATGTCCCACTACAGCTAATAGCCTCCCATTGGGGTTGGGGATAAGATGATGTATGGGGAAGTTCAAATTCTGCGACTTCAGTGTCTAACCATATGATATACTGTCAGCTCGTGTTGTCATCTAGTTTGACATTGTCAACATACCTTGTAACTTCCAGCTTTACCATCCTTGACCTCCCAGCCGCCTTCCCCACCTCCAGCTAGAGACATCATCCTAATCTCCTTTCCCATAGCTACCAGCAGATCCTTATCACGCATCACCATCCTCCCATATTTCTGCCCTACGAGATCATCTGTAGGTTTGTCGACCAGTTCCCAATCGCCATCTTGCGATGTGGAGGTCGAAGAGGAGGAAGGAGGGATGAATATCGAGTGGGAGCGCAGGAAAGGAAGGGAAAATGGTATCGTCTGAGTCATCGTGATATGCCGTGAGTGATTCAGCCCAGCTACTGCGATACGGACTGCCCTACCGAGCTGACTCGAATGGTTGCGGGTATTGGTTGAAGTCTCAACATGATGAAGAGAGGAGAGAGAATCCATTTGATGCAGTAGTGACCTATACGAGAGTGATGGTGGTTGGAATTTGATTCCGTCATTCGCGTTAATTCCTCCACCTGCACGACCACCTCCCCTCCCCTTTGTTGATTCATATTCATCCTAGTTACGATTGTATGACCATCAAATACCAGACGAATCACCTATGAAACCGACCCCATCAGTCCCCGAGTGAATTCTGTGACCGCTTTGTCGTGAAGTGAGCTCGACAGAAGCGGATCACCAAGATGTCAACCGATGTACCCCCACCGCCGCCGCACGATTCCATTCAAGCCGACCTAGACGAGAACGATGATCCGCATGCCCTCAACTCATTATCCAAATTCACTCTGTTCGAGACCAAAAGGTCTGTCAGCTAAGTGATCCACCATATCCTTGATTCCATAGCTGATACTTGCTCTCCTAGTCGATTCTACATAACCGCCTCGACGGCTGATACACACCGAGTACTCAAAATCGATCGGACGGACCCTACTGTATTGAATGTAGTGGAAGATGCGACGGTGTATGATAGCGCTGAGTTGGACTTACTACTGAGGATGGTCCAAGATGGTAACAAGAGTCAAGGAGGACTTGAGAAAGTACTGGAATTCCAGTGAGTTACCTTCCACCGCAACAGCTATTCAGAGCTTGTTGATAATGATGATATGACAGTGGTATTGTCGGTTTCGTTAAATTCACCGCCGGATGGTATCTTATCCTAATCACCAAGAGATCTGTGGTGGGACTGCTGGGAGGACATTACAGTGAGCTATCGACCTTCAAGTAGTTCAAGTAGCTGATAGTCGTTCTTGTCCCAGTTTACCATTGCGACGAAACAACGGTTAGTTATCTAACGCCCACACCTTTGACAGCGCAACAACTAACAAGTGGATGAAGCTCATCACAATCGCCAGCAAATCGGAACGTACAGCCCAAGAAACCAAGTGAGCTGCCTAAACCATTGCAGTGCGAAGCGTCTCTTAGCTGATTTTGTCATAGGATGCTACACACTTTTCAACATGTCGATCTGACCAAGAATTTCTATTTTTCGTACGTCCCTTTACTCCCATCTGACTACCACAGGAAAGTTGATCACTTTGTTTGATAGATACTCTTACGACATCACCAATTCGCTTCAGACCAACTTGACTGTATCTCCCTCCAACCGCCGCTGGAATACCAGATTCATGTGGAACCATTATCTCCTTTCCCCTGCTTTCGATCTGGAAGACCCGAAAGGGAGGAGTAAATGGGTATTGCCACTCATATACGGATTTTTGGATCAAGCCAGTAAGCTGTATTCATTGGTGTGATTAGATGCAAGCCAGCTTACATGGTATATTCATACAGAGATCAACGTCTTCACAAGGACTGTCTACCTGACATTGATAGCGAGAAGGTCAAGACATTATGCCGGAGCGAGATTCTTGACTAGAGGTGCGAACGAACATGTAAGCTATTTCGTGTCTCGCTTCATATGGTAGCTGACGATACAGCAGGGACATGTAGCAAATGAAGTTGAGACTGAACAGATGTGAGTAAGCTGCCATTGACCCATGAGTGAATCAGCTGATCATGACCTGTAACAGAGTATCTGAACCATTGTCAACTCCCTTTGGTACTCGCAACAAATCTGATGATGTACACCCATTATCTGATTATGGAGCTGGATATGGAGCATATACAAGTTTCCTACAGTATAGGGGTAGTATACCTGTCATGTGGCATCAGGAAAGTAATCAGATGACACCTAGGCCACCTATAGAAAGTAAGTTATACCTGTTGATTCCCAAAGTTGTTACATGCATGCAGACTGATAATTTTGTGCTTTCCCAGTCACGATCAAAGACCCCTTTTACACACCTGCTGCTAAACACTTCGATGATCTCCTTGGTCGATACGGTGCACCGATCTTCATCTTGAATTTGATAAAATCTCGAGAGACGGTACCGAGGGAAAGCAAGCTATTAGCAGAATATGGTCAATGTGTAGAATACCTCAACCAGTTCTTGCCCGAGGGGAAGAAGATGACATATATAGCTTGGGATATGGCCCAGGCTGCTAAAAGGTTCGCTTCATCACGTGCCAATATGCTTTCATGGTAGCTAATGTCTGATTCTCGAATGCTAGTGGTCATCAAGATGTTATGGGCGTTTTGGAAGATATATGCGAGGAAGCTCTACAAGCTACGAATTTCTTCCATGGTGGTCCAGCAAGGAACGAGGTAGGGTAAGTCGCTTTTCGATCTCCAGCTGTCGAATCCGACTGAAGAAGACTCTCAACTGATCTTGACCTTCCATAGAACTAGTCCCCATCGTGATAAACCCTTGTTACAACATGGTATCCTTCGAGTGAACTGTGTAGACTGCTTAGATCGGACGAATGCAGCGCAATTCGCGATTGCCAAACGAGCATTTGGTCATCAGCTATATGCATTGGGACTGATAGGCACACCGCATCTACCATTTTCATGCGATGCTGTCGACGTCCTAACGGAGATGTATCATGATCACGGAGATAGTGAGTACAGCTGAATACAACAATAAGTGGATCCAGCTGACAAGTGAGCCGAAACAGCTCTCGCATGGCAGTATACTGGAAGTGCTCTGGTCAATAGGGTGGATACGTATAGGAGGACGAAAGCCGCTCAGTGGAGTAGTCATTCGAGGGATCTGTTAGGTAAGCAGCTTTCGTTCGGAGAATGTGGCCTTCGCCAGATTGAGTAGCTGAGTCGAGTGAACAGAAAACATCAGACGGTTTTACAACAATTCTATGCTTGGTAAGTTAAGACTCCGATTCTGACAAATTGGCTATGCTGATACGTGCCGATAACAAAGATGCCGATAAGCAGTCGGCGATCAACTTATTCGTAAGTCTGACTTGAACAGACTGGGTGAGGTTACTTCGAAGAGCTGATCCTCAATGACAACCTTCCCAGCTCGGTGTCCAGCCTTCACCCCCCACGTATGACTTGGCTCGACCGAACTACAAGCAATGGTTCACCCCCTCACACTTGGAAGAACCCAAATCTGATGAGCTGGCTCCCATCAATCAGGTATACAAGGAGTACTACAAGCCTCATATCCTAAGTCAATTCGGAAGATTGTACGCCTTGTGAGTGATTGAATAGAGCAAAACACCCAGAGGAATCGAACGGAAGATAGATGCTGAATCGCATACCTTGTTCTAGCACGATGAATTCGACCACCAGATTTCATGCGTGAGTCAAGCAGGATGAGATTTATGCGCACCTTTGCCATATTCTTAGCTGACAAAATGGCTCCGCCTACGCAGTAAACCCAAGAATGAGATGCTTGCTAGTCCATTCGAGTCTCGAGTATCTGCAGAATTGGGATCTCCAGCAACCCATTATTCATCGTACGTTCGCTTCGTTGAATACACACAATAAACAACCAACCTGATCGCATCCCTTTATATCCCTTCAGGACGCACCGTGTAGCTCGTCGATGGGCTGTACCAGTACCCGTTCCAGGCTCTACCTCCCTATCCACTCAGCAGTCTTCCAACATTCCTCAATCAGACGATCAACCCAAACATGATCACCACACACAAGCTCATACCCATAATCACCCGCCTCACCCATTGGAGACAATGGTCGCTTCTTTACTCAATCCACCAGATTTAGACAAACGCATCAAGGATTACGAATGGTATACTCAATATCACTCTTCTGAAGAGCTCGAGTCGAATACAATAGGTGAAGAAAAAGATTTACAGTTGTATATCAAAGTATCGAAATTGTTTCAAGGTGAATTCGATCATCAGCATGATAGCGAATCCAATAATATGAACATTTTCAATCAATATACGACCAACACAAACACAAACACAAACACAAATGTCAATAGTCTAGGTTTAGGATTGAATCCTTCAAATTGGTTATCCACCACGAACACGAATGATAATCTATTGATAAATAAAGATGAATCTGCGATCACATCAGTAGATATAACCAAATTAGATGAATTGGGTAAAGTAAATTTGGGTTACTATGAAAACTGGCTGAAAAGTAATGTAGCACAATAATATATGTTCTCATAATTTATCTTGATTTGGTGCTATTGAAAGAAGTAGTAGGGATTACGAGTAGATTGAGCCATTTCGTTTGTCGGTCTGGGATAGATAGCTCTTATATGTCGCACTTAACTTTCCTTTTGTTGTACAGTGTACTCGTATGTGTAAATAGATAAATCCCCATATCGAAGTGAAGTTATGGATTGTAACCAAGCAAGAAGAATATTTCATGCGTTAAATGCCAACCCGATACTTATACATCTATCTACAACCCAGTCTGATACTCTAGTATACATACAATAAAATAATGATATTTATGTTCATGTTTCATTCATTTTCTATGACTTTCTTCCATTCCCATCCTAAATTCTACTTTATTTCACTTTGCATCCCCTTAGTGCTGCACAAGCATCCAGTGTAACCTACGATGTCTGTCCTAAATGCAGTTGATCGATAATTTTTAGCCCTGCTCTTATCCACTTGTCTGTCCCTTTAATGCGTCATAGCATCTTGTTGAGGTGGTGTATTCCCCAACCCCAACCCTAATCTCGATTCTCCCGAAGACGACATCTGTTCATCTCCATTTCCATTCCTCATCCGAGATGATACACCAGCGCCATCCGCAGCGGATGAGTCAATCTGTTCTTGACTAACCCTCTCACCACCTGGGATAGGTTCCACCCCTGTTTCCCCGTATTGTCCCCCTAATTCTTCTTCCTCTTCATCATCATCCGAAGCTGATCTAGCCTGTTGATCATTCCTCCAATCATATCCATCATCGTCATCTTCATCATTCTCCGACGAAGAGTCCGACGCACCTCCAAACCATCGTGTGATCGATAATTGCGATTTCACCTTGGGCGGATCTCCTGAGTTTCTTGGGACAAGAGGGGGGTCTTCAGATGATGGTGATATTGAAGATTGTCTGATGGATCTGAAGGATGAACTTAAAGCAGATAATGATGGAGCTCTAACATGTCGGAGGGTATCTCCTAAATTTATCGAATATCCTCTTTTCGCCGTATTTGTGCTGATTTCTGGGGTAATACCTCTAGACCGGTTTGCAGAAGGTGATAACAATTGATCTTCCACTTCATCTGAATCTATCGCAAATACTTCACTGGCTCTTCTTCTTCTCGGTGTATTCTTTCTTCTCCTAGTAGTTTGGGATAATCCTAATCCACCATTACCACTGGTGCTAACAGATTGAGGTTCAGGTGTAGTGGTGATTCCCAATCCACCAATGCCCTTCGCACCTCTCGCACGACGTGTTCGACTGGCGAAACCCGCATCCACATCAGATTCAAGTGGGATGATATCTGGTATTCTCAATCCACCGGAATCCTTGGGTGGAGAAGTGATATCGTTCGAAGTTCGATCTCGATGAATTGCCGAACGGACTTCCGTTCGTCCTCTCAAGATTGCGCGCTACAATAGTCACTGATGTCAGCCAGTAATTCTGACCCACAACGAGAACGAGAATATCAGAACTCACTTCGATGGTCATTCTGTTCTTGACCATTCTCAAAGCTGGCCAAGTGACTCTCTGACCCACTTTGAGCATGTGGTCCATTTCATTCCGGTCTGGATCAGAGAGTATACGGAACCAGTCCTGATAATAACAGTCAGTATGTATGTGTTGCTTTACCAGACGAGAAAACGATGAGTGACACGCACTCTGATGGTTGTCCTAGGTGTAAGGGTAAGATCCCCTGAAAATCTCTGGAGGAAAACGCCACTCCAGTCGCTTTGCAGGATCTGAGGCATAAGATCTAGATCACGTATCACCTTTCATCGGTAATATCAGCCTGTGTAACTCGCTGAGGAAGTCGTATTATACTCACCTTGAAATGCTTGGAAAGGTCTAATTTGATGTACGATTCCAATGCAGACAAGATAAATCCACCTCTCCATCCTTTCCCTTTCCTATGAGCGACTGGTCTACCTACAGATCCTCGAGGAGCGAAGAAGAACAGGTGGATGTGTGGGTTTGTCTGAGATACGATGGAGAAGTTACAGTTGAATTGCGTGTGTAACGATCCAAGAGGTATATCCTCCCTACGCATAACGGTCAGCTGCTTCATATTCCCCTTCATATTCCCCTTCATATTCCCCTTCATGGACCCAACGACTAACCTCAAACTACCATCTTTGAATCGCGATCCTCCCAGGTTATGAGGTTTGACATTTCCATTACGGTCTTTAGCCATAAGCACGACCTAACAGACTGTCAGCTCAGACTTGTGCAATCGACAAGTGTTATGTAGCTCACAGGGTTTAGGATTCCGGGTACAGCAGCACTTGCGAGGTTAGCTGACCAGATGAGACAGTTTGGCGCTGTGAGATGATTGAGCAGAATTGTCGGCCTGATCGTTCTGTTAGTTGTATAAGAAGCTAGATGATGGAAGGGACACTCACGAGTGCCTATCAGATGGTACTACAGAAATGTTTAGAGCCCTTCCTGTCCTTTCGTACGCCTCTTTAAATGTCATACTTCCACGGGTAAACCACATTGACTACACCAAGCTGATCAATCACCAATACCGAGCATACACAGTAATTGAGTAGACATACCTTTCTCGCCCAAGTCACGGTATCAAATCTCGCACCAGTCTGCCTCAGCCTCTTGAACCATACCCGGAATGGATCTTCACAAGCGGTGATCTTATCCGCCAGCTCGGGGATGAGCAGTTCTTTGAGCTCATCGTCTGTTCTCGTACATAAGAGTGATGCGATAAGACCACCGGCGGAGGTACCAGTGATTACTCTAGGCAAGAGATCGGCATCAAGGAAGGCTTTTACCACACCGAAGCTATAATTATGTTTACTGTGAGCTGCCGTACTTGAATATTTGATGGGACATACTGATAATATCCGAAAGAAGCTCCCCCAGATAGACATAAAGCACTCGCTCCATAATGCTTGTTGATAGCTCTGAAGAAAGCTCTTTTCTCTTCTAACGATACGTCGGAAGCAGTACGAACGAAGTCAAGACATGCTGCAACTTCATTGACGTGTTCTTCGATCAATCGCTTTGTACCAAAAAAGGTCTAGATTCAATTGAATATCGTTAGCTAACGGTCCAACAGAAAGGGACTTTTTTCAGCTTACCTCACTGTACATCTTGACACTCTCCGTACCTGCAAAATTACTTCTCACACAAACGGCCAAGGCATCCATCAAACCCCTTGCATCGTTTGAAGCTCTCAATTTCGTCAGAGTTCGTTTCACTCTTTTCACCTGCAGACATTGTACTATATCAGCTATGTTTCCTACCTAAAAGGGAATCTTCATGCAGCCGATGATTTACCAGTGTATAATCGAAATACGAGTCTTCCTCAGTTTCTTTCCACTCATCAAACCCCAAATTACTATCCAACTTCTTAGCTGCATCGATCCATTCTTCGTATGTCTTTGCGTTCCTCAGATCTCTCCTAAGCTTCACTTTCGGTCCTCGCCATGCTACTAACCATTCAAATACGTTTACCACTTGTCGAGTGATCACGTAAGTTAAGAATTCAAAGTAGATGATGGTGAAGAAGAAGCCCTATATCGCAAAACGATCAAACACAATTCAGATTTCACACTCTTCCTACTGGAAATAATGATGGATAAGTATTGATCACATACCAAAAGCGGCCATCGTATCAGATGGTATGTCAATCCTTGATTCGAGGTACGTGCACGTCTCCTATAGCTCGCTCATTTAGCATCTAACCCTTCTTCTTTCCGATCATGATGATACTCACTTGGAGACACGTTGATGTATAGGCTAATAGGGGTAGCTATCAGTCTATGTTATGCTCCAAAAGAGAGGAAGCTCGATCGCTCACTCACAGCAAAATCAGAAGTAGCTGTCAATCTCTCTACCCTCTCACCCCCGCCTCCACTCTGTAACGACCCATTATCCGGACCATACTTCCATGTTGTAGGCTGCAATCTCGATGATGACGAGGTGCCTATACCTGGTGAGTCGAGAGGTACAGGAGGTGATCTCGGTGAGAGGGGCGAAGCCTCTCCCTCGTTGGTGAAGGTATCGTTGATCGAAAGAGCAGAGGCGAATGCTCTCAAGTGTCTAAATTCCCCCGATTGATGTCTCAGCTACAGAGTTGGTTCTTGGGAAGGGATTATCGCAGACTTACTCCTCATTTACGAAGTTCTCATTCAGCAGCTCATCTTTCCTCGATGAGCCAGATGCCGAAGTGACCATGTTGAGCGTTTCAAACGGATCGATAAATGGTAATGATGGATGATGAATGACGTCAAGGAAGAGTTGATCGATGAGCTGGCTACGAATGCGCTCTTTTCTGTGGAGGTATTTGGAGAATCTATATGCTTGTGTGTATCAATGTCAGAGCTATGTATGTTACTATACTACTTGTCGGGGTGTCATGATCAATCTACACAGGATACGACTGTCTATGTGGGATCTGCGAGTGATGAATTGAGTTTCACCTGGAAATGATAATGATGTGCGGATGCATAGGGGGTGAGACGTGGGGTGGGGCACACACACACACACTGCACACTGTCAATCGGTGATCACCGCCGCATGAACCACCACCCCCCTCCTTGCGCTCCATTCGTCATATAGCCATCCAAGATCGACGATATAACATCCCATCATCATCTTTGCATACTCAGCAACAGATTTACAAGCAAACACACATACCAACGATGTCAACCCCGCTCGTACAACAGTTCCCATCCCTAGCTCAATACCCGCCTTCTTTCCTCAAAGATCTCCTTTCCTCACCCGAGCTCACAGAGGCTTTCTTATTCTCCTTACCTGAAGTCAAGGAATTAGCAGCGGAAGTAGAGAAGCTGGGAAGGGAGAATGATGAGATTGCTAGTATGTTGTGTTTCAGCTTGTCGTGGAAAGATAGCTGATTGCGCTTTTTGTAGAACGTAATATCGAATTGAGGGATGAGTTGATAGCTCTTCGAGACGCTACTGCTCAATCGTACGCCTACGCCGAGGGGTTGAAGAGGAAATGGACAGATATTGAAAAAGCTCAAGCGAATCTATATCAAGTGGGTCGCTGTCTACTTGCTAATATGGTATAGATATACAAATAAACTTTAGGGAGTTAATACTAATGAATGATTCTATACAACAGCGTAATAGGCCTTCGTTCCTTCATTTACGATTACGCCATTCGCTTACTGCCCAAGATGAACTATCAGAAAAGATAGCTTCGGCTTTCATAGAAGGTAGATCAGCAGGTGCTAGTTTACCTGGATCGAGGGTTGATTCGCCTTTGCCTGGTGCAGAGGGGACGAGTACACCTGTTTCTGGAGGAGATAGGGTAAGTTTATGTTGTCTGCTCTGTCCGCATGGTATGTACGCATACTAGACAATTGGCAGTGTCATCGATCTTTCTTCTGCTCTTTCCGAATTTCCAGTACTATTATTCTTTCAAAGCTGATTCAAGATACCTTCTTCGTCGCAGAACCAAAGCAAAGCGATAGAAGACTTTATCAACGGTTTCAAAGCTGCTCGAAAGACGTATCACAAGCGTGCGATCTGGGCTGAGAGATGGTCAAGGGGTGAGGTAGCATGGAGGGATGATTAAAAAGGAATCGTTCTAGGAGATATCCGTATAACTATATACAAGCTGTTGTACAATTACATTGTTGTATTTATCGTCATGGCTTCGTCCTTGTGAATATCCAACTATACAGTACCCTATAGGTATCGCAATATAATTCATCCTTCCCAGAGGTACAACAAGTCCAATCAGATCAGAGCCACAACATCCAATGACCACTGATCTATAATCCTTCAACCATACTCCAGACTCTTACAATTCTCCAATTCTCATCGAACAGATAAAAAACATGTTCCTTCACCACCCTGCCCGTTCCATCTCCAAGAGCAATTTCCAACCTCGATGCTACCCTTCTATCTCCCACACTGGTTACTACGTCCTCAACCTTGAAGACAGATTTAGGTATGATGAGCTGGTGGTATTGCTCTGGCGACAGTGCTCGATCATTATGGTTGATAATCTTCTCTCCCAAGTAGCGGTCGAGGACAGAGGAAGGGAGCGAGGTGATAGTGTTTATGGCATCGATATAGGAACGATAATGCTTCTCGAGGTCTAAGTCTGAGGTGATGGAGGGCATCTTTGGTGTCCTGGTATTTTTCGGATCCTAGGATTCTCACAGGAAGATGACGAATGGGTCTGTGTCTGCGTAGGTGGAAGGTTAGGAAGTTCAGCAAATCGATGCATACCGTATACCATATATACCATATATACCATGTTCATGTTTGGTTTGATGAGTAATCAGTCATTCCTCAAGAAAGGCTAGGTGGATACCAAATCATTACGTCATCTTATTTCTCTTATCTTGTCTTCATATCCATCCTCTGAACGTATATGTACCTATGACTTATGCATGTATTCATGTTCGTGACCCATACTCATATATGTATATGCTCATCATCCAGTCCTACATATTCCAAAAGCGATAATATGAACTTATGCAACAACAACCACTTCGACCTAATTCACCAAAACACTATAACTCCTTAAGTACCTTCTCAACGGTACCAACCAGTACCTCAGCATGTTTCTCACCAAAAGTCAAAGTAGGTCTCAACCTAACCGTCTGATCACCACATCCACCAATCTGGACACCGTTGTTCCTCATCTTGCCTAAGAATGTATCCCTCTGAGCTGGAGAGGCCATATCCCACGCAAGATACGTTCCATCACCTTCACCTCTGAAATTCATGATTTTACCTTGAGCTACACTCGAGCCAAACAGCGATTTGAAGGATGATGCCAAGTTCAGACCTGTAGAAGCAGTATGAGAGACTAGGTCGTGGGATTTGATAAGTCGGATCATCTCTCTAGCTTGTAATGCTCTGACAGGATCACCCTATACACTCAAATCAAGATCATCGTCATCAGCTTTCATTCTCTTCATAGACAAATGTTTGGTCTATAAAGTAAGAACCAACTCACCATCCAAGTATTGTAGTTTCTATACGGAGCATTGGGTCTAGTCTCCTTCTTATGGAACACTCCAGCAGCTTGCATCTTTTTACTGAACGTCACGAAATCAGGTTCCTCCCCTTCTTTCAAGCCCCATTTCTCGTGAGCCCAGAAAGTACCTGTAGCTCCTACACCGGTCTGGACCTCGTCAGCAATGAAGAATGCCCCGTGCTTCTTGGCGATCAGTCGAAGTTGTCGGAAGTAGTTGTTGGAGGCATGTCGATCTCCACCTTCTGATAAGATAGGTTCAATGATCACAGCTGCGACGGGTCGAGTTGATTTGCTGTATATACATACGAAAGTAGGAATAATGAGTGAAAATATAGCGATGAGATCATGTATGACGCAGGACGTACCTTTCAATCAAAATCTTCTCATACTCCTCCAAACATCTCTTCTCCTCGGCTTCGTTCTCCTGGACATGCTCACTGAGTGGGTATTTCAATTCTGGGAATGGGGCAGCAGGCCAATCAAATGCAGGTATGTCGACCTGTCGACGAGCATCAAGGCAGAATCAGCACATAGTTGAACGGGATACAAGCAAAATATTGTCTGCTTGATACGATCACCCACCTTATGTATAGCTTTACTCCTCGTAGCACTCAAACTACCAAACAATCTACCGTGGAAACCGGATTTGAAGGAAAGTACGGATAGCTGAGGTGCACCAGGTGAATGGTTCGACATACATGAGTCTACAAGTATATTACTCATAATCAGCAAGAGCATCATGCGAATTCTGTAGTGTGATTAGTATATCTGTACTCACCCATCTCCTCTTTTGTGAATGGTACATCCGGTCCACCTCTTTCCCTCTGCCTATAAGCCATGAAAGAGCACTTGAAAGCGGTTTCTACCATTTCAAATCGATAGAATACGATTAGAATATTTTGCCAAAGGATGAGGGGTGTGATAGAACATACCATTCGCACTAGAACCACAAAGGGTGGTTATCAATTGATCTAAGCCTTTAGGTTGGACGGTCAATAAACCGGTTTTGAGCCATTCTGCCCATTGAACAGGTGGGAAAGATCCCAGTGCAGGTCGGTTCATAGCTGCTTTGGCGAACTCATCCTGATATAACAGTGCAACACCAGGTGTTAGCTTCTCATTCTAGATCGTGGTCCAACGACACGTGAAATTCAAAGGAAAGGGGTGCGGAATGTATCAAGAAGAGCTAACTCTATGGGGTAAGGTGCAAAACAAGGTCTCTTTATTTGTAACATGGTAAATTGTTACAATGAAGAAGAAAGGATGGGTTACTACCCCGACTCACGGTTTTTGCCAGTTCCAACAACGCAGGAACGTTATAACCCAAAGCTATAGATGAGATCTGAGCGAATACATCTAACAATACATTCCCATCTGCGTCCACAAGGTAATTTCCTATAACACACACATACACACAGTCATTAAATGAATTACATTGCATGGCTTGAGTGATAGAGGACATGGTTAATATGACTTACCACTTGATTCCTCATAGTTCGGTACGATCACATGAGTTCTTGGATCTTGAAAAGTATCTATCTCTTTACTCTATATCACTCATACTCATAATCAGCTAAATATCTACCAGCGAGTAGCATGACAGCCACAGAAACTCACAGCGGCAATACCTTTTGGTCCGGGAACTTTGTCGGTCTTGACAGATGGTCCACTAGGTTCATCAGGTATGAGATCTGTTGATGAGAATGCTCTGACCCCTAGGGATCGAGTACGAAGGGAAAGGGTGGACTTGGAAGTGGATCGAACAGCTCTAGTGAACATCTTGATTGCGAGTTTGGTTATTGTGGTTGGGAAGACAGAAACGAAGAAGGTCGATTAGAGTCGTAGTGTCGGTATATATACACTTGATTACGAGGAGGGTATGTACTTGTACTGCTCATACACCAGGGACATGAGATGACCGAAGTTATTTGTGTTTTTCGATTGGTGATCTACGATCTATGACCTATGATCCTACCAAAATTGGGGTTCAATCAAAGTCGTGTTTCTTCAATCCTCTTTTATCAGATATACACAAGAAGGGGAATGAAAACTATGAGTACGCAGTCCAACCCGACAAAGTGAGAAGACGACAATGCTCAACCTGGTGATGTGATGGGATTAGACCGAAGTGGGAATTTATTGATAGGGAATAGCAGTAGTAACAGCAATAGCAATGGCAATCAATTGATGGTATCAATGAATGGAGCAGATTAAACGATAGATAAGTTGGAGGTAGATAGGATGAGTTGTTTTTCTCCTCTTTGGGAGTAGGCGAGATTCCTTTACTCGATTTATGGATTTACCCGAGTTTACTCAATTTTCGGCTGTTCCGAGTACTGGTAAGTCTTCTTTGGTCCTATCTTCCTTCCTATGACCTATTGGGATGTACATGCCCAGCTCTGTGCATCAAGAACAATCATATCCGTGCATGAACTAATCCACATCCACACAAAACGATGGCGTGAGGCGTTATCTCTTGATGTGTGATGGCATCAACATCAACATCAACCTCGAAACACGCCTGTTCATTACTAGGTTAGGTTAATTACATTTGATCGCCTTGATTTTCATTCATGGGGGACAGTCATAACCTCATGTTCAGATTAATTAGCTTGTATGGTGTATACATGACTGAACATGACTAAACATGTGTAAATGGCGTTGTAACGGAAAGGAGCGTCACAGTCCGGAAGTATTCCATACTCGTAATGAACATCATCGGATTTATCAATTTACGACTGAAGTGGGGGGATACAAAGCTAAGGCGATTTTGCCGAGATGGGCGTTTTCGCTCGGTCATCTCTATTCTATGAGCATGCGTCTTGTTCGGAATTCTCACGCTCACTTGGATGATAGGTTGGTTCCCCTTATCTACCAATTGAAAGTGACTGTGGGATCACTGTATGAGCGTCATCGGTCAAGGCCGATCCGCGCATTTCATCTCATATCATTGCAAGCTAAGCTAAAGATAAAAGTCGGCAATTGTCAGATTCACTTACAAGAGTAAAAACATACCTATTATCATTCATATACATAAACAGAGTACTAGTATTTCGGAAATCTTTATACCTTGTGTAATTCCTTTCCATCACGCACGACCTAATAACAACGCGAACTGGCCCGTTACCCCACTCTGAAAACTCCGACAGATCAGATCAGATTCCATCTCTAGCCATACGCTCTCTATCATGACCCTTATTCCAACTCCTTCCGCACCCTGGCAAGAGGTCGCACAGGCCAAGAGACAAGCTAGAGACGCATTGATACCAGAAGAATGGCGTATCCAACCTACCGAAGCCGATAACGTCATAGATGTTCCAAAGACTTGCGGTGTGTTATCTCCCAAAGAAATTGAGATTACGGAGTTGGACGCTCCAACTTTGGTTGGGAAGATGGTAGCAGGGGAATTGAAGAGCTATGAAGTCACTCTGGCTTTCTGTAAAAGGGCTGCGATAGCTCAACAATTGGTAGGTTACATTCTCATCTCCATTCATTCTTTCAACTGTATCAACTCATCTCGAACTAGGATGGGCGTTCTGCTAACCGTTAGCTTGATATTTGTCTAGACCAACTGTCTCACAGAGATACTCTTCACTGCAGCTTTGGATACTGCCAAAACGATAGATGAAGAATATGCTCGTACGGGAACACCCTTAGGTCCCTTACATGGTTTACCAGTTTCACTCAAAGATAACTTCTATGTACAAGGTGTAGATACCACCGTTGGATTTGTAGCTTGGGCTAACGATCCTGCTCCAAAGGAGAAAGAAAGTGAGATGACTAAGATCATGAGGGAATGTGGAGCAGTATTGTTCTGTAAGACGTAAGTGAACATCTCAGAAGATAAGAAAACTTGATTCTCCGAGTGAAAGGTTTAGATTCTGATATTTATGTTGGATGCAGAAATGTTCCCACAGCTATGATGATAGCAGAAACGTACAACAACGTCTGGGGATATACTACCAATCCATACAACAGGAAATGTTCATCAGGTGGTTCGTCAGGTGGTGAAAGTGCTTTATTGGCTTTGAAAGGTATGTAATACCTTCCCATTTCAAAACTCCATTATACTGACAGCAATCCATTATAGGCTCTCCTCTAGGTGTTGGGACAGACATTGGTGGATCAATCCGTAAGTAGTCAAAACCCTTCTCTTCCTACCACCTACGCCTATTAACACTAATAGAATTCATCATCTAGGTATCCCCGCTTCGTTCTGCGGTCTATATTCCCTTAAACCCTCTTTCGGCAGATTCGCGACATACGGCGCACGATCAGGCCTACCAGGCCAAGAAGCTATTCGATCGATCAATGGTCCTATGTCTACTTCACTTGATGCAGTTGAGTTATGGGCGAAGAGTGTAGTAGGCAAAGAACCATGGTATAGGGATCCCAATATGCTACCTATCCCTTGGAGAGAGGTGGAAGTACCTGAGAAATTGTGCTTTGGTATGTTGGCCATACTTGTCAGTGGTCTACGACTCTGGAGCTGATGACGTATTGCGATAGGTATAATCCTGGATAACGGGATGGTCAAACCTACTCCACCCGTCACACGGGCTTTGTTGAAGACGAAGAAAGCTTTGGAAGCTGCTGGACACAAGGTGGTGGAATGGTCACCGTGAGTATATCATCATCATTACTCATGTAACAAAGCCATGGTCTGATGATGCTGGTGTAGATATAAGCCCGAAGAAGCGAATACCATCGTCAACAGGTTCTTCCAAGGTGACGGAGGAGTCAAGATAGCTCAATACATCTCTTTATCGGGTGAGACGTACGTTGAGGGTCTATCAGCGTACAAAGCAAGACATGAAGCTTTGAAGTCTACTCCACCTTTAGTAGGTGATCTATGGGATATCCAATCGGATCGAACAGCCTATTGTAAGAAAGTATTGGATCATTGGTTGAGCAGTAAAGAAATTACTGGAACCGGTAGACCATTCGAAGCTATCATCAGTCCCGTCACACCTCATTCCGCTTGTCCAAAGTGAGTGATCTCATCTCTCGTTCTTTTCGTCTTTCTCTACAGACGTAGATGTTGATCCTGAATCGCTGGGTAGGATGGCTTTCAACGATCACGTTGCGTATACCTCCATGTGGAATATCACGGATTACTCTGCTACGACTTTCCCAGTGGGATCGGTGGATCCTTCGGTCGATGGAAAAACGGCTTATGAGGCAAGGAATGAGGTTGAGAAGAAGATTTGGGACAGATGTGAGTCAATTCTACAAGATACTAGGCGTTAGGTCAGATCATGTTCACTGACTTATGTGATTCTTGTAGACGATGCTGAAGAAGTGGCAGGAGCACCTGTATCTCTGCAACTGATTTGTGGAAGATTGGAAGAAGAAAAAGCGCTCAAGTTGACTCATGTAGTAGCTGACGCTGTGAAGACTGCTTAGGATGTATATATCACACTGCTTAGTCAGGCTATATAGCGTAAACAGTGACGATGTGAGATTGTACACCGTATAGAACAGTAGATATCGGAATAGGGAATAGATGTATCTCATTCTTTCATATGTTGTAGACGGACTCCAACCTCCAGTGCCATCGATTCGATAGTCAAGCGTACATCCCGCAGTCGTTACTCATCATCCTCAGGCTCTATCAACCAGCACTGAGATCCTGCTATGGTGGCTATGAGTGTACCACTTGGGACTACGAGTTCAGATACTCTTGTGGAACGGTCCCGGTGGAAAGGCAACGCCTCGAAGCCGCCACAATGCCGAAGGACGTTCGGGGAAGACAAGAGATACATCCTCCCGTCAGTGACTCCTCACCCAATCTATCAACCAATCAGCGACTTGACAACCTCGGACTCTTATCGGTCAATGAAGAGCCTGGGAAAAACAAGAACCATAACAAAGGCTCGCCAAAATCGGATATGAAATATGATGAATTTCGGCTAAAAGTTGCACAATAGCTTGTAGTACCGTAATACAAGTGTGAGAGGAGAGGTGTAGTGACATACTGATGATAAGAGTTGTTTGTTTATGAATGGTGGGCATGGAAAGAACGGCTCGGTTCTTCGCCGGTCTGGTAACTAACTTTATTTTTCGTACCGGAAACCCAACGTGCCTGAACACGGAAAGGAGGTGATGATAAGGAAATTGAAATTGCTCAGGTGGAGAATTCCGCTGCTCCGCCGCCGCGACTCGAACGATAATTGCTTTTCTACTGTGACTGATAAGACGTGAGTAAAATATCACCACCATAATAGTACCAGGTCAGTATGATTATACAGTGACAGCGTGCTGTATCTTCTCGCCTAAATATATCTATACTCGAGTAGCTATTGGGAGTAGCTAGACAGAAAAGCCGAGTTTTGTTTTGAAAGGCCCAAGTTAAGATAAGGAATTTACGTACAGCACTACGAGTAATAGAATACTGTAAGTACATAGAATGGTTAAAGATGATTACATATAGCTAATCTCATGAGTCAATCAACAGACATCATACGTCGATTCATTTACCCCATATCCCTCTTTTGATTTTCGATTTCTGGTTAGACAAAGATATTCAGAACGATGAACAAGCTTCAAGTAAAAGTGGAAACTTTCCTATGGGGTAAACCGCCCTCTGACCCGAAAGAGAGGAAGTTGTTATTGAAGTTGGATTTGGTCATATTGTCTTATGTTTGTTTATCCTGTAAGTTGCTTTTGGTTTCACACCTACTGATCACAACTGAATGGACGATCTACTAACATGATCATCTCTCCCTGCTATAGATTTCTCAAATTGTAAGGCTTCATGACTCCATTGCCCGACGAAGTAGTCACTAATGTTGTGTTATCGATTGCTATGGAAAGATTTGGACAGAGCAAATCTTGCCAATGCCGTGAGTCAATCCTTCTTACCCTGTGAAATCGACTGACTCTCGGTTTATGTATAGTATACGACTGGAATGAAAGAAGATTTGAACTGTGAGTCTACCCCGCTCTGTTCCATTAGTCCATTGCGAGGGGTACTAATTTATTTGTGTGATCAGTCCAAGGAAATGATTACACCTATGCTGGTTCAATGTTCACTGCGGGATATGTAATCGGACAATGGCCCTCTGCCTTGATCCTGTCGTCTGGACGTATCTCCCCTAGATTTTGGTTCCCGTTCTGTATGGTAGCTTGGGGTTTATGTACACTGGGTACTGCCTGTGAGTCTGTTTGTCCGTTCACGTAAGGTACATTCCAACCGGAGCTGACTTCATTACGAATGGTGGTAATAGGGGCTAAAACACCACATCAAGTTTGGGGTATACGTTTCACTCAAGCTTTATTCGAAGCTTCTACGTTTAGTGGTACTCATGTAAGTGACCACTAACCAAACATCAAGGGTTGATATCCTAACATCGTGCGGTCATACAGTATATCTTGGGATCATGGTACAAAGATTACGAGTTGGGCAAACGAAGTGCAGTGGTGAGTTTTCCTCTACCTTCAATCACACCCGATGTGAAATACTAATATAATATGTATGATATATAATGATAGTTCGCAACTGCCGCTCAAATGGGAACTCTGTTCTCCGGTATCATGCAAGGTGGAATCATCTCAAACCTGGATGGTAAAAATGGATTGGAAGGATGGCAATTTCTCTTCATCATTGATTTCGCCATCACTATCCCTATTGCGATTTATGGATTCTTGATGTTCCCCGGTACACCCCATACCACCAAGGCCTGTGAGTACTCCTCCCATCACAAAATCAAGTCATCTGTAATAGCACAGCCGAAGCTGATGTTCGATCCGGTGTGAACTTTAGTCTGGTTAACAGAGGAAGAGAGGGAGATGTGTCTACGTCGACTACCTCACACCGAGCACGTCAAGATGACACCTAAAACCTTGGGTAAATCAATCAAGAAGATGTTATCCGATTGGAGATGGTATTTGTTCACTGCACTATTCACCGTCTCGGCTACTAGTTTTGAGAAAGTTGGAGTTTACACGGAATTCAACCTTTGGCTAAAAAGTGCTGGGTATACAAAACAACAGAGTGAGTAATTCAGTCTATTCGATTCGAGAAAGATCATCAGATTGCCATCCGGAGCAGTATCCCCTGTCTTCTGACTCATGAGGATGAATGAATGGAATATGATTATCGTTCAATTGGAAACTGTGAAGATGACCCCCGACTGATATACGTTTCTTGCTCTGCAGTCTCATACTACCCCTCAATCTTTACTGCCATGGCTATTCTCTCGACGTACATCCTAACCCTTATATCCGATCAAACTCGAAATCGATTCATCATCAATCCGATAATGTACCTTGCGGTTTTCATCAGCAGTGTCATGTTACTCAATTGGAATCATCTAAATAAAGGTGCTCAT
Organism: Kwoniella europaea PYCC6329; assembly: GCF_036810445.1. Taxonomy (NCBI): domain Eukaryota; kingdom Fungi; phylum Basidiomycota; class Tremellomycetes; order Tremellales; family Cryptococcaceae; genus Kwoniella; species Kwoniella europaea. The sequence continues at coordinate 6,211,403 of NC_089487.1, forward strand.
TTCTTTGCTTATATCATTGGTGGTCTGGGTTATGCTGGTCAAGCTTCCAATGTGAGTGATTTGTTTTCTTTCTTACCAAGATACCGTTGACGTCAGTTTAATGAATGCTTGATCGGTTCTGTAGTTCGCTTGGGCCAACGAGATGTGTAGGGATGATGATGTCTTACGATCGATTACTTTATTTTCTATGAACCGTGAGTAGTGGCATCCCATCACGTCACCTAATCTCTTCATGTTCATCACCATATTGTATGACAGATTGACTGACATCGTCCTTTTCCTGCTCTTCGTTGCTATTGCATTCAGTATTCTCAAATATCTGTGAGTTACTCATCTAACCTACCATCAACACAATATAGGCAAGATTTGCTGATCTTGATCTGCTTGACACGTCTATAGGGAATCTATGGTATCAGATCGTCGCATGGCCAGTCGTCGAAGCTCCTAAATTTAGAAATGGTCAAATCGCAACTCTAGTCACAGGTGCAGCTTCAGTAAGTGACCTCAAATCTGCTTTAAATCGACATGTACTGATTCTTTCCTCTGATTCATTCTCGCATTCTCGCAGGTCGCAATTGCCGTTGCCATCGTATTTTGTTCCAGGAAATATCCTCCGGCTTTGCCCTCCGCTGAGATCGTAGAGATCGATGGCAAGTTGACCGATGTTACTCATAACACTCATACGACGAGCAACGCAAGTAATCACGGAGAAGGGGAAGGTGACATCGAAAGTAAAGATGTAGAGAATTTACATGGAGCTATATCGACCGTCAAGCATGTGTAGATCAGGTCATAGTCATGTTTTATGTGGTTCGTAGAAGTAGATAAATAGATGGACAAGGTCAGGGTCAAGATTGATATTTGGTATGATGCCTGGTGTCAGAAAAGTTGTAAATGTCAAGTTAGAATACAAAAGGATGGTAACAGATAAATGCCAATTAGGGTCTAACAAATGCGTTTTTAATTCAATATAGAATATAGACAGATAAATTGTCAGTAAGAGCCTGGAAACCTGGAGTGACATGGATACGGGAAGAATAAGATTATACGAGACAGAGTGTTGAGTTATGCATTTATGCTATATACAAACAATTTACTGGGGATAGATTTTCGAGATATGAGATCAATTGAGAAAGTGGTTACAAAACTTTTTGGATAGTGAATTTATGGGGAAAAAAAAAAAAACGTGACAAGTGTTGATCTGACCTTGTGTGGAACCTAGATTGAAATTGGATTGACGTTATGGAATCGAAACTTGACGTATGAAGGGAATATATCTAATATTGTATATGTGGTGAAAATTGATCATAGTACATCTTCTTGCTTGGTGCTGACGAATCATGAACGGATGTTTTATGTGATGGTATTGAGTGTGAATGAGGGATTTTCGTTTCGTTTTCATTGATTTTCAACTGATTTGCAATTCATCTAGTGTTCGTGTGATAATCTGATTGATCCGTTTATATACGGATTGTGAGAAGCTTGATGCTCGGGGTCATGGAGAGTGGTTACAAGAAACCGGTTAAGCCAGAAAGAACCCGCTGATCGATGCTATCGCAAGCTTTTCTAAGGGTATGGCCACTGACATAGCGCAGCGACCCATTTAGCCATGTTGACTTTCTTAGCTTCGTTAGCGATGATAAATGGGTGTTGGAGGAGTTGCCAAGGGTATGGTCTATCTGTTCCTGATCTGATCAAGCTGTATGACAGACATTATACCAGCGTATCAGCGAGGATAATTTATATTAAAAATTAGAAAATCATAAACTATAAAAGATCGCATTGTACTTACCAAGCAGCCATGAAGCTCCTGAATCCATCGGACCATACTCTGCCGACAGACGGATCGTCAATCATAACGGGAGTCGGAGCAGTGACGATATACGATAAGAGTTCGATAGGAGCGACAGATTGGTTTTCTCCTTCTGGAGGGAAAGGGAATCGTAAATGCGCTACTTCGTGTAAGGTCATTCCTAGTGACCACACATCCGCTTTGATTGAGTATGGTTGATTCTGGATTCGCTCAGGCTATGACGGACAGACAGTTTTACGATCAGTGATCATGCGTGTAATGCTTGACCGGCGCTCCTGGCGAGATTAGGTCATTGAAGACTATTGGTTCAACACTCACAGCCATGTAGAAACTTGTTCCAGTGAATGTACCAGCTATCGAATCTACCAATTCACCAGATACACCGAAATCACATAATTTCACTACTCCTTGTTTTGTCAAGACGATATTGGATGGCTTGATATCTCGATGGATGATACGGTGCTCATGTAGGTAATCCAAACCTTTCAGCACCTGCGATATCATCATGTCAGCATGTATAGCCTAACTACTTCGCCAAAACTGACACTTTCGGGCGCTCGTTTTCGATAACAGTCTTGTGTATGCGCACCTTGGGGTCTGGGAAGGATTGAATCGGCGAGACTCACCGAACTAGCTATCCTTCCCAGAACATGCTCCGAACACATCATCCCGCCCTTCTTCATCTTCCCCACCAGGTTATCCAAACTTCCAGCTTCACAGTACTCCATTAATATACCAATCACACTATCTCGCTCGGTGAGAAATGAACCGTAGTGTTTTACTATATACGGTGACGAGCAGACATTGAGGATCTCTAGTTCTCGTAAAAGCTGTTTGTGCATCGATGGGTTGGTCGTACGTGCGATTACCTGTCAGGTGCGGGAACAAGGTCTCAGCTATGTTCAGGCGAAATGAAACGACATGCGTTGAGGAGTAGAGGACTTGACATGGAAGGTAGATCAAGAAGCCATATAGGTTGTGATTAGCGACGATATGGTTTTACTCACCTTCTTAGCCATGATCTTCCCACTCTTCCTATCTTGTACCAACTCCACCGCACCTCCCGTACCTTCACCCAACCTCTTGATCGATATCAAATCTTCCGGATCAAATACCGGACTTTCCTTCTGTTCATGTCCATCATCCGACGATACGATCACATTCTCATATCCATGTCCTTGTCCGTGTCCATTATCACTTGACTTCCTATCTAGACTACTTCTTCTTGAATTATCCTCACTCGCACTGACACTAGCACTTGTGTTTGATCCTGAAATGTCTAGATTTCTAATTGATAATAGTTCATTGTCCATCTGTAAGTTTGTACTATCTCTCCGCGTAGTATGAGTAGTAGAAGATGAATTCGCTCTCGAACGGGATTTACTCGCATTCGAACTAGCTCTAGATCTAGAAGACGAACTCGATGAAGCTGTTGGATCAAATCTTGAATTTGTTAAAGCGTATTTGATATCTTTTGTCATTTCACTTAGTCTCTTACTTCCTCCATCTTGATCTTCCAGAGTATTGAATCGACCGAATCCATATGACGATTCATCATCTTCATAGTTGTTTCCACGAGCTTGTAGAGTTGGATTCTGATCTTCTCCTTGTAAGAATGGAGTAGGCGTTTTCAATGCCGAGTTCAATGGATCATTATCGTTTGATGTTTCACATGGATATTCATGACCACTTGAGAAACCTGGACCTCCCCCTGAAGTTGATCCAACTGACGAACCCGAACCTGGAATGCTAAGTTTCAATATTGGTGTTGCGGTTCTACTACTCGGTCCAGGACCTGTTGAGAGATATTGCTGTGATGGAGCGTTCAACAGAGGTGGTCGAGAAGGATGTGATAGCGGTGACGAAGATTGAGGAGTTGATACGCCTGATAGGCTGAGCTTGGGTCGATTGGATGGTGAAGGGGATGCTCTCATGGGTTTTAGAGCTAGGGCGGGGAGTGTGGTCGGTATCTGCCAACCGTTCTCCCCTGCTTGGTCCACGTTGATTCCAGCTAGAATAAAAGAAGAGTTAGCATGATCGTTAAAAGAGATAATGCCAGTAAAGGGTCTGGTTTGAGCAATGAAATGACAAGAGAGAGCAGACCAACTCACGAACATTCCCAGGCGGTATATTCAACTTTGGCGGAGGAGGTGCGCCCGAAGATATCCTCGTTGGATTGGGTCTTGCACCTCCAGGTCGACGAGGTGGGACGGGTGGGTTGACCTGACCTGATGCCCCAGGTGTAGGGATATTGTTATCCATCTTCTATATCTCTGAATGAGCCGAGGAGAAGGAAGACATTAGGCGGAAGCTATAAAGAGAAGGTCTGTCAAGCAAGCAAGATAGTTATGGATCAGAGATGAGATGGGATGCGGATTTGAATTGCCGCTTTGACCGACCGTTTGGATCGTTTGGATCGTTTGAGGGTGAGTCGAGCTGAAGTTGAATCCGAATGTGAAAGTAGTAGTGGACTCGTAACAATGCGGCGGTGTGGGAGCGGACCGAGCGTGAACCAAAGGCGATTGGAGTATGGATCTCTTTTCCAAGAGCTATCGTTGATTGTGGAAGTGGTACTCTAAAGCATATCAAAGTGATAAACCAGAGGTACCCTTGATATTATCTTGATTATGATTGAACCGAGATGAGAAGCGAGTCTATCGATGAGTGTCAGTAACAGAAAAGAGAGTGCACAGTGATTTTTGACTAAAACGTCATGCACAGTGACCACCTGTAGGTGGGTACGGACGGATATCACCGTAGACCGAGATGATCATGATCTATGATCACGGTGACCGAATTTCATCTATCCGAGATTGAGATTTCGCAAATGATCCTGTCGCCATAGTTGTTCACGATAAACTGCTCATACACCGTCCAGTCATCAACGTCATCTTCACTGAAGGTATCCGAGCGACAAAAAGAGTGAATTACAGACAAGATAATAAAAATGCAACGATCTATTCTGGTTTCTGTACGACCCATCTTCCAATCGACCGGGACGAAATTGAGACTAGGAGCATGTTCGGGCTCAGGCTCAAGGTCGAGGCTAAGGTTGATGCATACGACATCGTGTCTCCGATCGCATGAGAACCCATTGGTGTGTGCAACTCAACTTTCGTTACATACACATTCACGACAATCAAAATATGAATACTACTAGCTAACTTATCGAAAATAAAAACGACTAATAGGGAATACCAAAACGAAACCCCAATCCTGCGCCTACGATACCCCGTAGGGGCGCACCTCCTCAGAAATCACGTATAAAAGGTGTAAAGCAGATCGTAGTGGTGGCTAGTGGGAAGGGTGGGGTTGGGAAGTCCACAGTAGCTGGTGAGCTACTCTCTTCCTTTTCAAGTTAAACGAAGTCACATCCTTTAATTCTTTGCTGGATATCAAGTGATTCACAATCGCCCGTACGGGGTACTGATGGTCAATGAATGAAACAGCAAATCTAGCATTGTCCTTACTTCAAAATTCGCCTTTGTCCAATCCGCCTAAGATAGGGCTGCTGGATCTAGATATATTCGGTCCAAGTGTACCTAAATTGATGGGATTGGAAAATGCTGGTGATCCCAATTTGAGTGATGGTGAGTACCTATTGTCTATCAATTCGAAATTAGCATGTATAAGTATGGTTTGCACTGATAGTATATCTAATTTTGTGTTGATGTCATAGAAAACAAATTGATACCTTTACAGAATCATGGAATCAAGACCATGTCAATAGGGTATCTACTACGTGAGTTCTGCTTTACTGCCTAAAGCATCAATATATGTCTATGAACGGTGAAACGGAAACTAATTTCCATCATTTAATTGATTACATATAGCGCCGAACCCCGCAAATGACTCGCCAGTCGTATGGCGAGGAATGATGGTGATGAAAGCTGTCCAACAGCTCCTTTTCGATGTCGATTGGACAACAAACAAGGGAGAGTTGGACGTGTTGGTCATTGATATGCCACCTGGTACGGGTGATGTTCAATTAAGTCTGGGTCAATTGGTAGATGTGGACGGTATGTCACGTTGCTTATACATTATATAATCTCGCTTTTGGTAACTGACTATTGAATAATCTTAATCTGATTTACTAGGCGCTGTGATAGTCTCAACACCGCAGGACGTAGCTTTGATAGATGCACGAAAAGGTGTAGGAATGTTCAACAAAGTTAACATACCTGTGGGTTCTTGACCTGATCGAGTACTTATCGATCAAATCAGACTATACAGAACCTCGCCGACCGATCTGATTGTACATGATTCGATATGATAGATAATCGGTCTGTTACTCAATATGTCCCATTTCACTGCACCCGACACTTTGAACCGCTACGAGTTATTTGGCAGCTCGAAGAACTTCGAGAAAGCTGCTGGCGAGTTGCATCTGGAAGTTTTAGGTTAGTCTGATCGCTCTGTTATGTGAGAGTGTGAGCTGATTGATCGAGCTATTAGGTAAACTACCGTTAGTACCGTCTGTGAGTGATGGTGGAGATGCAGGTAGGCCAATAATGGTACAGAGTAATGAAGAGGGAAAGGAAGTGCGAGAAACTATGAGAGAGGTTAGTGAGAAGGTGTGGAGTTGGTTGAAAGGTCGTGAGAAGTCAAGTTTGGGCACGAGGGGATAAAGCATCATATATAATTATTAGTGGATCTAGCCATGGTGTAATGTATCTGCGAGTGAGAGGAGATTATCACAACGGATTGACGTTATACCACATTGCGAGTTTAAGCTAAGTTTCATTGTCAATGCCATCGCCATCAACGTTCCCAACGCTGTCAATTAACCTGTTAGTTCAGTCTTCTCTGCCTTTGCTCAATACCACCTCCCCCACAACTTGCTATATTGCTATCCCTGCCATCCTGCAGTCTCTCGACTACGTTTGGTGATCGAAGCAAAAGAAGTATATCATCACTACTACAATCCTACAATCAAAAATCCCATTTTTATATTGTTGGTTTGTTTGATTTACTCCTTAGCGGCGGTGGCTCTGGTGTAGATCAATTGAGCGTGGTGGTGGACAACTCGTTTGATGTGACCTTCTTTTTCGAGGAAAGCGATGGCTCTTCGGGCGAGGGATCCGTTGATCTTCATTCGGTCGATCAAAACGGATTGGGAGATGAGTTTGTAGGTGGGGACTTCCTTGATGATTCGGTCGCTAGATAACATTTGAAGAACAATAACATCAGCAAAGGTTCGTATGAGATCAAGATACGGTGTCACGATATACTGGATACTCACTAAACGGCTTTGTCCAAAACGACAGCGTTGTTGGCCTTGTCCTTCACCTTACCCTTGGACCACTTCTTCTTTTTACTGTGAGGATGAGAGAATCATAGATAGTCAGCAGAATGTTCATGGTCGCACTGCAACAATCTCTCATTCCCCTCCTTTCCCTTTGATTCCTTTCTGCAACGCAGCAGCAGTACACCCTTGTACCATCCGGTTCATCGATCCCATCACATCTTCACCTCCCGACCCCATATTCCTTTCTTCCAGTATCACCACTTTTCCCATAACACCATCCATCCTTCTTCGCTGTACATTTCGATTGCCCAGATCGACCATCACTCACCCAGCTTTGGAACCGGCCATGGCGGCAGCGGCCTTTTGGGCCTTTGACTTGACTTGAGGAGGCATCTGTGATTGGTGATAGAGCAGGGGTTATGGAGAGTTGGTTGGTCGAGGAGAAAGCAGATAACCGCGAGGAAAGAGCAAGTAAGATTGATGGACTAATCAGCAGCTACTCTTGCGACAGTTTGTCCAAAGCGTTGGGTATACTCACGATGTCTTTTGCTGTCTAAGGAGAAAGAAGAAGAAGATTGTGAGTATCGAACAAGTATTAAATCGTGAGTGAGAGAGGGTAGTGGCGTGGTGTGGTGCACTACGGTGGATGAAAATCGAAAATGAACGGAGTTTCGCGGTGTTATGGAGAAAAGGGAATACTTGAGTCGGTATGGCAGTTGGCACCATTGACGGAAGTAAAATCGAGATTGCATTGTTTACCCTTCATTTACCCTGGATGAGATGGAGGTGGAGGTTGATGGGAACTGAACAGCCGGAAGGGGGTTCGATATGATGATGAGTAGAAGACCAAGGTCGGTGGCAAGTAAGTAAATCGTAGATAGACAGTATATCTACTCACAGTTCGAGGGTGTGTATTGCAGTTGCAAACGAACTGAGAGAGCTCGAATTGCCCTCTTGTCTCAATCCGTCCTTGTACCTTGTACCATATAGATTTCGATTATACCCAGTATGCCCAAACGACCTCGATCAAAGTCACCTACCGCTCCTGCCGACGTGATCGCAGGTTCATCAAGCTCAAAACGATATCATGGTGCACCATCATCCCAGACCAGTCATCATGTTCCGAATATATCGAGCGGTGAAAGTAGTACCAAGAGGTCTATAGCAGATCTGTTTCCATTCCAAGAGATCTTTCTTAGGATATTATCGTTCCTACCGCCTAATGATCTAGCGATGGTTCAGCGTGTGAATAGGTATTGGGGTAAGATGAGTGTTGATCCTCAGGTAAGTCTTACTCTGCTCTTACTCTCTTGGTGAATGAGCCAACAGTGTGGGATGTATCAGGGCTGAACATCGTATCTCCTATCTATTCATGTCCTTCTCATAGCTCTGGAAGAGGTTGTATCTAGGTATGTCACCCTTCAGCTGATTAATCTCGCTGTACGCCAACAAGCTGATTTGTTCAGATTTCTTCCAGCTCGATACCCTCATCCACACCATTCTCGATTGATCTACAGTAATCCAGCATCGTCACCGGCCTCGGAGATTGAGAAGGAAGATAATGTATCTTCACCTCGTACGCCTAGATCACTTAGACCGATAGCGAGATTACCCTCAAGAGCTTTCCCGCCCCCATCTCCTAAACGATCGCCTTCCCTCTCACATGGTCAACTCACACCTAGCTCAAGTGCAAAACCTACAAGGACAATAGGTACAGGTCATGCTACACCTTTGTCCTCGCGGGCGGATAAAGGTAAAAGTAGACAGACCGTCGATGACGATGAAGTCGGTCACGGTATAAGGAATGATGGGGTTGACTGGAAATTGATGTTGAGGCTGGGTACCAATTGGTAGGTCTCATTGGCATTCATCCATACACCTGATTTACATCTCAAATAGCTACTGTTGCGCATCCGCTGATCCGGCGATGTCGTCAAAAAGGTCGAATGGCAATGCCTTATCCCAATCGACTATACCCCTACCGCCATCACCTTCACCTTCTGTCCAAAGCGACTCGGCAGTACCACCCCTTACCCTCTCACCCACTGATATCTCTCCCTCTCGCAATTCAAGTACCTCAGAACAACACGTAGCTCTTTCACCTTCATACATATTCATCTCCTCACCGCTCTCACCATTAGTCCAAGTGCACTCGCCCACCTCACAAGGTCAGCCACTAGGCATCATCCCTCCGCCTCCTGGCTGGTCCAATCCAAAACGACCTGATAACGTCACTTGTATCGTTTCCGACCAATCTGTAATACCTATCGACGACGGACATGGAGACACCCTACCAGCGAGGATGACAGTGTTCTATCAGTCGGGTGGCTTCGTCGTTCTTACTATCTCACCAAGTATAATAGGCAAAGGAATTAGCTGGAAAAGAGACTTCATCAGTCCACCAAATAATAGACCAAGGACCATCAAAAGGAGAGCTACAACATATGAGGCAGTAGAAGGTGATACCGTGGTTTTGGCTACGCTCCACTGGCCAATCTTGGTTAGCTGTACGAGGGATTTCAACCTTTCGGTATATTCCCTTACCCCCTCCTCTACTTTAGGGGATATCAACCAGATACCAAGACCTAGACACCTGCAGACGTTGAAAAGTGAAGTATCATATCATCCTGCCAACCTCACTTTGTCTCCTACTCCACCTTCCTCGACAGACTATGATCACCTGCATAAACAATCGATACAAGAGGAGAAAAACGAGCACAATCATTTTAAAGCTTCTCTCACTTACTGTACCCCATTATATCCATCATCATGGACTATAGCCGTTCAAGAGTTGTCGATTGATAACCAGCATGAAATGGTTGAAAGGGGAGATTCATTCCATGTTGGACGTAATGAGGATGAAGACCAAGATCAAGACGAGATCATCTGGCCGAAAAGGATCAAACCTCTAATTGGAGTTAGAGGTAAGGCCGTGGGTATTGGATCAGATGGCAGATGGTGCATCCTTGTAGGTGAACGAGAGAATAAAATTCAAGTGTTTTCCTTACCGCATCATCACGACTTCGAACATAATCTTGAATCAAGCAGTAGTATATTGGAGAGGAAGAGGAAGTTGAGGAGGGATATCTATCACCCGATAACTCATTCTCAGACATTGATATCTTCCAATTCATCCGATATCACTTCCCTAGCTATCAATTCGGGAAGATGCGTTTCGAGTAACAGAGATGGCAGATTGTTAGTATGGGAATTGGATGAACATCATGATCATGAGGAAAATGTGGGTAAGACAGTAGGTTACGTAGAAGTCAAGAAAGGAGGTAGGAGACAAAGTGTTTGGAAAGGTCCTACTGGTCCTCGACTCTCGCATCATCTCGATTCGGATGAAGAGGGAGAAGAAGAGATGAGAGAATGGCCACATCCACAATCGATCTCTTCTGCAGCTAGAGCTTTGTTCCTCCCTCGACCACCTATCGGTATGGATCTCAAACACGCAGAGGAAGTTGTTTCGCAAACCCCGATCAGGTATTTGACGTTTGACGAAGAGAAGATTGTAGGTGTAGTCAAAGCTTCTCATGGTGGGAGTGAGGAGGAGGTTATGAAAGTATGGAGTTTCAGCTAGAAGTTGATGTCATCCTGTACCGTTATCCTGGACCGGTAAAGCCAGTCCAGGATAAGATGTTAGAGTGCTAGATGTCTGAGATCATATAAAGGAAAGGGAGAGGATTTACGGATCTTACGGATCTTACGCAATGTCAGGAAGGATTGTAGAACATTTACTCATATCTTCTGTATATGCTGTGTGCTCACGAAGAGCAAGTAAAATGTATGGTCTTCATATAATCGATCATGTCATTGAAAAGCTCCAAGTGCGATGATCATGATTGTACGTTGTGGCACTGTGAGCAAATCGTTTGAAGGATCGAAGAATCTTGAGAAAACATGTTTCGGTATATCTTCCAGAGTCCAGTCTCAAGGAACTATGACAAGCTTTCTCAACTTGGAACAGTCCTCTCGTGTAAGAGCTCTGTAGTATGGGCTATGAGAGTTTACAAGTCCCTCTGATGTGTCAGAGAGAAGAGAAGAGTCTTTAGCTTCTTTCCTTCTCTCCTTATAATGGTATTTACATCTTGTGTGGAGTCGACACATAAAGGAACTGAACAGGGTAGTATACTCGCTGCTGTGAATATGCGTTGACATTCATTAAATGGAAATCATATAAGAAGGGTTGATTGCACGGACAGATTTTTCCTCATCTTGTATCAACACTTACCTTAACAAGCACTTTGTAACTACGACACCCAAAACGAGCTATTTCTTCATGACGCCATCCACTCAACATGAAGAATTCGTCCATTCCAACATCCCCATCCAAATCGACCAATCCAGTGTCGCCACCCTCCCGTCCTCCGAACTTCGTCCCGTCCAATTTAGTAGACAAGAAATGATGTGGAATAAATCAATTGACAAGTTCAATTGTAAAGCTAGAACACCTTACAACGATGCGTCAGCGACTTATCCTGTAGAAGTTGAAATTACCCAGTGGACCAAATACCGTAATTATCCTTATTACCTGATTGATCGACGAGAGACCTCAGCCGCTGAGGGGGATAGGACATATTCGTATTGGTATAGTTGGAAGGATGCGGTGAGAGAGGGAGAGGATGGGAAGATGGAATGTAATGGAATGTAATGGATTTGGACAGATGGGTCATAAACCCCTTTCTAAGTTCCAAAACATCATGGAGGGTGATACTCAAGATGCAAACGCGAGTGGGGTCACCCGCGAGATGGATGAGATTGTGTATGAACGAATAAAAGATAAGAAGAATGGGAATTTGACGGACTCGGACGCAGAGTCAGTTGTGTCAGACGCAGACCGGCAAGGATCAAGCATTCTTGGAAGTGTCAGAAGCATTTTGGCATAAGTTATCCTTTCTCGCGAGGCTAGTTATAGTACTATCTAGGGATTCAGTACCTTACTAAAAGGTAGAAGACTCAGAGAACATCCCAGAGTGTGACACTTCTCTGGCTCAGGCTTGACTTCTTAATTCTGTAATGACCGCTTTTCGCTCGAGCGAATCGTTCTTCAACGTTTATTCCATCACATGGGCCAGCAGTTCGTAATGTGGATGAATCTGGTTAAAGGATATGAAAGACTCTTGGCCATTACATGTAAATAATGTGAATAAAGATTCTTCATATCGTTTGTTCATGCTCTCAAAGGATCTGCTATGACAACGTCTCAATATCGGTGGCCACTTCAATGCACTTTGCACCAGATACTGTAGCCTATCATTGATGAATGCTAGACAGATATATCAAAAAGTAGAATTATCACACACAAAGAGTATATCAAACCGAACCTCTTGCCATTCAAAGAGTGCATGAACACCCATTCACTTATACTCTTGTATTCAAGCTCCATCATGACTTTTACGCTTCTCGTACTATATCATTTCCTGGGACTACTGTACCATCTACAGGAAGGTTGAGCTCAAACGCTCTCACAACCTACATTCCTGGGCTAGATACACCACCTACTCGTCTTCGGGATCGGATTCGAAATCTGACATTTCGTCTTTCCAAATCTTGTCATTGATATTCTGGATCCTTTCACGAACAATCCTGTCCATTTCACGAGTGTCAATATCAGACTTTGAGCTTGTGCTTGCGCTTCGTCCCAGATCAAAATCAGTCAGAGATCTATGGCCAACATTTCCACAACCATTCGTTTCACTTTGCCCTTTCTCGTTGAGTCTGACTCCATCCTTCCAATCAAAACTGTACGAATACAAGTCTTGTGATTTCTACTCCAATCATACAAGTCAAAGTATGATAGAAACTTATATCCGTTTGCATTTAATACTGATTTCGATTTGGGAAGCTGGGATCCATTCGGTGATTACAATTTCCACTGGATATCTGCTAGTCTCGGTATTATCTTTGGTCCGAGCGGTGCAACTGAATCTATCGATTGGTTCGCCTACGTATCTGATTTTGGTTGTCTTGTCTTTGTGTTTTCATTCAGTGCTCGTGACGTCGATATTGGTAATGCTTGATTGGTCGATACAGATTGGGATGTTACTAATGCGGGAATCGTTTTGAAGGTCTGTAGACATCTCGTAACCCGTTGTTATAGCTTGCTGTGCACTTGTATCTAGATCGAGGTATGTTTTTGAAGAATGATAACGTCGAAGAATCGAATGTACATACAGTATAATGTCTCAGTATATAGCTGGTAACAACGAAACAAATGTTGGATGACAGAATGCGGATACGTTCCAAGCTTCATGGATCCTATGTCATGAGTCCCCACCCAACAGAAGAATGTCCTTCAAGAAGAGAGAAGAAAAGAGGCGACACAGATTTCCCCCGAACAGGGGATTCTCATTCGTTCAACTTCTGCTTACAAGGAGTCAAGGGGTGAGACACTCAAGGAGAATTCAAGAAGCCAAGCCTACCTCCTTGTTTGCGTAGAAGCCACACATTCTCGATCTGAATAAATCGGCCAGCAGGTCGTGAAGCTTGAACATCCTCCCCATGCACTAGTGCACATGTGCATTTATGTACATTCCTTACAATCGGCACGTGTGGAAGGTATACCATGCTGGTCGATCTGCTAGTATGAACATCTTGACAGAAGGATGGTAATCATCGTTGACCTTGCTTCAGAGATCCTTTGTAGTGACGGTACTGTGGCTAAAATGTTTTGTGGAGTAAAGTGGTTCTCTTGTTGATCAAAGGTTGTTTCCTTGCTTCCTACTCCGACGTCATACATGATAGCGGACAGTAGTTTATGTTATATATATATAGATATATATATAGGCTAGTAGGACATTGGAGCTCATCCGTCCATACTGACACCATATCACATTGAACTATACCGTATCCGATACTTCCTACATCTTGACCATCGATCTTCAACAATGTTTGCTTTCCTTAACAAATTGACCTCCAGCGCATCTGCCTCTGACAGCAAGTCCGCAGAGACAAAGGCTTATTTCAGTGACTTACCTACCAAGATTGATCTTTCTTCCATCATTGATATACCACTAAAATCCGCAAACACCAAAGGGTCAATAAGTGGTACCTATACCACTGAACCGGGATCAAGTGCTATGAGCGCAGTCGCTGTGGTTATTAGCGATATCGACGAATTCAAGTGCATCGCCACTAAATTAGATGGAGATGACACAAGTGGGACAGTCGGGAACCACCCTACCTGTATATATACGGACCAGTCGATGGACTGAAACTCCCCTTCAATTAGCTGGGGAGCCCAAGACCAGAACCAACGAAGACCACCATTCGTCTGAGACCTACGATTGTTCGAACAATTGGGGTGATAAAGAGGACCCGAAGGGTTTTGTTCAAACCCAACGTAAATCTTTGCGTGAACTTGCCAAAAGTCAAGATGAATTGGAACGTATCGTAGCTGAAAAGATCAAAGGTCAACCAGAGGTTGGGAGCGTTCCTGATACACGCAGTGCTGCGCTTGATTCCATCCTCTCCAAGGTCAATATGGAAGCTTGAGGATAGCCTAGACTTATTGTAATATGTCTTGAAGAATGAGTGAGACCTATTTGATTACCGCTTCCATACATTAAGTGATGAAGATATGCACCTAACGACGGAAGTCGTCTCAACTGAAAGGCTGTACTGACTATTCTTCCTTTATACCGACATACATTTCCTGCCTGTCTAATCGTCATCTTTCATCTTCTATCTTCTTCCTTCTTTTGTATTACTTTCGAAGTTACAGCTGAGAATCTGAAATGAGGTAAAGGATCTTTTCGACAGTAGCCTGTGTGTGAGTTTGAGGGGTCGCTGCACGTCTCATAAAAAATCATAAAAAGGTCAACTTTTATTCGCAACTCATTGATTAATGTGGTGTTTTCGAGTCGTCGAAATTACTCACACTCTTTCTTGTCAATTCGTTCAACATAAGATACTATTAAGCAGTAATCTGACTCATCTACAGGTCATGCTCTTTACTGCTCCCTCTAAGATGGATCTGCCGGCCAACCCCTTGGTTATAGACGATTTCCCTTCCAATATCAATTCCTCCTCGATCGAAAGTCTTCCAGATCCAGATCCCAAAACGTTGTACCAGTCCACAGCTGCAGCGAGGTATCATCGATAGTTTCAGTTGTAGCACCACCAGGTGTGACCGTACTACTGGTCGGATCGACGTTGGTACGAGGGAACGGACCAACTTGTCGAAATTTGGCGAGGAGAAACAATACTCATACAGATACAGTCGGTCGATTGACTCTTACGGTGGGTCCAGGAGAGGACCGCTTGCGAATTTGGAGGGTACTCAGGATAAGATTGATCATGAAGTAGGTGAGAGGGTCAGAGCTGTGATGAAACCCAAAATGTTGATTGAGTCGTAAGGATCGTATGACTGAGCGATCAGGTGGTTCGGATCAATTTGGTACAACCGAAAGAAACCTTTTCGAGTGGGTGTCTAAGTTGTTCAGTTTTGATAGGAACTGTTTGGTTTATGTTATTGTAGAGCAGACCAGCTATAATTTGTGGATATGTCTCTCTGCACAAGGCTCATGACACGGCATTTGCGTACTGTGCCATCCATGTGAACTGATCATCTTTTGATTCCGAAAAGTTCAACAAAAGGGTCAAAGCTCGAGGTGCCACTTGAAAGGTACTTTACCATACTAGTTGATCCTGTAAAGATGCGTACAGGAGCTTCACAGTCTGTCTCACTTTGAAATCAACAGAGCCGATAGGACCGAGACCACGAGTCAATCGCACTTAATATACCATTGTTGCACAGACTTGGGTTTTATACCACCGATTGCACATTCTGCACTGAGAACCATATACAGCAAGTCTACCATGGATTGCCCTCACAGAGACAAACAATGCCGTTGTAACGGAAAGTTAGATCTGAGAAATACATCACTACAGTATATTTCGGCAACCATCATCAAACACTATACGACCTAAAGGACCGATTCGGAGAGGGAGACTACATACGTCATCTCATAGTCCACCATTCACAGTGCCACACAAACCCTCCTTTGGTTCTTTGCAATATCACATCCATCAAGAAAAAAGGCAGAGAGGTACCAAGATCTGCCTCATTGTTACCATGAACTGAGTCATGACACCACATCACACGGACATACAATGATGAAGATCGGTCCGGCCGGTTCATCATCAAAATCGACGGGAAGGCATGCCACCGTGTACACTACGATCAAATTCGATACAGTTTGCATTGTCTGTTCGTGGCTGTATGGTTTTTTTCTCCTCTTCGGCCTGACTTTGATACTTTCCCTATCAAACTGATAGTAAAAGAGACTTTCCTCGTCTAGGAAAATAAGAAAAAAGCATGCTATGGATGCGATTTGAACGCACGAAGCCTTGCGGCATCAGCGGTTTAAGTTTTCCTTCCTTGGAAGTTTTTCCTAAAGCTGACGGGTTGCATACGTAATCAAGAGTATAAGAATGTGTTCTGCTATTGTAAATACAAGGTATATCTATCTACTTAGTACTGATAGGAGTCTGCCCTGGCCTTGGCCAGGATGACAGCCATCCTACGCAGCATAAAATCAAACGCATCGTTACCAATCATCCTCCTCCACTTCCTCAGCTCACATTCCGTCTTCTCCTCCAAGAATCCACCAGATGACATCAACAGAGGTAGCATAGGAACAGGGTCCACCGAAGCTGACGGGTTTGACTACTTCCCTACCATAACTATCGTCTTCAACTTCAGTCAAACCCGTCTTTATACCATTTGACGATGTATCTAGTTGGTTGAGGAAGGATATTGTCGAAATTCCGCACAGACCACCCACCGCCTCATGTTAATGTTGCCACCCATACTGTAGTAGGCTATCATGTATCGATACAATGGTTGTTATCCATTATTGTACAAACATAGGTCATGAGACCCTATACATAGATTTTACGATATATAAATTGAATGACAATACCGACTTCGAGCTGTTGATCATCGGTCGTAGCTTACTCATGTCCTCCGCGACAATTCATTCTTTCCTTTTTCGCCACCAGGCTCCCTCTTCTCACCTCGACCCAGGGATGAACCACCCCTGACCACCTCTCTTCCACAGAGTCAGTCGGTATGTCTGTGGGCTCAGTGGAGCGGGATATGCCAGTCATCTCTGTCAGTGAGAGTAACGATATCCATATAATATATTCGCCGTGAAAGAAGAAGGGGCAGAAGAACAGTGACATCGTCCTCACGGGTAGAAGTCAATGACATATTCGCAGTGGTTGTATAGTGCAAATGGCCCTTCATTAATTCTTCTCTGCAAAGCTTTTCGGTGATACTCACTATCAACCTCTCCTATCCTGGATTTTGCAGTTCTTGTTTATTCGAACGTGTGTCCATCCCAACCTTCTTATGATCATCCAGTCCTCTCTCTTTCTTCCAGTTTCCTACATCCCTTCTCCAGCAATCATCGGGAACAATATACAAATGAGGCCTGTTGACAATGTCGAATGATCTTTCGCAGACGGGATGGGTGAAGGAGAGGTAGTTGATGGGTGGATATTGGAAATATGATCCTACGAGGTATGGTATTCTTCTGGAGCGGCGCAGTAGTTCGTCTTCTCCTCCTGCGAGAAGAACGATGATTATCTATTCAAGGAGTTTATACAATCTTTAATTTAGTTATTGGGTATCGTCAAGATGGAAAGCCGTCCCACATAGTCTCCGAGGACTGGGATGACTGTCTCCGAAGAGACTTGAGGTTATAGTAATATAAGTGAGTGGTTATTGTCAATTCATAAAAAGTTCAACGAGATACGATGGTTGATGACAACACAACATCAACAACAACCTCGGTTAGTGTTATAAAGTCTAGAATATGAAAAGGTGTTCTGACAACTTGCTCAGATCGCTCGGCGTGTGAAAGCTTCAAACTTTAAATGCTTAATTTGAGGTCTGAGGGTAAGTCCATCAAGCAATGGATGCAAGAACCTATCTATGACCAGAGGGTGATGGACAAACCAGCTCGTTGCAGACGGTTGTACTGCAGTCTCCTTCTGGCGAGTCAGACCACATTTCGAGGGTCAGTAGTGTTGTTCAAGAAATATGTGCTGATCTGTTGAATCTAGCATCATGTCTCCTAATGATATATCCTCAATTTATACGCCATTTCCAGATGGTTGGAAAGAAAAGCCAAAAAGATACATACACGCCAAAAAATATGAATGATCTCACACCGAGGAGAATATGTTTTGTCTATAAGCAGACATACCACTACCATCACCACCAAGACGGATTTCCTGAGCTATTCTACGACTCCTCTTACGACAAGCTACATTTAGTACTTAATACCAGCAGAACTTTCAAGTTTCTTCACTTCCTCGGTAACCTCCTCCAGGCTTGATTTGAGATCAGCGAGATCTTCTGCTGAAGGCCCTGCTTTAGGTGCTGATCCGTCCTTAGGTGTGGTTTTCTTAGCGGGCGCCGAGCTGAATTGGAGCATCAGCATTGAGAAGTTAACAAACCGGGAAGACAAGGTGACTCACCTGATAAGTACACATGAAGTTGCTCGTTTGGTTCCAGCAGCTTGACCGAGTTCTTCTCTGCAAGTTCAGTTTCGTCAGTCCCAATCTATGGCTATGTCTATACAATGGATTATATACTGATCCACTCACTTGCTCAATACCCAAACGTATTCCACCCCCTGAGCTTCCTCAGCCAATAAAGGTAAATGCGAGATAACATCCACAGGTGTGATATTCGATGCCAATAACAATAAACCTTTTTCACCTTTTCTTATAGCTTTGACAACTTCCTTGACACCCCTCTTCAATTGTCTGGCCTTTGAGGCTTTCTTGGTCACTTTGAATAGCTTTTTGGAAAGTTTCTTGGGTGCTAATGGGGAGGCGATTGGGGAGATGGCGTCTAATGGTACTGAGAACTCAGCCTATAATGGAGAATGCAACTATGTTAGACTCTATCAAAAGTTCAAACTCGTAGCAGTTATTGGTAAACAGATTAGGAGGATACCGATTTAAAGATAATGGACGATACGAATGCAAAAACCCACCTTCTTATCCTCCTCTTCTCCTTCTCCTTCCCCAGCAGCCAAACTCTTCCTCTTCTCCTTCTTCTCCTTCTTTTGCTTCTTCAACGCCTTCTCACCGTCCACCTCCATAGCTACAGCTTCGGCACTTGCGGTACCCTCGGCAGGTGGGACAGCTTGAGGTTTGATCGAAGCTGAGAGATCGGCTGCGTCCGACTTTCTTTTCTTGTCTTTCTTCTCCTTCTTGGGTGTTGATTCGGGTGCCATATTGCTGCTGTCTCTTGAATTGAGTTGGAGATACGATACACAAGGATGTCTATAGCGTGCAGATATGGTTAGTTTCGTACGTACTGACCGTTTCAGCAAAAAGTGGGATTTTCAGAGAAATTTAAGTTGTTGCAACGGAACCAAAACTGCCATGCCAGAGCCACGTGTAGTAATACGTAATCATATCTTATCGGTTAAACTGGTTTCGAGCTCGGATAGATAGCAGAGCGTCATCACGACCATACGAGTAGAGTATAAAATGTGAATCACATCTCAAATGATCTTTCCTTCCTCAACTATAAGATTACAACAACAAGAAGAGAAACACAATACAAGAGCTGAAAATGGTAGACATCAACATCCAAACTACAATCTCACCCTACACCCAGGAACCAGTCTATACGAGACCTCTCTTGTCCGAGTCAGAATTGGACAACGTTATAGCAGAGAGTGTCAAAGCCCACAAAAGTTGGAAGAAGGTACCTCTGGAGGAAAGAGTGGCCATCGCGAGGAAATGGCTGGTAAGCTACGATAGATTTGTACATCCATCCACAGCTTATGCTGACATGCCTGTTGAACAGACTGAATTCGAGAATATCAGTGATGTCGCTTGTGAAGATCTCTCAGTGCAGATGGGAAGGTGAGTTATGTGAGCTGGTTCGACGGATGACTCATCGCTGATCGAATATCCGCTATAGACCTATCTCCCAATGCAAAGGAGAAATCAACGGTACCATCTGGCGGGCTAGACATATGATCGAAATTGCCACTGAAGCTCTCGCTCCAATCCCTCAAACTAAGCCTGAGGTTGAAGGCGTTGAGAAGTGGATCTTGAAACAACCTCTCGGTGTCGTAGCGTGAGTCGTGCGAGCATCTCGTCAATCGACTACTTTTGATGACTCCATAGCTCATCATGATTAATAGTGTCTTATCCCCATGGAACTACCCTCATCTATGTCTCGTCAATGCAGTCGTAGCCGCACTCTTATCAGGAAATGCAGTAATCATCAAACCCGCACCTCAAACTCCTTCACCAGCCGAGCGATGGGTCTCGACATGGCAATCTGCGGGATTACCTAACAATTTACTTCAAGTGGTCCACCTCACTCAGGAAAGAACGTTATCTCAATTATGTCAAGATCAACGAATCGATTTCATCTCTTTTACCGGTAGTGTACCTGGTGGAAGAGCTGTGCAACAAGCTGCAAGTCAAGGTAAAGGTTTCAAGGGTATTTGTTTGGAGCTTGGTGGAAATGATCCTGCGTATGTCAGGGAGGATGCGGATATAAAATGGACGGCAGAACAGGTAGTTGATGGTGAGCTTCATCACAAATCAGTGTGTACGGAAATACAGCTAACCATGTTATTTCATTTAGGTGTGATGTTCAACTCCGGTCAATCATGTGAGTATTGTTCAACAGCTAGTTCATCTCACAATTTTGGGGAGCCTATCAAGCTGAAAGATGGAACGGTGATGCAGGCTGCGCTATCGAACGAGTCTACGTGCACTCAGCAATCTATGATGAGTTCGTCAAAGCTTTCGTGGAAGTAGCCAAAACATACAAGCTCGGTGATCCCTCAGATAACAAGACCAATATTGGTCCGGTAGTCAGTGTAGCTAGTGCTGCAAGAATCAGGAAGCAGGTCAAAGATGCTGGTGAGCTCTATTCTAGTTTTCTTTGCAAATAGCGCTCGAATTTTAGCTTACACGATCTATCCTTGATCAGTTGAAGCTGGAGCTCAAATTGTATTAGATGAAAGTCATTTCCCTGAAGCTAAAGAAGGCACATCGCTGGTCGGACCTACCGTTCTCATCAATGTCAACCACAGTGAGTATAAATGCAGCTATAGATTCTGCACGTTTCACTAGAAAACGGTAGCTAATCTGTGATCAGGTATGGAACTCATGAATGAGGAAACTTTCGGGCCTGTTGTTGGGATCATGAAGGTTGAAAGTGACGATGAGGCATTACAGCTGATGAACGACTCCATCTATGGACTTGTGAGTACCCTTCAAACTATGTCCACCATGATACACATGTTGATGCCTGAAATCACAGACCGCATCAATCTGGACCAATCCGACTGATCCTCAATCATTAGCAGCAGCTCACCACTTATCAACCGAATTGGAGTGCGGTACAGTCTACTTGAATAAATGCGATGCGTTGGACCCCTCATTACCTTGGCACGGATGGAAGAACTCCGGTCAAGGTGTTTCTTTATCTCATCTCGTCTACGATGCCGTTACTCACAAGAAGAGTATCATGAAACGAGTCGAGGTCAAAGGTGTCTACGAAAAGAAGTAACGATTTGAAGGCTGAAGACGTAGATAAAGATCAACGAAGTTGTACAGTCTGAATATGCATGCTTAGATGGAGAGGTTATGCTATATCGTAAGCACACGGGTCGCACTAAACATTGCTTCCTTTGTCACTCGAGATCCTTAAGGTTCAAAAAGCCAAGACGAATAGCATCCTTTCCGGCACAGACTCCATAATGACTAAATTACTAACGCAGGACGATGTCATGTGGCGTGATTTATCGCTCCCATTGATCCATGATCCGTGAGGTAGGTTGCGATGACGATGAAAGGAAGAGGGAGGATAAAGGAGTGTGTCCGATCGGCGTGTTGACCGGTATGATCTGGTCGCTCACTGCGTTATATGAAACCTTCTCCTTCACCGTACTGAGGGCATCCAAGGCTATCGGACTGATTTGGTTCGACATCTCTTATCGATCCACACTTATTGTATCTGCCCAATAAACTTATACAGTAGTACCGGTAAATCGACATACACTCACTGCCCTTTTCGCTCTGCACGAGATCCTTTCTCTCAGTTGTCTTTTTGTTCGTTTTTTCCTCCTTTCACGCCCCGCGCGATACTGACATCTCAGTTGTTCGGTTTAAGCTAAGCGAGGTGAGTCTGCTGAATAGATATCGTGATTCTGTCAAGATTGAGATAAGCTGAGTACAGTAGATTGACGCGATCAATCGATCAATTTTGTCCAGTTCTTATTACTGTTCCGAACTCGAGTACTTCTAGACTATATTCGAACGATACGCGGTTGGCTTGATATATTACAGTTGGAATCACGAAAATATCGGCATTCACATTCAAGATAGGGCAGAACAAATCTAAAGATAGACCTTATCTTTCAAGGTCAGGATCGAGACTGGAGACGACAGGATCCTACCAGAGCCAGAGCAATCATCCTCGCAGGATGACACCTACAAATATGGAATCGACATCCCTTCCTCGACTGAACACCCAGCCAGTCCCACCAACACCTATGACGAGCGACCAGCAAATCACTTCTGCTCCAGCCAATCAAACGATATTTGACGATTTACCCAATGTCACATCGCCCATACCAACACGGGAACACACAAGTGATTCCTCGGCTTTCCATTACGATGATAGCGGGCGACTTTCCCCATCCCTCTCTGGTTCACCTTCACCCTCACCCCGCTCAGTGTTATTATCGCCATCTAAAACTTCCCCTACATCCCGACCGCTCTCACCTGATTTACCAACTCGAGATGCATTGTATCTCTTTAGCAACTTCAGTAGTTATATGCGATCGCCCAATGAGGGTAGTGAAGGATTGAAGGCGGATGATTTCAAAGATACGATTAGGTTACTGGAATATGCTAGAGTGAGTGGGTAGTTCCTTCGTCACGGTGCAATAGCATTGTGTTGTTTTCTTTTTTTCTCTGGACAGAACGTGAAACAGATAGGTATACAGTGCTGATACACACCCACACGACTTCTCTGTACAGTGGTTGACTTCCCAACCCCATTCCAACGTTCACATCTTACATCTCAAATACCGCTTTCAAGGTCAATCAACCACTTTCAGATCACCCTATTCGACGGGTGATTATCAATTACCGTTAAATTACAAGGACTCGACTGGAAGAGTTAGGAATCCCGTCCCTCAACCTTTCTCGGTACTTCATGATCCGGTAGTTAAGATTGATTACAGTAAGTGTGATGATCATGTCATATGGCCCACTCAACATACAATGCAGCATCATCAGACAGATGGTAGTCTTTATCTAACCTTCCAATTCTAGTCATCTTGGTATCGATTGCTGATAGATTCTGCTTGTGCCACAGTGGAGAACGGAGTGTTTGATCCATTACCTGCTCAAGCAGTTTTCAGTCACATAGCTAAGATGTGTCAACCTCCTCCAAGAGTCATAGTCATTTCTTATGTCTACTCAAAAGTGATCGAGTGAGTCGGTCGTATATCCCATGTTCACCATATGACCCCAATCTAAATACTAGCTAAATCGTGTGATAATGCAGAAACCACCTCTCTTCTCTCTCAGCATGGGCTCTAACTTCCTCACCACCTTCATACATATTCTCACCAATCGAAACCCGTTTACGCGAATCCCAACCTTTACATATCGCCCTTGGTCATTCAATACCTATGTCAATGTACGCCTGGCCAAATGAATTGTATCAGACTCCATCATCTAGTCTTTCACCTGTACATACACCAATAAAATCCAATTCCGCTTCCACTTCGACCCATAGATCTGTGGGAATACCGGGTTTTGGTGTGAATCCATTCTCACCGATCTCGCCTAATGGTCAACATAAGATTTCGTTACCTCCTATATCCTCACCTGGTAAGGGCACGAAGAAAGCTCAACGTAGGCGGGAAATTCACTTCCAAGGTAAGAGCACCACTATCGACGGAAATAAGCAAGGGGAAGGGGAAGATGTAAATTCACCTATATTAATTACGAGGAGAATAAGCGGTACGGAATCTCCGAATGATATTGTCGATCGATATTATGCTAGAAGAACTTCTCAAGTTGCTACTGCTTCCCCCCACGGTGGGAGTGGAAGGAAATATAAAGATGATCCTATAGCTTCATTAACTGTCATTTCATCTTCTCCACCTACAGCAGATGATACCATTACTCTAGAAAGCAAGGAATCGAATGAGGTTTTGAGATCGCAATTCTCACCTACCTCAGGCCATGGTTCATCGCCCGGTACAGTTCCACCTCCAATTGATAGGATACCATTATGGCACCTCGCACCGGGAGTAGGAATCTTACATGGAAGTACGTCAAGTTCGATTGGAGTAAAGTTGAGCGATTTTAGTGCGATAAATCTACTAGGAGAAAATGAAAATGGAAGTGCGAATGCGAATGGAGATGGTTCATCCAACAGGGATATATTGAAAAAGGAAGTCAGCAAGAGTGAAGTTGAACAATTGGGTGTAAAGACTGAAAAGATATTGAATTGTCATGATTTCTCTGAAGAAAACGGTTCTAGTACTTCGTTGCATATCAATAATCACACTCATGATGCTTTGAGTACTAGTACTGGGACTGGCGCTGGTGGGATAACAATATCAAGACCTTCAAGTACGACTCCTCTCCCTCAACCCATAGGTATACCCAAACAACCATCGGATCAAGTCACAACGAGGCAGGAAACCCAAAACCAAACACACCTGACTCCACCTAATCATCATCCTGGATTAGGAAATAGGAGCCTATCAATCGGACAAAGGATAAATTCCAGCTCGAATCAAAGTTGGCCTGCACCTGTCAGTAGTGTACCTGGTTGGAGGAAGGGTAGGAAAGAGTTGATGGAGGACACACTTGAGGAGATGGGGTTGGTGGAAGATCACAGTGTGGATCGAGGTAGAGATGAGAAGGTACAGATGAAGGATGTAATGAGGAATTTGGAAGAATTGGTATTAAATCAGAATTCGACGGAGGTTCAAGGTCAGAATTCAGATATGGATGTGAATATGGGTGGAGTAGGCGTGAAGGAGAATGTAGAAAGGAGCATAGAGTTAATAGAGCTCTTGATGTCGTGAATTTTCTCTATGTATTCCGTTGGTAGATCATGTCCTGTACGAGTCATATTGTCATTCATGCATTATCCCATAAAACATTTTTGTTCTGATAAAAAAGAGAGGGAGAGAGAAACTTGGATCCAGATGGATTTGAGAAGAGGAACAGATCGAAAGATACATCAGTTGGTATATATATATTGAATAACGGGATATGTGAGAGTGAATGGAGAATTAGTTATAGATTCGTTTGACCTTGTTCTCTTTCCAGATTCTCGAGTCGTGTGATTTGGCTATAGTGTGATTATGAAAGGGATATCTGATCAGCATTTTGTTTGCTCGAGTAGATTGTAGAATGACTGAAACAAGTGAGATGCCACAAAAATGGAACATTTAGAAGGAAGGGAAGGAACATATCCGTTTGCATGTAGAGAAATGAACGACTAGACTCACGCATCTCTCTTCGCCGTTCTCCACCTATACAACTTGGCATCTTCATTGACCTTGAATCCAAATATCCTAGGTTCGTACCTTTCCGCTTTAATAGCTACTCCGGAAGTCGATATCGCCCCACTACCTAACGAACTTGGTCCAGCGGTATTATCTTTCTGTTGATTTGCCAAACTCCTATTGACGTCTGCGACTGATGAGGAACCGACAGGTTGACCTTTACCAGGTATCATCTGTGGGTAAACCATAAATAACATATGAGGGAAAGTGGTTCCGAAGTATGCTCCGTCGATTGATCCATGACGATTGGATTTGGGTGAATAGATATCTTCACAACGAGGACAATAGAGTTTGACAGCTTTTTGATAAGGTATATCGGAGAGACCGACGGGTAAAAGAGGTTGTTGATAGCAGTACACTCGGGGACATCGTCCGAAATCTGCTTTACGGTATTTTTCAAGCTAAACCAAATGAAGTGTAAGTCCATATTTCGAATATGATCACGATGGATATGGACGGGGCGAGAGAGCGATGAAGCCGATGAGAAGTTGGAAAGACAGCCAGGACTTACCATCTTGGACAACCCGCGCGAAGTAACGATATATCTAGCATGAATCAACCCGTACAAGAATCTAGCTGAAGTCTCTACTGCCTCTCGTACATCGTCATCTAGCGATTCTTCGTCTATAATGCCACCATCAACTTAAGTCCAGCTTGTCATTTATAAATCTGAATAGAGATAGATGACATACCCAAATTATCTGTAATCAGGTTCAAAGCCCTCGAGTATTCCTGTACTACCTCTCCATTCAATCCAGTCAAGTTGAACCTGTCTAGTATATAATCTTCATCTACTTCCGCAAAGTATTCCTATAAATGAATGGAAGATTAGCACGAGTCATATTGTAACGATGCAGGGGAGATGGCAGGCATGTGCAAAGAAGGAAGATGGAAAATACTCACATTTCCTTTTGTCGATAAGAACCATGATATCCAGCTATGAACATCAAGCACCATCAGCTAGAACTTCGTGACTTACATCAATGTGATATCTCACGAGTTAGAGTAGTCACTCTCAGATCCAGTTGATAGATCTTCCATTGTATCTCGCCTGTGTGGAAGGGAGGTGAAGTAGACGTGAGGATTGCTTTTGTTTCCACTTATGATGTTCGGTTTGCTTGGACTCGCAGAAGGCAGGTTTCTTCCGTTCTTTCGACGATTGCCAATTCCACCCTAAAGTCCAGCCTCTAAGTGTGATGGAAGTGAACCTTATAGGTGTCTTCAGATGTTCAAGAAAAATAGCGAAAGTAGGTTCAACGTTAAGGACTAGAACAACAAAGCTAAAGCTGTCTCTTTGCTTCATCTGTGTCCGGTTAAACCTGCAAACGACCATGCACGTGGTGACAGCGTGGGAAACCACTTGGATCGCACCGGGCGCCCCGCAGATAACGATGACACAACTGCCATCAACATCAACACCGCTCTGCTGTTCTTGCCATCAGCCATATCATACTAGTATTCCTCGAGCCAGCACTTTAGTCTGGCGACAAGGCCATAGACTCCTTCTTGCTCCTCACCATGTCCGCTTCCGTCTCCTCCCATGTCGGTCCATCAAGACTCCATCAGCCTCCACCTGCTCCTTCCACCTCGGGCGATAGCGAGTCGACCGTACCTCGACCACCTACCGAGAAAGGGCTAGATGTCGGTATACTGAAGGAGCTAGCAAAGTCAGCTCTGGTAGAGAGTCTTAATGATGTGAGCTTACTGTCCCCCGTGGATCGGGCGGACAAAAACTGACAATTGTGCTACAGATTCAAGGAGCCAAAACACTAATTCTTGAACCTGCTTTGGCTGGGCCGTTGGGGTTGGTCACAGAAGTCGCCCTATTGAAGGTGAGCTGAGATCCTGCTTCTGTTCGCCAATAGAGAGATGTTGTAGCTGATGGATACTTCGGAATAGCATCAAGCGGTAGATAAGATGTTCTGGCTTGAACCTGGTCCTTTAAATGTCAACACGAGAAATGTGGTCTGGTTATGTCGACCGAAGATCGAATATATGCATATAATAGCTGGTAAGCTTGTGCCATGGTGACGTGCACAACATGGGAAGGAAGCTGACAAACAAGTGGTGTTGCAATATAGATCAGATCAAAGCTCAACAAAGTAATCCTTCTCCCGCTGGACCATTGATGTATACCATCTTACTTGTTCCTCGAGCTACCGAATTGTGTAGAAGGGTATTAGAAGATCAGGGTGTAGCTGGTGATGTGACTATATCTGAGGTGAGCTAACATTTCTGCATGGTCGCTGTACCTCAGCTGATAGTGGGGATATATACAGTTCAAGCTTGAGCTTATACCGGTGGAAGACGATTTGCTGTCTTTGGAGATGGATGATGTTGCTCGGGATATATACTTGGTAAGCTGCGCAATTTGATGTAATGACTTAGAGACATAGCTCAACCGATTACGATCTAGAACGGAGACGATACCCCTATATACTATTCTTCCCTAGCTCTCATGACTTTCCAAAGAGCTTTTGGTTTGTTCCCTAGTATACTCGGTAAAGGAGAAGGAGCGAAGGTGAGACTACCTCTACTCATCACTCAAGCTTTGACTGATCAAATGATCAACACAGAAACTGGCCGATCTATTACAGCGTCATCATCATACGGATCCAGCGCAATATGGAGATATCGAATCCTCATCACAAGTGGATGGCCTGATCATTCTGGATAGATCGATAGATTGGATAACACCGATGTTGACGCAGTTGACATATGAGGGGATGTTAGATGAATTTGTCGGTATAAAAAATGGTAAGTGAACCACATTCAGCTCAACCTTAACCTGTCACCGGATTATCAGCTGATACACTTTACTTGATAGCTCATATTGAGGTCGACTCGACACTTATTGATCCCAATACTGCACCCACACCTTCACCTTCCACCTCGGCATTACCTTCCACCCCTATAACGAAGAAACGTAAACATCACCTATCATCACAGAAAGATAAGCTATATTCGGAATTAAGAGATCAGAATTTCGCAGTGGTAGGATCGAAATTGTCCAAAGTTGCTAGAAGACTGGAAGGTGATTATGGTGGAGTCAAGAATCTCAAAAGTGTCAGTCAGATGAAAGAGTTTGTAGGGAAGTTAGGGGGATTGCAGAGTGAACAGCAGAGTTTGAGGATACGTGAGTGACTTTTTTTTAGTATACAGTCAAAATGATCATAGCCAAAAACCAATACACTCATTTCCTGTCTTCTATCAATCCAGAGCTAGTACAAGTCAAGCTGATCGATATCTTGTGTGATTGTAGATACCGGTCTCACCGAACTTCTCATGCCAATCACCAAACTTGAAACGTTCAACCGTACCCTCGAAGCGCAACAGAACCTCGTAGCGGGATACGATGCAAACTCCCAACTGAATACTATCGAAGATTTGATGAATCAGGAACTGGATTGGCAAACGATCATACGTACGATCGTCCTGATGTCATTGACCAATGGCGGAATAAAGCCCAAATTACTTGAATCCTTCAAGAGGGATTTCTTGCAAGTATACGGATACGAGCATCTACCATTATTGATCAGTCTTGAAAATCTGGGTTTATTGGTCAAATCTGGATCTTCAGTTTCAACGATTCAAAATCAGAGTGTGAATTTTCTAAGGAAGAATTTGAGATTGATAGTGGACGATATAAATGATTTGAACCCTAATGATATATCTTATGTTTATTCGGGATACGCACCCATCTCGCTACGATTGATTCAATGTTTGACCATGAAGAATCAAATTCTCTCATCGACTTCGTCAACAACAAACGGAGAAGATTCGAATAGTCTTGGAGCTGGGAAGGAAAGACCGAAAGCTCATCCGTTAAATGGATGGAAGGGTTTCGAAGATGTTTTGAGTGTTATATCTGGTGATAACGTTGATGTGAGACAACATGGCGAGAAGCGAGATAATGGGTTGGGTGAGTATATTACAAGTGAGACACAGAGAGAGACGTGCTGATGTAAAATTGAATTCGGATTGCTCAGTGATTCCCGACGATAACAGGATAACCACAACGGTTGTATTTTTCTTGGGGGGATGTACGTACACTGAGGTATCAGCTTTGAGATGGATGTCAAAGCAATATAAAGGAAGGAAGTTTCTAATTGCTACGACGGGTATAATCAATGGTAATAACGTGAGTTAAAGTGGATTCAAACGTTTCTTCTCCGAATACGTTGCTGACTTGATCACCATGGGACATTACTGGCACAGCTCATAGAAAGTTTAGGTGATAAACCTCCTGTACTACTCAAACCAAGCACCTAACTTTGGATAGACATGCATGTACGCCTAGCGCACGGCTACATGATTGCATATGTATACAACAAAGCATGAACAGCGCACGTTCACCTGTTTGTAGAGAAGGTTCATAATCCGCCTTGAGCTAAAACACTCTTATAACCAGTTTCATTATCTTCCCGAATACCATTCATATCATCTTCTTTCCACTTGGTCAATATCCCATTGAAATCTAATCTCAATAGTACTAGGGGCAATAAACAAAAGTACAAGACTATCAGCTTCAGCTTGCTTCTCTGATTATACCTCTTTCATAAATATATCTTAGTTCGATAGGTGAAACTTACAATGTTCAACATGTCTTTCTAGACCCATGCCTATCATCCCAGTGTTACTACCAAACGTATTCTCTTTTTCCATCTTGGATTTTGATGCTGGAATTGAGCGTGAACCGACAAAAGAAGTTTGTCTACTAATCATGATCTTACTAATATGGTTCATCTTGCTCGTCCTAGAAAAACTCTTTCCGCCTCCTCCATCTACAGATGATTTATCCTTATCACCTTCCGAGGAAGTAGATGGGTTTTGGGAATCGAGGAGGATAGTAAAGAAATCTAACATGTGGTCGTGCAACGTCTTATAAAAACAGGAAGAATCGTCAGTCTCAAGTACATTCCTCAGGACCGTATATTTTCTTTGGGCAACTCACCTCATCGATCTCCTTGACATTTTCTAATCTCTGCTGTATCAATTGATCCATACTGGTCGTATCTTGCTCAGAATCGGGCGACTCGTTATACCACCTATCAACGAGACTTGTAAACCTCCTACATGTATCTAAGATATCCCTGGTCAATGAAGATACGGATGGATCGGATAGAAGTAAAGCTTCGAGTAGGAAAGCGAGATGTTGGGAGTGTATCGATCTGTATTTATACAAAGATAAGTGTCAGCTGACCAATTGCACTTCAAATAAAACGGAAGATCCAGATGCTACTTCACCATACTCACCTTAAAGTCAAGAAATCCAAATAATTCTTTTCCCCTTTATTAGGCGTAGGAGGAGCTTTATTACTCTTATAAGTGTTAGTATTGGTCCTATCTTCCCAATTCGTCGTATGACTTTCAGACAAAGGCGATTTCGGCACAACCTCCTTGCCCCTGAGAGGTCCAATCGAACTTCTACCAATAGTCGACCCTCTCAAGCTTCCCTTGCTCGAGGACCTATTCAATAAGGATCGCTTTTCATCTTGAATATCTAATCGTTGAAGCAGGTGTCGATGTTGTACTTCTATCATATCCATGAAATGGGTTAAGAGTTCACTGATGAACCAATTCATCTGTCTTATCGTTCCCCAACATGTTTTATCTAAGCTCTTTTCCACTTCGCTCTTCTGATCTTGGTTCTTGTGATTCTGTCTTTGATGATTACTGAGGTTCAACCAAGTATTGCTTATTTTCATAAGTGTGTATCTGAATGAGAGGAGGTACGAATGTATATCCGAATGAATCATCATTGACTTCGGCGACAAGAACAGATCCAATGGCCAGCTTATCGAGGTGGTAAGTGTAACAGGTGTACCTAACAACGTCAAAGAGAATAATGTGGATATTTGGCTTTTCTTCTTCTCCTCTTTTTGCGTGGTATGAGTATTCGTAGGGGTTTTCGAGGGAATGGCTCTCAGAGGTCCATTATCCATCTTCCATTTTAGCTTTTCCAAAAATTTATCATTCTCTGCTGTAGTTCCCAAACTTGATCTCAACAAGGCCAAATCCAGATCTTGTTCTCGTATGACGGAAGAAGAAGAATTAGGATTGGATAAGATGAGCTTGGTAAGTCGTAGCTTGTCGATTTCAGTCAGGAGGGACAGGGTGTAATCTGATTTTCTAGTGAAGAAGTAGTTGGATCTGAAGGTTGAGAGTAAATTGCATCAGAGCAATCTCAGTCTTGTTCGTTTCACACTTTGTATAGCATGCACAGTTTGACTTACAGAGATTCAATGGATTCGACAATCTGTGGTCCCGTGAGTATATTCTTCCACAACCATCTAATGTAGTAATCCAGCTTATCAGTACATACTCCGTGTCCGCCGGACAGTGTGCATTTGTTTGTTACTCACTCTCCAGTGTCCGCTCTAGCTCTCTGTATAGCCTCATCAAATCCACTCAGCTCGTCCAGCCCTTTCACACCCATAATCTCATCCTTGATACCATCTACTAGCGTTTTTGGTAAACTTCTACTTTCCCTTTTGAGCGTAGCAGAAACTCGGCCAATATACAATATACTTTCTTTGGTCTTCCTGTTCATCGAGGAGGGTATGAGATGGTCGTTGAGTACGTATATCCTATATTTGGGTGATGAGGGGTCGGAACCAGCGTCTATCCCTATCGAGTTGATCATGCTCGTACTGATCTTGTTGCTGGATGAAGTGGTGATGCCGTAAAGTAAGAATGATATAAGATGAACCAAGAATAAATTGTGCAGAGCCGATGATATATCTGAATATATTTTGGATAACCTCGGATTCCCAGTTTTGCCTCTACTCTCAACCAAATCGATCAGTTTTCCAGGTGTATATGTACTTGTTGATAGCTCATCAACAAGTGTCGATAGGGATGATAAAGGGATTTTCCATTTATCGAAATTTGCTACCAAGTTTGAAAGCGGTACGTATCCCTTATCCTCACCATCTTGAACCAATGTCGGATCTAAAGATAATATCTTGGTTTCAATCTCTACGATCAGAACTTCGTATTCACGCAGGATCGATAAGATCGATGAAGCCAGTGTAGTGAGATATTGATTCGGTAAATCATCTTCCGAGCTGGTCGTAGTGTCTTGACGCTGTTTACCTTTTCTTGAGGATGTTGAACGTACACTCTCTGATAAAATTGCTTCTCTCCCTCTTCTCTGGGTATCATTGGCCCACGATTTGATCTTACGATATTTGCAGGACAGGTCGGCGAGGCTGTTGAGAGAGGAAACCTCGCCTGGATGGAGGTATTCGGTCAAGTGAGGTGAAACGATAAGTGTCGTTGAGGCGGAGGAAGAGGAGGAGGAGGGGTGAGGGACGAAGAGGGAGGATGGGTGGCCGGACAAGAGGAGGAGTACCTCGGCTAGCATTTTGGATAAGTCGTGATGACCAGCTCAGATATAGTGGTCGAACCGAGATCATCCTTCATATCACCGTCAAGTGCAGATATACTACAGTATCAACCGAGATTGCAAGGACAGACGCGTCCAAGCTGATACTGATACGTAATAGTGATGTATCACGTGATTCGTCCTTTCTCATTTCTCGGACCTATATCTACTGTAGGTTATCTCGTGGGTGTTAGCTTCGATCACATCAGGTCAGGCAAACCCATGGATGAGTAAGCAGTGCAATGATCCCCATCCACTCCGCGCCGACAACGGACAGGGCCCACCTCATCTCGGCCTCCTGCCCGAAGAGAAGACCGAAAGATGACACCCGCCGATCGCACCCTCTTTGTACGAGACTCATATCACCAATGCAAAATGCGGTTCCATATCATCTTCAACCCAACACCGTCTCACCATAAAGGTACCAGGATATCTTATCCAGCATGGTATCACTTTTATCGCCAGGGAATAGTCCATCCGCCCTATCGACTTCAAGATGGAATCCTCAGATCCCACTGCTCGAGCTGCTGGCCAAGTTACCTGAACCACATCCCAGGCAACCTACGGATCTCGTGATAGCGTTCGGCACAATCTTCTTCATGCAGTTGATGCTCTCGACACCACATACGGGTGGGTGGGGCTTGTTGAGGATGGGGATCGTAGCGCCAATCTGTTTCGGGGCGTTCACGTATCTGATAACGTGTCAGGTTGAGAATGATGATATTACTCATTGGGGTGGTTCGATCTTATCATGTGAGTGTTGGCTCTGGCTCTATTCCTACACAAGAGAGATCCCGTTCGACGTGCTCTACCGTTGACTATTGGTGCTGATGATACTTACAACTTCCCTCAGTCATATACATGATGCGAATATTGGAGTATTTCGTTTTCTTCCCTCCCGAACAACACTGTCATCGCATCATTCCCAAATCCCAACTTCATCCACCCGTCAGATCGTTCAAACCACCAGTTCACGACAATGATCATCGTCCTTCCGAAGCTGAAGGAGAAGTGTTGATACCTGAACCTGTACCTCGACCATTCACTTTAGCCAAATTCTACTGGGCTGGTAGCCTCATTTGGTCTTACAGAGGTATCGGATGGGCTCATCAATGTCCTTTACCCCGCTCTTCGACTGAACATCCATATACCCGTAAATCATCCTTTAAAGAATGGTTAAAAATCCAATTACCATACTACATCGCCACGTACCTTATAGAAGATCTTTGTCGAGCAATACGGAATGTCATAGGAAAAGATTTCTTCTCAGGCCCGAATCACTTACCCTATGATTCCCTCACACAGTCTCAGAGGGCGGTGTATTCCATCGCGGTGGTATCGAGAATTCATTTCGGGTTGATACTTACCTGGTTCCATACGGCTGTATGTATGATAGTCTTGGGGAAGATATTAGGTTGGAAAGGAGAATTGTGGGAGCCATGGGGATGGCCTCCTATGTTTGGGTCGTTGGAGAATTTGTGGGTACATCCTGGGTTGTCTACTATGTGGTCTAAGGTGAGTGGAGTGTCTTGAAGGGTCGATCATTGACAAAGGGGAAGCGAGAATATGATTGTATGCTTGTCTATCATAATCTATTCTCAGGCATCTCGTCGGTCCAAATCCCTTTCCCTATGTACACACCCATCTACCAATGGGATATAAGCTAATCGAACATCTTGACTAGACATGGCACGGATATAATCGAAGGTGGTTATACGTCCTGGGATGGATAGGTATTGGCGAGAACATCCTCGGACTGACCCATACCGGTATATCATCTCATCCTTCTATCCCTCCTCAACCTGAACATAAACGAAACAACGACATGCCGAGCGGTACATCATCCCCTTCCGAGTCCGGCAGAGTATCACCTTCCCATCCTATAGCCTCATCAAGCTCTCCGAACGGACCAAACAGGGCAGTATCCACCAAATTGGTTATTTCCAACCTTATCAAGTCATTCATAACGTTCCTCCTATCAGGTCTGAATCATGATGCAGGAAGCCTTGCTTTACTCATCAAGAACCATCCTCGTACCGAACCTGTATATCTGAACGATCTGTTCAGGTTGACCCCGTTTTTCATCCTTCAACCTGTTGGATTGGCTTTCGAAGCTCTCGTCAAATCCATCTACCGATCGAATATAAAACGATTCGTAGAAAGAGGAAAAGAACCCAGCTGGCTGGTCTTTACAGAAAGGTTGATAGGGTTCGTCTGGACATGGACGTGGCTAGGCTGGACCGCGAGGTACTTCGTCGAAGGGATGGCTCATCTCGGGGCGTATAGAAGAGATGGGGATAGAGATCTGTACTTTAGTGTGTGGGGTGGGCTAGTATGGGGTAAATGGATGATCTGATGATCGATGCAACTGGCCTTTGGAGGAAAAATGCGAGATTAACATAGTACATATACCGTAGGTCTACATGATGTAGTGTAGATAACTTCTGGCAAGGGATGGAAGAAGTGACTTATCAATCCATTTCGTACAGTATACCAGCCATTTCCCGTATACCAGTTCTCCTATAGATGTATTTAGAACTTTAGACATGCATACCAGTATATACGCATTAACCTATCCGAAATTCGAAGTCACACCTGCACCGGTAAGTCTGGCCAATGCACTGTGGCGCGTATGCGTTTGTGTGACGCGCGTGGCAGTCTTCGGTGTGGCAGTCGAAAAATGCGTAGCGCCGATCATCCTCTCACCGCACACAACCGCGATTAACACCAAATATCCCCCATCTTTATAAAATGATAGATAAACAACCTCTGAATACAATCGCCAAATCATCAATCTCCTCTTGAGATCATATTATTCAATAACAACTGGGCTGCAAGCCATACGGCAAGTATGACGATCTTTGTATGACAGATGGGTGTGGCGGTTTCACTACAGCGCTTATATGGTATGACGTGATTTCAATGTGCTACATCGTAAGCCGTGTGGCGCCGGTCATCCTCTAACCGCACACAACCGTAATTCGCATCAAATATCCTCCCACTCTCAAAAAATCATAAATAAACATCCTCCGATGCTTTAGATGCTCTAAGGAGCACAAAAAGACTGGAGGAGCTGGGACTCGAACCCAGGCTAAGCGAATAACTTTGGGAAAAGGATCCTTCACATAGTGCGGATCGCTTGTCATACCCCTTGACCACACCCCCAAAATCGAACAAAAGTGTTGTTTTTGGGCACCATGTTATTTGAAACTGGGGCATCAACTCACTGTATGTCCATGGTCTCTCTAACAACTCCTGTAACAAGTACCATGTTGACTGAGGGAACGAACGTGTATGATAGATCGGTGATCCCGTCAGTGTATGAACAGTATTCAGTTTCTGCTTTATTCGAGCCTCCACTTTGTGAGATCTCTCGTATGTGTGCCATCTGCCCGATATTGAAAATTCCTTGTCGCGGCGACGTCAACAACGACAGCGATAAACAATCACCTCTACCTTACATTCTGCTTTCTACATCTACGTATCATCATCATAACCCCTCTCATCATCTGTCAATACGTGCTATACCTCTTCCTCGCTATCAAGTCATACCCATATTGCAAAAGATCGTCATTTCATCGGAGTTAACGCTATGAGCGATACTCACGATAAAGAGAAAACACTGGTCCACCCTGATTCGGGTGTGTCAACAAACCAAGAGCAACCAACATTGACTTCCACATCGACGTCGACCCAGATTAGCAATGTTGGCGACAGCCAGCAGAACAATCGTATAAGAGAAGCTAGTCAGGTGAACCAAGAAGTAGAGACAGGTGCGGTCCAGGAAGAACAGAGTGCAAGTGGTACCGTACCCGCAACGAGAGAAGAGGAAGTACTTAATGGAAACACAACTCAACCTAACCAAGATGGACAACAACATACTGCAGATGAGAACGAAGTAGAACAACAGGCAAATGAAAATATGATGAACTTAGAAGAGCATGGTCTGAATCTAGATGACGAAGAAGGGTTCGATCCAGCAACTCTAGCGAACCTAGCTGCATTATCTAGAATAGCGAATGAAGAAGGTGACGAGGATGGTGAGGGGGAAGATAACGACCAAGATCGGGATCGGGATCGGGATCAGGATCAGCAAGATAATGATGCGCTGGAAATACATTCGCCAAGACATGATGGACCGTTGACTAGGGAGCAGGTACAGGAATTTGTCAATAATCTAAGTCATCAGAAATCGCAGGACAAGGAAAATGAAGAAGATTCCAGTAAGGATAAGAACAAAGATACAAGAGATGAAGGAGAGGATGATGAAGAAGGACAACGGGGGGAGGGGGAGGAACAGGATGATAAGTTGAGAGAAATCGATCAGAATGATGAATCGAAGAATAAGAATAAGGATAGGAAACAGGAAGATGAAGAGTACGAAGATGAGAATGATAAGACTGATATCGCATCGGGGGGCAAGCAGAAACGAAAGAGGAATAGAACGGTTTTGTGAGTACGATCTGCATTTTGCCTGCTTGTAAGGTGGTGGTATGGATGCTGATCCCGTCTGGGACATGCTACCACAGGAGTTGTACAGGTCAGCTAGTTCATTTGACTTTGGTTCCGAAGTATCCTTGACTGATGTTTAATACGGTTCCTTCCAATTTGCAGAATGTCATAGACGAGTAAGTGATTGTTACTGTATCTTCTGCACGCAGTGCGGCCTTTGCTAACCTTTATCCGATCATAGAAACGTACGTTTCACTTCCTGAAATCCGAACCACCACACACTCACTGACCTATCACCACCGCTACTATCACTTTGTAGAACATGTAAGTACCCTTTGTCCCTAAGTGAATACAGTCACTGATGCCTCATTTAAGTGTGATCGTAATATACCTTGTAGCAGATGGTATGTTTGGACAATCCACATAACATTCAGGATCTCCGTCTGACATTTCTTAATCAGTATCAAACGAGGCGTACCCGGAATGTGCAGAATGGAACATCCCGTGCTACCACAGCGGAAGAAACGGAAGTGAGTCAAATCGTGCTTTTGTGTCTGCTTCGTATGAGGTGCGCCTGCTTAGTCTCTGTGTCCTGTCTTCTAGGGTTCAAGATGACGAAGATATCAATTACGAGCTTGGTCTTCGAGTACAAGCGCTCGAATCCCTCTTACGTTCCGGATCTTTGATGGATGCAGATCAAGCTTCTGCAGCAGCTAAGGAGACCATCATGCATGCTACACGAGCTGCTAATGCCGGTTCTCAAGATGCCAATAATGCTTTAGCCCAATTGACACAGAGTGTTGCTGCTAGTGGAGGTATAGGGGGATTGAGTCAGGATGCCCAGTCGAGTTTGCTGTTGGACGTCTTGCAGCAGGTAAGCTTCAAACTCCGTATCGATGAAAGAACACTAGCTTACGTGTGTGATAACAGCTCACTGCTGCAAGTATGGGGAGACCGTTGGACCAGAATGGAGCTGCTGAAGGTAATAATCGAAGAGGACTAGAGGTTTGGTCTGCTATACCAACAGCATCTCAGGAGACGTAAGCTGCAGAGTACCCTCTCATGTATGGATCTAGCTGATAATCAACACGCGTTTCAGATCCGTCGCAATCGCATCGGCATACGAGAATGATGAAGTTGGCGTGAAGATCAATCTTTCTTTGCCTGGTTTCAGAGAGGATAACGGCAAGATCTTCATACCTCCTACAGTAAGATATGTAGAGAAAAACTTCCGGAACGAGAACATCCTCGCTAGAGAGGCATTACCAATAGAAGGGTATACGCCATTCTTAGATGCTGGTATAAAGTTTGCATATGGGTCGGAAAGTCAGGCATATCGACATCGTAGAGTGAGTTTTTACCCTCCAGAGCTACTATGAAACTATATTGACTGAAATGCGTATCTGTTATTAGATCGCTTCTATACAGGCTTTCTCTTTGACCGGAGCGCTTAGATTAGCAGCTACGTTCTTATCACGTTTCCCTCCTGTTCCAGGAACCAAGTCGGTCTTCGTGCCTTCCCCTACGGCAGACGAAGATACAACTGCCCTACAGGATTCAGGTTTGGAAATACGTTCTTTCCGATTTCTCGATTACAAAACTGGTGGAGTAGATTGGGAAAGTTTGAGAGAGGATTTACAGGATGCACCTCCAAAATCTGTCGTGTTGATTCAGGTTAGCGGTAGTATGCCTAGTGGGGCGGAATTGACTACCAATCAGTGGAGATTGTTAGCCGCGTTATTACAGGTCAGTTGCAACCAGGGAGCCTCTGACGTGATAGCAGCTGATATAATTATATGATGTAGGAGCGAGAGTTGATACCTTTGGTCATGATGGCTTTTCAAGGATTATCAACGGGAGATACCAACCGGGATGCTCAAGCGTTGAGGTTCATGGTACATGAGGGATTACCTGTAGTACTGGTCCAGAGTTTTGATGCGGTGAGATTATTTTTACCCCTGTCTTCCTTTTTGGAGGAACAGAGATCGAAGCTAACGATGCAATGAATGATATGTAGATGATGGGATTATACGCCGACAGTCCGTCCATCGTATCGATCGTCACTCAGAATGCGGAAGATAGGGATAGGGTGGACTCGCAATTACGTTCAGTAGCTAGGGGGATGTGGTTCCATCCTTCTCCTTGGGGTGCTCAGGTGGCTCATCAGATTCTGTCGGACGCGAAGCTGTATCCTGCTTGGTGAGTAATCGCTTCTGCGCAATATGTACATAACTGTCCAGCGACCATGGTAAATGTGATGCTGACCGAGCTTGTATCGTGTCCAGGCTCGCTGAGATCAAAGCTATGTCTGATCGATTACGAAGTGTCCGCGAGAAATTATACGACCTTCTTGCCAACAAGCTGAAGACACCAGGTTCTTGGATACACCTCAAGAGGGCTAGTGGGATGTATTGGTGAGTTGTGCGCTATATGACTAATCGCCAGTAGCTTACATCATTGCTTTAATTGCCAGTACTGCTCTTCTCCCTCCTTCTCAAGTCGACGCATTGACATCCAAACGACACGTCCATCTACTTCCGGATGGATGTTTCAATCTCGGTTGCCTGAATGCCACCAAGATTGATATACTTGCTCGAGCAATCGATAATGTCGTAAGAGAAGGAATCAAGGAGATGGAAGAACAGCAAGCTCAACGTCTAGCTATGGAATTAGCCCTGGCAGCGGCAAAGGAACAACAGGCGAGAGAAGAGGCCGAAGCTCTAGAATTGGCTGCTCAAGCTCTGAGGGAAGAAGATACGTTATTGATGGAACGATCTATTGCGAATGCCATTGAGAGACAGAGGATTGCAGAGATGGAAGAAGAAAGAGATAGACAGACGGATGAGAAGCAACGAGAGATCGATAGGAGAGCTGCGGAAAGAGCGGAAATCGCTAAACAGGCTGAAGCGATTTTGGCTAGTTTACAACCTCCCAGCCATAATGGTG
Source organism: Kwoniella europaea PYCC6329 (assembly GCF_036810445.1). Classification (NCBI taxonomy): domain Eukaryota; kingdom Fungi; phylum Basidiomycota; class Tremellomycetes; order Tremellales; family Cryptococcaceae; genus Kwoniella; species Kwoniella europaea. Next base: position 6,251,854 of record NC_089487.1, read on the forward strand.
GGATGGGTCACTAGATCTAGGTGGGACATGTTGTATTTCTATCAGTGTACTTGTGTGTTTTCGTTGTATTCGGATAATGTATTAGCTGGTACACGTGCCAATCGTACCAAGTTGTCCATTTGGGATAGTAAAACGTATATGCATTGAATAATGATTCGTCTCATCCGTCGTTAAAAATCCATTACACGTTAAAAATCGTGAATGAGCACATGAGAAGAATTGGGATCAAAAAGTAAGACACAGGGGTTAATGTGATGTTGTCGTACATTACTTGAATAGAAACTATATCTATGATTTTTGGTTCGTGTCCATGACTACTGAATGAGATAAGAATGTGAGTGATGGGAGCATGAAGAAGGATATTTTGACAAATAAGTAGTAGTCTTATTCATATGTACAAATTCAATCCAATCGACAAAAATGAAAAGACGTAAAAAGAGACCAGAGGTTCGTTTTTTCCGTCCTTTTCGTTTTACGATTTACGTTCAGGTTTTACTTCACTCCCCATTCTTTCCCGTTGAAAGGTTCCCAGTCCAATCCACTCAATTGTATATCATCCAATTCCAATTTAGGTAAACCTCTATCATCCTTCGATACACTAACGATCGAACTTGAACTCGATACCGTCCTATCTTTATCACCCACCAACAAATTCTTCTTGATCGGCGATGAAGGTCCACTATTTCCACTATTCGTGTTGGCAGTGGCGGTGGTGGTCATACTTTGCTTTCTTACACTTACATTTGAAGAAGTAGAAGATGAAGCTGAAGCTGAAGGTATGATAGATGATATTTTCTTTTTACGACCTAACCAGCCTAAACCCGATTCCGTATGTCTCCTATATCCCATTTTAGGTCTTTCTCTATCTTTATCTTCTTTGTTCTCACTATTGCTCATATTCGTGTCTGAACTGGAAGTTATAGGGGGATCTACCAAAGGCGAATGACCAGATGGAGAAGGTGTAGCATTCACTGATCTGTGAATAGGATCGGGAGAAGTAAGCGATTTCAATTTAGGGAAAGTTTTCAACTTGTTTCCAAACTTGAATGCTTTCTTTGTGTTTTCGATCGATTTGGCGGAAAACAAATTAGGTCTAAGTTGAATTGATTTCGTTGGACTGGTTGATCCCTGATGAGACGAAGATGTATCTGATTGTTTGATCTGCCTTTTCAATCCAGATCCTCCTCCTCCTCCGTGATTACTTGTATTATTCCCCAGTAAAGTCGAAGGTCTTCTTTTCAATACTCTACCTAGACCCAGGAAAGAATGGTTAATGTTGTTACTGTTCCCGTTCGGAGCAGAGGCATTGGGTCCTTCAGGTATAGACAACTCTTCCCACTCTTCATCATCGATATATGTCCTTACACCGTGCAACTCAACAGACAGCCTTGCGATAGGGATGGTATCCACGCTGGGTAATTGGGGATGACGTCGGACTATCCGAGTGGGTGATCCAGGATGAGGTGAGGGCACAGTAACAATGTCAGATACGGATAATCCAGATGAAGGTAGTCCCTGTGGAAGGTTGAGGTTGTGATTGATCTCTTCGGATAGTTGGCGTACGGGTTTTGGTCGCAATGGGATAGGAACCGGGTGCGATTGGATTGAGTGAGTTGAGAGTTGAGGTGAGACGGGTGATTGTGGCGGAGCTAATTTGTCAACTGAAGATCGAGGTGGTGGAGAAGTATTCAGACCTGGTTTGGCAGCAAGAGCCTTGTCTAACGATGGTCGGGACGGAGCAGGACCAGGGGAGTCTTCGGTCGATGACGTTCCAGCTTGAGGCTCTACTGAGTCGAAAGTCTTGAGCATCTCGACCGCAATATCTTCAGAGCTAGTACTGCTGGTGGCAAGACTGGGTGAAGCAGGTGAAGCGACACCTGGGAGGTGGCTGGAATACGCTGAGGCAGGTGATCCCAGTAACGAGGTTCCTCTTGGTATACCTTCAGTCGCCGCGATCGGTGGAGCAGGTACTGAAGCATGTCCCAAGTCTGAAATAGGTTGGATTGTAACGTCCTCTTCATCCTTATACCGCTCCTCTTTGAAGTCTTCTCCCATGTCCGGAGCGGAGTTTGAACCAAATCCTTCAGTCTCGACCGCTCCTGGTGATATATCTCCTTCGGTCAACTCTATCGCGTCTCTCTTTTCGGTCTCGTCCACGATTTGATGTTCATCTTGTTTTTTTCCTTCCTCTTCCGCTATACTATACTCCATTTCACTCTCTTCAACAGTCTCATAGCCATTTTCATCCCTTGTCCAAGCGAAACCCTCTAATTCGTATCTATACTTGGCTTGTTCCAAAGCATACAAGGCATTATCGTTCAGAGGGGTTTTCTTGAAATCATCTTCCCCTCGGAACTCGTGAGTTGACATATCTACTGAGGGATCTTCCTCAAGGCAGAGTTTGGGAAAATAGTGAGTATTATATTCCGCTATCGGATGGAGTTTCAGACCGTGAGGGTCTTGATACTCTCCTTTCTGAACTGTATCCCAATCCCTACGGACATATCCAGTATGATCACTCAGCTAAATCTGAACGGCGAATTTGTAGTAAAGTCAGCTCACAGTAAGGCAAAATAATCGTGTTGCTTCACACAAGGTTCCGTCAAACGCCACATCGGGTCTTTCTGGAGGAGCTATACGAAGAGAACACAAAGTCAGCTACTGAAGATTGGACCAGATCCCGGTCGAAATCGGTAGCTTACCGCATCAATAAAGTTGTAAGTGACAGGGTCAGGCATGAATCTAGCCATCTTTGGATCATGGAAAAGCTCATCCCAAGGATCAAACAGGATTCGATTCCACAAGACCATCTGTACGTTTCAAAGAGATACAAGCAATACGAGTAAGCTAATTTCTGCGTTGTGGGTGAAACGAAGCTTACCGGGGGTTCATCATCCGCTTTTCTGAAAGGTACCTATAAGGAGAAGTCAGCTTAAAGTCAGGTTGCTACTGCTCAGGTAGCTCACCCTTCCAACCAATCCCTCCAAGACGATACATCCCAAAGCCCACCAGTCCACCGCGTATGAGTACTCACCTCGCTTGACCACCTCGGGGGACTATACATCGGCAACGAGATATAAGCTTCATCAAATCAATTTTGTTAGACAGTTAGCTTACAAGATATTCGGAGGTTCCGACCTATGTTGGTAGTTTATCAGCTCAATCCCAAACAACCGGTGCTCATGAAGCTGACTCACGAACGAATAAGCCTTATCCACCATCAACTTCTTCTGGCCACTTGCCAAGGTCCTCAAGCTACCTGCTCCCTGACCTGCCCAGGGAGGTAAAGCTGGCTGACCCGGGTAGGTGACCACATGTATAGGCTTTGGTTCACCTCGGTAAGAGAATTCTTTGGATAATCCGAAATCGGCTAATACCGCATGACCTTTGGCATTTAGCAGTATACTGATTAATATCATCGTCAGCTGTATACAAAAGGTCCAGAGCAGGGCAGCTGGAACCTACTTTTCCGGTTTTAGATCTCGTACTATTATACCATGTCTATGTCTATATAAGGTCACCCGAGTCAAGTTAGCCATTTCCAATAGCTGAACAATGGGAGTATGAGACGACTTACAAATCCTCTAATCCCTGTGTTATGTCAGCCGCATAGAACCTCGTCCTATGATCACCCAATATGCCATGCAGTTCCATTTGAGTAGCCAAATCACCACCTGGGTAAAATTCCATGACGAAGTAGAAATTCTCTCTATCCGTGAAAGAACTATGTAATCTCGAAACGAACCTGTTATTGGGTTCGTCAATTGCGAATCGTTTTAAGATCGATTGTTCGGTCAGGGTATGATTCAGTTCATCGTGTGTTAAGACGGATCGTTTCGATATGGCTTTCATGGCTCGGACACTATTTGATGGAGTATGTTTCACCAGAAGTACCTGTTCCTCATACATGAGATCAATTGAATGACCATACGATGATTCCATATAAGCACTCAAACTTGAAGTGATAATGGATATGTGTTTACTCACCCTACCTGCGCAACCCTTCCCAAGCACCCTAATCAATTGAAAATCCTCCAATTTAGGTATATACCTCCTATGATGACCTTTTGATGATCCATCACCACTACCACTACCACTTGCGTCGCTCGTACTATTTTGTCTTTTCGATACACCACCAGCTATACGCTCGTCATCATCTGAACGAAGCATTTTGGAAACATCGGCTTGCGCATGCTGATGCGGAGTGGGAGAGGACGATTCACCGAATGAGGAGCTTATCGAGGGAGTCCTATCTGGGGTCGTAAGTCCGTTGGGAGGTACCAAGTGCGATATGGTCGGTGGTGGTGAGTCGTCGCCACTGTATGGTGGAGAGGGAGGTAACGGAACGCTGGAAGGGGGACCGAGCATTATAGTTATTTAATGGCGAATTTCTTCGTCTCGTCAATCAGGATATGCTCTTGTTGTAGGTTCGCCTCCTTGTGTTCAGGTGAATGTATGGTGTTCTGGTAGTACGAACAGTACGTTTTGACGGTTTTTTTTTTCAAGTTGGATCAAGTCAACTATCTATAACAGATTATTCATCTTGATCTGTCAGCTTTTGTATGCTCAGTATTTTCAGATATCAAATAATGTCTAATTTGACCTATGAAGCGAAAGTGATCATCACTTACCTGTAACATATACCTTGAAGTCAGCAGAAAATGCCTCCTCGCTTGAAGGATTTGAACTTGTGACCTTTTTTTTTATCAGTTCTTTATCTATGTTGAAGATCCTTTGATATTTTCGCTCCTCTCTTCTTCGGGTTATTCGAAGATACCTGCGCTGTTAGACGAATCTCACTTCGGGATTTGAATATTGAGTATGGAGTATTGGAATATTGGATCCAGTGACGGAATGACCCAGATGATGATTCTCGAGGTGCGAAGTACCGGATAGTAGAAAGGAAACAGATGGAGTAGGAGAAGAATGACGACGTTTGAGTGGGGAGTGATGTCTGGATTATTATAATTCGTTTTGGAAGTCTGAATACGTGATTGTGAGAGAAGATCAATATATTTGCTACGGATACAGTGTTGTGGTATGATGCAAGTAAGAAGTGAGAAAAGAGTCGGTCAGCAATCAAGTGAAGAATCAGGCAATCAGTTATCATATCATATCATCTCAACTTTTTTATAAACGCATTGACCTCTTCATGCTCCCACACTCCCACTCCCACTCCCACTCCCACTCCCACTCCCACTCCCACTCCCCTTTCACCTTCCGATGCAGTGCACGACCATACATAGAGTAGTTTGGGTCTATCCCATCTTCATTACATCACATAACATGCAACGGGGACGTGTACACTTCTCACGACATCCCATGACTTATCCTCTCTGTCAATGAATCACCTCTAAACATGCATCAAACTCGTTTTCCCGTTGCCTTCGCAATGACTCTGCCGTGGTGGTAACTAAATGATGATCCGTTGTGGGGTAATTGACAGGTCCAAGGTCCCTTTGGTTCGGTATTAGCGTTGTTGAAGTCTGGAGTCGGTGGTCCATGCGTCGCACTATATTCCCTGATCTCCTCTCTGGGGGGCAGCGGATGAGGAAGACAAGGTGAACGGTTATGCTTCAGAAACACAACAAGATTGTCCGTTTCTGCTTTTGTTGGTTGTTGTTGTCGTTGTTTACCCTTTCCACCTGAAACGCATCATTTGGTGTCAGATATATAGGTAAATGGTAGTTCTGGATAAGGCATGGTTGAAATCCCACGTGATACGCACTCTGTGTATTTGCTCTGATCGGTGGCTCGTGCGCGGTTGCTTTATGTGATTACTGAAGTAAGTTATTAACACGCGTTTGGGACGATACTCTCTCATGACAGCAGTCAATTGAGTCTCACTCATTCAACATCCCACAACATCTGGCATCCTTCCAATGTTGTGTGGGGATCATAAACAATCACAACAATCACCACAACATCGTCTCACACGCTCGTTTGCAAAATCTTTGATGTCGCACTTCAGTGAAGTAGCAATGCGTTAAACACCAGATCATCTCTCTTTACGACACCTAGACAACAAACGCTTCACGAAGGATCCAACGAAAGAAAATAGCTCAAACGACCCAAAGGATAACTCCAACACGACAACGAGAACAAACGAATAACGCCTGCTCTGTTACAAAATGGCAGCTGTAGCCTCACAACCTATACATGCCCATCAGCAGCATCAGCAGTATTACCAACACCAGCACCAGCAGCATCAGATGTATCAACATCATTCACAATCCATAATGGAGGATGCATCGGATGACGATCACGACCACGACCACCGTATGAATGGTCATGACGATGATGAAGATGATGATGATGATGAGTCTATAGAAGGTGATATCAACATGATGGATCCCGCCCATGCTCATTTCTACCATCAACAGCAGCAACAGGCCCTATACTACCAACAACATCAACAACAACATGGCAGTCAGACCGACCTGAACAACCCAGCTGGACCATCATCAAAACAGAATATGAATAATCAGAATCATGGTGGTATCGAGGGAGAAGAGGAGATGTATAGTGATGAGGAGAGTGATACGGATAGTATGCCTGATGAGAATATCGATTTTAGCTTGACATACGCTTTGTGAGTTTACCTACTCTCGAACAAAAGTCAAAAGCAATGAAAGAATAGCTGGTTGACCTTTGTGCACTTTTATGAACATATAGACACACTTTCCTAGCGACTGTTGAAGGTCAAGCGTCAGTGGTGAAAGGTGATTCATTGGTACTACTCGACGACGCAAATTCGTATTGGTGGTTGGTCCGAGTACTCAAAACGGAGGACGTAGGATATATACCTGCAGAGAACATCGAAACGCCCTACGAGAGATTAGCCAGATTGAACAAACATCGTAATGTCGATTTAGCAGCTGCTACCTTGTTAGAGAAACAAGCGGGTACTGTACAGGGAAGAGAGAAATTGAAAGATGTGATTGCCTCAAAAGCAAAAGGGTTAAGAAGGGATCTTTCTGGTGAAGTCAGTTCGGAGTCGGGTAGCGGAGGTGGAAGAAGGGTGGTGTTCGCTCCTCCAACCTATGTCGACCATCCTGGTGTAACGTGGTCAAGTGATGAGGAGGATGAAGATGATGAGGGACATGATGAAGACGAAGGTGAAATGGAGGTTGATCAAGTTGAGAATGAATCAACACAGCAGCAACATCATGTCCAATCAGGCGATGTACGTCATGAAGCTGAAGTGCACAAAATCGAACAGTCTCTTGAGCCTGATTCGGAGATGGAGCCTGATGATGGGGTCGAATGGGCTGATAATGCAGCTATCGAAGATCAACGTCGAGTCATGGAACAGAAACAACGTCAATCTCAACCCAGTAGCACTGTCCAACCTAAATCGAATAATCCTTTCGCACCTAGAGATAGCACTTCCAATACCATCGGACCTTCCGCATCCAACACATCTCTCGCTTCCAGTTCTGGTGGGAGTGCGATCATGGATCCTGCTCAAGCAGGCAACGAGACTCGTCGATTGACAGTCACACCCGCAGTCGCCTCTGGACCACTACTCCCATCCGCTATGCAAGCTCAGCAGAACGGCAATCCACGAAGCGTCTCCGGTCAATCTGCTCAATCAGTCCAATCTGTGTCTTCCGTTGTATCGACCGGATCTTCCCAGCGCAGTACTACGCCTACCAGCCCAGAGGAGATGAACAAGAAGGGCAAGAAGATGAAGAAGGGGAGCAAGGAAGAACTTGATAATGGTGAAAAGAAGAAGAGAGGTATGCTTGGAGGGTTGTTTCACCGAAAAGGAAAGGACAGAGGTGGTAAAGGCGTATCGGGAAGTGATGCTAGAAGTTCCGAAGAGAGTATGGTTAGTGGTGCTATAGAAGGTGGTCCTAATGGTCAACAGCGTTGGTCAGAAGAAAGGTCGGCACCACCATCCTCACTATCTCAGCAACAGCAACAGCAACCCTTTCAGCAATCGCAACCATCGCAGCAGGCTCAACAACAGAATGGTGGAATATCATCTCATGGCTTACGATTACAGCAACAAGATCAAGCGAGGATGCAATCTTACACCTCGAAATATCTCAATAAATCCCCTTCGTCAGATTTGCATTCACCTACTGCCGAAGAAGCCGCCGCGGCTGTCGCACAGTCTGCTGCTGCTATGCGTCTGGCTGCAAGTATTGGCAACAGCATGGCCAATATCAATGGTAGTAACAACGGTGGAAGTGCAAATGGCGGAAGACCAAGTTCGATCATCTTATCGCCTAATCCCGCTGGACCACCTCTGTTGAATGTAATTAGAATCTTCGCCGGTGATCATATCAAATCTGAATCTTCCTTCAAAACCGCTTTGATCAACGAAACTACCTCTTCGTCAGATCTGATCAAACAGGCCATGCAGCGATTCCACCTTACCATCAGTTCCTCATCTAGTAACACGATGGATAACGGCTACTTTATTACAATACGCGATGTTAATGGGGAAGAATATGAACTGAACTCTGATGAGAAGCCTTTGATCGCTTTCCAAGAGGCGGTACAACGATGGGCGAACGAATCGGATGAAGATCTAACTTCTAGGATAGGAGCTATCACACCTACAGTCAAAAGATCCAGTGTTAGTAGTTTATCGAGTGTGATGAGTTTATCATCTCATCCGGCAATTGCTAAATTGGGTATGAACGATTTCTCGGATGATTCGACCGTCAAGATATACCTGAACAGACGAAGACCTGGCTCTATGCAATTGAACAACAACAGCCATGCCAGTCCAGGAATGCCTGAACCGGCAAGTGAATTTTCAAGTTACAGTACGCAACTATCGACTGTACAAGAATCAGAGGGTGGTAATGAATCTAGTCCAGAGAATCGCTCTGGAGAATGGACCAATGATGGTCAACATGTAGATGGAGATGTGACACCACCAGCAAGGGCTCAACCGAAACTCAACAATTCGTTGTCGATACAAATCAATAATAATAACAATCACGAATTGTATGAAAGGTATTCGTCTCCCTCGGCAAGATTTACGATCCAGTTGATGATTCATCAAAATGATTTACCTGACAATTTGGTTTTTGACCCTTCGAGCGATTCCATCTTACCCAAATCATTACTCAAGGAAAGACAGTTACAACCTTTGTTGAATGGTGATGAATCTAGAAAGAGGTTGTTCTTGGTTCCTAGGAATATTAATGTCATTGAAGCTATTGAACAGGGTCTAGAGAGATTTGGTATACAGGAGGGTGTGGTGGATGGTGGTGACGAAGTGGAGGATAAGATTGGTAAGAGGAGGAGCGTCACTAGAGTGAGATATAACCTGGCGGTTCTCGCAAACGGTGAAGGTGAGTTATTTGATCACATCCGGGTAGAGAAATACAACTGACACAGAATTTTTGCAGAACGATCATTATCAACTTCAAGTCGAATCTTGGAAGCGTACGATCATCCACCGAACCTTCGACCGATGGAAAAGACCACTCCGGCTGAACGACGTCGTTCGCGAGATTTGCAACATACTGTTGGCTCACCGCATGATATCTTACCTACCGATCCCGTCTTTGTGCTACGTCGAGTACATAATCATCAACAGCAACAGCAACGCGGTTCTACCGGTTTGGCGAATGCTAAAATAGATTCAGCCACTTCGACACCCAGACAATCAACTTCATCGAGTAATGGTACGGATACTCGATCACCCGCTGAGATCATAGCTGCTCAACGAGCTGCCTCTCGAGCGAACCAAAAAGCACTGATATCGGCACACACGAACCAGACTCAAGGTGTTGATATTATCTTACCTGATCAGAAAGGGACTTTCAGATCGTCCAGGTTGATCGAGAATGATGGCGAAGAAGTGGTGAGGTATTCCTATATCGATGGGGACGGTGAGACCTACGATATCTCGGAGTTATTGGAAGAAGAGTGGGGTGGTGATTCTCAACAACAGCCACAGCAGCAGCAGCAAAGGAGTAAACCAGCTTTGAACAGACTAGGAACAGACCAGTCTGCGTATATCACCGCTCCTTCCACACCTGAAGAAGGACTAGAGAAAGATAAAGTTCTGCAAGAACTGCCTAGTACGAGACAGAGAACGAACTCGCAATCTCAAGATATCCTAAAAGGGGTAGTGCAAAGTACGGTTGAACAGGGTCAGGAAAAGAATTTACAAGAGAAGTTGATAAGGGTGATTGATAAAGTCAAATCTGGTTCTGTTAAAGGTTCGACCTCGAGTGAAGAAGTGGTGGCTGCCAGTCAACAGCAGCAACAAGGTGATAGGACAGAGAGAGAAAGAGAATCACCTTCACCTGGTAGACAGACCCCGAACGGTAGATCTACACCCCAGCATCATCCGACATTATCTTCTTTACCTGAAGGTAAGATGACTGATCTAAACTCCACTCCTCGAGCGTCATCCAATAATACTTTCAATTTCGGTGAAAATTCCAACGCTACCCCGCGATCTAATTCTAGGACAGGACAGTATAACTCGACTGCTCAAACGATCAATAAGATTATTTATTCCAGGCATCGTCAACAACCTTCCATAGCTTCTATCATGTCTGATCTGGAAGGTACAAACTCATCATCAAGGAGACAATCGACAAATCAACATGATGATTCTTACGACGAGGATGAACATGATGATGGGACAGAAGGAGATAGATCATCTACACCTGTCACAGCTACGTCGTCTACTCACCCCACCCCACCATTCAATGGTGCGGTCTTCACCCGAGCGGTATCGGGAAGTATCAGTCCGACGCCTAGGGGTGGACCCGTGAGGTACAAAGACGATTTCGGTATAAAGGAAATGATGGCTATTATTCAAATTAGAGCCAGAGAATATCTGCCGAGTGGTACAACGAATGGTGTGAAGAGAAGAGAAAGTGATAAATCCACTTCATCGACATCGGGATCGTCATCAAGCATGAATGATGAGAAGAGGAAGAAGAGGGAGGAAGAGGTAGAAGAATTAGATAGATTGTTAAGTGGAGAAAAAGTAAATCTGGATAAAGAAGAAGGTATACATCCAGAAATTAAAAATTGTTTTGAAAGTCAGATTAAGAGGTTGGAAAAGTTTGAAAATGATTTAGATGATTTATTAGCTCAAGTTGCTGGATTGTAATCGTAATGTAAACATTCAGGATCAAAATGGAAAAAGAAGGATCTTTGGCTTCAGTTCGATTTTTAGTATTGATGGGATATTTACTTCTGTGATTCACGCCCTATATCTACTCATATGCTTGTGAGGTGATTCGATTCGTGTATAGTTTTTGGTTCTCAATTCTGGTTGAGAAGGTATAATAAATGTAATGAATTTGTATATAGTAAGATAAGATCTGCAGTAATTTCTCTAGCCGTTTATGAATATGCATGACTTGATTTCGACCTGCAGCAAGGTAAGAGAATCTAATTTACGGAGATTATACGATAAGAAGGGAAAAAACAAATGTTGTTCATATCATCTCTACTTTGGAAATCTATCGAAGAGTAACTAATTCCTCGGCTGATGTGGGGTCTATTGAGAAAGAAAAGGTATCAGTCATGGTTAACATATGTCGCTTTTTCCATGTGGGAATGCGCGGGACTCACGAATAGCAACACATGAATCGAAATCATCTTTGGTAGCTCCCATCTTAACGGCAACACCGACTGAGAACAGAGTCAGTATAGGTACGCGTATACTCTCATAGCGGGTGGTAGAGCATCACTCACATCCTTGTAACATCTCATCACTTCCTTCACCGATGATATGTAATCCTACAACCTTTTCTTCAGGGCCAGTACAGATCAACTTGTATGAAGTGGGTTGCTTGTGATTTTCATCCAACATCGCAAATGACATTGCTTTGAACTGTACCGTCAAATTATTCAAATTAGCCAGCTTTCTACTGAATAATATCGATAAAGGTCAAATCAAATATCATACTCACAGAAGTCTTGTATATTTTCAAATTGTCTTTACCGAATTTCTCTTCTGCTTCAGGTTCTGACAAACCAACTGAACCGATAGTAGGGTGACTAGAGCCATGCGCCAAAACATAACATAAGCACCAATCCTCTCCCCTCTCTATCATATTATGTACGGTGACCGTATGATTACACTGTACTCACGAGAAAACGACCGAAGGGATATTATCATAAGACAACTTGTCATTCTTATATTTCTCTGGACCAAACAACCTATTCGATAATCTTCTTCCAGCAGCAATCGCAACAGGAGTCAAAAGGACTTTCCCAGCTACATCTCCTACAGCGTAAATGTTGGGTACATTCGTATTTTGATAATCGTCCGCGATGATATCTCCTTTATCGTCAGTCTTGATTCCGATCTTTTCCAATCCCAATTTTTCAGTGTTGGCATGTCGTCCGATCGCCCAGAGCAAAACGTCTACTTCTAATGGTTTGTTCAAAGAATCCACATGGACTAGAAGAGAACCGGATGAGGTCTTTTCTACTTTTTTGACGTTGGAGGATTTATGAATGTTCATACCGATTTTTTCTGACACAGGGTAGATCAACAAACCAAGTTAGCATATACCATAACATCAAACACGATCACTGAGGACAAGCAATCAGACGAAGGGAAGAGAAAAAAAAAGAAGCCGAGGATCACTCACCCATATAAGGAACCAAAACTTCACTCAACATAGGATCAAAAGTCCTCAAAACCTGATCATGTCTAATGATCAAGTGAGTCTCCGTCCCGAGAGTATTGAACACTCCAGCTAATTCAACAGCGATATAACCCGCACCGACCACGGCGACTCTCTTAGGTTGTTCTTCAATATCGAAGAATCCATCAGAGTTAATACCGTATTGTGCACCTTCGATAGTCTCCTCGGAAGGGATGGTGGGTCTCCCACCGACTGCGACAGTGATGTTTTTCGCTTTGACCTGGTAAGTCTCACCGTCCAAACCGTCAATTTGGAGTGTATTGGCATCGAGGAATGAGGCGAAACCGGAATGATAATCTACTTTATCTTTTACCAGGTTGGTCTCGCTGTGAATTGGGGGTGCGGTAGTGACAGAGTATCAAAATACAGGAGGTAGATGATAGAGGTGGAAGGTAGATCAAGGTCAGGTCCAGTAAAGCAAGTGCGGACGGTGAAGTGATAGGAAGTGTGCCAAGTCAGCATAACAGATTCGGAATACTAGTATGAGCTTACGATCGAGGAGCAAAGAGCAAAGACTCACTAGATCCCGTTTAATCTCTTGATATAGGCATCTCTCTTATGTTTCAATTCCGTCCAATTGAAATCACCCGCGATTCTATTCCCTTCACCATCTTTACCGAACCCGTACGCAGCGGCTTTCCTGAGGTTGTCGGCGATATCTGCGGTGTACCTAGTAGGCGCAATGATGATGAGTAGCGATCCAAGGAGTAAGGGAGACATATTGGGATGAGAAAGGTGTTTTACAAGTATGAGATGAATGGAATGGATGAGTCGACTTACCACATTACCTCTGTAATCCCCCATCAAACCATGATTAGTAAGCTTCCCATGACAACCACTCTGTGATAAGTATCGGATCAGACCTACTCTTGGGAACACATCTACCAAAGAATTCATCGTCAGCATGACATGCCTTGATATAGAGCGGTAACCTTGCTGACTCACCCTACGTTCACACAAGTACCACCTAATTTTGGTGTAGCCTCTGCCAAACCGACTTTAGCACCGTACGAAGCTGCTCGTCTCTGATTGAATCAAATAAGCATCAGCTGATAAGCATCAGCTGTGAAGCCTCTTATAATCGGTCGGCAGCTAGTGGTATTATACATACAGCAGAAGCCAATCCACCAGATCCACCACCGATAACGAAGTAGTCGCTAAAGTGATGAGAAAAGTGATTAATATCAGCAAATAATCAAAATGGAAAGGTGAGGAAACTCACTATTCCTCGATCTCAGAAGCTTGGGATTTGGTAAGAGGAGGCATTCTAACTGATCTACTGGTTACGAATGTCCTATGTGGGAAGTACAGAGGTCTGAGGGTTTGCGATGATTTGGAAAGATAAGTTGAGGATCGTAAGACAGTTGAGCAAACGACAGGTCTCGTCGTGCTTGATAATATCGATAATGAAGTGAAAGGTCGAATTTTGATTAGATGTTACGGACTTGGTCGATGAGATGAACCAAGATATATGATCCAGAGGGGGAGGAAGTGATATATATGTATAGTTGACGAATGAATATGGATGCTTAGTAAACAACGTAAAATCAGATAACTGGATGATAATTATTCAAAAGAGTATATTGATCGGTGAATGGCGCAATCGAACGTTCATTCGTTCATTCCCCGAACACACGAAGTATGTGGGCTCGAAGTCAGAGTGAATCCCGCTATCTACTGATACTGTTTACTGTTTACCACTCTACATGTTGCACAGATAGTCGACCTAGTCCTCATGCAACATCAAATGGACATCTGTACGACGATAAAGAAGACTCGTGCATGATCATGTACATGAATAACGATCAACACAGAGCAAGTGTTTCATGACGATGACAATACGAAGTCTCGTTACTGATGGCAGGGTCATTCGAAACCGTCGAAATTGCATGTCACATATAATGCATATCCAATAAACTTGGCATCTCATCTATACAGCCTAGTCCTCATCCATCCTTTCGTCCTCACCACCGCTCGCTCCTCCATCCCTTTTGAGCGCAATCAGCCCCTCCAAGAAAGCCTTGACGCTCTGACCAGCATTTTCAGGTAATCCCAATTCTCTCATCATCCCACTAGGTAACCCACCTGATCTCAGAGCGTTGTCCAGAGAGGCTATCGCATCGGTGAATTGCGGTGCGGAAAGAATAGGTAATAAATCTTGTGCAGAGGGATTAGGGGGGAGATCTAAACCTTCTGGTAAAAGGGGAACGATTGTAGGTATCAGAGTTGGGTGAGTGGTAAGTAGAGTTGACATTTGGATAGGAGACAGAACGTCGGTCAGTCTCGCATCTGTGTACAGTAGGCATCACAACCATATCAGCTATTGCTCTGTCGCTATTCTGAGTTGCACGTACCATCCTCTGCAGGAGCGAGACCTCCACCTCTGGCCCACTCAGCTAACATCCTAGCCATTTGATCTTGACTATTACCCGCTCCACCACCTTGAGCGGGCGTGTCCTCGACTTCCATCCCACCTGCAGCTGAGCTACTGCCAGCAGCGACGGCAGGTGTGCTAGCGGAAGCGGCCGATCGAGGTGCAGGTTCAGGATGAGATAATCTTGGTGCACCGGGGGTAGGAGGCCATGACCTCTCTTGGGTCCTTTGTGGTGTCGAGGGGATAGGTAGAGGTGCTGAGCCAATCCTGCAACAAAAGTATTTGGGAGTTTTGTTAATTTCATGACAGAGAGCTGACTCTGAGATACATGCGTCAGCTCACCTGTAAGAAGGATCTTGTATCAGATGATCGATATCCACTTGTGCTCTGGAAATGACTTGTCGATCGGACTTCTGGATCCAGAACTATGTTCGAAAGATTAGAAAAGTCAGCCACATACATTTGCCGACAGGTTGATTATCTCAACTTACAAAGTACTTTTGATCGGAACTTGAGAATTTCAGGATATGGGTTCGACCAGAAGGATCCTGTTGACAGAAGTAGGACGTTGTCAGTATAGATATGGTTCCATCGAGTGCATTGTGACGAAGGAAAAGGAAGGAAAAGGAAGGTGGATATGATCATGGTACACCGTATGGGTCTTATTTCCCGATACTCACTTGCTCAACTTGGGTGAAAGTAGCTTCACCAGGGAAGATGAGAAGTTCCTGCATTATTCCAAAGTACCTTGTCAGCTGTAGTACGCGTATGCTTCCAAACAGCTGCACATAGGGAATCAACACTCACATCTTCAACTTGGCCTGTGACTCTATTCTTCCAAGCTATCAAACGATGATCACCATATCAGCTATCACGTTCTCCCAGCTCTCATATCTCTTTCAGCACCACTTAAATATCACTCTTATCCATACCGGTCAGTGTACGTCGTTTCCCCGTCCTGCACTCTTACAGTAGATGTGAAAAACAATGGGCGAACTCACAGAAATGAGTGAACTCCCCATCTTCCGACCTCAACTCCAACACTCCCTTCTCAGGTAAAGCATCAACAAATTTACTTCCCTCCCTTCGGTGGGATTTACCAGCTGCGATTGAGATCTGGGCTGCCATAGTGACTTGATTTCAGTCTTATGTATCTCTTCAATAGATCGATTGTGATATTACTATTGGAGAGCTGAAGTATGGAATGACTTGTCGTATCGCTGACGCGGTGGAGAGGGTGACGAGATGAGGTTGATTTCGGTGAGGTCCGTGTGTTCAACCAACCTAATCTTGTGGCAGTGGAATCAACCAGCTGGGACAAAAGACATATCTCGGTCAACATGCTTTGGATCTCCAGTTTTGATGCATACCACCTACGTTTATTTGGGGCATATGGATGTAGGGTTGATGGTTGCAGAGTAGAGGCTGATGCCTGAACTAACGAAATGGAGGGTTCTCATCTCGAGCCATTAATGAGAGTCAAAATCATTCGTACTCTCTCCCAACTCTCGTCAGCTCACATCCACAGGTGCAGTGCAACAATCTGACCAATCTCCTAAACTCATCCATGTCACCTATACATCTCTTTACGAAAATTCATCTACAACATCACACCCTCCTTAGCTCATCATAATCGTGACTGAAACACCATAGAACCCATCCTACCTGAGACATTCCATGAACTATATTTCCCAAAAATCATTCCAGAAATGTAGTATGTACATCCTCTCAAGTGGAGGTCGACCACATCCGTTCTTCTTCTCATAGAGATATAAACCACTGAATCATCTTCCTATCTTCATTCTTCTTTTTCCTTCTTACATCTCATCAAACAAATCGAAAGTCATATCTTGTCTTTCCTGTTTATCCGTATTGTGCTTTTAACCTGTTAATAACCCTGTGATTAACTGTCTATATCATATTCGCACTTGAAAGAATCCGAGGTATCTTCTTCGTGTATACCAATACTGTTATTGCACTATATTGCCACCCATACAATATCGCCTGCACTATACGTCAAAATGCCTCACTCGACTACTCGTTGGTACACTACCACGCTCTCCACTACCCAAGAAAACAATCTCGTCAGCTCATCTCGACGTACAAATGGGGCTGAGGTTATTGTAAATAGGGAGAATTCACCTGGACTCGTAAGTCAATCCTCTACTTCCCTCTCCTCACCATAACAAGATGAACGCCACTGTCCGACCTCCGCTGACGACAGTCTCGATATTGCACTATAGGAGCCAGCTCGGATCACCCATACGCTCACTACTCAGTGTACCACCAAGACTACACATCGTCGAAAATCCCATTCTCATAGGGACAGAGATCGAGATAGGGACCGAAGTCATTCCCACCATCATCATCACAGAGGGAATGCTCCTCGATCTCACCACCCCTCTCTCGACAACCAAGGTAACACCCCCACCCGAGGTGGCAGGATCATGACACCTGTTCCGAGAGGTCAGGGTCACTCAACCGAAGAGACCGATCGGCAACTCGCTCAAGATGCCCTCATGCGGGAAAGTGCCAGTTGGAGTCTTGAAGAAATCCAAGCTTATATCGATAGGATGGCGATCGTAAGTATCAGCTCACCATATCTTTATTGATTTTGGAAGGGAGATGACAAGCTGATAGGGAAATTTTCAGGACGAAACCGAAGCGATTACTCGAGCTTGTTCTTCTCCAATTCCAAACCAAGCATTACTTCTTTCTCCTTCGTCAAACTCGTCTTCTTCATCGACCTTAGTCCCCCAGCCTGTAGCAGAAGAAGAAAAAGGAAACGGCCGAAGGGTTCGGTTCGACTTACCCGAATCTATAAACCCCATGAGATTGTTCCAACCTCATTTCAAAGATCATCTCGGCGATAACAAGGTGACCATCTTTGGTCATGTGGCGATTCATCCTGGACCTGATGAACTCGTTCGACGACCACAAGAACCGGCTGCCACTACTCCCATAAGTTCTGCATCGAAGCACGCAGAGAATGATCTCAAGAACAAGGATAGAGGTAAAACGTATTTTCCCAAATTGGATGGACTAAGACCTTTAACGAAGATCATCAACAACCATGATCTCTCGAAAAGAAGAAATGACAGAGTTACATTACGGGATGATCTAACCAACTCTGAAGAAAGACTTCGAGCCGAAAGCGAAAGGTTAAACAACTTTTCCACCCAAGAAGAAGGTAAGAGGTTCATTTTGGATATAATTGAAAATAGATTATCCGAGATTGATCATAGAATCGAACATGAGATTGACCAAGAAAAGAAAAGAAGGTATAGGGAATTGAAATGGGATTTGACAAAGTTGTTTATGGAGGTCAAGAATACCCATCAAGGTTAGGCGGTTCCTATGGCAACGGGACAAGACGGTGATTCTCCACTGTGTTTCGCCTTCTGTTTTTTGTTCTTTGCTTTTTGCTTTCGCGTTTCGTTCTTGAATTCTTCTATCAATATCAACCAAGAAGAAAAAGAAAAACGCTACAACTTGTTATTTCAAACAAATGCTTTACGATACTATACATAGAATGTTCCTGTTTGATCTGATGTTCCGTGTTTCTCGCTTTATCTTTATATCATCTTCTTAACATAGGATGAATGCAGATGGTACTCGTGTATACATACAAGGTTACCACGTCGTCTGTCGTCGCATCTTTACCTTCTTATGCGGTCATTACAGTCCATCGTGGATGGTATAGTACCTGTTCAGACAACCGGGTGCCTACTACTTATACCTCCGAGATCAAACCGCACTATTGGACTATTCCGTGTCATAGCGACCTCGAGCTCCTTTGTCACTTCATTCGATACTCACTCTTGCATGACATGTAACGTATGAAACAGTATGCATGCAGAGTCCAATCGACGTCATGACGTTATTGTGATGAGATGCATGAGATGCATTCAACATCTGTTCGTATGTGTTCCAGATATATGAGGAAAGAGGGCATGATTTTTAATTTAAACCCCCGCACGGATACTGTATCCATCTGCTCACATGCAAACGAGCAGGCAGGACGATAAGGCGAATGATTTTTTTGGAATCGCAGCGCAGCATGTATGTACTGGTAGCACGTTTCAGAATTGGCGAATGACGAAATAAATCGGGAGAGGGTTCCTGAACCGGGAAAACCTGAATAACATCCCTTAGAATGAAATTCCCATCAAAATAAAATCAGCATGAACATGAGTAAGTACAAATGCTATACTTTGTCGTTGTCGGTGATGTGCATTGTCATGTGTAGACAAGATCGAAAAGGAAAGAAAACTGTATAAATAGAAAAATCATCATTTGAACGGACGAACGGACGAACGGACGGTGAAGTGTAGCTTAGAAACCTATCACACTTACCCAGATCTCAAAAAATTCGAGCCTCGCCTTCCCCTCCTGACCGATATATCGACGAGGAGCTTCCACTTTCACATCGACAAACGAAAATCACAGACACCAGGTAGGGAGCAGGAATTATCCAAGAGGATCTCACTACTGTGAAGTGACTTTGTTAGAGGCCTTCAATGGAGACGGAATTGGTTTATTCCGAATAGTATGAATTGGAAACAGCAGAAAATTGAAAGAAAGGGTTAAAGGACCCCATCAGACTGCCTTTGGCAAAAGGACGAGTATAGCATCACATATCAACAGCAAGTAACATAGACAAAGCATCTTGGTATAGGAGGTGACAAAAGAGGTCAAGTGCGTATACATAGTATACTGGGTCTATCTGAAGCGATCTTCAAGATAAATGATCTGACATATACTGTTGTTACAATCTTAGTCTGATCAACCATCGGGTCACATCGATCACCATCAGATCGGACCCGAACATCTCTCTCCGCGGCAACATAGAAAACCACGACCACGACCTTTTCTCTTCTCTTCCCATTACCAACACCATCGTTATTCCAGCAAAAGTCACTTTTGGTCCGAACGTCATTTGATGGTCATACCCCTAAAACCCTTGATCAAACTTTGATTTTGAGATTAACAAACAACTTTTGTTTTTTCATTGATCAGTTGATGGCACCGAGCGAACTCACGACAACCGCTTACACACGATTCAAATATAACGACTTAAAACGTGCTCTGTCTGTCAAACGACATCTATCTACAAATCGCATGGCGTGAAGATCAAAGAAGAAGAAGGCGAACAAGGATCCGTGAGTCTTCTCCAAGATGAGGAGGATGAGGATGATGAATTCCACTATCTAACCTCGTGCTTCCTCTTGGCAGGATCGGATTGGTGATTACGCAGATCATTTACTACAAGTTACTTTTGGGTTTAATCTATCCTGTTGTCACATCGATCGT
Organism: Kwoniella europaea PYCC6329; assembly: GCF_036810445.1. Classification (NCBI taxonomy): domain Eukaryota; kingdom Fungi; phylum Basidiomycota; class Tremellomycetes; order Tremellales; family Cryptococcaceae; genus Kwoniella; species Kwoniella europaea. The sequence continues at coordinate 6,272,194 of NC_089487.1, forward strand.
GAGCTCAACATCGAATAGAGACCAAGGTAGTATACACGATAAACGATATATATCAAAATTCGACTACCGCAGCCGAGTGACCGAGCGTTGAGGATAGGACCGAAGATCGAAACGAACAACTTCCTTACTCCTACTCACTCACCTGTCATCGACCCTCCCTTGTCAACTTTCTTCTCTCGACTTCCATTCCCTCCATATACTACATCATCAATCAGATCTATAATATCACCACTTACAGAAGGAAGAAAAGTGAGAAGATATTCTCACTTTTGACTACTCGTACTTGACACTTGAGTAACCACAAGGGCCAGGGTCATGCGTCTAATCAAGCGTCGATCATCAACCAATCTATCTCAACAAGGATCGTCGACTTCTTCTGCTTCTTCCCCCACAGATACTCTTACTCCCACTCTGGTAGCTATCCCGCCTCTTCCATCTTCTTCAACATCCGACGATGGACCATTATCGTCTCCCACAAAGAGCGGTAGCCTCAGGGGAAAGAAGAAAAGAGATAGTCAGGAGATGAAGTATCCTCCGACATCGTTCGGACAGGGTGGAACAGGATGGACTTTCGGCAGGATGAGAAGCTTCAAGGGCAAATCAAGAGCGAGTCAAGATGGGACGGTATCAGATTCGGAAGATGAGGGGAATGTTAAAGGCAAGGGAAAGGGGAAGAAACCTTCGTTGGACACCTTGAATGTCAAGTAAGTAAAACCCGCATTCATCGTCTCCAGTGCGAAGATGCTTATGAATCTGCTTGAACATAGCTCCTTGTCGAATCCAACTTCAATATCCCCTCCGTCCCCTGTGAACTACTCTATTCCATTACATGCCAAAGCTCCCGTCACACCAATCCCCCCATCCGCTCCGCCATACCTTCTCGATAACGTTGCCACTCCCGACTTTACGGAATCCCCTTCTTTAGGTTCATCCTCTTCCTCTCAGTATCCTTATCCTCAGCCAAATCAATCCCTTATCGCTTTTACTCCCAGTGTGCCAAACTTAGCTCCAGTAGCAGCTCTAGCGACAGCTCAAACGGAGAGCATTTTCCCGGCATCAGGATGTAGACCACCTTTGACCACTTCTTTGTCCATCAACTCTTCAGCGCCTTCTTGTGAAAGTGGAGAATCGTCGTACCCGCTTATCCCCCGAACCGATGACGGTCAACCTCATAAAGGAATTACAACCAGTCTTACATCACCTCGTAAACTCACGAAGCGACGTCCGGTACCAGTCGTATATGATCAGGTAGAATTGATGCAGCGTCCGTCAACGTCATCCGATCAAGGTACATACAATCATCGCCCTGTCCACAACTACAACAGCCCTCCACACATCTATACCGTTCTTAGCGCACCTCTTCAACCATCTTCCAGTCTTCCGCTACCGGAGGGAGCGGCACCTCCACACCACCTCAATTGGCCGCTGAATCGAAATCCGTCTTGCTCAACTAATGCTTCTTCAGGTATGACTCCCTCGACGGACGAATCCGGTACACTCGAGACACCTAACAACGCAGTGATCATTCCTGGTCAAGGAGAAGATAATCTATGGGAGAGAATCGGAGTGTCTAGACCACCTCTATCTAGAGCTTCCACATTCTCATTCAAAGAAGGTGACGATGGAACTATACATATGTTCAAAAGAGAAGGTTATTCCCAACAGACGAATAGGAGAGATATATCATCCTCTAGTGGGGAAACTCAGACGGAAAATGGAAAATTCTACTCTACAGTATCGACAGATCCATCTCCCACTTTCCATGGAACCGCCTCGGGTGCCAAATACACCCCTACAGTCTCATCCGGAAGTGATGTTACCGCTCGTCAACCTAGAAGTTTACGGGTATCGACCTCAAATTTGGAGTTAAAGACTAACAAGAGTGAAACTCTCATTTCCCCTACTTCTTCCTTGAAGAAAAGATCCGTCGCTTTCGAAGTACATCCGATTGCCCCTGAAGACACTAATCGACCCAATCAAGATGGCAATTCCAGACCTATTCGACCCCCTCTCACGCGACTGAGGTCGAGTAGTCTGGGAGCGATGTCAATCAATACCAACTCGGTGTATAGCGTTGGAGAAGTCACTACAGCTACCACCGCTGTTGTCAGTCCTGCTCGAGCTTTGGAGATGACCGGTATTATAAGTGAACCGGCAACGATCAGAGGGGGAATAGCGGGGATGCTAGCTGATTTCGAGAATTCATCGGAAGCTGTTAGAAGAGCATTTGAAAATGAGCGACAAAGAGGAGATTGGCCTTCATCATTCTCTGGGGAGGATCCTGTTCCACAAATTCCTGTGAGAAGGATACATACAGCTCGACCTGCTCCTCCTCCACCTCGTCTGGCTTCTCCACTAAAGAAGAACGCTCGTCCACCTCTCTCACCTATCTTACGCTCATCAACTAACTCAAACTCCCCAAAGAAGCTCGTCTCATTCAATGCGACCACCACCACGGCCGAAGATGAAGAAGTCGTGCAGTCTTCACCCAAGCGACCTTCCATGCCAGCTCGATCTAGTAGCTTGAGTCGATTGTGGAGACGACTAAGTACGGGAGGATCAGGAGGCAAGATGAAGAAGAGCAAATCTTCAATGGAGAATTTGAAAGAAGGCATACCACCTGTTCCGCAGGTCAAGAAGAACGAATGGTATGGGAGCTTGTCGGATTCACCTACTAAGATGACTTCGAACAGCTTAGAACAAGTCATGTCGACACGAATGAAAAGATCGAAAGGGTCTCTTGATCTGACATCAATCGGGAAAGGGAACCTCGACTTATTATCGTCCGTGAAACCGGTTATCTCGACAGAGCCCGAAAGATCCACCACGCCATCTTCGACCAGCTCCAAACGATCGAAAGGTAAAAAGAGGATGTCTTCGATTCCTCCACCTAGGGCTCAATCCGTTCCATTACCCATCAGAAGCGATACACCTCCGGTAATTCCACCTTTATCACCTGCGCTACCACTCAAAAACCCATTACCTTCACCTGAACTTGCCCCTGTCAAATCTGACCGTTTACCTCCTGTATCAGACAATCTCAATGCCACCGAGGCCGGACCTTCGACAAGTACTCCTGTACGATCATTCCGCAAGCTCTCTGCGCCCCCTTCCAGTGGCAGTTCTTGGACGACACCATTGGGACCCTACACTCCGCCACTGTCAGCAATAGTCAACGATTATTTCCGTGATCTCAAGACGTCCACTTTGTTAGAAGCATCTGAAGGTCTGTTCAATAGAGAAGTGACCTTGCACCGAACGTCTTTACATGAAGATATCGAACATCAATCGTACGATGCTAAACGACGCTATAGGCAGTCTCTAGTGGAGATCAAAGATGATCAGGCTTTCCAAGCGACTGTCGAGGAATTGGTCAAGCTGGAATCGGATGGTCGAGTTAGAATCACCAGAGCTGGTGGAGCGGCATTGAGAAATGATCAGATTCCTCCGATGTATAGGACCCCGTCTAAGGATCTGCTGGAGAAACAAGCTAGGCAGGAGAATATAAGAGCTTGGTTCGTCACTAGGGAATTGGTACAGGGTGAAAGGAGACATGGGAGATTGTTGGCCAAAGGCGTTGCTGTGAGATATTTCAGTCGACCTTTGATCAACCGAATACTGATATTTGATAATTACATGACCATAGGCTGTTCGACTGGCTGCTCAAGGTAACAAAGACTTACCTCCTGTTCCCCCTTTACCTACCGACGAGAATGCAGTCTCCCCTCGACCGGTCCAACCGCTTGGTCATGCTAGATCGGGTTCGGGGAGCATCAAAACTCCATCTAGGTTGAGAAGATCCCGAACCTCCAATCCTAGCTCGAGTACCAATACACCTGCTCCGTCTAGAACTACATCAGTCACTTCATCTCCTACATCCACTTCTGTACCATTACCGCCTTTACCCGCTGCATACTCCTACACGCCGATAGAAATCCTGTTGATACAATTACCCAAATTGTATACGCTGAGTTTGAAATTATCAGAGAGGTTCGAACACGATCCATCACCTTACGGAGTTGCCGACGCGTTCGTCTCGATGGAAGAATACATAACGAAAGAAGTGTCAGAATGGGCCAAGAGGATAGGAGAGATTGTGTATAGTGGGATAGGCGATGAGTTGAATAAGATTCTGGAGAATCAGAAACTGTCTTTGTCGACTTCCAAAACAGGTAGAAGGAGGATATCGGAAGGTGGGAACGGGAATGATGGGTTGGATATGGAAGGTGAAGAAGAGGAGGGAGATAGATTGAAATTTGCTGATATCGTGAGTACACATGTTAACGATCTATAACAAGTGGGAGGGAGTGTGATCCTGACTGACTGGACTGTGTAGATTATCGTACCGATTCAACGAGCTTCAAGGTACAAGCTTCTATTCCAAGGTGAGTTGGGGTCCTGATGGACATTCATATTGATTGCGTTATTGATTTTATCTTCAGAACTATCTACCAAATTACCCCCTACATCCCATACATCACTCAAGATCCAACGAGCCCTCGAAGCTTCCATGAGACTAGCGAGCGAGTGTGATAGATGTCAGAGTTTCGATTTGAACGCTTTACGAAGACAGGGTAAGAAAGGGAAGAGGGTTAGACCTGTCAGTGTTGGGCCTGGTGTAAGAGTCTGGTAAGATGTTTCCTACCAGTTAGTGTTAGTGTATCTGTGTTATACTATAAGTTATCTGTATCGTTGTCGAAAACGAAAATCCATATGTGTCACTTGTACCACATCCATCATACAGATATATCCTCATATTAACATACGAAATTATAATCATATCATATGTCACTTGATTCCCTGCATTTTATATAAATGATATCTCATGTATGTCAATCCTATGTTATTCTCATATTCTACATATTCATATGTGCGCGGATAAATTAGAGACAGAGATTCGATCGTTTCAAACGCCTTTTCATACTGCGCCTTCGCGTTATCTATCCTGCGAAATGTTCACATGGCGAGTGACTAACCGTCTCGGATCTTATGAACTTTCAATATGCACATGGTCAACTGAGTTGCGATTCAATCCATTACATTTCTCTCTCGGCAAGATCGGCAGGGCTCCTGATTCCAGCCAACATATCCTATATCATCATGCGAATCACACATGGTTATCGATTCAATTCAATTCAGACTGTCCGTTCAATCCGTGTGCGCCACACGCTAAATTAACCTTAAACTCATAATAAACTTACTTTCACTTGGTATGAATTGATATACGACAGCCTCGTTCGTCATTCGGCATTCCCCCTCGTGCTCCTGGCAGGTGAGATGTTGTGCGTTGTGAAGATGCGAAAGGAATGAATGAATGAAGTAATGAGTTAATCGGCATTGACCCTCCTGGCATTCACGGGTGAGATGCGGCAGTGCGATAGCACCGTTCTTGCTCACTGTCACTATTCTTTCTCTCTTGTTAAATTTCGAATGGATGGTCTGTATCCAACGAGTAGGTAGGAATCCACCATGATATTTGAAAGTGATAAGGGACAAGACAAGCCTTGAGCATAAGATGTTTTAGCTAGTTTACCCTACAATTAGTAGTCTGACACCTCATGGTGTCATCTTGTCCATTACATAGCATGAACAGAACCACGAACACCTAATCTTACATCCATAGTAACATGCGGGCCAGGATAGTCTTGCCGTCACTTTGTAGATAGGTGGGAATGGGATGTATGGGTACTATGAGTACGATCTGAGTTGTATCCTTCTTTCATCTTCGACTTTTTCAATATCGAGAACAGGCTTTCATTGTTCATTCTTTTTTGATAAAATCGTCTTCATACCCCTATCATCTTTCATCCTTGATAGTCAGCTAAATCCTATCAAAACATCATACTATCATCGTCACTCATTTACAATCACATTCTTTCCTTCACTCCAACATCTTACATCATCCTTTAACAGACCTCTTTTGATCCCTACATCGATACGAACACAGAAACATGCGGTCCTCTCTCTTCCCTTTCCTGCTGACTCTCCTATCCTCCCTTTCCATATCTCTCGCCTTCCCTTCTCTCACATCCTCAGATAAAGAGGCCAATAAAGAAGTATGGTCCCTCCCGATCGATCCAGCAGAGTACAATCATCAAAAATACTCACAGTGCTCTACCAACGCTGAATGCTTTAGGAAAGGTCTCCCACCGCTGAAGCCTGCCACTAAAACGAAGAGGAACGAGTTAAAACCTAGACAATCTACTGGAGTTAACGTGTAAGTTAACTCAAACTTCAACCTCACCTGGATAAGTGGTCATCCAAATGCACGGTTTACAAATGGCCATCACCAACTCAATGAATGATCTAATATTTACTGACTTGTTTTTTCTTTGTGGTTACTTCCGCCTGATAGAATATCAGGTATCATCCAAGTACTTCAAAATGGTTCTCCTATAGGATACGTCTCTGGTGCTGTCAATACCACTTATGGTGGATATGGATTTACCACTGTGAGTTTTCGATTGTCTGTCAATTCCAAGTTCATGCCGTATTGATCGAATATCCTTTTGGTCCTCGGTAGACCGCAGCAAATGCAATGTCGGTATCATTCACTCCTAATGGTAATACACCTGTTACATTCACTTTGGCGGCTTCTCAACGACCTGCCGGGTTTCCTTATCTAGCTTCGGGTAAGTTAAATCCCATCTTATCTTTAAATAGTCGATTCAATCCATCAGAGAGTTGAACTGATTATTCAATATGTGATGTTGCAGTTTATGGAGGTGGTGGAAGTGCGATGAATTTACTCACAACCGATTATTCGTGAGTCTTACTTTACCTCATCCTTCCCAGATCTTATCTATGTATTGTTAGAATCTCTCCCAGGAGACCATTAAATTTCTAATCTGAACCAAATGACAACTCTTCCAGTTACACATTCATGACCGCTGCCAATGCTGTTAGTAAGTGGAAACTTACCTCACCGATAATAGTCGAACGGTATTGCTGCACGTGCTTTTTACTGATACCATATCATATCACTTGGTGATGATAGTCCCCGTCGGTCCTGCTGTAGCTTCGGCTTCGAATAATCGATTTAACAGAGCTACAGGAACGGAAACTTCTTTAGTGAGTGCTGTATACATTATACATCGGTCAAGGTATTTGACCGTGCGCCGACTGATTATATTCTTCCTGCTTTTGTTTTTCGATCCCAGTTCGTGTACACCGCTTCAACACAGAATATCGCTGCGAGATGGACCAACACCGATAACACCCAGACGAATGCTGTCATCATATACGATGTCAAGTTTGGTAAGTACAGTCATCGGTCAAGCAAATGACCTGCAATGAAACGAACGGATTGTGACAATGATGAATGCCATTAGCTTTGTTCTACTTGATCGGTAATTTCGCACAATTCCAAGCTCATTTCCCGAACGAAGGTGAATATGTGGTTGTGAGTATATCTCCTACATCCTCCATGATATCAGGAATATAGATTGACTGATGTTTGTTTTGTTGAGTTCCATAGACATGGAAACTGATACCTCAATAAACGAATATACTCAACCAAATGGCTTCACTCTCTTTTCATATTTTCTCCATAGACTTACTGATATTACTCTGACTGGACCGGACACTCTTCTTCATTTCACACACTCGCTGGGACACTCTTTCACATTATATACCATCTGCATTGAATTATACAACAAGCCACACTCACTCCATACTGTTTCCATATTCCTATATCCATTCATCTTGTAGCATCTTGTCCATACTTTCTTTCCCAATTTACATTATGCCTTTTCCGGATTTCTTTGGTTTCTTCTGGCCCTCCTTGTATTGTGTTTCCCATCGCTTGATCTTTAATACATCAATTAGATAGAGTAGATCGTAGATTAGCGTTCTGTCGTCTCTGACAAGATGGTAAATGCCAATCAAGTCATAATGATCAATATGTCAATGTTTTATGATCAATATGGTCAATGGTCAAAGCCTCAATCAGGGACAGGTAGGGGCTTGTGTGATCTATTTCTGTCCATCAAATTTCGTCATTGTTCATAATGCGCCCTTTCAACTTGGCTTGCTTCCCAAGGTACATGATGTCGGTTGACACGTTGAATTGCAAACATGTCAAGGAAGTAATGTTCACCTCGGATGTGAATAAAGTGCATGCTTCAGTGGGAAATCATGAGGCGTTTAAGACGCGTCTTGCTGAGAAACGCGAGGACAGTGGGTGAATTGACGCGACTGAGTTTTAAGCTCAAGTTGAGTGATCGACATTGAGATTCGGACCTGAAAGAGTGGAAAATCACATTCACATTCCAAAAATATCCCATCACATCACATTTTAACATACCTTAGCTGATTTTCTGCTTGATACGTATACTGTATATCATCAGAAACTAAAATCATGTGATGCAGCATTGCTAAGGGAGACTCCGCAGAGTAGCAGAGTGAAAGCACAAAAAGCAGGAATAGCTCCAGGGGGTTTTGTGTGGGTTTATGGGTGTATGACGATCTATACTCCTTTGGCTTTCCCTATGGCGCCTTTATTGTTAACCTCAAGATCTCCTCCTAGCTAGTCACATCGTTTAGATCAAAACTTCTTTGACCATAAAAGTGGGGGGAACGTGCTTGTACTAAAGTAAAGTCATCGTAAAGTAGAATATCCTTCAACTTTCTTTTCCTTTCCATTATCATCCTCATCTCTTCATCGAAACCATTCATATATCCCACAAAGAATTGAATTCTTCCTTCCTTCCTTCCTTCCTTCCCCTCTTACAGTGGGACTTATAGTGATACGTATCTTGGCAGGCTAAGATAAAACGAAAATCGACGATCCCTTCATTCATTCAACTCAATTCAATTCAGTTGAATAGTAAATCAGGTAAGACAATACGAAACGGAACGAAACGAAACGAACAACCATAATCTTCCATCAGAGATAAAAAAAATCGATATAACCCATTCTACACATATCAGATAGATCCCTTTCTCTTTCACCGACTCGTAATCAACTGAACGACACGATCATAATGAAATCATCAACGACCACGACGATTTACGCGCTTTTGTTATCCTCGATATATGTTAGTGCGGCTGGACCTCATAACAGATTCGGAGTAGGAGCACACAGAAGACATCACGCTAGAGCTGCTGCTGCCACCACCACTTCTGTGGAACGATCGACGCCCGTCGAACAGATAAAAATAGAGAAAAGAGAAGATGAATGTACATTGGGTGCTTGGAAATGTGTTGGATCGGTGTTACAGCGTGAGTATTTGGCTCATCCGATCTCTAACAGGATGTGTAGCTGACAGGTAGAGCTGGGTTATTTCGTCTAGGGTGTTATAATGATCAATGGAATTTCGTTACGAATTGTACTGGAACTGATATCATCTGCTCGTGAGTCGAAGTCAATCATCTATACTTCCAAAAATTGATCAAAAGGATAGACCCCCTTTGGCGTTTGATCGTCGTCTATTCACGTGGATACTAATGCTGATCCTTTCACGAACCTTAGTGACGGGCTATACACCACCGGATGCGTATGGACATGGTCAGTCGAGCAGAACGACGACGCCAACGAATCAGCAACTTCTTCACCACCTTTCACTTCTTCCATCACTGTCACTCCTACCTCTTCCGCTTCGGACTCAATATCAACCTCGGCAGACGTACCTTCGGTTCCGATAACCAACGCGAACCTTGCTGTCGAACCTACTGCCACTGCTACACCTGAAACCGACGAGGAATGTGATGACGATGAAGAGGATGATGAGGATCAAGACGAAGATGACGAAGATGAGTATTGCGATGATGATGATGATGGAGCTTGGGAGTAAGTTGCTCGTATCAGTCCACTGGGGTAGAATAGAAGCTGATCAGAATGGTCAATAGGGAATACATGTCTTCCGCTACTTCCGTGCCTTCTACTACTGCTACTCCAGCTACATCCGTATCGACTTCTGCTGCCTCATCACCAACGTCTGCTATTGGAGGTGAATTAATCGCTGGTGGTGATGAAGATGACGATACCGAAGGTGATGAAGAAGAATGCGATGAGGACGACGAGGAATCGTTAGTTAAAGTTTGCTTAAGCTCGAGTTTCTAGCTGACCACTTCATGTCAGCGCTGAATCGGATTCCGTTTCTCCTACTACCACTTCTTCCGCCACAGCTACTTCCATCATAGGCGGACAGCTCTGGGCCGGTGAAGGAGACTCGGCTTCTGCCTCGACTCACGATTGGTATTCATGGAACTCTGCTTCAACAACCAGCCAAGATTGGAATACATGGGATCAAGCTACCGCTGCACCTACTTCAACTAGTCAAGACTGGAACAACTGGGACCAAGCTACTTCTACTGCTTCTTCCAGTCGTGGACACGGAAAAGGAAAAGGTCATAAATCATCCTCAGCCGATTGGGCCGCCTCAAGTGAGTTACAAACAAATCTAATCCCCAAAGAAATCGGATAGCCAATCAAATTGTTCTTGTCTTAGCTTCATCATCATGGGATCAATCAGCAGATGCTGGTGGGTCTAGTGGCAAGTGGTCAACCGCTACTACAACAAATTCATGGGATGACTGGTCCGGACAAGCTACAGCTTCTTCTGCCGCATGGGGCCAATCCGGAAAATCATCAGCTACGGCTAGTGCATCAACTTCCGCCTCCTCGTCAAAATCAGGAACAAGCAGCAATCACACTACCAGTTCGCCTTCTGGATCGTACAGCTCTGCACCCCATTATGTCATCTATGCTGACAGTCAGTCTGCGTTTCTCTTCCTTTTCATGCTGAAGAGGGTAAGCTGACCAATACTGCATAGACTGGTTGACAGAAATGCCCTCTGTGGATGTTCTGTCCAACTTCAATCGATTTATCCTCGCATTTTGGATGACCGATAGTGGAGCCGTGGACAACGCTCAATTCTGGGAACAACTCGACTCAGATACTAGACAACAAGTTCTCACAGAATATCACAATGCAGGAATCGCTTTGATGGTTTCTGCCTTTGGATCGACTGACTCGCCCACTTCCAATGGTGCGGATCCCGCTCAGACTGCTCAGAAGTTGGCCAAATGGGTTAAGGATTATGGATTGGACGGTGTTGATATTGATTATGAGGGTGAGTTGGACCCTCTGGTCGTCTCTCGGATTAGGAGGTATACTGAACATGTATGATTCATGGTTTAGACATGTCCGCCATGAACTCTGCTAAAGCTGTCGCATGGTTGGTCACTTTCCAAAAAGAATTAAGAAGTTTACTTCCTTCACCATATATCATCACCCACGCACCTGTCGCACCATGGTTCACATCTGCCAACGATTACTCAGATAAAGCCTATGTGGCAATTCACGAACAGACCGGAGATGGAATTGATTTCTACAATATTCAATTCTACAATCAAGGTTCAGGAGTATACGAGGATTGTGATGTAAGTCCTTCTTCTCTGGTATTTAGTGCACGATGTAGACAATACTGATTTCGATGAATTACATAGTCGCTCCTTTTCGATTCAGGAAACGATTGGCCCTCTACCTCAGTATTCGAGATCAATTCTTCTGCCGGATTACCCCTCGATAAGATTGTCATTGGTAAACCCCTTGATGAAGGTGCCGCGGCGAACGGTTTTATCGACGCAACTTTATTGAGCAAGTGTGTTTCCCAAGCTCAGGCGAAAGGTTGGAATGCAGGTGTCATGTTCTGGGAATGGACCACTGTAAGCTGTTTTTATGTATTCTGTCATCGAGAGAAAAGAACAAAAGCTGATGGATTCTTTTCGGATTGATAGTCTGCACCTTCAATCATGGGTACAGTGAGAGGAACCAACTAAACATAAGCAGAGCAACATCTTCAGGAACATTACGATCATTTACGATTCAACCCTTTCATCGAACATCAATCAATAATCTTTGTTGTACATACCCTACCTTATTTCTTTTATTGAACGGATCAAACGGAATTCATCACTGTCCCTCTTGCTTTTTCTTGGTCATTTTGTGAATGCTACATACATATCACCGGCATTGATACTGCACATATACATAACTTACATATACGGATAGAATCTGTCGATCGGGTCAGGACTCCTTGATGGGGCAGAGATAATTAGAAATTATTGATTCTACCCTCGAGAAACGAGCTTGATGCTCTGAATGAGGGGATGTCAGTTACGATCTTGATGATTTGATGTGTGGTTATACATGTTACGATGATATACGTTCTTTATAGACAATCAGATGCATTGCATGTATCGTCCTCTAGCATGAAAGCGACTGCGTCAGGTATGATAACGAGTGCCACATACCGAATAAAATCCACGTGTAATTCGTGATACACTCAGCTTGCCACTTCACTCGATCTCAGCTTAGACTGACTTTTCTCCTACTTTACTTTATCATTCATCATTTATCATCCCAACATACAACCTGAAAGATGGCAACGGTACATCCATCGCGAATGGGTCTTGTCCCCGCTGGAACATCACGGTCTTCAGCGCCTTCAAACGGAGAAGGATCGAACAGCCGTGAGGAAGAATTGAGGAGGAAGTTGATAGAGAGGAAACGAGGTGGGGATGATAGACGAGACAGGGACGGCGACAGAGATGAACGACGGGACAGGGATAGAAGTCGAGATAGAGATGAAAGACGAGAAAGGGATGGTGATGGTGATAGAAGAGATAGGGATAGAGACAGAGCAAGAGATAGGGATGGGGAAGGATTCAGATCATATGACTCTAGACGAGATGAGCGAGATCGTCGCGACAGAGATAGAGATAGAGACGGAGGAAGAAGAAGATCAGTTGACAGAGAAAGAAGAAGATCAGTTGACACAGAAAGAGAAAGAGATGATAGACCAAGAAGAGCTTCACCATCTTATAACGCTTACGATGCCAATGCGCCTCCTCCGCCTTCCAGCGGTAATGGCGGAGGATATGGATATGGAAGAAGAGATGATTTACCTTCTGGTCCACCCGGTATGCCCCCTCCATGGGTACCTAGAATGCAATCTTCCCAGAAGCCCAATTGGCAGAATCCCCCGCCTCATCAAAGATTTGGTAATAACGATCTGGAGAGGTGAGTCGATGGTCAACTTTCAATTGTAGTGTAATTCAGAAAAAATCAAATGCTAAATTCGTTGTTAGACGACGCCAAGAACGTGAGAATAATCCACTATCAATTTGGCCTGAATCGCCCAAAAGACCTTATCAGGATGAAGAGTGAGTGAATTTACATTACGAACATATAATCCCTCATTATCACCGTTGCCATAAATCCCTCGTCCCTCGCTTTGCCTTTACAAGATCTGAGACGCTTTGTATACTGACGATATTGGGTAATTAGCGAACTCGAAGCGGAACGTAAAAAGAACAAATCGAAATCGAAATCGAAATCGTCTAAACACAAATCCAAATCAAAGTCATCTAAACACAAATCATCGAAACATCGATCATCCAAAAGATATTCCGACGAATCTTCTTCAGAAACCGATTCGGAGGAAGAGGATAGGCGTCGAAGACGACGAAAAGAGAAGGAAAGAGAGAGGAGGAAGAGGTACGATTCCGAAAGTGTATCTGATTCAGAGGAAAGAAGGAGGAAGAGAAGAAGGTCAACGGCTAGGGACGAGGAGGAAAAAGAGGAGGATTTGGCAGATCAATGGGTCGAAAAAGGAGGAGAAGTCGTTTTGATTCCTAGTGAGAAAGACAAACAGAAGATCGAAAGTCATCATCATAAATCACCTGAGAAAGTCGTTCAAAAGAGATTGGAAGAAGATAGCGATGATGAGGAGATCGGACCTCAACTGCCTACTGAAGCTAGAGAGAAAGGAATGGATAGATCGGCGTGAGTATTTTGACTTTATCTTCATTTCTTTCACATATCGCTGCAGACGATTCTGTAAAGCATTTGCCACATAATGTTGATTTTATTCTTTACTTCTTTACTCGAATGAATGATATGCTGACCCTTCGTTCACAGCTTCGCCCACATGAGACCAGGAGAAGGAGAAGCGATGGCTCTCTATGCCGAATCAGGACAACGTATCCCCCGACGAGGAGAAATCGGTATGGAAGCTGCTACAATTGAGAAATTCGAACAATCCGGATATGTCATGTCTGGATCAAGACATCAACGTATGAACGCTGTCCGAATGAGGAAGGAGAACCAGGTGATCAACGAAGCTGAGAAGAGAGCGATATTGAAATTGCAAAGGGAAGAAAAGGAGAAGAAAGAGGGCATGATCATTACTCAGTTCAAGGAGGTAAGTTCTTTTATCCAGGTTCTAGACACAATTGATCATGTGCTGATATGGTAATCTGATTTTGTAGATGATGGAGGAGAATCTGAGGAAACAAGGTATAAATCGACCCTAATTGTATTGATATCCGTCAAGCTCGGCAGGAAATATGCATCTTCGGTATCAGGCTGCTTGACTGAGCAAAACTACTGATGATGCGTTACACTCGCGGGTTCTTGACTTGGAGTAGCTGATCCTTTCAATATTGACCTGACCTCGAAATAGCGATGTTCTGCCGCGGATGGCGTAGTTCATGAAAGAACGCAAATGGGTCAAATAGAATGCTTTTTCTCGAAAAATCCCGTGTGCATTATGTCTCTTAGGAACAGAGTGAAGCAAGAAGCATCAAAGTCGTATATAAAGAGGACTGGGTAGAGTAGCGAATTTGAGCGTCTAGGGGAAGGCAAGCCGAGGATCAATTAGTAGATGTGGTGCATGGTTTGGGGATCATCAGATTGAGAATTGATTCTCGTGCGCTGTAACAGGCGCAGGACCAATGATATATTCACAAGGTTCCTCTTATTTCCTCGATTGTATTGGGTTAATCGTCTGCCAACACAGCTACATCGATATTGTGCATACCCATGTTGTACGGCTTCTTCACTGATGAGATCATCAAGTCTGTTCGTGTTGAGTGTAGTGCATCTTTAAATTGTGCAATCAAGGTCTCCAAGCAAGTGGTATGTGGTGACAAAAAAGTACAGTCTTATAGTACAAACATGGCTGATCCTGTGTATCGCATACTAGCTAAAATGACTATTCAACCGATTAACTCGCGGGGGGAGAGACGAGGTAAAAAGTCTATTGTTGACAGTTGACTTTTTCAGCATGATTGATGTTGGTGTACAAGCATGAAACATATATATCACTCACGACTATCTGAGGGTTTGCAGACGAAAAGGAAGATCGGAAAGCGGCAAAATTGACAGGTGATATCATTCCCAGACCATCTGAGCCAGACGGAATAAATCAGCGAGGACACTGCTGGAATCGAGACTTATGTAACTGTAACTCACATCCACCTTGGCCTCTATAAAAGATGGTATCTCGTACACTTCCATCGGTGTTCGTCCATTGAGCTGTTATCTGGGTTGTGGCGGGGTTGTAGAAAAACTGATACATCGGTCAAGCAGCCATACCTCAGCAAGACCCTATCACGATAGATACCATCAGAAGAAGATTCGCTGTCACTTACCACATCTGTCTCGACCCCTTGGTTCCCACGGGGTTGGAAGGTAGTAGGTGTATTCTGGGCTTTCCCCCTCACTACACACCATCGCCACAAGATTTTGAGCTATCATATAACCTAGTAGAATGATGAAATCGCTCACCTTCTGAGGCAGCGCCGACAAAACTGGCATAAGAGCTATATGTAGAAAGCATTTCAATATCGTACCAAGATAGAGCCGTAGGCAAAAGCAGTGACTTACCGGCTTGCACTTGAACCGGTACCCCCCATATTGGCAGTAGTCGCACCTCCGTTGAATGCTGATTCGGACGTATAAGTATCAGCAACCACTTTCACGGCCCTTACTTCCCGTGCTTTCGCTGAGATACTTACCACCACCGAAATAGGGGTAGGCTGCATTTCGAGTACCCGGTGAGATCGTGAAAAGTACAGGTCCGTTATCGCTCTGACCGAAAGATACCACCAGAGCATTGTTCAAATCCTGCAAAGAATGAATGTAGAGAATTGAGCAGAAACCACAAGAGATCATCTGCAGATACATACAGTAGTGACGTCGTATATGTTTGCTTGATTCAGAGTTCGGGAAACGTATCCTAACGAATTGGAATTGGCATCGAGAATTTGAATAGCTCCGGTATACCTAGTGTGACAGACAGTCAGGATGAGTAAGCCTGATGTTCATTGTGGGCCTTAGAGATTGCACTAACATCGGTGGGACGTTTGATTGACGAGGTCTAAGAGCACGATTTCTGGAATATCGCCTTGTAGGTTTGAGCAGAGGTTGACCTATTTTCATACATTCCGCATTGGTGGAACATAGTGATTTGCTCTTCAGATTACCTGCATCAGCTGGGTTAAGGGAGTATACCGAGGTGAGGCATAAGAGCGCGAAGATCGTAAAGAGTCGAATCGTCCACATGTCGTATAGATGTATTATGTACTATCTAGGTGGTCTGATGATGAGCTCACCTCTCTCTGAGCTCGACGTGTTTATATATCCTTTTGACGGACAGCGTCTACCAACCGACCTGGGGAAGCTGTACACGGGCATTTAGTAGATCTGCAAGAGGGAGTTTAAGCTGCTGAACCATGTTTCAGTACTGTAGTGTATTTTAGCCTCACGAACCCGCGACCTTGCTTCGGGATGCGTTATCCGCGGGTACATTGACAATCTTATCTGGGCTTACAACACACCGTAGATCTGATTATAATGTGGACGGATGAAGAACTGAGACATTTCCAGGACCTGGGGGCGGAGTAGGGGATGACTCAGAGCTTATCAACACCTCGGTCACCAGGATCAGTTCACGTAGAGTTTCAATACATTCTACACAGTATACCCAGAATGAGGAAACAGAGGGAATCGAAAGGAAAGTGAAAATATGTAATTGAAGAGCGAAACTGAATTGAGAGGCGGGACTGTCTTTCTGGTTCCGAAAGAACATAGCCCAATCGATAGACCAGGCAAGGTGTGTATAAGGACTTGGTGTCATGGGCCGAATCATGTTTTACACCTCAGGAGACGGGAGAGTGACATACTTGAACGTCTATCAGAGTAAGCTATGTTATCAGCCTATCATTCTTCTCAGAATATTCACAGACAAAAGAAGGACTGACCACTATCTGAGGTGAAGCCGAATCGAAATCTTGTGTGAACGCCTGATAATCGCTTTGGGCAATCATTCCGAAACCGTCTACAAGATATTGTCTCGCATCAGCCATCCATGACATGAGATTGTTTATGCGTGAAGCCATCTCTTACAGTTCTGTCCACTTCCATAAAAAAATATAGTATCTTGCTTGGAACTGTCCGTGTTGGTCCATCGTCCGGTGATAGCCTGAGTTGCAGGATTATATAGGAACTGAAGACGTTTTGTCAGTAAAAAGCTTTACTTGATATGTGCAGTAGCGACTTACGATTGCTGTCTCCTGCCCACCATATAGGCCACGAGTATTTTCAAGACCTTCATCATCAGGTTGAGCGGTTCCGGAGACTGTCATGTTCAAGAAAATTCATCAGTGCGAAAGTCCATCGGCAAAGGCAAGGCTGAAAAATCAAGACTACGGTAGACTTACTCTCCTTTGAGATACCCGACAACAATGCGAATGCGCTATAAGGGACAGTCAGTCATGACTCGTACTCCGTTTTGTAGAGATGTACGAACCTAGAGCCAGAGCCAATATTGGAAGATTGATCATTGAAAGCTGGGGATTCATGGTCAGATCAGGACAGGCTCTTCGCGGTGCGATCGATATTGGAGATTATAGACCCACCGCCACCTAGATACGGATAACCAGCTTGTCTGTCATTCGAAGATATAGTGATCGTGAACGGGTCGGAACCGTCTTGCGAAAAGAGCAATGATACTGCCTCGTATGGACTCTGCATCGCACAGTATGATTCTCCATCAGTTTGTGCAATTACCAATTGAGGAGGGGCTGGTATGAGCTTTACTCACCGTAGTGAGATCATAGCCTCCATCCGGATTGATGTTTTTCGAGATATACCCTATACTATTTCCATCAGAATTGAACACTTGAATACCCCCAGAGTAGCTGGTAACGTAAATCAATGGTCAATCTGATGTCCTACCGTTGCGAGGTCTACGTCGTATGGACAGCAAGCGAAGATGAACCTACACTTCTGGTGAGTCTGATTGACGAGGTCTAAGGGCCCTTGTACCCGTTGCTCTTCGAACAGGTTTCAACAATGGTAAACCTTTTCTCAAACATTCTGCGTTGGTACTGCAAAGTGATCTCTTGAATGGTAGGCCTCGTCCTGATCTTCTGTTGTTGACGTATAGGTCTCGCTCGCTCCTTCTCCTGGGCACGGCTGAAGGGGCGGCTCGTGGTCCAACTAAACGATGATCCTGAACAGTTGTAGTTTGCGCTAGGGTACAGACCAGGAAGAGAAGGGCGAAGAAGGAGAGCAAGCAACTTTTGATCATTTTCGTGGAAAATCTGTGTCAGTGTGTGGATAATGAAGATTTCTGGAGGCAAGAAAGTATTTACTTCGGTGCAACTTCGACCTGGCATTGGAGATATAGAAGGATGAGCATCGAGTCACCTCTCCATGTTAGGGCCACGCTATGAACCGTTCGTATAATGAGGCTTGTGGTCATTGTTTGCAGAAGTTGCGGACTGAAAAAGCACACGCGAAATGGATAAACATTACGAGAGTCATTCCTATGCTGCTGGTCAAAAGTTCTATCGGATGGACAACTCCATCCGTGCCTGCACGTCACCAGATAGGAAAACATTGCATTTAAGCTTCCTAGGTATGTCGCCTCATCTACGGCACTGTTTGCTGACTTTTTTGCTGCAGAGAGCCTGCGGATCTTTCAGACTTTAAGCTACCGTAGGAGACCTTCCGTTGCGGATGCAAACGACATAGGAGATATTACCATGGGAGTTCTAAACTTACTCATTCGCCAGAACAGAAAGAAAAGGAAAACGTAAATCATAGGATAGGTGAGCATAGTAATGAAATGAGTGCCGTTTTGAGCACTCCAACAGCGGGACCTAGCTTATAAGATAAGAGTGACCAGTCTTCGTCCCTCATGATCCTGTGAGTGGTCTTCCAGAACACTTCTCGTGTAAGAGGTGCTATACCGTACTGCACAGTTGAACTAGAATCCTTCGACTAAATTCGTTACCATACAATGGGTTGCCACAAATAACGCCGTCAAAGATCTTATTGCTGTGAACAACGGCAGTACCGTTTGGAAGTCTTATACAGTCTCCTCTAGGTTCTGTGCCTATGAGCCTACTGACCTTTTGGCCGTTAGTAGATATCTTAGGGGGGTTGAACGTGATAATGCAGTCGACTTCCCACAATGCTGCATACAAACAGAATTTTGGCTATGTCCTGAAATCCAGAGCTGTTGTGAGTGCTTACCTTTTTTGTTAGTACACTGACAAAACAAGAGAATTTGACCTCTTGGATTGGCTGCGGATATAGAAACTTTCCAACTGGATTCGAGAAGCCATAAGGATCCCAACACATTTCTTCTCGTCTTTGGGGGCTTGTATGATCCATGGAACAAGATCGCGGTTATGAAAAGGGTTATATGTAGGCGACGAAGGACATGACTGACGGGGTTAGTAGCTGTAGAACCAAACAAACGGAACACGCCCTTCGTATTGTGCCTTGCACACCACACGGTTGTCCTGATATTCGGTTCCGCATCTCTGCGCCTCTTAAGGTGACAGTTGTTTACATGCTTGTTTTATGCATCGTGAATGGTACATAGGAACAGTCATAGCATAATATGAACAGCATATTGCAGGTGGACCTTGTATCTCCTAACAAAACAGCTATCGGACGTATATCTTGTATTGATGTTGATGGAGAATGACCAGAAATGTCAAGAACGATAAAGTGTAATTGTACCGTATACAAAAATCGAGAATTACATAGGGCATAAACTGACACCAAACCGAACAAACGCAGAACTCGTATATGAACTGTTTACTATACCATACTAGAATACAGTCCTTTCACGGCAAAGGGAAACGGAATAGGAACCCTCATTCCTCAAACCCTCATTCCCATACCCATACCCATGTTCACTCCATTCCTTCCCCAACCCAACTCATGTCGACCATCATCCACCATCTTGGTATCATTCCAAGGTATACCCGCTCTTTTCTTTACATGCACCGG
Source organism: Kwoniella europaea PYCC6329 (assembly GCF_036810445.1). Taxonomy (NCBI): domain Eukaryota; kingdom Fungi; phylum Basidiomycota; class Tremellomycetes; order Tremellales; family Cryptococcaceae; genus Kwoniella; species Kwoniella europaea. Next base: position 6,292,296 of record NC_089487.1, read on the forward strand.
TTTAGCCGTAGGACCAATATCTATCCCTCCTTCTCCGTTTTGCTCTCTAGCCTCAGTGGGGGGCATTCGAAGGGTGTAGAGGGTTTCTTGATCATACAAATGCCTTTTCGCTTGAAACTCTTTTCGCAATGATGCTGAGGCGGAGAAGCTGTATGTAGAGTTGCGTCGTTTGATCTCAGGTTTGGGGTCCTCCGGACGCTGTACCGTTGAGCTGGTTGACCAGGCTACGGAGCCTTCCAAGGAGAGAGTAGCCGGTGAGGGTAGGATGTGGATCATGCTAACAAAATCAGATTATCAGCTGATATCCCCGAGTACCTCCATTGGTGATGGTGTAAAGCTATGTGCCATATGCTGAAACTTGATCCTTGCCAAGGGATAAAAGCCCAGATACTGAAAGATACACTCACTTGGCAAATCCATGTCCTACTTTCTCGGTCACTCCCACGACCCCACTGACAGAAGGCATTAGAATGCCCCAAAAGGCTCTTTCCAGACTTTCTCTAGCAGCTTCGACCCATGCCCAAGGGTTGAGACTGACATTTGTGGGGATATATTTGGCCTGAGGTGATTTGGGTGGATGAAATAGGTACAGTACTCTCGATGGCATCGGGGTCTCTCCATATGTCCATTCTCGTTCATGATTCGATTGCTGGGACATCTGGTAAAATCGATCAATATCAATCAACTCATTATATCCCTACTGGACTCTCGCAGCGATCCTCAACTCACTGTAGATTCTCCCTTACCCGGCTGTCTCACCAGAACCAATATATCTTCATCTACCTCTTCATGTTCCTCCTGGTCTTGGCCCTTATCGTTCTTCTTAGGTTTCAAGGATCTAATTGTACCTTTGGCAGTGAAGAAGCTGCCACCATCATCTGTCAACCCATCTACCCATGGGTCGGAGGAATGTATTTTATCTTCTTTCGTACTTATCATAGAACCTCGGATCATCTCTTGTAATCTTTTCTGTTGTGGTTTTGTGAGTGTGGTGGGAGTGAGGGAGTGCAGGGACATATCTCCCAGTGATATACGAGCATCGTAACTTGGTGCTGGTCGAGAGTGATATGAAGGAGGTGGGACTACAGAAGAAGATTCGGACATAGTAGAATACCGATCTGGCTGGGCTACTGTACAGTACAGTACAGTTAAGCTTAGCGATGTTGATGATATTTATCATGTATATTGCAATATTAGATCGAGCAACAGGAAATCGACAAGGACATGAGCCGCTAAGCAATCCATCAATAATTCACTTCATTCCGCAATCACACCGCAGGATATCTATCCAATTCAGTTTCAGGTGGCAAGGAAACATCTCAAGCCACAGTCGCAATTCATGGGTCAGAGCAAAGTGTTCTAGTGTATATCCTTGTGCATCTTTGCGTCATTCCCATCAAGGCACAAGCTCACATGAAAAACACTCATAGACACATTCAATACATGCATACTCCGTTACCCATGCACACCTCCCACCTCATGCACCTTGCACGCATCATCGTTTACAACAAAGAGGTGGTATACCCTTTCAGAGACCAACAGTTTACGTAAGATCACCAAATCCCTCGTTATACGCGACTTGCGGCACTGTTTTGAGCTAGCTCATGTCGACAACAGGATCAAGGATGACTGTGAAGATATACAGCATAACATCCATTACCTGATACTCAAACTATCAGACCATCATCATACCTTGGATTAACAGCACGATGAACTACGCACCAGGCTCAGGGCCATCCAACGGTTATCCAATGATGATCCCTCAGTCATCGACCAACGCCGAAGGAACGTTTAACAGTCAACAACAACAGGGACAACCTACGATGGTCAACCCGGCGGATTTAGCAATGATAGCTAGACAAGGATACATGCAACAGCAACAGCAATTGGCCAATATCAACCAGCAGTACGGTGCTGGACAAACGTATGGGATGACAACTCAGATGCAGCAGGAACAAATACACAGACAACTACAAGCTCAACAAGCTGCTGTCGCTGCGGCACAAGCACAGGCAGCGCAAGCTCAAGCTCAAGCTCAGGCGCAAGGACAGGGTCAAAATCAACCAGGAAGGAAAAAGAGAGGGGTGAGTGGTGTATCGACCATCCCATTGCTTCGCTCTTCGTACCATATCACAAAGAAAGAGAAGTAAGCTGATATTGCCTGTCGATAGCCAAAACCATCAGTCGGTTCTCAGATGGTCGCCCGTCAAACAGCATCTTTTCAACCTCCAAACTCACAAGAACACTACATCAAAAACGCCATGGCTTTACCAACTTCCTCTCAACAGGCACAAACACAAATACCACCTCAAGGTGTGTCCGGAGAACCGGTCGAACCGTGGGCGGACGCTTTGGACGAATTGGATCCCAGGGAGATAGCTATGGGGAGATTCAGAAAGCGACATGAGGTCTTGTCAGAGGTGTTCAGTCCGGATGCTATCAGTGAGTGGAATTTTCGTTGACGGATATAGTGAAATAGATACAAGGAAACTTACTGATACTACTTTTTGTGACATAGAGGATATACCGAACGGTGAATACGATCCATGGGCAGGACTAGGTATGGACGGCGAGACATTAGAAGCTAAATTAGTGAGTGACAATATACCTAATCTAACTATGACCCTTTTTTCATCGCCTCACCTTCCACCTAGTATAGTGGGCATGTCCGAGTGCTGACTGTTCTGCTCACGAAACAGCTTGCTCTGGAAAAGGAAAACGAAGAACTAGAAGCTAGGTCAAACACGATTGTTGAAGATTTTAGGAAGAGGTTGCAGGATATAGATGCCGGTGTTGACGTTTCTACAGCGACCGCTGTTGTGGCATAAGATCTTGCGGAGGAGAAGGAAGTGTATCTGTGCAGGGTCTATATATGAGTATGTACGAATATCTATGGTAATCACGGTCTTCTCTCCTGACTTCAGGAATACCGATCTTCTCCACTCATGCGGGTTTTGATTCGTCCCCTCCTAGTCTCTGCTTACCTTTTACCTCTGCTTACCTCCTACGCTGCTCTCCTTCCCCCCCCCATGCATATTCATCACCTTTTCTCCTATTCCGCCCCTCCAGACTCTTCTTCTTCCTTCTCGTCCTAATTCACCGATCTTCAGCTCGTCTTCAAGAGAATCGATAATGCATCTTGACTAATCTCCAGTCAACTTCGTCAATGAATGCTAAAACGTTCAGCACTGATACATCATTACTTGCCTTCCTCTCACTTTACACGTCCTTTATTCACATTCAAATTCAAACACTAATAGAGCCCGTCATGGACCTGGTGAAAGGTAGTAAAGGATAGCAACTCGTCATGCCCTGACCTCACTGGATTCACATTGCAACCGTACAGGTATATATCAATGAGTCAACTGACGATTTTCATTCAATATTACATATCTCTCAACCCACATAAACCCATATTTTCATAACTCCACCCTCACTCACTTTCACAATATCACAACATGCCATACAGAGCTTATCCTCCCGCACAACTCGTCCCCTACGATCCAAGACAAGAAGGCTTATACATGGTCGCTGGCAAAAGAGATGGAAGCCCAAGGAAGGTCGTCGCGTATTATCGAGATGATGGAGATCCAAGGTTAAACGGCTATCAGGACAGAAGGAGAGGAGATAGCTGGACTGAGAGTAGTTGGTGCTCTAGCTCAGATCGGAGCGGAAGTAGTGGTGAGTCCGGTTGTGATACAGATCTCTGCATTCGGGAGGGGGGTAGGGAAGGCAATTGTCTACTAACATGGTAATATGGTTTATCTCAGATTCCTCCACAGCAAAATCAATGAGAGCTCTATTCTATAACGCATTGGCGAATCTACGAGATCGATTCTACGATAATATGTATATTGACTCTCAACCTCAAAGATATAGGCTTAATCGGCGTGCTCCATCGACGAGGTCGTATTCCGATTCGAGTGAAGAGTATTGGAATAGGTCGGGGTCGGAATCTTCTTTATCTTCTATTCCTAGTTGTTATACTTGTAAGTGTCGTCTGCCTAATCATCAATCTGTATGTGGCAGGTGCAAAGACGAATCTGGTAGTTTCTGATCTTCGCCGCCCATGCACTGTAATGATATAGGCTCTTCAGCCTCCGAATCCTCCTTGCCGGACAGATACAGAGTTCGACCTGAATTCATGTACCCAGTAAGATATAGAGAACATCGACGTGAGTAGTATGACATACAGTGAAACATCCCTCGACCGACATTTGAATGCTGACACCAAAGGTGATAATGTAGATCACCCAAGACCAAGATATGTACGTGAACGAGGTCTCTGGGAGAGGATCTTAGGCTGGTAGACTCTCCTTACAGTACATACGTGCATTGTATCGGTATGAGTCATCTCTGGTACATCTGTCAGACCTGAGAAGGAGTGTAGCCCACAATCATATCTTATTTTGACATTTCTTCCGCCAATGATCATGCATATAGTATCTTCTTGACTTATCAAATGATGTGGGCCTGCAAAACTCAAGCTCAAGCCAGTACTTACGGTAAAGGGTTCGTGAGTTTGAATATTCAGATTATCGTCCTTTGTTTCACACTGAAAAGAAAAGTAAAAGTAAAAGCTTATCATATATCCTTTACGTTATCCTTTGAAACGTATAATCGACCCAATTGTATCTAAAAGACACTATCAAAGGATGTACAGTACAGTGGATCTTATCATCTGGATCTTTGCGTGTAGCGTATAAAGATAGCCTCACAGCGATTTCTCAAAGGATTCAGGGTGGGTAATTGCGTCTAGATTTCTTTGCTTTCGCATGTTAAATCATTTACGGTCAAACACTTCAATAGTACAAAGGACCAGCTACAGACAGATTACTGAAATGGCTCTAAAAGATAGATGGGATAGACGAAAACATCGAAAACATTACAAACGATCGAAATACCTCAGAGAATATGATGATCCTAGATCTCCCAAGACAGCAAGATCACCAGCATACGATGCCTACATTACTCCCTCAAGCTCTGAAGGGCGATACACAGATGGTTCCACCGACTTAAGAAATTCTAGGGACGTAGGAGTGATGTCTAGCTCTGCTCGATCGGACTACTCGGGGTATTCGGATTCGTCTTCTGGTAGCAGTGACGATTCGATCTCTGCACCACAGATGAGGAGGACGAGGGGAAGGAGGGGTTATTCTAGTGATGCTTTTTCATACCCAGAGTCCGTCACTTCTAGCTCAGAAAGAGATGAAATACCGAGTGAGTGGCACGTGCTCCTGATGCTAGAAGTCAAGGTCGTGTTGTTGTTTTGACAAACGAGGAATAGGTAGCTCAAGATCATCATCTTCCATCAGCACAGGCAGCCCTATATTGCCCATAAAACCCTATCCTGTATATGAAGGGTCCTCCCACTCTTCCGTTAGCTCTTCAAGCAATAGCAGGGGAACTCAATCGAGCTCAGGGGGAACGACAGGATGCTCAGATGAACCTTCTCCTATCAGTAAGTACCTTCAAAACGTAAAACTGGGCCGGTGTAATCTGTAATATTGCGTTCGTCGAAGGAATCCTGCTCATAGATGGTCTATCTTCTACTATCGTAGCGAGATCCGATAGAAAGCATGTACCGCCGAAAAGCAGACATGGTAAGTCAGTGATCGATTCAGTTACTGTCGATGTTTCTGCTAAACAGGAAAATGTGTCACCGCATCTTCAAAAATAGACGAATCTGAACACTCTGGTCATACCGGTCATTCACCGACTTACGCCAACAGGGCAACATGTAAGTACTTGTGTGTGTTCCTGCCATAGAGCTTGCTGATGATATGTACTCTATATTTCAGTCATGGGTATGATTGGAAAAGGGCTGAACAAAGTGGCTCAAACTGTCGGTGGAAGACGATGAATATGTTGGTCAAACGTGTGAAAGGTGTGAGGGCCTTCCTCGCTCGAATCCTCATGAGAACCCTGCCATTGGCGTTTCTGATCAGCACTGTAATTTCTACCCACTCATGCATGTTGTATCTGTTCTATCGATGATCTGTGCGTCAGCCACTCGTCAACGCGGTATTCCGAAATAAAGCCGCTAATGGAGGACCGTGCACCGAGCATGGGGAACAAGACACCATCGGTCACATCCTCACACGTACAGTCTGTACATCTCTCAATGGAACAACTTGATCAAGCTTAAGTCTAACATAACATCCAAATTTCCACGAATCAAGATGGAAGACATCGTCCCTCTGATCGTCGCACAAGTGAACGATCAACGCTCCTTGCACGCTCTAACCCTCGTTCATAGCATTTCCAACAAATCAGCTACGATCCGTCTATACCATACCATCCGATTATCTCACCTCGACTCGATAGTCTCTTTCCTTACCTATGCACCTGGCTCCATTGAGACCCACGTCAAGCATGTCGAATTGAAGCTGAAGTTGGATATGGTCACCTCACCACGATGCGGAGAATTATTAGAGCGAATCAGAGAGTCCACCCGGAAGATGAGGGGGGTGATCGGCTTAAGCCTAACTATCGAAGGGAGCTATCCATATGGTGGACCACTGAGAGAAGAGCTATATCAATTATTCAGCTTACTTTCCACCTCATTATTCACGGATAATCATGAAGGATCAGAGTATTTCAGAGTAAGATACCTGGTCGAAGGTGAATCTAGAGAATGTCCACTGGTTAGAGAAGTTTGTGAAACGTAAAGATCCAGCGGGGATATTTGATGTGGTTATTGTGGGTGACGGTAGGGAGAATGAAGATACTGAAAGCTGGACATCCATGGTGATGGAGGGATATTGCCGAAAAGAGTGGAGGAATTTTTAGATGATGATGCTAGCAGTGCTAACTCCGTATGGTATCTTAGGGATTTTACACCATAAGTCCACTTCAAAAGGTGGCACAATGAGACTTCCTAACCTTAATCACCAGCGTCGTCATTCATCTCTCACAGATATTCGTACGCTTTATCGGCCAAATCCTCTATGCAATCCGAACTTTGTTTCCCAAAAATCCTGATCAAGTGCAGTCACGGATACAGGTAGCCTGGAACCGCGGCTATAATAGATGAAGAACTGTTTGCCGCTTTCGAATCTGTCTTTCTCGTTCTCTTCATTGTTCATCTCACAGTGTCCGAGCACAAATAATCGCTTGCAAGGATAGCTCATTCCTCAAGAGTTATTGCCACCCATTTCTCACTTGCAAGTACATTCTATCCGACAATACAAACGATGCTACATAACTCCAAGATGATGTCCGCTCAATTCAGACCCAACCTCAGACAATGCCCCTTCTCCACCGAAATCTTCGAAGACATCATTTCTTTCGTCAACGACCAACAAACCTTGCATAGTCTGACTCTCACCAGTCGCCTATGTAATCAACTAGCTTCGCCTATCTTGTACAAATCGATCACCCTCTTTTCAAGATATCAAATGGCGAAATTCCAAGCTGGTGCGCCGAGCTGGGCATTCAACGCGGTTCATCATATCGAAATGGCCCACACGTACACAGACGATATCGATGAAGAGACAACCGAGTCGCTCGAAATCGCCAATATCCTTATCTCCTCCAGACGCAAGAAGATCCTCAAATACCCTAATCTTCTCTCGTTCCATTTGACATACCAAGAGAGACCATTCGACACGATGTGTTGTACTGCGCTGAGAAGCGTGTTGTGTATGCTGAAATCTTTGATATTGAGTCAGATTGATCCGGGCAATGCGAAGGAGGGAAAGATGAAATTCCTTAAAGTTAATTATATCAAGAACTCAACTCAATATCATCATCTCGGATTACCATGCAAAGATGACGAATTGTTATATCTATATGATCTTCTATTGGAATTGCGATGGAAATATAAATCGATCATCTCGGTGGAAGCGAGTTTCCATGAATTAGCAAATTGGAATATGGGGTTGGTGGAAAGTGCTGAGCAGTGGCGAGAGAGGATAATGAATGTTTAGTTTCACGGTACTCGTACTTGTAGTTTCTATACCTATTACCTTCTGATTTCTATATTTTGCTTTCTTTCTTCTTTTCCCTTTGGGGATTGAATGCATTTTATGTTCGTGATAGGTTTAATTTCGCTTCAAGTATCAACTACCCAGTACTTTACCTTCATCCGCAGTCTTAAACACTTTGTTCCTCTGTTCTTTCCCATCAATCCACTCTTTCACTTTACCTATCGAGCTGTTCTCTGTAGGTTCCCTAATCCTCAATATTATCCTCCTATCCGGTTCTTCACCTTGCATTTTGATGGGTATGGGTAATCCCATCTTTTCGTATTCTTCTTTGTCTTTCCTGTTCTTCTCTTCTACTTGTGCCATCCATTCATCATTCCTCCTCGACACAGCGTCCAACCACTGGACTAGTGCCGCCCCATTCCCACCGAACTGTTCGAAATTCGCACTGTGTATTTCAATCTCCCTGAGGAATTTGTATGGTCCTTTTGGAGATTCTAGTGAGGCGAGTAAGCCAGCCGGTAAATTGTGACGATAGGGCATCACCGGTAAACTGAGGTACTGTAAACTTTTCCATCGATACATCAAGTTGAACAATGTTTGTTCTGACCAATTCACACCTTCTTTCTCTTCTTCTCCTCCTTGGTGTCCTCTGGATTCTTCTGATGTTATATAATGTTTCCCTATAAATCTCTTGGGTCCATAGGTTCCTACTAGCAGATTAAGCCAATCTCCGACAAGATCATCCAAAAGCGTTCGATGAGCCATATTGTTCCCCGCTATCTTCGTCGGCCCAGAGCTGGTAATGACCAATTCAGGTATATCATATAATATAGCCGTAGCCCATGGTTGTGGTGCGATCTCGGGCCACTCCTTGCGTAAGGTAAATAGATAGACATCCCATTTGAGCAGTTCGAAGTGAATATGAATGGATCGAATCAGTTTGATTTGATCTTCAGGTTTGACGTAAAACATGTATAGGCAAAAATACTTGACTGCCTGAGCGTTAAATAGCTTGATATGTTTGTATAACAGGGGAATAGCGAATCTGTTGAAGTATTTGGTGGTTCGAGCTAGGACAGCGAGGGTCGGCTGGTCGGCGAAAGAGGTGATGAGTGGGATTAAGTCGGTAGGTAAGGTTAGTCTGGGATTGAAGCTCGCATTGATGCTGGATATCGAGGGTCCAGATGGAAGGCTTTCGGGAGGGTATGCAAGATAGTCAGGTTCGGAGGGTCTGTTCTTTGACTTGAACAGCTGTCGGAAGGAGAATTTACCCATGTCTTTCAATATGGGGCACTGATGATACGGGCAAACTTGGTGGATGAGTGCGATCAAGGATCCTGAGGATGTTGTCGGATGTGTCATGTCTGAGTACCGTGTACGAATAGTTGATCATCATCTCGTTACGTCGCAAAGAGATTCCTTTGCAATAAATGGTTTTTAGATCAGGGAAACGCGGCGGTGTCGGATCAGTTCATCCGGGAATCCTTATGCCGTTGTGATAACTTAAATAGCTGAATGATGGGCGAGTACGGGACGCACGCACAGGTCTGATGGAGCAGTATATATATATATACATACACCATTTGTTCTAGAATTTGGCATTCCCATCTGTATGCTGTTCACCGTCTACTTTGAAATTCTTCAGGGTGATCTTTTTCCTCCTTCACTTCTACCATAGACGATATCATACTTTGATTCTCCTAGATATACCGTATAATCCATTGACCATCTACCATAAGGTATGTCGAGTTACTCCGACTGTCCACCAACACAGTTCGGATCATCGATAATGAACTTGGCAGATCCCTCATCCGATTGGTACCGATCCTGGTTATTGTGATCTTCGAGCGTTTTCCGAAATACACCGTACCTTTCTGAAACACCAATACCGAATCCTTTAGGCCTAGGTCTTGGAATATTCCCGGTGGGGGATACAATTTCTTCGCAAGTCAGAGTGGTCTGCAGATCAGACACCTCGAAGTGATTGTCTTGGTAAAATCTGTCAAACTTCCGCCTCTGATCATTCGAGTGGTAGGTCGCACTTGTACTTGTTCCCCCGATGTGGTAGGCCATATGTCTGGGATAATGATTAGACCAGAAGAGGTCTGTGGTCTTGTGTCCCTAGTGCTTCTTGCTACTGTAATGAAGCGATCATCTTCGAAATCGTCAGGGACTCGTCTTTTAGATCTTGGAAGACGGATGTTCGTTTCTAGCTCCGATCGGTCTCCATCCGAAGCTATGACCGAATGTCATCGACAGATGAGCTCTACCAATCTGAGGTCGGATACGACCCATGTATTCTGATTGAACACCCACCCAGGTCTATGACTTCACGATGAGCGCTGGACAGGGGCTCTGAAGCAGTGGGTTCAGTAAGTGGCAAATCGGAAACACCGAGCTCAAAATTGAAATCTGGAGTGTCCAAACTACCGGCTATAGCCATTCTTTCCGACTCAAGAGCTCTGGAGTACTCCTCAACCTCTGCAGAGTTGTTGAAGGTGTCGAAGTCGAAAACATCAGAAGTAGCTGGAGGCGAGTCTTGAGTAAGTAGATTGCGACATGACGAGTAGGGAGCAGTCAAGTTGTTCGGAAAGTGATATCGAAAAGGAGGTGAGTCTGTCCTGTGGTATAGTAGCAATTCTGTTCAGTGCATTTGTCCAATTTCAAGAGTAGTCCCTCACTGCAAGAAGGCTAAGACTTCTTCGAACCCCTGTCATTTCAGAAAATGATTCTTTGGAACAAAGGTGTTTCACATGTGGCTAGGCAGCCGGCGTGAAAATGCGGAACACGTGTTTGACCCCGACGCAATTGGAAATGTGACACTATCTGTCTGTCCGTTATCAGAAGGTCGATGACTTCTCCGGTACATGGCCATAGATGGAATGAGATTAGCATACAAATGACTATGGACCATTACGATTATCTCGATTCCCTGATGAGCGTCGCTGAATAAATTGATGCTCTGGTGGAATTCTGTACTATGTACACTTCCAGTTTGATATCCATTACTCTAGGACAATCAGAAGCTCTCTACGTTGAGGTTAATAGACTGATGGCAACCTTCCCAGTTATCTTCCATTCGTTCTTACCACCAATACTCTCTGTTCTGTGAACAGTGCACCTAACATCTATATCACTGGGACGACGGACTAGCATATAGCATTCAAATTCCGCTACTCCACTTCCCACGTGTTGGTAGGGATTCTCTGCCTTCCAATGGTCCAATAAGTACGTCGCATAGTCACCTCCTATCTTCTCCATAGCCTGCACTCTCGAGTACGCTAGAGTATCCTGAAACATCAAAGGTCTGCCAGATAATTCGTCAGAGTGCTTTTTGTTCAAAGTTAGGGTAAGATCCATTTGCCACTTTCCGGATGGTATGTGCCTCCAGAGCACACCGGGTGCGCCAGAAGAGTCGTAAATGTATTTCTCATGGATATTGACCTCTCTTTTACCATGACTTGAATATACAACGTCAGGTGAATCATCAACAGAAGATGCGGAAAACTTGCGCGTTGCCGGATCAATACATGTGGCTATCTTTGGGGCTCGATCCGGAAAAATTCATTCTTGACGAATGGTGCGAGACATGATTTGGTAGCGCCTCGACACATGAAGCTCTTACATTGTTGACATCGTCCAGTCTCATTAGACGGGTCAGTTGAATTAGTACCAGTTGCGCTGGATGGCAAGAGAGTATTTCCTGCGCACCCTGTATTGACATCCGTCACTGGCATGAGCCTATTATGTGGCTTTTGAGCACTATCATGAATATAGCAAAATCTTCGCGTGTCGACCATGTACTCTCCGTTGTTGCTAAAAGGATAATTTGTGACATTTGGAGGTCCGGCAGAATTATCAGTCATTTGCTGGAATGTATGACCCTGCCAGGAAGGATCAGCAATCGTAGAAGTGTGATCTAGCATGGTCGCTTGATTGGTAAGTCTTTGTTGCAATGCTAAGTTACATCATAAGGCTGAGATGAAAGATTTGGATACCCAGCATATTCCTGACTGGCAAGGTGGCCGAGGTAGGACATGTCTGAGCCACTGTAGGCTGTCCAAAGTCCCATGATGTGTCATCACCGAAATTTGCTGTATTCCCGAGTTCAAGAGCTTGCATGGGAGCCATTTGTGACAGAGAGGCTTGGGGCCAATTGTTGTAAAAGTCCAGCTGTACTTGGGGACCGATGACCGGATATGTTGGTGTCAGTCGACAAGTTGAGATTGTCCATTCTGATGATTCACTCATGAACTGATGGTGTTCTCAAGGCATATGTGCCTCACCGATCGACTCGAGCACCTCAAACCGTGTAAAAGGGGCGAGGGTCCACCTAAAGTATCTTCGCAACCTAGAAAGGATGTATGCTTCCTTCCTTCAAAGCTGAAACGCTTTGGACACGTATGTCTCGAGTGCTGAGATTCATAGCTCGGGTCATAACCCAAAGACAAGGTTAGAAAAGTTCATCTTGAAAAGGATGCTGGACAGCTGGGATGTCTATGTACTGCAGGAGACGACGCATTCTCAAGTTTTCTCGTACCTAGCAGGAAAGCCCATATCAGATAGTTTGAGATACATTGCTTCACACTGAATAGAAGCCAGATAGGAACGGTGACACCGGCTGATCTATAGCACTATGACTTCGCCGAGAAAGCTAAACTAACCTCGACTTGAAGTGGTACGGTCAACTTGATGTGTCTACCTCTTGACCCAGCATTACTCGTGATACTCCCTTGATAGCCCATCACTCTATTCAGTGAGCGTTCGTAACTAATTATGGAGGTAGGCATCTTGGTGGGCTTGGAGCTGGACATCTGGGCGCCTATCTCACTCATGAAAGCTTGTCTGATCTTGTATAAGACCGTACCATTCCCGCCTTTAGCTTTGACAGGCTTGAAGGGATCAGATGCATTTCGAGCGATGCTTTGAACCCTCAATGAGCCCTCTTCATCTACATCAGGTTCTTTTGTAAGATGCTCCCAGTCTAAATTGGTGGAGCAGCTCCACTGTACTTATATGTTTGACGAACCGGGTTCAGGTTCATCAGTAGGCCAGACTGTAACATCTTGCAACGGCGCAGTATGCTTGAGGCTGTAAGTGGTTCTGCCAGGGGTTTGATACCGCATTAGGTTCACGTGACTACCTGTGAAAGTGGGACCCATGGCATGTTCGAAATGCTGCTGAGTCACACCTCTCGTCGAAACGTAGTCCGTCGTCAACCGTTTCATATTGAGCTTGGAGCTGATCTGGGCATGAGGAGCGATAATAGTAGACGCTTGAGTATTGTCAGAAGTAAATTGCCGTTGATGAAGGACGGAGGAGGAAGGCAACAATGTATTTTTGTCACTCCGTAGTGCTTGAGTCAAGGTGTTATTTACGCCATAGTCCGCACGGATCATGTCATTTCTAGACAACCCCTTGGCCAATGTCGTGTCATGAGTGCGAGCAGAGTATCCAGGGGTAGATGAGAGAGAAGCCTTTGGAGGTCGTGCCACATTCACTCTCTCCCTCGTCCCAGCGGCGGCGGGTGCCTGATCATCCTGAGGGGTTGATCCGGTAATCATTGGGTCATGTATACAGTCATGCAAGTATCCAGTTGGTGGGTACGATTTTCAACAGACTCTTCAGGCAACAGAGTCTCGAGGTCTTTGAGATTTTGATAGATGCCACCCAATGATGAGGTAACTGGCGCATAGTACTCAGGAAGGGTCGCTGCGACTCTTGAAGAAGGAGCGAGTTCATATGAAGGTGTCATAAAACGGGCTGACCCTCGTCGATCTTGATAAGGAGGACGAACGAAGCTGCGATGAGAGCAGCAGTCCTGAGTCCAGAGCTGATCATCAGACACAGGTCCCACATCAGGTACTTCTGAAGATGTCCCGATTTGTTTGTCGGAAAAAGGTACCTCATTGCCCAGGAGTGCGTCGATATCGTCTAAATCGCGTTGACTGTCACTCAACATGGACCTGTCAGACATGGAGAACATATCGGAAGGAAAAGATGGTGAAATTGCTGGGTATCGAGACATCAGTGATGAGCTATCAATGCTGGCATTTATACGTACGAACATCGTCAAGATTCATATCAGTAGATCAATCGAGCTTTTCAAATGCCTCGAACGTGCACAAAAAAGTATAATAAGCTTATGTTGAACTGCCGATATATTTCGAGTTCTAACAAAAGGGCGATGTCGCTGGTGAACTACATCTTCGCCAAGATTTACAATTTGGCCTGCGAAGGTGGAAATGATCCCCTTTCAGCATATGACAAACCCTGGTGAGCAGTCGAAGAGTGAGGTGGCAGATCGTCACATCCTCGGACCACAATTTATGAGGTTAGAGTTCTGACTTCGAACGTCAATCGGGCTTCGGTCGGACCTTGGGTTGAGCAGGAGAAGCAGTCTCTGTGACTATCCTTTCGGGCCGGCAGAGGTGTAGTGGCCTTCCGAGCGCGACCTTTCCCCGTTAAAGGAATACGAGCTGCTGTGTCCACAGGACTGACCAGGGTAGCGACAAGAAGTACCGTGAAGTGGGATATGAAAGTTACTATCCAAAACGAAACGTTCAGCCTTGTAACCATGGCGTTGTGCGATAGTGGTTATTCGGCGGGTCTAGAACTCGAAACATCTGGAAACCCGTGCCGTCAGGCTCGCATGTTCGAATCATGCCAACGTCGAAACTTTTTGTGTTTGACTTTTTAGGGTTCCTTCCATGCATCTTGAGACCCGCTCAACTTGTTTTTGGGTGATCGCCGACATTGAAGACGATGGGAAATACTTGAAAAGGGGTTTGGGGGGAAGTGCCACACCCTTTCGTCAGACGCAACTCGCACAGATTCATGTTAGGGAAGGAAGAGTAGATCATATATACAGATGGCTTCTCGCCCCTTCCGTTACATTCAACCTTGATATCATTGATGCAAATGGTTGTGAGGGCAACTGTCATACACACAATCTGCATAGTTATAAGCTTGATATATTCTTTGACAATTAGATATAAATTGTAAAATGCACCAAAACGATGTTTGATGGGAAATCCCTCTGATCCAACTCCTGCTACAGGTTATTACCTTCTGAGTCGTACTCTTGCTCTCCGCTCATATCCATTAGCTATCGAATTACGAAGCCTACCTCCACATTTCTTTCGTTTATTCTAATACCCCCTTCCAGCTCTACCTCTACTCCTACTTCTCCCTGTTCTACCCCTCTCCCTCTCGTGACGATCCTCCTCGTGTATCACCCTTCCCTTCTCCTCATGGACCATATCTAACTCTCGACCATACGAGTATCTCTCTGGGGCTTGCTGCGATACCTCCCATACGGGTGAATCCCTCGATCTACTCAAGCTTCTACCACCTCTACTGATAGATGGTGAATGACTCGATCTCGATCGTGAACTACCCGGCGAGTGGGGAGGGACGTTCATTGGGTTATAAGACGATGTCGTAGCGGATGAAAGGGAAGTACCGAAATTGGTAGGATAGGAAGGTGCAGATTGAGGTTGAATAGCGATCCTTGGTCTACTACGTGATCCTGAACGAGATTTGGAATATCCTGGTATCGGTAATCCTGTTATTGCGAGTTCACCGGATTGTCGAGCATATGGTAAACCAGGTATGTTCAGACCATTATTCGTCTCTCCTCTGCGAGTAGTTCGGCCACGAGCGGTATCGACGGATTCGAGTGATCTAACTAAATCTGGAGCATCCAAAGTGAACATTGGCCTATGATCGTTTCCACTACTTCTCGATCTCGAGGCACTAGCAGATCTAGATCGGGGATGTCGAGGATCATCTCTTCGATTATTGGTGCTAGGTGGACGAGAAGTAGAAGTGAAGACATCAAGTCGATCATCGTGCCCTTGAGGTTGTTGATACATTCTATCTCTTGAGGCTGAAGCCGAACCTGAAGAAGCAGCGGAATGTTTCCTCGTTCTACCTCTACCGAATGGTGATCCAATCGAGATAGGTCCAGCACTACCGTCTCTCCTAATGGTATCGACATAACCATCGTTCAAACCCATACCCATCCTTGCCCTCGATCGACTTCTAGACTTGCTTCGAGATTTCACTTCTGCCCAACCGATGACCGCGTCACTTTCTTTCACCCTTCTCACGGTCCACCGAGTCTCTTTGTTCCCATCCAGACATCCATGTAGACATTCTAACCATTCTCTACCTAGGAAGGCTGGTTCTTCCCATGCACCGCGTAGGATCTTCATCTGTAATCTGGGGTCGAACGCATCTACAAATGGGAGTCTACCGGTAAGTAACGCATGAAGTATTATACCTAATGCCCACACATCTTGAGCAAGAGATGGACCTGCTGGTGGAGCACGAAGTAGCTCTGGTGGAGCGTATGGTAAAGAGGCCGAAGGAAAGGGTTGGGTGGGATGAGGAGTGATATTCTCGGGTAATGGATGTTCGTTTGGTCGGTGTTTGGACGAAGGAAGTGGTGAGGACATTCTCGGACCTCTATGATATCCAGCAGGTAAAGTGGAGTGTCTACCTAATGGACTTGAATGACCCACGACGAGGGAGGAGGACCGTCAGATTGAATTCTTGATGACTGTTATTGGGTGGGATGAGGAGTGATATTCTCGGGTAATGGATGTTCGTTTGGTCGGTGTTTGGACGAAGGAAGTGGTGAGGACATTCTCGGACCTCTATGATATCCAGCAGGTAAAGTGGAGTGTCTACCTAATGGACTTGAATGACCCACGACGAGGGGAGGAGGGACCGTCAGATTGAATTCTTGATGACTGTTATGATCTTTATCTTGAATCTTCTGTGCCATGTAGAAATCAGCTACCATGACTGATCCCGACTGATCCACTAGGAAATTATCTAATTTTAAATCCCCATGTAAAATACCACCTTCAAACCCTTCATGACCTTCATGTAACACCTGCACGGCGTTGACCACGCCGGGAAACCATTTTCTAGCTGTTTTGTCCGATCCACCTTCTCTCTGCAATACGTCTAACAGCGATCCGCCTGACATGTAAGGTGTGAACAGGAAAGTAGCGAATGGTGTTCGGTGCATTTCCACTAGTGGTAGTAGACTTGGATGTTTGGGTAAACTTTGCCATATCTTGATTTCATCTTCGAATTTCTCTAATGATCCTGATCTATCTGAAAGATCGTCCCGCTTCACAATCTTGCATGCTAATACTTCCCCGGTATGTACGTGTGTAGCTTTGCGCACGGTTGAAAATCCACCTCTACCTATAATCTTCCCTAAGATATAGTCTGATACTCTTGCACCTTGAGCGTCAGGAGCCAGATTCTGCGGTGGACGTAGTGACATCGAGGATGAGAAGTGGGATAGGAAAGCCGAAGCGGGTGAGAACGCACTGGAAGATAGGTCAGATGCTGAGGGCGAAGGAGGCCCAGAAGGTCCAGGATCAGACATGAATGCTGGTGATGATGGACCCTGGTCGGACGAATGGACGGACGGTACACCGCCAGTCGAAGCTGGAGCCTGCACCGCATGATGGGAGAATAACGGGTGTCTGGATGCCAAGGGAGGTGTGAATAATTGAGCGGCGGGATTAGGAGGTGAAGTAAGGTTTGATCCTGCAGCACCGAAGCTGACCGTCTCTCTACCTGCTCCGCCAAATACACCAGCGGTTCTTAGACTAGTTGCTCTTCTAAGGTCAGAAGCGATGACAGCAGGATTAGATGGTCCAGCCCCATTCTCATCAACTATCATTTCCATCTCTTCCTGTCTTGGTCTGCCGTATCCTATCGCTGAAACACCGTTCCCATTGGGATTGAGTTCAAGGCCTGCATCAAAGCTGGTCGACCGTGGTGCATTGAGCCGCTGGATCCAGGCAGCAGCTGGAGATTGTCGGTTGGGCGGTGAAGTCGCTGGAGTAGGTGAGGGTGAGGGTGAAGAACTTTGCAGCATCCTAGATGGTGGGAGCGTAACAGCGTCAGATTAGCATGTATATTGGGTGAGGAGATACAGATGATAGTCGGCCTTCCGAGATGATGCTGAGAGGGATGAGTAAGTTGTGCAAAGGAAGCACACTCACGAATGATCCGATGCTGCAGAGTACAAAATTTGTTTACAGACGTTTGTATTGTTGATGTTATATTTCCTTTCCGGGATAGAGATGCCCGGGGAATCTCGACAGAAAGTGCTTGTCTAAAGATGCTGATGGCGATGAGAGACCGCGCAGTGAGCGATATTGCAGGATACCGTCAGATGGGTTGTGAATGACGATTAACCTGGTGAAGAATGGAAGAGATGATTCAAGGATTGAAGGAAACGAAACGAAACGAAAATGGAATAGGGTTGCGGTTTGATGATCTAACCGGCTAAACTGATTTGCTCAAACTGAACTAGGTAAATAAACGCCTTTGACTGCCATGTAGTCATCCCGCTCGTACCGGGATACCGTAATAGCAACATCCGATCCCCAAGCGAATATGTATAATGTATTACCTATGCATGCAGAAGGATGTCGGGTGGCGATGTTGGCGATGAGTAATACACCCACACCTGTACAAGCTATGCTGGTCATGTCTCACATCGCCGAGGAGGTAACATCTCTATGGACCAAATCAAAGGAAGATGGGATCCGTCACCTGACCATGTTGTCAGTAGGTAGGTTCGGATCATGGCTGAAAAAGGCATAAGCGCCGAAAAAAAAGAGGAGACAATGGACTACATTGTTATTACGATGGAATATTACACATGCATGGAGCAAAAACATACATGTTCACGAAAGAATACACTATACAATATACAACAAGGTTTCCAAGTGATGGTGACACTTAATCGTCTATAGATGCAACTTCAACATAATCCGTATCATCTTCATCATCGTCAACCACCACTATGGGATTCTGTTCGCCCTCGTCGCCCTCATCATCATCGATCTCAACAGGTCGAGATTGACTTCCATTAGGCGGTTCAATTAGATCATTAATATCGATCCCTAATACCGTATTGCCATCCCCTTCTTTATCTGCAGCTCGGTGTCCAGGCGCGAAACTGTCAATACGAAAAGCATATGCTGTGTAGTGTTGAGCGTATGCTGATGCTGTCCGACCAGGATGCTACACATATAGCAAAATCATCAGACTTCAACTGTCGATTGTCTGGAGAAAGATGGGCGAGAACTTACAATACTGGCGAACAAAGTCCAAGCTTGAGCAGAAGTCTTGGGATGAGAACCGTTATAGCCCGAGATATACTGTGCCATCGCCTTCTCCTCCTCTATGTCGTATTTGCCACTCTTAGCATTATTCGACTGAGATCGTTTTTTGGGTGATGAGGAAGCAGAGCTCGGAAACGAGGCAGGTTTGTCGACGTTACTTGTCGAGGCCTGGGCGTCTTGATGAGCAGACACATCTGCGGTTTTCGCAGCTACCGTGCTTTGCAGGTCGGAAGGAAGGTCAGAAAACTGGTTTTTATTTCTTCGCCAGTGCTTCCAGTGCTTGAGCCAAGTCGCTCGAGGATAAATTCCCACCTATAATATGTATAGATCAGCATTATCACAGTGCGGTACCATTAGCCCGACATGGAACTTACCTCGGTGTACAATGTCAATCCAATCTCTATCGAAGTCAAGTTCCGCTGAGTAAATTCTTCTTCCCTTTCCTTGAGTATCCGAGCTATCTCTTGAGTAGTCAAAGACCCATGGGGATCGTCATCCTCATCGTCCGGCACAGGTAGTGCAGTAGCCTTTGTAGGAGAGCTGATACTAGGTTTCGTAGACACCGAAGTCGATGATCCTCTTCTATCGGCAGGTGGTACAGCTGGCTCAGATAATACAATGGCATTGCCAGAGTTTCTGAATTGGCCAGTCTTCCTACTCCATTCAGAGTACAATACAGTCCATGTTGTCGCGTGAAGCTTTCCGTGCTGAATGTCCCATAAAGAAGGAACCAACTTCAACAAGGGATTTCCATTTGGGTAGGTAGCTCATTCCTCGTTGCTCACCTTGGCGGCCAGCTCCTTGCCGATCGTTGTCAGCGATTTTGAACTTGCATCCTTCACATCCATTGAGAAAATCCTTTGATAGTCTTCGTTACTGAAGTCACTCGAAGCAGTGGAACTTTGTGATGTGGCTTGAGGCAAGACAGTGCTGGACCCGGCAGATGGAGCCGGCTTAGTTGCGGTAACCGACGGAAGTTGAGAATATTGGAAATTGGCAAAACGTCCAGTTCGCTTGGACCAGTTGGATATAAGGGCGCTCCAGGTACTTGCAGGGTATTCCGGATACTGTAAAATCGAAAAATAAGCCATCAGCACAATGACTTCAACCGTTATCAGCAGGATGGCCATTACCTTTTGGGTCAGATATACACTGAATTCTGTGACGTTCATACCAGTACGATTGGGGGTCTCCGAGATGAGGATTCTCGCAATCTGATCGGTCGAAAGTGCAGGTTGATTAAGTTTTACTTTGATTGGCGTAGCTTTGCTTGCAACGGCAGGACTGCGAAACAACTTGTCTGGACTACTTTTGTTGACTGGTACAGTCGCGGCAAGGTATGCGAATCGTCCTTTTTTATGTTTCCAGTCGTTATAAAGATTTCCCCAATGTGCCTCAGAATAAGTAGCGTACTACAATCAGATTCAGTTGTCAGTGGGGGCTCAAGGATACCGATAATATCTTGGCATACCTTTGAAAGAAGGAAAGCGATTAACGCTTTTACGGTACCACCTTTCTTGAGCATCTTCACTTCTCTCTTGAAGATCTCATCCAAATCCTCTGAAGCCAGAAAAGGTTCGTTAGTCGCAGTCGGCCGGGAGTGAGTGATGATGGGTTTCTTGTCCAGATTCGCTTCGATCGGATTGCCATGTACAACAGCAAATGCACTTTCTGGGAGCTTTCGTCCCTGGCTCAAAGATTTGACGAGCCACGTGAATGTCAGAAACCATATACCCTGTTTCGTGAGACTTTCGACAATGGAATGCCATTGACTATGTTTGTAGTTGTGTATGAGCACATGGGTGGAGTCGGAGTACGAGGTGACCAACTCTCCGCCAGCTGCCTGTAAAGGGTACTATCAGCGAACAATTCGAGATCTTACCCGAATAACAAGGGAGCAACATACTCTGATACGTTTGATCAGCGTTATTCGATCAGGATAAGTGGTATCCACCCAAAATTTCAATCCTGAGAACATAGTCGCTGGGTCGGAGGGTTCTTGCGCTGATTCTTCTTCCATCTGAACATCTTCTCCTTCCGGTGTTCGCTCTGATGGAGCGCCCGCACGAACTTCAGGTTGCGTCGCCGGCGTAGCAAGATTAACGAGATCGTTGTCGACGCGGTTGTCGGATGTGATGTGCACTGGAGAACCGGGACTTTGAGGTATCACTTCCGCTGGCATGGGCATGGCAACTGTTGGTAAGTCAGTTGCCATGTAAGACGCAGGAGCCGGATCAACTGAGTCGGTCTCCTGGGCATCTTCCATTGGTATATCGTCGTTGTGATCTGCCTCTGGCTCCAGACCATAAACGTGATCAGCTTCGATAGGCTGAACCTCATCTGCTTGAGTATCTTGTTGATCACCGTCCACTTCCATCGCATTGATGTCTTGCGGAACAGCTCCGACCTCTGTCTCCTGTCCTTGACCCTGCGATGTATTTTGATCGATCTCATTGTCCTTATGGTTCTCGTCGTTCTCATCGTCCCCATTCTCGTCATTTTCCTGCCCTCCGCCCTCCTCATCACTTGGTTTCTCAGTACTGATCTGTACCTCGGAAGGTGGTCCACCAGCTCTACATCCACCCCAATCATCTGCTAAGCCAAGGAACTTCCCAGCCTCAATGCATTTATCTATCCACCAAGCTTTCAAAATGACCTTCTTCTGCCATGGTTCCTCTTCTCTCGTATTTCCTCTTCGTTCTCGCCTCCGCTGGTATCTCTCTAAATCACGGGGTCTGAGCCAATAGGAATGACAATACGCATCAAAGAGGTAGGTACTACTGGGATCCAGAAGGAGGAGGGAAGTATCGTCTTCAGTGTGATCAGGAGATATCTCGCCGCCTTCGGCCTACTCAATTGTCAGCTTAACCCAGACCTTGACAGTGGAAATCGAGCTGACCTGTATCTTCTTGATCAAGCTTGATCTGTCGTTCAAAGCGGGATCAATCCATATGTACAGGGGAGTTTCCGTTTCAGGATCGACAAAAATACCATCCCCATCATCTTCGTATGTTATCCCGCCCACAGGGTATCGGACATGGTAAATTCGGGGTCTCGATGGTCCAGCTTCCGCCTGCTGAGGGTTGTTGGCAGCCTCTTTAACATTTTCTGGAGTTGATTCCCGTAGAATGGTCGCTCTGGGTGGTCGAGGTCCATATTCTATCCTTTCCGCTTCTTCTTCCATCGAGATTGCTGATACCGGTGGTTCAGATGTTGATGCTATCGCAGGTGATGATGATTCTATCGTGATTGCATTTTGAACATTCGATCCGGACACTAACGAATGGCTGACTACATTGCCAATCCAGTCAGCTTCAAAGACGGGTAGACCCAAGATATTCGACTTACCTTGGTTCATGGCCATCTCCTCGAGATCATTCAGAACTGATTCTAACCCAATGCTATTTTTGCCTCGCTTCTTTCTCTGCTTGTCCTTCTTCTGGCTCCTTGATTCCGTATCTTCTTGTTTCCTTTTATCCTTATCTCTCTTTTTCTTCTTCTTATTCTGCTCCTTTTCCGTATTCCGGGCTGTTACGGTATTGCCGTTCTGAGATCCATTAACTGGATGAACCTGACTATTTACCACGCGAAGAGATCGGATATTGAGATGATGGTCTTGCCCAGTTGAGCCTTGTAGGCGGTTTTGCGCGTCTTCTCTGATAACCTGTTCTGCTATGATCGCAGAACTTCTCCTGCTCGGTCTCTGTTCTCTATATCGTATACTAGCTTCTAGGTCATCGATCCTGCATTGCTCTTGAATGGGAACTTCTTCATCGATTGGACCAGTACCGTTTGGATCCCTTTCCGGATGGTCCCTAATCACTCCTTCCGCTACTATCGCGGATCTTTCGTTTCCTCGGTCGCCCTTCAGGCTCAACCTCAAACGCAGATGCTGATCCAGCAGGAGCACTACTGAAATTACCGTAAAACTTCGCCTTCTTCCTGTCTTCCGCTTTCTTCTTCCTACGAGCTGTCTTACTCAGGGGTTTGAGGGGGAGATTCCACACCGGTACTCTACGTTTTCGTACGGTCGGTCGGAGGGGTACACTGTTCGCACCGCTGTTTACTGGAGGTTGAGCATTGCCGATCTTAGTTGTAGATGATGAATTGGTCCTAGAGTCGTTTGAGGGATTGCTGGCGTGGAAATTAGCTAGTCTGCTTGGATATATAGACAAATTTGATGGTCCTGCAGATGCTGAGGGCAATGACATGAAGATGGCTGTGGTGGGCTCGACATGGGATGCTATCTCAACATCGAATTACAATCCATCTAAGGTTATCTGTTCGACATCACCGTATGCTTCCTGGTGACTTGGTTCCAAAGGTATGCCAGGGATGCGGGGCACCACAGCGGTGTTAGCGGTGTTTTGTTTGTATGGGAGTAAGTGATTTGACGATGTGGCAGGCTGATTATATATCTGGGGCCCACTTGTGACCGTCGCGACTGGGATGCAGCAGGACTTGTCATCGTTGGTGTGTTCATGATGATTCATAATTCATAACTAATATAACATATCATCTGTCTGATCAATCGCATCTTCTATAACAGCACCTACGCTCTCGAAGAGATATCATCGCAGGAGATACGGATACCCTTCGAAGGGGAAACACTCGTTAGAACAGCAATCGAAGTAGCAAGGATTCAAAATGCCACCCAAAGAGTGAGTGTTATGATCTGTCTCAATGGCGGATTCACTTGCTGACAGTCGTGATCACAATAGGGACTGGGAGAAATGTAGGTCTTCCAGTAACGATCGTAGAATAACTCGATGCTGATTTTCTGAATATAGATGAGAAAAAGGTCGGGGATGAGAAAGAGGAGAAGATAGTTGGTGAGTTGCAATTCGCTCTCATCCCCTTTTCTCGATGCTGCATGCTAAATAGTCATGGATAGCTCTCGATGAATCTGATATCCAAATATTGAAGACATATGTAAGCTGGAGTTTGTTTGACATTCACGGCCAGACCTAGCTTTTGCTAATTTCTCTCTTACTGGATCAACAGGGTCAAGGACCATATTCGTTAGCGTTGAAGAAGATTGAATCCGAATTGAAAGAAATTCAGAAACGGGTGAATGAGAAGATGGGCGTTAGGGAGTCCGATACCGGATTGGCATCAGCAAACTTGTGGGATGTAGCTGCCGATAAGCAGAGACAAGGTCAAAGGCCATTACAAGTCGCTCGATGTCAAACCATCATTAAAGCTAGTGAGTCTTTCATCTCTTCTGCCTAAGAGGTCGCGCATCTCGTCTTTCATGCTGATATAAGTGATATGTGATTAGCCAATCCTCAGCCAGAAGGACAAGCATTGAATCCGCAAGATGGTGCTGGTGCTGGAAATCCCGAAGGAGACAAATATGTTATATCGATCAAGCAAGTGGCCAAATTCGTAGTCGGTTTGGGTGAACAGGTGGCTCCAACAGATGTCGAGGAGGGTATGCGAGTCGGGTGAGTTGACTGATCCTGATCGAGGGAAGATTTTGCTAACTCATCGTGCAGAGTCGATCACACCAATTACAAGATAATGATCCCCTTACCACCTAAAATAGATCCTTCCGTTACTATGATGCAGGTAAGTCCACTTCTCACCAGCAGTCGCGTCATGAATGGAATACTTATTTTGTGATTGGCAGGTCGAGGAAAGACCATCAATCACGTATGCGGACGTCGGAGGATGTAAGGAGCAGATTGAGAAGCTTAGAGAAGTCGTGGAGCTGCCTTTACTAGAAGTGAGTTATGTCTTGAATTCCAAATTGCGGTCATGCTAACTCATATGTTCAGCCTGAGCGATTCGCCAATCTCGGTATTGAACCACCCAAAGGTGTCCTGCTTTACGGTCCTCCCGGTACTGGTAAAACTCTCTGTGCGCGAGCTGTAGCCAACAGGACGGACAGTACTTTCATTCGAGGTCAGTTGACATTTGGCTTGCTATATCATTCTGAGATGAGCTGACAGAATGTCGGCAAATAATAGTCATTGGTTCGGAACTTGTGCAAAAATACATCGGTGAAGGTGCAAGAATGGTACGAGAGTTATTCGAGATGGCTCGATCGAAGAAAGCCTGTATCATCTTCTTCGATGAAGTCGATGCTATTGGTGGAGCGAGATTCGATGATGGCGCGGGAGGAGATAACGAAGTACAAAGAACCATGTTGGAATTGATCAATCAGTTGGACGGTTTCGATGCCAGAGGAAATATCAAAGTCATCATGGCTACCAATAGGTCAGTTTTGAGAATACCTTCGATGCCTGGATTATTAAGCTGATGGGTACTCTACTGCGTAGACCTGATACCCTTGATCCTGCTTTATTGAGACCTGGTAGACTGGATAGAAAAGTAGAGTTCAGTTTACCTGATAATGAAGGGCGAAGCCATATTCTGAAGATCCACGGAAAGAGGTAAGCCGGATGTCTCTAGCTTAGACTGATGCTATCGAACGAACCTGACAACCATCCTCCAATATCAGTATGAGTGTCGAACGAGATATCCGATATGACCTCATCGCTCGATTGTGCCCTAACGCTACTGGTGCCGAGTTGAAATCTGTTGCTACCGAGGCCGGTATGTTCGCTATTCGAGCACGAAGAAAGGTAGCCACCGAACGAGATTTCCTCGATGCCGTCGAGAAGGTTATTAGACAAGGTACCAAATTCTCAAGTACAGCATTATATGCCCAGTACAACTAGATAGGGTTTGGTATCGTATATATTGTAACAGCAGATTAGATGATAAAGCATGCATAATGACTTGAAAGAATAGACCGATCAGTTTTAGACTCCAGTAGTTCTCGTGTGCTTTCGTCCCCACTGTATATATATCCTTTACATATGTTTTTTGCATATTTCATCATTTGAATCACTTTCTTTACTACATTATCATAAATCAATCTAGCAAAAGTGTTCTTTTCTATCCATCAATCTCAAATAGATTGTCCACGTAAACGATCATAAATAATTTCTATACTCAATGAAGCAATCAAATACCAAAAGAAATCTGAGAAGAAAGCGAACAAAATAGGAAATCATATATTATAAAAGTTAAATGACTTGCGAACTACTTTTTGATATTCCACGTTGTACACTGAACGCCATTATCGAATCAATCGTTATAAAGCGTGAGGTGAACCTTCCAAAGCGAATTGAGGTGATTTCAACCTGTCTGTGACTCTGCAAAGTGAAAGATATTCTATCAGCACCAAGGTAGATGACTTTATACGAAGGCGAAGGTGTTCACTCACTCAATAGTAACTCTGCCAACCTCTCTTTCCTGAGGAGGTTCATACCCGAAGCTCATCGGATCCGAACGTCTATTATCTCTAGGTAATCTCTCTATTATCCTTATCGTCGTGATATCGCCCGTGATTCTAAGCGGTGGGACACCCCATAATTCCAATTCCCTCGAATCGAAATGTAACCACGTAGGTAAATTACCACCACCTTCCACTTCTGCTCTGTACGTCGATGGGGGGTTGGAAGACCAGGTGGCAGCTGAGAGTGATACAGTGGGAGGAGGGTTGATCTGAGGATGTATAGAGAATGTTTCGTTGGCTACAGCTGTGACTCGACCGTCGTTAGCACCGTTTGAGTGAGTGGATGTAGGTCGGATCATAGCTTTCGTTGCTCCTGCTGAACCGGTGTTGGTCCGTCGGTGTCTTATGAAACTTCCCACTTGAGGTAAAGCAGGTGATAAAGGTGTTTGACCAGATTTATTAGGTATAACCTTTATAGTTGATCCTCTGTTATTGTTCTGATCCATCGTTGAGGTACGTTGACTCGTATATCCCTCAGTCTCAATCTCTCCATTTTGAGAACCAAAGTAAATCGCTGAAGCAGGATATCCCAATCCTGGATTATTCTCATCCTGATTCCCCTCGCTTGGGGCGTATATCGTCGATCTTCTCGCTACGTCATCAGCATCGGAGAACACACCGCTCACTCGACTATGTTCTTGCTCCTCAGGTATGGCCTCTCGAGATTGCTCCGAGGGAGGCATGCCCAATTCGCCCGTACCATGTCTCGAACGCGATTCTTTCAGTCTCGGATGACTCCTC
This sequence comes from Kwoniella europaea PYCC6329, assembly GCF_036810445.1. NCBI lineage: Eukaryota > Fungi > Basidiomycota > Tremellomycetes > Tremellales > Cryptococcaceae > Kwoniella > Kwoniella europaea. The sequence goes on from NC_089487.1 coordinate 6,319,445, forward strand.
GAGTCCTGTCGTTGGGGTCTACGAGTTTCGAAAGATTGTCTTTCCGCCATGGCAACTACTGCTGGACCCTCGACCGAGAACGCATCTTCGTCATCTGTATCATTCGATTTGAATCCACCCGATTCACCAAACCTGCTCAATCCACTTGGTCCCGCAGGGAAGGACGATCCAGATTGAGAGTTGAATATCGATCCAGAGGCCATCATGGAATTTGACGAATGGTCGAATCCGGATGAATCGAAATTGGATCCACTCTGTGAACTGTCCCTATGATGTCCTTCTTGAGATGAATGGAATTCACTAAAACTAGCATGCGAAGCTGTATCATCCAAATCTACCATTCGAGCTAACACACTGGGATTCTGATGTCGGGGATATCGAGGTGTGAAATTTGGTCGAGGTCTAGGGATGGAAGAAGCCGTTGAAATCCTATTACCACCTACTGCACCTAATGAAGCTACTTCATCTTCACCTTCCCCGTCGTCTACGGATGACCAATGGAACGATTCTCGTGATTGCCAACTTGCTCTGGAAGATTCCGAGATGAATGACTGGGTGAAGGAGCTCGCATCTTGGGAAGGTCGATTGACAGGATCGTTCACACCAATCACATCGGGGTATCCTATGAAGCTCCTTGAATCACTTGGGATTTGAGGTGAGATGATAGCTGGTTTCTCATTCTCTAATTCTTCCTTTTGGTTCCATCCGAAAATGCCTTTCAATCCATCCAATCTAGTGGGTTTCTCTTGCACCATCGTAGCATCGGTGCTTAAAGATGCCGGACTGAGAGGCATATTCTTCTCGCTTGCATCTCCTGATCGCAAGTTCAATCCGGAAAATCTAGCAATTTCACCGAGCAAGTTCCTAGGTGGGTCTAAACTGTTTGATCTCCTGAATGGATCTTGAACGGTGACTGGGGAAGTGGCGACGAAAGAATCGTTATCATCGTCTTTCCTGGCTGGCTTCTTGTTCTTTCTTCTTCGACAGCAACAGAATAACAAGATCAAAATGATAGTGACCAATAGTAAAAGACCGAGAACAACTCCCACTGCAATTTTGGCGCCTTTGGATATACCTTGTCCACCGGAACTACCAGTAGATGAAGTTGGAACAGCGGCAGTACCGGTATTGGTGGAAGTTTGAGTAACTTGAGGGATATTGACGTTCAATTTGGAAGTCGCCACCAGATCGCCTATGGACGCTTCGAAAACCACTTCTACTCTGTTGTAATCCATCGAAGCTGGGGCGGAACCATACAAGGACATGTTCTTGGTATCAAATTTCAACCAAGTAGCAGCCTCTGGCGGGACGACAGTAGCGTTCACAGTAGCTGTTTTATTGAGGAGGTAGGACGTGATGTCGAAATCGAAAGATTGTCCTAGAGTGGCTGTAGAATTCGGAAGAGTGTAGGTGGAAAAGAAGTAGGGCAAGATATCAATACCCAGCCATGTAGTCATGTAAAGGGTATTGGAAGTGTTGGTAGATCGGATGTTCACGGGGACAGAGAGAGAAGCGAACGTTCCATTCTGGTATTGATCTGGCACGGTACCAACCAAACTGTCGTTTGAGCTATAATAGGATTGCAATGTTTAGCTTAATTCTTCATTTAATGCCAGAATGTCTGACTCACCTATCGATGGATAACCAAGGATAATCATTACTTGCTAAGCTAAGCACTACATCCTCATTATCTACAGCATTTCCACCAATAGTCACACCACTAAGATCGATCTGCTGATTTAACTGGTTCTTCGCCATGGTTTGAGCATTGGTGAGATTCTGGTTTCTAGCCATTTCTATAGCTTCGCCTTGTCCCACCTGGATGGAAAAACTAGTTTGAGCACCTGTATACCCCCAGAAATCCGTTCCAGTAGCTACTACCGTATAACTTCCTTCTGCTGGAGCTACACCTTCAAATGTGAAAGACTGATTGTTGAAGGTCAACCACGATGGTAAGCCAATGCTTCCTCTAACATGGGCAGCATAGTACAGCTGTCCATTGTTAGGTTCATTCCTCGATATTCTGAATGTGTCGGTTTGGAAACCCAAGGAAAATGACCAGTAAGGAGGGATGGTCACACCCGTTCCACCAGGCATGATCGTAGCTGATGAGATGACCGACAAGTTAGGTTGACTGATTTGAGTGTAGAACGATTGGTGTACAGCTGGAACGGAGTAATTGGAGACTATGAGAGTGAATGAAGATTCCGTTGATCCACTTCCATCACTTGCTGTCAAGGCTATATCCTGTTCTCCTTCATCTTCCAAGGCGGGTGTTCCGTGGAAAGCGAGACTCGGCGAGTCCCATGATAACCAGGAAGGAAGAGTTGAGGTTGTGTATGTAAGATTGGTGGATGAGGTCGAGTTGAATGTTGAAGGGAGTAACTCAAAGACAAATTCTGAGTTTACCCTTGCTACTGACGGTTGCTGTTCGTCCAGAGGAAAGTTGAGAGAGGGCGCTGCCCTTACTGATAACAAGGAGGCCACTAGGGCAAGGAGGGGAGGGAGGATGAGCATGAGGATGGGATGTAGGCCACGAATGGGCCGTTCAACGCGATCGTGTGATTGCCGAAATTGTTGATGCCTATCTCTCTTCTTCCAATATCGTGATGATCTTCAGCAGATCTAAACGTTTATGTCCCTAAGGCTAAGTCTACACTCTATCAAAGAGCGTCTAATTCCTGCTTCGCGATTCTAATTGAAACAATCAATGTCTCCTGATACTTTCTAATGTTGTCGGGAAGTCGTCCAGACTACCTTTGTCGTAGTGATGTTCGCAAGTGAGGGAATGTCGTCGAGCGATCCAGCGTAGACGATATTGATTGTTGATGTTGATAAAACGAGTGTAAGTCTACAAGACTAAAATGGCAAAAGTGAACACGAAAAAGTAAGAATCAAAGTCGAAGTCGAGAACTGTGAATCGTGGACGGTCAATTCAATGTACAAGCGAGAATAGGTGAAGATGAATAGAGCATGGGTATGTCGAGGCAAGTTCTCATATGGTGAAGTACGTTGCCGCAACCTATTGTTCCCTGGCTGTATGATTCGTCAGAAAGGAGGAAAAAAAAAATCAAATGGTGACGCGTGTTACAGGTATCAGTAACATCTCGTCAAACACAGGACATTGATTAGCTCAGGACTGAGTCCTAGGTTGCGTGTAGACGACTGCTACAGTGACATGAGGTTGGTCTCGCATACCAGTGAGGTAAAGGTGAAAGTAAGGGACAAAACAAAGGATGAGAAGGAGAAACGCGAAGCAAGTGAGAGTAGTGAGAGATATCCGAATGTTAAAATGTGACAAAAGTAAAAAGACAGACGCGTCCGTTAGAACATCAAAACTCGGAACAATTACCTCTTTGGGTAATTTCATCCAATCGCATCCCGGAAGGAGGCCGGACGATCCTGCAGCGTGACGAGATGCACAGAGTATGATAGAAGACTGGATGGTGAGCTCAGAGCATATACATTGAGGACTAAGTATTCTATACACAGATGCATTCATTCATCATTCCATCAAAAAGTCTATCTACATGTTAAAGTTGAACTCGTGAATTTGACATATCATCAATCGTCGTGTCATTGCTTTCCGATCCGTTTCAGTGGCTCTGTAGACACAAGTCTCATACCAGTCTAAGGCGCATGGCGTATCTATTGTCTCTTCTCCAACCTAACTTGGAATTTACCAGGAGTCATGGTAACGTCCTCGACAGCTGAACCGATCATTCTCTCTCTCATACTTTCCTTGGTCTCACCCGCATGAGTAGGAACGGGGTGGATGGTATATCTGCTAAGGATTGAAGCGATGAAGCAGATGATCTCGACTTCAGCGAATCTTCGACCGATACATTGTCTGGGACCCATAGAGAAAGCGACAAAGGGGACTTCAGCATTGTTCAGACTCGCTCGAGCATCGTCAGCACCGAGGTGTCGTCGAGGGTTGAATTCGTTCGCATCTTTCCAATAGAATGGGTTAAGTTGAGACGCGGGAGTATCGATGTAGATCAATGAACCTTTCTTGACGAGGTGTTCTCGTTTGGTGACTTCGCCAGCTTCGTTCCAGGTGGTGTAAGGGAGCATACTGTCCTCCTTGGCAACTTTGAACAATTGTCGGACGATATCGGTGAGTCTCATAAACGGCGAGGGTGAACTTTACCTGAAGCAAGAAAATGACTAATATGCGTAATCAAATGCATCAGCTCTCAAATTCAGCTACATTTTCAATCCTCAACTTACACATGTTACCAATAACTTCATTCTCTGTCAAACCAACGTTAGGAGTGAATTCATGACCATGTTTGAGACGAGCTTCCTCTTCAGCAACGAGTTGAGCATGTACCATAGCACCAAGCAGGTCAACGGGAGCTTTCGATTTCTCCCCGGCTTCTCGCAAAGCATTGAGTTCGGCTCGCTTGCTTCGGGCCATTTCGTAACAGTACCCGAGGAAGGCAGTTCGACCATCACCCATTCGACGTAATCTGTGAGCAGGTAACATCGAGTATGTCAGTCTGACAAGTAATCGTACAAGATCTCTCGAGACAAGTCTTACTCTTTGGTAGGAAGTATTTTCATGATCCACTAAAAGGGTTCACAGAGGTCAGCGAAAGGTTCAAATTCCTGTTAACATCACTTACAAGAGGTAAGGTAAATTGGTATAGCATAGTTCGATCGACAATTTCGTAAGATTCGACGAAACCAACTATTGTAGCATGAGTGAGATAGGTTCAGCGAAGATCGACTCCGGCAAAAGGTAGTACGGTGATTGCAGCAATCACTCACTTTTCTCGCCTTTCTTGCTTCGTTGCGAGTCCCAAGGGATGTCATGACCGAAGCCGACTTTACCAATAACGATGTATGTGATCTGGAAAGAAGAAGTTGTTAGTCAGAATTATACTGTATCCGAGAAATGCACACGCCGTATACGAAAGACGCTAAATTATCACTAACCTTGATAGTGGTCGCACCCACATCTTCCATCACACCACCTTCACGAAGTTTATCTTCATCCAGAAACAATTCAACTGTTTTATCCATTTCCTCCCAGGCGTTTCTAAAGATCTCTTCACCGAAACAACCTCTTACTACCGACTTGTGTCTCCTGTGATCATCGCCATCACTGGCACTAATGATGTTTCCACCGAATTTGGCGGCTGCTACATAACGAGGATGGAAGGTAGGTTTCTCAAACAGAGAGGTCTTGGTGAATACATGTTGAGCAGTGTAAGGATTGGCGACCCAATAGATGGCTCGGTGTTGCGTGGCGACGGTATAAGCGAGAAGATCAGATCGAGGCTTTTCGAATCCTAATCACAGAGTTAGTCACAATCAGTACTATTTCAAGTGATACGGGGTATAGCAGTAACCCACTATCCCATTCTGGTCGAGAGTAGAAATCCTTGATAGGCAAGATATAAGGGATGTGCGGAACTCGAGCTCGAAGACCTTGTTCGTATGCAGGGAAGAAACCGTGCTTGACAGGAAGGCCTCGAACTTCCTGTCATCGGGAATCAGTATCAGCGAAGCGCGATTGCATTTATATGAACGTGATGACAACACTCACTCTCAGAACCTTGAAGTAGGAAAGCAATCCTCGAAGGAGATAGATCCCAATTACACCAGCACCGAGAAGCCAGATGTGTGGAACGTATTTTTGGTATTCTTCCGGAATATATTTCTGAAATTGCTCTGGAAGAGCTTGTAAGCTGCCGGTCCAGCTCATACTGTATCGTCGATGTAGATTACTAACCGACATCGATAGAGGATGGATGGAAGAAGTCGAGGAAGGAAATTGAGGAATGCGTTGATCCAATCGCACTGCTTATAAAGCATCACTGATCACTGATCACTCATCACCCTGTATCCTTTTTATCTTGGAGATCAGCTTTTCTGATTGAAACAATTTCCAAAGATCCAAGCGCTGTTACCCTGATAAGTGGGGGAGACGAACCAGACTTTTGATCTAATCAACGCCCCATCCGAGTCCGTGCTCAGGCTAGTCACAGCTAAAACAATCAAATCACTGATCGTCGTTTAGCCTACCAACCTCCCACACTAGTCAAGCCGGGACACCCGCGCACTTGTCGTTGTGTATACCTGCAGGTGCGTGGTCAGTGTGTTGATAACACCAATCTGAAAGGCTAAGACCATGATTAGTACTCAATAAGGCAATACACATGATTAGTATTCCATCTTTCCATTGAGTCCGAATAACATGCATGATTGATGTCTTGAAGTTAAAAGCTTGTGGCTTATCCGTCGAGGCGAACAAACAACTCATCAGAGTATCGAACAAAAGAAGAGTTGTATTGCGGTTTCTGAGAGGGGGTGATTCAGGTCAAAACCCAAAACACGATGGAAAGCGAAAAGGTGTTCCTGACGCTGACGCTGTACCTCATAGGTAGTCGAGGTCGTGTTTTCCAAACTTCCTCTCTCAGACCTCATAGATCACCACCATCAGCTCTTCCTTATTCTCACGACCGCCGTAGTGATCCGAAAGATGGTATCCAAGCTCGGTTTAGCGGTTTGATGTGATCGATCGCCTATCATGAAGACGTCCTTTGAATAGTGGACAAAGTCTTTAGTGGGGTTTGATGCGATCAAATTGCTGTGGGTCATTGTGATCAGTTATCATGAATGATCTACTTTGGTCATCATTCGGGCCCCGATTCATTTTCATTGAAAGATAAGATAGGTTCACTCTTATTCCTCTTCAACATTGTATGCTTTGCTTTTGCTTTCCATCCCTTCTTCGCGTCCCAAAATCTCTTCTCACCATGTCGATATTTCTTTGGAGTACTCCAGCGAAAGATGACGTAACACACCTAAAGCGGACTTCCCCGCTACCAAAACAATAACAATGACGTACCTGCCCATCTCATCGATCTTCGATCGTCAGCCGCAATTAACATTAATCTGGTACCGGTATGAGGTTTGTCTCGTTAATACTCGAGTGAATGACAACTGGCTCTATACTGAATTGGGTAGTTGTGCTCATAACAGTGGACAAAAGATGATATGATGAGATGCAAAGACGCGTTCGCTCCAACAAAAGTTTTTGACTTTTTGATTTTCTCTGATCCTCTGATCTGTATCTTATACTTGTAACCAGTTTTCGATATTCTCCATACCTTCAGTCTGATCATCATTTCCTTGGTATTGGTACATCTTCTGATGATCATTCCCCTACTTGGCCGAAGTATACGACAGACATCAACAACTACGTTCAAGCATTTACTCGTCCCTGTCATCTATAGACAATCGATACATCCATTCACAATGCCCCCCAGAAGACTGAAAGTCATACCCCCCGAACAACCAGGTTCACCATCTCAGCTCAGTACCACCACCCTCACCCTCAATCCAGCAGCAACAGCACCGAAACATACAATGATAAACGCATTGGAACATATGCCTCCACCTGAGCTCCTGAAGACCGAACGAGATACCACCTCGGATTCGGATGAGGCTCTAACGCCCATTACATCAGAACAGGAAGAGGAAGTAAAACATGCAGTGGATGAAGCTGTAGATCGAAATTTATCAAAGAGGAGAAGGGGTGCAGCGAAGAAAGATATCTCGTATGTCGAGGAAGATCAAGATGGAGGATCGGATTTTGCTGCTTCCGAAAGTGAATTATCGGAAGTCGAACCAGAACCACCTAAGAAGAGAACACCAAAGAAGAAGGCTGCACCTAAGAAAACAGAAGTAAAGACCGAAGAAGGGGAAGAAGAAGAGGAAGGGGAAGGAGAACCACCAAAGAAAGCCAAAAAGGTGACTCCGAAGAAATCGAGAATCGCAAAAGATGAGCCTGAATATGATGAAGATGGGAATGAGATTGTTAAGAAGAAACGAAAACCAAAGGTATACCCCAAGAAAGTATATGAGATACCGGATGTGGAAAGGAAACCTACCACGTTTAGAGGTAAGCTCATCCATATCTAAGGCGATTCACATAGAAGCTGATTTCTGTGGTAGGTCGACTGGGATATGCTTGTCTGAATACTGTTTTAAGAGCGGAAAAACCAGATAGTATATTCTGTTCGAGAACATGTAGAATAGCCAGTATAGAAGAAGAAGGTATGGAATTACCGAAAGGATTGGCTTTGATGAATGTGAGAGATCTCAAGACGATGATACAATGGAACGAAGACAACAAGTAAGTTGAAATTAACCTGTATCATCCATATTGTTTCGCTGACAGGCATTCGTAGGATTCGATTCATGAGATTGTCCTCTGAGATGTTCCCCTTTGCATCTCATGCCAAATATGGATATGATCTGGCTTTTGCGGATGAAGGTCTGAAAGAAGCTGGAGCTCTCGCCAAGAAATATGGACATAGATTGACTATGCATCCGGGACAGGTGAGTCACATGTATACATTTATAGCAGAAGGTAGCTGAAATACCCTTGACTGTTCAGTTCACACAACTCGGTTCTCCCAAGCCCAACGTGATTGAAGCCTCCATACGAGAACTGAACTATCAGTGCGAGATCATGGACAGGATGGGTATTGGTGCCGAGGGTGTCATGATGTAAGCTGGTAACCTTCCAGGATTTCGCTGGGATTTATAGCTAATACCTCCGGTAGTATACATATGGGTGGTATCTTCGGTGATAAGGAGAGTACACTTGCTCGATTCAAGGAAAACTATACTACTAGGTTAAGCGAGGGTGTCAAGAAAAGACTGGTGTTGGAGAACGACGAGGTAAGTTGCAAAGTGACATTACTGTGATGCATGCTCATAGTAGTTCAGATCTGCTATAATGTGGATGATCTCTTCCCCGTGTGCGAAGAATTGGATATACCTATGTGAGCTCTTTTCACTAACGTTATGGATGATGTGATTATAAGCTGATCTTTCCTCCTGCTTGACAGTATCTTCGACTATGTAAGTATTACTACTCAATTAGCCGGCTTATGCATACTGACTGCTCGATTAGCATCACGATTGGATAAATCCATCTTCTGAACCACCCGCCGTCCTCATACCTAGAATAGCCAAGACATGGGAGAAGCGAGGTATACCGATGAAACAACATCTATCAGAACCTCGTCCCGGTGCGGAGACAGTCATGGAGAGGAGAGCACATGCAGATAGGTGTAAAAGTCTACCTGATGCTCTGCCCGATGATGTGGATTTGATGATTGAGGCGAAAGATAAGGTATGTAAGGAAATATTTACATTTGACCAAAGCTGATTGCATGAGTCGATTATAGGAGCAAGCTGTGTTTGAGTTGTACCGAATCTAGTGAGTGCTTTATGGTAAGAGATACGCGATGCAAAGGCCAATTGCTGATGTCGATATACGACTTGTAGTGGTCTTGAAGAAGTCAATCATGACAGTCTTCGACCACCTGATCCTAATCCCGGTATGCACACCAAAGGACGAAAGAGCAGTCTAAAGAAGAAGCAAAAGGAGACTGGCGATGTCGATTCTGAAGGTGAACCTATCAACCTATCCGATATAGAGAAAGAAGGTGATGGCGGTGTAGGAGATACAAGTGTTGTGGAAGGACATGTCAAGAATGCGATTAACGATGCAGGAATGGAAGTGGATGGTCAGACTCCACCTAAGAAAGGGAAAGCGAAGGGTAAAAGAAAGAATGTAGGCGGTGATGATGAAGGGGATGAAGCGAAAGTTGAGAATGAACAAGGATCAGCTAAGAAGAAGAAACCTACCCCAAAGAAGGCTAAGAAGAATGAGGAGAACAAGGAGAATGTGCCCGACGCAGATGAGCAAGTTGAAAGCAAGACTGAGGATGTTAGAGAAGAGCCGAAGAAACAACCTGCGAAGAGAAAGGGTAGACAAAGCAAAGAGAAGGTAGCTGTGTAATCTCAATGTATCCATAACACCTAGATATCCATTGTAGCATATATCGATCATGCATATGTAACGTTCAGCATGGTACTGTGTGAGAATGTATATGAGTTACAAGGAGCAGATTCGCTCTGTCACATAATATGCGGTGATTGGAACAGTCTACTTGATCTTATCCAATGGTCTGTTGAAACCACCTCTTCTATTCATGTACTGTCTCCAACTTCTCTGCTTGTTCACCTTAGCAACACCGTCGACGTTATCTTCTTTGCCCTTACCCTGCAAGATTGAGATTGAGAGAATTATTAGCAACGTATCGAAAATGATTACTGTGGAAGACGTACCTTTGATGTGCCGAATCCCCCAAAGCCCATCATCGATGCCATTTGGGCTTCTGGATCATCAGGATCTATATCATCCTCTGGTTCTTCCTCGGGTGCAGGTGAAGCTATAACGGAATCAAGTCAATAAGAACGTCAGTTGGGTATGATTACTGAAGCCATTCCAGGGGGAAACAACTTACCATCTGCACTAGGATTATAAGCACCATCTTCCGTATAAACAATACCTTTTGCTCTCTCCTCTTCTCTCCTCCTTCTACCTTCTTCTATAGCTCTTCTATCCAGCGGTCTCTCGTAATCACCCCCTCTGTTTGCGTATCCACCATATCCTCCTCGGAAGCCTGGTTGCGCCGATGAACCTGTTCGAGGCTGCGAAGGCGGTATCGAAGGTGCTGATCCAGCGGGCGGACGATCCTCGTAGGGTCGAGGGGAAGGTCGATGATTTGGATCGTTGTTTGGATTATCTCTTGAAAAACCTCCACGAGAAGTGACATCTGGTTTCAAATCTCCTCGACTATGATCATCCCTTCGACTATCTCTAGTATAGTCTCCTCGTCTATCATCTCGGGTATAATCGTCTCTATCGCTTCTGCCGTCTCTATCCCTATCTCGGGGACTATCATATTCCCTTCTAGAACGATCATCTCTATAGCCACTTCTTCCAGAGTCTCGCCCGTACTTTCGATCTACACAAGTAGGATATTAGCTATTCGAACAACAGTGAGCGGCGAATATTGTAGAAATTGAGAGAAAGCAGAATGACATGATCGTATCGGGTACCAGAAAATACTTACCTCGATCATCGTACCTGTCTCTATCTCGCCTGGGGCTTCTGCTCCTGCTCCTTGTCCTGGCTCGGTCTTCGATTCGCTCGTCTCTACCATAACGGCGGTCTGTCTCTCGGTCTCGAGGAGAAAGATGGGGAGGAGCGGCTCGAGATGACATGGTGATATGTGACTCCGATGAGATGTGAAATTATGAGTGATACGCAGATATCACAGCTTCTGAGTAACCTCGGATTGGCGGAGTGTGTTGCTTCAGTGTCTATTTATGGGCTGTGAGTTATCAAGTGATGAACAAAGAGGAGGAGTGAGGGGTGATCTTTGTTGTCAAGGATCATTGAATGAGTAAATGTTGTGAAATTGATTCCGCTCGCTGTTCAACCTGAAATTGGTGTATCCTTTCAGCTTGAATACCACTACACATTATCCTACTTGTTCAATTGAACCGTCAATCATCAGCTGTGGTCAGTCGCAGCGCATACAGATAGCTAGGCAAGATGGCATCTACGCTGTACCCATCCCTCAAATCATCGCTTGGCGCAATCATTGATTCCTATCCCCCCACCCGTCAACTCACCAAACCGATATCTCCAGCTGAACTTACCGACAAAGTGAACAAGGCATGGTCAGATTGTTCAGTCAATCTCAATGCGCCAGAAAGCTCATCCAAATCGGGGGAAGTGATCAGAACGGTCTTGGAAGTCGTCGGAAGGGATGCAGTGGTATTGCCAATTACTAGCGGAGAGGTAAGTCTGTAAAGCTCACCAACACAAGATTTACGAAAATGCTGATAATCCGATAACAGCTTGCAGAGCCCACTTCTGAAGCCTCGGAGAAGGAGAAGCAAACATTTCAAATAAGCTTACAGGATAGGCTGGACATCGTTCTGACCCTCTTCGAAGTGGTCTATGCATCTTATCCTGGTGAGCGCTATTCATAGTCATTTCGTACAGGGCTGACTTCACTACGATTCAGATACACCGTCACTTGAACCAGGAGCTCTCTTCATACCGCTCATAGAGGAGCTTGTAGAACTGATCTCGGTAGAATCATGGCGAGGTCTCTGGACATATATCGAGACTAGGTCAAAGCGTTTTACGAAGGTCAGTAATCATCATCCTATTGATACGTCTCAAACAATGCTGATACTAAAATGCATTGCAGGATATGCCAGCATCTCGAGGAAAAGCCCTACCTCTACTACGTACCATCAATGCCTTCCTGCGATTCCTGCCGAGGACACCGGATGATCTGGTGTTTCGAGGTCGAGTGCATCAGTTCGCAAGCTCGGTGATAAGTGTGGCGGATAAAAGTGCTATCAACATGAGAGGTGATTATGCGGAGGTGCGTACGACATGGGACGAGGAAGAGGTGAAGAAAGACCTTGCAGAGGAGAACAATGATGACAAGGATGGCGAGGGAGATGTCAAAATGGAAGATGAAGTGGACAAGAAACCTTCTCAAAGTGAAGATAGTGAAGGTATGTCAAATTGGATGAATGCGTTATCCTTCGGCCTACTGACTCATCTTTTCTAGCTACTGAGCGGGAGCTTGACTTCTACCCTACTCTCTGGTCCCTTCAGCAGTATTTTGCTCATCCACCCTCACTCGATGGTCCAGCCGTTGGCGAACCTGCGAAGACACCCTTTCATACATTCAAGGAGAAGACTGATTTCGTCTTACCGCATCTATTCGCGCAGACACAGAAGGAGAAGGCTCTATTAGGAAAAGATGCTGAGGTGATTGGCAAAAAGCGGAAGCGGTCAGCCGAGGACGTAGAAAGTGGTGGATTCTTCCACCCGAGGTATCTTACCGGAAAGAGGTTGTTCGAGTATGAGGTAAGTTATCAGGTGCTCATCACCGTTGATGATTTCAACTCATACTTAAGTTGACTCTGGACACTTTTCAGCTCGCCGACCCCTCATTCCGTCGTCAGATCCTCGTTCAGTATTTCATTCTATTCCAGTTCCTGTTGAATCTCACTCCTGCTTCAGCTGGTAAACAGGCATTCACCGGAGGTATGCCCAAGACTTTTGTCTTAAATACTGATGACGAGAAATGGGTGATTTCGAAAGTTCAGACCATAAGGGACGAGCTGTTGAAAATGGTCGATGGAAAGAGATTCGAGGAAACCGTCTTGTCAATCATAACTAGAGAGGTGCATTATGTAAGTAGTCATCTTGTCGTCACTATTGGCTTATGGACAGAAGGATACAATTGGTCGCAGGCTGACTCTGTCATGTCGTAGGCACAATGGAAGAATGACCAGTGTCCCGAAGGCGTCTTTGAGATTCCACCGTTAGACGAGAGTACGGCAAAAGATGCTGCTAAATTATGGGAGAAGCGACTCGCTCCTCCAAAAACATATGCGTTCAAGGTCGGTTCACGACCCTTGTCGATGTTATGGAATAATGGATTCAACGGTATCGACCAGCTGAAAGGAAGGCAGAAGTGAGTTTTTATATATGTTCTGGAAGAACGATCTTGCTGATGATCACAATTTAGAGCCACAAATGAAGAGCAGCTGGATGAAGAGTTGAGGAAGATAGAGGAGGATGAGGAAGATGATAAAGCGATGGGTATCGAACCTGCCCCGGAAGTCTTAGCAGCCAACAAAGAGGTACGTCTCAGTCGCTGCCGTGCATAAGATCCTTCTGCTAATTCTGCAACTTCACTTTTCAGCGAAAGACCAGTCTCACATGGCGTGCTCTCCGACTTGCCTCTCACCATCATCTGAGGTATTTCAAGACTCTCGCCCCTAAGAGGGATCTTCATGTACTCATGAAAGCTGTCAAAGGTGAGACGGAGAAACCAGGCCCCGCGGTGGAAAATCAGACCGAAGAGGAAAAGGCGATCGAAGAAGTCCCAGAAAAGGAGGTCTTAGACGTCAAAGATGGAGGAGAAGAGGAAGAGAAGTTGAATGATGAGGAGAAGAAACTGGACGAATCAGATAATCAGCCTGACGAAAATACAGAGGTAGTAGATGTAGAGAAGCAGGAAAATGCCGAAACGGACGTTGAGATGACACAAGAGGGCGAGACAGAGCAGAAGATTGAGGAAGAGGGCAAGGACGAAGTCGCACCGCAGGAAACTGATGATACCACAGCTACGTCGAAAGTGGTAGGACAGAGTCAGGAAGACGGACCAAAGGTAAGCACATAACTGCTCATGTACCCACGACGACCACATGCTGATCAGAGCGTTTAGTCCGAGGAACAGAACAGTGAAGTTGCCGAAAAGACCACGGACGAACAGGTTGACATGGCCTCGACATAATGGAGATGTATATGTCGACTTGCTTATTCTTCATCCGATGCATTGTGAGCATCTAGCAGTGATATATGCCAATCAAAAAGGAAGAATACATTTCAAAAACATTTATGAAACCATTAAATGAGAATACAGTATACTGATTGTCCTTAATTAACCTAAAATTGTGTAAACTCGATTCCCGTCTCTCCTTCTTGACCTTGAAACATGTCCTTTTAGTCTTATTTGACTATCATCTTTCCCTAGTGATGAGCGTACATTTCCAGTCGGTTTTGGTCCAATGGCAGTGGGAAATCGAGCGGGACTCGGTATCGATCTCGACGTGATTGTCGGTAAAGGAACGGTCACCGCTACGCCTCGCTTAGTGGGTTTTGCTCTCCGACGATCCGGATCGCGAACCGATCTTGCTGCAGGACCTGGACCTGTGAATTGACCTACTGCTGAGCCGTCTACTGAGAATACGGGTGGACCTGCATCAGGCTCAGATTCAGGCTCAGGGTCGGGAGTCGGTTCTTCAGTGGGAGGTTCTTCAACAGCGGAAGAGAGTGGTGATTCAGAGGAAGATGAGGACTCGACCGGTTGGGAGGAATCTGATGCTGGTTCAGACCAAGATGAGGAGGATTTTTCTGTCCAGGGCTCCTCTGTGCTCGCGGGCGATAATGACGATGGTGGTGGTTGTTTTTCAGAGGATGAGGTTGGTGGTGATGAATCGGCGGATGAAGTTGGAGGAGGAGGTTGTTGTTCCGTTGAAGACTGCGTAGTAGAGGATGAAGGTGGTGGCTGTTCTGTAGACGATGATGACGGTGATAATGAAGTACTCGAGGGCGCATCCGACGGAGACGGACGTTCACCTGTGAATGAAGGAGTTCCTGCACTGGGTATTTCAGAGGAGGCAGATGAGCTCCCACTCGCCGTCGAAGTCGAACTGCTTGTGGTGGTGGGTAGCTGTGTGGACGTAGAGGTAATTATAGCAGTTGAAGTGGCCGTTGTGGAAGTTTGCAAAGTGGTTGTCTCGTAAGCTGAAGTTTGAAAAGTGGAAGTTTCAGTGGTAGATTCGGTTGTGGTAGTGGAAGCTGTTTGAGTGATTGAAGTTCCACAAGTTAAAGTATCAGTTATAGTAGTTAAAAGAAGTTCAGTAGTTGACGTACGAAAAGTAGATATATCCGTTGAAGTTGTAAATTCAGTGGCAGTAGCTGAAGAAGTCTGGGTGACGGATGTTTGATAAGTTTCTATATCCGTTGTGGACGATTCAAAAGTCGACACAGCAGTCGTGGACGATTGGAAAGTGGAGATATCTGTAGTTAAAGATGTTTGAGTGGTCAGATCATGAAAAGTTGAGAGTTGCGTTGTTGTGTGCTGGAAGGTTTCGGTCTCCGTGATCGATTTCTGAAATGTGGAAGTGGCTGTGGTTGCAACGTTGGCGGAATGATCGCTCGAGCTCTTTTCCGGGTTTGGTGCAGGCGGTCGAGGAACCGATGTACTGGCATCGGGAGCAGGAGGCGATGGGGTCGTTCCAGATAGCCAAGTAGAAGTCACTGTGTTGTCTGAGAGGGATCCGACATGAGAGATCGATGAGGCAGCGGGCTTCGCGGTATTGAAATTGGAAGCATCGGTCTCAGTTTGTATAGTCATCTCATCATCCGAAGTCAGCATAGCGGTCTGGGACTTTTCAAGACCAAAAGAGTAAGTAGCTGGCTTTTTCGAGCTTATAGCTTCGACCGAGCTCGCTGCTGGTTTGACAGTGGGCGAAGGTGGCGGAGATGAGGAAGAAGCTCCAAAAGACGACATTTCAGTTGCTGATGAGTCGGGAAGATAGCCAGAGCTGGCCACAGGAGATATCGGCTGGGCAGTAGCAGAAGAACTGTAAAGATAACTCGGTCCAATGGTAGAGCCAGCTGCTTGACCAGTGGAACCTCGGAGGGAGGAGTAAGAGAGATACTGTGAGGTGGAAGCCCCCTGATACTGAGCAGGCGTAGGGGCAACACTTTCAGAAGGGGTCGGAGCGAGGGTAGGGGAAGGTGTAGCAGGTGCGAGTGTTTTCACAGTCTGTTGTGGCTGTTCGATTGGCTCCGCTTTGGCATTGCTGTTCACTAAAGCACTACCACCTTGAGACCCTTCACCTATACCCTCAGCAATAGCATCTCCCCATCCTCCAATTCCAGAATCTTCCTCTTCATCACCTCCCCATCCTCCCGACCATCCCCCTCCCCAACCACCTATTCCACCTCCGCCCCATCCACCCATTCCTCCCGGCCCCCATCGACTACTCATCATACCTCGTCTAGCACGCCGATGGCGCCGTCTGTGCATTGTCAGAGTGGAGTCTGTTTGCACAGTGGTCGATGTGCCGGATACCTTTGCAAGGGTATCGCCTGTACCTGTACTGGAGCTGCTATTCTTACCTGCACTGAGTGAGCTTGCAAAGTTAGAACCCAAGGAAGCAATAGTGATACTTGGCGCGAGATCGCTACTGGAATCTTCACTTGAAGTGGAATAGTCCGATTGGGACTTTGTCTCCGAAGCGGTATCAGGAAGAGCAGTGTTGACAGCGGCTTGGTGTATGGGCAACGCACTGAACTCTGGCGCAGAACTCGAATAGTCTGAAGGCAGCTGATGGCTTTCGGACACTTTCCGAGCTGTAGTTGGTAGATCACTGCTCGAACTTGTAGTATCGGTAGTTGATATTGGTGAGGCTACATCGGTCCCAGACCTAGTGAAGGACACGTTCGGTGCGCTGAGGGTAGCCTTTTCTGTTGTCGTTGAGACAGAGGAATTAGAGATCGGTTCGCTACTGGCAGAGTTGATCGCCTTCTTGTTTGAAGAGGTTTCAGCGCCCACTCTGGTAGTCTTCGTAGCATTGATCGTGACGGGGGGTGTAGTGGCAGCATGTTGAGCGAACGATATGCTGTTGGGCTCCAGAGAATCATCAGAACTAGCTGTATTGAGAGAATCCGCTGTGGGACTTGGATAGGAATCTGGAGAGGCGGTTTCAGTTGATTGGGTGTTGGGAATGGCAGAGGGTTCTGGGAAAGGACTGTCGGAGGTCATGTTGGTAGATGAAGTAAACTCCGTAGCTAGACCAGTAGGCTGCACAAAAGTCGTGATAGTCTGATCTACGTAAACCTCGGATACTGTATCGCTCACAGGCTCTGTACCAGTCAAGGTGTGAGTGGCATTCTCAGATGACGCCGCCACACTGGTGCCGACCGCTGCAGTAGTTGCATGCGGTGCATTTGTTGAGCTTCCAGTGGGAAAAGTACTGGTAGGTTCCGGAGTGAGTGTGAATGGCTCGATATGTACACTCGGGATATCGAGATCATCGTTTTGTGCCTCTGTCGAGGAAGGCTCGGCTGGAGTGGCAGTATTGGACGTTGAGCTGACATTGATTGTTTCGGTACCCGTTTCTTGCGATTCAGATGGGGTGGTTGCGGGGGATGATGTCGTATCAGAAGTCATCGAATCGTCCGATTCAAGCAAGGAAGACTCGGTCGAAGCTGGCTCGGAATTAATTACACCATGGCTGGTACTATCCGAAGCCACAGTCGCTATAGAGGCAGAATTAGTTCTAACCATACAACCCGAGGTGTTGTGCACTCACTCGCTTGACTTGACGCCGTTTCGGTCTGAGAGTCCGGTGAGATCGCATGGCTCAATTGTGAAGTTGACGAAGAAGGTAGCGGTTCTTCGAATGTGACACTACCAGTAGCAGTAATAGAGGGGCCAGAAATATCAAGAGGAGGGACAGTCGACCAGGTTTCCGGCTCAGACTCAACCGAGGAAGAAGAGATCAGCTCGGTCGCAGATGTCGCCTCTATCACTATGGTAGTAGTATCAGACACAAAAGAAGATGAGAAAGTGGGACTGGCTGAGTCTTCTGCGATAGTAGCTGCCGGCTGCTGGGCAGTCTGTGAGGAAGAGTCTGAATTTGCTGTAGCCTCCAGTGGCGGGTTTTTCAAGCTACTTGCAGAAGATGCTGAAGTACCGGATGCATCAGCGGAATCCTCAGTGGGAGCCACTTCATATTCCGAAGTAGTGGATGGCTCTGCTGTTTCAGTGGCTGCATCCAGTATTATAGTGGTGCTATCGGAGGGTGCTGAGCTCGAGTCAGCTGCGGTGCTTTCGGATGTCGTGGTGGCACCTGATCCGACCGACGTCGCATTAACGGCTGGTTGAGCTATTGAAACAGGGAAGTCCGTAGCGGTCACCGTCACTCCCTGAGGAGACGAGGTGCTCGCTGACCCACTCGAACCTAGGAGAGATGCTGCTGTGAGGGTACCAGTGGCACTCAGGGATGAAGCGCCGTCGATTGGCGTAGCACTTGAAGAAAATTCGATTGTGGATGCTGGTGAAGTATTTTCGGTATATTGGGAAGATGTAGAGGAACCCTCGGATAGAGCAATACTTGATGTAGGTTCGTTTGCAGGTTCCGTTGTAGAAGAGGAATTGTCGCTGAGAGTGATGGTCTGCTGCCACATGGGGTCCTCTTCAGGTAAAGAAGTGGGATCAGGTAATATCAGGTCAGAAGGCAGCATCCGATCTGATGAAGAGCTACAACGGAGTCAGTGAAGCTGATGGAAATCATCACATAGAGCGAGTACTTACCAAGTCAAGATTTGATGGTTCATCGGGTCTACTACCTGTTCTCCAGTTCCCTCATCGTACAGCTGTCCGCTATCATCCCATCTCAACGTTCTTCCGAGAAGATACATGGCTGTCATCTGACTCAAACTCATCACACATCCCGCATGACCTCCATCTAGCTGACTGTAGATACCTATACTGGACGCAGCTCCATCTCCAGCTTCTGACAACGGCCAATTTATCGATACTGGAGGTGAAGATGGACAAATTGGTACCATCGATGTGATAGCATTAGGTGATTCTAGGGCCGCTATCTGGGCGACTATTATACATGCTTGTGGTGAAGATAAAGTGATGGTTCCAGTGGATTGGGATTGCGAGAGCTCGGAGATCAAGAGAAGACAAGTTACGGTGAACAACATGCTGGAAGAGCGGGCAAAGGGATTATCGTGGAATAGCGATTTGTTGCGAAAATGTGATTATAAAAGAGTGTGTGTACTTTTGGATATTGACGTAGACGTCTTCGGTTGTGGTGTTGAGGTCAGACCTGATAACAGCTCGATCCCTGTTGGTAATGGGGAGGAGACATGGGGATATCTTGGATGACTGGGAAATGAAAGTGATGATTCTGTAAAAGAATGAACGAATTGGGAGAGTATCGATAGATTGAGAGTATCGATAACGACTGCTCCAGCAATCTCATTCAGTTTGATGATGGCCTGATTGAGCTATCAGGATAAATTAGCTTGTAGATGTACCAATGAAAATGAACAATCAAAGGGACCCACCGGGAAAGGTGCTGGATTTCGTATCTTCCTTTCAACATGCAAGAAGGATGACGGAATTGGGACAAAGACCAAAGGACCTAGACGATGTGAATCAGACCTCCTGAAAGGATTTCGTACTGGTCCTACTTCCGAGTATCATGCTCTCCCAGCTCTGGTCACCAGGACTGGGCCTCGTCCCATGCTCAGTACCAGCGATATGATACACTGATCAGCTATCTAACTATATGCCACTATGACTATGCCACGCCACTTGAGCAGGATCGTTGGATTCGGATGTGACCGTGTGAGAGTGGAGGTAGTTCCCAAAGTGTGCGCTCAGGAGGTCACTCTAACTCGTGCTAATCAGACCAACTTGAGCAACCTTGCCTATTTATGTTGGTCTTCTTCGTCACTCTTATACACCTTAACCGAATCATATACGCTCAACCACCTCATCAATACCATCGCAACCTCATATATCGTCTCATAGCGGCTTGTCAAGTCGCAACAAGCCCCACTCGTTAGATTCACATACCGGCTAATTCCTTTCCCATCACCTGATCCGCTTCCCACCACCTAATCAACCGTAACCAACCTGTATCAAGCCCAACATGGGTAGGACATTCCGCATATACCTCGCAGGAGAGTCGGTCTTGATCTGCAGACAATGTGGTAATCATCTGGCAGTGTCTGAAGGTGTCATGTCTAAGGTGAGTATATGCATGGAATCCTCGGTGGCAAATGCTGCTCGAAACGTTTCACCTCCTTGGCCGGGTAGAGCTAATGTGTATGTCAAACAGCAATTCACCGGTCAGCATGGACGAGCACTTCTGGTACAACAAGTGTAAGCTGCATTTCATCTGTACGGTATCGTACAAAGCTTATATCGCTATTACCGTAGCGTAAACACGTATACTGGAGAAGCAGAGGATAGAGAAATGAGGACCGGGCGACATACGGTCAGGGACGTATATTGTAGGGTTTGTCACTCGACATTGGGTTGGAAATATGTGAGTACGAGTGTTATATGAGCTATCTTTTGAATCCTCCTATCAATTTGTTCTTGTTCCCAGAGATAGTACGCTGATACTATGTATATTTTAGGACTTTGCATTCGAGCATGACCAGAAGTACAAGGAAGGGAAATATATCCTTGAGCGAGAGATGATAACGGAGAAACCAGAATCTAAACGAGATCATGGTCGTCCAAGAATCGAGGAACTTCCTGTGCGAGAAGTCTTAGCCAGGGTGTAGTCATTCTGTTTTATACCTTATCAGTCGAACATTTCCCACTACCATTTCCTTTTGGGCATCATCGCCGCGTCCTTGCTGTATTCACCAACCACCCTTTTACCCATCATAGCTTTATCCCACATATATATCCTGTTGTTGTCATCTGTTTCATCTCTATTTGTTTCATTATTCCAGCTCTCCTCTCATACTTTCGTTTTTCAATGGTATCTTTAATTTACCCTTCACTCATGTTTGTACTTGGTGTAAATTCAATGTATGAAATAGCTTATCTACCTTGAGCCAATTAGGAACATACATCTCATGCTGAGTCTTCGGGAGCTCTGGTGAAAGGATACTGAGCCTGTCGTGCCTTTGACAAATTCAATCAATATTCAAATATTTACATTCTCATTCTCATTCATCTGATATGATATGATGGACGCTAATTCATTAGTTTCTCCTCACACTAAGCTTAGTTTCAGCTCAGAGAGGTCGCAATCGCATGTGGCCACTTAATTGGGACTGCTCGGTATACCCCTTTGAAGGTAAGAAGCATTCCACTTACATATGAGAGGGCGTCCTTTGGATTCCCTTCCTTTCATCTTGTACTATCGCACCGAGAGATGACCACAAGAATATTGTCTATCTTGACCCTCATCTTCACACATCTCTCTAAACGCCCCTACGTTTCATGCTAACTAAACGCAAGATGCACCTTCTGACCTTCTTGGTCATTTCTTTTGTTCCTTGGTTGAACTGTCAATCAAGAAAGCGTCACTGTATGAACGAAAATTGATACGAGAATCAAGCAAGGGGGAAATGCTAATATAACTCAGATGATACTCACGAGTGAAGTACTCAATCCTTGTCACATTTGATCAACTTATAGATTCAAACTCCTCTTTTACAATAAACGATATCCTACTTACTCAATCTGTTATATCTTTTCAAGATCTGTTCATCAGCTCGGTCATCATCTTCTCTCGTCTGCTCAGAAGTATCGTTCTTCGACTGCTTCTCACAAGGGAAATTGGAAACTCTCAGACATTTCACTTGGAGTTACTTCGCGCAAAAGCACTTACTTCTCATTGATCCATTATCGACCTTTCATCAATTCAACGTTATCCCTACAACTACATCGGCTCTACGCAAAGAAAATCAAAACTTGTCTAAGGATCAACACCTTTTCACTCGTTTGAGTTCTGGTCTTGTATTAGGTACTACAAAGGATCGAACCTTTCAAGATCATCGATCAAGAAAGAAGTACAAGAAATATCAAACACAACTCATGGTTGATGCCCCACTTTCATCATAAGTCGGACCTCTCTCCTTTGTACCTCAAGCCCCTTTAACCCTTTAGCAAGTTTGAAAAGTCCTTTGAAAGCTGCTGAGCTTCCCACCCTACATCATTAATTCATGATATACAGTCTCAAATCAACCATCAGACTTTGATCAATATAGAAAGAAACGAGTCTGGCTTTGCCTTTGGGCCCGGAACATACTTTACTTACACCGCATGGTCAAATTATCTTTGATCGAATCAATCATTTTTCTCTATTCTTACATTTTTCCCATCAGAAAAATCATCCCTTCGAGATAGAGTTAAGAAAATAAAACAAAATCCTCTTCTTTCCCACCTACAATCAACTGCCAATTTATCATACATACATAATTCACTTACAACTAAACTATCAATACATCAATACTGTAACATTCGACATGTCAGACGATCAAGACCAAATCATGATCTCTTCACCTGAATGTTCTCCTCAGACACCCGGTACATCACCTTCACCACCTTTAAGGGAATTATCCATGTCGCTCTCACTTTCCAGATCGAACTCACCGGCGAGTCACATCACCGTTGCGGTACCGCCACCAAGAGACCTACGAGCTTTATTGTCCAATTCACCACCTACCAGTCCAAGTCCAAATCCAAGGAAAGCGGATTTGGACGAGTCAATGGATCAGGGTCCTTGCAACTCCGGTGAGTTATATCCTTTCATGTGTTTGATACGAGTTTCATCCACCCCTCTGGTTCTGGCTGTTATTGATCATGATGTAATTTATTTACAGACAAAAGCAAGTCCGCCATTTCTTCTCCACCAGTATCGTACTGTGGTCCTAAACGTAGTCTCCCGCCACTTCAGCGTGTTACACCTACATTACCACGTCTCAATACCTGTCCACCACCTCACAGACGCAGTCCCCCGAGGACCAGTTCGAATGGATTAGGTGCAGGGTTCGGCCTCGAGGCGTTCAGATTAGGTTCACCACCTAAACGACATCCTCAACCTGCTCATCAAAGGGGATTTTCCCACTCACATATAGGTAGATCGTTCTGGGTCTCTTCATCTACTGAGGCCAGTCCGGATACGTCAAAGAACCACCACCAAAGATTAGCTTCTTTACCCTCCATCCAAACCAGTCATAGGGAGAATGTGTATCCTACTCCGGTATCTTTGACTTCTCAGAGGGTATTCCCAGCATCGGCTGCGACACCTGTGGCTCATGCACGTCGTCCATCGGATGAACAGAGAGAATATACGGTTCAGCGTCAAACTTTGCATTCAAAACATCCATCAGCTGGACCTCAGGTTACTCTACCTCACCCTCACCCCCATCCTGGACAGCCGGTCATACATCGACGATACCCCTCAAGTGGCGATGTGAACGGTGTTAGAGTCACCCCACAGCCAACGTATCGTCCCACTTGGGCTGCTCCTCCCCCTCCCTCTGCTCCCGGTCATCCAGGATCAAATATGATTGCTGGCCGACCACAGAATCTGGGTAGACCAAGATTACAAATCCATCCGTATGCGCCTCCCAGGATGGATGAGAGGTATAATTCCGCCGGAGGGATTGGAATGCACACGCATACTCCTGCAGGTGTACCTCACGGTGTGCCTGTCGCTGGTCTAGGTCGAGAAGGTGTGTACCTCAGTCCGTCGAGTGGTATAAGTCCAGGAGGATTCAAGGCGCCACGTAAACGAGGTGAGTTCCAGCTCAGAATTTTAACAGTGGGAATGCTAATTGACCTTTTTACTCCATAGCTGACGATTCACAACTCGCAATCCTCAACGAGGTCTTCGAAAAGACTGCCTATCCTTCGACCGAAGAAAGGGATAATCTGGCTAGGAAATTGGGTATGACCTCTAGAAGTGTACAGATCTGGGTGAGTACTCATTCCCCGTTCGGCGAACCGATCACCATCTCAGTGACATCTTGACTGACGCTTCATCATTCATTTTTTCAGTTCCAGAACCGTCGTCGAGCAGTCAAAGTGGATGCGCAGTCTGCCGTCCAACGCGCAGAAGCAGAAGCAGAAACTCAAATAATGATACGTGGTCCAGTACCGATCATCCCCAAGCCATACCCTATGCATGCCAGACAGAGAAGCGAGAGTGAGAAAGAAGAAGGTCCGTCGTTCCGGGAATCCATGAATTTTGATCGGGCGATACCCAACATTCCAAGAGATATCCCGACCTCTGAAGCGTTGGCGGTCAGAAGGGCATCATTGAGGAGTGAAGATGATGTGTGTATGGTGAAGAGAGAGGTGATTTCGCCTTGAGGTCTTTTCGAGTCAATTGTGATAATTCAATAATATTGATGCTATAGAACTTACTTGGGAATTAGAGGATCTGTAAAGGGTTGTCGAATAAACAAATGTTATATAGCATAGTTGCGATGTATTTGAATATCAATGTATATCCAACCAATGAGCTCATAGAAACTGCCCATCCACTAAGATGAATATTCATTCCAAAATACCTATATACAACTCACTAATCAGAATGGAGATCACAACCCCCTGACAAAATATTTTACATCTAAGACTGCTCCATCCCCCGCCCGATTCTACCGATCTAACCAGATCTAAGACCATCTTTCGTAATCCAGTGGAGATGTTCATTCTCCTCGATCACTGACTGCTCCCGTACTACCTCTACTTCGACTTCTACTGAGAGCAAGACCATCCGGTCCTACGATAGCTGCATATTGACCTCGTTTGGGGTCATTCTGTCGTTTGGCCAGGGTTTTCTTTACCTTTCGTTCGGGACGAACAACGATGACCGGTACAGGTGAATGAGAGACTGCGAATCGCGAGACGGAACCCATTCCAGGTGCTACATGAAGTCATAAGCTGTGAGCAAAACATCCGAGACAGGAAGGGTGAGGCGAAGGACCACATGAGACGTACCCCCTAAAGCTCTGCCCCATGTTTGGAATTTACTTCGTATACCTTTCGTACCAACGACTAGAGCTGCAAGTATAGCAAGATTAGTCAGTGCCAGTCTAATATAGCGAACGACTCACAATCTGGTCGGTAAAGGGCGATCATCTTGAGCAAGATTTCCGTCACTTTACCAGCGACGAATTCGACAATAACGGAAATCTGGAACCATCATGAATGATAAGCTGATGAGAACATAAGATGGAAGGCAAAGACTGAACACACCCTTCTATCATCAGCTTCATCGTTCTTCTCTAGTATAGTCTTCAACAACCGTTGAGCGTCTTCTCGAAGTTCATCTTGTGCTTCATGAGATTGACGTTCTGCACTCGCCATCAGCCGGACCGCCCTTTACAATGTTTCTCAACCCTCGTGGTTGTTCACTTACCACCTTCATCCAGCTCGATCACTCTGATAGCCACCACCTCATCTCCATCTTCCACCAACTCGGACATCAACCAATCCAAGGCGTCTTCACCTGACTCATCTGGAGATACCGCTACGGCGAATACACGAGTATTCCTAGATCGCTTATACCCTTCACTCTTCGCCTGTTACACAGTCCAATATCAGCCAGAGACCATCACCCGTGCGTGTATGTTGTTGATGAGTTGTACTTACTTGACAAGTAAAAGCGAATAACGCCGCTGGTCCAGCTTCGAAAGCCTCAAACCCGACTTTCCTCCTATATTTCCCGTCGTTGGGACCCTGTCCACTCGAATTGGTCCTCGTCCTTGGGAAACCAGCTGAACCAGATTGTGACATTGCAGATGGTAGGTGGATCGTTGAATCGTATTGAGTCGATCTGGGTCGATCGGGGAGTTGAACCGATACTCGCGATGACGACGTGGTCTGTGGTAAGTTTGAGAAACTAGGTGAAGGTGATGGTGAGACGGTATTGGGTGTACTGTTCGAAGGTGTTTCACCGGGTGACGAGGCTGTCTGTCGGAGTGCGGGTCTCAAGGACATCTTGATAACGTATGAATGATGAAAGGAAGGTTGGAAGGATGGTACAGTGGAGGTAGGTACGTCGAAGGTGAAAACGTAAATAAAGGCAGTGACGTTATCTGAATAGGATAACTGGTATGCTTGGTACAGTCGAGGGAATTCTTGGCGGATGGATTGTTCAGAAGCGATAGAGGATCGAGCTTGCCAAGGATGTGAATGATTAGTGGGAGTTGAGCGAATGTAAGAAGAGATGAACGATGAAAGATATGTTGTGGTTGTTATTGTTGGATGACATATTACACAGTTGACACTCACTCTCTCACGGAACAAAGGGACCGGAGCACCCGTCTCTCATTCACTACACTATACATACACCTAAACATTCCTCATCCGTTATTCCTCTCTCTATATATATATGCATCATGCATCAAGTATGACACCAACATCACCATAGCAATGCCAGTGTGTACAAACTGCGCATACCCAGCAGAATACGTATACACCACATACAAGACAAAGTCAAATATCAGACTAGGCGTTTGTGTGAGTTATTTTTCCCCTCATCCCTTCTTCCGCTTATCCCGAAAAATACTGACTCTATGAATGTCAGCCAAGATGCGATCAATTCCTGGATCCATTGATTGAACATCCCGACTTGATCATCCTACTCGATCTGATCCTGCTAAAACCTCGAGTATTCTTGCATCTACTATTCAACCGAGGTTCACCACCGTTCGACGCAGATAAAGGAACGTCAGTCACAGGGAAAGAGCAACATGAAGAGAGAAAGCGTAGCATATATCAAGATCTATGGATATCAGGCTGTCTTAGTATCCTAGCTGAGACTTCATTACGTCTATTACCTTCTCTCACCAATTTCAATCCAAGAGGGATCGACGCATATCAAGCTATCAAAGTGGGATTGATAGTCTTGGTCGAAGGTATAGCTCAACATGGCGTAACTCTTTGTTTGGCATTATTAGCTCTGAGGTTTAGAGGGTGGTATCCGAGTAGCAATGCGAAAATCAACATGGATGATAAATACAAGGATGGTAGACAACAAAACTTCTTGTGAGTAATGGTATATCTCATGGTGTACAACGACAATTGACCAGGCTATCATACAGACCATCCCTCATACCGCTCACAATCCTATACACCTCCCTCGTACCCTTACTTCTCCAATTACTCTTATCAATATGGTACACTCCCCCTCCCTCAATCCACGAGCATCTTCCCGTAACTTTCACCTCTACATCCTTTTTCTCATCGCTACCCTTTGAAATCCCCTCGGGACTGCTAGAGCTGGAAAATGCTCTCGATCACGCATGGGCACGATCCGATAGGATCTGGGTAGGGACGAGGCTACTAGCCGGGATGAGTGCTGGTTTTGGGCTGAGGGTATTATTACCTACAAAACCTTGGGAAACCACTATGATCGTTCTGGCGGGCTGGTTGGGAGCTGCATTCGTATCGCAGGTGATGAGCGGTGTTGTAAATATAGATTATTTAGTATCATAAAACCATGAATCGATATTCCGCACGATTGGACAGTATAGCATATCTCCATGATAAAACTATGTTTCAACTAACCCTAGTAAAGTACAAGCAAACTTTTTTGTTCTTCAACACTATGTTTCATAAGCAAGCTATCGACTAGATCA
The DNA here is from genome assembly GCF_036810445.1 of Kwoniella europaea PYCC6329. NCBI lineage: Eukaryota > Fungi > Basidiomycota > Tremellomycetes > Tremellales > Cryptococcaceae > Kwoniella > Kwoniella europaea. Next base: position 6,347,082 of record NC_089487.1, read on the forward strand.
ATCCCTCTTCATTTCTCCATTCTTAGCAGCTAAATCCAAAGCTCTACCAAACCTCTCAGGATCAAAACCCAGAATTTCCGTCCTACCCTTTTTCTCATGATGTTCTCTCTCCCATTGACTTTCTCTCGCCCTATATCCACCAGGTGTATTTGTACCATCACCATTCTCCGCTTCGTCCTCGTCCTCATCCTCGTCCTGGTTCTCTTCGGGTAACGGTTCCACATCTGCCTTTCTCGGTGGTGGAGAAGGTAATCTACGTGGTGTCTCATCTCCATCTTTCTCATCTCCCATCCCCTCCAAATGAAGTAACTTGTGTTTCATCGATTCCGATGCCTCCGCTGCTGCCACCCTATTACCGGGTGTATAAGAGGGATGAGTGAGTTCATCAGCTACTGATATGGTATCGCCAAAGTCCGACTCGGTATCGGTATTTGTATCTGATATAACACTAGTAGTGGTACTAGGTGATGACTCGCTATCCAGACTCGCTTGTCTGGGTGGTGGTGATCCAGGTATCGTATGAAGGTTTCCTCTTCGGGGGGACAGCGATCTACCTCGGCCTATCTGCACAGTTTCATACTGCTCTTCATCTTCTTCTACTGTACCCAAACCGGTGAGTGAGCCAGATAGAGCGGGTGCAGGTGCAGTTGCAGGAGCGGATGACGATACGTTGGAAGTGGAAGTGGAAGTTGTCGAGGTTGAAGATGTAATGGATGATTGTGAAGATACAGAGGATGACCGTCTGCTTTTGACTTTACCCCATAATGCTTTAGCACCTTGCTTAGCTACCTGGCCTAGATCTATTGGATCGTTACTGATGAGAAACAATCAGCACTATACCTTTTGTCACTCTGTAGTGTACTTTGATATTCTTTGGTAGTAGCATATAGCATATAACGAACTCACCCGCTCTTCTCATCATAATGTTTCTTGTAAATTTCCCACTCCTCATCACTCATCACAACCTTATTTGGCCCATTCCCACCGCCCAAAAGGTGCTTACGGGAGGCTACACCTATACTGATCGAATTGCGTCTCTTCAGTTCATTCGGTATGGTGGGTAGAGGTGCGAAAGATATTTTAGGTGTGGATAATCTTCTCGAGTTCAGTGCGGCGGATGAAGGATGAGGCGATGAGGTCGAACGTGATAATGGGGGGGAGGAGGAGGAGGAGGAGGACGACGAAGAAGGTGAGAGAGGATATGCGTTGAATACTGATGTATGTGGTAATGGAGTAGTGGTGCGCGGCGGTTCAGGTATCTTGACATGAGTAGATTCTCGACCGTTACCGTTCAAGAGGATTGATGCAGATGGTTTGGTAGGTGAACGAGAGGGGTTGGGAGGGATTAAGAGGGAGCTGGATGATTCCACCGATGACATGATGACAAGTTGATTCTATCGAACTAAGCAATTTCCACAGGGAAGCAGGACTCTTCGGTCACCATCAAGATTCCCCATTTATTGTCGTAGGGATATGTATCCGAACGTATTTCTCTTCATGGATTGCTGCTTGAGCGTGGGGAGGAGAAGGATGATGTATCCTGCGAATCCTGTCCACGCAGTTTCTCACCTGCCTGCCACGTTACTGTTCTACTGGTTGATCCGTCTCGTGTTGTCGTTGTGAGGGTCCGTGATATCAACGAGACTGGGCGCACGCTGTGCATCTTTGTCTCTGTGGTCGATGCATGTCTGCAATGGTTGAGTTGGCCCCACTGTGTGGATATGATAATTGTTGGTTGGTTTCCCTCAGTTTCGGGTCTCGTACCAGAGGATTTTCTCATCTCTCATTGCATCTCTCTCGGTTATGTTCCTGACTGTCCACCGTTTCCTATCGGGGGCCCTGGACAAGTCCCGGGTGGATCGCATGAGTATTCCGAGGCAGGCTTATTTCCTTACTCTACGTCATTCATGGGACCAAGTATTCCATCCCTATATGCACAGGCATAGGAGAATGCCCATACGTATATATGACCAGGCAGCGGGATCAAGATTCATACAGGAGGAAGAGAAGGAGTATACCATGGATATGGTAAAGTATGAAGAGATTCGTTAAACAGAGTTCTGTGCAATACAAAAAGCATATGTGTATTTGAGATAGACAAAAAAGAAAGAGCAAATCATCACCATGGGAGCATTAAGGATCGTGATCTAATCATGAAGGGAAAGTCAACGGTAAAGGGTAGCAGCAAGAAAACGATACGGGAGACGAAGCTAAAGCTAGATTATAATTGTTGGACTAAATGATCATAGATCATATATCAGCCCGTGTCATTCGATAATACTCATTGCAACTCACTTTGAGCGATAAGGAACTGCTTCTCGTCCTGTAGCCGTAATGTATACGTCAGCAACGGCAGCGATTGGCGAAGGCATTACTTACATTGAATTGTTCGTCTATAATTCCAAAAAAAAAAGTAATAGATTGGTCAACCAGCATGAAATAGAGATTGGGCGAACGCAACATACCGTCTTTATCATTATGGAATTCCTTCAAGAATACCAACAATTTGTCCTTATTTCGTCTCAATATAGCCGCTATCTGAGCAGGCTTATTGGGGTTCGCAACGAAAACCTAGTATAACATCACAAATACCTGGTAAGTACGACTGAACCCTTCCCGAGGAAACCAGGCAAGCCAACCCACCTTGAACACGTGGAAAGCTTCGAACTGGATATTCCTACTCTTGTCTCTCAGGAAGTTCATCATCATCTTCAGATTCGCTTCGGAAGCGATATATCTGGTCATGATCGAGTAGTTGGCTCGATCTAGGAGGATCTCGCCGAGCAGTTTGAGGGACTGTCGTTTGGTCACATAGTTGGCGGAGAGGATGAGAGTGGTGTACATGTTGAAGAACTATCCACGGATCTGTCAGTACCACCACGATGACTGATTTCTATCGACCGATATCGACTGTACTCACTCGGTCATAATTTGCATCGAGATACTGTGCTACCATAGGCTTGTGCCGAGTGAGTGTTTCCTGCAATTTGATATAGTCAGCTTGACTTTAGCTATCATAGGGGGAAAGAGCTGGAACTGACCTTCATACATGCAAAAGCATCGGTCGATATACCAAAAGTCGTATTCTCGATATAATTAGGGAAGGTGTAGAACCTAAAGAAGCCGTCAGCTTAGGCCTCCTATAGGTTGTGGCTTATGGGTACTACGGGTGAAGCATCTCCGAGAATAGTATGAAACACTCACTGTTCAGAATACAGCAATATCCTAGCAAGAGGTTCATATCTCAGCATTTCTTTTAGTATCATACCCGTATTCAGTGCGATGTCGGCATTTGCGTAACTGAACGAGATACAATGTTTCAAGTCAGTATAGGTTCCCTGTGCCTATCAATAATATGGTCCGTGCCGACAGAGTTCGATGAGAGCTGGGCACTCACCCTTTCAAGGTGTTGAAGATGATATCAGGTCGAGTGGCTATGATATCCACTGTGGGTGATCTTGTGCCGAGTTGTCGACGAAGGAGGGTATTATAGATATGGCAAACATCCTTTCGAGCCTATATGACGGAGTATGTGGACAGTGTGTTAGCTACAATGGTCGTACAATCGAGGATCGAGCTTCATGTAACATGGAGGAACTGGAAAGCAACTGCAAAGTTCGCAAGAGTAGACTAAGAAGAGAGCAAGATCTCACCTCGAAATCAAATTTCCCTAGATGTATCACCATCAAACTCAGCAAGTCCTGGGCATACACTTCATTCGCTATTTGAGCTATGACATCGGGTGATGGTTCTGATTCCCCCTCGCCCAACAATGAGTTTTTCGTTGAAGCTAGCAGACGAGATACTTCTTCGTTGATCTAAGACATCCTCATACATCAGTCCGGAATGACGGGAAGTGAATGATTGCACCTCGCAGGTAGGACGCAATGGTTATTCAAGTTGATTGACACAACCAGACTCACTCTTTTCCTTCCTTCCCCTGCTGCTGACTGATCCAATCTCAAGATGTTATCCTTCAAGCTTTTCACCGTCTCCGCGGGTGTCCTAGTCTTCTGACGATTGAAGAAGTTCATATCTGCAGAGCGGTAGGAGGTGAAAAGGTGTGGCGGGTTGAGTGATGGATGAAGTGGAAGTGGAAGTGAAAGTGGAGGAACTGATGGTAAGGGGGTCGACGACCTGGCAGGTGGAAGATTGACGAGGATGTACCGCTAAATTGATTGGATGACACTGGAGAAGCTATTAGAATAGCAGCGATCAGTGATAGCTTGTCGATTGAGAGTGGGTATGTATGTTTTGTGATGTGTATGGTATATGAAGAGTCAAGAATGAATATAACATCAATATCAATATCAACCTCGACCGACGCGCCTCCCAGCAACAACAAAAGTCAAAAGTCAGTGCACATCATCCTGACATTACGTAACACTCATTTGCCACCTTGCCCTTGTCGTCACTACCCCTCATAGCAGCTACATCAATACATGTACTTCTTACCGTCTGACTCTCAGTTATCATATATCATCCCACATCAGTCCCAGCTGCAGGTACTGCGCCCCTCCATCCCCACCAAAGCGACACTGAACAAAGACATACGATAACAGCATACCAATATGGACAATTCACCAACGTGAGTCTCAATATTTCCTCCCTCACTTCATTACCCCTTTGTCCCATCATAGAATTCCCATTAATCCTCTTCTATGGAATAGCGCCCTGTTCGAAAACTACGATGAAGACTTCAAGCAGCTCCTCGCGAGTCTGAAGGGCAAGCTGGAGGGGGATGTCAAGCAGCTAAAAGGAGGTAAGTGCTCATTACTACCCAAAGCAAACGTTCGTACATGACCAATGCTGAACGATGGAATGGGTTACATAGAACAACGAAAATCTGCACTTAAGAAGGTATCAGAAGAGCTTGACGAGGCTGAGGAGATCGTAAGTGGGAATTGAACAAAGTCTATCTGTCCAAAACCTGATGTTTTGATATTATTGTTGTAAGGTCGCTCAAATGGAAGTCGAACTCCCCTCCATGCCCTTATCGATCAGACAGACATACCAGGGTCGTTTAGCAACATCGAAACAAGGTTTAGAGAAGGTCAAGAAAACTTTGGTACGTCTAATAAATCAGTGTTATCTGTAGTCGTCATATAAATTACGCTTATAGTGATATACTGTTGATAGCGAGATGTTCGATCTGAAAACCAACGTAGCGAATTACTTTCTGGTCCAGGTGGTTTCCCCAACTCTGATGACCCATATACCGATGAGCCTTCAGCATACTCTGCTCGTACACGACTTCTACAGGGCACCGAGACCTTGGCGGATGGCTCAAGAAGATTAGATAATGCTCATAGGATCGCTTTGGAGACTGAGGATGTTGGAGGTGAGATTTTGAGGAATCTAAGAGGTCAAAGAGAACAGATTGAACATACTAGAGATACTGTGAGTGCAATCATTGTCTGGAGGACAAGCTCACGCAAAGATTTATGCGGATGCTTCATGGGTATTTGGTATAGTGGGGATAAGTGGTGCTGACACAACATGGGTTACAGCTCGTACAAGCCGATTCCTCTATCGATCGTGCTGCAGGTACTCTCAAAAAAATGATTTTCAAGTAAGTCGCAGTACACTCTGAACGTTTGCTCACCCCTTTCGCTGACTTCCTTTCACATAGGATGTATCAACAAAAATTCCTTTCAGCGGGAATCATCATCGTCCTTGTCTTACTCATCTTCATCGTCTTATGGTCCAAGCTATTCAGGTAGATGTTCATCAAACCTCAGCACAATAAACATTCATACGATCATACTCCCGCCTCGCCTTCGGTCAAGCTGGTCGAAGAGGAGAAGTATCTGTGCAAGTCTGATGTCCGGCAATATACCCGTTGTACAACTCATCTAGTCTCAGTAGTAATAGATAATAAAATGTAATGATACGGATCTGGTATAAACTCCAACATCGACGATGATGGCGATCGAGTCAAACCTTAAACTGACGTGTTGCATAGCTTTGGGAAGAAAGGAGGAACCTCCTCTTCCTTTGTTGAGAAGAAACCTTTGTACTGAATTCTTCTTCGTCGATGAAATTCCAACCATATAAGCTCATTCGCGCAACAATGACTGACCTATCTGGCTGCCAGTCTTATACAACCACAGAATATTTTGACATACTTGGCTTCACTCATACAGTACAAGATGCCTAGATTCGGAAGTACTTCACCTAAGATGGATGAGGTATTCAAATCTCATCCCAAACCAGAAATCATAAAGGTGAATATCGTCTTTTGACGTCTAACTATGATAGTAGATATGAGTTGATGCCGGAGATATAGGAACTGATCACAGCTAGACGACTTCGAGCGATCGATATCCTCCAAAATCAAATCCCAACTAAGATTGTCGAAATCCAAAAATTGATCGACCAAGAGGAAGACCCCTCGTCGCCCTTCTACAAAGGACAAGTATTCCAAGTGGCTTATACTGATCCTAAGGTACTTCAACCTTCCGAGTTGACCCAAGGGAGTCAGCCAAACGGGGAAGGAGAACAGGGTAAAGAGAAGTTGGTCTTACCTCAAGATATCACTAAACCCGAGGCGAAAGATGGTGAAGGGTTGAGAATGGGTCCTCATTGGTTTGAAGTGGTTCAGGTCAACCCAGTTCAGGTCAAATGTATGGAGATCGTCACCCAGTGAGTGTAACATTCATACATATGCATTTCATCACTTTGAGTTAATTGATACGAGTTTTGTTCGATGACAGAGAGCTTGAAGACTTGCATATGCTCGCGCAAGACTTGAAAGTATGGTTGGAGATTGAAATTCCAGTAGTTGAGGATGGTAATTCATTCGGTAAGCTAGCTCAGGATCTCCTCACCTCGCTTGATCTTCCGTCAATCATCGCTAACTCAATAGCAATTTATCCAGGTGCCGATGTTCAAGCTCACTTGATCTCTCAACTTACCGATGCTTACAAGAAATCCAACTCGATGCAAAATGGTGTACGAGCCCATCACGGTGATAGGTTGAAATTGGCGATGGATTGGGCGAAATTCCCAAACTTCCATGATTTTGTTGTGCGTACATTGAATCACTTTATGGATTATACTGCAATTTAATAGAGTACTGATAAACTTGGCTGTTCCGATAGGGTGCCATTGCTACGGTGAGCTAACAGGACGATCATCAAAATCGTTTGAATGAGCTGAATCTTCTACTCCGTTTCTGATCAGAGCGACCGATTCGATCACTTCTTGCTTCGATCGTACCTTCGTTCCATCCTTACTTTGTATGGTGGACTACTGACCAAATTCGAGAGGAACTGGTCCAAGGTGATCAACCCAAAAGGTAGCCATGAGACTGGAGGGATGTACTAGATAAGACGAGTCAGACTTAGTTATTGTGATTAGCAGGATATCAATTTATTTGCATGCATTTACCGTTAGTGTCGGATCTCAATGATCACTGCAGGCATAATTGCGAAGCCCAGTATACACGAGGATCTCCTTCAGAATCCGGTGTTGGACTAAGGCTAAGGCATGGTCGGATATGACTCCGTTCCAACCATTTTGTATCTCAATCAGCCCGTTATTGTCGAACGTACTAGGCTAGCTCCGATCCCAGCAACAGCATCCTTATTGATCCCGAACCCAAAGAATCCAACGCAGCGTAATGATAATAATGACATGAAGAGCATGCTAAGAAAGAACCAATCTGAATCCCAACCAACCCGCCTGATCTAACCCCTTCCTCCGAAGCTAGACCAAGTTTATTTGATTTCCTTGATATCCAGTTTAGTTCTTTCTTCGGAAAGAGCAGCCTGAGAAAAAAAAAAGAAAAGAGAATAACAAGAGTAAGTTTACACTCCACCCCCAAGGATGTGAATAATCGGAGACAAAAACTCACCTTCAGTCAACTTAGCCTTACCACCGGTTGGTTGACAAAGGGCGGTAGCACATCCTTGGCATTGAACGACGGTGGAGGCGTGGGAGAAGACGGTACTATTCAGACAGAATTCATATCAGTTCGGTACGTCAGGACTGATTAGACATGCGATTAGGTTGAACGAGGATGAAAGGATTGGTATGTACGATTTGCCACTATCGGCTTGGTTGGGGAAAAGGCGAAGGGGAACTTACGTGATGGCGAAACAACCTGGGCACTTAACATCCATGAAGAATGAGTTTGGCTCTGGGACAACTTTCTTGAGCTTGTGAGTTCGGGCTTGAACATCAGCAGGTCTGTTGAGGAGGTCGACGGCGAGAACCTATAGAGGATTTTGGATTAGTACGATGATTTTTATAGTTGATGTAATTATGCTATAAGAACAATGGGAGATCGGATGTGCCCATTCTGACAAATTCCCAAAAGTTTGACTTTCATCTCAACTCCATATTGCTGAGCAGGTGATGGGATCGGCAGGAAGCGTAACAACAAATACGACTAGGACAGTGACCAATGCCTTGTCCCCATCGATCCCATCACATCACTCTATTCACCCTCGATCCGATCGATTCTTCCTATCCGTCAATACTACCCTCTCGTACCTTCCACGACGCTGCTTCCTTCTTCGTTGACGCTTCTAACTGTCTCCTGACAGACCCAATCCAACCAGCACATCCGATCACGCAATGTTCCTATAGTCCACACGACCAAGTGAGTCGAGTACTTACCATTTTGATTAGCTGTTACTTTTTGGTGTTCGTTGGTGTATTTGGTGTGTATATGGAGATCGCAAGAATGTCGATGCTGACGAGACCTGCGTAGATGTTCTTTTTAAGGAGTTGAAGGTTATAAAAGATGGAGGATAGTGAGATCAGAGAAGAACGTCTTAGTATGGTGGCAATGGAAATTGTGCTAAAAGGAACCCACAGTGACTGAGTGAGTGGATCGAATGTGGCAAATTACAAGAGATCCTGAAAACCAGCACAACATTATCACCGATCATATCACCGTGTGGCATACATCCTCGGTGGAGAGCCGGGTGACATAACCTCCACCTGTCTTAAACTCCGATAGGGTGTTGATGTTATCACCGATAGAAGCGACACTCCCAACATGTCAAAACATCTGTTGCATCGTCATGAAACATGTGGGATATATACAACAACAAATGATAGCACGCAAGATGACGATGGTACTTGTATGTGTGAATGACCTATCCTAGCTCAACGAGACAACTCCTTTGTTTCCGACTGCTACATCTGCAGCACGTCCATTACTGACCAGCTTCTTGTGGCTCGCAAGCTGTCGCTTTCTCTCGGTGGAGAAGGTCTCGGTATGAGACTTCTTCTCCGCTCGTCGAGCCTAGGATGCGATCAAAGACCGACATCAGTACACAGTGGTACATTTCAGATAAGCAAATCCCTTGCAGAACATCACTCACCGCTCGTTCGGCTTTAACTGTTGCCTTTCTCGCCTTCTTCTCCTCAGCTAATTCACCCTTCGGTCGAGCAACGGTGACTCTAGGTGTTTCCCGTTCAGTCTCAGAACCTGAGTCGGTGGCATCCCCTTCTTCCTGGCCGTCTAGCTCGGTCTCAGTAGCGGCAGCGGCAGCCTGTCTTTCTGCTCGGGCTTTCATCTGAGCAGCATTTCGGGATCGGATCATACCAGGATGATTTTCGGTATTGGTATACGTAGCTACTCAACGGGTTAGCCGAAGAGCGTGAATTATGAGAGATCAGTATCACTCACAGAGAATGGTCTGCACATCCCACTTCTCTTCCTCGGGCTGCTCAACCTTTTCTTTTGGTTCCTTCTTGACTTTTTCACGAGTCTTACCATTCTCTCGATCCTCCTGCTCGATCTGCAGAATTCGCCGCCTGTTCTCTTCTCTCAAATCATCTTCACCATCAATGGCCGCTCGGAGAACACCGAATCTTTCGGTACCTGTCAGACCAGTGCCACCCAGCGCAGGTCGCATCCGACGGCCGACCACTTCGTAATTTTCCAAAAAGTCGTCCATGATCTCCTCGAAGTCATCTCGAGTTATTTCAGGAGGTCCGCCAGCAGCTTTAGCAGCATGTGATGCGAGAGAGAATCGTGAAGAGACGGAGAAGCTGGATGCAGCGACAGAAGCGGTATCGTCATCGGGAAAGTCTTCATATTCTTCCTCCTCTTCTTCGTCTTCATCGTAAAGATAGTCCATCTCAATCTGAACAGATCGGGAATCAGTATCGTCATTTGTTATACACATCAAGTCTTTCGACTCACTTTATCAAATCGATCATCCAAATCCCTCAATCCCTGCGTTCTAAACATACTAGAACTACTCATACTCATCCCAGATGCATCACTCGGTCCTCTCTTCCCTCTTCTTTTCTTCCCGCCAACAACCATCATATCATCAAAATTACTGGCAAGTGACCCGACAGTATCCGCCATTTCTGACCTTTCTTCCGGATCGATATCGGACACTTCATCTGGTAAAGCTGCTTGTTCTCTTTTGAAAGCCTTGAACCTGTCTTCCCACGTTTCCTCTTTCGGTTCACCGACAGGTGCAGGTCCTTCGTCAACACCCCATTCCCTAAACTCCCAAGGTACTTCTTCCTCTTCTTCTCTTTCTCCATCATGAACCAGCTCATCGAACCATCCCTCTTCATCTCCTTCATCGTCCACGAAAGCATCATCGTCAAGAGCTTCCAATACTTGTCGAAGATGTGGGTCCATATCAGGTTGTAATCCCTGTAGCTCTCTAGGTATCGCTTCTCCTCTATTCTGGGCTTCATAGACCGATATCTGTTCTCTACTGGGAAGTACATCTTGAGGTAGCAGATCAAACATGTCATCTTCCTTTGCTTTGCCTTTCCCCTTGCCCGTTGATTTCATACCTCGAGCGATACCTGACCCTCTTGGTGCAGCGATCAGGAAAGAATCGAATCCACCATTACCGACGGTCTTGAGATGGGACATGTAGTCGTAAGAAGAATCATCGTATGTGATACCGTATAAAGCTGCTTCACCTTCATTCTTTCGGATGGCAGATGGGTCCACACTCTTTTCCAATTCGGCGAGAGTTATCTCAGTCTACAGTGATCACAGAGTGAGTGTTAGTGGAAATGATTAATGTTCGCATAGGAACGCATGAGCTCACCTTCTTCCCCGATTCGTTACTCCTGTTCATGGGCTTGAACACCCTTTGACTTGCTTCGGGATCATTGATGAGTGGATCCTGTTGAGAACGGTGCACGAGCTGGAAATGTTGGGCATTCGGCTGCCTGAAGATTGATTTCTTGGGAGGCATCTTGAGTGTGTAGCTCTCTCTGTTAGCACTTCCCCGTGCGAATGGACAGCTAGAGATGTATATGTGTATGAAGCGGTGACGAGAAGAAGATAATGTTGAGACGAAGATATCAACAATTTAACGATTCACGATGAAGTAGATTGAAATTTTGCTTCCGTCGGATCGAAAGAGAGGAATTGATGGAAAAAAGTTCGAAGTCGCCGCTGAGCACCTTGATTGTCCATCCATATTTCGCTCATCATTCTCAATCCAAATCACTTGACTACCATCTAGCATCTTCACACATCAGAACACAAGTGGTACCGTAAGATCTCCCCACCTAAGCAATCGACTTGTCACTCAACCCACACGAAATGTCTTCCCTCTTCGGTTCCTCTGGTGCGACTCCCGGTTAGTTGGTTTCTTCGATCCCTTTCCCTTCAGCTTCCATCCCACGGAGAGAATTGCAGATGCTTATTTGACTTCTGATACACAGACATGGCTGCTCGAAAGGAGCAAATGAAGCAATCCATTCAACAAGAGGTGAGTTTCCGAGCAACCTGTTTATATGATTTCGATCCCTCCTGATCTATGAGAGATGATTTGCCAAGGTGTTGGACACAGCTGATTGTACTGCCCATAGCTTGCCATCGCCAATGCGCAACAACTGATCAACAAGATCAACGAGAACGTGAGTAGTTACCTCGGACCCCTCGTGAGGAGTTGCTCAGGCTGATTCACCATTGTGTACTAGTGTTTTGCCAAATGTATCACTAAACCTTCCACCTCCCTCACTTCTTCGCAAGAGGTATGTCACCCTTCCCTTCTTGACACCAAGTTAGGTACTGATTTATATGTAGACTTGCTTGTCGCAATGTATGTCCCTTTACATGGCCGCTTTCGATCAAGTATCTCGATCGTATGTCTCTAGAATATCGAAAGAACGAGGAGCCGCCCCCGGTATTGGTCTTTAAGAAATGTAGCTATAACAAACACATGACATCATGTACATACACAACTCCATGCATCATATGATATAGATAGATAACTACAGAATGAATCACTCGTCATCTTCTTCTTCGTCTTCATCATCATCATCATCATCATCTCCACCCTCTTCCCGCCAGACTTGGTAGACTTTACGTCGATTACTCTCTGTCGCTTTCTCGTTGGCAGCAGCCTCAAACATCCGTTTCAGTAACCCCTTCTTCAATTCCCTCGCACTTGATCGGTCTGTTTGTCCTTCCTGGCCCACACATGAGTGCATCACGATATGAGCAAACATTGGTTCTTCCTTCTTTGACTTCTTCGTCGGCCTTTCAGCATCCTGCTGCAGACTGAGAGAAGGAGACGCGAGAGTTAGACATTCAAGCAGAGGTGAGAAGACGGATGACATGAGACGAGTGTGTACGGTAGATGTGGAGGTGCGAGTGAGAAGGATGATGTGAGGTTCGAGAACGGCAGTCAGAGGACAAGCAGGCTATTGATGGAAAATATGAGTGATCCATAACTTATGATTCTATTTTGGCGCTCAAAAGCTTACCTGAGAATCGACCTCTGGAAGCGCTAGAGCTTTGTTCAACTCATCCAGGTATATATCCGCAATATGCGTCGAGATTGACGTTGGTACTCGTCGATCTTGCCACCTACGGTGAAGAGGAAAGGTCAATGATTGCTTTTTACGCTTGGTGTTCCGCACTACTCACGTCATGGGACCTCCATCCTTCGTCAATATCCTGTTCACAGCCTGAATAGCATTCTTCTCCCATTTCTCCCTAGCCAATAAACGGAAAGTTGCATTGACGTATTTTCGCATGAGAAGATAATATTTGTCCATCCTGTGGGAAGTTTCGTCCGTAAGCAACGATTCTTGTGTAGAGTAATTTCTGAAACATGCCTCACCGTAATCTATCTATACCTGCCCACTCCCGCACTATAGCATCCCAAAATCCCTCTAAAAAGGCTATACTGGCATCAAACCGATCTTGTGAGGAAGCAGTTTTGGGTTTGATCTGAAGCAAGAGTTCAGCAAGGTCGGCAGCAAGAGCTTGTTGCACCAAAGGTTTATCGGACATCCAGAAGCCTGTCGTGGTGTTAGCATTGAGCACATCCATAAGAGCAGGAGCGGAATCCCAATATTTACAGTAGAATAGCCCTTTCCATAACTTTGCCATCTCGTCATCGTCCAGTCGGACGTATGAGCTAGATTCTCCTTCGGTATCTCCACCTTGCGATAAAAACGCTATCAGACCAGCGATGGCCCTGTCTCTGACCTTTTTGTCTGTCAAGTCGGACTCAGCACGATTGTGTTTGTCGAATTATCAAGGAACCGTCGAAAGTTAAACTTACCAGTGTGAGCGAGCTGCTTCCCCAATGGCATAGCGGCCTGAGCCTTGGTCTCCTCCGCAGGAGCAGCGCGAGACTTTCCCTTCCGAGAGGTTGCTGATGGCATCGTACGAATAGATTTTGTGATGTGTCGACAGTGAAACGACCAACAGAGGAGAAATTATATGCAATATACGAGTACAAACAGAAATATAGATGCAATCAACATTTCAACTTTTGAGACAGAGATAATGTCACGTGACACAGCCATTCGGTATATGGGATGAATAAATGGATGTACGGATGGGAGATGCATTTCATATAACCTATCAAGTATCGAGATTGTACATGAATGCATACTTGGACGACTATCGACAATGATAGCTGGTACTCAGTCGAGCACACCCATCATCTTATCTCCAAACGGACAGCGAATTTTCCAGGTTGGAAGCTGATTTGTTCTGTGGCACTATCAATCATCCTCGCCCTCATCTCTTCCCAACTTTCCTGCTCATGTGACTTGACTGGATACACCTTGAAGTTTTTGCACAACCCACTGACGATGCTGGTCATCTCCACTTCGGCGAATCGCTTGCCCAAACATTGTCGAGCGCCCAGAGAGAACGATACGAAAGGAGGCATATTGCCGAGATGTCGACGGGGATTGAACTCCATACTGTCTAAACCCCAAGCATGAGGATTGATACTGGTCGCTGAAGAGTCTATGACGAAAAGAGACCCTTTCTTGACAAGATGGGTACGAGTAGTAATGTTGCCTTCAGCATCCCAAGTGGTGTAAGGGACAAACACGTCATCGATGGCTTCCTTCATGATCGTACTAACTATATCACGAAGTCGGAGGGTCTCGAGGCAGACCGCCAATGTAAGAGGCAACTTGTGCATGTCCTTGTAGGCTGTATAGCAACGTTAGCATCTTGGACATGAAACCACTGTTACTTACTAGGTTGTTCATCACCACAGGCGGAAACGATCTCTCGATAAACCTCTTCCTGCCATTGGGGGTAGAGTGCCAGATAGGCAACAGCAAAACCAAGTGTATGACCAGAAGTTTCATGACCGGCACTATGGAAACGAATCACGAATGATCTGTGATAGAACTTTCTCGCGCGAACACTTACAAGATCAACAGCCCTGGTTCAGATTTTGTGGGTGAAAAAGCCAAGTCGGATTTGAACAAAACATAAGTACTCACACATATTTCCTATAATCTCGCTTTTAGTCAGTCCTGCCACTTTCTCGTTACCACCTTGAAGCCTTGCTTCTTGTTCTACGCCGAGTTGCGAGTGGACGAGAGCACCCAGGAGGTCGGTCGGTGCTTTTTCCTCCTCGGTACTGCTAGCGGCACCGCTGGTTTGGAGCTCGCTACGCTTATCGAGGTACATATGTTCGAGGTGAGCAAGGAATGCTTTTCGAGCTCTCCAGAATGGCTGGAGCCTGTTGTCCAATGAAGTCAATCACTTTCCACTTCATGAGTTAAATCTGCTACTCACCTATGTAATGGTAATAATCTCATGACCCACTGACGCTTCATTAGCGCTATGAAAATGATGCCCAGTGATGGAATCTCACTGCTGGGAGTATTATCTGAAGTAACACGCTCTGCTCCACCACATACAGGGATTCCTCGAAGGGAACTATTGCACGACTTTAGCAGAGGTTTTGGAGACCTTGAAGGATCACTGACTATCGTTTCCCTCTGTTTCAGACATCTTCCAAGGAAAATCTTTGCCAAAACCTTTACGGCCAATTACGAGTAAGGTCACCTGATGTCCTACATCAGCTTTGTGGTGTGGGATGATAATGGGAATCGAAACCTACTCTGATAAGAGCCTCTCTGACGTCTTCAACAACTACCTTTTCTCCTTGATCCACCTCTTCACTAATGAAGGTGTTCAAACTCCATCTCATAGCTTCCCAAACGCTTGCCATCTGTCGATCACTAAAACACCTTCTAACCACTGACCAATGTCGCTTGTGCTCGTCACCCGTTTGTGTGGACAGTAGAGTCTTACCGAAAACGTCAAATCCGATGTACCTTTGCATATGCAATGGTTTATGGAACAAGTGAGGTCGCAAGCTGATATATTGAGCGGTGCTTGGTGAAGAGGTCTCATAGGCGGGTGTGGAAGATAGAAGAGAGGGAAAGGCGATCAAGTCAGATCGCGCATGTTGGTACTCTGTTTCGGTTCTTTAGTGAGCAATAGCATTCTTCAGTGACTGGGTGACTTACTTAGCCAAGGCTGATACACTGTGTAATCGTTTACAGGACATATCCATGGTATATGAGGTAATCGAGTTCTTGTACCAGGCTCAAAGCCGAAAAACAAGTTGCGATGTTAGGTAAAGCTTTGATGTGCTAAAAGTGATACCCTCAGCTCTCACCGTATTGCAAAAGATCCACTCTGACTCACATTGAGAATAATGAGGTATCTGATCACCAATCTTAAAATGATAGCTAGGCAAAGACCAGCGAAAACGGCTGACCATTGTTGGTGGGGTTGGAGAGTGGCGAAACTGCCATATAACGACGACATGATTGCTTTGGATGACTGTCACTATCTGTGCCAGTTCTGCCAGTTGATGACATGACTACGGTAATCATGGGTTTTATATCTAACAGTGCAGAGGGTCGAATGACGAAGCGATGACAAGGTGGGGAAATCGTCTCAACAATCGTCTCAACAATTCCCCCACTCTCACCCAAGGGCGTATTCAAAAGAAGCTTGATGCGCCTTCCAATCTGCCTGTTCGCTTCAATGTCATAGGAACACAGAAGTGTGCGCATACACAAACCTAGCGTATCACGATATATCACCTAGTGTATGTCAACTACAAAAGTATCACATGCCTGAACACGCGCTTTCAATCCACTCTCTCTCCCTACCAACGGTTGTCAGATTCTCGCATCCATCCCTCGTCACGACCACGACATCCTCAATCCTGACGCCCCCTACGCCCACATATCTGTTCAAAACTTCTTGATTAACAAATTGGCTAGACCATACACCATGTTCCTCCATCAGCTGAGGTGCGAAATAACATCCTGGCTCTATCGTAAGCACCATCCCTTCGACCAACGGCCGTCGGATACGGAGATAGGCATAAAGTCTAGAAGGTGTCTGTTTCGACGAATCTGGTATCGCTTCGTGGACAGATTTGAGATATTGTCGCGAGTCATGGACGTCTAGACCGAGCGAATGACCTAAACTGTCCATGTCAGCTCCGTATATCGTCTTACAAACATAGAGTTAGTTACTTACCTAAACCGTGAGGGAGAAACCCAGCTGTCACACCACTTTGCAAGATTTCCTCCGCATCTCCTTTGAATATACCTAATCGAATGAATTCATCGATCAACACTTTATGTGCATGAAGGTGCAGGGTATCCCAATGTACTCCTGGCTGCACAAGAGCCTCGCATTCCTGTCATGGTCAATTAGCCATGAAACAGCAGGAATGGAAATATAACTCACTTTTTGCATTTTTAGAACAAGATCATATATCTGCCCTGCTTCTTTAGTAAACTTCCCACCATTTCCTACGGGTATCGTTCTGGTGATATCAGAGGCGTAGCCCTGCCACTCGCAACCTGCATCGATCAGAAGCACTTGAGGAGTGAACGCTTTGCTATGTAATTCCGTTGGAGAGGTTTCATGTGAATGAGAAGGGGTTAAGGTTCCACAGCATCCACGAGCGAGTTGTGGAGGAGTGAAAGAGGTATCTCCTGGTAGTCGGGGGATGGAAGTCGAGGGGAATAGGCGATCGTTGCAGCTGTCAGATCCGCTTCAGCGATTGACATTCCGAGAGCGACAGCTCACACTTACACATAGTGAAGTGTACTAGCCCTTGATCCACTAGCGACTATAGGAAGGTAGGCCTGTGTGGTGGCTCTAAAGCTCATATGTCAGTACAAGAGAATTCTAAGTGGAATATCGTACGCACCCCATACGCCTGCAGGTAGCAACGAAAACAGCCTCGGCATCTCCTTCCGATTCAATCTCCCATTGAGATAGACTTTCTTTTCCCGTTCGCTGTTGATGTCCACCTTTTCCAGCTTCCCTATCACGAGCAAACTTTCCTAATTCTCTCATTACCACTTCATGTGCTCCACTTGATATCTGATTAGCTTTCCGAATCAGCTCAATTTCAGAGCTGTCTTTGGTCATTCTGGCGATATGAAGGGCGGTGAATAAGTGGTCTGTATTCCTGACTAGCCCTTGTGTCTTCTCAAAGATCTCAGGCAAAGCGGGGTATTCCATCGTATTGGGGAGGGTATGCAGGATCACTTCGACGTTGTGTGCGTCTTGAACGGCTGACTGCAGGAATGCGGGAAGCGCGGTCGTGTGTTGTATCTTGTCAGATTCGTAGATAGCTGAAGCTCGTTCAATGGAAGGGGGAGGGACGGACCACATCGTTTCTGCAGGGTCTTCGGGAGGGATGAACAAGTTATGAGATAAGTTGGTTGGCTCAGGATTGGGTGATAGAGAGAAGAATAGGATGAGGGAGCATGCCGGATGAATGACACCAGTAAGATAGTTGAAGTTGGCTTCTTGATCTACCGTAGACTTGTCAGTATGAGTCAGGTATGGATGATGACTGAGACTGTACTTACGAAACGGGAGTTCTCGATCAGTATCGTCTCTATACAAGGTTGGTGAAGCCTGCAAGAAGACGCCGTGCGTCTTACCGCGGTCTGCCTCGGGGATGAGCTTGATCAGCTCTTGGACCACTTTGACGGCATGTGAGCGAGCTGGGTATTGAGGGGACATATCGAGATTGTGCGACAATGATGGGGATGTTTATGGGAAGATGAATAGATGAAGAGACCGATAGGCAAAGAGATCAAGTTGAATGCTTTTTTTGTTTGTGCTCGTCGATGTGGTTCGGTCAAATCCGATCGGATGGTTTTCCATCCAGACCCCGTAACCCACGAGCTATACGCTACAAGACAAGATGTACGGGCACATTGGGGTTGACAGTGTCGAAACATCAGCTGGTCGTAGCGGTCATTGAGCCTATACCTGTTTGACCTGCGGAGATCCAAGTATTCCGGATCTCCGACTGTAATTGCGTTTGTTCCCTCGTGTGCCACGGTTCAGCATCTATGTGCCGATATCTGCACGTTCTAACTCAGGAAAACTATTCATACTGATACAACACATGCATGACGAGGGTGAGCGAGAGACGAGGACAGTGCGACTACTAATACAGTGGACCCAACAGATCTTCTTGTGACTTATATTCTATCAACATGCAAGTCTTTCTTCTCCTCTTTTCCATGTTCCCTCGATTTAGATCGCCTCCTTTCCAATCTTGCCACTCCAGAGTCTGAAAGCAGCTTGTCTAATCTTTCTTCCGTATACGTCTTCAGGTCTTCTTCTATTGATTCATCATCGGTCCCCACTGCCATATCTTTCATCATTGGTGTTGCTGTAGTAGATTTAGCTTGAGGAGGTGTCTTCGGCTCCGCATCAGACGCCAAGAAGGTAGAGACAGCGATGGTTGCGACGACAATGAGTATGATGATGGCTGTCCAATGTCAGCCATGATCATTGTGACATATAACTCACAGATAGCTCGTCTCGTTGCATCCCATTTTACACTTTCAATCTCCGTTCGAAGATCACCCAGTGATATCGTGAATTTATTGTTAATTTCCTATCAAACCGTCAGACGACTGTTGACTGTTATATGATCCACACTTACTTCAATGTATATATCGAATCCTTTCATTTCAGTCCTTGTCTCTGCTTTTCGATTGTTCATGTCCATCTCGATACTGGAAGAACAAGGTGAGCATACTGAGCTCTATCTCATTCAAAAGCACTCACTCATGCTTGAGGACCTGCACATCCTCCTTCATCTTCTGCTCCAAGCCCTCGACTTCACGCCGTATAGCACCGGCCATGGCCTTGAGAGCTAGACCATCATTTCTTGCCTGAACACTCAACTCTGTCCTTAACTCAGACAGCGCCGCGTTGAAAAGGTATGCTGCCTGAAATGGTCTGTCAGCGAGAATCCTAAATATCCTAAGCTGTAGCTCACATTTTCCGCATCTTCCTTACCAACCATAGTCTCCCCTGTCTGGGTACCCCTTTTCTTGATCATCTCCCTGACCGCTTCCATCAAAGCCCTTGCGCTGTCTCGACTGATATCGTTCTTCTCCAGATAGCTCACGAATGCATGAGTATCAAAGGGATGCTGTAGATGTCTCGAAGTGAAAGGAGTGCTACCTTCTGGAGGTGCCGGCAGAGATGTAGCATTGGCGAGACCAGTCGTTGACGATGTGACATCCTGATTAGGATCGGGATTACCATTACTAGGTTCCGATTGGGAAGAGCTTTGAGCGATCACTGGAGGATGCAGTATCTCGTACCCAGCGGGATCTCGTCTTTCCGACGTATGATCGGGTCCCGGCGCCTGAATGGATATTTGTCGGAGGAATGTGGTAGGCAAAGCATGTCTGTCGGTGTGAGTGAGATGGGAATGGAAGGAACGTCGAAGCAGCAGTCGGGAAGTCGGTGAGGATGGACAGCCGAGTATTCTGCTCAGATGATGCGGTATGGAGCGAGTGCCCATGATACTGCAGAGGCCGGATAGTTTCGATATCGATGAGAAGACGTATTCGATGTGTACGAGGAAGCAAGACGAGAGCAAGAGAGCAAAAGCGAGCCAGAGATCAACAACGATGACATAGTGTATATGTATATGTATAGGTTGGATACCATGACGTGGATTTGTTATCAATCGCTCGACATGTGGTCCAGGCCGCCACGTGCACAATCGTTATCACTTTCAACCAATAGCCCATGATGACAATGCATCCCATCCTTACCTCCTCTCATACAGACTCACACTGACACCTCTTATCGATATACTGGTCAGATCAGATCATACTTTCCAACTGCTTCCAGCTCCTCGGAACCCCGCAGAGATCACTAGATTACCCCGTCGTAGGATTGTGGTGTCAAGGTTTTGCTAGATTCCCGTGCCATTGGATCGTCAAGTGTCAACCTATCAATCTCCATATCCAGCAACCCAAATTGAATCGGAATTCGTCATGGTATGTATAGCTCCGTTCTGATCAGAGCCGCCTGTATGAAGCTGACCGTCTTTCAAACCCTCTCTCAGGCCGGTGCAATGGACAGAGCGAAACGGGATCTTCCCAAGGTAAGTGACCTCCGCCAACCCGAGTCGAGTGATGGTCTCATCGGTTCCTTTGTGTAGGTCCGAGATGAGGAAAGAGAGAGAATGTTCGGTTCGGTCTACTCGTAAGTCGTCCAACATAGTCTGAAAATCCCCAATGGATCGCTCATTCTCGTGAAAACCTGCAGCGTTTCCGGACCGGTCGTTATCGGTGAGAACATGCGAGGATGTGCAATGTACGAGTTGGTCAGAGTTGGACATGATGAGTTGGTAGGAGGTGAGTCAACCGCGATCTAGTACTCTGATTGTCCTGACATGATCCCCCGCAGAGGTCATTCGAATCGAAGCGGATCGAGCCACCATCCAAGTCTATGAGGAGACATCCGGTGTCACTGTTGGAGATCCGGTACTCAGGACCGGTAAACCATTGAGTGTTGAACTTGGGCCTGGTGAGCCTTTTGGTAGATTACTGTCCGCTTGTTCGATGCTGATCGCTTTCTCATAGGTCTCATGACAAACATTTACGAGTGAGTCAGGCAGAATGAAGGGATAATAAACCGCTGACATCGTCACAGTGGTATTCAACGTCCACTTAAATCTATCCAAGAGAAATCTCAGAGTATTTACATTCCTCGTAAGTCCCCTATCATCTCGAGTGTTATGAGTCTTTGACACTGTGTACAGGTGGTATCAATACCGAATCCTTGAGCAGAGAGATCAAATGGGATTTCAACCCTGCGTCTTTCCGAGTTGGTGACCATCTATCCGGAGGTGATATCTTCGGTAGCGTCTACGAGAACTCTCTCGTAGACAACCATAAAATCATGCTTCCCCCTCGAGCCATGGGTACCATCACCCGAATCGCTGAGAAGGGTAGCTATACCGTCGAAGTAAGTAGATAGGTTGCTCGTTCATGCCAGTTAATTGACTTCGATATAGGATGTTGTGCTTGAAACCGAATTCCAAGGCAAGACCACTCAACATACCATGATGCAGCTCTGGCCTGTCAGAGCTCCTCGACCAGTTGCTCAAAAGGAGACCGCCTCTTATCCACTCTTCACTGGACAACGAGTTTTAGATGCGTTGTTCCCATGTGTTCAAGGTGGTACCACTGCTATTCCTGGTGCTTTCGGATGGTGAGTGCCTCGTGAAGCCTGGATGCATCTCAAGCTGACATTTTGTCTTAGTGGTAAAACCGTTATCGTACGTGTGACAACTCCACAGTATCTCAACTATCTGCTAATTCTGGTGTAGAGTCAAGCCTTGTCGAAATTCTCCAACTCTGATATTATCATTTATGTTGGTTGTGGTGAGCGTGGTAATGGTGAGTACATCTGGTGGACATAGTGACGAATTCTGCTGACAGTTGTGTGTAGAAATGGCTGAAGTGTTGGCGGATGTAAGTGTATTGTCAAACCTCTACGGACCATGCTGATAACGAGCAGTTCCCCGAACTCACTCTGGAACGAGATGGACGAGAAGAACCCATCATGAAGCGTACCGCCCTTGTCGCCAATACTTCCAACATGCCAGTGGCCGCTCGAGAAGCCTCCATCTACACTGGTATCACCTTGTCCGAATACTTCCGTGATCAAGGTAACAACGTTGCCATGATGGCAGATTCTACTTCCCGATGGGCCGAAGCTTTGCGAGAAATCTCTGGTCGACTGGCTGAAATGCCTGCCGATTCCGGTTACCCCGCTTATCTTGGTGCTAAGCTTGCCAGTTTCTACGAGCGAGCCGGTAAAGTCACTTGTCTCGGTAACCCTGTCAGACAAGGTACTGTCTCTATCGTTGGTGCCGTCTCTCCACCCGGTGGTGATTTCTCAGATCCAGTTACCAGTGCTACCCTCGGTATCGTGCAAGTGTTCTGGGGTTTGTCCAAAGCTCTCGCTCAACGTAAACATTTCCCTTCCGTCGACTGGAATGTCTCATACTCCAAATACCTCAAGGTCCTCGACCCTCACTACGAAAAGAGTAACCCTGGTTTCATCGACTTGCGTACCAGAGCCAAGGAGATTTTGCAAAAAGAGCAAGATTTGGCAGAGATTGTACAGCTTGTAGGAAAGAGTGCTTTGGGTGAGAGTGACAAGATCACTTTGGAAGTCGCTCGAATGCTCAAGGTGAGTTTTAAAAGTTTTAGAGTTAGCTGACAATTTTTAGGATGATTTCCTGCAACAAAACGGTATCTCCGAATACGATCGATACTGTCCATTCTACAAGACTTCAGGCATGTTGAAGAACTTTGTTGCCTTCTATGATCAGTCTCAACGAGCTGTGGAAACCAGTGACATGACTTTTGCCAAGGTGAGTTGAGCCAATCGACCTCTCATACACAAGCTCACACCATTTCGACCTTGCAGGTTCGTGACTCCGCCGCCGATGTCATGTACAAACTCTCCCAAATGAAATTCGAATCGCCCAACACTCAAAGCGAGCAAGATATCCAAGGTAAATTCGACCAATTATACAACGAGATCGGCGAGACCTTCAGGCGAATGCAAGAATAGAGTGCCCTTGGGTCGTTGTAATTAGTTCTTTTCATTGTTAGAAAATGATTTATATGAATGTATCGCATTGTGCTATGGGATCCTTGCAGGACTCATCGTGAAGAGATTATCGATATGAAGTAAATCTTTGTCAAATAAGTAGAGTTATCCAAAAGAGAACATGCCATGTTTGTTGTCTCCAATACTTTGATTCATTCGTAACGAGAAGCTCGGTCATTTCATTTCGATCATCATGTCGAGTGGGATCGGGATGTCGAAAGCTGTATGTCAGCCGATATAGAACTTCCCATCTCTGAAGAGTGGACGTCTTCATCGGCCAGCTCCCATGGGATGGATACTATATGAGCAGTGTGCTAGCGGGAAATGCAAATATGATACCCATTATAGAACCTATATTGATCACCTTAGCAAGAGATCATTACAATCATCCATATTATTTACGGGACTGTCGTCTACGCGTGAAAACTTGAACATATCGCAATGCTTGAGCGACGTCATTTTTTGTCAGTTTTACATTCTGTCCATTTGCAAAGACTAATTCTACAAGAAATCTGCTGCTGCTTTCCTCTTCTTTCCAACGCCACTGCCTTCCTCCGTCTCTCCTTCGGGTGTTGGAGACGAATAACGGTATCGAGGTTGTTGAGCTCGTTTTTCGGCCTGAACAAGGCATCAGCACGATAGCCATAGAGAATGAATAAAGAATACTCACAGGGGATGCAGTTGCATCAGGCCACATAACACCGTCTTTGGGTGGCAAAACCTCAACAGGCTGGGCGGCCACTGGTGTTGATGCTTGAGGCACAAAGGTGGGTGGTGTAGGTGGTACTCCGAGGATCCCAGGAGCAGGCGAGCCAATCGGGATTGGCGAGTTGGATGCAGGAGGGAATGGAGGGATACCAGCAGGCGGGAAAGGGGGTCGGAAA
The DNA here is from genome assembly GCF_036810445.1 of Kwoniella europaea PYCC6329. Classification (NCBI taxonomy): domain Eukaryota; kingdom Fungi; phylum Basidiomycota; class Tremellomycetes; order Tremellales; family Cryptococcaceae; genus Kwoniella; species Kwoniella europaea. The sequence continues at coordinate 6,371,181 of NC_089487.1, forward strand.
CCAGGAGGAGGACTGATTATCAGCTCACGTTCATCTGTGCATTTACTCACGCAAACGGCGGGATCGCTCCAGCCGGCATCGTTGGAGGGGGCATTCCAGGGAAGCCGGGAGGCATTGTAGGAGGGAAGCTATTGGTCAGCACAATTCCTCCATATACCAGAACTTACCCAGCTGGGAACGGTGGTGGAGCAGCACCGAAAGGTGGGAAAGGTACGACTGGAGCTGGATTATTTCTCGCTGCCATCAACTTCTTGTGCTGTTCTAGAGCCGCTCTAAGATCCGCTTCCGGTATGACATTGTATGACTGCCTAGGTCGAAGAGCTGCTGCCGCTGCTTGCAACGCAGCCGTACCAGCTTCCGCTTCTTTCCTTGACTTCCATTCCGCAACAGCATTCTCAGGTACACCTTCCATACCGAAGATTTCGATATCGTATCCATCTCGACCGGGCAGTGTGTTGGTAAGACTAGCACGAATTAGCTCAAGCTGACAAGAGATCGTACTCACGGTTCAGGATCGCATTTGTGCACTTGCTGACTGTGAACCATCAAACCACCGGCCGTCTATCATATATATTAGCTTTTGTTCGAATTCTAGCGGAACTCACATTCAGTTTCCTTGGGCACAGCTGACATTTGAAATGCTTGGACTTTTGATGCTGCAGCAGGACTACAGGTGGTGAGCTTTGCCATCTGCGTACGAAACTCACCTTTATCATCCTCGAACTCTCTCTCGCAATACCAGCACCACGGTTTTAAGACCTATGAGATTTGTTCATCAGCAATAGCTGGCACGCAAGGTACGATCCAATGTCCAGACTTACGAATACTTGAGTTCTCTTCTTCTTTCCCATCTTGATCGGTCAAGGGCTTGAGTGTGTGGTCCTAAGGTGGTGAGGATGAGAAGGCAGAAGAGAGAAGAGAGAAGAGAGAAGAAACAAGTGCAAAGTGCAAAGTGTTTGCGATCCCATCATCATGCATGAGATGTTCTTGTTACGTAACTTTTATCACTGGTTAATTCGAAAAATCCAAAATCCATACAATCTCTCACCTTGACTGCCTTTTCTTGCTGATATCTATACTCGAGTACCTTCTTTCTGTCATCACATATCACATACCACACTTTCTTTCAAGATGTCTGTCAATAACTCAATCTCAATCGCACGACGTCAGCTCCACTCCTGTGCTGTCAGAAATTCCCACATCGGTAAAGTTCCAATCGCTGTACCACCCTCAGTAACCCTTTCGATACCCCCTACTTCCAACCTCTCCAATGTCTCTTCATCTTCCACTTCAGCTCAGAGGGTCTTCTCCGTCACAGGGCCTCTTGGGTCCGCCTCGATCCCAATCTCTCCCTCAGTAGTCCTGACCCCTCCTTCATCATCCTCACCTTCCATAACCGTCTCAGTACGCGATCCTACCGTCAAAACGCAACGTAGTATTTGGGGTTTGACACGAACACTCATCAATAATGCGGTGACTGGTGTATCCACCGGTTTCAATCTAGAAGTCAGACTAGTAGGTGTAGGTTATCGAGCTGCGATCGAACCTATACCCCCGGTATTCCTAGAATTAGCCAAGCAACGTAATCCTCAGTTTGCCGATTCGCTCCCTCGCGAAAGGTTGAACATCAAACTAGGTTTCGCTCATCCCGTTCTCATCGACATCCCATCTGACATCAAGGCTACCGTTCCTGCACCAACGAAGATCGTTCTCAGCGGTACCGACAAGCAGAAATTAGGTCAATTCGCGGCAACAATAAGGCAATGGAGAAAGCCTGAACCATATAGAGGAAAGGTAAGTTGATCTCAAAAATGCGTTCATACTTCCACTGACATGTCTATTAGGGTATATTCGTTGGCGACGAGACTATCAAACTCAAAGAAATCAAGAAGAAGTAGACATGTGGAAATCATGCATAACATCATTGTATCATTCTCATCTCCCACCCCTTCCAGAACGCTGCCATATTTGAGCGGTTCTCGTTTCCGTTCGAATCACATCCCAAGAATCCTTGCCAAAGACTCGAAACACCTTCATCCTCATTCCCCACAACTTGACCAGTCTCTGCGAGGACAAAGTCCGTAATACCACTATGTCGATGAACCGAAGCGAGTGCAGGGTGATAGGGTGGTTTATCGACATGAACCGACAGAACTTGAGATGATCTACAGTACTTATAAGCGAATTTTCCCCAACATCGAAACTCACTCTGGCAAATACATTTCTACAGGAGACGAATTATTTCCCCTTGATATTGTTTGATAGCCCAGCGTATGAGCATCCATCTCCGTAGCTGACAGCTTGCTTCCGCTAAAGCTAAAGCTCACCCGCTCAGCGACATACTGACACGCATAGAAACATACCTATTCAGTGCACAACTAGCTAACACAGCTCGCTTTGCGATCTGAATCAATTGACCGGCGCTCCCTCGTGCCTCTACTCTTTCTTTCCATGCTCGAGCGATGCCATGGGGATGATGGGAGGGATCTTTGGTCTTTACGTGATCAAGTAAAGACGTGATGCCCGGAGTGGAAGGTTGGTCAGAAAGGATGTACTTGTACCAGTCATGTCGGACTGGACAGCCATGAATTGATCCGCCTTTGTATTTATCCAGATTCGAGGAGATGACATCACCATTGATCCCTAATGTGAGGAATTTGTTCGGAATGTTTGACTTATCTTCAGAAGTGATCTCATTATCACCTGTCTCGATCAACCAGACGTTCTCCGAGATCTTCTTGCAGCTGAGTACCTGAGGCCATCTGGATAGATCTGGACCAAGAATGCCCTGTCCGTGACCGTGAACGCTCCAAGATTCTGTGAATCCCAATTGTGAAAGGGTGTGAAGTCTTGACAACCAGAAGCGGATGGCAACCATAAATCCTTCAGTCGAGACGTTTTTGCTGAACATAGCCGGTCCAAAGCCTGGGAATGCGAGGTCCTGGTACGATTTTACGGCGGTGGTTGAATCTCGAAGGAGAGTTGGAGATGGCGTAGTGAGGATAGGGATTTCACGAGCAGCATTGAGATCGACGAATAGAGCATTCAGGAAATGATTACGCAAGAAATCTAGTCGGTCCAAGCTGGACATGAACGATTCAGTTGGCCACGAGGCATGTGTCAAAGTCTGAGGCGCAGCAATGGATGTCGTGGGTGTCTCCTTAATCACAGGCAAAGGTGGCTGGAACTTGCCTTGAGAATGGGTAGTTGAGGTTTTGAGCGACTCTTGAGATTTCCGATTGTTCGTTGTACCCTTGGAATTCTGTCCATCTCCGGACTTTAAGTAGGAAAGATTGAGTTTCGAAGCCTTGACTCCGGTTTGAGGAGCTACGGATGTGTGACGTGTGCTTGACTCGGTATCAGCCGTGTTCGTATCTGGTTTGGTGGATGTCTCAACCTTTTTTCTCTTGTTGGTCAGATTTGAGTGATGATCGTTTCCCTGAAATGGAAGTGTTTCGCGATAAGAAATGATAGGTTCGGGCGAGGTCAGTGAGGGCTTGACGGGAGGGTTAGTACTTGTTTTAGATATGTCGAGGATCAGTTGTATCAGTGCGGCTTTAGCGAGTTTGGAATAGTTGAGAGCTTTAAGCTGCGAGAGATTGGGTGAATCGTCAGTAAGGCCAGAAGACCTGATCTGCGAGACGAGATGGAGAAGAAGAGTACCAAAGAGATCCATTCACCTGTTTGCATATACCTTTGAGATCGGATACTTTGAGCTTGCTCAGGTCCTCTTGGCGATACATGATGGAGTATGATATCATATGAATATGAAGATGAGATTGCACATCGGATAGAGAAGTAAGTCGGGGAGGATTGATGCAAGAAGAAGGAAGATTTAAGCTAAAGGGAGGAGGGTAGTGTCAAGGAGTATTCATGGGGATGGATGTATTACGTAACACCCAACAAAAGATCCATCGGTGTCCGGTACGCGTATGATAACTTTGCAAAATAAAACCAGTAAATAAACCATTGAGGATGTCGTTTTTCATTTGCTCATTTCCATCTCGATATCCATCCATGTGAGACTCAATGACAATATAGACTACATGCCGTCTCCCTCTCCTTACTCCTCCTCATACCCCCACCGTCATCTCGCCCTCACCAACCTACTTCAAGAACACCCAGTTGATTTCTCTACAGGTAACGACAGATATCAGCTGTTCAACACCGATCTACATTCTCAACATCAGCGTTCAGTAGCTCTCGATAGCATCCTACTCAGGGGATGGGCTACGAATAAGGGAGAAGGCCAGGAATGTGAGTGTCGCTGGACTGACCAGATCATAGCAGAGTCAGTACACTGATTGTCGCATCGATCCCCTCTCAGTACTCCATCATGTGGATTCCTTGCGAGTCAATAAGAATGATTTCCAAATTATAGGCCGCTTAGGTGATGGCCAATTCGGTACCGTAAGCCTGACAGATGTTTGATTTGGGCCACGCTGAACATTTGTCGCCTAGGTCGATGCGGTCGAATGCAAACTGAATGGTCGGGTGTACGCTATGAAGACGATGCCCAAACATGCCATAAAGCGAGCAGGCATTGTAAGCTTGATCCGGTCTTTACACACTTTTGTCTGGCTAACTTGATTGACGTTTAGCAAGTCTGTTTGGAGCTCGAGCGACACATTCATATCCTTTCTCATTCATTTCCTACATCACCAATACCAACACTCTTCGTCGCCTTTCAGAGCAAAGATAGCATTTCTCTAGTAACTGAGTACGCCGCTTGTGGCTCGCTCTGGGACCGACTTTGCTCCTTATCTGATGAGGACGATCAAGCCGGCTGCATGACAGTGACGGAGCTCAAGTGGTGGTCACCGCAGATGGTTGTAGCCATACAGTGGATGCATGACCAAGGCTACGTTCATCGGTGAGTGCTTGGCTCGTCCACAGTCGACTGCTGCTAATACCAGAGCTAGGGATATCAAACCACACAACTTCCTCATCACTGATGGCGGCCGGCTCAAATTGACTGACTTCGGGTCGAGTGCTGAACTGTCTCAGCCACGATTGCCATCCGAACGACCATTCGTCCCCCATGACCTTTGCTGTCTCCCTATCGGCACACCGGATTATATCGCTCCAGAGGTGCTATTATGCGCAGAGGAAGCCTTTGTACAAGCCGCGGGTGCAAATGAAGCTAGCTATAGCCCTCCCACATATGGATACGATTTGAGCATAGATTGGTGGAGTTTTGGCGCCACTCTCTTCGAAATGGCTACTGGGAAAGGACCTTTTTGGGCGCCTACGATTCAGCAAACTTATTTTGAAATTACCCAATATAAAGTAAGTTTATATCCCTTCGTTCTCAGTCGCTGACGTACTCTGGCAGGGTGGTCTACAATGTCCTCTGATAGTCGATGAGGGATTACGCCGACTGTTGCAAAGGTGCGTTCGAGCGATATAAGATGATATTGACCTGCAAGGATTTTAGTCTACTGCAACCGTCGAATCTTAGAGTATCAGGCCTGAACCGGTTGAGATCTTTCAATTTCTTCTGTGACGTCAGATGGGATCAACTTGGCCAACGTGAGTTCACCGTCCACGTCCGAGCTGACATCCAGTATCACTGCCCTCAAGCTTCGACCGTTTGGAGCCCATTGACTTGTCGTCCTTGCCGCCCACGAACGACGCCTCGCTCGAATCGTCCGGCTTCACCTTCAGTCACTTTTTCGAACAATCTAGCTCGTATGACAGTTCAGTGGTCTCCGCTATGACTACCATCTCTTCGCAGGAGCCGGATATGGGTGCCTTATCTCGTTGGATTGGGTGGACCTGGGAGCCGCTACCATCTCTTGTGAAGCCTCTTCCGTCCACTGATATACCTTCCAAGGTCAAATCTCATCCTCCCCGTCCCGTCGCCGATTTCGTAACCCCCAAACGCTCTGGTGTTAGCCCGATGTACCCCCACGAAAGACTCAGCACCGTCCGACGCCCTGTACCGGGGTCTCATGCACGTGCAAGACCTATCTCAGAGAGACAAGCTTTCAACGAGCTTGTGGACTGTGTACAGAAGAGTGCACAAAAACAGCGATCTGCGCGGTCTACAACTGCGTGGAGCCAAAAATCCCATCTCTCCAAGTCGAGATCGCCGATTCCTCCCACGCCGACCCCATTGTCAAGGGATACAAGCAAGGTCGTCCATCACACATTGCCGAAGAAGAGTGACCAAGCTCCCACAATGTCGGATTGCACCGAGATGCATCTCATGATAAACGACAAGCTGCATGTGAGTTTGAAGTCTCTGTGATAATGATCAAAGCGTTCGGCCGCGCATGCTGAAATTTGCTCCTACTTCTAGGATCTTCAAATACGACTTCAAAATATACGACAAATTATGGATAAAAATGACCCGACCTGTTGAGAAAGGTTTGTGGTTCTGATGACACTACGACCAATAATGTTCATGCATGTATTCGTACCTCGGAATCAAACCTCCTATCCGCGCAAAAACATACGTAGATGTTATGCATCACATTCAAAGTTGCAGGCAATCAGATACTCAAATATGGAGAATCACTCCAGAGTCAGATGCATATATATTCGAAGAAATCACCATGGTACGTAGTGTCTCTATATTCATTGCTGTAACGTGGGGTGTTTCGCCCGTCCCTCATAGTAACAACATGATATGTGCTATATGTGGAACGTACCCGTTGTTTCCGAGGTTTGGTAGGTTAGAGCGAAATTATTTTTACAACTGCATGACCCGGATGATTTGATATCGGATAACAACCATTCCCGGATCTCCATTTCCCTCACCTCCAGTCGATGATCGATGAAATACATACATACTTCAAAAAGTTCAGCCGAGTGCTGCTTATCATCGATCTCTTCCAGTGTACTTACATATGGTAAGTTTCATCATGGGCAAGAAGATAATCTCTCAGGATGCCTCTCTCCCGCCCGACGGCCTGGGTCTCTCTCGCATTCGATCTTATCGACCATTGTTTCCCCGGCTTGCTCAACGGGTTTCCCTCATTATGGTCGCTCTATGCTACACTTTGTATCACTTCCAGCCTTGGAATGAATCAACACTCTCGCGAGGTCCTCAACAGCTGTGGGATAATCATACCTTTGTACCTTCTTCCGAAATTAGATCTACAGGCTTGACGGACGAAGTTCAATGGGATGGATATAGTTTGTTCATCCGCGGGGAGAGGGTGGTTCTCTGGAGTGGGGAGATCCATCGTCAGTCGTCTCATCGTCTCTTTTCATAATTTTAGCGACCTCCTCCTCCTTCTGCGTCCTTGAACAGATCTGCAATTAGCTGACATGCCCAAACCGTCCTACCCACAGCATGGCGCGCTCCAAATCCTCAACTCCACCTCGATCTCCTCCAACGTATCAAAGCCTTAGGCTTCAACTCAATATCTATCTACACCTTCTGGGGCCTCAACAATCCTTCGCAAGGGGTACTGGACTTCGAGGGCTGGAAAGGATTCGAGCCTCTTTTGATGATGGCGAGGGAGGTGGGACTATGGGTCGTTGCTAGACCAGGACCATATATCGTCAGTTGTCAGACTTTCCCCGCAACTCTGGCGACACATTGCACCCGTGCATTTTTGACATGTGGTATTCCCATATACGACTATTGAGACCAAATGCTCACGAAAAGTCGGACCACCCATAGAACGCCGAGGTAACAGGAGGAGGTATACCAGCATGGGTCGCATCTCTCCCTGATGTCAAGTTGCGAACAAATGATACGGTTTATACCGAAGCGTACCTCGACTACTGGCTGGCGTTGGGGAAGATCTTTGCCAAGCATCAAGTCACCAACAACGGGTCTATCATTGGTGTGCAGATCGAGAATGGCAAGTTCGATCTCCCACCCTACAGCTTTCTTCGTCAGACACGACAAGACCGGATGTGATTGCTAACTGAGAGTCCTTGATAATGTTGAATGCAACAGAGTATGTCCTGGATGACGAAGGAACACTCGATCTGGCACATATTGGTCATTTGGAGAAGACGATGAGGGACGTGGGGATTGTTGTGCCCTTGACCTTCAATGATGTGAGCGAATCTGATATGTGACCACAGCAGTGATACATGTGATCATCGTTTGAGACATGCGCCGACAGTATAAAATTTAGGTCGCACCTAAGAAACGATTATTTGAAGGACCAAGTGCAGTTGATATCTGTGAGTATTTCCCTTCTTCCACGTCAATTGACCTCGATGCAGACTTACATATCGTCCCATGCTGATGCTGATCAACTACTGGGACGTACTTTGGGTAGATGGTCTGGACAGCTACCCAGCCGTTCGAGAGTGTTCCAAAATCGGACAATGGAATCCCGTCAGACAGTATCGGGAGGTGTGTCCAATCGAATCTACAAACCTCTCGAGACGGCAAGGATATCTTGATAACGAGGAGGCTAACCCTTCATTAATGTGCGCATTAGTATATGGAGAGTACGTCTGGGAAAGTCGGAACCCCATACTACATAGTGAGTGTTGTCTTTGTTTGCTGGTGTCTTTTCACTCTGTACCAACTGTCCTTGGCGTACGACTGTAATATTCTGTCCTTTATCTGGCTAGTTCTGTTGCTCATCTAACCCTTATAGCCTGAGATGCAAGCGGGATGGATACCATTGATAAATACAAAGGGCTACCAACAATGCTTGACCTCGTACGATTCGGATTTTGAGAGGGTATTCTACCTAAATAACCTCGCGAATGGTAAGACGCTTCATCTCTTGCTACCCAGCGCTCGTAGCATGTTATCAGAATCCAATCCGGGACATAGCGCTCTGTTGAAGGCTGAGCTGACTGATGATCTTGCCCACTTGGATCAAAGGTATCAAGCTGCACAATGTCTATATGGTTTACGGAGGTGTGAACTACGGTCATTCAGCTTTTCCAGGTAAGTATTACCTATCTTGCTTCTCTGTTCTTCTCCTCCCAGGCCTGGAAAATCACATCCGATCACGCCAATCTGAGTGCATTGGAAGTTGGCATCACATCCTATGATTACTGGGCACCTATAAGCGAGGATAGGTCATTGAAGGACAAGTACTATGAACTGAAGGTTAGTCCTTTGTCTTTTCGAAGGGTTGCAGACCGTAGGATGCCGAAGGTCAAGACCGCGGGAATACGAGCCATTTCCCCCTGCCTCCTCTCTGTTATCGTTCATTTGGGATGCGTGTATTCTTGAGTGGATGGATTCTAATGGTCTTTGCAGTCAATCTCACACTTTGTTCGCTCGTCTCGAGATCTGCCAAAGACTTATCCGGTCTCTACGCTCGAATACCGTACCTTGCACGTTGATCAACTCGTCAACCCCGATACGCAAGGCACGTTCTACGTAGCTAGGCATATAGATAGTACTTCTAGAGAGAAGAGCCGGCATTCCCTTATAGTCCAAGATGAGGTAGGGAAGGTTGACCTGCCCGTTTACCTCAATGGAAGGGTAAGTGATATGACATCCTCCTCCACGGCCTTTTGTTCGAATGACTCCGGCCTTTGGTTGACTGTCGCTATTTTGGATCGCGGGGATTGCGGTCAAGTAGGATTCAAGGATTCTCTCTTCCAATTATTGCTGGGGCAATACTTGTATCCTTCATACGTCAGCATCGATTTTCACTTCCACCACGATAGGTAACACCGACATATTGGTCCTGTACGCTCCTCAGGATGAGGAACACCGACTAGCTTTTCCGCCTCACCAGCGTTTGAGCATTGCCACAGACACTATATGCAACGTGAAGGAGGAGACTGATGAGGAGAGGAAGGTCCTGAATTTCCAAGTTGGGCAGGGGGTAAGGGATCTAGTGAGCATTGTTGGGGGCAGGAGGAAGGTGGAGGTGATACTTCTGGATTCGAAAGAGGTCTCCTGGGCCTGGGAAGCGGTTGTGGAACCCGAACACGAGGAGCCTTATGGTGCATTCTACCGTTTTGGTCGTTCTGAAAATGTTTTAGTACTTGGACCGTGAGTTTCTGAAGACATTCAGAGCGATACCACCTGAAATTAATGCTCATGGCATCTGCTGGACAAAAATATTTGCACAGATACTTCCTTCGCTCTGCCAAATCCTTGTCAAACACGAGCCTCTCTCTTCATGGGGATTTGAACGCTACAACACTGGTCAACATCACGTGTGATCCGAAATATAAGACCATAAGTTGGAACAACCAGACTCTCAACTCCGAGCAACACCAATTAACCAATATTCGTGAAGGGAGATGGTCAGCAGTCCTTCCTGGTCCTGATACAAAGCTTCTCTTTCAACAAACCGAGCAGAGGATACATGAATGGAAGTATAAAGACGGTCTTCCTGAGGTTGAAGCGAGCTTCAATGACTCGACGTGGAAGAGTGCGGACAAGAAGGTCACAAAAAATCCTTTTCAGCCTTATGATAAACAAGCAGGGTATGAAGGGGAATATGTTTTATATGGGACCGAATACCGATACGGGGTGGGCAGTCTGATGTTGAGGGGAGAATTCCGAGGTGTAGATGAAATGATGAACCAGCTGGACCCCAAAGAGCGAAAGGATCTGGCTCTGAAAGTCAGTCTAATTTCTGGACCTGGGGGCGTTGGAACATTTTGGGTGAGCCATTCGAGCTGCTTTGCTTCTATTGATCGACTCCTTGTTTGGAAAGACTTACTGACCAAAACTGGACTCTAAACTGGTGATGTTCATCATGCTTCAGCTGAACGGAGTATACCTGGGTAGCGGGATAGCCGACATTGGCATAGAGGAGCAAGAAGTCAATTTAACGCTAAGAATACCACACGACGTGATACGACAAGGGAGCGAAAATGTTCTTGTCAGTTCATGTTTCTCTTGATGCTTTCCTTGGAATATCGATATCCCCTATCGATATCCCCTTGTTTCGGCATCATTGAAACTCCTAATAGAACGATCAAGAGGCTGATCTGAAGACAACGTGCGCACGTCTGACAGACTATAGTGATGGATCCAGCCCCATTGGAAGAAGCAGGAGCATATACAGGCACTGCAGAGTCAATATCAGCACCTCGAGGTATAAGAGGGTACTCACTATTGGGAGGCAATACCTCAGCTATCGAATGGAAGATTCAAGGTAATATGGGTGGATGGGAGCAGTATCCAGACAAGGTCAGAGGGGTTTTCAATGTTGGCGGTCTATACGGGGAACGGAAAGGCTGGAACTTGCCTGGATATAACGATGAAGGATGGGAAAATCAGCACCTCGACGAGGAAAACCAGGTCACTGCAGACTTGGGCGAGGTACGAGATAGTGGGGCCGGATTAGGTTGGTGGAGGGGAAGAATTGAAGTTGACTATCCAGAAGGCCTGGATTTACATTATTCGTAAGTAATTGCCTCTGCTAGCGCGTCAGAAAAGACCATAAGCAGCAGGCCATGAGGTGGTCACTTTTATGGGGCTCGGCTAATGACATCTTTCAGTTTTATTTTCCCGAGAATTCTATCGCCAGTCAGGGGTCAGCTCTTCGTAAATGGATGGCAGCTTGGGCGATTCTACGGTGATCTTGGTCAGTACAAGACTTCCATTTCTCCCTTCTGCTGCCTAGTCGAGCTGATTCGGAGATGGCTATTTGTACTAGGACCTCAATATCGCTTTCCCATTCCACCAGGCATTTTAGCCCAAGGAAACAATACAATAGCAATTTCCCTTTTCGGGTACGATAAATCAGCTGATCCCAAGAAGTTCATTGAGGAATTGGTAATAGAGGTGGATGAGGTCGTTACCACAACCAGTCTGAAGCTGAGGGAGATGAAACTCGAGAGTCCAAGCTGGGAAGAGGTGTTCCATTTGGGGCATAAAGAATCCAAATGAGGTTTATTATGCAGCCACGTCGTTTCGAATTGAAGTGGTATCGTCTACAAGCATCGCTGGTTTCAACAGCATGCAGAACAGATCGATACGCCAGCAGATGGGTTGAGCTGATGATAAGCGGTAACGGTGGTGACATGAAATGCCTCCTTGAGTTTCCCAATACCACCAAATGACCTTTTTCAGATTGTATCCACACCCAACTCAAGTGTTTCCGCATGCATCCCTATTTCAACGCAGAATGAAAAGACAACCAATATTTTCGAGCTCACATCTGGCCTCACGAAGATGTTCGTTTGAAAAAGCTCAGAAAGCTCATTTTGAACCAGAGTGCACAGGTTGCAGCGCTACCACGAAGGACAACAGAACGCTGACGTGTTTGATGGAAATATACATCGCCGAAGTTGAACATGCAACCCTGGGCCCCGCCCAAATGATTCCGGTTATTCAGCCCTCAAGGGATTCCATGCTCCAGTCAAGGCTATTCGGATCTTCCGACTATAAGCATTGGTGCAAATAATCAACATGAGTTCCAACCCTACTGAGTATTCTGCTCGAGCTATCATCTACTGAACGTCACTAAAGGCCACCCTCGGGAACATAGTCCTGAGTCTGCCGCCTGTGTCCCTATTCGACCTAGCAAAGAACGGAATTAATTTAAGTTTTCCTTCTTCCTCGATCCATTTCTCCTGCCCACCGACAACAATCATGGACCCAATCTCTTTTTTACCCCGGGTCGTCTTCGCGTAAACGTTCTGGTCCGAGATGAGAGTGATGATAGAGAGGTTTCCGATTTCCATTGATATCTCCTCGAATGTGGTGGTTTCTAGCAGACCGATCCCTTCGAAATGTTTGTGTTCTTTCTCCAATGAGGTGTTGTCGTACGACTCCGCCGTGTAGATGATCGGACCTCGAGCAATGGCCAGTGTGTCTTGATGAGTAGTAGGGTGGGGAGCAAGCAGGCGCACGGGCAAATCGAAAGTAACGAAACAGGTACTTTCTGCAGGAAGGGATAGGGAATGGTAGCCTTCGACATCGGTCTGGGTGATTGAGCTGGTCGGCGACATTTTGAAGTTGACGGCATACTCTGGCTCGGGAATCTGTACGATCCAATCGTATCCTTCGGGCGCTTGGAGTCGAAGCGTTGTTTTCCCACACCAAGGCATCTCACTACTCATCTCCACAGTCGCGATCTCTCCACTTGGGAGCTTCACAGTTCTCTCGCCCGACATATAGAGGTAGATGTCTAAAGATATAGTTTGAGGTTTCGTCTTTACCGACCACATATAACCGCCCAACAAGCCCATCGTCCTAGACAGGTTTGGGGGACAGCAACAGACCTCAAACCATTCCGACCTGTCCGCGACTTCATTCCCACAAGTGGCCAGCCTATTATCGTAGTAAAAGTGCTTGCCATCCAAGCTAGCTCCACCGAGTACGTTGTTCAGCAAACATCGTTCCATGACGTCCCTCGCCTTCCCGCTCAGCTTTTGACTGAGCAGCCGCTCGCAGATCATCATGCACGCAATACTGGCGCAGGTCTCGGCATAACATCCTCCTTCGTCATGACTGTTGGGCAGGAAGTGAGGGAACTCGGAGAAACCTTCGATATCGGGAATACTGCCAATCCCGCCGGTGACATACATCTTGTTATCCACGCAATCATTCCACAATCTTTTGGCATCATCGAGCAGCATCCCACCAAGGTCGGAAGCAGCAGTAATAAGATATAATGCCCTGACAGAGTGTCCGAGAATCGTGTCTTGGTCATGAAGGGGGGCGTGCCACTGATGATATCTTCCATCGTCGATAGAAGCCATCGAAGCGTGAAAGAAGGAATCCTTACGTTGTTCAGCCTCCCAGACGAAGAAAGGTTTGCCCCCTAGAGAAGGTTCACGTTGGCCACGGGCGGCGACCAGGTAACGACCGAAAGTGTAATGGCGAGGGTCTCGAGTCTGGCTGTAAAGTCGCAATACGGCAAGCTCTAGCTCTGGGTGACCGGGATAGCCGTGTCTTTGATTTTCGCCGGGTCCAAAGGTCTTCATTAAGAGGTCAACATACTGATATTCGTCGTTATCATTGTCAGTGTTGTGACGCAGTGCGGACAAACAAAGATATGCCCCATAATTGCTCAAAATGGTATCAGCGGGCTTACCCTGATCATGATATTCAGAAACTTCCTATCCCCAGACCACCGGTGATGGGCCAAAGCGGCTTCCAGCAGATGACCGCAGTTATCTGCCATCCCCCATGTATCAGGTCCCTTCATAAAACCCCCACGGTACACCTACTCAGAGACACGTATGCACTTACACATTTCATGCATATCCCTCAGATTCCTGAGTCTCCCGGCTTTATCCACGACCGTAAAATAAGTACCGAGATATCCATCTGATTGCTGTGCTTTGGCCATCATGGCAATGAGCTCATCGATCGCTGAGACGAATTCCGAGGCGTGGGGGAGTCCACTCCCCTCGGCAGTGCTGAGGAAATAACAAGTTGCTTCGATCCTGTGCTAAATGATCGGCTTGTCCTCGCCTGATATCAACTTACCGAGCTCACCGGACTTACCATTTACCAACATCTGAATCCCAGAACAAAGTGGGAGGGCTGGAGATCTAACCATCCCGTCAGAAACGATCTCTATGGCTCGACTCTCTAAGATTCCAGCCTTGTGACACTCACTGTACATTTTGCGCCCTGAAGCTTGTCGACGTCGTACTTAGGGTGCCAGCCCAGTTTGAATGCCTCGTAACTGCCTTGCTTTCGCAACTGGTCAAGCTGCCTCTTGAGCACCCGCTGTGCGTAGATGGCCCGAATTTTGCCAAAGAACGAATCGTTGGCAATAGCTGCGACAGATCATTGAGCTGTCTTAATCACAACGATATTCATTGCCTTGCATGTGATTCTGAGCTGAAATGACTGCTCACAAGTTTGATGGAAGGTCTCTTGAGGATGAGGTCGTTCATAAGGCCTCGATATGGCTCTATCCAGCTCTTCAAAGGCTTGTGGAGTTGGGTCCACGGGCGCGGAGTTCAGACTGCCCATCGCTATGCACTGATTTTCAATCAATTGAGGCAACGATTGGACATGACTCCTCGAGCGATGAAAATGCATATATCAGTTTAGTGTCTCCTATCACTGGCCATGAGTAAGAACAACTCAGAGGACCTCCAGAATACCCGAAAGCGGGTATGCGGCGAATGATTAAATCCGTGTTTGTCATTACCTCATACCAGACTGACTTTCTTGAGCTTATCTTGAGATTTAATCTTCCCCGGATTTAGGTGTTTGTGCTATGATGCCCAGCTTGCTGTTTCACTTGCACATAGCTCAATAGCTCCAAAAAGCTCCCGTTTCATACATAACTTAGCGATCACACATTTTTGTCGTCGTTGTCGTAGCACCACGTATCCGTGTCCCCTGTACCATGACCGCCAACAAGAAATGATTATTTCATTAGGAAGATAAACCGGTGCAGTTTCGATTAGCTTCAAACGACAACTGTAAGCTGACGATGAAAGCACGCGACATGCTGGTATGCTGAGCGCATCTGTAACAATAGTGTTAGTAGAAGTTTCTTATTCTGCAGAAAGGATCGAGCACAGTATCGAGCCCGTGTGACGCTCGTTCCTGCCCAAAAGACACTTTGCGTGTGCATCGATTGTTTTCTACACAACTAACAATACATCCACTCTCAACCATACGTAACGATCACAGAAACCATCTGGCTACAAGGTCTTTCTAATTACTTTCGTTCTGACATGATTCTCACGACGAGCCTAGATTCGGCTTCACTTCTCCTCCTCGGGATACGGTCCAGCCCCACCGCCAGCAATGAAATCATCGATATGCTTCTCCAGAAGTGGTAGCGGGATCGAGCCCGTCTCGAGGACTGTGTCGTGGAAAGCTCGGATGTTGAACTTTTCACCCAAAGCTTCTTCGGCTTTCCGTCGACATTTGAGAATCGATAGTTGACCCAGGTAATAAGAAAGAGATTGACCAGGCCAAGCGATATATCTGTCAACTTCGGTCTCGATCTCGTGGGCTGACAGAGCGGTGTTGTCACGTAGGTAGGTCTGAGCTTGACCTCGAGTCCAGCCAAGCGAGTGAATTCCAGTGTCCACCACCAATCGAGCAGCGCGCCAAGCCTGGTAGCTCAACATGCCGAACACATCGTAAGGTGTATGATAAATACCCATCTCCTTACCTAAATATTCGCAGTACAAAGCCCAACCCTCCCCATAAGCCGAGATGTATGCCTTGCGGAACGGAGGGAGATAGTCATGTTCGAGAGCGAGAGGCATTTGAAATGCGTGACCAGGAGCCGATTCGTGGAGAGTCAAAGCAGGGAGAGAGTACAGGGCTCGGGATGGTAGGTCATAAGTGTTGACGAGATAGACACCTGGCCCACCTCGACCGGATGTGTAGAATGGCGCCTGATCAAGAGGCACCGGCCTGATGGCAAAACGCTGTCTTGGCAGTCGACCAAAATACTTCCCTGATACACCATCGAACTCCTTCGCGATCCAGGCAGCTTGGTGCAGAAGCTGTTCAGGAGTCTTGGCGTAGAATTGAGGGTCGGTACGGAGGAAATCGAGGAAGGATTGAAAATCACCTTTGTACCCGGATTGTGTAATGGTTTCAAGCATTTCGGAGCGAATTCGGGCCATCTCGTCGATGCCGATCTTGTGGATACTCTCTGGACTTGAGTCGAGAGTGGTGTACTCTTTGATCTTCGCAGCGAAGTAAGCTTTTCCATCTGGAAAGGCTTCGGCAGCAAGGGTCTCACGTGCGTTGGGGTAGTACTCTTCTCGGAAGAAAACGAGAAGCTTGCGGTAGGGGGGCAGTACAAAGTCGTTGATCGCTTTAGTAGCCTGGACACGAAGCTTGTCCTGCTCAGCCGCAGGGATGACGGAAGGGATTAACTTGAATGGCTCATAATAGATCGTCTCTTCGGCAGATTTAGCGTCGGCAACAGAAGAGATAGAGCCGTCACGACCTTCAAGAGTGATTTTTGGTGGCGTGAAACCCCTCTTGTACCCGGCTCGCATATTATCGATCTGTTCACTGAAATACCGAGGGACTTCTTGTAGCTGAGCCAGATAAGCGGAATAATCCTTGGCGGTTCGGAACGTCGCTCGTGCTGCTGAAGCATGATTCGCCCAGAAGGACGAGTCGGCATTGAGGGGTTTCTCGTAATCCTTGAATTTCTGGCTGTTGACGTAAACCTCGATCTGAGCATGGTAGACACCATAGTTAACTTGTTCTTCAGGGGATAAAGATTGCAAGTCGATCTTGTCGAGCTGAGAGATGATGTCGTTCCAATAGGCCAGTCGTGATGCTTGAGTCTTGGCGTCCACGCGAGGAAGGTAAGCTTTGAGAGAATCGTCGTCGTCCTCATCCTCCTCCAACTTCTGCTCTTGTCGCCAAGCCCACTCTTTCTTCCATATTGACTGGAACTGAGCATGAGACGTAGCAACTTGGTCGGTGGTAGTTGCGCGACGATACCCAGGTATCCAAGAGATCAAGGAAGACATTGCTGGGACGATGCTTTAGTGATGAGATGAAAGGGGATAAGAGCTGCCCAATTATGGATGATAAGGAGGGGTCAGGAGAGGGTGGGAGGAGAACCCACTTATAACGGATAATTGCTTATCGCTCAAATCCGATAGGCCAAATCCGGATATTGACAAAATCCGTAAATACATTTACCCACATAGGAAAACCGTCTTTCTTTGTCTTTAGAAAGCTCACTTGGAGTCTGATAACTGTGACATCGGGATGTTGTTAAAAGAAAACGAAGACAAGCTCGAATAAAACTCAAATTGCTTCTTCACAACAAATCACGCCAACACGGTTTGATTAACGATGTACCGCCTGCAGCCCCTTATCAAGCGCTTGCGAAAGATCCGGGATGGGCAAGGTCGGTTCAAGGAGATGCAGGCTACGCGTCGAGCGGCCCGATATGGGGCATATACTTTGGTCTCACTCTCGGTTACAGCTGTCGTACTGGATACCACAAAGCCCCCAAAACCCACTGAAATCCTGACAGCCACCTCTCAGATGGCTACGTTGGATCTACTCCGATCTTATCTCGTATGGACGGCCCTCAGCTTTCCCACGCTTGTCGACTTCTCCCCTAACGCGCTCAGCTTCTTACTTACCACTCGCATCCCACTACTCTCCACCTTAACGGAGACCATTGTGCGAGCAACATTTTTCCCTCAATTCATACCCGGAGAAACAGCCGTAGAATGCCTACCAACCTTGGAGAAACTTCGACGTCAAAATATCGGTTCAGCGCTGAACTATTCGGCGGAGGCAGATGCTGTCGAGGAGGTGGATGCGAGGGATGTGGAGGCGTCGAGGTTTAAGGAGATCGAGAGAGCTTTGGACGTCCAGGGGGAATTTGAGAAAAGGATGCAGCTGGAAGGATGGTCTCCTGGTAGCTCGGCTTTCGCAGTCAAAGTGGTATGTGACACAAATTCCAAAATTGAAATCCCTGGAAAGCTTACTATTATCATCATTTCCCTTCAGAGTGGAATTGTTGATTTAGCGGTACTACGAAGGGCGTCAGACGCTCTGCAGATCTCTCGACCGAAATCTCTGAGAAATATGGGGAAAGAAGTACCGTATCCGGGATTCCCTTCTGATGACGACTCTGAGATCCTCAATCCGTCCCTCACGATGAGTCTTGATGCGATTGTCAAGCACCCCAGTCTGCTGCAGGGTGATTGTGCCCAGTTGAAAAGTCTCTGGGACAGATTGAACTCTCTGGCTGAGCGAGCAAAGACCAATGGGTGTGTCTCGCTCATTCTTATCAAATTGTCAGAGATCTGTGCTGATTCCACAGAGTAGTGTAAAGCTTATTTTGGATGCAGAAGAGACGTGGCTTAATCCCGCGATCGACGGGTACACACTGTTGTTGAGCATGAAACACAACAAGAAAGATCCTGTGATATAGTGAGTAGGAAGATCTAACAGTGATCATCTGTATCACTTGGACTTATGAGAGTTGAAAAATCTGCCGGCAGTGGTACATACCAATCATATTTACAACGACAACCTGCATTTTTGACGGCGTGGATCGAGCATGCACGAGTACATCATTATTCTTTGGGACTGAAAGTCGTTCGGGGCGGTTATATCGTCAAAGAAAAGGCTTTGGGAGAAATGGAAGGCAAACCTGGCAACGGTGCGGTATGGGCGACGTGAGTCACAAAGCGTACAGACCAGGTATGGTCGACTCGCTGACATATCAAGGCACATACATGTAGCAAAGATCTCACGGACGCGTCGTATAATGGAAGCGTGGAAATTGTTCTTGACACCTTGCGAAATCAGCTCGACCGTCCGGGAAACAGTTTGCCTCTCGGAGTCATATTTGGAACTCATAACTTGACTTCAGTGCAAACCGTTATTGAAACTTTGGAAGCCAAGCGACTGGCCTCTCGCACCGCATTGGGTAAGCTGCGGATGAACAGTGAAGCGAAGGGCAGAGTGAACATCGCTCAGCTTTATGGTAAGTCACATTGCCGCTTTCGTGTCCTGGAGCGGAAGACCAGGATCAGCTAACATACCCCGGTTGCGGGATAGGTATGCGAGATGATTTATCAGACGTTGTGTGCGCGGCGTTCGAACCTAGTCGATCGGCAATATCGATGAAATTCATTGCTTATGGAACTTTAAGAGAGGTCAGTTCTGTCGATGCGTCACTGGAAATATGCCTTCTCTCGCTGATTGCACTTTGTTATCGTCGAAATGTAGACGATGCCATTTCTGAGCAGAAGGGCGATCGAGAACAAATCGATCATGTCTGGACCAGCCGGTGCGGCGGCGGAGAGGAGAAGAGTGGGTGCTGAGCTGAGGCATCGCTTGAGCTTTGGTTTACTCTGATCAAGGAAGCGTTCGATGAGACAGAAAGATATCGAGGATTGAGGATCATCCGATTTGTGAATCGTTCGTTAGGGTACCGAGTTGCATGCATAGTCATTTTAAACGTATAGAGATGTTGTATAGACTTTTACTCAGTCGTGTCAGGAAGTCAAAAGGCCTGTGCCGGGAAGAAAGTTGACATATCAATTCCCCCATTCCCGGATAGCAACTGCAGAATCTCGTTGATATCTGTCCCTCCTGTTATATCGGTAAAGTCCCCTACGCCACCCATAGGCCCGAAAGGCGCTATTGAAGTGTCTTCTGCTCCTCCAGCTGCGTTATTGGTCGAGCATGGTAACCATTCATTTTTGAGGTGTTTGATCACCATCAGAGCTTGTCGAGCTTCAAACCATGTATGGGCTTTGGATAGTCTCGATGTCATCAATATATTCATAATTTGATCAAACCGGCTCACCTATTTCATCCATATATCCAATCTAGATCACGAAGCAGGGTCATTTAGCTTTATCGCTGTTAGCACCTATCAAGCTCAGAAAATTTAGCTCACGCAATCATCTAGACCATTGACGCTGTCCATCATAGACAATGTCGAATCAGAAACCATGACCAGAAGGCGAATGGTCACCATTCCGAAGATCACTGGAACTTGAATGGTATCAGCTTTGGCCATTCCAAACAGAACTCACTGATAGTGGCAACAGCGTTTCGCAAGCCGTGGATTTCATCGAATGTCTATGGCATTGGTAGGTATGTAAACATTCAATCTCCTGTATTCTGCATACCTCACCTACCCTGAGAAGCTCAGAAATCTCATTGGCTGCTTGCTGACATCTTTGAGCTGCCGAAGGAGCTATATCTAAAGAAGCTCTAAAGTAAGGTCGCAGGAGATAGATATAGGTCAAGTGGTATAGCATATGCATTACTAGGAGATGTGGCACAGGGTGGGCTCGTGGGTTGGGGAGGGGTTGATCGCGCTGCCACGCATCTAGCTTGGAGATGAGGTCCGTTACTTGAAGGTCGCGGGTCAGTCCGTCATAATTGGTCGATCTGCTCAAAAAGGCAACTGTGAGACAGGAGTCGCAAAGCATAAAATGTCATGATGACGACTCACAAAGCGATATCTACCACTTGCCTAAGAAGACAAGCAAGTTTAGCAGACCAATGGAAGACTGAAGATCGCAACGAGCTGCGTCCGTTGACAGATACGTTGCTAAACGGAGAGAGCCAAGGTTCCTGATCGGCGGCGGCGTCGATGAGAGGTAAATGGATATCGGAAGTAGCGCGGAGCATGAAAGGACGCCCCGCACAGATGGCGCGAAGCTTCAGGACAGGCGCCACCAGGAATCAGCTTGGAGGCGGAATGGGTAGCTTATTAATGAACGCACCAGATCCTGTTGGAAGAGTGTCCAGTAGGTAAAGCTCCTCAATGCTTGATCTTGCCGTGTGATCTGACCTGACTCTACCAGGTGTCTGCACTGTGGTGAACATCGTCAGTAACGCCATTATTTTGGTCTGGCAAAGGGTGAGTGATCTGTTTCACCCGACGTCAATGTAATTCACATTCAAATTTACTCCGAGCTATGCAAAGCCATCTCATTGGTCAACATGGGGACGCCTGAAAATTTGACAGGACTAGCTTACCGCTTGAACACAGGCAAATGCCATACCGAAGTGAATATACCCTGTTTTCT
Organism: Kwoniella europaea PYCC6329; assembly: GCF_036810445.1. NCBI lineage: Eukaryota > Fungi > Basidiomycota > Tremellomycetes > Tremellales > Cryptococcaceae > Kwoniella > Kwoniella europaea. The sequence goes on from NC_089487.1 coordinate 6,392,562, forward strand.
GCGCTGATTCTTCGTTTCTCAGATTCAGACACCTGCGTATACAGACATCAGCTTCATTAAACATACACTTATGCAATCAGCTCCAGACTTGACTTTCGCAAAGGGTAGTATGCAGTTCGGACGGTACTCACGCTGCGTACAAGGCTAATGCCTTGGGCGTACTCAGATTCGGATCATCGGTCTCCTCGATTAGCATACTCGCGCAGTGTTTGGAGATCAGGCTATCCATCATATCCGCCAGTTCTGGCCATACATCCCTGTTGAAATGTACTCCCAGACGAAGTGCACAATTGTGCAGTAATGGGGAATAATTTGACGTCCTTCGAGGAATAGGTTGAGTGGTAGGTGTTTTGGCCACCAAATTACATATCTCCATGTCCCGGAGAAACGCGGGCATATCGGCTGCCATACACCAAGGTGCGTAATAAGCACCAAAGAGAGCAAGAGCGGTGTCATGAACTTTTTTCGTAATTCTGAGATCTGGCGGCAAATGACGGGCCCACTCTACATAATCGCCAGGGAGGAGGTCAGTGGTGATGCCGTCGTCGGGGGAGAGATTGTGAATGGCGTTACTGCCGGTGGAGGAACCAGGATCCTGCCCTGCATCGGGAGCATAGGACCAAAATGAGGTGGGCCCAAACTGCATATGAGAGCCTGTACCTCGTCGCTGATGGCATGCATTTCGGTTAGCTGTCTAGGGCTTTTTTCGTTGATACCTGATTGCCCTTAATATGATGATTATAAGCTTGACGGTGGGATGACAGAAGACATACCTTCAAACGGTCATTCATCGACAGAACCGATTGCGCTGCTGAGCCTGTCGATGGCGGCGACTGATCCCCATTGAACAATCTATCTGACGGAGTACTTCTAGAGCCATGCATGTTGTCTGGCATGGGACACTGAAACGAGCTTAGATCAGGTATCGGATCGCTCGAAACCCCAAGCTCTTGCTGGTTATGTGGCGGCGAGACCAATGAGCTCTGAAAAGATCGTAGGGGGTGGGTCTGGAACAGGTGAGATGTCTCAGGGCAGATCGTTCGATCATCAAACGGGCTGAGAGGACGTCGGTCGGGAGGGACAGATGGTAAAGAAAAAGCTGAAGGAGGGGGACGTGTTTGAGGTGGGGAAAGAGAGGGCAGATGGGATTGTTGCTGGGATTGATGTTGCGGTCGCTGGGAGGCGACGAAGTTCGCTACGGTCTGACTGGCGAGAAGGAGATTCGTCAGGTTGTCGAGCTTGTCTCGTATGTTTCCCTGACGTTGTCGAGTTCTACTTGTCAACATCAGCATCCTGGACCGACTCAATCGCGGAGCTACAAACTGACTTTCGCCCATCAACCTTCTCGTATGTGCAGCTTAGACCCTTGTCGACACAAGCTCCACATCTGGTGGATGTTCCATCGCATTTAGTCTTTCTGTGAATTGATACATACACGCAGACATTTAGCACCACTGCTACAATCGCGGTGACCAATTGGCCGGCAACGTGATCTAGTAACAGCTCACCTCAATCTACATGCATCACAGGCTTTGGTGACATGGTTCAGCTTCCGTCTTCTCTTATTCTCGCCCGGAGAAGATTCAGTCCTCTCTTCATTCGTTCTCCGGAGTCTGCCAAGGTCATCGACTGACATGATCAAATTGCGCGTGTATGTTGACAGATAGTACGAGGTGAATGTGTCGCCAAGTATGGAGACAGCCGATCACGAGTTGGAGTCGGATATCCGGTGATAAGCTAACCCATCGGTTCTGAAATGTTAATATCACTGACTTGACCATGTATAGTCAGTCGCACGGGAATAGTGTGGGTTTGGTTCTCAAGATAAGGCATTCTTGCACCCACGCGGCTCGGATGAGAACAAAAAGAATGATAAGCCGCCCGAGATCAAACGGTGCCAGGGAACTCGGACAGACAGGAACGAACGAATCGATGTTGAACTATAATTAGGCTGCGGAGGCGGAACAAGGTGATGTCAGGAACCACCGAGTTCAGGATAAGGTGGCAATGCCGTTCTCACTCCGGAAATACGATAACCCGTAAATCCGTTTCGGAGTTCGAAGAATTCGGCCTGTCATAGAGGCTGAGCAGAAAAGTCTAGCACATGAAGGTAGCTGTGTGACCACGAGCAGGACCGGTTGCTCGCATCGTCGAGAGCTTATAATAGGAGTTCACGATCATCCAGATACGAGTCCTGTTTCTTTCCCAAGTTCATAGATCCTTGCGCTACGGAAGGAGAAAATTCTTCAAACTGCCTCCCACACACCATGGCCGATAAGCGCGAAGCTCTCCTGGATTCCCAACTCCCCGACATGCAGAACGAGCTTCTTCATGACGAGAAAACCATCCCACTTGAAGGTGACAAACAGTTGTCGACCGAGCATGGTACATATGTCCTTGAGGTTGGCAATACCGAAGGGGCTATAGTTGCTGGGTAAGTGTTCTTCTGTAGTTTCAAGCGACTCAGGTTTGTTGACTTCACATGGTAGCCACCTAGAGCTTGGGACATCTGAGGAGGAAGCTGAACGGCTTGAAGCTATCTACAACACGATGGGTCTCGAACGGACTATGAAGATCATTCGAGAGCTGGTGCAGATGCACCGGGATGATCCAAACTTTTCTGGTGCATTGCTCGAGGACATGAACAGCTTTGTCAACAACCCTGACATCATCGCTTCCCCAGACAAGCATACTCAAGTGATCGCAGCTATGAAGATGGAAGCTGTACTGGCCACCGAGAACTCGCCTTACGTCGAAGTCCGTGCCAACGTCGACCCCACTGACGATCCCGATATGCCCGCTTCGACCATCAGGGCATGGGCAATCGGCGTAGTCTTCTGCATCATTGGGTCATTCATCGATAATCTCTTCGCTTTCAGGAACCCTGCTATCTCTATCGGTACTAACGTCGCTCAACTGGTTGCGTGTGAGTCTCCCTTCATCCGCATGCCACAATTTGATGCCCAAACACTCATATTGCTTTTCATTCCTCGCTTTTACTAGACCCTCTGGGTGTATTTCTCGCTCGTGTCTTGCCTGACTGGGGTTTCACTCTCTTTGGCAAGAGACACAGCCTTAATAACGGAAAATTTAATCGCAAGGAACACATGTTGATTTCGATCATGGCGAACGTCTCTTTCACCGCTCCGTACACTTTCTACATTATCCCCGTGCAAGCGATGCCCCAGTACTTCAACCAATCCTTCGCTTACGACCGCGGCTACCAAATTCTCCTGTCCCTGGCGGTCAACATGTTTGGTTATGGGCTTGCGGGTCTGCTTCGTCGCTTCCTGGTCTACCCATCGATTGCTATCTGGCCAGCAACGCTCAACACAGTCGCTTTAGTCAAAGCTTTTCATCAGGAAACCAATGAGGCTGTGCCGGGACCTTTTGGTCGAACGTATCGCGCTTCTAGAGAAAAAGTCTTCCTGGTGGCCATGGGCTGCATGTTTGTCTACTTCTTCTTCCCATCTTATATTTTTCAGGCCCTCTCATCATTCTCGTGGATGACATGGATCGCACCTGATAATGTCACACTTGACGCCGTCACTGGGGTCTGGGGAGGCCTCGGTTTGAATCCCTGGCCGACTTTCGATTGGAATATGTTCGGTGGTGCCGGTTTGTATCTACCCACCTTTGCTGTTGCCAACCAAGTTGTTGGTATCATCATTGGGGCTCTTATGATCCTGGCCATCTGGTTCACGAACACCTGGAATACCGGATTCCTTCCCATCAACTCCAATGCTACCTTCGACAACACAGGTGCTCGCTACAATGTCACCGCCGTGCTGAACCCTGACACCGGCAGACTCGACGGAACCCTTTATCGATCTTACAGTCAACCTTTCTTCAGTGCCGGTTATATCGTCTATAACATATGGGCTTTCGCATCTTACACTGCCTCGTTCACCTACGTCTATCTTTTCTACCGGCGCGATATCATACGAGGCTTCAAAGGCGTGTACAGACGTGTCTTCAAGAAGGTCGAAGAGGAGGATCTCGGGGAGGACATCCATTACAGGTTGATGAAGCGATACAAGGAAGTTCCCGATTGGCACTACGCGGTCCTCCTCGTTCTACCCATCGCTTTCGGATGTGCTGCAGTGGCCGGTTGGCCCACTCACGCCCCCGTTGCGGCGTTGTTCTACGGTCTCATCCTCCCCATCATCTTCATACTCCCCCTCGGTATCATACAAGCGGTGACAGGTATACCAGTGGCTTTGAACATTCTTGCCAACATCATCGGTGGAACCATCACAGCTGGAGAGAGTAATTCTCTCATGTACTTCAAGTCTTGGGGTTACCTCTCATCTTGGCAAGCCTTGAGTTTTTGTAATGATCTCAAGCTTGCTCATTACCTCAAAATTCCTCCTCGGATCACTTTCTGGGCTCAAATTGTCGCCACTCTTATATACTCCATTGTTTCGGCTCTACAATACAACTTCATTATGAACATCAAAGATGTCTGTACTGCGGATGCGGCTTTCCGTTTCACGTGTCCATCGCAGACCAGTTTCTACACTTCAATCATCTTCTGGGGTATCATCAGTCCCAAAAAGCTTTTCGGCAAGGGCCAACAGTACAACATGATGTTACTCGGTTTCCCCCTCGGTGTGATCATGGTTGGGCTCTACTGGGCTCTTCGACGCAAATACCCCAGATCCTCCTTCCTGAGGCAGGTCCATCCAGTCATGATCTGTATGGGCCCCGTCAACGTCGCCGCTCCTTACAATTTGGCTTACTACCTCGGAAACCTTTATGTCAACCTCATCTCTTTCCAGTACATTCGAAAGAAATATTTGGCTTTTTGGTCCAAGGTTAGTTAAGATACTTTATTCCAATCGCCTATTCCTCTAACTATAAATCGACATTGCTGACTTTTGTGCGTGTGTACTGTAGTGGAACTACGTAATTGGGGCCGGCTTCTCCACTGGTATCGCTCTCTCTGGTCTGTTCATCTTCTTCGCTCTTCAGATCCCCAAAGGTGGCACATTGTCCATAGATTGGTGGGGAAACAACGTTGTCAACTTGGGATGTGAAGGCCAAGGTGGATGCCCCAGGCTAGACATCCCCGAAGTTGGGTACTTTGGACCTGCACCCGGTACATATTTGTAAATGCTCGTCGTCCAGAGCGACGGGTGAGATACTACAATGCTGTCTGCGCTCTGGTGCTGGGAGTGCGGTGAAGAATGTGTGGAAAATGATGGAGTGGAGCTCGTAGGTGGTGAAGGGGTTAGGCGTTGCGCAAGGCTAGTGAACACCGGCCCCAGTCAAGATGTCTCCGTATGTTTGTTTTCCCGTGGTTGATTTTGTCTGACAGGGATCTTGCTTTGAACTGTCAATAGAGTTGTAAGATTTATAAGTGAGGATTTCTAGAGTCATATAACATAAAGTACGCACGGCTTCCTCGAATTGCAGGTAGATGCTGTAGATGTCTCTTTCTTGCAACCCAAGATTGCGTGAATGGTTTGCTTTTGCTGCCTCACGATTCTTTGTCTTGTTTCTTGACTGTTGTTATGTATATCATATGTGTGTCTGATTTCGAATGCCACGATAATTGGCTGACTCTGTGTACATTTAATGTTCACCTCTCAATATTCCAATCCGCCCCATACTGTATATAAGGATAGGAAACCAATACCGGTGACACGCGATTCGCACGGAATCAACCACATTATCATTTGCCGATCTGCACTGCAAAGGAGAGCAGGGTCCTCAGTATTGAGATCTGATGGCTGAAGTGGTTGAGATCATTCAAGGTAGGTGATGTAAATTGACCGCTGCATATCGTATAGTATAGGACGTAAGTCCATAATAAATGTGCAACTACAAACTGGAATCCCGAGTTTTAATCATGTTACAGCCCTCAGATCGTGTATCTCCATTTCGAAGCGGTCTCGTCACTTTCCACGCTCTCCTCTTCTCCTTCTTTTCGTTTTTCAAGTCGCTTGTTTGACAGTCTGTACTGTATGTGCTGCAAGATCGCCACCAGGAGACCGAGACTGACGAGGCAGAGGCACACTTTGAAGCCCCGCTTGTAGAGTGGAGAGTCATCCCCTCGCAGTAATTGACTTCCTACCAGAGCCCCCGAATTCGCCGCCATGATGAAAAGAGCCATAGCGACGGAACGCTCTTGAGGGCTTCTGCAATTGAGCGAGAGCCAAGTAGCGTTGATCGGCTGTCGCGGGATGATCCCAACTTTGATGTTAGCTTCATGTCGACATCGATGTTTTGTCTCGGTACTCACATGAGAGGGGATCGAAAAACCTTGCACCATGATTTGAAGCCCATACTTCAGCCATCGATCAGTGGAGAGGGACTTTTGCTGGAAGGCAACCCAGAAGGCCCATACCAATGCAAGTCCCGTCACGACAACGGGTCCCCGGATCCGGGTTCTGTCGGAGAAGAATCCGAAAGAGGCTGTGGTAACAAGACCGATCCATCCAGATACCGAGGAAAGAGCATTGGCGGTGAGGGCTGGGACAATGAAACGTCAATCTCATGGATGAGTCACAAAGAAAGATAGAACCTCACTATCGAAATTGAACCCTTTGATCAATGTAGGGCCGTACGTTCCCAAAGCTCCAGTTTGCGAGATGAGGCAGATCGCAATCAAGACGTGAGGCCAAACCCTCCAGTTCGACAAAGTACTGGTGATATCCTTGAGGGTAAGTCTATGGCTCGACCTGTTGTTTTTCTCATCATCTTTAGCCATTCGAGCTACTAAGATCTTCTCTTGATTGGGTGTCCATGCTCGAATGGGTAGGAACAGCGGCTTGGGACAATGTGGCGAGGCAGGCAGCAAGAGTAAGAGGAGAACAGCGATGAATATCGACATGCAGCCTTCAACGATCATGAGCCATTGCCAACCTTTGTGCGAAGGGAATCGTGTGCCCAGAGGAAGGATGCCATACGCTAGCAGACCAGAAGTAGCAGTTGCGAGACCATTGCCGATGAAGAAAATGGAGTTTCTCGTTGCTAACTCAGACCGTTTATAGAAGGTCGAGATGATGAACAGTGCACCTATCCAACCAGTGAGCATAGCTGTGTATCGAGCTCTACAGATATCCACTCACCTGGAATATATCCGCATTCGGTCACGCCCAACATAATTCTTGTAGCCAAATAACCGCCATAGCCCTTCTGAAAGGCTTGTAAAACACCAACCAGACCGAAAGCGAGCACCTGAAAGGAGATCCATAGCTGTGTCCCAACGTCATTCAGCATCGGCGCGACTCTTAAGGTTTAACATGACCAACTTACACGTGGGCCAACAAGCTGTAGCATGTAGTTTGAAGGGATCTCGAGGAGGATGATTCCCAAGTACAACAAGGACTGTCCGGTGTTGAATTGGTCTTGAGTGATTCCGACGGACTTCAAAAACCCATCCGTCAAAGCATTGGATATATTGCCTCGTTCCAACTGGAAAACGTAAAAGCCGAAGAATAAAAGTGGTAACACCAGGAAATCAATCTTTCTGACTGCTGCCCTTTCTTCAGCCTCCGACCAAGCGAATTCGCTACCTGCAACAACCCCTGTCAAGCTTGGCAAGGAAGGAGTATCGTAGGCAGTGAAGCTTTTTTCTCCCGGCGAAGCGGGCGGGTTCGGTGATGTATCTTGAGGGTGAATACTTGTAACCATTGTGATTGCGGCGAGCAACACTCTGTCAGGCAAGTGGGAATGTCTGGCGACAGGCATGGTAGCATCGTAGTAGTAGGTATATATGTACACCTTTGCTGTCGCGAAGACCACATGCAAAGGCATGGGCAAGAGCTCATTCTCTTGTGATTTCAAAGATGGCGCAACCGCACGTCTTCAGCTGATATCAGCCCTTGGCGTTCTTCTTGGTTTATCCAATTCTTCTCTGTGCGGCTGTTCCCCCCAGTGACGCAGGCACTTGTACAGTCTGACTCTTGGTGGGAAGATTGGGCCAAATGTATAGGTGGACTTGACTGAACATGAATGGTGTTTTTCTCGACAAATCGGCAATCTCAACCTTATCACGAATGAAATTCCGATCAGATATCTGGAATTATCCTCAATTATCTTCAATTTATCCCCCTTGGCATGGCGTCAGCAAGACGCAAGGCTGTAGATTTGGTCTTACACACTGCGGAAACAGAATATCTTTGTAATTTGCACAAGTAAAACGGCTTTCCGAGTGGCGATTGCGCCATTTGTTGTTATCACGCCATCTGATCCGGGATCGAGGTGGAGGAGATAACCGCGTTTGGCTCACTGTTTTCTAGTCTGCCCATACCAAACCATGAAGTATGCTACCAACGATATAGATAGAATGGAATGCGTGCACATCAACATCATCCCCAGCTGTCGCCAAAACTCGACGTACTGTCTGTAACATAGATCACTTCCTCATTGACGACATGTCTAAACAACCGAACTTTCTCGTTGTAAGTGCACTGGAATGTAACCAGTAACCTAGCTCACATCACTTTGCTCCAGATTCTTGCCGACGACCTGGGATTCAGTGATATTGGAGCATTTGGCTCGGAGGTGAGCTATAACGTTCAATGTCGCTCTCTTCTCTACTGACGGGTGAAGCAGATATCTACCCCCAATCTGGACAAGTTGGCGAAGAATGGCCTTCGCCAAACAGGTTTCCACACTGCTTCAGCATGCTCGCCCACCCGGTGAGTTCTAGGAATCTCGAAATGTCATGTGCTGACCACTTTGTTGAAGGTCGATGCTTATGAGCGGAACCGATAACCATCTGTGAGTTCGCTCGGGTGTATAGTGCGAAGAAGTGGCCATTGACTCCTTTTGAAGGGCTGGCTTGGGTCAGATGGCTGAAACAATAGCACGAGATCCATTCTACCAAGGGCACAAGGGTTACGAGGGAATGTTGAACGATGTGAGCGTATTTGATTTGAAGGCCTTCGAATACAGATGATCTTATGCCTAAGTACAGCGTGTTGCAGCTTTACCCGAAATTCTCTCCGATGCTGGCTATGAAACCATCATGTCCGGTGAGTGGAAGGAAATGCCTACCACGTCTGTCTATGAGACTTATCTTTCACACATTAGGCAAATGGCACCTCGGTCTTCCGAAGCACGCACAACCTCACGCTCGAGGGTTCCAAAAAGTGTTCGGGCTTCTGCCAGGTGCTGGTAATCATTGTAAGTTGACTACATCCGGCATCAGATGCACTCTCGTTGAAACCTCTGGCGTTGTAGATCTATATGAACCATTCCTCGACGACAACACTCCGGCAATGAAATTTCTTCCCCCTTTATACGTCGATGGGCCCGAACAGATCTCGCACAAAGATATCCCTGGGCCGTTTTATTCCTCGACCTACTTCACTGACCGAATGTTGGGTTTCCTGAAGGAACGAAACACGGAGAAACCCTTCTTCGCCTATTTGCCTTACACAGCCCCGCATTGTGAGTTAGTTTCAAACCCTACGCGGAGATTACATTGACTCTTCGCGAATGTAGGGCCACTACAGGCTCCTGACGAGGAGATAGCCAAATACAAAGGTCGATATGATGCAGGGCCAGAAGCGTTGCGTTTAGAAAGACTGGAACGATTAAAACAGCTCGGTCTGATCTCGAAAGATGTTGGTTCACACGGATCCTTTGTTGCTTTTTTGTGCTCACCACGCGTGACTTAGGTGTCACCTCATCCGATTATGAGCCCATATGGTTACAAGTCCTGGGACGAGCTTTCGCCTGAAGAACGTGCCATCAGTGCGAAAAAGATGGAAGTGTATGCCGCCATGGTGACCGTGATGGATAAGGAGATTGGGCGAGTCATCCAGCTGCTCGAAGACCGTGGCGAATTAGAAAACACTTTTGTATTTTTCTCAAGCGATAATGGGGCGGAAGGTGCTTTGTAAGTGGGAGTTTGGCAAGGATCTATCCGCTGACAAGGGGTCATAGGCTTGAGGCTATCCCGGTTATGGGTGATCAGATTAAAAAGACTGTCGAGAAATTCTTCGACAACAGTATCGAGAACATTGGCAGAGGAAACTCGGTAAGTCGATCTTGACGTCATCCTCCATTAGCTAAACCACTGCTTCTTAGTGGACGTACCTTGGTCCTCATTGGGGTCAAGCAGCAACGGCGCCGTCGAAGATGTACAAGGCATGGGCCACAGAGGGTGGTATACGATGTCCAAGCATCATACACTATCCGAAACTAGGTGGTTTATTGAAGCAAGATAACGGTGTCACACATGAGTTCACCACGATAATGGATATTCTGCCCACAGTTGTGAGTGGATCTCACCTAGGGATGTATCCTATTCTAATCTTCACATTCATCCCTTATTTTGCAATAGCTCGACTTGGCAGGGGTACAGCATCCGGGAGATGAATTCCGAGGTCGAAAGGTACACAGACCAAGAGGAAAATCATGGGCACCGTGGTTGTCAGGTCAGAGAAAGGAGGTTCATGATGAGAATGCAATTCATGGTTGGGAATGTGAGTGATGCCCTCCCAGGAAGACATATCGCTGATCTGCATCTTCTCAGTGTTCGGTCAAGCCGCCATAAGACAGGGCAGATGGAAGGCCGTGTGGTTGCCGCCTCCTACAGGCAAGGATCAGTGGCTGTTATTCGATCTTGATCAAGGTGAGCTTTGTTAGCATCAATCAAGCCTAGTGCCGCGTTGCCTGACCTTGTGTCGCACTGTCAGATCCCGGGGAGACGAAAGACTTAGCAGAGGCGCATCCCCAAAAATTACAACAGTTAGTTGCATTCTGGCATGAGTACGAAGCAGAGACAGGAACGATTGTGAATATGGCTGATCCCGGCGTGGGAGGTTTTGGGAGAAGTACCGGAATAAATTGGGACGATTGGGGACATTAAATACTCTTCCGCTATTAGTAGACATGTAAGGAGTCGAGCTCCCCCTGCGACGCCAAGATTTCTCTTCATTTCAGGGCTGAGCGAGGAGTGTCGGGGGGGATCTTGATTGTAGAAGTTAAGCCTTTGCGGGTCGTGAATGTTGAGAGTGCCATTTCATGGCATCGCAATAAGTCCAAGGATTGCGCACCTGTATATGTCGCATTCCGCAATGAGAGAGCTGCTCCATGACCTCGTATGGGCTACTTGTTGTTGCGCACCCAATGGTTCACAACGTCTTTGCCGATAGAAACAATACATTCGAGCTATATCTTCCAATGGCAGACTATTCTTACATTGCCCACAAGAAACCCAACTACATGCAAAACTCACTACCGCAAGGGACATGGCCTTTCCCGGGTCCATCTCCCAATATCGACTGTCAAATTTCCCATCGTGATATTCTGCCACATAAGCCACAATGATGACTACAAACGGATACGATTATTATACATCTAGATCGAGTACTTGTAGTCTGGGTTCTGCAGATCTGTCAGATCTTCGAATGCATGCAGGTTGGCTTGTACCTGCTCGCCATCACGCAAGTCTCGAGCCGCTTGTTTTGTAGCATTTCGTCGAACAAGCATGATACGGGTAGCCAGTGCGAGGACGATATAGGTAGCGTAGAGGCCCAGATGAATGTAGAGAGACGGGATGTATCTCGGAGCCCAGGTATTCCAGAAGAGCTGGGGGGATACAGCATTTCCAGCGCCCCAAGCCATGAAGGTGGTAGCGTAGGCGATAGATTTTTTGGTCTGACCAGCGATGTTCTAGGACCCCTTGATCAGCTGAATTCATCAATGGATACTCAAATAGGCAATGCTTGACTCACTCGACTGAGGACGACCGAAGTGGCGGTGTTACAAGCACCAAAGAATTGAAGCAAGAGGAAAGCTATCATAAGCCCAACTCGAGTCTTGTCGCTGGGTGCAACGCAGACGATAACTATGGTACCGATCATGTTCAACAACGTAAAGCCGATCATGGTGAAGAAAGTCTGTTCGTACTTTTGTTGAAGATACGCCATCAAGAAGTAGGCGGATACACCGACCGCCGAGACGGGGATCTTGAGCAGCTGACTGGTAGCAACATCGAATCCAAATGCTTTGTTGATAAGTAGTGCGCTGAACTTGCCAACACCGCCGATGACAAGGGTTTGACAAAACGTCAAGGCGAACAGAGCATACACCTGAGGATCTTTCGCGGTCTCCCAAGCCTGGTCCGATTTCCAAATCTTCTGCTTGATACCTTGGTTGTTGGATCTGACCCGTTCGACAAACTTGGTCTTGAGCTCTTCATTAGCCCATCGCGCTCTTGTAGGACTGTCGGGGAGGAAGAAGAACACGGCGACTGCATAAAGTCAGCACAAAGGGCAAAGAAAGAAAGTAGAAAGTCTCAGGATACTCACTAGTTGAGACGGCGGAGATGCATGCAGCGGTCAAAAGAAGATACTGCCAACTCTTCAGACCGCCAGCATTGTCGTGACGAACATGATAGAACCCATATCCCATCACCGATTGAAGACAAGTTGAAAGCGAAGTGAACGAGTGCCAGACAGCTGAGATCACCGCTTGCTCCGAGCTTAGATACCACTGCACCATGATCGTGACCAAGCAGGGGTTCTGAGTCGAGATATTAGCAAGTTGGATGCGACCTCCTGATTTGTGCACTTACGAACGACGCTTCGAAGAATCCTAGAATAGCACGATTCGCTAGAATCTGAGGCACGTCGAGGGTGAAGGTCAACCAGAATGCGAGGCCCGTCCATACAAGCATCGACGCTGCGAGAACTTTGGCAACGGGGAATCGACGAATAAGTTGGGACGCCTAGATCCATTCTCAGCATCATTACACTGCCTGCGACGATGATGACTATTTACCACAGGATTACCGGCCACGAGACCGATCCATAATACCGTACTGCTGAGAGCGTAATCTTGACCGGAAGCGTTGACATCTTCGAGCCAACCCATGATACTAATGGGACTGGTTGCACCCTTGTCCATAGCCTGGGCGAAGTAAGCAAGACAAAGAAGTGGTAAGATCCTTCGGAAAAGATATCAGCGATACAGCCCGAGATGGGGCGATGCACCCACCTCCGATCAATCATCCTTTTGAGTCTTTTGTTCTCTCGCTCATCGATTATGATGGTGTGGTCCAGGTAAGGAGCTGCTTCGGAGTCGTTGACATTGTCAATGGTCACATGTTTGAGATCTTCGATTTGTTCATCTTGCCCTTTCGAGTCAATCCAGGTAGCTGGATCCTCGGTCAATCTGTGTTCGACGTTTGGTTGCGACATACTAAGGCGCTCTGATGATATATGGTGATCGGTCTATCTTGTCTTGGACGATCGGGACTTACCAGTAGCCCACAGCTGTCCTTTTATATCATTGTGAGCATCCTTTGGGGCACTAGTGGGACACCCAGTTCTCCACTCATCACACCCACTGCTGATAGCGGTCCGACGTGGGTCTGTTGCGGCCCGCGATGGATAGGAAGATCTACATTGACTGTCAAGTGATCATGAACATGCAGAAAGGGTGCATGCCAAGACATTGTTCATGTAATGTTGGAAGGTTGAAGTTGATCGGTAACGGAGGCGTGATGCGCGAAAAGGTGATTTCAACGGGGGCGTCGTTAGCGTGGTCTGCCGTAATCTGCCAAGAACAATATCCATCTGGATAGCTGGATATCTGGTGGATCAAATGGATCTTGATGGATCTCCAGTTTATTTATATCTCCTATCTGCTATCTTGAGTGTAAAGACTATCCATGATTTCAACAGCTCTACGGTGAACAGCATCCACTGGTTGATGCCAAGATAACCTCAGACATCCACCACACTCATCTATTCAGGTGGGCTCTATCCACGTCGTGGGCATGTGGACTCAGCGCTGTTATCTCTGTCTCCCATTCGATCCACTTGCAGCAACCCTACCCACTTGAGCAAGGATTTCGCTCTTGATTGCGTTTATAATCACGTCACGACAGGCAAGATTCAACATGAAGAAGTGTTCGCTGGAACACCACAAACACACGCGCAACTGGTCTAGCGACTAGTTAACCATGGTGCTCCAGATCACTGAAGACAATCGACAAACCGCTACAGCTCTTTTCACGGCTGATGGTTTTGATGAGCTCGTTCCTCCACCTGCATTCGATTACCGAACCTATGAGCTGAACCCAGATGAAGCGGAGGACAAGCTGGCACTGCTGATAAAAGGGATGACAGAAGTTGCAGATAAAACGGGACGTTTTGTATATCAACGTGAGTGCGCTGTTGTGGGCCGGACTATGCTGATCATTGCCAGTCCCGGATGGTCGAATCATCGACACATGTACGTATCACAGATGGGAATGGCCACAGGCGATAGGAATGAATGGTCTCTTCGATGTGAGTTTTACTCTATCGCTCGTATCATCAACTGATGATGTTTCAGTATTATCAACTCAGATCGTCGCAAAACCCCTCAGATCCCTCCGCACAGCATACTCTAGCCCTGATGAAAGAATGGTATCATCAGCGGGTCGAAGAGGGCATCCCCGCCAAGAACATCAACTCCATGGCAGTGATGTACAGTGTAGCTTGCTTGCTCGATCTAGATCAGCAAAGAGGGAAAGGGTCCTTGCTTGATGAGGAATGGAGAGAACGATTCGAAGGTTGGGTTGATGAGTGGGCCGAGTGGATTATGAATGAGCTTCCTCGTGAGTCAGTCGCATCTTCTTCAATGATATGCATGACTGACCATGGATCACAGGGACACCACAAGGCGGATTTCAGCATGGTAAGTCGGACTTGTGCGTTTTCGTGATGCACATTAGCTCACTGAACACCATCCCTAGTGACCTTCCGACTAGCCAATGAAGGTCAATTATGGGACGACACTCTCATGATGACAGTCATACCTCTGACCAAGATAGGACTCCTTCTGAACCGACCCCACTACATAGAAGAAGGTGAGTGAGAATGGAGAGAGAGTCCATTGCTGATTTTGCAGCCAAATTCCAATTTCTTCTTCATACTCAATACTTGATGGACGAGGTATCTGGCTTCTGGTATCATGCTTGGAGGTTCGACAACGAAGCGGGAACAAGCGGAACTCATTCATCTGATGCACCTTGGGCAAGAGGGAACTGCTGGGTGAGTGTTCGTACTCGGTCCATTTGACGAAATGCTGATGACGTACAATCAAGATCACCCTGGCAATACCCATGTTCCTCGAGCTCACAGGTCTATCGCCATCTGATCCAGTCCATAGAATGCTAGTGTCCACCTTACGCCGTCAGGTAGATGCCCTACTCCCACTTCGAGATGCTGCAAGTGGCCTATGGCACACCTTGCTGGATGACCCGACAAGTTATGTTGAGACAAGCGGCTCCTCTGGGTTCGTAGGAGGGATCCTCATGGCAATTAGACTAGTGAGTGAAAATGACCCCCTGAACTCGGCTAACTGAGCAGGATCTTCTTGAACGGGAACCATACCTTGATCTGGCAGTATCCGGTTTAAAAGCTTGCCTCGCTCAAGTCACTCCCACAGGTCAAGTAGGCAACGTATCAAAGGGCACTCCTGCCGGGAAAGATCGGAAATTCTACAAGGGAATACCAAGGATGGGGATGGTATATGGAAACAGTTTACTCATTGTAGCGCTGGTTCAATGGATGAGACTGACCAAGGGAGAGAGCAAGTGAGGTTTATTGGGAGGGGTAGGACAGAAGGGGGCGCATCCCTCCGAACCGAAATCTGTTACAACATGAATACATATATGCATGATGGTGATGTCTATACAGTCAATTCTCGTAAAGTGTTGTATGCGATACAGGAATGATACACAAGTTTACCAATCTTTTCTCAGGCCTAAGTGGGAGGTGGGAAAGCAAAATCAGCACACAAATTACAGAAGATGAAGTCTGGCCGCCTCACTAAATCACAGACGAGCTTTAGTCTTACCTGATTGTAAAGCTTTATTCGCACCCGGGCTGACACCCAATCCTTCACCTGTGCCATTAGAATTCAGAGAGGCAGACGACGGGGATGTATGTAGAGCTCGAAGCCTTGACTGCCGCCCAGCCATAGGTTCGAGCTAGATTGAAAGAACAAGCGTTAATGGAACTATCTACGATATATGCCTTCCCAACTCCGGATGAACACAGTCTGTTGGGAGACTTGACTCACTCTCTTCTTGATCTCCTTCAATACCTTCGTGTTCGGTCTCCAATGCAGAATCCCCTCTTTCAAATCCCGCAATTCGCCAGGGAAAATATCCTTGACTTCCGGTGAGTCCACAAGAGCTCTCATTATCCAAGGCAATTCAAAATCGTTCTTCGCGTCCCTTGCAGAGAAGGGTTCTATCTCGAGTGGTGGTACAGGTTGACGAGCTGGTCCAGCATGGAAGAGATATTGCACGGCGAGAGAGTAGGAGGACAATTCTTCATATGGTGTTGAATGACCCACGCCTGAGGATGTGGTCAGGAAATGCCTTCGTCTTAAACTTGTTAGACTCACCTGTAAGACTACCCGCCGTAGCCTCACTCAAATGTTCCACCAGCCTCTGATCATCTATACCGGCATTCCTGAGCATGAAGGCAAAACATAGAAGGTTGGTCATGAAGTCGGACTGGGTGTAAGAAGCACCATCGACATAGAGGGCCCGCAGAAGAAGAGGATGGGTAGCAGTGCTAAAGGATGCACCATAGATGGGCACCTGTGTACAGGTCAGCTTATCCGCATGATGGTATGATTAGAGACTCTGCCAAAATCAGATATCAAATGGGACTTACCACTTGATCATTCAGCGAGGCTAAAAGTACGACTCTCACTTCGTTCTCCAGCACCATTGACAAAGCTTTCTGATAAGCTACACTAACGGCCGAAGAGGAGTCTTGAAATTCGAACAGTTCTCTCGCAGCTGCGTTCTCGAACCATTGAAGGTAAGGCTGGATAACAGTTGAAGTGCTGATCGAATACAATGGACCGAGGTGAACACCGCACATAGCCAACATCGCTACTTTCTGATGTCCTCCATCCGACCCCTGTATATGCGAATGAGACCGTCTACCTCTTCTCGGTTCGTCAGGAGGTACTACACCGATTGGGCCGAATGCCCATTCGCATCTTGACACGGCCTCGCCATTGAGAGGAGTGCGAATATGGCCTTGAGCAATCATACGAGAGATGAGATGGGTGGTGACGATACAACCTTGGGAATGAGCGGCAAAGAAGATTGCATCTGCTCGACGAACTTCATTGATCCAAGCAGGATTGCTGAGATACGCTTTGTATAGCCTGAGGTACGTCAGCTTAGTCAATCCCATGTCTGCTCACCTATCAACTCTCGACTCGATCGTTCCTTCTCCTTCTAACGGCATCAAAGTCAATCTAATATCATCTACACCTTTCTCTTCGAAGAACTGTTGAACAGCTTGTCCCATCATGTTAGCGAACTTGACAGAAGTACCAGTGGGTTCGCCGATAACACTGTTGAGCATCTTGGGGGGGAACCTGCAGTCTGGCTTCAGCGCATGGAACGTTCAACAAGATGAGTACACTCACCACCCATGAACACCCACCACGACAACCCTTTTCACATCCCTCCAACCATCATCCGGAGTTCCACTACCTAGCCCAATTCTTCTTGGAAGATCCGAACCCACATTTCTACCTTCCTTCCTTCCCCTCGGCTCCGTCTCGTTCTCCAGTATGGTGAGAGGTGTGACTTTGTGTTTTCCTTCTCCAGACCCATATACATAGCTACCGACTGCACCAAGCGCTTTCCAGGCAAGACCAGTGGTCGCTGCGGTGAGACCTGAGGCGGTTTCTGACAGTTCTTGAGGTTGAGCTGCAGGTAAAAAACAACGAGGTGGTCGATCGAAGGTGTCTGCAAATGTAGGAATGACGAGATTGGGCTGAACGGAGTGAGCTTGTGGTGGTGGAGGGAGGGACGAGCCATTGTTTCCAGGTCGAGAGCCTTCCATCGAAGATCTGGCTTTGGGGGAGCCTGACACTGGAGTGTGACTGCCGTTAGACACTAAAGAGGCGTTTGATAATCGTTTCTTCTTTACATCCAAATTCTGAGACGGTTTCGGTGTGACACTCTTGACCGATTCCGCAGCGATCTTGACATCTTTTCCCTTGAGTCCTTGAGGTGGTACTAGCGATGGAGCAGGAATAGGCGAAGAAGGGAAATCAGGATCGGATGAAAAGTCCATAACTTCCTCATTTGTAGCTTTATTATCAGTTTCATCTGTATCGACTGAACTTCCGGCTACCTTCTTCTGACTGGTTCTGAAAGCGAGGTAATTCAACCAGCCGGTCGTCGATGGTCTTCTGTCAGGATTTCTGGCAGGTGAATTAGCCGCAGATGGTGTCTGAGTGGGGTCATTTTCTGGTTCGGGTTGAGGTATGGGCGTTGCTTCGCGTACATTCACCTCCGGAGGAGGTGCAGAATGGACCGGTCTTTGATCCTCTGTTGGTGAGGATGGTTCGACCGCATGACTATGAGTTGAGTGTCTGGATGAGATAGACTGTTGACGTGGCGGTGGTACGACGAACGAATATAGATAAGAAGACCAGGGTTTGGGATGGGCAGCAGGTTCAGCTGAGGAGTTCCCACTTGCCGTGGGCTCTTGAGCAATTGAGGGATCAACCTCTTGTTGATCCGGCTTATCAGAAGGTGCACTTGCGATAGATGTATCCATTGGACCACTTCCGCTGTCCAGCAAAGGTGCCCCATCTTTCCCATCACCGGTTGTTGTGCCAGCAAGATCCTCTGTTTGCTCCGTTGTAGCCTTAACCTCTTTAACACCAGTCCCCCATCCCAAGTATCCTTTCCACCCTTGACTAGCCGGAGGAGCTGAAGTAGAAGTAGTGGAACAAGGATTTTGGTTGACTGTCGCGGAAAGTGGAGATGTCTGAGCGGAAGTGGAAGAGGTAGGAGCGGGTGCGGCTGGCGGAACAACTGGATTGGATATTGGCTGAGGGGAAGAGGTAGGAGCATCGTCAGAGGAGGAAATAGGAGCGCCAGGTATGTTCATTGTTTGGGACGAAGTTTCTACGGTTATTGGAGCATGGTCAGATGGTTGAGATGATTCTTTGAGCGGAGTAGGGTGGACTGATGTCGAACGTCCCCACCAACCCCGAGATTTGGTAACAGGAGGCGGTAACTCTTCATCGGGTTTGATATTTGTGAAATGAGGGGGAGCACCTGTCAAAGAGTCGGAAATGGTTTGTGTCGGCGATTTGATGGGGAGAGGAGGTGGTGGTGGTAATGATGTTGGGAGCACAGGATCAGATCGAGGAGGGATGGTGGATGGTTGAGGTGTAGTCAAAGTGCCTTTATCAACGTTGTCCTCTTCCGTCACCACATCATCAACCACCTCCTTCGCTTTACCTTTACCTTTGCTCATCGACGGTGACCTTGGGAATGATGGTGTAGGCGAGTTCCATCTGAGCCATGAGGAAGATGCTTTGGGATTGAGTGACCTTTTGGGGGGTGATGGTGAAGGTTGTTTGGGAGGTGATGATGAGATGGGATCCGCTGAGGTAGGTGTCGGCTTTGTTGATGAGGATGGGCCAGCTACAGGCTGCGATTCATCCTCTTCTATGACGCTTGCATGGCTGGGACTAGGACTTCTCAGTCCAGATACCGTCCTCACTGTTCTTATTGTAGCTGAAGATGATCTCCTGCTTCTCAACCCCATCTGTTTCCCACCCAGATCCCCGTCAAGCTGTCTAGACAACTGATCTTCACTCCTCAGAGCATCTGACCTCGCCGAGTCACCTTGAGCGAACACGAATGATAGCTGAGTGTTGGATGCTCTTTGTGTGATGGATGGTATACGTAGGGATGCAGGGATTGGGAGTGGCAAGGTGTGATGAGGACGTGAATTGACGGATGATTTTCGTGAAGTGGTTCGTGAATTTGACATTATGGGGGGTTGCAATTATATTACAACATGTTATGAGAGTACAAGAGGGCTTATCGTGATGGGTCTGGTAGTGCTCACGATGATGACTTGTACGGGGATGAATGGAAGTATCAAAGATATCAGATGAGGAAGAAGAAAGAAAGAGAGAGCGAGAGAAAACAAGGTTGTAAACTGGGTGAGACAACAAGCGTCATTCTTGCCAATGTCCTCATCCTCATCCTATCATCCATAACATTTAGCATGTATCAACAATGCATGCATGTATCATCATTCTTATGATCATCTACTACTTCGCCAGATACCCCACCACTGCCTCCTGACCAAATAGAATCACCTGCGCAAGTAGACAGTGGAATGAACATCAATCCCCCTTCTTTTGTTCCGCTCTCAGCTTATCTCGTCGTCGAATGACCGTAGGCAAGATGTGAGAATCTGGATAGTGTAAGATCGACATATCAGCTTGCTCTGAATCATCCCATGAGAGATGGATTAACTCACAACTACCAGGATTAACAGGCAACACCCACTCCCTCAGCCAGTCAAACCACCCAATTCCACAATCTAAATCTCTCAACATCTCATCGATATTTGACAAAGAGAATGGTACAATGCTCGTTCCGTTCGCGTGATGGCCGTCCGTCCTCTTCCTCATCCATTGAACCTCTTCTTCTGCTTGAGCTTGTTGTTGATTCTTGCTTGGGACCTCTCTGATCAATCCAGGTAAGTTGTCGAGATGAGCGGCTAACCACAGTGATGAAATTTCAGCGGTAAGAGGACAGAAGATCGATGAGCTGTAACCTATAAAGGCCAGACCTGGTATATCGATTGGTAAGATGTGGTTGTAAAGTACCCAGTCACCCAATTCGTTGAGGATTTTATCTCTGTGATATTGAGGGAGGAAACAAGGGATACCATGGTTCCATCCTGTACCACAAACTAACACATCTGCATCTAGTACTTTACCATTCGACAGCACCACTTTTCTATCACCTAAAGATTCTACTGTTACACCTCTCTCAACTCTCAGCTCATTGTCTTCTACCGCATCGACGAATCCAGGAGTAGCCAATGAGACACTTGACCTAGCAATCGTTTCGAATGGCTTGTTGGGTAATAATCCTAATTTGACGAGTTTGAGCTGAACAATGATGACGAGACTGACCAATCCCAAGATGAACGCTCGGATAGGTCGACCGTATCCATAGTTGAGGAATCGTTGAGATGACCAGGGTCGGATATAAGGAAAGAGAGCTTCTCCCTGTTAACAGAAATCGAAGAGGCGGATATAGATGATCAGCAGTCTAGTGGTTGGTCTGACACCACGCAGTACTCACAAATCTAGTCAAGAGGAGATATGAATAGTGAACCACTC
This sequence comes from Kwoniella europaea PYCC6329, assembly GCF_036810445.1. Lineage (NCBI taxonomy): Eukaryota > Fungi > Basidiomycota > Tremellomycetes > Tremellales > Cryptococcaceae > Kwoniella > Kwoniella europaea. The sequence continues at coordinate 6,413,727 of NC_089487.1, forward strand.
CTCCAACATAAGTGGGTAGCTTCCAGATGACATCTCTTGCGACGATAATGACTGACTTTGACGTTGATGTCGCCCCTACAGCTACATCACAAGCTGATTTACCAAATCCAACGATCACGACATCCTTGTTTTTCAGATCGACCAATCTATGAAGGCCGGAAGTATGCACGATGACACCGCCAGACGAGATGAAGGTGTCGACACCGTTGAACTTTGGGATCTTCGGTTGATTGAACACCCCAGCAGCACAGATGAGGTAGTCGAAGGAGAGTAGCTGACTCTGATGATCATTTGAGCGAACCTGTCAGAAGATACATCACATCAGCTGAGGTCGCATCTTTTTAGGATCAATGCTGGAGATACAGTCGTTGTCACTCACTTCCAGTATCCAGCCATCATCCCTCTTCTCTGCTTTAACCACCCTCGTATTCAACCTCAACCTTCCTTCTTGATCCAACTTGTTCCTCTTGACATACAACTCGAGATAAGCTTGGATTTGTTGACCATCAGGATGTAAAGGGTATTCCTTGGGCATGGGTAGAGTCGAGAAGCAGTAGGTATCTTTGGTATTCTGTGCTCTCAGACCTGGATAGTGGTTCGTTGATGACCATACCCCTCCGACGTCGGGCGACGACTCGAAGATGACGACCGAGTGACCAAAAGATAACATGGTGGTCGCTGTAGCTAAACCAGAGTAGCCTGCTCCGACGATGGCTACGTGCATGGTGGGAGTGTCATGCAGGTGAGTGAGGCAGTATGCATGAGAAAAGAGCAAGAAGATGATAAGAATGATATAAGCCGAAAGCATGTGTGTTGTCTGTTGCTCATCCATCATCATCAGGCCGAATGGCTGTGTCACCATCATCATCACCATTGCCATCACCATCGTCATCACATACATACCCTTGCACAGCACGTCATCGATCGATCGTATCCAGGCAACAAAAAGAATGTGAAAGGATGGTCATGCCACATACATGTCGTGGAATACAATTCCGATTGTATACCAGCATATTTACCAATCATCGAGAACAGCTCTTCTCCATCGTCTGCTTTCATTATCAGGTACTGGTACTGGTACTGAGTTCTGCCAGAGATCATTCCTTCCATCTGGGTTGACTGACACTCCAGCTGCTCGAGCTTTCATCCACAGATCCATCTCTTCAGATCTATATGACAGTATCTCTCATCAGCTCGGTCAAAAAGGTATGAATATGAGCACACTCACACATCCGGAGGAAGTTCCAACAGCTTGTCACCATTCTTTATTGCCGCAGAATTCAACCAAGCTACGAAGTAATTGAGATATCCTGAACAAAAGCGCAAAATGATCAGATCAGGGCCTTCAGGTTGGCTTCTGACTCATGACAAGTAAGTCCTATACTCACGACTGTTTGCTTCGTTATTCAACCACTGGAAACCTTTCTTGAGACCACCTCTTTCCTCGACAGTATTCCAGAAATGTCTCCATTGAGCTCGTTGGCTCGGTAGATGTGCTTTACCACTCCATACCCTAGCGATAGCTTCCCCTGCGTACTTCCCATATATGAAAGTTTGAATACCAACGTTTTCTACGAATTCGATAACGTGGTTCAGCTAAACTTTCTCAGAGTGTAACCAATGCACCCAAACTTACGTCCTTGGAATGCTAGAGTCGGCTGATTGATATAGAAGGTATCGAGGTATAATGACCTGACATGAGATCCATCGGTGACGATAGGTTGCTCATCACTATCGACTGGCACGTTACCTGATGCAGACGAGTTGTGATATTGAGGTAAGAACGGAAAGGCGTATCGGAACCCAGTTCCAAAGATTAGCCGATCAATGCCTGTGATTATCTGTACGCAAAAATAAGCTCAATCAAATGGTGATCTTCAATGTGTATATACTTACGGTACCATTGAGGAGCTCGATTTGACCATCGCTTATATCTCCGCCATCCGGGATAGGATGGAATCTCTCTATCTGTCCTATGATCGTCGTGTTAGAGGGTACAGAGTTCAGGTGTGTCTCTCTTCGTACGGGTGCCCGAGGATCGTCACTATGTTCCTGTCCTCGTACAGAGCAATTCAGCTCGGCCGCCTTGCCTCTATTTAGAAGGCCCGCTCACCCTTATGCTGAGATAGCTAGTCTTCGCTAACGGGTTGATATCCAGTGAGATTCCAGTTGCGCTTGCCTGTTCGAGAGGAGATCAACAATCTGACAATTCAACGATTTTACATCAACTTACAGATGCTCCAACGACGATGACATTCTGGTCCTTAACACTGTCAGTAAACCTATACTGCCTTGAATGTAAAATATGTTCTGGGAATCGCTTTTGCCACTCGATAAGGCCTGGTATGGACGGTATATGAGGGATGTTGAAGCGACCCGAAGCCACAACCACTGCATCGAAGTGCTAAAACAAGCTTATTTCAGTTCGAAAGGAGCTGTATGATTAATGTGTCACTCACCTCCTCCCAGTAAGACTCCTCGTATCTCCCATTATCAGTTTCGATGAACTTCCTCAAGAGCAAAGTCCATCCTATCTGCTTTCCCTTCTTGTTCAGATGTTTGGTGATAAGTTCTACTCTTGTATCATATGATATGTCCTCATTGCCATCTCCATTATTTATACCCAGCCAAGATGCGAAAGAACGTAGATATCTCTGGACTTTGGAATGATGTGATGCCCACTCCACACCTGGTGGCCATGAAAAGCCGGGTACCTGATTCGTCAGCATGTATCAGCGATAGCTATTATCAGTGTCGACTAGGATTGCTTTCGCCCAACGAAGGGGCCACTCACTTGTTGCTGTGGTGCTGGTGTATTGGCTCTCAAGTTCTTCCAAAGTGGTTTTGGCTGCCTCTGGTTTATTCTTCTCCCTTCCAACTCATCCTTCAGCGTATCATTTCCTTTAACAGTGTATATGTCGTGCGAGGGTAACTTCGTCGGTATCGTAGGCACATAGTCGGATTTCCACCAGTCGTCCGTTGTTCCACGCTCAATGGGAACAGCTTTAGCTTCTTCATCAGAATAATGCCAGTTCCCTCCTGGTGTTGAATCTCGCTCAAACACCCTGATTTTGTCAAAATGGTCGGTTTGGGCCAAAGCACGATATGCCAATAGACCGCTGCAGGTCCCAATTTGTCAGTGTCAAAGAGGCGGATACGTTTACGATAGATGCTTACGACACCCCAGCTCCAATGACAGCTACATCTTTGATCGGCCATTCAAATTGATACGGGTCTGATTCGTTCTGCCATTCTGATGATTCAAAAGGAACCTGTTGCGCCAGAATTCCGATGCAGAGTTGCACACCCAGACTTGCGACAATTAGTCCACGCAACATGATTGGAGACAATTTGAGTACTTTACGATTCATGCTCTTCTTTCTCGAATTCTTTCCCATGTTTTTATATATGCACCTGCAATCCTTTCACAGTCATGACTGATTCTTCTTAGTCTATTTCTGTCACTGTCAGATTGCTCATCGCTGGATTAGATAAGATTGCGTGCTATGCGGTAATTCGACACAGCCGGGATCTCGGGTTTTCATGTCCGATTCTTTGTAGTCGAAGTGAAATTTACAGCAGATAGAGAGAGATACATTACAAAATACTAAAATTGTACAATATGCATACAAATGATGCCTGAGACGAGAGATTATTCATCTACCTCTCTACTATATACAATGCTATTGCAGCGAGAGCCCTGTAGACACGAAATAATCAGCATACTTGCTTGATCTCCGTTGAAGGCTAAGGCACTGTAACTCACGTTGAAAGAATAAACATCACGGCGTCTACGCAGTATCAAATATTTAGCCGATCTGCCATAGAATCGGACGAGAAAGCTTGACTCACATTGAAGAAGTAAAAAGGTTGACAAGGTCTCGGCAGTACCATCCGGATTGTAAGTTTGGGTGACAACTAACTGTATCACTTGAGATGGAGTTCCGGACAGAAGTATCGCAATAAAAGTGCGAACTAGGTGGATCTCCGGCATCAACATTTGCTTTGAGAATCCGTTGTATCGGTACTCACTCTTGTCTTCCCGAGGGAACAGCGAGGTATGATCTCGGAAGGCTTGGATCACGAATCTATGTTCCAAGGTTAGTTGATGCTTTCCATAAGTGTAAAATTCTAGCCATACTCACATCCCGAAAATAGGTACGAGGATCACTATCATACCACATTTGTCAGCAATGAGGAAGATAGTAGAGAGCAATAGAGGAACATCACTCACTTTTCGAGCAAGTCAGAGCTATGATAGCACCAAGCGGGAGATCTCTCCAATTTTTCGGTACCTTGACATGGGAATTAATGCTGTGATAGCATGTAAGGACCAGATCACCTATCACTCACCCTCAGTCTCGCGAAACTGGCACCCAGTAAAAGCAAAGCCCCTGGCACAGCTATCGCACCCAAGAATGAACTAAATTCGATGACAAAATGCAATGGTGGATTCCCATCTGGACCATATGGCATTCTACTTCCCGACCAACCCTCCGTTTCCGCAAATAACGATTTCAATGGTTGGACCGTAGCGATGGGTATACTGATAATGATAGCTTTGGTAACGTTGGGTAGATCGTACATCGTGAGAAGGATTCTCTTCCACAAAGGTTGGACAAGCAAGACGTTATCGCTCTCGTGCGTACTGTGAGCTGGATCTGATGTTCTTTCAATGTCAGAAGCTTTACTCGAATTTCTCCTCAAGGATGTCGCGTTGTCAACAGTGGGTATTCTTGCCATAGGTACAATTTCTTGAGAAGAATTTCCAGGACTGTTGCTGGCAGGAATATAAGGCTCGATGTTGTTCTGCCCAAAATTATTGTCTTGTGCCGCTTTATCTTCTACAATGCCCATCATCTCCATTCCAGGTATGGTCTGACTCTCCATATCAATGTTTGACCCTGCATGTCGGTTTCTCATACCCGTCCATTTCGTTATTTTCCCTTTGGTCAATTCTAGCTGTGATGACCACCGTTCTTTGAGCGAGGGCTGATCCGGTCTTCTTCGGTTCTCTTGAAAGTCCCATGCGCACATCTGAACATGTGAGTGATCAGATATGTGTCTTCGCAGGGCCATCAAAGAGACATATACCCACCCTGTGAACCCCTAATCCCCAGAATGTCGTGTTCATGATGAATATGAAGATGCTGGAAGACGTGTGTCAATGATACGATCCAAGAGACTTGCGAGAAGACGTCACTCGAGGGGAACTCACGCGATATAAGCTACACCCAAGTCTACATCTACTGCAGGGTTGAAAGGGGACTCTTTCGCCATTGTCTGCACAATTGCTGTTGGTAAATTGCCTGGTATCACGCTCAAGTCAGTACGCTCGGTCGATAGTTCACCTTGGTTGACAGCTTACCCCAATTCGAAGTCAGTCCGGACTGAAGTGGGTGGGTCATTAGCCCTTACTACTACTACTACGAAACGAGAGATCCCGAGCCGAGCTAGACTCACAACTAAAATCCCCCATCTAAAATCTATTGGCACGTAGAACAGCTCCCTTATGATCCAAGCAAAGATGAGTCCCAGCAGCTGATACAGGACAGTTACCACCACTAACGGACCAAAAGCCTTGATGTTATCAGGGGTAAATGCTGTGACCATCGATGAGAATAACAATGCTGGAAGTGTGATTTGCTATATATGGTATTAAGGACTTCGGCTGCAACGGTACGTCATATGATTCACTCACGACCACGATCGCACCAAGCCCCTTCGCTCCTGGAGCAGTCAGCCATCCTTTCTTCGTAGCAGCGAATCCAAGCATGATACACAAAACCATCTTCAAGGTAGGCATGAAAGCTGCATAGGGAATAACAATTGTCAGATCGCTTCAATCGACCCCGTGATCACTACATACTCACCCTTATAGATAATATCCCCAGCTGATGACATGTTCGTTGTATTGGAAGGACAACACCGAGTCGATACTTTGTCATCTGAGATTGCTTAACCGCTGTTGTCATTCTGAGATGTAAATAGATGCATCCAACAATCGCTAGATCGACTCATTTGCAGGTACTACTGGGTATTTCCAAGCACTCCATATCGCGATTTAACCATGTTCTGCTGCCCTCTCCCCTCACCCCTGAAGATTTCATAATACACGACCCAGCCATAAGACCCACTTACATCGGACCGGTCAAATCCGAAGGCAATACACCATCCCGAAATCATTCGGCCTCATGAAAGACGTGTGAAGACTTGCACCTCGTCATGCATCACCCTTCACCATCTATCATAGGTCTACATACTCTTCAAACTCAGACATCTATATTCACCCTCTGCTTCTTCAACCTCACGATGAACCCCGTCCCGCTTTGAGATCCAGTTGCTCAGCACATTCGCCATACTATGAATGCGATTGTTATGATGTTCAAAGCAAATAACTCGTCAGAGTGATCATCTCTTCGCGTCAAGATCATCGTAATTTTCATATACGCCTGGACTCTCTGACTCTTGATCTTTGTCCACATTCGCGGCCCGGATCGCCAAGACTTTATCCCTGTTGTGAAGATAGCGGACGGTTGCGATTATGAACACTGCGCAACATTTTCCGTCAACGTAATGTCGACTACTTCCCACCAGCTATACTCACTTAAAAAGATCGATAGACCAGCGGTGTACCATAGACCTTTAGTGGCTTTGGGGTCTATATCGGATAGAACGATCAATATTGGTGTCTGGATCCCGTATTTGAAATGAAACTCACAGTCAACTTGCTTCCACACGAAATTTGGCACGATAGACTGCAGTCCTTGATCAGTCAAGAGAGCATCCTTCCAAGACTACCAAATGAACTGACCTGTAATACGAAGCGCGCATCGTTACTCATGGCCAGGCTCAGGGCACGTTTCTCAGCATCGGTCCCGCAAATCTATGATTGCCAAAGTCAGCAGAGGAGATTCACTATGCGTATCACTTTCACAAACCTCGTTAATCCAGGCAAAGTAGAGACCGGCAATATTGGTTCCTCTTATCGTTCGATCAGCTCAACAGCATCACATACTCCAGAGCTTGTACACTCACGCCCCACTAAGATCTGAAACAATGAAGGGTCAGCAAACACAGTGGCCATGAAGATGCGTGTGGTGACCAAACTCACAATATAGCGCGAAGTGACCTCCTAGATGCTCCCATAGCGGCAAGACTGCTAGAGCGATTGCAGTGACCAGAACCACGGAGTTGTACAATGCGATGACAGGCCATCGTTTACCTTTCAAGAAACCATCGGAAGCCCACCCCGCGATCCAACCAGTCACAATACCCTGCAAGTAACCATAAGAAGCTGCTGGAAAATATGACAAGGAAAACAACTTACGATCCCCGAGATAGGCTTCTGTCATTCCATATCATTGTTCAGTGAGTGCAACATGGATGTTACGCCATTCGAGTACTCACTACTAGATGGTCACGTTCGGCAACACCCCTCTGCACTGGATTACCTTTATCCTTCAATCAGAAAGGCATTATGGCGATATGTTTGATCGAGTTATTCCACACCATCTGGGTATCTAGTGTAAGTCACCGTTCCGAGCTAATTAACCGAATGGTGGCGACATCGTACTTACATACATAAGCGGCAGCAGATAGAAATGTCATGTCTTCGAATTACCAAGCACTCGTTTCCGTGTCAAGGGTTTTTGCGGTGCTCGACCTACGGATGTCATCCGAGCTCTGGCAAGATCGAGATCCTGAACCCAGCGAGTGAGCTTTGAGTGGCGTGAGTGGGGGGTTTTAATGACGGGGCACGACTTACAGCCTGTGACAACCAAAAGGTGGGACCAACAAAGACTTTCAACCCAAATGCGTTTATACAATAATAAGACACATCACGATGTTCTGCCCTCAAATTCATCCGGTCTCTCTCAGGCTAGACCAAGAACTTACAGTATGACATATTGCTTATATTGCTCACTTCATCTTTGTTCTTAGGGGTATATTTCAACTGAGGGAAACGAGGAGAAGGCATCTGCTCATGACCCTTGCGCAGACTTTGTATTTGATTGTACTTGCTTTGCTCAGCTACCCTCGACTGCCACGAGTCAACGGTCAAGGCAAATTCGGTCAACATCGCAAGGTGTAAAAGATGGCACCTGAAAGAGAATTATTTGCATGCAGATACAGCTCAGCTGATTTGACTGCTATAAAATCTGAAATATACATCTTTTCTGCTGATGACCCCTTCCCATATATGGACAGCTTTCCCACATCTGCCTCAAATGCGACAAATTTCTTTTTTCACAGTTCGTCTGCGTCTACAAACACGCGTATGGTATACTTGATCTGCATTAGATAGGAACCTAAGGTACGTATCGGAAACCTGTTCACGCAGGTATCAATCAGCCTATTATTCACTCCAAAAAATTACGCAGAGTTGTCCAGTGCAAAAAGCAACACTTACCAGGAGCCAAATCGTATTGCTCGACAACGTTCAACGGGGTTCCTTTAGGTGGTCGCCCACCTTCTACTCGATCTCTTCGTTTATTCTCGTATCTGTACCACGCTGTCATAGCTAGTACCAGGACCAAACCCAAGGCTTGAAATGCAATGTTGACTGTTGCGCCTTTTCGGTATTGGGGTCCTTCTTTGGAGGGGAACCTGAGTTAGGCATAATAAAGTTAAGTCAGCTGGTTTGATTAGACTACAGGCACTCAAGGGAAAGAAGATGGAGGAAGAAGATTGAACGAGTGAATGAAATATACGAAGTTCTTCACTCACAAGAAAGCAGCCAATAAACTCAAGCATTGTCCAACCGAATTCAACATACCCAAACTGGTAGCTCGTTGTGACTGAGAGCCCGTACAGCCCGATTGCCAAGAGATGATCAGAGGAATATTTGTATATCCTGCCGTGACCACCAAAATACACGCTAGATATCGTGCGGAGTATTGAGCGTGGGAGATGTGGCTGGCGGGAACAGCCAAGAGAATCGACCATCCGACTAAACCCAAGATGAAGACACATGCGACGGGGATACCTCGCGATTGCTTGTAATCGGAGAAGGAAGTTAAGAGTAACATGAACACTAAGGCGACGGCGTATGGTGGGACGGTGAAGAGCTGTGCTTTGGCGTTGGAATACCCTGTAGAGTTCAGCAACAGATGTATCAGCGTTTTGTACTTCGAGGAGGAGATTGATGTGGGAGCGAAAGAGAAAACGAGATAGAAGGACAATGTGCCACATCCAGCATGTTGTATGTTCAATTTTCGAGAAGATATCTCATCGATTTTCGTCAATTATTTTGAAGCATGGGAAGACAACCCACCAAATCCTTTGATAATGGTAGGCAAGAAACCTCCCACTGATCCTAAATTCAAGTTCATGCAGGAATACGCCAAGGAAATGACATAAGTCTTCCAGTCCATCAAACATCGTCTGACTCCTCCCCATTCGATACCCGTGGAAGTCTCGACATTTGACTCGGCATTCAACCTCGTTAAACATAGAGTCCTTTCTTCTTCGTTAAGGTATCTGGAGGTCTCGGGTCTAGTGGGCATGAAGAGGAATGTACAGATCGCCAATATTACTGAGGGACATCCTTCGATCAACTGTAAATATTTGGTATTTTGATTAGCTTCCTTGTTGTACTTCGAAAGCCCCTGGACGTTCTGAGCTTAGTAGCTACACAGCCAAGCCCTCTGCGAGATACGCTGAGATGAAGCTTGCTTATTGACCACGTATAATAAAAATGGACACTCACGAATAAAATCCTCCATTGGGGGATCGCTGAATTTTTGATACTCGATACACCATAGCTGAGCAAACCTCCAAACGCTCCCGCCAAAGCACCAGCCGAGATGAACAGACCAACACGTTTAGCGAGATCGTGTTTGGTGTACCAGTACGACAAGTGTAAAGCCATTGCTTGACCGAACATGGCTTCTCCAATACCGACAAACAATCGACAGACGAATAAACCGGCTTTGTTGAAAGTCGCTGCTTGACAAGTGGCGGCAATGGACCAGATCATTGCTCCGCATGCGATTGATCGAGAAGGTAAGAATTGTCTGGCTAGTAAAGTACCAGGAACCTATAAGAGCATGATCAGCCGACTGTGGTGAAGAGACCAAATCGACCGCGATCCCACACTCACAGAGAAAACGATGTAAGTGACGAAGAACATTGCCAGAGCGATTGAGTAGTTTTGGTCCGAATTATCCAGGACGGACTTTTGGAGTCCTTGCAATCGAGCGTTTGCCCTAGTGGAAGGTAAGAAGATAGTGTTCAGCCACCGGTCTCAATGAAATCTGTCAAGTGACAATTCAGCAGACCAGGATGAATGACATGAGTATGGAATAAAACTCACAAGTTACCTCTATCGAGATAAGCACTCAGATAAAGTAATACCGCGAAAGGCAGAATAGCCACGTCTGAAATGTACCATAATAAAAGTTTAGTCCTTGTCCTAGCCATTACTCGGATCTGATGAAGATCTCAACTTACCAAGCTTCAGCAATAACCTCCTCTCAGCCTTTTTGTTCTCGTCTTTGAATGCTAAGCCAGTCTCAGAACTAGCATATCTCGTACTACCTTTTTCAGTCTCTGTACCGGCTGCAGTTGTTCTCGTCCCAATTTGTTGCAAAGTCGGATCAGCATTTGAGTCATCGATATGTTGCTCATACGGTTTCTCCTCAATTGGAAGCGAAACGTGTCTCGACATCTTATCGAAATGGCTTCAGTGAGATGTCTTTCGATACGACTGATGAGAGAGGGTTTCAATGGGAAATTGGAAAAAAAAGAGAAAGAAAATTGTCTAGTGGGAATATCAGTATCTCACTGGAATATCCTCCTACTTATATAGTCTTTTCTATCAAAGTGAGCTCTCCCCATCATCTGACATAGACCCCCTTTTTTGGTCCCAATCATCTCTCCATCGTCCCGATCATGCCGGTTCTGCCCCTTGGTACTTTACCATGGGGCTATTATATTTCCCTTAAAACTTATGACTCGACCAATGAGACATCTTCTTTTACCTAATTAATCATCCTGAGCCCGCAGTAAGAGTCTGGGGTAAAATCCGATAAATCAGATGGGTATCCCTTTGGATATAGGGGGAGAAAGAAGAGGTCGCGTCGTAATTGGGATCTCAATCACAGCTGCTAGTTCTATTCTTAGCATCTGATTCGGAATTCCGTTGTTCCAGCATATGACATAGCTCAGCTGAAAGCGTAAACCAAGAAGAAGACCGGAAAAAAAGACCAATATACCGCGATCAAGTTGAATAAACGGTTAGTCTTACATATTCCCGCCGGTTGAAGCCGACCGCTTTTCTATTTTTAGAACTTTTCCCCGCATTACGTTACTCACTCGAGCTAGTACACAGGGAGATGATCAGTGGCGTTCACATGGGAATATGGGGGGACGCAAAAGAAGGCCTGTATTCCCATTTTCCGTTGAAGCTAAAGAAGGACCATTGCTAAGGTCAGTAAGGCGAGTCACCGACGATAACCGCTGAAATACGTTCAGCAGATTGCACATACAATACATGAAAATATACGTAAATTCCGAAGCTATTCCAATATAATGATACCCTATTTTACCATAATAGCAGTTCCAACTTCCTTGCCTATTAGGCAAAAGCAAAATACTTCGATTGTGGGAGCTCTGAACCCCTGAGCAAAGTGTGCCGATGTCGGACCGGATAAGCTGGATCTGGCGATACAAGCGATAAACCCTATGCGTTGATTTTACAACATCAATGAAAAACAGCCAGAATATTCATATAAATCAACAAAGAGTTTCCACCCAAACGCGTCTATACGATAATTAGACATTCACGAATTCTGCTCTCGGCATTTGCCTCCGTCTCTGAGCCAATCTGTTCACAGGCAGACTACGTTACAAACATCTTCCTCGTATTCCTCGCCTCATACTTGTCCGACGGAGACTTGAGTGAGTTCCGCGTCTTTGTTTTTTCGCCCATTAGAGAAATCCTCGATATCGCCCGCGTAATCTACAGGGCCTGTCGACGGATTTGCATCCTTGGGGGTGTATCCTGCGCCAGAACCAAGTCGATACCATAGGATAGACACACATGCACACGCTCCAAATATAAACCCTACTGAAACCCACTGTTGGACACGGTAAGCTCGTTGTATAATGCTCTATGGCCCTCAACAACTACTCACCAATGCTGGGATATAATGCGGCGCAGTTTTGGAAGCGTAAATGAACGGAGCAGTGATACCTGTTCAACGAATCATCAGCATACATAAACTGAGGATCGAGTGAATGGCTTACCAGATATGTTGGCAAATGCGGCTATACCGGCACTGGCTACTGCCGTAGCCGAAGCTCCAGAAACAGTAGAGGTACGCATCGCCAAGAGGGGGGCAACAGCCGAGTTTGTGCATGCTGAGAGGTTACGATCAGTGTCTGATATGCATCGGTGATGATGAAGACCTACCAATAAGAAGAATGCCAACATATCGTCCACCAACACTGGTCTTGACTGTTGCCAGAAGAATAAATCCGACAGCGATCACAAGTAAACCGCCTAAGACATGCTCAGGTCTTCTACCTCTTTTATCGGATAACCAAGAGTTGCCAACGATGACAATGAATCTTGAGAAGATCTCTGAAGTTAGCGTACGTGATCTGGGTCAAGCACAACAGTATCTACCTACCCGAAGCAGTTGGGAGGGATGATCAGAGCTTGGGCTGCAGCTCCTTTGAATCCAAATCCAGCAATAAGGGAAGGTGCGAAATAGCTGAACGCATTGAGACAGTGGTCTACTTCGACAATCTATGTCAGTGCGCAGTCTCGATATTGAAGGCAGGTCCGCAAAACGTACTGATGAAGTAATAACTAGTGTATATCAGTCATATCAGCATTACCTTCTCAAATCAGTAGGATTGACTACTTACGTCAAAGCAAACAGCCAGAAGTCGATGGCCCGAATGGTCGCCCAGATTTCAGACCACACGAAGTGCTTGTCTGACATCTTGGGTGCATACTGACCCAGACGTCTTGCTGCAAACTCCCTCTCTTGGTCGTTGAGGAATTTGGCGGTCTCGGGGACTGCGAGGACGCCATCAGTCAACGGCATGACGCTTGCCACCAAACTCGACTTACAATCAGGAAGAAGGAAGAACAGCACCACTCCGAAAAGCACGGCCGGAATACCCTCGAGTATGTACTGAAGTCACAATGTAAATGAGTGCTGAGCCGTCAGGAAAACTCGTATTCAGCTCACCAGCCATTGCCAGCCGTGCAGATTGCCTTTGTGGTTGAGATACGAGCAAGCTGTTGCTATGAGGCCACCGATGGCCCCGGATACACTGACAAACCCAAGGAAAAGGGCAATACGACTACCACGTTCTTCGGCTGGTCGAGGTCATCAGCCAAATGAGGTGATTGGTATCAACAGGGTAACCTACGTTTGTACCAAAAGCACAGGTACATGATTATGCCAGGGAAAAAACCTGCTTCTGAAATTGCTAAACAGATCCGACAAGCCACAAGCCCTCCACTGGGGGAGATAGCGAATTATCAGACTTGCTTCCTGCTTGACCGTTTTGACCGTTGACTCACAAAGTGCTGCAAGCGGCAGTACACATAGTTACAACACCCCACACTATGAGTCCAACAACAATCAGCTTGAGTGATGAGACACGTGCGTGGTCACACTTACGGACGGTGATCCTCGTGAGCATCATTCGAGGACCTATCCATTTCAACAGGAAATTCGAGGGGACTAAGATGAGCGAGTATCAGCTGTTATCGCTAAGTTCCCCAGACGATGCTTACATTCGAAGAGGATATATGGTACGAAGAAGATTGCGACCACCAAAGTGTATCTACTACCCGTGATGCTGAGTCTGCGTGTGATATTATCAGCCCAAGGACCACTTGATGCCGGTCAGAGTCGTCTCACATCTCATTCATTGTGGATCCATCCTTCGCATCGTTATTGAGTGTCCGGGCGTTGCCCAAATTCGTTCTGTCGATATAATTCAATAGATAGGCCAGACAAATCAGAGGCATGATACGTCTAAACAGACAAAATCAGGATATCACTGGCATCGGATGCACCATCATTGGGAAGCAGCACTCACCTATCTATCTTCCGAACAAGCCTCTTCTCGAACTTGTCGTCGATCTCAGGCGCATTCTGGTCAATGATTTGATCGCTATGTTCCATTTCGAAGTTGAGCCTCAACTGTTGGATGACGGAAACAGGGAGGAATGTGCGGGAAGAAGAGGACATGTATTCATCTATTCTTGTTCCTTTTATCTATGCCACTGGATAACAGCTTGACTGACTAACGAATGAAGTTATTCTCTTTATCTCAAATGATCATACTCTGGTATAATAAGGAGCCGATGTACGCCGTATGTCACCGATGAATTCCGTTCATAGGTTGTTCGCAAGACATCGGAGTGCATCGGTGGCACGTGTCGGAACACATCGGTGGCTTCCCTTGCCAGCATAGAAGCACTGGCATTGAATATCCATATATATCATAATGTAGATGCAACTGACTGTATCAAGATTGTATAGACGGACAAGTGGCTCTCACATCCTATCACACAAATGCCCAAGAACGATTCCCTCACGAAAGAAACTTCTATCCTCGTCGTAGGCGCCGGTGTTTTTGGCCTCTCGACAGCGCTGCATCTTTCGCGGGCTGGATACAAGGAAATCACTGTCATCGATCCGCATCCAGTGCCTAGTCCATTGAGTGCTGCGACTGATATCAACAAGGTTGGTCATTCTGCATCTCCCACCAGATAGCATGCTGACGTCTCTTACCAGATCATTCGAACTGAGTATCACATACCTCTGTATGGTGGCTTAGCAAGAGTGAGTGGTCTTTGTCAATTTTGCCAACATGAACAACCCATTGCTCAACGCAAAGCCTCGCCGCTAGGAAGCGTACACAGCTTGGAATAACGATCAGTTGTTTAAGCCTCATTTTCACAAGGTAAGTGTAGTTCGAACGAGTATCCGATAGGCCGTGGCTAAACGCACACATGAAACAGGTTGGGTGGTTCACAGGTGCAGCAGGCGATGACACCCGTGGTC
The DNA here is from genome assembly GCF_036810445.1 of Kwoniella europaea PYCC6329. Classification (NCBI taxonomy): domain Eukaryota; kingdom Fungi; phylum Basidiomycota; class Tremellomycetes; order Tremellales; family Cryptococcaceae; genus Kwoniella; species Kwoniella europaea. Next base: position 6,428,768 of record NC_089487.1, read on the forward strand.
ATGAGATAGTGGCAAAGGTGGGTTTGCGCGGTCTACGCTCCACAGTTGCTTTAGTTGACTTGGCGAACAGATATGGGCGAATATCAAAGCCGATGGCGTGAAAACCAATGCCAAGCAAATAACATGTGGAGACGATTTGAAAAAGATTGTTACGCAGACCTCTGGATCTCAGAAATTAGATCGATGGATAGGGATATTTAACCCAGAAGCAGGATGGGCGCACTCTGGTAATGCATTGATAGCAGTTGCCAACGAAGTGAGTTATGCCTTGCGCTCATCCCAGACTGTCTTGCTGATATCCTATGCCAGCTCAAATTGCGGGGTGTCCGATTTATACACGGTAACGACGGGACTTTTGAATCACTCCACAAAGATTCTCGAGGAGAGGTCAACGGGATCGCTGCAGTTAGTGGCAGACATATCCCAGCTGAGCGAGTCATCCTGGCTATGGGTGCATCCACTGGATCGAGAATCGAGGTCAAAGATATGCTTCGAGCGTATGGGTACGCCCTTGCTATGATTCAACTGGAACCCCAGGAGGCGCTCCTGTATAAGGACATGCCTTGTTTGCATTCGAAGAGTGAGTCTGAACGATGCTGAATGCGAAAGGCTTTGGCGCTCATGATGTCAAAAATGTCAACACAGCACACGGATATATATTTGAACCATCCGTCGATGGTCGCCTGAAGTTTGCTTTACCGGGAAGATACGCTTGGTACGGGAAGAGCGATGTATCTCGTCCTGAAGCGCTCGTTTCCTCTTACAACAACTTACCTTCTGAGTGCATTGCCGAAATGCGCGAACTGCTCTCCATGTTCCTTCCGCAACTAGCAGATAGGTCTTTCTGCTATTCCCAGCTATGCGTGAGTTTATCCGACGCTCGATGACTGATGAGGCGCTGAGCGCCACTGTCTTTATAGTGGGATGCCGACTCTGCCGATGACAACTTCCTCATCTCTTTCAGACCAGAATCTGGCAAGGTCTTGATGGCCACAGGAGGGTCTTACCACGGGTTCAAGTTCTTCCCCACGATAGGACGTCATGTCGTTGCTGCTTTGGAAGGTAAACTGAGTCAGGAAGCTCGTGAAGCATGGGCATGGCGACCTGAACTCTCGAGCAAATATCACACTAGAGGCGCAGGAGAGACTAGAGTTCTGGATCGATCAGGCCAGGCCGAAGGGATCAGCAGTAGAACCAGTCGACTATAGACCGTATCACCATCATCGGATCCAGTACTCCATGCATGTTGGTGCGTGATCCTCATCCATAGTAACGTTATAATATATGCATAACCCCCTTGAGTTTCATGATGTTCCATTCATGTCCATTGCAAAAGACGGCATGGGGTTGGTCGATGCTGCTAACATCTCTTCAATATCGGAAATGATCGAACTGGGGTCGTACCCGAAACCAGTCATATCCGTCCATTGGTCTTGAGGTAGAGGATCTGCTGCCAAATTGGTATCGAATCCAAACAACGCCAGAGTAGATTGATCGGTCAGCGTAGGTCCTTCTATCAATTGGTCCGAGGACGGCCTCGATGGCTCTGTGGGTATCGAAGGAAAGACTCGTTCTAACAAGGTTGATAGATATGACGCAACGTGATTCTGGTACACCACAGCCGCCGCCTTAAGAGACTTGATCAAGTCGTATTGCAGGTCGACGATGTCTTGCTCCGGGGGAGCTACAGCTCCGAAGGACATTGCCTGTTGGCGTGTTAGTCAGAGTCGACCAAGGACAAACGTCGACTCACTTTCATCAAAAAAACGCTTGCAAACACCTGAGAAGACACAATCAGAGTTAGACGATCAGTATTGGCTGAGAAGATGACTCACCAGTCTCAAAAAGATGCGATTAGGACAGTACTTTAGGACCCCTTTCCGTTCCATAGCTACTCCACATTTGACCAAAGAGATAGCCGCATCTACAGCTTCAATTATAAAGGATCCTTCGGAAGACTGCATAACGTTTGCCTGGAAAACGCGATCTCCCCTGTTTTTGTGCTGTGCCAATGACATTTGTCAGCTTATTTTTCTCTGGTGAGGCTTGTCCGCTCATCTGTAACTGACTGACCTTGTGCCGCTGCAATAACCTGTTTTGCGACGCCCTCATCGCGATTGAGTTGGCATATAGTCTGGGATCATCAGCGAGGTTTGTCAAATCTAGCCACAGATATACTCACTTGACATAGTCATGGTCCATCCTCCATCGTACTTGACGCAGCTCATCGGCGGTGAAAGGTTCATCGTCTTGATCCAGAATGGAGTAGGAGGCCAAATCTCCAACTTGTCTTTGCCACAGTGAGTCAAGCTCTGGCTTCAGACGGTGCAATGTGCTTTCGAACCGAGCTGTCTTGATCAATTCCTGAGTGACTTCGGGTGATATGTAGAGCAGTTCTTGCAACAATCCGATTATCTATCGACCTCAGTGTTCCAGATTAACTTTAAAGATCGATTCCCGGAATCTCACTCACATGAGTCAGCTCAACCACACTTAGAATCTCGCGGTGGTGGAGATGCACGCGAGGAAGAGGAAAGGTCGTGTCACCGGTTAGATACCCAATTCCTGATATCGTTCTGTACCAAGTCGTGGACATTTCTGATCGGTGATATATTAATCTCCTGCTTTGTCTCGTGCATCTTCGATGACTTACTGGCTATAAGAAGTAGCAGGCGTGATCAGCTGGCAAGTACGTGAAGGGATTGTGGAATACTGAATTTACCTTGCATGAGGGATGCACGGCTCAGACGGACAGAAGCGCTATAAGAGTAAAAATTTTACAGTTGGTCATCCGTGACAGTCAGCTAGACCACTTGACTCACTGTCGATCGGCCGAAAGGCAATCTACAAGTGAGACTATATGTGAGCATCAACGCAAGCAATTTTCGAGAAGTGTAACCTACTGGTCCATGTTCTATAACGTCGAGTCACCATCCAATCAGGCTGTGACTTGTCCAGATACGTCCTCTCATCCTGTAAATCCAACTTTTGGGCTACACGAACAGCCTGAGTGGATGTCCTCAGCATCGGTACTGATACATGTGCCTCGAAAGCAAGGGGAACATACCATCCCTGTCAACGCCCAAGACACATCATCATACAGCTTGCAAGGACTTGACCAATCGTTTGGTCCTTGCAAAGTCTCCAAAAGACCCGTATCAATCAAAACGGAAGGTTCAGGCGGCCATTCGCTCATGATCAAGAGTGCTTCTACGATTCCGATGGATGCGTTTCTGGGGAAATTTGATTGTCAAATGTCAGCGGATAGCAATGGTGGTATCCAGGGCACAAATGAAGATGACATACTGCCCCATGGCGATAAAGATCATACGATGTAATATCCAATTCATCAAACGTGATCGCAGATCTTTCAGTCGATAATTCTGTGGCGTATTACAAGTATGTGTATCCTCAGAAGTAAAATATCGGGCCGCTGTGACTATCATTACGGCCAGTAAGAGGGGTTCCCCTAGTAGTATTCCGAGGTTGTCTGGTTTAAATAGCTCGGGGGGGACCAACGGATGACAGGGGTTCAATCTATCTTGATAGCTGTGACGATGAAGGCATCAGGGCTCATTGTTCAGGTCAGAGGATAAGGAGGATAAGATGACATACAATGAAAGAAGCAGGCGAGCCTCAATTGCTGAGAGTATGCCCATCGAAATAGGCTGCCAAAGGTCCCACCTTGCATTGTCCGTATCGATCTGTAAATCGTTTTCTCTGATAACATGATTGGTTCCTGGTGGACCATCTTCTACATCTGCAGCCGCCCTCAATATCCGAAGAGCATCGGCAGGATTCTCAAGAGCTTCTCCTCGAGCAAATCTGAATGCTTCGGACGTATTTTCATTGAAGGTATCGCTCGACTGATGAGCAGCTGACATGGTGTTCAAGGGAGAAGTATTGGTATCACTGGGGGAGTACGATCGCGTGCTATCAAAATCAGAGTCAGTATGAAACGGCTGAACCCATGGTAAGACTCCTCACTCGATCCTCGAAGGCCCTGCTCGAGGTTCCGAGTGCGAATTACCACTACTCGCACCGTTTCTTTTTTGTCCGCTCGTTAACCCAGTCTGAGAAGTTCCGGTAGTACGGTAACCTTGTCCACTTGACGTATCAAGCTCTTCCCTGCCATAGATAGCGTTGAACACACATTGCCGATGAGTTCTTAGGCATCTTCGACAAGGTGGACTGTCGGGAGCATCGGGGTTGCCCAGATCACATCGTAACTTGGCAGCACGACACGGGGCGCACGCTTGGTAGTTCCTCTTCGTGCTGCCACGAGAATTGTCCTTATCTCGCTTTGATGACGCAGATGAGCGAGCTGATGGCATGATCCGACGAGTTTGTCGCTTTGACTTCCTGATTAAATCCTTTCAAGACAGATAAGAAATGAATGAATTGGGTCGCTTTCGGTGTTGATATCGGATAGTCTGTTTCAGGTACGCGTCCCCGAAGTGCTCCGAAGCTTTCCGCATGATGATGTGGAGGTATCAAGGTGTACCATCTCGAGTATGAAAATGGCATACAATCGTACTACCCTTATGCATAATACTGACCACCCAGATCGCAGAGCAGAATGACTCAAATAGGGCAAAGGAAGTAATGCTGGCTGTAAGCCGAGCAAGCAACGGAGCCGAGAAAGATGTTCGTGTTTGGACGGTCACGGGTAGAAGGGAGTGAGCTGCTGCATTCTTAGACTGTCGTCCTACAAGGGGCATAGGTTTATGGCTGTTGCCCATTCTTGACGTATAAATTTGTCAAAAGAGACAACCATTCTGTCTCATGTAGAGAGCTACCAGACGCGCAATTTCAGCAAGCATGAGCATATGAGCATATGAGCATATGAGCATATGAGCATATGATCTTATGATCTTATGGCTTGGATATTATCGATACATCGCCCCTGTCGATCCACGTGGCGACTGTACATGACTCGATCAATCCTAGTTTATCCTCCTCCTTCTTGTTCCCATTCTTCACATCGTTGCATCCTCATCTCTGCAGTGAACCATCACACCCTACATCCGTCATGTCAGTCCTATAGTGCCCAGAAGAATCCGCTATCAAACAGCTCAGTATCCCATATCCCACCTGGTGTAGGCGAACAGAGACACGATGATCCTTCGTTGTACGGACCAAACACGAACACCAGCACACTATCTCTTCAATCAGAATCATCATCATACGTTCACAAATATACCCATCCATCAACATACTGAGACGTAGCTGTCATCCGTTATAAATCGCATACTTGCTCCCTCTTCGAACCCAGAGCTATCAATTGTTTTGCCTGGGTAATGTCCCCGGTAGCTGTCATGTCCGAAACGATTACAGTCCCCTCACCTTCTCCAAAGGGTCTACCCACTGATATACCTAGAAGGCCTTCACCATGGCATGATGTAGCTCATTCACTGTCCACCACTTCACTGCCGCCCCGTCGACCATCGGTCTCGCTCTCCTCCACAACATCCGTAAACGGTACCGAACCAAACACCCCTCCAGATGTTGGCTCACTCGTCCAATCAGTCTCGTCTCAAGCCCTCAGAGAATGGGATGAACGTCTGTCAAAACCATCGTCAAACATTTCCAGACATCAGCTGATACCGAGGCAAACCAAATTAGCAGCAGAAAGGGATAAAGCTGGATTCATAGAGTACAAGTTGAAATTGATCGATCCGACTCCAGAGAGATTTGAGAGGTTGATAACTCAGTTGATGTGGAGATTGAAGCAGGGTAGGAATGAAGCTATATATGAGCTGGGTTTGGCTGGTGAGTCAAGTTGTGACTGAATCGATCTGTCTCAGCCTTGTACCCCTCATCCTCACAATTCAACATCCTTTCTTCTCCCTCTTGATTTCACCTAGGCGTGCATTTCCGTCAATGGCACCCAGTTGCTGTATCGTATTGAACTGATGCTGATGCTACTGTCTACAGACGATGGAACAGTCATTGGTCTACCTCGATCCCAGATGGACGCTTCTTTACGTACACTAGAACTTATGGCTTCGGAAGTAGGAGCTACGGTGATCATCTTAAAGGAAATTGTCCTCCACTCATCCCGTAAATCACATCTAATTTCTCAAAAGCCCTCATTGCCTTCCATCACGAACGTTGAATCCAATGAATTGGCAAAGGTCAAGCAGAGCAAATGGAAGAAAGGGGCAGGAAGTAGACGTAGACAAAGATATATGCCTAAAGAGCCTGGAACGTACGGAGGAACGACACCAAAGAAGTTGATCTTCGACCCCGCCGATATAGCTGGATCATCCGATACGAGTGATGAGGAGGAGATCACTCGGCCAGACGTTCCCTCAAGTGATGACGATACTTCATCGCCGTTCTTCGAGCAAGATAAAGCTGACGAATCGATCACCACTAATAAACTTTCCGCTCCTACTGCATCGCAACCATATGGTCCTCCGTCAATTACCAAAGATCATTCTTCTTCCCCTCGTGGGAAGCCTTCACCATCGCCACCATCTAGACCTCGAAGTAGAAAAGATGAGAAGAAGAGACGAAAGTCAGCTGCCAAGTCGGAAGCTAGGCGATTGGATCTGTTAAGAGGCGATGGGACTAATCCGATGTGGAAAGAAATGCACTTCGATGGTCAGTTCACCGATACTACCACTATGGTTCCCGATGATACTCCATGTTCAGAGACGATCTTACCTCCCACCACAGATGGTAATCCGGCAAGCTCACCCCACTTCACTATTCCTTATCAACCTGCTCGACCATCGTCTTTACGTCTCACCACACCTATCCAGCAAGAATCAGAACCATTTTTAGATGATCTACTTCATCTGCCGTTGGATAGTCTATCCTTATCGTTTGCAGATGTACGAGAACTGTCCGAACCCGATTCACCTATCTCATGCACTGAAACCGAAACTCATACACCACTCGATGAATTGCATATAGACGATGAATCACAACAAGGAGAGGAAATGATATGTGTAGAAGCGCTGGTGGTGCGGAAATTACAGCATGATGAAGATGGCGAAGATGATCAGGAAGACGAAGAGGAAATCTGGGGGTATGGCGGTGAGGAGGACGTATGGGGATTCGGAGGCGATGATTAGTCAATTGGATCTGGAATATTTTCGATCGTGAGGGTGGTCGGGAACGATGAAAATTCAGAAAGGGGTTGGTAATCTAGCGAAGGATACCTTGGCCACCATCCCACTATTCGGAAGGAATCAAAGCATTGACATTGGGGACATCCCTACATATCGACAGTAATGTCATCACAATCGACGAAACCGCGGAACGGGAGGTCAGACATTGAATTATCAGGGTACAATTAACGGTAAAAGCATCATAGCATCGTCTCATCATCTCAAAGAACCATCTAGAACACACATCTCTATCATCATTTTGTACATTTACTACCTATACCGAACAAGCCAAAGAGAAAAAAGGTTGTACATACATCACTCATAAAAACAAGGGTTTTTGCATTTGGCATTGATTATTCTATGCATTCATTGATATCATGATCACAACACCTTTCAATCGGTCCCTATAAGCAACCCCGTTTCTCAATGAGTTGGCCACGGCTGAGCGATCCAGAATTGTGGTTCCAATGTCCCAATAGATCTGGGGGAGTAGATCGGGCCAGACTCTAATCTTGTACATGATGAAAGGGGGTTAGGAAGGATGTCATTGATTGATCGATTGATTGATACCGCATTATCCCCCTTCAGCATGGAAAGGTATGTACATGTATAGGACTCGAAGGTACCTACGATGCAGCAAGGTATCGGGGTGATAAGCGATAAATCGAATCAGTGACATTTTTTTCAGCAAGATGGCTCCAGCAAGAGTAGCTCCAATATATCCTCAAATACATCTGCCGCAGACCGCAGCGTTTCACCATGCTTTCAGTTTCATCTTGTCTCGGAAAGTCTGGTTCACCTGTTGTTGTGTTAAGGTTATAAATGTCAAAGGCACAGCACATCACATCACCCCCCTGCTGCTCCTGACTCTTGGCTCTTCTCTTGGACTTTACAGCCCTTCACGTCACCCCATCCCCCTGATCAGGTCGAATCCAGACTTTTCGGTTGTGATATGTCACGTTTGAGGGTGCCCTGTTACTGTATAGGATATTCCGAGATGTCGAGATGTTCAGGGCCATAGACGAGTAAAAATCAAAACATCCTCAGTCGCGTCGCCTCTTTTTCTTTATTTTCCATACGCCACCATTTAAGAGGGGACTTTCTTATTGTTTTCATTCCTTCATTGGAAGATCATACATATATATATAGGTAAGGGTCATCCTTGTCGTTTCTTCTTGCTCACCACCACCAACACCACCACCACCAACATCGACACTCGACATTCACTTACTGTAGAAAACTGGTTTTTCTGTCTAGTAAAGCTTGAAGCTAAAGGTGAGTGACTGTTCGACGCGTTCCTCTTTCTCTCTCTCTTTCTCTCCTTTCGATCAGAGCATAGTGTCGCTTTGAAACCATGTATGAAGGTGTGGTAGAATCCTTTCATCATGACGAGAGATGGTCCTCTATTGATGGAGATTGATCCTTTGTTGGATATGTATGGTAGAGAGATGCTGGGGTGTAGGGTATTCCTGGATCATACCCATCGATCTCGATCTGTTGATTATTCTTTCTCCCTTGGCATGCTACCATCATTTGTTCATTCATTCATTCATACATAAGCACATACAAACACACTCATTTGACTGCGATAAAATATCCAAAGAGAGAATTAGAATAGCAAGGAAAGGGGATCGGAGCTGTGCATAGGGCTATCTGTCTCTGTCTCCAGGATACGCCCTTCGCACACACAGACCATCCACAAACAACAGGGAAAACACCCTTCGCAGTCTGATCACATCAATGAATGAACAGAAGAGAAAAAATAAATAGCTGACAAGAATCTTATTGTCTATCTCAATTTCATCCTCAACCTCGACCTCAACCTCAACTTATACACGCTCTTTCAATCTCTTCAATCCATATTCCCATCAATCAACTACATCCTCCTTCCTATAAATCAATCGAATATCAATCAACCCATGATCACCTTCACTCGCACAGTCCTACACCTACCACCCAGACATTCATTTGTAGACACTCGTTCAACCCACCCAATCCAACATCTATCAAATCGATTTTGATCAACTATATCTCGACTTTCATCGACTCCAACAACAAATAAAACAACATCAAGATGCAACTCTCCACTCTCCTCCCTTTACTCGCTCTCTTGGCCACTTCCACTCCCACCTTGGCCTCGACTCACCGACGACACTCTGCAAAAGCTGTTGATCACGCTCGTGCCGTGGAGAGATTAGCTACTGCCGTCGAGAGGAGACAACCTGTCGGTGAGGTAGCGAAACCCAAGAGGAAAGTCGTCAGAAAGAGAGGAACGACATGTAGAGCCAAGACCACGACATCTTCTGAAGCTCAAGCTGCGGCTACCACCACCTCGCAAGCTGCTGCTACCGCTGCTGAGACCAGCAGTACCTGGGTCGAACCCGCTGAGAACTATACCAACGGAACTAACGTAAGTAACTATCAAGACTACAATACTCAAGCACAAGATCAGAATAATAGTAATAACAATTATCAACCTCAAACACAGACTTCTCAAGCTGCACAAGACTCTTCAAGCGCAACTTCCACTTCAGCTGCTGCCGCTGCTACTACCTCTGCTTCATCAAACTCTACCAGTACGGGGCAATACACGCCCAATGGAAAGAAAGCTGGCATAGCTGGTGGAGACGCTTACGACCAGTGTGAAGATTACATCGGATGGTGGTATGGTAAGTGTTCTAGTCCACTCTGCACACGCTTTCGCTCTCGCTAATTCTCATCCTTTCTCATGTAGATTGGTCTGCCAACCCATCCGGACACACTGGTACACCGATCGCCGTACCGATGTTATGGGGTGCTGGAACTGTCGACAGTACCGATGCATCTCGATTGTCCGTATTCGAAGCTATCACCACCGCTCCTCAGTACATCATGGGCTTCGAGGAACCTGATTGTTCCACATGGGGAAGTGCCAACATCGACGTCTCTACCGCCGCTGGTCTATGGAACTCATTGATCGGTCCCTTCAAAGCTAAAGGATCCACTTTGATCTCACCGTCAATGTGTCATCAAGCTGCCGAACAATATATAGGATGGTTGGCATCATTCGAAAAGCAAATTTCCGTTTCTTGGGACATCACCAACATCCACGTTAACAAGAACAACATGGATGGTGTTAAAACTGATATCGATTACTATTGGAACACTTTCGGTAAACCCATTTGGGTCACTGAATTCGCCTGTGTGGACGATTCGACCGATTTCGTCCCTTGCACGGATCAAAGCGAGATCAACACCTACATCAACGACATTGTAGCTTTGTTCGAAGCGGATGAAAGAGTACACGCTTATGCTTATTCGAATGGCGATGGTTTGGGCGATGTTTGGCCTATGTACAAGAATGGTGCATTGAGGTGGGTCGAGGTCTTTTTATGATTCAGATTAATAGATGCTGACATTCTGATGCGTGGTGTACAGTGAATCCGGTCAAACTTATGTCACCGCCATTTCGAATGTACAGCATTAAGCTGTCCCTTCATCAATGATCTATAACACACTGTTGCTCTGGTAGTAATCGTATCTCCCATTGACACTATACATGTTTATGTTGGTCTATTCATCATATCTTCCTATAATCACCGTGTGAAGTATAGGAATGGGTTGGATAGGATGGACGTATTCATATATAGGTTAATTGGTTTTTCCCTCTTGCTTTTCGTTTGGTTTCTTTCCCTTCTTCGTATATATATCATGCACATATGATCTCCCCGGTTCTGGTTCTCTCATTTTGTATATGATTATGACTTTATCACTACTGGATATGGTATGCATATGATTATACAAGGTAGACAGATGATCCATGCGCGGGTCATACAAGACAAAAGAAATCAAAAACAAAAAAGACGCGGTAGATGCGTTGTGTCAAAGCTCATTCCATATACATACTCATACTCGACTACATATCAAACAATAAACGTTCATTCCTGCATATTGACTATACCCATCTACCTCATACCACTATAGAAATAGGAAGCAGAAGGACCCATGTCAGCAAGACCGGACTCTCAGGCTTCAGAGGCTATCAGCTTGAAGACCATGGACGAAAGACCGGTCATAGGTGATGGCCAAGAGGACGAAGAGAAGAAAGAGGAGTTGAATGATGTACAGGACAACCTACCTCAGCCTATCCAAGATATCCGAAGCAAGGAAGAAGAGTCAGCTGTCAATGGTGAATCAATCAATACTCGGGAGAGTGAGGTCGCTCAAGGCGAGGCCAAGCTGGACAATGAAGATGAACCCAAGTTGAAAGAAGAGGTCAATGCGCAACAGTCTGAACAAGGCAAGGAGAACGGTCAAGCAGATGATGTCAATGGTAAAGTCGATGAGAAAGGCGTAGATGGTGAGGCCAAGGATAACAAGGTGGTCAGTACCGCCAAGGAGGCTGCAAGTGGTGTTAAGAAGGTATTGAAGAGTGGTGTATTTGGTGGTGAGTTGGTCTCAATCGATACCTAGCTTGCCTGCTATGGATGCACCACCTACTCCTCTGCTGGCGACCCAGATGATCTCTGGACACTTGACCTGATACTGATAACAACTTCATCCCCAGCAGGTACACCCAAACCAACTCCCAGGGCTACTACCCCTTCTGCCAAACCCAGCACATCATCCACCAGACCACTAACCACAGCGAGACAATCACTAGCACCTACCAGACCTACTACCACCACCGCTCGTCCATCAACTACCACTAGGCCATCAGCTACTACATCTACTAGCACCACTAGTCGAGCAACCCATACTTCTAGACCCTCCCAATCGACTACCCGACCCGGTGTCACTCGACCTACAGCTACCTCAGCGTCCAAAGCTGAACCTTCTTCTACCACTACCACTTCTGCTACCAGGCCACGAGCAACTACCGGTGCATCAGACAAGACGACAACTTCATCTTCCGCTCCTAGGACTGTCACTCGTCCAGCTGCTGCTACCTCATCTACCCCGGTCAGACCAAGAACATCAGTCAAACCACCTGTTCCTACCGCTACTCGAACCAGCACGACTACCCGACCAGACCCACTGAGATCCAGTATCGCGTCTACAACAGCTACTGGTGCTGCTACCAAACCCAGAGTGGGTCTGACAAGTTCCACTTCGAGGTTAAATGCTGGAAGAGCAAGTATGTTACCGTCTTCCAAGACTGCTACTGGCACTGGTACGGCGCAGAAGGTCCGAGGAGGAAGTGGACCGAGCGTGTTAGCTGGAACCGCACCAGATAGGTCCAAACAAATTTCTGAGCTCAAGGTGAGCTCTGATTCAATCATAGAGTCATTTCGTAATACGGTGAATGTGCTGACTATGATTTGCTGATTTTTAGGAAAAACTCGAGGGCCTGGAGAAGAAATCGGCAGAGCAGAAAGAAGAGTATGAAAAGAAAATTGAGGAGTTGACCAAAGAAAAAGTCGATTTGGAGCAGAGGTAAGGTATCGCCTCTACTTGTCAGATCGTCAACTCGTATCCAAGTGACTTTGCTTAGTTGAATCTTGATTTGTCGTAACGTAGTCATGCTCAAGCTATCGAAGAGCTCAACGCTCGAATTGAGAATGCTACATCTCAAGCTGCTGACAACAACGATAGCAAGGTATGTCCATTGGTTCTAGACTGTGTGAAAACGCACTGATATATGTTATCACGATAGATCAACGAACTGAAGGAGCTTCATGCCGCGGAGCTGAAAGCTGCAGAGGAACAACGAGAAGCAGCTGTCAAAGAGCTGGAGGGAAAATTCGAGGCGTGAGTGTTGAGCGCCCTCTCGTCCTTGCTCCGCCCAAGCCAACAGCACGATCCCGCTGATACTACATGTCATCTTGTAGTCTATCAGCCGAGAAAGAGTCCCTTGTTGCTCAACTCGCGTCCCTTCAGATTGAACTTTCCACCGCTCAATCATCAATAACCGATCTGAACACCACTCTTTCATCCGTCCAGGAAGAGCTCTCATCCCTTCGAGTGTCGCACGAAGAATCGACCTCCTCCCTCAATGACATTACCGAGATCAAGAGTTCTCTCGAGGGGAAAGTATCTGAACTGCAAGCTATCAAAGAGAAACTCGAAGCTGAATTGGCGGAAGGTGCCGAAGAGGCTGAAAAGTCCATTGTGGGTACCACAGGTCTGGAAGGGAAAGTCAAGGAACTTCAAGAGAAGATTGAGGAGTTGAAAGAGGGTTTGGAGAAGGAAAAGGAGGGTAGGAGGGGTGACGAGGAAAAGTTCAACGAGCAGAAAGAGGTGAGCTAGTCCTCTATGTCAGTCATATGTCCTTACTGCTCAGAACAATGCACCATTGAAAGATGTGAACGAAAAACATGAATCACTCTTGCAAGAGGCCACTTCATCTTCCAATGCCAGAGTATCTGAACTTGAGTCTAGACTTGCTGAAGTAATTGATGCGAAGGATAAGGCTGAGGATGAGTTGACCGACTTGAAGAGCAAAGTCGAAGAGTTGGAAGAGGAGCTTGGTCAGCTTTCGGAAGTAAGGAAAGGTATGGAAGAGAAGGAGAAGGCTTTGAACGAGGTGAGCTTCCGTGCCATATGAAGTAAGCATGTCGGCCGCTGATGCTGAAGGAACAGATCATTGCCAAGCTCGAAGCGGAGAAGGAAAAGGAGAAAGTTGAATTCGAACAGAGGTACAACCGAGCCTTTGAAGATGCCAAGGTGAGTGTGTAATATTTCCCACCATTCAGTGTCTACAATCTTTACTGACGGAACGCTGTCATCCTCGTACTCCTTAGTCCGCTGCGAACGAGTCCCATCATGCAGAACTATCTTCAATCCGAGCTGAATTGCAAAACACCCATACTCAACTTCAAGAGTCCCACAAAGCCGAGATTGAAGCTGTCCAAACATCGCATTCTCTTGCTCTAACAGACTTACAAGCGGACCATCTGAAATCCCAACAAACGCTCGAAGAATCTCTTTTGTCCACTCAACAACAAGTTGTCGAGAGTCAGACTCAACTGAGTGAACTGAAAGAAGTCAATGAGAAGTTGAGAAATGAGATTACCAGGTTGGTTGGTGAGATTGAGAGTCTTGCGAAGAAGGAAAGTTCACAAACAGACAAGGCGGAGCTCGAAGGGGAACTGAAGAGGGTCAAAGGGGAATTGCAGGGTGTGAAAGATGAGTTGGAAGGTGCGAAGGAGGTGAGTCAAACCTTGTCTGATACCTCTGTCATCCCGCTCTTATATGGTAGTGGCTCATGCAATTCCATTTTGTTGGGAGAATTGGCACTGATGAGATGGGATTGTGTCAGATGGCCGAGATGAACAAATCTCACTTCGAAGCTTCCCTCTCATCTATTCAGGACCAACATTCTCAGGAGATCAGGGAAGCGGCTGAGTTGAAGATCAAACAATCACAAGAAGCAGACGAGAAGTATAAGAACGAAGTAGAGGAGTTGAAAGAAGGAATGAAGAGACTGGAGGTGCAATTGCAGGTGAGCCAGACGTCTTCTCTCCTCGCTATAGACAATGATATATGGGCTAATTGTTACGAAGGACGAGAGAGTGGAGAAGAACAGTGCACTTGCTAGATTAGCTGTGGGTGATGCACCGTCTATCATTTACAACGGACCATGCTAAATGCTAAAGAGACTATCATATAGCAGGACTCGATCCGAACACCACCTACTTCTCCCAAACCTCCTGCCGAACCTCACTCTCCAGCTTTGACCAAACTTCATGAAGCTCATAATGCCAAAGTAGTCGATCTCGAGAAGTGAGTGTGGAGATTCTAATTCAGCATACATCGGCATTGCAGCTATAGCTGATTGGTGTGCATATGTGGGCAGTGAGATCAAGAGATTGCAGCAGGAGCTGAGTGAAGCTAAAGGCAATGATAATTTAGCTTTAAAGGAGCAACCGGCTGAAGATGTTATCGTGAGTAATCGAAAGTCTTCATTCGATCCTCGAAGAAGAGATCGAATCGGCATGCGGCAGCTGATCATGTCCGATATTCAAAAAAACAGGATGAAACGGAAACGTTCTGAAATCCAGTCTGATTGTCTTTATAAGGGCGTTGTGAAATTGAAAGGCATTTAATGGTTAATGGACTCCCTAATTGAGATTATGTAGATACCCATCATCCTCGTACTGGTCTTTTGGCCTGCTTTGTATTTCCTTCCTAACACGCCTTACCATGCATTGTGCATATTCCCCTGGCCCCAGCTCTGGTGGCTGACCGGAGCGGACTCTTACACCGAACATGGGCTGGGATCAGTTTAGATCATGGCCCCATTTACTGGACATTTTTCTTGATAGGAACTCAGCCTCGAGCATTTTGCTTATCCTGAGTACAGCTACACCACTGCCAAACTTGGCATGCCCGAGCAGTCCCTCCCTGAGACATAGGATACAAGTATGAGTATCTTATCAACTACTCTAGGGGTCAGAGTACATTTTCCCACGCACGCTACTCCTTCAACGCCGCCGGTCGAAAAAAAAAACCTGTGGAGCATCTCCTGGATGTCTCTACCCAAATCAATTGCGTAACCGGCCGTCGGGGACGCCTTGGATGATCAGGATCATGCATATTTATGTATATATAACATCTCTACTGAGATACGTACTTCGCTGTCTCTTAACAAAACCAGAATCAAAACGTATATATCATCATATCGGCCATGACTCGATCATTTTCTGACACAGTAACTCTACATACTGGGGGTGAGATACCGGGATTTGGATTTGGTGCAGGTGGATTGAAGGGTCGTGAAGCATTGGATGCGGTTACCAGTGCGTTGCTGGACGGTTACAGGTTGAGTAGGTACTGTTCATCTTGGGGAATCATCACGATATAGATGCTGATCCAATCATCAAATGTAGTTGATTCGGGCCAAAGATATGGGAATGAGCGAGGTGAGATCACAAACGCGTGTTAGCATCAAGACGGGCAATTCGATCATTGACATTTTGCTTAATCATAGAGATCGGTCTCGCAGTCGCTCAATCTGGCATCCCTCGGTCGGAGATCACACTCTCTACGAAATGGTGCGCACCTCTTCAACCTTCCCCTTCGGAATTGGAGAAGCTTGTCATCCCTGAAGTCGAAGAGATTGTGCGGGGATTGAGAGAATCGGTAATCAAGCTCAATAACGGGAAGGACGTCGATCAAGGTGGATATATTGATCTGGTCTTGTTGCATCATTCGGGTCCTACCCCAGCATGGAGGGAACAAGGTTGGAAGGCTTTGAGTCAGGCGAAAGATGAAGGCTGGGTCAGAAATATCGGAGTATCAAATTTGTCAGTATCCCTCCCAAGACCAAGGTGATAGACGACTTTTGTGTGCCAAGACTGACTGACCTTTGATGGCAGTGGGATCAAACAACTCGAATCTCTTCCTGGTCATGTTCCGGTACTCGTCCAGCTTGAACTGAACCCCTGGATTCAACAGCGCCAAGTTGTTAAGTATTGTCAAGATAAGGGTATCGTCGTTCAAGCATACTGTCCCACTGCACGCTACCAGGCCGATCGTATTGGTCACCCTACCGTGATCAAGCTGGCGGAGAAATACAATAAGCCAAGCGGCCACATTTTACTCAGATGGAGTATCCAAAAAGAGTGAGCACCACATGGATGGCTTGCTGATATAAGAGACATGGAAGCACTTCAGGAGACTGATCTTCCGGTATTCGAAACAGCCTCATCCCTCTTCCCAGATCATCTAAGGAAGAACGCATCCACGCGAACAGATGTATTTTCGATTTCCAGCTTGACGATGAAGAGATGGCGGCTTTAGATAGCCTCGATATGGGCTCGAAAGGTAGACAAACGCCTATAGATCCTGATAATTTACCTTGATCAAAGAGAACCTCGTGAGTCTGGCGTTCGCACCATGGCCATCGGATCAAAGGAACGAGAGACATTATTGAAGGCTGTATCAGAAATTAGGTGGCGAGTGATCGAAGTCTCCCTCCGAAGAAACTTGGATTGACACGCAGCTTTCAAAGATTAATGGTGTGATTGAAAAATAGATTGACATCAGAAAGATACTCAATATGCAGTGCTCGCATATTGCAGGTTTTTGTTTTTGGCTGGTTTTTATTCTCTCTCACATGTGTTTCCCTCTTAATGCCTTTACGTACTACTCACCGTTTCATTTCCTGTGGATTGAATCTCGTTACCTACCATGCATTGTTCATATACTCCTTGATTTGTTCCTGTCCGACGTTGAGCTTCTGGCTGATTTGACTAGATTCATACCGTCAAGAAGTACAAATTACGTTTCATCACTCGCCAGCATGCCTTGGCCGCATTCTGCATATCTGTTCATCACCCAAGAAATGCCTGTGGACCATACATGATCAGCCTATGAGCGCTTGGACCGGCAAGTGGGGGAAACCTGATATCTGCTCTTGAGGAAGGTCCAGTATAATGCATTTGCATCTGCCTACAGAGATGTATGGATTCACCTAATGTTCCGCCCGACGGACTGATCCATCGTTCTCCTCTACTACAGTCTGAGCTTCACTTTCGTTCTCTTGCACTTCCGTTGAGGTCCCTTGCACGTTCGGACTATCACTGCTTACTCCAGCGTTCGACATTTGTTCCGTTTTGGGGCTCTTCTGCAAAGCCATCATTTCTAGCTTCTTCTTGGCCATCATCTGACCTAGATCATCTGCCTCTCTGGCAGCTTTACTCATCCTTCGAATTCGTGAACCGTAGAAATAGAATATGCTGAAGCGGATCAAACAAGAGCTAATCAGTATGGCATCGTGTCAGCGAAATTTGGTATTGTCCACTCACAATGGAGCAGGAAGGAAAGCCAATCCGAGGAAACCCATGAGGGATCCAGCCCATCGGATACCAAGTGAATTATATATATTGACGGTGAACAGGGGCAGGACGACACCGAACATCGAACGCACGACTGCATTCCCAGCGAGAACGGATGCAGCGTATTGTAGATAGGCGTCCACGAGGTAGTTCTGACAAATGTTAAAGCAAGGCATACGGTCAGTCAAGGTCGAGTTTCAGTGTAAAGGCACATGAACCGGTATTTGCTCACCATCAAACCGAGGAATACCAGTACGATACCCATTCCTATGAGTACTGTTGCAAGGACAGGTACTATCCAGTGTATCGTTATTGGAATACCAGTCCATGCGAACCAGAATAAACCGATCCTAAGTATCAAGATGAGCCTTCGTCCTTGTACGCCCCGGACAAGCAATGCGTCCTGTGCACACTCACGGGAATACAACAGCTCCAAGCATGACAGTAGGTAATCTACTTTCTGGAGGAAGATAACCACCTCTGGCGTGGATCAATTTGGAGTATCTGGGATTTTCATAAAAAATTATATAGCCCAGACCGATAAATGACCCAACAGTGATTCCGACGAAAGCTAACCCGGCGATACCAGGTGACCACCCCCGGGCTTGTTGAAATATAAGTGGGAAGGATGTAAATTGCATCTATGATAATATTGGTAAAGGTGTCAGTTCTGGAGACGGGATATGTTCAGACGCCGATCATAAAACAGCTTACATAGAGGATCGCATAAATGATTGACATGCTAACCAGGTGATAAGAGGTATGATAATCAGCAAAATGGTCTGTGCCAATGGAGACGATGTACTTTGTAACTCACTAAATGGTCATCAGGAATACGATAGGCTCCTTGAACATCAGTATCCAAGGGACCTTCAATTGATTCGTGATCAACTTTGTCTTGTTGAGTGGTGCGGTAATGTCTTGCTGGGTCTTGTACACTTTTCCGGTATACTTCGTGAGACGCTGAGCCCTTCGACGGAGCAAGTATGGAGCGTAGGTCTCAGGGAGGAAAATAACATTGAGAGCGCAAAGGAGCAGAGAGAGAAATGCTATGAGGGCAGCTACCCACTTCCATCCTGATGCTTCGGAGAGGAACCCACCAGCCTATATGACGTTGCATTAGCACATGGTCGCAAGCCCATGTATGACTACATTTCCATGAACTCACCACTGGGCCGATGGCCGGACCCAGAAAGGGAGCCGCGGCGAATATACCCATAGCAAGACCTCTCTGATGAGCAGGAAACATATCCGCGATGGTACCGCTGAAAATGGACAAGAGGATCAATATTCTGACAAGGGATTGGACTAGCATACGAAACTGGCTCACCCAGAGTTGACCGTTGCACTACTACCGAATATCCCCGCCATGGTTCTTAGTACGATCAACGCAGCCATATTTTTCGCCCCACAACAAGCTGCGTTGAAGATGGTGAATGGTATGTAGGTGACGATAAACATCCACCTTCGACCGTAAACTTCCGATCCAGGTGCCCATAAGAGAGGTCCCACAACAAATCCGATGAGAAATGCGGAAGTGACTGAATACATCAGATCAACAACGAGTCTGACGTGGTGATGGATGGCTTACCCATGATGTATATTTGGTTGCTATAACCTGGGAACTCTAACCTGATATCCCAAATAGCAGCCGAAAGCATCGAACTGGAAATGGTAACTCCCAATGTACCGAAAGCAGCTATCAACGTCGCGATCCACTTGTAATAAAATTTGAACGTCATAGGGTTCTCTCTATCTTTGAATGATCTCGCTGGATCATCAGGTACCCAAGTCACGACGTATGGTGATTCTTCTGTACCTTGTCCATCATATGGGTGGTTGATGATCTCCGACCAGGCTGTACGGTGGAGCATCCATGGTTTCTGACGAAGAGTGTGGTCTTGATCTAGACCCTCAGGATCGTTTGCATGGTGTTTGCTGATGATTGATACCATCTCGAAAGGCTTGGAATCAGCACAAGGATGGATGTAGGCGATAAGCTAGGTGAATTCATTTGCTTGGTCATATTGTCAGCTCGACATATGTGCGTATTTGAGCATTTGATCAAGGTGTTGTCTCCCAAAGCATAACAGATATTATGAAAGATCATAAGTGTCAAATTAGTCGGCGCCCGTGCTCCTAAAGGACATATTCACGTAGACTGAGAGCTTTCAATAATGTTTCAAACATCATCAAATCAATCAGGTGTTCAAGGACAGGGGAGTAAACAGATCTCTCCGTTGGCCGATGTCCGGATCTCGGCGCCCGTGAATGTTCAAGGTGCCTAGAATGAAGTTTCTGTCACAGTCAGTCAGTTTTCAACTATGACAAGCAGGATATGAATGAGATATTCGCAACAAGCAATCAGCTGAACTCATCTTCAACAGTTGGCAGAGCAGCTTCAGACGTTACCGGACCAAAGGGCATGGTATCAATACGCTACAGGTCATGCTGCTTCGATGCCTCGTCTACTGGAATCGTATCCCAGGGAAAAGAGAAAGGTATCAGGCACGATCTGATTGGAATTTGTTTATCCAAAAGTAAGCCTATGATGCGTTGATAAATGTTAGATCGAAAGCAGGGTTTATGACATCGCCAAGAAGGGCTTAGTGCGGATTATTGGGATGACCATTTCATCTCTATCTATTATATCTGTCGTCCTACACTCTTATATCGAAAAACAGTCATCAGAATGCACGATCCCCAACAGCTGTCTTTCCTCGGGTCGATCAACGCCCTCATCGCTCTTGGTCGGATCCCTCTGGCCAGTGAGGTACCTCTATGGTCGATCTTCGGTTGTATTTTGTCAGCTCGCCTCTTCCCTTCGACAGGTGCAACAGGTATCACAAGCGTCGATTGGTGGGTCGTGCTTCAATGCGCATTCACCACCTGGGCCACCAACGTTTCGATCAACTATGGGAATGAATACTTTGATTGGAACTTAGATCGACCAGGACAAATAGAATCGATTAAGAGATCAGTAAAGGAGCGAGAAATGGTGAAGGAGGAGCACAACGGGAAGATCAAGGAGGAAGAAGCTAGGGAGTTCAACGAGAAGATCATGGGGAATACAACTAGGATCATCCACGATGGTACTTTCCCCCCTTACACTGCTCTGATCCTCGGTGTCGCTTGGCAAGCTGCTGTCGTTGGACTCATCTTCTATTCCCGATCCAAAGACCCCTCTATTTCTACCATCTCCGAACATACTCACGGTTCACCCTATCGAGGTTTCGCTCTTCAAATCGGGATCATCAGCTCAGTCCTCTCCCAAATGTACGTTGGTCCACCTGTTCGACTTCATTACCACGGCTTTGGTGAACTCATTTCGGCACTCCTCCTCAACCCAGTTTCCATTTTATGGGGTATGACCGGTTACTACACCGCTACCACAGGTCGAACCATCCAAATATCTGACATCTTCACCCCTTCCACCAGCGGGTTCAATCTGGGTTCGGTGTGGGTTCTCCTAGGCGCCATGTACTGCTTCGAGCAGGCCAGAATATTCATCATGCATATACAAGATATAGAAGCGGATATAGCTGGTGGGAAGATCACTTTCGTGGTAAGAGTAGGTCATGCAGTAGCGGCTAGGCTGTACGTCGGATTCAACGTATTGGCCTTGACCTTATTCAAACTATTCACCACATACACCCAAACACCGGGACTCGACACCATAGATTCCCCCTCATTCTCCAGAGGTTGGATACAAGGAATATCTGTGGTCCTTCTCTACTCCATTCCTATCATGATCGTCACCGCGAGATCGCTCTTCGTATCTATCCCTCCCAATCGCGTCACTCAATCGACGGGAGGTCTACTTCCCGCTCTTCCCCTCACGACCCTCCCGATGTTGGTATCCCTTCAAGTCCTCATCTCCCCGCTTGTTCTTAGCTTTTTCACCTTTTTAAATTGGTGATACGATGGAATTCATTGCGTTTCTATACATAGTTTATACACAGCAATAAATACTAAGTACGAAGGAAATAATGGATCGGTCGTTAATGATTCTCCCTGTTTCAATACAAAAACTCGTAGAAGTTCACTCACATGTATCATCTCATTCTTCATGTCTCTCATATGCTTCACCTCCAAATTCCATTCCACCTTCCTTGAAGTCCTCCTTCTCCACCCTCGTCCATCCTGACCATGGCCAACTCCTCTCAAACACCTCCACCGTGATGTCCGCAGCGTAACTTTGAACAGTATAATCCGGAGCATGACCAGTGTTCAACGGCGCAGCGAAGCTGAAGTATGTTGAAGGATCACATCGACCTATAATCTTCAATCTCTTGAACCACCCTACTATATCTATATCTATTATCCCATTTGTCGAGACTACATTACTATACAGTCCTAAGGATAGACCGAATATCGATGTCGAAGTCGGCGGCATGAAGGATATGAATGAATCACCTTGATACCCTACCAGATACGCTTGAACCCCAGGTAATAAGCTTCCTCCAGCTAATGACAGACCTTTGTTCCCATTCCTGACTTGCATCCAGACGTATGATTTAGGGAAAGATACCGCCCAATTCTTCTCTACGTGCACTTTCGCTATACCCTCATGATCTTCTGGCGGAAGTTGAACTTCGGATATTTTCAGGGTGAAATGAGAATCCGAGTCTACAGTATGTATATGCCATTGGATAGGTAAAGGGAATCGAGCGACGATACCTGCAGGGGTGGAATTTGGATCTTGAGGATCCCATGGTATACCACGATCCGTTTGACCAGCTGTAAATTCAACTTCTTCCGTCTTCATCTGCCAAAATACTTTCCCATCTCTGAAACCGAATTTACCATCATCCCATTCTATGGTATAGTCATCACCCTTTCCCCTGGTGATATCCCATTGCTCTGACCAGTATTCTTTCTGCCAATACTTCTTGCCATCACGAGTGACATGTGTGAAGGAGATCATATAAGGACGATTCTGTGCGCCGGGAACGGAGGAAACGATAAGGCATACTGAAGCGCCTGAGGGGAGTCGGAACCGATTGTAGTATCCTTCGAAGGTTGCCGAGGAGTGAGGGCTGTAGTGGGACATCTTGATGCATATGGCGAGATACTGTCTGCCAGAGAGCAGAGAAAAAATCTAATGTAAATATGAATTGATCCTCTTCTGACCGATTTAAAACTTTGAGCAAGAGGTCTGTCGATCATAAGAACAACGCGCCTGACCTATGATGTAATGGGTGACATTCCCAAAACCTCGATGAGCACATATACATAGCATGTCGATATTAACTATCATGTTGATGCTTCATCGCACTACGGTCCACCCAAAATGACGGCCCCAATACAGTTCCAAAGCCCGATCATCTTGACCTTGCGGCTCGACAAAGCAACACACAAGCTTCTCACCGATCTGCGGTCCAAATACTTCCCACCACATCGGAACTTCCTTACCGCCCATGTCACCCTCTTCCACGCTATACCCGCCCATCGGCTCAACGAGCTCGATGATCAGCTGAACAGTATATGTAGCTCAAGGACTGGATGGGATGTATTCTTTGGAGAACCGGAGAAGATGGGCAATAGAGGTGTATATCTCATAGTCAGAGAAAGACCATCAAGTACAGTTGAGAGGATACATCAACAGCTTCTTACCGATCTGAAGAGAGGTATCAAAGGGGACAAAGACAAGTTGACGAATCAGGATTTGCAGACTATGCGGAAGCCTCATGTGACGATTCTTAACAAAGCTAGTAATGAAGAACAAGTGGATACATGTTTGAAGGAGGTGAAAGAGTTCTTTGACGGGTTGAAGACGGATGGTCGGAAGGAGGGACAGCATAAGGGGAGAGCGGTGGGATTCGAATTGTAGGTGAATTTATCTTATTAACGGATACATATGGCTGATGTGCTGTACGTAGGTGGGAATATCTCGGTGGCCCTTGGAAGTCGATCAAGCAGTATTCATTCAAGGGCGAAGATATAGATAGTCCCGAAAAGCAAGAATCTTAGCCAACAAGTTTCATATTCATTTTGATGGAAAATACAGCTGTATAGTGTAGCCTGCATTAGGCATCAGGGAGCATTCTTATATAGACTGTTAGAACCTCCTGTATCTTGTACAATGACTTGATATTTTGCATCGCATATAGGAATCGTTCACTGTAGCCATACATCGCATATCTAACGGACAAAGTCAGCAGGCCATAGCGGAAATCTGTAAAGGTACTCACATATCCCGTTGCAAATGCAAATACTCCCTTGTGAAGTATATCTATGACCTGCTCCGAGACAGGCCACGTCCATGGTAATGCTCCTGAACCGACATAATTCTCCAATGTCTGATCTACCGATAACCTCAATCCCGTTAGGATGAAGTCCACGAATGGCCCCCTCATCCCGTGAGTAGCCATGAATGCCCTTACTACACCAAGCAATGCACCCTATCAACATATTGGTCACATAAGCTGGTCTGTAAGGCTTATAGTGTTCGTATGTGACTGACCTGTCCATAGTGCATGATCAAGTTGAGTTTCCCCTTCTCACCGTCCGGTCTTCCGATAAGTCTCGCCAACGTCAATCCAGGTACTTCCGAGTTTGGTCTTTTCGTCAGTGCTTGTTCGATCTTCTCACCCGCTGTCATTCTACACAGTATATGGTGGTTCAGCTGTGATGGCAAGTTTACCCTGTGAACGCTGGAAACACTTACACGGCAACTCCCAAAAAACCAGCTGTGAGTCCAACCGCTATCAGTTTGCCTAGTCCCACTTGGGGATAAGGTCTATCGTAGTCTGTAGTCTTTCTGGACATTTGGTTGATGGGTCCACGAATGTTTGGATAATCGGATACACAAGTAGGAACCTGAATCTTAAGGAAGATAGATAGAGAAATGGAAATGGAAACCAGTCTTGGACGTCGTCAAAAATCCTTGACATGTGACATCATAGGTTGAATTTTTACAGTTATATGCATACATGTTATTCCTAAAATGATATGGAAGCCCAAAAATTCTACAATCCTCCCAAATCCATTCAACACATATGCTGTCTACTCAGTATTTCCCTCACAGTGGTCATGACAGAAGTCATCTCCTTATCATTATGACCCATCGTGATCAACATTCGATCATCCAGGAAGAAATGGTCCGGCTGGACTATTTGAGGGGTACTTTTCGGTTTCCCTGAGGGGTCTATGTCTGACTGTTGTATAGGAACAAGGGATAAGGCGTAGTTGATGTCATTCTCATCGTCACACCCATCCAGATGGAATCTTGGTCCGACAGATATAGGATTGAAAGGATACGAAACGTTGAAAGTCGCCAAGAATCGACCGTATTGCCTTGTAGGTGATTGGGTGTGAGATAAGGCTATATTCACCGTATTCTGCTCTGTGACTATACACCCCCTATCACACAGTGTTAACCTGTACAAGGGGGATGCTTGATGAATCTTGAACGATTTGGAATGAGCAGTACCGATACAGCTTTTTGTCGTTGATTGACCCAGATCGACGTCTTCATAGATCGCCCGGGTAGGGGTAATTTCGATGGGTCGGAGTGACAAGGCGGATTTAACGGTGTAATGGATATGAGGTATGGCTGTCTCTCCATCAGGAAGAGCACCGGGATAGAAGGGCATCCACTGTGTGTCCGTCTTCGAAATCAGTATCCGCCAAAGATCCGAGATTGAGTTGACTCACATTCTTCTCTATCACGCCTTGCTTGTCTGAACGATACAATTCCCTGTCATTTCCTTGACCGGGTTCTTTGTAGCCATCATATGGTGATACATCTTCTACGCCTGTTGCTAGTGCTGCATCTAATTCCGGAAAGATTGATCTAAGGTCATTGACGAGGCCCACTGAACGACATCTATCGTTGTCGAGGGCTGATCGAGCATAGGTAAGAGCGGGTGTGCCAGCATCCTAGTCGAGAGAGCATGTCAGACCAGAAGTGTAAAAGAGACGATAGATTGCTTAGGGTACATACTGTCCATAACAATCGTGGATCCTCCGCACCATATGTAGCTATCCATGATCCAGCACTCGAACAACCTTCTCTAGGTATCATAGGGAAATCTAATGTCTGACCTCTGGTAACAGCTATTAGGTGTCCTTCTGAAGTCATGTTGAGCCCCAGCCTGTCACAACACGGGATTCAGCATCTTGTTCACTCCGTAGCTGACAGGGACACTGAGAAGACAACCCTCGCACTCACGCTACTAGAACTTGCTCTCTGGAAGAATGCCCATTAATCTGCATGAAATGTCTCAACCTCGTTGGACCTCTCGCTACACCGACGAAACCCCATTTTGATCCTCTAGGTAGCTTCAGAACAGCCAGGTTGAATGTTGAACCCTCATTTGCACCTTCCAGCGGCACTCCGGTCCTTACGTCTACAATACCTTTATCGTTGAATTGGATTTTTGATACTGGTTGACCAATTGTTATGAATTTCCCTTCGTCACCTTCCGTCCACGCTGAAGATCCTTGTCCCGGAGGTACGTCGGTCAATATGCTTTCCAGGTCTACTACCGTACCTTTACCGACATAGGATTTTGATTTGGCGGTACCAGTGGAGGAGTTATAGTTCCAGATTGAGAATGTGAACAAGAATATCGATACAGCTGCGAACAGACCGCGTAGAGATGAGAATAGCCTGATTATTCCCATGTTGTCCTTCAAACTATGATGATGACATATTATTGTGATAATGTCTGATGATGATGATCGTGTATTGTTATGGAAGTTGTCAGTCTCTTCGAACCAAGACAACCCTCGGTGTACCATATTTCACAAATGTTCAGAGAATCTCATCTTGTGGAGGGCTGGCTTCTTGGATTTTCAGGTACCATCCGATAGGCTAACGAGATTAAGGTTTGTTACCCAAAGGGAAATTACCATATACGGGCAACATCCCCTCATGGTGCTGCTGTTGGAAACCAGGGCTGCATACAGTATTGACAATGTAAATGAGATCCTCTACAAGAGCGAAGCCTAGCTTATTTGGTAGGGCGAAGACAATCCAGATTGAAAGCACAAGAAATGTTGATGAGCACAAACAAGTATTGTGCTGGAAAATGTGATAGAGAGACAGTTATAAGGGCAAACGATAAACAGAAATCGGTCGAGAAAAGGGGCAATCAAATGATTCAGCCGATTTATTCCAAGACAGACACTTGTACAGGATCATCCTTCTTCTCGTAGCCACCTTCCAGCTTGTGCTCAGTCGCCTCTTCTTCAGCAATCACGTCCGCAGGGATTCTGTCAGGAGTGTTATTGACGAGCACGATGAATGGTGGGAGCGCAAGGGCCATAAGACCAAAGGTGACACAGCTGCAAAAGGATATAGGTTAGCTATGGTAGGATTTTCCGTGGTGACATCCGAGTGAGTTAGAAAAACTTACAATCCGATCAAAGGACTTTCATCGGTCTTACTGTTCATACCGTACGCGACAGCTTGTCCAATAGCTTCCATACACCTGAAAGCAGCACCGTTTCTTACGTTTGCTATATACACATAACATATCAAGATCAGTTATCGTGGTACCGATGGAGAGAGGACAAGTGCAACTTACATTGAGCATCAGTGGCGAAAGAAGATAATAACCAGTACATGTAAGATTGCGATAGCGGACCGGTGGTCTGGATGAAGAAGTATGGCAAGAACGAAGCTGGATATCGACTATCGCTCCAATCGATCGACCCGGGATCGTTCTTGTTAAATTTCACTTGCACGATGATTGACCAGATGTACACAGCCGCATTGAGGATCACGACTGTGATTAAGCCGACCTGAGCTCGACGTCGTTGACTTAGGGATTTCATATCGAGGATGAATCCGAGACCAAAACAACCGACACTATTGTAGAATATGTCAGTGTACTCAAACAATTGTAGCATCATTGAGAATAGAAATCACTTACATGCAGAAGAAGGGTGAGATGAGTGATGAAAGTGCGCGAGCTCTGACACTGAAGTATAAACCGAGATATGTACTCCATGAACCTCTGTAGGAACGATGATCAGCATATATCAATTGCACTGCACGTGTAGTGAGGGATGAAATTCACGAACCCGTAGAAAAATGACCAGAAGGCCCACAGAGCAGATAGCAGGATGAGTTTGGACTTCCAAGTTTTCTTGATCAACCTGAATTCCTGGGCGGTTCCAACTTTCTCTGATACTCTGATCCTGGTACCGTCGGATCGAACAACATGATCCAAGGGAGAGATCAAGAGGGCGAAGGGGATGCTGCGGGAGATGAACAGGTTAGATGTAACGAAGGTGATTACGACCAGACTCCACTGCGATGTGATACTCACGCCAAACATTCGATGATCAAGAAGATGATATATGTGTCGGGTGTTACACCACCTTCGACACCATCAATATGGTTCTTGGCCAGACTAGGAGAGGTTGAGACTATCAGCTTTAATCTCTAGCAGAGTTCGGTAGGATGGACCAGACTCACTTGATAGCACCTCCGATCAATTGACCCAAGTTTCTGCTAACAATCCACAAAGCAAGGTATTTTCCTCTTGCTCCACTAGGCGCTATAGACATGATAGTACCTGATTCGGCAACGTACCAAGCACCTGTACCGAATCCTTCGAGGAATGATCCAAGAATAAGGAACTATCAATGACATCAGGGTCAATCAGTACCACCCGAGGTATCTTCGACTCAACACCAATGGAATCTTGTATTCACCCATTGGTTTCCGAATTTACTGTTCGTATAGAAAGATGCACCTCTCAAAGGGAAAGTCAAAGCACCAATGAGTAATGCCCACTTGGTTCCGAGTTTGTTGACGAGGGGACCACCGAGGAAACAGACTATAACGGCACATGTATCAGCTGAATGATGAAAGGTTTAAGAAGAGCCAAAATACACATACCTCCAGCCAAAGCAGCGTATGATACAGCATTCCTAACAATACCAACAACCCACATCGTATCAGCCACCCTTACTGAGCTGGTACATAGACAGGTATGATGCACTCACGCGATATTGTTAGTAGTAGGAGTAGCCAATCCACCCCCACCCAAACCCGCAATCGCATCAGCCATCGCTGGTCCACAGAAAGCTTGAATACTGAGTAAGATCATCTGCGTCAAACTGTGATCTTTGATCCTCTTCCATAGAGGTGTGTCCCTCTTGTACGCTACCATATCGAAATCCCCTTCGGCATCGTTACTTGCGTTGATAGGTAGAGCACCATCTTTGATCCGGAGATTATCGTCTCGTCCTCCCGCATAGGTATTGGGAGGGGCAGCGTCGAACTGAGACATCTTTTGTACAGTGATACTTCGAGTGAGTAGGTAGTAATCGATGATCAGTGAGGTGAAAAGAGAACGCAAGAAGGGGGAAAACGCCTCGACATGTCTGCGATGTTCCTATATATCTGTACATTCTCAGACGAAACCGGGTCAATAGTCCATCTTGGATGAAAAGTAACCGACACATCTAATGAGCGATGGCAAGCTATCATTGGACCATCCCTCAAGATGATAACGTATTTTTCATTCCGGACAATATTGTACCATTAAGGGTTCCGCGATGTCGGAGAAAGATATTCAACGGTTTTGCCGGAGGGGTTCCTGGCAAGTAAAATAACTGGATTTAGCAACAACCAATGCTCTTCGTTCGAGCTAAACGAGATCCGACGGCGGTTAGGATCGCTTAGGCGTTTTAGCACTGAGACCATGTGTCGTAATTGGTTCCGGTGTCGTCTGAATGGGGTTTACCTGATACGAACTAAGAGGCGTTCACAGCAGGTAAGGTATGGCTAGTGCATTACCGTTGGTCCGATAAGCAGAGCAGAGATCTGTATACGACATGTGACTGGGTATCATCCGGTTGATCGGAGTGCTATTTTTGAATCACGTATCGTGATGCGCCGCGGCTTATGGTATGAAATGTGTTCACACTTGCGAGTGGGTGGGCGTTGAACGGATCGAAAACTTGAGATTGCTGGATGACATCAATATACTGCAGCGTTCCGCCTTCGCGGCCGCTTTCACAGATATAGATACGCAGATCAGATAAGCAATTGTCATGGCCATTTGTTGATATCTGTCATCCAAGAAGACTTTGTCCTTGGTCCGTCTCTCTACAAGTAAATACATTCTTTTACGAATCATAATTGAGTGTTTTCACTCCATTTCTCGTCCTGAATAGTTCATTTCATTCCCATATTATAGCGAAGCAGCCTCTTACCAGTCCACCTAATATCGTCGGGGAGGAGCGTTGGTCTCGTCCTTGGAGTCGTAGGAGCTGACGTTGTACATTATGACGTTAGCATACTCATGGCGGTCGCTAAGTGTACCGATAGAACACTCACGTATCGATAGGACCGAGCAACAACCTAAATCAGCAGTACACAAATCAGCGATTACCTTTGAATGCTTAATGTAGTCGGTAGGATACGCCATACATGCTGGCACTCACTTCATAAGCCACATCTCGGGACTCAAGTCTTCTCCAGTCTTTTGTTTCATTTGTTCTTGCTCGTACTCGTAATCCATAGTCTGGTCAATAAGAGAACCTATCGCGGGGTTGTCGTCAAGGGATGACAAGAACTTTTGAGCTGTACATCGCTGTATCATCAGCTCTGTGGTGCGATTCGATCTCTGACAACGGAGTGAAGCTGGACTGACCAGACTTATCGTTCCCAACTTGAGAGAGCTGGTAGGAGACAGCATCGGGACCGTCTATCATCCGCACCGTCACCAGTCAGCTGCATTTTCTATAGTACCGTGCTTGACCACTCACATCGACTTCGTTGAAGTTCATGATTGGCATTGGTGATGACTTGGACGACTGTTCAGGGGGTCGGTCAGCCTTCTGATCATTGTCGTTGTTCTGATAAAGATTACACCCACTCTTATCGGTTGATTCCCCAGCAGGAGCTCCTATGATTTTCATTCGTGTCAAGTATTGCCACTACGGTATACACGCACACCGAACCGACTTACCATCAGTGATAGCAATAATAAGGAGA
This sequence comes from Kwoniella europaea PYCC6329, assembly GCF_036810445.1. NCBI lineage: Eukaryota > Fungi > Basidiomycota > Tremellomycetes > Tremellales > Cryptococcaceae > Kwoniella > Kwoniella europaea. The sequence continues at coordinate 6,459,613 of NC_089487.1, forward strand.
GGCTTTTGTAAAGCATTAGCCCTGGCAGGACCCAAAAGAAGAGGTTGGAGGATCTTCTGGTCAAGGGATGTACCAAGCGGTGTAAGGCCTATGTACAGGATGAGGCAAGCATGAGCTCGATGAAGGGTTTCGGGGCAATCAAAAGAGAAATGGAGCTCACCACTGAATTTGACTTGTTGGACAAGTTGTAAAGCGGCTTGCTCGTTATTAATGTTATTACCTTGAAGTTGAGAGTTGAGGAATCGGACTTGGCTGTAGATCAAAGCGTCATTAGCGTTACACGACCGGTAATCTTAAGTAGGAGCGAGTGACTCACATCCCGTCATGGTCGAAGAGAGAGCAAGCGAAAGCGATCTTACCCAAAATCCTGCGGTGAGTATCAAGTCAGCATGTGATGCATTCAGACTCGTTGCGGTGATGCCATTCAAGGCATTACTCACATCTTGAGATCCTCGATCCTTTCACCGTTCTGTTCGAAAGCCATACTTCCCGAGTCATCGATGAGGACGACGACATCGAAGAGCGAGATCTTGACCAAGTCTGAGGCAAGCTCTACGGGAAGTTTCCAGTTCGATGCGAGTTGTTGTAGAGCGCCTGATTGAACGACTCGTTGGGCGATCGGTTCAAGTGCTTGAGGAGGGTAGAAGGCTTCGAGATGTTGCTATAGGATGGAGTGAGAATGGAGGGAGAGGGGTCAGCAAGACTTGATGAGATGACTCGGTGTGCCACGGGCGAAGGAACCGGGAAACAAATTAGGATTTAAGATAGATCTCGCTTACATCTCTGACACATTGGCTCAAGAGTTGAGAAACGTATTGAGCGTTCACACCACCACCTCCAGGTGCAGCTCCTGCTCCGCCGTATCCTCCCGGAGCACCGTATTGACCTGGTTGCTGGCCATATCCACCGGGTTGTTGACCATATTGAGACTGTTGTTGGCCATATGCGGGTTGTTGTTGTTGGCCATGTTGCCCGGGTTGTTGACCGTATTGGCCAGGCTGTTGGCCATATTGCCCTGGTTGTTGGCCGTATTGCCCTGGTTGTTGACCGTAAGCAGGTTGCTGTTGACCATACTGACCATACTGCTGACCATACCCACCTGGAGCTTGACCTGGTCTACCACCTGGAACAGCAGGAGCACCATACCCTTGTTGAGGTTGTTGACCGTATTGACCCTGTTGTGGTGCGCCATATTGGCCAGGTTGTTGTTGCTGTTGACCGTACGCGGACTGTTGCTGGCCGTACTGACCTTGTTGTTGACCATATTGACCTTGTTGAGGAGCGCCATAGGGGGATTGACCTTGACCTTGAGCTACACCGTATCCGCCCTGTGCGCCGTAGGAAGCACCTGGTGGTTTGTTTGACATGAGGCCTGCTGCACCTGCCAATTGGTTTGCTTGAGCTAGTTTGGAAGCGAATCCCATGATGCTGATGAGTTATTGAGTGGCAATATGAGCTAGGTTGAACAACAAAGGGAAGTTGAGTGAATGGGATGATTGAGCGATACGGGTAGATATAGATAACAGTGAGGCTGTGTACGGGGGGATGGGAAGGGGTGAGGAGTGAGGAATGCTCAACCCCACACGTCATCACATCCACAACACAGCATATTGGGTGTTAGCTTTCCCACGGTAGCAATGAGGCATTTGATTGGTACAGTGTCAGACAGCGCCGTTGATGCATACGAGTATGACCCGCTATGTGTGCATGCGTGGTCTGTATCAGTAAGGGAGTCAGAACGACTCTACATGGATAGGTTGACGAACTCAACGTCCAACCTAGGTAGTGAGGATTACAGAGTCTGGTTCCAGGTCCAGATCGATTCAAGTCTCTCCTCCACCTCTCGTAAACCAAGGTCTCCTATGAGCAAGCGGCCCCGAAGATTTAAGCGTATAAAAGAGGTTAGCTCTATTCGGGTGACGTAACCTCTCTGTTTACCTCATGTCGGTTGATCTCTGTTTAGACGCAGTAGCCAGATAGGAGGGATACAATCGAAAGATCAGAAAAGTCACGTCGCACATCAATCCGCATGACATCACAAATCTGGAATGAATCAAACTTAAGATATGAGTGCTGATGAGGTGCTCTGATAAGACATGTGAAAACAACCTTGTTCCAGTTTTACTCGATTGTAGACAAATAGATAAAAATCCGCAGATCAGATCTTTCGGTATGCCGTCTTACTCTGTGCAAAAAAAGAGCGATTCGAGATATACTGTAGCATCTTATAGTGGACATAAGTCAATATGGCCCAACAGCAACCATCAACTGAAATAGATACGGTCAATACCAACAGTCCTAAACAACAGAATGAAAAGGTCGTCCCGGCTGCTGTAGTAGAGGATGAAGCTGCCATCGATGGTGTCGATCCAGTATACGCAGCCAAAGCGAGAGTGCTTAATCGAGCCGTATGTTCATCTTGACACCACTGTTCCTCAACCCCAATGGTTCAAGCTGATTTGATGGCGTTTGGTAGATCCAAGATATAGGTATGGGACGATATCAATGGCAACTCTTCTTCGTCATTGGCTTCGGATGGGCTCAAGATAATTTATGGCCTATCGTCACATCGCTCATCCTTACTCCAATTTCCAACGAGTTCCACCCTTCGAGACCACCGTTACTTACCCTAGCGCAGAATATTGGTTTACTAGCTGGAGCGGTCTTTTGGGGGTTTGGATGTGATATCTTCGGAAGAAAATGGGGGTTCAACCTTACCTTAGGTGTTACTGGTGTATTTGGAATGTTGGCAGCTTCGAGTCCGAATTTCGGAGCTGCAGGGACGTTCGTTGCTCTCTACGGTAAGCCCAACTGTTCTCTCTTGAGTTATGTGAATATGTGAATGACACATTCCGAAAAATTCGATCTTTCGATGTGGTATGGCCCATGCGTCCGCCAAAACCTAATTTAGCTGATGTTTCTTCCGTTCTTGTTCTCCCATTTGCGGCGCAGGCTTTGGGGTGGGTGGGAATCTCCCGGTTGACAGCGCTATCTTTCTTGAATTCTTACCTCAATCACACCAATACCTGCTCACTGTCCTATCAATATTCTGGGCCTTCGCGCAATTACTCGCTACACTCATCGCTTGGCCAATCTTAGGAAACCTCACATGCCAACAGACTGATCCCGATTGTACTCGATCGAAGAATATGGGTTGGAGGTACTTCATCATCACCATGGGTGGACTAGCTTTGATCATGTTCTTCATAAGATTCTTCATCTTTCACATATACGAATCACCGAAGTACTTCATGGGCAAAGGACGTGACGAAGATGCCGTCAAGATCGTACATGAGGTTGCTAGACGGAATGGGAAGGACTCTAACCTTACTGTGGATGATCTGAGAGCTTGTGAAGGTATAACGGGAGGAGTCGTCACGGAACATCAACATGATGCCACAGCTGCGATCAAGAGGAAGATGGAGAAGCTGAGTGCTAAGCATGTGAAAGCCTTGTTTGCTACTAGAAGATTAGCATTTAGCACATCACTAATCATGGTGGTTTGGGCATTTATCGGACTCGCTTTCCCATTATATGTGAGTACAATGTCTATCTGTGGTCATTCGAGTCATTCAGCCTCTATTGGAATGTCAGAGACATCGTCTCGTCTCCTCTTGGTCATCGGAGATAAACTGACTCCTCCAATCATCACACACACAGAACGCATTCATCCCCTACACACTCGCTACGAAAGGAGCTCAATTCGGTGATTCATCCACTTACATCACTTATCGTAATGCATGCATCATCGCTGTCCTGGGTGTGCCGGGAGCGATGCTGGGTGGTTTACTTGTCGAGGTGAAATGGATTGGTCGTAAGGGCACACTATGTCTCTCGACCTTGTTAACTGGGATATTCATCTATGGGTCCACTACGGCAAAAAACTCGAATACCCTCCTGGCCTGGGATTGCTTATACTCGTTCTTCTCGAATGTGATGTATGCTGTACTTTATGCTTATACTCCCGAGATATTCCCCACGAAAGATAGAGGGACGGGAAATGCTTTGACCGCTACCGCAAATAGGGTGTTTGGTATAATGGGTGAGTAATCCCTCCTTCCAGGAATCAACAGGTCCATCTCTCTTCCCGTTCTCCACGGAGGAATCGATCCTTGTCCTCGGTCACAGACGTATGCTCATTATTCGTGTTCTCGGTAGCCCCGATCATAGCCATGTTCGCGAATTTGGAGACTTCCGCACCGGTGTACACGAGTGGTGCACTATTTTTGGCTGCCGGAGCGATAGTTCTTATCCTACCGTACGAATCAAGAGGGAAGGCATCGTTATAAAGAGTCAAATCAAGATTTCACCATAATCATGTAGCCAAAATCATGTCATGTGATGTATCCAGAATGATCATCCTTCCAGATTACCCAGACGAATCATCGCAAGTTATTATAACATCATTTCATACCGCACAAAAATCTCGTCATAGCAACCAAAGTCCCTTAAAATCCAGATACAGTAGTACCTATACTCTAGTCTACCTTCCTATTTCTACTGCAGAGCGGCGTACAAAGCCCTCTCATACTGGACGTACGAGCCGTACCAAGGATCAGGCGAAGGTGAAAGGAGTTGAGTCGCGCAAATGGCCTGAACACCCTTTGAGGTAAGCATTACAAATCACTGTGGCAGTCCTACATCATTTTGAATGTAATCAATCACTCACGGCAATTCCAGTTTTCGGATCAATCCAAAATTGTGTCTTTGCCGCTCCAGACCAACAACCACTTCCGGCTTTCCTACCTTCCGTGAAATCATCTGAAGTTAACAAGAAGCCAACCGAATGATTGACATTATCCGTAGTAGGGGCAGGATGAATGTATTGAGGTTTGGTGACCATCTCCACTATCTTATCCACGCCATCGTACCCTTCTCCCTTGGGTATGGAGGGGGTAAAAAGCTCTTTCCACGATTCAGGCGATATGAGTGGCTTGGTCGAGTGGTGTGGACTGCTAGGATCACATTGAAGTAAATGTCGAAGGAAGGTAAGATAATCTCTCTGAGTACCGTATAGTCCTCCACCACCCGATAGCAGCTCTTTTGGAACGTCCTTCGCATCGGATGGTCGATTCATACCGAAGTTCCCGGGTATCTTCTGTACCTTTCCTTCTGCGTCTCTGTAACAGATCCACATTTTGTGTTTTTTGATTTCCTCAGTAGGGTAGAAAGTCAAAGTGGTAATTCCACAAGGTTCGAACAGGTGTTTCTGGAAATACTCTTCTAGGTCTAGTCCTGTCACTCTCTCTACCAACTTTCCGACCCAGTCAATCGAGGGACTGTATGTCCAAGAAGTACCTGGCTCGTAGATAAATGGCGTACAGAGCGACTTGACTGTCGCCTTGGGATCGAACAGAGGAGGAAGGGGATTTTGCTCGTGCCATTTGGACAAAACATTTGGGCCGAACATGTATGTAAAACCTTTGAATTGGATAATCCAGATTAGAAGAGGAACAGAGAATGGTAGATCAGGTCTGTGCTCACCGGCAGAATGAGACATCAACATCCTCAAAGTGACTTTGTTCTTCGGTGAAGCGAGGATTGGTTTATCGTTCTCATCATATCCTTTCAAGAGTTGCAATTCCGTGATTTCAGGGAGATACTTTTTTACATCCTCCGCACTGTCTAGCGATACGACCTTCTGATCGACGAGCTGAAGAGCTGCGATCTATACATCCATGAGCAGTCAGTTGCAATTCATCTCAATCGCGATCAGAGCATGACTACGTACACACGTGATAAGCTTTGTTTGAGAGAAGCATTCCGTAGCTATTTCTCTCGAATCAGCTTCATGTGGACATCAGGATATACAAGGTGCTTACTGGTTTCTGGGTCTATCTGACCAGATGACTCATCCTCAAATGTCTTCTCGCCATATTGATTGAAGTAGATCTCCTCCTTCGCATTGGTAGCACCGTAGAAAACAGCTGGGACATGTCTTCGATCGACCGTTTCTTTCAACAATTTATCAAGCGACTGTTTACCTGAGGGTGAGATAGTGGGTAAGGAGGACATTGCGATTAACTGTGATAAAGACAATGAGTAGAGAGGATAAGTAACCTTGCGAATTGGATGACTTGTATTCATGCTTGCTGCAGCATCTCCCTGCAACTGGGATTGCCTTTCGGCCGTTCCGGATTCTCCGGGTACCTCACACAAAGCTCGTTCCGGGGCCGACAGTCACCGGTTGCGTTGTATTTGGTATTGGTGAGATTTGTATTGCTCATTAGGAATGCAGTGTAATGTGTCATGAGCGATATGTGACCAGTCGTACTTGACAAACCTTTATTCGCGTTTCGATCTGGTTGCGTCTGTTTAACCAGTACCACCGTCTCTTCACTCGTGGTATCAAACTGGACCTTTGGTTGAATGATTTGTCATTACTTGTCACAGTACGGATATGCTTATTTGACGCCAAACATAAAGCGTGATTGCTCGTTCTACACCTATATACACCGGCAAAAGGGCTTCTACAATTAAGTTGCATAAATCTGTTTCTTCATCAACCTCAGCCTTTACGACCAAGTTCCCAGATGATGACAACAGAAAGTCAATGATATCAAGGAAGGGCACAGCTTGTGCATCAGGTGGCTGGACTTTGTAAGGTATCCGTTCACCTCGAGATCGATGTGACCAGATGCACTGCTCTAGAGTCAAGTCGTATGTTGAATCGAATGAACCTCCAATTGAATGATATTGTGGCTCCTCGCTATACATCGCGAGGACAATCTCAATATTCGATAATGAAGGGAGGGCTAGCTCGTGGAGAGGCTGTGAATATCGACTCGTCCGCTCAGAAACGGTTTCAGCTCGTTAGAAACGGTCCGCGCAGATGCGCTATATTTCCTACAGGATTGCCTAAAGATTGTTTACAGCTTGTTTGATTGTCAATGCGGGGTAAACACATACCGACATGAGAATTCGAATACCACTCTCTTCGGGATAGACTGACGAGCGGACTGACATCACCATAAAAGCTCTGATGATTCGGGTTTCCACAGATACGCCACTTGATCCCATGAGGAACAGGTACTCGCAGCTGTATCGCAATCCCTGGCGGGGGTCCTGCTTACCAGAGTAATCACGTACAGTCCAAGTAAGACTAAAATCTATCATTCCTCGCCAATTCCTTGCGATCACGCCCTCTGCCCCCCTAATTGCCCACTTGATGACATGGTCCTCTTGTCGGAAATGACCGACCTTGTGAACAGTTACGGCACAATTCATCATGATCGAGATTGAACTAAAATACGTCGGACCGCTCGAAAGATTACGGACCGCCAAGAGGTGAAGCTATTAATAGCACCATCTCAACGTCGAAGCGTGTATTCTCAGCGATAGCTGTACTTCGGATCTCTAATATCCACCTAAACGGTCTCACATGACTGCTTTATACATGGTCACGGAGCAGCATCTCACCGCAAATTCTGCCGGGACATAGATAGCTGATATTGTATGCGGACCCCTATCGCGATCAAGAGCGTATTGAACCCCATGGTACCCCTCAAAAGCGCAATTCTCATTCGGTCAGTCTTTGTACCGTCTATTCAAGTTATATAAAGTGAAAGGCATGCCAAGGATTGACCCCCATGGGACTCCTGACTAATCTGATCACTCACAATTCCATATACAATGGTCGGCGTCACCTTCAAAACCCAAGCTACCGAGACTGTGAGATTGACTGAAGAGCAGCTCCAAGCTGTGTCTCACCTCGATCCTGAACTCGTCCGTATCGGTCACGAAGTAGTTCAAAGACAGAAGAAAGAGAGCTTCATCCAGGCTTGGAGAAATCATGGAAGAGCTGCTGGATGGAGTGTGTTCCTGACCAGTGCTCTGTTGATGGAAGGGTTCGATACTGCCATTGTGAGCATCTCCTACAAGATCATATGGAATCTCAAGCTGATTGAGAGATTTGATTCCTTCTTCAGATCAACTCCTTCTTTGCCTTGCCTGCATTCCTCAACTCTTTCGGAACCAAAGGCTCAAATGGTAAACTTACTATCCCTGCCAATTACCAGAGTGGTTTGGTCAATATCGCCTATGTCGGCCAAATCATTGGGCTGTTCTTGAACGGTTGGTTACAAGAAAGATATGGATCAAGGAAAACCTTCATTGGCGGTATGATTCTCATGACTCTTACAATTTTCCTGGCCTTCTTCGCGGTCAGCTTGAATATGCTTCTGGTCGCTGAATTGGCCATGGGTATCCCTTGGGGAATGTTCCGTGAGTCTACGGTCTTCAATCAGACAAAGCAGTCACTCCCTATTTCAAACCGGATACCTAACTGACACCCTGGTATCGATCAGAAACACTCTCTACCGCCTACGCAGCTGAGATCTGTCCGATACAATTACGAGGTTACCTATCCGCTTTCGCATCTGTCGGATTTGGGGGTGGAAGTTTCATTGCTTCGGGTGGTGAGTCCATTTACCTTGTCGTACTGGTTTTTATAATGACCCCGTTACACAGTTCTTCGAGCCTGTCTCCAAATTTCTGGTGAATACGGTTGGCGACTGCCCTACGCTTTACAATGGGTCTGGCCAGTACCTCTCGCTCTAGGGTGTTACTTTGCTCCAGAAAGTGGGTCTTCCGTCGAATCTATCTTGCAAAGATTGCGAAAACTGACATGTCCTGTCTTGTGTGTAGGTCCTTGGTGGTTAGTGAGAAAGGGTCGATTCGAGGATGCTGAGAAAGTACTCAAACGATGCGCCAGACCTGGATTTTACGCCGACAAAGAAGCTGAAGGATATGTGGCGTTCATGCAACATACTGACTCTCTCGAGAAGCTAGATGCGAAAGGTGGAAGCTGGGGAGAGATGTTCAAAGGAGTCAATCTGAGAAGAACGGAGATTGTGAGCACCTCGATTCCTGCTGATCTACATTCTCCCGGCTGATACTCTTTTGACTTACAGATGTTCGGCGTGTGGTTGGTCCAACTTTGGAATGGAAACATGATCACTGGTCTTACCGTTGAAATGTAAGTACGGTATGCCATGCTCAAGTCGTACACTAATTCCCCTTTCAGGCTGGAAAACGCTGGTATGTCTACTACTGGCGCGTTTAACATGAACTTGGTACTGTCCGCTATGGCGATTGTCGGTGTTGCTATGTAAGTCCGATGTGGATGCGTGATTTTGCCATACAGTACTGACTGCTCTTACAGCTCATGGGTCGCTCTCGGATGGACTGGTCGAAGACCAATCTACATTGCTGGTATTGCCCTCGAAGCTTGCTGTTTGTTACCTATCGGTATTCTCGGTACCATTCCTCAAACCAATGCTCGACTTAACGCTATGGGTGCTTTGATGATCATCATCAATTTGCTTTTCCACTTCTCCCTAGGACCAGTCTGTAAGTATATATCTGGAATGACAAAGGAAAACACCCAAATGACAATGACTTGGTCTCTTTATTCAGGTTATTCCATCGTGGGAGAGCTTCCTGCATCAAGACTTCGAAGTAGATCTATTGTACTCGGTAGATTCGTATATGTAGTCAGTGCTATCATTGGCTCGCAACTTAGAGCTAGAATGGTCACTGCCACAGCGTGGAACTGGGGTGCCAAGGTGAGTCTAATTTGAACAACCTCATCCTCTACATATACCCTTTGGACGACTCATGATACTGTTGCTGATGACTTCTTGCGAACTAGTCGGCATACTTTTGGCTAGGATGTAATCTCGTCTGTCTCACCTGGACATTCTTCCGTCTACCGGAAACTGGTGGATTCTCATTCGCCGAGCTGGATATCCTCTTCGCCAACAAAGTCCCAACTCGACAATTTACCAAAGTCAAAATCACTCACGAGGCTGTCGAGATCGGTACGGAGAAGCAAGCTTTCGATCATGATGAGAAAGCCGAAATTGAACATGTTGAAGGTGTTGCTCAGGGTGAGACTGTGCTGGATGATGAGGAGAGAGCGGTGGTCCAGCATGAGCCGGTTCCGGGACACGTACCCACCCTTGCGTAACTGGTGCAAGCCTTGATATTCAAATTTGACTTGATGGGGTTTAGATGGTCGTGATTACTATATGTATGATCCAGGACATTACCGGTGATTCATATCATTCTTACCTTACCTTTCTTTTGGTTGTCTCTCTTCGCTTTTGGATGACAGAGATGGAATTGTATAATTAGTATTGGTGATATACGCTCTGTAGAAAGAAGAAGAAACCAAGCATGAAATTTCAGTAGGTCTAAAGCTCCTCATTGCCTAGAAAGTAGTGTGTTATATGTAGATATCTGAATGAATGTGTCCGGATGCTGAGTAGAGTTTATCCTCCTATAAGCGACAAAACAGCTTGCATAGTGATAGAATCCTATCTACAAAAATCTCGATGTATCTGTCAAGTACCTAATCACGAACAGGAAGAGCGAGCTTGATCGCATCTTCAAGACTAGGTTGTCTCTGCTTCCATCCCAGAGCTTTCGCCTTCTCACTGATCTCCATGAAAGAATTGGTACCGAACATGTACATATCTCCTTGTCCATCTTCGATGCTTTTCGCTCCTGGATTGGCGATATCGCCTCTAGCGTGCAATTGATCACCCACGAGCTTGATGATGGGCCCCCAAGTATGTTGGTTCAGACCGGCGTAAATGAGATTGGACCATCCGTGAGATTCGCTTGTGGCTTTAGTAGACTCCGAATTGGATAGCGAGTGTTTCATCAGAAGAACATAGAGGTCGGTAAGGTCTTGGACGTGAACCTGTAACCATGGTCAGCATGGGTATCCCTGCCAGGTTCCGTCGATACACCTACATTTCCCCAGATGTTCTCCCCTTTACCAATGTAGGCTGCTTGGTCAGCTCGTTTGGCATATCGGACATAAGCGGGGACTTGAAGGGACAGCTCTGCAACAATTGATCAGCTCCGGTGATGTGCGTGAGGGTGAAAGGCTCACTGTTACCTGGACCAGTACCTTGACCGTATACCGTGGGTGACATGACGATATATGCTGAAATGATTCCTCGAGCGGCAGCTCTAGCGATACTGTGATGTTCAGGTCAATGAATGTCCTTAAGCAAAAATGCCAAGCTACGTACATTCTATCGCCACTATGGAAGAAGGCGGTATCGGGCAGAGCTTCCCACCTTTCGTGATCAGAGTCCTATCAAGCTTCCCATCAGAACAGATGTCGATCATTGTGTGAGTAGACGATGACCTACTTTCCAAACATCTTTACCAGTCTCACCATTACTACCATACATGATTGAACCAGTACCGGAAGTTTGTAGAAGAACGGGTTTGACCTTAGTAGATCCAGAAGAAGCTCTCTGCTCGAGTCCATCGACCAAAGCCTGGATAGACGCGTCTCCTCCAGCAAATGGAACCGCAAAGTTGACAATCACATCGTACTGAGAGGCTAAACCTTGAAGGAAAGTGGCATCTTCGACATTTCCAACTACCACGTTGACTCCCAAAGGTTCGAGCAAAGACTTCTTAGTATCCTCTCGAACTAAGGTGGTGATATTGCTAGGTTTATATTCTTTGACAAGATCGACCAACAAAGTACCTTTATGCATATATGATCATCAGCTTGATTCCCAAAGCCACTCCTAGTGGCATCCCGCTCACCTCCGATATATCCGGAAGCACCTAGGATAAGGATTTTGAGATCAGAAGACATCGTTAAGAATGTGAGATTGTTGAGTTCGTCTGCGAGAAGTGCTCGATGTAAGTGACTGAATGATTGGTATGATGATGTTACGTCGTTCTTCAATTCCGTCAAGTATTTATACCTTTTCTTCGTGAAGGATTGTTAGTTGATCATGGTAAATGCATGTGATGCCTCGCGGAAATTCCGCCACCACTTACGGAGTTCCCATTTCAGGCACGTTTGCTATGTTTACCTTGGCCTCATGTATATCATCAGCACCTACTTCACTTGTTGCCCTTCATCCTTTACTCATCAATCAGAACCATGCACCTTAGTATGACAAACCCGTCAGGATCCTCCGGTGACCCAACGGAACCACCGAGCAGCGCAAATAAAAAACGAAAAACCACCACCGCAGAAGAGAGACCAGCTAGGAGGGCGTTGAGTTGTACGGAATGTAAGAGGAGGAAGACCAAGGTGAGTCGAGTCCACGTGATGATATGGCTGACTTACTCATCATGCTCATATTCATCATATCATCCAGTGCTCAGCACTGGGAAAGATCCCCTGTGACTCATGCGTACGTAGAGGGAAGCCTGCGGACTGTCGATGGGAAGGAATGGAGAGGTGAGCGTTTTCATCTGCTTGTCATCGGTAGGTGTCATGTTTGATCACTGCTTGGTAGTGAGCTCCGTGAAGGTGGACGGGATCATACGCCCTCCAAGGATATCGACCAGATATCTGCTCTCAAAGAGCAGATTAATCGACTCGAAAAGCTCATCGACACCCTGGGCCACAACCTCCCATCACAATCCCAGATCTCTCAAGCACCCACATCTGCTCATCAGGACGGGACAACCTCAGGTAATAGTCTAGAATCAGCAGCTATCGATCTAGAACATCTCATTGTTGGACCAGGAATCCGTCCAGGAATAACAGAGACTCTGGGATCACCTTTCAATCAGGTGCATCAACCGCAGACACCTTCTACGTTCCCATTGTCCTCTTTATTCAGCAGTGCTTCGTTCGACCCGGATCTCATCACCGTTCTTCCACAATTACTGCCCAACTCACCAATATCGCAAAAGCTAGCAGAGGTCTTCTTTGATGGTCCCATAAATTCCTCGTGGCATGTAAGTACGGTATCTAAACACAGAGGGTTGATCCTTTCAGGCTATCGCTCGTCCAGCTTTCGAAATACAGATGCGCCAATATAGTACTTTGACATTAGATAAATTGGAGCTGGAATTGGACCCGTTATGGTTCGCTCTATATTTGATGGTGAGTCCAGCTTTATGCATAGTCTTGGCGCTATCCTGAGCAAGCACTCCAACAACAGGTCTTAGCCATGGCCGTCGAATTCGCCAGTGCCGATCAAGATCATATCATCTCTGATATCAATGCCGATTCTAATTATCTTCCCACTACCCTCTACCATGCTAGTATCAAGGCTCTTGGCAAATCTGATTACCTATCAAAGCCCCAAGTAGGACACATCCAGGTGCGCCTACAGTCCGAAATCCTACTTCGAACATTACTGAACAGGGATCAATTTTAGGTATCGATTCTTTACATACTGTTCCTCTTCGTGAGTTTGGGTGGATCATGTCAGACGCTGACATTCCAGCACTTTGGCCATTCCACAGAACAATCCAGCATTGCCCTCCGACACCTCGATAGTGCGATAACTACCGCCCAGTGGCTAGGACTGGACAGCTTGAAAGATTCGTTATCATTTTCTGCTGCGGATGACCCGGCGCTGTCCGATTTACAGCCTAGGCATAAGGTCGAAATTTGCAAACAACTGTATCACCTGTTGAAGTTTATGGATGGTACAATATTCAAACGACCCGGCCTATGGAGGCTGGCAAGTAACGGTAAGCGATGAAGATGTGCATATCAGACATCGCTAATCTCCATCAAGACGGCGCATCCCTTCCATCCAACAACGATGATCAAGATTATGAACATTCTGACGGGCCCTCGGAGAAATCTATTACCGTGATGACTGAAGCCAGCTTATCAAGGGTAAGTGGTTAGAAGGTGATTCGAAGTTGATCAGGCAAATGCAGATCGGAAGCACTCTTGTAGATACCATCAGGAGCTTCACCTCGAACCGTGAGTGCTCATACGTCTGTAAGGGATTCTCAGTTGATGGACGAGAATTACAGAGATCATGTCTTTTCATCAAGTAATCACGTACAGCACTGCTCTGGAAAAGCTCTTAGATCTCATCCCGTCCCTACTGGATGCACAGACAAGCTGTAAGACCTGCGAATATGGGATGACAACTAGTGGAAGCTGATGTCATTTTTCTCAGGGATGATGAGGACTTTGCATTGCAGTATGTCCTACTCATGAGACATATATCGAATGCAGCTGATCTCTCGATGAAAATAGGTATTCTCTATAGGCTGATTCGTCTACATCGACCCACACTTCTGCGCGGATATCGGTCACCCGAATGGAGGTTTTCGAGTAACGCTTGCGTGAGTAGTGCAAAGTCGCTCCTGAGAGTACAAGTAGCAATGGCCGTATACCCGCATCTCAGACCTTCGTAAGTTGACTTAGCGACTGCGCCGAATGGTCCATCGGAGCTGACATCCACGCCAAGCAGCTTCATCAAGCGTTGGATCATGGGCTCAGTAATCGTCTTGGCCGTTGATTCCATCGTGCAGGACCTCACCTTCGAAGAGGTCTTCTATCAATCTCAGCGGATCTGCGTGGGCACATTTGCTGAGTTGTTACCGCCTATAATGGCTTTACTGAATACCGCGGACGAGTTTCGGCAGGCTGCGAATGCGAGAGGTGATAGATACAATCTGGATGTCGATCACTTTTTCAAAGAAGTTCGGAAGAGATTATCTCCAACCGGGAACGGTGAGCTCAATAACAGGCTAAGCGAATTGAGGAATATGGCTGATCCAGGACTCTCGCGAGATAGACGATAATCAGCAAAATCAGCAGAATGGATCAAGCACTATGTTCGACTTCAATTTCGATCTGGATTTCGACCCCAACTCAATGCTCCCAAATTTCGACTTCTCATTCTTACAAGATAACCCTACTGATTCTACTGGTACTTGGGAGAACATGGAGTGGGGCTTGATATAAGGGTAAGCTTTCTGACTTTATCTTCAGTTCTCAACTAGGTAGTCAAATACAGCTTATAACACCAACTCGGGCGCATACTTTTTCAGCCATCCGAGCGAGCGATGGGGATCGTACAATGCGCCGCCCTTCATGCACGTCATGGGTATCGATAATCACAGATATTGTCTTCAGCAGCTCAGTGGCTATTAATCCATGTAATTGGGATCTGTTCTGTCACTTGATCTAGCCACTCATTATCAGCCAAATGGCGAATTCGCAACACAGTCGCGTTAAAGCTTTCGTCCATAGTCAGCAAGATCCGGATACATCTTTGCAGATCGAGTGTGAACTTACCACATATCGGAACCCAGGAAGCTGAAGATCGGTTTTGTCGGCAAACTCGTCGTCCGGGCTGTTCTGAACCTGACCTTCCGCTAAGAGTTTGTCTCGCCTCCTGTTCTCTCTGACATAGTAGATACGGAGGATCACCAAGAAGACAGCTGATTTGCCTTCATCAGCTATCGTGGAATCACTTAGAAACCGATGTGCTCACCTTGAAGAGCAATACAGATGATATCGGCAACAAATACTGATCTGTAGGCGGGAGTTTCTCCGGTTTTCACCATGAATGGTCCACTGATATTACCCAAAGCGTACCCTAGGAACGCGTAGGACGACAATGTGATTCGTTTGGTATAGCCCGAACTGTTGACTCCGGGTAAGGAGAGGCAGATGAACAGACAAGTAGCGAAGGGCGGGAACAGATATACTAAGCGCAGTATCAGTGTGTTGAGCGAACTGATGTTACCAAGGTTGAACTCACCTCCTGTCAGTAGACCCGCCACGTTCGAACGGGGGAGCACGATCTGCAAGAGCAATCCAATAAAGGTAGGTACCAGCATACCGATGGAAACGTAGATCCGGCCATTGGGGGTTTTATGAGCAAGCCATCCACCGAACAGAATACAGATCATGTTGATGAATCCTTGAGGAATGTAAATAAGAGTGGACTGGAGAGAGTTAAAGCCAAAGCTTTGGATGGTGAGTGTTCCAAACGCACCGAAACCACCACTGCAGGGAAGTGATTCATCGTGAGCAATGGTACGTATTGCGTCAAGGAAGTAAAGATGGAAAGTGATTCACTTCAGTACCTCGTTACAGAATATGACCAGGAACAACAGTAAACCTTGAGGATCTTCGAAGGGATTCAAAGCTTCTCGCACCTGAGGATATATACTGATCGTCAGTTTGGGTGTCTTGAATATGGTGCAGTGCCATCATGAGATGGAGTCACGGACTTACTTGACTCCACTTCAAATGTCGATTTAAAATTCCGGTATTGTTGCTTCTAATTCGATGTACTGCCAACACCCGCTCACTCTCCGTGAGAAACTTGGCATGCATCGGAGAAGGTGGAAGCAGGAGGAAGACCAAGACACCTGTATGAGACAGAGATAATGAGCCAAGAGCAATGTGGTCAGAACATCGATGAGTGCTAACTTACCCCATATCACAGTGATCAAACCTAGAATGACATCGGGATCAGCTACACCGACATGATATTGGAAACCCAACCTATACACATACCATTGATTACGAAGATCCACTGATCATATGGATTACCCGTCAGCCATAACTACATAACCGCCTGGCAGGACCTGCCAATGACACACTCACCTTCCAACCCGAGATACCAGTGTTGACATGACCCATACCAAAAGCAATGATACCCCCAACCATAGCTGAACACGTCATTCGTCAACTACCAGACGATAGCGACTACCCATTGATGGCACTGGCTTTGGAAGAAACTCACATCCAAACCCATTGGCAGCGGCCCAAGCTCCTGTTCTGAGCACCTGCTCTTTTCGTGTGTAGTACATTCCGTTCTGAATTTTATATCCAGGTCAGGTCCGCTCTCCCTTTGTCACAAAGGGCATCCACTCACGATCAAGATGAATGTAGGGGTGATGAG
The DNA here is from genome assembly GCF_036810445.1 of Kwoniella europaea PYCC6329. Classification (NCBI taxonomy): domain Eukaryota; kingdom Fungi; phylum Basidiomycota; class Tremellomycetes; order Tremellales; family Cryptococcaceae; genus Kwoniella; species Kwoniella europaea. The sequence goes on from NC_089487.1 coordinate 6,476,280, forward strand.
GGATTCGAAACCGCCCAGGATAAATCTCAATACCGCCATACCTGCAAAGTTGTGGGCACCAGCCGTGGCAATGAGGACTCCACCCCAAGCCTGGATATATTCGAGATCAGTGTGTGGCAGCAACGAAACTGGTAGAGGTAGACAGATCACTTACAACAATAGCCAAACCGATGAATCTACCAAGAGGGAATTTTTGCGACAACAGGGTGGTCGGATATTCGCAGATGAGATAACCAAAATAGAACAAAGAGGATAACCAGGAGCTGAATATATCACATAAGTGAGGATATACTCTTGGGCTCGACTAACGAGCAGACTACTCACTATTGTTTGCCTTTCAATCCCAGATCCTTGGAGAGGGTAAACACACTTGCATACCTGTGGCACCGTGATGTATCAATACAAATCTTGGGGCAAGCATGGAGGGATTTTTCGAGGTTGCGAACGGGGCTCCCACTCACCCAAGACAACTCTTATCGATACATTGCAAAGCGTAGGTGAAGAAAAGGATAGGAATCAGCCTCTTGTCGAGTTTTCGTACCAGTGCTTTATAATCGGTTTCTGTGGCTTGATCAATTACACTCTGACTATTGACACTTCTCAGAAACTATGACACGTTGTCATCTGGAGTCAACTTGCGATTCACCTCTAAAGAGCTGAGGGAAAACCCACCTGTCCTGCTTCATCCCCATCGAGGCTGAGTAATGGGTCTTCGAGCTCGGCGAGGTTTTTACCATCTACCTCCTTTTCGTCTTTCGCATGTTGTGAGGTATCAATTGCGGCCATGTTACCAAATTACTCTGACACCAAGTTTAGTGACAAGTTATCAAAACGATATATGTTCGTTAGTCCCAACTGTTAGTGTTCTATCCCCTTCTTGTCGATCTTGTCACACTCAGTCATGCTTTATATGGTCTTTACCCAAACCTCAAAATTCTTTGGATGTTTTCCGTCCCAAATATTCGGAATAAAAACTATTAGTAGACATTATGGAAAAAAGGTTTTGCGTGATTCATCTACGGTATGTCGTGCTCGACCTGTACTTCGGGGAACCGTGACCACTTCGTACAGATGGGCTTTGGAAGAAGGCATCGTAGCTAGTCCGTGAATGACCAATGACTGCGCCTCGGAGAATGCTCACGAACAACCAATAACGGACTTCGCAAAACAGAACGAGAAGGGGGAGCACGCCAGTTGTCGAAGTGGCCCGAGCGTCTAGGTTGAAATTGCCAAGTCAACGTGGTGTCTAAAAGCTAAAAATAAAAACCGCACCATTTTATCGGTCTAATCCGTGAATCCGAAATCCTTTTCACCCGTACTCGACAACAGAAGATCAACGATGATGATGAATCACGCAATAACCTTTCACTCAATTAGCCGCTTGAATAGATAAGGATGGATATGCTTTTTACAAGCACCGCTTTTCCAGCAGAGAGGCATGGTGCTGACAACCTAATACCTGCGAGGAAGATCCGTGGACTGGTTGCAACCCATATACAACACGCATGTATTCATCCTTGAGTAGAAATTACGGACATTGCTTTTACAGTTTCAGTATCCAGACATCTATCACACAAGAGCAAAGCCAAATGTCCATAATTGACTCCCAACCTCAAGCCCCGTCAGCTGTCACGACCAAGAAGTTATATGAGCCATATTCGACTACCCCAGAGACAACTGAGTCGCGTGAGTGGCACACAACATGATCTGGTCGTATAGCGCACCAGGTTCACAGACTCATTAACGTTTTGTGCTTTACATACAGTTGATTGGGCAGAGCTCGTGAACCTCGATCTATCCACATTTGACCACCCGGGCGGGAAAGAAGCGTTGTCCAAACAGTTAAAATATGCGGTACATAACGTTGGGTAAGAAGGCTTTCTCTGTCCCCAAGTAAATTGGAGCTGATTGAAAGATACTGTATCTCCTGCGCTTCATTTGGGGATATAGGTTCTTTTACGTATCGAATTTTGGACTATCCCAAGAAGAGGTTGATTATCAATTTTCAATCGGTAAACAAATCTTCGATTTACCGCTGAGTAAGTGTCTTTGGACGTCTACAGTTTCAGCGAGTTCAACGCGAGGATGGTTATTGATCGTTGATCTGTGTTCAGGTGAGAAAGTAAAATATGGAGCAGATACCAAAGCATTCTCGTACAATGGATACACAGGTCCTGCTGTATATGAGTGAGTGAGACCGATCTTACTTTGATTGATCACGTGCTGCATGACCGTCCGGTCACTGAAATATCATTCGAATCTGTTTTAGACCTGATGTTGATGAGTATGATCCTAAGCACAACATCCAAAGTTGTAAGTCACTGCTTGCTCGACTCACCGAGCAAATCCGTCTGTGAGAATCATCAGACTAATATCTCGTATGTGTTAGATAACATACCGAAGTTCACCTCACATTTCCCAGGCAAAGAAGCGCATCCTCGACCAGTCCAGGACAATTGGGATACAATCGAGCATTTCGCCAAGGCCATCCATCGTAATGTGATCGAAAGACTTCTGGTCATTTTTGCCTTGGTCCTTGAATTGGCGGATGAAGAGTATTTCGTAAAACGCCATAACTACGAGACGAGAGGTGAAGATCGTAAGTCATCAACTCATCTGACTGTTCTGAGCGAGCGACCTGAAGATGTTATCTAATGTTGACTGGTCGCTGAACATTTAAATACAGATCTTCGATATATGCTGTATACAGCTCGAGATAAAGATGTTAACAAGAAGGCTCAAGAGCTTTATTCCAGTGAGTGACAGAGTATATACGGGCCGCAGACTCGACATTGACCAATCTGCTATGCAGCTGGACATACCGATCTGGGATCCATCACTTTACTCTTCCGACAGCCGGTGGCTGGTCTTCAAGTGCTGAATAATGATGGGAAGTATAGATGGGTGAGGCCTGTAAAAGGTACTGTGAGTCGGAAAGTTTACTCTCCCTGAGTTATAATTGTAGTACAAGAGCTGATATTTTAAGCAATTCAGATCACTGTTAACATCGTAAGCTGATCTCACTTGAGAAGTATTGTGACCATGACATTCATCTGCATAAACTTCCTTCCAGGCCGATACCCTCTCTTTGTTATCTGGACGATACTTCAAGTCTTCCATTCATCGTGTATCAGTACCTCCCGCTGACCAAAGGCATCTGGATCGATTGGGAGTACTATTCTTCATCAGACCCAATAATAATGTTCTAGTGGAAGTTGTCAAAGACAGCCCATTATTGAAGCGCGAAGGTGTATATGAGTCACTTGAAGAGAGGAAGGATCCTTTGGACGTAGGAAGTAAGTTCTCTGACGCGTGATGATCACTTTATATACATAGTATAATTCAGCCAGATGCTGATTTGAAGAGTTTTTACCGTAGCATGGGTGAAAGAGCGTCAAAAGCACATCTTCAAAAATGTTTATGATATCACTGATGCCGGACAAGGTAAAGATGGACAAGAGCGAGATGAGCTAGAAGCCGAGGTAGCAGGGATCAAAATCAAATATTGGAATTGATCTTCAAATCTTCCCGGTTTCATCCTTCTGTGCACGATCGCAAGCTGTGTCAGATCTGACCACTTACTTACCGATACACAGTGTATTATATATGCATTTGGGCGAGATTAGGTGCTATAGACGATGATTATATTGTTGATTGTTGATGAACATGGGACTAATTAGACAAAGGATATTGTTCCTTTCTAGTAAATGACCTTGCTTCATATCTTCTTTAACCATACCTCAGCCTTTTCCTCTACGTCATCTTCAACAACCTGAGGGTCTGCCACACCACTACCAGACTGCCAGATACCAAAAAGCCCCAGACCGTTGTCCTTGAACACCGCTGAACCGGGACCGTAGGTAATAAGTGTTGATCCGTTCCTCGTTTCACTCCCATCGGGGTAAAGTGGTGCCACGTAAGAGGCAGTGACATTGAAAATAGGTCCGTCGAATGGAGTGAAGATGTAGTGCGTGATGAAGGATGATGAGTCCGTGTTTTGGTAATAGTACGTATCATTGTCAAGAGTCAGACCAAGCAAGGTGAATCTCTTGTTGATGGCCAGAAGAGCATCGGCGTCTTCTAGGCTGGCTATAGGTTGAATATTGAATGTACCATATGCTTTATCAGAGTAATATCCTACAACGGATTCGGCACGGAGGGGTTTACGGAGAGAGGCGGTAGTGCTCGTGTTGGCTGAAGATGAAGTGGTGGAAGTGGTAGATGAGTTGGAAGAAGAAGAAGAAGAACTTTGAGAAGTGGATGAGGAGTCGGTCCCTTCGGTACTTTGACTTCGCGCCGATCCAGCAAGTTCGGTAAAAGTGTTCAATTCCCAGTTTATCTCTGGTAAGCCTAACAATGCATCTAGTAAAACGTGCTCGACAATTGTGCACATCTGTTCGCCATATGACTGATCGTTGACTATGACTACAAACCCTACTCCAGCATCTGGTACTCGGGTATTGTGGCTGAGCTGGCCCCAGACGGATCCATCGTGTCCGTTGATGCTGTATCCTCGGTAGGTGTAGATGTACTGACCGAGACCGTAGGTGTAGGCACTGGTTATTCCTGGGATGACAGGCTGTTTCGTGAGTACGGTTTGACTGGTGGTTGTCGCGGGTATGATAGTGGGAGGAAGTACAGCAGGAGAGAGTTCCTCTTGGAGCCATTTGAACTGAAATGAGTACGATCATCAGCTCGGAACAGATACAGAGAGGCGCTGGTGGATGTTCAGTTTGAGGACATACCATGTCTTGACTGTTGGTTATGGCACTTCCTGTCGTAGCTATAGTGACTCCATCCGTACGATCCCACCAACCGATACTTTTCAGCTCACCAGCACAGGGTATCAAACTTGCATTACCACCGTGTTTGATGTACGCTTCCGAAGCAGCTGTACAACCCGCAATATCAACATCTTCATGTACGAACCCGTCGGCAATCTTTAGGCCCGATTCGACTGCTTGAGTGTGATTGTGGTATGTATGAGTCATTCCGATGGGATCAAATATGTGAGTCTTGACGAAGTCGACGAACGAGGTTCCGGTGAGCGTAGAGACGACTTTGTCCATGACGATGTAGTGAAGACTTTGGTACTGTCCATCGTGTCGGAATGGAGTGGATGGTCGAAGATAGTTCATACGAGAGATGACTTCGTCGACTTCGAGTCTGATAGTGTAACGACATCAGCATTTCGATATTGCCCGTATTATGGGTTAAAATAAATCACGCTCGACTCACCCCATCAAGTGATCATGTCGTGGCAGTCCTGATCGCATAGCTATACATGGAAATATAGAATTATGTATCAGCAACTTGATAATACTTGACATGTATGACAAGGGTGATATCTCACACAGAAGATCGACTATGTCCACGTTTTGCCCAGCATATTCATCCAATAGGCCAAATTCAGGTATTACGTCTTTGATCTTTGTAGTATACATGAGGGGTTGACCATTCGGTAGGGTAGTACCACTCTCGATGAGCAGGGCAACAGCAACGGCAGCGAAATGCTTAGAGTTCGAACCGAGGGCGAAGAGGGTCTGAAGAACGGTTAGCAGATTAGCTTCCTGTCATGCCAAGATGGTTTCCAATACTCACTTGGTCATCGAACGCATCACCAAATCTGTTAGCTTGACCCAGTGCGATACTCTGAGTGGTCCATCCAGTCTGAATACTGCCAATCTTATTACCCATATATTCCGGCGAAGCAACAACGGCAATATTGATACCTTTCATGCCCCATCGGGATCGGATATCCTCAAGCTTGTTGACTATAGCCTCATCCACGATAGTAGCGGAGCTAGCGGTGATATTGGATGAAGAAGCATCTTGACGAGGGGTGACATGAGGCAGGGAATTGACTCGTGAGACCAACAGCGCTGAGACTGTCAATACATGAAGTGGATATAACATGTTGAAGTGTAGATGTGAGATGTGTTGGGGTATATCTCGCATTGTCTCACCGCATTTTGCGCCTTATATACCTTGACATGTCGGACTTGTACCTAGGCATCATGATAGCTCATACACGTCGGACTGATGCCAAGACAGAAGTCGTGTTTGGAGTGTGCTATCGGGATCACCGAGACCGCCGACGACTAGTCCGAGATGACGTATAGATAAACTAATAAAGAAGCTAAAAGTGAAATACTCTCTCAGATCCTTTCGCTTCGCACCGCATCTCATCGGACTGACACTACTCGAGTGGTCTTCTCCATGATCAGCAAGCTGTACTTTGAGGAGGCCGTATTACACGGATCATTGGCATGTATACTTGCTTATGCTAGCGACACTACAGCATCAAGGATATTGGGGTGGATCAAGGATCAGTATGTGTGCCTGAGCCTGAGAGTGAGAACAAGGAGATGGAGATGGATTGATACTCCGTGACTTGTGACTGGTGACTCCGCTCGGACCGGGGGGACTCAGGCGGGATGAGGGGTTGGGGTTATGCTTAACCAACCATGTCGATGTTGATCAAGATCTCATGACAGTCATATGCATATGCTGCACTTGCATCATCACCAACGGGCAACATGTCTGCGGTTCATCCTTCATCTTCGACGAGCACAGGTCAAGTAGCGGTGGAGAACGCACTGAGCACTGGAACCGGGACCGGCTCAACAAGGTCAAAGCTGGCGTGGGTTACTCCTTGGCTATCTGAAAATATCAAGAGGTATGAGGAGCTGATCCGGGCTTGCTACTAAATAGATGTGCCGCATGCAGATTCAACAAGGTGATTCCAGGCGGGCAATGAGTCAGTACGCTATCGCTTACTGATATCTCGGATCTCCAGGTCAGATGTCTACGGAATGAGGGATTGGATCATGCCTGTATGCGATGTCGTAAGTGAACGGACTTCTCAAGTAGATCTTGCTTGCTTATAAGCTGAACGAGCTCTCTTTCAGTGCGCTATGGGTTAGCGTGCACACCACCAGCTGTCAATAAGCCTCGTGGAAGACCACCAAGAAAGAGTGGTAGTAACGGGTGAGGCACACACCTCTCTGGTGTCATTGTTGAGCTGAAGTAACATTGCTTCCATCTCAGAGTCAATAACACCACTCCACCTATGTCATTACCTCCCGGATCCTCTTCATCCTCCATCCGCCCTATTCAGCTGCCCAATACCCTAGATATGAACCTGAATCAGCCTGTTTCAAGCTATACCAACATACATCCTTCAGTTTCTTCGTACTCCTCGTCTCATCAACAAAACCTCAATCAGCACCAGCACCCGTCCCTCAGTCCAGATCATCGTCGGCTCAGTACCAGTGTATACCCAGCTGTACAGCCTTCACCACGGTCATCAGATGCAGAAGCGAGCGCTACCAACCGGAATCTTGATATCTCGGAGTATCTGGATCCCGCAGATCGTCCCATACAGCTTCACGGACCTAGCTCGCCGTTCTTTCTTAATTATACTTCGAAGCATACAAAATTAGAGGAGGATGATAGTCCACATGGGGAAGCGAGAGACGATCCAAGTGAGTAGATGCTAGGACAGAAAACGAGCTGACAGTCAGTCAATCTGATGATTTTGTCGGAAAGTGAAGCAAGGGTTTTGGTACAGCTGTGAGTGATCGCTTGTCACATGAACTAGACGACTTACTGATGATAAGCAGGTTCCATGATCGGCTGAATCATCTGGTAGCAGTATTAGATGCCAAATGTGAGTGAACCAGCCTTGTATCAATCACCTTCACCACCATCAAACTTCATCTTCATATCCACCTTCCCCCATGACAGACATTTCTAAATTACACCTCACAGTGCATACCCTTTCCTACCTCCGATCAACATCTACAATCCTCTTCAGCGCCGTCGTAGCAGCCGCCAGTAAATTCGCTCGACCCGACCTGCACGCCACCCTCTCATCGCATACTCAGACGCTGCTCAGCAGAGCGATCAACAATGGAACGGCCGATGTTGGGGTGGCGCAGACGATAATGATATTGATGTATTGGAAGTTACCGGCTGATACGTCTTCGTGGAGGAAGATTGGGATAGCTATCAGGATGGGGTATCAGCTTTATTGGCATGTACCTAGGACGCAGCCTTTGCCGGAGGACGAGATGATGGCGAGGAAGATTCTGGTGAGTCGTGCTGGCGCATAGTATGCTCGATTGCCGTGAAAGAAGTCACTCATTGAAGGTTGTTTTTTTCATCAGAACTCGGAGAGGACTTGGATGTGTGAGTCCAATGTCTTGTAAAGTTTCATATCCCCATTGACATCGCTTACCTTGCTGTCTGTATAGGTCTATTCTGTCAGTATCATCATTTTCATCTGTCAGATCAGGATAAGCAATTGACTTCTGCTCGGTGAGAAGGTTTTGACCGATCGTGAGTTCATTGATCATGTATGTTTAAAGTAGAGTATGGCTGTACTGATGATGAACATAAATCATACCAGGTTGAGTCAAACATATGGTCTTCCATTCGCAATACAGCCCAATCATATGATGGATGTGAGTGACTCAACTACCTCTTGATATATTTTCCATCTTGCTGATGTCCCGACTATAGGCAGGTAGCTGGGCTAGAGAGCATGTCTACCTGGGTCCTTCGGTTGATCTACATCTCGCTTCGTCAATCGAGTAAGTCTGATCAGATATTATGAACTACGACATTGATACCTTTCACTTCAGACTGTGCAGACTGAAAGATCAGTGGCGCGCGATCTGCGATTCCACCTTCCAGTCTCTGGCATACAACGATGCGGCTTTGGAAAGCGTACATGCGCAATGTGAGGCTTTGCTGAGCAGATACTGGAGGAAGGAGGGTGAGTGTGGTAAAACATTACACGTGAACGACAGTATAACGATGCCGGTAATTCGAGTTGATGTTCACGATATGTTGTAGCTCCTCCGGCTGGATTTGAATACGAGAAAGAACATGTCGGTCTATGGGCTACCCTCGATTTTATGCTTACTCTCAAGAGACATTATCTTGAAGCTTCACCCAACGATCCCATCAGGATTGACGCCTGTCTATCTTACGCTTCGAGAATCACTGATGAGATAGACGCCGTGGCGGACAATGGTGATCTGGAGATTATGCAGGACACTAGCTCGGTCATGGCATCGTCCCTTACCATGCTATTGCGAAAGGTAGGTGAAGCTATACATGCATTTCCACTTTCGTTGAGGTATGAGGAGAAAACGTCACTGATTGTCTGCTGGTGGTCATAGATATTCCACCTGTCCAGCATAACTCAGAAACTACTCATCATCACTCTTCTCCAACGTATCCTCACAGCATATACCAGAGCGTCCGGAACAGAGGTAAACACTGCTCCAGCCTATGTGGCGAGATTCGTCCAAAGAACGCTAAGAGCCATAGGGATGGAATCGAAAGCTGGGTCTCCGATGAGAGATCAAGTAGGAACTAGTAGTGGAAATGCAGGAGAAACGTTGTTAGGTGAAGGTGATCAACCGGATTTCATGGCTCAGCTGGTATGTGGGGTGGTCATTCTTTGGATTATCAAATCTGATGTTTGGCTGATGGGTTGACATGGGAATCGTATAGCAACAATTCATGGGAGTGCCGGATGAGATTGCTGGAATGAACGATGATGATTACTGGTAAGTCCTCGGCAGAAAGCATGGGATGATGAAGTATCTCGTGACTGATGGTGGATTTGCATGGTTACAGGGCTACATTATTCACTGTATAAGCAGGGAGAAATTGATACGATTGCTTTTGGGAAAATTAGGACAATGAGCGGCATCAATTGGGACAGTCATTCCTGGGGATCTGTACATTATTCCATATAGTCTGTACATCACGTATGTACTATCTACGCAGATCCATCCCCAAGATATTGGAACATAACATCCCTCCCCTTCAACCCTTCTGCTCTTACTACCTGATCGTCACCAGGGAACAAATCCAGCGCTTGGTCTGACCATGCACATTCCTCACCCTCAACGTCCAATATCAAGCCTTTTACCGGTTTCTCGCAGCTGAGAATCACATCATCCCCCTTGACAACGATTTGAAGACCAGGCATAGGGAATGCAAGGTATTTATAAGGTTCAGGCCAGCTTGAAAATCTAGCTTCTACTTGATGTGGCTTATCTGTCAGGTGTAATCGAGCTTGAATGACAATCGGTGCAGGCATTTGAGAATCGTCCGTCCGGGTGCTTTGTCCTGGTACGATACCTTGCCATATCTCGGTGGAAGCATTGGGTCCTAGTTGAATATCGAAGCTTTTCCGATCGCGTTGGTTTGTGTTCAGGTTGTATGTCTCAAGTACGACCTTCACATCCACATATTCGAGGGTCGAATTACATGCCCATAATTCCATCTAGTGTTTGTCATAAATTAGTGTTCGGACATAATCAGGGGACATGAAAGTCTCTTACCTGTTCTTTGATTTCGAAGAATGCGGAAGTGGACTCATCTCGATATTCTTTGACATGTTTCCGAGTAATCTTTTCGAACATACACGAGCCCTGGTCAGTGGTAGAAACTTTGAGCATCTAAGATTAGGGCACACTCACTCCAATAGTGAACGTCTTAAGTTCTCGTGCAATTGTGAAGAACGAGGGCCTGATCATCCAGTAGATATCAGTATCGACGTCTGTAAGGTTGTATGACTTGGTGATGACGGATTGATTATTTAATCGGTTGCTCACTTTGGTCTCAGATAATAATCTGCAATAGCCCAAGACACACAAGGCCAACAATCGTTGATCTGCCATACCAATGCTCCAGAGGTGTATTCTTTCCCACGACCTTTGAAATTCCTCCTCCACAGTCTATACGCTGCTGATAGACATTCAGCCTGCATGATCTGGGTATAGTAGATATAACTTGACATGTCAAAGGCGTGACGGAAGTTCTCCATTAGGTATAATTCAAGTCGACGTTCAAATCCGTCCTATACAGTACAGTAGCCATGATCAGTAATGATGTGGGTCTGCATAGCATTGGAGATTAAATGTGAAGATCCTTACAGCTTTATTGTGATTGACTGATACTCTTGATTGAGGGAACAACTGGGACTTATCATCACTCCATTCGTTGACGGTCCGTATGTTAGGATATCCTTGCATACCAAATTCACTGCAACCAGGGCAATAACGAGATTAGGACATATCCTTGCGGCATCACCTGGTACACTTACGATACAAATCGACCGGCCAACTTATCCCAATTCGACCATGGTTCCTGAGTACCATGCCATACGTTCCACTGATGTATATCACCAACCGTCTGATCAGAAGAACTCTTCCCTCCGTAGGGACTGCTTCGATGGTAGAAGATGGTGGAGAGTCGATCTACAACTTCTGGTAGAAGGATTTCATAGATGTGTCGGCTTGATACTCGAACATCAGCTGCATGTTCTCTCCAAGAATCGATGAGAATGAATCTCAAGGATGACAGTACACTACCTACGCTGGGAATTTAGATTTCATATAATCACCTGAATTATCCTCATAGTCCATCACGCCAATTGATTCGGCCAAAGCATAATCTTCGTTGTTCCCTGCGAAGATCACCACAGATGGATGGTCCCTGAGACGAATCACAGCTTGCTCTGCTTCCGCTTTGATACTTTCGTTGAGTTTGGGGTAAGATGGATACTGATTTTTATATCAGCAAAAGAAATTTGATCAGATACACTTACCAGTCCACAACCAAACATGAAGTCCTGCCAAACTAGAATGCCATTCTCGTCGCATGCACTATAGTTGTAACGAAAACAAGGAAACAGAGGACCAAGTCTGTCAATATCGATTTTTGCCATAGTGCTGTGTTGGTCTCACTCGTATAGCTCTTCCGCTTCGTATACCCCTCCACCCCATACCCTCAGCATATTCTGATTACCCTTGATCTGCACATGGACTGTACGTTAGCTGTCCAGCCCATTACCTCGAATCGGTAGCCGTAGACAGGGGTCAGACTTACAAGCAGATTCACCCAAGCCCTATATCTTGCTGGACCAATGTCCGTTAAGAACGAATCTGCTGGAATCCAATTACTGCCACCGCAGAATATACGGATCCCATTTACCTCAAAAACGAAGCTGGTCCCTTCTTGTCCTTCTAGTGGCTCTTGAATGACTTTGGCCGATCGGAATGCTACTCTCTTTGTGATCATGTCCAAGGTATGTCCACCCTGCATGCATTCATGTTAGTGACTTCAATACAAGTGCGTTCTTAGAGTAGGATGCACCCACCCGATCCTTCAACTCCACTTCCAAACGGTATAGAGGCTGATCGCCATATCCTCGAGGGTACCACCCTTTGGCTTCTTGAACCAGATCCCACCTCAGCTTTTCAGAAGCGAGATGCTCCCTTGCAGATCGAATAATGTTGTTATTCGAATCTACCAAAGTGAAGTCAAGTAGATAGTCCCTCTCTTGCTTATCAGAAAGCGTGATTGCTGCCGTCAAAGTAGCAGTATCGTATTTCTGACCTGTTAATGTGGTATCAATGCGTACATCTTCAAGTCGTACATCGTAAATCTCGAGGTGAACACCTTTCCAGGGTCCAATAGTCATCATGACAGGTCCCTGGGCTTCATTAGTAAGAGCTGCTATCCTAGCTCGATATCGTACTTACCCAGTCCCAGCCTATGAAATCTGGTCAGCGAAATTTTACGCATTTCGAGCAACTGCGTCGTTACGCACCCCATCCATATTGTGCCTTACGAGAGTGGAGACGGTTTGAAGCGCCGTTCCCTAAATACCCATCAGTACTTGCACTTGTCATGTTCAACAACAATCAGCCTCACAGAGTGGTTTTGGACCACCGTTCTGGGCCTCAGCTTTTCTTGCTTCGTGCCAGGGGCTTCTGAAATGCAGTTGCAACTGGTTGTCTTGAGCTTTGATCACACTTTTAATATCGATCCGATGCGACAAGAACATGTTCTGGGTGTTTGCGATGTGTTTACCGTTCTATTCTCGACATCGTCATCAGTGACGCTCCAGGAGATCGTAAGGCAAGGGTATATCCCACCAAAGTGATCGTGCAGTAGGTGTCTAGTCCATCCAAAAGCAAATCAACGTGTTCATGATTGAAGAGTGATTCGTTAACATCGAATTGGGTCTTGAAAATCCAGTCTGCTTCTTGTATCCCTGTTGATGACATATGATCAGTCTGATCAATTCAAGACAGCTTCACATAGCATATATGGGACGCACATTGTACTTTCCACTCGTTCAGATCCTTGTAAGGATCAGGTATCCTGCCTAGTCTCTTCAGCTCCACATGAACCGAGGTCGGGAGTGAGCAAGGATTCCATGATTCCTTTACGTCTGGGCAATGCTCAGATGATACCTGACTGAACTCCCAATCTCCGTTCAAGTACGTCTTCAGCATTTTTGTCGTACTGTGATTGTTGCCTGATGTACGAAAGAGTGGACCATAGAAATTCACCCGAGCGACTTTCGGTATATTTGAGATTCGAAGGAATGTTATCTGTAAGACACGTGTCTGCTCTTACGGTACGGTCCGCCTCGGGATAATTACTTGGCAGCCAGCTTTTTGCTCGATGTCTGGCTAATTCTCGGCCCATTTAGTCTGGGAGATCTCGCTACATCAGATGTTGGGGCAAGCTTGATGACTGAGAACTCAAGCTTGCGCAAATATGCTTAGTGTCTTGTCAAAGTTATCACATGCAGTCATTTTCGCAAGTCTTCGGACTTTACCCCCGATCAATGTCAACGCTGACTCACTTGATCATCAAAATCACCAGAATGGATTTGATGGTACCTTGGTGCCTTCTGGGGCCTTCGTGTGGGGCTGTTACCCTGTTACGGAAGGAAACGCGCTAATTCTAAACAAGCCATGACATTCGGAGGCAAATCGCAAATCGCAAAACTCACGGCCCGTTCATGACCCATCGGTTGATTTCTTCAAAGGAATGTTCAGAAATCGAACATCTCAATCGTTGTTGTTGTCAAGTATAAGAAGCTAACCATTATATCATGTCCTCAAAGACTTCGAAATCCTCAAGCAAGCAAGCAAACAAGTTCAAGATACTAAACCACTCCTCCAGTACATACTGACTAACAGTCTCATCTACTTAACTATTATATAACGATGTCGCTTCACGAAGTGATCTCACATCCCGGTGAGCACGAGAAGGATATCAAGACCTTCGATCAACATCACGATACTTTGCCTAATATCCCTAAGGCTACTGTGGAACCTGGAGCTCAAGTCAAAGATGTCAAAAATGTATGTCCATCATGGCCTTTGACATATATACCGCAGATGTTGACGTTGTTTCATCGTTTAGGCCGAATTATATGCTGCTATCCACGAAAGTCAAATCCCTCGATGGAGCAAACGATCCATCCACCTCTACTGTAAGTATCTCACGGGCTCTACCTGGAGTTATTATCACTTTCGCTGACTTGCACTACCAGTCGCCGTCTTTGTCTCATTCTGTTGCGCGTGCGCAAATGGTTACGATGGTAAGTAGATCGTCGGCACTTAGACTAGATCATCTTGCTGACTTGTTCCGCACAGGTTCACTCATGACGGCGGTTCTTGCTATGCCTCACTTCCAAAACACTTTCCACAGTGGTACAACTGGTCCCAAAGTCTCTGTCATCTTCTCTTTATATACTGTGTGAGTTGAGCCATATACTCTGTATTTGGACATAAGCTTATCTATCTTGGGATGATAGCGGAGCCATGGTTGGTGCCCCTTTCGCTGCCATCCTTTCTGACAAATTTGGACGACGCAGGGCCATGGTCTGCGGTAGTATCGTCATAATTGCCGGTATGATAATCGCAGCTACCTCAAAGCACGTCCCACAATTCGTCGTCGCTCGATTCGTCCTTGGTTTCGGTATAGCTATCATGACAGTCGCTGCGCCTGCATACTCCATCGAGATTGCTCCTCCTCATTGGCGAGGAAGATGTACAGGTGAGTCATACAATCGACAACGAAATTATCGGCGGTACTGATTAGACATTGTAACAAGGTTTCTACAATTGTGGTTGGTTTGGTGGTTCCATCCCTGCTGCTGCGGTGACATACGGATGCAACAACATCGATTCCAACCTCTCTTGGCAATTGCCTTTAATCTTCCAAGCCTTTGCCTGTCTCATCGTTCTCATCGGTGTATGGTTCATTCCTGAATCACCTCGATACCTCATGGCCAATGGAAAGGAAGATGAAGCTGTCGAGTTCCTGGTCAGATACCATGGTGCGGATGATCCCAACTCGAAGTTGGTCCATCTCGAAATCGAAGAGATGAAAGAAGGTATCCGATTAGATGGTATAGACAAAGTCTGGTGGGATTGTGAGTACAATTTACCACGTTTGGTGACCAAGCGAAGAGACTTATCATGGTCGAGAAAATCTAGACCGACCCCTCTTCCTCACTCACAATGGTCGATGGAGGATGGCTCAAGTCATCATGATTGGTGTATTTGGCCAATTTTCGGGAAATGGTTTGGGTTACTTCAACACTGTCATCTACGAGAATCTGGGTGTCACCAGTGTATCGAAACAACTCGCATATAACCTGCTCAATTCTGTTGTCTCGGCTATTGGTGCTCTTACTGCTGTATCTCTCACGGATATCATGAACAGACGGCCAGTGTTGATCATCGGTACCTTGGGTGAGCGAAAGTTTGATGACAAGGGCATCGATATCAAGCCTAGAACCTATGCTGATTGGCCACGATATACATATAGGTTGTGCTGTCACATTGGCAATCAACTCTGGTCTGTCTGCCAAGCTCGATTCTCAAACCCAGAGTGGCAACGTCACTCAGAGTGTCGCACAAGGAGCTCTCGCAGCGTATTTCCTGTTCAACGTGGTCAACTCCTTCACTTACACTCCTCTGCAAGGAGTATTACCTTCAGAGGCACTTGACACCAACATGAGAGCTAAAGGATTGGCGGTCTACGGATTCGTCGTCAATGGTATGGGGTTCATCAACCAGTTCTGTGGACCTATCGCTCTTAGAAATATCGGGTGAGTAGCACACTCTTTTAACGAAGCAAGTCTGGTGCGTTGGCTGATCTGGCTGATCAGCTATAAATACATCTACATCTTCGTCGGATGGGATGTTATCGAAGCTATCTTATGGTACTTGTTCTGGTAAGCCGCATAATCCGCGATGCAACCTGCTGCATGAATGCTGACCGTCAAGATGATGCATTTCTAGTGTCGAATCACAAGGTAGAACCATCGAGCAACTCGAATGGGTGTACAGCCAGCCCAATCCGGTAAAAGCTTCCCTCAAGGTCGACAAGGTAGTCATAGAATCTAGCGGAAAGGTAGTAGAGAAAGTCGAGGCTTAGACCTTACAGTACTCTTCGCCTCACCTTTTCTAATTGGCTACAATTTATGACTTCTTAATTTTCCTCGCACCACTCGGTCTCTTCTTGTTTCTTTCCGTGTCATTGAATTACTTTGATTTCTATTCGTTTTTATAAACGGTGTTTCTTTGAAAATCGCAAAAACGATTTTATAGGCTTTGGGTTCTATTTTTACATCCTTTGGCTGTCGAATATTGGATACTGTAAATTTTGATGAAGAATTTTACTCAATGCAACCACGTAGCGAGATTTTTTCGTATGTCAACTCTCTACGGGTACGACTAGCTACTTGAATCCAACACACTGTCTCTCGCCGGGGTTTTTCTCTCTTTTGGGTCCCTCCTTTGTCGTTCGCTTCAATATTTCCTCCAATTGCCTTTCGAAAGGTTCGATCGAAGTTAGTGGGATTATGTATAAACCTTAACGCAAGATACCACTCCCTTGAGATTGTAGTTCACGGACTCAGAGATTATGATAGATCAAGACGTATTGTCGAAGACTTCCTCAGAACGGGTCGAGGGACTCTATATACTTGGGACTAATCGTCTTGGCTTGCATATGCAAGATCGCCGAATCCAATCGATGTTCAGTACAGAAGAAACTTTTCAACTGCCCCATTCAGTCACAACCTCAAAAGCATGCATAAACTTATACATCATACCAAAATTCCCAAGAAGATATTCTAACCCTTTGAGTATATCTGCTCTTTGGTGGACAACTTACTTAGTGGAGATGTTATCCTTGAAGAACTAGATGACGGCAGCAGTATCAGTGGAAGATGATTTCAAGGACAGGACGAGGGAAATTCGAATGAGCATACCTTCATCAAAGACGTCGCCGAATCTTTAGGTGTCCTCTCAAACGTTTCATAGTCTACGTAGACACTGCCAAATCGTGGGACTAAGCCAGACGCCCATTCGAAATTATCCATGAAGCTGTAGATGAAATCAGCATCTGCTGCTTTACCTATTCGCCATATATGAATTCTTTGTACTTACGACCAGCTGAGCATAGTCTCATAAGTCAGTCACGAAGTCTTTGTATGTCCTGGTTGGTATGACTCACCCGAAGTACGATCTAACGTCGACGCCATCAATCTGTATGGCCTCTTTCAAAGCTTGTGTATAACCGTTATAGTACTGGACTCGACCCTCATCATCTGCTTCTGCGGTCAGCTATCTGAGCGATGATATGACTTGTTTGACACGTACGGATACTGCTATGATCGTCAGCAATGGATACTTAATGTGCAAGTGATGATTTCACTCACGCTTCTGCTGGACTGAGGGCGCTTTCACCTTTGATGGCCCAGCCCTATTTGACGGAACATGGAAGGACCTTAGTCATCCATTGACACTTCAAAGCAAAGTGACTTACGTTCTCAGTCATGTAGATTGGCTTCTTGTACCGTTGATACAAGTAGTTCAGTAATCTCCTGAATCCCCAAGGTACATCACGGAGCCATCCCAATTGAGCTACAGTCCTTCCATCAGTCTGGTTGGCAACATGCACGTGAGGGGAATGATAAATCTCACATTTGACGCCAATCTCAGTTCCATCAGGTTTATCAAAAGCCATTGTTGTGTATCCAGCATACTCGTCTTTTGTTCGGGTAGCTTTGATGGTATTGGTAGTGTAAGTCTGATCACAGGTTGAGATCAGTTAGAGCCGGCCACATGAGTCCTTGTCAATGAGTAGTACTTACGTTGCAGCCGTAGAACTGATCCCCTCATATACATCAGCTACTTTTTGTATAAGGGAGAAAGGGTATCTAAAATTCAAACTTACCTCTGAACTATCTTTCAGCAGATCCAGCTCCTCCTGGCTGAACTGTGGTAATCGGTCACCTAGGATGTCGATCATCGATTGAGGGTATCTGCCGAGGTAGATCACATCGGCGAACCATCCGACGGCGAAATCCATCTTTCTTTGAGCGGCTTCCACATCTGCACATGCGGCCATCCATCAGCCTTCTGCTAACAGGCGGGGGTACCACACTCACTCTCTGGCGACTCATCATACGGGTCTGTCCAATCTCCATTCAAGGTGATACCGATCATACCGCCCTGTTTAGCTTTATATTCTCTCATATATAGTTTGGCGGCTGATGCATGTGCAATCATCAAGCTTTGACCGACAATCCAAGGTTCGGTGTTTGATACGTGACCCCTGTGATGTAGGGGAGAATGAGTTACGATCAATCGAACGCAAAGTCCTGAACCTACGGAGCAAATTGTCCGATACCGTGTCCTAGCACAGCAGTACACCAGGGTTCGTTGAAGGTTAACCAGTGTTTGACTCTGTCTCCGAAGAGATCAAAGCAGGTTTTAGCGTAGTGAGTGTAATCCTCGACGATTTTCTCTTTGTCCAACCATCCCCCATATCGCTTGAACAATTCCAAGGGAAGATCCCAGCTAAACATAAAATGCTGCCTCAGCATAATGCCAACTGTCGTCCCCTAAGTCTCGCTCACTGGTACAAGGTCTACAGAGAGCCATAAGTCACCCTCAGTCTCGATTCGTCGTATGTCCACCGATGTTACTCACCACGAAAGGCACGAGACCGACTTTCAGGCATTCGTCAATCAAATCATTGTAGAATCTTATTCCCTTCTGGTTGACTGGGTCACCTTTTCCACCTAATGGTATCACTCGAGGCCACGAGATGGAGAATCGATAGGAATTCGCTCCAAGGGATTTCATCACTATATTGTTGTCAGTTTCTAGGTTACTACGAGTCACAAACAATTTGCATGGGCCTACAAGCGATGTCTTCCTTATATTTCTCCAAGTGGTTACAGGTCCTCTTAACATTTGAACCATCTCTGATATTCCCCGGTCTATCGCAGAATTCATCCCATATCTGCGACAAGGTGAAATTAGGGATCAGGTTAAACCCAAGAGGTGACTACACCTACCGAATCACCTCTTCCTGATGCTTTCTCTGCTTCAGGTCCACCACCTTCGATCTGCGCTGCGGCTGTTGCGAACCCAAACAAGAAGTCCGTAGGTAATGTTGGAGCCTGGCGAAACAGGTCAGCGGTTGGTTCCCCTCTGAACGCCAAGTATCCGTGACTTGGGCTTACGATGGTCATTGTTGCTGGTATTCCTATGTCTGTCGCTATGTATATCTCTATCTTGGTGTACAAGTATATTGTCTACATCTTGAGCTCTGCAGGTGGACATAAAGATGTTATAACTATTTGATAAAGTGAAACAGATACAGTAGGATGTGTTCGGCTCATTACTTATTCGGTGAATAAGGCTTCATTAGTGGTTCACGGGGGAATCGGTAATCGGTACTTTTACCCCTGTGCGTGTGCAGGTTATTTGACAACATCGTACTTTTTGGCCGGATAATGCACGTGTCCTTTATTCATCTCGGGCCTCGCTTGATCATATCTCATCTCAGTGAGATATGGCGAACGGAATGGACAGTCTGGCGAGAATGGTCATCCCGAGGTTTTGTTGTCCCGGATGTTGGAATGTGACACCTTTGTCCTGGGCTCAGTATAGAGCGAGCAGCAACGTCCTATCGTACCTCGCCTGCAGCCTATGTACACATATCACAGCACTTCATCATCCCTCGATTCTACACATTGGTCTCTTTGACCAAAAATTCGCGTCTTCCATACTTCCATCTGTTGGATCTCTGACATACGATGAATGTTTTGTTTGTATACAGTACTTCACTGACTGACACGCGCCTATACTGGGGTTTGCGCGCGCGCGCTTGTCTCTTTGTTGTCGATCAAAACTCGGCTAAATCCTACGAGAGTGACTCGATCAAATCAGACAAGGGATAATTCACAATTTCACCCTTCTCGTGTAACTGGATGTTTAGTCATATATATGTATAAGTCATCATCTGGACCACAAGATCGTGTACCTTCTATACCATTTCTGTAGTCAGTATCATCAGGTCAACAATGTACATCCGACCAGTACACGCCGAGCTCGATGCCCCCACTTTACATCAATTCATCCGTCAGAATCCCTTAGGGTTATTCACCACTTCCATTCCCCACAAATCAAACTCTGCCATACAGACCACTCATATACCTTTCGTACTTGACACTCCTCCCAACAGCTCCGATGGGAATGACAAAGGCACGCTCAGAGGACACATAGCTCGAGCGAATCCTCAATCCAAATCCATCGTTGATTCTCTCACTGCATCCGCTTCCGAGGAATTATCAGAAGAAGTCCTAATCCTGTTCAACTCCCCCGTTCATTCGTATGTCACACCAAAGTTTTACGTCGAGACGAAACCCAAAGATGGAAAGGTAGTGCCCACATGGGATTACGCCGCTGTGCAAGTCTACGGCAAAGCTAGGATCTACTATAAGAACAACGAAGAGACATCGACATTCTTACAGAAACAGGTTGAAGATCTATCTCAGCTGAATGAACTTCAACATATCCAAAAGAAAGGGAAGAACGATGGAGAGAAACCATGGAAAGTATCTGATGCCCCGTCAAGATATGTTGATCTACTCAAGAAAGCTATTATAGGCTTGGAAATTAAGATTGATAGAATCGAAGGTAGATTCAAGCTCAGTCAGGAAAGCTCGGATGGCGACTGGAAAGGAGTTGTGAATGGGTACAGATCCTTGGAGACGGACGAAGGTGATAAAATGGCTGAATTGGTGGCGAGCAAGGGTCAAGGAAGGGGCGTATAGACCGAGCAGCGATGAGTGGTGAGGTCCATCAGGCGATTGGGAATCGAAAGAAGAACTTTGACGGCAAGTTCCTTTTCCACACCAGCAGTCAACGTGGTCTATAGCTGTAAGTGGCTAACTCAATATACCATCAGCTGTGATTCCATATTCGCCGATAGAATGATCATTTAGATAATCTGCTATGCTGTTGTCGTCAATCTGCAGATCGCACTGTCTTTCATAGCCCACTAAAAATTGTGATCATTATCTACGGTCTATGGTCTATGGTCTATGGTCTATGGTCTATGGTCTATATTATGTCTCTCTAAGGTCTAATTGATATCATCTATGGTATATTGCATTATTACCCGACATCAATATGTATGTGTTTGTTCTAGAGCTACAGTCGTTGTTTGTCGTTCATTCTCCAACATATTTTCTATTTTATGAAATTTTACATGTATCTTTGATTTTGAACGTTTGCCTTGTTTCGTGATCTGTCGTTGTCGTCATCCGGTGCGCCCACAATAGGTGTTCAGTATTAGACTAAATTCTGTATGCTATGAGCGGGAGTGTTCGAACAAGCAGATTGCCGCCTTGAATTCCTCTCGCTCATATTCCGACTTGGTTCCGACACTTGTACGGTATCGTTCTGAAGTGTTTCTCCCGTACTATCTTGCCCAGGTGTAATTTTCCTGAAAGCACAAATTGAATTTGAGCGTCTAGTTTGGACCTCTGAACCAATGGAAATTGCATGGGACTCACCAATAATGAACGGCCTTCAGGAAGACGTAGGCGCCTGTAGCGAGCAAAGATCCAAGGGTTGGTCCCAGCCCTAAAGAATCACTCTCTATCAACAACGGAGCTCTGAAGAGGCACAGCGGCAGGAGTTCTTACAATAGATCCAGTGATAATCTGAAAAGCCCTGGAAACAAGATGGACCAAATACTCTTGCCGTGCTACAGTGATCGTTGTAGTCAGCATCAGTATAGATGATAGCGAAGGAGGGTGAACTTACTTGACGGCACCACCCGTGAACGGAGAAGAGTATAGCACGATGACAAACAGGGTCAACGCGAATCCCATAGGAGCGAATGGGGTGAATAGGTGTTTTTCTATTGGAAACCCAGCTCATCAGCCCAATTAGGTATGGTATCACGCAATGAGTAGTAAGTATGGTGGAAAGGGGACTCACCAGCAGCTAACATCAATACGCTCAATATCAATCCAGCTGTCGAGAAAGCTTCGATGAAGACACCTTTCGTCCTGCTGGTCCCATTCTGCAATTGAACATTGACATCTAATTCTATAGGGCTTAGACCAGTTAAGATCGCACATGCTACCAGTGAGCCCGCCATCTGGGCTGCCGACACCACTGAGTCCGAGAAATCATTTGGTCAATTCACGTGAGACGAAGATCTATAGATGTGTAAGAGAGAAAACTCACGAATAAATCTGACTGGTTTGATCGCACCTATCAAATACAACGCGAGCGAAACGGAAGGGTTGAAAATTGATCCGGTAAATCTGTAAAATATCGTCGAAGTAGCGAATAGCGATACCCCAAATGCGGCTGCCGAGTAAAAGTAGCTCTGAAAAGAGGTAGAAGTGCCATCAGCATGGCTGCTGAAGGCTTGAATAGATGAAAGAGATGAGTCTCACTCACGACTAATGCCAAAGCGGCGTCTGCACTGGGTGATGAGGTCGTTTGAGTATCTTCTCCATTATTGGATGCCATCTTCTGGAACGCCTTCACAGTTTGGATTGACTAGATTTAGATGATCAGCTTCCTCCTTGACTAGCTAAGAGGGTCGGGGATGTCTAAGCACTTACACCCAAACTGAAAATGAAGAACATGATGGTTCCGATGAACTCTCCCTGAATAGCACGAAAGTCAGCTCCAGTACTTTCGAATCAGGCAGCTTGCCCAACTCGAATTCACAGCAGTAGCGATCAGGTCTTTGTTTATATCGCCAAACAAGCCTTTCTGCTCCTTTGTCTTCTCCATATACGTCAATTCGATTGTTTTGAAATAACTTCTCGTCTTTCGGAACATGTTTGAGGCGTCTTCAGAGATGACTTGTGTTGGTAGCTTTTCGAAAAGGTTGGGGCACCCACAAGATATGATCAGTGAAGGAGGAAGCGGCAAGTTGTCGAAATATTGAAAATCATAAGTCAACACCGGCGGTAACGTCTAAAAAAGCTTTACTTTTATCGAAAAAATGCTTAGACATGAAAAATACCGTACTCTTGTTTAAGTTCATTTACTCATGATGATGATTCCAGTGAAATAACCTAGGGTTAAAACGCAGTTGACTTTTCCAGTTTGTCTCGCAGCATGCTTGTCGATTCCTGAATTTAACGTCACCGAGAAGACAGAAACAACCTTTTTCGATTCAGGGATCTGCTCGTGAGTCGTTCCTTGTCAATTAACCGACGTTGCGTATATACGTCATGCACTCGAGAATGTACTGTACAGACGGAAGAACAGGAGACTGCAGCTGCTAATTGATGCTAACATGATTCGATACATTCCAGAACATCAGGCATTTTTTTATCATAACATAATGTTAACAGCAGAATAAGATCATTTTGCTTTTTTCGATTGTTTACTTCGTAATTTACTACCCATCATGGAACTTCAGCACATATATTCTACATTCGGGTCAACAAGTGCACTTACAGTAAAAGGAACACCAAAGCGTACGAACTCAGGCAGAACAGGCTACAGCAAAGTAACATGATGAGATGAACTTATCTGCTGATGAAAACAAATGTCGCACTCACAATGTAATAGCTATATCCCTCCAACCATCCGATTTCTCCCCCAATCCCAGTGCCTCAAGGGCCGAACTACCTTTTGCGACCGTACAATATTGACAGCCACTCGTAGCTTCTGGATTATTCAGATAACCTGGAGCTTTCGCTAAGAACTGTGTCATATATTCACCACAGGTCATACCGCTTCCTGGAGGAGGATCGAATACACCGAATTCATCTTCCGCACAGCGTACTTCCACATCCCACAAGATCCGAGATACCAGTCCTCCCATCAAGTAATTGAAGGGGTTTAAGTAATATACTATGGTATATATCAGCCGAGGGCTCGAAAAATAGTCAAAAAGGTAGAGAGCTTACACCAGTATCGCCAGAAAGCGGTTATCTGGGAGTATGGTACGAGAACACCACAGAACATTATAAGAACTAGTAGGCACATTAGCGGTTGTTCTGCTTGCGCTGTCAAGATTCTGAACTCACTTCCGATGAGCAATGGATTCACAAGTGATGCAAATACCTCATGAGGGGAATAAGCAGCGATGAATTGACCTTTTGGGATGGGTAGAAGGAGTCAGTCTTTGGTCGACTTAGAAGTCCGACAAGAGGACTCACCTATACCGGTATACAGGAACTCGTAGAATGTCATCTGAAGATAGACTGGACCAGCTACTCCAGGTTTGAAAGATAGTCCGGCGGTAGGGTACCAAGGTGCGAAGTAAAGTAGAGCGCAGATCAACAGGTAGGGAATTTCCGCTACGATTTCTCCGAAACAGAATGCCCACCAGGCATACAGTTTGGCCTTCTTCTCTCTCGCTTCGAAGATATCTCGATTATGGATAAATTTCGGTTGGGTTTGATGGATAACACCGGCTATGTGAGCAAGAGATGACATGAGTAATCTATCTAGGGACAACAAAACGCCATCACAGAGGACAGCCAAGGAGCATGGTATAGTAAGACACTCACGAGCCACAAACACATACATGAATGTGGAAAACACTCGATTCTGAAGATCCGCATATCTGGCAGTAATACTATCAGTTCCTGGTAAACATAGAAAGCGGCGGGTCACCTACGTATTACCAATCTTCCAAAACCTGTGAGAATCACGGCATATCAGTGAAGTGATTTATGGGAAGATACCTCCAGCGAAGAGGACAAAACAACTTACGAGAAACCGTTCAACAGAGCTGCAGCGACATGTAAAGCAATCTGCGATAGTTAAATGCCAGAACGTCAGTTTTGTTGGGATCGAGATATATCCAATTCGGCTCACTTTATTGAACACATATTCGGTATCCCTCCAAAGTTGGATGGAAGCTCTCTTCGAGACCAATTTCAACTGTAGCCAAGCTGGTGAAGCATACTCGTAATGTTCTCCTTCAATCTGAATATCCACTTTTGACGAATCCTCTTTCAACTCCTCTAATTCATCCAAGCGATCTTTGAATTCTTGAGAATCCAACCATATTTGTGCCCAGTCCCTACCCTGGGATAAATCGCCTGAAACGATATCTATCATCCTTTCGGCGGGGTTGATCTCTTTAGGCATGGATACTCCGTTTCTCTCGAAATACGAATTCATCTCATCGATCGCGCCAACTACGCGACTTACTCTGTTAGTTGTACGGCAATTATGGGATCGAGTAAATCAGAAACTCACAGTACACAGTCTTACCACCACCTTTCAACAGCAATAATTGATCGAACCGAGCGAACAAGGCGGCTGAAGGTTGATGAATCGTACAAAGTACAGCTTGACCCGCAGCAGCCAGTTTCCTTAGGAATGACACGATGAGATATGAGCTTTGACCATCTAATCCGGATGTCGGTTCGTCCAAGAACAGTAAAGTACTTGCAAAGGCGACAAGTCAGCTTGGAACGGTAAGCAATTTGGTGAGAAGTCAACTCATGACTCACGGCTTGCTGACGAGTTCGACACCTATTGTGAGTCTTTTCCTCTGTTCTACATCCAGCCCGTTCCCTGGGGTACCGATAAGAGCATCTTCGATATCTCTTAATTCCAGAAGCTCGATGATCACATCGACGTATGATAACTTTTCCTGCAACATTTCAGTTCAATCAATATATCCCGTACATGGATCTGGGACCAGGTATGGCATGGTATAGTATGGTTTGACTCACTTTATTCGTCAACGTTCGAGGTTGTCTGAGCAATGCCGAAAATTCGAGAGCCTCCCTGACGGTCGCTTGCGGCAAGTGAACATCTACCTGTTCGCAGTAACCTGTAGTTCGCTGGAAGGATACCGAGAGGGGTCTACCATTCATCAACACCTGACCTTCGATTTCACCTTCTGTCTTTCTCAACGCCAAAACATCCATCAAGGTAGTTTTACCCGCTCCTGAAGATCCCATCAGAGCAGTCAGTGTACCTGCTTTGCAGTATCCTGAAATGTTGTCTAACAACTTCTTGGGTTTTCCATTGGCATTGACGGTGTAGTTCAGGTTTCTCCATGTAAGTACACTATACTTGGGGATTGTTCATCAGCTGATATACGTGTACTAGGACTTGTTATTCGACATGTCAGGATTTGTATCTGACAATCTGACTCGAACTTACGAATTGACCGCATGGACTTCACCATTACCGACTTGACCTTCCGATGAATGGGCTGATTTATCGTATAGCTGAGTATGAGACGGACCATCCTCTTCATCCTTAGGCGACGAGCCGTTTTTCTTTGCTTCACGGATAAATCTCCCACCACCACCTCTCTTATACAGCAACATGGATTTGGTCGTTCCGGCTGCAGGGAGGAGTTCGATCATGATCGCGCATAAAGCCAGGAAGAAGATCCACATAGCAGTGATAATGCCGAAATTCCTCCACACGTGGTTTTTGTAAAACCTCAATGCGACTGCTGCCCAATCTCTACCTGATACGATCGTTGAGCCTGGTGAAGAGCCCGCTACGGCACACCCTTGGGTTAATTGATCGTATGTCCCTCCAGTCGGTGCGAGTTGCGGTGAAACACAGGCCAAGGAAAGACCGTCCAATTCGTTGATCATCATGGCTTCGAAGGCGTAGTAGAATACATTTATCCATCTGATCCAGCCGAACCAAGGGTGCATTGCCGGAGTGTAAATTGCATAACCGGCGTACTGTGTAAAATCAGAGAGAATCAGATTTCAGCTGTCGTCGTCTTAGCAAATTCTTCCATTGGATGAAATGTGACTTACCAAAGATAGTAAGAGAATAGCGAATCCGGAAGCTTTCGAAGCGTTGTTGAAAGTGTTGAAGGAGTAACCGATAAACCTGAACAACGCTGTCGTGCAGAGCGTGGTCATATACGTGAACAGCAAGAACGCGAAGAACAATCCGGCATCGACTTGTAAGCCGGTCATAAAGTAGATGATGATTGCGAACAGGAATATCTGTATAGCGAAGATGGGTAAATCGCCTATTGTTTTGGCAAAAAGAACAGCTGATGGTCGATACATTGAGAAGCCTTTGTGTTTCGCAAGAACTGATCTACCGGTGAATACTGCTGTTGTCTCACCGAGGGACATGAGAGATGGGACTGGGTGAATAGGCGATCAGTATAGTACAGTATCTGTTAAGTAACCTGAGATACTCACAGAACAGGGTCAAGAACAGCACACCCCCTCTTAAGAACTATCAACAGCACATCATCAATGATATCAACCTTCTGCAGGTGTCTTCGAATAGACTTACTAGACCGGATGTATCCTCTGGCATCTGGTAGAACATCGATCCACCGATCAAGGCCTGCGCTACCATCGTAGCCGGTCTGACCCAAAATGTCCTGTGCAAATGGCAAAAATGGTGAATATTTGCTGATCATCTCATTTCCATTTTAGATCTGACGCTCACCATTGATCACCCCACCTTTGCTGATAATCCCTGATCAACGCAGCTTTCACCTGAGCTACGTAATTGACTTTTTCAGGTCTAACCTTCCTCGCCCATTTGTCTTTCTGATGCTGAATTATACTTCGGGTATTTTCAGTTTCAACATCCTTCTCGTTACTTGATAGGTAGGCGTCTAACTCTTGCCTCATCAATTGCGCGACCGAAGATCTGACGTAGATCGCTGCGAATTCTGAGGCTGTTGTGGGTATGTGACCTGTGTAGCCAGGTTTGATCTTCCGTTCGTTGGTCTATCAAAAAATGAGGTATCAGTAAGAACAAGAAAACATTTTGTTGATACGATACGATGGATCATACGGTAAAGTGTGACACTCACAGCAGTTACGGCCGTCAAGAAATCAGCTGTATTACCCCCATCTGGATGTACGAAACCCAGATCCTCAAAGTACTTTCTGGCTTCACTTCTGGGTCCATAATAGATTATGCGTCCTTCAGCGATCACCGTTACCTTATCAAATAGGTTGTATATCCCGTTACCCGCTTGATACAAGCTCACTACCATGGTGTGTCTCTCGATATCCGTGAAAGTGCGGAGATTCTTGATAAATCTTAGAGCGGTATCGGCATCTAACCCTCGAGTGGCATTGTCCCACATTTGGATGGAAGCTTTGGAAGTGAGTACCTCGGCTATGGAGACTCGTTTCTTCTCGCCACCTGCCAATGGGGTTCAGTCAGCATGCAATAATGGTCAAATGGGTATAGTGCGCAAGACCATAGGACCGATCGGGAAGTGAGGAAGGCAGATCAATCGAATGCGCTGATGAACTCACCAGAAACACCTCTCACATATTGATCTCCTACTTTAGTATCATGGGTATGTTCGAGCCCGAACATCTTCAACAATTCCTTCTTTGATTTATCCTGATATTCCTTCCTTGACATTGGATCTCCACCCATCTCTTTAGGTAATCTCGTACCGCTTGAGGGGGTGTTCATCCTTAATGCGAAATCTAATGTCCTTCCAACAAGCAAATTCGGATCGTGCAGGTCTTCCTCGGAATTAAATATGATATCACTTTTGATTGGTTCAAGATCTTTTGGGTTCTTCTTCGAGTCTAGGGAACCGTAATAGACAGTACCATCTAAGCCTGCATATCCCTCTTTATTCCCACTCAAAGCTTTGAGGAAAGTCGTACATCCACTTCCTGGTCTACCGATGACTAACATCATTTCACCTGATTTGACCAATCCCGAAAAATCCTTGATCAGATAATGTTCCCCCTTGCGTAATCCTTCTTGACCCTTGGAAGGGATCGGATCCCCTTTCGACCAGACCATACGATCACCGTCCCTGGTTGGTGTGTGGGCTTCAGAAGCTTCTTTATCGCCATTGGAAGTGGGCATTTTGTCACTCTTCTTGGTTGAGGATGATAGTTCGACCTTTCGACGATATTTGAGGGTCTGCCAGGGTAACAAATACGTTCCGAGCGATTTACCATACTCTACATTATCTATACCTCCTGTTCCTCTGACTGAGAGATGGTCGTACGCGAGGGAGAGTGATTTGTAGGGTGGTAGACCTCTGGATCGTAATAATTCCTGATCTTCCTATTAGGTTATAGCAGATTGCAGACGATCAGCTCGACGAACAGGCGGATCACAGCCACGGATGTTCGTGAGATGGGGTACGAACCTTTAGCTGCGATTCCAGTGTCCATCGTACGTTATCCCCTTTCTCTTCCGTTATGTTCTTGCGGCTCATTTTCAATTGTGCAGCCGATGTGGACTGTTGCTCGGATGTTGTCTGTTCGACTGATGCCGATTGAGCGGATGTGGATAACCCACTCTGCCCCGTTGACATGATTCCAAGTGTGTTATCTGTGAGGAGACGTTCGACAGGAAAGAATGCAATTAGTCATTCGAGTTGATATTTCATAGACATCCATGGCATACATAGTCCTTGGGCCACACGAAGCTCCACTGATCACTGGAAAAGCCCAAACATCCATAAGGGGCCTATAAGAAATTTCGTTTCGTTTCTAGTACCGGCTATGTTTACTCGAAAGTAGCGGTTTAGGCGTCGTTGGTTGTTTACCCTTTTACGTGAAAAACTTCGGATTTGGTAGATCTTCTGTAAAACCCTAAATGCTTTCTCACACTATCGGATGTAACAATCCTGCTGTCGTCAGAAACGTCTCAGTTAGAGAGGACTGTTGGTGAGCGGTAGTCCCTGAGAAGATAGGAACTAACGGTTGGACAGTTACCGTAATTTATTTTTTGACCTTGGCTGTGAGATACTCGAGTATGCTTACCTTACCTTGACATTCCTCGGGACTATTCAGTTGGCGCAACTGCGAGTGCGAGATTAACGAGATTTCCCGAAGATTGTTTACAGGCGCTGTGGTGCGGTAGTTCTGTTTGTCTACCTCGGTTTTACCGCCGGAGTAGACATGATCCTTGGTTGTCAACATGGACATAGGTGACTGACCTCGGTGATGACATCCCAGGCTGTTATCATGCATTGATAACGGGATGCTATTTCACCTCGGACATGAAGCAAAGTCCATAACAGCACTTTGCCGATCAGTGACCGTCATCATGAGTTGCCGTAACCGAGCAATCATCGTTTCTCACACCTATATAACACGGCATCCTCATCACTCCAATGTCACCTTCCCATCTTCACCAGCACCTCATAAGGTATTCATCTGTTAGCACGTAGAACAAGCAATCTCAATAAAGATGACAACCCTCACCGACGCAATCACATCTCTCCCCGCTCCCTCCATCACCCTCGCTTTGGGAGGACTGACCACCGCCTATGTCTTCTTCGCCAACATCGGTGAGACCCAACGAGGTTCAATCGCCTATCTGAATGGAAGATTGACACCGGTAACTTTGAATGATAAGGAGAGAGCCAAAGTATGGAGAGCTTACTTTAGACCTGCTGCTGTGAGTGGACCGTTTCTTATATGTAGCACGTTAATTGCTATAACATCCTACCAACCCCCTTCAGCTCTGATTTGCACTGTTGTTACCATCCCTTTGCATTCCGGTCTGGTCTGATCCACACTCTGTGCATTCGAACCCTCTACAATGCTATACTTTCACTCACATCGTCTGTCAATCTCCTCGGTCCCCCGTATCGCCTAGCTGACCCCACCGTGCTTTGCAGACTTGGATCGTCTCGGCTTCTCTCACCTCTACCGCACTCAATATGACCACCTCGTACCTCCACAAATCACCGCTCATCTCCAAGATCACCTTCGTTGCAGGTCTGGCTTCCCTATGGATCCTGCCCATCACCTTCTTCGTTGGTCTTCCACCCATCAATTCCAGGTTACTCGACCTAGCCCAGCAAGACGAAGGTACCGCTAATAAGATCATCACTCCCATATCCGACGATGAAGCTAAGAAGTTGATCAAGAGCTGGGAGGAGAAACATGTACTTAGGTACCCCAGTTATGCTGTTGCGTGGGGTTTGAGTCTTTTGGCCATTCTTTTGGATGGAAGGGTTTAGGTTGTCATCATCCAGGTCAGAGAACCTGGGAGATGCGATGAGAAGAGAAAAAGAATGAAAAACTGGAATATGGGATATTGAATTTGGTATGTAATTGTAAGGTCTCCTTTTCCTGATGAGATTGAATTATCATTGTGATGAAGTCGACATGTCTGCATGAAACCTATAAGAAGTAAACAGAACATTTACGAAATCGATCATTCAAGGTAAGCGGATTGTATTGATGATAAGTTGAGAGGTGAATGAGATGAAACCAAATATTGCCAATAACATCCAAACTGACTATCAAACGAAAAAAAACTACTGATTGCTCATAGACAAATCACCTGACTAATATCTAACAACAACTTCCCGAAGCTACATGATCAACCGAAGCCGTACAAGTATCTCTACCGAAAATGATATAGCCCACGGTTTGTCCGAGGAATATCGCAAAGAGGATATAACCGTTGAAGAACATTCCGAATAACATGACTAGGAAAGCGGCGGTGAATTGACTGCCGTAGCATACACCTCGGATGATCTGTTGAACCCATGAGGGTCGGAAGCTACAGTACCTTTTTGTCAATCTCGGATATCTCTGTCTTTGAGGAGGAAACTCACTGATAGGTCATGGGAGTAGTTGTATCTTTGTTGGAGGATAATTCAGGAAGAGCGGAAGGGATCAATCCTGACTGTACATCAGAATATACCAAGAATGTCAGTCAGTGCAGGTCGTCGATGTCGTATCGAGATGAGGGAGATGATGTTTGAAAGATGGAGGTACATAGCTCACCTTGGCAGCCATGATCAATCTCCTATCGTACTCCCTTCCTACCCTTCTTACAAACTCGATCGCAATGCATAGAAAGAATATACCAATGACACTCCCCGCGAAATCACCTTTCGATCTGATATGCCAACTTGCAGAGAGGAAACATGCGTCGATGGTTGTCCAATTCCATAACATGGAGACTGTATAGGACGCATTAGCCATTCCATCAGCTGTGATCTGGAGTGAATCAGGTAGAGAAGGTGATTCTACTTACTCTTACATGCATGGGAGTCCATGTCCATATCGCCGCCCATGTCCATCTTGGGGAATATCTACTGTGTCTTTGTGAGGTGTAGGTGGGAAAAGAGGGTTGAGTGGTGTACTATATCTCGTAAGTTGGAGAGATCAGTGATAACTAGATAGAATACAGCAGGAGAAACGCGTTTATTCGTTCTTCAGCCCTTTTATATGCATTATGCATGACCCACTTATATCTACTATTGGATCGATTTTGGTATGCATCAACCTTACAAACTACTACACCCTATCTATACCTTTGGATCTAAGTACACTCTATCTTGGCACAGAATTTGATTGGTCCTAGATTATGCCGCAAGTGATCGAACCTCCCGAGCCATTTTCATCTGATCGATGACTCAATGCCTCAACTCCTCCAAAGGTATGAGTGGTATAAAACGACGAATCAGATTTATGGCTCGTGTCATGAGATAAATTTATGGATAATTTTGAGATGCTGAAACATTCCGAAGGTTAAGGGATATAACCTTGATTGGATACCAGTTGTAGCGAGGCGGTTATATATGGAGACAAATGAGAGAAGAGTGTTTATGCATCGACCACACATCGATCTTCACCCCTCACACTATACATCATGCTTCAACAACGAAGTGTGATGGACGCAGGAGTCATACCTGGCCAAGTAGACTCCGAAGGACGATACGTCCCCACAGCAGCCGAGCGAACAGCTTACCAAGCGGCTCGTATCCCATGGGCTGACCAAGTGGTCTATGGATACTACACTTTAGGTTTCTTATGTGGTTTATTGGTGGTTCATACAATCTTGAACGGTTTATGGAAGCTACGTGTTAGGTATTCATATGGTACGAAATCGAAAGTCTACGTCAATATCATTTCTTTATTGAGGATGTTGACCTATCCTCAATTACCTCATCGACAATGGTTAACGTGGATATGGACTTTCGGACCCCTCGGACCTAACATACTGTTATTTGCTGGACTGATTTTCGCAACGGGATTTACATTCATCAATGAATACTATTATTATCCTCCTTTCTACGGAAGTGCACCACTGTACCTACGGAGCGAATGGATAGCAATGGCTACTTTACCTTTTATATAGTGAGTGATCTCGTCTTTCGGCATACATCGTTACATGTTGTTGATCTATAGATACTTTGATTCCACAGCGTTCTCGGTTCTAAACGAAATATCATCTCAGTCCTCACTGGAGTATCCCACGAGAAACTTCAAGTCCTCCATCAAGGCTCTGCATTCAATTTTACCTACATGAGCCTCGTTCATACTATCGCCGCATGTATCCGAGCAATTCGAGAAAGAGGTTTAAAGGGGACTTTGGCAGTCAACGAAGTTTACGTATCGGGTTTTGTGGCTCTGGCTCCTTTGTTGATACTCTTTGCAGGTGCACTTCCGCCTTTCAGGTAAGTTTCTTCCAAATTCACCGGCAACAGCCAGAAGGGTACAAAGTACCTGATGATATTGTTAATTGGGTGGGCAGGAAATCATTCTACGAATCGTTTTATTGGATCCACATTATCATGGCTGTTTTCTTCGCTGGTGCGATGTTTTGGCATGGATACCAGACCTTAGATAGCGAGTGAGTGACGGATTTTCTTCTCTCTCCTCCTAGTCCAGTAGTCGTTGAATAGCTTGGCCCTTGGAGGTTTCCTGTTGGTAGGAAAGCTGGTTCCTCATATGCTGACATTGGCATTCGTCTGTTTATCGTCTACGTACAGCGCATACATGATTGCGGCCATCGCACTATTCTTAACCAGCGCTACTACTCGCTTAGTCCTCATCATTCTCAACAACCCTGTCCTTCATCGAGCTCATGTCGAATTAGTAGATAATGAAACTATCAAGATGGTCGTTCCTACGTTGTACATCAGTTGGTCAGCGGGTCAACATGTCTTTATCAGATTCATGGGAATGGGATGGAGGTCATTGGATTCACATCCTTTTACAATTGCCAATTCCCCTTTGGCTCTGGCTTCGATCCGTGATGGCGACTTGGAGAAATCAAACACTTCGCACCCGGATTTGACTAAGGTTAACGCCAAGGGAAGTATGAAAGGAATGGTATTTCTTCTAAAACCTCTTTCAGGATTTACCAAAGATCTATACCATAAAATCAAATCTGGACATACACAATACAAAGTATTGATTGATGGACCCTATGGTGATGCCCATGTAGGACAAGATTTGAAAGCTTTTGACAGAGTTTTGATCCTTACCGGAGGAACTGGAATTACATGGGCTTTGAGCGTGTTGCAAGATCTTGTGTATCGGAAAGATGGAAATGGGAGGGAGATTACTTTGGTTTGGGCTGTCAAAAAGATCTGTAAGTAATGCAAGAGTATTTCAAGAAATCCTCATGTGCCACTCGAACACCGAAGTACGTATTGTTTCATTTATGAGATCGTCGACTTTCCTATAGCCTCGATGAAATGGTTCGAACGAGAATTACAATTCATTCGAACCAACTACCCCAATGTCCATATTCAACATTACGTTACGGGCGAATCTCTTACTCAGCTTCCTGCCATACCTTCACCATCGCCAGATCAATCTGACCCTGCTGGTTCTTCTGAAGACGATACACCTTCAACAGAGAAACAAATGAATTTGGTTGGATCGTCAAAGTCGGATCGGGATTGGAATTGGAATCAAGGAAGACCCAATCTACCTAATATCATAGAACGAACCGTAGCCACTACGCAAGGTTCTTTAGCTATTGCTAGTAAGTCCGATACGGTTTCATGTCCAATCGAGCTGAACAAAAGCTGATCGGATTGAATTGCTTTCACACTTGTTCTGCTTGATATGTTATAGCCTGCGGTCCACCTCAATTCCTTACGGACTGTTCTAACGCAGTAACCAAAGCTCAGATTGGTATTTTGACAGGTGGATATCCAGATGTAAATGAAGTTTACTTGAAATCTGAATCATACGGTTGGTAGGGTGACTTGATGGGTACTACAGTATCTCGGATATGTGTACAGAAAAAATAGGAGGAGAGAGAAATTCGTCGACAGTGGATGGATACCAAAATTATGCATCTCAATTCACCATTCCTTGTTCCTGCCATTCGTCGTTGGTCAGCGGTCGATGCTTGATGCAAGATTCAGTGCATTCATATGCACATATAAATCGTACATCATACAAGTACAGTAAAAAGACCTTTTCCTGAATGTTCAGTGTTGTATTATAAGTTGAGTTGAAGCTCGATATCCGTTTGTCCACCTTTCACTATGATACTGTATGATCACCTCCCAACTTTACCTTTATGGCCTATTGATCCCCAGAAACTGACTTTCTCGACTCCTTGAACAAGTTGATCGACATTGCCTAGCCACATACCGAGCTAACATATCCAAGATCATTCATCAGTCTTCGCCCACACACACCCAGAGAAAATTCGGTAATATGTCGGGTAGATGAGGAACTCACCATTTCCTTCTTCTCGTCAACACTCCTCACATCCTTGACCCTCTTCTTCTCATCTTTCATCACTTTGTCCCTACCCAGCCCAACTTCTTTCCGACTGTTCATCACAGCATTTGGATTTCTCCTATCTGACGGTATCCTTTTACTTGCTCCTAGCGGTGTGATGCCACCTAAAGAAGGCGACGAAGCACTAGGTGGTATACCCCTCGTCAACTCAGCAGGGAACGCACGGGGTTTCGAAGAAGGTGTACGTGAGCTGGATGGCAAGGGAGGTACGGGCGGGACTCCAGAAACAGCAGGTAGTCCAGATAAATGAGATTGAGTCCTCGAATGTCTAATCTTCGGTGTTCTTGGGACTGATACAGGTACGGCTCGTTCGTCGTGTTCAGGTAAATTCGATTGGATCAACGGACTCTTGCTAACTCTCCTTACGCTACTTCTTCTCATAGAGGATACACTGGGTGATCTGGGTAGCCCGTTGGAGTCCGTCAAAGTCAATGATGGCTGGGTGTTCGAGCGTGAGATTGACCTGGAAGTAGAGATCGGAACGATGGTTGATGAACCTGATGAACCTGAATGTGATCTTTCTGAGCTACTTGTGAGAGTAAATGGATCGATAGAACCAGATGGCGAATCGACTTTATGAGGAATGTCCGATCTATCCAATCCACTTGTACTTTTTGGTAGACCCAATCCTAAGCCTACACCACTCCGTTCATCTTCACTTGTACTCCTATGTGACCTACTAGATCGTGGGGTAGCCATTGAGGGTCCATCCATTTCATCCAACATTGCTGCTAGCCCCCTAGAAGTTGTACTTTGCGATATAGGTACTCTGGGTGAAGCAGGGACAGTCGGTAGACTTGGGGTTGAGCTGTTCGAAGTGCACACTGATGATTTTCTAGTCGCAGGTGTCAAATAACCTAAATTTGGTTGAGGTGCTTTGCGGGGTGTCATGGGCACAAAAGGCATGTCGAGATCTGCCAATTTCTTAGGATGGATCTTAGGTGAATGGTTGTCATTGGGGTTTCCAATCGTAGGTATATACATGGAACTTTGGGACGTCAGGAGGGGAGAGGGTGGGAAGAGCGATGATGAGTTGGATGAGGAGGAAGACGAAGAAGATGAAGATACGGTTCGTTGAGGGTCGTTCTGCTCGGGCAGGAGATAAAAGTAGAGGAATTCTATACATTTCATCCTGTCAAATTGGAATGGTTCAGTCGAATCCTTGATGGTCGAAAAAGATCTGTTCAGTACTCACCTAACATCTTTAGTCACTCCAGTACCTTTCAATACCCTTGTGACAGCTTCCAGTCCGCCAAGCTTCTCGTACGTTCGAGCATTTTTCGGTGAATCCACCAATATGCAGAATAACAATTCTAGTATTGTATACGCGATAGCTTTAGAATGTTCGGTCATGGGTGGCAGTGCCCGCAGAAGCAGCAGAAGATCTATAAACATCTATATGAGTGGTAAGATTAGCTTATGATTTCTCATTGTCATTGACCGTTTAGAAAGCGTTTCCAATTCACCTCCATCACCCAACTCTCGCCAACGGTCTCCTTACATCTCCTACTCAAACAACACAATCCTTGTAATATACTCGCAGCAACTTCAATCTCAGGTACGAGGCTTACCGCCAGCTCGTCATTCACGGGTAAAGAAGTATGTGAGGATTTCTGGGATAGAGTGGAAGTGTGTCGTGTAAGGAGGGAAAGTAGTGCTTGATGGACTGTCGAATTGGCGAATTATGTCAGCTATAGATATGTAGTTGACATAACCACAGAGCTAAGCTTACTTTGTTTTGATACTAGCTCTCCCAGCTTCATCTCATCTTTATTTACACATATTTCTACGAGGTATCTCTCTATATGCTTCAAGGCAGCTAGACGTCGTCGTGAAGAGCTGCGTAAGGATTTTACCTGAATGCAGAGCTCACATCAGCTTTATCCTCTCGCCCTTTCCTTCAAGAAATATGATATCCGTGATCAAAGATAGCTGATGGACTCCAAATGGTGTGTACTCACATCACTCAACCAACTTTCCAGCCCTTCCTCAACCGATCTCTCCCTCCTCATTCCCGTCCCCGTAGCTATTCCAGCCCCTTCACCCCTCTTCATCTTCTCCACTTCAGCCGCAGAATGACTTTTGCTCTGTCTGCTACCCCTCTCAGTAGATACATGAGACTGATTCGATCTCGTCCGTCTCATACCCTCTCCTCCTACTGGTGTACCAGGATTAGGAGCAGTGGTCAAACCAGGTAAACAAGTCATACTTGCTGATATTGGTTCGGATTCATTCACTGATGGTAAGAGAGACCGACGAGAGCGGTATTTTGACTTGCCATCTGATGGTGTATCTTTACTTCTTGATGATTGAGAGGATGAAGGTTGAGGTTGAGAAGCTAAGAAGGATAAGGCAGAGGTGGATTGGGATTTACGATGTCCCTGAGGACGAGACATGATGAGGGATGTGGTGGTTACGTATAGATGATTGAGTGGTTTGTATGTCGGTTTTTTTTTGGTCGTAGAGTATATGCAGGTGGATAGATGGTACTCTAGACTATGTGTAAGGTCGATGAATAAGGATGCCAGTTGAGGAATGTAAGGAAGGATGAAATAGATCAGAGGTCCAAACATCGTTCAACATTAACATTGTTTACGAAAAACCAGCCGCGTACAACAGTTGTAAGTGGCGGACACGCGCACACCACATGGCACGCGGAACTCACCCTACTTCCTCGACAACTGCATCTTTCTCTTGCTGACATATGTACATATGCATACGACCACAATAGGATAATGATACATGCATAATGCAGGAGAGACTCTGTTGTATTTGCTTAAAGTACGGAATGAGGAATGACAATACTTCTTTCACGAGACTGTCCGTCCCCCTGTTCAGCATCCCCCTTTCTTCACCCCTTGCACTCCCCGCCACCAATCCTACTTTGTCTCCGCTAGACAGATTATTCCTTCCCCTCACTCTTCTTACCACTCTTCCCATCTATCGACCCACCTCTCTCCGAGGGAGTAGGCGTACCGACCAACGGAGGTGCAGGAACAGATTTGAATTTGGGCACTTTCTTAGCTTGCACCGGCTGAGGACTGACTATGCCACCTGCAGAGGCTGAAGGAGCAGATGGTCCACTTGCTGTTGAAGTTGATCCTTGACTTGGTGGAGTAGGCTGTCTACTAGGTACATTCGATCTTGTCCCGATTGCTGCACCTTGAGACGCAGCTCTGATGATTGGTGGTGTATTGATCCCACCCTTTCTTCTACCTCTTTCAATCATCAATGCCTCATTCAACAAATTGTTGGTACCGCTCGGAGGAGCTACATTAGGTGTTACTGCCGCACCTGAAGATAACAGTCGAGCTGGAACCGCTGTCACTGGATCTAAACCTTTGAGGGGTACTAATCCTGCTCCGGTTGAGGCAGGTTGAGGATCGGTAGGTGTTGATTGTCTTCTCACGTTCATTTTGACTTCAGATTGAGTTCGTCTAGGTGCCTCATCCTGGTCAATCTCACCTGGAGAAGAGGTTCGTTTGATCTCTCCTCCAGCAGCAAGACTGGCAGCGGAAGCATCGTTACCAGGGAATTGGGCTGGAGCAGCAGGGGGAGGAGGAGTGGAAGATGTAATTGTGATATCCGCTGTTCGTGATCGACCAGGCTGAGAGACCGGTTTTTTACCAAGACCAAATTTGGGTTTGGTAATTAATTTCGGTATGACCCTTCGTGCTCCGGTCGATTGCGATTGTGATTGTTCCAGATCTGCATCGTTGGTTGGTGGTAAAGGAGTCGATTCGGCCAAAGCTAGATTCTGTCTCGCTATAGCTGCTTTACGAGCTGCTAACATCGCTTCTCGGGGTACGAAGGCCGAGGCATCAGATCGAGGTACGCCGTGTTCATCGTACCTACATATCAACATTGTCAACCAGTTGTACTGTAGGTGATAAAATGTTGTGGTGGACTTACTCATCGTAAATCTCTTCACCTATCAGCTCTTCCAACACGTCTTCAAGGGTGATGACACCAAGTGGTGCACCTTCTAATCCTTCGAAGAACTATATCCGTATGAACTGATCAGCCAGCTGTCCATTTCTGGTAGATGCTAGCCATACTCACCTTCTCCACAGCACCCGGAGCCATCTGAGCATCAGCCGGAACAGTCTGCTCCAACTGTGTCAATTTCGCTTTCTCGACCAAACTAGCTTTCTTCTTCCTTTCCTGCTCTTGATGCAGTTTCACTTCTTCTGCTGCCGTGGTCGAGGTAGGACTGGACGCTACAGCAGTACCGTCCGAGCCAGAATTGATCCTTTTGGTCCTGGTCTTCTTCCTTCTTTTCTTATTTTCACCTTTCTCGCCCCTCTCAACATCAACATCCGTATCAGTCTCAGAAGAATCGGAATCGGATGAAGATTTATTCCCATGTGAGATCTCCGCTACCTTCCTCATGAACCTTTGTCTCAAACCACCAGCTGCGGCTGTCATGACTGATTCGGCATCTTCCAGGTCTTTCTCCACTCGTTTAGGTCTTCGCGAGACAATCGCCATGTGAGACCGACCTGTAAGGAGTCTGCGTTAGCATGTTACGAGTGAATTCAAAATTAGCAGCTTACCTTCTTGGAATACGTTCAGCATGTTGGTTAATGGTTCATCATATGGGACAGAAGGAATCGCATTGATAGGGATGGAAGCAAGTGGAGTAGCATCTATGAAACATAAATATCAATTAGCCTTGGTTGAATCTCTTAAGGTAAACCACCTGATCGTCATACTCACCTTCAGGATCAAGTAAAACACACGATTTCACTAACAAACTACCCAATACCTTTTTGACCATCTTGGTCTTTGCTGGGCCCTTCGTCGCAGTAGCAAGGTTGATATCCGGAACTTCGACCATTTGATAAACCGGTATTCTAGAATGACCTGATCTGACTACATGTCCAAGAGTCTCATAATCCAACTTGGCTTCTATCGGAAGCATGAAAACCTGTTCGATGGGAGTCATAGCTTCCCTTACTGTTTTCTGAGCAAGATCCAAAGCCCCCTGAGCCATTTGGACGGTATCAAAATCCAGATCACCCCCTCCTTCGGCAGTGGCTGCATGCATCTTGATCAATTCCCTCAGTTCGCTTCGTCGATAGATTATACCGTGATGAGCACCCAGAATGTACTCTAGCAGTTTGGCAATCGGCCAAGCGATAGGGAAAGCTATCCAGATCATGATTCTCACGGGCCATGCCATCGAGGCACCGACGAGAAGACCGTATCGTGAACAGATGGATTGAGGGATGATTTCGGCGAAGCTGTGTGATATATACTGTCAGAAGTTGAATAGGTGGGAAGGAGTGCGATTGAAAACTCACATGACTACCAAAGCTGTAGAAGCGATCACCGCATAAATACCACCACCGATAACATTATCCATGACCACGGGTAAAGCCTCGTTGACAATCATATTACCGAGAATCAGAGTAGTCAGAAGTAGATGCGAGTCCTTCCTGCAACAGTGAATAGTCCATCAAATAGTGTCAGCTTATCACATTCACTCAGGTAAAGAAGAGGTTCGATGCTGTTATAAGGGATCGTGACTCACCTAACGGGTAGAATCTTCATAGCGTATTTCTGCTGTTTGGGTGTACCGGATATGGATAATACTTGTAACTGAGTAGGATCGACAGAGAAGTATCTAAGTGGGTATCCAATAGAGAATTAGCCATTCATGCAATAAGCAATATAATATGCTGTCTTTGTGACACTCTCTAAGGAAAGGTTGATCACACGACGACTACCACCAATAGAAAAAAACTTATCGCTCACCCTAAGGTTAATCCTGCAAACATCCCACTCAAAGCCACCAAAACAGGTATCATACAAGCTTCCACTATTTCCCCTGTACTCAATTCCCTCTTACCCATCATGTGCATGTGCATCGTATCGGGGTCGGTGAAGTGGGATAAAGAGGATGAAGCGTAGTCGAGTATATATTTGAGGAATGACAGAATTGGTGTTCTCCTCTTACTTGATCGGATCATCGCGTCGGGTTGGTAAGTCGAGTCATATGATGTGTATTCGTCTTTACCCATTCCAAGTGAAGATGTCGGAGAGGCAGAAGCTGTAGAAGCGAATAGGATGATTCCTAACAGGAGGACTGTGATAGTCATATTCGCCGCTCCACTTCTGATCCTGAATGGCCATTTCGATCTGGGTTGACCAGTACCGTCTTCAAGGGATGAGGTGCACTTGGTCTCTGCTTCCTCACCCTCACTCTCGCAAGGGAGGTGAGGAAGACCGGGTTCGTTATTCAATCCATCTTCATTGTTATTGTTATGTTTGTTCCACTTAGTACGACCGAACGGTCGTATATCAGGTGGCGGGGGAGGTTCGGTGTTGGTATCTTCGATCATCCGATTGGGTTTTGGAGGGAGCGTGTCTCTT
The DNA here is from genome assembly GCF_036810445.1 of Kwoniella europaea PYCC6329. NCBI lineage: Eukaryota > Fungi > Basidiomycota > Tremellomycetes > Tremellales > Cryptococcaceae > Kwoniella > Kwoniella europaea. Next base: position 6,518,311 of record NC_089487.1, read on the forward strand.
TGTTTGTTATTGAGATGAGCAATGCTAAGTAGCAATGAGAATGTAGCTTATTGCTGTATTATGCTTTGCAAGTGTTTAGTTGAAGAGAGGGATGTACAGTGATCTATATGATAGTTCGTTAGTTTGGTTGTTTGATCGGGCGGGTTGGGTGAGTTCCATTTTTAGAAACTAAACATTGCCAAGTGAGTCGCATTCTATTTTAGGAAATTGCCTGGGTTATGACGATTTTCACCACTCACTAAGCGGTGGATTATCCCGAATGCGGGTTGGTGATGCACAGCACCATGATGCACATTCAGTATGGACAGAGCTGTGGATGTATATTCTGGTAGCAGACTAATGTATCGCAGAGAGCTCTGAGCTAATGATTTTATAGTGCATAAATGATAATGATAATGATGATGATAGATGATGTGTAATATATAATGCTTGAATGAATATGTCAAAATGCTAGATGAACGACTGATCTACTACATATATGAAATCTAACTCTAAGATGGTCTACTGAGATATTGATATTCTACTGAACCTCACTCAAAAGGTCTCTCCAACCCTCTTGTAATCCCTCTCTAACCTTATAATCCTTTCCATCCAACCAATCATCCACTATCTTCCTCTCGTCCTCTTCCGATGCATTTATATTGTCTAATATATCCACTTTCCCTTTACCTTCCAAACACAGTACCGGCCATCCAACAATGATCATACCCGGTGGTCTCTCATCCAACTTCTTCAGCGACTCCTCAATCCTATCCAACCTACTCATTATAATCCTTTGATCAGGCGACGAAGCCCTCTCTATTATACCTATAGGTGAATAACCCGGATACCTATCTCCATCCCTTCCTTCCGCGTTGGGCGAAGAGAGAGTTAACGTTTCTATAATTTGATTTATCCTCGCTACTCCCATAAGTAAGATGAGGGATCTAGATTTGACATAACCAGGTAATTTCACTGCCTTCCCTTGTCTTCCTACTCCCGTACACAACACCAACGATTCCGATACGCCCCGTTGAGTTACTGGTATATTCATCATCAACGGTCCAGCCAACGCAGATGATATACCGGGAATGACAGTCGATTCAAATCCATTTTCACGGAAATACAACACTTCTTCTCCACCTCTTCCATACACAAATGGATCACCCTGTTTGAGTCTTACTACTATTTCCCCCTTTTGAGCTCCAGCTAAAGCCAATTCCATCATTTCATTTTGAGCCCCTTCAGCGTTACCTGGGAACTTCTTGGCGATGTGTAATTTCGTTGTAGAAGGTATCAGAGCTAGAATCTCTGATGGTACTAATTTATCGGATAAGATCAACGTTGCTGTTTTCAAGGCGTGATGAGCTGCGACGGTCAATAGTCCTGGATGTCCAGGTCCACTACCTATCAAGAGGATCTTTCCTTGGCCGTTCTTGTTTCGATGACCAGATTGGTGATGACGTAGGGTGATGTCCTGAGACGAGGTCGACCATAGTTCCAATGCTTGATCCAGATCTTCCTCTTTCAGTCTAGCGAGGTGTTCGAAGGAGTAATACTCTGACATCTGATGGACCCATCTCATCCTTCGTAATTGCTGTTCTTCCTCACTTAACCCTTCTACTCCTCCGTCAGGAATTATCGATAATTTCTCTGTGGATCCGACTCTGGACAGAGATGGAGTATGTAGTTGAGGGACAGGTGAGTTGAGCGGTATATCATGATTTTGTTCTTCCTCTTCAGAAAGTTTAGGTGATGATTTGGCTTTCGATCGTAATTTCCCCACATTATCTACGGCTGCGCCAACATTTGATGGTAATCTAGTTATAATTTCCCTTTTGATCCTTCCTGCCAGTCTGCATCCTTGCCCATTCGTAGTCACCGCTACTTGAAGGTTGGAAGGTACCCCGTTCTGTCCAACAAATCGGTGTACTGATGGGAATGTATAGGTAGAGTAGAGAGGTTGATCGGAGATGTTGATGGGGATTCGGAGTGATGAACAGCTTTGATAAATAGTTTTGGCAGATGAAGGGGATCGACGAGACTGAGATCCGATTAGGGTATCCGTTACGCACACTAAGGAAACTTTCAAGTTGGAAAAGAGGGACGACCAATCTTCAGCAGTGTCGCTTTCTAACTGCCGATATTCCACTCGACCGGCCTGTGCTAGCTGTTTCAGTTCGGGAGATGCGTCTGAGATCAATACTTGAGAAGTGATGATGACTTTGGCACCTGCTTCTAAGAAAGTGGTAGCTCTTGTAGCTGCGAGACGATTGGAGCCGATCACTAAGACAGATAGATTTCGAGGATGGAATGTGAGGGGAAGAGCGGCGGGAGGGGTGATAGAGGTAGACAGGGCGTCGGATTCGACCTGTTCAGAGTCAGACTGTACGGTAAGGGAGGTAGTTGAAGTTGGCTTAGGGGAAGTGAGAGAACTTTGAGTTTGAGATGTAGACCATTCAAGGTAGGCGATTTGGTTGGCCGTATCCCTCATGAGGGCTTGAGCGATGAATCGACCCAGGAAAACACAGATGGTGAAGGGGACGACCACCCAAGTACTGGATAAGGCAAAAAAGGTCAGCCAAGGTCCAGGAGAATGAAGTAAAGAGTAAGATGAGCAAACATACCCCTAAATTGCAGGAAAACGGCAATCGCAAATCATTCGATCAGCTCATTCCCAGCCATCGATTAGAACTGACTGATGGGTAGACTCACGTTCGTAGCTACCCATACCGTCCAGAATGTGAATCTATCATTATGCCCCACCATACACCAATCACAGAAGTATTCTATCACCCCATCCTCAATACATCAGCATTTCCGATAGACACGAAGAGAGGCTGAATCGGCCTACTCACCTTGTAAGAAATACAGAGCCGTCTTGCTCAGCGTCATCAACGCTCCAGCGAATCCCACGAGCGGAGCATGCGCATGGTAATGATGAGCTGGATTTGGTGTCTTATTAGAAGATCTAGGTGAGGTATGGCGGAGATAGAGGTATTCGATGGCCAAGAACACTTCGATCACATTCATCAGAGCTGATTGAAACATTGTCAGCTGAAATTTTGAATAAAATTTGGTGGAACGATTAGTTGGCTGAGTGACTGACCTTGAGCATTGGTAAATCCGTCGTTGGCATCTAATCCTGGTTGACCATATAGGTAATCGACCTATCATATCATGTGTAAGCTACTTGCTTCACGTCCTATGCAATGAATCTAACTCACCATACTGTAAGGTACCATGCTACACAGGACTATATATGAGCTACTGACCTCTTATTGTGAGAGGGTTAACTCACTTGTAAGGTGCCCATATCCAAGCTAAATCACCTGTACCGAAACTCCTCGGACGTAAGAAGCAGTAAGCAGCATCTGGGTATATCCATCATTGTCAGCTTCCTTCTCCCTGGCCAAAGTAGATGAGGCAGACGAGACAGCTCACCCCATGATACGATCACTATCGAGAATGCCATCCACCAAGATACCCACAGAGGGGGTCGTTGATCTTTGAGCTGCATCTTGATGGGAGATTCAAAGCAGACCGAAGGAGGAGAGACAGAGAGTGACCGAAAGTGAGTTGACCGAATCACTCTGATACTGATATTATAGAAGTATACTGTGGGCTACAAATGTTGAAGGTAAATGTGTGGTGTATTGGCCACTTGCCATCAACAACACTCTCCTTATCTTCCAAAAAAAAAACACTTCCTCCACCTGGTCATCCGATGATTAGGATTGGTCCAAGAGGGTGGATTCCGAATCTTGATGATTACAATCGATTGCGTGAGGAGTATCGGGGTCTCCACATCAATTAGGAATACTCCTAATCTCATTTACGAATTCACAAACAACGCCAACACGTGATCTGGGTGATTTTCGTGTATGCTCCTGATTAGAACAGCCATTACGATCCAGGTCTGAGATCGATTAGGATCAATTTGTAATGAGTTACTTGTGAAGTTTGTATTCACCCTTTCGGACCCGAATCATCTGATATCTCACACACCTGGGAGGAGGCTAGGGAAAAGTTGGAGTTTGGTCATGAATGATGTCTCTTGCTCAACGACGATTGCGAACATTACTGGATATATCACTTCTTTGCGGGAGACGGTGTGCGACGGACTCAATGATTATAACACAATTATGATTCACCCATAACGAATGGCAGTACATACTGTAGATAGACGATTGAAAGATCAACAACACCAAACATCCTTACGATCCGCAGTTTCAAACGCAGTTTTAGCTGTTCAACAAATATGGTAGGAAACAACCATAACGATTACATACCACTGGCCACATCGCCTTCAGGAGCAGGTGAAGAGGGTGTAGATGAACAGAAGGAACGTATACTGCGAAGGTGAGTTGTATCTCACCTTATCTCAACCAAACCCTGTTCACTCAGTTTCCCACCAACCAACTCAATGCATTGACTTGTTCTCCATTATAGGTCACATAAAAACCTACCATTCCCTTTAAACCACCTTCCCAACTCGATACGATCCAGACATCGTCTCCTCTTCTTACTTCTACCTATCCCACTCATCATCATTCTCCTATCTCTTGGTCGACACTTCTTCGGCACAACCTCCTCATCTTCTCCCTCCGGTGGTTTAGATCTACAAATCGGTGAAAATCCGTATTTCTACACTGGTGACGTATGGAAACACAACGACGAAGTCATCGCTCGACTATCCCACTGTCGGGAATCAGGCATACTTCGAAATACGTCTTTACCATTCACCGAAAATGAGAAATTATCGCAAGAAGAAGAAGATGAATTGATCCTTCAAGGATGCGGTACCAACCAAACTACTGTTCTCATTTTAAGTTCCCTTTGGTTCGCAGAAGCGTTCGCAGGAACGAGTACAGCCGGAGAGACGATCTATGCTCAAAGTGTTATCTCAACGTTGAATGCGTATAATTATTCATACGTGTTTACAAGTTTGGGATGGTATAATGCCGATATGCGTAAGACTGTAGAACTTTGGAATACCCTCAAAGATAATGTTAGGATAGTTTTGGCCGATCCGGATCAAGTCAATGTTTGTTATACCCACTCTGATCAGAGGTGTTTGAAGACGAAGGAGAACATTGAGGGGATACCGGCTTGGAAAATCATGAGTTTCTGGTATTGGGATGAGTAAGTTGAATGTTCTTCCGGCTGGTATGGTATATTTGTTGTGATTTACTTTCTATCTTGGTAGTATCTCTGTGGAGCTGACTTGGTTTTGACTTATGCACTTAACATAGCCCTGCAAACCCCCTAGGAACCCAATTCACTCTCTCCCCCTCACCGCGGAACGACAACTACTTCCTCTCCTATTCTATCGAACCAACTTGTCGACGACTCCCTTCCCTACCTACATCGCACCGACATGATCCACCGCAGGCATACCTATTAGCTAAACAAATGCATTACCTCGAAAACTCAACCGCATTCTCATGGACGTTAGAAACGCTCGTAGGATTACAGGATACATATGGGATCACAGTGGTAGGAGGAATGACGGATGATGATGAGATCACGTCGAAGAGGGTGAAAGAGTTAGGTATAAAGAATATGGGTAAATTACCTAAACTTGATTTTTACCAGGAGTTAAGCAAGTCGTTCGTTTTTGTTGGTGTGGGTAGACCGAGGATTAGTCCTAGTCCTTGGGATGCACTTTGTATGGGAGTACCGGTGAGTGATAGAGTAACAGTACATGAATACAGATGCAAAGCACTGAGCTGATCTGCGTTTTGTGAAATTGTCTAGTTTATAAATCCGATTTTGACTTGGGATGAAGAAGATCCACAGAATAGAACGAAATGGCATGCTCAACAATGGCATATGACGGATCTTGAGCCGTAAGTGGCACACATCGTCTTTCTTTTTGTTGGCAGTAATCAGTCCCCATGTTTGGTACGACTTGAAGCTTCTACTGATGCCTTTATACCCATTCCGTGTGATAGTCCTTATGTCTACTCGGTACACGCCCATGATCTATCCGGATTGAGCGAAGCGGTCGGTCTAGCACTGCAGAACCCTATAGAAAGTTATATACCGGATTACATGCGATTCGATTTCGCCTGTCATCGTATGGCGGATCTTGTAGAGTCTGATTGGAGGAGTATAGCGGAGAGGATACTGCAAGAGAGGGTGGAGAGTGGAGAAGGTCAGGTGAGTTGTGTCTCTTCGAAATGATAGCATGGCTAGAGGGTTATGGATATGTTTTACTGATGAGGGTCTTATGATATTCCAGTTGTTCATTCTGTAGGATCGATCAACAAAAAGACAAAATGGACGAGACAAGGCGACATTATGTGATGGAATAGATGAGTCAACGGAATCATTAGATATCATCTTGGTTGAATATTCTTGTTTTTCGTTTTTGTTTTATTATCATATATTAGATATTGTACGGATGTCATCGGTTCTTGGTCATTTGGGTATCGGAAAGTTAGGTTTAATGGGTTTTGTTTTCATCACATGTTGTACTATCATACTATACGTATATGTATATCTTTCCCAACACTGCAAATCTCCCTTCATGGTGAATAAAGATGCAACCATCACATTGTCTTGTCATCTATGTACATGTTATAAAATGCTGATACCTATCTATCTTATCAAACGTAACATCCTATTCGCGAACTTATCAAGATAAAGTCAATACCTCTCTCAAAGTTTTCTTCTCCACCTCAGTCAAACTATCAATCATCTGATGGATATTACTACTTTCATTCATATAGGCTTGTCGAAGTATCTCCGTTAGGTGTTGCTGTGCATGACCCCGATCAATCAGCCTCATTTCAGATCTACCAGGATGATAAAGAAAAAAATAATTATGACTCACTCCCATATCGATTTGGGCCAATGGGTCAGATTTCAAATCCTCATCGTCATCCTGAGCATCATTCTCATTACCGCCTTTATCATCCAGCCAAGCTGAGAGGAAAAACCAATCTCAGTATCTATTGTAGTATATCGAGAGAACGAGATCAACTCACAAGATAGGTAATCAAACTCTCCTACATCGTCACCACCACCAGCTAATAAATCATCATCATCCCAATCTTCGTCCTGCGAATGACGAAATGCAAAGTTAGTATATAACTTTTCACACGAGATGGTACGAGTAGTCGAGACATTCAATCCGGTGATCCGGTCATTGGATTTCATTGCTCAACTTGGGATAATTTTCACTCACCCCGTCATCTTCCTCAATATCATAATCCACCTTCTTCCCCTTTCCTTTAGCTCCCGGTTCGGACTGTACGTCTTTCAATATCAACTTGAACGCTTTGAGTGGGAAAGGTATCTGAGTATATTGGTTTGGGTCTACATGGGATCGCGTAGGAATTGAAGGGGCATGTAAGCTGTCAATACACAAAGAGGAAATTTATGGGTACGACTGACTGTTTCTAGTTCTTGATCTTGTCATTATAGCTAGGTCAATCCAGCGAGTCAGCCATACATCCTATCTTTTCTCGAAAAATGTTGGAGAAGAAGAAGTGGCCATATGAGATTTAGTCCACTTACTATCTCTATTCCTCTCATCAATCACCAAGTCACCTCTAACCACCACTCCATTCAGTCTCTGATCTTGAGCAGAAGAGGACATGGCGAACAATTTCGATAATCCTAAATCGGATACTCTGATATTCCAAGATCCAGTTATAGTATCTGAATGTTCACACCATGCTGCTAATACTATCTCCAAACCTGATTTCTCACTTCCATCAGGTAGAGGTACAGAAAATGATGATAACAGATCGATTGTGGAAGTTGTGTATTCTGTTCCGAATAGGTATGCAAATGGAAGGACCAGTGTCTGAACATGTCGGACAACAAGTATAGATCAGTACAAGGGTTGAACAGTAAAGGATTGAGTGAGATGAACGAAACCCACCTGGATGAAGGTTGGTAATTGTGCAGTGACCAATCTTCCTACTACCGCTCTCAACAAATCAGGTAACACTGGTGCCATGACGCTTCCTGCTTTTCTGAACAGGTGCATGATCAATTCTCCGACGAAGATACCGCCTGATTCGGAGAATGTAGGTGCGAGGAAACGAGATAATAGGTGGAAAATTGAGTGAATACCGTTGTTCCCTTCGGAGTCGTGCCTACGGATAAGATGGAGAACAATTAGTGATTCGAAAACAGTCATAGGAAAATCGACATTCCACTAAGATGCGATCCGTGCACTCACCACTGGATGAGCTTGTCGCAATCTTTCCTAACTACCAAAGTAAGATGTATCATCCCGTGCTATATATTACTCGTCATCAGCTCTTTTCTTCGCCTAATTAAGCCGTAACACTGGCTCACCTGGATCACATCCATATCATCTGTTGTCCTCAGCACGCCCATCACAGCAACAGTCACACTACCTATCAGCTCAGGTTCTAACGGTCCACCTCTTGTCCTGATCAGACTATTTGCCAGCTGAACCGCTTCACCAGGTATATGGACGGTATCGTCATCGACTGGTGTCGATATCGCTTCGGCTAGCTTGGGACCTATCAGTCGTACCAGAGTTGGTGCGACGGAAGGATCGGGGAGAGGAGCGAGAGATTCGAATGTCTCTTCTATTATGGCTGTTGTGACTGGATCTGTAATCGATCAAAACGGAAGTCAACATCTGGAAAAACACATGATTCTGCCGTTGGTGAGATAGGCAAATGGGCCGCAAGAGATGAAGTTTCCCGACTTACCATCTGTGAACTTGACCCAAACATCGTATATCCTACTGGCCACCTCCACTACGGAGTCACCGTTGATCAGGTTCGTATCTAGTGCGAAAACAGCTCTGATCGTTTCTAGTACCAAATATAGAGTCTCATTGGTGATCTCAGGTAAAAGAGGTAAGAGCAGAGAGAGGATTTGTCGGGATTGAGGTTGCATGATTTCGGGCGAGACATGACGACAGAAACTGTAAAGCGGTTGTAAGTATCGGTTCCGATCTGCGGAACTAGAATAGTATACACTCACTTCTTTATCGTCTTCACCGCAGATATCTTGACAGGTACGCTCACATCCCTCGAGTCCAGGACATGCACAGCGGCACCAAGGTATTGTCCAGCTAAGCTATCCGAAAGTAAAGAAGCGAATTGAGAGGCGAAGACGAATGCTCGGCCTTGCAAGAAAGGTGTTTCTGATTTTAACACAAACGTATATCAGCTGATTGGTCGTGCATGGCCCGGCAGACGACAACTAACCTGATTGGCTTAACAACCCAGGAATGACTTGATCGAACAAGAACTGCACGTTGAGACTTTGCGCTTTACCAGCAGCTTCATCATCTTCAAGAATCTCCCTGAGGTCATCGGACACACCTCCGATAAGAGATAATGCTGATTCGAGTGGTTTCCACCTTGATCGACAAACTCAAGTCAGCTGAATTCACCAAACGGATTCTTCAGCTCACCAATCAGGGCTGCCAGATGATCTCGCACCTGCTGATTCCTGCACCTTCTGCTGTACTCTAGATTGAAGGATGTTTGTCACAGGATGAGACCATTTGTCCATCATTGACTAGATCATCGTCAGCCTACGCCCTCATGGAGACTCCACTTGTCGTAAGCTGACTCACCCCTATCAAGTCGTACCCAGAAGTTCGAATACCGTATTGTTCGGTTTCATCGTCTTCGTCAATCACAAATGCATTTGGATCTTCCATCCATTCTTCTTCCTGCATCACGCATGGGAGAACCCATAATCAGCTACCCGCTCTTTATGTGCAGCATTCAAATACGAATATCGCATGTTTTCATAGTGTAATACACTCACATTCTCCCTGGTTATCTGTGTATAATCCAATACCACATCCACAATCCCTTGCATCACCTCATTCCCATCCCCCTGACCATCTATCAGAATCGAAGGAGCGGTCTTAGTCCTCACAGCGGGAGTGAGGAAATCGAATATCGCACATGCCAAATCGGTGATATCGATCTTGGCATCTAACATACCCACGTCCGAAGTAGGTGAAGGAGGTTCGTGTGAACCTTCGGCGTTGGATAGGTAGAATGCATGGAAGGATGGTAAGAGTGATTTCAAGTTTTGGATGGATAAGGGGATATAGGTTTGGAGATGGGGATGAAGGTATTTAGGGAAAGCGTTATGATATAATGAGAAAGTCTGTCATAAGTCAACGGAGGTTTCGATCAGCCTTGCTCTCACGTCTAACGGTACATTAAGATGATGGCCAATCCAGATGCAGCAACGCCTGATTAACTCACTCTGAATATCTCTATTCGTATACTCAATTCTTCCCAGTTCTTCCTTACTTCCTCAGCGGCATCTAATGATAATAACTGAGTGAAGGCGTTCAGCCAGACGGGAGATAAGCTATCCATAGCTGATTTGACGGAACTAGGATGTTCATCCTTGACAGTTTCCAACATTCGTAAAGTCTGTCTAAATACCGAGACAGTTTGAGCTCGGGTAGTGGCTGAGTGACGCTAGAGAATATATTAACCAATTAGTATCACTTGATTGACTAAAAATGAAGAACAACAAAAGGAGAAAACTTGTGTCTATACCTTGATGTTGAAAGGAGAATGATAAATTCGACTCTAGCTTACCTCGGGATCACCCAAAATAATCAACACAGCAGGTAAAAGATCCTGCACGACCGGCAACAGCTGATCTTCACTCAAATCATTCCTCACAAAGTCCGATATCACTCGCATAGCTCCATGAACGGAGTTTGGCGAACCGCCAAGAAGGCTGACCAGATTTGAGAGTAGATCTGGATAATCTTCGGGCCAGTCGTATTTCGCTATAGTCGATAAAGCGAATGCCTATTACCTCTCACTGATCAGCAAAAGCCCTTTGTGGCGGGCAAGGGTAGGCGGGGGGGAAACGATTAGACAGAGACAAAGACAGAGATAGAGACTTACAGCTGATAATCGAATTTTACGTTGAGGGTCGGATAACCCATTAAATATCAATGGTCGAATTTGACCTTTGACCTATCACAACACAACATATGAGCTATTCCGAGCGATATAATCATCCGATTCCAGATAAGAAAGCTCACTTCGATAGGTGTGATGGGATGTTGGAAGCTCGCTGAAGCAGGTGTCCAATGTTGGTTAACGTATTGCTGTAACAAGACACCTGCAGAGTATGATCCGAAAGCTTATGTTAGCTTGACCTGCATTGTCCAGCGGAAAGGAATGGACTTATCTGTCTTTGGGATATATCTACCTCTTGAGCTAACAGTATTCGAGCAAGACTCAATCCTCCCTCTGTTGAGACATTTCATATTCAGCTTGTTGCACGACTTTTGTGATGCATATATGTTGGACTTACCAGGCACCAAGAATAATTGTTTCAATTGCTCTTCAGCATGTTTACGCGTTGACTCCTCTGGACTGAGAGTAGCTTGTAGGCAAGCTAACACTTGCGATTCCATCTTGGCTGGTCTTGAGTGATGTCGAGAGGTGTATCGATGATGCGATATCTGCAGATGATTTCTGAATTTTTCGTGAAGGACATCAACATTTTACGAAACTGGACATCTTGGATCCAGGCAAACAACCTGAAACGCGAACGAGGTCAATGCGTCATTACGTAATCCTACTCTCTCACCACCATTCCAAACATCGCCCGTCCGTCTACAACACATGACCTCATCACCCACCCGACATCTATCATCCTCCCCATTCTTTGTTCTTTCATCTCATACCTATATCCTTAGTCATATTCTCCCGTTCTTTTGGACACCACCATGCCTCTCAAAGACCTTCTCAAGAAACGTGAGTATCATTGCAATGGTTCATATCGTCTGGATTGCCAGAAACTGGTCGCACGACACCGATATTCTCGGGTCGACCCGCCCGGTCCTCCTTGAAGCTCACTATCCACCGACAACGTACTGTCCGTTAACTTTTCCATGCGATCATATAGGTTTCACCTCGGCGATACAATCGATACCTCCCCCGGCATGGAAGATCCTAATTACAGATGATCACTCGCAAGCTCTGTTGGATAGTGTGTACAACAACTTCGATATCCTCCAGCAGAATGTTACCTGTTAGTTGAGCATTTGATTGGCGACCTTTTGGTCAGCCACTTGTCGTATAACCAAGCTGAATCCGTGTGCGTACTTACCGTATAGCCGTCGAACCATTACATTCACCCCGACCACCCATGTCGGTAGACGCCATATACCTCTTGACCCCAACTTCACAGAATGTAGACCGGATATTAGCGGATTTCAACGGAAGGAGGACGTATAAATCTGCACATTTATATTTCATAGATGGTAAGCTAATTCTACTTTATGCGGAGTATGATTTGCAGCTTACAGAGTGACATGATAGGTATCGACGATAGATTGGCTCAGAAACTTACAGATGGATTACAAGGCGGTATTTTGCAGGCCTTTGTAGAGCTGTATTGCAATGTATGGGGTAAGCTGGCCTTTCTATCCAAGAGTATGATCTAGGTTAGCTGATTTTGTCTCCTTATAGCTATTGAGGATAGAGTCTTCTCGCTGAAAAATCCAGGATCATTCTTTACGATGTTTGGACCATTAGGAGGAGCGGCATCAGCAGATTTAGCAGTAGAAGCGTTTGAGGATGATGTTAAAGTAGCTGGGAGATCTGTAAGCTCAGTGTGCAACGCCTCCCTTGCGATAGATGTAAGCTTACACTGATTTTGACTTTGATTGATTAGATCCTAAACTTCCTAGCGACCATAGATGAATCGCCTTATATACGATATTATCAACCTCATCACCATCCACCTTTAGGACCCTTGGCAGCGCAAGCACAAGCTTCTGCACCTGTCCAACAGCAGGCACCACAGTCCCTTAGATGGAGATCGGCAATGGGAGGTGGACCGAAGACACCTGAGCTAGTTGGAGAACATCTGAGTAAGAAGATCGCAAATCAGTTACAATTGGATCTGGACGAATATCTACAGAATAATCCGGAGTTTCCTGTACGTTCAGCTGGGAGGTAATCTGCTTCTATATACCAGAACGAAGCTGATGGACGATGTGCCGACATAGCCTGCGAGTGGCAGACCCAAAGGAGTTCTGTTCGTAGTGGACCGATCGATGGATCCCGCTGCACCGCTGTTACATGAGTTCTGGTATCAGGCTATGGCGAATGATCTCTTGAAGATAGAAGATGGGGTTAGATACAAGTGAGCTATTCAACCAGCCGCTACCTTCCAAGGGTCGTCCATGGCTAGCTCATCTGTTCATGTGGCTGACGTCCCTCTGTCCTTAGATACACTTACACCAATACGATAGGAGGAAAAGAAGAAAAAGTTGCTGAGCTCACTGAAGCTGATCCAGTGTGGTGCTCTGTTCGACACCTACATATGAAAGATGCCATTGATACACTCATGACAGACTTTGGAAAATTCGCACAGGAGAATGCAGGATTTGGAGGGTAAGTGCCCAGTGCTTTATATAGCTTCAGTTGTTTCAATAGGGATGTAGTAAGCTGATTGATTGAAAATCTAGTGGTGGTAATGTCAATGTGAACGATCTCAAAGACATGCTGGCCTCCTTGCCACAATTCCAAACTCAGCGTGAACAATTCTCGTTACATCTTGACATGGCTCAAGAATGTATGTCAATCTTCGAGAAGAAGAAGTTATCCCTTGTTGCCAATGTTGAACAGGTAAGCTGTGGGATCATTCTCAGAGTGGGGACTTCAGCTAACATATGCGAATTCGCATAGTGCTGTGCAACAGGATATACCTCAGAGGGTAAAACTCCCAAGACCATAGTGGAAGAGATGGTGCCCCTACTGGATGATCGTGTGAATATAACGTGAGTGATACAATTGCACATCATTCGATCTTTCCATTGCTCAGGTGATGACTGATTTCCTGTCCATATGTAGATCACTAGACAAAGTCCGTATCATGGCTTTGTATATCCTGTTCAGAGATGGAGTAGCAGATGAAGATCGAAGGCGATTATACCAACATGCTAGATTATCAATATCGGAACAGGATATGGTTAATAACATGATCCACTTAGGTGTCAAAGTGATCAAAGTGAGCTGATTGTTCACTCCCATACTCACAGTGAACAGGTAGCTGATATCTATGCTGCCAAAAAATTAGGATTCGAGTCGATCAAATAAATCGAGAATCAAGCAGAAACCGTCCAATCAGGAAGGTGAATATGAGCTGTCGAGGTATAAACCTATTGTGCAGATGGTTCTAGAGGTGAGTACAGAGTCTGCCAACCTCGATGTTTGCGATTGCTAGCTTACGGACGATTGTTATACCTCGTAGGACCAATCATCCTCCAGACTCGATCAATCCAACTTCCCATACATTCGCGATGCCCCCGTCGACGCTACAACTTCGTTACGAGGAGGTAACACCTTGGCAGCCCCTTCTCAATCTGGATCTTTGAGATCTGCCAGGCCGACATGGCACAAGGCTCCTTCCGCTCGGATGAACAACACGGAGGGAAAACAGAGAATCATAATCTTCATTGCCGGAGGAATGACTTATAGTGAGATGAGGTGCGCTTATACGGTTGGAAGAGCATTAGGGAAAGATGTCTACATTGGTGAGTGTGTATTTCGGATGAGTTACTTGGCTCGTGAACTCGATAATTGATCAGACGCTTATTAATGCAATACCTACTACCAGGCTCAACACACGTCTTGACTCCTGAGATTTTCACGCAGCAGATGAGAGCATTGGGAAGAGGGGGTATAGGTGCGAACCCACCTGGAGGAATTCAGCCTCATCCTCAGGGACCTAGTAGACCACATCGATCACCTGGTCAACCTACATCTTACCAGAAGTGAGTGTTGCGTTTGACTAAGATTCAGCTTTATCGATCTACACTCAATGTCTCTGTCTTGGTATTGAAACTGATCGCACGTTGGTCATCCGTAGTATCCTAGATTTCAGACATTGGACCGTCCCCGTCGGACCACCCGTAATACCGCCTCCTCAACCACAGATCCAGAATCAACACCTGCAACAACCCAAATTACAGCATCAATCCTCCTACGCGAGCTCACTGAATGATTCGATGAGTAATCTGAGTATGAGTAGTGGGAAGGATGGGGTGGAGAAGAAGAAGAAGAAGAAATTATTCGGTATGAAAATTTAAACATAAAATGCATAGAGGATGAGAGTGAGGTTGTAATGTATATATCGAGAAGAGGATCATGCATATCTCGTATGATGGTATTCTGAAGAGGTCACGCTAGTCAGGATAGAATCGGACAGTTCATGCATTGTCATGTTGAATTGGAAGTGAGATGAAAATCGGAACTCCGACGGTAGTAAGTGTCATCGAATGAACCAGGCACAGAGCCATTCAAGTGAACCACCGCAACGATCAATCACCTCCACGATACATGGTACAGCCCAGAGATATCATATCCTTGTACCACCCATCGCATATAGCTGTCAGACAGAACCACCTCGAGCGACTCCAACAGATCAGCAACTCCCACCTCCCAGTTGCATTTGCGTGCCATCAGGTATCAGAAACCGAGACAACGTCACGACACAACACGTTGATCATGTCGCCTTCACCCAAACCCAAGAACGAGCCCGAGGTGATGATGGGACATTCACCCACTCCCGCGGTATCGGAATTAGAGATGTGAGTGAGATCTCATGTCGATGAACGTCATATCTATGACAGCACACAGCACGAGCTCTCGGTATTGAGATTTCGAGGAGAGGGGATGTCGAAATGCTGATGACATTGTTTTGGAACTTGGTCGTATATAGGGAAGCAGCTCTATTGAGAAGTGTTATCGATGTTAGACCAAGTCAGTAACTTCCCCTGCCTTGTCTCGTTCGATCTCTCTTTCATGTCATATACATTACAATATGACGACGATACCTTTAAGAAACGAACACACTGGCTGTCATCCGGTGATGACGATGTTCAAAAAGAGTCTGCCTGCTGATATATATTTAACCTTACCCTTCACCCTACACCCCCTAGTCGGTCGTCATAAGCACATACTCATCATCCAACTTCAATCGTCCATGCATAAACGTACGGGATTATGGATCCCTATCGAAGAACTTTGGGATAGGTTAGGAGGTCTGTATAATCTTGAAATGCTGGATGAGATGGTGAGTCGAATATTTGCGTCTCATCCTATGAAGTTCATCGTACCTCCCTAATAATACACTTCCTCGCCCTTTTCATATATTCATGCTTTATCCACGCCTTTATCAACCAGCGCATATTTACTGATATAATCTATATCCAGTCTTCAAGCTCATCAACCTCATTACCATCTTCACCACCCCTCTTATCCCCTTTACTTCCCAAATCACCTAAAGCCAACTCTGATCGATCCTCCCTATCGCCCCTATCGGACATGTCAATAACCTCACCTCGTAAATCCAAACCCACCAAGAGGGGTAGACCCTCCACGGGAAGGAGGAAATCATCTTCCACAGAGTTGCCCAAAGAGAAAGGGACAAAATCAAAGTCGGCAAAAGTGATTAATTCTGAACATTTCAAAGAAAGTTTCGATTTACCTTATTTCAAGGGGAAAGGTCGTCGTGATTCACATGCGAATGCGAATAAAGTTGTAAAAGATGATGAAGATGAGCATGAAGAACAGAGTGATAAGGAGGAAGAGGACGCAGAACGGAAAGAGGAAGAAGCGGAAGGAGAGGAAGGAGATGAAGGTGACAGAAGGGATTCGGATGATAATTGGGAGAAAATGATTTATCCCCGTGCGGAAGATCCTGGTAAAGATGAGAAGTGGGGTGCAGATGGTCCGACTAAATCAGAGGAAAAGGAGGAGGAGGATGAGGATCAAGATGAAGGTGATGGTGACGAGCAAGGAGAAGAGGAAGAGCCTCAAGACGAAGAAGAAGATGGTGAACCAGAGGAAGAAGAACAAGAACAAGAGGAAGAAGAAGAGAAGGAAGAAGAAGTTTCTTCTCCCGTTAAGAGAAAACCAGGTAGACCGCCTAAGAATGCCAACAAAGCTAAAGATACATCAACACCTGTGGCTGCATCTGCATCTAGATCTAGGAGAGATAGTGTGAGTACCCGCCGACGGACGAATAGGGGTAAGAAGGATGATAGTGAGAGTGAGGAGGAGTATAGGGGGAAGAGGAAAAGGGATGAAGGGGAGGGTGAGAGTGTGAGTTTGAGTTTGAGTTTGTGTTTGAATCAGCCTCGGGGTCGAGAGTGTCAGTTCTGGATAAGGGGGGTGCTGATGATGTATTTATTGTTCATGGATAGAAACGACGTAAGAGAAGATAAGTGATTCGTCTTCGTTTTACATAATTACATGTACGTATGAGATAGATATGGTGGCGGAGATGATAAAGGGAGAACAGGAAGTCAACAGACATGGAGTCAAATGTATAGCGGTTGTAGATATCTTATTTGCTTGATGGTATCAGTATCGTGACATCCAACATGGATATAGTAGTACATATCAAAGTACTGTGGTAGTGATTTACAGTGTAAAACCAAGGCGTAATCTGATCATGTTCCAATTCACATACATACGCTCATGGTAGAAAAAATGCACAAAACAGTGCGAAACTTCATATCATTTGGCATGCAATAGGTATATATCACGTACATTGCTGAAGGTGTTGCTATGACTTATACCACATTTTCCACAGCGGGAAGGTAACATCATGGATAGATACTAGAGATTTACCTCATTCCTAATCTAGGCTCAGCGGTAGAAGGTCTTTTCCTAATCCCTATTCGTGTGTTAGAGCTGGCAGGTAAAGAACCTAAAGGATCGTGAGATGACTGGTTGCGGTATTGATTATGGATGAGGATTGGTTTTGAACGTGAAGTTATGCTTGATGATCTCGTTAACAAGCTCTGGCCATTCGTCGTTGTAATCGCACTTGTAGTTATAATCCGCGAAGGTGATATAGGTTGTAAGAATGGGTGTCCCTGTTGTGGCTGAGGTTGAGATAACCTATTTGGTCTTGATGATGATATCCCTTTATTCTGTTGAAGAGGTAATGAAATCGAAGTTTGATTATGATTGTTTAAAGGAACTAACAATCCTGACATCCCCATACTAGTAGGAGTGATGGTTGAAGTTGGAGTGGAAGGTTTGATCGTAGTGTTCGATAAGATTGGAACAGGATGTAATTCCGTTATATTCACAGGCGGAGTAAAAGGTCTAGATCTAGAGAACAAACTCGTGGACCTCTTTCGATTCTTCTTCTTCTCCTCTGCACTCGGAGTTAGACCATTTTCTTGATCCGGAGCATTATCGAAAACCGTATTGGCCCCAGTGGGTGTTTTGGATCTGGATCCGAGAGTAGATCTACCAAATGTTGCAGGCTTAGTACCGAATTTATGTATACCCATACCCATCCCACTTGAGCTGGGTCGACCAACACCACTATTGGGAGTAGGTGATTTGCCAAATGCACTGTCATGGTTGAACTGTTGAGTTGGAGTGGCAGTCGTGGTCGTGGTTATACCTGCTACTGCCTTTGCGATCGCGCCGATGGTCCGACTGACAGATCTGGAATGGCCATGCGGATGAGTATGGGTGTGTGAGGGTGTCACGTTGTTTGACGATGCTGCTCCGATGATGGGAACATGAGATTGAGTTTGAGATCGTTTCCTATGCTGTAATGGGGGTATTTCAGACTTCACCGTAGTCGTAGGAATACCCTCTTTCTCTGAAGTGACTACAGCTGTTGCAGGAGCAGGAGCAGGTGGTTTACCAATATGTGGCGGTCTGATCTTCTCACTCATTATATTACTTGCCAAAGTCTTCTTGAACAGATTCAACAGGCTAGTTTTCAATGCTCTCTCGGGGTTGAAGAAATTTGGCGAAACGTACAACCCGAATGGTACGATTATCTATTCACACAACAGTCCATAGTCAGTAATGCACATGAAGGGTTAATGGGATTTTTCGTACAGAGACGGCGTGGTGAGCTGTTTTGTATCACTCACTCGTTCATTTGCTATTTGTTCACGTGAATTGGGTGATATTTTGTTCTGAACTAGATATTCAAACTTCCATTCTGCTTTACCCCTTTCTTCTTGTCCGCATACCGAGTAAACACCAGGTTCCTTTATTTGTAATGTTGCTGAACGGGATAGGAAATCGTATTTCTCGTCGTTGTTGATTGTCAATCTGCGCAGTACGGGAAGTCCTTCCAATGCCTATATTCGAATATACAAGGTAAACAAGTGAGTGACGTGCGCCATGACTTTCATAACCGACAAGCAAGAAGGGACGAAGAATGGCACAGTCTATGTACAAACCCTTGTCACACTTACAGCGTGATGGAAAGACCATTTGTCTCTCTCTTTAGGATCCATACCGAATTCCCAACAGCCAGACTGTTGAAAACATTCTGGTCGAGTTGGCGATTCACACCACAAGGCAGCTTCCTTCAAGGCTTTCTCCTCACGTTCACGGAAAACATTAGGTTTGATCGATCGAATGAATTTCAACGAAGATCGATTTTCACGACACCCTTCCTACCAATCGTCATATGGTTAGATTCAAGTCGAAGAAATGACGATTTTGATCATGAACGACTGATACTTACTTGATCAACCCAAAGTTGAACAGTCATACTTCTATCGACATCCTTCAGAGCCAATTCAGCAGGATCGCCTTCAATGTCCTGACTTCGTCGCGGTCCGTCTGCCTTACATGAGACCCCATCCACTTCCAACTGCTGGTAGGTATGCTGATTTCGATGAAGTATTGGCAGAGCAGGTAATTCTTTATCGCTCAAAATGACTCTTGCTCTGCCCTTGCTGCTGTAGGTGGCGGTTTTATTCTTTGGTGTGGGTGTATCATCAACTTGATCATGATCAACGCTCAACAGCAATTGAGATACATCGTCTCTTGCTCTGCATAGAGGAGTGACGACCGTGTCTGAAAACGGTGAGTTGTCAAAATCCAGGTACTTTTCATTTGCTTTATCGAATGGTACCATAGAGCTGGTATTGGATGTTGTTGATGCTGGTGGCAAATAGCTTGATGACGATAGAAATTTATCATTGCTCGTCGTCATTGTCATTGTTGGCTCGTTATCAAAGGAGACATTCAATGTCGAAGGTGTATTTATCAACGTTAGATCAATCGTACTATTCGAAGAACCGAAAGAAGCGAAGAAACTATCTTTCCTATCTTTTGTTATCCCTCCTACGACGGGTTCTTCATCTTCGTAAGCTGATAGTGTAAAACTCCAATTATCCAATTCTTCCTCCAAGCCTTCACCAACTAATTCGGGCTGTTCTGCGTGATTTTGACAATGACCAAACGTATTGATACTTCTCGAACTATTTTCTCTATCCACTCTACCAGGTCTTTCCATCGTGATTTGTTTACTAACAGGTCTAGGTGTAGATTCTTTAGGTATCTCATCCAACCAAATTTGATTTCGTCCCTTTTCACTAAATATATCTTCCTTGAAATCTATCATGATTGGTGAGGGTACATCATATTTCAATTTGAACGATAGGTTCTTCATGGGTGTTGAAGATTGTAATTCAAAATCTGGTCTATGACTTGATCCATCAACGTCACGGTTCAGCTTGATATCATTCCGCAATTTGCGTTTCTTAGTTGGACTTGATCCTTTTGAACCCATCAGATCTTTTCCTCGTTCATCTGTCTCTGCATGATCGTAACAACTTGAGATAGGTGAACAAGGAACGTCCATCCCATACTTCCTGATCCTAGCTTCATAAGCCAATTTTCCAAATTCACCCCTTGAATCAAAGATCAACGGTAATTTATCATCACCCTCGATCGATTTCCTCCGTCTGCCAGTTCTAGATGATTCCAATACTTCGAATAAGGTTCGAATCTGAGTATCAGGTGAAGAGAGGATGATCAGTTCTAAAGGCGCGAATTCGTATTCCTGAGGAAGTGAGGCTGTTATGTCGCTCAAAAGAGAGGAAGTCTGAATCTTAGTTGTTATAGGCGAAGTTTGATTGATCGCGGGAATCTTGACGGGTGAAGGTGCGATACGACGTAGCCTTGCGGAAGAAGGGGATGAAGAAGGTAATTTACTTCGTGATGAAGATGAGGATGAGGATGGTGGAGTGGGCATCTTGTATGAATCCAATTCAAGTTCAATTGTAGGTTCGATATGATTGGTACAGTATTATCAGTAATAGTCTTTATGGTATTACTGCTTTCTAGTGAAGGCCAGTGTCACCGATGGTAACGAAGATGAATAACAGCTAGGTTAGTCACCATATCATACCATGCATGCACGTGGTGAGTGGTGCACTCTGGACCACAACCCAGACCAACATAGTCAATTTCAGAATCGAAACATCACCAACCTAGATTGTTAATGCGATATCTTGACTATATCTGTGTCAGTTTCATCCGCACCGCCCAACCGCCAAGATACCGATACCGTATAATCAATGGCGTCCATTCGTTACGCTAATCAAGTTACTATGAGTATACCAAGAGCATCAGTATATGCATTCTCTGGGGTACGGTTAGTAATCGTTTCTTTGTTTATAGATTTACATACAAGCATGATCGATGAAACGCATACATCTGTATTGATGATGAAACTTATTAAAACAGGTCGAGAAATATTTGAATGGACAGTATACGTTAGAAAGTGAGACGCTGTAATTGTGTGCCTGTTCGACTGAATGCAAGTCTCGATTAAATCCGAGACAAGACATTGTACTGTGTGAGCTATGATCGGTTTGAACGGAGTACTCGTATTGCCTCGGTCGGTTCATGTTCGATCATGAAGGTGCCATCAACGCGATCAATCCCAGCTCTCTGTTTGGTAAGAAAAGCGATTATTAGCGTAAGCCAAGACTAGGAACAATACTATTAACATGGTGGTGGTTCAACGTACCTTCTCACTTGATCACCCACCAGCATCTCACCATAGTCTTCTTGTTTGCCAAATCGCTTCTCCGCTTCGTCTCCCAATGCAGGAATAGGACAAAGGTTAAAATCGGGAGTGAGATGCCAGAACTAACATGAGAGATCGTAAACTTGATTAGCTCAGAAACCAAGAATTGAGTTGAACGAGATAAACTAGTATACTGAATCGATAGGATATCTCGATTGTTGCCTCTATCATGGGACACTCACAAAGGTCGATGATATTCGTATCAAAGGTCTTTGAGGGAACTCTATTTCCCTCCTGGCAATGGTCTGAAATCCACACACATCTGATCAGTTTCCATAGTTATTGTGGGAATGAGACCAGTACGGTTGGACGTACATCCATGGTCGCTTGGGTGCAGACTACCTCGTGATAACCAGCTAAATCACCAAGATACTTGTCAGCGACCTCTTCACCATATCGGACTGCATGATAACCAATACTCAAGCTCACCTTTGATCAAACCTCCAGTCAACCATTCGATCTGTTTTCCAGCTTGTACCAACAGACATCCAGGTGGTATTTTCACTTGTATTTTTTTACCTGAATTTCTCGCCCATATATGTACTGTATCAAGTTAAAGTACATTTCTTCAGCACGAGCCGTGTACGCTCACATGTTGATCCGTACTTACATCCGGGATACCGCGATTGACCATGTATAGTCAAGAAGTTCAAATCGGTGTGAAACCCTGCATAGATGCTGTTTTGAGTAAGTATTCCTTTTCGGATGCGTCTTGGTGCACACAGTCGCACACGTACGTATTGAGTTTACCATATTTCACAAGGTCGGTTGCAGTAGGTGCGAGAAGATGTGAGCTGGCATACGGCAGAAGGAATATGACCATGGGCATGTCAGTGGTGATCTGATACAGTGGAGTTAGAGAGATCAACTCACCCATACCGTCCAGCATCCGTAAACGTATTCTCATCCAGACCCAATCCAGAAGCTACCATCTTAGCTACACCTTCGACACTATGGATATGATCGTATCATTGATCAGTGTTTTGTCCCTAAAGAGGGTCATGGGACAGTCATCACTCACGCTTGTTTCATAAATCCACCCCATTCGTTCACACCCTGTTCCCATGTATCCTTGAATTTTTCGGGGACAACATTCGGTGCTTCGAGTACAGGGAAATGTGAGGTGTAAGGGGGTTTCTCCGACATACGGTGAAAGAATCAACATCGGAAACACGCAATGAATTATCAGCACGAGGACAAGATCGATACGAGAAAGCAGTGTCGGTATTGGCAGAATGTCAAGCAGGCATACTCTATACTCACCTACATTTCGGATCAGCACCATGACTACCCAGATCCACTGGTCTCTCAGCTTCGTCAAGTGACGATATGATATTTTGACAATTCTCGTCGGAGGCACATTTGGGCTTTTCGGTGTTTTCTAATGTTACTCCCTAGTGAACATAGTTTATTAAAGATGATCTCAATTTAGTACAAAGCCATCGTATGGAGTAGAAGGAAAGAAAAAACAGAACTCACAACTTGAAATCCTACTTCTGGCCTTTCGTCCCTTTTCAACTCCCTCTCACCTTGCTCAAAATAATCTTCGAACAGATCCAAAAATCTATCATTCGCTTCCTTGGTTGCTCGTTCATCTCTCACGATCAATGCTCCAGTGAGAATGAGCGATTCGGCTGCCTTTTGACATTCGGATTTTGATTCGGCGGATAGAGGGTCAAGGAGGAACGGAGCGAGAGAGACTGTTGAGACTTCCATTATTTCTCGCTTGTCAAGATCAAATGGATGATAGGGCCACAAGAGATGCTGGTGAGTATGATGTTATAGCTGTCATATGAGCCTCATGATAGGGGTTGAACGCTTTCATAGAGTCTGAAATGGCAGCACAATAACTTTGTTATCTTTGATCATGATCACAAACAACCTCCACCTACGCGTCGCTACTCACTCACTCACTCTTCCCATCTTACCAACCATATCACACCTATTTAAATGATCACAAACATCCTGTTCAATGCAACAACCAACCCGCAAGACTATTCGCAATGTATTCATGATGGAGTATATAAGAGTATGAGAATGAAAATCTATTTCAATAAAGATGGACCAAAAAAGAGCGAGCGCAAGATATTCATTTTATGGAGTATATGATGATGGGTAGCAATTATCTGCAAGAATTAGAAGGCATATCCAAGTGTGACTAGGTAGGCGACCTTATAATCTGTCTCCGGTACCGATGGTGGTGACCTTGAAACCGATATCGGTAAGGGCTTTTCTGTCAAGAATAAGTCGACCGCTGTAAAGATTCAGTCATATCAGTACAATCTCATATATGCTTTATGTTAACCAGAGTTACTCACTCAAACACGAAAGCAGGTCGAGGACAGTTGTCATAGACTAGAGAATGGACATGTCATTAGCAGGTTTTATATTGTCGAGTTTGTGGGTCACTCACTCTTTTGCCAGTCGAGCTTCTTGAATTCATCCCATTCGGTACAGACGACAATGGCCTCAGCGTTGTGACAAGCCTCCTCAACGGATTGAGAGATGGTGACGTGGGGCTTGACTGGTGTAGGGAAGAGGATATCAATCAGTACAAACAATCTCAAGCGGTATTTTACCTATGATGCTCAACTCACTGGGTTCAGCAGGGATGTCTCCGTAGCTATCCGTTCATAAGGTCAGCATTTGTCGGGTATGCCATGCATTAGAAAACAACTCACTCAGTCAAATCGAGCCAGATTTGGTCCTTGCTTACTTGAGGGTCGTAGATGTTGATTCTAGCCTTCTCGTTCAAGAAGTGGTTGGCAAGGGTGATAGCGGGGGATTCTCGAGCTGTACATTTGAACCACATCAGTACGTTTCATCGACCTGAGTGCGGTAGGGAGATATACTGACTATCACCAGTGTCCTTCTTGAAAGCCCAACCAAGGATGGCGATCTTCTTTCCAGTGATGGTGTTGAACAAAGTGTCAACAACCTTGTTGGCGAATCGAGATTTTTGGTATTCGTTCATCTCAACAACGGCTCTCCAGTACTTGGCAACCTCGGGTAAGTGAAGAGACTCGGAAAGGTAGACCAAGTTGAGGATATCTTTTTGGAAACAAGAACCACCGAAACCCTAATGAACATGTTCATCATTCAGCATTGTTCGCTACTTCAAAGTTTGTGAAGGTAGAGATTGTACTCACAACTGAAGCTTTCAAGAACTTGGAACCCATTCTGGTATCTTTACCGACGGCGTAAGCGACTTCGTCGATGTTGGCACCGGTAGCTTCACAGATAGCTGAAAGGGCGTTGACGGATGAAATTCTTTGGGCCAACATAGCGTTGGCAGCAAGTTTGGAAAGCTCGGAAGACCAAAGACCGACAGTGAGAATTCGTTCTCTTGGAACCCAGTTGGCGTAAACTTGGGTAAGAGCCTCACAGGCGTCTTTACCTTGTTGAGTTTGGAGGGAACCGATCAACACTCTGTCGGGAGCGAAAAGATCTTCTATAGCGGTACCTTCGGCCAAGAACTCTGAAATCCCATTGTCAGCAGTCTGCTCGATTCAGATCAGCCACAAGGGACATACCAGGGTTAGAAAGAATATCGAAAGAGCATCCAGGCTTGGAGTTAGCTTCGAGGATAGTTCGCATGGCACTGCAAGGTTGTCAGCTGATACAACGAGCATAATGGGGATCTATGCTCACTCGGCAGTTCTGCATGGGACAGTAGACTTCTCGACAACGATCTTGGAGGATTTGGCAACCTCAGCGATTCGTCGGGTAGCAAGTTGGAGGAATCTGCAAGACAAGAGTCGTACATCAGTCTCGGCGCGTCCGAGAGAACGACGATTTACTCACTTCAAGTCAGCGGCGAAACCAGCACCGATACCAGACTTCTTGGTTGGAGTGTTAACGGAGACGAAGATGAGGCTATCGAAGGTTCATCGCGTCAGTGCTTGGTTTGATCAGCAGTGAGGGAGGTATAGGTGACTTACTCAGCTTCCTCGATTCCCTTGTCGACATCGGTGGAGAAGAACAAGTTCTTTCCTCTGGCAGCCTTGACGACTTCATCGAGACCTGGCTCGTAGATGGGAAGTTCATCGGAGTTCC
This sequence comes from Kwoniella europaea PYCC6329, assembly GCF_036810445.1. NCBI lineage: Eukaryota > Fungi > Basidiomycota > Tremellomycetes > Tremellales > Cryptococcaceae > Kwoniella > Kwoniella europaea. The sequence goes on from NC_089487.1 coordinate 6,544,231, forward strand.
AAGCGTCGATTCGTTGTTGGTTGAGATCGACGATGGTGACTTGGATGTGGGGACTAGACAAGAAGGTGGAGCAGGTCAGCGCGTGTCACGCGTGTACATGCAAAGGAGTACTGAGAGAGTGGCTGAGGAAGATATGCTTGTTATGAGACAAGATATGCGAGGGGAGATACGCGTTGTTTCACCATTTTGTGAGGAGAGAGAGAGTAAGACGTGGAGGTTTCATCTCGGAGGAAGGTGATGATAAGGAGAGAAGCTGGTCCACAGGTATGAAAAGGGACTTAAAAAGTTGAGAAGTAAAGAAGATATGATACTCACCATTTCAAAGCACTGTAGACACGATGGTGGAATAGGAAACACGTTAGTTGATCAAGCAAAAGACGCGTAAGATAATGGAGAAAGTCGCGTACATGACAGCACAGGTGGGACCACCTATACGCATACCATCGTCAGCTCCGCTACCTCAACTGACGTACATGGGAGAGAACGACTTACCGACATAACCAGCACCGACTGATTACAGGTAGAAAGTCGTGAACATCAGTAATCAACCTTTACACGTTATCATGGAAAAAGCGCAGCAGACGAGATCATCCGTGCGGTTCGCGACTGGGGGACGAGCAACTTACTACAACAGATCTTCTTGACTTGGATGGGAGCCATCTTGAAAGAGAGTGACAAGAGGGGGTATGTATGAGATGAAAAGAGAGTAAGAGGTTAGTGTTGTTGATAGGGAAAGAGATGGAATGAAAAGAAGAAGAAAAGGATGAAGGATGATTGTCTATGTGTGTATGGTGTATGGTGTATGGTGTATGGTGGGATCATTCCAGGGTGATAGCAGTAGCGCGAAAAAGAGAGAAACAGATAGAGTAGATAGATTCGCGTGGCAGCCTCACACGTACCCAGTGCCGTTTCCGATTATCTCCTCCTTTCAGGGTAAGATCAATTTAACCTCGACACCCTCCTTTCGCTCTAACCGCAAGAAACGTGGGAGGGAGATCAGACAGAAGCAGGTCCAGGCGTGCATCCACAGCTACGAAAAGTACTCTAACAAGATCCGAATAAGAAAAAAGCTCGAGCGAGGTATGACAAGGCACAACTCTATTTCCTTATTCCATTTCCGGAACCGCATTTACATATTCATCTGTTTACACGTTATCAACGTACCAAAATCATGCCAACAATCCTCTGTACATTGTGAAAGCGTTTAAGAGAGGACATCGGACTGACACGGAGATGCTAAGCTATAGCTTATCATCACTGTCCAATAGTGAATGATGCTCCACCTTCTCCAAGATCAATCAAATGATCAATCAATCAGAGATGGATGAAAGGAGTCGTTTCTGTTTTTCCCCAAATGGGTAAATTGAAAATGATCCGCACAGAGGATGATCAGATTAATCACGCACTGACCTCACTGACTCGCCTCGTAAACCTCACTTCGGTGCTGTGCACTCCCTTGGATCTGCCCGACAGACCGCAGCAAAATCTTGATATGACAATCATCGAAAGGAGGGTAGTATGTGGTTTACTCGTAGCGATGATATGGCTTTATCGCAAGATGTTGGGGCAAGAGTCCATCGCTCATCTTGATAGTCAATGAGTCCGACTCGTAATGAAAGTTGCATGATAGTGAAAAGATATCAAATGATATTAAATAATCAAAACCAAGAGGAACAGATTGAACAACGTTCCAAATACTGTATGTAGCTAGTAGCCCACATCAGATTTATACGAATACTCAAATCCACAAACTGAATACCAACGCTAACCTCTACCATTCTACTTAAATACCCACAAAACTCGTACACAGTTTTACTCCTAACTTACTTGGGTGTTGGCGAAACTTATATCTTAGTAAGAATATCTGAAATAAGGATTTTGAATATCCGTCAAATCATTTTCACCATTAATCTTACCCAATCTTTCCATCTCTTCGACTGTCAGACCTAATTCCCTAGCTTGTCTATCTCGTTTAGCATTGACGTAGATGTAGTAGAATCGAAGGATGAAGATGACCACGAATGTCAAGCCGAAACAGATGGCACTGGCTATAAGACCTGGTCGATACAATGGAGCGTCTTTGGCTTGGTACTGCAAGTTACAGTATAACATTAGTACTCGATACGTTCCTTCGCTTAGTACGCGACGAAAGATCAAAGACGAATAAACTCACCAGTTGAGATCCCACAATGTTACCTACACAATAACCTACGAAGGACATGGTAGAAGCGACTGATTTCTTAGTTCGTCCTATTGTTATGTTCATCCATTCCTCCATCAGCCATCCAAACTTTATCCAACACTTATTATCAAGCAGAAGACAAAGACTCACCAGCGACGTTGGAAGGTAACATACTCCAACCCATGAAAACAGCAGTAGAGTAGATAGACATGCACAGTAGCCCGCCCCATTTCTTCCATCTGTAGGCGTGTTCCTGAGGTAAAAGGGCTGCTACCAACAGACCAGCCGTTCCAGCAATCATGGAGAATGCCATATAGTACGTTCTGGTGTTTTTGTATTTACCAGCCAAGTATCCCGAAAGTACGTTGAATGATCCTCCCATTGCTCCTCCGGGCATGTTAAGTAAGATTACTTGAAGGGAAGTGAATCCGAAGGACTGATAAGACGCAATGTACAGTACAACCTTGTCAGCCTATTCACTAGTCGGTATACGGTATGGGTTTGGTAGTGGACTACTCACTTTAGTCACGATACCACCGAAAATACCATATCCACCATTAGGCACATCCGCCAAGAACGAAATCAGGAAATAACAATAGATTTGAGGATCCAAGAAAGCTTCTTTGACTTGTGACCATTTCCATTCAGATTGACCTCCTCCACCACTTTGGTTGGATACGATCCTCGCAGCAGCCTGTTTCTTCTGTTCGGGTGATAACCATCTAACTTCATCTGGTGTACCCAACAAGAAGAACAATACGATTGCCCAAGCTGAAGTCATACCTCCAAGGAATAAATTGATGCTTCTCCATGCTGCTATTCCACCATTATTTTGAGTGGCCACTCCTATACCGTAAGTGACCACTCCAGTGAAGATGGCGAAAAAACCATTTTGAGCCATCCAAATCATTGATCTCATACCGTGTTCTTCACGTTTGTACCATGATGCGACTATCATCAAGAATCCAGGAGAAATACATGATCTGTTTATAGAGAGATACAAAATACGGTTAGCCATCTATCCACTTACGATTTCTCTATTCTTGAAAATCTGGGGATGTGAGAAGAAAGAAAAAGTATTGCACTCACTCAAAACCACCAATCAATGTTCGAAGAACCATCAACCCTGCCCAGTTATGACACGTAGACCGCCCCAGATGAATACAGCGATAGAGAGGAATCGACCAAGTCTGACTTTCTGCATGATATAATTCATGGGACCCTCACTGCAATAATCTTATACATCAGCTGGTTGAATTGCGAAAAGTCGATATTGTTTAGAAGTAAGAGTTTCACTTACAATACCAGATAAGACAAGTAGAAGATGGTAGACAACCAAGCTGTTTGCTGACTAATGAAACATCATACCTCAATCAGTTGATAATCCTTCTTCTCAGATAGAGGGAAGGTTGGGATTTAATAGTCACTTACCCGTGAAGATGAGTATCATCGGCGATACCAAACAAAGTTGAGTTGGAGATAGATTGTTTATCGGCATATTGGATACCACTGTCAGATCAAAATGTTGAAAGTCAGCTTATCAGGGGTTGCTTATATATTGAAAATTTGTTACTCACTAGGTCATAGCCATGACTAAGATGGATCAATCATCTCCCATCAGCCTCACATAAGAAGAGCTGTCGTTGAGTGCGATGTGACAACTCACTAGGCATAAGATACCAATCGATCCTCTTCAACAAAGCCCTATTCTCCTCTACCGTGAATTCCTTCTCGGCATCAACAGCAGAAGCGTCCAACAAGTTGGGTTCGGGTCCCTTCTCATCTCCACCCAAATCGTGGAGGTCTTGGGACTTGTCTTCGTATTTAGGTAAAGGCGCAGGCGTAGGTGAAGTCATTTTGTTCCCAATGATAGTTTAGGAATGACAAGAAAGATATCGGTTGATAACTGGTATACCAAAAGTGGATGGTTTAGACCTCGACCTGAGATTTTTGACTTTTACAGGTAGGTCCTTTATATATCGTAGATTACAGACGTTCTGGGCCAGATCGATACGATAGGATGCGATGCGATACGATACGATACGATACGATACGATACGATACGATATGGAAGAATATGGGATGAATTAGGATGGGGTTTGGATGGTGCTCCGGTACGATATCCCGAGACCCATATTTCGACTGGGCTACGAGTATCAGACGAGATCGGTCATGTTCCGATAGAACAGCAGGAGCAGATCTGTCTGTCAAGTGACCATCGATAGGCCTTTCAGCAAAGGAAGAAGAGACAGATCTTCAATTTCAGTGAATTAGACATTGTTGTTGTGCAAAAGGCAAAAGAGAGAGAGAAGTTAAAGTGAGACGCATAAACACCCTATCGGAATACGCGATAAAAATGGGGAAAATATAAGCCACCAGAGATAACGTTGTAGGAATACCCGAAATTCGACGTCGAACCAAATATAACTGTCGAATCTTGCAACTCACCCTTCCTGTTCTTCTGGTGACGCCCTTTCTGTTGTGGACACCCTACGCAGGGAAAAAAGGAGAGACAGTACGGAGTGAAGCCGATAGAAAGTATCTTTCTCCACTCCGATGAGCGATAAGTCAGATTACATTGCCGGTTGGTCAATGATGTCGGCTAACAACGTCGAAAGCTCAATGCAAGTCCGTCTGTTCAACATGGACATTGAGGACGTCGTTTGCAAGTTTTAGTGATGTCTTAATTGTGTCAGTCTGTTTACAGTCTCTAAAAAGCTACAGCTTGATGGGAGTTAGCCCGTCGCTCAAAGATTGAAATACATTTGACCATCAACCAATATGCCTGTAGCAGTACATTCAACGTCCAACGGACAAGGTATCGAATCAAGCAAGATCAAATACAAGCTATTGGATGTAGAAGAGGTATTATCAAAATTATCATTGCCGGAGAAAGTATCCTTATTGTCTGGTAAAGGTATGTCCAAATGCGTTCAATGCTCAGTGTCATTCTCAGCAAGGAGTATGACTGAACGCGAAAATCCTGGGTTGTTGGAATAGATAATTGGCATACGAGAGATATACCCAAATTTGGTATTCCATCACTACGAGTAAGCCCCCTCCCTTCAACCATGCCTTCTCATAATGACTTACGTTGGATTGTTCACTGATCGGTGACCAATATAGTTATCGGATGGACCGAATGGATGTCGAGGAACGAAATTCTTCGAAGGTGTACCTGCAGCTTGTTTCCCTTGTGCGACCGGTCTGGCGAGTTCATGGGATGTAGATTTGGTGAGACAAGTAGGAGTAGCTTTGGGAGATGAATGTAGAGCTAAAGGTGGGTCTATCATTCTGCCTTGAGGGAGTGCTGCTCACCTGGTGTTATTGTCAATCAGGTGTACACGTATTACTTGCTCCAACGGTTAACATGCTCCGTACACCCTTGAATGGAAGAGGGTTTGAGAGTTTCTCTGAAGATCCATTACTCAGTGGGATATTGGCTGGAGCCTTCATAAGAGGTTGTCAAAGTACTGGCGTGGCAGCTACGTTGAAACATCTCGTATGTAATGATCAGGAAACGAATAGAGTAAGCTTCCTCCTGGCTTCACCTTCTATGCACGGTGTAGATGCTAATACTGTATACCACCTGCTCAGTACTCAATAAGCGGTGAGCCCGAAGTGATACTGAAGATAAAGTGATCCAGCTCTAAATTACATTTTCGGTATTTATAGCTGAAGTGGACGAAAGATCTTTACGAGAGATCTACCTAAAACCATTCGAAATTGCTATTCGAGAATCGAATCCTTGGTTGGTCATGACGAGCTACAACAGAGTCAACGGTAAACATGCTTCAGAGACTAAAGAACTCATAACGGATTTATTAAGGAAAGAATGGGGATATGAGGGTAAGTCTTGCTGTACTATTTCATTTTATTTCTGATTTCTTGATCGTAATGAGAGGTTTTTAACATCCGTGATCTTTCTACATCTACAGGTATGGTCATCTCTGATTGGTAAGCGATGGACACGATCCGGATCCGATTTTTCGTCACTGTGGCAATCCAAAGCTAACTCACAGGACGAAAATCAGGCATGGAACATATTCAACCGACGAAGCTATCCAAGCTGGATTGGACCTCGAGATGCCCGGTCCATCGATCATACGTGGACCGGCTTTACTGAGAATGGTAACTTGCGGTAAAGTGAAGGAATCAGAAATTGACGAGAGAGCTCGACAGGTGGGTGTCTACCTGATGATCGTGTAGAGGAAGGTCAAGACTGGAACTGAGAGCAATGCTGATTGAATCATACATAAAAACAAATAGGTGCTTCGTCTGGTCAATCGATTGATACCATCCGGAATACCAAGTGAAGCAGAAGAGAATGAGAATCCCAATCCTGCTGTGGAAGTGATGAGACAATCTGCAGCGGTAAGTTCGTTTTTTTTAACATAACAAGTCAAATGTGCTGCGACCTGTATGATACTGATGAATCGTATGACTTGCTGATATAGGATGCTGTGGTTCTCTTGAAGAATGATCATAAAATCTTACCATTACCCAAATCAGGTAAACGAATAGCGGTGATTGGACCTAATGCCGAACGAGCCCAGATATTCGGTGGGGGTAGTGCCGCACTCAGACCGACATATACCGTCAGTCCACTGGAAGGTATCAGAGCGGCTGTAGGGGAAGGATCTGAAGTGGTTTATGCAAGAGGGTGTGATGCTCATAAGTTAACACCTTTGATCGTAAGCCAAACATCAACTTGAAGGCTACATATTATGTATGTGAATTAAGCTGACGAACTTTTTTGTTTGTGATTAGGGTGAAGAACTTCGAAATTCGAATGGACAACCTGGATTCGACATAACATTCTATAACGAACCTTCCTCTTCCCATTCTCGAAAGGCTATACATAAATTGACAACTACCAATTCGAGCATGTTCTTCAATGATAATTTGCCTGAAAGATTGAATAGAGCTTGTTATGCCACTGTCATCGCTACGTTCACTCCGTCCCGTTCGGGGATTTACGAATTTGGTGTGGGCGCCTTGGGTATATCGGACTTGTTCGTTGACGATGTGTAAGTGAACCGATTCAAGTCCAAGTAAAAATTACAATACTAGAGCTCACTTGAGGTTTTGTATATTGTTTAGTTTGTTGATTGATAATTCCACTTCGCCAATTCCTGGAGAATTATTTTACGGTAAAGGATCTCGAGAAGAGACTGGCCAGATCCACTTGGAAAACGGAGTTACCTATGATATAAGGGTGGAATATGCTTCTCCGTCCGCTTCGACATCTTTCGTTGGACCTTTAGCGTTAAGCTCAAGAGGTGGATTGAGATTCGGTGGATATCTGAAATTATCACCTGAGGAACATATACGGGAAGCTGTGGAATTGGCAAAATCAGCTGATATAGTCGTGCTAGTTGCTGGACTGAATGCTGGTAAGTTTGCCTCGATTTCTCACTTTCATCTTTCTTCATCTAGTTAGTCAGTGTTTTCAGGCTGGTCATTGAATATTTTGGTTTTATTGTAGAATTCGAAACGGAAGGATTCGATCGTCAATCAATGTCACTCCCCCAACCCACCCTAAACCTTATCGAGACCATCCTATCTGTCCGACAAGATAGCGTAGTATGTCTACAAAGTGGTACGCCCCTCGAAATACCGTTCATTGATCGATGTAGTACATTAGTCCATTTCTTCTATAATGGGAATGAAACGGGTAATGGTCTTTCTGATATCTTATTCGGAGACGTTAACCCTTCTGCGAAATTACCTTTTACGATTTCAACATTTTTGTCGGATTGCCAGTCACATACAACCGAGAGGAGCTTCCCAGGTGTGGAAGGAAAGGTAGGTTCCATACACCTCTTGAGTGTGTTCATTCTGAGATGTAGTGCTAAGCAGATATTTACAGGTACATTACGATGAAGGTGTATTTGTTGGATACAGACAGTTCGTAACGGATGGTCCGGAATTCGCTTTCCCATTTGGTCATGGATTGAGGTCAGTCTATAGCTCGGATGAATGATGGCACTAAGGCTTACATATGATTTGTATATTGCAGTTATACCACTTTTGCCTATCAGAATATTGTGACTTCTCAAACGACTCTTGAAATGGACTCTTCCACATCAATCGAGGTATCATGTACGATCAAGAACACCGGTTCGGTAGCTGGAAGGGAGATTGTCCAAATATATCTCTCTCCTCCTAGTGGCCAAGAGCAAAGACCCAAGAGGGAATTAAAATCGTTCATGAAAACATCTCTAATCCAACCTGGTAAAGAGGAAATAGTGAATATGAAATTGGATAAAGAGTCGTTCGCAATTTGGGATACATCGAAGAGTACATGGAAAGCACCAAAGGGCAAATATGAGATCGTGTTAGCTTCTTCTTCGGAAGATATACGTGATACCATTACTATTTTATTAGAAAACGATCTCTCATTTTAGATGTACTGTACATATCCACACTGTATATTATAGAGGTACATGGATTCATACAATTACGATATTACAACATGGTATTACTATTGTTGTTGTTGTTGTTGTTGTTGTTACCATTCAATAGATCGAACCCTTGCAAGTCTGTTTTATCGAACAAACTTGAGATATCAATCGTCTGATCGCCCGTCCAAGAATCAAATGGTAAATTCCACATCATCTCTATCATCGGATCAGTCACGTTGGTCAGGCCAGTAGTGGTATTATTACCCATAGTCATAGGTAACGATATGGGTTCAGCCATGGTCATCATAGGTTGTTCGTTGTTCGTTGATCCGAAAGAATTGATCAACCTATCACACGTGATAAACTATCATCAGTCGCTCTTCTTTTGACTGATGACAAAGCCATATATAACGATTGCTTGGGGCGATGGTAGACCGTGTAACTCACGAAGCGAGATCTTCCCTTAAACCAGGTAACATCCCTCCCATACTATCCAACCGATCCGTCCAGATATCCGCTTGGGTCACTGCTCCCCCTTGATCTCCAGCACTGAAGTTAACAGAATTGCCATTTACTATATTATCGCTCGAGCCAGAAAGACCCATCACAGCGCTCATATTTCCAGTATTGGAATTGTCGATTGGTTGAGCATGTGCTTCGCGCCTCTCGTCGAATGCCTTGACAAGGTCTTCGAAACAATCGAGATAGGATCCTGCTATTGGAAATTGCTGAGCGTAAATGAACACTAAACATGAGATGAGGTCAGTCATCAATAAGGATCATGAATGGTTGATGGTGAACTTACGACATGTAGAACATGAACGTAAAGCTCTGGACACGGTGGATGAGGGTAACACTTGCGGGTGATTCCATATCACATGCAGAAGTGTTAAGCCGCTATGAGAATAGGTGTGAAAGAATAGCATGTTATCAGCGCAATCGGTGCTAGTTTGATCGCAACATCGTGACCAACCTCATGAAGATCTTGCATAATACCCAAGTGGCTAGGTTCTTCGAATCACGACGAAGTAGCTGACATTCGATCTATACGTGAATGTCACACTGAGTCAGTGGACACCCTGCTGGAAAGCCATGCTCAATATTGGCTTACATCCAAAACAGATGCAGCGCTCGCTGCACAATTACTCAACCAATAATCCGGCGCATCGTCTCTGGCAGCTAGGGGTCGCAAGAGGATCTGGACGCACTGGGCAAAATAGTATTAGAGTAAAAATCAGCATTATTCTGCTAGAGAAAAATATTTCCGAGGTATGAGACACTCACATTATGATATTCAACCTCGAAAAATTCATGTGAACAATTCGGTATTCTATTATCAGGTTGGAGTGGATAATTTGATCTCCACATATTCAACTCATTCAAAATACCTTGGATCGCATCTGAGTCTTCAATCTGATGCATCGGTTTATCCACCGTGTATACTAATTCATGTATCTTCGATTTGAGTTGGTTCAGTCGGATCGTATGTATGAAGGAGGTCATCTAGATTAAGTCGAAACAGTGATCAGTACCTTGTCTTGACGGGTGAATGATTAGTATTTACTGAAGTAAAACAGCCATATCCATTACGATACTCTTCTCCCGGTCTATTAGTCTCAGGCATCAAAGCCTGAGCATTCAGCAATTCACAGAGTGCTCCCTGATCGGCGATATTCGCATCGAGATTCACAGGTAGTTCTATATCTATATCTCTATCCTGGATTGCGAATGGCCTTCCAAATTGGATAGCTATCATCCTATGTAACGAGTCAACTACCATCAGCATGACATAGAGAGACAAATCTCACAACATATTGTTGACTAACTTACCGATCCAATATATATGCACCCCACCATACCCTTTGTCTCATACAATACGCTCTCGGGTCCCTCTCTCTAATTTCCCTTGAACGTATCTTCCTATGTAATCCCAATTCGATCGCTGAGCGAATCGCTAGTCCACCGGTATGCCACAGGCTCAGATCCGAGGAGGTGTGTCTGAAGGTATATACGATAAGGAGGAGTAAGGCCTGGACGGTGGCTAGTGATTGAATGGTCGATAACGGGGTGAAATGCCTCAGAGCGGTGTTGAAATACACCTAAAGATTCGGAGGAAGGAGAAAATTGTATTCATGAGTTAGCGGAAATCATCGATAATTAGGATGCACGGCTAGGCGTTGATGGTATATGTGAAAAGAATTCAGTAAGAACAGGTGAACAAACCTCATGCGAGACAGGGACCATCCCACTTCCAATATCATTCTCGCACAATTTCGCTCCTAGACCATATAACATCCAGAGGAAGGACGCTCCGTAATGATCTTGGACGGTCGTAGTCGTATCATTGTTCGTCGAGAGAGAGTCGAGGGGCCGTAAAGTACACAATCTTTTATGATCGGCTTGCCAAGTCTGTATATTGACCCAATCCAGAAATCCATATCGAGATTGAACCCTATAATAAACCGTCGTGATGTAATGTATACCGAGATTTTCTGATGGTGGGTTAGGTAATGGAGTTAGATTTTCATGTAGGGCTGGTGGGTGGGGTGGATGAGAAGAGGGTGAAGGTCGAGTTATACGTGGGGAAGTGGGATTGCCTGAGATGGTATTTTTGTGTTTGAGAGAACTAGCATATCATGCTTGATCAGTACAAAAATAGACAAAGAAGGTTTGGTTTTCTTCAGGACGAGTTGAAAGAGAGGTCATACTCACTGCATTAACACTTTCGCCCAACCTACCCCAGAGCTTCCACCGAGGTATAACGGATCGGAACCTCCCTATAATCGCAAACTCAGCAATCAATTCCTAACGAACGTATGATAGAAGGACGATCACTCACATTGAGACTCAAAAACCCCACTCCGGTAGCTAAATTATCATCCTCACTCGCACTTGCGCTCGCACGAGTATCTCCATGTCCTTGTGACGAATCCTGGATTGTACTTTGTACTTGTGGACTCTGACTTGATCCTTGTCTGCTCGTAGCGACACTTGTATTGATAAACTCTTCCAATTGTTTCACTCTATTCTCCAATTCCGTCGTGTATCTATCAAACACATGATATCATCAGATCAGTGTTAGTTTACACCGTATAGCGTATAGCGTATAGTGTATAGCGTAAAATTAACAGTGAAAGAGAGATGATCACAGTACCAACCTCTGAAGGTATATCTCATTAGCGCTCTTTTCGATAAATTCGCAAGGCGTATCTGCCCTTTGACAGTTCCTACATCTACTTCCATGTCCCGGTAAACCTATCCCATCTATCAGCCAATAGCTCAAAATGATACGAGTAAGAAGACAGGGTGGATGGACACTCACACTTCTGTTTCCTACTTCTACATCTCTCACATGCTAGACCCCTTCTTTTCCTTGATGTTGAGGCTGATTCTCCGACAGATAAACTGTCTGGAGGCATGATGGGTCGATAAGGTGGTACAGGAAGTAGAAGGAATGAAATGATCAAGGGTGATATGACTTGAGATATCTGTTATCTTTGTTGTTATAAGTATGCCGGTAAATCCGGACCAGCGTTGACAGCAACCGGTGAAATTGCCCAGATAAGTTACAAGACATCTTATATAAATCTCTCAAAGTACGTATTATGCACGTATCATACAGATGGGAAAGCATGCCAGTACAAGTCGGACATATATATCAACAGAGACAGTCATACAATCAATCTTACAACCTCGCATCAACTTTTACTCTCATATCTCTCTCCCCAGCTCCGGGTCCCACCCAGATATCTTTACCCCATACTTCCTCGATCGCCTGTTCGATCTTATCCACATATACGAAGTGTATCTCCTTCTTAACTAAATCAGGTATGTCTGCTTCCACATCTGGTCGATTCGTCCTAGGGAGAATTATCCTAGAATAGCCAATAATCGCAGTATCAATCATGATGTTTCAGTCAAAACAAAGGCAAAGAGATTATCTAACTCACTTCTTCACTCCTACTCTATGAGCACCTATCACTTTCTCTTTCACCCCTCCAATCCTCAAACTACAGTTACGACATCCATCAGCTATTCCCCAGATGGCATTATGCAGTTGAAATCGCAAACTCACCAAGATCCCCTCAAAGACATCTCACCGGTAATAGCTATATCGCTACTTACTGCTTTCCCAGTGAGCAGACTGATAAATGCTAGTACAGTTGCTATACCTGCACTAGGCCCATCTTTCTGAATCGCTCCTTCCGGTATATGGTACTATTAATGTTACACAACTCAGCAGTCCGTATCTCTGTAAGGAATCTGTTTTATAGCCTGGACTTACATGTATATCAAACCCTTTCAAGGGATCTTGGTCAGGAGAGTCTGTGATGCCTAAACTCAGCGAACGAGATTTCACCTAAAGTACCAAATTACACCAAGTCAACAATATCTCTTTGGGACAGGATATAGATGATCGACGGATTGACGTACCCAAGTAAGACACAATTCTATACTTTCTTTGAATACTTCTCCTAATCTACCTGTAGTTACCAATCTACCTGATCCACCGGGTACAAGCAGCGTCTCAATGATCAACAGACTACCATTACCTGATCCATTATATGATAAACCGCTATTGACCGGACCGGACGCATGGCAGAATCAGCATTGTATAAGTCAATGTGACTAAGAAGCTCAACTCACTTGACCACGCCTGGTCTTACACCACTCTCAGGTTTCTCTCTCCCATAATGCGATACACCCAGAATCCTCTCTACATCTTCCACACTGATCCTTGAATCGTACCCATTCGTTTTTTCATGGTCCGACATTTCGGATTCTCTCGCAATGGAATATTGAACAGCTTTATTCCTGCACAATTTGCCAATCTGCCTTTCCAATTCTCTCACTCCGGACTACGTCGAACAGGATTAGCTATATTCGGTTCCCGTGTGGGTAGAATAGCTTACTTCTCTCGTGTAATCCGTGACGACTTTCTCCAACACTCCTTCATCCATTTTCACGATGGTATCATTCATTCCACATTCCCTGATTTGCTTAGGCAACAGAAACTTTTGTGCGATGGCTAGTTTTTCCGGGATGATATATCCCGAACATTCGATCACTTCGCTTCTGTCCAGTAAAGGCCAGGAGATCGTATCGAGGCTGTTGGCGGTAGCGATGAACAAGACTTGAGATAGATCGATGGGGACATCGCCAAGGTAGCTTTGGGGGATCACGGACTGTCAGCTTGGATCCCTGTGGGAAAATGATAACTCAGATAGCCGAACAGATAAGTATCGGTTAAACTCACTGATCATGGAAGTTCCAGTTCTGCGCGGGATCGAGCGCTTCAAGCAACGCAGCAGAAGGATCGCCATGGAACCCGCCATGTCCAACTATCCAATCTTGTCAGCTGAGAAATCAACGACCTACATAGTACCAGCTTACCTTTATCAAGCTCATCGAGCAATATAAGCGGGTTTGATACGCCTACTTTACGCATAGCTTGGACGAGTAATCCAGGCAATGCGCTCACGTAGCTATTGATAATCTTCAGTCAGCTATACCAGCTTATCATTCGATGGACGTCGATCAAAAACTGGAACTTACGTCCTTCTGTGACCTCGAATCTCAGCTTCATCCCTTACACCTCCAAGGGAGATACGGTGGAACTTTCTTCCAAGTGATGTAGCTAGTGATTTTGCAATTGACCTGTATAACAAGTTGATGTCAGTCTAAGTGAGTACATCCCGAACATTTAGAACGATGAGATACGAGCTTCGATCTTGCTTGATGGATGATGATCGGATGGGGATGTATCAAATTCTACTCTCAAATCGAGATACTTACGTTTTACCAACACCAGGTGGACCAACCAATAACAATATCGGTCCTTTATCCCTATACACATCAGTGGGAGGTTCGTCGTCCCCGCCAACTAATGGTGTATCTTGAGGTGCCTTTACATATTGCTTTGCAGATGTCGAAGAAGGTACAAGCTCTAAGAGGTTCTTTTCATCTTCCTGATCAATCTTCTCATAATTCTGATCACCCTGTCCTGAGTTTAAGAGAGCTTTTTTCCCCTGTGATTCGTCAAACAATTGTTTCTTCAATCTATACAGATCACCATAACTATCAGCATCCTACCCTCGAAGTATGTCGTATATATACACAAGAAAGGGCCAGATAATTGACTGACCTATAAACGGCCAAATACTCAATCACCCTCTTCTTAACCCCTTCTAAACCCTCATGATCCCCATCCAACCTCTTTCTCGCACTCTTCAAATCAATCTCATAATTCTCACTTACTCTCTTGAATGGAAGGGCCAACAACCATTCTATATACGTTCTCGATACGCTATAATCTGCCGATTGAGGTGGGATCTTGCTCAATCTCGTTAATTCCCTTTGGATCGTCTCTCTTGCATTTAACGACAATTCATTTAACCTCCTTTGGAATAGCTCAAAGAGAGGTCGTAAATCCTCGGGAAAAGAATTTGAACCAAGGGGTGGTTTGGGTTTACCGCCGATAACGGAAAGCGGTTGAGGTTGTTTAGGTTTGACTATCAAAGTTTTCTCATTATTCGATGGAGACGATGTTGGCGTGAGACCTCTTGACGTAATAAGGTCTATGAGTATAGATTTGACTCTCTGAGATCGTAGTTCGATATCTGGTATACCCAGTAATTCGATCCTCGTATCTCGATCTACCTCAAGGATGGTCACGAGTATATCACATAGTAAAGATGGAGGTGAGGTGTTCATGTGGTTGTGGAGTTCTTCAGGAAGTAATTTGAATGCGAGAGGTAGGATATCGGTAGTGGGTGGAGTGACCGATGGGAGTGGGAGGGAATAGGGGGATGTAGGCACGGGGGTGGAAGGGAGGATGGATAAGACTGGAGGGAGAGATCGAGGGAGGCGGATGCGCGCCTAAAAGGATAAGACGGTCAGCCTTCATCACTTGGACCATGATTAGTGGATGTGAATGGTCATATGAGATGAGAAGTGAAGGCTGGTAGCAGACTTACCAACCCTTGTACGGCCAAATGATACGTATCATCGTCATTCGGACTTTTGTGAACATTTTTGATCCTGGCGGCTAGAAAAAGTAGGACAATTCATGAGCATATAAATAATTGAACGATCTCCATCCTCAGAGTATTTACAGCAATTGGATGTTTGAATAGTGGTAATCCATATCGGAACACAGAATGACTCACCACATCCCCATCTTCCCACCCTTCTATCTCCTTCTGCAACAGGTACGACACCTACCATACCTCTCTCGCCGTTCCCACCTTTTCCACCAAGGTTGGACTGTACGGCGTTAAGGACCTGGGCGAGCTGAGTGGTGGAGAGCGGTATGGTGATACCCATATGAGGGTAGAGGACCTGAGGAGGAGGAAGAGGAATGAGGGGCAGGGAGGAGGGTAGAAGAGGTGTTGTCATAGTGCAAGTGATTTCAATAGAGGATGGATCTTGTGATTACTCAGTGAACTTGGACGCTACCTCAGCTTGAAGATGATCAGAAGATGAGAGTGGTCTTTGAATAGATGGTATGAAGATGCAAGTATGAGCAAGCGTTGATGATGATCGATCTATTTCATCTTGGGGTCGTGTATTGTGCATGTTCATGTCCGGTTATGCTACTGTGCGATTTTGCCGAGATAAGCACAGCACATCATTCAATGTCGAGTCGTAGATCGAGACAATCTGATCGTCTTCACCTTGGGATCAACATTAAATGAGGTAATACCAACGGGGTTTGCTACTGTTCATGTAGAGACCAGAGTCAGATGGATCATATGGGCTTGGAGTATCAGAAGAGCGAAGTGCAGCAAGATCGCCCATTGGACTCGAGTAGGCTTTGCGATTTCTCAACTTCCTATCTGTGCCTGCGAGGTACCTCTACTCATCCGACTTATCACTCCAGAATGCATGACTTGAGTGGTCGACTGCTCTGCGGCTGCTTGAATATCGTGTTATCGTCTCTGTGCCCACATGCATATCAACCAGTATCACATATATATATATATATCATCCGCAGTGGGTTTATCGTTTTCGTCGGGTGTGTGACCGCGGTGTCACGTGATTTGCAATCCCTTTTACCCCAGATTCTTATTCGACTATGACGTGTTGGTCCCCTGTCTGGCGCTCGATGGAATTTTGGGAGATTGGAGATACAATGATAACGAGAATGAACTATTTCACTTCATTCCATCGCATCGGATTGATAAAATACTCGAACCATCATCGACATCGACGACGAAAAGATCACGATCCTCCAGCAGCATTTGAGCCCATCTAGTTACATCGTGCGGACCAAGGCCGAACCTCCATACCTGGTGAACCGACTCCGAACAATCTTCAGGCATCTACAATGGCACCAAGGTTCCTGCTGAATTTCGCGAGGTATTACAATTCGAATTTCGATCGTAGGCCTATTCCCACTTTGATCATTACGAATGGAGTTTTGAATACCATTGCGGATGCTCTGGTGAGTTGGTCGTGATCGTCAACATACTCCTTTGTCTGGGTTTCTTTGTACCGAGTACTGTCCGGTCTAAATTTTACGACGTAATGCTGATATTCATGTTAATGATTGTACAGGCACAAACATCATCAATAATAGTAAGCTCCTTGAACCCACCCCACAGATCACATCGCATCGCGTCGTATCCTCTCCTTACTTACAATCGTACAAAACTGATGTCTCACATGCCATGCGTTGTGTACAGTTACATGACCCTACCCCCACCTCACCTACACCATCATACGACCCCGAACGAACCCTCCGATTCGCAATTTACGGAATGGCGATGGGCCCTTTAATAGGCCATTGGATGAGATTACTCGAAAGAGCTATACCAGTCAGGATAGGGTCGAAAGGCGCTGGGTTGGGGTTGGCAAAGAGGGTAGCGGCGGATCAGTTGATAATGTGAGTGCGACTGTCGGGGGGTTGGGTTTGGATTTGAGCTTGGGATTAGCAGAAGATGAAATATGAGTCAATCGCTGGATTGGACCACGCTGAAAATTTCTTATCTTATTTCCTACAGGGCTCCATTCGGTGTAAGTACTTGACTCTTTAATCGGATGATCATAATTGATCTTAATCAAAAATACTGATCATACCTAATTTAGATGTCACTATTCATATCTTCAATGGGAATCATGGAAGGCAAATCCCTAGAAGGGATACAGGATAAATTCTCGGATGTAAGTTGACCTTACTATCAATACTTTCTTGTTGACATCAACGTTGATGTTAATGTTGATTTCATTTTGTTTGCCGATTTCCACTTTAGATGTACTATCGTAAGTCCACCTTCTTTGTTCCTCTGTCCTACCATATACTAAGGCAACCTTCTTTTCCATCCGCAGCCGCCTTAATAGCCAACTGGAAAGTATGGCCTTTAATCCAAACTATAAATTTCAAATTGATGCCTATCCAATATCGTGTACCGTTCCAATCGACTTGCGGTATCGCTTGGACCTTGTATCTTTCGTTACTAAATGCCAAGTGAGTTGCTTTGGTCTGTTATCTGTTTGTTGACCGAAGATCCATACTGAACTTTTGGTACAGGGGTGAAGAAGGTAGTGCGAAAGAGTGATTCAGACCATTCGGTATTTAATTCAATTCGACCGGGAGGAACGAAGGGCGAACTATTGACGATATCGTATAGATCATATTACTACCAACTAAATATGATATGATGCGTCGGGATTGAATGGGATGTATGACTGGCAATTTAGGCATCGATCAATTACGAATATCATAAAGACCTTTAGATAGACACTGTATGTAAATGTAGATAGTAGTAGTGGTACAAGGCTAACTAACGTAGATGAGATGGAAGTCAAATAACGAAAAGCATCGTTTTTAATCATGGATAAAAGATATTGCCATTTGATTTGATTTGCAAACTATTCATCTATACATTGCATATTATACTACCGTACCATACATAGCCTACTCATGTCTCAACGAGCAACGAGCAAATCTCTATATGAGCTATATATCTGAGATATCAAAAGAAAAAAAGGCAAATATCAAGAAGATCATATTACTAATCAAATATACTACCATACATGATGCAAATACCTGTATTTGTATTTACTAAGATGATAATTCTAGAAATCCGTGTTTCCTTCATACTTCTCTACTATACCTATCTGTCTGGTTTTACCTTCCTCTCCCTATCTGCCCTCCAAGCTCTGTCTAGCTTCCTTCAACTCACTTTGCGTAGGTGGATGATCAAATACCGCATCACCCTCCGGCGCACCAGGTGCAGTCGTCAGAGCTCTATTCAAACTCATCCGCTTGATACCATCTTCCAATCCTCCCACTGTGGTTGTGTTTGTGGTGTTTTCTTCAGTTAGGGTTTTCTCACTTCCTTCTTTCTCGGCTGTTTCTCCTGAAGCTACAACAGCAGCTCCATTGGCAGCTGCATCTGCGGCGGGAGGTGTAGAAGCGGGAGGGGGAGTAGGTTGTTTCAATACGCTTAGATCATTTACTTTCTCAACTTGACCAGTGGCCACTGCTCCCTTGATTGGATGTAATCCCTCGATGGCGGCTTTGATACCGTTTCCTGAAGGTGGGTAGATCTTCTCGCCTTGATCGTCGATTCTTGTTCCGTCTGAGGCGATGTGGCAGAATCTGACGTTGAATTTGTTAGCAAGAATGCAAATTGTTCAGTATTGGCAATGGAGACTTTGAGAAGACGAAGAGGAACAAGCTCGAGAAGGAAGAAGGAAGATGTACTGGATGACACATGATACGGATACCCATTGATCTCGCAGCGAAGCCAGGAAGGTCGTGTCACTTGACGATATCAAATAGAGCTGCACTTACTCGGTAATGGTCTTCCAGTATGGTTTATGATCAAATTCAAAAACGTAATCACCGCCAAACTCGGAGTCCAACTGGGCAGCTGGGACGAGCTCGGTAAGTTTTGGGTTGAATCGGATCTATAATGAATGCATATCAGCGACCGAGCATTGGGTAGCCAGTTGCGAGAAAAAGTCAAAACGGTCTGGAAATAAAGTGATGTTTGAGTGTGCCAACTCACCTTATCCCTCGTGATGGGATCTAAGAAAGGTGAAATACCAGTGAAGAAAGCGTTGATCCACCAGCTATATATAAGGACAAAAGAATCGACTTTATCAGCCGAATTTTACCAGTTGTATGTGAAACTGAGCTGCACTCACGGCATATTCACTACTAAACCTCTACCTAATCTCTCCACATAGTGATTTTGTAAGATGTTCAGTACTTGTCTTGCGACGGCGATCGAAGGGTTAGACTGGGAAGTAGCTGATTTATACTACAGAAGATGTACGACGATCAGTTTTCTCTTCTGACCAATGAGAAACTTTTGAGGTAGTCGTAAATATGCGCAGTGCAGGAAGCCTTTTGAGTTAAGGCTGACTCACATCAACGATGATGGCTACTTGTTCTTGTCCAGGAGGCATGAAATCGATAGCTCTTTCGCTATAAAATCACGATTGCATAATCAGCTCTTGCCTCTCAAAGATGATAGATAACATATGGTGGTCGAATGTATTGTAGGAAAGTCACGTACAGATGATAAATCAAATGTCGAATTTGTCTTGGACTTCTCTCGGTATTCTCTCGTCCCGGTCTCATGTACAAGATAGGTCGAGCATCGTAATCGAACCCGGTGAGGATGCTGCGGGTATAAGCGACAAGGTCAGTTATCAATTCGATGACAATAACAATACTTTCATCTTTTGGCTTTGTCCACTTTTGGATATATAGCTTCCACTCACATTTTACCCGTCTCAGCTTCTACGCCCACATCATCCGGACTGATCAACTCAGGTTTATACTCCCTCCTCCATTCCAATGTCCCCTGGATCCTCTTCTTCGCGTCGTCCATCTTCCATTTGGCTGCTCGCATGTATCGAGGGTGTGTTCCTGGATCATTGAGGAATCGGAGCTCCCAAGGGTAATATGGGTCTGTCTCCGGAAGGAGGAGGGTTGATGTATACTATAAACTTGGAGATCAGTACAGACTTGGGACAGGGGAGTTGATGATGGTTCATGAGACTTACAGCTTTCAATTCTTCAATCTGATTCAATGCAACAATTGAAAAAGATCCTTATCAGTATGGAATATGCGATTATGCTCTGCTCCACTCACCTGCTTCAATTGCCCCTCGTTGTAATCCCATTTCTTCTTCACGCTGCTCTCTTGACTTGGCTCAGTGAAGATCTGAGAGGTAGCATTGGGTTTGGCCTGCTTAGCAAGGGAAGAGGAAGATGAAGAGGCTGATTTATTTGATCTACTGAAGAATGACATGGTGGTTATGGACTATAGACTATAGTGTATAAGAAGAGTGGTACAAGATAAACGATATGTAAGGAAGAAAAGATTCTCGATGTATATATATATCAGAAGGTAATATAATATACCTTGCTCTACGATACATATAGAAATGAAAAAGAATAGATGGATGATTCATGAAAGATGGGTCGACCTTCGGTCTGATATTGTGTCTGGTGTAATGTGTCTCGGCCAGATGCATCATACGAGTGAGTTACATACTAAGTTATCTCTCCACACTTTCACTTTTCATTAGACGCGATGATGATGATACCATGGTACTGTACGGCCATTATAGGCTTGTTCCGATGAACCGCACCACGCCACCACCTCGCTGACCGATTTACGAGTACTAACCAAAAGCCAAGATCCAAGACCGATGTCCGCTTATGTAACCCACTCATCATGACCGCCCGCCGGGAAGTATCACCGTGGGTGTTTTAATCCACGTCATGTGGTGGGATCAGACAAAACTGCCACATCCCTCGCGCCATGACTCACAGTGGTTGCCCCGCTGGTAATCTGTCAAGTTGAACCCTTTCACTTCGACCTTACACTCAACTCGACTTTATATTCGTTGATATTCCATCCATCTAAACCTACCCCACACACATATCAATCTAAAATGTCAATCGAAAACCTCACCATTGACGACACCGAGTCCACCCAGGTAGACATCCAATCCCGACCTGAACGAAAGGCCAGAAAGGCCTTGGAAGGTCTCGGTTTGAAGAGAGTACAAGGCATTCAACGAGTTACTCTCAGAAGACCCAAGGGAGTATTGATGGTGGTCGCTCAACCTGAGGTGTACAAGGCACCTGGGTCAGATTGTTATATAGTATTCGGAGAGGCCAAGTTGGAAGATCCAACTTCGGCGGCACAATTGCAAGCTCAAGCTCAATTGGCGGCCAGTAGTCAAGCTGCGCAGAAGGCTCACGCGCAAGGGGTTTCAAGGAGGGGGTACCGAAGAGTTTGGAGGATTTGATGGGGGGTGATGAGTGAGTTCACCACTTTCACGGTAGTGAAGGGGTTTACTCCTGCAACGGCAGTTCGGGGTGGGATGGGGGCGGTGTTTCTTCAAGGGCGGGAGGGTGGGCAAAGTATATAAGGGTGGGAGGGTGGGAGTGGATAGTATACAAGATGATATATGATGAGAACATATACTGATTATGCTATCTATTCTACTACTTCGTCAATCAATAAATTACAATCACCTTCAACAATGAACATCATCTTGATACTCTGATCCCATGACATAACAGAGCACCAGCCCTCGAGGACACCGATAAACCTTCCACCACCACCACCGCTCCTACCACCGGTGAAGATGGCGATGTCAAGATCTCCGACGAAGATGTAAACCTCGTTGTAGCCCAAACTGGATGTACAGAGGAAAAGGCAAAGGAAGCTTTGAAAGCTGAGAAAGGAGATTTGATCAATGCTAGTGAGTTATTGTGCTTTGGATATTTACGAAGCAGACAAGATTACGTATCCCAAAAATGCATTTGACCTTGTGCCTTCTGGGAGAGGACGATCCAATTAGGAATGTATACTGATTTATCATCTACCCACAGTCATGAGACTCGGATAAAGCATTCGGTATCAATATAAAACTCAAGAAGCGATGATAGATACAGTGAGTCAACGGTTCGTATGTGTTCATTGTGAAGACTCTTGCAGCTGATTGTGTGTTTTTCAAATGACAGGTCGAATGATGATTCGGGATGAACCATATTGAGAACAGATGTGGGAGTGGGATGTATAATTTTGAAATAGAGTAGGAGTGGAACCAAAGAGCATGAATCTTGTGCATGTTCTTTTCTACATTGCTCAATGACAAACTGGTTCCCGTGCGATCAGTTGCACTTCACTTTGTTTACTCAAAGATGGATCTTGATGACTGAATATGATAGTACACCCCCATTGCTGATCAAAGAATATGGATGGTAACTCATGTGGACCTTGACGTTTTTCGATATATCAGAGAAAATTACAGTACGATGCACACCGTAATCTGGTCTGTGCAATGTGCAACGTGAGATGTGAGACGTGAGATGTGAGATGTGTCTTGGCTAATATGAGACGATGATGTATGTTGGTAGTGTTTCATTATGGTAATCATTACAATACAAATGTATCTAATAAAGATTCCGCCCGTGCATTATTTTCTTCAGTCAAGCGGATTTAGTCTTTACTAAGACCGATAGACCATGGTGAAAAGATCAAGCAGCTTGACGTTGTTGACTGTGAAACTGTAAAAGTGAAATGCAAGTGATGATCAGCTATTTTCTATCCCTTGCTGCTAGCTGTTTTGCGAGAAAACAGGAGGAAAAGCGGATCAACCAATAGAAGACCGCAGAATGTGTCCATACTGTCGAGCGAAGCAAACGCTGAAAGAATTGGTTTGGCGATACTTACGATATCCTTCAACTGCGAATTGGCTTCGTCGAATTGCTTTTCGAGGTATTTCGACTATCCGCACAAGGTTAAATCAGTACTGATCTTCACCCGTTTCTCTTCTTAAATGTAAGGCAGGAAGTCGAGTATCAATTGTTGGTCTCATACAATGCGATATACATGGTAGAAATTCATGTGATCGATCGGAATTGACCCACCTTCTTCGTTAAATTACTCAAGTCATCATTCAGCTGTTTCTCTTGAGTTGAATGTTCTGAATCTACCTCTTTACGATCTTGCTGTATGAACCTGTGTTCGGGGGTATATAATTAGCACAAAATTATCGTAAATAGTCAACAACAGTGATCTGATGAGAGCTGAATGGGTTGTAGGTAGGTTTTATTATATTACGATTCCATTCTTGATCATTCTGTCATTGATTGTCCACTCCACTCCACTCCATCTCACCGTAAGTCCATTGCATTCTTATGTCTATTATCTTTAATTGAGAGATTGATTCCACTCACATCTTTCCTACACCTTTGTACATCACTCCATCTCTAGGTACGGTATCGAGCTCCCTCACGGTCAACGATAATATCTTCTTTTCCTTCTCTTTCGATTGGATTTGAGCTCGGACGATGGACAGTTGTTTTTGGGATTGGATTGCCTAAATTCGTACCTTAAGTCAGTATGTCATCTTCGTAAAGAGATTTCAAGTCATTGTTCATCGATTTGAGGATATACATCGAGTGAGGATGATCACTGACAGATCACAAGATCGTAGTATCTGCGTGGTTTCCGATGAAGGGGGGAAATGACATACCTGCTGTTGGATTTGAGTGAGGATCTACAACCGATAATACAAGTTAGCTCAGTCACCCCTTAACCGACGAGTAAGTGAAAAGCGTCTGATAGACCTGACATTGTGTTTGGGGGTGTAATACTACTTATTGAGAAGAGATCAAGAGTTGATAGTAACTTATAACATTGGGTTTCTTTGGCTGTTCGTGTGTTCGTGTGGGAAGTGCCGGTCAGTTCCGTCGGTATCTTTCTGGTCGAAATTTGATCCCGCTCGCTCTCGTTCATTATTCGTTGCCACCTAAAAGTATCAGTATCATGCAAGCTATTAAATGTTTATGCTTCGCTCTCATCTTTCACAAGTACTTATATACTCCTCATCAAAATATACGTGTACATCTAGGATCACGACACCATGGGTAAAGCAGAAGCAGGCTCAGCGAAAGCTATAGGAAATGCCATCAAGGCGAAAGGTGAGTGGGGCTTTCTCTTCTTATCCTCAGTTGCCCTATGGTCTCATCATGGGGTTTATGACTTTGACCAGATCTGTTGCGTTCCTTCGGCCTGCATTGATCTGCAAGCTGATTATCACTCCACTCCTTATTAGGCCTCGGTAGACTGAGATGGTACTGTCAAGTATGTGAGAAACAATGTAGAGACGAGAATGGATTTCAGGTGAGCGTCTAATTTACTTTCTACTTACTTACCTTTTTTTTTCCCTTCCGCTTCGTATTTCCCAACCACGAGATTGGGTTCGAGGGGTTCGTTCGGAGCTGATCGTGTCATCATGAACAGGCGCATTGTCGATCCGAACCTCACATGCGTAAAATCCTCTTGTTAGGTCCCAAAGCAGGAGCAGCCATTAACGATTTCTCTCAACAATTCCAATCTGAATTTTTACTGTTGTTACGTACTCGACATCAAACTAATAGAGTGAGGGCCAATGCAGTGTACAATGAATATATCCAAGATAAACATCATATCCACATGAATTCAACTAGATGGGTCACATTAAGTGGGTTTATACAGACGTTGGGGAAAGAAGGGATCGTTCATGTGGATGAGGATGAGAAAGGGTTGTGGATCACTTGGGTTGATACGAGGCCTGAAACGTTGGCAAGGCAGGTGAGTTAAACTAAATGGGTCGAAATGACTATCCTCATCCTTTTCATGTCTGCTAAATGGGCGATTGGATGGAATCAAGGTAGATTGCTGATGTTATACAATTGATCGATATGATTAGGCCGCTGCACAAAAGAAAGATCGAGCCACGATGGATGGTGAAGAAAGAGAACGTAAGATGTTGGAAGAACAGATATCCCGTGCGAAATTACAGCTTGAAGCCAGCGGCCAAGGCGATCAATCGAAAGGGTTGGAAAAGAAAGAAGGTGAAAAGATCAGTTTGAATTTGTTTGGTAATCCTTCTCCTTCTCAGCAGGAGAACGGAGATAAATACAATACAGATGGAGAAGAAAAGAAAGAAGAAGTACAAGCATCAACGAAACCTTCAGGGTTTACTACATTCTCCACTTCCTCTTCTACCAAACCAATAACGATAAACCCCCTGAAGAGACCTGCTCCGATGAATGTTTTCAAATCTGCCAAACAACCCAAAACGGAATCGAGGGACGATGGACAAGGAGGAAAGAAGACGATGAGCGAAGTTGAAAGGTTGATGAAAGAGGATCAAGCTAGGAAGAGTAGCAAACCTATGGGATATAGGGGTATGGGTCCTTCAAGAGGTGGTAGATAGGTATGAGTACTGTATGGCATGGAAAAGGATTTTGTACTATCGTTGTATCGTTATAATGTATCAACTCATCAAATCTCTCATCTGACAATCGGAATGAAACATAGATGGGTGGTGCAAACTTCAACACGCCAAGTTCAACGTCGAGTGCAAATTGATGATACAGCAAAGAGGTGTTTCGGTTTAAATCACATGTACATGATCATGATGATGATACATTACATACACTCTTTATACATGTACCACATGCATTTGAGATTCTCAAGCAACTTCAACCTCAAGCCAAGGACAACTCTACAATTACTCTTCAACATAATCCCTAGATTTGAATGACCACCTGCGTCTTCAGATCAATCATGAACCATTCTTCATCTCAGTGTTTGTTTCTAGAGTCCTCTCTAATTCTCATTGTCGCCTTCATTCTGTTTGGCTTTCTTCACTTTATTGATTTTCGACACTACGAGGAAACGTCAGTATCATTTCTACAGCTTGTCTTTTGCAGAAGATGAACGCAAAACTTACTTTCTCTTGATAAGACACCGGTATTCATATATCCTTCAGGGAACAGATCGACAATCTAAAAACATCACATCACATTTCCATTTTAGCATGTCATTTACATTTTCACCATTCTTCTTTCTTCTGCTTGACACTCGACTCACCCTCTTATAGAGCTTCTGTTTGATCGAAGCCTCACTGAACTCTTTACCCGTCTTAGCACCCGGTATACTCCAATCTCTAAATTCGTTTCCAGTCCAATCAGTCACCGTCACAATCACATTGACAAGTGTTCGATCGTTCACTCACCCAGCTTTCGTAGTGAGATCAACCATGTTATACATATTTTCAACCAATTGAACAAACACGTCCCTCATATCGGAATTCCAACCGAATCGTTTGGGCGGTTCGGGAGGTCGAACATCATCTGGTTTAGGTGTAGAATTGGGATTGGGTGTGCCATTAGGTCCATTTGAGCCATTGGGAGGATCGACGAGGTTATTTAATGCCATTGGTGCAGCGGGATTAGAAGATGGTCCAGCTCCCTACAAATATAGTAAAGAGACTTATTAGCATACTTTGCTTTGAACCGTTCAGCCAAGTCACGCTGACACTTACATTCGTCTGAGTCGATGGATGAGCTTCATCTATTTGGGATTCCAACCATAAGTCCACACATTCCAACATGTCAAATGAGATACTATCACTCACCCCATTCTCTCACTTCCTCTTCCCATTTCCTATGACTTTCCTCATACTTGCTCACTACCTCTTCTCTATCTTTATCAACCATCTCCCCAAATTGTCGGATCGCTTCATCTTCGCAATCATGTAACCATCTCCAATAACCAGGATAACACAATTTCGTACATAATTTCTATCTCACTCATAAGCTTTTGAACCTTCCCTCTCGCTGAGAAGTAGCAGGGATATAGCTCGACTCACTTTCATGGTATATTCATTATAAGGCAAAGCACTCGTTATAGCGTGCCAAAAACTCTTATCTACACCTTCTCTGTCGCCCAGCCCAAATATATCATGTTCGTATGCAGCTTCTCCAGCAGCTTGGAGGAATGGTTTGAGGTTCTCAGGGAATCTACTCTTGTTAATCGCATCCCATTGTTCTACCAATAAGCACTAATCAGCAAAATTGCCATACCATACTGGGAGGATGAGACGAAGATGGTGAATATGATATATACGTACGTTTTTCGCTTTCTGAACGAAGTATCCATAACCTCTTACGCAAGTCATCAGGGAATTCAGACCATGGTGGAAGGTACTACGCGGACAATCAGTTGCTGTACTTCTTATTGCTTACAAATAACACTCACCCTTTCTTCCCTCGACGCATTCTTGTATCTCAGTCGATCAATATGTACAGATTGTATCTCCGACAGCAATGCATCTTGCGTTTCGTCCTTGACAGGCGGTGGAGGGGATAACGATCCCGCTGATATGACACGTTGAATCAGCTACAGTCTCACAACGAAAGAGATTACCAGCTGAGTGGATGTACTGACCACGAGTGTCTCTACTCCTTGATGGTCCACCGTTCCTCTCTCCATCAGAATCATCATCAATGCTTATTGGTACAGCTTGAGATCCCCTGAAAGTGTATCCTCGCTGTTTACGAGCGCGAAGTACCGCCGAGAGGGATGCGCGAGGTTCTTTAGGCGGTGGAGCAGGGTTGGAATGTCGGGGCTTCGGTTTGGCAGGTCTTGCTTTGGGCTTGACAGGTGATCTACAAATGCAAATGAATCGTACATGTTAATATCAGCACCCCGTCCATCTCATTGATTATGATCGTACGTACTCTTCCATCAATTCGAGTGGACCAGAATGAACGAAGAAACCTTCTTTCTTGGGTCTAGCGAAATGAGTAGGCGCATCAATCAATATCTCCGAGTCGTCAATGAATTCATCTTCCAGATCGTATGTCTCGACCGGTTTCCTTTTCTACTCATATAACAAAACATCACATCAGTATGGAGACATATTTCATCTACGTGATAGGGTTCTGACTCACCTTTGATTTTTTACTTTTCTTATTATCATCACCGTATTTCTCTTCCAACCTCCTAGCGATCTCTTCTGGATCTTCTTCTCCAAATCCTAATCCAAATAATGGTCCAGATGAAGGTCCAGCAGGAGCTTCACCAGGAAGCACCTCATGTCCATTCGGTGGTACTGACGGTTGGGGTATACCATCAATTTCCATTCCATTTTGATTCTCTGAAGGTATGGGTATAGGTAAATCTTCAGGTTCGCCTTCACCTTCCGCCACACCCCAGATTTCAGCTACCATACCATTCTCTCTTGCGTCATCTAAAATATTCCATTCCAACGTTTCTCCCTCGGGTAACATTGCTCTTTCCAGTCTTATAGTTTTCATAGGTGGTGGTGGTGGAGGTAAATCTTCTTCCTCAGATGGTGAGCGGAGTTTAGCCCGTTTCTTCTTTTTAGGTACTAAGACGTTTGTTTCTCCCTCTGCTCCTTCTCCGGAAGTTGATGGTCCAGCTTCACCTTGAGCGGTAGTATCACCAGGCAAAGTGGATGAACCAGCTCCGGGCGTACCTGGTTCAGGCTTTATGACGGGCGGTAAAGAGAGTCTGGAAGGTCCGTTCGGTCCATCAATAGCGACGATTTCCTATACACCGTACGAAGACAATATCAACTAAATATAATGGGTAATCCCTGATGAAGAAGAGAAGCGCTTACGGGAGATCCACCCAGATCTTCACTCTCTTCACCACTATCTTCCTCGTCATCTTCCTCGTCGTCGTCCTCATCCTCATCATCTTCCTCATCTTCCTCACTCCCCTCGCCTTCACCTTCTTCATCGTCTTCTTCCTCCTCCTCGGGATTTGCATTCATATCCTCCTCTTGATCTTGATCTGCCTCCTGAGATTGTAAGAGTTCGCCAATCACTTCATTCTCTTCTATACTCATCATCGTCGTGTTCCCATCTTCAACGACCTGCTCGGTTACGGTGGTTTGAACCACTTGTTCTGGCTGGTTGTGCGGTACGGGATCTGGTTCGTAACCGTTAGCTAGCATATTCACCAGTTGGACGACTTTGACTGTGGACGACACGGGTGATCGTAGTTTTACTTGATCGGGTTGTCTGGCGGCTATTGACGTAGGTGATCCGTTCTGCGAGAAAGGGTAAGTAAGATGAACATTCGGCAATGACGGAAACGAGTGCTGGTCATACTTACATTTGCAGAAGTCTGTGTCTGTGTATGCTGAGTAGGGCTACTCATACCAGGACTGTTGACTCTTCAGTTGAGGTTGGATTGACAGTCGGTGATGGTGTCGCGGAAGAGGAATGAAGCAAGATGGTGTATGTTTTTGTTTTTCCTCGTGTGTATGGTGGAGATCACTAAAACTACGCGTGTGGAATGAAATTGATTCCGTGATCTTCATCTTTGCTCAAATTCGGTCAATCAACATTCAACGTCCAACATCCAACATCTGTTAACATCGACACTATATCCATACCAGGTCGAGATCATCAAGTCAAGAGAATATCGAATCTTTGCCTACTTCTACAAACCTACAAATAGGAAAGAAACAATCTCACAATGTCAAACGACTGGTGGACTTCCTCAACCTCCTCAACTTCCAACCTCAATTCCAATCCCAATACTCAAACATTCCACACACCCCAGCGACCCTCACAGTTCCAACCCCACCATCAAAATTCCATCTCCCGATCCACCCGATTCGCAGCAAATAATGTGGGAGACGAGCTGGATTCTGAAGATTTGAAAATGGCCGATTCGATCAAATTCTTACCTTCTTTCGCTAATTCTCCAGCAGGTAAATTAGCATTGGGGACTTCACCTCAAAATACCATGTCTCCTAATTCTGCGACGGCTTCAATGGGTCAGTCAATGGGGGTGGGTGGGGTGGGTAGTCCGAATGAAGGTAGAAGAAGTCCTGGTGTAAGGGAGAGAGTTGAAAGGTGAGTTGACAGTAATCTTTTTTATCGACCCAATACCTGTTTTTCGTGAATTTGTTATTGTCATTGTATTCATATGGACCCGCCTCGATCTCATTTCGATTTGATATCATCATCTGAATCATACTATTGACCCTACATCAGCTGACAACTATCTTTTCTTCGCTACTCCAGAGATTCGCCAAGACATCATCGACGTTCGCTCCTGCATCAAAACTCCCAACTCGGTTCGTCCATCCTCGGCGGTGCAGGAGGGGGTATGGCGATAGATGAAGATATGCCTCCTACGGCCAGTTTGCGAGATTCAGTCAGTGAGAACTATAATGGTCAATCGCAGTATAGGGGAAACGAATCGAGTAACGCTGTTGAGTGGGTATCGTGATTTTTCTTAGTTTCCAAGACTATTGTATTAACTACCTGTTTCCTTGTTTAGCCTTCCAACACCTCCTTCTCTCCTTCCCACCACCTCTACAACCTCCCTCCACGTATTCGGCCCTCCACTCCCTATCCTCGCATCTCTCCAACCTTATTTATCTCAATTCGGGACTATCCAATCCTACCAACCAGGTCCAGAAGGTTCAAACTGGTATATCATCCAATATACCAATCCCGTATCTGCCTCCTACGCGCTGAGGAGACATGGTGATATTATTCAAGGGAGATATATGATTGGTTTCAAAGTGCAGAATGAAGATTCAAGTAACGGTTTGACGGTCGTACCCAACTCCTCCACTAATCAATCAACCGGAACAGGAGCTGGGACACCAATCAGAGTACAGGAGGGTAAAAGTATAGTGAAGACTCGTCAACCCCCTCAACCCATACAGAAGGTTAATAGTACTACAAATAGAAGAGGGAATGATTATAGTTGGGATGATTTGGAGGATGAGGGATCGAAAGGTGGTTGGAGTGGCTGGGTGAGCGAAAGATTGGTAAGTCCCTTCTCTCTGTATTTTACACTTTACATGGCGATGCGCTTGGGTTGGATGATAGCTGATATTGGCTTTACTGATGACCATCTAGTTCGGTCGATAATCTTTATTCGATATTCTTACATTCAAACACCCCGTATACTTTCTCTCATCTAGCATGTATCCGATATGATCGTAATGACTTCGCCATAAAGTACATTTATACCGAAAACACTTGCGATTGACGATTTTTCACAGCACTTTATGTTCCACGAATGCACGATAGCTTGATCAGAGACCTCATCTTTTGATATCGCTTTATACTTAATGCATGATTGATTGATTGATTGACTGTTATATGATCTATATACAATTTGACATATGGGGTAGATAGAAAATCGAACTGAACACTTATATACATTTGATTAACAGTACAGTAAGAGTGAGTATGCACAATCGAACAACAATATATGGCATAGAATTAAACGATGGTAGGTGAAGGAGGATATAAGAGAGATATAGCACATATGCAGGAATGCGAGGGAATGGAAGTATGATGAGAGAATGAAAGAAAGCATATAATCACAGGAATGCGTACGAAGGTAGTCTCAATTGTTGATCAAGTACGGATGAAGGTCGATTAACAATAGGGGTCAGGATGAGGTTAGAGGTATCGCATTGAGGAGAAGAAGATCAGGTATCGCCAATGTTGAAGAAAGAGAAAAGTCGATGAATGCCGAAAATTATGCTCTGATATTCACAGATTGTTTGTGATGTTGTCGTCATTTCGACCATAAGGAGAAAGGATGTATCCACAGTAGACGAGTGTTTTGCGCAGACCCAACCGAACCAAAGAAAAAGGATAGCCTTGCAAACGGGCACCTCTTGGAAGATTTACTTTTGCAATTGTAGAGAAAAAGTATCGAAAGGGAATTTCCAAGGGTCAAGGTGGAAGCAAGATCGTGACTACAGCGTATATTGCTTTGTCAGCTATGTCATTGAAAGACACGCAGCATGCCATACTTACATTACTTCGGCGCACTGGTCCAGCGTGATTTGGCTGGAACCAAAGTCGATTCTGAGGGCAAAGGCCAAGCATGCGGGTAATGACCGATCGGCGCGATATTCTCGTTCTGGACTTTTGGTCCAGATTGTCCAGATCTACCATGACCATTGAGAGATGCTGGGCCAGAATTTCTCGTGCTTTCTGAACGACTGTTATTCAGGCTGAGGCTGTCGGAGGAATCATCATGGATCGTTTTGGGGCTTTCGACTTGAGAAATCATATGATTCCCGTTACTTGATGAAAAAGATAGCCATCTCGCGTTAGGATATGGCAGAGGTACGAATGGAGCCGAGTTGGCATTGAGGGAAGTGCCGTTGGAAGATTCGATCGGACCACTGACCTGAAGATTGGCAAGTCGATTGGTAATGTCTGTGCCGAAAGGATCGAATGTGAGTCTGCCTGGCGAAGTAGCTTCTCGACTAGGAGAAGCAATGGCCAAGGGAGGTTTGGTATATCTTCGAGTGACTACCGGTCGACCACCAAGAGAGAGACCATTCGCGTTGATCAGAGCAGTAGCAGATACTTCATGTTCGAAGTTGATGACCGCTTGGAACGGTGTTACCGAGATGATGGTGACTCGTTGAACAGGACCGAAAGTACTGAAGATTTCTCGGACTGCACCTGCGTTTGGGAAGTATGCTGGATCCTGTTGAGTGGCGATGTGTCAGCTTGAATCGCATATGACGGGGAGAATGCGTACCAAGTTCTCGACCAGCACAGCAGAATCGTCTGATAACTCTCTTCTTGTCGGTACAGAGGGTGGGTGGATGACTCGATTGTGCAAAGCACCAAAAGCATCTTTTCGTCAACCCAAGAATGACTTTTAATCGACTCACTGGATCCGAAATTCTTCGAGTCTCTTTGTACGAGCGCCCAAGAAACGTCGATCTTGAAGCCTCTGAGAACAGTCATTAGCACAGGCGGATACATGGTTGATTTTACTTACTCCAGCCAGTTTCCATTCATCCTTGACATCGCTTCTACCGCTTCTCTATGAGTTGACATGAGAATGAACCCTCTGATGGAGAAATCAGCTAACAAATACCAGTCCATCGACATAGCTGATAACGCACCTTCTTCTACCCATTCCATCAAGTTGCGAGAGTAAAGTAGAATGCTCGACCATACCGAATTGGGAGAAGAGGGATTTGAATTGTACTCTGCGTTAACCCAAAAGTCAGCTTATGGCTACTAGCATGGCATCCAGCTGATTATACAGACTGTGTCAGGTCAAGTGGTAATCCCATCACATAAAGGTTTCTCGGAAGAGGACCTTGAGGATCGATATGTCTGTATCCCAATCCTGAGCTATCAAGTCGTAGACCTCTGGAAAGTGACGGTGGCGTGAGCGGAGTACGAATATCGATGGCGAGGCTACTACTGCTGAGCTCGGGAGTCATGAGACCTTGATTAGAGGGTGGCGGGGCGGAAGAAGGTGCTTTGCACAAAGTACTATGGTATCTCGTCAGCTCCATTATGCCTGAAATTTATGAAGACACTCACATTCCACTCGGAGCGAGATGTTGCCTGAGATCCATACATCGTTCGACCTCTGCTTGAGATCCGACCCAAAGCTGAGCCCATTGGAGTGTGGTAGAAGAGGTAGATTGAGGGTGGAGAAGAACGCCCAATACTCGGGCTGTTAAGTGGGATTTGTCAGCGTATGTGTGATTGAATCCATCGCTATTCTGATCTTGCCAAACAAGACTGGATCGGGATCGAGACATAGTAATGGATTATGACTTACTGGTAGTCGAGAAGAAGTTGATCAGATTCTCAGCAGTCACTGCGTCGCAGAGAGGAAGATTCAGTGAGCTATTCTTCAGTCAGTACTATAGCGTGGGGCAGCTTACCAGCAGCATTCAACCCATACATTCTCAACTCATGTTCAGGTATTCTTGGAGTTTCTTCCTGTTCTTCTTGATCACCTTGATTACCTTGATCACCTTCTTCTTGCTTGATATCAGTAGGATTCATAGATCGCTTGTCGAATGGAGGTGAGGTAGGGGAAGTGGAAAGTGGAGAAGGTAAAGGGGTCTCGTTCGTATCAGTAGTAGTAGGAGTGGACATCACGAAAGTGTATCTTCCCTTGTACGAGCTAGGGGAGAAGAGAAGGATGTGTAATATACAAAGAAGTGACTACACAGAAGTAAGTATGTAAGGTTATCCTAACTATTCAAAAAGGTCGTCAGACCTTTTCAACAAGAGTGTGATATAAAATACGGGGGAAGGTAGGGTGCAATAGGATTACCTCGATTTGTGACAGGTCGAATGTCAGTATATGATTGAAAGAAGAGAAAAGGAGAGAACGAAAGAAAGAAAGAAAGTGAGTTGTGAGTTGTGAGGATAGACGGATGAATCAAAATCAATCGCGTATCTCTTGCTCCTATTTATATGTGATATAATACCAAGTCCAGTCACCCTCATCCAGCGCACAGACCACCTGCCCTTCCTTTGTCAGATGATGACAATGACGCGCAGACCTCTCATCTCGCGATGTATGATGCTGTGAACAGGAAAGACAACGTACGATCAGAAGACGAACATACGATGATACATGCATACTCCTACTCCCACTCGTATTCCTACCAATCATCTACCTGATCGACCGGTGTGAACAATGGAGGCGGTTTAGGTAACGGTCTATGAGGTCTCGACGAAGGTTTTTCTTCCTCGGTTATCGTAGGCGTAGCGTATATCACCGATTTATACGATGGTGTAACTTCTAAATCGGTATTATCATCGATTATGCTGGAGCTGAGGGGAAGTTCGATCGGTAGTGAAGATTGCGTAGGTTCAGGAGGTGTTGAAGAGGTATGAGATCGTGGTTTGTAGACTAGAATGATGATTAAACCTATTATACAAAGTACCAAGAACAATATACATTTGCGTCTGCCTGTATTTGCTTGGTACCTATGCAGCACATTCCGACATGTTGTCAGCTCACTATCGCCAGAAGATTGCCCCATGTTCAACTAGACTTACCTCTGAGCGACTTTCAACTCCTCTTCAGCCCCTTTCAATTCCCTAGCAGTCATCTGCACATTATACTCCACACTATCCAGAACCGTACCCTGCTCTACCACCAGATTACCCAGATCTCTGAATAAGTCTGCCAATTCAGAGATGGACGAGGCGATCTGGGTGATCTCGTTGGTACGTTGTTGAATATCTATATCGATTGCAGAGGTGGACTGCGCTTGAGATTGAGACTGCAGTTGATTTTGTGTCTGCTCATCATGCTATAGGTCAGCTTTTGTCCATGTACAGCAGCGGTGAAGTTCTGGGTAGCTCACGGCTTCTTCGTCTTCCTGCAACTCATCTAACAGATCTGTCCCTTTCAACGTTATAGCTCCAGAAGCTACCATCAAATCCTTATTCTTGATCGCATGACCTTGCAGCTCTACATCGCATGGTACAGACGATGTCAGCTCACACAATCAGATAGATACGATATGTTGAGCTCACTTTGCATATACACTCGCTGTTTCTTCCTAAACACTCCCGATAATTCTTGTACCTTCTGAGCCAAACCCCGTTGAACATTCTTCGCAGTCATCATTTCTACTCTTGCTGCTCTGGGCCCAGGATTGACAGATGATATGAGAGAAGTACATCTCCTGAAATCCTACATATATCACGCATTCATCAGCATTTATTGGTTTATTGGCTGATTTGATAATTTCGTGAAGCGTCTCACTCACCCTGGTTATATCTGCAGTCTGACGTTCAATCTCCCTTTCTTCAGCTGACCTATCTGTAAATCCAGGTAAGACATGTTTGGCATGAAGTTTATCAAGCGTTGAGACTAATCATTACTATCAGCTGCGATACTCCAGATACGAGTATGGGATAGGATAGGAGTGAACTGACTCTTTATTTTAGCTCTAGAAAGGATCTCTTCAACTTCATCACTCAGATCAACCCTATAAGCGTAAACCCAAATATCAGCACGATAATGAATTATACTGTTACCTAAAGTGTATCGATTGACGAGCACACTCACCATCTGGGAGGTAATCCTTTACCACCACTCATCCCACTGCCCGAACCACCAATCAAACCAATCTGCTCTTCATCATCACCTATATCAACCATATCTCCATATTGTCTATTCGATTTTCTGATCTTACTAGAGTACGTCGTAGAGGAATCTCTCACCGAGAGGTAGAATAAGGTTCGGGATCTTGTGATTGGCTGGTCAAGCTTGGAAGCAAAAGTAGAAGAAGAGGAGGGGGAGTAGGGGTTGAAGAGTGGGTTGGAAGAAGAGGAGGGTGAGTTGAGTAGATAAGGATTCGACATCTTGGTGTGATCGTTTGGATGACTTTCGTCATGAGCTGTCGTTTGTGTTCTTCACCGTCCTCCTATGCTCTGAGTTTCTGTTGGTACCGATGCAGGTAACCTCGTCTACGACAGACAATAAGGATTTGATCGTATCTTCATCTGTCTTGGCTTGACTTTGATTGTTGTCAACAACGTGGCACGCGTGTTGTGAGAGTGTGTGCTGACGTCAGTCACGTGACCTCGTCCAACGACAGCTAAGCTACCATGTAGGTAGGTACATCTGCCATCTATATAACCTACCATTCAATCTGCATCTGCATCTATCACTCAATAAATCCTTCTGTGAGACCCTCGTACATACCTACTTCTAGATCCATTCGACAAGATGAACCACGGATACGATGATTCAGATGGTGAGCCCATATATACATCACGTACAAACCCTCATCTCGGCTTGCCACTTACTGATCATGACTCACGATGCTCGTAGAGGAATACGATTACGCTACTCCCCCCGTCCTCGGAGGAGCACCAGGAGGAATGGGAGGGGGAGGACCAAGTGCGTTACTGAGTCAGCTGATGGGTGGGATGGGAAGGTATACATACAGAGCACCACCTCCTTCGTGAGTCTAGCTCAACTCATCGAGTTCGAATGATCAATAGCTAATTAGGTTGGGGCCTGATAGAGCATATGACGAGTACTATAAGGCATACTCTGTGGCTGTTATGGGAGGACGAGAAAGACCAGAGTTGATGTACGGTGGAAAAAGTGAGCTTTGTTTCAATTATTAGGTCTAGACATAGCTGATATTGATATGCTGGTAATGTAGTCATCATGCCTCCTTCAGCATTAGCTAAATTATGTGAGTAACTGGTATGAACAGCATAGTAATCTGTATTGACATGCTGTACTTGATATCACCCATAGCCGCACTTGACATCCCATCACCATGGACATTCCAGATTCGCAATCCCCGTAATCCCACTGTCCATCAGACTCACGCCGGTGTACTGGAATTCATAGCGGAGGAAGGGATTGTACATCTTCCCGCTTGGGTAAGTCCACCTATCAGGTGTACCACCCTTTAGTCAAAGACATCATAAGCTGATGTGATATCCTTTTTTACAGATGATGAAAACGCTTGATCTCACCGAAGGTGATCCGATACGATTAACAGGTGCCAAATTACCTAAAGGCAAGATGGTCAAGATCCAAGCTCAGTCGACGGACTTCTTACAAGTCTCAGATGCTAAAGCTGTGTACGTACCCTCTTCCTCTTTCAGCCTTTGGACATGACTGATACTGTTATGTTATGATTAGGCTCGAATCTGCTCTTCGATTCTACTCCGTCCTCACCAAAGGCGACATTATCGAAATCACATACAACTCCCTCACGTTCGAATTCCTAATTATGGAGACTTATCCGGAGAACGCACCAGGTATATCAGTAATAGATACAGATCTGGAAGTGGATTTCGCCACTCCGGTGGGGTATGTGGAGCCTCCTCGACCTGCTCCTGCACCAATCCCAACCATGGCAGATAAACTCAAGATCGATCTATCGGAAACCCACTCTGTATCTGCTGGTTCATCCAGACCTGGTACCAGCTTGAGTAATAGAGGTGCAACGTCCGGACCAGGAGGTGGAGGATCGGGAGATGCTACGCCTATAGAGAGTTTTACTGGTGTTGGACAGAGTCTGAATGGGAAAAAGGTGAAAGGTAAAGGGTTGGCAAAGAAGATTGAACAGGTTGATCAGAGTAGTAAGATCAATCGGAATGAGTAAGTGCACCAATATGCTTGCAATCAATTGTTAAGAT
Source organism: Kwoniella europaea PYCC6329 (assembly GCF_036810445.1). Classification (NCBI taxonomy): domain Eukaryota; kingdom Fungi; phylum Basidiomycota; class Tremellomycetes; order Tremellales; family Cryptococcaceae; genus Kwoniella; species Kwoniella europaea. Next base: position 6,582,611 of record NC_089487.1, read on the forward strand.
ATGTTCCATCATGAGCTGATTGATTCTTTCTGGTGTATCTTTAGTGGTCCACGGATAATCACACCTGAATCATTAGCAGACGACGGACGAAAAATACCTGCAGCTCTGGTTCTACCCGAAGGGAAATTCTTCTTTGGATTCAAATACATACCATTCGATCCTTCCAAAGCGCCCAAGAAGACCGATGAAAATTCCGACTTGACCAATGGCAGCTTACAACCGTTTGGAGGCAGTGGTCAAACATTGGCTAATCGTCCTCCGAAAGGTGCACAATCACCATTCAGACAACCTTCTCCACCTCCTGAAACTAAACCTGAAGTCAAAGAGGAGAAACCTGATCCATGGGCTAACTTAGGTAGTGGAAATACTCTCAAGAAGTCTGCTACTCAAATAGCGAAAGAAAAGGAAAAATCAAGACAGGAGGTTATAGATGCTACGATGTTGGATGAAGATGATTTCATGTTTGATGGTGGAGATGATGAGGATGATGTAATTGAGATTGATTCGGATTAGTAATGTACAGCTACCGAATCACAGCTCAAGGAAAGTGAAGCATGGAGGTTGCGCATGTGTCTGTCGACGAATGAGCAGAGAAGCAGAAAGAAAGTCTTTAGGACCCAGACCCAATTAACGCAAAGGATAGTAAAAGAAGTATGATGAATGATTTAGATGATCTTGTACCGAGATTCGCTCTCTTTATATGTATATATGTGATAGAGTATCCGATCGTACACAATTTCATTGATTTGCATGGGTTTTGATTGTATTTGACTTCTTTTCTTTTCTTTTTATTCTCTATTGACATGATGATGATGATGATGGTTCTTTTGTATAGTATTATTTTCACAAGGACATAGTTGAATTCAGTCTTTCTCTTTCATCTTATCCATCAAATTGTTTCAATCGAACATACTTTCCTGTTTCACTCATTGGAGCTTTTCTTCTGTTTCTCTCTTTCTGATTCCACAGCATCTTCGTTTTCCTATATATATATATCACTTCTTTCATTACCCTTCATCTACATGATCATCTCTCATCTCTTCCCTTCAACCCGACTTTTTACTTTCTTCCCAACCTCTCTTCATAAGCCTTCCATCCCTCCTGTCTATATCTCTCCGCCTCATCTCTCACAGCTTGCTCCCCACCTTCCACACCGTATATACCTCTTCCAACAATGATCACATCCGCTCCCGAATCCACCACACACTCTCTAGGGGTTCTATATTGTTGTCCTAAAGAATCTCCTTTCTTACCCAATCCAACTCCTGGTGACATGATCAAATAGTCTTCACCTTCTTTGATCTTATCCACATGATCGACTCGATTTTGAGCAATGAAACCAATAACAAATTCTCGACCAGCATCTTGAGCCATCTTGAACGTTTGTTCGGTGTATCCTCCTACAGCCAATGATCCAGCGGAAGACATCTCTCCGAGGAGGAGTAGACCTCTTCCGAGGGGTTGACCGACCTTGGCGAGACCTGCGATTATACCTGGACCAGGGACCGAGTGGGCGTTGGTGAGGTCCGCCCAGGAAGCGATTTTGTGGACGCCTGAGGAGTATTGGAGAGAGACGGTGTTTCCTATAGTAGGAAGAAAGTCAGTAATGCGAATGATGATAAGGGTGTGTGAATCAAAGTTTGGTACAGGATTAAAGGAACAGATGGTATGCATGGTGGATTGTAGAATCTTAGAGGGAAAAGGACATTCAAAAGTGGAGAGGGCGCAAACAGGGTTTAAGGGGATGAGGATAAGGAAGAGGATGTACCATGCGAAAACAGGGTGATCCGTGTGATCCGCATCATCCATCATGCATCATCCATCATCGTCAGGAAGAGATGTCAATCCCAAGAAGTGGATTCTTGACAACGCAAATTGAACGGGGAGGTACGAGGAGAATGACTCTTGACTCACCGATATCAGCGAATTTCCTATCTTCGAAAATGATGAAATCAAGTTCTTTTGAAAGTCTGACCAATTCTTCGATGAAGGCAGGAGTGAAGTCTTCAAAAATATCACAGTGGGTCTGCGAGTCGAATCGATATATCATCAGCATGTTGTTGATGTATAACTAGATAGTGTATATCCCCCTCCCTTCAACAGTACATGTATGTATGTATGTCTATTGTTGATATTGAGATACGTGTGTAGGTGGGAAACAGACTCACCTTGACCATACATACACTCGCACCTACTCTCCTGACCACCTCCAAAGCCTCTTTAGCAGTATTGACATCAACCGATACAGCCAAGTTGGTCTTCTTCCTATCCATGATTTCCAGGATCTTGATGGCGGTAGGGTTGGTGTGGAACTTGATTCGTTCAGAGTATGGGATGAGGGTAGTAGGATGAGGTGATGACATGTTGGATGGTGATATTGCTTTGATGTGTTTCAGGTTTGAAGGTATATCTGAAGTGTACGAAGTGAATTGGTGTGAAGAAAGAGAGAAAGAGAGAAAAGATGAGTGATGACAGGGGGTTATATATACTGTTTTTCTTCACTTTTGTTCTAGGTGATACGCAATGCGAGGTGTCCTGTGGTGAGGTTAGGAACAAGTATCGGGAGTGTCACAATGCGATACAGACACAGACACAGATACAGCCTAGTGCAGTGTAGTGTAGTTGAGATACAGAGCAATCTTAAAAAAGCTTTGATCGTTTGGCAGGGAGTGGTTGATAGCGTGAAAAACCTCCGATAACGCTGTGGCAGGTCGCACTTACCACACACTTGAACTAAGCAATTGGTATAAAACACGATCGAGGGTGAGATGATCATCACAATGCATTGGGGTACGGGATGCACCCAGACTGAAATTTAGGGTGTCAAGTAGGAATGTACGGAAGGAAAAGGGTCGGTCCTTTGAGACACATTGATGTTGACCTTTGGGCTGATCAAACGCTTTCATGGTCATCAACAATCGGGTCTAGGCCATCTTAGTATTGTTGTAATTCGGAGATCACTCAGATGCACAACGGGGACGCACTGATCTCTAAATCTTATCTCCTACATTATCGGACCCGAAAATAACACAGCACGTTTGATGATCAGCGTAAGAGCTCCGATGATGATGAGAACATACGGCACGGCAAGTTGCATGCATTCGCAGGATCACTCTCACGTTATCTACATTACTATGGTCAGATCTGAGATCTGTGCTTATCTATATTGTATCTCCCGTTTTACTACTGTATCATCAAAGAGAAGCATTCGACAAGAATCACAGACACGAAGAATATGTCTCCTTTTCTTATGTACCCAAAGAGTAGATGATGTAGACCTATGATCGATCGAGGCACGGAATTGTACAATATCAGCATCTCTTTTCCAACTACTGTACAATGGTAAACGATGAGAGAAAACTTACAACCCAAGCAGTGATGATCAATCCTACCAGCTCCATTCCCACAACCCTCGTGACCATCTTATTAACCCTCCATCCAGGATAATCTACTTCTTTATCCAAAGCTTCCTTCCTTAAGAGTAATCGTTTCTTTTCGGGCAATCTCAATGAATGTCCCAACCATTTCCCATCGAGATAATCGTATATGGGTCCAAGACACACTTCAATAGCCTTGATGGCGATGATGAGGTATAGCACTCTGTCGTAGGATCCATTAGGAGTTCGATCTTGCTATAAAGCATTGAGCAAAACCACAAAACATCCAATCAGATTAGCTCACAGCGGATACAAGGTGAATTTAATATTATGGTTCACTCACAATAGCTCCTGCAGCTACGTCAAGTACAGCCGAGTTTCCATTTTGCTACATCCCCAACGAAGTACAAGTCAACCAATCAGCGCATTATTCATGCGTTGCGTGAAGCTTTTTTTGGGAACTTACGAATGCCTTCCAAACCCCGAAAGCGGTACCCAATAATCTATCATCGCCGACAAGTACAGGTATCGAAGCGATGAAGGTTATCGCATTGGTTGTCAATGCGAAAGACGAGATAAGGATTGGACACAGGGGATGTACGGTGGTGAAGCCGATTAAAGAGAATACGATGATGTAAAGGATAGCTGTCCATGAGACTATTCGAGGAAGGTGATGCAGCATGATCAGTCTTGGCTCCATCTTGTAGCAGGTCCATCTGATAGCTGAGCGAATAGAGTAAAAGCATGGCTTTAGGAGAAGAATGGGGACATACCAAATACCATTCTATAACCGAATTTATCGAAGAACCAACCAGTAGCAGGAGTCAAGATGATCGGTATGATACCTTGCAAAGATGAATTGTATCCTGCTGCCAATTTGGATGTACCCCTCGTGACGGTTTGTATATCCGCTAGGTTCGAAGTATACACGCTAACAGCAGAGTTTTGGAATAGTTCTGGACGAATATACAGTCCATCGATCAGTCAGAGATACTTGACGAATGTTGGTTGTGGCAGGCAAAGGTTGGTGTGAGGACTTACGAGTACCACATAAGATCCAAAAGAACATTGGGCTAGGAGGTATTTTCATGCATGTCAGTCAAACGAGCACGCAGCATTCAAAACGTATCTGACAGTGACGGAAGATAGTGTTATATATAACAGGGTAGAAGATACTTCACTTACAGATTAGTCAAAGTATGCCAACTGATCTTCCTTCTTCCTTTACTCTTCTCTTGCCTGATCTCTGCATTCTTCCCCAAAACAGGTTTATATCTCTCCGGTAGGGCTCTTTCGAAATACCAATATACCAAAACCATCCCGAGATTCGCCGCGCAGACAATGGTAGGTATCCATAATGCCCATCCCCACCATCCGTTGATCTCCGACATGGGTACAGCAGAGGCCTTGGAGAAGATTGAGGTTATTCTGTTCCATGCTATGTCCAGTGCGAATACGAATGCGAGGGAACGACCTCGGAACCAGTGGGCGTATAATTTAGATTGGGTAGATTCAATTACTACGGTATTATAGATCAGGATCAGAAGCTCGTCCACAGGGCCAACAAATTCTGTGAGGTGTGAGGGAAGGGGAACACAAGTAAACATACCAGTGGAACCAAATCCCATGAGGATCATACCTCCGATCAGGCAACCATAACTATTCACATTTGCTGACTATATTGGGGGGAATCAGACCATCATGCCTTAGTACTTGACAGAATATTAAACTTATCGGACCAGAAGCCTGGACACTCACGATGGAAGCTACGATAGCACCAACTAAAATGAAAACACTCGATATGATTGCCGCACTGCAGAACATCACACATTATCAGCTATGTCAACCATATATAACAGAGCAATAGTGTTCAGGTAAATGTAGATTTGAAGACTTACTAGGTAGCACCCCAATAATCCATTCCTACACCACCGATTATGGGTAAGATGGTATTCACGAGACTTGACGCAGAGGCGATTGCACCGTATTGAGCGTCTAAAGGAGATCATACGGATATATCAGTAAGTCTTCTCGCAATACAGTAACCTTACGGTACGAGAGCTAGACTCGTACAACTCACTGGTCACTCCTAGTTCCGTCTTGAAAGTGGATTTGAGAGGACTGGTGATAGCCTGCAAGAAGGACGAACCAGTCGCGAAGAAAATGATCATGCTAAATGCTATGAATCGATACTTTCTCGGTATCGATAGATCATTATCGCTTTCGAACCCTTCCCCAACTTGATGGTTTTTATCATTCGCTGCGGTTGAGCTTGGACTATTAGATAAGGTGGGTAATTCCGTTTCTGGTTCAACCAGGTTTAAATTCTTCTCGCTCGTACTCTTGATTGACGGAGTCTCGTCCGGTGTAGTCGAATTCATACTCTTCTCACTGAGGTTCTCAGGCGAAGAACTTTTGGCGAGTGACATTGCGATTTATCCCCTGACGGAACAGGAAGTTGGTAAGCACAAGGAGCAGATAGATGATCAAAAGCAAATTTGTTTTTAACCTTACTAGTTTTGACTATAATGGTTTTCGTTTTTACTTTCCTATCCGTTCTTATCTGATCAACATATCCATCCATTCACATATATATACTCATCCCAAGGCAAGCCAAGCCAAGTAACGATCTTACTCTCATCCGCATCCCGAAGAAATTTTTTTCACAAACCAACTGTTCGGTCGAAATTGTGCTGCGGTACGATCATACCTCGCTCGTGTAGTACATACAGTGAGAAAAGCGAACACTTAGTAGTTCCTTGAGCATACCTAAAAAACCGGAGATTCCAAAGTGTAGTCTCGCTTGATCTGCAGGTATGATCGGATCGGGATTGGGGAAAATTGGTCTCGGAATCAATTGTGAAAATTTGTTATCTGATAATCGGCCGACTGTTACTAACTTACTAAAGTAGACCTACGAGGGTCCACGACCTGCGAAACGCAGTGTACAGCCTGCGGTACTACTCGTGAAGTTTACTGTACACGTGCCTGTGGTGTGATCGTATTACATGTCCTTCTACAGCCGTGCCAAGGGTAACTTACATGTAACTTGACGCAATTTCCTCTCTGTTAGTATGAGGGGTGCACTCGGTATCAAATTGGCATCGCCAAGGTCATTCCCTGACCCGCAAGATCTTTCGGATAAATGTTAGAGTGCAGTCACAGTTCATCATTATACAGTAAGTAGCTCACGGATTCTGAAGAAAGAAAGATAGGATACATCGAAACTTAAGCAATAACAATAGAACACGGTATGATACAGATTTACAATTCAATATACAGTAAACAGCTCTTTTCTATGTGTGTTGCGATCATTCCTCTTCACCATCTCCGCATCTTACATTACATTATACACTATGCGACACGATATAGTACAGACTGGGCAACTCATACGACTCAGAGCGATGACATGACTGAACTATTTCTCAAGAGAAAGAGATTTCCTGAAAAATCTTGATTTTCTCTTATTCTTACTTTTCGGAGCCTTACTATCGTTCTCATTCGAGGAGGTATATGATAATTCGTGGGTATATTGAGCAGGCGGTGAGACTAAGGCATTTGGGTACGTTGGAGGTAATTCCTCGTACTAATGTCCACAATCATCGTCTCTTCCAGTCAGCTACCGTGGCATCATTTTCGGAAGTGGTGAGGACGATAAGGATAGACGAAAGAGAAAATAAGTGATATGTAATCTTGTGCTTTAACCTACATGTTCTAGTTCCCCTAACTTGTTTTGCCCAATTGCTGTTGAAATAGCGATGGCTGGGCTGGTCATCCCACCGGTATTCTTGGTACCGAGTTTCTTCTGCTTTCGATCTTTATTCTCTTTGTAGAGGTAATAACCTACTACACCTGACAAGACAACTAAAGAGGCCATATTGAATGATGAAAGATTTGGCTTAATGTAAGACTGGCTCAGATGGGTAATGGGTACGGATTCCTCTTGGTGAGTTGAGCTAGGTTGGATGGGTGTGTCCAGATTGGGAGACGAAACGATCATTTATACCTTTCAATCCTCATTCTTCGGTGAACGATGCCCGACTCACACCCCATCCATATGTTTTGCTGCACAGCTCACTCATAGGCGTTTCTAACCTTCTTCCTGGGCATTCATGAGTCATTCACCGTAAATGATAAGTTTAACTAGGTGATCAGACACCGATAAGCCAACGCGACTCAAGATTAAGAATGGTCCTTTTTGTGTACACCGCTTTGTGAACGCTTCATTCACCGTACGTTTTGATCACAGGATGTTACACGGAGATATCCGATATCCAAGAGGTGTTCTGGCGAAAGTTCATCATTGAAATGTGTCGTGAACCATGCCGATGATAGGTGAATGGGTATGTATTGGGTGTATCATTAGGAAGAGGTACAAGATCAAGTGGGGATGTCATCCAATCTGGTCGAGTTGAAAAAGTAAGTATGTTTAAGATGAGAAATCCTCGTGACTATCTGGCCTGAGATTACCAATCTAGACAACCAATCAATAAATCGTTCATACCCGAATGACCAGTCATCTGTGATTACAGTATAGTACAATATAACTACAGTACAATACAATGATTTCTCGTTAGCGTACATGTAAATGTATAGATTTCCGTCTAACGCTTCCCAAAGGTAGGGAAGAAATCCCTTCCACCTAATGCTAAACCCCTATCACCGAAATCCTTCATCACATAGTATGGATCCAATTTCATGTTCTCTCCTTTCTCTCTTGCTTCAGCCGCTAATCCCGAGAGCTCCTCTTGCTCAGCGGCTTTACGTTCTGCTTTGAGCTCTTTCTTTGATTTGCCATTGGATTCGGATCCTTCAGCCGAAGACTTGAGATCGATGGAAGAAGACGAATACGAATCCTACGTTACCGAAACGTTAGTCCCCGTTGCGCATTGTGCATTGTGCATTGTGCATTGCGCATCGGGATATATATGGAAGATTCTAGTATTGAATGAACTTACGGGGATTTGGTCGTACTTGACTTGATCGGATGAGAAGGTTTGCATCTACAGTATCCAACATATTTCAATCAGCACGATTGAGTTCAACTCACCAAAATCGTCATACAAGCCACAGGAACGAGAAGACAGCTTCGACCGTGACCTTGTCCTCCTAATTTGAACTTGACTCACTTGATTTTGACTATATTCGGAACTTAGAGTGTTCTGATTGTTATCGTTGGATCCCCTCCGAGCGTTCAGAGCTGATTTGACATTCGATAAGATATTGGTCATTGCACTGTCTCTTTGTATCACTAAGTTACGAATAGATATGATATGGTATGATATGATATAGGAGTCGAATTCGTGGTGAGATCGATAAGCAGGTATAACATATATATGTAAATCGTCTTTTAAGCTTGAATCTACTACGATGGCTCCTCCGATATAAGTACCCTCACTTCACCGTCGCCGAGAGATCCATGCCCTCTGCCGAACTATGAATAATCGGCCCTTTGACCCCCTGGGACGCAGACGGAAATGATAACCTTAGACTCGATGCATTTGATACGAGTTCTCCACAGGATAGCACTGCTCCGTGCATCATGTGCGGTCAGATGATCAGCGGATATGACGTCAGACGCAGCGGGGTACCGTGGGACCACGGCCGTAAATGACAACTTTGGTACGGTGTAAGTGTTGCTAGCCATTGATCGTCTCAGAATGGGTCATGCATGAACTGATGGAGGCAGGAGGCTTCCAACTAAGGAATCTGGGAATGTTATCAAAACTTGATCCCTCGAGCCGATTGTCAGGACGATTGACCACGACTAGCAGTACTCGCATCGTGAGATGAATTTTTTGTTCATGATGCATGGGGTAACAACATATTATGGTTATGTGTGGGTGTGGTATAAGTAACCCTAACAGACATCCTATCATAAAGTCCATACTATTCCTATCCTTTCGTAAAAACATTACGGATATATCCTTTCTGTCGCGCTTGCGAATTGTGCCTTACTATTCCCTATAACCACCTCTGGGCTCAGGAGCGTCCATATACCTACTTTCCCTATAATTAGCGTGAGCGTGAGGATGCATCAATAAGGCATCACTATCAACACGTTCGATCCTCTCTCTAGACGGTCCATCGCCATCTGACCAACCCGATGTGGAATCCCGTCGAACGTTAGGTGGTAAGAGTTCGTCATTGGTGGCTGAAGTCCAGCCGGAATCGTCTCGATATAACGATGATCGAGCTATGTCAGGCGACTAATCCCAAAGACAAAGAGACGTCAGGGGTAGATCAGACGACGCGGAGAGGTTCAGTATACAAAGTTGACTTACGGTGTTGGGAGGTAAGGATAATAATGAATTTTTCGCATGAGACATCGACATGATCGATTGTCTGTATGCGATCTGACAGAACATAGCATATTAGTGGAGCTACTACGGATTATAGCAATTGAGCTTACCTGTTCGTTGTAGTATTGCTCCAACTTGATTTGATTCTCATTTCTCGATCGTCGGTGAGCGAACCAGAGACCAGTCATAACACCACCGATCACTACGCAAGGAAGAAATATGAGCTTTCCACTCCCGATCCGGTACAGAAGGTAAAATGAAAATCCAATACTTACAAATCACTATACCCAATCCTACCAAGACATATTGCCAAGCTCCCGGGTGGATGGGATCATCAGCCGCTTTACCACATTTACCATCGTCACCGCAATTATACGTCGAACACCTATTCGCAATACACGCATGATCAGCGATACGCGGTCGTTGAAACACTTTATCGGGTTGTTAGCGCAAATACTAACTCCTTGTTACCACTACAAGCTTCACCCTGTCTCTTCGTTTTCATACATTGCAGAGCCGTTCCATCACAGTACATACCATTGGCGCAGCTGAGCGTGAAGCGAAGTCCACAGTCAGTAAGAAAACCAATAGGAATATCGAGGGGATCCAACTCACTTGTCTCTCGATACGATGAAAGCATAGGGTGCACCACTATCTAAATACGCTGTGTAGGCTGTATTATCGGTTACACAAGTTTGGCCCAGTGTGACATTCGCGTAACTACGCGTTGAGGTGAATTATATCAGTCTATTTGCTTGATTGCGATGGGTTCTTGAAGACAGGCAAATCACTCACTAGCAGGTAAAGTTCAGACAGATCGATCCGTTTGTATTTAAGAATCCAGCTAGATCTTTATAATTATCCGCCAAAGCGCATTCGTCTATAAACCACGATAACAATTACACACTATTAGCGGAGATGACCAGAAAGAGTGGGGAAGTTCAGTTGACTCACTATCTCGGTCTTTCTGACATGATCCTCCGACTGGGACTTGATCCATACATTGGTCGCCTTCGTCGGGACAGCTACACAATGCTACTCCGTGAGCGATCTAATCTTGGAACAGGTACACGTTCATCGTGATATAACTTACAATTGACCTTGAGGACACAAGGGAGGTAATTGGTCGAAAGCATAATCAGAGTATCCGAAGGGGTACTGCGAGTAGACAATCACAAGGTCAGTCAATCTTTCCATGGCTCAAGCCGAATGTGGATCAACGTTGGAATGCGACGTAGATCTTCCAATAGTCCCAACTCACAATATCCTTTCTACATCCTTTATAAGCGCAAGTCCCATTCGACGCACAGTACGTAGTGGAATCACAATCGGTGATCAAATTGTAGGTGTTTGCATCTAGATGAGTATTACTTTGGCTGCAAGCAGAAGACGTATGATATAAGTATTTCGACTTGGTTTGGTCAAGGGATGGACGAAGGGAGTTTGTCACTCACTCGCATGCTTCACCGAATCCTGACTTGGCTGAAACGACTCCCAAGAGGGATATTGATGAGAGGGATAGCAGCGTTATGAAGCGACCCGTACGCATTGTGAAGATGAGGATAGTGAAGATGTGATCAGATCAAGTGTAATGAAAGTAGATGAAGGATATTGATTTCTTGTTCTTTTCTTTTCTTTCTCAAAGCACACAGCCACCGCGTAACCTACAAATAAACCGCGACTTGGGCTCACCATTACGATTTATTCGTAATGAGCTGCGTAAGCAAAATGTAATGACCATTAGGAGTATTGTTAATTAGGGTGAAGGCGGAGATCACCGTAGTATCTGGCGTCATCACGATCAGCCAAATTCATTGCAGCTCCTCTGCGATTCAACGAATATATTGCTTGAGCAACGCATGGACAGTAGCAGCAAAATACGAGAGGGAACTGAACATCAAGACCCAAAAGGCGGAGCAAAGGGCCAGAGCGAAGAAGTTATAGGCTCCCAACATATGTCTTGAAAGTAAGGTAATACTCATACCTTGCTTGAAAAGATATCAATGGTCAATATCAATCCCATCTCGACGGTATCTAGAAGTTCGTTGATTGGCGTTGGGATAGCATGTGGTGGGAATATATTGATAAGTCTGGCTTTGTGAGTGTATCTCATTGATATGACTCTAATTAATCTGCTTCCATCTAAGTATGGCCCGCTCTACGTGTAATGAGGGAACAAGACTTTTCAAGCTAATACCTCTGTTTGTTTATAGGACATTACAAAAGCTCGCCCATAGGCGGAACCAAGAAGCTGCTTCTGGTCACTCATCATCCAGCCATTCTGAGGAAGAGGAAGATACGAACGAAGAGGACCATACTTTGATGCAGAATGGTCATGACGGAAATGCACATTCACCTATACTCGAAGAAGAGACTCCTTGTCCATCTCCTCGACGGACTATCATACCGGCAGAAGTAACAGAAGCGACCGTCGTACCAGTCATACTATCTTCTCAGCCAACTTCCAGGTCCAGCTCCAATAAGAGATCACCTTCATCTACGCCTACACCTCTGATTATACCTCAAACTCAAAGCAAGCATGTGGAACTCAATTCACCTATACCCTCTCGCCAATCACCCGACCATGACGTGAATGAGGATGAGGACGATGGACCAACATTTAAAGAAGGAGAAGTGAAAGAAGGTGAATATCTAAAATCAAAATTATGGTGGCTCGGACAGATCCTCATTACTATAGGTGAAGGAGGTAATTTCCTAAGTTACGGATTCGCTCCTGCTAGTGTGGTAGCTCCGCTAGGTACAGTCGTGAGTATCTATGGTACTACAATATACCACTGAGGAATCCTAAATTCCCGTGCTGACATCTGTTTTATAGGCTTTGATAGCAAATTGTATCTTCGCCCCATTAATATTAAAAGAGAAGTTTCATAAACGAGAACTGTTCGGGATGGCTCTTGCTATTATAGGCGCTATCACAGTGGTATGGAGTTCGAATGGATCCAATCCTAGAGTACGTATTCCAGGACTTTTTTGACATTCTCCTTTCCATATTGGTCCTTTCCTTGGTATCGACGAGAGTATAGTCTATATACATATCATACTGACATCCTTCCCATCTACCTTCGCGCAGCTCAACCCTTCTCAACTGATTGCCGCCCTGAAGAGACTTCCATTCATAATCTACACCCTCATCACCGTCCTCCTCCTCATCACACTTATCATCCTATCAAACACATCCTACGGCCATCGATACCTCCTAGTAGATATCGGAGTTTGCACTTTATTCGGTGGATATACAGTCCTATCCACCAAGGCGTTAAGTTCTTTATTGTCAAATGATTTTTTTGGTTCTTGGAATTATGGAATTACGTGGTTTCTTGGGTTGATGGTCGCTCTGACGAGTATCGGACAGGTCAGGTGGTTGAACAGGGCTTTAATGAGGTTTCAAAGCAAGGTGGGTGTGGCTTATTGAGCCATTATCGCGATTGTACGCGAGAGTTCGCTTCCTCGTCCGAATTGAAGCTAATAGATTCATCTTCGCAAGTAGGAAGTTATACCTACTCAATTCGTCTTTTTCTCCTTGGCTGGTAAGTCGATCCAAATCCCTTCGACCCAAACACAAATTATTTTAGCTCAACGCTTATATATCTGCAATCAGCGATAATAGGCTCTGCGGTATTATACGAAGAATTCAAGGACGTCTCATTTTCGAGTTTTGTCAATTTCGCCTTCGGAGTGAGTGATATGGTATCTCATCGAAGAGATACTGAACATCCGTTCCTTGGACTTTGAGCTAAACCGATATCATGTTGATCGTAACAGATCGCAACGACTTTCCTCGGTGTTCACCTACTCACTTCTTCACCATCTTCACAAGACCATGCCTCCGACCAATCCGAAACCGAATCGATCCATCCAGGTCAACCTCAGCGTACATCATCCTCAGCATCATTAAACTTGCTCTTACCATCCACTGCATCTTCCACAAACGGAGAGAGAGCTCCATTACTCATTAGTCCACCTACTACAAGCTTACAAACCCCCTTATCGCAAGCGAATAGTAAATTACCACTGTACGGGACTACACCATCTGGGAATCATATGGTCCGATTAGTGAGGATCGGGTCTAGCGAGTTCTCACCGGCCCTTGGGATAGGCAGTCAAGCTGGTTTGCTTTTGTTGGCTACTACCCCTCCGAGTGTGGGGTCGATAGGAAGAGGTCGGAGTTCGAGTAGGACGATGCCTACGCTTGGGACGTTTACTTTGGGGGATGAAGAGAGAGCGACTAGTAGAGAAAGGGAAAGGAGTAGGAGGAATACTTCTGCTTCGAGGAGGAATGGGACTGATAGATGAGGATCTAGAGCAACGAACGGATAGCAAGGGCAGGAACTGCATTGATTTGATATTGTATAGTCTGATACATTGGACAGTAATGAACTGATGATAATGCATTCTGTACGATGCATTTATAAAGATTGAGTAGCTAGATGATACAACATGGTTTAAATACTGGGTTGAAATGATCTGTCATCAAGAGGAGTGTTTGTTTATTGATTGACCGTTTCTCGTATTGAGTCTGGTTTTCGCTTCGCTCCGACCCTAAGCTCTCCCATCCTAGTCTATTCCATTCTCCTTAGACCGAAAGAGCTTGATTTCTTCGCGCTGTCTTTCAACCTTTCTTTCTCCTTGAGTCCCCTCTTCCGCTCTTCCCTTGCCAGTTCTACTTTTTCCACCAAAGTGTTTACCAAATTCTGAACACCCAAATTATACTTCCCACTTAACACTATGACCTCACTTTCCTTCTCCTGTCCATTCAAATATTTCTCAATTTCCTTAATCTTCTCTTTACCCTCATCTTCATCTACCGTATCACCTTTATTCAAAACGACCACGTTGGCCCTTTCGCTCAAACCCTCCTTATAGCTCTCCAACTCATGCTTGAGCACTTTCAGATCCTCTACAGGCGAGGTCTTCCCCAGGTCCAGGACATACACTAGTACAGGTGATCTTTCAATTGAGCGTAGGAAGCTATGTCCTAATCCAACATTCTCAGATGCAAGTGGTAATAGCCCTGGATTATCCGATATCGAAAATCTAATTCTTTCTACTTCTCTTTGGGTTTTCTTTTGTGGTAGTTGAGGATCTGGGAAAACTTGTTCACCTAATAATCTAGCTATTTCCTCTTTTTCTCTCCTGATCCAGCTTTCTTCTACTTCCTCACCCTCTTCCAAATTACTGACCCACCCTCCATCATCGTATACCCTCACTACGCCTATTTGGGGATTGAGCGTCGTGAATTGATATCCGGCAATTTCAGCTTGTTTACCTGTCAAACACCTTAATATCGTTGATTTACCACTATTTGGGAATCCCACTAAACCCACATCGGCTAAGAGCTTTAATTCAAATTCGAATGTTTGAGTAGGTGGTAAGAAACCTTTTGAAGATACTCTTGGTGAATTGAAAAATGGATTTCCTAATCCTCCTAATCCCCCTTTAGCTAACAGCACAGGTTCTACCAACGGTTGATCTATATCCATTTCGATAGGTGGGACCTCGTCAAAAGTTGGTGTGAGGATGTTCCACCTTTGTTCTCGACGTAAGAGATCTTCAGCATCTTTATATTCTTCTGGCGAAACTTCTCCTCCGGCTGAAGGATGAGTTACAATCCACCTTTGCCATTTCCTTTTCCCCTTCTCTTCGTCATTTAGACCCAGGTCGTTTTCTTCCCTTACTGTACGTTCTTCTTCACCCTCTCGCCGTATTTCTCTGACAATAGTTCCGACTGGAACAGTGATCAAAACATCTTCACCTCTTCGACCATGCTTGAATGCCCCTGACCCACTGGAGCCTTGTCCACCTATCACCCTCTTCTTCAATGTTGTTAAAGAGGAGAGAGATGGGGATGTAGTGAGGTAGACCGATCCTCCTGATCCGCCGTTCCCTCCGCATGGGGCTGATGGGCCGGATCCCTTGAGAGTAGCTTGTAAAGCACATGCGCCAGATCCACCTTTACCTCCTCGGACAGTTACTAATAGATGATCGACAAAAGTGTTTCCCTACATACACAGTTGAGGTGAGCTAGTCACTCACATGCCATTAGAGGAAGTCAGCTCACATATTGTCGACGCTTAGAATCTGCTTTTCGTTTCCTACGTCTGAGCTCGCCAGCCATGTCGGAGAAGTCCTCGGAGTGATCGGGTGTTGAAGATTCAGAAGAATACGACCGTATTATTCCCGGACTGGCGCAAGTGAGATTGCGCTTGATCGCACGATGGCATCTTGGACATGCACTTCTTAGCGTGGGTAGAATTATCATTGGGTATGTACGATGGATGGGCCAGGCATGCTGAAACTTTGACAGTCCAAAGTTACTTGAGGTGTTGTATCCTTGCTGCAATCGAGAGAGTGAAGTGAGTGATGCACCTCCACTTGTTGATATTTTGGGATAAAATGGGAATAAATGCAGCCCGAAGATAATTGACAAACTCACGGCTAAATGCCGGGGCGGCGTCGGATGGTAGACTTGGGGATATTGATATTGGCGATGTTGGATGGATGTTGATGCATGCTAGACAGACAGATGGAAATTTCAGCCTATCATTCCATACGTCCATACTTTCGGTCCTTATCGTCTCATCCTTTTCTTAAAAACCTACCACCCAAAATGGCATCCCGAGCAGCCCTCTCCAAGGTCATTCGACCCACCTCTTCATCCATCCGAGCTTTATCGTCCTCCTCATCGGCTGCCGCTGCAGGAAGCAAGATCGCCTCGAGAAACGCCCTGTTATCTACCCCCTTGGCTAGGGTAGCGAGGTCAGAACCTAAATGGTTGGTCGGAGCTGAACAACGAAGGTTGGTTAGTAGTGATGAGGGTGTTACTCAGATGGTACGTGTCGAAACCATTCTATCGAAATTACCAAATTACTGGAGATCGTTTTCCTGTTTTTGAGTATGCAATGGGATCGAAGAGCTGATCAATGATTTATGGGTATGGACAGACCGTCAGAGAAGCCCTCAACTCTGCTATGGAAGAAGAGATGAACAGGGATGAAACTGTTTTCATCATGGGTGAAGAAGTTGCCAGGTACAATGGTGCTTATAAGATCACTAAAGGTTTATTGGATAAATTCGGAGAAGATCGAGTGATCGATGTAAGTGTTCTTATATCCATTTTGTTATGATATGAGCAATCTCTTGCTCTTCAACATCACGAAACATGTATCCATGACTTTTTCGACGATTCTTCTTGGTTGATTGCGCCCTGATCGCTGATGATACTTGATTTCCCTAGACCCCTATCACCGAATCTGGTTTCGCTGGTATGGCTGTCGGTGCTGCTTTAGCAGGTCTCCGACCAGTCTGCGAGTTCAGTGAGTATCTTACCTTTCTCTTCTTCTTTTCCAGGAATGATACTGGCGGGTGTGTGGTAGCCAAATTTTAGAAACTGACATATCCCTCCTTACTTTCGTAGTGACCTGGAACTTCGCAATGCAAGCTATCGACCAAATCGTCAACTCGGGTGGTAAGACCTACTACATGTCTGGTGGTAATGTCCCATGTCCAGTCACTTTCCGAGGTCCCAATGGTGCTGCTGCTGGTGTAGGTGCTCAACATTCCCAAGATTACTCAGCATGGTACGGTTCCGTCCCTGGTTTGAAGGTTATCTCCCCTTGGTCTGCCGCAGATTGCAGAGGGTTGTTGAAGGCTGCTATCAGGGATCCTAACCCCGTGAGTTGCAGTGTACCCCTTTACTTGCATTATAGAGATAGAAAGGATAGGGATCAAGGTCGGGATCAGCTACTCAGGCTGGCTTGAGAGATACATAAATCAATCGTCCTCTTTCAACACATCCCTTACATACTATTCTGCGATATATCAGGATACATCGGCTAACTTTCTTCCATCACATCAGGTCTGTTTCCTCGAGAACGAACTTCTTTACGGTGTTTCCTTCCCAGTGACCAAAGAAGAGCTCTCTGAAGATTTCCTCTTACCAATTGGTAAAGCCAAGGTTGAAAAGGAAGGATCAGACGTCACCGTCGTCACTCACTCCAAGATGGTCACTCACTCGCTCGAAGCTGCCGAATTACTCGAGAAGAATGAAGGTATCAAAGTTGAAGTTATCAACTTGAGATCGATCAGACCTCTGGATATTGATACTATTATCAAATCGGTCAAGAAGACGAATCACTTGGTCACTGTGGAAGGTGGTTTCCCAGGTGAGTGAAGTGTTCTGCCGAACCACACCGAATCATGCTGATTGACGATGTTTGCGTGATAGCCTTCGGTGTCGGTTCTGAGATCATTGCTCAGATCTGTGAATCTCCTGCATTCGATTACCTTGATGCTCCACCTGAAAGAGTCACCGGTGCCGATGTCCCTACTCCTGTAAGCTCTCTTTTTTCACTTCTGCATGGATCAAGCTTATCTTGTTGATGATGTTTTAGTACTCTGAATCTCTCGAACACATGGCTTTCCCCGATACCGATATCATCGCCAAGGTCCTCAAGCGACACCTTTGTGAGTGTGAATCTGCACTACTAAGGGTTCTCGTATGCTAATTTTTGATATGTCATGTAGACCGACAATAGATCTCTTTAAGAATGATAATCTAGGGTATATTTGCTAAAGGATTTGGATAGATTGGTTTATTTATGCTTTGACTTCTTCTTATCTCTCTTGTTCATTATTATCAGAGTAGCATGATCATGTGAATATGGGTATGAATATGCATCATTGGGTTTAAAAAGTATCAAACCTATGGTGCTGGTGATATGACATGTCCGCGTATTGACTGGTTATACTGTGCCGGCATCCTGTGTGATTTGTGATTTGTGACTTGTGATTTGTGATTTGTGTGATTGTGTCATCCTTCAACTTTGAAACCTACTTTCACCACCTTTGATAATCACCATCATACCAATGCATCTTCCATCTGGTCATCTTATGAACCAGGGCCTCAATTAGCATCCACTTGCTCCAGCATCGACAATCTTATAGGGAGAAGTCAGCCCATAACCTGGTGATATCCAAAAAGAAATATACCATCAGATCGAAGGACAGACTTGAACCGACCAAGGGATGTCATCCCTATTCAATCCCTTCACCCGATCATGGGTCATCCTCATCTTATCAATCGGACTGGTATACAGTCTGGCTGTACCCTCAAGTATCAGTCCCAACGATGGCCAACAGAGCCGCAATGCAATCTCGTTAGATGATCGATATTCTGGTGACAATGATATTGTCGATTTGACGGGGCTCGAACTAGGTCAAGTCCCACTCATGAACCTACCTAGGAATGATAATAATAGAGGATGGTTGGCTAGGTGGTTAAGTATGGGTGGAGAAGGGGAAGTAGTTGTTCATGTGAGTGTTTAAAGTCTTCACTTCCTTATGTTACCAAGTATACATTGAGCATTATGTTCTAAATCATTTGCCACCACCTTTTAGTTACCTCTCGGATCACATCAACATCAACCCAATCTCACTTTACCTCATCGTCCAGCCTCATTTCCTGACCTATCCCATTTATCGCTCCCTCTCCCAATCTCTGGATTCCTCATTCCCTTTTCCAAATTAGACCCTTCTTTAGGGGCCGACAATGACGAGGATGTGAACTTACTCCCCTCCGGTGGAGGGATGGCATGTCTCCCACCTCTTGGATTACCACGTCCACCCACGCATCCTCGTCCAGGCGAGAGCTACAGAATCGCACTGATAGAAAGGGGAGGGTGCGATTTCGCAACCAAAATTCGTGCGGCGCAAGATCGTGATGCACATGCGGTCATAGTTGGGGATAGTGTCCAGCACCCAGGGGAAACTGATGAAGAAGGTAGGAAAAGGGAGAGTTTGATCACTATGTTTAGTCCTGGTATGTCACCTCTACTATATATCCGACTGCATCATCCGTTTTCCCACCTTGTCGACAAGTCTAACAACTTGCACAATCGTTCATGAGATGGTTACTGATTTCTGCTTTCGGAACATGCAGAAGACACAGATTCGATATTCATACCATCTGTATTTGTCTCTCGCGCATCGTACTTGGCTTTGAGGGATCTGTTGGCAAATGGAACCTCGTCGGGTAAACAGGAAAGAGAAGGTCTTTGGGTTGACTTGAGTCAGGGATCCGACGAGTCTGGGTGAGTACGATGTCTCGCTGCAAACGACGAGTGTGACGGCGGGAGGCTAATTTTGATGATTCCGCAGAGCGCTCACTAGCTTACTGTCCTTTGCATTGCTCATGCCGAGCTTGTTTCTGCTGGCTACTGTTGCCATTCACCGAATCAGAGTGGCTAGGTGAGTAAGACTTTCTCGGGAGACTCTTGCAACTATCGATCCGATCGGATACAGTAATTTATAAAAGCTTACTCCTCTTGTCATACATAGACAACGTGAAAAAGATCGCGCTCCACCTATGATTGTCCTCTCTCTACCTGAGAGGGTATGGACTCCCGACATCGTATGGGAGAAAGACGATTCATCTTCTGATCGATCCGTCCGAACCCAATCTGGAGCCAATTCACCTACCAGTCAATCAATCTTAATCAAGAAGAACAATGTCACGGATATAAACGTAAATGATGAAAATCAAATCGCATCTTCTTCGTCGAATGTTCCAAACACCCTCGAGAACCCACCGCCCCCACCTCCTATATCTCCTTCGGAAGTTCGTACTCCACCTTCAGTCTCTATCGAAATACCCAACCCTTTGGATGAGGTCGTATCACCGAGAAGCGGAAGTCCCTCCAGATCGAAGAAAGATAAACACAAACATCGAACTAAACGACATGTGAAAAGACAGTATTTCTCAAAAGATGAATGTGCGATTTGTATGGATAATTTTGAAAGGGGAGATATAGTCAGGATATTACCTTGTGGACATGTTTTTCATAAGGAGGAATGTGATGAGTGGTTAATGAAATGGAGGAAGTTGGTGAGTTCATAATGGCCCTGGCCCGTTCATGTTTTCGAACTTGATCTGGGTTTCGTATCTTTTGGAAATCAATCGGACTGATTATATCGCTTTTAATGGAATGATGATACTGATATGTCATTTTGTCCACTCGTAGTGCCCTACCTGCCGAGCAGACGTGACTCTCCCTCCAGGTGGTAATATGAAAGGATCGACGATCACCCCAGTCACCAACCCACCTGATCATCCGGCCGGAGCAGAGATCCCAAGGGAAAGAGAAAGTTCATGGATGAGTTTATTCAGATCTGCCAGAGAGAGGCTATATGGGTTGTGGGGTAATAATGAAGGAGGAAGTGAGACGACCCCTCTCATACCTAGAAGTCCTCACGAACGAAGGTCGTCGACTAGTAGTTTATAAGTTTTATTAGTTCTTGTACATCATCATCCTGCTTGCTTGTACAAACCCTTCATGTTATTATTTATACTTTACAATTATTACTTTGTATCATGAACTTTTTTCAGTTGTTCATTTTTTTCTTGTTTGTTCGGTTGTTTGTATTCCCTTTTGGTTGTATATACGGTATGATCATCCCCCTCTCTGCAATATGTGATACGAGATATGAGATATGTTATGAAGATATATACTTTAATTGTACTACAATAGAATAGTGTTGTTAAGTAAACACCAGATCAACACGATCAGGCACAAAATTCCAGTACACCGACAGTGTACAGAGGGGGAGGGATAGCCAAGAAACATTGATAGTAATCCAACATGATTAGTCGTACCCGAAGAGGGATATATGAAGCAACCGCTGATATGGCTAGATATGCTAGTCGAGGGGTTATACCATGCACTATGCTGCGGAAGTTTTCAAGAGGGTGATCGAGACCTTGTGCAATTAAAGTACATGAGAGTAATTAATCAAGAGGACAATGCGTTGATGTGTTTGTTGTTATAGTCATGATACAAGCTTGGTGGCATACGGCCAGAGGGGAGCACAAGCACCAGCAGCAGCACTGTCTGTATGGCAAATATCCAAATTGGAACATCAAGTCAATACACCACCATCATACCAAGCTGTCAATGTCATAATGCAGCACAGTCACATCTATAGCATCCATTGATGGTGACATATTCAACTTCCCACTACATATCCCATTCGCCATTCATCTGGAAAAGACGCTATTCCACTTAATCGATAACCTCTACCTTATACTTTACTATATCCTTAGGGGCAGACCAAGATACGGATCGACTTGTCAGAATGATCATTTGGCTCATAACGCTTTTTTACGATAATCGACGATACAGAAAAGAAGAGGAAGAAGAACAATGGGCTATTCAAAAAAAGCTCACTGCTGAGAGTAAGGATGGGGATGATGATAAGGTGTTGGTGCTGAATGAAACAGAAAGCAGACGAACATATATTTTGACACATCTGCGTACGGGTGAGAAGGTGATGGAAAGGTTGGAATCTGAATTGGGAAAGATCACTATAGGTGGTCGACCAGCGGATCAAAAGCAGAAGACTGTTTCAGCGCCATTGACCGATTTGACTTTCGAAGCAAATACATTCCAATCAACTACGAACACCCATAAGAGACTCTGAGAATCCGACTTAAACAGTACGTCAATCGTCTCAAGTGAGTGGACGATTCATCATAATCTCTCCTATACTTGACGCAGAAGGTTGTCTGTTTGTGGCGTACAAGTGGCGTGGATTTGAATTGAAGATCAGAGAAAGGAATGAGATGGTTGAGATTAAAATTGATACAAAGTGATTGGATAAATTTGAGATCTATCTGATATTGCTCAGTAGAGAAAAACACTGGGTGTTATTGTTGTGATATGGGCTAGATGAAGATGTTTGTCCAAACGGACATGGTCTATCTGTCGTTTACTGTATGGAGTATCCAGCTAATTCTCTGCTTGACTCAGTAGTTGACTTGTCGAGTTCAATCTAATGCCCATTCTCTTAGAGCAACCTATAGCTTTCTTCAACATCGATCTTCTTTGATTTCCTCGACCTTCATCAACAACTGCATATCCCTTCTTACAATCGTGTTCGCTCCTATAGAGTGCCGCCCACCATGGCTCCATCAATGTTCACTCGACCCGCCATACCGTCTCAAGAACCTCGCCACTCGACTGTATCGCATCAGCAAAAGCTGAAATCAATCTCATCCTTCTTCCCGTTATTCGCCCATCCAGCTTCAAATCTGATAGATGAATCTCACGTTATTCCTTATCGTCAACCTGATTCATCGAGCCAACACACCGCAACCGTTTTCGATGGATTACCAAAGATCAAGAACAACAGTAATATCTCATTACCCCTTCGTTCCTCTCAGCATACTATCTCTCCCAGTCAATCTTCACCATGCTTGAAAGTGACTTTGCAACAGACCACATCGAAAGGTCATGCAGTGACTTACACAAGTCATAATCTTCAACAACAGATGTCTAAAGAAATGCCAACATTAGCTTCCGCTATACACATCCCCGATTCCTCCATCTCTTCATCTCTAAGCCCCCTTTCTTCTTCGAAAGCGAGCGTGGATGGTGTGAAACAGAATCATAGTGGTGTACATCCATTGTATCATCTCAATACAAGTTCGACTTCCCTCCTTGGATCGTATGTGCAAGTCAATGAGATTATCCATGTTGTCAATGTCGATATGCCCTCTGACCACTCGACAAGCAGTGGAGGAGAGGTAGGGGTAGGTAAGAGGGAGAGATCTAATTCAAGAAGTAGTACATTTAGTCAAACTACCAAGAGATTAACTAGAAGACTATCATTGGATAATATCGTTCCTAAGATTACTTCAAGGGGGAGTTTGAGGAGAAGAGAGAGAAGTGGGAGCAAGAGTAGTATTTTGGATGGTGGTGGAGGACTGGCGGAAGGTAGAAGATGGTCATTATTTTCTTCTTCAAATGCCAATGTCAATACCAATGCTATTCAACCACCACAGGAAGCCCAGACCAAGCACGTGATGGGTGAACGGTCGATAAGTAGAGCCGTGAACAAACAGAGTATGCCAGTCAGCAGAAATTGGAGAAATAAATTTACAGTAAAGAATACCTCTACAACCCGAACAAGTGGCGGCAAGGAGAATACTGGTGTTGGTATAACGATGGGAATGGACGATAGACTGGAAGCTGCCAGACAAGCTAGAGATAGATCAAGAGCTGAATCAGCAGAATATAGAGAGAGGTACGATGAGAGGACGATCAAGCGGATTCCTGTGAGAGGTATGAGGGATATGTCGTTCTCTGGTTTTGGGAGTGGGAATGAGGATCGCTTAAAGGAGAGAGAAAGTATGATTAGTATGCTTATTGGGAGTGGTGGGATGAGAGAAAGGGATGAGATTAGTGCCACGAGACTATCTTTTGGTATGTGAAATCCTAGAACGCGAAAATCAACGTGATCCACAAGTTTTAAGATTTTTGAGCTGACCATTGATTGGTACTGT
Organism: Kwoniella europaea PYCC6329; assembly: GCF_036810445.1. Classification (NCBI taxonomy): domain Eukaryota; kingdom Fungi; phylum Basidiomycota; class Tremellomycetes; order Tremellales; family Cryptococcaceae; genus Kwoniella; species Kwoniella europaea. Next base: position 6,606,649 of record NC_089487.1, read on the forward strand.
TTCATAGTCCACAAACCTTCTTCCCGAGCCAGTTCTTTCGATCCCGCCGCCACACCCAAATCCACTTCCTCTTCCTCCATTCCGATCCCATTCGTCCCAATTGGTCCACCACCCCAACAAAGCAGTTTGGTCGAAAGTCAAACAACAACTTCTCTAGCTGCCACTTTCGACTCACCCTCACCACTTCCTAGACCGGTACATACCCCCCTCAATCGAGTCGCTGGACTGCGAATCCCCTCAGCCACCGCTAACAGGTCAGCGATACTTTCACCTGCTCAGGACGATCGATCGATTTTGGATCCAGCCAGATCACCTTGTCCTATACCTGATATGTCGCCCCTTCTTCCGTTGAATACGGGATTACAATATCAGAATATGCCACTTCCCCCTCCGCCGGTCCAAGTAAACCAGAATATGGCGATTAGCGATGCCAAGAAGATGGAAGTGGCGGAGAACGAACCAATGGACTTGTCAAGTCTTGATAAGAGCTTGGACGAAATTATGAAACCTTCAATTTCAAATATCACTACAACTATCGCAGCTCAACCCAGTCAAACGGGTACTTTCGGCGTATCTGATTCTAACCAAACATGGCACACCGCTACTACCTCTCCACCACCCCTTTTACCTACTTCCTCCTCGACACGAACGATGTGCACCCTCCCTCGATCCAAATCCAAATCACATACTGATCTATCTTCTTACTCGTCTACTAAAAATCTAGTGGACCATATCGAGGCTACTCAAGGACCTGGATGGTGGTCTACCGATAAAAGGGTTAATCGAAGGGTATCGACTATGACCTTGAGATATAAAGCTGAAGATGAAGATAGAGAATTGGAGAGGTTAGAGAGATTAGCTCAGTCGACTACTATACCCCATCGACCTAAATTTGATGATATAACTCAGGAAGAGGAGATAGTAGTCTCTCCTACGATGAATAGGACGAGGGAAGAAGATAAATTACGGACTAGATCTTCCCTAGATTTAAGATCTTCTTCCCAATCGACCTCGACTGCAAATGCAAGTACAATTAGATCTTCGAATGTCTTGGGTAACGATACGATAAGATCAGGACATCATCCTAGACCATCATTAATGGCAGGATCGATTTGGTTTAAAGAACTTCCACCATCACCTAGAAGAAGTGTCTTATCAAGACAGATCGAGCCGGCTAATGGGGATACACCAGTGAAGATCCGACCTGCGCAAATCCACTTGCCCCTTAGTGAACCTAGGAATAACACATTTATAAGTAATAGGATAAGTCCTGATATAGCTCGAAGAGCCAGCTTTCTCTCTAAAGACTCCACGACGATGGCTGACGTCGAATCGCCTTCGAGATCCACTTCCAGACAGACTACTCGGACGACTTTGTCAGCGGATTCGACATCGACTGCTCCTACGTCCGTACAGTCTGATGGTGAAGAACAAGAAAAGATATCGGGTAAAGTGGAAATGCTTAAAAAGGAGTATGAAGAGAAGATTGCCAATCTACGTTCTAGACATGCTTTAGAGATTGATGCTGTTCTTACTGCTTTGTCTAATGCCAAGATAGAGAATGCATCGCTTAAGGAGGAAGTTATTAGTTTGCGAAAGGTGGTAGATGAAGGTACGCAAGAGAAAGAGGGATTGAAAGAGAAGGTTAAAATACTTTGTATGAGTTTACAAACTATCGAATTGGGTGGCATCACTTCTCCTCAAGGAGGTCAAAGGGATGAGAGTGGAATGGGAAAGGGAATGAAAAGGTCGGAAAGTGTAGTCAGTTCATTATTACCTGAACTTATCTCTACAACGAATTTATCAGATCCAATCGCACCGTTACCTCTCTCATCTACCACACATCGACAGATAGATGAATTTGGTAGGAAGCAGATGACTATACATGAACCGCTGACGAGCGATTCGATAGGAAGGGAAGAAATGAGGAATAAAGGTATAATGGATTCGTTAAGTAAAACACGAGTAGGGAAATCGAATGTGATTGGTGGTTCATCTAGAAAAGTTAGTGGTGCGACTAGTGTACATACAGATGGAAGTAATATCTTATACGATGAGGATGAGGAGATTGAAAGGCACGGAGAAGGAGAAGGAGAAGGGTGGACGTTGAGGCTAAAAGAGTCTGATGAGAGGTTTTTAGATGATTTGTAAAACAGATTGACTATACTTTGTTACTGTGAATATACCATGCACCATCTTACCATATACCGACATGCAACTTTCTGAGGTAAGAAATGAAATCATTGTGTTCTTTTGAAAGCCAGCGTGCATTGGGTACTGTTTCCATATGGAGTGGCGAGGGTGATAGCATTGGCGTGCTGGAAGGTATGCAAGTATTCATGCGATCAGCGGAAACTTTGTACTACAGTGTCATCATCTCCACTAGATCCATACATACTGTACCTTGGGCATGCAATGGTGTTCTCCAAACTGATCGCACATTGCATCATCCGATATCTTCGGTCTTTTCATCTTCTACAGCATATACCTTTCACCGTATATATTCCGTTACTCTCGCATTTGTGTCTTGTCTGATCGCATGATGTACTGTCTTTTGTATCCGGAAGGGATCACCCCATGGAGATGAATGTTATCGGTGTGTATGTGTGTGTGTGTGTGTGTGTGTGTATGTTTGGTCATTCGAAAGGAGGCAGGTACGATACCCTCAAACGACATCCGATCGGAAGTGGCGTGGCATCGATCAAACCTTTGACTCAGTCTCAACGTCAGAGTGTACATATTGCAGTTTGTTTATAGCACGACTTGGGATTGAGTAGATATTTACACAAGACGATCGTCACATGCTCTTGACTGGGCTCCTAATGGCCCCAATAATGGCCGGAATCAAGACGAAAGATGATATTAGGGTGATTCCCATTTTGATGGTCAATCAATCAGATTCAAGCCACAACACGACTTTTTTCGATCCAATGATCTAAATTTTTAACATCGCTTTGGGTCGCATAGTACCCGCTGATGTGAAGCAGTATGTAGATCACAGGACGATCAATAAACAAAGGCACTATCCTCACCCCATCATAGGTCATCTTGCTCCCACATGCGATGTTATGCTGTTGGTCTCGGTCATCTCATAGATCAGATCACAAGTTAGTGGGTATATTGAACGATCAATGTTTGTATTGCACTGATCCATTGGACAGCCCCGAAGATCTATGTCGTCTATCGGTGAGGAAAAGGGTGAATTACCTTTGATTTTCCCATGCTCTCCTCTCCAATCGGACCGGATGCATACCGGGCCAATGAAGGATGAAAGGTATAAATAGGGCTATGGATTTGGTCAATTCGACTATCGTTTCTTCAACCTCATCTTCACTTTCAACTTCATCTCCATTCGATTTTGGGATTCATCGCCACCGAAATTTCTCATCTCATCTCGATTAATCTGTTATTTCATGTGTATCATGTCTCCATCAACCCTCGTTCAATCTCCTCGACCTGTTCGACCCACCCTCAAACCTCTCACTTCCCTTTCAACTGTCCCGTCCGAATTCGACCTGCACATGAAGAACCACCGATCATACTCTGTCTCTTCATCAGTTTCTACTACCAGTAGCTCAAGTACTTATAGTAGAGCGGCGGATGATATGATTGATAGACTTGCTGGACAGGAGGTGAGTAAGAGTGACATCCACTCTGTTGCATTCCCTGAGCTGACACGGTGATGTTTTACGTAGACTCACGCCACTATCGATTTATGGTCCGGAGGAAACATCCGATTGAACGGTCGAGATCTCACCGCTACTGCTCGGGATGCCGAGGACCTCCTGCATGCGCTAAAGGACGATGGGAGGTTCGAATTTGTGAAATTGACTTTCTTCGATGAGGAAGGTGAAGATTGGAAGGTAAGCTACAAAGATAACGATTCACTGTTAAAAGAAGGAAGAGAGTATGCTCACCTTCTGTGCGTGTTGAGAAATTGTAGATTTCTTTCCGAAGATCGAATGTTAGTATCGCTTCACCCGTCATTTCCGATTCAGAATAAACCGATCCTACGTCTTCGTTCAACTCTTCGATATCTCTTTGTTTTTGGTCTTTCTGGGTCTTCTGGATGGTTTATATATGTACTGTATAATCGATTGATACTCATTCAATTGTTAAATCCTGTGAATAGTGTAAATATCGTATCTCATGCGTTTCATACCTATTCCATCTGGTTATCACATTATAATGAGTATGAGTGTGAGTATTTGTTAGTCTGATCAAATCGATGGTATTGTACATTTCTCCTTTCTGTCTATTTGCGGTTGATGTTTGGATCTTAGGGTTGGTTCTATGCATTCCGTTCATTCTTTTTGACATCATATAGCTGCAAAAGCATATCGTCAGCAGAGGTCCAGTGAATCCTCAATGCAATTGAACTGAAGATCGACAAATCGTGTACTTACATATGGTATAATATACAACAAGATAACCCAGCATGAACACAGACTATCCGTTTCAAGTAATCATGCTATATCAATACTCTCCTGAGATCTCCTGGCCCAACGTCAACTCCCGTTATAGGACATTTTCCTTTCCTACGTCTCACCAAGGTTGACCGCTCGCCCTTATCCTCTTCCTCTTCCTCCGCCTCTTCATCCTCACCCTCAATAGCATCCCAGCCGCATCTCCAGCAGACCACCCACCCACTAGGTAACACAGCTGGGTTTTGCCATTTCTTACCACACAATGGACAATCGCCGTAACTCTCTTTAGTCACTTTATACCTTTCTTTCTTCTGCACCGAGCCTCCCGATAATCCCGAAGTAGTCTGAGATCCGTGCAGTAATGGTGGGTCGATTTCTTGCTCAGGTGTGAGAGGTGGCGTTGGAGGTAAAGCTCCTATAGAACCAGGTAAGATAGGTAGTGGTCTAGGAGGTAGTATTGATGCGTGTGTGGCTGCTATACTATTTTCATTTGCGGTGAGAGAGGGGTGAGATCGAGGTGATGAAGGGGAGTACCACCATTGAGAGAGTTTCAGCAGAAGTAACAAAGGTGGAAGAAGTGGTGGAAGGTTTGATAGAATACCAGTGGATTCGGGCTACATCATTCCGGAATGGTTAGTGAGATGTGATGAAAGTGGATGTAGGTGTTAAGGGATATTTCGCTCACCTCATCTCCTGGACCTCTACGGATGACCTTTAGTCCCAACCAACTATGCCACGGTCTAGGATAGCTGGTCTTCTCAAATAAGAATGCTAGATCATATCCTAGGAATGTTAGATCTACTCCTAAACTCAAATATGGATAGATGATTTTGAAGATCTTTTGATTCTATGGACGATACGACGATACCGAATCTATTAGCTGGTATTGGCATGGCTTCATTCCACCATTAGCTCACTGTTGTAATTCCCCTCCTTCTATCCTCTTCTCCTACCTCATCCGTACTTCCCCCACCACCCAGACTTTCAAAGTAATCTTGCGCCCTAGCTCGAACGTATGGTAGACCGACCAAGAAAAGTAATAATCCCCATCTTTGTTTACGCGATATACCTTTTCTACGTCTGGGAGGGGAGAAGGCATCCAGTCGAGGAGTCTTTATCGATGAGATAGGCGTCGAACGAAGACCATAGAAATGTTCGGATATCGATGCGTCTATCATAGATACGTCAGTTGATGCCCATTATCGTCTGTAGTCTAAAGGATGCAAAGAGACCGGGGAGGGGAACTGACTATGTTTCGTTAAATGATGTCTTTCCAGTATCAACAATAACACCGCGAAGAACTCCTCGTGATGGTTTAGTATACGTAGAAGATATCTAGGATACCTTTGAGCAAAGTACTACACGTTTTGTAAGCTCATGATTTCGACATATGTTGCACTAGAGAGAGCTTACTGATAGAACATAGCGGACGACTGGATGGAATAGTTCTCGAAGTTGGTCTTGAGCTAGCAAATCGAATATCGATGGTCTGAATGGATCTGTCGACGAGCCTGCCTCTGGGAAGAGGGGTGTGGAAGTGCGCTGCATCGTTAGACGATGTTGATATATCATGTATAGTGCAACGAAGTAATCAACTTTGGTTGACATTTTATCTTATCGACCTCCTCTCAACAGGTAATGCTCGGTCTCCGTATAACCGGAGTGGCCACAGCTGAGGACCAGCCACACTGCAAAAACACCGATAATCCCTAACCCCCTATGATCAACATCTCCTTCTCAGGATGATAAAGTGATGATACATGCATCCATCTTATTCAGATTGACCATTGTATACGATCACCTTCACTAATTGTAATCTCTTGGACCAGAATAGGCGTCTACGCCTGGATTACGACATTCGAACACCGGTTGACGCGACTGATCTTGGGGGTTAGGGGTTATCTAATCGAGAACATTACAGACTCGTCATGTCGGCCAGTGCTAGTAGCTCGCGACGTCAACATCAAGATGCAAGTGAAGAAGAGCTTATATATCCTTCGGAGAGAAGTCAGTCAGCCACGACTACTTCACGAAGAAGATCCACGCGGACAGCTGCCTTGAAGGCGAACAGGGCAAGTGCGAAACAAGCTAGAAGCGAAGATAGACCTGTTGATGAGGATGGGAATGGGAATGATGATGAAAGTGAGAGTGAAAGTGAATATGAATATGAAGAAAAAGACGATGATGAGAGAGAAGATACGAAATCAGAGACTGATTTGGAATCGGAGTTGGAAAATCGGGAAGGAGGTATTCTTTCGAATAGCGAAGGGGAGAGGTGGTTGAAAGTTGGAGAACCATTTCCATGGGAAGAAGTTGAGTGGTACTTTGACGAGTCGATTGAGGAGGATATGAGGACACATCTTGGTAAGAGAATTGATGTGAGTTCGTTTCAATGCTCTAATGGAAAATTACTTCTTGGACCCCGCATACTTCCAGAATACATATCACACTTTGTCGAATGGACAGTATCACAATATACTGATACTTCGTAAATTCGCTCTTTGATAGAAAATGAAAGGTTCTCAAACACTTGACCCTGAACAAGCAGATCTCCTACTGATAAATCCTCATCCTAATCGTATAAATCCTGATCGATCAAAATATCTACGTGGATTGGGCCACGTACGAAGGAGACTTGCAAGGGTATTACCTTATAATTGGTTATCGAAATGTTACTTCTCAAAATCTGTCGAACCTCCAACTCAACCTTCGGTTCAACCGATTTTCTTGGATGAAGAGGGTAAAGGGTTGAAAGTGGCTGTGTTGAAATTGGGTGAAGGGGTGGACGGCGACAAGTTGAGGAGAAGTGTGATGGTTGATCTTGAAGTGAGCCACCTTTCATTTTGCAATTTGTGAAGGATCGTCGGTCTGGATGATAGCGATGATATTTACTCCAACGAAGAGAGAAAACATTTAGCTGATCTTTGAATATGATGTCAACATCAGACCAACGGAGCGATGATAGTTTCTTCACCCATCGATGCGGAGGTCGTCATCTTACCCCCTTCACACCCTTACATCACTACTCCACCGAAACAAGATGAGCTTAAACATATCACCTGGCATACGCCCGATTGGGTCAGGGAAAAGATCAAAATCGCCCGACATGTACCGAAATCCAAGGCGAACCCGAAGTTGTCAAAAGGTGAATCAAGGAGCAATGACACATCAAGCCAAAAAACGAGGACGAATCTGAAATCTGTAAAATCAAAATCGGAAGTCAATAGAGGCAAATCTAAAAGAGATAGCAGTGATGAAAGTGAAAGTGATTCAGAAGAACTCAGACCTAGTCCAAGAAGGACTACATCAAGGTAAGTTCATCCATACATTCCCACTCTTGCTGCGCAGAAGGACTGATGCCGAATCTTCCTTGTAGAACCGAGTTCACACCTTCCGATCGAGATTTCCTAGCTCGTTGGCTAGCTCACCATAGACCTGATCAAGTGGGAAGAACCACCAGAAGCTTGTATAAAAGACTTGAAGTGAATATAAATCTCTCCACCTCTTTTCATTCCTATATTTTCAAAAAGATTAGGTATGTCTAAGGGCGATGCAAGCTAATGTTGAAACTTGTATTATAGCGATACAACCCTTCCCATCCATTCTTCAAGCATGCTTCTCGTCATCCTCATTCCGCATGGCACGAGCATTTCAAGCGCAATCGATCGAAGTTAGGTATGGATGGGAAGGTGTTGGAGGATCTGGTGGATGAATACGTTGACAAGGGGATCGATCGTCGACTCACAACCAGAATGGAGAGGAAAGGCAAAGGGAAGGAGAAAGCTAACCCCCACAAGGTTAGGGAGAATGAGAACGATGACGGATCGGAATACGAAGAGACTGACGCGGCAGAGATTCGAGCTGCTGGGAAAAAAGGAGGTGAGAAGAGGAAAATTGTAAGAGGTGCTAGGAAGGTTACTAGTCCAATGAGATTGGGAGGCGGAAATGCAATGCACAACGGTGGTGGAGGACAGACTACAGCGGCGGTCAATGAATACCAAGAAAACCGAGATGCCGAAGGACGATTGGAAGTGGTAGTGGAAGGAGAAGGACAAGAAGAAAATGGGAATGCCAATGAAGATGAGAGCGAACGGGGTGATCAAGATGTTCAACCGGTCGTCCAATTCGATCGTACGAAAAACGGTGATCAGGGCGAGGATGTAAATATGGATGAACCCGTTTTACCTCAAACAAACAAGTCGGATGAGCTTCCTGCTCAGGAAGGAGTTGTGAACGCTGGTGGGAGAGAAGATTCGGAAGTTGTCGATGAAGCCTTGGAACAGTCTTTCCAGTGAGTTATTTCTCGGACTTCACATCTGAATTTTGAATATGATAAATGTAGGAAGTGACTGATCATCTGACTGCGATAGGACAAGCAACGAATCTAGGTTGATGGATGATCCTGCTCATGAACGAGATGCTGGTGTAGTAGATGGGAACCAGGTGGCTGTGGAGGATGAATATGGCCAAGATGATCTAGGCCGACTGAGAAAGCGAGAGAAATATAAGAAACCGGTAGTCGTAATGAATACACAAGGAGAAGCAGAAGGAGAAATTATTGGCAGTCAGAGACGATCAAAGAGGTTGAAAAAGCGATAAAAGTGCGGTTGATCGTCGATCTAATTTGGGCTTTTATGAATAGAACATGATGTTTTGTATGTCTATAGTATAGATCCATCTCATGTATACCATGTATTCATGTAGCTACAGATTAATGCGGATACCACAGCAGAGCAAAGCAGGATGGAAAAAAGAGGGAATTGGTAGAGGGTGGGTGCCACAAGCATGGAGGGGCAGCGAGATGGGGAATTGATTCCGTTCGACCTGAGATATGGAAATGATAGGAGTAAAGAAAGCAGTTGTCAAAGATCTACATTTTCCAACCTGTCATTGAGTTGTAAACAGAACTATATATCCAAGTATACCTCACGTTACCATCGATCCACATTCGAGCAAGAAAAAATCGCCTGGTGGCTGAACAGGAAGATTGAAATATATAACCGAAAGAAAAGTAGATATAAGGTAGAATTTAACTAAAACCAGAGCCGAAACCAAAACCAACACGATGGACGCTTTAATCCCTTTTACGACTTCTGGATCTTTAGTCGACCTGGTTGATAGTTAGTTTGATCTTGCTTTTATAAATCAAGGAGAAGATATAAACAAGCTGACTTGTGCTAATTCGATGATGGTTCAGAGAAAGTATTGGTGGTGCTGAGAGATGGTAGGAAGTTGATAGGTGTTTTTAGATCTTATGATCAATTTGGTAAGTCACTCTTTACTTTCCGTCTGGCAAGGTTGTAAAAGAAATATCTAGCTTGGGATCACCCTTGGGCCATATGATCATCATGACTAGATCCAATTGTTCTTACACTTACACTTTTCCGTAGCGAATTTCCTTCTCGAGTCGTGTATAGAACGTATACATTTCAAATTCGAATATGCAGATAAGGATATTGGGGTGTTGCTGGTCAGAGGTGAGAATGTAGTGGCTTTGGGTGAAATTGTGAGTGTCGCATTGTTACATAGTTCGATCTTGACATCAAAAGATAGTAAGGAGAAAGAAGAGTAGGAGCTAGTCGATACTTCGAAACAGCATACTGGCCGTGGTTTACTTAGGAGACAATAACAACAACAAATACGTTGGAATGAACGATACTGACTGTATTCTGTTGGTACATTTATAGGACCTGATAGCGGAAGATATGGTGCCGCTCCAAGAACGTTCGTGGAATGAGGTTGAAGAAAAGATAAATGACGATAATGTGAGTTGCTATGCATTTTCATTCTCCTTCTATGGCTGTATATACGGTGCCCTCATACTATACCTGAGCAAGGGGTACTAATCGATTATTTCCGTTTTCTTATGTAGAAACGCCGTGAGAGGGATCACGCTATAAAAGACAAAGTGTTAGGATCGATTGGGTTTGTGAATGAAGGCAGGGAAGGTGATGCGTATTGACAAGTAAAGTAGGAGGAATGAGACAAGGTGAGTTATATCTTGGAGTATCATCTTCTATCTGCAGCTTATATATCTCATCTCGTTGATCCATAGTAGAACGAGTAGAGCAAGGAAAAACAGGGTCATTGATCGTTATTAATATGACTCGTATCACCGTCATCATCATAATCATGTAACAATACAAATATATCAACAAATTCCCCGAAGCTGAATCAACCACTCACAACGCACGGACCCAGTCTAACCCCTCCCCCTTCCTTTGGGCCATACATTGACTGATCAACGTTATTCAACAATCGCTCTCTTTCTTTCTTTCTCTCTCTCTCTCTCTCTCTCTCTCTTTCTTCTCTCTTCTCTCTTCTCTCTTCTCCCCTCTGTTATCCCTTCCCAATCCCTCTATCATCTCATATATCACACACCTATCATCTAACATCCCGGCCATCTGTCAACATCATCTGTCAACATACCTTACCTCATTAATGTACAGCGATCATCGTTAAGTGTCATCCCCTCGAGGTGGTAGTCTGTCAAACACATTTCACATCAACGTATACTGATCCCCAAACAATATCTGAGAATAATCATCACTCTTCCTTCATCTCTCCAACTAACCTCCCCACTCGAAGTAACCCAATCATCTTTCTCCTAATCTTATCATCGCCTGTAGATCCACAAACTCATACACGACAACAATCATACCTTCCTGTTTGACTTACATCGCTCGCTGCTCAATTTCCGTCACCCACCCTGACTTCGTACCAACCCATTGAAATCGAGTCTACAGGGTGCTCTCCTTCCTCCAGCATGTCGTCAACGACACAGCCCCCCTCTCAGTCGAAATCTCGACTGCCCCCCGTACAGACTAAAGGTCTCAAGTTCGGTGCAGGATCTTCCTCACAGGGTTCTTCATCTGGTAAAGGCTCCAACAACAAGGGTAAGAGCAAGGAAGATGAAGATGGGAAATTGCCGTTTCTGGATTATATCAGCTGCAATATATGGTGAGTCATCCCTTCTTTCTTCTTCCTCCTCTGTAGTCCGCAGTCAATCTGAAGAGGTGTGTTGATGCTTTGGGTTTACACAGCAACGAACTCTTCTTCGATGGTATAGCAAAAGGAAAGATCTTCTGGATGACATCGTGTGCTCATGTGATGTGTAACGATGAGAATCATCAGCGTGAGTCTAAGTATTCGGTATGAATAACATTCTTCAGTATCTTATGCTGACGTTATGTTTGTGCACGACAGACAAAGAAGGGATCTGCACGGTCTGCGGCAAGACTATGCAAGCGGTAACGATGGAACAAGGCAATGCGAGTTATACAACATCTGGAATCAGGCTGAATGGTGCACTGACTTGACAAATTCATGAACCCAGTTACAACCAACACAAGAGCGTTTCCTAACCAATCCCGAAACTCAGCTCGAAAAAGCTGTTTCGGATTACGAGGATCAATCCAAGAAATTCGTTGCAAATATCCTATCTATCAAAGGTATATATAAAGTGTGTCGATTTCGTCGCAAGTGCTGTGCATGTGGACTGATGCATACTTGAAACAGTTCCAGACGAACCAGCACAAAAAACCTCGATCTCTATATAAAGAACGATTGGATAAAGCTCTCGTATGTTGTACTGGTCGATTGAAAAAGTTAATGTAGTCGTCTGAATCTGCTGACTCTGGATCAGGCGGAAATCGAACGATTGGAGAACGAGCTGCATATACACGTTGCCGAAAACGTGGAGTTGAAATTGTGTGTTTTCTTTTCCGCTCGTATCCATGGTATTTCCGCTGACGCTCCTGCAATAGGGAAAATAAACAACTGCAAGATCGTCTGAACATGCCTCCACCAGCGCTCGATGGGTATCAATCGCGAGGAGTAGTATCTTTACCACCACCTATATACGGCAGAACTCTGACTGTAAGGGGGGAAGGAGAAGAAGAAGAAGAATCCAATGGACTAGTTGGCGAGACCTTGTCGAGCAAAAGAAGGAGAATTGATAATGCTGAGCAACCATCTAGGTCGTGAGTAAATAATCCAATTGCCCAATGTGTTTGCCTATCACTCAATCGCTGATGAGGCATTATCACCAGCTTCGTACCCTCAACCCCTCGATCCCAACCTCATTATGCTCAGCTGTTGGCTAACAGCTATCAAAAACCTCAACAAGATCCATATGAAAGACCTCAATCAGTGGCCGGATACAGCGCTGTACCACTCAATACTAACCCCGCTAGGCCTGATCTAGAGTGAGTGAAGCGGTTAGGCGTCGGTTTGACCGGCTATCGGAAGTTAACTTTGCCATTATACTGTAGACGATACAGGTACAACAGTACTCCGTTAAATGGTACATCATCTCAAGCTTACTCTCAAGGACACACCAATGGTGGAAGTACCCCTTTGCGGAGACCAGCTAGTGCTTTTGAAGGTGTACCTAGCAATGGCGGCTACATGGGTGGTTATGCCGATGATGACGTTTCTCGTGAGTGGTGTTCCGCTGTCTTCTCCGAAGGATATGAGCTGATCTTTGCTATTGTATTTCAGACTCGACACCTGCACCCGCTATGACAAGTAACGGTTATAGACAGTCGTCTCCGCCATACGAAGGAAGCTATTCACCCCGACGTCCACCTCCGAACGTGTATTCTCAGCTTCCTCCTGAAACCAATCGTTACTCGCGTGATGGACATAATCGAAGTTTGTCTCCGATCGCTCATGATGGTGGGAATGATGGGAAGTTTACAATTAGTCAGCCACCCAAAAGACCTTTACCACCTCCGTTTTGACCAGATCAGATCGGAGAACAAAAAGAAAACACATATAGCTTTCGATAGCTGAGAAGAAGTGAAATCAGAGCAAGAAGAGTGAGGAAATTGCGAAGAGTAGGAGCATTCATGTGTATAACGCTGTTAACGATTCCCATTTCAGCACATCACACCATTTAACCGTCATTCATATGTTATCTGCATTTCGTTATATCCTCAATTTCATCTTTATCTCTATCATAAGTTTCGAATCATGTATCATTATATAGTATATAGGCTGTGAAAATTATTTAGTATATATTCGTGTCATGCAGTAGAATTATCGAATCGTTGTTGAAATGTCCAAGTTTCAGCACCAGTCAGTGATGACATGTAGTTGCCAACGGATCCATGACTTTCTATGATGATCAAATAGTGTTGAATATCACATCACTAATGCATGCATTTCGCATCCAATCAATCAATCGATCAATCAATTCTAATTTATCTATCCTACCGACTGAGCAGTAGTAATTTAGGCAAACTCAGTGAATTTACCTTCCCCTTTCTCACCAGTAGCTTTAGCTTTCTCAGCCAAAACCGCTTTTGCAGGTTGACCGTTTCCTGCTTTTTCAATCTTCTCTTTCAAATCTTTGATATCCTCAGGTTCGAGCAATTCAACGAGTAAGTCAAGTTCGGATAGTTGCTTTTCGATAATGGCTGGTGAAGGGGAAGTACCTTCAGGTTGGAAGTAGTTGGATGAGGTGATAACAGTTTGGATTGCCTGAAATAATTCAGACCATCAACTCCATTAGCTCTAATCGTTACAATGATTATACTATGGGGATGAGTTGACTCACCTTTTTCCATTTTTTCAAATTCTTCCTAGCAGCCTCTTTAGCTTTCTTAGCAGCTTCTCTATCACCCTTTGAAGCTTCCAAAGCCTTTCTTTCAGCTTCCTTCTTCTCGGCTTCTTCCTTCTTCTTCTTCTCCTCTGCGGCCTTCTTCTCAGCTGCGCTCAAAGGCTTGTTTTGGGTGGTACCATTCACTCCACCTTTCTTCTTGGCATCCCTAGCGGCCTTCTCTTCAGCCTTGATTCGTTTGATACGAGGATCCAAGGCCAGGACGTCGTCGACGAGAACTCGGAGTCGAGTGTTGTCTTCCTTCTTCCTTCGAGTTCGTTCGGACTTGTTCTTCTTTTCTGTGAATCGTTTATCATCTCGACTAGATTAAGGGAACAAATCGTCAATATGATTAGGCATAGTTTACGAATGTAAGAAGATAATTGACCACTCACTTGTCAGATCCCTCGTTGACTTCTTTATCATGCCATTCGAAAGATCTCCACGAATCGAAATTATAGAAGAAATCGTAGAACCCTTCTACTTCCTTTTTAGGTGCGTCGAGAGAACCGAATTCAGGTACAGGTTGAACTTTGGAGAATCTACCTTCCCTGGCGAAGATCTTGTTACAAGTAGCAACGAAGTCTTCAGGTGAGAGTGATTTGAGATCTGGTACTTCGTCTTCGATGTTCCAATCGACGGAATCGAATTGTTTTCGTTTCTCGGGGTGAGTAAGGGTTTCATGAGCTACCCAGAACAATGAATGATCAGTGCAACAGCTTGGTCATTTGGATTTTGTGAGGTACAGTCGAGCTCACCTTTTTGGATACATTTGAAAAAGGAATCGTCATTGGCACCGTGTTGAGCAGCTTTCTTATCAGGGTGATGTCTAAGAACCTTTCTTCGGTCTAAACGAGCGGATATGATATCAGCGAATTAGCATCATACCCTCAACAACGCATCAAACGAAGAAATGTTATGATAAGGTAAGGTGTATGTTGGATTTGAGAAGAACGGGACTCACGAGCAACTCTGATATGTTCATCATGAGCTTTATATCTCAAATGACCCAGACCAAGTACAGCGTAATGATCCTGTTTCTTCCATTCCTTTGGATCTTGATTCAACACATGCTGGGGTTCATCTTCCTCTCCTAACCCAGGGTACGAGAGTCCATCACCTTTATCTTCCTTTGCGGCAGCCTCCTTCTCTCGAGCAGCGAGAATGTGCTTGTCGTCCTCCTCGAAAGATCTTTGGAGGATCTGTCTTCGGGCGGCTGAGATGAAGGATGGACCGGCTGGGTAAAGAGGTAATTGCGAAGGGGAGGATGGTTTGGCGGCGGTGGGCTTGGACCAACCTGAGGGGGAGGCGGAGAGGGTGAGTGGAAGGGTGACGACGCTGGCCATTTTTAGTGTGTCTATAGATCTATAGATGTTTGATATGTAGAATGAAACGAGAAAAGTTGAATGAATAAGATGACTTTGGTTGAAATTTCAGAAAAAGGACAAAGCACGATGAATATTCGATAATTGCATTTATCATATTTTATCCCAGATCATCATCACCCATCCCCATCTAACCTCCATCTTTCCTTTAATGGTCAACTGCAACTGGAATTCCTCAAACATGCTCGCTCGCAGATATATACATCTCAACACACATTAAACTAGTAGCTACGTTGAGATCACGAAAGCAAGACTAGAAGAAGACCAAGCGACTGGAGAAATTGCGGATATACCCTCAGAATAGGAAGGATTCAAATTCACTTGACCTAAACCAAAATGCAACGTCCGAACGATCCATTAGCTCAACGAGCCTTATTGTGAGTCATCTTCTCAATATCACTGTCAGAACATGACTGACGAGGTTCATGTCGTCTTCAACAGTGTGAAAAACCTGTTAGTATTACTTCCCTCACGATGAACGAGCTCAGAAATTGAGCGGATTGCTGATATCGTCTACCTAAAGGAATTTCAACATAACTGGAACAGACTTGTACGACCTCTTCGGGAAATACGGTGCGATACGTCAGATCCGTCTGGGGAACGATACCAATCTGAAAACGAAGGGTACGGCCTATGTGGTATATGAATCGCCGGACGATGCGAAGGAAGCTATCAATCACTTGAATGGGTTTCATCTGATGGAGAGGTATATTGTTGGTGAGTTGCGTTTCACCTTCATGCGGGAGTAAGGATCAGGAAAACAAGGTGATAGGAATGTAATATGTGGATCCGGAGTAGGGGATGTATGGTAGATTGAGATGTAATAGAGGACGGGAACTCTATGGACTAGAAGATAGGACAGAAATAAGGGATCTACCTCTCCAGAATTCGCCAAAGATTGAGGGAGACATGAGCAGGTTTCTCTCTTCCCACAAGTACAAATACATACATGATAGACTAAAATGGTTGCTGACATGTTGCCTAATCTCTCGTAGTGCTGTACCACCACCCATCGAAACAACAGGCATCGGCGCTTGCCAAAGCAGAACTACGTGCGAGGGAACAGGCGTTGGCTGAGGAGAAGAAGAGGTTGGGATTGAAAGATGAGTAAAGCATTAGAAGGAGAGACGAGATTATATCAGGTTAGATGATTGGTCAATATACTTGTAACACGCTCACGAATCGTACGGGAGCGAACAAACTGTATGTAACAATATAAGCATTTATTTAACATGATATCACAACCTGGACGTACGGCCCAAGCACAATTGACTTAGTTATGCTTACTGCTGATGAGTCCGAAATTGTCGAGGTAATTGTTTCTATGGCATTCCTGTTGTCTCATCGTAACCAGTCATTCGATCTGGCCACCCTAACCCTATACTAAAGCCTCAAAGGATTATCTTCACCTTCGATCGCCCCTGCTCAGAGGCATTTGGCCAATCCGATTATATCGCACGATGATTAGATGATTCTCATTCGTCGATTCTTAGGGATTGTGCAAGCCTGGACTTGAAAGCTCGTACAAGCTTCCTATATATAGTCACCTCCAAATAGTATATACAGTCATCGATCTCAGCAACTCGTTTCCGTCGTCAATACAGACAGACCTAACAGAAGGGCTTCAAGATGAATAAATTAAAAAGCCTTGCGACCGCCACTACCAAGATGACTCATTCCCATAATATGGGCTCTGAGTCGATCCATACTAATCCATATATCTACGATAGTGATTTAGAGGATGAAGTCAAAGTCACTCTTCAAAGACGCGACGTCCCATCTGATGAAGCCTCGACTTCACGTGTAGCGAGCAGATCAGGATCATTTGTAGGTTTGACCAAGAGTGTTGCGGATTTGACATCCAAAATTACCAAGTGCATAACGGATCACGCCGGACCTTATCTCGATTCCATTGATGATCAGGTGAAAAGGGTCAAAATGCAATATCAAATTGAAAGATCAAAGAACGTAAGTAATGATGAATACAAATGTGGTGTACCATCAACCGAAACCGAATTGTCAACGAGATACGAAGAGGAAGAGGAGGATCCTCAAAATAAGTTGATACCTGAATGTCAACAGCCACAATCTAAATTCGATTCTTTCGAATGTACTGATTGGCCTAGCACGTGTGGGAATAGATGTTATCATCATTTGTGTGAAGGTTGTAGGAGTGAACATGACAGGGTTATGAATGGAATTAAGGTAGAGAGGCGATGTAGAACATAGAGAATAACGATGATGATGATGCTGTAACAGTGACCACCAACATAATCAATCCCAAATGCCTGAAACTAGGCTTTATGGCTATGCACTATGATAACTAGAATCCGCGTGGGGGGGATGACGCATCTCGTAAGGAAACAATATGATCCTTTGTTGACATTTACTTCTCCATGATACAAGGCGAAGCCATGCGATTCTCGTTCCAGTCGCCGATGTGGTTTGACTCATACTCCTGAATCATTCGTGGTTCTGTTGGAATCCTCCCGCCACATGTTTCCTACTTGTCTTTTGTGGATGTCGACCTTTGAGTATCTCATTGTATGCGCGCAAAATGGTGTTCTCAACGTACGATACAGCAGCAGCAAGACTCAGAGCTTTGGACGCAAGGACTCAAGGATCGAATGTCAGTTCCGAAATCGACTCAGATACAGAGCACGATACATCGATGCTCAATCCTCAAGATAGTCAACTTCATGTTGATGAGGAGCCCAAGGGGTTTTCGGTGACAAGATCTTTGTCTTGGCCTCTGCCACTTGAAAGGGTTACCAGAGGGATGGGGAATTTAACGATGAGTGGCGTCAATTCGACAGTCCATTATGTTGAGGAAAAAGCAAAAGATGCGAAGAATAGTGTAGATATCCGGTGGAATAGGTCTAAGATGAAAACGAGGATCAACGAATATCAAAAGTATAAGAAAGAAGGTGTAATTTTGTCTCTAGACCACAATGATAAAGGTTCAGAAACGGTAAGTGCGATACACACATGGTACCACGTAATGCTCCTCTTTCTCTCTTTTTTTTGGTCTCTAAGTGAAGTTGGTTCACCTATGTCAGATTGAAGACAGTTCCCACTCAGACGAAGAATGGGGTAACATAACGGCTTCACAAATCGGATTGATTCCTGAGAAGCCACTGACATGTGAACAATCTCAAATTGACGTTCAAGATGCCAAAGTCCCAAAACGACGATTGACAAGAGATGCCACACTCAATCTAACCAGGCTGAAAGTAGTGACCGTCACTGCGGTAATAGCAGCAGCTTGACTGACAAAGAGCAACTCGATACTGATACCTATGATATGTTGATGGAAGAGGGAGATCTACCGAAATACAACTGACCTTGTACTAATTGTCTAAGAACCGATGCAAGTGGACCATCGGTTCTCGATATTGACTTTCTTTCTGGCCACTGTGTCATACAGACATAATGTGCAGGGC
Source organism: Kwoniella europaea PYCC6329 (assembly GCF_036810445.1). NCBI lineage: Eukaryota > Fungi > Basidiomycota > Tremellomycetes > Tremellales > Cryptococcaceae > Kwoniella > Kwoniella europaea. The sequence continues at coordinate 6,625,508 of NC_089487.1, forward strand.
ATTAAACCAATCATGATCCAGCCGCTCTGCCTGACGCACTGAGAAAGTCTGAGCGGATTTTCAATTCGCGAACGGTTAACCTCGTTCCTTCTGAACTGCCACAGAGACCGCCGTTCATCCTTTGATCAGCAGAATTTGCCCCAGCCTTTTTAACAGTCCCTGGAGGAATCAAAGACACGCTAACACTGTATCGGTTCGATCTACCACCCGGTCTACCACCCGGTCTTCTCCCCTCACCTTGTCTTTACTTGCTTTGTCTCCAAGAGTCGCCGATTCTGACATGACGTGTACCTATCTGTGCTCCGAAAATGGAGTAACGACTCAACAACCCTCGTTCTGACAGATCCCAAGGTATAAGAGTGAGCGTAGCTGGGGAAGCTTCACTCTCGTCCCTCTGAGATAGAAATCAATGATGGGCTCTTCTCAGGATACCAGAACAAGAAACTACAAGACCTCCAGCTGGCAGACAGCTGCATCGTCAGAGATACAAAATGGTTATCCTCCATCCAGATCATCATCAGGAAGTTTAGCTAAACTCACATCCTACGCTTCGGCATATGCAGACCAGACGAAACGATATATGGGCGAACAAGTCAGTCGATTAAACATGCAGGTGCAGATCGTTTTATCCAACGATGAGAGATGTGGCGCCTGTTTCGATCATTTAAAAGAGGTGGGTTGTCGACTGCCAACTCCCTCCGCCCCTTGAGTGCAAGAGGAGATAAAATATTGATGAGTTGCTAATTTTCTATCATGACAAGCATTCCACCGTACAGACCTCCAAGCCATGTCCCAATTCCCGATCAAGATATCAGAGCGCGACCTGTACAGGGGGGTTATCGAATCTGTGTGATAGACGTTGTTTCGATCATCTATGCTCGAACTGTCAGACTTCTTACACTCAGAAGGTAGATAAATTTAGGATATTTACAGAGGATGGATTTGCCCAGTCTGAGGGATATGTAGTGGTACAAAAGTAGACTGTTAATTCTCATGCAATTGGATTCTGCATAAAACGAAGACTGAAACTCACTAAGTCAGTCCATTGAAGGAACGTCTTTTGAGGGAAGATTTTGGTTTGGTATTTTTCGATATTTTCTTTTGGGTATGAAGTGCCTTCCTGGAAGGTCATTGATAGCGTGAACGTGTCTACAGTTACTTCAACAAATTCTGGAACCTTTGAGAATGCTTCCTGTCGACCCTTCGAAAAACTTCATTTTGTAGATTGATCAGTAAACCCGATTAGATCGGGCAGAGTCAGAGTCACGCCATCTTCCATAACTATAGCTTCTTTCCGTAGTAAGTGAACGTCCGATCTTATCGTGTCCTTCCTGCAGATTTATCAACACATGGTCTGATCTCTATGAATCTAGATTACAAGAACTCGAAAAGTCCGCTCATAGCAGGTATATAAATTTATAACTAGCTCAGAATAGAGTTCGTAGCAGACTATACATCACCATTCTCGATTGAGTTGCTTGCTATCCTAAGTTACGTTTTCTCAGCAATTCATTTCCTCAGATTCGTCGAATTCAACATCTGTACAAGATAAGATGTCAGACTGCGTCACGAAGGTGTCTCATACAGACGAAACAGCAACAAGTGCACTTGACAGGTCAGTAAGCTCACAGACCGGGGTCGAATACTCCCAGTGGACCGAGTTGAGAACCCCTTCGTCACAAGTCCCTTCTTGTCACAACGGGAAGCTCAATCTCCTTGAGTCTGCGGTGGGATCTATGGCAAGGCAGCTCACTCGCCAAGCAATTGAGAAATATCAGAAGCGCGGTTCAAGCGCAGGAGGAAGAAGTTACGGTTCGCCCAGGTGCCAGAGATTGGTTGAAGATTCAGATAGCATATACAAGGTGAGCTATCTCTTTCATATTTCAGGTACAACTCTCAGTGCGGTAGGACGAATTACACCAGCTGACCATCACTGTTAACTAAAGGCTGAGAATGGTACTCAAAATGTGGCATTTCCTACAGATTGCGGTAAAGAGGTCTCTCTAAAATCGTCGAAAGACTGTACGACTGCGGGTTACTGCACCTGGAATTTATGTGATGAACATATTTGTCACAGTTGTAGGGAGCAAGGTGAGGTGACCGATTTCGAGTATCATATGATTAATGCGGAAGAGGGCATGGGAGAAGGAGAATCGGCAGGAGCGTAGTAGCGTATATAGGAATGAGATTGGTCCCACTATATCGCGATCGCAAGGCTTGTTCGGACACATTGTGCGTTGACATATTGGTTGATCAACTTGCTTCATCTCCTCTAATTGAATTGAATGACATTAACTTATATCATGCTTCGACCTCTTTGTGGCACCCTTCCCCACTCCGAGTTTCTCCAGCAGAGAGTACGTACGTACCTCCTCTGCGGAATGTACAATTCGCCATTGTGGAACAGTCAACAAAAAGACCTTTCAGTCCGCTATAGAGGTGTTGACCATATCAAATCAAAATTCACGTGTCTCGGCGGTGGGAGGATAGGTCTCTCCCCGCCATCTAAGCCTAAACTATGTTGATCTGTATACGTAAGCTTGAGTATGACTGTGTATACGTTGTGTTACCTGAGCCTAAGCCTGGTGTAGTCTAAGAACTAATCCCCAAGAGTTCTATGACTTGGGATATGTACCTTGGTAATAGTGGTCTGGGCAGAGTTGAGGGGCAATTGAGATCCGATACCGCTATGATCTCAATTGTGTGTGGTAGGGCGGCCCTCAAGTCTCGTGCTTGGATTGAGTATCTTCTTTTTGTATGATATTTCTTGTATTGTAGATATAGCGTGCTGTGGGTGAGTGAGAGGAGTCATACTGCATGAAGGATGAAAGATCAACCTGTAAGTGCTCTGATACCGATAGATCTGTTTGTCTAGATCTTTGATGTGTTTTTTTATCTCGGTCATCTCCGGTCCGGGTCCGTGCGCCCTTCGATATCGCCAACTAGCATCATCAAGAATGAGGATGACTCGAACACTCTGTTCTTTCCTTTCATATCGTTCTATTCCACCAATTCGACTCATTCGACGTATCTGTATTACTGGGATATATGATCAATTTACTGCGCTGTCTCAACCCTTTACGTCCAACTCAAATCCTTCGATCAATCTCAACAATGTCCCCTCTCCCATATACTGTAGGCTGTTCGGTCCCCCTCACACCCCCCACACTCGACAAGTTGAAATCGACATTCCAAACTGTCCACTACCACCCTAAAGGAACTGACGATGCGGCTTTCTCATCAGATGAACTCGAAGAGATTCAATTGTTCTTCACTACCGGAAGAGGTCTTCCTGAATCTATCCAGTCGTTGGATCAATTACCGAATTTGAAACATATTCAATTGGCTTCAGCAGGTGCCGATGCAATGTTACGTTCATCCACTATCAAGAAGTACATTGAGCAACAAGGACAGGGAGTTAGCTTGAGTACAGCTAGTGGAACTCATGTGTTGAGTATTCCGCCGTACGCTGTTGGGATGACAATTGCACTTTTACATCAATGGCCTAGGATCATCTTGGGTGGTAAGGTGGGTACGACCATGGTCTCGATGAGGGCTATCTTCATGGCCAGACGAACTGTTGGCTGAATTGGGGTCTGTTTGGATCACAGGAGAAGCAAAAGTGGTTATCTGAGGAAGAGTGTGATGTAAAAGGAGAAACATATTATGCTAGATCGACTTATGGTAGAACTGCTGGATTGTTGGTGAGTTCTGACACATCCGCCTTACTATCCCGCCTCAGACGAAGAGCATTCGATCATACACGTTTTTCCTATCGCTCGCTATTTAAGAGTGTCAATCTCAATCATAATGCTGATGTGTAGTTCCGTATGTGATAGGGCTACGGTGCCTTGGGTAGAGAAACAGCCCGATTATTGAAATCGCACGGAATGAGGATCATAGCTGCTAACACTTCTGGTAAAGCTACTCCTCAGGATGGTGTGAGTTATTGATCTTTCTCCTCATACCTTCAGCTATCTGTAAACGTGCCTGTCTCAGCTGATATTGATCCCACTTGAGGTAGTATGTTATTCCTGGCACAGGTGATAAAGATGGTATGCTTATCTTCCATCTCCTCATTCCCTGATGCACTAGCAACCTTTCATCACAATCTTGACTCCGATCAAGAGTGTGTACTCACTATCTTATTTATTTAGGCTCAATCCCTGAAGAATATTATTCAACCAAAGATCCCAAATCCGTTGAAACTTTCTTGAAGCAATCGGATGTGTTAATATGCAGTTTACCCAACACCCCTGCTACTCACTATTTCTTGAACAAGGAGCAACTCGGTAAGTGATCTTATATGCGTATATAATGTATGACTGATGTAAGTTGTCGATGCGCAGAGCTGTTACCTGAAGGTGCTGTTTTGGTCAATGTCGGAAGAGGTAGCTTGATACCATCTGGTGAGATATTATTCTATTTCCACCTTCACTTTCCCTTAATTCTTCTTCTGCTGAGCTGTACCACAGCCTCAGCATTTACTGCTGGTCATATCCGGAGCTGACTGCTCTTTTGACACGTACCAGATGACCTCCTAAAAATCCTCGATTCACCCAAATTCTTCGGCGCAGCAATCGACGTGACTGATCCCGAACCATTACCTCCCAATCATCCGTTATGGTCTCACCCTAAATTAATTATCACTCCTCATATATCTGGTAATTCCGAAAACGAGATGGATATTGCGGCTGATGTTCTCATTACCAATGCTAAGAGGTTGAATGGTGGTGAAGGGGTTATCAATGAGATTCACTTTGGTAGAGGTTATTAGATATATATGTCCTCAGGTGGAAAAAGGGTGTTGTCCAGTCTCTGACGTGTTTGGTCTGGAGATAGTAGGTGTTTAGTTGTGTTATGTCCGGTTGATATGTCGGATAAACAGAGTGTCACGTGTTAGGTTATGGATGATAGATTGAATACAAAGGCAAAAGAGTGCATATGCATATGTGAATCTACCGCATTTCCGTTTCTATTGTGTTTTACGAACAGAACATCCTCTGTATACATGACCGATACAGCACTAATAGTTTACTCGACGTCCACGACATCCCAGTCAGTGACAAGGTACTCATCAAGACCGTCAAGCTATGTTGGAAGCGTGAGATGTATCAGCTGTCATGCTCACATATCAATTGATGTCAGCTGACTCACCTCTTTCATCTCATCTTCGTTCAACTCAAAATCGAAGATTTGTGAGTTAGAGACGATTCGCTTAGGTGAGACTGATTTGGGGATAATGATGAATCCCTAGTAAGGTAATTTGAGATTAGTGAGACGTCCATTTGCAATTCAAGCATTACATGACATTGACGTGAAATGACCAAGACGGTCATTGTTATCGTGAGATGCAAGAACTCAAGGTCGTGATTCTTTTCATATGGTGGATGAAGTGGAAGATATGAAAACGTACATGCTGTAATCCCCATCTCAAGAAAATCTGACCGACATCTCTACCTTTAGCTTTTGAAATTTTCTGGATGGAAGGGTGGTCGAATCGCATGGCTCTTGCCAGGGGTCCCCAAGCCTGTTGGAGAATGGAAATCGATCCAGCATAAGCTTTGTTCTCACAAGGAAAAAGGCTTGCTTGACAATGCAAAGATGAAATGGGGATGACATCGCTTGGAATGTTGTCGATTATGAATGTAATTACACTCACTTCAAGGATGATATCATTCTGTTCGCAGATCTCGACAATCTCAGGATGTCTCATGAAAGGGTGTAAGTCGATCTGGTTCACCACGGGCAGCTCGACACCTTGATCAATCATCTCTTGAATATGCTTCTTACCGAAGTTCGAGACCTGTATACATTTTCGATGAAATACATAAGCAGTCAAAGACGAAATGTATGCGATGAATTATAATTGAGCCAGGATAGCGACGACACTCACTCCGATAGATTTCAATAGACCCTCTTTCTTAGCGTCCACCAAAGCTTTCCAGATATTCTTTCGGATCTCCGGTCCACCAATAGGTGAATGCATCAAGTATAAGTCGAACGAATCGACCTGAGCTCTTTTGAGGGATTTACGGATATCCGCTGAAGCTTGCTCGTAAGTCTTGTTGTGCATCAGTTTGGAGGTAAGGAAGATTTCTGATCGGGGGGTATTGGTTTGTTCTGTAAAGACAGTAGTATGTGGGTATCAGTTGATGTTTGTTATGTCTGACCAGAGCTGGGGAAAGAGAGAGCGTGTGTGTTTTGGCCGGAATAAAACATAGAATATCGACTCACTGCACCAATCGTTGATCGCTCTTCCACATGGTTCCTCATTCTCATACCTACGGTCAAGCAAAGCTCATCACCTAAGGGTACTGCTCCAAGCACTGCAGCTGAACTCCTCACTCACCATTCAGCAGTATCAACATGTTTATAACCAGCATCCAAAGCGGCTTTCGTACTATCATAAGCCTCTTGATCGTTCATCTCGTATACGCTATATCGACGAGAAATTGCTTGTAAGCTTGGAACAGGCGAGAAAGCACATGGAGAGCTCACCCCAATCCGAATTGAGGAATGGAATTACCATCCCTCATCTATCGTGCAGTGGTCAGCTAATGATGTTCCCAATGTATTTATAGCTGACATGGGACATACCTTGAGACGACCATCTAGAGATTTGACTGGAGCTGGAGCTGGCATTCTGGTACTGATTTTCCTGAGACTGAGTGCTGTTCGAGTGATGTTGAGCTGTTTAAGCATGAATACAATAACGCAAAGTCCACAAGATGATCTTTCTTCTTCACTACTCTGATCTCTTCAGCTGGAGCAGGTCCGAGAGATGCATGGAGCCCCTGAACAAGTTATGTTACGTAACACAGCTGATCGAAATAAGGAGTGGAACACAAACCTCTTTTCGTATTTGCATAGATTGGAAGCTATCAATCCTCTACTTGTTTAGTTTCGATCATAACATCCAAACAACACATCAAAATGCCCCAACAGCTGGTATCGCCCGATGAGGTAAGCTAGGTGCTTTGAGGCTTCCAAATAAGAACGGCTGATAACGTATTTCCTGTTCTCAGTTCCTGACGAAACTGGAAGGATGTTTCTCCGATCCCTCTTCTTCAAGTTCAGTCTGGTTAACTCATAAACGATGTGAGTTCAGCTGTAAATGACGTATTGGGTCATCTTTCGACAAGCTGACTGCCCTATTCACTATAATAGTGACTCACTCGACTGACGGAGATATACAGATGGGAGAGGAAAACGAAGATGGTGATGGACCAGAGTACGAGGTATTGATAAGATGTACACAGGGGGATAACAAGTTTTCCGCCAAGGTGAGTCCGTCGGTTCTCCGTTTTTGGGAACGGACGACTCCCTCATATCATACTACCACGATCTCACCAATACAATGTGATCCTATTCTTCGTTGTGACTAAACCAATATACCTTACTTTAGATCCCTGCATCTGCCCTTTCGACTTTCCACTCCACCTACGGAGCCTTACTGAAATCCTCCTTCGCTCCGTTAATGCGTAAACGAGATAAGAAGAAGGAAAAGTTACGTGCCGAGTCATTAGCGAAGAAACGCAGAGAGGTATATGTCGATGTGGTCGTTGGTGAAGGGGGTAAGAGAGGGAAAGGAAGGAGACAACGAGTGAGTGCAGTTTGAGTCTGGTCGTTATATTGCGGTTTCATTTGGGGAATACTATCGAACAGAGGTTTCAAGTCAATTCAAGCTAGTACAGGAGGGGACATCTATGAAGGATTTCGAACGAAAAACACAGGGTTGAATGAGCGAAGAACGTCCTTCTTATTGTCCGTCACTGAGAGTCTATCTGTTCATCTTGCTGATCTTTCACCACTCACCACTCGCTTCCTTCTACTCAGCAACGAAAAATCAAAGCTCAAAAGAAGAGAGAATCAGAACGGGAGAGGATAGAGACTCAGAAGACAAGTGGAGAGACATAGTGTTCAATTACGTGAGTGCGTCTCATATGAAATCCTTATCATACGAATACGATGGGTCATACAGTATGAAGCTGACCTTCTATTTTGGCGAATTGTACAGGAACAAATGCAATGCATTGACATGAGTCATGATCAATCGGAATCAATCAGATGCGTCCGACATACGTTACTGATGACAGGAATAAATTCACTTGCCTGCTGATCATACACTCATGCCATTTTCAAAAGGAACACATCACATTATATTATCAATACTATTTGACTATGAAGTTTTATTGTTGAACGATTATCAATTATTTTTCGAAATTACTTCAAATCCAAATTGTTTCTCATCCTTCTTTCCTCCTTTTGTTTTTCGGCGTCGCACATTTCTTCTTTAACTCCTCTTTCTTATATCTTACAACCTATAACTCTCTGGAGGTCCAAGATAACTATACCCCCTCTCCTTTATTCCTCCAAAATCAATTTGGAACCTCTCCACCACCAATCCAGTAGTCATACCAAATAACTTCAACGTATGTTTCCCACCTTTCTTCCAATCTGCGTCAACCTTGAACGACATGGTTGCATTTCGATTTTCGGAAGAAACTGCATTTTCCCAATCTTGCGGTACAGCCCCAACTGCAGATCGTTTGAAGGGTTCTTCATGGGGATTATCTTGTAACAAACCTAAAGGAATTGGATGAACTTCTTGAATGAGCGAGGAATCCAATTGAAGGCCAAGGGAAAGTTCTTTATTGACGATGAAGTTATTGGTTGGACCTAAATGAAGTGTTACTTCCACTTCTTCTTCTTCTGTGAGTACTTCGTCTGACGACGAAGTGGGGTGAGACCAGAAATCATATTCTAATGAAGGACCTTGACCCAAAGTGAAATTTTGAGTAGAAGAAGGTAACATCTCCATACCGCTTAATGTCCTTCCATATCCTTCAATCTCTTCAAATGCGTATCCATCCTTTCCACTCGATCTAGTATAGTGCGAAGCCTCCATCACCACATATCCATCACCTTCTACATGGCCCTTGAAATCCTTTGGTACGGGTGGTGGGACAGTAATTGGTACAGTCACAGTAACGTTGGTAAGATCATCTCCCTTGATCAGTACATGACCTTCAGTCTCATATACTTGTCCTCCTTCTTGGTGATTGGACACCTTACCCCAATTTACCGAGACGTACACTCTAACATCCTCTGTACCATCCCATTTAATCTTGCCTTTGCTCTCGCTGACAATTAGCCAATCATGATCAGTCGTAATAGTGAATTTGGTATTCCTAGGTCCTCCCGAGCCAATATCAATCCATCTCGTCTTGGCTCCGTATGGGTCCATGGTGAGTAAAGTCGGGTCAGGACATTTGTAGCTTCTCTCGCAGTTCTTGCCCGTATCGCCTGGCCAGGCACCGATGAGGTTCTCTACGGTCACTCGAAGATAAGCTACGTATCCAGGTAAGGCATGTTCCTTGATTGGAATGCCCGGCCGGGAAGGTTGATAGGGGTTAACGAACTTGATGGGTGGAAGGGAATCTCGAATGGGCTCGAGAGGAGCGTAGTAGTTGATATGCGTTTGATCCCACATGCTAAGTGAAAGTACATGGGATGATCAGCACAGGATGACGGAGAATAGAAAACGTTATACCGATCATTTTGAAATTACTGAGCAAATTCTACAGTATGAAAATAAGACTTACTGATCCCACTTTCGGTTCAATAACGAATGGAAAGTTTCCGTCAAATTGGCATCTCTGTAGAAAGCATCCAGAGCTTCTTTAGCAAATGTGTTGGCCGCTGTTTTAGCTTGGAAGGCATAGACATGCGATCTACCGGCTAATTAATCGAATGAGATGCAGTAATTATCAGCTCAACCGCAACATCGCTCATCATTGGGAAACGATCTCTGAAGCTGTCACTACTCACCAGCCATGTGCAGTCTGTTCAAATTAGCTTGACCGGCACATAACATGTAAACTTGTTGGAAGAACGAAGGTCTGGTGGCTTTATCCAAATTATGGTAGATCTTATCTGCTCGATGAACTAGGTCATCCCATCCAGCCAAGACTCGTTCGGCTCTGTACATTGATATTACTATCATCAGCCACAATCCGAATAAGATTGATACATTCATCACGAGAACATGTGGCAAAATACTGTAGTATTCAAACTCACTCTTCGTAATTGGTAAAAGAGAATGTAGTCCCATTGAGAAGTTCCGCTTTACCTCTTCCAGCGTACAACTGTCATATAGTATGCGATCACTAGTCAGCTGAGTCCTCTGGCTTAATGTTGGGCGCAGAGTGAGATGCTTACAGAGTATGTTCTCATTATACTCGCAGTCTCCTCAGCTACCTCCTCACCAAATTCTCTCTCGGCCCAAGCTTTCAGGAACTTGCCAACACTATTTCTAGGCCAGGCGTCTGAATCGTATGCGAGGGATAAGAAGTGTTCAGAGGGCATTTCAAGCGGTTTCAATGATCCGACGTTGAGGATCCAGATTGAGGTGGTGTTGAATGATCGAGCGTGGTTCATCTGTTCCCAAGCTGTTTTCAGAAGGTACAGATCAGCAAGGATCGTGCTGTGCTTCAGCTGAGAGGATGACATGATGATTCCACTCACTCTTAGCTAGATTGATAGTGTTGGTCCACTTGTAATCCCTTGGGAAACCGACATCTGGTATTCCTTGTCAGTTAGATTCCTTTGGTGAACATGAGCATGCTTCGATCGTGACACTTACAATCAACATGGTAGTAAATACCTGCACCGGCTTTGTGATCTTGTCTATCGGGTGGCAAGACCGACATGAGATTACCATAGTTGTCATCGGCGAAGAGAACGGTGACTAGATAACAGATATATGTTAGCTTGATGCCACGAGCTCGTCAGGGGTACGTGATAGCTTACCATCATCTGGCACTTCAAGCTAATCCAGAAAGTCAAGCACATCAGTCATAGTGTATCAATGGTATTCCGGAGTAACGACTTACCCCATTGAGATAGTATCCTGCGACTTCCTTGTACATACACCACATTTGACTGATGTTGTCGAATTGATCACCATAGACCTCTTTTAATAAATCTTGTTGCGCATGAGTGATATCTATAAAGCCATCATGATCAGCAGACATGGTAAGCTTCACAATATGCTTGGTGATCTGAGGACTTGACAGGAAATCCCCGAGGAAGGCTGACTTACTTTGCACCAAAGCATTACTGGCTCCACTCAACGGTTCATCTCCATCACCTCTCATACCCATCGTAAATAGCGTTTCCATCCCTTTCGCTCTTTCAGCTCCATACCTCCAAAACTCAGTTAATGTCTCTTGGTTCTTGACATAGTCCCATTCGCCAACACCGTATGAATCCCATTCAGGCTTGTTCCTAGACATCGGTTCATGGTGGGATGTTCCCATCACTACACCCATCTTGTTGGCTAGCACCTGATTAGGTCCCGGGGTGGGTGTCTTAGGTAGACCGTTGGATACGTCCAGTCCATCAACATCGAACATACTTGCCCACACTAACGTACAGTACCATCATCGGTGATTAGCTATGGGTACGGTGAGAGGTGAAGCATCTTTATTGCAAGATGGCACACTCACTAGCAGGCCAATGATAGTTGGCTTTCAACCTCAAAAGCAACTCAAACCATTTCTCATACATCTCAACTTGGAACGCTGGTTCCCATGGTTTTCTATTCCAATGTTGTTGTGCCCAACCCCACATGGCGGGATGTTCGTCATTGATGAACAGTCCTCGGTATTTTACTGTCGGTTCACCGTGAGATAGTTTTTTGGATTTCGAATATGCGATAATGGATTTGGGTCGGATAGGACTATCGGCCCAAAAATACCATGGAGAAACACCCATTTGTTCGGAGAGGGTGTAAAGAGCGTAGATCGTTCCTCGCTGGATATGACAGACATCACGATATCAGTCATAGCTCACGGATACGATGTCCTTTTGTCATAGGAGTACGATGGGACAGTGGATAGGGATTGTTAGAATTTGTGAATATGCTTACTCGATCTGATCCACTGATCACCAATCCTTCTTTGACACCTTTCAAAGGATCTTCCTCCCAACCTATCTCGTACGATTCCCATTTCCCTTCCAGCCCATCTCTCTGTACGCCTTTAAGTCTCCTCATCAAATCGCTAGATACACTTCCGACAATCAGAGCTCGCTCGACATGACCGGGTAACGTATCGTTGTACAGCTTTGGATGTTGACCCGTCACCTTATATACATCGTGCGCGAAGGTCTGAGCAGCTACGTGAATAGCTTGATCATCTGTGGAATCGAGTAATAAAGGCGTAGCGTGTCCATGGGGCTTGGAAGCCAGTACGAATAGGTCGTCCTTCCCTTGTCTTCGACTTGTGGGTTCAATGTTGAAGGTGATTTGGTCGGTGTCGAACAGGTGAGGATGGGATGAGGTGTCTAAATCGGGTAGAACAGGGAAGGTGAGGACTCGTTCTTCACCTAGAGCTATTACATGACCCAAGAGGGATAGGCCCACTCCGGCAAATAGAGCGGTGTTGACCAAGTGCATGGCCGCTAGTCAACTGAGATGTACTGCTACCTGGTCGATGCAGGATGTCAGAGATCATGAGTCGAGGGCCCGTCATGTCTTCCAGTATTTATAGCGAGTTGCAATAGTCGATGTTTTCGGTATAATCGACTTCGAATCGGAATATCCGGAGCCGGATGAGCCGGATACCTAATACGATCTCAGAAAGAAGTCACGAGACGTACTTGTAGTATGAATCTGGACCACCTGTTTCCACGAGGGGATACCAAGCATGCTTCGTAAAGAGTGGAGGATGGGTGCATGTAGAAAGTGATTCGAAGAGAGCAGGACGATGGCAGGATCATCGAAGAAGATCAGACAGATACATAGGTTCGGACCGGATTGCAGAAGTGGAGGTACGTGGACTGATAAGATTACTCACTCATACGAAGTTATGGTTCCCAATTCTACCAGCAGCTCATCGTATTTGAAATGTCACAATCAGAGCGCTATTGTGAGGGGTCTATCCACCGCTTGCTCGGTGGTGAATGTACACATGGCGACCGCTGTATGTGAAACGATCAACAGTCTGGAAACACGTACTGGAGGCGATGACCGTGTTGGCCGAGTGAGCGCTCGAAGTTCGTGTCCAATGGATCGTATGTTTCTATGTCATCATCCAGATGAAAAGTGATACGTATACCCAGCTAGTCTTCTCGCTCTGTTATCGCTAGCGATATCGTGATCATCGATGATACAGCTACAGCGTCGAGACTGAAGATCAGCAGTTTGATGAATATATAAATGACGATGAGATTGAGATCTTAGAGCTCCCTCTACGACTAACCATTCGTCACTCACTCAAGTTGTATTCTTGAAGGACCTTCACGCATCATGCTTATCGCTGCTGGTGTTCGATATGGGATCAAGGCCCATAAAGCTCATGAGAGGAAGAAAAAGGAGAAAGAACAACAAGAACAAATTCAACAATTACAAGCTCGGCAACGACAACAAGAGCAGGATATCAAAAAAAAGCTCAAGAAGGATAAAGATACTTTGCGGGTTCAAGATTCGGCCAAGCTCGTTGTGAGTATACTTAAAGCTAGGGCACCCTGTTTGGAGGCAGACCACTGATGGAATTTGTATGGTGTCAAACATCGACAGTTGAACGGACGGGTCTCACCTCAACCTCGAGGTCATGATTATTCGGAACAATCAAAACGACATCGGGTTATCCCCAATTATGAAGATGTGAGCACTAGGCTCTCTTCGGATATATGCTGGCGCCATGATATTCAAAGTTGATGAATCTCTTCACGATCCAGGTAACATCCTCACGTTCGGAGCACGAAGGTAGTTTTGGTCATTCTCACCATACTGCATCTTCAGATGTACGACCTTTTAAGAGAAGAGAAGATTCCAACTCCGACTCCGATTCTTCCGTCTCCTCAGGCTATGGCGACGAAGAAGCAAGTACATCAACTACAACTTATCCCTTTGCATCATTGCCGGCGAATGTACGGGCTGACGAAGTTACATTGGGATTAGGATAGACTTGGAGGCCTGGGCCGTTCAGCCCTGAGACAACTCGAGAAGGGAAACAAATCATCGCATAAACATGCTCATGCTCAAGCTGGACCTAATGTCAGCCCCGGACATGGCGAGGACAAGGGAGATGTGGGCAGATGAGGAATGGGGCTGGGGAGAGGTAGGAGCAAAGGAAGAGGCAGAGGTAGAGGCTAAGTATCGAAGCATATATTGTGTGATGATATGACTCGCTGAATCAGATGATTATATATGGTTTCATGTCGTTTTCTATAGCTGTGCATGTAAATCACCGTCGCTCTTTAAGTACTGTGCTTTTAGCTTGCTCAGTTGATCCAACACTTGGCAGTGATCGAAAGGATGCTCCTTTATCCTTGAGCCCCTTCGGTCATCCCCGAAGTGCGAACGAGAAAGCGAACGGAAGCGGTCTGGGAACCGAGATTATCTTTGGATTCTATTAATAGGTTTTATCGCTCCCAGCGGATAGTCTAAATATGCATAGCCTTGTTCTTTGGGTTAATCATTATCGCTACCGATATCGATGCGTTTCATCTTTCCACTACTTGGTCATAGCAGAGTTAATTGGATCATGTTGAGAAATGCAAGGTATATAAGGCCCACTCATTGTTCAGAGTTGGTCAAAGTCAAATCAATCCACAGGAACAAGCAACACTCTTAACAAAGACAAATTTAATAAATCCCTATTCATACTCAGTACTCAATACTATTATTAACGATACAACATGGCATTACTGTTAGTTTCAGCCGGAGTCAAAGCTGGGAAGAAAGCTTATAAAGCTTATGACAACAAGCAAAAACAGAAAAAGGAGAAGGAATTAAAGGATAATCAAGGACAAGATTCTCCTGATCTCAGTAGAGTCGAGGTGAGATTTCTAAACTTGAACTTCTGCCCTATATGAAAGATCATAATGCTGATCCTGACATCTCGAAATGTATAGTTGAATGACCCTTCATACCCCTCACTCTCAACTACATCACAAATCGTTCCTCAGGATTATGTTACCGAAAAGAAATCAAGGGAGTACGAAAATCACAAAGACCTAAATGACAATGTGAGTCACAAACTATGAGTGATTGATACCGCGACTGGTTTACTGATATAACGGCATGGGTGATATAGCCATTCGAAGTTCCTCCTCCGTCGTATCAAAAGGCCCTTCAAGAACCCTCTTCGGCTCCTACAGCTTATGGCGGTGGGTTTGGTCCATCTGAATATACCCCAAGACGCAGGGGTTCTACTTCCAGTTCATCTTCGAGCTCTTCATCTTCCTCAGACAATGAGAGTGTGAGTGATAGTGATCTCATGGTCTGAGATGAAGAAGGATCACTGACACCAAGATGTAATAATATAGCACACCAAGAAAGGTCTTTCTAAATCTGAATATCGGGATCTACGACGACGAGATAAATACGAGCGAAGACTCGCAAGGAGACAACAAAAGGATCAACGACGAGCGGATAAAGCTCAGATGAGGTACGGAGGTATGGGTGGTGGGTTTGGTGGTGGACCTGCGAGGATTGGAGGACTAGGTGGTGGACCTGTAAGCGTTGGTGGATTAGGTGGCGGTCCTGTTAGAATGGGTGGCTTGGGTGGCGGACCATTTGGAAGAGGTGGAATGGGTGGTGGTCCAGGAAGAGGAAGGGGATTATGAATACGATCATAGATGATTGAAAATATTTAATCTCGCTGTTTGTATTGTATCATACATCCCCTCTTGTCTACAAGTTATAGAAGAGTTGTGAATAGTTATTTCCGTATTGTCATTTATTGTATCTATCTATGAATTACTGTATCTATCATTATACGTCTAAATTTGAGTATTCTATACCTGCCTTTGTCCAATGGAGATACACTAAAGTAGTGCGGTAGGGCCATTACTAGGTTACCATTCCTTGTGAACCTAGTTTTCGATTTACATCGACAGTCTCACTGCAAAACACTCAACATCTCTTCTACCTTCCTGAACTTCTCCCTCTCCTTCCCATTACCCAACTCCTTCGCACGTCTCTTCTCAGTCTCATCAATCCTCTTCCAACTATCCAAATCGACGACGATCCCACCTTTCTGTTGAGCTCGTGTTAACGCTTCTGGGATCCCTTCCTCGGGATTGGGGTTCAACGGACTGGATACAGATCCGGTAGTAGGTGAATTGAAGTGATCATCCAATAGTTGATCGGATAGAGAATAGGCATCGTGCATTGTAGAGGCGATGACGCCTACTGGACCTCTTGCTGCCCACCCGGCGGTATATATCCCTGGGACCTAGGGTGACGAAAGACCTTATCGTTAGTAACATGCTCAAGATTAAGTGACATTGTACACCGATGTGATATGTTCATTAGATATAGAAGCAAGCCGACTCACCACCACCCCCTGATCATCTACTACTCTCCCACTAACATTCCTTACCCTACCTCTCTTCTCATCAAAGGGCAATACCCATCCTTCCCCTTCACCCGAAAGAGGTTCAGATCTATATCCAACACTTTCAATAACCATATCCGCCTTATTCCTCACTACCTCTCCTGTAGGTCGAGCAATAACCCCACTTGGACTGGGTACAGCCGAATCCTGCGATTTTGGTGGGGTAGGTGGGGAAGGAGTAGACGATAATAGTTGATTTAAATTCCATTCTACTTCTCCTACCTTCTTTGAATCTTTGAGAGAAGGTATGAATGTGTTAGGCGATTTGAGGAAATCCAATTCGAATAATTTATCTCCACCATCGTTGGATATAGGTTTTTCCATCAATCCTAACAATCTTTTCTTCATCCTTTCATTTCCTACCATCTCTTTAGCCTCTGCCATCAATCCCGGTTCAACTCCATTAAACGACAAGTGGGGTATCTGTAGCATCTCCCTAAATTCTTTGGTAGTAAATGAAACCTGACCCGGTCCTCTTCTACCTACCACTCTAACCTTCTTTATATCCGATTGAGCCAATACTTCCAGAACATCATTACTCAGATCAGTCTTTTCAAGTTGATCCAAAGGCTTGAGGAGTATTCTAGCAACGTCCAAAGCGACATTACCTTGACCTACTATTGAAACTTCTTCTATACGCTTGAGGTTTATAGGTAGTTCCGAAAATGCCGGATGGGAGTTGTACCAACTTACGAATGCCAGTGCGGGCAGTACGTTCTCCAGAGGGTTCGATGAAGAACTTGAGCCATTGACTGAGGACAGTGGGTTTGAGAGCGATGCGCCGTATGTGAGGACTAGAGTAGAATAGTATGGGAGAATATCGTCGAATGAGATCCGCACTGAATGCGGGTAAGTGTATGGTGAGAGTGCGCTAGAGGGGGTGGTCGTGGAAGGAGAAGATGAGGGTTGACTAGAGAGGAGGACATTCCCGAAGAATTTGAATCGAGGGTCGGAAGATAGTTCGTCGAATTTATGTTGGCAGTTCTATAACAAATGTTCAGTTAGTATTCTTTTCGTGCTCATCACGAGATTCCAAGTCCGAGATCGTGCGTAGACTTTACATGAGTGTAGACTTGTGGGATTGTACTGCAATGAGTGCTCAACTCACCTTGACCTCAGGATGATCCGGCGCTACACCATACCTGACCAACCCATAAGGCGTTGGTAACCGTTCGTACATGTGCACTTCCACATTATTCCCATTGGGTGAATCTCTAGGTAACGAGTTGAGTATCCTAGACGCAGTGTAGAATCCAGATGGTCCCGAACCTATTATAGCTACTTTCAGAGGACGTGAGGCCGACGATGATGCTGAGGAGTAATGTCGAGGGTTTAGGCGTGTTGAGAGAGTTGGGGAAATTGATTTTGAGGTAAATGGAAAAGAGGATAGTTGTCGGAATCGTGCTGGTCGAGGTAACATCTTGAGCCTCACTTATCTAGCCCCGATGAGACTACCTCCTCTTGAATGTGTGTAGATTGTTGAGCTGTATGGTCTATAGCTGACTTGTATCAAATGTCAAGATGAGTCTGGTATGCTGAACGCTGAGTCGAACATTTCAAACAACTCGGTGCACCTCCACACCGACCAATGTTCGGTCTTACTCGGTTCAACGATGACTTGCATCATCTACGAGTCTATCTATCATAACGGTATCATCAGACATGCATAACGAATGACAACCAGCCCAGCCATGTTCGCAAAGAGCCAACAACGTTGCATCATGTTTCAATGCATATATTCAACAGATCTGACGGTTATACAATTTTTGTGTTTGCTTCCCCAACTCCCACCACGACTCATACCTCCATTCCCCTATTCAACTCTTAAGCAGGAGCGACCTGTCCACCTTTAACAGCTGCAGAAGAGAACTCGTGCCATCTAGGGTTGAATTGGACATCTACGAATCAAGGATGGATATAAGCTTTGATTCTTGCAATTTGTCACAGCTGATAATAGTGGTTAAGCGAGACTCACCAAGAGGTCTGCCGCCATACATATATCCAGTGAATTTCTCTCCAGCAGTTTGAGCTTCAGCCGTCTCGGTGAATTGCACAATACCTTCACCCTTCGATCTTCCAGCTTCGAAGAGAACTTCAGCCATGACTACATTTCCAACTGTCTCGAAGAGCTCTACCAGATCTTCATTGGCTGTCGACCATGGTAACTACCAGAGGAGCGCTCATCATCAGTCTCTTTCCTCGAAGAGCGACTATGAACGAAACGGTGACTCACATTCCTGACTAAGATCTGTTGGTTAGGTTCAGCAGGTTGAGGTTTCAATCCACTTCCTGCACCTGCACCTGCGCCTGCGCCTGCACCGTCTACGGCCATGCCTTCACCACCTTCTGGACCGTTGTAATCGGCGTAGATGTTATCATTGAAACTTCGTCCACCTTGAGCACCGTATGCAGGGTTGAATCCCATTCCTCTACCTGCTCCACCAAATCCACCACCACCCATGAATCCTCCTCTGAAACCACCTCGGAATCCACCAAAGCCTCCTCGCGGTGCAAACCCTCCTCGGAATCCACCTCGACCTCGCCCAGGACCGAAAGGACTGTTGGCGAACTTGTCCTAAATATGCCATGATCGCATTAGCATGACGGTCCAAGTAATAATCAAAAGAGAGAGAGACGATAACTCACAGGTTTACATTCAAGAATGTTACCGAACCAATCGAATCCGTTGAACATCTCAATAGCAGCTCGAGCATCCTCAGGGTTGACGAATACTACAGTACCGTTTCCTTTAGGAGTTCCATCAGGGTGGAAGTTGATATCAGCCCTAATGACTTCACCAGCTTGTCGCATGAGATCCTTGAGGTCTTGCCAAGAAGCTTGGAGAGGAAGCTATTAAAATATTTATCAGCTGTGCTCTAGCGATAAAATAGAGGGGAGCTCACGTTTCCAATGAAGATGTTTTTGTTCATAGGGTTGACGTGGAAGACAGGAGCAGCGTTACCCAAGAAAGTTCTAGCTTCACCGGTGGCAACACCGATTTTACCTGGGATGGGAGGAGCGCCGAATCGAGCGGTCTCTTCTCGGTCCTGTTATAATGATACACCATTCAATAACCAGAAAGGATCGTAGAGGATTTCAGATGTGCTCACCTCTCGGATGAAGACATTTCTGCTCAACAAGTATTTGTCGGTGAGCTCGGCTTTGGCACGTTGAGCTTCCTCTTGAGTAGCGAATTCGACGATACTGCAGGCGAACAGGTCAGTAACTGTCAAGGTATATCATGCAGCAATATAATGGCACTCACCCACAACCCTTAGATTGACCAGCAGGAGTAGTAAGAACCTCAGAGAAGACCACGTTGCCACCGGCTAGATATAGTGAAAAGTACTGATAAGCTTCACTGCATGTCATGATGAGAAGGTGCGGACGGTGCTGATTTACCTTGAGACATAAAGTTTGCCAAGTCCTTGTATGTGACATCGTAAGCCAGATTACCTACGTATAATCTATTTTCTCTCTTTGAGACTTTGGCGTGAGCCTCAGCTTCCTCTTGAGTGGCATTCATAGGTCCTCCAACGGATTGTTCTCCATTTGGTCCAGGTCCCGAAGTGGGTCTGGAGGAAGAGTGAGAATGACCATATCCATTTCTGTTGTACGCGCCAGTCAAACCTCTACCACCCCTTGGTCCACCCCTGAAAGATGATCCACCGTATCTATCTGAACTGGATCGATAATCTCGGTGAGAAGATCGATGATCCCGATCTCGATCCTGTTTGTAATCACGGTCTCGTGAGTGAGATCGCGAACGATGTCTGTGCCTCCTAGGAGACCGAGTACGAGAACGAGATCTTGATCGAGAATAGGATCTTCGTCGGTGCTGTTTGGCCAAGATAGAAATATATATTGTCAGCTATACGTTGTGTTTTGGTGATGAATGTATGATACGTCATCGTTACAACCCCACCTCCTCGACATTCCGTTCGCCATTTACGTCTTCCCTCGTTCTCGTTCTCGTACTGCTACTCTTCTCTTCACTCTCACTTACGTTCACTCTGTCTTTCATTCCATCACCATCTCCGTTCGCCCCCTTTATTCACAACATATCGCATCGCGTCATCTCTCACTCTCTCTCGCTTCAAACTCTCGTGCACTATTCTCGACAAGGGGAAAGACACTCACACTTCGGTGTCCCCTATCATCATCTCTTGAGCTTCTGTGCCTATCTCTACTTCTTGATCTATCCCTTTCGTCTCTTCTAGATCCATCTACTTTGATCCCAACAGTAAAATTCCAATCATTAGCTACCATATCCTCTTTCCTTTTTTCTTATCCAACCGATTAGTCTCATCATCTCACTCCACCACCGAAGGGATTAAGGATCTTTGAAGAAGGATGTAAAACTAGTGGTGGTCGGCTTTGAAGTAGTTGAACACCTCGCACTCCTTCCTCGCCTTGGAATCAACTAAAACTCCGAGAAGTCCACCACCACCAATCCACCTGACCACCGATCCCATCCAATCCAGTCCAATCCAACCCAACCAAAATAAAGAAATCTAAAAACTATGACCCACATCTATCACCATTCCCGCTATCTTGAATGATAGCTTCGTCTACTCGCATTTCTCTGTCGTCTTCCATTTTGATTGTGTCTGTTTTTGCTGCTGCTATGAGAAGAAAGAGAGAAGGGAGCAACTATAGATTTGAGGATGAGTAAGATTAAGGATTGAGGACCTGATAGATGATGAGAGTGATCACGACAACAAAGCGAAGTGCAACTAAAAGGAGCTGTGAAGGTGGCACTTGGGGTTGAAACGATATCGCCGATGGTGTGGCACTCGTACAGATCGTCTGTCGACTGCTTGGAACTGAGACGAGCGCTGCATACATGCGTAAGATGCACATCATTCTGCATGGTGCAGTAAGTGTGTAGCGGGGAAAACATCCTGCTTCTTCAATCAATCAAGGATACTTCAAAAGGACTACAGGATCACTTCAATCGCCGCCTGTATACTCACTTGCATGACACAGATCAAGCTGTCTTCTGGCATACTCATACCCAGTACAACATGATCCGACCGACATTTCACAAATTGCAAATACACTGAGGTCATTTCTCCGACACCACTCAAAACCTTGCTGTTCAAAAGAAGACGAGACTGTTCACCCGATCCAAGCGGAAAGCACGCCTTTTTCCGATTCCATCAGGCTGACTCTTCTTCCGCGTTTGACTTCGTCATGGATGAGTGAGTGTGCATTTGGATTAGCCAAACTCGTACTACCAATTCCGGTCGAAATTTGCGTCGTGTGAGATCATACAGCAATGTCTTCTTAGATAACAAATGGCAAGCTCGAAATCGAAAGGTGTTTAGAATGGCACCTCGCGATTCTGACAGAGGACCTTGCTTATACAGCTCGTCTACATGACCGTGAGACATCCTTTGTACTGCATTTGTAGATACGACATGAACAATACATGTGTCTTCCATCGTGTGAAGAATGCAGCATGCATGATGCATGACCAGCGGGAGGTCCACACCTAGTCCATGATGTCATTCGACTTCGCTTCGCTTCGTTGAAATCGTATTTATTCAGTCTTCGCCTTCGCCTCGCCTAAATCATCATAGCTAACTTCCTTATCTCTTCGGAGATCTCCGGTGTAGTGCTTGTAGCGACAAGACGTAGTGCGTAGAATAAAAGCCCCTTATCTCGACTTCAAGTCGTCCACTCACAATCATCCGACTCATACATTAAGCCCATTCCAAACAAAAGCTGGACTGCTGATTGGTTGAAATATACACCAATCCTCTCAGAGAGTCATCCTTATATCGCACCATACCACAAAACGAGTTCGCCAGCATCTTCTTCAGCAGTATGTCCAACACCCAAACTTCACGAGACTCCTCGGCCCAACTGCACCATACACTCCCTCAACCACTCGCTGTATCCGCAACGGGACTGACGTTCACCCTTGACGATGGACGGGTGATCCTCGATGCTATCTCAGGAGGAGCAGCAGTAAATTGTTTAGGTAACGGTAACAGAGAGTTAGTCGAGGTGATGACCGCACAAGCTGAGAAAATGGCTTTTGCGTATCATCAGTCATTAGGTAATCTGGAGAGTGAGAAGTTGGCGAAGCTCTTGACTGATAGGAGTAATGGAGTTTTGCAGGCTGCTGCATTCCTCAATTCTGGTGAGTTAAAGTCTGCGATGAAGTTGGTGTCATTGTAATCGGATTGAGAAGGTTATTCTCTCATGTGTTCTGTTTGAGCTGAGGCTGATCTCATCTTGGTGATCTGGATACTGATGTTTTTCGATGCTGTCGTCTACGCATAGGTTCAGAAGCGATGGAAGCTGCAATCAAACTTGCCAGAGAATATTGGGTCGAGATGGATCAACCATTACGAAATCATATCATCAGCAGATCACCTTCTTATCATGGTAATACCTTGGGTGTTCTAGGTGTGAGTGATCTTGAACCACTTTCGGAACATTAACTCGTTCTTTCGGTTATATGGCACACAGAATATAAAATATCTATTCTCATCAAGTTGTCACAAGTTGAAAGAGTTAAGCAGCTAATGCTAAACTGCATTGAATACGTACCTCTGTAGATCGGTAATATCCCCTCTCGACGAACAATCTATCAACCCTTCTTCTCCTCCAATATCCACCACGTCACCTCACCGCAATATCTCCGACATCACCTTCCCAACGAGACCGAAGAAGAATATTCCCAGCGTCTTGCAGACGAATTGGAAAGTACCATTCTCTCCCTTGATCCGCGGTACGTCATTGGCTTCGTAGCTGAGCCAGTCGTAGGAGCCGCTCTGGGTGTGATGCCACCTCCTAAAGGTTATTTCCCAGCAATCAAGAGAGTATTAGACAAATATGGATTGTTGTTAATTCTAGACGAAGTGATGTCCGGTTCCGGTAGATCAGGCGAACTTTATGCGTATCAAGCTGTTGGAGAAGGAGTCAAACCTGATATATTGGCGATGGCAAAAGGGATAGGTAGTGGTTATGTACCGATTTCAGCTGTTTTGGCTGGACAGAGAGTGACGGAGAGAATTAGGAAATCTGGTGGATGGAAGAATTCTCATACGTATCAGAACCATCCTATAAACTGTGCAGTGGCGTTGAAAGTGAGTCTTGAGCCAACTTACCACAAAGCCTCTCGCTGTCAACATTCCTTGCAGATGCTGATTGATGTCTTCATCACTGGTACGGTAATGTAGGTGTTGCAAATCATCGAAAGGGATAACTTACTTACCAACGTCAAACAAAGAGGTGAACAACTCCTTGATGAGCTGAAAGATGCTACGAGGGATATTGAGATCGTTTATAATGTTAGAGGTAAAGGATTAGTAAGTCCAATCTTCCCGTCCGACTATGCCTATACTCCTAGGTCATTCTTCATAGGTCGAGATTAGATGTCTGGTTGTGTACAGTTCTGATACGTTATAATGTAGTTCGTCGGAATAGATTTAGTAGGATCATCATCCCTCAAACCCCGTCTTGCACCGCGAATCAAGACGAAAGCTTTCGAGAATGGTTTATTGGTGCTGGCGATAAGCGGTACGATTGATGGGGTCGAAGGCGAAGTTATTATGCTTGGACCGGTAAGCGCATCTCTTTTAATAGAATGAATGTAATCCTGTGTAGCTGATGGCGACTTCTGCATCTGACAGGCCTATACAGTCACCCAAGAGCAAATTAGTGAGATCGTGAAGCTGTTGGTCAGAAGCATAAGAGAGGTTGTTGAGGATCTAGACAAAGAGGGTTGAACGGATGCTCGGAGTATAGGTGGGATGGACATTTGTTTCGCTGCGTATGTTGTTATGGCTATGCATGTTTGTGTGAACAATCAAGGTGAAGAGAAAAGGATGAAACGTCTCCCTACTGTGTGTCTGTGGTTTCGCATCGTTGTTTGTTCGATCGGTGATGTATAGTGCCTGAAACGATGTCCTGATGTACCCCTGCTCTCCGAGGAATCGGTCGATGGAGGCTTATCACGCCATTCAGCCATTCACCCCGTTGATAAGCTACCTGCATGATGCGATATGGCGATGCAGATCTGTACTAACGATAGATGATTTGATCGGATCAACCGGGGCTAAAGCTATAATCGGGGTACGCCCTCAACAAGATTGCATGTACTGTATGTATTTAGCTGGTGCTATACACATCGTCAGGGGACCTCTCGTCCAATCCGAGTTGTCGATCATTAGGATTACATTTGCTTATCTCCCCTTCTGTTTCTTCGCGTCATCTCGTAATCTCATTTCCGATAAGTATTACTTGAATTGGGGGGTGTGCGGCCGAAGAGGACAAGCGAGTGTTCTATATTCTAGCTCTGACTAGTGCTCCTCTTGGCTTTGGCTGATCATCCGATAATAACATATACACATATAACATAACAGATCGCACGTCAGCTATCGCCATTACTATTACTCGTACGGCTTGAATTCCTATTCTAGTCATATTCGTGATCCCGACTAATCAGTTGATAGGATACTCATCGCAGTGGTACCCTTCCGGTTACGGTTATTTGGTTTGATGGACGGATTTGTTTATGCTTTAACGGGTAACCTTGACTTGGGTCTCTTCCTCCACTCTACGTACGCGTCATATCACCATACAACCAACCATACAACCTCCCATCGACCATCTATTGCATGATAACAAGTCATTAATCCAGCATACTCGTACAACTAGTCCAGCATTGTTATAAACAACTCATATCATTTATATCATAGTTTATCCCAGTCCAATTCGGCCATAGCATATTGAAGTTGGTCGGAAGATTGGTAATCAAGATCACACCTCTCACGCCACTTGATCAGATCCGACAACCTTTCAACATCAACCTTCAGTGTTACCTTTGTGACCTTGTACATCCCCCACTTGTCCACGCGATCATCCTATATCTGCAATCCTTTGTAGATAGTTTCAGCAACATCGTATCAGTGCTGTACTTCGGAAACATCACGACCGTATAACACGATCAATTTGGACGAAGAGACGGACCATTCATATACGACTGCACACCTCACTCTTACTCATCTCATCGGACGTTCATAATCAACCGGCCTTCAAACACTCGTCCAGAGGGTATACTCGACAACATCTTATTGACCCCTATCCCAGTAGTGTTAGTCGATTGATAGGACCATACGTAAATATGGCCTTGAGGCCTTCAAGGCCAATTACTATTGCCATCACTTCGCTACCATCACTATCATCGTAATCTTCTGTCACCCTTTTCCTTTCTATCCTACCCTTAACTTAGCTTAGGTGCACATCAAATAACAAGCCTAGACCTCCTGTGTACCACCTCCACTTTCACATCCACTCCATCACTCGTCAACTGGTGATCGGGGTTATTTGTATATCTCTACCTTCTATCACAACCAATCCAACCGTTTCCCTCTTCCTTCCTCCGTCCATCACCCACACATATCACATATCTACCTATCACTCCACTTTGCTCCACTTCTCTTACTTGCTATTTGCGACGAATAACCATCATGCCAGATTCCAACGCTCAAAATCCAAGGGGAGAAGGAAGTAGTTCCGCTACCGCCAGTGGTGGACATAGGACCCACAAGGAACGGATAGGCAATTATGTAGTAGGTAATGAGATCGGACGAGGAAGTTTCGCTACCGTCTACAAGGGTTATAGATCGGTAAGCTCCCTTTCTACCATAGGATCTCGAGACATCAATCGATTCCAGACGATGTTCCACCTATAAAGTCTAATCTAAGCTGACGCCATCTCTTCTTTTGTATTTTTCGTACTCCTATGTCATCTTCAACCTTCTTCCTGTATACCATGACCAAACCTTCCTTCCTTGTCATTGCCATACAACAACACCGTCTCTCTCATACCATTTCACTTCGCACCATGTAGAAGAGCAAAGTGTCTATCGCTATCAAAGCTGTATCAAGGCAGAAGCTCACCACCAAGCTATTGGAGAACTTGGAAAGTGAAATCAATATTCTGAAAGTCATACATCATAGGAATATCGTTGCTCTGGAGGATTGCTTTGTGAGTTCTCTTTCCAGATGATTAGTCATCATGCCGCTCCGTACTGACATTCCTTTCCTTTTCCATCGGCGGGATCTACAGAAAAACGACACTCATATCTACCTAGTTATGGAGTACTGTTCCGGATCGGATCTTTCGATATATATTAAGAATCGTGGTCGACTAGATACGCTCGACTTCTTTCCTAGACCTGGATCTCGTATGGATAGTCTCGAGAGAAAGGAAGACGGAAAGATATTTTGGCCTCATCCTCCCACTGGTGGTTTGGACGAGAAAGTCACGAGATCCTTCCTCGGCCAACTTGGTAAGTGGTCATATCATCCATCACTCCATATGTCATGTATATATTTAGCTCACAACGACTATAGCCCAGGCGATCAAATTCCTACGTGCTCAAGATCTGATGCACCGAGATATCAAACCTCAGAATCTCTTAATGCAACCTGCTACAGAGGCTGAAGTTGCCGAAGGACATCCATACGGTATACCTGTGCTCAAAGTCGCGGATTTTGGTTTCGCTAGAATATTACCTGCTGCTGCGATGGCAGAGACTCTCTGTGGCTCACCGTGAGTTTACGCATCATCGGAACAGGTAATTTTTGGCTTATATTCTGTTTGCAGACTGTATATGGCTCCTGAAATTTTACGGTACGAGAAATACGATGCTACTGCCGATCTTTGGTCAGTTGGCGCAGTGCTGTTCGAGATGTCAGTCGGACGACCACCCTTCCGAGCGAACAATCACGTCGAACTTCTCAAACGTATCGAACGAGGTGAAGATCGAATCAAGTTTCCCGATGAAGCTTCACCATCAGATAAGAAAGATTCAGGTCCACCCCCAATACCTGTATCACCGGATATCAAGGCATTGATAAGAGCTTTGCTCAAACGTAAACCAGCAGATCGTATAGGTTTCGAAGAATTCTTTTCCTCTACTGTATGGGATTCACATCTTTCCGAAAGCACCGAAGAAGAACCCACAACTAGTCTTGAGGCTTCGACTGATAGCTCTGCTCATTTGGAGACTAGTGACACCAGGATTAAAGAAATGGTAGCTAGTATAGAGAAGTCGAAGGAAAGACTTTTGCTAGGTAGAAAAGCACCTCAACCACTTGCTGTCGATGTTGCTCTAAACCCTCAACCCGCTCCTAGACCTACACAGCAAGCATCTCCACGTACAGCTCAGCCACCGACTCCACCACCATCTCTTTCGGTTCGACAACCTCCAATTCGTCGTTCTGAACCTAAATACTACGTCAGTGATAATTCACCTGCATTCGAGGATCCACCCATCGTCGCAAATACCACCACTACTACTCGAGCAAACCCTAGACCAATTGTCACTGCTGCTCAGAGACGAGTGTCGAATAGAGAACGGGAGCAAGGTAGCTTGGAAGAGGTCGCACCTCTCACTCCACCTTACAGTGGGCCACCCACCACTATGCCAAGAGCTGCGACTAGAGGTATAAGCGAGGGATCACCCTTAGCTGCTACACCGCCCATCACCATGCGACACGATACAAAGGAAGAAAGTGCTCTTGATAGCAGTGAATCTGTCGTTGGTACCGATTATGTAGTGGTGGAGAAGCAAAACGTGGAGATCAACGCTTTAGCAGATGGTAAGTTGACGTGTCTTCCCATCACACAGTGCATGTGTCTGATATCTTCTTTTCATAGAAATCGATCAAGCTTCGAAGAAGCCTACTACCATCGTTCGTCGACGAAGTTCCAGAAGCAGCGTTGTCACTCGACCTGTTTCAGCGTTCAAACCTATCAGTCCAAGTCCAAAGCCACATGATACAGCCGTGGTACCTATATCATATTCACCACCATTCGCTTTAGGCACAACACCACCTTTCTCGATCCCACCGGGTGCTCGACAAAGCTCTAGTCCAGGTCTGACTCGACCACCATCGATACCGCAGTCCTTGAACATGTTCCCACCGTCCAATCAACCCTCCTACGGACAGGATGCGGCTACTCGATTTGGTGTATCACCTTCATCACTTCAGACCGGTGCTCTTGCTCGAGCAATAACCAATACTGCGATACGGATGATTGGTAGTTCTGCTAATACAGCTGCTACGGCAATTGCCAGAGCTACAATCAAAAGACGACCTACGATCTTACGTACGAGTGACATTGATCCTGCCGAAGACGAGCTACTACGTTCAGTGGAGGATGTAGCAAGAAAGGCGTTCGTTCTATTCGAACTGGCCGATGAAAGGTTATTAGCTCAAGCTCAAATCACTAATACTGCCCGAAATGCTTCGACACCCACCCCTACGGGTACGACTCCACCTTTCAGCTCGCAAGCTTCGAACAGTCGTAGGAAATCATCTTCTGGTTCAATGAACTCTGAAGTTTGGATATTACGCCAACAGGAAGCTGCTGCGAATGATGCTGTGGTATTGTACATGAAATCTTTGACGTTTATCGTTCAAGCTATGGATAAGGTCAAGAGGTATTGGAGGGATAGGGATGAGGGGGAAGCTAGTCCCGAATTGAATGAGAGTGAGTAAGGATCTACCTGTGTAGTATGAATATAGCTGACTGGTGATGTAGTGGGACAATGGCTAAGATCGAGATTTAACGAGATATTCGAAAAGATCGAATGGGCTAAATCGAGATCAAATGACAATATGTTATTCCCCGATTGGCTAGTGCATGATAAAGCTAGAGATATGGTGAGCAAAACTCCCTCATACGTTGCTCATCAATGAATGTGGTGAACATGAACTGATATCATGGTTGATATATCGATCAGTCCCGACAAGCTGCTGTAGCTGAACTTCAAGGTGATTTGATTACAGCTGAACAAGGATACGAAACTTCCCTTTGGCTCTTACAAGTCTTGTTGGATGAAGGGGTGTATGAAAATGGAAGGATTAGAGAGGATGATAAAGCTACTTATGAGAAGCGTAAGTTTGATCCTCCATCTTGACACTGTGTTGATGATTGACTTATTATTGTTCTGGCTGTTGATAGTGCTGGTACCTATTCGAACGAGGCTTGAAGCTTTGAGGAAGAAATTGGCGGATTCTGGGAATACGAGCTTACGATTGAGCTGAGGTGCTTTACAACCCCTCGATCGCCCTTCACAGAATAGATCCTCGTGATGTATCGAAGAAGTGGCCCAATCTCGTATGCGCCCTAGATAAGATGTGAGGTCGACAATGTCCTTCGCTTAGCGCTTCTCGACGTAGCAACCTTCCATCATGGGCAAGTCGCTTGAATATACCCGCAAGATCCAACAATATAACTCAACTAGCTCGTTTTCAACATATCCTATCTTACTCCACATCGCTCGTCACTCCGACACCGGTACCGCCTGTCAATATCACACCCTCACTTTCACCCTCGTTCTCTTCAATCCCATTCAAATCCCCTCTCATATCTTAACATCAGTCTCGTCTTTCAGTCTACATAAACTTCAATAGTCAACTACGTCCAATATCATTCCAACCTTTCCTCGACATACACCCATATAGATGTTATAAGTCTGATTTCTCTGTAAACACATATTCCCTTTTTGTCTGTATGTTGTTATCATTTATAAATTTCGTTCATTCACCACACCACACCATTCCCCTCTCTTCTCTTTTCAATCGTCATTCGGATCTCAGTTAGTGTTATGTCATGTTATGTTATAGGCGTTGTATATCTTGATTCATCACAGCGTGTCCTCTCAGAGAGACAGACAGGGCTCAACCATACCATTCATAAATCGAAGAGGAAGCAAAAAAAAGCAGAAAACGAAACAAAAACATGGAACATTTGTCGCTAGTGGTTACTCGTAGAACCAACGTATCATACATATGTAGATGTTTGTCTGTGTATATTCGATTTGACTTTTCTCTCTTTCAGTCGTCGTCATTATGAATTATGAGTAGCGTTGTTGCTGTGTACTGTACATTCCTTCATGAGTGCATGAGTGAGTCGTCAATCAAGTAAGAGATCACTGCACAGTCGTTGTGTATGAAGATGATAATGAAGTGGGGTCCCCACTCTACTGACCATCTCTCCCTTCTCCCTTCGAATGTTTTTGAAATTTCAGCGTTTCAACAAGCTGAACTTAGAACAGCAAGACTATATTCATACTCTGACTCCTGTCATCTGTATTGCTATCTTTCCAAAAATCGAAGAGAGGGTTCAAAATCCCTGTAGCACTCTTCCAAGATGACTCCTCCAAACCCAGCCAAACCTCTCGAAGCGTTCGTATCATTCCCATCACCATACACCCAATCCCTCTTAGTTCAAGCACTCGTATCTGTACTACCATGTATCAAGGTCTCTCTGGCACCTTACCCAGAAGATCAACCTCCTGCATTACAATGGTGAGTAGTCGTATGTGGCTTCATCTGAAGGTCATACAATAAGATCTTTACAATATCTCAGCTGATCATACATATATCATCACTTTATGCTGAGTTTTATGTTATGTCCATTAGGGCAGATTACGATCTACTATCATTCGATCTTCCTCATTCCAACCCTACCAAATACCTCATTTCCTCATATGTATATCGTAAAGCCCTGATACGTAAGCATCAATTACATTCTACCATCCAAGCTTACCTGGCGAAATGTCAACATCGTAATATACAAAGTATACTGTCGCCGGAGGAAGGGGGTGTACCGAAAGGGTGGAATGTGGAATTACAATTTCTCGATGAACTGGATGAACTTCTGTTGGATGATTTGTACGATTTGAATGAAGGGATGCGAAGAAATGAAGAATTGCCTGAGGAAGAGAGGAGGTAAGTACATAATTTACCTTGAATGATATTATTCATCTTCCTATTGGGTGATTTAGGAGC
Source organism: Kwoniella europaea PYCC6329 (assembly GCF_036810445.1). Classification (NCBI taxonomy): domain Eukaryota; kingdom Fungi; phylum Basidiomycota; class Tremellomycetes; order Tremellales; family Cryptococcaceae; genus Kwoniella; species Kwoniella europaea. The sequence continues at coordinate 6,656,749 of NC_089487.1, forward strand.
TAAATGGATTGAGTTTGGGTGATGCAGTTGGTACATCCTCAAACCTGGATTTGCAGATCGTGCGCAGGGTATAAGGATGTTTTCAACGGAAGATGAACTGTAAGCCATATTGAGTACTCTCCGACCAAGTGATAGGAAATGCTCATGCTGATTATATAATGTTGTTAGACGAGCGATATTCGAGGAGTTTGAACCTCCTTCTTCCGATGAGGAAGGTTATGAAGATGAAGACGAAACTCGAGAAGAAGAACAGGAAGATGGACAGATACCCCAAGACGGAGGAGTGGATGATATGATCGATATGTTAGCTAAGAAAGCCGTAGAGCTAGGTTTTGACGGTGATGAAGAGGACGATAGACACTTCGGTGCAGCAGCAGATGATGACGAGGAAGAAGATGGTACGGGAGTGATGACTTCTCAACTAAGACACTTTGTCATACAGGTGAGCTCAGTCAATTCGACTGAATCGACACCCACGCACTGAGGTTGCTGATTGATCCATGTGCGTGGACATAGGAATACATGCCTAATCCCGTTCTGTTCGATATTGCACAACAGCCGAATCTACCATCACCCTTCTTAGAAGGATACAAAGTGAGTACATCAAGATAGGTACCTCGGATCAATATAACACAGATGCGATTCATGTTTCAGCTTCATTTAATAGCGTACAATTCAGCTGATCCAGACTATAGTTCCACCTTAGAGCTTATGTCCTCCTCACTTCAGCCTATACTGTCCATCTCTCCCGAACGATGCTAGCTCTTTTCTCTGGATCGCCCTACACCCCTCCTAGATCATCAAAAGAAGGAGAAGAGTTGGACCTCAGACCACATCTGACGAATACATGCTTACAAGTCAGTTCAATGTATCTCTCGGTTGTTGACGATGTCAGCTGACTTGCCGTGCGATATTCAGACGGATTCGTTCGGTGCGCCTGCTCCTCCTGAAGAATTAGTCAAACTATTCTGGGAGTTAGAAGGTCTCGACGCACTCTCATCTACTAAAGATGGACAATACGAATCTAAAGGCAGCGTCACAAAAGAATGGTTAGAAGCTGTATTCAACAAGTCTGGCGAGGTGGTCAGTGAAGCTGTTAAAGCTGGTGCGGAATGTGGTAGTTTCGGGTTACAGTTTATGCCTAATGCTTTTGAGGTGGGTTTCAGTTTATTCACTGCAGATTCTCCTTATCAAAGATCTAGCGAAATACACTTCAACGACAAAAGATTGTAAAACCGAGCTGATTTGACTGTAATGGATGTTCCTAGATCTTTGGAGTAGATCTCATCTTATCTTTCCCTCCTACTAACCCCTCTTCACCAAGTGAATTGCCAATACCTAAAGTGACTTTATTGGAATACAACGCTAGTCCAGATTTCCACCAATCTGGAATACGACTCAAGAAAGATTTGCTGGAGATGTTCAAGGGCGTGATTAGGATCTCGATCGCGCCCTTCTTTGGACTGAACATCAACAACGACGACGACGATGAAGAAGAAGAAGAAGAAGAAATTGATGCGAAGCAGGATCAGATACAGAGGAATGAGAATTGGGAGGTTGGGGAGGAAAGATGGGGTTGGAGTTTAGTTGGGAAAGGTGAAGTGAGAGGATCAGGTTGGTAGATGTAATGTAATGATACAATGATACGAGTACTACTGTATCTGGTTTTGGATGCAACAACCTTCTCTCTATTGCTCTAATCCGTCAAGTGCATGGATCAATATGGCAGTGAATTAGCCATCACTGAAATGATTGAATCGCTCATCCCGTATGATGGTCATGATACTATACAATAAATACATTGTATCAGATGAAATCCACGTATACTACAGTTTCCCATTGTCTTTGGGGATTACGAAGGTGTAAGGATACAGATACAAAGTACTAAAGTACTATACGAATTAAAGGTTTCCCATCTCAACTAAAAAAACGTAGATTATCATTCTCACTTAACCCTTGGCCATTTCCATTTCCATTTCTACGTCTACATCAATGAAAAACCCTCTCGGCATCACTCGATATTATATCCTAATTCGTCCCATTCTGACCTCTGATCATCCTCTCCGCACCCCTCACACCCCCGGCCAACCCCCTCTGTCCAGTCCTGATCACGGTTCTTCCAAAACTCAAAAGATCAAACATTCTAGGGGTAGGTGTGAATTTCGCTAAACTCTGAGATAAAGGTGACATAGGTGGCAATCCTTCATTACTCGGTGAATGCAAATCAACCAATCTCAAAGCAGATATCGCGGGGTTTGTCATAATCGTTGGTCGTGGGGTACCGGATGATGATGGAGAAGAAGAAGAAGTGAATTCGTTCAATTCGAAAGAGGATGAAGATGATCTGGGTGTAGTCGATATTGATGAATCCAAATTCAAATTCAAACCATCTTCGATCCCATCTACACCTGTACCGTTCTCACCATTACGTCTCTTGAGTATAACAGGCAACAATGTCAGACCGGAGAGGAATATCAATTTGGCAATTAACACCGGATCTCTAAGTAAACTAGTCAGAGATTCACCACCGGAATTTTCGCTGATCACGCCCGAGCTCGCTAAAGCTTGAGTAGGAACTTTCAATCTTGATAATATGTGACCAACCGAGGCAGTGACATAAGACCAAGATGCGCTTCCCGCTGCGGTTGTGAGCCAAAATACTTTCCAATCCACCCCGACCACCCCACAGGCTACGTTCATACCTGACCATGGGACAAATCCCATCGCTCGCATGATCAATAAACGTCGCCATACGGTCGATCTCTCGGTGGGACCTCCAATAGCTGGCTGAGAAGGGTCAGAAGATGCTTGGATGGGTGTGATGGTTTCTCCGATAACTTGTTGAGCTGTTGCTGGAGCTGGGATCGTTTCAGGTGCGAGGGCCGCTCTGACCAAAGCGAGTGGTTTAGGGAAAAGTACAGCTATTAAGGGTGCTAGTGGTCTTGATAAAGTGTATGCACCGAGAGAACCAGATGCGGTGATGATCGTCAGGAGAAGCAGAGCTGGCATGGGATCGAGTAAAGATCCGACGAGGATGTTCTAATTGAACGATACATGTCAGCTGCTAAAGGCGAGTGCGTTGGCGTATTGGAAGACTAACTCACCAAGATGACCGCTCCAGGTACACTCCAAGCATGTTTCCAACACCCCACAAATGTGAGCACCCCAATGGTATGCCACCAGCCGTTATTGCCAGAAGCCATGTACGATCTGATTTCAGCAGAGAGCAGTTGAAGGTCTGTAGTAGATTGAGGAAGATGTTTGAGTGTGGTGCTGAGAATCAAGCCAAAATTGTCAGCTTCATGCTCTTCTTTGCCGGTTCCGCTCAAGCAGAACTTAACTTACATTGGCATACTTTGGATTAACCACAAAACCAAACCAGCAGAAACGAAGAATGCTCCTACTAAAATCCCAACTGTCCAACCCAATTCCTTTAATACTTCAGCAGTCTTTCCACCTCTTTGACCTGCCCCAACATTCAATAGCGTAGTCAACCATCCTCTAGAATCATCGTTACTCATCCCATCGCCTTTTCTGGACCTGAACACTTTTCTTAACTTATTACGTTTTGAATTGTCCCTTGAGAGCGATTTAGTCGAAAGTGCAGGTGTAGGTAGGGTAGCAGGGAAAGAATTGGAATCACCATTGATGGCAGCCTGGAATCGAGGGTAGTTGCCATTTTGATCTAATGGTGGACTAGGTGGTAATGTGAAGTAATTATCCGATGATGATGGATCTCGTTGATCATCGGAAGTTGAAGTCCAAACCCCCCAATATTTCCCTGGTCCAGCTCTTCTGGTAGATTCCCCACTGCCTCTTCCACCACTATACCCGTCGTCTTCTTCATCTTGATCTGATCCAGACCCGATCAACCCTTTTTCAGAATCATCATCTGATCCGCGTTGATAAGTCGACGATGTTTCATATCGACGATGTTTCTTGGGTTTAACCCAGCTTAAGAGGGACTCTCCAACTTCATAAGCTGATTTGACAAATGACGACGATGTAGAAAATGATGGAGGGGGATATGTGTCGAGTTCTTTATCGGATGATGGAGGGGATAATGGCATACCGGACCAAGCTTGCGATGAAGGTGGGAGTTCCGGAACATGATTCAACGATGATTGGCCAAAGGGTGAAGAGGGGAAGGTATAAGTTGAATGTTCAGTCAAATCTTGGGTCTGAGGTACAACGATACTTGTACTTGTTGATCTGGCTCTTGACTCCACAGCCTTCTCTTTCCCTTTGCCTTTACTCATGCTTCCTGTCGAACTAGTCATGGGAGGTTCAAGATGATCTTCATTCAGTAATTCACTGATTCCCTCTTCCTCGCGAGTGGTATACCTCCTAACTAGATTCGGTACGGACGATTTCCTCTTGACGATACCAGGTCCTAAGACGGGACTAGAAGGGATAGAAGATGATGAGGGGAATGAGTCGGAAGATTTGACTTGAGGTGTGTAGTATGATTGTGTCCTTGTTGCTGGGGTGACAATGAGTGTAGGTCTAGATCCGGAAACGGATTTCGACGCTCTCCTGTTTCCTATAGTTTTGGGGGTTTGTAATAACGATGACGCGGTGGATAGTCTTGATGGCCCAGCTTCCAAACTTCTTGATAGTTGAGCTACGACCTCTGCAGCATCCCCCATCGGTTTACCAGAAGAAGAAGAAGGTAAGTGAAGGTCTTCCGAGGAGTTTTCCCTAGACATGACAGGCGGTAAGGGTGGCGTGTAAGTTGACATGGTTGATGTTCTCGATCTTAACCTTTTGGGACGGATGGGAGTAGAATAAGGGGGTGTACGAGATCCGGAGGGGATAGGAAGAGTTGATGAGCGGTGTTGAGGGGATTCGGTGTAAGAGCTGTGATGTTAATGATATATACGAGGAATGTTTCAGTCCGAGACATGACATGACGTTGTTTGATTTTGGGTTGTGACCATGAGATGTAGACCCGTACGTATATTTACACAGTACGGGGGTGGATGGGTGTGCGACGTGAGAATGAGGAGGCGTGAGATAGTCGTGTGGAATGAGGTTTGTATTGCGAGGTCCGGGGATGACAAGATGGGGGGATGACGAATGATGCGATGATGTGTTTTGGAGTACCGACAAAAGGGTTTAAAGTACACAAAGGATTGTTATCGTGATTGACGTTATAGTTGAAAAGCGATTATATCATCATGGGAACGTGGTATAATAAGGTCGTTGTTTGAATGAGGTGGAGAGTTGAGGGGTTTTGTCGGTGTAAGGTAGGGTAGGGACGATGATGAAGGTTTTGATGAAAGGGAGACGGAATGAGGAATAATAAAATAGAAGATCACACGATCAGTACTCGATAGACAGTTTTTGATTGATAAAATTACGGATCAAGTGAATAAGGGAGAGGTGAAGATGGGGAACAAGTCAAGGATGGTTATGGTGATACGGTGCAAGGTTGCGACGACGGCAGGAGCACCGGCCGAAAATGTGGTGGTTGAAGGATCTATACGCCAGATGCAAATGCTTATATGCATCGCAACCAACATCCTTTTCACATCCATGTGTCTCCTTGTACTCCTCCAAGAGTGAACCAGAAGGGGAATGAGAATACGAGATGGTACTCAAACTCACGATTGACTTTGACCTCCTTGATCCTGATCCTGGTCCTGATCTTCCAACAACGTATTAGGTATCTGCAAAGGCGAACTCGATCTTTTCCAACCCAACGAAGCTATTCCTATACCTATGCTTGTTCCTCCATCTTTACTGGGATTGGGCATCTTGAATCCTTCTCTGGATGGTCTAGTCTCTATGTATGTATGTAATGTAGATCGGCTATGAGACTACGAGTGTTATTGGATTCGGGTTGATGTTGATGCCCGCGTATGCTCTCTGTATACGAGAGGAACGAGATGATTTAAGACCTTCGGTGATGTTGATGCGTTTTTTTCTGGTTGTTTTTACCGAGCTTGCAATTTTTCTCTTGATTCAGCGAAAGTGAGGTAACCAGGTAGGTATGTTAGATAAAAACAAGAGAAGTCGATGATGATGGTGATGATAGTCCTCCACGATGAGAATTGATATCTCCTGTCGATGTTGGATTTGAGAGGCAATACTGTTCGATACCACCAAAACCACTAACAACAACAACACTCAACATACAAGACAAAACTACCGAATCGGGTAATTCCCCTTTGGTGTCCCCGTCAACCCGCTTACCCAACAACGATACTAGTCGGCCCCCGAAGTACTATTACTGTATGATCATCATACTCGGTGTTGCCCCGTCATATATCATGTAAAAGCACTGGTACTGCATAGCATCGACATGGCGATGAGAACTGGCCATTTCAATCTCAGCCTAGGTTTTATCATCGCTGATGGTCGCTAGCAGCTAACGGAAAGCATACTGATCCGGTTTGTATCTTCCTACGACGCTCAGATCAATCGTTGCGAAAGACTTGCCATCAAGCTCCATTACATGCTCGAGTAATATGGGCAAGCTGAAAAAATCACGATGATCTTGCTCAATGCAAGCTCATTGCAATCGTTTGAATGAACATGACAGAAACTTCTTAATATCATATGCATTGACAACTAACTGTCTTGTCATCTACAAAATACTCAATTCTTCTTTCTTCTTCCTTTCTACAATCTTCTTGTTTCTTCACTTTGAGAACCTTACAATAGATGAGTTAAAAGTACAAATCCAATATGATGATCTCAGATAAGACGAAAATGTATATCATTATACAACTGATAAGGTAAGGTATAATATGCTACTTGATAATGCGATATGTGGTATGATTTGATGCTTGTTATAAATTTACAGATGGTTGATGACCGTCATTCGACGAAAGGGGTATACAAACGAACGAGCTCGAGGATAATTATTGAAAATAGAACAAACCAGCTTTATTCCTATCCAATTTGAATTTCGGTAAGTCTGGAATTTCATAAGTCTTCATTCCATTCTTTTCGGATGATTCCCAGTTAAATCCGGATTTCGGTACACTGTTGGGAAAAGAAACTCCTTCTGCCATAGTCAAACTTGATATATCAGGTAAGCCACTGGTAGCGGTGGTGGTACCGGTGGTAGCAGGTCTAGGAGGAGGTAACATCCTAGGAGTTCTCGAAGTCGAATTGGATGAAATGGAAGTTGATAATTGATTGTTCGCCTTGGGAATGGCAATTCCATTACCAGTTCTAGGTCTACTGGACGATCTGACAGAGGATGACGAAGAAGTGGTAGTGCCTCCACTGGATGATGATCGATTTCGTCTGTTCGAACTGGTATTGGTGATCGTACCGCTCCTTTCAACCAGGTTAGAGGAAGGTTGGAAATATTTGATTTTCCATCCTCCGATTCCCCGTTCTAAACTCTGTTTAGGCGTATTGTTGTCAGGATCCAATTCGGCTCTACCCCTGAAGTCCGCTGGAACAGACATAGGTCCAGCAGTGGGCGCTGCCGAAGAAGTATGACCAGTCTTTCTACAGAACGACTTGTAGTTCTTCTCATCTATTACTTCTTTCCCAAAAGAATCCCAAGACACTTCACCGCCGTTACCGTTACCGTTTCTAGATTTCGCACGAATAGTTCCAGACACAGGTCGGGACATACTTGATCGTCTCGATTCTGATGGGTTGGGTGACATGGCGGTAGATCCGGGAAACACGAAACCTCTTTGTACGCTTGTTGACAGACCCGAAGGGGACCTTACGGGGAAGGCGTGGGCGTACGATTGTAATAGATCCAAGGTATGTGACGGAGCTGAACCGAATTCAGGTGGGATAGGTACGTTCTGGACGGAAGATGGTGAAGAAGCTAATAGGGAAGTGTGACTGAGATCGGATCGTTTCAAGGGAGCTCTCGTAGGGATAGGCGCGGAGTGTTCGCTTGAGATAGATACTGATCTTCTACCTGCACCGTGTAATTCTCGTCTATCCTGGTCGGATGTCTGCAGGGGAGTCATCGCTCTCATTCGATTTGATCCTGATCCAGATACTGATCGGTGGTCCAATACTAGATCGGAATCAGCGTTCCATAGACTTGATAGGGATTCGTTCGAAGGGTGAACATGGGAGTGAGCAGAGGCAGGCCGTTGGGATGAGGAAGGTTGCATCGAACTTCTTCTTTGGCGTTGAATGGAGTTCCATGCGTCGTCTGGACCTTCTTTGGATAAACGGAAGTATTCCATGAATTTAGGTGCGGAGCTCGCTGGACCTGAATGATCCTGTAATCCGCCTGCATTGGAGGCAGCAGAAGATTCGGTATCTGATCCCGAGACGAAAAGAGGTGATGGTGGACCGCAAGGACTTCTGGTGTGATCAGCGACGGTGACACCCGGTGTATCTAATGGAAACGCGTGCGAGAAATCATATGATAAAGTTCTAGCTATATTCGCGTAAGCCTCGGATGATTTACCCGCATCTTGTTCCATACACTGTTTCGAGCAGTATATCGATGATCTGAAAGGTGGTGAAGAGGTGTTTATTCGAGGTGTAATGACTTTCTGTGATTTAGGGGAGGAGAGATCGTTGGGAGGTGATTCGGTTGTGGGTGAAGTGACAGATTCATTGGTCTTTGACCGTGTTAGAGGCTGCATCTTGGAGGATGAGTTGAGAGCTGCCAGACGTGCTGCTGAATTGGGGTTTCGTTTCAACCCTGGTCGCGTAACCTTCTGACCATTTGCCGAACGTGTCGTAGTGGTCCCATCTGAATTCTTCACCTGAGGTTCACGCGTATATTGTCAGACACAATGCAAGTAAAGGTGAGAGGGGATGTGGGATACTCACTCTGATGGTTCCACCTCCCAACTTCTTCTTGGTTGTTTTCGGTCCTTCTACCGGATCAACCTCTTTCGGCGGTATTATCAACCTATCGCAGACGATACAGTATGAATCGAATGGCATCTCGTCGGTCGTCACGCCCGACATCTGGGAGAAGGTTGTAGGTGGGTGAGCGAGTAGTAACGGGTCCATGATGATGATGGTGGTAGTGGCGAGATAGTCGGGTTTCGTGTTGAATGATGGATGTTGTTTTATGTGATAGGATATAAAGTAGAGATATGACGTATAAATGATAGGTCAATGCGCTGTGTATCACCCATTGGTTGTCAGCCTTATTCCCAATGATACTCATTAATCATCGATCAACTGTAGAATCCAGACGTTGGTGGTATCAAGTCGATCGAGAAACATATCGTCTTGTTGGGTTCAAGCAGATGATCATATGATCAAGTGATGTGATCCCAGCAATGTGTGTATTTGAGTTGATGATGTGTGATATAGTGTATAGGTATTCAATGGATGGGAAAATGAAACCATTCACTCACAGATCGCCACTATATCATATCAAGCATCGGTTTTCAGATAGGTAAGAATAGGAAGAGACGAGACAATGTTTCTAAGCCAAGGTTTTCCACAACGTGTCTAATCTAGTCGAAGTCGAGTCGTTGGATTTCCCATCTATGGATTCACCTTGCGAGTGATTTTATATTGATAATCGAGTTGTGTTGCGTTGTGTTCCGGTCATAAGTGAGTCGGTAGGAGTAGGTGTGGGAGTTGGTATCACAAAGGAGTATAAGGTAAAAGTTTCACCGAGAAGAAAAGTGTAGATGTTTCGTTTCGTTTTGTTTCGACCCAGACCATGGATATGAATATGAGTATGGATATGATGGGATGAATCCTTTCAAGTTCCCTTTCTCCTATAACTGAAACCTATGAGAATGAAAAGTGTCCCAAATTCAAATCGAAAAACAAAACAACCCATGAATCAAAGAATCAAGAAGATGAAAGTCGTTCTTCGTTCATTCATGGATGGGGGATGAATGAAGAATTTCGTTTGTGCGATGGGATATGGGGATTATGTGATTATGGTTAAATCCGGTGTGCCATACGCAGTTGTACGGTTGTATGACGGTTAAATCGTTGAATCGAATCGAAAGACGCGAAATGGTATTATGTATGGTATTATGGTATTATGGTATTATGGTATTATGGTATTATCCGTCTTTTCCCAACTGAGTCGTCGGATCGCCTGTCGGATTGTCGGTTTTTTCGGAAGTGCTTTTACTTCAGGTGCTCCACCTTAGTTCGATAATTTACCGCATAAATTCATCAAAAGACGAAAAGTCCAGAATTGTTCTGTTTGACGCCACCAACGCCCAATCCCACTTGTTTTCTATTCTAGGCTTTGAAATGCTGTACAACGCAACACAACCCCTTGATACTTGTTACCCTTGTACTACGCGTAGAATACCGCCGGTAGACCTCAGGCGTTTGATCGTTGATTTAGTTCAAAGGACGTGTATCGTATGTGGGTGGTTGATTGATGAAGTGTGAATAAACAATCTAGAAGTTTACTAAACGAATTGCATAAAAGCACAAACACCATCATATCAAGCAATCTTCTTTTGCTGTCTTCAAGTCGCAGCCCATTGTTACTACCGTTAATTGACGGACGAAGGAAGTGAACGGTTAAACGGACCGAGCGCATGAATAACAGGATACAGTAATAACCAGGTGATCCCCTATGCCTGGAAATCTCTTCTTTTGGAGCTCTACTCGAGTACATTTGTGTATCTTTCGGTCCGTTGACGGTTGATTCGGGATTGCACTTTACCGAAACCCACCCCATCTCATTTCGTCTCGTCTCTTGGGACAGACAAGCGCTGTTGGTTGAGTGCATGGTTCATGTACCTTAAACTAAGGTGATCGACGAGAGTAAGAGAAGGCTCATCTGATGTGACACGAATTGCGGCTCCAGTTTTTTCTCCATCATTCCATCAACCGGTACGACCGGTTCGCGAACGGTCCGGCGATAAATCGATCAAATTGATCACCGTTTTCACCGATCAGCCCAAAAAAGCGGAGCAAAGTAGTCTTGCGTTTCTCGGAAGAAATAGGAAAACGAAGTGGACAATCGGATTTACTCGGAAAGCTAATGCCACGTGGGAACCATGATGCCATATGGAGTGATATGGAGTTATGATCGGGATAGATCCATGTCCAATCACGGTGGATACTAACCCCGACATACCCATCAAAACCCACTCGCAAACAGGTGGAGTAGGAAGTCATCGTGTGGGGAGATCTTATTAGCCTAGGTGGATCGTCAAGTACGCTAGAGTCTGGTTGCCCCACAAAGACTTCCCCAGTTCCAAGAGATTGCGATGATCGTCTTTGTAGGGAATGGGAGTTCAGATAAACGACCAGATGGACCCGTGTGAAGAATCCCATACATGGGTATTAGGGACTGCATCATCCCAACAAGCAAGCTCGAGTGTGGAGCCAGAAATCAGATACTGGAGGGCGGGACGCTTATTTCACTTTATCCCTTTGCAAGTTCTGTCGGGTCATAGGTGAGCTACAGGGCTATTGATAGTATGTATGCATGGTCGATACGATACAATCACTTGGCATACCGATCGCTAAGATGAGAACAACCATGTCGATATCAGCACACGATACAGATGATGAAAGAACGTTACATGACATACCTCTTGAGCGCCGCTCTTCTATCTAACATCGCTTCACCCAGTTTACCTTCTTTCCTAGCTTTCTTCAGTTCCCTTCTATCTTTCTCAGATACGATCGTACGACCCCCTCCCCATGTTTGCGATTCACGACTGTGTGAGATTGGCGGGTTCATATCAGCTCTCCTCTGACATGCAGACTCTCATAGCCCCAGACAGTAAAGGCGATCCACAGTGAATGGTCATACAGATTGAAATGTAGGATACCGAAGAAAAGCAGCAGAATGAATCTACAAAAGAAATGAGGAATTTGCCGACTCACTTCCTCTTCAATTCATCCTCTATCGACCCCTCCGCCGGCCCACCACTCAATAACCTCTTCTTCGAACTCGAGGCATTCCCATCCTTCCCTTCCTGCAAAGCCAATTTCGCCTTGTACACGAATTCCCTCTGACACTTGATCCTTATCAACTCGTGTTCGCCCGGCTGATCCACGTCGATTCGCAGTTCTGCCTTGAGCTTGCCTACGGATGTACCGCTCGGGGCGGAGGTCGAGAGGTATTTGGAATTATGTTGAGTCTGAATAGACCATCCGGGGAATACACTTGAGCTTCCGGAAGAAGAAGAAGAAGGTTGAGGGATGAATGCTTCAAGTGGTCCTCTGGAGGGAGTCGTGGCTGATAATGTACCTGATGGACTGGCGGTCAAAAATGTGCCTCTGCAAATGGTCATGCAAGTCGATCATTCAGCTTTCGTCCTTGACAGATTGAATCGAATGGTGCTTAAAATACGAGGTGTTGTGATTATACCGTATGAGAGTAACTCCACTCACGTGCTTGTTCGTAAACTTATGACATCCTCACTCCCCGATAATCTCGATATCACCCATACATGATTAACATCACTAGGTTCTATCGTCTGTAGTATCTCCGCTTCGCTCAGATCGTTCATCCCCTCGGGTGCTTGAGGGATATCTACAGGTGCAGCGTAGACTCGCTGTCTCGTTGGATCCCACTGCAATCATAGAAATGGGATCAGTATATAGCTGAATCCTTCTCTTATGATGAGTTGAGACTTGGTGAGAAGGTCAGATATACTCACCGCCAGACATGTCAAAGGCTCAGAGGGAAGTAAGATGAATGCCGGACCGTTAATCTCCATTGGATGTTCTGGGAATACCCAGCCTACAAATCATACACATCAGCAAAAGACATCCATAGCAACGTAAGACTACGTCTTATGAGTATAGATGGCACTCACCCCTAGGATCAGCGGCGGCCAAAGCAGCCAGTTCATCCCCATCACCACCTCCACCTCCCGAATGATTATGAGACCTCTTCTTCTTCTTGGTTTTGTCACCTTTGAACTTGAGCTTTTTCGATATCACACCTGATGACGACATCCTGGACGGTTTGTAGAATGGGTGAGATGCTTATCGGATGCAAGTAGTTGTGTGATAGTACCAGCACGAGAAAATTGGACGAAGCTTCAAGGTGATCGGTTGTGTTGACGTCAATCACTGCCAAGAAATTTGATTCCGTCGATAATTCAGAGCATATTGGAGGCATTCTCAACGTATACGATCCTTTCTTGCATTACCCACCCATGCTTGCATGTTTACATTATGCATACCTGATCATACTTCTACAAAACCCTCTGTCGCTGTAGATCTAGTTAGCCTGCATACAAAGGTGTTCTGCAGTCCGAAAACTTTCGACACGGAGATGGCATCACCATCTTTCCCAAATATCAAGCACAAACCAAACCTCGCTGTAAATACAATCTTACCATCCCAGATATACACCATAGATGGATTCCTCACTCCCTCAGAGGTGAAAGCCGTACGGAACTGGATGGACGGAGTGGTGATGGAGGGACCTAAACCGCCTGGTAAAGGGGAAGCAGAACGAACAGCAAGTAAGTGGTTCAAAGCTATATCACTCTACAGTAGATACTTTGACGAGATTGGAAAGTGAGAGAAACTCCTTCTGACTTTTGATCTTGGTCTTGATCTCAATTCATTGGCTTAGGAAGAGGTTCCCTCAATTCACCTGAGATATCCACCATTCTCCTGAACCTCCTCTCCCCCTACATCCCCTCTTTATCACCTAAATACGCCTCCCCAACACCGATACTATCCCCTAATATAAGAGTATATCATTATCCTACTGGAACATATTTCAGATGTCATTACGATTCGCCTACTCTCGATCCTTCTTCACGTAGATTAAGTTGTTGGACCATACTTGTTTATTTATCAGATTGTAAAGGGGGTTCAACGACTTTCTATACTGGTACACACGATACTGGTTCATCTAAGAAAACTAAAAACAAGGGCAAACAGAGGGTGGAAGAGGAAAAGGGAAAGGGGAAGGTATCGGTCGATCCTAAAGCTGGTAGATTACTATTGCATTGGCATGGAATGTCAGGAGGAGGATGTTTGAAACATGAAGGAGAAGAGGTGAAGGAGGGCGACAAGTGGGTTTTGAGAACGGATGTTTTGGCTTAACGAGGACCATCAGGTGCACGAAGAATATGTTGTAATCACGTCTTTAACGATCATATGTATACTGCTACACGAGATACACCGAGACATTTCAGTATCGGTGAACCAGCGTGGTAGTGATCTGTTGTGTTAAGCATATTGCTTGAAGACCTCTCGCTTAATCCTCTAAATACTCAAAGCAGGACTCTGTACCTACTACCTCCTCCGTACCTCGCACATCCCAGGACGAGATCATCTTATTCCGAAAAATGAATCGATCGATTACGAAAGAACCCCAATTGCCAGACTCCCAGCTCCTGACGAGAGCTTAACTTATCTCTTTCGGGACCTTCACATTCCTTTTGGAATAGCTATGCAAGTCATCGTCAAGGACGAGTATAGAAGTTAGATGACATCAGAAATCGGTGTATCGCACTGCTAAATTTCCCCCCTATAATTGTGGTTCATCGGAGGATGTGGTGGTGGGTTTTAAGAGGCCGTTCCTCGTGAGGTTTTATCCGCCTGTCTCTTCGGGTTTTCATCCAAGTATACCAATCATCCTCTAGAGGGGATATACTGGTACGAGTCCTTGAGTTCCGCTGGGATACGGGATACTAGGGGAAGTCTCAAGCGATCGAGTTCTCTTCCATCGGTAACCGTAAAAAATCGATTTACTATTCGTACATCCATACAATTCTGAATGAAGCAATCTAATCGACGAGAAACGATTAATGATTCCGTTCAATTCCCCATCCAGATCGATTCGATTTCCTAAAAAGCCAAAGAAAGTCATATGCATATTCAAGCACGTACCATGGATATCTTGGTGGCTGAACAAGTTAATGGCGGTTCTGTTCATTTCGAAACTTGTTTCACCACCTAAGGTGTACTGTATGTTCTCTGCAATTCACAATACAGTACAAGTAAGCATAGTAAAACGCCACTGCATTTTGCTTTCGATGTCGTACGGTAAGATTTTGGAAGGATGGCTTTTCTGGAAAACCCAGGAAACCAATAATAATGCATAAAACTATAAATAACGTAAGGAAGATCGATCTGAAAATCCCAAATTCGTCATGAAAAGGTTAAATAGACGGATTCTAACCCTGAAACAGAAAAGATGCCGCAGCGCACAGACTACAAAAGACAAAAGAACTCCGTCTTCGCCTTTGCCAAAGAAGATCTTTCTGAATTTCTACTTCTCAATTAAAGTTTATGCGCCGTACCTCGAAGGGCAAGAGGGGGGGACTAACTGTAACTAACCAGGTACAAGTTACAACCAACCACCGAAATGTGAAACCTCTTTTCTTGCTTTGGCTCCAACGGTCAAAATGGTAAGGATTCATTTTGAAAGAGAAGCGAGGACTACTGAAAGATGAATATTTATAACTTACAACGAGCGAGAGTGAATTGATATGTAATCCTCCTCTAAGACATTTCGAAAACGCTTCCCATATCAGTACTATTAATTCTCTCAATTAACTCATTGAATCATCTCTGGTAGTGATCATCGATCGCAGATAGGTAGAGCTGGTCTCTATCACATACATAAGTTCATAAGCAGTTCTCGAAGAAATTATCCAACCCCTTCAGCTCCTTAAATTGCTACAGTAGAAGCACAAGATAATTCACAATACGATGTCATCGGTAGAGGAAATCGCTCGAAAACAAGTGACGGGGAACCTCGGTTCTCATTTATCACCACTTATTCTTGGGTGAGTATATCATCCACCCTCCTCATGAAAACGAAGCACAGGGAGGATACTAATTCATATTGTGTCGTGGATCACAGTATGGCGGTAGATGGTTTACTCATGGGAGTAGCGATCAACCAATTTATAAGATGGTGGAATCATTCGAAGAAGGAAGCCAGACATATACGGTTTTTACTTGTATGTCGTTCTTATTTGTCCGTACTGTACATCACAATACTGATAGTATCGTTGGGATAATGTAGTACCTAGCATCGTTCGGTGCTATTTGCGCAACGATCTTGTAAGTATTTTGATCATATCTCACTCAGATTGTATTGCATTTCAAAGCTGATCTTACGTTGTTAATTGGTTTAGTACATGGGCAACCACATTACACATGTTCTCATATAGTTATGGATCATATTCTCAATTTATCAAATGCGATTGGATAGCATGGTATGGTATCTTAGATCCATTGACTAAAATCAGTATTCAGGTGAGTTCATCACATCCGCCTCTCCCACGAGACATCAACAGATGGTTGACTGACTGACTGACTGATTGGTTGGTTAATAGGCATTCTACGCTGAAAGAGCATGGAGAATCAACAAGCGAAATTACATTATCTTAATTGCCATCGGGATTTGTCTGTGTTTGTCAGTGACTGGTTCAGTGGGATATACATTCATAACTAGGACAAAAACTATGAATGATTTCGATATGGTAAGTTGACTCATCCTCGTCATATCGTACGGTACATCCAGGTGCGAAGTGCTAATGTAATATCATCATAGACCGCCAACATATTCTTCTACCTATGGGTGAGTGAGAATCTCAAAATATAATCTATCAATATAAGTATAAGAAGCAAACGAATCTGACCTGCAGTATGATTCAGCCCGGAGCATGTATCTCAGCGGATATCATCATAACCTCCTCAATCATCTATGGACTTTACCACTCTCGATCAGGTATAGATCATACCGACAGATTGGTCAAGAGATTAATGAGGATCTCGCTCGAAGCTCAAATTCCACCTACCCTCGTGTAAGTCATATATACTTGCCTTCCCGTTCACAGGGCAGCTGTTTAAACATATTGATACTTTTTTTCCATCTTTCAGCGCTTTATTATTTTTCTTGCAATTTGCTGCAGAGTCAATGTCAAGTATCGTACAATTCATTGCGTAAGTTCACCGCCTCCTCAATGCTGTATACATACCTCGCTACAAGTTACTGATTCTGGATTTCCAGTATTATCCACCCCAAGGTTTATTTAGTGGGTTGCCTAGCAGTGCTCAACAGTAGAGAAGATCTTCGAAATGATCGCAAGACATCATACGTCTATGCTTCTGTAAGTAAACCCCACATCCCCTATTTGATTGTTCGTCTTCGTCGCGCGAAAAGCTAATTATGATAACTTTCCGTGTGTAGGGAGGATCGTATGGAACTTCCAGTTCTGGTTCCGGCTCAAAGGGGCTAACAAAGATGCCAGCCAGTGGCGGTATAACAATCGAGACGGAGACTTATATTTGTGTGAGTGTTGCCTACAATAACGGCCACCAAATCTTCGTAGAACCGAGGGATATCAAATACTGATATGTATGGTTTTTTATCGTTCTGCCGTAGTCCGATGGAGGTTTGGTAGTTGCTCGACCAGGACTTAACAGGTCTTTCACAGATGTCAAGGATACTTCCATAGCTGGTTCAGACGAGACACATGCCTTTGATGCCGGGGCTATAGCACTGGCTGAGACTGGTGCGTTGGGTACACCGTTGGAATTCGAAGTGAAGTTGCAATAATCGAGTGTAGAATAGATGGAAGAAGATAACAACTAAAAGGAAAGGTTCACCGGTCTTGGTACTTCAATCTTTGTATTCGCTGAATGGGAATAGGAATTCTGTACTTTGTTACAGTATGTACCTTGTACAAAACAGATACAGTATTACATTGTATGTTACATTACTTCAGATACTCGTACAATTTCTAGCTAGCTATCCGGATGGTACAAATCAAATCGTATCGAACGATAACACAGCAATTGTAATGATAAAAGATTGTGGTACCGAGTTCAAATTTTTTCCCATATCGTGAAATATGTTTTATGATTGCGTTCATGCCTAATTGCCATCTTGCTTGTTCGCACTATCGAATATCTTCTTCAATTCCTTATCTTGAGCTGCCCATTGTTTGAAATCCCATTGTTCAGGACAGACTTTTCGACTCGCTTCGATATCCCTTATAAAGTAACTATGGTTGGAGTGATGTCAATGCATATTAGCTTCGAGCCGCAACCATGAATCCAAGACTAAGAGGGAGACTCCCGTACTTCCTATCTTGATGTTGACCAATGACAGTGTCAAGTACGATCTGACCAACTCGACTCACCCATCGACATATGATTTGTAATTCAACCACAGTGGTTCCCAAACTTCCTTACTATGTTTCTCAGAGTAAAAGTCCTCTTTGGTCAATCCTAGTGTGACTACGTTTTGATTACTAAGTTTCGAAAGTTCCTCGGCCATTTGCAAGGGAGTGATAGAATCGGAACAGATTTGGATATCTTTGCCTACAATTACACCATGCCATGTCAGTCAGCAGGTCAATTTACAGCTGAAGTACAGCTGTGGAGCACAGTCCCGTACAGTAATGACATACCACTCCAAGTTTTATGATCCAAAAAAGCCTTCTTCACCCAAACTCCCGTTTGTTCCACCGCATAACTTAGTATAGGGGTATCATCAGGTAAGGGCCAGCCCAAAACCCATTTATCACCTTGATCGTCTTTCGTGAGGTAATTGAACTTGTAGATATTGGAGAAATAGGTACATGCGTAGATGTTGGTGTGGTGAAGATGATGGTGTATACCGTGTGGGGTGTTGGGGGGATGGGAGGCATGGCCTGAATAGGTCGATTTGATATATTTGGCGACTAAATCGAATCATCAATGGGTCAGAATGTAGTTAGAAGACTAGTCAACTGTTTCTTCAAGTGGAATAAATTATATAAATACTAGTATACTCACCTTCAGCCTTACTTTGAAAATACGGTACTTTCCTATCCTCCTCTTCATATCCGTCCAAAGCTGAATATACGATATGTCCCACGCCAGCCTCCTTACATGCGTCAACGAGAGCTTTAACCTGTTCGTATTCTGCTTTCGTCGCTGCTTCTGTATCTCCATTTACAGTGGGTACGATAGAGTTGTCTGCAGAATCACCGGTCACCGACCATCAGCATATCGACTCGTGGGTCAAAAGACAATTGGGTCCAGCATACTTACAATCAGAGTTTATGAAAGCTCCGTCCATTCCCAACAGATGTTGTTTGTAGCTCTGTTCTTCACCTAAATCACCTTGAACCATCTTCACCCCAAGCTGAGTAAGTTCTGATATATACCATCGTCAGCTTGGTGGACAATCTGAAGTATTGTATGATAGTTTGCAACACCCAACCGGAACTTACCTTTCGCCCCTTTACCATCGGTATTTCTAGTAACTCCCCATACCATGAATCCGCCATCTCCGATCAATTCCTTACATACACTCCTACCTTGATCTCCCGTAGCTGTGAATACAACGACCTTGATGGGGTCAGGTGCGGTACCAGCTGCCATTTTATTGGGGTTGAGGGGTCCAAGTAATTGATCAATCTTCTCCATGGTTCAGCGATAAGACAGTTATTGATCGTGCTGTGATTATGAGAGTACAATTGGGTGAAATCAGTATTTGTGAGTGAGCAGATGATGGTCTGTCTCCAAGCAGGTACATTATTTATAGATGGTCTTTCGACACGCTGACCCAGCGTCTGAAGCTCAAACTGTCATCTGATGAAGGAATGTGTAGGAAGAGGTAAGACGAGTGGAGTACGTAGTTATGGTTATCGTACGTACATCAGCCGATCAGATCTGGAGCTAGTTAGTGCCTTCATGATCGATCCCACAATCGAAAGATCTCTTATGATGTTCCAGCCATACATCAGCACTTAGATATCCATGACCCTACATATAGATATACAGGTCTGTTCCCCACCTATATGGTGATAGGCATCCTTGACTTCTGGGGAAGGGCCTCTGTGTGATTTCTCACACTGTCATTTCGATCACAGGCGTATAATCAGGTATGGTATACTATCATACGACCCCAATCCTTCCCTCACTTATCGCAATAATCGTTTCTCCCTTTGACAGGGCAACAGCATAAACGCCAGAGGTAATTATAAAGTAAATTGCACAGTCGACGGTCTACGTCGAAGGAGTCAACACATGAAATGTCAGGATGTAAACCTTACGTGATCGATTCTTGTCTTGTTACGTGACGCAGATTGGGATGATCTGAGAGATGCCGCATACTGTACTCACCTGATATACCATTATGCCTATAAATCCAGTTAGGAAGTACAGTAAAATTCGTAACATGATCGAACGATGTACAGGTGTGTTTACAACCTATGGGAGATAAGTTAAATTTCATGATCTTTCGTTGATTAAGAAGGGAAAGTGAAGAAAAACTTACGATGGGTAATGGTAATTCCAATGCCAAAGCGGATAAACCAAGTACCAGAGTGAATGTTTGTAGTAAAGGAACGACAACTACTAGGTTGACTAGTGGTTGGGTATTTCCACCTGGTCTACAGAATATGTACAGGTTGAGCTTTACGAGAATCACATGATACGAGGTTTGAAGCTTACATCAATCCTGCTGGTCCGAGTGTACCACCGCTGTCAGACACAGTTTTCGTTAGCGTCTATCTCAAACCAGAAGCAATAGAAATGAGTTGAACCTGTGGTCGGAATATAAACTCACATCATGTCCCAGAAGAATTTTCTATACAAATAAGCCCAGAAAGAGGCTACAGTACTCGCAATGCAACCATGTCATAAGCATCATATGATCGTTACTGTTCGCTTGGGTACTGAGAAATTAGTGTCGATAAGAATGGGACTTACCCCATACCATATCTACACAGATTCATCAGCTTTCTCACCTACATAGGAATTCGCACTATAATAGCATGAGCTAGGACGGAAATTGACTTACACACAGCAGAGGTGAGAGCGAGTAATCTCCCCCATTGATGCCAGATCAATTTACCCATTTTGATTACTGAATTTAACAAACAAACAAACTAAAAGATAGAAGATCGCAACCTAGTGGTGAAGAAAGAAGAGATATCTACCGTCAAGGTATAGTTATCTCACTGACCAGCAGCTTACCGAAAGAGATATAACCATAAAGAAAGAAGGAAAGAAAGGTAGTAAGAAGAAATGATGGCTCGCCACTGGCAAAGAAGAAAAAACATCTTTTGACATTCATTAGTCCTTGGGTATATATGCGTGTATGCATTGTAAGCTGTGAGATCTGGTGAGTATGCATGATGAGATATTGCCAAGATACGTCAGTTAGCTATGTTAATTTGTAGCACTGCAATACGGAATAGGATTCGTTTGATATCACCGTTCCTTGGTAACCATCCTTTTGGTCGGTAGTTACCACTTGACACTAAGTGGATTTCAAAGGTTATGCAAAGATAAGATGTGAGATGCATACAAGCCGTTCTGTTCCGAAATGAAACATACTTTTACAACCAGGAAGAGTGATACAGATAACGTTTTGAATAGATATCTTATAGGATTGAAGTGAGGGTGGAATAACTCCTACATAATTCACGGACCGATTGTTAGCGCTCAGATCGCTTACTTGATTTGTTGAAGAGAAGTATGAGATGAACATACGATATTAGAAGTACAAGAACTTGTATCAATGCCCAAAGAAATGGAACCCATCTAATGAAGTATCGCATCGATAAGTCACTTATATCCGATGGGTATGGTGAAGGAGGATTCAGACTTACGTAGACATACTGAATCCTCCCGCCGAATATATTGCAGCAAGTGCAAACCCGACTACCGTAGCTGATATCAAGCTTATCCCAGAAGCAATCACAACTGATATGAGGGGCAAGATGAATATAGGCCATAAAGGTGGTTTCTTACTTCGTTTCCTTGCTATCTTCTTTTTGTTCAACGACGGATCATTTCGATTACGATCAGACGGCTTATCACGATAGGTCGTCATGTTGATGAAAATGGTGAGGGACGCGTATATCGAACATATTAGGAATAATGAGCCGAGTAGGAGCAAAGTCCAGTATAGGGTGAAATGCCATATTGCTATTTGAACAGTAAAATGTGATGGTTAGCATACCAATTATATACATATCGACCTATGTGGAGGGGTCTGAAGCGGTGGGGAGGAAGGTAAAGATGAAGTTTTGATTAGGGATGGGGAGGTGATATTCATTGACCCACCCTCGGCTTCATATAGGAATATACCTCTCTGATTTGTCGTATCGTGCAGAGTTGGGAGATAAAGCGATGGGAAAGAAGGTGTGGTATATCCATCGGGAACAGAGACAGCCTATTGACAGTAAAAAGAGGATCAGATATGATGCGTTCAGTTTTGGGAGGTTTGTCGGAGATGATATGAGAGAAGATAGACATGACACTCACCCCTCTTCCCCTAGCTGGATCAAGGGCTGAGGAAACACCTCCCATAATGGTATCGATCAACCTCCTATATCCTATACGTAATTGCGTAACGGACGATCGCTGGGAGTAGGTGCTATATGTTCATGTACATGGTATTGTGTTATATTTGCAGGTGGTATCGGGAAGCACAAGTGAAATGATAAGTATGTTTAGGTATACATATGCGTGTATAGGACAAGAGGCGTGAGTAAGGAATTCGATGCTTGTCTTTCATCAGCTGAAACCGTAAACAATAGAAGTGTCATGAGTAGTGATTTGATCCCGTCCAGATGGTCTGTGCCTGGCAATCGTCATTCAATCATCAGCACACATTACATTTATACATCTGTAACCTGTGTCCTCGTAAATATCGCCTGTGGTACTGTACTGACTGGCCCAGACAATAGTCCAAGATGGTAACAGCAGCTGATATAGGTGAGTACGCAAAGTCCTTTTTCCAATGATGAATGAATATACTGCGGCTAAATCAAGCTACAATGATTAGGCCCAATCTCATCGCAGTATGCAGCTGCAGCGACAGTCCCATTGATCAAATCGCCTTCGTTATGGTTACCTAAACCGGTGAGTCCATGCCCCAAGAGATTTCATTCGCTTGGAAGTGTGTGGCTAATCATTCCTTATATTACCTCACTTTCTAGATCGAAATGCCGAATGATATCCACCCTTTGCCAGAGGATATAACGGCCTACGTGAGTGTTCGGTCCTCTGGTAGCTTTGAGCCTGGAGACCCAAACATCTGGTCTATATGTGGTAAATAAAAGTAGATGTTCATGCTAATATCTGCTTGATAATTTGTCCAGTTCGTTTACCCATTCACACTAGAGGAACACGTCCTATCCGTACATCCTTCACCTTCCGAGATTATCTCTCAAAGACGAGCGAGGAACGCCGAAATACTTCATAAGCGGGAGGTTGAGGAAGAGCAGAAAGAGTGAGTATGCGACTGACTATACTCTGTACTACCTGGACGGTGGAAGCGGATATCAGATCATAGTACTGGACTTGAGAGTTCAATTCAGCTGATATCATATTTCCATTGTTTTACCATGATGTAGGAAAGAAGCTCTAAGAAAGATCGCTCCTGGATATAATCCATCTTCGGTCCTCCTCCCTTCATCCTCATCTTCAAATACACCTAAACCTACTCAATCCATACCATCCACATTCGATTCTCTCATGCAGAACACCTCGCAGCAGCAGGGGAACGGTGGAGCGATAGATCCGATGGATGATCTGGTATCTCAGTTGGAAGAGATGGAAGCGAAGAGATGAAGATCAGGTCAAGTAGACTTTAGGTTTCACTTTTGTAAATTAGTGACATGTTGTATGAACAGAGAAACGTATAGAAGCCGGTTATCGCGGTGCATTCAAGCCCTCTATGGTGTTCTCTCGATATGTTGGATCCAGCCATGGAACACCTATTCTCAATTTATCGAATCGACTTTTGATTCTTCTGAGTGGGAGAGTATACATGTGGTCACCGGGAATAGAGCGGTACATCTCTAAAACAGATGCTCGGTACCCTCATACAAAAGATCCTATCATACTGATACACTGTACAATTATACAAATCCACCTTGACACCTGTCTAAATTTCTATCTTTTCCTCTCTTACTTTCCAACCACTGCTTACTTTGTATCAAATCATCAGTGTTCAATACATTCTGACCCGTTTCCCAAAGTACTCCCCACATCTTAACCTTCAACCAATTCGAAGTACCTATCAACCCCCACCATCTACTCTTTATACCTTTCTCTTGCGCAGTGGAAGTATATCTCTTTAACCTACATCGTAGGGTATCTTTTGTACCCCTCGGTCCCAGCGGCAGGGAGATAAAATGAAAAGAGGGTATGATCGAGAAATAATATTTGAATGGCAATTTTGATGAAGCCATCGGTGAGATTTCTTTACTCCATTCTACATTCACTGAAGGTCCGTTTTCGCTCTCGGGAATCATGATAGGTTTATGGAGGGTAAGTAAAGGAGCGTCGTAGAACACATATCGGACAGATTGATGATATACTTCAGATAGCGGTGTGGACCCCGTACCGATTATGAGTAATGGACCGTGATGCCATGTCGAAGAAGTTGTATTGTAGTAGGTTAGGTAGTTTTTGGAAATGAATGGTTGGAGTGAGTCTAAGAGATATGGCCAAATTGATTCACCATCGCGTTTCTACCCAGTGGAAATCACAAATCAGCATTGACAGCGTCTATGTGATATTTGTCATCGTAGATGACCTACCATATCGATCAATATGGCTACTTCGTTAGTTGGATCTTTATCATATATCCCTGTCGAACCATCTCCTGCCGCAGTGCTATTCCGGTTATTCCTATCTAAGATATCTAATAAGGGTTCGAGATATAATTTCTTCAATGTCCTCTGCGCTTTCAGATCTTTCAAATCGTGACCTGCAAGTAAAGTCAAAGAAGGGTCGAGTGTTGAGTTGGAGCTTAGGGTTGAGAAATTGGAGGAAGAGTAACCGGGTTTAGGAGATAAAGCTGGAGCTGGGGCTGGACCAAGGTATGTGTCTATCTCAATAAAGCCGTATCCTAAACTGAGAGCGAGGTTCTAAGATTCGAGAAGATCATTCAGCTTGTGATATCATAGAATATTAGAGAGGGACCGACTTACCAAAGCGTCCCCTCCCTGCATCTCATCATTATGACTATTCGCTGATATCATCCTATCGGGGATTGACGATACGTCTAAAAAGATACGTTTTGATCAGATTAGATATACAATACATGATTGAATAGATATGAGGTGAACTCACTCTTCCCGTAATGTTTATCAATATATGGATGCTAACATTAACAAACCAAAATCAGCCTTTTGCCCACGTCGGGAAACTTCATAAATTCGAGGCTTCGATATATTATTGATTCTGTCAGATTGGACTCACTTTGATCCAACTCTCTTCTCGTCCTCCCCACCTGAATACAATTATCATCACCACCATCACCATAAAACCTGTTATCGATATGACAAAGCATCTTGATAGATATCTGATGATTGATCCTCTGCGCTTTTTGGTGATTAGAAGGGGAGTCAAGGAGTTCGCTGGATACAGATCATTAGGTCGGATAGGGGAAACCTCATTGACATTATCTTTCGGCTGAGCCCTTGAAAATCGAAAGATATTTTCAATGTCGGATAGACTGGACATTACGGGTCTATCGTTTCCTCCCCTGTCCATTCCTTCTTCTAAAGCATCCTGAGAGGTAACGATACGCAGTCCGCCTCCATTAGTCATTGGACAATCCCAATGGATCGATTGGATCTTGAAGAGTTGTCTAGGCCGGAAGGCTGCAAACCTCTTTTCCCTCTGCGATTCAGACGTCGATAAGCTACCGAGAGTCGATATACACAATCGTGGAAGACACAGAGGTCACTGAGCAGACAGACTAGATGAAGTAAGTCGAACTGAGATAGAATAGATAATATCAAATCATCTTAATACGATCAGAAGAGAATGCACGTTTGAATAATCACAGTTTGAGTGGGTCAAAGACCATCAGGCACCGAACGTTGTCGGTCACAGCCTACACTAACACCACAGCACTACTGTCGTACTGTACAGTTATGCCTTCAAGTCCCACCGCATTTTTCATCCCTCTTCACTTCTGTGGTCTACCCATCTGATTTTAATCATCCATCCTCGACAAAATTTTCATGTTGAGCACCCGAATGAACTAATCTCCTGTGCAGCATTTCAAAGGATCTGTCGTGTACGAATACTCTGGTGAAACTCATGTTTCAGACGCGTGTACTTGGAAGTGTAGGTCGTATGTGTCAAATGGCGACAAAATCTGACTGCTTCGACACAGATCGAGGAGAATGGGTATGTGAATCAAAAGGGGATACTGCTGCTGATACTTCGTGAGTAGTATTATTGATCATATGTTTGGACAAATCAGACGTAAATTTGCGAAGATCAAAACCAGAAGGAGAAGTAAACATCGACCCAACGGACATCTCAGCTATCCAATTCAAGCAAGCTTCAAGACATCTTCGCTCACTACTTCTAGCCACACCAACTCTGTCGGGTCCCGATTATCTTCATCCTTTTATCTCTACAATTCCAGCCGACGAAAAAAGAAGGCGACGTAGGCTGATTCCAGTTCAACTTCTCAGGGTCAAGTCATATGATAAATAGGGTTTTGACTGTAGAGTATTTACCTCCACTTGCGTGGTCCAGTTCACACGACTGCGTTCTTTACCTTACTTGAACTACTCTGTATTAGCGAGAGAGACGATTTCTCACGTATACGCTAGGCTGGGTAACTGATCACCGATGAATCACTGACATGGTACTTGAGGTCGCCCGCTGATATAACATTCATAGTGGTGCAGGATATGCGAGACAACAGGTAAAGTTTTCTTCCTATCAATCCCTTCATACTAGGTCGACGTAGGCTACCATGACCATGTACTACCCTCGGGCTTACAAGCTTCCAAGGTGATGATTATAGTGTACTCGGTCATATCGGCCGTCTGTGTTTGCTTTGCTATGGAAGGAAGGTAAGCCCGAAGGCAATCTACTGTACTCGCTCGGCTGCGCCGTAGCCAGATACCGAGTAGACATCGTCCACCGTCATACGATTCACAAACCTAGTAGGATACTGTAAGGTTACCGTGACTACTCTCATTTGTATTATTGTTGAATATCAATGAACGGTCTAATGAATTAGAAAGTCTATATACATATTGCAGAACGAAACACGCCAAGGCCTGGCTTGGACGAGATTCCATCATTCCAAAGGACCCTCTCTGCCTTTTTTTGTTGTTGTCTTCTCAGAATCACACGCACTCCTGCCTCGACTCAACATAACCTTGTTCCTTCCAGTCACATTACATTGCTTCCACTTATTACTTCTCATCAATCCATCCAAACCCATACAATATCATACGTTTTACTATCAATCATTATTGGGTAGTGTGACACAGCATGTCGAAACCTGATGAGATACCTGCTCTTTCCTATATCCTCGAGCCGGCTTGTAAGTGATTTCTTCTACCTGTGTGATGTATGTATGATGTGAGCTGACGATATCACCAATTTGTCTTTACCACTATTCTTACAATCATGATCACTACAATACGATACACCTACAGTGGTAGCTTCCCTCCTTACCGTAGGATGCTTGTGGAACCGTCGAAAACCATCCGAAATCATCCAAGCCCATAATGTATCCGGAACAACCCCGATCCCCACCAACTCGTCAACGGACAATTCGTGGAATTGGAAAGAGATGAAGTTCTTCATTTGGAAAGTCAAAGTACCTTCGAATGAAAGGTTCAGGATGAATTTCTTTAGTAGATTTTTGGGGATGTTCCCCTTCTTGTTGGAAGTTTGGTATTGGCTTTTGACGTGAGTACTGACTTCGTCATCATGAATCTGTCTGTATCACCTGTATGAGATTTGAAAGAGATGAGATGAGATGAGAAGGAAGATTCTTTCTACCGTCCATCCTTCACTCTCACATAGTCCCAATAGGAGAACACCTTCTAAACTCTGCTTTCGAGCAGCATAAAATTTACATGGCGGTATGGCTAACACTGTATAACCCATTGCATGTCCTTAGCTACTGGATATATCAAATCGCTCGAGCAATTCAAGCATTAACGATGGGATCAGATTTCCGAGTCTTAGCTGAGAAACATGCTAGGCAACTTATCACCATCGAAAAAATCCTTCATATAGATATCGAGTTGGGTTTACAGAGATTTGTGATGAAGAAAGCATGGTTATTAACCTTCTTTAACAAGTGAGTGCGTTGTCTACCTGAAATTCCCTTCCTTGCACATGTTTTGACTTGATCTTACTAAATGTACATCATTTCATCTCATTTTATGTCATCTCATTTCATTCCTTCCTCACAGCGTAGAACTAACTCAACCTCCTCGACTCCACTAGGACATACGCCATGGTACATATCCCCGCTACCATCGCCTTCATGGCCTACTCATACCGATATTTCTCCCCTTTGATCTTCCAATCGACCAGAAGAACCTTGGTACTATGCAACTGCCTGGCATTTATAGTATTTTCAAGTTGGCCCTGTATGCCACCTAGATTGTTACCTTACGAAGAGTTCGGGTATGTCGATACGTTACATGCTGGAAAAGCTGCTAGTAGTGAGTTTCCACTTATAACTCTCAACTGGGTTGATGAGCTGATGTGATGGTATCTTACAGTTTGGACAACGAATAAAGTACGTGGTGCGAAACGATATGGTGAAAAATTGAGCTGACGATATCTTTTGTGCAGTTCCAGAACCAACTGGCCGCCTTCCCATCGCTTCATTTCGGATACAGCTTTGTGATGTATGTGATTACTCTAGGATCATGGAAAGGTCCTGCTAGCTGACATTACCTTTCTCGCTCATCTAGTGGTCTATCACTCTTCATTTACTCCCCTCACAAGCTTGTTCGAGCCATCTCACTATTCTACCCACTCCTCATCCTATTGGTAATCATGGCAACAGCGAATCACTACATCCTCGATGCGGTCGGAGGATTCTTCGTTACCATCGTCGCGCACCGGATCAATCGATTAGTATTGAATCTCAGACCAATCGAAGAATGGCTCTTCTGGTTGTTAAGGTAAACTGAGTACCTCTTCCCTTAAGTTCGGAGGTATTCGCTCGGACACAACGAACAATGCCACATAAGCTAATTCTTGTTTGTGTTTTCTGTAAATTTTCCTAGGTGCGAAAGACCAATGGATAAAGTCCAGTTTGATTCGATCATCCAAGGTGATAGCCTCATCACTGCGAGTCATAGAGATATGTCACAAAGACCTTTGATAAGTGGTAGTCCCGAATAAGCAGTCTAGGTACGATCAGTAAATATAATGAGATTGGTTTTTTATGTATCATGTGTATCATGTGTGTGTGATTTGCTCGAAGTCTCGGTACGGATCCAGGCGCATTTTGAGAGAAATGATGGATGGTGGAATTGATTGGATAGGAACGAGGTCATCATTGCGTAGTCTGATCCTACTATACTTTCCCCCCACCTTTAAGTTTTTGGTCGTGGTGCTGTTGTGGAGATAGGAAAGATTCGTTGTTTGCTTATAGGGATTGATCAATCTGTTCCTGTTGATAGGTACAGATACTCCATCTCATCTGACATTGGCATTGGTATTGATGGACCGATCACAACGGAGAACAATGAGCGAAAGAAAGCACAGGTATAGTTTAGCCGATTGGTGTCAGACCAAACTTTGTTTAACCGAAAGGTATGTGGTGCGGTGCGATGGTTGTGTTGCGGTTGTTGGGAAACAACGCTTGAAAAGCTGCATTGGTGTTTGGATACTACAGCTGCAAGAAAATTGATAAGCTTATTTCTGATATCTATCTACCCTTCTAAGAGTTAGGAACGTCAAATTACCGTGCAGGTTCTGTGTAGATAGTGACAAGATCGATACATTACTGAGATTCAACATTTCGATGTGGCTACTGTACCCTTGACCCCACTTTGATCGTAGAATAAAGTTTGTTTTCTTTTTAGTATCAATCACGTACCTTTCGACCAACAAGTAACGATCAATGCTCATTGCTCAACGCTGAGAAAAATCAAAGGACCTGTCTCACTGACTTGCCACGTACTGCCACCATGAGGAGGGGAAAGAGGGCACGGTCATCTCACCATCAAATACAACCGTTGTAAGGGCGAAAACAATATGATCAGCGCTTTTCTTGTAGGGTAAGTCAGTCAACAAAAGGGGCGAGGTATCTACCATCACCATCACTATCACCATCAAAACCAACCTCAGTGGATATCATCGTTATTGATTTTTGCGTAAATTTGGAAACAATGGATGAGCAATAAGGAAGATGAGAGTCAAAGTCAAAGGAATGTACGGTATCAAGTCGTTCAAAAAGATGAAGAGGGTTGTCAAGATATGAAACCACTGTGTTTGTTGATCTGGAATACACGACTTTTAGATTGATATATCGTCATCTTATTCGGTTTTGCATTGGGAAGTTGGAAAGAACAACAGAATAAAGTTACACACTGTTTGTTCTTAGCTCTACATATAGGAGAATAACAGTTTTTAGTAACGTTAAACTACCAGGTGAGTTGAGTTCTGCAAATATATAAAAAAAACTCAAGGACGACCTGTTTTACCTCTCCTTCTTCCATCTTAGTTTTAATCCAACTCCTTTTATTGCTTTTTCTTGACTTTTCTCGGTTTTACTTTATGATATACCCCTTTCATTTCTTTATACCCTTTTCGCCTATCTCCCATCGCCCTTCTTCACCGCCCCCCCACCCCCCCCCTTTTATCTCATCTTTCATCATTTTGGGGAAGACAATCCCTCGCCTTCAGTCTGTTTGTTTGTGTGGTTGTTAAAGTTCCATACCCAAATTAGTGGTAATCTTCCACCCCCAACACGCCCTAGAAACACGAGCTTCCCTTCTATCATCGCCCATCGTCCTTCCAAGGATCTATTAACTAATCAAGACTCGTGATAGTGGTAAAACATAACATCATGTCAGACTCGACTTCTTACCAACAGTTCTACTTTCCTCCTTCTTCCTCTTCAGTGTGTGACCCTCTCTCGTTTCCTTCCGCCCAACAATCAAAAAACGACAACGACTCGCAATCGTACCGTCATACCGGAAGCGACAATGGATCTCAAATACCTACAAGCACGATAGACGTGAATATCGATTATCAAGATTCATACCCTTATCCTCATCCTTATCAGGTACAATACCCTTATAATCCCACTTCTTCAACATTTGAATTCCAACAGACCACACAACCTGAATCACCTCCGTGTTCTTTCGATTATTCTCAACATACTTCTTCGTCACCTATCTCAGCCTCATTCTCTGTTCCTTCAAAATACTATCAGTCATATCCCATCGCTCAAGACACAAAGTCCAACACTGTACCATCGTCCTCGCCAACCCAGTATCTGCCCCAAGTAGGAGTGGCGAATTATCCATCTCAACCTGTAACGGACATAGGAGTTGATACATTCCCACCATCCAGTGCACAGCCACTGACAGTCTCCAAAGAAGGTCAAATGATGGAGAGAGGGTATGCTTGGCCTATGCCCATAGCTTTGGAAGGTAAGATGCAGGATATGCATTTGGAGAATCAGAGTGGTGGTGGGATGTGGCACAGCGCCGAAACTGGTCCGAGCGTTGTGAACGTGGCGAATGAAAAGAAATCACTCGAAACCCTCGATACCAGTACTTACCCTTCATCTTCCTCGAGCTCGTATATATCTCCGAGTATACCAACATGGGGAACGGAAACATCATCTTATCAAGTATCTACCACGCCACCGACTCAGCCTACTACTCCTCGACAGGCATTCATCTCCAAACCCTCATGGCAATCCTATACTTCACCTATCAACCATGGGTATCGACCTCAACTCTACCCACCTGACGAACCGAAAAATCGATATTCCTCATCTTCACCCACATTCCCATCTCACAAGCCGCCTACATCAATCCCACTCACCACTTCATTTTCTCTACCTACTCCTGTACCATCGACTCCGACATTCGTAGTAAGACCATCTCTCGATATGTTAACTACCAAAGTGGCTAAACCGAAGAGGAGGTTACCTACTCCACCGAGAATAAGCGGCTGGGTACCACCCGAACAGAGACCTTTACCTTCAAGCGATATGGGTGAAGAAGGTAGACCAAGAATGTTACCTGTCGTAACACCCCAATATTTCTCACCCACTCATCCTCACTCTGCCCAAAACACATCTTCCACTTCGACCATGATGACCCCTTCCGTACCTCGATCGATGTTCACGAAAGTATCAGTATCAGAGTGCGATACCTGTCTTCCACAGGTACAAACTCAGAGTCAAGATGCTTTCGCTTTCGCAATGTCGAATCCTCCCGACTCCTCCATCACCAACCTGACCCTGCCCTCCTCAACTCACCTAATGGCGATGGCCGAACCTCTATCGATCAATCCTCTATCACCATCCCAACCTCAACCTACCCCGTCGAGAGCAGTACTTTGCAAGAGGGACTTACTGACTCGACAGCCTTTTGACTCTTTTGGATCTAGCTCTGGCTCTTCCCGGCCTCGAACCGAGTCAGATGCGATAGGACAGAGGGGTAGACCGAGGTCAAAGGCTGGTACGGCCAAGAGGCCTTCGACGGGTGGGTCTACGTTGGGGATAGGAACTTCGAGGAGATGGAGGATCGAGCAGAAGCTCGCGAGTAGTGTTGGGATGGTGAGCTGACCCCTTCTTCCGGTGAAAGGGTAGAGCTGACGATCTCTCCATTTGTGTGTTGTTTGAACCTATTCTACAGAGGAGGTTCATGTGCCCGGATTGCGATGAACCGTTCACCAGGAGGAATGATCTCGAGGTGAGTTGGTTTCATGTCGAGGTAAAAGAATGAGATTGTTTGGCTGATAAGTGGTATTGTAGCGTCACCAGAGATCAAAACATAGTGAGTCAACTAGAATTTACAACGAAGATCGTAATGTACAAGCTGTGAAGCTGATGAAATGTTCATGAATAGCTGGTGAAACTCCGTTCGTCTGTCCGGGATGTGAGAAGGGCTTTGTAAGTCTAATCTGCAAACTTGAAAGAGTGGGATCAAGCTGATAATAACTCGTTATTGTAGAGCCGGAAAGACAAACTCGATCAGCATATCGAGAAAGTCCCGGCTTGTAAGGCTATCGCCCCACCTCGAGAGGGTGAGTAAAACCTTCGATTTTCGTTAGTGCGATATGACTGAGCTGATGAGATCAAGGTTCTTGGAACCCTTATAGAAAGAGTACGGAGACGGAACAACAACAAGGTTGAACTCATCCCTAATCCGCAATCTTTTCCTCACTCTCATCCATATCCTCATCCGCATACGAACTCGACCTCGAGTTCTTCCAGTCATCGATACGATATTCGGTTATACAATGCCAATATCGATGACAACGACTATCATCCGATGAGTGTTGCAACCCAACCAAATCAATCTTATTATGAGTAATTCACACTTTGAGAGGTCAGGAGAATTAGCATGAACGAGGAGATATGGAAATCAATGATAAATGGAAAAGCATCATCACGAACATACTGTAAATCAAATTAAAGGATATTCCGATCAGTCAGAACTTTCAACATATGTATGTAGAAGGATAAAGCAATCATTAGTAGTCAGATACGGTATGTGGGATACTCTTCTTCTTGACTTTTTGTACAATATGTTGTATATCACGAAAACCTTTGGATGTTACAATATGGGAACCAATGGGCATTTTATTTATGCTTGGAATATGCAAATCTTGAATTTTGCATTGATCAGTGGTCCAATATTTCTATCTTTACATTCAGCTACGTTAGATACAGACCCAAATTGATGATCTACAATTCCGATTCGATCACACGGCCATCTTATTCTTGATACTTGTTTCATTGATTCGAGATTACTTTCAATATCATATGTTATGTATGTCCTCGAACCAACTCGAACTAGGTAAATGAAACTTGACTTGCTCGTGTCATGTATCACGAATATCCCCTGTATCGTATATCTCGTAGCTTGTATCTTATAATCCTGTACCATCCCATTCCTTCGCTTCATCCTCCTTCCCTTGTCTTTTCAACAACTCCCTCAATTCCTTGTCCAACAGATCCTTAAACACTATCGTCTCATCTCTATGATGAACCCATCCTTTGGAGGTTATATAGTCGAATCGCGATGGACCAGATAAAGGGGATGACATCCATATTTGTAAATTGGGGGGTTGCTTGTTGATCACGTATGTACCGTGAGGTGGGAGGGAGAGAGTCATTACGCCGGACTATGTATGGGTGAATGAATGATGGGATGAAAAATTGGGGTGTATGTTGTATATTAGAATATATCGGATCATGATGTATGTAAAAGAAAGAAAAAGAACTCATTGGGTCAGTTTCGATTTCGAGTTCGAGCTCAATTTCAATCTCATTATCACCTTTCTCAAGACGCTTGATGTGGATACCAGGAGATACGAATCACTCACACTATATTCAACCTCCCAATCATTCTCTCCAAACTGCTCAACGTAAATCTCCAAATTCTCATGTAAGATGTCCATATCCCGTTCAGAGACTTGCTCGTACTCTTCTGGAGATAATGTTGATGCGCTGGAACCATGAACAAGAATATGATCAGCATGATCCATAGATAGCGTATGATATGCTATCGATATCGATATAGATGATTGTATATATATACTATGCTCTGTATCTTATTTGAAGACAATGAATGGATGGAATGAGTGGAAAGTAAGAAACTCACGGTTTCTCTCCTTGTTCCGTCTGATACCTGGAGCTACTCATAAATGCTCTCAGCTGTTGTTTGGGGGATAATGACGGTATGCGCAAGGAGGACGCTGTGTGTTGACCATGTCGCTGACATTGAGAGGAGATACGTGGTAAAGGAGTTGAGGAACGTCGTATACTCCGCGAATGAGAGATGGAACGAATGCCCTTGAGTAGAGTGGATCGTGAGGAGGAGGCCATGTTCCTGATGCTGGGTGGTAAGCTTCAATCTATGTGCTGTATGCTATACTCGGATGGAGTATCGAATGAGATGTAAAGTATATGTAAGTTGGTGGATGTCGAGTTGATAAGTTACCGGAGCACCTCATCGGTCGTCAACTTTTGACTTTTGCTCTTCCCGTGCCTTATATGTGGCAACGAATCAAATAGAAAATGTTGGGATATTCAAATGACATACCCGTAGGAATATAAACGAAGTTGAAGCATCAGTGATACATAGCTCAGGTCATGATGTGATCCATAGAAAGTGATCAAGGGAACATCCTAATCTATGAAGATCGCAAATCATCTCGCGATCACTTCAATCTATCAGGAGACGCAAAATCCTCCTCATCCGCATTCCCATCTGCCAGATATATGATCCTCGCGACTACTCTATATAACCAGATAAAAGTGCAAACTACCATCTACGGCCATAGAAGGTATAAAACGCCCCATCCCGTCCGCTCTGGGAAGCTTTAATCTACCTATCGCTCGGTCAGTACCAAGGTGGGGGACCACTTGGGAATCCCGGGTGCTGTAGTTTTTTTGTTTTTGGCGTGAAGACGGAGGGATATGTATATCTATGTATCATGCATGTATGAGAGGGCGGTAAATGGTTTTGGGTGGTCAGTAAATGTAATGGAATTGAATAGAAAGAAATATGCAGGTAATTGTGTTTGAGTACATTCAACACGTAAGGAACGATGTATACTTTTGTGTGTGTGTATGTACGTACGCATTGACCACCGTGAATGTTTATTTGAGGTGTGAGCACGGACATACGGACACGCCTGCCACAAGCATAGATCCACCCTATCAGTTGACAAAAACACAAAAGGGTAAACATCATTCTACTTGCCATTCTCATCTTTCCTCCATACTTCGACTTTGTCTAATCTATTGTACTGAAGGCGAAGATCATCATGTCCCAACCGACCTCAATCGCCATCTCCTCTACCTCGCCCAATCTATCCTCAAAGGACTTCAAAGGCGACACCAAGACTGGTGATCCACCTTCCCCTCCTCTGGAACAGGAACCAGTCCAAGTTTTGACTAGAGAGGACGTAGCTGTAAAACTTATGGACGAGCTTGAGAAGGACAAGAAAGGTGAATCGTCCAAAGTATGGAACGGTCGAGAGAAAGCTGCTACGGGGGATCATGGGGATGTGGATGAAGAAGATCATGTTGATGGATTGCTTTCTCCCACTGGAGAGAAATCGATGGTAGAAGAGCGAGATAGTCCAATGCCAGATAAGTCCCCTGTGACTATGGAAGGAGAGAATGCTTCTACACCACTTATTTCGGATGGTAGACGAGATTATATCTCATCTTCAGTACTTCCTTCAACTTCTGTCCCAGAAAAAGGTGAATCAAAAGAAGATCCAGCACCTATATCACCAATAATCGAAGGGAGTCCCACCGCTCCTGCCGTTCCTCCTGGATCGGCATCCATTGCTCGGTACCCCATGGGTAATCGACGACCTAAAGGACCTAAAGGATGGATATCCTCCCTCAATCATCCTCGTGCGATATCCAACCTTACCAACCAACAGATGGCTCTTACTCCTCCGAGATCGAGCTCCACTTCTGACTTGCCCAAGGCAGAGAACAGAGCGAGAGTATCTTCTGTTTATGTTCATCAGCAGCAACGGGGAGGAGCGAGGAGAATATCAGGTACGATGCAATATGCTTTTGTCCAACCGCAACTTCAAACTCAGTCTCAACACACAGCTGGACAAGGTCCGAGTGAAAACGAAGTTGAAGCTGAAGCTGAGAATGAGGGTGATGACAGAGATGATGATATATCTTTTATTGAAGATAATGAGGAAGCTGAAGTGGTCGAACAATTATCAGCGGAAAATGAAGCTAGAATAAGATACGAAGTTGGTTTATCCCAGGACCAAGATGAAATTTGGATGGAATACGTTAGAAATCAATTATCAAGTTTGTTTCCTGATTTCTTTGGAGCGGATCCTGGTCAACTCCAAGCTCAGATAGGAGAAGCAACATATCTTCGACGCGAACACCAACAAGAAGCGGAATATGGAGTCTACCAAGAATCACAACGGAAAAGAGAAATGGAAGGAGAAGGAGGGGAACAGATGGGAATGGAAGATGGTGTAGAGAGAATTGGATCACCGTTATTCCCTCGAGAAGAGACCACTTCACAGCCGGACGGGCAGATCAGATCCCCTCCAGGAGCGATGATTGACTCTCCAACAGTTGGTAGAAGCGTATCGTTAAGAAATGGCCATGATGTATTTTCGACACCTGCCACCAACGATCGAAGCTTTGTTAGTGCCAGTTCATCAACAGATTTTTCGTCCCTTCCTACTCCGCCCTTGAGGTCGAATGCGGAGATGTTAAGAGGGAATGTGGTAATTCCGAATGTAAGGGATGAGATCGGTGGGTTGAGGGATGAGATTGAGAGGTTGAGAAGCGTTGTTGGTGGATTGGCTCAAGAGCTGGGTGGGGGCGGGATCGGTCAACAGCGAGAAATACGAAGTGAGGAAGTGGCGAGGGAGAATGAGTATGAGATTGATGGAGGTATTGTAACTGCGGAGTCGCAGGGGGAGGGCGTCTCAGATGAGGAGCAGGGTCGTGGACATGATGCTGTGCTGATGCAGGAGGAAGACGAAATTAAGAGTGAGAAAGCGGAGGAAGGAGACAATCGAATGGGACAGATGGAATCAGGATCAGTCGTGAAGGGAGAGAAAACAAAGACAGAGAAGAAGGAGCAAGTTTCAGAAGTTTTCTTGAAAGTGAGATATTTATTCCACCCCAATGGAAATTGGACAGTAGCTGATCTCTGAAACACAACTAGACCGCCAACATCTCAGCCGAGATCATCCGTCTTCTTGGTTCACAGATCAGCAAGTCAGCTAAGAGAGATACAGAGGGCAGTGGTACTCGATCTGATGAAGAGGTGTTTAGTACCATGAACCTCGAGAAGATTATGCGATATGTTAAAGGACTCGGTACGAGCTGAGGCAGATAGATCGAATTTGTGTAGAGTATGCAGTTAGCCACATCTATCGATAATTCTGTGCAGTGATGATGAACCAGGATGCATGTGGTTAGCTTAAAACTTTGAGTGAACATTATCCATTCAGCCATCTCACTTCGAAGAAGGAAAAAGGATGATTCCGGCGGTATTTAGAGTGTTTCCCTCGATCAGTACCCTAGATTAATAATGGGGTAATACCGTAATCTACAGGGTTCATTTTGGGCCTTTCATGAAGATTAGACTGGAAACAGGATTATTTTCATCATGCTAAAAGTAAGCTAGTACGAAGAATGAACCATTCTTATGGTGCGACGACTTTTTAGCATGAGCCGAATAGATGGTGCGAAATGAAAGTCAAGTTTCGATGTTAGCGTTCGATGTCGATTGTTTGGGACATCTATACGATGTTTTGACAACAGGTACTACTTATATACTACGTCCCCACTTTCTCTTAAGACTATACTCAACGCAAATCGAATAAAAGACATCACTGTGCAACTACATCATCTGGAAGAGGATTTAGTAGATCATCGCAATTAAACCTACCCTGTATATAACAATAGTGAACCACCTACACCGACATCTCACGTAACGAAAGACCCGAAGCACGACCACACCACACCACACCATGCCCATCATCCTAGCATCACTGGTATTCGCCTTTGCTCTCGCCGCTTTACCTTCCACGGAACCACTCTCGCCGGACGAGCAGGAACAGGCAGAGTATGTTGCTTATCTCAGAGATGAGAGGGAGAAGAGGAGGAGGAAGATTAGGCAGAAGGAAACTGATGATTTCAGGAGGAGATCGGACAAGATTCCCAACGACTCGGACGAGCGCAGACGGATGAGGGGTGTGGATATAAATCTCGAGAACGATGATAGAAGGAGTAGGAGTAAATATGATTCAGGATTAGGATTGAATCTGCCATTTGAGGAGGTGGGTCCAACTCATCTAGATGATTGTCAAGAATGTTTGACTAATGGGAATGACTTGTTATCGAATCAGTCAAATGTATCATCGAGAGGACGATTGGTATCTGATATATATCCTACGACCAACTACAAGAGGACCCATCTTCGAAGATCATCTTCAGTCCCTTCTTTTTCATCCACCTCAAGTGTCAGTTCAAGCTCGAGGGATTCAAGTCCTGGGAACTCGCCTAAGAGGTTCAGTGCGACTCTTGTGTGATCTATCGAGTTGGAACAAATCGTTCAAAAGTTGGTCCTATCCGAGGACCCGAGGATCTGAGACGAGATCGATCATATATTGTGGCTTGTTCAAGTTGGAATATGATTAATGAACCCAAGATGGATGGAAGGAGATAAGAACAACTGTATCAATTTATCACACATGCCCGTAAGGTCGCTTTACTTTACTTCACTTGGTATGAAGACTTATTTGTATATTATATATAGAACACCTTTGTACATAGACATAAGATAGCTCATTCATAGACAGATGATCCTCCAGATGTATCAATATTTTATATTATTTTACATATGTGTATGAACGATACCATATCATGTCTCATTTTCTATCATTTAGAAGATCATTTAAGAAATTCTTCGAACCTCTTCTTATCTAAGATCTCTTGTTCGACCAATCTACCCGTTTCTTTTCCCTACAAAATTGAACCAAAGGCAAATTCAGCGTCATGCGGATCAACCCCAATTCTTCTCTCAGTAAGTGACGGGACAAGGTGTGAAATTCAACTTACATTTTCGATTTTCAGTATGGTAGGTACACTGTTCACGTTCCAATCCACCCTGGCTTTATTTTTGGGTGTCCTCCATCTATACGATAATGGATGATAATGTCAGCAACACACCAAGGTTAGCAGCAGCTAAAAAAATTGCCAGATGATGAGGGAAGGAACGAGGAAGGCTTACTCTGGTATGCTACCTACCCAGTATATGATAGCTTCTACTCACGACCATAACCATCCAAATTAGCTTTCTTCGTATTTCCCTCGACCCACTAATATGTGAACGCTGCAGGAGAGACTCGACGTACTGGGTTTATCAGGTGCATCGAAAGCTTGTTTGACTGTTGATTCGACGTCTCTACAGTCCTACCCATCCCATTTCGATCCAAACTATCGTCAGTATGTGATGGAAGACGATGATGTAATGAAGCTACGGGTAAACTCACAGGACACCACATCTGACCATTTACTATATCCGAGTAGAAGACCAGGTATGATACGGGAGGAGCATCACGGGCATTGAGCGAGTTGAATACGTGTGGGAAGCTGGGATCGTTATGTCTAATCGATTAGAGTTGAATTGAACCGTGTTAGGTAGAGTAGGCTCACGGATTAGCTAATAATGGCATGTCGATTCAATCGATTCAGACAAAGTATGGAGAGAGTACGGTTCTTCAGTATGTAGGATATACGATGGGATATCTATTGGTTGGTATGATATTGAATGCAGTCGATACTATGGATGTTGTATGATGTATAAAGTATGGAATGAAATATGATGATAAAACTGTTTCGACCTTGTTGTTCGTAATTTAACAACCCATCTCGATTCCACTTGTCGTTCAAATTACAACATTACCATTGATTCATCCCTTCCTTTTGCATCTCCTGCTTCTCCTATCTCACACTACTCGTCCAGCTCAATCCGACATATCACGCGATCTGACGTGACCAGATCTATCTAACTCACCCAATACGATCACTTGGACCTTTCCTTTCTGCCCCAGGCAATCCAGCGACCGAGCGATTGTCACTACCAATTATGGTCTAGAGGATAGGATGTCACCTACCAAGCCACCCACCTCCACTCGACCTCGACGTTCATTACCTACTCCGATCAACAGTCGAACCAGATCAACTCGAGAAGCTCAAGACAGTGGAACCGATACGGAGAATGAGAATGAAGCTGGACCTTCGTCAGTAGGTAAAGATGTTAAGGGAAAGGGGAAGGAGAAAGAGAAAGTACCGGAAAGAAGGGTGTTACCAGCAAGGATAAGGAGATCAGCAGGTGGTGGGGAAGGTATGAGGGAGGTTGAGGAGATGATCATTGATTGGTTAGAGAGATGGGGTGGGTGTTGATTCTTCCCTTCTTTCTTCGGTTGGACGAATGTCATTGATGAGAATGAAAAGCAGGGAAGTTACATGCTGATAAAGTGAAATTCATAGGTGAACCATCCACAACACCACCCAAACAACTTCCAATCCACCTTACTTCCCTACCCCTTTCTTATGTATCTCCACCGACGACGAAAACCCAACAGGACGTGGCTGTACCGACTATAACGCTCACTTCAAGTCGGCGAAAAGCCGAAGAAGGAGAAGGTAGATTAGGCAAAGAAGAGAAGATTGAAGTTCCTGATTGGGTGATGGTAAAAGCTGGTGAGGATGATAAGGAAGAAGCGAGGGAAGAACTTGTTTCTGGGCTCGGTGGGAAGGGGAAGGGGCCGGCCAGTCCAGTTAAGAGATTAAGAAGGGGTGGAATAGGTGATGAGGTGGGTTCATATTCGAACTCAAATCCTGAAGACTTTCGCTTCTTGTGATTTGACTTGTTCTGGTTTGCTTTGAGGTAGTTACAGAGCTGATTGGATCGATTGATCAACTCATGACTAGGTGGAAGAAGATACATCCGATTCATATTACTTGTCCTTACATAGGAAATACGAAGTATTCGAAAGGAGACAACGTATAAGGGAGAAAGAGAAATTACAATTTGAGAGGTATAAGATGAAATCCAGACTAGACCTTTTGAAGAATATACCTAGGTTGAATTGGATTTTAATCGTTAACACAATCTTGCAGAGGTTTACCAATCAGAATCAAACTACCACATCGAAAGCAGGTGAAGAGCTTGATACAAATGGGGAGAGCAAAAAGGAAGATGGGATTAGTAGAGCGAAAGCGAAAATAAGAGATAATGGAGAAGAATGGTTAAAGGATTTGTTAATAAGGGAAGGTGAACAGTTGATGAAGAGGTTTCAGGAACTGTTACCTCCAGAACCTAGAAAGTGAGCTTAAAAGCATCCCTCAATACCATTGTCTAAGATATTACGATGGTGCAAGTCGTGCTGATAAATCATGATGTTTGTGATGAAAGATCAAAACATTCCTCAGCTAATACACCCCATCAACCCTCATCAAGACTTTCAACCCCTTCTCGAGTTTCTCCTTCACTCTCACCGTCTCTTACGCCCCCACCCGTCGTCTTACCTGCCAGAGTAGCCGCTCTTCGAGATCCACCATCGACTGTCTCGTCAACAAATAAACGTAAGCGCAGATCGACCATTGCCTCAACATCCACTACAACTACTACTGCGGATCATCCAGCTGGAGACGAGAAAACTCCCTCAAAAGGGGAAAGAAGGTCTACAAGGGTGATCAAGACTTACGGTAAAAGAAGTAATAGTGGTAACATTGATGGATCTTCACCTGGCAACGCGATGATAATTGATAGTAGTGATGGTGAAAGTGAAAGTGAGGAAGAGGAACCGTATTCCCCCTCTGAAATAATCATACCCAGTGCTTCAAAGACTCGCAAGGCTACAACTTCTGTAGCTACAACGGCGACGGGCACAACTACTCAAACATCGCTGCCGTCCAAACCCAATTTCAAAGCCATTAATCATACGCAACAAAGTATCAAATCTTTTTTCAAACCACCACCAACTCCTCCTCCTCAGAATCAAAATCAGCCATTGATGACTGTCAGACCACTCGCTCCGAAACCTTCTTTCACGACTGCAACTGCGACTACTTCCAAGACCAACGCTACCATCGTATCCTCCCTTACTACTTCTTCACCAGCCGGATCGACCTCTATTCGCAATGCGAATAATGTTCCAGCGAAATCGGCGATTACAACTCTCGCTCAAAGGCCATCCTCTTACCCTATTCGGGTACCATGCTTGATTGAAGCTGCTTCCAGGCGAGAGTCGGGGTTTGGTCTTGGACAACAGAAAGAGGCTGGTGATCCCCTCGGAGTTGAGCCTTTGCCTGGGTTAAGGGGAAGATCAGGGTCGATATCGAATAAGAGGTTTGACGATGTGAATGGCAATAGAGATAATGTAACTCCTTTTGGTGTGGCTTTACCTGGTAGACTCGAATGGAAATCCGAGGTGAGTGCATCATACACCAGAGTTTATCAATTTCATACTTGTGTGTTCTGACATGTCTGACGGCTACCATGTTCTGACCATTACTTGTATATAGTTCACTATTACAGACGAAGAAGATTTCTGGCCAATCATCGCTCACAGACAGAATATCCGATCATCGATCAATAATAATAACAATAACAGCAATAATGATCAACGTAAAATATCAAATGGTATATCACATGTTCCTCTTACCAAGGATGATAGTGTTTTGACACCTGAGGAAGTGGAAGAACTAGAAGGTGTCGAAGAAGCCGTTGTACTGTAAAGTGCAAGTGGAGGATGACGATCTTTAGTAAGTAGGGTAGTAGGGGTATTTTGTATGATAATGATACTTTTGTATTACACAAATAAGACATAAAATGCATCTACGATTCAAAATGTACATTACATTGTATAATTGAACAAAAAAGTACATGATGATTGGTAATTGATATAGATAGATCAACTCTGTTTGATATGAGCTTGAGATTGGTCTTTGAATTTATTGATTATATCTTCGATCAACCTCAATATACGAGGTATGTTCCATCCTGCTATCACAAGAGCTAATATGATGGTATATATGGTAGGTAAAGCTGTACGTGGTATAACTCCAAGTATCAGAGGTTCAAGTATGATTGATATTGGTGTATGGAACTGATCTGTGGGTTCATGTGCGATATCATCGGATAAGAGTGGATGATACATCCTTGGAGATAGGGATGAACCGATTATCGAGAATTGGAATGATTCGTCGGGAGGTATAATTTTGATCTTTGTGGGAGACTGTTCATTATACCGTCAATAGATATCCACATGCTTCAACCTAATGAGAGTGAAAAGTCTACTTACGGATCCAGGCCATGAGATTCTGATTGTCCATTTCTGATAATCTTTTTCCACCCCTTGGAAATTAAGTATGAACGATTGATTGGGAGAGGAGTCTGTGAGATTGACAATGGTAGGTTGAGAAGGTGTTAATCTATGATATCACAACGAAAAGGGTTATTAGTTAGTTGACCCTTTTCATAGCAGAGATAAAGTGATACTCGCTCGAGGAGATCCGGGGTTATAGAGAGAATTGGAGTTGAAGAAGGAGGAGGAGGAGGAAGGGGTAGTGAGAAGTTGATTATTTCCGTGTCTGCTCTTACTATTCCGAGGAGGCATAAGAGCAAGAAGATGGGGAGGATGATGGCCTTCATCATATTTGCCCTCTGCTCTCTTCATCACTTGACATTCAAGTCTAAATGACTGAAACAAGAAGAAGAGGAAGAAGTAAAGGAGCACTGAGGGGTGTGAGGTGCAGAGGTGGACGGTCAAAGTGGAGGACGGGATCAATTTCAATCTCATCATACAGCAGTTCAACTTGTTGAACCAAACTCATCCAATCTCTGTACCATCTATCTATCCTACCCTCATATCCAAAAGGGTACCATCAGTCATTCACAGAACAGTCAAGAAGAAATCTCAGAGCGCAGAGCATAAAAATGGACGCTAAATCACTCTTACGAGCTAAAAAAGCCGAATCTCGAATCACCCATCCTTACGCAGCGTATAACAATGCAGGTGTATTGAGATGCTCGATATGTGCTGTTCCAGGTGAGTTACCTTAGTCGTCCCAGTCACCCAGCGAATCTGAGTTCACTTGCTGACTATGTTTTGGGTGGTGCAGTGAAACAATGGGATGCCCATTTAATGACCAAGCAACATCGTCAATCGGTCGCACGTGAAAAAGCAGAACAGGAAAAAGCTCTGAAAGCAAAAACAAAGAGTAAAAGACCTTTATCGCACTCTACGGATATCGATGGACAGGGACAGGGACAACAAGGCGAATCATCAAAGAGAGCGAAAACACAACCTACCCACAACGAAGAAGACGAAGATGAAGATGGGAGTGGAAGCGGGGTGGGAGGACTACCAGCTGGATTCTTCTCTTCTTCCAACCAACCCAAATCTATATCGAGATCGCCTTCTCCCCAACCTCAACCATCACTTCAGCCGACTGGAGATACGGAATTGGATGATTTTTTGTCTTCACTGAATGA
Organism: Kwoniella europaea PYCC6329; assembly: GCF_036810445.1. Lineage (NCBI taxonomy): Eukaryota > Fungi > Basidiomycota > Tremellomycetes > Tremellales > Cryptococcaceae > Kwoniella > Kwoniella europaea. The sequence continues at coordinate 6,701,640 of NC_089487.1, forward strand.
TGATACTCCTTCATCGGCTTCGCCAATTACAGCACAAAGTCAGACAAAGCAGATAAGTGGGAAGAGAAAGACGTACAAGGAGATCATACCTTCTCAGACATCTTATGAAGCGGCTCCGGTCCGTATAGCGCCACCGACGCAGGGCGATCAGAAGGATGCTGTACAGGAAGAAGAGGAACCTGAAGAGAGTGAACAGGAAAGGAAAGAAAGGTTGGAGAGGGAAGAAAGGGAGGAGATTGTTAGGAGGTTGGAAGAGGAGGAAAGAGCGCAGTGAGTTTTTATGTCCTCCTGGTTCGCAGGGTAGTAGAAAGAAAGAGATGGTCGCCTTTGGGATGGCAAAGGTCCATGAGGATATAAGCTGCCAACGTGTAGTAGAGGAAGAAACGTGGCTTGAATACTGTTTTGGTCTTTTCGCATATAGCTAACCTGCTCTTATACACTCACAGGGAAGATGCGGATTCTCGCGTAGCGTCGCTGAAAGTTCGAATGGAGATGTTAAAGAAAAGGAGAGAAGCGAAGGGTAACAAGCCTAAGATCGCGAATACGAATGGTGCATAGTCATAAGTGGGACATGAAGATCGTTTATGTTGATGTATCAATGTAAATTATATGAATGATATAAGACATGAAGACGTCAGACTAATGTTTACCACTTAACTGTATCTACTCTTCTTCTCATGTTGACCTGAAGCTATTCAGTCTCTCTACGCATCTCTCCTCAACCCGAAACCACCGCCTCCTCTCCTTTTCTTCCTATCTTCATCAACCGGCAATTCTTCACCTTCATTAATTCCCAATTCCGCGTACCATCCACTAACATCTTCACCGGTCTGTCTAGCATAACTCTCAATCGCCTCCAAAGCTTCTATCCTCTTTTTCTCAGCTCTGATAGCATCCGTTCTACCAGCCAATTGATCTTCCAATCTCTCCTGTTTCTTCCTTTCTCTTTCTAATTTGAATGCGGCTCGTCGGGCCTGTTGACGCTCTGCGATCTGCTGCTGTTCCAGTATCTGAGACTCCATGAACTTCTCTTCTAGTCGCACAGCTTGATCCCATCTGAGTTGAATATCATCTACAGGCTCGTCCTGGTTAGAGAAAGTACTCAATGGCAAGGGTTCACCTCGATTCTTCTCCCAAGCACGTTGCATCCTCATAGCCAAATTTTCATCATCCTCCTCATCCATCTTGTTCAACCTCCTCAATTCCAATTCCTCTTCATCTAGCAGTTCTTCCTCAACCCCTTCTAATTGATGAGGAGGTTTGTCTTTCTTCCTATTATTTTTCTCAAATCCAATTTCATCAGGATCGACCTCTGATAGAGAGGCTGCGCGCTGAGGTGAAGGACCCATCTTCCATGCGTATTCCGTAACTGTTGTCTTGGGTATTCTAGGAATTGGAACAGGTTCCTTCAATCTCATAGCTGTACGCTCGTCTTTCCTCGTCAGTCGCATTGCATTGGCAATGGCTTCATGTCGTTCTTGCTCTGTTTCTATGGGTCTTTCAATTCGGGCCTTGTGGATCAGACCTTGAGATTCGAGCGAGGCGAGGATGGTACGTTTTAGGAAGCTACATAAGTCATAGCAGATTGGTAAGCAATTATTATTATTGTATTTCGATGAGACTTTTTACTATAAAGCCATCAAGGGATATCGGAACAGAAGGAAATCATTCCTAAACCCACTTGACACTCTTAAACGGATGATCAGGGAACGGAGCCGTAGGCATAGGAACCCAAGGCCTCCTTCCTTCTCTCATATTACTGACTCTCTTCATCCTGATCCTACCTTGATTATCTACCACATGAGCTGGTCGCAATACCGGACGCAATCCTTCGGTGGCAGCTTGATACATCTGTTGAGTGGATAGGTGCGGATGTGAAGATAGGAGGGATTGGACGATACGAGTCGCCGAGGATTGTGATGGGCCGGACATGGTCATTGAGTGGATTTGGAGCGAGATCCTAGCCTAGCTTGGAGAGTTGCTGCTGGTCTCCCAGCGTAGTGTCGAGGGATATGTATGTATATGTAAGCAATGCTATGAGGATGATCAGAATTACAATACCGAATCTTCGGTTTCACTCTGGACCTTCTACCGATGATTAAATGTCACGTGACTAGTACTTCTCGAGTCAAAGAGGTAGTTAACCTTTGGTTGATCAAAACGAACATTAGACTCTTCAGCATTCTCCTCGACTACTACCTACCCTCGTTGCATCTTGAACCATCAACACAGTGAAATTCGTCCGGAAATCAGCAAGGCAAGGGAAGGAACAACATGGCAGCATCAGCTACTCTGGTAGGCTGCCTCACAATGACTCCTTCCAGTATTGACAGCTGATGCCCCCTTTTACAACGCAGAAATCAAATGACCCAAATGCCCGTCTAACAGAGGCACTATGTACCTCTCTTCGACGAAGGTCAGCTGAATTGTCCTTCGTCGCCTTCATAGGGATGTTCAAGCTGACTTGGGGGTGTATAGACAAATCGTCGGTTCACTCAACGTGGCTTTAGCCACAGCGGCCTTGATACAAAATGTTGTTCGAAGTGCGCGATATTCAACGATCGATGAATTACTTGGATTAATCAAGTCTATAGGAAAGAAATTGATAGATGCTAATCCGAAAGGTAAGAACCATCTTAGCTGGCTTGTTTACGGTTCACTTGAATCGATAGCTAACGATTAACATGTTGTACATTTTAGAGTTGGCCGCTACGAATATCATCCGACGTATCCTCCGACTGATCCGAGAAGAGTATCGAGCAGCAGCCGCAGCCCACATAATCTCAGCACCTCCTTCAGCACCCGAAACTCCTTTCTTAGGACCTACCACACCTGGTCTAAGTGCACCATCCAATCATTATTTATCCACTGCGACCGATTTCCAATTCTTCCCTTCTACATCTCAACTATCTCGTCAAACGAGTTTATCCAATTTTGTTGCGATGCGTCATTCAAGAGCTCAATTGGAGAGATCGGGAAGTTTGGTAGATATGCAATTATCTCAAAGTACCAATTCCTTGTTTACGAGACATAATAATGTACCTGAAACTCCAGGTATAAATAGGATAGATTCAGATGAGTTTATGAAACATTCTGCGAAACTTAAACCGGTTTTGATCCAGGCTATAGATGAGGTTGTGGGTGAGCTGGAAACTACTCATGAGGATGTGGCGAAGGGGGCGAGGGAACATATACATTCTTCGTGAGTTGTGGAATTTAGTTGATCGAGTAGGAAAGTAGATCAATTAGCTGACTTGCCTTGCCTTGCTTTTATCTCTTAGCGAGATCATCCTTACTATGGGTCATTCAAAGACGGTAGAAGCGTTTTTGAAACAGGGCTATAGAGATAGGAAATTCACCGTAGTAGTTGCTGAATCTGCGCCATCGTGAGTAATCACTTCGTCTTATATTCGTTTTCGACACTTTCCACCATCGCCTGACCCGATGTCAGCCAAACTGAGTACTAAACTAATCTTGCTATCTGCCTATCAGCTACTTGGGCCATTCCCTCGCTCACTCCCTCTCATCGCACGGTATCCCCACCATCCTCATCCCCGACTCGTCCATCCACGCGATCCTCCCACGAGTAACAAAAGTGATCCTCGGTGCTCATTCAGTCCTAGCCAACGGAGGTCTTTTCGCCCTGTCTGGTTCATTGGCATGTGCATTGGCAGCTAAGACTCACTCGAAACCTGTCGTCATCACCACTGGTCAATTCAAGTTCGCCCCAGCATGGAACCTGTACCATGATTATGCGGCTGTAGATTTCCAGGGTCCGGGAAGTGTCATTGGAACGACTGGAAATGGAGGTGGGGGAGGTAAAGAGTCGACGGAAGTGGTCGACCCGTATTTTGATTATATAAGACCCGAGTTGGTTCAGCTGTTCGTGACTAATGAGTAAGTGAAAAAGTCTTCAACTCAAATACGGGTCAGAAATTAAAATGTTGACTTGCTAATGCTTTCTATTTACATTTGTAGAGGTGATCACTCCCCATCGTATATCTATCGATTGATCAGAGAAGCGTATGACGAGGAGGACGTAGAGTTGTGATTGTCGGTAATCCTACAAAAGCTGATCCTACAGTCTGAACTAGATTTGAAAGGATAATGTGATCTTGGATAGATGATCCGTACAATCCATTATGCATGATGATAATGACAATATGATGCAGGTATATGACAATGCGTGGTATTATTTTCCAACCTCGAAAATGTGATTCTGATATTTTAATTTTCTTCCCCGAACAAGGTTCTTTTGGCCCATATCAACCTATTATCAACCTTCCATTCAATCCAACCTTCTTCATTCCCTTCTCCAAACTTATTTTCCAGATCTTTCCATACTTTCTCAATAATCTGTAAATCACCTCCACTGGTTTTCGTAAAGGCTTTCAGTATAATCCAAAGTTGTTTCTTATTCATCCCTTTGGTCTTATTTCCCATCCCCGAGGGGCTAAGGGATAAGAAAGATAGATATATTTCTTGCAAATTCTCTAAATCCCATTCTATCCCATCACTACCGTGGGTTTTAGGTGGTTTAGCAGTGAATGATTTCTCTTGATCTGTAAATGGTGATAAACCTTTTTCCCAAATATCTTTAAAACTCTCTCTTTCAACATTCCTACCATAGTCATTTGACCCATATCGATTGATCCCAAATACCCTATATGCCTCTCCACCTCCTCTGATTAGGTCAGATTGACCATAAGTTGCGAATCCCTTGAACAAAGTGGTGTAATCTTTGATATCTGGTGTGAAGCCATTTTCGAATATATGTTTGAAAACTGTCAAACTTCCTATGATATTTCTTTTGTTGACTAAAGCAGATAGTAGTGGACCGAATAATTCTCTAGTCGGCTTGCAATGTTCGGGTATAGGTATTACTACTTGTCCATCTTGTTTAAATGATCCGTTGGTAGTCGTGCCTAGTAAGTTTTGATATTCCCCTTGATCCAATTCGACAATCTTCGAGTATCCTTCGATAGCACTCTGCAAAAGCCTATCCTCATTCACATCCACGTCCACGTCAGACTCGTCAGCCCCTCGTGGATGTGGACCTCTCGCAAAAGCATGTATAGCAAAATTGACCAATACGCCCTTATCTTCTTCACTCATCTCTAACTCCGCTTGATTGAAAGCGCCATATAAGATTTTTGGTATATCCTCTATTCTACCCGTCTTCTCAGCTAGAATACACCTAGTCAAATAACTGTGACTATCCGGGATTATTTCATTTCGGGATAATTTCATCGACCAATCTTCAAATCTACTTTGATGTCCTGCCAGAGCGCATAAATACATTATGTGATTGATTCCTTTCTGATAGCTCCTCGTTCCCTTGATATCATTCTGATTAGGTGATGTAGGGAACAAAGACCGAAAAGACTTTTCAGCATTGAGTATATCTTGGGTTTTCACTTTTCGTTCTATTCGTGATGTTTGAGCTAAGACTGTAAGTTCCATCCCTCTCAGAGCTTTCGCTTTATCTCCTACTATATCCTCTAATTCCCTGAATAACGGTTGTAGTTGTTCCGCATATAATTTACGATCTCCACCTTCCCTTTGTTGTAGAGCAAGAAGAGCAGAGATGATCTCGTGGATCTCTCCAGGAGTGAAGACGTGCGAATCGGGAGATGAAGTGTACAATTCCTGGAATGCCTCGGATAGCTTGGAGGAGGTCGCTTCGGGAGGTGGAGGAGAAGAGGTCAATCGACCGATCAAAGATAATTTGGACGATCTTTCCGGAGGTGAGATAGGAGATCGACCAATGGGAGGTGGTGCAGACGCTGGTTGCGCAGGTATGGTGGGTGATTCGGGATCGGGTTGAGGGAGATTTTGAGTGATTGGATCATTGGTGTTATGCCATGAAGTGGACGAAGATGAGAACGACGTTGATAAAAGGTTATTGGGTGATAAGCCAGGAGGTATAGGTATGCTAGGGATATGCGAGTTTAGCCCTAAAGACGAGGATCGGGCCGAAGAGTGGAATGACCTTGGCCGAGAGGAAAGCACTTGGAAGAACGCGGTTTGAGGTATCTCAATGTTTCCTGCTAATTTTTTGAGTCGCTTTTTACCTTCTTTCTGCTTGTTCAAGTGTTTTAGCTTTCGATCGTAGTGTCCTGTTCCCCAACGATCATCAGCTTCGGCAGACTCAAAGCGCAAGAATCAGCTGACTCACCTCCGTACAGTCCCGCAGTCACGTCCTTTCGGAACGCAGAGACGTTCTCTCTCGCTATCACCTTGGCACCGACAGCAGCTTGAAGAGAAAGCTCGAACTGCTGACGGGGTACTACCTCCTCTGTATAATGATGTTAGCACAAGGGACAGTCAGTGTAGATGATTTGACACTTACTGAGTTTTTTTACCCAGGCTTTACCGACATTCTGGGCAGCGAACTTATGCACGATCATAGCTAGTGCATCAACGGGTTTACCATTGATCAGAATATTGAGCTAAAATGACGATCACAATCAGCTTCACCCATGGAGCTATTAGCACATATCGTAGCTCACTTTGACCAAGTTAGACTGCTGATACCCTGCTTCTTCATAATCGAAACTTGCGAATCCCGAACTTGAGCTCTTCAACTCTGAGAAGAAATCCGTCACGATCTCCGCTAGAGGCAATGAATATCTCAATATCGCTCGATCAGAGTTTTCCAAGATACGATATTCTTGTTGTACACCTCGATATCGTGAACATAAATCCATCATTTCGCCGATGTATTCTACATGAATATGTCAGCTTCGACTTATAAGCCACAATGGAGTAATGCCAAATGGAAACGGGTATGGAATGGGGTATTTCCAAACAGAGACCCACCATTTGGTACGAAAATTGTAGCATTGACTAGCAGAAAGTCAGTTGAATGTTGGTATACAGGTCCCCAGAAAAGACTTACTCATCGGTTCTTCGATATGCCTGACTCGCAACTTCGAATCTGTTACTTCGGGAAAATCCACTGGGTTCGAAACGAATCCCTCGGTACCATTCAGGTAGACCACTGATAGAAATCAGCTACACTCGTATGTACTGCATCTGAGCTCACCTTTGTATGGCACAGTAGGTGCAGTCACGATCACCTCTGAGGAATATTCATCTTCCAGTCGTTGTTTGCTACAGAGCGAGGTGAGCTTCACAGGACAAATACGGTCATTCGAAAGACGTAGACTTGCAAGACATCCATATGAAGCGTACCAAGAAAGCCTAGTCGAAAACCTTGACTCAGAGCGGCGGACGATTCTCGTTGTACCGATACTAAGCAATATTTAGTATCGGAGTTCCCTTTACTAGTATTGATAAAATAGCTTACCACTTCTATCGTTGAGAGTAAGCTGTCACGGATGAGCATAAAGTGTGAGCCCAATCATTCAAGTCGGATTATATATAGCTCACTCGTTCTATCGATTCTTCGAGTTTCGGGAAATCTGAGCTGTCCATCGGGAATACACCGGCGTAAACCTGATATAACGTAAATCAGTCGTGGTCCGAGTCTGACATGATTTCAAGAAACTGACCATAGCTTTCATAGGCTTGAAGCCAGGAAGAGGTTCAACCGGTTTGTCTGCCCAGCATATCGTATCTCCAGTGAACGCTACAAATAGCGATGAGCACTGTTTTGGACGATGGGACATTTATGATGACGCTCACCTTCCTCAGAGTTTTTCATGTTGCAAACAATATACCTGCGTCTCACAAAATGATGAGTTGATGTTATCACACTATTCGGGAAGAAAACAACTCACCCTACTTGTCCATCTTTCAGTTGATCCACCACCACTTCCTCAGGATTGTTAATTCCCACTTCCAGTATCTCATATCGCTTTCCAGCTTGGAGGAATCTAACTTTATCTCCTTTCTTCAGTGTGCCCGAGAATATACGAACTAGCGAGACAACCCCTCGAAACTGATCGTAACTATCGACCACACAGAGATCGTGATAAGCTTTAATTCAAACAAGGAGATAGGTGAAGGTGAACTTACAAAGTATCAAATATCAATCCTCGTAATTTCCCATCATCTTCTATCCATCTCTTGGGTGAAGGTAGATTATCGATGATGTTATCTAACACATTCTTAACTCCTAATCCTGATTTGGCACTTATACGCATATGGTCTTTCAGAGGTAGTCCGAGGGAAGTTTCGATTTCGTCACTTGTCTCATCTGGCGAGGCATGCGGTAAGTCCACTTTGTTGATTACAGGTAATAGTTTGAGGTTGGCTTCTAAGGCATGATGAAATACCGATAATGTCTGTGCTTGAATGCCCTCTACGACGCCATAGAACGCACAAATCAGCTCCACTATTCTACATATGATATACGAGGAGGTATTATTGAAAGAAGAAGAACATACGTGAACAGTCCACCAGCAACAAACCACCTTCACAAGCTCCCAAACTTCTCGAAACCTCATAACTGAAATCTACATGACCGGGCGTATCAATCAGGTTAATCAGGTACTTCTGACCATCTGTATGTTCATGTATTATCGATACCGTTTGAGCTTTCACTGTTATACCCCTTTCTCTCTCCACTTTTAGTTTATCGAGAAATTGAGGATTCGAGGAAGGCGGTACAGTTCCAGTCATCTATATATCAGAAGGTAAGCTGACAGAAGACCCGGTTGGCAAAGGCAGCTTACCTGTAGCAGACGATCTGCCAAAGTAGACTTTCCATGATCTATATGAGCGATGATTGAGAGATTCCTATGGATTGTGTCAGCTTGCGGAGGATCAAAGATATCGCTCGCGCTAGCTTACCGTATACGTTCCGGAGGGAATTCGCCCATCTCCAATGATCTCTTCTTCGATATGATGTCTGTTGCTCTTGCTTCTGAACGTATGCTAGTCGATAAGAGTCGCCTTTGAGCTCGAGTCCAGGCAAGCTTCGATGGTACTCTCAAGCTGACGGTACTTGCTGACGGTTGCAGTGAGCTTGACAAGGTGCTGGTTGACTGTAGAGCTGATTGAGATGCTCTGAGTCTGCGAAGGCAAGCGGCACATGGCCGACCTGCACGAAGCACTGAGCTCATGTCGGATATGTTGGTGAATGTGACAAGCACCAATTCCGTGAGGTAGCTTAGTTCTATCTACCACCCTTGGTGCGGTGCATTGATGATATACCACCAACATATCATGAGCAACAGTGATTTCGTGTAGGGAATCTCGAATAACAATGTGGAGATTCAATTCATCTCCCTGGGGCTGTATCACGTGACATGATGGGTATTCCAGATAAATGAGGTTGTGCCTGGCTGACGTGATTGAAAACCAAGGTGGTGGTGAGTGACGCTGATTCGAGATGAAGCATTCCCAAAATATCAGTCTTGTATCTTGCACGAATTGATAATCCATCTATTTGTCTGTATATATTGCATATTGTCTATACATCACATCACAGCCTCACCCAGTACATCTCCCTCAGCATCGTATAATCCTCATCCAACGGCACGATCATTATTACGATGGTAGCCCCTCTCTCCGCTCGAATGTTTCGAGCTACGGCTGTCGCACGACCATTCGCTCGAAGGACCTATGCAACCTCTGTCACTGGATATGGAAAAGAGGTCGAGGGTTTCGTAGGTGCTGTAGGAAACACACCTTTGGTGAGTCATCAGAACATCCAAGCTATCTGGTGGACAACCATCTGACTGATGTATGAATCATGCAGATCCGACTTAATCGATTATCGGAAGAGACAGGATCCAACATCCTCGCAAAAGCCGAATTCATGTCACCTGGAGGATCGATCAAAGACCGAGCGGCACTCTATCTCGTTAAAGATGCAGAGGAGAAGGGACTCATCAGACCCGGTGGTACCGTAGTGGAAGGAACTGCAGGAAACACAGGTATAGGATTAGCTCATGTGTGTAGATCGAAAGGATATCAATGTGTGATTTACATGCCGGATACCCAAAGTCAAGAAAAGATTGATCTTTTGAGAATGTTGGGTGCAGATGTCAGACCTGTTCCCGGTGAGTCACCACATTCTTCCTTCTTTGCATCATTTGGGATTAGTGATTTAAGTACGATGATGTGTGCTAATACCTTTTGGTCAATAATTAGCCGTCGCATTTGACAATCCCCAAAATTACAACCACCAAGCCAAACGATATGCCGAATCATTAGATAACGCCGTATGGACCAACCAATTCGACAATACCGCCAATAGGAATGCTCATATCCTCACTACCGGACCTGAGATATGGGAACAGACAAACGGTGGTAAATTAGATGCCTTCATCTGTTCGACAGGTACAGGTGGTACTCTTGCTGGTGTAGCTAGATACTTGACTGAGAAATCAGATGGTAAAGTGGAAGCTTGGTTGGCGGACCCTCCTGGAAGTGTGCTTTACAATTTGGTTGAGAATGGGAAATTGGAAAGAGTCGGAAATGGATCTATCACTGAGGGTAAGTTCATGATCAAGCAGAGAATAGTCGTAAACCACTCCGGCATCATTCTTCCGGTGTCTTGAGTCTGGTTTTGACCAACTAAAACCGTCAAAATGCCGTATCTCATCCCACTACCAAAGGATTACTTGCTTTGCTGTATGTTATTCTTTACTGACACATTGCCATATTTGACAGGTATCGGACAAGGACGAGTAACTTCCAACCTCCAACCTGATCTCTCCCTTTTATCCGGTGCCATCCACGTCCCAGATTCAGCGTCTATCAATATGGTATACAGATTACTTCACGAGGAAGGTCTCTATGTCGGTGCATCGAGTGCTTTGAACGTATGGGCTGCAACGGAATTGGCCAAGAAGAAAGGAAAGGGAAGTACGGTCGTGACTGTGCTTTGTGATGGTGCTTATCGGTGAGTGCAAGTTCTACTGTGAGGTCTGTGAGGATGTCGAGATACTCCTCGTGGTGGAGATAAGGGTAAAGCTGGGAAATATGAGCAGGATATAGGAGAAAACAGAGGTGACAGCGGGGCGGATACTTGTCGACAGGCGGCATTGGTGGCGTGAGCTGGGTTCAGGGAAGTATAGCTGAGCATTGTCCGGGGTGAAGAAATGATTGGGGAGGAAGGGTGATTTGGGAATGAGCGATATCAATGAAATGCCATTACGAATGAACAAATATGCTAATATATTTGCTATTACGATGCAGATACCAAGCCCGTCTTTTCTCTCGAGTATGGTTAGAATCCAAGGGTCTCGATTCCCATATCCCAGAACACCTCCAAAAATACATTGTCCTTCCGTAAACGGGATACGATCTCTCAATTATCTGCATGCATACAGTATATGACATTGTTCGTTTCCGTACATAATTCCGAATGAGATCACACTGTACACTGTGATAGTACTTACACAGGTAAGCTAGGCCTCTTGAGTGCAATGTTATATATAATTGAACAGGAAGTATACGTATACGGGATGTAATTTCTGTGGAATCACATCAAATCATGCATCAAGCAACTGTGATTCTACGATAGATACTTTGGTAAAAGGAACGTTGATCTGTACTTCCCCTCGCATTAAATCATTAAATCATTGACAAATGGAAACAAGAATCGACGATACCATCTAGGAACTATCCTCTCAATTTATGTCCAGTAGCTGTATCGAGTCTTACGATGGTATCGTATCTCGATCTGGATCCCGTCGATTCTTCTGGTCTTTCCGTCGGTACCACTGCATTGAACCCCATCTTTGTTGAGGATCTTTGGGTGTAAGTACCTTGTCCATTACTGGAATTGGTATTGGTGAATCTAAGGGGTTCATAAGTTTTACCGAGAGTTGCAATCATCCTGTGGAGATCAATTCATCCTCTATCAGCTTTGCAATAGACTGAGATGTGTACAGTACATGTACCGTATATCGTACATTGTACTCACGCATCTTTCTGAGGAATTAGACATGCGTATGAATCAAAATACTTCGTAGCATAGGTTTCTTCCTCTTCGCTTACACCAGCAACTGACCGATTATGAGAAAGAGTGAGACCAATTCGGAAACACTCCCTAAATCAAGTTCACATGAAATCACAAATCAAATGTTCAAATTGATTGAAACGGGGTACTGTATCAACTCCGATTCTATTATGTGTGAGGATCTATACAGTCTGAAAAACTCACTTGTCATTTCTCTCAGAGTTCATTCGAACAGGATCATTCCTCAGCTCAGCGGTCGAAGGTGTAAAATCAACTTCGTAAGTGGTAGATCGAATGGGTTCAGCTGCAACCACCCTACATCATCTCTCACCCTAGTCGGAGGAACATGAATCGAACTGTCGAAGTCGGGCTTGGAAGAATTCAATTTGAATCCGAAAGTCTCAGTCCTGTTTTGAGTACTCATCGTCACTGATCCTTGATTCTACTGTCGCTAATAGTTGGATATCGTTAAACAGGATTACTGCGAGTATATTGTCTGCTGAGAGTTTATGTTGTGAAGATCAGTCCGAAAAGTTGATTTGGGGAAAAGATCGACCTATTTATACAATAAATGACGGAGCAGACTGGTGAATCCGGCCTCTCAAAGCTTCATCCGATCCATTGTCAGTTTGGGCTCCTCTTGCAGGTAACTGTGCTGTGACGTGGAGAAGACCAGGAGAAGGGCAGGAGTCGAGAAATTCTGAGGTAAGAAGGCTTGTTTGTCCGCTTCTGCCTGTCTGAGCAAGGGACGTACTACGAGGAACATGACGGATGATAATGCTTCTTTTACTCCCTTTTCTTCTATCTCCTCAATACGCCTTGCGGCAGTGACCGAAACTGCAACTTGCTGAAAAGGCTCGATCATTGAAAAGTTGATCCTTTGTCTCGCACAGCTTTTGTCCTAGCCTTCTTGACCTTGATTCTTGCACTCCATCATCTCGAGATGAGCTGAGTTAGAGAGTGCCCATACCTCCTCTTCGGAACATATCGGTCTTCAACCTAAGCATCGTTGTTGATCGAAGGTAGTACAGTTGAGAATGGTTCTAGGTCACACCGTTTCAGCACAGTCACAAATGAGTTCGAACAGTGCAAGTACTCCACGGTAGAAAAAATTGTTGGATATCAGTGATCAACATGTCAGTAGTCTACAGTTATCTTTCATTTGGAGGCACATCTGATTCATATTTATGCGGAGTGCATAGTGCATCATCATATTGCTCACGTCAAACCTTTCAACAACCCACCCAATCCTTTCGCCCTACCCCAAAGTGTCCTAGCATAAGCCAAATTGACCAAACCCACTAAGAAACCCCAAGCTTTCTTAGTGTCGGGTATCGGGAAGTCTACACTATCTGTCAGCTGAACGATCGTACACATGTCAGAAAATGGGGAAGCTGACTTACCAACAGGAGGAGGTATACTCGTTCTGATGTACGAAAAGAACCTATCTTCCGTTATTGATTTCACAGAGCATAATGACCTAAGACCTTCTTCACCGCCTTCGAACGATAGCCATTCAAGCCATATCAGTAAAACGGATCCACGGATCCTTGGGAATGCCGAACCGGTACTTACCGAATCTACCGTGTCCTGAAGCTTTGACACCTCCAAAAGGCATAGCCTGATTGAGGTAGAAGACGCCCTAAAGGACAATCAATCAGTTCAACAGTCCCTTTGAGACCTTCAGAATAAGATTTCGTGCTTACGAAGCTAAGTTGACAGAGGATAAGTTAGCTGAATTTCAACGGAACTCGAGGACGACACAGCTCACTCATTTATAGCTACCATCCCACACTCCAGCCTCTCAGCTACCCTCCTACATTCCCCCTTATTTTTCCCATAAACCCCAGCACCCAATCCATACCTACTCTTATTCAACCTTTCAGTCGCTTCGTCAATATCATCATACGGTACAACCGTCATCACAGGTGCGAATAGCTCTGCTTGCGCGATCTCCATATCCATTTTCACATCTACCACTAAGGTAGGTTCGAAGTATGATGCCTGAGGGTAAGTCGGATGTACATATGGTTTCCCGCCTGCCAAGATCCTCGCTCCACTCTTCTCAGCTGAAGCAAGGATAGATTCTAATTTGTTGATTGGAGCATGGGAGATGAGGGATCCTACGTCGATACCGGGTCGAAGCGCTTTAACTCGAGGTTCCATAATTTCGATGAATTGAGAGTACTGCGATCGATGGACAAGGAGTAATTCGATTCCTATGCAGTTTTGGCCCGCCTAAATAAATGCATTGGGTGCCAGTCAGCTTGGTTCACTTGTCTCACTACCCTGAAACGCTTGGCTGACTCACTGATTGGCTGAGATACATGAACAGCATGTTAGCTCAATAGATTGTAATACGGGAGCTATCCCAACTCACAAAGCGCCTCTCATCCACGTACTAGAGAAAAATCCCAAGTCGGTTTCAGGCAAGATGAAAGCGCAGTCCTTTCCTCCTAATTCGATGCAGGTAGGTACCATGATCTCAGCCGCGGCTAAGGCAACCTGGAAAGCTTGTTAGCTGAACGCCATTCTCATGGAAAAAGAGACAACTCAGCTTACCTTCTTTCCAACAGGTTCTGACCCGATGACTTTATCCATATCAGCTTTTCTGAAGACCCGAAAGAGTGAACTCAAGCTCACACGTGATATGTTTGATCAGCTTATTCCTGGTCACCGTCTCCGCCACGTCTGGCAGACAAATAACCAGCTGAACGACATCTTCATCCAGTCCACAAGCTCTAAGACAAGCTTTGATACCCCCTATGAACCATAGACTACTCCATGCGACTTGCTCGGAACATTTCACTACTATTGTATTTCCAGCGAAAAGGGCAGCGAGGATCGGTGAGATCAGGTTGTGGAAGGAGTAGTTCCATGATACTAGAGCTAAGACTGCACCGAGGGGAGAATAGTGAACCTGAGAAGAAGTGAGGTTTTAGCTTCATTTGTTCCGGTTCGGGATGTGGGATGTGTTGACTTACCTTGGATACTTTATGAGCTAGAAGGAGATTTCCAGGTCTGGCCGTCGGTGAAATAGTCTTCTCACCATGTTTGATTAGCCTGTGATACCAATTGTATCAGCTAAAAAATCCCTTGTAATCCGAATAGCTGACATACCAATCAAGTTTGGATAGCGTAGTGAGTATTTCTCCAAATACAGCATCGACCTCTACATACACCATATCAGCTAAAAATTTTATCATATTACCACGAAGCTGACCTACCTGTTTTGCCCGTATCTTTACAAGCCACTCGGACTATATCTTCCATATCCCTCAATACCCACGCTTTCAAACTCCTCAAGAAAGATATACGTTGAGCGAACGTAGTCTTAGCCCAGCCTTTCTGCGCTGAATTGGCTTTGATGATTTGATCAGAAACTTCCGAAGCTGATAGAAGAGGAAGGGTGAGGAGGTGGTACTGTACATAGAAACATAGTCAACAATCTTTCTTTCTTGTAGCCTAGTCTCGGTAAGATGTGAATTTCACTTACTCCCGTGGAAGGATCATAACAAGTTATATGTTCCCTCTTCCCACCCGTCTTTCCACTCTCGGGCGGCAATAACGTAGAGTCATCCAGATGAGCGAACAAAGATGGATGGTCGATGACTGTTCCTTTCCATCCTCTATCTGCTTCCTACACCACAAACCAAACTGATCGTCAGTTGATTTTTATGAAGCAGTTTCATATCAGGAAAGACACCCACTGACCTTTGGTACTGGCCAAACAAAATCAACTACTTTCTTACTCTCCCTCCATGTTCGATATCTCTTTAGGTAAGAGGGCAGCCTGTATGATATCACCAGAAAAGCAATAGTGAGATTCACTTTGTTAGGTGGATTATATAGGATTTTCCATATTTGACCGAGAGTGAGGGCGGATAACCAGGTGAGCCATGGTTGCAAGACAGCAGGAAGAGAGTCGATGGTCTCCAGCATTGTATGAGTACTGGGTACAGCTGGCAGAAGGAAGCCTGGACCTGGACGCTATGTTGATCAGATTATTTGCGTATGGATGCAAGTCAACAACAAGAGAGAAGAGATGCATGGACGGACCTCCACTTGAACTTTGTTTTCGGGTCCGATTTTTCAGGTTGTCTTGGAGTGGCGGAGTATACCACTTGTTCCGTATATTTGGTTCGAGGTCTTCTTTATCCCTCGAAGCCAATACGCAATACGATCCGTTAAGTCGAGCGATCATGTCATACTGAACGCGTGGAGCAGAGACGATCTACTCAGACACTCCCTTGAATCTATCTTGAACGCAGAGTCGATTACATACCTGTTCTGCTACATTGACCTCAGCGTGAAGTGTATAATGGTACCTGCCCATGATCATCTTTTATGCCACATGTCGGTTTGTATGCTGGACAAGGGCAATGACCATGTGATACTATCTACGATGAGTGAGATGGTCAGTCAAGATTATTTTGCTGTACAGTCAAAGGATCAATGACCAGGGTGGCCATGGGCTTGGTGTCTATGACGATACATACCATCTATTTATTGTGTTTCCAGATCCAAAAGTCGAGGTACCATCAAACACATTATTTGTATGCACTATGGCACGCACAGCCCTCGGTACATAATTGTGATTGAGCTATATATATATATATCTCCCTCATCGGTACCTTTTCTTGCTATCTGCATAGCCATAGCCTTCATCTTCATCTTTTCCTTCTTCTTCGAAATATATATATATATAAACATGATTAGCGTGATACTCAACCTTACACCCCAAGATCAGTCAGCTCACCTGGTGGCAAACCTCTTTCCTTTGAGACTACCTGCTCGTCAGATTCGTAGCTTCAGATTGAAATATAAACATCAGGAAACTGTACTGTACTCTAACATCCCGACTCGTACTGTACGACGAAGATGGTTCGAAGGAAGTACGATATCTTGATTATAACCTTGGTCAGCATAGGTGCAGCTATAGTGATCCGTATGTCTTGTTGGATATTCCTCTCAACGATCCAGACTTCGTCCTATGAGTCGCTAATTTCATTCGTTTCGTCTTGTATAGTCTTCCCATTCGTATCCTTCCTGCTGGTCTCGCTCTCGCCGTATTATCTCCCAGGTTTGGATATCGCTCGAATCGAGGGGAAGTATTTTGATGTGGCGAATAATCATTCAATAGATGTAAAAATCAGTGTGGGTCCAAGTGGTGGTTGTATGTGGTTTAATGATACGTGGGTTCAACCTCCTTTTATCCTGCAGGTAGTTTTACTTTCTAGCAGCAAGGTCGAGGAAATATCCCCTCATACATCTAACATTCAGAGCTTACGAATTGTTGATACTCTAGGACACCAAAATGCAGTACCAAAATACCCTATGTACCCAACGCAGAACACCTCCATCTTCAACCTAATTCCAATCTTACTTCCATCTTCCCTATAGCAATGGGAAGAGTGTTAGCCCTCAACCACGTGATGGTAGGTCTAATGGGACTTAGTATGATAGCTGTCTTATTGGACATCCTAGTACTCAAAGGCGGGGTAAGTAATCATTTCCTACTCACACTCTCTATTTCATATTCTGTTCCCAAAGGTTTACATTCACAATGCTTGTTTTATGGTAGATCTCATTGTTCATCATCTACTTCACAGGCTTTATGCTCTGGCTAGTCTATTTCCTCGAATCAACCTATATAGGAACCATGAGTAATAGGTTGGATGACATTTATGAAGCTAAGGAATGGGAGTATCATACAGGCGGTGGCTTCATCATGATTAGCGTTTCTGTTGTAAGTGCAAACCACACCAATAAGACTATGTATATGGTCCGCTATGCGTTCCTAGGCTGATGATCACGCTTTCTCGTCCTGTCTTATACTTTAGTTCGTAGCTAGTTTCTTCCTCTGTGGCGGAGGATCAATATCCGCTGGAGATTGATCTGCTGTACCAAAAATCAGATTGATTTAAACAGTTGTTTGACATACGCAATCTCATTGAAACCCAATAAATCGTTCAGGATGTAGAATAAAATGATCCTATAGATTCGGTATAGAGATTTCAATGCATGATAATTTCCTATTTCAGGAGACGATACGATATAATCTAATGTCATGTTTGTATGCCGTTTCTTTCCCAGCCAAATACACAACATTGATAGATACCGTGCAATACTGTATCTTGCCTCTGCTTCTGGTTGTATCAACCTTGTTATGATCAACTCACGCCACAATCTGCTGTTCTGTGATTCTACATCATCTCCGGAATGCTGAAAGGTCGAGATTCTAATCTAGGGGTGAAAGGTCAGCGCGTTTTCATGGATCTCGCACAGGTCTTCAGGAACGATCGACAAGAGTTGTATTTTGACAACACAAATTAAGCAGAGGCTGATGATTCAGCTTCAAGTTTGTAAACAAATCGACACAGCCCCGAGAGGATGAGGTCGTGTTGCAAGTAACCCATCTTGTCTTGATCGTGACTCGAGACAGAACCGAATCGCGTCACGGGTTTGCAGACAGATCAACCGAGGCTGTTGTATGAGGATCAACAGGGTCCTTTGCCAAGCGATCTGTGCTCTGATACATGCCTCTTTGATGGCCATCACTCAACGATGCTCTGCCACCATCAACGTCAACAACAATTGGACACAAGAAGAAATTAATTCTTATTCGTCGCCATATCCGTTGTTGATATGAGATTGATGTACTGATGTTTACTGTAAACACCGCTTTACTCAATCATCATCGTTTCATTTCTCCTTCAGCAGTGAGCTATATAGCCTACCGGGGACCTGATCAGGAGCAAGAAGACCAACGGCCCAATCTGACTTCATTCCATACCACTACTCGCGAGTGATAACACAACGAAGACTTTGGGTTCATATTCATATTCAACATGGGAAGAAATGGGAATGTATTTTGGGGGATATTGGTCTTCGGTGGTCTAACCATCTTAGCGTGTAGGTCAATGTCACTTCAGTCTCAAGAGAACGTTAAAAACTAATCCAACTTGGGTACCCTTCCTGTACACCTAGTAATACCATTCACATTTTACCTTATCAACTCACTCTCACCAACTGTCATTCACGGTCTCTCACTTGCCAAAGTCACAGGTGAATTCGTTGACACCTCCACGAACCAGGCAATCAAGGTCAGAGTGAGGGTAGGACCATCAGGTGGATGCGTATGGTCGAATCTGACGTGAGTGCATCTTTCTACAATCAATGAATGTACATTCTACACTACAGTATATATATTGTAGTGTCACCTTTTGACTTTCCTTCAGTTCCATTCATTTTGATTTGAACAAATCAGTCAATGATTAAGGTATCCACAATATACAGTAAGTGCTTACGACGTGCTTATTACATAGCGAATCTATCTCATGTGTCTCGCATATACCTTACAAACCCACCCCTGAATCGATCCACCTACCAAACAACGAAACTATCACCTCATGTTTCCCTATCGCTCTGGGTAAAGCATTAGCTTTGAACCACGTTACGACTGCGTTAATGGGTTTGAGCATATTGGCTATATTGGTGGATTGTCTAATCTTGAAAGGTGGTGTGAGTGGTTTGTTATCCTTCTTCCTTCAGTGCATCGCTCGATCAATCGAATATTGCCCTATATTGTTTACAATCGCCAACACTATGTTTTCTACTGCTTCTATTCCGCTCCCACCTGATTGAATCTCATTGCTTACTCTTGTCGATTGCGTTTCTATCTACAGATCTCCCTGGCTATAGTATACTTGATGGTCCTATTCATGTGGATCACCTTCATCCTCGAAACCATCTATATCAGTGTCCTGCATAAACGTCTCGATAAGATCAATCAAGGTGATAACGAAAATGGCAATTGGGAATATAAAGTTGGAGAAGGATATTGGTTCATTCTGGCTGCTACAGTATGTCATGTTACATTTTATCAATTCGACCGTCCAAAGTAAGGGATAATGGAATCAATTCATACTGATCATTCATCTTTTGTTCTTGTGTTTGCTTTCGTTTTGGATTAATTGATTATTCAGATTTTAGTATCGTTAGTCACTTGCGGTGGGAATTTCACTATTGATAGTAACTGATCAATGATTCAATTTCTCGCGTACTACACAAATGAGAACGTTGTTGTATATAATGAACATATGGTCTTCTGGATTAACTCCTTATAATCTTTAGTGAATATATCAATTGTATATACGTTAGGTAGTCTTTCCACACCATCTCTTGGTTATATTGGTTAAGCAATTTATTTTCAATCAATCTATAGATCAGTCGATATCATCCACATGCAATAATTTACATCTATTCGCTCAGCGTACTAACCTGATGGCCAGTGACGACCATGACTACCGGTACAATATCAATATCCGTGTTTGGTAATGCAGTCCATGAGTATGAACGTATGAGTAAACTTGACATTGACTTATGACTGATGAAATGCATGCAGAGTCTAATCTCTTATATGACAATTCTTTTGATTGTTCTATCGACGTAAGCTTTGAGCTTAAGCTTCGTAGATCCAAGTTTGAGCGTCAAGCTTGTATTGAGCAACACCCTCTCTACAAATCGTTCAGTCAATTGATCAGCATTTTGATCACTAGAGACTGAATAGCGATATGCGTGGTATGGACTTACGGGAACCAAAGGGCAATTTCCTTTTGACCGTTCTCAACGGAGTCTGAACCGTGACAGACGTTCATACCGACTTGGAGGGCGTAGTCACCTCGGATGGTACCAGGAGCAGAAGCGAGAGGGTTGGTGGCTCCCAACATGACTCGACCGGTCTTGACGGCATCAAGACCTTCCCAGACCATGCAGACTACGGGACCGGAGAGCACTGCGAAGGGGAGGAGGAAGTTTAGCATATGCAAACGAGTATAGAGAGGAGTAGTAAACAGTGAACAGTGAGTGAGGGTGGGCATGAGGTATATGCTAGATGTGGAAGGGGAAATTAGGCTGAATAGTGGTCCGCAACTCACTGTATTTGATAAGTTTGGGGAAGAAAGGTTTGTCGGAGAGATCAGCGTAGTGCTTCTCGAGGTGTTCCTGTGATGCGACAACAGATATCAGCTACGATCAACATTGCACGTTTTGGATAGCTGAGAGGTCGTAACATACCTTGGAAGGAGAGGCGAGCTTGAGAGCAGCGAGCTATAGGTAACATCATATGAATCAGCCTAGCTCTTGCTTTTACAAGCTGCAAGATACATCGGAAATCTGCTTTATGCAGCTTGTAAGCAAAAAGAATGGCTCACCTTGAATCCTCTCTTCTCGAATCGGGCGATGATCTCACCGACGAGTCCTCTTTGGACACCGTCAGGTCTGTGCGGAGGTTGACGTGCGTTGGAAAGAAGTGGAGAGTTGAAATGATACACAGTTGATAGATTGAGAGAGCAGGGAAGAAGTAGCATAGTAGGTATATCAGCATCTATCTTTGTCTGTCACACAAACACAATTACATCCACGTCCACGACCTGGTCTACTCATCACATTGGATCGCTCGGCCATCCGACTAGACCTCTATACATGACCGCCGATGTAGCAGTAGGAGAAAGAAGCGTTGCACTCACTTGACCATGATGTAGGTTTGCTCGGTGGTAGACATTTTGACTTTGTTGTTTTTTGGATTGGTTCTGGGTTATGTGTGAGAAGAGAAAGAAGAGATGTGGAGATCGATATACCTTGTTGTATCTTCGTCGTGAGGATGTGGTGGTTCTGATTCTCGAAAAAAGTCAATGCTTGCTTTGGAACGTGGAGGTGGATTCATTGCTGATCGGGATTTCGGAGGAGGTGATGCAGTGTGGCACTAGAGTATCTCCTTAATCCTTATCTCTCCAATGCGGGGTCGACGCGGGGTACAGTACTCGTAGTGTCGTGATCTGTGATCTGCGTAATGAGATGACGTTTGATTATTGCTTATGGGAAAGTAACAACAAAAGTAAGCATTACGAGTCGCTCAACCTTCTTTCTGAACCCACAACTTGAGCTCGACGAGCAGACAGCCATACCATAACGACCATCACGACTAAACTTCCTGTGTTCCTTTTCATTCACAGGTGTGATAACACGAGACATCACCTATAATCAGCAGAGAGGAAGACGGGAAACCACATAAACACGATTGAACAGGACAGCGATCAATCCTAAGGTATGTTCAGTTCTGGTGTATTGTCGTTTGCGAGTATCCTGATCGCATCCTTATAGACTACCCTATCTATCATCCTTCCTCCTTTCGTGTCATAGACTATCAATCACAGCACGAGCTCATCCTTTGTTCGTCCTCTTGACACCGGATCAAAGGGGATATCCAAGACATTCGGGTGTGTGAACTTGGACTACGTACAATAACGATATCATCACTCTCTACCACTTCAATCGATCGATATACACAAAACCAAGCAAGGCAAAAGATCTTAGACATTTGTCAGTCTTGCGCATGATCCAATAGAACGACAAAGCCATTCGCTCAACCCGACAATACACTCACATCACAGATAGATACAATGTCAGTCAAATTCACTCCAGGTCCACACCCATCATCCCTCTCTCGCTCTTCCTCCTCAAAACTTCCTACACCTACTCCAGTACCTTCCGTCCCCAATTCTCCTATAACGGTCACATTCAACAAGTCAACTACTGCACATAAACCATCTAGATTGAATACTCAAAATACCGACGACATTGAAGGGGATCTGGAAAGACAGCCATTAATCAGGACGAGGGAGTTGAATAGACCTCGATATATCTGGTCGATCATCAGTGGGGTCACCGTCATCATCTTGATAGGTGTGTTTATAGGGTTTGGAGGTTGGAGGTTGGGGAAGGGGGCTGGAGGGGGAAGATGGCCTGGGAGTCCGGGAGTCTAAGGAGATTGAGAGGTATGGGAAGAAGGGGAATAGCAGTTTAGATGGAAGAAGATGATGCAGAAAAAGAGAATTGAGTGTGACAACTTCCTCGTTGCAGACCAGAATCGGATGTCATTCTCGAATATCATTCTCGAATATCGATCTCCGGTTTTCAAAGAAAACGAGTCGACTTTCGTTCATCCACACACGAGATGTTTTGGTGGAGTTCGATCTGATTTCTATGGTTGTACCTTATATATTGTATAGACATGTTCATTTCGATATCAGTTTTGTTTATCATCCTCGATTCGATCGTTTCCTTGCTACCCCGTTCATCACATCGTGTAATACGACCTAACCCTACCCACCTCACGATCCATTTTTCATCTCCCCTTACATACCACGCTGTATACTCATGACTTGACTGTATCCTATGAACTTTTTTCTTTCTTCAAGTTCTTTTGTTTTTCCATTGAAAAGTCAATTTGTATCTTTATCTTTCACATCGTTGTATAGTTAATGTTGGAATGAACTGATGATGAATTCACCCTAACAAGTTGAGGAGAATTGCCCATATCGAAACAAAGATTGAATGGATTGCAGTCGTATATCGTGTGAGACTTATATAAGATTTACGATAATGCATTTCCAACCAATCCGAACGCAGAATAAATATGAAAAACACATCTGATCGATACGCGAGGTTGAATGAGAAGTTGAAAATAAGAATAGTAAATAAACTATGGCTACATGTATATACACCATCAGAAAAAGTAAAGAAGAAGACCAAATTTGATAATTATGAAGATGCATGTATGTTGATTGAAAGTTTCAGGTGGTCATGGTCGTGTTTGTGATGGGTTGTTGGTCGAAGTGGTTGATAAAGATTGGTTCTTGAGTGTATGCGCGATCGATCATATTCGATCTCCATCGTTTATACAGCCTCCTGTCCCCTTGGTCCTTCAGTATTCCCATTACCATTATCGATTGCAGTCGAACCTGAATCGTTCCCGTTTCGAGACATTCTTGAGGTTACAGGGTGGACCTTAGGTGAGGAGTGATTATCTGTGGAATCTTGTCCTGGAGTGATTCGCCTATAGAATCAATCCCATCAGTATACGACCCTCACTGTGTTAATATAGGAGAAAATTAATTGGCTTACCAGTATTTGACCTCTTTGAGAAATACGTAGAATGCTGTAGCTAACAAAGCACCAAGAGTAGGACCGAGCCCTATACATGGTTCAATCACAATTCACTTATTAGTGACTATACCAGATGATATCATGGGTAATTGGAAAATGGAATGATGGATGGTACACTTACAATAGATCCAGTGGTAACTTTGGAACCCTTGGATACAAGCAGGACCGAAAGCTCTCGCGGTGCTGTACCCCAACCGAAGGATATCAGCCAAATTGTCAAACAGAGTCAGATTTGTATATCTAGTCAAACTCACTTGACTGCACCTCCAGTAAACGCAATAGAGAAAAGCATGACGATGAATAACGTGAAACCAAAACCGAGTGGGGCAAAAGGTGTGAGAAGGTGTTTTTCTATGATGCGTCCCGTCCAGTCCAAACCACCATGATCAGTGATCCGTTGCTATACCAAACAAGTAATGTAGAATTATTGAGACTTACCAGCAGCAAGCATCAATACGCTCAGGACCAAAGTGGCAGTAGTGAACATCTCGATGAACAATCCTTGTGCACGATTGGTACCATTTGACAAGCTGACGTTGACTGCCAGTGCTCCTGGGGTAAGACCATCGAGAATAGCTGAAGCTACGATAGCTCCTACCATCTGAGCTAATGAGACGACTAAAAAGCGTAATAATGACATATTTGGTCAACGGGTCGTCCGTCCCCGAGGGGTGAAGCGAGGGATACAAGGAGACTTACGAATGAATCGTAAAGGTTTGACCGCGCCGATCAAGCATAAAGCCAAAGATACAGATGGGTTGAAGATACTTCCTGTGAATCGGTAGAAGATCGAGGCTGTAGCGAAAAGCGAGAGACCAAACGCTGCGGAGACGTAGTAGTATGTCTGGAAATACCGGTTGAGTCAATAGGATACTCTAGACACTGAGTAATGGTTGGTTATACCGTAGATGATGGAAACTCAGGACATACCAAGAGCTTGTTGCTGTCACTTCCTGATGGTGCTGTACCTGCCGCTTCATCTGCGCTGGAGTTGGAATTCGAACTGGTATTGGTAGATGCAGTTTGGACGGCCTACGAGGGATAACGTTAAATAGGATTAGCACGGCGTAGGGTAGAATGTGAAAGTGTAAAGATAGAAAAACTCACTCCTAAGGCGAAGAGAAGGAACAAGATCTAAATATTATGACACATAAAAATAAAACATATAAGTATATAGGTTGATAAGGATAATGGTGTGAGAGAAATTTACGTACAGTACCAACGAATTCTCCCTATTGGTATTCACCCATGAAAAATTCCACATATCAACAAGGATCCTTCTCGATACGATATGCATCTCCCAGAGGGAGAACAATAGAGTCGAAAGCAGGTGCACTCACGGCCATAGCGATCAGATCATTC
This sequence comes from Kwoniella europaea PYCC6329, assembly GCF_036810445.1. NCBI lineage: Eukaryota > Fungi > Basidiomycota > Tremellomycetes > Tremellales > Cryptococcaceae > Kwoniella > Kwoniella europaea. The sequence continues at coordinate 6,726,892 of NC_089487.1, forward strand.
TTGATATCAGCGAAGATACCAGTCTTAGGTTCGTTACCTGAATTCTTGAAGGGCTTTTCAGCTGCGATATTGGCGAATTTTCTACCCATCTTGTGTGTATATTTCTGATGTTAGATTTATACTATACAGAGAGGAAGAGGTAGTTGAGGTTTGAGGTAGAACGATTATGTGATTATAACGATTGTAGTTGATATGAACGATTGATGAACAAAAGGAAGGATTTCAACTATGATATGGGATGTACTATACATATATGGTATTCCAACGAACAGAACAAACGATGATCGACTGACCTCATAGACTTGACTTGACTTGTGTGATGTGAAAAAAGTTTAATCACCCTTTTTACTCCGACACACATTTAATCTCTGGTGAGGTCATATACATCATCAACGAGTAAAGAGCGAACAATAATTTAATTTAACTTTTCCTTGTCGTAGCTTTCTTAGGATTTTGTAATTTTAGTGTAATTCCAACGAACACGAAACTGACTGATCGATCTGGATCAAGTACTCTGTGCAATCGTATGCCAAGGAGGGGTTTCTCTAGTTACTTTAGAAAAAAAAGTGGAACCTTTCTTCGAGTGACGGCATTACACGTCGAGCATCCTACCTTACAGTTGGTTGCATTTCATCTCATCTCATCCTTTGATGGGACTTACGCCCCAAGCCTGATTCCCATCAACTAACTGTTGGTTGTCAATTCGTATTAACCCTAAACTTACGTTAACCGGATCAGGAAAAGGTATCTGTGCTTTGCAGAATGACGCCCTCTCGTGATTTCGATCTGATCTGGATGTCGATCATCTCAGAATCAGAAAGTTGTTTCGGTTGTCTCAAAAGTAGTCGACTGTGGAGCACTTGCGTCATATCTGAGCTTGGTCGGAATGAAAATGTCCGATAAGATCAAAAACCCACAGATCAAAAGCACACAAATCACGTGATATCTTGCTCTTGATGACGCTTCCGATCCGACGGAGATGAACGCGATCAATGGGTCAAGATGTCGCATGGACCGGCTCAAAAGGGCCCTTTGGGGTCCGGGATTGTTGACAAGATGTGAATGAGCAGGTGATGAAGAGGTTAAAGAGGCAAAAGAAAGTCACGTTGGACATGAGCTGTACAGCATACTCGTCGACTAGACAGAGATATCGACTAGACAGATCATGTAATTACAATCCAATCAACTTCGAGGTCGATTCGGTTGCTCTACCAACTTAGACAAAACAGCAGTAGTACAGCAGGGATCGATTGATGATCATGTCGTCAATATTGATGAGATACCCTATTCGAAACGGATCAACACACAAGCAAATTAAATTCATCTCATCAATCAAATCAAGGACACTAGTGCGCTTCTTCTCCACATCCAAACTACACCACACCCAGACATGCTAACACCAATGACCTTTGGTACGTGTTTAGATTACAGGACCCCCACCAACAACCCCTTCAACGCATCGTCATACCACACCCACATCCGCGCCACTCCCCTCGCCGGTACCATTACCATTTTTTTCACCAGAGGTATCATCCACCCACGCAGGTAATGGAGATGCTAAACCGTTGTATGTCCCTGGAAGTCAGGCGGACAGATTGGCCAGAGTGGGACGAATGAGTAGCCCCCTGAGGAGGGGGAGTCATGAGAGTTGGTGGTCTGGTGAGATGGGTTGGTTTAATGCTGTTGCGAAGGTGTGTAGCGTTCACTCATGTTATTATTGTGAAGTACTGCATTGTGTAATCATGTGACTAAGCCGGTTAATCGTATAGACAATCCCAACTTATAGAGTATTAGACGAAGAAGGTCATTTGGTAAAAGGAACAAAGGTACCGGAGGTATGTCAAACTCCCATATATCCCATCAGTTGAGATACTGATAAGATTAAGATAGATAACGAAAGAAGAAGCACTGGCTATGTGAGTATAAGTCCTCATCCTCTTCCAGTAGCAGATATTCTTGTGACTGTTTTCATTGCTGACTCACATGGCCATGTGTAGATACCGCACGATGACTTTGATACCAGTCGTCGACAACGTACTATACCAATCCCAGAGACAAGGTAGAATATCATTTTACATGCAATGTGCAGGCGAAGAAGCTGCGATAGTAGGAAGTAGTGCGGCGATGTTGGAAGGCGATGAGATGTTTGGGCAGTATGTAAGTGGCCTTCAATCCTCAAGAGCTCAAGACTTAAAAACTTCCTCCGTTGTGTCCGTTCAATGACGGTGGAATGAGATGTTTGGAAGGGAGAGGGTCAGGAAATTGAATAACTGGAACATTGTACTAACTCACTTCGCAGAGAGAATCTGCAGCTTTACTTCATCGAGGATTCACCTTAGACGCATTGATGTCTCAATGTTTTGGAAACGTTGAAGATAAAGGTACAAAAGGGAGGATGATGCCTGTTCATTACTCTGCACCCGAATTGGGATTTCATACGATCACTAGTCCATTGGCAACTCAGTGAGTCGACTCATCCAAGGTGTCGATCATCTGAAGTATAAACTGAAACGAATTCAATGTAGGATGCCCCAAGCTGCCGGTGCGGCGTACGCGCTGAAGCTCGATGAAGACAGACAAGGTGATTGTGTGATTTGTTATTTTGGTGACGGTGAGTAACACAGAGATCACACTAAACGATGAAGCTGCTTACCCATCACGCACTCCGTTCGGCAGGTGCGGCAAGTGAAGGTGATTTTCATGCTGCATTAGGAATGAATTCGGTATTAGGTGGACCATGTATATGGTTTTGTAGAAACAATGGGTGAGATTGTCTCATACTAGATATAAATCGATGAGTACTGGTACTAATGACATAAGGATGTAGATTCGCGATTTCCACACCTATCATTGATCAATATGCAGGGGACGGGATTGCCTCGAGAGGACCGGCTTATGGACTGGACACGATCCGAGTGGACGGTAATGATGCCTTAGCGGTCTTATCTGCTGTACGCGAAGCTAGGAAGAGAGCTGTCGAAGGGAAGAAAGGTGTTTTGGTAGAGGCGATGACATACAGAGTGGGACATCACTCGACAAGCGATGATTCGAGTATGTACCGAAGAGTAGAGGAAGTGAAGGAATGGACTGTTGTTGGTGAGCCTGACTTTTCTGAAATCACATTCCTCATCATGGCGATCACAAATACCATGCCGATTACTCCTCTTGGTAAGCTAAATCACTATGTGTATCATTGCAGATAATCCGATTCATCGCTTCCGAGCATTTCTCGCATCGAAATCATGGTGGGACGAAACGTCCGAGAAGAACTTGTTGTCTTCTCATAAATCTGCAGTGATGAAGGCTTTCAGTCGAGCGGAGAAGTTACCTAAACCTAAATTAGGTGAGATGTTCAATGATGTCTGGGGGGTTGGTAAGGGAGACGAGGTTCCTGCTGTTATCGTGAGTCGTGCTGCTCCGTTATAGCAATCAGTATGATATAGCTTGAAGATGCGTATCTGACGAAGAACCGTGCTGATGGTATATGCTTGACGATAGATGGAACAACGTGCTGAGCTTGGTCGGCTACTCAAGAAGTATGGGGATGTTTGGGAACCCTGGCGTAAAGAACGAAAGAGGTTTGTGGAAGAGGGTATGGATGTTATGGATTGTGATGGTAGGGGGTCTTGATTGACCGAATCAGTATGTCAACTGTTGTATATACCATCAGACATATGAGCTTGTTGTATGGTTGGATGATCATGTTAAATGCATTTGTCACCTGTCTTCTCTTTATTCCACTTTTTCTCATAGAGGATCTTTCAGTTATGTAATAGTGGGAAGAACAGATTCCCCGGCATCTTCGAGCTACAACCATATTCTAGTCAGCTGAATTCCCATCCACGGAACTCTCATTCCATCCAAGTATGAATCGTTACTCACCTTTTTCGCTTGCTCGGCAGCATCAGGTTCAGCTTGCTTGGCTTCTTCCGTCAAACCCTCGGAAGGGGGAAGTTGAGTTTCTGTAGTTCAAATTATCAGCTCATACACCTTGAAACACTGTTACGACTCGCGCAACTCTTAGGTGGTGGAAAGCTGACCTTGTTGTTTAGGATCTTGAGCTGAAGACATTTTGTATCACTTGAATGTTTATTGCTTGATGGGATAGAAAATAAAGGAAGAGACGACGACTTGAGTTAGACTCAGAGGAATGCAGTAAAAGGTAGGAGGCAGCAGTGTTAGTCACTCGGCTTCGATCGTCTGGCTGGTGATGTCATTCGATACTCTAGCCATGTGCAACACACGGGAGACAACCCTACCTGCCGAGTATCGGGAATCGAAGATAACCGTGCACACGATACAACGTACGAGTATCGTGTCTTATACTCCAACATACCAATGATAATGATCGATCTTCAGGATGACTAACGGTCACGGTGAAGTAGAGGCAGGGAGTAAAGCTGATAGCGAGGAAGATCTCGAGCTAGAGAACGTCGAGGAAGATGGTCCTCTTCTATCATCCGCTGAATCTTCGAGCCCGGAGCGCAAATCCAGCAGCTCGAGGGGATGGGCTCAAGGTCAAAAACGATTCAAAGTTGTTGTTGTTGTGGTTACCATCATCACACTGCTCTTCATAGTCTTAGGTCTAGAATTCACGTCGTCCAATACTGAGCCGGAGCTTGACTATTTCCAGAAGACCCTCAAATTGGAGAGTGAGAGGGCTAGGGAGTTGCTGCTGAGGAATATCGGACCTAGGATAGGTGCAGGTGATGGATTGGTAGTTGCTAGTCCAAGCAAGGGTGAGAAGAGCTATTTACCAGATTACTACGTGAGTTACAATCCGGCTTCTTCGCATATGAGGTCAGGCGAGTCTAGAGGACTAAGAACTGATGTGAAATTGAAGTACACTTGGACGAGAGATTCAGCATTGGTCTATCGATCTCTCACGACTTTCGACTCTTCTTCGAACTCAGACAATATGTCGAGCCATGATGAGCTACTACTCAGAGCGTATGTTCAATCTCAAATACCAATCCAGACTAGGTCGAATCCCTCCGGCGGACTTGAAAATGGAGGATTGAACGAACCGAAATTCCAAATTGATGGATCTCCATTTTTAGGTGATTGGGGTAGACCACAAAGGTAAGTCAACAATCCCCTCTTCGGCCCAGGTCCAAATATTCCAATCCTTCAATCCTAGGATTCACTGGAACGTCGAGCGGTATGGTGTTTTTAGCTGACACTGGTTGATGGGCAGGGACGGTCCCGCGCTAAGAACTCTGACGCTTATCCCATATGCTCACTTCTTACTGGATCGAGGGTATCCCGCGGATCGTTCATACGTCAAAAAGAACTTATATAATCCGGACAAAATTAAAAGATCTGGAATTGTCATTAAGAATGATTTGGAGGAGGTCGCTCATGGATGGTGGAAAGGGGGATTTGACCTTTGGGAAGAAGTGTGGGTGTACACTTTCGATTCTGGGCCATCCTCGTCCCTTGATCTCCGTATGTATGTAACTCATGGCTGTATCATGCTGATAATAGTATATATCCAGGAACGGCCATCACTTCTTCACGCTTATCGTGTCCTTAAGGGCACTTCAAGCTGGATCATCCCTCGCCGACCGTCTGAATGATTCTGGTGCTCAAGGGTATTATTCAAAACAAGCCGAACTTATCGGACAGAAACTCGAGACTTTCTGGAACGATGGGAAAGAATACTATCTCTCTAGCATCTCATCGTTAAATCTCGATGATGAAGATAGTACGAGAATCATTCTGCCAGAAAGAGAGTGGTCAGACTGTTCATTACCTCTTGCCCTCATTCATGCTGGAGATCATATCGACCTCGATACCTATCAACATTCCAACTACACCGAAATCGGCTTTGGGCCAACTGATCCGAAGGTGATCTCTACCATATATCGGTATACTCGATCATTCGATGGGTTATATAAGATCAATAATAATAAGCGAAGTTGGACGCAAGGTTGGGCATTGGGAAGGTATAGGGAAGATGTATATGATGGTGTAGGTAAAAGTAAAGGCAATCCCTGGTAAGTATTAGCAAAATTGACATGGGAATACGATCGAAGCTAATTTAAGTGAAATGAATGTTTCAGGCATATATGTACTAATGCAATAGCCCAATCCCTCTACCTGATCGAACAGCGGCATAATGAACAAGGATATATAGAACCTACTGAGATCACCGACAATTTCTGGACAGAACTGATGACTGAACGTATCAATAAAGATGATAAAAGAGTTGAGTTTGGTGAGAGGAAGTTTGATTTGGCTATGAGGAGATTGAGAGAAGTTGGAGATAGCTTTTTGAACGTTTCTCGGAACGCTATGGAACAGGGAGAAAGGATGAGTGAACAGATCGGCCGGTGAGTACATCACTTGACTTTGAATGACCTCGATTCCTTGTTAGCTTTCTCTCTTTGCTGAATTTGCTCATCAAGGTTTGATCATTGATTTAGGGACGACGGAAAACCCATAGGAGCGAGAGACTTGACTTGGTCTTACTCGAGTTACCTGAGTGCTGTTAAAGCGAGAGAGGACGCTGTTTTTGTAGGGAACAATCGGGCCAAAGGTGCTTAATTGGCAGAGCGAGCAGATTGCTGTACATACATCCCGCAGACTGTGATCCTGTAAGGCCGAAAGTTGTAATTTACCGTCTTGTATAACTAATTAATCAAATGTATACCGAGAAAGCTTTACCCCTGGTAAGAGAATTGACACCAAATGATGTCCACGGAGTACCCGGTATCGACCGCACGTTGGTCAGATGATCGAGCCATGTGCGGCTCAGGTTCTCATATCGACGGTTAAATCAAACGGCAAAGACGGTCCTTTCTACTGCTGACTAGAATATGTATGGTGGGACCGGTTTGACGTAAAGCTTTTTCTTGCGGTCTATTTTTCGACAAAGACCTGAAAAACAGGGTCGGTACGTACAATGTCCTGCTGACCCAAGATCATGTGTCTCATGGTCAAAAATTTCATAAATTGGAAGTGATGTCGCCGGGATCCAAGCTAGTGGGTATCCTTTCAGATAGCAAAGAGAGTTTCACTTGGGTAACAGCTGTCGACCCTTCTTCTTCCATAAATTCCGAATCGGGTGTGGTACCATCAAGAAAATGTTTGAAACCGCCTGTCAGTGAATTGGTGAAATACAATTTTCAAGAGGTCAGGAAGAAGCCTCCTCGTGATCGCACCAATACTGAATGCAGTTGGTTCTTAAAGCAACGTACAACAATGGCCAAGAGACAAGAAGATAACTACTTCTGTCATAGGTTGGCTATTTCACGATCTCAAGGACATGATTGTTGTGTGGACAATTTGGAGTATACGAGAGAAGTGAAAAACTCTAAATACGTTTCAAAAAAGGGCTGAATCACTTACCTCTCCGGAAATACGTAGTAAACACGTATTAGAAATAGGGATGATGATCCTTAACGGGCTCACATAGCTTCATTATGTACATCACTTGGCCAACATGCTTCGGGGGCTATTTGCCATGGAGGACGTTTTCAATATGAAGTATGAGAGCAGGAAAGCTTGTAACGTGTATCACCTGTTCTCTCCTTATACACAGATCCCCAGCCATATACCCTTTCTTTCATTCTGAGACTCGAAACCTGTGTGTCGTCCGATTTCTCGTACCGCCGCCAGCTACAAATTACAGACATGACTATATGATTGTCTTTGACAAGCAACAAATTCACTGTTCTCCATCTCAACCCTTTCACGGAGAAATATCCCTTCTGACTGGGCATAAACCATGAGCGGATGCTACCCTTCTACAAATAGCATGGAATCGTGCCTGGATCCCAGTATGCTGCATCCAAGATACAGCAGTAGCATTCCAGCCACCTTACCGTCCGCGCTCACTGTCCCGATCACCGGAACGACGCCACTTAAAGGGGAAGTCAAACCTCATCAGCTTCTCGTCGGGGCTCAAGGAGTCCCAGACTCCCTGGTTCAGTTCAAGATACTAGGCGCTCTACGAGAAGCTGTAAACCAAAAGTTCCGGACCATGGTAGGGTTCATCAAGCCTGGCCCCAGATGTACACCCACAAGATGGATACCTCTGGAACGAGGAAATACTTATCTCTGAAGAGGATGATAACATGTTCTTTGGTAGTGATGTAAAATACAGAGTAGATGGGGATACCCTCAAGTCTACTGAGAGTGTTGAATCTCACGGTCAAACATTTTACAAATTAGAAGTTAAAAATCGACCATCCAACCTGCTCACATACGAAAGTACTTTGGATTATCCAAAGTTGGTAGGACATTTATCGGACGATGAAAGATCTTTTACTTGGATAACAGCTATGAAACCTTCATCTATCATTGTCTTGACAGGGGAGGGAATGGAGTACGTGGCATTGCGAAAATGCATAAGGGTACCTATTAGCGAATTGGAGAAATACGATTATCAATCTTTGATAAGGAAAGATAGAAGTCAATGGACGAAAGATGAACCTGAGTTTTATTCACTTAATAATAGCAATACTACTGGTAGACAGGGTAAAGATGATTATTGTAATAGATTGGCGATTGGGCATCTGAAGAATCAATATTTTTGTAAGGATGATTTGGAACATTATAGAAATAAGAGGGATGGTAAGAGTGGTGCAAATAAAAAGATTTGATCCGATTTTGATTTCGACCAACGATGAATATGATCCTGACAGACCCGTCAAATCAGTTCTCCCAAACCTTCGTGCTTGCTCTTTCTCCTTCTTCGCTTAGCGTTTACATCATTCCATAACAATCTGTTCCCTCCTAGGTTGGTGATACTGTATATTCGTAAGGCCAAATAGTATCCGCCACGTGCCACAGTGATCCGAGCTTTGTTGAATTCGGGCCGAACATCATTGCGAGATAATTCGGATCTCCTTTCTCTCTCTCTCTCTGTCTGTCTGTCCACCAGTGCATAAATTGAATGGATCCCATTTAAATCAGTACACCAGCAGAGCGTAGCGGAGCATCGCAGGCACAACAGCTCTTCTCTCCAGATTTCCATCAAGCACTTTTTCCCCTCCTTCATCAAGTGAACAATGGCATCATTTTCATCCCAGCCTAAATGTCTAGTACGAGGGTCAATCAGTATGTCCCCATTGTACTGCTTGACATACACCACCAACACCATGACTGACCACAATTATGCTTTACCATCATAGATATCGACGAGTTTTTCGCTTTACCGCATATTGTCCGACCTGGAGAAACCATCTCTTCAACTTCTCTGACTAAAAGAGCAGGAGGGAAGGGTGCGAATCAGGCTTATGCTGTAGCTCGTGCAGGAGGGAAGGTAGATCTGGATGGATGTATAGGTAAAGATGGAGAATGGGTACGGGACTTTTTGAAGAGTGGAGGTGTAGGTGACACCAGATTAACCACTTTGAATGATGAGGTGAGTTTCCATCTTCGTATATGTCGATATAGATTGTTTAGCTGATAGGTTGGGAAGTTGACGGGAAGGGCTATCATTCAATCTGCTGCTGATGGAGAGAACTCCATTGGTAAGTTACATATACCAAAGACAGAAACAATGAAACGAAGTCAAAATCTGATCTTCCTGCTGATGATTATGCGTTTAATTATATGACAGTCCTCCACGCCGGAGCAAATTACCACCTTGCTTCTCCTCTTCCCACTCCCGACCTTAAAGACTACACCCACATCCTCCTTCAGAATGAGATCCCTCTGCAGTCCACTCTATCATACCTCAAAGCTTCGAAGACAAGTGGTTTGATATCGGTTTTTAACCCTTCACCTATGTTATCCCAGAAAAATCTTCGTGAATTCCCTTGGGAATGTCTATCATGGTTAATAGTCAATGAAGGTGAACTGTTCGATCTGTTAGACGCTTTCCAGCAGGATCCTACGACAATCAAAACCAAGAAGAACAATAATCTAGAAGATTTGAGCTTGGAGGAGTTGAAAGCTCGATCAACAGAGGGGATACTGAACTTACATTCCAACCCGTACTTTTCTGAGAATATCAATATCATATGTACACTCGGATCAAAAGGGATATTATACTTCAATCCTACCTCTGGTAGTAAGGAGATAGGTCATTTACCTGCTGGGAAATTACTCAATCCGCTGAAGGATACGACAGGAGCAGGGGATTGTTTTGCTGGGTATTTCGTAGCTGGGTTGATGAGAGGTGAGAAGTTGGAAGATGTATTGAAGACATGTTTGACGGTGAGTGACACTATAAGTTCTCCTTAGCTTCTTTTCTTTTGATGCTTCACTGGCTCTCAGACTGATCACTGAAATTCACTTCTATTCAGGCTTGTGCGATCTGCGTGGAAAACCAAGGTGCGATGGAAAGTGTACCCAGTAGAGAAACAGTCCTTTCCAGATTAACATGATTCTTTCATCCTCACCCTGCAACACGTACAACATGCATGTAACCAAAAGTACATATGATTTATCCTATAACTTGGCTCTCCCTTCCTTCTCCGCTTCTATTTTCACTTCCCAAGCCATCTTACCGAAGAAATCAAATACCGGTCTACTATCTGCTTTAGCATCTGCTGAGCTCGCTTGACCCAATGCAGCTCTAGCTGCTATACCCTGAGCGATAATTGCTAATCTGAACAGGATCCATGATCTTACCCAACTACGAGTGTACCTCTTCCTTAGTATAAGTCGATGTGTTGGTCAAGTCGAATGGACTCACCTCATTCCAGGGATAGGCAAAACCCAACTGTTCCCTTTTTGCTGTTGATGGAAGGCCGATCCATCGTTCATACCGTCCACCCACCATTTCTCCAATTCTTCCCTCTGCGGCAATCCCGTCTCCTGACTTGACAAGCCTTTCAGTCCCAATAACAAAGTCATGTCGTCTCTTGGATCTTCGGAACCCAAAGCACTAGCTAATTCCTTTCGATGAGATGGTGATATTGGTGGGAAGGAGAATGGTAAGAGCAGATTTCCTAGGTCTGCTAATGGGGAACCGAGAGTACATAATTCCCAATCCAGGATACCTATGACCTTTGGCTTAGTCGGGTGGAATATCTATGTCCAAGAGGTATATCAGCACAAATCATTCGATCAGGGCAGAAGATCCTGTAGGGTGAGATATCAAGCCTTTTGAGGCCGCTCGATGGGATGTTGGGATACGAAAGGGTCTCTTTGAGCAGCCAATGAGCTTAGGACTATATCACTCACTAGATTGTCCAATTTATAATCCCCATGAACAACACCTCCTACTCCTCTCCTCAATTCCAGCTCAGCAAGCTTCATAGCACCTTCTTCGAACCACAGTTTCATCTCGGCGGTACCCCATATAGAACCGACTTCTTCCCCTGTTTCTCTGCTCTTTGCTTTACTTTGAGCGTTAGATACCTTAAGTAAAGAACCAACTTGCCTCGGAAAATATGGCTTGGAAGATGGCAGAGGTGCGAATGACGCTGGGAGGTTCAGCGAGGCGATGGGGATGGTAGATAGCTTTGTCAACGTTGAGATTGCCGAGTGCCAGCTGATCATTCCCAGAACAATTGTCAGTATGATGACTGTTAGTGGAAATGGAGATTGTAATTTACCATGCCCATCTTTCCTCCTTCTCCAGCTCTTTCAAGCGCACGTCGGTAAATATCCTTCCTTTTAGATATTCCATCACGTAAAATGCTGCTCCAGCTATATCTTTATTCTCACAAAGACAATATACTTTAGGGACCGGCACCGCATGAGATTCGGATACGGTCTGGTTGTATCTGTTTAGTGCTGATAGTATCAGGTACTCGCGATCCACTCGATGAGCTGTCGGCGAGAGCAAAGGACCGGAGGGTGCTCTTCTGAGGACATATGATTGGTTTGGGGTAGAGGGTGTGAGGAGGTATGTAGGATTGGACTGCAAGAGACCATCAGTATCTGATTCAGCTCCAAGACGGGGAGAGGCAGACCTACTTGGCCAAACTGTCGAGATTGCAATAGTATATTAGCTAAATCTCAAAATCGACAGAAAGTCTGAGAAGCAGAATCATGTGGTAGCTCGACAAGGGAAGTAAGGCTATGGTTTTCTGGAGTATGTGCCATTGTTCTGACTCACCTTGAATTGCTTGACTTGTAAAGGACCTTTGAAACCCTCGATGTTCTGTTCGAGATACGGTACGAGCTTGTCGAGAGGTAGGGAAGATCTCACCGAGCTGAGCTCTGATCCGGAAGTTGCAGATGCTGATCTGCCAGAGGGTGCCATAACGGATGATGACTCTGCAGATATCTAGTCAAGTGAGACCGGTCAGGCAGCATGGGATAACTAGAGGATGTTATTGTATCTTCGACAACATGAGGAAAACATCCTTCATCAGACCTTGCTCAACCGGTTCAAGAGCTCACATGTAACCGGCGAGACCTACACCCAAGCATTACAAAAGGGTCTAATCCCAGCGATCATTGCGATTGTATCGCACATTACAACCCATTTTCTAATCGGCTTATCCTTTCGTGCCTGGTCAACTTTTTTTCCATTCCTCATTCCTCTCTCCGCAATTTGGCATCTATCTTCCTTCACTGTTTATCTCCATCCGTCTTAAGCATACTTGATCGTCACATACGAACATCAACATGGCACCTCAGAAAACAGTCGGTATCTTGGGTAGGTCGTCATTTCCCCCCGAATCCAGGCCCTATAGATAGCTGATAGGGTTTCTCAGGTGGTGGTCAGCTCGGTCGGATGCTCACCCATCCAGCCGCCTTACTCGGTATTCCCCTCCTAATCCTCGACTCAGGTCTCTATACACCCGCCAAACAAACGCTCTTACCTCCAGAAGATCATTCAGGTCACTTGGATGGACCTTTCACATCTGAATCGCACATCCGGGATTTAGCTAAGAAATGCGACATATTAACTGTTGAGATCGAACATGTCAATGCGGATGTTTTAGAAGCAGTTGAAAAAGAGGGTTTATGTGAAGTACAGCCTTCACCATCGACCATTCGACTGATTCAAGATAAATATCAACAGAAGAAATACCTTTCGGAAAAAGGTATACCCGTAGCTCCATTTGATGAATTACCCCTCAACCCCACTGAACAAGATGTCAAAGCGATAGTAGGCAAGTTGGGTCTGCCTGTGATGCTCAAAGCGAAGACATTAGCTTATGATGGACGAGGAAATTCACCTTTGCAAAGTACTTCTTCGGAAGATATCAACAAATCATTGGAGTTCTTAGGTGATAGACCGTTATATGCTGAGGGGTGGGCACCGTTCGTCAAAGAGGTTGCAGTGATGGTTGTGAGGAATAAAGAAGGTCAGGTGAAATCTTATGATGCGGTTGAAACAATTCATAGAGAAAGTATATTAAGAGTGTGCTTGGCACCTCTTAGAGGAGAGAGGGATTTGAATCATCGAGCGAGAGAATTGGCAGAGAAAGCTGTAGGACATCTAGAAGGTGCCGGTATATTTGGAGTGGAGATGTTCTTGATGCCAGATGGTAAGTCGGGTCCGACATCGTCAGGTCGTGTCCTGTTGTGCTCTTCAGATCTATATGCGGACTAACACCACTGGGACCCATCTCAGGATCTCTCTTTCTTAACGAAATCGCCCCTCGTCCCCATAACTCAGGACATCACACTATCGAAGCCTGCCACACCTCTCAATTCGAGAACCACCTCCGTGCAATTCTATCTCTACCCCTCGGATCGACCGAGCTCAGAGTACCCTCAGCAGCCATGGTAAACATCCTCGGTTCATCATCCTCCATGGAACCTATCGAATCCATGCGGGATAACGCCCTGACCGTCCCCGGAGCAGCAGTCCACCTGTATGGGAAGAAAGAATCCAGGAAAGCTCGTAAAATGGGTCATATCACACTTACCGCTCAGTCCGATGCAGAGCTCAACGAGTATCTCCGAACAGTCTTATTCGCTCAACCGGACGCAGCGGACGAATGGATTGATAAAATCGCTCCTCCTCCGCCATCTCAGTCTCACTCGCACAAGAAACCTCTTGTGGGGATTATAATGGGTTCAGATTCGGATTTACCAGTGATGTTACCAGCGACAAAGATTTTGGACCAATTTGGTATACCATACGAACTCACTATTACCTCTGCGCATAGGACACCAGAGAGGATGGTCAAATATGCTAAATCCGCTGCTCACCGTGGTCTACGAGCGATCATTGCTGGAGCAGGTGGGGCGGCACATTTACCTGGGATGGTAGCTAGTGAAACTTCATTGCCTGTTATAGGGGTACCGGTTAAAGCTAGTGTGTTAGATGGTGTGGATAGTTTGTATAGTATTGTGCAAATGCCTGTGAGTGAATGGTTTATACTCAGACATGGTTTTACTGTGAAACTGCATACTTATTCGTGTGATTGTGTATGATGTATGCTGATAATTTGTGATGTTGGTGAATATAGAGAGGTATACCATGCGCTACAGTAGGAATCAACAATTCCACCAATGCTGCCCTCCTCGCTATAAGGATACTAGGAACGTCGATACCGAATTATCAGCTGGCCACTGAGGAATATTCTAGGAAATTGGAGAATGAAGTGTTGGATAAATGTGACAAGTTGGAAGAAATAGGTTGGGAAGGTTATGTAAAGGATGTTTTGAAGAAATAAAATAGATCGAACTATATCTTGTTTCAACATAGAATGCATTTCGTTAGATCCTTAGATCTGTCAGATAGAGCGCGTAGGATGTGGATTTACTTATCTCATTTCATGACATGTTTGGAATATAATTGTGGGATTGCATTATATGAACATTATATAGACTATAACATGTTATAATATCATACATAATTCGTCATGGTTCGTCAATCATCAATGTCGTAAATTCGTAATTTGTAATTCCTAGGTCATTATTCATTAATCATACCTATCCTCCAACTGTTTGAGACCAGGTTCGAGTGCCAGGCCAAAAGCCGACTACGATTGTGCTGGTCTCATTTCCCTTTACTTGATTTCCTATTCCTTGCATTCACGATGTTATTCATCATCTTCTTTACTTCCCAATCTCTCAGTCCATCGTTAACGATGACGTTCAATTCGAAATTTCCATCCAATATATTCTGCCTTTCCGCTCTGATAGGTGTGGGATTACATTCCCGTTCCACTTGATCTTCTCGAGTTTTCACTTGGGGACGAGTTTGTACCATTCGATTCGATGGGTCGATATCATTCTTTGCATGTTGTGCCGGTTCTACTTCTTCGTGGTGTTCATCTTCATCTTTGTCTTGACGAATTGATCTCGATTGTATATCTTCGGGTTGTCTTTGTATATTTTCTCGATCCTCATTACATACCCTTGACTTCTTATTGACATACTGAAGACCTATCTGAGCATGACTGCCTCTAGAATCTCCATTGATCATCATATCATTTTCTTCCTCTTTAATCTTCTTCAGAGGGTCCTTCGCTCCTTCCTCGATGACCTCTTCTTCCTCCTCATCCTCGATGACTATAATCTTAACTTCATCATGCATTTGTAATTCCTGAGTTTTATCCAGTCCATCATCCATTCCATCTTCATCTCCAACATCTTCATCATCATCATCATCATCACCACTGCGTGCCCCTTGCTCAACCTGATCATCATTCTTTGGCTCTACCTTTGAATCCCCAAGTACATCATCATTTTCCCGACTCAAAGAGCTTCCCCTCCTAGCCCATCTTCCCAACCTACCCAATATCCCCTCGTTAAAATCACTATCAGCCTTCATCCTCTTCTTCAACGGACTCTCGTCATCTTCGTCCTTTTCTGTTTTCCGCACTCGCGAAGAAGAAGAAGAAGGGAAGAATCTGATACTTTTCAGAAAACCCTTCCTTGATCCCTTTCCCGTTGATTGCGTTCGGGAGATTGCCGTAGTCTGACTTTGAATAGGCGTTAGATGTTCGATTTTGGGTTTCTTAATGGATGATCCTGGTATATCTGACGAGATACGATGCGAGGGTGATATGTGAGTCGACTGAGTAGAAGTGAAGGATATGGGATTTTGCTGAGGACTGGTTAAATTGTGAGAAGCACGTGATGATTGTTGTTTCTCATCCGAATGAGGTTCCTTCGCTGAAAGCGGAGATACATCATCGTTTGTTAGACTTTGAGAAGAAGTGACGGGTTTAGCCTGATTCAAATCAGGATTAACAACGTGGTCTGCATGTTGAGTCTCTATTGGGATGTGAATAGCACCTTGCGATGCAACTTGCGCTTGGGATGAGTTATCTTGGGTGTTATTGGAACCGCTCGTATTGGATGCCTCAGCGTTTTGCTCTTTGTGCTGTGACAAGCTCTGATCACTATCGTCAACCAATATCTCGGAGATTTTCCTTTTCTGGCTCTGACTTATATGGGAGTCCTCCGAGTGGGTTTGAGCCTGAGCATTGGCTAGTGAGTCGGGAGCCGAATTTGTCTGCGATGTATTTGATTTGGCAGATTGACTAGCCTCACCGTTCTTAGATTTCTGCGAGTTGAGAGGTGAAATCGCTTTCTGTTGAATATCATTACTGCTGATCGTTTCGGCGATGTCGTTCTCATCTTCATTGATGGTCTGAATACCTATCGATGACTGTCGGCCTTTGTTAGGTGTATCAGGTTTGGAGGAATGGCTCTCCACTTTTTGGGTCGTCGCTTCAGCTTGAGGGGGTTGGGCCAGGTTATTGTGTTCCTGATATATGGAAGGATCTTCGCATTTCCGCTGTTTCTTATCTGACAACGTTGCACGATCTTCAGCTTCCGAGTTATTCCTATCAAGTCTAGCTTTACGTTTCGTTTCCCTCTCGTAGTCCGAAAGACCATCTTCGTCCTCCTCGCCTTGATCTTGGTCCTTCCTATCGTTTTGAGATCCTCTGTGGACTTCGTCTTCTTCCTCTCCCTCCTGTTCATCCATCTGCACATCCTCTATAACAGGTGACGAAGAAGGCATAGCCAATGGATCAAACATCTCTCTTTCTCTCTTCTTACTTCGTGTTTCCTCTCGGGGTTTGATGAATATATCTTCATCGCTCTCTTCTTCTATTTCATTTTCAGGCGAAGTCGGTTGTGTGGGGACGAGAGGTAATGGGTTTTGTCGAGATTTCCTAGGTGAAGGCGAATGTCGAAATATAGGCGAATCCATATGATCTTCATCCGTTTGATCATTGTCGACATATTTACGGTCAGCTTTGTTTCCCATTGTTTGCGTGAATGGTGGTGGTCGAGGTTGTTGAATTGGCGTGACCATCTCCTGCTTTCCTACTTTCTTTAGATCTCCTGCTCCTTCTAACTGATCCAGATCTGTTTTCGTTATCGTTGGTGATTGCACCAATGAGATATCTTCTCTTGCTTTGCCTTTCCCTTTAACTTTGGCATTTTCCGATTGAGTCACGACATGCTCTTGCCCATTATCTCCCCCTAGGTTCAGGTCGTCATCTGTATGAGTTATATCCTTTTCATTGCCTATATCAAGGTCCAAGCCAAACATCCTTATATCATCTAACATCTCCTTAGTTTCCTCAGATTTATCAAACAACCACTCCGGAATGACCTTTTTCTTTCCCCCTGGACCATTGAGATATGGCTGAAGGAAATCCAGTAGCATGATATCCCCTCTTCTTGACAGCTTTTTCTGTTGCGATTCGCTTACAGGGTGATGATCTTGCGTACTATTTGACGATGAGGGGTCTGAGGTGGATATAATAGCTGGAGAAGAATGGTATCCTACCAAAGGGGATGAGATGTGGGGTTTGACTGAACTTGGCTGGATAGGATTGTACCGCGATGGTGTTTCAGTATGGAGTGGATGTTGGCTTGTTGATGGGGCATGGGATTGACTTGAGTTGGTTCTAACGAGTAATATCATCAATATCAACAAATCCGGTGAGGATTAAGAATAGACGAATGTATGGCTGGGATGAGAGATACGAAGACAGTACTCACTCGCCAAACCACCATTTCCTCAGAACCCTCTGGACTTTCACATCCACATCCTGGTTCCCCTTTGACACCTCAGGCGTACCAGCGTAATATTCTGGATCGTCCTTGTCCCCAGTGACCACCTTCCACTTCAGTATCTCCAACATGACCTCCGGTAAGTCCCCTGACACTGACGCCGTGGGTGTATTGAGGTTATGAGACTTGCGACGGGAGGTATTGAGAGGAGGCAAGAGGTGAATACGGAATGATTCGATTAGGAAGATGGCTCGGAGGTTGGATGTCAATGATTCGGAGGGAAGTGATGCTTCAGGTCTGTCATGTTAGATAGAACCAACAATGCCATGTTGTAAGCAACGGTCTCACATGAATTGAGAGCGAGATTTATCGTAGCTCACTCTTCAAACTCGTCTGTAGCTTCTACATCGAATTTCACCCTGATCCAATGGGTCTTATCTGAAATGACACCTCGAATTTCCGCATGGGGATCGAACCGGTCTCGGTAGGATGAGAACTGGATTGAGGAGCATGACATCAGCTGCGATGTCACTTACCTATACATCGTGGCTGCAGCGAGATGCACCCACCTTGATCACTTGTGCGTACCTCCCTCTGATGGGTATCTTGTAGTTGGCCCCGTTCTCCAGGTCATGTTGGACTATGGACCTTGATATCCACGATGTGATATCTTCGGCCATGATGAGTCGTCCATGCAGATGAGATCGTCGCTCCTCGGGCTCAGTGTCGGCTGCGACTGTCAGGTATATTTGCAGAGTAGCAGAGGTCAATATCCATTCTGGAACAACCCCTTGGACATTGTGATTGATTTCAGCATCTCCACTGGGTAATGTTGGTTGATCTCTTGATTTCTTGACGCGTCGGTTGACGTGTACATGGGGTGGGTGATCATGACGTGGATTTCACGTTGTTTCGGGGGTATCCGCTTTATCTCTGTCTAGAGTGGAGGAAAGGGTGTGTTGATGAGGTGATGTCTGTGCCTCTGTCCATGCTGATTAATAATGTCAATCCTGATATTCCTCTGCTTCTTCCTTGTTCTCTACAAGCACCGACGCAGTAGACCTACTTTGTACGATCTCAGCAATACCGGCTTGTTATAGTGACGACAAAATGACTCTAGCTTCGGTAGCGTTCAAGGTTCGCTCACCAGCCTAATGTCACGGAACGCTCAGATCAGCTAACTTTCACTCTTTCATGGACAGACCGAATTTGCGGTCGACATGACCTGTCAGAATGTGAGTCAGCTGTTCATTTTCTGACGAAGATCGGAGCTGACTGTCTTTGACAGTGTGTAAATGCAGTGCAAGGGTCTCTACGGGACATACCTGGTCAGCTCAAAACTTAGTCAACTCCCTTCTACAGCTAGCTGATGATATACGGTATCCAGGGATTGAACGGTATGATATCGATCTGGAGAAGAAGAGAGTCACGATCATAGGCAAGAGTGAGTGATACTATTGACACATTGAGCCATCACGCAATGGAATACGCCTCATGATCAATCTATGCATTCAATCGTTATATGGTTTGTACTATCACTGTCAAAAATGAATGTACAGTACTAATGCATCTGTCCACCAATTCCAATACGAGTGAATCACAATGCTGATTCTTCTATACATCATCGCAGCCCCTCCATCACAGCTCCTCTCCGCCCTCAAATCGACCAACCGCCAAGTAATAGTCCGAGGATCTTCCCCATCCAACTCCTCCATACCTCAAACAGCGGCTGTGTCAATTTTAGAATCGCCCCTTCCCATCCCAACAAGCATCGCTTCCACTTCCAACCCCATCTTAGCCACTTCTCCTTCTTCCTCTCCAATTGATTTACCGGGGATGAACGAATCCGAATTTTCCCAGAAAGTATTCGGCATAGCTCGATTCGTCCAGATCGATCCTAAAACAATATTGATGGATCTAACAGTCCGTCTACCTCCTCCGGCCAATATCGGTTTGGGCGTAGCCTCCGGAGGGTGGAACGTTTATATATCGGAGACTGGAAATATAGTCAATCCACCAAGTACGACCGGTAAGAGGTTTTTGGATTTGGGTAAGATCGTACCTGATAAAGATGGATATGCGGATCTGTTTAAGGAAGTAGACGGAGAATTGTGGAACTGGATAGGTAGAGGTTGTATCGTCCAATCAGACTCATCCGTACCATCCACTCCGCAGGGAGAATCGCAATCGACATTGGGGAAGATATTCGCTGGAGTGGTAGCTAGGTCGGCGGGCGCGTGGAGTAACGAAAAGACCGTTTGTGCTTGTAGTGGAAGGACGATGTGGGAGGAAGGAAGGGATATGGAGAAGAAGACTAAGTTGTGATCTGTGTGTTTGATCTAGGCGTATGCATTATTTGATCCATAGTATGATGATTATGACCGTAAGAGTTGGCTATAGCTTACTGACAAAGTGAACGCGCCTGGCGATATAGTGATATGACCAAGTCAATGTCGAAGGTGTTGCAGAAATGAGCGAAGCCTAGCTATGATGGTTCATAGCTTGATGCTTGATGCACGATGTTCCGACCTGTATTCATAAGTGAGTTAGCTAATACACTGCAAGCTGAGAGGAGTTTTGCAGCAATTGACTTGAGCTTACCTCCTTGAAAAGATAGACACCCATATATGTTTTTCCAACATGTTCATCCGAATGCCCACCATAAATACCTAATCCACATTGCCCACAATACAACTATCACACCAAATCTCTGACGATCATTCATCTTATCCATCCATCTATCGAGATTCCATATCGATTGTCTATTATCATTTCTATTTTCACTGCTAGGTTTATCGTCATGTTCAGGTTCGATCACTATGATCTTGGTGATTTCTTCTCTGGTATGTACATGTCCGTTGATACTGATCGTGTGCGTTTCGGTATATCGTGTGGTGGTTATGGAAAGTACCATCTCATCGAAGTTTGAGGTGCTCTGCGCTGTGGTCCCCTAGATGAGAAGGGGGAAAGGGGAGTGAGAGTGACGATGCGATGGACTCCTATAACAGTTGGATAATTTTACGGGGACACAGGAAGATATGTAGAAGCCATGATGTTAAGATAAAGACACCATCATCGCCGTTGTCTTCGACGTCGCCATTTAGTATAAGGGAAAGGAAGTCACCTACCACACGACTCATCACCATCACCTTGTATTCAATGTCATCCCATGTTTGGGCTAAGCCAAGAGATTTTGTCACCTGAAACCTGACTGTCGTTAATCTTAAGTGAAGCACCGAGATAAGATCACGTATTTATATCTCCGTCGGAAAGGATCAATCACGGTGATGATGAGATCAATCTAAAGTTGATCGTGTTTGAAGTGAACATTCCTATTCCTAAACTCACAAACATACCTTCCTCACGGCCTTGAACCTCGAGATGCTTCGGCGAGAAGAATCAAATTATCAACAGAATCACTACCTAAAGATCGCTTCTCAGACCAACCAACCGAAGACTACGACACTGTAGCTGGTTTCCGAGCGATACGAGCGTTTGTTAATAAAGGAGATCGACAACCGAGTGATACATCGACCCATATCAGAGCTGTTCCCAAGAAGTTGCACCTCATCTTTAGAGGATCGACTATCCGATACAATGGTCGATCGATCGTTGATTTCTGCGTTGTTACAGAGCTCGGCGGGAGAATGGGCGTTGATACTGGGTCTGGTTTTTGGAGGTTGTTGCTCGTAAGTCCAGTCCAGGCCATCTTTCACGATTTCGGAGTTGTTCGGACCATGCTAATTGTACCATACCAATGTTGTCGTACAGTAACGTATGGGCATTAGAAGGTGTACTTAAAGACCACCCCAAATCGGGTAAGTCCAACTATTTCACTTTGCATGTGTCTACTTAGCATCACAAACAAACTCACTGACCTTCTGTCCCATACGGTGTAGGCACTTTCCTGACATTCGTTCAATTCCTCTATGTCACAATAACCACCATCTCATCGCAATTGATTTGGAAACGTATACCGAAGGTTGGTGTACCCTACCCTGCGTTGAAAACTAGGAAAGTACCGATTGGGCGATGGGGTGTTCAGGTGGTTTTGTTCCTAGCAGTTAGTCTGAGTGAGCCAACTTCTCCTTCTTCCTTCCTCGCTTCCTGTCTTCCATTTCGTCTTAATTTTGATTTAGGCTGATTTGAAGTTTACTGAGGATAGTGAATAATTATGCTTTCGGACTAAAAGTCAGTCGATTGAGCCTTTCCTCAGCCTCAAGCATGGAAACACGAGCTGATGTACTCTGATGATAGATACCTGTTACGGTACATATCATATTCCGGAGTGGTGGTCAGTCAGCTTGCCAACGGACTTCATTCTTACGAGAGGAAGCTGACAGGTCGAGGTGATGCAGGTTTGTGCGTATCGATGTTGGTAGGAAGTATATTTGGGAAAAGACGGTATAAATTCGGGCAGATAGTGAGTGATAAATCCCATCTGCATCTCTATTCCCCCTGGTCGGCGTATGTCGCTCATAAGCTACGTGTCTCACAGCTAGCTGCTCTTCTGATCACTTCCGGTATAACCCTCGCCACCATCTCGGTACCTCGACCACCTCGACCGCCACGTATTCAAGAATCCCCATCTTCACCCACGATAGATAGCTCGCACGCCTCTCATCATGGTTGGATACCAGACCATCTGGAATACTATGCCGGAGTGGGCCTACTCACTTTGGCGATGATCATCAGTGCATTTCTCGGATTGTGGCAAGAACAGACATACAGGACCTACGGGAAGGAATGGAAAGAGGCTTTATTCTATGGTGTGAGTATGAATTTCTACCAGTCACGAAGGGGTTCCCTCTTTCCCGTAAACATGTACTTGAGTACCGTCATTGACCACACACGATGATTGTGAGTGGAGTGGAATATTGACTGTTTATCTGCTTGCAGCACGCCTTGTCTCTCCCATTCTTCCTCCCAATGCGATCCTCCCTCAAAAGCACATTCAACTCCTACCTATCCTCTCCTCCTATCAACTTATCTTCCCTTACGCTGCCCGTACCGATCACTTCATCTTTCCCTATCCCCTTTCCCACGTACAACCCTCTGAAATCGATATTGGGCGGATATGCAGAATTGTTGATACCCTCTGCGATCCTGGGTTTGTTGATCAATATTGTAACCCAGGGAATATGCGTCAGAGGTGTAAATAGATTAACGTCAAAAGTCAACTCCGTCACTGTCAATTTGGTGTTGACCGTTAGGAAAGCTTTGAGTTTGGCTATCAGCGTTTGGTGGTATAGGTCGGGCTTTAATGCTGGTCTAGGGGCAGGAGGGATAATGGTGCTTTGTGAGTTCGATGTCCATCATGATATGCTATTGTCCGTTTCATCCTTATTGGTCGCATCCAGCTGAGCATTACTTGTTTACATAGTGGGGACCATCCTATACTCATTCGCACCTGGACCGAAAGGCTTGTCCGATCCACCTAGACCGAAAAAGAAGGCCGACGATGCGGATGATGATAACATATCAGGGGAGAAGAATAGTACAGGTAGTAGCACCTCCAGGACCAACAATAGGGCTGGTGATGAGGCTGAGGTGAGGGTGAGGAATAGACAGACTAGAACAATAGCAGGATGATCGACTCGGCGAAATCAGAATAGGAGCTAGATCATAAGAAGAGATTCCGTACATGTATTTGGCTTAGACTGGTTATTGACGTTATTGACGATACACGGATTGTCCAATTGGAATGTACGATGTTGAAAATTTGTAGATGCAGTGCTTATGTTTATACCATGCATGGAGATACATTACTATAGATTTCGTGGGATAGCGGTACAATGTGTGGAATACCGTGTTATGCAGGATACGGCGACCTCATAGACCATTCTTGTCTAGAGGTATAGGCCTCTCTTGCACGAAAGGTGATTAGCACCTGCAGACCTTCCATGGTACGACCTAACGAGTGGGTCTAATCCATCTACTAACCATCAATCACCTTCCCTCTCCTACCCATTCTTTCACCAATACATCCAACAATTCCCCCGCATCCATCTTCCTAGCCAACGGCGCCCCCTGTCCAGCCCATTGCGCACCATATCCATACTCTCCCTTGGATTTCGCCAAAGCATGCAAAGCCTTTCCAGCATCATACGTTATCGGATAATCCGGTATATCCACCCTTCCATCTTGTTCAATTTGATCTTCTAATTGTGTAAATTTATTGACTAAAGATCTAGCTGGTCTACCAGATATAACTCTAGTCATCTTCGTCTTCTCACTCTTACTACTGAACAACGCATCTTTGTATCCTTGATCAGCAGATGACTCGTCGCATCCTACGAATGCAGTTCCTAATTGGACAGCTACAGCTCCTAGATCGAGGTACGATTGTACATGATGACCTGTCATTATACCTCCAGCAGCTATAATTGGAGTATTCAGCTGCTCGAGTAAAAGGGATGTTAAGACGAATGTAGATAATTGTTGATCTTCACCTAGAGGATTAAATATACCTCGATGTCCACCTGCTTCCCACCCTTGAGCGATTATATAATCCACCTTTCCCGTCTTCTCTATCATCCTTCCTTCTTCTAAAGACGTAGCGGTAGTCATCAATATAGCTCCATTCTCTTTCAGTTTATCTAATACCTCCAAGGATGGGAGGCCAAAATGAAAGCTTATAATTGGCGGTTTGAGCTCAAGTAGAATATCAACCATCTCTACATTATCCATAAACGATTTATATATCACATTCAGTTGGTCAGGTGGATTACCACCATATTTCTCGAAATGTGACTTTAACGTATCTATCCATCTGGTGTTGATTTGTGAGTCGGAATTGGGATGCTGGTGGACAAAAAGATTCACATTGAGTGATTTGTCCTTGCGTAAGAGTTTTTGCGTGTCCGAGATCATCTGTCTAGCTTGTGAAAGTGTACTGGCCCCTAGACCTATTGAGCCGAGTGCACCGGCGTTGGAGATGGTCGATGCTAGTTGAGGAGTAGAGACGCCCGCCATGGGAGCTTGGATTATTGGATAGACGAGGTTGAGTCGGGAGAGATGGGATTTGACGAATGATGAGATAGGTAGAGGGGGAGACATGATGGAATGATTGGCTTTGAGTGGTGCGGTGGGAGGGTTTCCGGATGATGATGGAGATACTTTACCAGATTGAATGAGATGCAAGTGAGAGGAGACGGACTACATCCCCTCGAGAAGAGGAGAGTCATCGGTGCTGATTACCGAAGTAGGCTGATTTAACCGAGTTCGACCGACAAAGACTAAAAATAGCGTGGCGTACTCGAGTATCGCTCATTCTGCCATCGATCATAGATGATGCATCGCACTGTACAATATAATTGACAGGAGCAGACTACATGAACGAGTGTGGGTTCCGATGTAACGTCCAAAGACCTGAATAGAGAGACCTTTTGCATGTATCATCACGTGACGCCAGTGATCCTAGTGATTTTGTTGCGGCGACCGAAGAAGTTGTGTGAGCCCAGGACTACCATGCAGGTATCCTCTCACTAAATCGTACTGCCATTGCAATCTGCGGCAGTAGCACGATAGACTCTTGACATGGAATCATATACTTCCATTCATCGAACATGACATTTACGCGATGACATAGTAAATTTTGAATCACCTCCAAGGCAGTGTGGCAATTGACGATAGTCACTGCAGTCTAGTATTATAGTAAGCTAGTAGATAATGGCAAAGAGTCCCCAGATCAAGGCAAGCCTATCAAGTACATGTCATCAGTGTGAGCAGTATGTACTATCACTAGACCTATTCCGCAGTGACTCTTCAGCTATATACGTCGGTCGTATAGCGCCAGCTATGACCAAATGCCTCAAGCTCTACGATGAATGGTAGGATCGCTCCTCTCAAGCCAATTATCAAAATCAGCTTGACCACCAGAGCCTTGAGGAATTTGGTCGGCGCTGTAGGACCCTAAGCTAGCCATAGTGCTGGATTCATCTCGAGCATGTCTGAATTGTCTGAAAATCTCGACCTGCTGTGCCAGTTTTTCGTTACCTCTATTGTGCGTTAAGATTTTATTCAGGTCTTCATCCGTTACCTTAACGGTTTTGATTGTCTTGGTTTGTGTCTTACCAAGGATGTTGGTAGAGTTGACAGATACATAGCTCTCTTCCGTTTGACCATGTTGCTCGTTCATGAGATATGCTTTCTTTACTTCAATAATATCATGCTTGGCACCTGTACTATACATGTAATGGCAAATCATGTCAATGGCGTGGTTCTGCTCTTCAGAACAGACATTAGTTTCTGAGTAGCTCCCGGTGGAAACTGACATTGCTCAGTAATATCGATACTAATTACCACTGTCTTCAGGCTTTGATATCTCCCGCTGAGCTTAGGTTTCGATATGCCAAAGATGAGGAGTCGAGGAGAAAACTGGCTATTCTAAGAGTATTGCCCTCCGCCCTTCAATTATATGTGTTTTCGCTTCAAGTCGGTGTGTTGGAAAGTGATGTGACTTCATCAGGAGAAGCTTTCTGCAACCTCATACTCGTTTGGATGATGAGCATCTGACCCGCCCTTTGATGAGGAACCGAAGATTACTGGATGTCAGCAGGCTGACACGGATTGTGGGGGAACGCTTGCATTATCGAAAGGAGTGACTCTGGAGGCGATGACGAGGCGATCAAAGGAAGGACGTTCCGGTCCAAAGCCACCCCTGCTCTTAGACTCAGGCGAGGTTATGGAGCCAAATGTGCTTACTGTGGCCAAGTCGGAGCATCCTAGCAGATTCAAGGGTGACCAGACCTCAACAAAATAGACGTGACCATGGAATACATGTTTTATGAAAACCTCACAATCCGAACATATCCTCCCGCGTTTCCTGAACTGCGTTTTGAACTTCTATCCTTCTATGTTTGAGTGATTCGACGTAGACTTCGTTGATGGAATGCTTTCATCTCAATATGTGGTCTTGCCGTCTCTGTATGCCTGTTGCAATGAGACTTCGCAGTCATATCTTTCACACTCTCCATTATAAAGCGGTTCCAAGAGGCTGACCACCGTACTGACTTCGTCAACCATCCCCCTACCCGAAGCGAATTTCCGTATTTCACTTAGAGGCGGTGCCCTATATTTTGAATATCGGAATGAGCTGGAGGTGATTTGCTTCTTCGACGGCTTAGTGAACCCGTTGGGGATCTTCCCATCTGCGAGTGATCGAAGAAAAGCTCGTGTATTTTCGATCTCTGAACGGGATAAGCTGAAGACAAACATGTTGTAAGATTCTGCCACACTGCGCAGTGCACTTGCCTCTCCTTCGCTCCGGTCGACTGGTGATGAGGAGTCTCTCTGGGTTTCTCTTGAACCGGATGATAAGGTTGATGTAAATATTCTTATGCTAGCCATAATGATAATGATATTCTCGATGCTGCAGCTGAGGGGGCTGAGGCCCTCGTTTCTGGAAGTCAGTTAGATTCCAACGCTCGCAGAGAGTGGCAAACGAGTAACAAACGCACCTTACCGACTATTCCATGTGGACGAACTGTGAAGCCTTAGGGTCTAAGATTAAAGGGTTAGGTAGCTGTCACTGAGCCAACGGATCAGTAGACTCAAAGATTATTCGGACTGTGTGATCAGTTCCTCCTTTTATTCCTTGTGACAGTTCATTGCGTCACGTCAGGCTGTCAGAAAGTCCAAACAGACATCAGCGCACCCCGATAAGAACGATTTCGGAGACAATTATTGATATCATATTATGGAAAGTGGACTTGATGCACAGTGAGGCCGAGATGAGTCATGCAAAGCCAGCGAACTGCCTTTCGATCGTGAATGCAGGCTAGAGACTTCATACATCGGCATGCCATCATTTCCCCCACTCAAAGCTGGAAGTACTATGAAACCTATTCTACTATGAATATCAGACAATGGAAATACTGTACCCAAACTCTCACTCATCTAGGTCCAATCCCTATTTGACGAAGACGGCTGTGTGCCAGAAGATTCCCCCGTTCCAGACCATATTGGCTTCGCTCATATCGCATACTTGTCCTTATAGCATGCAGAGTGTCGTACTCAAATTGATTCGCGCCAGCAATCGTTGCTCCACTTTGGTCGGTATAGGTAATGGTCGACTCCTCTTGACCTGGTGCCCTCCTAAAGACATTCCGGGCGTTCTGGGAGTGCAAAAGCCAATGCAGGAGCTTTGTTGCTGATAGCTTACAAGTCGGTGTCCGTGGATGGTGCCACACCTCTAGACAGATGGAATATGGTAGACTGTATACTCCTCAGGTTGTTGCCTTTTGTATGGCAAATGGTGTAACGCATCCGAGATATTGTACAAAGATTCCATTTCGGCTTGACTGACTTGGATGCTCGTATATTCTGTGGTTGTCTGATCATTTGTATTTGAACCAGGCCCACACACCTAGGACAGCAGTCTGACATGACTGTAAAGATTAAGATTTGATTGCCAATTGAATTAGGATATGGGTAGGTTGTAGCAAGATATCTAGCAAGGTCCTTCGAACGACACAACGTTACAAATACCCAGCTAGGTAGCTCCGATATCATCGGGACTGGAAAGGTAGAAAGCATATCCTTTATGCTCCGATATGGTGTTCAAATCACTTCCTTTCAATATGGCTGCCCGCAAATCTCCAGCTAGTGGAGCTATCCCTGCAATCTGTCCCTCTTCTCACCTGAGGCTGCATCGTCTTGCTTCTACTTCCGGTAACCCATGTACATGTCTGATGATTTAGGATGACGTTTTTCAGAAATTTGACGGAGTTCTGTGTTGAGAACGCAGGCGGGTTGGAGGACGATACGAACATAGCCCTCTTTTTCAATGTGTCAGGATAGAGTATGTTTTGTGACAGAAGCGCCAATTCAGTCCTAGAAGGGAACGAAGTGACACCATGCCTAGCAATAGTATAGGAACACTCCTCGTTTTTTGAAGGTACAAGATCATCACGCATCGTCAAGTCTCTGCAGATATCCTTTCAACACCCTTATATGGCCATTCAACCCACACTGCATGCTGAGCTTATCCATCTCCGAATCTGTCAATCGATCAACCTTTCTCTTCCTACTTGTTCTACACCTTCCGAAAAACGTGTTCGCTTCCGAGGGCCGCTTCTCTGTACCCTCAACATCCAGATCACAGCCCCTCTTGATACCCTCCAGCCAAGTAACCTTTGCTCTTTCGGACTTCTCATTCAAGTTGAGACTAGATAAACAACCGATGATCCTATCGATGGACTCGATCTCTCTATCTGTAGCACCGGGTCTCCACTGAAATATCCGTTTAGATTTGTCGTCTGGGTTGGTAAGTTGTATGGATGGTAGATTAGTTCGTGAATTTCGACGGCTTGGCGAGGTAGGTTCGCTGACACTTGAGGTTGCTGAAGGTGGCATGTATGTGAGAATAGACGGATGTGAGGCGTACGATTTGGTGGATGAGACATTGCTATCTTCAGCCGCGTCCTGGAAGTCGTCTACATACAGAAGAGAGCGATCTTGAGTTGGGAGTTTGACTGGCCAGCATCCCACCGAAGCGTTCGAGGAAGCTGAGTCATCTTCCGATGTATCAGAAATAGTTCGCCGAGATGACAAAGTTGCTGTAAATGCTCTGGGAAAGCCGGACATGTTATGAAATCTGCGTTCTGACCAAGAATGTCATTTCTGAAGTGTTCAGTCGCAAGTCGTCATCCTATTTGAAGTTGTTGAGCTCATTCTGGGTGTCTAACTCAATCCTTTTACATGGCCGTCCTTTCAACAGCGTAAGAAGATCGAAAGCAAGTTTATCATCCTTTGACTGTATATCATGTTCTCGGTGAAAAGTCAGTCACCTACACTTTCTTTCAAAGAAGATGCACACTAAGCTGAAGCTTCCGGCGTTCGTACACTCGTATACCCAGCAATACTAGCATGCAACCAGATGGACTACCTATAGCGGTGTTTCTGTGGGTCTATCAAACCATCGAAAATGAATCGCGACTAGCTATCACGATATCTCTATAAGCCTCCAAAACCCCTTTAACAGTTCTGACTTGAGTTGCTAATCCAGCCTTTCGAGAGATTGTGTCCAATTGTTCCTCTGTTAGGATCATTCCTGGACTACTAGTGCTTCGACCAGTTATGACATTGGTAACCCTATTCCACCACCCGGCCTCTGGCGCAGGTATCTCTGCCCTCGACAGCGATACCAACTTGAATACAATGCTTTCCTCCTCAGGTTGGGAGAGTCCTAAGACCGACAGAGAGTTGGCCACCTGTATCAGGGAGTTTCGTCTGGTAGCGTCAATGGTCAACATACTACCATATGTGTTGGAGGTCCCATATTGCCTTGATTGATCGTCGTAAAATGCATCCCAACTGAATGAACGACGTTGATCGTCGGCGTTGGGATTTTTGTCTTGCATCTCGAATCGTTTAAAATTAGACATGATGATGTAATTGAGGTCGGTGGTGGGAGGAATAGATCCAAGAAAAGAGGGCGTGTCGTTGTGATTGGGTATGGATATGTTGTAGCCGTATAGACTGAAAATGAACCGGTATATATAGACACAGCAACACAGCACTCCGGGTGTACAGGATCGAACTCTGAAAGGTTGTCACCAGGCGATGAGGCAATGCTATTGACAATTCGATGAAAGGTGATTTAGAATTGTAGTTGTACAACCTGCTTGCAGAGAAACTTAGACAGAAAGGAAATAGATACCAATCATACTACCACGCTAGGCTGTATAGTACTTGCTGTATACTTTGGTGGAGGCGCATCGGGATACGAGGGTAAAACGACCGGTGAGGGACCAGATCGAGCTCGAGATGGATCGTAAGTCGCTGCTGGTGGGACCGGTAGGGACGGAGCACCTAGGCATAAAACGCTTAGCTTTCGTACTGGTAATAGCATCCCGTCTAAGCAGACTCACCATAAGCAGGTAAACTCGTCACACTAGCATTATCACCCATCACTCTATTCACTGCTCCCCTATCCGATCTCTCATATGAATATCTCGATTGATATGGCGTGAATGAATCAGATCCTCTAGGTCGATGATGTGTTCTCATTCGATCGGCCACATCCTGAGCGGTTTCCGATAAGGTCGGTCGATGGTTTAAGTCCTGTATCTGAGAAGGAAGCATGGATGGGTCTTTCCGAGCGTTTCGTCGTTGACTGCTAGCAGCGATGACTCGGACTGGTGGTATGGCGAGTTCAGTACCTACTGTAGACAAATTAGACATAGGTAAGATAACTTACCAAGCCAGATCAAGATGATCACGATTATCAGGATCAGAAAAGCGAAAGCGCTGCAATTCACAATTGAAGTGAGAAACCA
Organism: Kwoniella europaea PYCC6329; assembly: GCF_036810445.1. NCBI lineage: Eukaryota > Fungi > Basidiomycota > Tremellomycetes > Tremellales > Cryptococcaceae > Kwoniella > Kwoniella europaea. Next base: position 6,758,025 of record NC_089487.1, read on the forward strand.
TCATTGAGGGTGAGGTATGAATCGACCGAGGAACTCACTATAGCATGTTGGAATATGAGATTAAATAAGCCAGACAGTAGGAGATCTTGGAAAGTTGCTGTATGTATAGTACCGAAGAAGGAGAAGAGGTGATTAGATCTATCTGGACCAAAATATATACGAGTGCGATTATTTTGCGATCCTGTTTATTTTTGGCTGCCATGACGATATCTGATTTTGCCACCCATCGAGGTACACGGCCGAAGCCGATCAACAGTTGCCGGGTATGGCGTGGTGATCTGATCCCGGGGGAGATCACGTGACAGCTGTCTCGAACGGCTGAGTGACGTCTGAGACTACCAACGGTTCAAAGCAAGTCAAGTTGACCAATTCTGAGGTTGATACACCACTATCATCTGGCAATAATCACTTGTTCTCGCCTCTACGATATCCTACGACAGCAAGTTTGTCAACAATGCCCCGGATCGAAGATTCTCTACGGCGGGGGAAAGGTATATGCGCGATGCGAGGAAGTTGCGGAAGAACCAGTATATTTGGCGCCGATTTACCTTGTCCTGACGATGGCAACGCTACAGAAGTGAGTGACCCGGCCGTAGACAGCTTTTCCATTTCATGTATATGTCTACTTTGCTGATGCTTATGATGTGTGTCGCAGCCTGAAGAGAAATTACGCGATCTAATGGCATCAGTCTGTGGTCCATCGTATACTGTTCCCGATTCAGTCTGTTGTACCTATGACCAAGTGGCCACCCTGTCCGATCGTCTACAGCAAGCAGCTCCCCTTATCGCCTCATGTCCGGCATGCATCAATAATTTCCGGTCGTTTTACTGCGACTTCACCTGCTCTCCTGATCAATCAACTTTCCTTTCGATCACTTCAACCCAGAAGACGACAGAAGGTAAAGATGCAGTCAAAGAAATAGACTATGAAGTTAGCACAGAGTTCAAACAAGGGTTTTATAGTAGCTGTAAAGATGTTCAGTTTGGAGCTACCAACGGATTCGCGATGGACCTGATAGGTGGAGGAGCGAAGAATGCAAGCTCATTCTTGAAGTATATGGGAGACGTTAGACCCGGCTTAGGATCACCGTTCCAGATAAATTTCCCAGATAACGACGATTCCCTGTATCCTCGAATACCTCTCAGCTGCTCTGACACCAACAACATCAACGCTCGATGCGCGTGTGCCGATTGCCCAGCTGTATGTCCCGAACTACCATATGTCGCGCCTCCTTCGGCTGGTAAATGCCATGTAGGAGCTGTATCCTGTCTCACCTTCTCACTACTCATCATATACTCTGTCGCGATCCTACTTGGAATCGCTTTCTACTCATGGAAACAAGCTCTCAGACATAGACAAAGACGTTATGAACGACATGCCCTATTAGACCCACCAGTTTCGCCAACCGCAGCAAGTGGAAACACCAATGGGTTAGATGGGATGATAGGCAGAGGAGGTGAAGATGCTGAATCAGGGCCCAGTGGATCAATACATTTCCGATTGGGGAGAGGGGCATCACTACTCGATCCAATGGAGCACCTCCAACCTAAACAGAATAAGATAAATGCGACCCTACGTCGGTCTTTCTATCGTCTCGGCCTATTCTGCGCTAAACAACCGGTCATCGTATTTGGTATCACCGCATTGGTAGTTGCTTTGCTCAACATCGGATGGAAATACTTTGCTGTGGAGACGGACCCAGTCAGATTATGGGTATCACCATCAAGTGAATCAGCCGCTCAGAAACACTTATTCGACGACAATTTCGGTCCTTTCTATCGATCAGAACAAGTCTTCATCACTCAATCAGGTGATGGTCCAGTCAACTACGATACTCTCGATTGGTGGTTGAAGACCGAAGCTGAAATTAGCGAACTGAAATCGGAATCTGGTGTGACATTGCAAGATATCTGTTTCGCACCTGCTGGTAAAGGTTCTCCGTGTGTGATACAGTCCGTTTCAGCCTGGTTGGGAGAAGATATGGAAGAGTGGGGAGAAGACTGGCAATCCAGAATTAAAGACTGCGCTGCTAGACCGGGAGAATGCCTTCCTCCTTTCGGTCAACCAATCGATCCAAAACTTGTCTTGGGTGGTGCTCAGGGTGATTGGTTGAACGCAAAGGCTTTGGTGATCACCTGGGTTGTAAATAACTATAACGACGATCGAGTCGCACCTGCAGAAGAGTGGGAACGGGTTCTCCGATCGTACCTTGCAGAATTATCAAGACCCGACGTCACTATTAGTTATTCTACTGGAGTCAGCCTGGAGGAAGAGCTCAACAAGAGTACCAACACCGACGTCAAGATTGTTGTTCTGTCCTATTTGGTCATGTTCCTATACGTTTCTTTGACATTAGGAGGTGGATTACCTCCTCAGTTGATCTCAGCATTCAGTCATCGTCTATGGAGAGGTATGATCAATCTCGGTGTACTGTTACGCATTGTCAAATCTCCACCAGAAGACCGATCACCTGTATCCCCAAGCTTCTCCCTTATTCCCACACTCCTATCGGTCAACTCGAAATTCTCCCTCGGGCTATTCGGTATCGCCATCGTTCTAATCGCTGTATCTTCGTCCGTCGGGCTATTCTCGCTATTGGGCGTCAGGGTGACCCTTATTATTGCTGAAGTTATACCTTTCCTGGTATTAGCGGTGGGAGTGGACAATGTGTTTATTCTAGTGCACGAGCTTGAAAGGCAGAACTCCCTTCATGCTGCTCATGATGGAAATGATGATGCGCAATCGGTTGATAGCGATGGCCGACAACCTAGTACTGGTACTTCTTTATCGCCTGAAGAGAGAGTTGCCAGAGCAGTCGCGAGAATGGGACCTTCTATTCTACTCTCATCTGTCACTGAAGTCGTAGCTTTTGCCCTTGGTGCGCTGGTCCCTATGCCAGCTGTACGAAACTTCGCCATCTACGCCGCTGGGAGTGTGTTCCTGGGGGCTGTCATGCAAGTAACTGTCTTCGTAAGCGCTATGGCTTTGGATCTAAGAAGAGCTGAGGTGAGTTTAATGCATAATTTCCATTGGCACATACTGATAATAATTTTTGCCAGGCAATGCGAATTGATTGTTTCCCCTGTGTACGACTTCGCCCACCCATTGGACTGTACGACGAGACAGCACCTACTGGCGAAGGCGTAGTCAACAAGTTTATGAGGACTATATACGCACCATTCCTGCTCAAGAATGAGGTCAAACAGCTTGTCCTGGTCGCGTTTGGAGGATTATTCCTGTTTGCTACCATTGGCATACAACATATCACTCTTGGACTAGGTGAGTACAGCGGTCGGGCTTTCGAGGGAACCTCCATAGCTAACACAGAGTGTAGATCAACGTCTAGCGCTTCCTTCCGACTCATACCTGGTTCCATATTTCAATGCGCTCGATGCCTACCTTGACGTTGGACCTCCAGTCTATTTCGTTGCTCAAGGAGCAGATGTGCCCACTCGACATGGCCAACAACAGCTCTGTGGACGATTCACGACATGTATGGATCTCAGTGTCGCCAACACCTTAGAAGCAGAGAGGAAACGACCTGAATCGTCATTCGTTGCTTCTCCACCTGCAGCTTGGATTGACGATTTCCTGCAATGGACCAACCCTACATTCGAATCTTGCTGTAGAGTACGAAAGAGGGATCCAACTGTTTTCTGCTCTCCAAGAGATTCGGAGAGATTATGTCGACCATGTTTCGAAGGTGAAGAGTGGGATGCTACGATGAATGGATTACCTCAAGGTGAAGATTTCATGCGATATCTTCAACAATGGTTGATTTCACCTACGAACGAAGAATGTCCATTGGGTGGTCAAGCTCCTTATTCATCTGCAGTCAAACTTGCCAATGATAATTCGACTGTACTCGCCTCTCATTTCAGAACTTATCATACACCTCTAAAATCCCAATCGGACTTTATAGATGCCCTAGCAGCTGCTAGGAGAATATCCAATGATATATCCCATAGGACAGGTGTAAAGGTATTCCCCTATTCGCTATTTTACGTGTTCTTCGACCAATATTCACATATACAATCTACAGCTGTTCAAGTATTATCACTAGCTCTTTTCGCTATACTGGGAATTACAAGTCTGTTATTGGGATCATGGAGAACAGGAGCGACGGTAACTTTCGTGTGTACCTTGGCGGTAATTAACGTGATGGGTATCATGGGATATTGGGGTATATCGTTAAATGCTATTAGTTTGGTGAACCTCGTGATTAGTTTAGGGATTGCGGTGGAATTCTGTTCGCATATCGCTAGGGCGTTCATGGGTGCAGGAACGGGTTTACCGATTGATAAAGATGTGGGAAAGAAAGAGAGGGATGAAAGAGCTTGGACTGCTTTAGTGGATGTCGGACCATCAGTGGGTTATCTAATCTCCAAACACAACTAATATTCTTTACACGATATGGTACTCATTGTAGCGGTGCTAACTCATTCTTCTTCGGCTTTGTAGGTATTTTCAGGAATAACAATGACCAAGCTCATAGGAATATCCGTCCTTGCCCTAACTCGATCTAAATTACTCGAAGTGTATTACTTCAGAATGTGGCTTTCGCTCATCCTCTCCGGTGCTTTACATGGATTAGTCCTCTTACCTGTTTTATTGACTTATACGGGTGGTCAAGGGTATAGTCTAGAAGATACGGATGAAGATTGGGTTACGTCTCAGATGAGGAGACCTATGGATTATGAGTATGCGCCATTCGCTGATACGGATAGTGTCATGTCGGATTAGGACTAGAAAAAAAGAAGAGATAGAAAAGGAACAAACAGTAGAAAGTAAAAATGTAACATGTATAGCATAAGAATCGACAAACATCATTGAATATAATGCATGAGACGTATGACTGACTACTGTAGTATGGTGATTATCGTAACAACAACAAGATATGATCCCTTTTCCGTTCAGCATAACATATAGTCCATCGTTGCAAAATTCGCTGAATAGTTTGTAAATGACGAGAAGTGCGTGAGATTCAGATGAATGGTGATTATAGTAATGTATGTAATAGGTGTAACAAAGATTGTCAATTTGGTGTAAGTTTGATCGAGGTGATATGGGTTTTCTTATACACTTGGAGTCTCAGACTGACTTTGACCACTATCTCCTTTCTTACCGCGATCTACCAAACGTCTATATAGAGTCTTGTTGCCGGAAAAGAAGAATGGTAATGGTAACGATATAGCTGTAAGTCCCAATGCGAACCTGACAATACAAGTGAGTTTAGAAACAAGTTTACAGTGTAAGCATTCTGCCAAGTGAGATAAACACGAGCAGACCTACCAGCATATCGCTGCCCATCCACTTGGGAGGTGATCGTACATCTGTCCTCCGACTACTGCACCTATCGAAGTTGAGATTGCTATTTCCAGTCACAGAAGATATGTCAGCCAGCACCACCCAAAGTACAGTGTACGTGGTATAAGAGAGACTGACCAAAGGCAACATTCATAGCGGCGAATTGATCTATTCGGTCGTCAGCCGCGCAATGTCAAATGGCATCAAAGAGAGAGGTACATACGTATTTCACTTATACCAGGCTGTACATACACATTGAGTCTCTCGATCAGCACATGGGACGGAGCAGACAAGATCGAAGAAAGAATGAATATACTGACAGTTTGCCTAGCGACTATAGTAACTTCCAACCCAGCAGGACCGGAAGCGCATTGCAAAGCGACCTCTGTTCCGATAATCAGCCATGCCGGCGGCAATGGGAAAGAGCTGGACTTACCTGCAAGCGCAAAGAGGACTATAAAGCCTGCCAAGCTCTTCTTCAATATCATAAGCGGTAACCAGGGCAAAGCAAATGCGAGACAAGGTAACATGATAAATTCCGATCCGTATTTGTCGGCTAGAGCCCCGACGATTGGCCCAGTGATGAACGTCGGTGCAGCAGCAGCCACTTAGTGGACGTCAGTCGGAGCCCGAAGTGTTTATGATATATTATGATTCACTCACAGTATACCAAACCAACAAAATCGGATTGTTTGTTCCACACCTCTTGAACTCGGAGTGTCAAACTGTCAACCGAATTACCCACATCGATCAGCCGATCAGTTTTGTCATCTGAGGATACCATATGAACTACGACTACTACTCACGATGGCTCATATATACCAATGATCAAACCGTATACGAAAGTCACCCAGAACCCCGTCATTCCTCTAGCCGAGCTACCTATGGTGAGTACCACCTTCCAAGGTGAAAGCTCAACTATAGGTTCGGCCGACTTCTCCCGTATCTGTCCCGATTCAGTCGTTGGTGCATCCATTGATTCGGTCGCAAGGTTGGGATCAGGATTCTCCATCAATCGCTCTGAAGGTACTTCAGCGTGTCTGACCTCAACTTGATCAGGAGCGGTTTCAGCGTGATTGCGTTCTTCCCACTCCCGCAAGTCTTTTTGTTCGATTACCAAGAGCCGCAGAATTAGGTCGACGGCAAGTGCGATGATGCAAAATACGAAGGGAGCGTGCCATCCCATATGTTGATACAATGCTCCTCCGATTGGTGGAGCCTGATGAGGATGATAACGGGATTAGTTCAACTTTAAGCAATTGAGATGGGAAGGATGACAGAACTCACGATGGTCATTCCGATGGATACACCGGAGTAGGCAAATCCAATTTGGCGACCCACGTTCTTTTCAGGTACATTCTCGCAGCTGACAAGCAGGTGATGTCAAGTTCCTCTCCCATGGTGATCAATCGGGAGCAGGTAGGGGAAAACACTCACATTAAAGCGAATCCCACTGATTTGAAAACAAATGAGATCAATCACACTTACACTAGCCGAAGGGAGGCTGTAGGTCCAAAGCGACGACTCACCTGACCAGACTACTGTACTCGATGCGCCCTGTATGAATCTAACTAGAACCATGACCCAATACGTATTGATAGTCATGAACAGTATCACAGCTATGATGAGTGCCAAGACACCGAATATGAGGGGCGAGCGTCGATAGGGATATTTGTGGAAGAAGTAAGCTACCGGAAGGGTGACTGAGTGTACGATGGCAGTAGTTAGCTTGTCATATATAATCATCTCATTACAAGGATACGGACAGAAGAATAGGCAAGGTATGCAGATACAATGAGAGAGGGGAAACATACAAATGAAGATCCCGATCGAATATGCAAATAATAACCATGAGGTCAACGCTGAGATGTTGGTGTAATTTAATGATTGTAGGCGGTAAGGCAAGACCGGGACGACGATAGTCTGTTCAATAAGATTTCAATCAGTACCAATATCAGTGTAGATCAAATGATTGACAGTGGATTGACTAGGACTCACGTATGTCAATACATCTGTGATGACACCCAGAGTGACAACGGTAGTTATGAACCAACTTGAGCTTCTCCACTACCAAGTAGAAATTCAAGTCATTTGTCAGCTCAAAGCCCACAATGATGTGGATGAATGTATATACCTTGATGCCCCAAGGGATTTTATCGCCTTTCTGAGGACCTTTGAGTATACCGATCTTGTTCATTTTCACACCGCTCTCAGTCTTGTTACGCTTTTCATCTTGAGGTGAATTAGAATTGAGATGATCGATATCGATGCTTATAGGTTCATTATTTGGTAGGGTTGTCATCCTCGATCATATCATCATACACATACACAATGAAAGCTTCGTTGGTCGAATATCCTAAACGACTATAGCATCCCCCACCTGTGTTCTTCTTCTTTCACGATACGCAATAGATATTTGCGGAGGGTTTTCGATAGGTACTTGTACTCTATTGGTGTATAGAATCGACAAGGTACGCGATGACACTTGTTCCGGGGGATGCGAGAGGATATATACACACAGACTGTGACTTTGATGATAGATGCTAACCTATGGACAGAGAAGATGAAGATATTGAGGAGAATGGGATTGATGCGATGAGATGGGATGGGATGAATCAAGTACTGTAACTGGTAAATGGGCCGATGGTGGGACGCATTTTGCATTTTTCAGCTGATCCGATACATGCGAGATTGGCGAGATAACCGAGTGGATATGACAAATCTCAACCTTCACCCATCCATCTGAGCGAATGCCAAAACATTTCAGATAAAGCTATGAAACCGCGAAACCAAGTTCTCGATAATAAACTGTACTCGGAGATGTTGTCCATCTGCGAAGGAGAAAAGGATAGACCACCTTCATTCCTGCACAAGGCAGAACACAACATCATCGTAATCGTAAAAGGAATCTTCAGTCAAGTCAAGGAAATCCAATCATCCAATGTCCATAAGTTGCATCACATATATCAAAGTAGATCAACATATTATTATTGTTATTGTATTTTATAAATTATCAAATAAGTCCGCTCTGGTCCAGCCAGATTCATCGATCTATCATCCCTCTAGAGAGCATTTCCAGCACCTTGTCCTTGTCCTTCTCCATCCTCAGTAACATTAACAACTCTCAACAAGCTCGATCGTCTCTCTACATTGACTGGGCTCCCATTCCCAGCGGGACTACCCAATCCAATTGACGAAATGGGGTTGGAAGCAGTTCTCATACCGGGAGTATAACTCAATGAGATATTCCTATTTTTAGGTGTAGGAGTAGTCTGTCCACTAGACAAAGGAGAAGTATCACTATTTGATGATCCTCTTCTGTTCAAAGGAGCTGATCCGGCAAGGTGTCTGATAGGTTGAGAGACTGATCTATTACCTTGAGGGGTTTGATGAAAAGGTAAGAATTCAGGTCTTCGTTGAGAGGGAGAGTTGGGGTTGACAAGTCTAATCGTACCATTTTCAGAGACGTTTGATCGATTAGATAGTACGGAGGCTGGTCGTCGAGGTTCAGATTGAGTTTGGAAGTCTAAAGGTGGGATGGAAGGTGCAGGAGAGGTAGGTCTAGGAGATTCACTTCTCAATCCACCATAAATATCTCCTGGAGCTACGACACCCACATTGGGCCCTGTGGAGGCAGGAGCAGGATGGGCATGAGATCTAAGTTGAGCAGTAGGTGAAATTGATCGGAAAGCAGGTTTGGTTTCTAATTCCTTAGCTAGGCTATCCCAGCTTTGTCCATTACCGCTAACAGGGGCAGATCCCCCAACGGCTGAAGCTGAGGTAGGAACCATAGCTGGGTAATTGACAGATAAGTTGTTAGGTTCGTTAAGACGACCGACAGAAGGAGGCGAGATAGCTTCGTCGCTGTAAAGCATTTCATTGGTATATCCTTGAGATTGAGGTTGAGGAACAGGGAATGAGACGGGGGCAGCAGCATGATCACCGAAAGGAGATTGATCATCTGCAGATGAAGTACCATTATTTGGTTGGTTAAAGGAAGAAGAAACATGTCTTGACTCGTCGAGTTTACCGAGGCCAAAATCGATTTCTTCCCAATTCATCTGTCTGTCTTTCGCAATTTCAGGTGAATCTTTGAAGGTGACTGATCTAGAGTTCGTCACTGCTACCATCTCTCTAGGCGGCACGTAAGGTATATCATCGTGATCTTCCTCAGAATTTGACCTTGATGATAATCTCGTGACCATTCTAGATAGATAGTTTCCCTGTCTTTCATTCATATCCCTTGTCTCGTTCCTTCTAGATAAGAATCTCGAGAATAAACCATTACTTGAACCATTAAAGAACCCTTCGTCTTCTTGAGAGGAGAAAGAGAAATGTCTGGCCATCCTTCGTTTCTTGATCAACCTCATTCGTCTTCTAATAAGGTAGATGATAATTGGAGAAAGGAGTAGAGCGATGACTAAGATGGGTACAGTGATAGAAGCGATTTTCTTAGATGACATCCCTTCGTCATTATCTTTCGCAGCTGTTACACCTCCTCCAGTGGTAGTGGTAACATTGGAAGTTGAGCTTGAGCCTGAATAGGCCTGGAGCATTTCCGAACTCCAGGTGTCTTTCCATGACCACCCACTCGGACCGGTAGGATCTCTCATATCTAAATAATAGACATCAGAGCTAGGAGATCCACTCGACGCGAGACCGAACGCAGTGATCATCACCCCCTGATCTGTGATAATTGAGGAATGGTAGGAAGATGCGGATGATGAGGATGGTTGGAGGTCGGATGGGGCGGACCATTGCCAGCTGGTCGTATTGAGAAGAGAGAGGAGATTGGATGAAGTGCCTGAAGAATCAGTCGAACCTCCATGAAGGATCCTATAGTCTCCCAAGTTGTAAGCGGACATTCTCGTAAGTCGGTGAAAGGTAAACTCACAGGATGTCGAGATTAGGATGGGCGACCAGACTAGCTCCAACCCTTCCTGAGGGTACATCACCACTGGTTACTTGAGATTTCCATCCATTTGTAGAATCCCATATACCGATTGTAGTCATATCTACGAATTCCCCTGAGGAGGTCTGACCACCCGTCAGATAGATCTTATCCCCATCGGCACTGGCGGCGAGTGCGAAATCTGATACAGCCAGGTCGGAACCGGTGAGGGACGAAGGGAGACTTCGAGATGAGATGAGTGAGGAGGAGCCCAGAGGGAGTGACAGCACGTCGGATGCGGGGTATGAGTAGGTTGAAGAAGCTGAAAAGTCATAACCGTCAGTCTTCCAGGGAGTCTCATCCCAAATGCGTGTACTTCGAGCCGAAGGATGACTTACAACAGACGTAAGAATCTGCGATACCTCCAACAACCATGACATCTTCATTCCCACTTGAATCCTTGACATATGCCGCTCCTGCTCCTCTCCGCCTGATGAAACTTTTGGGTGAAGCTGTCACCCACCCCTCATCATCATTCAAACTTAGTGTATGGGTCGTTCCGTCATTATCGCATGACGAGGTAATTCCACCAGTCACGACTAGCGAGGAACCGTCGGCCGTAACGATCATTGATCCGAAGGCATGGGGTGGGAGACCCTCTGAAGATCCAGTGGAGAAGGTAGGGCTGGATGAGTTTAGCTACGACAAGTATGGCATTGATGAGCACCTTGTCCATCCGACGCACATAGTTTCGACTAGTGTTCTTTCCATATAGAATGACTGCAGATTGAGCCAGGCTGAGATGATGAACTCACATTCAAAACCAAAACTTCATTGGTGATTTGACTACCTGAAGTCGGCACTTCACCTCCTACCACGTACATAGCCTGTTTCGATTTCACATAAACAGCTTGATGTCCCCATCTTGCACTTGGTGTTATGGCCCATACTCCAGGTATGGAAGCTAGTGCGATAGCATACGCCGCTGGTATCATACTTGATCTAGTGGTCATCTCGTTTCCTTCTTTCCTTCTAGACTTGATCTAATGAATGAGAAGAGTTGGTGATGATTATATCCTCTTCGAGAGGTTCTTTATATCCACTTGCTGGATTTCAACTTCGAGCAGTTATTTCGCTGGGTGATATTATATATGAGAGTAGGTATGCTGACCTGCAGCTAGGTGTATGACGATGGTAAAGAATGTATAGGTGATTAGGAAGAGAAGAATCAGAATAATTGGAAGCAGATGATCAGTGAAAGATTAAAATTACCATTCATTCCAGTCAGTACGTTACGCATCATCGAGCATGCCCGTACTGATCACATCCGCTTGCCTTGTTCGCTCATGAGACATGACCTGTGGACTAAGCAAAGTTGAGGTAGTCGGGTTGCCATCTCGATGGATGAAGTATATCAACTCGCTCGATATGATCTTTTCAGGGTCCAAGATGGCTGGAATGAGATTCTTGCGCAGGTGGACCTCCTCCACTGCCACATTTGCCACTCGTTTGATAAATCCGTCGGAGATATGGTCCGTTGCTGGATGCCTCGTGTTTTTATTTTGGTTCCAGTCAAAGAATCCAACCTAAATAATTTTGAGAATCAGAGATCACATAGAGGCATGTATCAGGAAGATAGCTAGCTAGTGTCTCATTCCATCCAGCTTCTTCATTGTACCTCACTCTTATTGTACATTCAAAAGCACACATAGTCTGCAGCCAGCTTGCTTACTCGTGCATCAAAACCAACCACCTCAAACTCAATCTTCACCCCCATACCTTATAACACTACACCGCACCACCCCTCCACCATGTCCGAAGCCAAACCAGAGATTGAAGCTACCGCCGCTGCTATGGAAGTAGACGTCCAGGAAACACCTGCCGTAGAGGTCAAAGCTGAGGAACTGGGTCCTCTCCCATCTGTGGAAGGTAAAAACGAAGAGGAAGTAAAGGAATTGCTTGAGAAAGCCTCAAAGCAAAGTAAGTCTTGAGACAGTTTACAATGTCAGAACCACAGAATCAACTTCAGCTCAATGCTGACATCTTATTATGATCTGCTAGTCTACTTTTACTTCTCCGATTCCAACTTACCAGTCGACAAATACTTCTTCTCTCTTACATGCTGCAACACCGAAGGTTGGGTACCCCTCAAGACCATCTTAACTTTCAAACGAATGAAGGAATTCCAGGAGATTGGTCAACCATTCGTAGTATACGCATTGAAGAAGAAGATCCAAGAAGAAGGAAAAGATCCTTTGGTGGTTTTATCAGCTGATGGAGAGAACGTAAGAAGGAAAAGACCTTTGGAACCTAATGCGACTGCTTGGACTCGTTCAGCCTATGTGAAAGGTTTCGGAGAAGATGATCCAGAGAATAACAAACAGGAAAAAATCGAGAATTACTTTGATCAGTTCGGGAAAATCAATGCTGTGAGATTGAGGAGAGCCGATTTGGAAGATAAAGGTCCGGCTGGAAAAGGCAAAGGAAAATTCAAGGTGAGCGTAATATCCTATCTGCAGATCGGTATAGCGACAGGCTATAGCATGTCGATTGTTTTTGATGAAGGAAATTTGACTGACATATGCTGATTTTATACGTATAGGGCTCCGTCTTCGTTGAATTCACCTATGAGCAGGATATGAAGAGTTTCTTGGCAAAAGAGACTATTCCTAAATTTACTGAAGATGGCGAGGAGATGACCAAGATGTCAAAGTGAGTCTGGACATACTGTTCTACTCCATACTGATCTGAGCTGATGGGATCATGATAACTTAGGGACGAATACGTAAAGATGAAAGCCAAGGAGAAGGGTATCCCAGATAGTGAGATTCACCGAGGTGGTAAACAAGATGGCAAGTCACGGGATGCAGGAAGGAAGTTCAACGCTTTCAAGGAGATGGACAAAGCTAAGAAGGGAATGTTACCTTCGCTCGCTAAGATCGGAGAGGATGTTGCTGTTGTGGGAATTAGACCTGGCTTCTCAAAAGGTGGAGAGAAGAACCCTAAGAAGAGGGAGAGGGATGAAGATGGTGAAGAGAGGGATTCAAAGGAATCCAGGAAAGAGGTGAGCTGCCTTTCCGCCGAGAGCTCGCTCATAGAAGCTTACTGACAACTGGATGATGTTTCAAAGGAGCCCAAACCCCTCACTATAGAATACAAAGGTGTGATGTTAGAATGCGATCGACATACAGGAAAGATCCTTGACCCTTCCAAAATCCCATTCGAGAACAACGCTGCTGTCAAGTTCATCAATCATGGTGAGAACGGTGATTGGAAAGATCTCAAGGTGAGTTTTGGTTTTTCCCTATTCTCAAAATTGTCAGTCGGGTATCAAACTGACAGCGTTATCAGGCCCAAGTATCGAAAGTCATCGAGAACCCTTTCCTTGCTTTCCCACCAGGATCTCAATCGGGTACTATCGCCAAGAGCGATGCTGCTGTTATCACCGATGATGAATTGGCTAAGCTCAAGGAGCAGAAGATGCCTTTTGGTGGTGCCGAAGTAGAATGGGCACGAATGGATGGTGAGTTTTCCCCACCCATTCCATCATATGAATCTCAATATTGAGACTCACATGTACTGATATGCTGTTGCTTTATTGATCATCTGTAGAGGAAGAGCAACGAAACTTTTGGACCACACGAGCCAACTTCCAAGGTAAACTCGCTGCAGACAAGTTGAACGATGCTCAACAAAAAGGTGGAAGACGAGATCGAGATTTCAAAGGTGGACGAGGTCGAGGAGGTAGAGGAGGTAGGGGTGGACGAGGTCGTGGTGGTGGTAGAGGTGGACATAGGGGTGACAGAAATAGGGAAAGGGACAACAATAAAGGAGGAAATGGTGCTGATCCAGCTAGCTCATTACCTCCTTCCCTTGGTACTGGTGCTTAAAATAAAAGCAATCCCATCGGCTTGTAGTGAATGGTATGCTCTCTTTATAACGCAGATTCAGCATAATATACTTGATATATTCATTCTTGGTATCTTGAACCATCACGATGTGACTTATATGTAACAGATGAATGGCAGCGAGTGATGCAGTAGCAGGATGTTCAGGGTCAGCAAGTGGTGTGACGGCGATGCACTCGTAAGCACACACACAACTGAGGACTAGACTGCTTTGAGAGATCATGATGATGATTCTTATTGTTCTTGTTACATTACCATCAAAATACACTTCATCGTCTGCTCACTTCCCACACGATACGAGTGTACTATACTGACATGCATTTGAATAGCCCACGAAGTCGTTGTGCTGCATTGCATCGAACGCACTGATTGTCAGATCTGTCCTTTACGCCCATTCCTCAACTCGTGGTACTGATGACTTACTCATGACCATCAACCCATCGTCGCCGCATCATATGACTGTGTGTATATATAATGTTCTCCTCAAAGAATAAGATTCCCCAAGGTCCAAATGGTCTTCAACCATCTTCCACAGGTCTTCCAACTTCCCTCGCATCATCGTCAGGTAATCACAACACAATGACCAAACCACCTGCTTTACCACTCGATCAACTCAACTTACCTATGCCCGATTATCTGGCCACCGACAAAACCCAAGGTCAAGCTAAAAATGTCAATTGGAGTAATCGGGCTACGAATGGTATGAGCTCTCATTCACAAGGTCAAGGTCTATCGAATCATTCACAAGCGCAGGGACTAGGTGGTGGTGGTAGTGGTGGTGGTGGTGGTGGTGGAGAGTATCCCAATACATGGGGATGGGGATACGATAAGAAGAAACCTTCTTTGATCAGGAGATTGTTTGGAAAGAAGATTGAATGGGATGAGAGTATGTATGGCTATCCTGATAAAGGCATTAAGAAGGGTTATGATGTGAGTGAAAGTACTAATCAACGATCGATTGATGTCTGTGCGTCGCCAAAGGAATAGATGACAATGATGATGGGTCATTCTGGTTGAGCTGACGAGATATATATATCTTACTGTACAACTTGCTTACACCACGATGACCGTTCATCCTTTGCCATTCATCAACACCGCTGAACCAGGTTTCGAGACCACTTCCAATCATATCTGATCCCCCTACCGAGGAAATGGCCCTACCAACGACGATGCCAAATCCGTATAAGATGCCAAGATTCGTGCCCAATTATCCAGAGAACTTCGATTACTTACCTCGTTCATACCAGAAAATGATTTTCAAGGAAAATCAGGAAAGAGAAAGAGAATGGAATAGGAAATCAAAGGAGCAAGAGAAGTTGTATAAAATCAGTATGAAAGCTTGGGAGAAAAGTGAGAAGGAAAGGATGAAATATGAAAAGAAATTGATGAAGTGAGTACAAATACGAAGTAACTTATATATCACATTGATATATGTTGCATGAGGTCGATTCGTGGTTGATATACCTTACTTTCGTAGGGAACAAGAGAAAGAAGCTTTATGGCAATTCCGACATCCCACTCAACCCGATCCTGCTAAAATGAAGTATATCAAACCCACTTATCCCGTCCGTAAACCTCCTACAGGGAATGGTTCTACGCCTGGACAGTATAATGCTCCGGAGCTGGATCGAAATAATCCATATAACTTCATGCTCCTCCCCGCAACTGAGTTTGGAGTTAGGAGACCTTTCAATCCTATGATAGGAGGGGAGGAGAAATGGCCTAATATGAGTAGGACGATGACTCATGTCAGTATATTTTCGTCTCGAAGACTAGCTGAGCTTGCTGAAATTGTTTGTGAATCGTAGGCTATCCTCGATATGAATAGCGAAGAACAGCTCCATGCTTATCATGCTTCGTTACTTCATAGGTGAGTGCTAAAGTGATTGTAAATGACAGATGGAGGAGGCGATATGGCTGATCAGCATTGTTTAGTCCAAACTGGTGATACATACTTTGATAAAGCGGTATGATCGAGTTTGTTGAAGAAGAGGTTGATTGGGCAATCGGACATGATGTCGATCTGGAGATCAATTTATCAATGCATGTACAATGCATAACGTTCAATCCGATGACCTTCCTACCCAGTAGGCGTGGCCAGCAAATCTGGGCAACCGACAACGTCAAAAAGTTATCCCCCGCCCCTTGATCACTTTATTGTCCTACTTTGTTCGGAGTCTTATCCCTCCTGCGGTTCTGTGCTTGGGCATTCCATATCTCATATAATCGCAACAATCCGTACAATAGGGACTGGTAGTTCTGAATGAATACTCAGTAGCGATGGTAAAATGCCTTCTACCCATTTTTGCCCTCCTTCGAGGATCACTTTGTCTTTCAGACACAGGAGTATGACTATAGCATTGAAACACATTTCGATAATCTTCCAATCCATGTGATTCTTTCGGGATGGCTGTAATACACTTCACTGCTTTTAGTGTAGTTTCTCAGAGTCCCCGTATCGAGCGTTGGACATTCTTCGAGCTGGTAGACCAGTACATCGCCTTTTACAATCGCTTCAATCGTAACTACCGGATTCTCCGAAGTGTTGTCAACAGTGATTGTCGTTTTATTGCCATCGATGATTGTTTGCCAGTCAATTCTGTCATCTGGATCATTGAAGATGACCCGCTCCTCATGAAGTCCCATAGTCACTTTGGAGGTTGCTGGCCAATTGTATTTCGTCTCAGATGCCTTCTGATATAAGTCGAGAATTTCTCACGGCTCTGTGGGACTTTAAGTCCCTGTAGTCTGAAAGTCATCTGGCGCCGGCCATTCCGTAGACTGTGGGGAAAATATGTCGAACGTTACTGGAGCAACAGATAAAAGAGGGAACACCCTGATATAGGGTATCTCTATGGTAAGATTGCCTATCGAAGTCAGCTATTGTATACAGTACAGTCAATAAAAGATATACGGGTCACTGACCTTCCCTGGGCAGGATCGAAGCCATAAGCGAAGTCATGCTGGCTGAGAGCTTGGTGACTGTTTTCAGACCTTGATCGCGATACATCCGCTCTAAGACCTCTTTCAGCAGCGATGATTTCTGGGTCATGCAGGCCCGGGTATGGAGAACTGTTATGAAGTACTGATCGAATAGATGTTGCTCCCCAGGGCGAGGAATGTCCCACTCGTTATATTGTGAGCTCATGGTGATTATCCACAGAAAATATACGGTAGGACACGGAGCGAAATTGAAAGCGTTTATATGAGAAGATGGTCAACGCATCGTGAAACGCCCCTGGGTCATGGACCATAGGCCAACGGGACATCCTTTCAAAGGATGAAAATGTAACGCATATGCTGGACTTTCGTCCTCACTCAAGTTCTGAAGACGAGAAGCGAAAAGTGGTGTTGCATCCCACATTTCCTGTTATTTTTGCCATCTGTATATGGATTCTCTGCAACAATGCTGTGATGCGGCAACGTAGAATGTACCTAGACCTTCAAGACCTTGCATAATGATCATTTACTTTATAGCATGCAGCTCGATAAATCAGGTATATATGAACGAATCATGTACATCAGTGGTCTCTTGTCGTCCCCGGTTTGTTAGCCTTCGCTTTATAACCAGCATTGAGAAACCTGGAATAATCGCCGCATTCTGTACAATAAGGATAACCTTTACTAGTAGAATATTCAGTTGCTACGTTGTTGTGAAGATTCTCAGCTCTTGGAAAGTACGAACGAGATTGAGCTACAATCTCATTTCTGGTTTTGCCAATTCGCTCCGAGACCGAACTAGTACTCTGACAAGCGATTACGGGCAGAAAGCCTCCTTGCGCAAGTTCTTCAAGTGAAACTGATGTGATGTTCTTGATTGACTTGTTATATTCGTGAAAAATACCTAGGGTGGCATTCTGCAAGGTATAGACCAAGACGTCCGTTGGGTCATTGCATTTGATAATAACCTTGCTCACATCCTCTTCAGTTTCAAGCTGGACTTTACTGTGATCTATCAACTCATTCCATGGTCTGTTGCTATCCCCACCAAAGATTACACGTTTGTCGTACTGTGTCATTTGTATCATCGTGTTGGTGGGCCAATATGATGGATCAACCCCTTTTTTCTTAGCGAGTAGATCGTATAGTTTGCCGAAACGAGTTTGCGTCTGGTGTGCTACGCTTCTTTTGATGTTTTCGTCGTTGAACGTGTTCTCCTGCTGAGATACTTCTGCTCCGCAATAGCCCTGTGGAGGATATGGTGATATATAGGCATTGAAGGGCTGTTGATTGACCGAGACGCTCAAACCGCCTGCGTTGCTGGATTGACCGGGGATCGGATGTCTATAAGAATATGCTTGTGGCTCAAACGAAGCGAGGGTATGTCTGCTTTCATACAAAGAATTATACCCTGGATCAAGCGATGTAGATGTAGGAGTGGCGTGGTCTCCATAATACACAGATGGAACTTTGCATTCATCCGTATAAGCAGGGATGGGATTCGTACAGTATTGCTGGGTATATATGCTGGATGAATCTGCTGGATTTTGTGCAATCGCGCTGTAATATCAAGAGGGATTAAGCGCCTATTCAACCAGATCATAGTGTAACTGTGCTTACCCCCTACTCAAATCACTCCCGTGAGGTAGACCGTAGCCGTGAGAATGCTGTACATCATATCCAAAATTGGCGTTACTTCCGCCACTCGAAGGCGGTCTTGACAATTCCTGAAAGAGGGCATTATATAACTTCAGGTCCTCATCCTCTTCGTGCTTAATGTGAGGTACGCTCATGTTGTGCTTATTATAGTGATAATGAAAGAAAGCTACGACGAAATCGCACGTCGCATGTTGCGTTCACACTGTTTATATACCGCACAGTGCATGTACAACATATGTTCTTGAGGAATCACTTCATAAGCAATCCTTTATCAAATGACGAGAGGCAATCAGCCACGAATCCATCTATCAAACAGCGAATAAAGGACGAGTGAATCGTGTACAATTCTATGGTCAAGCATGTCAAAGGATGAGCTCATGGCTCCCTCAGAGCCAGCCATGAATGTCAATACATGCGCTACACCATTCCTAAATCAACGTCTCGGGTCCTCTCTCCCCTGATCCACCTCTCGATACATTTCCATCAGCATTTCTCAAATTTCCAAATCTCCCCTGAGGCAGAGGTTCGTCCTCTTCATCGTCAGGATCAGCTACCGAAGGAGGTCTATAATTCGAAGTAGCGGGTGGCCCAGGTGCAGGTGCTGGTACAGGTGCAGGTGGCGATAAATGAGCATTCTCTTGAGCCCTTCGTCTAGCTTCTTCCGCAGCGGCCTCGGCTCGTCGGGGATCAGTGAATTGTACTGGTGGTCGGGTGGTTGGAGTCCTTGTCCTGTTCGGGCTGAAAGGTGATGGTGGAGAGTTGAATGGGCCTTGACCATTTTGTGGACCTGGTGCAGGTGGTCGTTGTATACCGGGAGAAGAGGGAGATAAGAACGGTGATGGTCTACTACCATAAGGTGATTGAGGGGGATGTGGTGCTGATGCAGTAGGTGTAGTAGGCGATCTAAATGGGTTACTATTCTGACCATTGTTAGGTGTATCATCACCCATCAGTTCGTTGGGGAAGTTCGGTTCATATCCTATTTTCATACCTTTAGGTAATCTACCTTCTTGAGCCATACTAGCCTGACTCTCATCAACCACATAAACATCATCCAACACTCTAAATACCATTCCTCTAATTGTATCTCTAATTTGTGATTTTCTCATTCCCTCTTTGAGGTATTGGTTCGCTAGAGTAGCGAAAGACCTATCTAAGTCCGATTGGATATTCTCCATGAATCGCATATCCGAAATTGCAATGAACAATTTCAATCTTATTGGTTGTCTATTCAAGTGTCTCGTGGGCTTCTTCTCGTTCTCCAATTCTTGTGTCAAACCAAATCTCGGATCGAGGATTAGATCAATTGTAGATCCATCTTGTCCAAGGGGATTATATGATAGTATCAATAATTCCAATGCTGGAAATCCATGTATCTGTAAGAATCTTCTTTCAGACTGTATACGATGAAAAGGTATATAACTTCCAAGATCTAGGGATCGTACAAAATCGTACATTGTTCTAGGTAAGAACGTATCATCAACTTCCATTTCATGTTGTAATCGATCTCCTGCAATTTGATACGCCAACCAGAAATTCTCAGGTGTTAAAGTATTATTCCGAGGGGTCAAGCTATTTTTATCCCATTGAAATTGACGTATATCTTGAAAGATCACTTCTCCAGGTGCCAGTTGACTCATCATTTTCTTTGTTGAATCTAAGCCTGCATATACCATGAGATCTTGTAATCTTGAGTTGCCCTCTACATCGTTTTGAGAGGGGATATCAATGACTTTTGAAATTCTTCGAATCAACGTACGTTGAGCGACGGATTGATCAGGTGTAGGATCAGACGATTTGTTGATATCTACTCCCTTGGTTATCCACCCGGGACGGAAAATCATTCGACGTCTTTTGAAAGCGCTTCCATCCATAAAATCGTTCGAGGTATTGTTGAACTGTCGTACCATCTCTGAATGAAAATGTCGGAAAGCCATACATGATTGTTGGAATCTCTGAACCCATTTGTATGGATCTTCCAATTCGCAAGGTAAGAAAATCGTCACGTCAAGGCGGTAATGTGTACCATTCTCTTTCATAGCTTGCGCTCTTAAAGTCAAACCAGATAGATCCCAACCCACAAATAACCTTTGAGCTTTGTTCAATTCACCGATATATTCCAGCCAACCTAGGATGAAAGATGCTCTGGCAATGTTGGAATCGGTGGTCATCGGTGTAATCTTGTTATCGATGATCATTCTGGATGCATAAGCTTTAGCTCTGAAAGTATCTAGATACCATCCCAAAACGAATTTATATGGAAATTCGGGTGAATCCTGATCAACTTCTAGACTCGCAACGAAATTCTTGAACTTCCTACTTTTATCAAACTTGGCTTTCTTTTTCACCCTTTGATTCATCTTCGCTTCGATCGCGGCTATTTCCTTTCTCCCAATGAACCGACTGAGTTCTTTCATGACTGTCATAGCGACTTTAGGTAAACTCCCAAGATCGTCATCCCATGAATCTTGTAATGCGACTTCCCATAATCTTGCATCGGATGGTTTCGCTTGTGAAATCTTCTCAACTTGATGCATCATCTGCAGAATATTTTCTGGTATTTGCAATTTTTTATCCGTAGCTACACCTTTCTGTTCGTTTTCCGCTTGTTGTCGGATGATTTGCTCAGATGACCACCTGGAAGGGAAGGGCAATTTCTTACCCACTTTATCCTCCTTCTTAGTTGCATTTTGAAAAATTCCTTTATCGGTATCATCTGTCAAGCCCATGAAATCTCCCCATTTCCTGAAATGTTTAGTCACCGGTGATTTCAGATTGTTCTCCTCATCTACCCATCTGATTCTATTCCCGTTCTGAGTATTTGGCGTAGGTGAAAGACTGTCATCCGGTCGTCTTTGTCTGAAAGCTGATCTTGAGGGTGTAGCCGTCCGGTGGTCTGGTGCCGCTGAAATAGGTGGTTCGGAAGGGGGTTTGTCCCATTCTTTGGATTTCTTGTCCTTCTTCTTGTCCTTCTTCTTGTCCTTCTTCTTCTTTTTCCCATCGTCTGCAGATCGACCACCGCCCGTTTCACTGGGAGGACCGCTATTCGATTTACCACCTTTGCCCTTCCGTCTATTCCTCTCCTCTCTTTTCCGCCTTTTTTCTCGGTCTTTACCATCCTCATCACTTGAATCATCTGATCCTCTACGACTGCGAGAAGTGTGTCTACCACTTTCCAAATCCTCCCCAGCGGACGATTTTGAACCTTTCGTCTTCTTCTTTCCACCATTACCATTGAAAAATACATAAGCCGCTAAGAGCAAGAATAGGACGATCACTATTGATTGAATGGATTTGGGGGACGAGCGATACGTGTGTATTGTAGCCATTGTGTCAGGGATGTTGATCCGATACTGATCAATAGTGAGGGCAGATAAATTCAAGTCCGATATCGTGCCAGCTCATGCATTGGATTGACCATCTTCCGTAACATTTTGTACAAGTGAGTCGGGATATATTTTGACATTGACGCTGAGACGAGAGATGCCCTGATCAAAGGATATCAAGTCGTCCATCCGAGGTCCATAGTAGAGATCCGCGATAGTAGGAGACCGGCTGAAAGGATGTCCAGGGAGTATCGAATGAAAGGATGGTGAAACCTTGTCCGTAGTGTGTAGCGGGAGATTGATTAATCACTTCCATATCCAGCTAACAGACCTCCTCCTAATCCAAATCTGTCCTGATTTGAAGAGGTCTGACCTTCTTTATCTTTCGGTTTGGGTGATATGTTATCTAATGTATTCCCTTTTATCTTCCCTTTTCCTTTTATACTGTCAATATATCTTGGTGAACTCAACTTGACAGGTGTACTGCTCGTCGAAGAGCTTGAGAATGATATGTCAGAAAATGGATCATATTTCTTTCCCGTATTTCTCCTCAAGACATCCACCAAGCTTGAATTATCCGATAACCTAGCTTTGCCTTGTCCTCTTGATGTAGGCATCGCCGAGGGCGAGCTGGGTTTACT
Organism: Kwoniella europaea PYCC6329; assembly: GCF_036810445.1. NCBI lineage: Eukaryota > Fungi > Basidiomycota > Tremellomycetes > Tremellales > Cryptococcaceae > Kwoniella > Kwoniella europaea. The sequence goes on from NC_089487.1 coordinate 6,780,698, forward strand.
TGATTGTCCTCTATTCTCTTTAATGATTTCCCAAATTCTCCTTTCCTTCTCCTTATCTTCATCCTGATCTTGATCCTGTAAATGTATCAAATCATCATTCAAACCATATTTCTCTTTTATACCTTCATCTTTCACCTGTCTCTCCAACAACACTTTCTTCTCTTCTCTGAATTTCCTACGTAATGCTGAAGATACGAGATACGGATCAGAGTTGATACGATCGGATGATTTTGTTAATTCTGTTAATCTTGATGTACCCCTCTTTGCCCATTTTTGCTGATCGATGGTCTTCTCTACACCTGCAAAGGGGTCTGCGGGTGGTTCTGATGCAGAAGGTGCTTCGGTGTCTGTAGGAATATCTCAGCATCCGTGTTTGGTTTATCCTTCAGGATAAAGGTTACTCACCATGAACTGCAAAACCTCCATTCTCCTCCGGATCCCAATCTTCATCCTTCTTCCTTGCTCCTTCATGCACGACATACGCGGAGTTCTATATTGGATGAGGTATATCAGCACACGCTTCCTTCATAGCCCCTGAACTCTATATGACTACCATGACTCACCTTTGGGTCCGTCCTGATTTCAAACCAACCATCACACAAATGACATTTACATCTGAACCCAAATATCGGCGTCGAAAAGTAATTTCCTACTTTCTGTTTTCTAGCATTGTATCGAACTCCAGCTCCAATATGGGCATTACACGTTCCGCACCATATATTGAATGGTAGTTCGAATCTATTGTATGATAGAACACTCAGTTCACTGCTTCTTTTGAATGAATGGGTCACTCCACACTCACCTGACTACCAATATACCTTTATCGATATCTTTAGCTCTGACTCCCAGAGCATGTTTCTTCCCTTGATATTTGTTTAACGTCGATGTTTTCCTAGGATCATAATCCGGTGGGATATATCTAAGTTATGTATTGAACAAAGTCAGCATAAACTGTCTGTGTGAATAACGAGAGGCGACATTGGACAAATCAGAACCTACCGATTTAGTCCCTGCATCCTGACTCAGCTTTGTTCATCCAAAGCCTAGCCGAGCTATTAGATTAGCTTAGGCTGATACTTATGTATGCTGAGAGAACGATTGTAATCTGAGTGATGAAAGAAGGAAGAAAAGGAGGGTAAACAGATTATTGAGTTGGACTTGCCTTGTGTTTTCACTCGTTGTTTTGGGTGGCAAATTCCTGTGGCACTGTAGTCAAAGAATGATCAACTAGTATATATTCTCATCTTCACCGTCTAGACGCCTATGCTCACAATTGGACAGAATATACGTACTATACACCTGGATGCTCAAGGACAATATATGATGCATCACTGTCTGTGATAAGTTTGCTTTGAGATATATATATATATATAAGTTTGCAGGGTATCTCGTTTCTGCCTGCAAATGAATCTATATGGGTGTCTCTATATAATTACAACATACTCGAGATAATGAGCTCCTCTATAACGCTGGATCATTCTTGTCCTTCTTCATTCACCTTCCGACCTTGTAGCCTTTTCGTCATTCACATGGTTCAAGGGATCAAAGCTTCGCATTGGCCTTGTCCTTGATAATGGTCGTAGTTGCTATCGTAGTTCCATTATCCTCATTGACGAGTGTAGGATCCAGCACCAATGATTGTAATTTCTGCGCCATCTCTTCATCTTTGATTTCCACTTGATCCTTTGCATCCTCAAATATATCCATCTTCTCCACCTTATTCCGGTTTCCCTTTCCAAATTCATCTAGAGCTTCCTTAGCCTCTAGGATCCCACCACTAGTAGGTTTCTCCAAAGGCTTATTCGTACTCATCCAATCTTCCCAGTTGACTTCACCCCTCTCACCCATCCAGGGGTATCTCCTCCCTTTACCTGGTGGATGGAGGATCCCGTTCGGTTCGAATATCACGTCTTTTTCTGATAGAGCGATTAATATACGGGCGATGTTGGTTGCGTCCTATGAGGATGGTCAGCGCAGTGTAGAGTTTCATGTGACCAAAGTGTATATGCGTAAGCATATTGAAAGCGCCACAAGTATCTTATGTGTACCATCATATCCAATGTCTAAGGAATTAGAATAACTCACATCCAACCCAGAATGTTGTCTCCCTTCAAACCCTCCAAGACCCATCACCTCCAACATACCAGGAATATTGAAATAAAACCCCTTGCCTTTCCCGTAATCCTTTGCTTTCCCATTCTTCTTCTCCAACTGACCCACTTTCGAGGTGGTGATGACGCTCAATGCGCGTTTGTTAGGTGGATCATTAGGATGTTCAGCAGCGTAAGATGACCGGCGGTGAAGTTCTGAAAGGACAGATTGGACGGCAAATTTGATATTGAGGTATGGCCCATGAAAGTAGTTCGGGAAAGGGTCAGGGGGTGTTATGTGGAGTTGTTTGGGTACCTAGGTAAGGGTTGAGCATGTCAGTAAGTTCTATATACAGTTTATCGGTACAATGAAGGTAACATTCGTCTACTTACAAAATCACTAGATCAGAAGTGACAGTCAATTGATATATTAGCTTTCGGGAAGGCAATCACCAAGAAACTGGTCACTACGCTCAGCTCACCGTAAATCCCAAGGCTACATTGCACATAACAATTATAGTCAGCTAACAATTCCAATTCGAGTGTATAGTCCAAGGTGAGCTCACTCCATCAGTCACCCACAAAGCATCTTTCAAACCTTTATCATCCCTCAGATCCCACTTATCTGACCATTTTTCGAATTTCTTAAGCATCTGAGGGAAAGTCGGTGATTTATTGACCGTTTCCTATCATCATACATCAAATGCAAATCAGCCAGCCATACTCGACACACACATGGAGGCTGGTTAGCATACCTACCTGAGTAATTCCTGTTAGATCTTTACAGAAATCCGTCAAGATCGGACTCCATATAGGTCTAACATATGATCTGAATTGATCTACTTTATGAAGTACTCTTTTACCTGTTGAGTCTGGGTCTGACCATTGAAGAAGGACAACTGGGAACTCCTAATTGACAATCGAACACAACGTCAGCCTAGACCGAGGACGAAAGAAAAGGAGATAAACCCATGAAGCATGCGTAATGGGATCTACTTGATCCCCTTCTCATCGACGATTGAGGATCATCACAAAGCCAACTCACAATGATCTCATTAGGCCAATCAAACTCCTTACCAGGTCTACAAGTAGCTTCTACGTCGAAACATAGGAAGCTTTTATATGTCTGTTTAAGGATACGTATATTGATTGGTGTATCTGATTCAGGTGTGAGGTATTCTTCGTCATCTGAATCGTCAGTAAGAGGATCTCGTAAGGAAGCTTTATGAATTGCATTGACCAGTCGGCTATTGACATATCACCAAATCAGATCAGATCAGTATGTAGAGCAAAGTACGGAGACAAATGAAGAGCCTAGCCTTATTCTCTTCTCCTCTACTAGATATAGTGTGAATGAAAGGGACAGGGAGAGAACAGCTTGACGTACCGCCATAAAGTTTCTTTCTTCCCTTTAGTGTCCAAACCCAATTCCCTCAACCCATCCTTGAGTTGATCGACAGTTTGCTTCTTGCTTACCTTTAGAGACGAAGGTGTCTTGATGGGCGATTCCGACTCGGGGTTAAAGTCGGCGAATGTCATTTGTTTTGAAGGTGTAGAGGGCCCTGCTTCGGCGGAAGGGGAAGAAGAAGAAGAAGTCATGTTGAACGATCCAAAGTGGGAGAGAGAGGAACAGATGACCTCGCTATGTGAGAGTTAAGATATGTCGATATGATCAGTTGCAAGACGCAACACTCAGATGGCCAATAGAATAGGTTGATGAGAACAAGACGATGGTGAAGGGAGGGGAGAGAAGGATGAGCAAGGATGAGGAATGGATTTGTTGCAGCTCAATTTTGGGAAGAGTGGAAAGGTCAAGTGGAGGTCGACCGAAAAGGCGATCAGTGCGTCATCTTTTGATAATGGTCTGTTAAATGTGTTATACATGGAGTCTCATCTTCTCATTCAGAGCGAAAGAGGAAAAAGAAAAGAGAGAGAGAGATATGAAAGATCCGTAAGAACTACTAAAGAGAAGAAACGAAAGAAAGAAAGAAAAGATAGAATAGATGAAAAAGTTAATCATAAAATCCAGAATCGCTGCAATTCTTCCCAACTCCTCTCAGATAGAGTATATCCCTAATCCAGTATACCGTTTGATCCCCTTGCGCTGGCTGTAAGATAAGGGATCCGATCGGCTATATCAATAGCTATGACTACTGGTCTCAGGATATACAACATCCCCGCCACGACCACCAACGACAACTCTATATCCTCATTCCCTTCTACAATCCACTCTAACAACACTTTCCACCTTGTTTAGCACCTCCATCGTCCGCAGTTGGAGTGACCAAGATGGTTTCACCTCCAGATGGCTTGATGACGTCTCCGGACGATTCGAGTGATTTGGAAGAGACGATTCGGTAGATTTCTAAAATTTCGTAAATCGGTTTTAATGTAGAGATCGAAGGTTTAGATATGAATACAATTGATTGAAAAAATGGGCAATGGGAAATGATGTATAACATTGTCAGCTGCACTGCAACTTCGAGTACCAGATCTTGGGATCCACTCACCAGTCAAGATATTTTGGAAAGCTGACTCTACGTTAGAGGCGTCCAAAGCTGAAGTTTCGATGAATGAGAGACCGTTCTCGGCTAGGGGAGGGAAACAGTTCCAGTTAACAAGTGCACCTTCAGCTCCGTGATAACAAGGCTTTCAAGCTGTTCTATTCCTTCGTCCCCCTATTATTATTCCATGATCACCAACAAAGCAAAAAAGAATTATCTTTCTCGATCAAAGACAATTACACATGAATCCCTTTTAGACCAGATTGACCGATTCATTGATTGCTCCCACCGAACAAAGTCCAAATGCTCATCTCCGTCACTTCGAAATCCGAGAAAAACCAACTCACTAGCAAACTGTTTGGCCTCGTCCGTACTGACCGCTCTCAAATGTTTCAAATCTGACTTATTCCCAACCAACATGATAACGATATTGGCATCTGCATGATCCCTCAATTCCTTCAACCATCTCGTGACGTTCTCGTATGTTGAGTGTTTGGCAATATCATATACGAGTAGGGCACCGACGGCTCCTCGGTAGTATGCTGAGGTGATTGCTCGATATCTCTCTTGACCGGCTATTATTGGGTGAGTGGGTGGGCGAAGCATATGTTAAATGATAAGGGTGAATAAGATGATCCGGATACAATATAAAGTGGAAGAATTGAAAAGAGGATTTTGTATTGTAGATCAGCATCGCTTTACGTCTTTGCCAGCGTTCACCCACCAGTATCCCAGATCTGAGCCTTGACTGTCTTTCCATCAACATTGATACTGCGAGTAGCGAATTCTACACCGATGGTAGATTTGGATTCTAGGTTGAATTCGTTCCTTGTGAATCGAGAGAGAACTGTTGGGGTTGGAAAGAAATTAGATTAGCTGAGCGTCCAAGTATAGATATAGCAATATGCTAAATGCTATTGACCTACGATTGCTGTTATGTTTCGCAGCCAGAGATGATTTCAATGATCAGTACCAATACTACAAAATTAGAGCCAGCGGGATGTCGCTGCGTTCAAGAAAAGGTGGGAGACATACGATTTACCGACACCTGAATCACCGATAAGTACGACCTATCCACGAAAATGTGATCAGTATCATTACCATCAAGAAGGCAGCCAGCCGCAAGATCGAGTGAGATGACATACCTTGAAAAGGTAATCATAGTTTGAACCGTCTGACATTTTGTATCTGTATGTCTGACACGTCGATCAATTGTAGATAGGAGATGAGTATATGTGTGGCGAGTATATGTATGCTATTTCTAGTCTGATCGTGTTGTCCTGTTTTATCAAAGAATGGTAGTTGGGGCTAAAGTTGTCCAGGCGAGGTAGTCGTCCACGATGAATGAGTCAATGTCAAAGGATTGATTGGACAAGGGACAATGGAGGATGGAGGATGGAGGATGGAGGATGGAGGTTATCTGTGTGGTGACAGTGACAATGACAATGGCGCGTGCACCAACACTCACTCACTCACTCACTCACAATAACAAATACGCGAATGCACGCTACGGTGAATGGCTCGCACCATTACTAACAGTCACTGTGATCGGCGTTATTACCACTTTGGACATGTGGCACCACCCATGTTATGACATCGATCAGATAGAGATAGATGCAACAGATCAACACCCGCTCTACTTCATTGGTAGACTTACCTTACTCCGATATAACCCATCATAACACTCACTGATATCCAACATGCCAGTGGAAGTAGCAGAAGCAGGAGGGTCACTCTCCCCACCTCCTAGACAACCTTCACTCTCACCCGATAGGAATCGAGATAGAGACGAAGCGGGACCATCCAAGAGACCTAGGAATAATGTATTGGATCAACAGCGTAGGCAGGTGAGTGGACTACTCTTCTATCAATGGAGTCTGTCATATATATAGATGTATGATGCACTAAAGCTGGTATCTATATCTACCCGTGAATATAGGTTGAGAAACTACTTGCCAATCCTGACCGCGAGATAAATATCAACGTAGGAACCAAAGAGAAGACCCTCAGAGCTCCGAGGGAAATGATGAAGAACGTTCAAGGTTCTTCGGCAGGTGCTGGATCAGGCGAATTTCACGTTTACAAACAATCTAGGAGAAGGGAATATGAGAGATTGAAAATCATGAATGATAAAGCAAGAGCTGTAAGTACGCGTTCGGTTCGAGTTCATACCTACCTCTTCAACCAGTGAATATATCTCACTGTACCTCATCTTATACCCGTATCCCGGATGACGAGATACCCTTGCCATTCGACCATTAACCTTGTCCTATGAATAGTCATACTGATTATTTTGCTGGGCCCTGTAGGAGGAAGAACATGCCGCTTTCCTCGCACGTCAAGCCGAACGAGATGCCCTAGCAGATGCCAAAACAGCCAAGAACCGAGCTAAACGTCAAAAGAGGAAACAGGGTCGTAAAGGTGAATCAGGTGGCTCAGCTACTCCTGATATACCACAACAAGAAGGAGTGGGACTCGGAAAGAGGAAACTGGCTGGAGGAGCTAGTGTCAAATTTAAGAAACCAGGTGAAGAATCTGATTCGGATGATCAACAAGAAGATGGAGAAGAAGAGGAGGTTGGGCCAAAATTGACGGTACCCATCCCTGAGATTTCACAGGTGCAGGATGTACCGAAAGTAGAAGAGAATAGAATTACTATTGTTGATGAGGATTAAAAGGCCATTATAGTCTATGTATCATGTCATACCGTTTCGATCTCAGTGGGACTAGCTCTGACTGCTTTGGCCGAGTACGTGTGCGATACTTTCGCTAACAATTGCCAGATTATTGTCTTTAACATGGTCATATGGGTTTCGCATGGATAAACTATCATAATAGGTATCACTCCAAATATAGATAAGATCATCAACCAATCACTATCCCGATGATCAATACTAGCTATCTCAACTTTCTCTCTTATTCCTTATCTCCCAATTCTCTGGAATATCGCCTGTGTCGACTACATCTGCCACCTAATAGAAAGGAGGGAAAAGTTTGTATCGTTTACCGGGGAAGACCTTTGGATCGAATTCTTTCTTGTATCTAGCGTATTTCTGATCTGCCCATACTTTCATCATGGATGTACCGAGGTAGCCGTATACAATAGCTAAGTGTGAGTGAGAGAAGGAAGGATAGTCAGTTTATCGCTCTTCGCAAATTACCATATGACGTGGTCACTCACTTCCAATATCACCTCCAGTCATAATGACCAAAGCGACAATACCGGCAATTTCGAACCAGTAATTGGCACAGACGGCTAAACCGAAACCTAAACCAGTAGGGTACTTTCTAGGTTGACCGGGAGGTTGTCTGAGTGATCGTAAGTGTAAATGGGTATTGAGATTGAGTAATTCAGTGACCTATCGAATTAGCCATATCGTCAGAAAATCAATTTGATGTATGTAGTTATAAGAAAAGAGGAGGGGTGACTTACCAAAAAGAAGATAGCCCAACCTTTGATCCAATTGGGGTTATCGTAGATCGTACCTTTCAACGCTTCCGCGGAATATCCAGGTCGATACAAGGTCAAACCGATGAGTATACCGGATACTCCCCAATAGTGAAGACAGCTACAACGTACGGACAGAGCTTAAGCGTGTAGCTGTAGGGATAATAGATTGGTTTAGATTGACTTACTTTCTGAACACGAATTTCAATGGGGCGGAAGCTCTTGAGAATCGATGTACGAAAGCTGATTCGAGGAATCGTTTCGAAAAGTGAATCATGAGGAGGTTTCGTACGGTACTGTATATAGGTGATGACAAATACTTAGCTTCATGCCCCAGCAACTGATTGATCACCGTGAAGTAGTCATAGTTCCCATTATTTGGGATGAGAAAAGTTCTAGAATAGTGTGTCGACTCACGTCTGAAGAGCCGAATACTCATATTGCCCCCAAACCAACGTAGAGAACTTCAATAACAAAGGGTTCAAAATGAGAGGACCGATATATTCCATCAAGTACAAGGTTCGATAGTTGACTTGTGGACCTAGATCCTTCAATTTCAACTTACTTCCATCCCCTACTCCGTAAGATGATAAAGGCTTCGATTCATCGGTCAGAGGAAGGGGTTTGTCTGAAGTGGAAGTGGGACTGGGACTGGGGAAAACGAGTCGTTGTCTATTTGGCACGAACTATTTATAGGCAATTTCATATCAGCATCACACATTTTACGATTGTGCAGGGGATCACATGGACGATAGATATTCGAAAATGTATCCTGCAATAACAATAAGAGGAAGACCAAAGAGTGTATGTTACTCACCTTGGGGAACTTTGCTTGAATGGCAATCTTGACATCCTTGATGGTGACTTGATCAGGATGTTTGTTTGCGAAATCAAGGTTGACAGTAGGTTTCCCTGGTACAGATACGGTGATAGCTACCATATTTGCTATCTTGATCCAGTGAGACAGAACAGCAGACGATGAAAGATGGAAGATGAAAGATGAAGGTTGAAAGATGAGGGATGAACAATGTTCACGTCTCATGTCGCTCAATCCCAATCCCAAGAATGGACCAGACGTGGGTTTGAATTTCTGGGAATGCTCCAATAACCGGGTTTCTGGGAGATTTCGTGTGATATGGTAGATGGCCACGTGGTGGGACGATTTTTAGGGAATTTCGCGAAAAGAATCTTTCGTCCTAAACTGTGAACTGTTCTGTGCTGTTGTGGGATGACTAAATCAAACATAACTCCTGATCAGTGGTATCAACCCATTTAGCTATCACCCAAGACCCCTATACGATGGCATCGTTATCGCGGTCAGCCACCATCGCTCGATCAGCAACTCGATCATCCCTCGGTTCTACATCTCGTTTAGTAGTCGTACGAGGATACGCTACCCCTTCAACAGTCAAGAACGATGAAGGTCAACAGATGATGTTTGGTGGACCACCACCGAAGAGAAAAGATGAAGGAGCGGTACTGAAGACTTATACCGGGAAAGGATACCCTTTTATCCCTGTGAGTCAGATCGATCTCATCTCATCCCGAATGTTAAAGGTATAGAAGTAAACAACTCTCGATATGCAATGTCTGTGATTGACCACCAATGGTGTATTGCTTACACCATGCTGTCCCCATCTAGTCTTTACGTCACGTCGTCTACCCCTTCCATCCTCACTTACATAAAGGCGGCCCTCTACGAGAACTGACCATCCCCCTACGACGAAAGGGTGGACGTAATAACACAGGTCGGATCGTCAACCGACATGTAGGTGGAGGACACAAGCGAAGATTAAGGACAGTTGATTTCCACAGAGTAGAAGGTGGTCAACATGATGTGATTAGAATCGAATACGATCCAGGAAGGTCTGCTCATATCGCCTTAATCAAGAAACGAGGTTCATCCTCAAGTGCCACCGGGGTGAATGGATTGGGTAGTATAGAAGAGATTGAAGAAGCTTTAAAGGAGGAGAATCGAAATACTCAAAAATCACTTGACGCCGTCAAAGCTGGATATAGTTATATAGTAGCTCCAGAAGGATTAAGGAAAGGAGACGTAGTGATTTCTTACAGGAAAGGTATACCTCAAAGTTTAATTAGACAATTCGACAATACCTCTTCTACCTCCGGTACCAATGCGGGGATTAGTGTGATTGAGGGTGAAGAAGATGAAGTAGGAGCAACCGATACACCCGAAATGAGAAGAGCTTTAGGTCTATTACGAACTGTCACTCTCAAACCTGGAAATGTCCTTCCTCTATTCCTCATCCCCCCCGGTACTCAGGTACACAACCTTTCATTGACGACCGATGGGAAAATGCAACTCTGCAGATCGGCTGGAACTTTTGCTCAGATCGTTTCTCATCAATCGTCAGATGGAAGGTCAATCGGTGGTGCGGAGGTATTGACGATGGGAGGTGGGTTCGATGAGAATGGTCAGAGATTACCTAAAGCAGGTTATGTATTGGTTAAAATGCAATCTGGAGAAGTTAGGAAGTTGGATCCTGGTTGTGTAGCTACGATAGGTGTGGTAAGCAAGTGAGTTGACAATTCTATTGCCAACTTGTTTGTTCTTGGACTACCTCAAAAATTTCTCTGCACGTTTCTCAAAAACACCATTCTCCCTTTTCCAAAGAACCGTGCTTGAAATGTGTTTACCTCCATCATTCGCTTTTCCGGCTCTATATACCTCTCTTCTCCTCTCTTCTCCTCTCTTCTCTTTTCTTTTCTTCTCTTCTCTTCTCTTCTCCTTCCTCTCCTTTTTTCCCACGCCGAAATGGATTTTGTTCTGTCTACCATTCTCTCGAAATAAGTAATGAATCAGCATTAGATTCGATTTTTAAACCGCCTTTCCTTCCCATTCTTCGTCTCCCTGTTTGTTTTCCCCTTCTCTCCCTTTCGCCCCTTCTCCTACTGTCTTTCTCTCAATTCCCCTCCTTGTCTTTCCCCTCCTTGTCTATCACTCGAAGCTTACATCTCATTATATGACTACTACCTATCGTTAAAATGTGCTATTTGCTAATCCTACTTTCCTATATTATAGTAAAGAACATCAATCTCGATCATTAGGTAAAGCAGGTCGATCTCGATGGATGGGTAAACGACCCCACGTACGAGGTGTAGCCATGAACGCTGTTGATCATCCACATGGTGGTGGTAGAGGTAAACAAAAGGGTAATAAACACCCTCGATCGATTTACGGTTTATTGCAACATGTCAGAACTAGACGACCTAAAGATAAGGATGGTAATAAATCGTACGTCCCTCCGTCTGCAATTATAGATCTGCAACTCGTCTTATTTTTACTTTTTGCTAACTTGTGCTGTTGGTTGTTGGTTGTTGGTTATTAGGGTTGTCACTGAACGACCGAGAGGTAAACAAACTGCTGCTAAGCATTAATTCTAGTAGGCTTAGGTCATTATGAATGCATGTACTTTATCCTAAATGACTGTTTGATACGTTATGTGACTGATTCAAACTGCATTCACTAACATCAGTGTTGACTGACTGCAGTGAATCATATCGCATAGGATACCTAATTGCATTTGTCGTGAATATATCATGAATCATTAAACTATATACAACAATATATAAATGAAGATGACGATTCTACCAATAGAGCCCAAGAAAAATGGTTGTCAAAAGGATAGTCATAAGGTGGAAATAGACCAAATAGCAAAGAGAAAAATATGTTTTTATACAACATGTCAACGTTCGACCAAATAAGGAATATTTCATTAATGATGATGATCGTGATAATCTTAAAAAAATCCTGTCGACCATTCGTTATTCGTCAATCGATCAATTGGGTTCAGGCGAAGGCCTATCTTTACCATCTTTGACCCTCTTGTTCTTCAACCTTCTTAATATCTCACCATGAGATGCAATATGATCCAACAGTTTCTCTTCGTTTATACCTAGAGGAAGAGGTTGGATATCTTCCACTTTGAACGTCCTGGATTTCTCAAGAGATTGGTTCTTCTTCTCCACCACGCTGCATGTAGGATTAGCCACGTAACGGCGCCGGAATTATATCGACAATCGATAGGACTTACAAACATAATTTACATCTTACCCTATCACCATTCTTCTGAGTAGTTATTCCCAGATGATCCTTGATCCACTCTCTGGACACCGGTTTGTAGGTTGACGCCGGGACGGACGTCACGGAATTAGCCACCGAAGGCGGTCTAGATGCTGAGACTGAAAGCTCTAGACCCGATCCGGGTTTTACGTTTAGTCTTTCTTCATCTAGAATAGACCGAACATCAGTCTGTGATTACACAAAGGGAACTATAGACCACAATTCTGAGCACTCACCATCGCTCTCATCGTTAAGCAATCTCTTCCTCTTATAAGGTCTTTGCGTACTAGCTAATACACTAGGAGTTGGCACAGATTGAGATCGAGAATCTTCTTCTTCTTCGTTGGGAAGGAATAACGGCGTGCCAGCGGGCTTGTTGTTAGCAGGAGTAGCTTGACTGGTCGAAGGTTGTGATTGAGATAGCGGTGAAGGTCTGACAACTGGAGATATGGAAGATGTGTCAGATTTCTTGGGATCCGGGGTGAAAAGCAGAGATTCAGGTCGCGTCTTTGGGACAGCCTTGGAAGTCGAGGTTGACGCAGGACCGGGGACAATCTCGAAATCATTTTCCTGTCGTGCAAATCAGCATCGTCAAGAAAATTGTCTTCTCTGGAACGGTGGAAGATCAAGAGAGCTCACCTTATCTTTGACGACTCTGCTGTTCGTACGCTTGATATCGGACAGTTGCTGCAAAATCCCAAAATCGAACGCTATGATCAGCCTCATTTCTCGCTGAAGTAGCCTGGGAAAGAGGAGGAAAGCAAAAGCAAGCGGTGATGCCTGAGACTTACATCCTGCAGCCTCTTCATTTCATCTTCCAACCCATGCTTCTCCTCCTTGACAGTTTCAAGTTCTTTCTCTAGTTCGATATAATTCTCTCTCTGTTTATGTTGTTTATTCATAGTGTCCCTCATCGCTTCCTCCGCTCTATCAACATTATCCTGCTCGTTCTCCAGGTCTTTCTGTAGATCTTCCTTTTCTTTCTCGAGCCTTTCGATCGTTTCTTTGAGGGATTCTACCTGTTTCTTGATCTCCGGATCGTCCTTGTCATTAGCTACCCCATCAATCTCATATTCAGTCCGTAATTCATCGATATTCGATGAGTAGAATTTTTCTCTCGCACTCGATTCTTCTTCTATCTCCCTTAGTCGATTCTCCACTTCAATCAATTTCGCTTGCACTTCAGCCTTTATTCCGGTGACTCTCTCCAGCTCCGAGGTTTGTTCCTGCAGAGACGTCGTAGCTTGATCCAATTTCTTCTTCAACTCTTCCAACTGATTGGTCTTGGCCCTCTCGGCAGCCTGACTCTCCCCTAGTGACTTCCTCGTCTCCTTGTGTTGATCTACCTCCTCTCGTAAAGTCTTCTCACTCGCAGTCAATTGGTCTCGAGCGACATGAAGGTTCTTGGTGGTATCGTCCAATTGAGTAGTCTTCGCCAACAAGGCATTCAAGTTGGCTTGAAGGTTATTGCTCAACGTTTGTATAGATCCTTCCAGCTCCTTCACTTTCTCTTGATCACCACCTTCAGGTCGACTTTGAGCTTTAGATTGAATCTCCTCGAATATCGTATGCATAGTCTTCTGGAATCGTTCAGCTTTATCGATCGGTTTCATATCCTCTTTGAACGGTTCGACAGTCTTACCCATCAAGATTTGAATGTTGTGACCCCAAGAGATCAATTTGTTGAAAGCCGTTTTCCATTCTTCCACTGCCTGCTCTTTTCCACCGGAGGATACCGGAGGAGTGACAGATTGTGCAGCTGCCAATTCCACTTTCATCAATTCCACCTGACCTTGTAACTTCTTCATCTTCTCTTTCCTGTCTTTCTCATTATTCAAGATCATTTCAGCCAATTTGGACATATCCGAAACGAAGGTGTTGGCTCGATCCACCAGTGATCTCTTGGTGTTATCGCCATTGATGGTTCCACCCGAAGACCCGTCGGCCGTGGGAGTCTGCTGGCCCGTATGACCCAATTTGCTCTGAAGATTCTCGCCCCAATGAACAATTTTTTCCAAGACAAATCTGCTCTGGTCATACACCTTTCTTTCGTGAACGCTCCTCTCCTTCTCCACTTCAAGTTCTTTCACTTTTCTTTCTAATCTCTCGATTTTCGCATCATTAGTCTGAGCAAGTTTTGTTCTAATGTCCTTCTCGATTTCCCTCGGGTCTTTACCTGCATGAGATTTAAGTTTCGCTATCTCCTGATTATATTTTTCTTCTAATTCCGTGAACTTTGCATTATTCGCTTTGAGTAGACTTCGAAGTTTGGCAGCTTCCGAGGATGGGTCGGCGGGCGATTTAGGAGAAAGCGGTCCTGGTGGATGCGCACCGAAAACAGGCTGGTTGGCTTTATGAACAGCTTCCGCCAACTCCTTCTTCAGATTGGCAACTACAGCGATATGAGATATGTCGAGCTGGGCTAGTTTGTCTCGATGTTCCGACACGAGCTGAGCGATTTTTGCTGATTGTGCGTTGACTTGGTTCTGCAATTGAATAATCTGGGTTGCTCCCGCCTCTTTAGCCCTCTTCACTTCTTCTAGACCTCGAGCTAGCGCAGTATTCAGTTCTTGAGCTTTATGCCTCACATCTGTGGCAGCTTGCAACTGCTGGATCTTCTCAGTCAATTCAACTCTAGCTTTACTTTCACTTTCGGTCAGACGAAGTACGGTCATCTGTGATAGATGTACTTTCCTCTCTTCTTCTGCTAACTGAGCTCGAAGTTGGTTGGTAATAGCTTCTGTATCGGCTGGCGGTTTTATAGCTGTGACCGTTGATGCCATATTGCGAAGAGCATCATTCATGGCCATCCGTAGTTGTTCCCTGACGAGACAGATCTCAAGTTAGCCGAAAATCGCCGTTGGTGATACAGAACTTACCAAGCTTGTCCAAATGTCTGTTCGACACCTTGAACATCGGCATTCAGTTTCTGCTGTATGACCTGCACTTCCGGAGGAATAATTATATTGGAGGTCACATCCCTAGGACTTTGTAAAGGTGTACCAGTCCCTCCACCTCTGGCTGATCCACTCTGTCGACTGCTTGGTCTAGCTTGATTCTGCAAACTGACTATAGATTGCTGAATTTGCGCAGGTGTATCTTGAGGGATGTAAGCGTATCCATTGGAAGCGACATAAGGGGTCGGACGGGAAGAGCTCGTGTGCGCTGACGAAGTAGCTTGCTGTGGAAGGGGTTGAGAGATGACCCTTCCCTGTTGCTGAGGTTGAGGTTGTGATTGGTTTGTGCCGTTCATGCTGCCAAACAGCGTGGCTATATATCTGGGATCTTTAACAACTTTATCCAAATCAACCAGAGTGAGGTATTGTGAATATCGGTTGAGGAGGTCAACGGTAGATAGTTGTAGCACCGAACCGCTGCCCATGGTGATTTTGTGCCTTCGCAGTGCGTACTCTGGTGACAGATTGACAGTAGCAATCTGATTGTTTTTGAGGTTGAAGGTATATGAGGTGAATGTCGGCGATGGGTTCGTTCTTGACGTGTTTATTTGACCAACGGTAATATTGTTGATGGGTGATCGGGCGGTGATGCCGGGCGAGGAGAGATTTTGTTGTGGATTGACATACATCTGAAAACCATTTTGCTGTCCTCCTGATCCTGAAGAGACTACTCGTCGAAGAGGAGGTTGATGTTGGGGAGCATTTGGTAATCCCGGATGAGTAACGGCAGGGGAATGCTCTTCAGGTGTAGTGCTACCGAAATGGGAGAGCTGGTTGACAGGCTGTAGCGGTAAGGCTGATTGCATGTTGACATCAGCGGAGGTTGAAGATTGGATCGTCTGAGTCGGTGCAGTAGGTTCAGCAGGAACTGATAGGGAGTTGGGCAGGGTTGATTCGGATGGAGAGTCGGGAGAGAGCACGATAGCCCTGTAGAAGATAGTATTGATGGATGTCAGGTTATAGCCATCACAGCTTTGTGTATTCGAGGCAGGAAGAGGAAAATCGAACTCACGAGGAAGGATCCTGCCCTTGTCCTTGTCCTCCGGTCATAGGCTGGACCTGAGGCTGCTGCACTGAATCACTCATGTTGCTTCTGGGAGAATCTCGGTGTGTCTGAGGAGGATTGGTTGAGTCACCATTGCTGAGAGGGAGATCGGCAATCACAGGAGGACCATGAAGATTCGGCGCCGAGCTTTGGTCAGAAGAATTGTCGGTCACCCAGTTTGGCATGTTACATCAAGGGGATGTGCTGAGATAGCAGACACCATCCAGGGAATCGAGATGCAGGCAATTTGCGATACGGTTGAGGAAAGAGAGGAAGTGAGTGAGTGAGTGATGAGTGATGAGTTGAATGACAGAATTGAGGATCAAGGAAAATGGAACGAGGAATGCGAGTTGAAGTTGGGAGATTAAAACAGACAAGTTATATAAACAATGAACAATCCACTTTCCCACGGTGACCTCCGCGGGGGGTACCCTTCAAGTTCGGTCATGTCAATAAATATCACTCGAGGTGAAAATCAACATCGATATATTCACCTATCTATTTATTTTGCTTCGCCATATATACAAAAACATAGTAGTATCAAACACCGCATCTCGACCCGAAGGATCAGCCAACATGTCCAGCATATAGCTTTCAAAATCCACAAAGTATACAACAGGTCAATTCCCAACTCGTATTCTTGACATTTCTTTCGATTGTTTTTCCACTCCTGGACGCGGTCAAAGCAAGTCATGTCGTTCGTCTTCCCATCTTGGTCCACGGCGTTCTCGCCTGCGTTTCATGAGGATGCGAAGGCCATGCTGGAAGGCGCTCTGAACAAGGTATGCTTAAGAGCCATATTGTATCTGACCATCGTCCTCACCTTGTATGCTGATATAACGATTAACGTTGCCAGGGTAACAAACCGCCCGTAATTCAAGGCAGAATCGAAGTGGTAGAGCTGAGCATGGGCAAAGAGGTGAGAGAGACGATCAATGCTAACATCGTAAGAAGGACGTATCTGATATATCGGTACACAATGATGCTATTAGCCTCCGACCCTCACGTTACTGGAGATAGGTGATTTATCCCTCGATCGTTTTCGAGGTATACTGAGATTAGGCTATTCCGGAGATGCATGGTTAGAAGTACGCTGTCGAGTCCAGGCGAACCCGCTCTCACACAATCCCAACTTATCTTCTTCATCGACTCTACCACTTTCAACACCATTACTGGCCTCTCAGCCGTTATTGGTACCTATGACACTGCGTCTATCCAAACTACACCTAAGGGCAATCTTGATCTTGGTCGTATCGGCTTCCAAAGGGATAACATTGGTATTTAAAAATGATCCGTTACAAAATGTAGATGTTTCGTCTACGTTCGATTCGGTAGAAGTGATTAGAGGGTATTTACAACAGGAGATTGAAGGGCAGCTGAGAGAGATGTTCAGGGAAGATTTACCTGGTATTATACATAGATTGAGTCAGAGATGGTTTCATGGTACAGGTGTAGGAGGTAAAGTGGAAACTCCCTACAAAGATCTACCCAACGATGTCATACAGGAAGAAGAACGAGAAGGGAGTGATGATGGAATAGACAACAGCAATCCATATGGTGAATCATCTCAGATATTCCCGCCTCACAATATACCCGCGTCCACATCGAACCAAGAGAAATTTTCAACACCCCGTCGACAATCCCTACAGAACCAACGATCATCACTTAGACATAGAAGATCAAGTACGAGTAATTCCATATCGGAATCACCAACGAGTTATACGGTCTTTCCCGATATTGAAGATTACGATCCAACATATGGCCTAAGACCTGAAGGTGTACCCACCCACAGCGGTTATGAGGCTTTCGGAAGATTATGGGAGAAATCTAGAGAAGGTGGAAATAGAGGATTGGGATCTTTAATGTCGATGCCAATACAAAACCAAGAGCACGATGGTCCCTTACCAGATTATCTGAGTGATACGTTCGATGAGGAAGATGAAGATGAAGAAGATGAAATAAGGTCATTTGACATGGTCGAGATGGATGATGTGCTTCGTTCGATCCCTCATTCAACCAGGAAATCAAGAAGACAATCCTCCCTTGTTTCAGCGATGGGATCGAGATATGGAGGGGGAGGTGATGAGAATAACCAAATTGAATGGGAGACTTTCCCGGCGGTTGGAGGAGGAGTGATCACAAGACCGAGAGTTTACCATTCTCAATCTCAGATTAGGGCTCCATCAGAAGCTGGTGGTAATGGAGGAGCGATGCCAAGTCCCGCGGGTACAGCTACAGGAGGAAGTGTGACTGCAAGAGCGAGCTCCGCAGGTGGTGCATCCTCAACTGTAGGAGTGAGTCAATCGATAATTCTACACCTAAATATGGACGGTATGCTGACTATCATGTGCCATTCAGAGTCTTCGGATGCGTCCTTTCACTCCTTCCACACCAGGTATCGGTATCCGCTCTCCTACATTTACCCAATCTCAAGCCGGTCCATCAAGTCTTCGTCGAATGGTCACTTCCTATTCGGACGTATTTCTCTCATCTGCCGCACAAGGTATACACAGCACCATTCCCCGTTCCGAGACGTTCAGCGCTAGCGCTATACCTCGTACATCCATTTCCTCGAGTCGCAGACCATCTAGAACCGGTACGGGCGGTTCATCCTCCGCAACAAGAACAGGAACAGGAACAGGATCGTCATGGGATACGATCGGACATTCGACGAATCCTACATCAACTCTGCCATCTAGTAAACCTCTATCTATCACTTCGAAACATCCTACTACAAGACAGAGAGGACCAAGTGTATCTCTATCGGGAACTTCACCTGGTAATGGCTCGTTCCCACCTAGAAACATTGGACCTGGAGGTATAACCTTACCGTTGAATAATTCAGTTAGCCAATTGGCTACTTTATCACATTCTGCACATACCCTCTCACCGTACGCGAGAGGACACGAACATATTGCTGTAAGGTCTTTCCCGCATTTGGGTAGGTCTAATACCGGTTTAGGTATGGGTATGGGTATGGTCTCGTCGATGAATTTCAGTGGGTTAAGCATTAACGATGGAGGAGGAGGGATAACACCTAGAGCATTAATCGGTGGTGGGGGTGGGCTTGGTGGTGATTTGACGAATGATACGAGCGGACAAGGAATGGGGGTGATGAAAGCTAGAAGAAAAAGAATACATCGTTTGAACACTAATACTACCAAAAAAGATGTTCATCACCATTTGTCGCCGTCACAGGAAGTCAGAAAATCAAGTTTGAATTCGAATTCGAATCATTCAGGTGATATAGATGAGATCGATAACTATATCGACCAAAATCGAAATTTATCAAAATCAATGAACATGCCAAAGACTGGTAGAGGTATATCGAATGTAAACTTGACTATGGAGAAAAGACCAAATATGAGGAGAAATCCAGATTCAAGGACTTCTTATGGATTCCCACAGTCCTGATCCAATGGCTTGGGACGCAAAGAATCAAGTCTCTAGTGTGGTTGATTATATGGTTTTGGAATCCACGATTTCACGTACGGTACAATATCTTTTTACGAGTTGACCAAGACAAAAGCGGAACAAGGAAAGATGAGGTGAAATACAGGGAACGGGGGACGGAGTTTGTTAATGATCTTTTGGATTTTTCTATATGTTGTATCCACCTTTCACTGATGATTTTCATGGGATTTTCCGTGCCATCGATAGTACTATGAATGCATCGGTCGTATGTACAGAGACTCGTACAAGTTACATAACAGCAGAAAAGAAAATAATATGAAGTAGTAATAGTAAGCCTGAATTGACTCGATCTCAAGGATATCACCATTTCATTAGAAAAAAGCAACTACCACCACTCCTCCCATCTTTTCGAAATCGTCAAATACAGCACATCGAATTCATCCTGAGACTTTAACCCCCAATTCCACCGGTTGCTGAGATGCTGGTCGGTGATCTACTGACTCCCTTTACCGTAAACGTCCAAACACCTCTTCTCAAACGCTTCCACCATCTTATCAGCCACTTTTGGCAGAACGGCCTGACTCGCTATTCGATGTAAGGGGTTGGCGAAATTGAAATTCAGGTCAATTGTCAATAACGTTGGACCGATATTGGGATCTGTAGGCGAGGTTGAATTTGGTAATCTCTTCTGTGAAGAAGGTGTAGGTGGGAAGGGAGAATTGGATGGATGAGGAGATATGGAAGAGGCGGGTGAGAATGACCAGCGGGTTATGAGTGATTTGAATAACGGTGTTTGGGAGGATGCTGTTGCCTGTGGGTGTATAAATCAAGACGGAATTAGCACATCGTAAGAGTATCGAAGATGTGGATGAACGAAAGATGAACTCACGGTAACGCTCTCAAACGGTACACCCTTCACTTTACTTATATACCTCTCTTCCAAACCTCCAAAACCGACTGCGAGCTCAGCGAGAACTTCGAACGGTTCAGTCCCTGGACTCCAATCTTTCCATTGTCTATGCATATTGCCTTCTACAGAAGGTCTGGAGAGGACGGTGGAAGAGTTGCAGAATGGGATGAAAGATGAGTATGAGGGTACGTCAGATACCAGTGAGTAAAGTTGGACTTGGGAATATCTATATAGTGAGAAGGAAGATGTCAGCTTGATTTTCGTTCTCATTCCTAGTTCATCAAATGACAACCCAATCCAATCCCTAGATGTGATTGCGAAACTAGTATCTTGCCTCCATGACCATCACAATGACAGAAGGGAAGAAGTGGTCCAATCCAAATTGAGAATGACAACGTATCGATCAATCTTAGAAGTGATCATCCAAAGCACACTTTACTAGATCCACTCACGGTAATATCTTTCTCGCATGGAACCTCTGTTCCTCCCCATCCGTTTCTATCCCCGTTACGATCCCTTCATCGTTCGGAGCTTGGTTCTGTGAGGGAATCAGACCAGCTAATTTCGTTATGTCTGGCAATGAGAAGAAACTTCTCCTCTGATTTGACCTAGAGGGGGATGAAGCTGATGAAGGTCTTAGGATACTTGTCGAGGCATTGAAGTACTGTCTTGGAGCCATAGAGGATGATGAGGTTGATGAAGCACATCGTGAAAGAGTAGCTTGACGGGTTATCGATCGGATGGTCGACATCGAACGATTTGTCGACGATGACATTTTTTTTCCTTGCTGCCAGACGGGTTGTTTTGCTTGATGTATATGTGTATGATCTGGATATGCGCTGCAAGTGGAGTCGGATTCGATGGAAGGTTGACTCGATCGGATGTGGTGAGCAGAAGAGATGTAGAAGATACGAGTATAAGGAAAGTGGGAGAAGAGGTGATGTGATGTGAGAAAAAACCAAAATTGCGAAATCGACCTGGTCTGATTTGACCGAGTCCATCACAAACGACAATGGCGGCAAATTACGATCCAATACCACCGCACAATCATTCATTTGTCAAGCAGATTACATGTGGATCATATCGTATGCATAAGATTCAAATCATCATAAATCGTATAGACATGTACATAAATCGATATCAACATGAACGTGAGAAGGATGGACATGACGAATGAAAGAAAATCAAGCAACTTTGAATGTTTGCAACGATACTTGTGTGATTGATTGCTTCATGTTACCTGTATTGCCGACGATCCATCGAGTATTCGTACAGTCATTCGACTTCAACATGGATTATTTATCCTGCTTCTTTCCATCCTGAGGTCCGGCGGGAATATTCAAAAATCATTCTTGTGATCGTGATTCTAACATATCATAACCATAGCCGATCGTCATTCATGGAGGGCTCCATCAGTTAGAATCATCTACCACCCCTCCCTCCTCGTCCCCCTCGTCCTCGCTTACCTCCTCCTCTCCCTCTCCCACCACCTCCATGCCCGTGTCCATGTCCGTGTCCACGTCCACGACCATACCCAGGTCCAGGTCCATGTCCATGTCCAGCTCTTCTATCATTCCCGGGCATAGGACCATCATCATATCCATGTTCATGTCCAGGTCCATGATCATCCTCATACCTATGCGGAGGAGGGGGAGGGGGTGAAGGAAGTCTACCTCTAGATTGATAAGCATTCCCACCGGGTGGTGGAAAGGGTCTAGGATCATATTCCCTTACTCTTGGATGAGGTTCTCTAGGGTAATCATACCCACTATACGGATCATACTCTTGAGATTGTAGTGGCGGCGGAGGTGGTGGTCGTGGCTGAGCATTTACATTTGTGTTAGCAGTCGGAACAAGTTTCTCCAGTTTTGATATTTGCGCTTTCAATGCTTCCAACGTCTCTACAACGTTATTCGTATCTATCCCTTGACCTTGTGCGAATACGTTCCCACCAGTTGGAGGAGGTGGTGGTGGTGCTCTTGAATACCTACAGATCAACAGCCACAAAATAAGGGATGATTCGCATCTTAATGCAGCAAGGGAATAAACAAGCTTACGCATCTTCCCTTCCCTTTGGATCATAACCATACCACTGATCCCTCGCAGGCGGTGGTGGTGGTCTACCGTAACCGGGCGAAGGCGGTCTAGCATGACCCAAAGGCTGTCCTCTTGCATTGGCATAACTGTCATATGGGTCCATATTGGAAATATCGGGTCGTCTGCCATATGTAGGATCAACTGGTGTTCTGGGGTCAGGATAATGTCTTGGTGGAGTGGGTCCTCTCTGATATTCCTGCTCCCGTCTGGGGTAAGGATAAGTTCGAGCAGGCGATGGTGAGCGAGGACGGTATTTCGGTGCTGGTGATGGGCCCGCTCCGGATATACGACTGATGAGTAAGAGTGTCAGTATACATGTAAGCAGCACAGTATATCAAGGGGTGATCACAGCAATAGGTCAAAGCAATGCTTTGTGGAGTATACATGTTTTAGGATAAGATGAAACTCACTCAGCCAACCGCTGACTTTCATTCCCATTTCCGTACCCATACCCTTCTCTCTCCCTCCCAAACGATCTATTGACACTATCCCTTCTCCGATCATTCCTGATTGGCGAAGGCGGTGGTGTCCTAGGTCTGCCTGGACCTTGACCTTCTTGAGAGTATCTTCTATCCCTTTCATGTCCACGTCCAGATGGGTTCTGATATCGTGAAGGTACGAAATTAGTTTCATTAGGTTTATGGTCCGGTCCACTACTAGTAGTACTTGTGGATGGTTCTCTTCTTTTAAATCTTGGATCATTAGGATGAGGTGGTGGGAATCTCTGACGTTCGTTTTGATCATCGTGATTATCACTCCTAATCGTAGATGATGATCGACCTCTATCATTTCTTTCGTTCCATGGTGAATTGACTGGGAGTTGTATGTCATTCCTCGATCTTTTGTTATCTTCATATCCATACCCACGTTCATTGAAAGTTGAATTTGATTCACTATTCCTCATTGGACGTGATTTCGAAAATAACAATCTCTCTTTCAATTCCAATTCCCTTTCTTTCGTACTTCCTCTTCCTTCCACAACATTTACAGGTGAATATTCACCTTTATCAGTTACCCCTGTACTTGTACTTGCATTTGTAGGTTTACCCTCACCCACAGACCCAAGCTTTTGTTGTTGTTGCAATATGAACGATTCAGCCATTTTAGCCAATAGACTAGGGTTCATCTCTCCCATTCCTACAGAAGGACCATCTTTGTTGGCCAAATGCGTATTGAGGGTAGGATGTTGTCGTGTAGCTTCCACTTCAGCTTTGAATTGTCTTAATTTAGCTAACGAGTCCAATGTCGTCTCCATCCCAGTCCCAATCTTCTTCGTAGGAACGGAAGTAGCGTCATTCGATTTTGCACCTTCACTTTTGGTATATATCGAAGAGGAAAAAGGTTGTGATAGGCCTAGTTGGTTGATACTCAATTCTGATATAGTAGAATTAGAAGTGAGAGATGGTGTGGCGATCTCCTGTTGGTTTTCATTTTCCACTGTCGATGGATTGATGGGTTCGGGAACACTAGGACTATGAGTTGCTTTTGATGGTGTTCCTTGTCCTTGTCCTTGTCCATTGTCAATTGGTTTCCTTGGATCTCTAGCTAATTGAGCATCCACCAGACTATAGCCATAGTCCTTCACTCGTCCCGTGGGATCAATAGGTGGTAGAGGCGGGGTAGAAAGCCCATGTACTTCCTGGCTCATCTTGTTGAGCTCTGCTACAAGTAGCTAATAACTCTGATCTGATGAATACCGTGCTCTTGATTGTGACACGATAGTTAAGTATAGTGTAGAGATATAATGTATGCGAAGATGGCCTGAATTCGATTTGACCACTTTCAAGTCGTAATGGGCTATGATCAAGCTACACAGACAGGTTTGCTTGACGATGATGTACGGATAAATTAGTTTTGTATAGCTCCTTTTCTTTGTATCCTAATGATGATAAATCATCTCGGAGCTAGTGGTGACCCTTGATATGATGCGATGCGATGAAGAAGACAAAAGACTGTATGCTGTATGATCTTCGTCAAGGGGTGTATAAGTAATTTGATGATTTTGCTGTTTTCCTTTGATCTGATTGATGATGATGAGACACCCTATTTCGAGGAGAGAAAGGATCTCTTTCAATATATCGGGTGGTGATACCCGCGAATAAGATCAGTTGGTTTCCACATCCAAACCAAGTCAAGTCTAGTCAAATTAAGAATGATATATGATGTAGATCGAGAGAGGGTGTATGAGATGAGACGATAGTCGATAAGATCTTATGAATTTCTGAGCGTGTAGCAGAAGTGGAAGGGGAGGGGGTCGAGCGGGTCGAGCGGGATCAAATTGCCACATCACCACTTCCACATCCCATGTTATCTGATCAGTGCGGAAGTGGCAGAGACTGAAGGTCAGGTCAGGTAACGACGATACATTCTAGAGAACGGTAATTTGACAACGATTGAGACAGAATGAGTAAGATAATAGACCGATATCTAAGAAGGAACAAAAGTAAACCAAGATATAATAGGGGAGCATGCGACCAAGGTTGCGATGACTACAAAAACGAAGATACCCAAACTTCACAAACATCGAACTGATAATAATCTGCTTCGATTCTATATCTACGTGACCTTTAGAAGAAAGGAGAGGAAGGGAATATGACCATGACGAGGTGAGAAGGTTTGGAGGACCATATGTTAGATCATGCCGAAAGACTAAGTGCGTCTACTAATGACAAACCTCTCTCATCTTCTTCGCTCTACCAAGCTCATCCTCCAAATCCAATACCATCACCCGGACTGAACATTCCTTCCGCATCCATCGCATCCGTATCCCGATCCTTTCTAGCCTCTTTCCATCTCTTCCATCTCATCTTATCTTCTTCAGCCTCTGTCTCACTCTCGTCCCAAGAGAGGTACTTGATTTTCCTCACTTTACAATTCTTCTCCGACGATATAAGCTCTCTGGCTTGCTTCGATCGAGGTGCGTATTGAGGAGAGTCGGTGTTCGCACTTGCAAGGTACTGGGAATGAGCCAGGGGGCTGGAATGGAACGAAGAGGTGGTCGGAATCGGGTAGAGATAAGGGGAAGTGAAAGTGAATGGGAAGTCCGCTTCCGATCCAAAGGTGATGAATGTGGCAGTGGAAGAAGGCGGTTTTGTGGAATTGATCTGGACATCGATGCCAGTCGCTATCATGGGGGATGCCGAGGGAGATGGTCCAGATAATTCGCTTCCTGGAGATTTCAGGGTCGATGAAGGGGATGAAGTCCACCTCGAGCCCGATGAGTTCATTGAGTCCGTGGATTGGTAGTGTTCAGATGGGAAAGGATAATCGACGTTTTCAGAGGTGAAACCAGAATATCCATATTCATAGCCGTCTTGGTTGGGTTCCATAAAGTGAGGACCATGACAATTCATTGGGTCATCTCGAATTAGGAAGGGCTGAACGTCTTCTTCTTCTGTAGATTTCGATTCGAGTTGCGATAAGTACGACGACAACTTTTGGATGGGAGTAGTGACTGATCTATACTTCACGTTGATCGACTTCTTTAAACCGAAAGAACGATATCGCAGTGGTTGGATCTGGATATGTAATCTCGATATACCACTGGTCAGCTGCGTAATCGTAGTCAGAGTGCCGTCCTCGACTGTATCGAATCGGAGAGTTGTTGCCGCCGACGAGAGATAGGGGACGATAAGTTTGGTGGCTTCCTGATGTTTAGAAGCGCCCGGTGAAGATAGGGAGAGCGATCGCATTCGATATGCACCGGGTCCCCGAATATAGACCGTTCTTGTACTATCGTTTAGACCATCCATAGATGACTCTGGGTAAAGAATTGAATAAGCCATGGTGTTGAGGAATAAGTTGAGTTGAGCTGACGTGAGATGAGGTTATTGACAAATCGATTTTTGACCAACAATAATTGATTATTGTTTACTGCCTATTCAGCAACTGAATATGATATACAATATCAAAGGAGGATGAATGTTGAATTGGTATTCACATATATCAAAAAGATATAGACAGAACGATAGACTGAGGTCAGATGATGAAAGAAAGAGAACGAACGAAAGAAAGAAAGAAAGAAAGACGAGACTTGGAATGGAAAAGCTTATACAGTGTATGTTTGATGTTAGACCAAAGGACCCTCTTCACTTGTCACTTGATCAGTCACCACTCTGACCGATCAACGTACTGACGTACTGCAATACTCCCACAACTCGGCAATTGGGATGATTGCCTTATCATGCACAATGAATGCATTTCACCTCTCATCCGGTTTTATAGCTACAAAGAAGATTACCAATGATGATGATGATGATGATGACGATATCAATGAAAAGATGATGAGCTACTCAATACAAAAAAAAAAAAAACACTAAGCTAGATATCAGGATGAATGTATGCTAACATGCTGGGTATATATCAGAAGATGATGAATGCAGGTATATTCCGATTTTACTTATACAATTTCCTATCCTACTTCTTACTCTTCTAGTCCTCTATATCCACCTTGTGAACACCATGGTCTATCACCATGATGAACCATCACATCAGCCTCAGAATTCCAGTCCACCTAGAGACAGGAATCCACTCACGGTCTATAAGAATCTCCACTCCAGTATGATCTACACCTCATCGAAAATCCATATGGGACTATCATTGACACACATCACATCAACATTCAATCCCAGCGAAACCAATCGCAACGTGTGGAGCATATCGAAGTAGAACTCACACTCGTATCCTCTTGATCCAGACCTATAATGTTCTCCCATTTTCAACAGGTGACTAACTTTATTAGTCGTAGTCATATGTTGTCTGGCCCATATGAATCCATCCATCGCCATCTGCTGTAACAGCTCATCATCATTCAAATAATGCGATAACACCTCGTTGATCCTTTCTATATTCCATGTGGATTTAAGGGGGATGACAAATTTGCTTAGAGCTTCTTCATGTTCCGTAGGTAAGTCGGAAGCTACCACACAGCCGGATAGGAATGCTTGGGCGTACTATACCATTTAACAAGATAATGAGATTAATTCAAGTAAAGCAGGGGAAGAAGAAGGGATAATTTACCTTCCTAATCATCTTCCTTTCCAGACTCGCATCGAATACACAAATCTTACTTGTCCTCATCCCATTTGCGAAGTCTTGTCTGAGCTTCAGGTGAGTTTCATAATACTCATGATTTAGCTCATAAGTCTCTAAAGGTTGTTCACGAGCAGAGGAAGGTACAGAGACAGTATAACCAGGATGGGGATGTCGGGTGATGATGGCCTGTTGAATAAGGTGGGGTTCACGTTCGAGGGCTCGGAGAGAGTCTGTCACCGTGGTTCGGATTGGGTAGACTAAGTGAATGTGCATAGCTAAGTTAACAAGAGATGCAGGCTCGTATACTGTATACACAAATCGGGACAATACTCACAACTACCATCGTATCCAAACACTCTGGCTTTGGCAGTCTTGTCGTTCCACGGTATAGGGTAGAAATCCCATTCGTTCCCCTATATACACACAACAACGTACATGATTAGCTGTGGATCGTATCTTAGGCATTTTGCCAAATAAACCTACAGTATCAGGACTATGTCCAAACAAACCCATTTCCCAATCTGGGTATTTGGTTTTCACCTTTTCGT
This sequence comes from Kwoniella europaea PYCC6329, assembly GCF_036810445.1. Lineage (NCBI taxonomy): Eukaryota > Fungi > Basidiomycota > Tremellomycetes > Tremellales > Cryptococcaceae > Kwoniella > Kwoniella europaea. The sequence continues at coordinate 6,808,829 of NC_089487.1, forward strand.
ACTCAAATAGCTCTAATAGTTCAAATGCATATTTCGATACTGTTATATTGTTCGCATGGGGATACCATTCGTATGAACATCGAAGCTCGTGACAGTCTCCCAGTTGTCTAAGGGAAGTAACGTCAGAGATCATCATTCATAGCTCCCTTGCTGTAATAGGAAGGTCAATTGTTCGGACTCACTGTATAAGAAGTGCTCCGCAATCCAAGGCATCGACATGGGGATCCGTTTCCTTGTATATGTTCCTATCGAACATTCATCCACCCCATTAGCATTCTGGTAATTCAGGACGGTAAACAATGGAGACTGAAAGTCATCACGAAATATGGCACTCACGATACAGTAAACACAATATCAAATTTAATATCCGAATTACATCCCTCAGGGGTCTCCTCATACCAAGCAGGTTTACTCCACTCCTCTTCTTCTCCTTCCTCCACTGCTTCTGCAATTTCGTCCGTTGGCGATCTAGTAACCTCAAGTCTCCTAGAATACCATTCTTTCTTATTCTTCAGCTGCATCTCCCTCTCTCTCTCAACCTTCCTCATATTTTGTTGTTCCTCATGATCCTTCTTCGATTGTTCTAGCTGAGCTATCCTATGTGCTCGCTTACGTATATTGGCTGAAAGAGGTATAGATCTATCGTACCCTTCCCAGCCTGGTCCCCAGACATCTACTATTATCTGAGGATGGCGTAAGGCAGCATCGACAATCTCGTATGTGTGGGTATTCATCCTTTCGAGATAATCATTGTAGTCTATAGTAACGCACAGGTATCAGCAAAAGCCACCGATCCAAAGAGATATTGAACGAGATGATATATGAAGATTGCAGGGAGTTAGAGTACTCACCAGTCAAGAACATGAACCTCCTTTTCTCTTGTCCCTCAGGCAATGGTGTCGGTACATGATCCCATGGACTCTTACCTACGACATCTGGATTCCCCCACCATTTAGGCCAAATTGTCTTACTTTCCTCTTGCAGAGTTTCTTCCTCCTTAGGTCCCCACACCGATCCAGCTCCAAACGTCCCGGTGGTATTTCTCTTAGCTAAGTTTCCAGATCTAGAATGTATAAGTTCTAATCTCTTGTTATATTCATAATCCTCTCTAAACCTTTTCAGATTACTTTCTCTCTCCAGATAACCATATCTTATATCCCATTCTTCCAACTTTACTTCCCTCGTCCATAAATCCCTCCTTACTCTATGCGATCGAATTTCACTGAGCAGTAACCCCGAGACAATACAGATTCCCAGAACCAGCAGTAACTGAGTTGACTTACGTCGTGCAAGATGGACGAACGGTAAGGATGATCTCCTCCTTACTCTAGGTTTCAAAGTTTTCAAGATTCTCACTGTTCTTGAATCTCCAAAAATCGATGTCGAAGAGAATTTGCGCTCTCTAGCTGAGCTGCTCGTTGGTAAGATGGGGTAAGTTTGGTCGTCCAATGAGGATATCGAACTGAGTGATTTGGTAGATGAGGTTGAAGAATCTGATGAACGTCTGGACGAAGGTGAGCCAGAAAGTTGTTTCTCAATTTCATAAGATCCAGCTGAGGTCACATTTGAAGTTGGATACCTTGCGGTTGAAGAGGAAGATGACGAATGGCGAGGAGGGTAGGGGTCGGAAACGTACGAATCAATCGTTGATTTCGGTGAGACCTGCTTTTGCCGTGACATACTGTTGGTCTGTCGATGTCTATCGAAGTGGGGTAGTGTGAATTGGTTGAATGGGACATATGCATCACCTGAATCGTGATATCAAGAAGAAGGACGTTGAGCTTGAACTGGATTCGATTTGATGGTTTGATCGATTGATCGAGTTGATGTTGATGTTGATGTTGATGGTATGTGCGTTCTCCCTGCTGTGTGTTGTTGAGCTGACTCTTCTTGGCGTTTCTCAAACGGACCGATCCTCGTATTGATACACATACACAATAAAACCAAGCGATACGCTACGCTTGACAGTTTCCAACTCCAGCTCCGCTCTACGCAGCGCTGCGTTTGCTACACCGTCACTACACTAAGTGAGAAAGAACCCAAGCGTAATGTCCCAACACGGATTGAATTGGATTGAATGGAACTACCAATGTGATTTCGGATTCAACCGAGTTGCTGATGACACTACTACCCGTAGGAATGATAAATCAGATGAACTGAACTGCGATGCGAGGAGATGAGATGAGATGAGAGAGAAATGTGTTATATAGATGCTGCGTTGATGATTGCTTGGCTTTATCTCTCTATTGTTGTTCTCACTCAGTTCACAGCACTCTTTTCCTTGGCTTTAGCTTTGTTTTTCGGACAACCGACACACAGGCTTCAGCTCCGTGACAAAATTTGTATCACAGCGATATAAGAGGATTCGGAATTTTCCGATTCAGGAGGAATGACCTAAGTGGAAGATGCCAAGACATCCTAAACTAACTGAACTAACGTAAAACATCCACAGGCCTGACCCTTTGCTCTCTCCCCAGTCATGATCCTCAAGACCAGTTGCACTGTAGGTTCAACGGCCGCCGAAGCCCTTGGGAGAGTAACTGTTTTTTTATCAGATGCACAGCATACTGCAATCTTTTCGTTTGTTCTCAACTTTCAGCTTTCAGCTCTTGACTAGTAAGAAGTTTTACTTGAGGAATGTAAACTTACCCGTCGCAGGCAGAGGGTTGATGACGCGGGCAGCGCCTAAATACCGGGGTGTCCTCCGAAAAGGTAGAAAAAGGAAAGCAGAATACAAAAAGATTGTTCCGCGGGTAAAAAAAGTATGCATACGTAGTTAGAATTTTCACCCGACGGTGGCTTGGCCTAACACATGGTACTGCACAGCTGTATGTACATTACTGTATTGTTGGTCGTGCGAGAGGAAGATACAGATAACCTTACAAGACCTCGGCATGCGGTTATGAAACATGACCACCGAGTTTCCGTAGTAAGGAGAAGAGGAAGCTAGCATTCAAAAATGCTAAGCAGAAGGAATACTTTGGTCGACTGCAAACCTTATTATCCTATCGTTCTCCGCATTTCGGGGGCTGACATGTGCTGTAACACATGTTATCGTGCGCATGATGACTGCGCTTCTTCATACTGTCAACTCAAGTCATCGTGACGACTCAGGATCATACGGCGGTAGAGCTGGAATCAAGTCCACGTTCTGCGAGCTTCTATCTGATATCAAAATCAAGAGTATGGTAATACAGTAGTACGTTTCATGAGTAACAAGCCTTACGTATGCATTGCCTCATCTATGCATCAGCCACACTTCTCTATCTCCGAATCTCATTCGATCCGCTATGAATGTTTTTCAAACGATTTTGTCGACCTTGGTTTCTTTATCCTCAAGTTGCTTCAAGATTTTGAACAGTATCATGTTCCTCAAGATTCTGGTATCATGTTGGATTACCTGCTGGTCCGTATCCTATTTCATTGGTTCTCGCCTCCCACCGTGATAGTAAACTAATCACGGTGGCAGCCTTCACTTCGCCACGTGAAAGAAAGTGAGGGGAGGCTTGAAGGCTTGCTTCAGCAAGTTCAAGATCAAGCAACCGCGTGGCGCCTGAAAGAGGCATAAAAACGTGTTGTGGCGTTTCTTTAGGTGGCAGTGCGATCTTCCCGCATGAGAAGCGTTGCCATACAAATATATTTTTGAGCCAGAGGTCGCACGACCAGGTAACGGGCGGACTTGGCCGCTTTCCCATCTTATGATTGGGCCATTATGACTTGACCATGAACATTGCATGTTCGTCATCTTATCCCATATCTCATCTCATATCTCATGCTGTAGTTCTCCGCAGCAATATCAGCCCATCCAACAGCTGAGAGGAAACCTCTCGAACGACCCGGACCAATATGAAATCCATCGCTCGTACTGTCGTCTTCCTGTCGCTAGCTATACCTACCATAGTCGTAGCCTCCGGATCCGGATCAGGATCAGGATCAGTCCCAGTTCAACAACCCTTCCACCTACCTTCGGATCGGGAGGTGGAGAGATATGAAGATGACAAAGTATGGAGGATAGATTGGAGTCCGATGGATCATGGTAGGAAGAAACATGTTATGAACGTTGTCGAGGTCAGTGCTAAGGTTTACTCAACCGCTCTATTTCGTCGCATATACCACTATGCTTCAGAGAGTAGATACTGACTTGAAACGTTATGATACGATGTAGTTGCTCGATCTGGACGTTTGGCATACATCACAGTGGTCTATCGATATCCGACTAAATTCGAAACAGCTAGAAGTATTATATGGTTATTTACCAAATGAGGCTTTCCATCCTTTTATAAATGATTTACAATCACTTGTCGAGTTATCATCTGTCCAAGAAGAAGAATACGACTATATACCTTTTCACCTCTCTGGAGAAACAACACAAGAGTCAGTAGAACGAGAACTGTTCGAGTTGATGAAGAAAAAGAAGAAGAAAGGCAAAGGCAGGACCAAACCCAAACCATCCTTACCTCCTATCGACCCTTACAACCTTACAACGATCGATACGCCTTTCCACGACAAGTTCCACTCTTTGAAAGAGATGTACAAATTCGGTGACACGCTGATATCAACTTTTAACGACACTCATCAAAATACCTCTGGTATACATATTAAAGAGGTTGATATTGGTAAAACATATGAGAATAGGACGATCAAAGGTTGGTCAGCCAAGATTCACCATAACAAGACTGGAGAAGGGGATCCTGGATATCCGACGGTAACGGTGGATGAAGATGAAGTCGAGTTGGAATTTGTAGTCATTGCTGGACAACATGGTAGGGAGGTGAGTCGTGTTATATTTGCACTTTTGCCTCCCAGACATTCTCTTACTTCATAGACTTTGTAAGTGGTACTGATGATCTGGTCCGTTTCCAACGATCAGTGGGTCGGTCCTTCCTCCGCATTGTATTTCCTACATCATCTCTTACTTCGAGCTTCAGAAGATCCCAAATCCGACTCTGCAATCTTATTGAGATCATTCAGGTTCACGGTGGTACCGCAGATTAACCCTGATGGATATGAGTATAGTAGAGATAAAAGCAGGATGTGGAGGAAGAACAGACAGGATGTAGGTGGGAAAGGAAAATGTTTAGGTGGGTGTCAGATGACCTATCTCATGTTCAGAATCTTGACTGATTTCTCATTCGTCAATGTCTGCTTATCCAGGGATTGACTTGAACTCCAATTGGGGCTATAAATGGCGTTCATCCAAATCGACAGCCTGCTCAGAAGGTTATGCAGGGCGTGAAGCGTTTGAAGCGTACGAAACGAAAGCTATGTCAGAGTATCTATCAAGTGCAGCTGAGAGAGGTAATAGAGTGAGAGCGTTTGTGGATTTACATTCCTACGGGCAATTATGTGAGTGGCTTGGATCCTTCTCTGCCAACTATGCAATCATTTCTGCCAGACTGCTCATGAATTAGGACTAAGTTTGACCATGTTTTCATATCAGTCATGTTCCCCTTTGCCCACTCATGCGATGATTTCCCACCCGATGCGGAGATGTTGATGGAAGCTGGATTGGGAGTGGCCAAAGCGATGAGAACGAAACAAGGTGAAGGGTATGAAGCTGGACAAGCTTGTGATTTGACCTATCGGTGGGTTATAACATCGTCGATCATCAGTCTTGTCCTAATATTTTGAGCTGACTGTTATTGCTTTTATGCGCATGCTCAGTGCACCTGGTGATGCGATAGATTATAGTTATGGAGTAACAGACGTTAGGTGGTCGTACTCTGCCGAATTGAGAGATACAGGTACTGTAAGTGAAAAAGGAAGTCATCCATATACACGAGACCAAACTGATCGAGAGCATTGGTTGGGATGTTGCAGTACGGTTTCATGCTTCCACCTAAACTTATCAGACCGACTGCCGACGAGATCACAGCTGGTTTGATGTATTTGGCTAAATTCATTTACGCTCTGGAGGTGAATCCGCCTTAGTATGTGTAATGTGTTGCTGAGAGCCGGTATGTTAAATTTGGGAAGATAAAAAACAACAATATATGAGATTTATGAAGGAGAACAAAAACAAAAAAGAAGAATGCTACCACATGGATCGAAAGCTAAAAGGGAAGGGGAGCAATTGAAATTGAAAAGAAAGAGTTGTAATCTTCGTGTAATCGCCTTCCGTTTCTTCCATCTCCTACCTTCTATAGAATAACCGATCTGAATAAATATCATGGAATCGGTGAAATGTCCTTCCATGTATGAATTAATTGAAACGAACATCATCCCTCATGTGAAATTCATCTCCGTTTTATTAGGAATCACCTGTGGAGGATTACCTCTATATTTGTGTCGCAGCAAAATGGAATATCGTTTGAGCTCCGGATGAAATGAATGACATAATTCATATATATCTGTATATCATAGGTATATAATCTACCAAGAAGAGGTGGAAAACCTCAACCGTACGAAATATGAAAGAAATTAATACAACTATTTTCCATCTTCAGTCCTCCTTCCCTCGCTCTCTTTGTCAATTAACAATTTTGTATAGTATGTACTTTTTAGATCACCCACTATTAGTAGTCACGTAAGTCTACCATCATACCTATTCTACCTCACTGTCCAGCCTTTTCGCCTTTATCTTTCTTGCCAATTCCAAACTTCCCAAAAGCCATTGACCCACTCCTACCCAATTTCCCAGACATCCCACTCAACTTCCTACCTAAGCTACCTCCCCCGGCATAACTACCTCCCTGGGCTGAACTACTTTGAGAAGATCCAGATACCGTACGATCCCTTCCTGTACCTGACATCGAAATCTTTCGACCTAGGTTATTGGAAGATACAGAAGAGGAGATCGAACTTGGTTGGATTTGATTTTGTGTGGGAGATAAAGACGATGGGATGGGTTTAGCCAGACTGGTCGAATTAGGTACTGAACCTGAACCCGAACCCGAAGTGGTGGATACCGACGCTGATGCGATTGAATGTACCGAAGAAGATAAAGTATTTGCATTACCGTTAGGGACACCTTGTACACCCTCTGCGTTATTCCCATGTAAAGTGTTAGGGACGTTCACACCTAATCCACTGAACGTTGTTGATCCATTGACATTAGATGGTGAGGTAGTACCGTTTACTTGTGTTTTGCTCAAACCCCTTGAAGGCGGTGGAATAGGTGGAGTAGCATTTGAGTCCCTTCGGGTACCCGTCGGAGTGGTATCGCCTGATATCTGAGTGACACCATTGGTCGAAGTGATCGAGTCGCGCCGTGTGGAAGTTACTGGCACTGATCCTCTTCTAGCCGCAGCTTCAGCGGCATTTGGGCTGATGGGAGTTACGGGCGAAGGCGATATATTGGTAGAAGCTCTTCTGGAAGGTGGAGGAGGGGGAGGCTTCTTCTTTGTCGGTGTAGACACACCAGCCGAGGATTCCTCAGGTATGGTGTTATCTGAAAAACCAATCAGATGATCTTCCTTCACTTCGCTAAGCGGTGTAGATTTAGGTTGAGGTTGGATGAAAGCTGTCGGCGTTGGCGTCGGTTTCTGAGTCTTGAATTCAACCGGCTGGGGTGTAGGTTCAGGTTCAGGTTCAGGCTCAGGTATTTTTAATCCCAGACTTGCTAGATCCATATCGACAGCCTGATAGAAGAGGACGTATCCCGCTCCAGACGGATAATCACCAAAATATCTGAACAAATCATCATCGTCTATAGGTTCGACATTCTCGTCGTCGCACATTATCCATCGGCCCTTGGATCGGACGAGGGTGACGTAGTGACCGTGGTGTGGGCCGCTGGATACAAGAGGGACATTCAGCAATGTTCGACAGACCTCGCGATACAAATGACAAAAACAAAGAGGATAGAAGTTGAACTGGAAAAGGATGCGATGATCTAGTAGAGTTAATGTAATTCAAAACAGCACATAAACTCACTTTCCAATATGTACCACCACCGAGAAAAGCTCATACAACCTATCGGGATTCTCCATATCATCCGTCGTATTGGGTAATCTAAGTTGAGTAGGGAACGGTACTCTGTAAAACAGTTTCGCATATCTACCTGTCGTTTCTTGATATTTGAATCGTTTTAGATGTAAAGCAAGGATATTTGGGAGTTTCTTGATCTTCATTCTACACCATATGGAAGAATGATATCAGCATAGCCTATATAGCGGTGTTTGTTTAAAGTGCGTGATCGTACTCACCTCTTCTCAGCTTCTTGTAAACCACAACATGAATCACAGTAAAACTTATTTTTCTGACATAACATCTCACTAGCTGAGAATTGTCTCAAACAGTGTGTCACGGACGTATGTTGTTCTATATCGATGGACAGATCTAAGAAAAGTTCATCACGGGATGAGGTCTGTAAACATACACGGCAAACAGCGTCAGCGATCTCATTCATCTTCACAATCTAGATATGTCCTTCACAGGTATCACTCACAGTTTCACAACTCAGACATCTCGTCTCATTGGTCAAAATCCCTTCGAACAAACTCTGTATGAACGTCTTTCCAGGAGTCTTGACAGGTTCTTGTCCATTGACCTTCTTCAGATTCTTATCGATAATTTCGATCTCTTCCGCAATTTGATTTAACAGCCAACCCAAGAACTCATGAGCATCCTGCTGCATCATTCCTCTAAACATTTCGTTCTCTCTCTTGACCGTTCTCAGTAGATCTTCAGGAGTGACCACCCCTCGTCCGAGTTTACCAGCCTGCCATGGGCCTCCTCCCCTAGCTGCCGACGGAGGTGGGAGGGATGCCAGCAATGGTGGACCCTGGGGTACAGCTGGATTACCTCCCGGAGTAACTGGAGGTGCCGCTCCGCCTTGGGGGTTTTCAGGTTGAGCAGGCGCACCAGGTAAGAGCGAAGCAGTCTGAGCACTGGCATCTTTATTCTCTTTCTTCGGTAGTGGTAGATGAGGAGGAGAGTTGGTCAAGTGATAGAACAACGTTTGGATCGTTTGAAATACACTTGGTGGAGATTGGTTTGGATCAGGTATGGGAGCTTTCCAATTCGCATATTGTTCATCTAACTCCGGCGATCCCAATTGATTTTGTTGTAATGCGTTGAGAGTAGGTACCGATCCACTACCTCCTGCTAATCCAGCACCACCACCAGGGGGTCCAGTCGAGCTAGTTGGTCTTCTACCTAAACTTGTCCAAGATCGTTTCTCTTTCCCTCCTGGATTGGGTGATGTCGGACCCGTAGAATCAAATGGGTTGCCTCCTCCGCGAGATAATTGGGGACTAATCGGTCCACCACCGTTTAGAATGGGTGATGTGGGTTTATCTCCTTTACCAGGCAGTGGAGCAAGAGGCATTAAAGGTGGTTTCGAATCAGGATAAGATTCAACAAATCTCTTAAAAGCTTCGCATGAGTATAAAGCCTGAATCACCGAATTGCAATAACATGTATTACCGAAATTCTCTAAACCGAACAACAACTCTTTTTCTGTCTCCTTGTTGTTCAGTCCTACTCCTGTTCTAACACCAGGTGCGATTTTGTTGTTGATAGGAGTGAGGTTGTTCGTATTGATTGTGGTGAGTGACAGATCGGGAGTTTCGGGTGGTTCACCATAATTGGATGGATTCGATGAAGGTGATGGACGTGTTGGACCACCGCTGCTGGAATTAGCCTTGGAAGCATTGTTGTTGTTACCTTGCTTAGGTGTACCGAACCCCTTAAGTAGCCTTGACATTGCGATGTGATGGTTTTGGGCGTAGGAGGTGGACTGCGCTGCTGATCAATCAGATTGAGCCGACAATCGGTGGAGTGCGGGTGTATCTTGTGGTGATATGACGGTGCTGTACTGGATATTTTGAACAGTCGTGTCCATGTATTGGATCGATACCGTTTCCGTTGCTTTGATCCAGTTTACTAGAGTACTGCAAGTGATCTCCCCAGTCTGCTATGATATGATCTGATAGGATATAAGGTTCTTTCGACTTTTTATCGCTTGGCGACGCGGCAAGATCCGGCAGATGAATGATGTGTGATGGCTGATGTGGAAGCGACTCGTAGGGATGACAAGGGTCCTTTGAGTATTCGTGTAGAAGCTATGGAATGTTCACAAAGAATCAAGATCAAGCTGGATAGGATGGTGAAGTATAAGGTGTATTCTGGTATTTTGGGGTAATCCACGATTCCAATAATGACAGCATGATATGTCTCTATATCCACACCACCATATACAGCAGTGACCGTAGGACAACAGTTATACAGTTCGGGATATAACTTGCGCGAGGAATAGGAATAGAATCGGAAATGGAAGATTCCTCTGCTCTGATGGGTTGGTCGGTGAGCGGGCCGGTGTTAACAAGTCAGAAGTCACGGGATATAAAAAAACAGATGGAACCCTTACAACCCTTATATCAGGAGATATATATTTGGAGACCCCCCAGCATTTGTAAGACATCTGCGAGGACAGGAACATAGGATAGGGTGGTCTGCGTTTCGTCATTACGATACAAGTAGCAACCAGACAGATTTGGCAGAGCATAAATGGAGAGATGCATTTGACACAATCCCTACTTTACTTAACTTTATAACACTGCACATCATATGCTCCTTCTCCTACATCGCCATTACCACCCTCGGCAACTCTGTAATGGATCTCCACGTCCAACTCTCTAGAATTCGTTGGTGATTTTTTACAGAAGAATCGTCCAATGATTTGTTGATTCGATTTGAGAACGATGGGTTTACGAAGTAAGAAAACAACCTGCTTCCAATGTGTGTATTTACCTCTTGGTCCAGTTGTAAAGCTCACTTTCACCCCGTCGTCGGAATGATCAAGGGGTTTGACGGGTTTCTCATACTCGTCATCACCAAATGGCAAAATTTCTACATCCTCTTCCAAAGGGATATGAGAAGCTTCGCCAGAAATGGGACTGAAGAAGGTATCGAAATGAGTTAAGAAAGCTTTGATTTCCACCTCAGATGATGAGGTTGATCGGAGGGTAAATGTGGAATGGAAATCTAATGATTTGATCGTAGCTGTGTGCGAGTTGATATCCTATCCCGATCATCTCACGTCAGTATACAGTCTATTCAAGAAAGAGGGTCGCAACGAGGTAGATAGACATACCCTTACTACAGCCTCCGTAGTGACGACTTCCTCTTTATCCACCACTTCCGTCAATCCCTCTTCGAAAGCTGGACCTTGCATCTCGCTGAGATCGAACCCATATACAGATGGCCAGAATGAAATCCTCTCTTTCCAAGTTCTTTCCCCTGTGATAGCACTGATTACCAACCTAGTCTGGGAAGGAGCCATCAATCCTCCTGGAGCAAGGAAACGATCACGAGCTACTAGGACGGAATCTAACATCGATTCATATAATAGCATGTATCCCTATACATCATAGCATCATCGATCAGCAAGTATAGCGACTTATGTGGGAGCATAGGATGACTCACCATCCATTCAGAAACAATCACATCAACATGTTTGACAGGTAATTGGATATCCTCGACTTTCCCTTGGATGACAGTGATAACATCCGCGAAACCATTCTTCCTGATGTTCTCTCTGGCCTTCACGGCTAATCCAGAAGCCTCGATGGCGTACACATGTTTGGCTCCAGCCTTAGCAGCGAGCACTATCAGAACGTATACATCAGTTTATCGTATATCAGCGGTTCTTCTGATTTTTCAAAGAGCTCACTTGACAAAATACCCGTTCCACATCCTACATCCATCACTATAGCATCTTTGAAGATCTGGGAGTTGGACAAGAGGAATCTGGCGTATGATACAGTTCGTACAGTATCTTTCAACATGATTTCGTGAATATCTATTTTTCTCAATCAGCATAACCCGTTCTCTTGTGATCTATCATTGAAGTAATAAGACAGACCGTTCTCCTCGTAAGAATGGAAATAATGAGTATCATCGTCCCTTTCCACCGCTTTCCCTTTCCCTTTAACTTCTACCTGCTTACTGGTCTCTGCCGGAGATTGAGCATCTTCTTCGTCATCTTCTACTCCTACGGTTTTGGAGATAAGTGTTCGCATAGAAGCGAGATCTTTCCTAGCTTGTTCCAACTCTGCTTCTAATTGAGCGACTCTGCTGTTCTCTGTTGATGAGGGTTGAGTTTGAGATGGACCAGCGTTAGATTGAGGTGGTTGAGGGATATCTTCGTCATCCGACCAAGAATCATCAGGATCGTATTCTATGTGAATATAGTCCAGATGAGCCATCTAATCGCATGTACGTAGCGAAGGGAAGTAGTGAACTTAGACTTACGAAGTAATGGATCATCATGTATAACGGGTTTCAACAAATTATCATCTTTGAACAATTGATCAGTAGGAGACAAGGCGTCAATTTGATCTTTAGTCAAGCCCTGGAAATACAAACAACATACTTGTCATATTAACACAGTATTACACCGCTAAACGAAAAAGGAGATGGAACAATGGCAGATGACTCACGGCATTCCTAATTAAATTGATCAACCTTATCCTACCGAACATGTCCAATCCCAATTTCTGACACGTCTCATTCAATCTGAAGTCCCATATGTTCGCATCGTGTTCCAAAGCAGCTTCGGGAGTAGGTAAGACGGTCTCATCGAATAGAGATTTAGTCTGTCTGGCTTCACCCAACGAAGATGCCCAGTCGGACAGACGATCGTCCTCCTCGTCTGAGACGGAGGAAGAAGAGGAAATGGAGGCTGCCGACGGTGGTACGTTGACTTGATATGACATTATGTGATACTGTCTATCCTCGTATGCAGAGAGCAATTCAACATTTATTTTCATTCAACTGTTTTGGCTGGATGGTTGAGTTCCGGAAATTTTCATTCCTACTTGCCGAGTAGTGAGTACTCGTACCCTGAGCAATTGATTGGCTTGGCTGATTACGAAATTTGTAATGACAGTGAGACCAAGCCTTGTCAGGTGATTAGAGATAACTCTAATCCGTTCGTATGTATCTCTCGGCCGTTGTGTTATGCTGTGTACTGAGTGCCTAATTCGTCATACTCTCAACCTTGGAATAGACTACTTGTGCTCTACCATCAATTCACTCACTCTGCAGTACACAGCCATCTGCTGCAAAAGATAAACGAATATATATCAGCAGATTAAGACTTCACCCGACTTGGCTTGGCACCATACCTCAAGGTTATCTATCTTTACCTCCCATAATCAATCATCCGCAGCCGAATAGGAATACCACCAACATTAGCCAAGATGAACAGTTCAGAGGTGATGAGACAGAATAGACTGGTGAGTTCTCGTACTGTCAGCAGTTTTACCGTTATGACGCTAGCTGACAGCATCTGTCTATCTGCCATTGTAGAGGTACAATATGGGGCCTATGCTCACCTCCTCCAACGTCTATTGGGCATTTGCGAATAGAGGTTATGTGACTGATCCCGAGTGAGTACCTTGAAAGATCAACGGGAAGGATTGATGCTGATACAACAACTTCGTTGAATACAGATACGTGAAAGCTGTGATTAGGAATTATGTGCATTTCAAAGCCCAGAGGGGGAAATCGAAGACTGAGATATCAATGAAGTTGGAATACCTGGAAAGAGAGGTGAGATACAGATACCCTTATCCGAGAACTGGCATGAGGAGGTGCAGCTGACTTTGGTTTTCAAAGTTCCCTCAATTCGCATATGCCTTCCGAGCTATCAGACAGGAGTACTCTTTATCCCCTTCTCGGATTTTACCTGCTCCTAGAGTGACATCCAGTAGTGCTAGCAACAGTAACAATCTCCGACGGACACAGACAGCTACCACACCTAGTCGAACTTCCAATACCAATACTATCACTCGTACCCATACGACCGTAGGAGCTACAACCAATAGAGCCACCACGAACAATGACGATGAACCTCCCCCTCCACCTTATCAGAGCCAAGATCCTGATCCAGCATCGACTAGGATACTCCAGGAATCACTAGCGGCCGAAGCTGAACTGAGAGGAACTGTACCTGGCCAAACTACCTCGACAGCAGCAACCCACAATAGCTCACCTCCGACATCAGCAGCTACTCAACCGCGAACAGCTGGATCGGCCAACGCGGAGGTCGACGACGGACCTCAGCGAGTACCTAGTGATCCGGAGTTGGCGAGAATATGGGAGGAATCCCAATTTGAGGAAGCGAAGAGGGCTAGTCTAGCTTGGCAGGTGGAACAGCAGGAGCTACAGGAAGCAATGAGATTGAGTTTAGCAGAATCAGAATCCAGAGGAGAAGGTTCGTCCAGCGCTACGGCTGGTCCGAGCAACTCTCATCCGATAAGTACCATTCCCGAAAACCAGTCAATAGGGGGAACTAGTAGTCACGGTTCAGATATGAGAGACTTAGTCGAAGGTATGGAAGATATGATCATCCCTGGATCCTATAATTCAGTCCAACCATCAACTTCCACATCCACCTCAGACAATCAGAATGACAATCAACAACTTCAGAATTTACTCGATGAACAATCTAGTTCATATACCGGTCAGACACCCCTTACACCCCAGAAGACAGGATTCCACATCCAAAGTAAAAACCCCTTCTTATCGTCCAACGAGAAAGAACAACTTCAAGCTATGGAACAGGCTGCTCTGTCTACTCCCACGAATCAACATTTCAGAACTTCCAGCCTCAGCTCACCGGGATCATCCTATACTCAATATACTCCACCAAGTGGTCCTCCCCATCAACAATCTTTCTCATCCATTGCAGAATCTGGACCAAGTCATAATCAGTCCCACCCCGCACCCCCTGATCAGCTTGCTCAACAACATACGCCACCATCTATGGCAGCTGGATCGAGCTATGCACACTACACACTACCGTCTGAACCAAGTCAACAACTCTATACTCCCCCGCCTGGACCACCTCCCAACCATCTCCGTATAGTCACTCCCACCTCACCTACTTCCAGACCTCTACCTGCAACTCCTAAAGATCAATTCCCCTGGGATGGATCATCTAGTCCCGGTAATGGTAACGGTACAATATCAAGTCCGATATCTCACAATCAACCCAGCTTGTCTTCACCTATTGCCGAATCACATAACAGCTTGCATCAGACATTGCAAGGCACACCGCCATCCTTACCGGCAAGAAGAAAATCATTCGTGCCTCCACAAGGGAAAGAAGACGCCTTGGAGATGTTGAAAGATTTCGATACTGTGTTCCTAGTTGATGATAGTACGTCTATGGCAGGGGAGAGATGGTCAGAAGCGAGTCAGGCTTTAATGGAAGTGGCCGAGATTGCCGCAAGGTACGATGAGAACGGGGTGGATATTTATTTCTTGAATAGTAAGAGGGTAGGAAAGGAGTTGAAAGTGAGTTGAACCGCAACCAGCTTTACTGTCCAACGTGTGATATGATACTGATATATGTGTAGGCTGCTCATGAAGTAGAAGATCTGTTTAGGGGATTGGAACCTAAGGGTGCTACTCCTACTGGAATGAGATTAGAGAGTATATTAAGGGAATATATGGCAAGATTAGAAAGGTCTCAGACTACTTCGCCGATGTCTAATGGTAGCGGGAGCTCGGATGTATCAGTCAAACCTATGAACTTGATTGTCGTGACTGACGGGGGTGAGTAAGGTCCCTTTGAATATTTCTTGATCTCCTATTCACGTTCTCTACCATCTCTCCGTGTTTTTCTCCACCCGGAACCCTTCGGACTCGCTCTTATGAAGAGTCCTCTCTACTCGTCTTCCTGTACTCTTGTCTCCCTTCCATCCCATTATCCTCTTCTCCCCCTCGCGTTTCCTCCGTCACCCCCCCCCCCATTCCCCTCCCCTTGTCCTCCAATCGTTCTCTCTCTTGTCTTTCATTTCTTCCCCTCCTTCTCTCACCCCGTGACCTCACCGTAACTTCGCCCCTGCCCCACTCGTATAATGCTTACCGAGCTGACGTATCAGTTTTCGCCCACCCCATCATCCATCGCAAACAACTTCGTCACTCTGATCCTACCCTCGACCGTGACGAATTACTCTCATCAGCTCCTACCGACGATCCCGAATCAGTAATAATATCAACTGCAAAACGGCTAGACAGGGGTGAATATCCCTTATCTCAAGTGGGCATACAATTTTTACAGATTGGGAATGACTCTGAAGCGAGAGAGGCTCTGCAGGAGTTGGATGATGGGTTATCTGCTGCGCACGGTGTGAGGGATATAGTTGACACGGTCTTGTATAATGGAGAGGATATGAGTGCTGGGTTGATCATCAAGACTTTGTTGGGTGGAATTAATCGAAGATTAGATAGAAGAAGTTCAGCTTAATCTGGTATGAACCTTGATTGTAACGTATTCATATCTTAACAAGTCATCATCAGCAAATGCATCTTATGCCAAATACGAATATGATAAATTCCACTGTACCAACGAGGTAAGGTAAGGTAAGTCGCCCCCACAAAATTAAAAAAAAAAAAAAGATAAGTGGGAATCTAGCTTGAGACTGATCGTCGATCCAGCCCTTAGAACATCACTTTTACCCCTTTTCGGGGGGAGTTTCTTATAAGAGTCGTTAGTCAGTCTTGTCGGCAAAGGACAAGCACAACCACAACTACACTAACGACTCTTCTTCCTACTGCCGATCAAGTAGGGAACATACAACGATCACGATTACAAATCATTAATAACTTGGGACAATTTTTAAGCCATATTTATCATTATTTTTTATGCTTTTTTTTCTCTCTTTTTTTTTTTTTTTTTTCGGAAAAGTATGAAATACCTATAATCACAGAAAGGTAGTTGAGACCTCTTTTGCGGATTGAATGTATAATGCCGGAACAATAAGATTGCACTGCCACTTCGAAGACCGCATTTTCCTTACTTACAGGACATTACGCACTCCTTGTCAACTTGCTGATATGAATCAGTGCATATACATACACATCATGTTCAACAGGGTACTTCACAAGTCGTATTACATCCTACCATACTACTATCATCCACTCTGAGAAGGAATCTTTGAGAATAACAGAAGTACTACGAGAACCATACTTCATGCTCCTGCGAACCCCTCCGAGAGGGGTGGCAAAGGGTCATCCAAAATAAGGGAAGAGTATCGTGCTTGAGATAGAACATCGTTGGATGATACCTGCATAGCTCCTTGAATTGATATAGCGAGAGTACACATGTATGTATACAGCCACCCTTGAGTCTTCAAGTAGGTGATTGGTCGAAGTATTATGTTTGCCACATAGCATGGCATAACCTGAGGATGGTTGATGATGGTGATCGCCAAAGATCAAGGCACGGATTAATACGTTTTAAGGATCAACACAACGAAAAGTGACGTATGTATATGGGTGTTTGCAATAAAATTGAAAAGTGGATTTCGACTTTCTTAGAAGGATATCACACCACAGCTAACATTCTTGAAAGCTGGTCTATCAAGACCTAAAGAGGCTCACAGATATCAACAAAGCTCATCCTCGGTGTTGATACAATTGGCAATCCGTTTCCATTGGTGGTGCTCAAACTCGGACATAACCGCTCGATACGCCTTACGTCTCTCAACGTACGAGTCCACCTGGTCCTTCCACAAAGCAAAGGCACTCGGCTCTCATCTCACTGATCCAGATTTTTCTCTTTGCTTTTGAATCGCTCAAGAAGTGGGCTGCAAATAAAATGTCGAAACCCACTTCTAATCGATCATCCGTGTCATCCTCCCCTACCCGAACTAGTCCGGCCGAGGAAACCACCACTCTCTTGCCACCTACCTCTCAACACCCTCATGCGCACCCCCATACACCCGCTCATCCCCATGCAAGGAAGACATCGATCAGCACAAGAAGCGTCAGTGGAAGGAGCGTAGCGGGGAGTGTGAGGAACTATGGTGCCGTTGCTGGACGACCTGGTCCTGTGGAGCAGGCTCCGAGAGTCAGTAAACTTGGTCAGAGGGTATGCCCTATTTCTTTCAAATACATTTTATAAGAAGCTTATCATTTGTGTTGTTTGTATTTTGGAATTACAGAGAATCCTCACGACATTCCCATTACAAGCTACATTCTTCATCCTTACTTTGCTCACTTTTGCAAGTTTCGTCTTATCCCTTATATTATTATTAAACACAGTACTAGATTTCAGTGTCAAATTCTTACCTTATAGGTAAGTCAGTCTTCCCTCTCAGATGATATACATCCTTCTGACTGGGTTGAATTATGTTAGAGGATCTGGTTTTGCCGAATTCTGGATTTCCCTCATCGGCTCATGGATAGGCTTAGGAGGTGTATTATTCTTCTCTCATCCATCTTATCTATTTTTCCTAACAACACTTATCACCCTCATTCTTCATATACCCATCTTATTCCTCGCATTGCTCTCACCAAGTCTCAAGAGATCCCATGCGCCCCTTATCCTGGTCCCGCTCGTACTCACAGGATCGACCTTGATATTCACATTACTATCGAATTTCCTGGTTAGACGAGCAAAGAAGCAGGAATCATTGAGGATAAGTCGGATGTTGACCGAAGCTGCAGGTAGAGAACGAGCAAGTGAAGAAGGCACTGCGAGAGCTTTGGTAGGTGTACAGAGGAAAGGATTCTGGGGCAGGATATTGGGTTTCTTCGGTGGTGTGTTTGGGTTGATAGCTGGCTTGGCTGGATTGGTATTGGTATCGGTGAGTCAAGTTGATATGTCAAATCTGCTACAGATGCGCTTTTATCTGACGGGAATCATACAGTTATTACTTGTCGATCTTTCCATCTCGGCATATGACGGTTCATTACCTCTACCGTCCTCTTCATCCCAATTGGTAAAAGTTCAACCTTCCTCCTCCCAATGGCCAATCAACATCCATCTAGCATGTACATCATCGAACTCTTCTTTACCTATCATAGTATACACGTCGTCATCCGGTGTACCAGGCTCCTTGGCCTTACTGCCATCGCCCTTACCTCCCGCTAACGAAGGTTCCGAAAATCCCGGCAGATGGCTATTCGACCTGCAAGAACAAGGTAGAGTAGGGAGGATATGTACGTGGGACAGACCAGGATACGGTTTCTCAGACGTACTTTCCAATGCGGATTTGGGAGGGATCGCAGATTCCTTATGGGAAGCTTTAAGCAATGCCGGTGTGATTAGGAAAAGTAAGGAGGAGGGATTGATCATGGTCGGTGAAGGATATGGAGGGTGAGCCTTCGTTCAAAGCTGTTTAAAAGATATCAAACGATTGTCAAGACTGACAGATTCTTTTTTTTTTCTTGCTTATGAACAGCCTCGTGTCGAGAGTCTTCGCTTCACGCCATCCTTCATCTATCCATTCATTCCTCCACCTAGACGCTCAAACGGCGTCTACCTATTTCCATGAACCATCCACTACCCAGTTCCTATCCCGTCTATCCTCTCGATTGTTCCCATCACTCCTTACGCCCCTTTCGCTTAATAGACTTCCTTCGGTACTGTTGAGAAGGTCGACATCGTTATCTAGGATATTAGCTTCTTCTCATCCTTCGCCTTCCACAGCGAGACTTAATGAGAAATTGAGGAAATCTAGATTACAAGAGACAATCGGATCTCAGTCAAGGACTTCAGCAAGTTTCAGAGTATTGCTGGAATCGGGATATAAATATCCTTCCACGAAACCTGCTATTGTAATTAGCAGTGAGAAGCGGATGAGAGAAGATGAGAATTGGGCAGAAGGCCAAAGAGTTTTGGCGGAAGAGGTCACGTCGGATGATGGATTGGTTGATTGGATTAAAGTTGATAAGGTAGATCATTTCGTTTGTGAGAATGACGGAAGGCAGATCTGTGAGGATTCGATAGTAAAGTTATTGAAGCAGTAAAAGAAGAAATCAAGGTCGACCCCCAAAGCGAGGAAAGGAAAAAGGTATGATTAGTATCAGTCTGTGGTGTTTCGTCTACTTGTTTTGTTTCACAATGTCATTGTTAGCTCGTATACGTATTAGTCTTTATAATTTGAGTTATATTTATTTCGCAGCTATTGATAGTTGACGTCTTACACGATATGTCATGAATACTTGTCAAACGTTGATCTGCGTCACCATCTCAAGAAGATAAAAGAATGCATATCTATACAGTGGGGTGAACACCAGTTCGAAATTTCCTTTATCCTCCCTACGCAAAGACCTTCTTTCTACTCAGTGTATCTTCAGGTAACTCCTCTCTCAACCTCTTCTTCCTCTCCTCCCTATCAGTCTCACCTTCCTTCCTGACTCGGTATTTCTGTCCGGCCTCTCTCTTGATGCTTGCCCTAGTCGCTGCGGGAGATACAAACTCTGGGTTAGAGTATAGCGTGGGTCCGCCGAATGACCCTTCGAAGATTCGGATGGGGGTTAGAACGAATCGTGGACCGATCTCCACGAGGGATGGGATGGGTGGACCGGTTGGTGTGAGAGGGTCTTTTTCGATGATCTAGCGGTTATTCACGTTAATTAGTATTTTCCCATTTGTGGGAAAGCAGAGTTGGAAAGGTTATATGTAAAATGTATCACTCACTTGATAGTTCCTGAACCAAATTTTGTTATCCAACAGAGAGAAAAGTAAGATATGATCGATAAAAGGTTTTAATCTCCTTGAAGTTTTAGGTACACTGAAAGTCTACAAATATCGTGATACATCACATCAGTATGACAACTTTTCATGGGAGCATGACACCACACTTACATGAGTTAAAACCTCTTTCATCAATTTCGTACTCTCATCACCATCCCAAGCACCATCAAAAGTCACTAAACCCCTTGATCCTTTCAAACAATTCCCCGTCATCTTCAACTCGTCCATCGTATGTATATTCTGTACATGACATTTGATCGATGGTCCATTAGGTGTCCTCGAGATCCATAGGTACAGATCTTCGTGTCGCCTAGCTTCGAAATAGAGTGTATTGGAACATGAGTGAAGGTCGGCGAGCTCGTTGATTAGGTGTAAAGACGATTTGGTATCGAGTTTTGAGTCTACAGCGTAGAATAACACAGATCAGTATAACCAACCAACGATACTACATGATGCAGCGGATGAAATATATAGAGAGGATCACTCACCCTTCTTGGTATGAGGTAATAAAACTTCCAGATCCCTCATGAGATGTCTCATACGTTGAGTGACACCTCTAGAACATAACATCAAGGTCTTGTCTTTTCTGGGTTTGTACCCTTCGCTAGGTCCTGCGGTTGCATTATCTTTGGATTTCTTGTTTTTACCCTTTTGGATCTCGGTGGATGTTTTGAGTAGAGTGGCCATGATGATGGTGGTGGTCTGTCGATACTGTATAATCCCTATGGATATGGATAGTAACGAATAAATCCAAAAATGTTGTGTGAGTGAAGGATGCAACTGTTGAAATATTTGCTACCCAGGAACCAACGACGCTAAAATGAGCTACCCATTTAATTTACTCGTTTCCAACGGAACAGAGGGTAAACAAAATGTTCAGCAGGATGGAAGACCAAAGTGCATGTCTGAGTATGACATCTTCCTCGCAACCTTCTTCTGCCATGTATCATTCAAATACCCTCTTTCAACTCACAACTCATCGTCTTCGGATCGAAAGATCACTCTCAGGATGCCTCGCCGTCAGGGACCTTCTCGTTCCTTATTTGCCTCCCTTCCACTAGAGCTCAAACAATCCCTTCGATCTCAGTCCTTTACGTCAGAGGAAGTTCAAGTGAAAGCTGAGAATATAATGGATATAAGCATGAACGGGATGCTCAACACTCAACCTCAATCAGATAGCGACAGTGAGATAGATGAAGATGAATCATCCATCAGATATCCAAATGGTCACAATGTGGAAAAGATCAACAATGATTCGAACGTAGTAGCCCAAGTCCCTAATGCAGTAGGACCATCAACGACAATTGTAGTAAACCAAACACTCGACACAGCTGGACCAGGTCCATCGACCATTGTCAGATCCCGAAGACACGTAGCTCATATACCTCGATACGATCCCACCGAATTTGTAGGTTTAGGTCAACAGACGCACAAGAAAAGGAAGAAAGGTAAACAACCTTTACGAAATCCTTTGAACCCCTTTGTAGGACATGAATGGGATTGTACGGGACTGGTAAAGAGATATACGAATTACACGGAAGTTCCTCAAGATTTGATGAAATGTGAGTTTTGCTTCCAGGTTAACTGGGATTTTTGAGGGTTGGGTTTTAACTCGTAGCTTGTCGCGATCGTTTTCAATAGATTACGCACAAAGACGACTATACTTCCCATTATACGATCATCTCCCCCTACTTCTAGATAGAACAGGATGGTTCTCCATCACTCCTCAACCCATCGCTGCTCATATTGCGAATAGATGTAAATGCGATCTGATCATCGATGCGTTTTGTGGTGTGGGCGGGAACTCGATTGAATTTGCTAAGACCTGTGAAAGGGGTGAGTAAACTCGTTGCACTGTCATATCATTCAAAGACTCAATCATACCATGTCTGAGAGGTTGATACTCATACTGTTAAATTATAATGCAGTTATCGCTATAGACAATGACTTGACTCGATTGAAATTAGCAAGACATAATGCTCTGCATCATGGCGTAGCCGATCGGATAGAATTTATTCACGGGGATTTTGTCACTTTCGCCAAGTCCTTCGTAGCGAATACTAAAGGAAGGGAAGAAACTGTCGATGTGGTTTTCTTGTCTCCTCCATGGGGTGAGTTTAGGTTTTACCCATCTAACATCTTCCTCCCAAACTAGGCTAATAACCTGATGTTACTTCTGTTTTAGGCGGAATCGATTATCTCAACACCCCTTCTTCCACTTATCCACTCTCATCCATCTTGCCTATACCGGGGGACGAGCTGTTCGAGCTATGCACGACGCTTACACCGAATATAGCATATTATCTACCCAGGAATACAGACTTGAAGGAACTTTCGACACTTGCCAGAACGATTCAGGGGGAAGATCCAGATGGGAGAGGAAGGAATAGGGAATGGGTGGAAGTGGAGGAAGAGTGGGTGGGAGAGAAGTTGAAAGCTATCACAGCGTATTTTGGCGGGTTGGTTGCTGATGAGTGAAGAGGCGTACTATACCAAGGATCGGGATTCCTTGGACAGATTCACAATCTAGCAGAAGAATGTGGAGGGAAATAAAGGTGTTCAATGTATCATAATGTTATTTCATGATCTGTATGTATGTATATGTAATTGGTAAAGATATAGTGTCAAATATGTATAATAGGGAAATGCAAGGTATATCTCAATATTGCACAAATGATCTTCTCCTCCTTCAATCATGCATACATTGTTTGTCCGATTGGAACCCCTTCGCTTCTCACATTGCTCGTCGTGTCGTGTCGTATTCGTCACAAAAATCAGCCATCGCTCTCATCTCCCTTCCTTCGGCTCACATCTCCCTATCTTCCTCCCACCCATCCATAATCCCACGCCTACACCTTTCGGTCCTATAGTCCTCCTCAACTCGATCTCATTACCTAGCACACCTTCCGATAAAGCTTTATTCCACCATAAACTTTTTACTTCTATTTCCTGACCCCCATCATCAAACGGTCCCTCTTCTTCTGCTTCGTGTTCAGATTGTGCTCCTGGGTCTCCGCCTGGCAGGTGAACTAACATGAGAGGTATATTCGATGACGTACTGTATAGCATGGTAGATTTGGTGAATCCACTTTGCGAAATCAAGATTGCTATATCTTCCTCATAAGGATTGAGGGAACTGTCGGAGGGTTCGGATGAGGACGAAAGTGATAAAGTGGAAGTGGAAGATGGATTACTGTCTATGAAATATGAATAGCATTTCGACTCAGCATCGTCAATATCACAAGTATTTGAAACGTGATCGAAACATGTTGAAGAGAATGGTTGAAGTACTTACGAAACCTCAAATTACCCATCACACCTTCCAACTCCCTAACATTCCTAGGTCCCAGACTTTTCTTTTCGGCTTTACATTGAACTATCACCCTTACCCTTCTGACGCTCTCATTCTTGGCCTCAGTCATATCACCAGACATCCTAGGTGATCTGGGCAACCACCACCAACCCCGCAGATCTATCCCTCCATCACCTGCACCCCCCACTCTCCTGAGATCCATATATAGCTGATTGTTCAAGTACTTTAACGCATGCTTCTCGAATGACGTGCCGATATCTAGAGTAGTGCGACCTCGGAATTTTGGGAGTATGGTCATTGGATCATTGGGATGAAGTCATACACAAAAATTACTGGTACGGTCTGAGATGAAATAACGAGTAGTCTTAGTGTTTTTGAGGAGATGGTGAAAGCGATTTCTTGCTATTCGGTCAATTCGGTTCGATCATAATTTCCGATGGAACCGACAGAGTTCAACAGTTCACCTCATTCAAAAGTCGAAGAAAATTCATGCATGTATACAACAATAAGACAATCACAGCAACGTAGAAAGGTAAGCATAGCACAGCATGTTATGGCATAACATCGAAAGAAAGTCTCTACAACTTAGAAATCCATACTTTCCTGTTTGGCAGCTACAAGATAGCCGAATCAGCCTCAACCCTAGTCTGAGCTACAAACCACACTCACCTCGCTTAGCACCTCTACTATCTCTCAATACCGCCGCTACGTGCTTCTCAAACATCTCCACATAAGGTTTCAAGGAGGTTTGTTCGTATTCTGAATCACAAAAATAACTCAACGTCAGCCTACTCCTTTCTTTCACTGAAGACCCTACTCACCCTCTGTCCTTCGTTGACTACCCGCCTCACCATTTTCCATCGCCGCCGCTCTATCCAGCTCACTCAACAGTTCACCAACGGTAGGGACAGTATCGGGATCAAAGTCATCTACCAAGTCCGGATTGACAGGTACACAGACTCTGCCCGTACCGGGATGAACACAGAAAGGAGCTTTCAACAAGTGATTTCGATGTTTGGATACTTCCGCGTCGATTCGGGGGTATGTATATTGTAGGATCACATCTTGCATTGCTTTTTCGTATTTTCTCTATTTGTTATGTTCAGTATGTCACACGACGTCCATCAAGTCTTCTGTGGGAGCAAGGTAGAAAGAAGCACTTACAAATAGCAGTTGATTGTTCTTCTTCAAACCCCCTACGGCTTGCTGCAGATCCCCCCATTTATCTACACTTGATCTCGTTGGATCACTCTGCCACTCTCTTCTCAAATTACCGATAACCTCTGTCGTATAATCGTATATGTGATCAGCCATCATCAGAACGAGCGCCTGTACAGGGATAAGTGGATGTGTCTCACCTCGATCTTGGGGTAAAATAGACAACAAAGCTTCCCATCCTCTTTCCGTGGCAAAACAATCCTGATCATGCAAAACCAATTTTACAAATTCCATCTTCAGGTTCTCCAGTGCCTCGCTAGAAACACAAGACATCAGTCAGTCACTTCCGAATGTTCTTGACATATGAATAATTGGGTTATGGTTGACTCACTTCAAAACAGGATGTAAATCCGCATCATCCTTATTACCTCTCACATTAACTTTCTTAGCCTGTTCTTTACCACCTTTAATGACTTCCAAAAACGTGACCAGGGATTTACGTTGATCATCATTGAGGTCTAAAGCCGCTGGGTCGGATATCCAACAATGTATACCTCTTCGACCGGAATATACCCATAAGAGATGTTTGAATCCGAATGATTCTACGATTCAATCCGTACCACCAAGTCAGTGATGGTTCCAAACCGAAGACTCTGACTAATGGGGAGTGCTTTGACTAGGATGTAGTTGACTCACCTCTCAAAGCATGATCCAAGACTTTCACAGCAGCAGCTATATATCCCCAACACCTTTTACATATTTTCTTGTCTGTACAGCACGTCCGTATCTCATCGTAATCCGTCATATCAATATCGAAGACCAGCTCTCTTCTTTGAGGTTGTAATGCTCCTGCAGCGAGGGTTTTCCTATCTCTTGGCTACGAGCAAGTATTTAATTTCCATTCCTCCCATATCAGCTTGATTTCCTCGGGAACAAGTGTGATCAGAATGACTCACCCTAGCCGAGTATTGAGGTCCAATTTCGAATCTTGAAGGGTTCAAACGTATCAATTCCTTTTTGAATTCGTCAGAAGTATGGAAAGAGTTGTATCGGATGTAGACATCTCCTGCTAGAGTGAAGGCAAACTCTCGGTGGGTGAAGAGCTTTGATGGGACTGGTACGATATGAACAGATACCCAGATCAGTAGCGTCATCCGAACTTGATGAAAAAATGATCTACTCACCTTGATCCTGGTTTAACCATAAGAAGAAAGGTCGATAAGGGAACAATCGTCTGTAGAATGCGTTCATCACCTGGGGTGATGATGGGCTAGATCATGATGAAATGCTTTAGTATCTGTTGTGCTTCGAAGGAGAGGAATGTACATACTCGTAGTCGACCATCCTGAAGGAAATTCATCAGCAATCGGCATCCGCGTCCATGGCGTCTGAACAGAAAGAAGCTCAAAGGATGCACCACTGATACTCACGGATCATCTCGAACAGGAATGGGCATGCTGACTCGGTACTCTCAATCTAAAGCTATGGGTGTTGGTACTGGTATGAGTATCGCTTGCTGTAGATGATAGACACAGACTAGTACGAGTACATGATGAGATTCCAATATTTCAATTCGACGCGTTGATCCTTCCAACATTTCTTATTCCTACCACCCACGCGTCAAGAGGCTGATCCTATACTGTGCGGAGTATACATGTATCTCCGCTGGACACGGGCGGGCCGTTGTCGTGCCTTTGGCTGTGATGATCGACGGTTTGACGGTTAACGCACGTGCATGATATCTAAGATTCTGGTCTAATTTGGGGAGTTCTAACTTTTTTTTGGATCATCTACGAGTACTCTACAGAGTAAGGTGGAATGTAAGGAAAATGTTTTTATCGATACACAAGATTACCTTTCTGAACGTACAGATTAACCTTCAGATCACACGACTAGCTGCAGACTGGCAACAGATCCATCATGTCCACTTCCACGGAGCAGCCACTTACCCCACCCCTGCCTGATCAACCTCAAAACGACTATGTTCGTCCTATCCACCCGGACGACGAGAGGGTACTAAAGACTCTGATAGGTCTAGGAATAATGGAAGGTCTACCCAAAGCCAATAACAAGAGTGAGCCTCTCCCTCTCTTTGATATTATAGTATTGTACGATCCCTAGTACTAACAACATCATTTACTGTATAGTTATTCTCAACCCTTTATGCGTATTATCGATCCTCACCTTGGGATACTCCCTCAATCGTCTTATGTCATTCATGCCTGATGAGAATATCATCTCATGGTTCACCGCCTTGATCGGCCCATGCCTCGCGTCCTTACCCATCTTAGGTCTAGTGGAATACATTCAAAGACCCCATTTTATTGGTCTACTGAGACGAACGATGGGACAGTCAGATCTAGTCAAATTCGATGGGTACTGTTCGGAAGGAAAGAGTAAAGGATGGGTATTTGTCCATAACGATCAAATCGTAGGGACTATCTTGGTAGATACTCAAAACCCAGGGAAGAAACTCGTCAGTGTGTTAGGTGATGAAGAGGGTCAGATCAACGAGGATAAACAATTACTCGAAAACGAAAACAAGGAAAAGTCAAACAATACTAATCTCAGGAAAAGGAAATCCACAGGTACTTCTAGTAATACTACTTCAAGCAATGGAATAGTCCAAATACGCCACCTGGCGGTCGATTCACCTTATCGCCAATCCTCCATCCCTCTTGATCTCCTTATCGAAGCTTTAGACCAATTCTTTCTTGTTCAAGACCAGAACAAAGTGATCATCGAATTAGGATATTTCTGTTCCAAGGAAATCGTCGATGCATTGAACAAAGTGGGATTCGTCAAATCAACGTCTAAACAAGTTGAAGGATCAGACTCGAAATTGGAAGAACCTGAATCAATAGGGTTGATTGGCTGGAAAGGATATTGGATGATTTTAAGTAAAGAGGTATACGAGTCGAAGAAGGAGGTTATCGTTGGGAAAAAGTGATAGGATGATCATCTACAGTATATAATGATTCCGCACATTCATATCAACATACATAAACTAGATAGTGATACGTATGCAATAAAACTGTCATACATGTTACATATAATCATACATCCCATAAACACAATGCATAATCCGATTTCAAATGAAATCAATGAGAATGTGACCTCCTTTTGTTATACAATGCAAATTATATAGACTGACATATTGACACAGATAGATACTCAATTCAATCTGATATCCTTATCTTTGCATGGTTTTGTTTTGGCTGGCTGGAATTTATATTTTATCCTTTTATGCATGAACCTTCTTCAAATGTTGATTTATTTCCTAAATTATGACAACTAAATACTGTAAATTGAAATTGATTTCCTTGTCCCTTGTCCCTTCTCCCTTCTATCTCCAAGAGAGAACCCGTGATATACTTTAATACAAAATATGATCGAAAAGTAACAATTTGTTGATTGAGTGAGAATGAAGATGGATTTTGTGGAAGTGGAGAAAAGTTGATTATGGTAATGGAAATCCGAGGTGATCCACTGATCGGATGGGGAATGCTTTTGGTGAATTTCCATTTGTAACACCGCTCCCATAGATTCGATTTCCGTCGCGAGGAAAAGACGAGAAGAACCTTCAATCTGATATATCCGAGGTGAGATTCCACAGTTCCGCCTTCTAGCCCAATCACCGTCTATCCATATACATATCATCCCTCTCCGCCGGTCTTATAGGCGGTAAATTCAATGGCCGCTGTATGGTCCTCTGATAGGGTAACGATTCACCTCCATCTCCATCTTGATCTGACGGCTGACCATAGGGCAGTGTAGCTAGAGCACGCGGCGATATGCCAGACACATTACCATTAAAGCCAGGTGCCTGTGCGGCGGCTGTGATGGGTGTGATGGGAGAAGAGGATGATCGATGTGTACCACCCCCATCACGATCTAATATCTGATTGACACTAGGTGGGATGAACGGTGCGGATGACCGGCTGGGAGCTTGAAACATGCTTGGTAGGGGTAAAATCGGAATTC
Organism: Kwoniella europaea PYCC6329; assembly: GCF_036810445.1. Classification (NCBI taxonomy): domain Eukaryota; kingdom Fungi; phylum Basidiomycota; class Tremellomycetes; order Tremellales; family Cryptococcaceae; genus Kwoniella; species Kwoniella europaea. The sequence continues at coordinate 6,837,727 of NC_089487.1, forward strand.
CATCATCTCCTGGGCCGACATTCAGACGGGGAAATGGTGAAGGTGCAATTGAAGATACGGATGAATGAGCTGATCTGCCGTTCATCGACAACGGAGAGTTATAATTGGATGTGACGGAAGATGTGGATGAAGCTGGATTATTCGGAATATACATCGACGCGTCCGAGGACCGATGGGAGGATGATTGGGAATAACTTGATGATTGGATAGGGTAAGCTGAAGGTGATGGATTGAAGATATTCGGAGGTGAAGATGGTCTCGAAGATGATCGGTAAATTGGGGATTCATGAGTCGTCGTCCGAGATAAGGAGAACGCTGCTAGATCGGTAGCTGGGGGTGTGGCTGTAGACGATAACAGCCAATTAGCCATCCCGGCTCAAGAATATTATATAAGGAGTAAAAGGTCAAGAGCATGGTCGTGATCAGAAGGTACATATACTCACGCGTGAAATCATATTTAGACGAGATCTCCTTCAAAGACGGTATTAACCCATCGTCTACGAATCTCCTTTTCCTCAATGTGGAAGGTCCAGGTCCAGGAACAGCAGTCTGAGGTTGTTGATCATCTGAATGGTTGGAATAACCGTAGAAGTCCATGGGTTGCCTCCATACCAACGATCTCGTTGATGTTAGAGCGCTGGTCCTGGGTGAATGCTGCTGGGAAATGCTCCTCGGTCTACTGAGTGGAGAGTGACGAATGGAAGATGAAGAGGACGATTGTGATATGCTGGGTTTGGTAGTTGTAGCTGATGCTGAAGGGGTTCTGTCTATCGACATGCTACTGCTTGTTCGGCTGTTGGCAGGTGTACGTTTCCTACTGGTAGATCTACAATCAACCATAGGGTAAGACAGATCACCACAATAAGGTCCGACATGACGAGACTTACTGTCTTCCCACACTGGTATCCGTCCTCAATTTCACTTTCACACCTTGAGCTGCCAAATGTCTAGTAAGAGGTGTAGACTCGTGCATCCCCTTGAACAACTTGGGTGAGAAAACTTCAAATGGCTCAGATACGGTGCGCGACAATTCTACCACGCCAGTCCTATTCAGATGAGAAAAGGTGTGAAAGGTAGCTTGGTCAGCGATACTGGTCCTGATAGTGAATAGGAATGTAGGAAGGTGTACTTACTCTGTCGTATCGTACAGGGTGAACATCAACCTGAAGATTCCCGGTACTCTGACCGATAACTTTGCAAAAATACATATCGCTCCTGGTTTACCATCTAACAACCTCAGTTTTTCGGGTGTCTGTATCACTTCTCCGGTGGTCGCATCTGCGCCAGTGGGCGTTTTGATCGCTTGGTAGTATGGTTCTAGTATCGATGGGAGACCATGATCTGGGAATGGGACTTTGACGGGTGTAGCGGCGACTGTGGTAGCTCGGATGAAGAATGATGTGGATTCAAGAAGATGACTAATGGGTGGCAACAGAGATGTTTATTAGTATATATCGGTTTCATAAACGATTGTACCTAGACTTACTCGAGAGGTATCTGATTCGATGACAGTTCTACTACGGGAGGCGGATCCACCGGCCTTCTATCGACTACATGACAACAAGATCAATAAAGGCACGCATACGGAGACTGGATGATTATTGAAGAGGCCAGAGGAGAAGGCGAGGACACTTACTAGTCTCGTTCTCCTCCTTGTAGGAACATAATCTAGCTCTTTCGGGTTGTTGTCTTACAGTGAGAGTGAACGTTCTATGCATGTTCAATCGATGCGGTAAGCAGACCGATCTCTCAATGATCAGAGATATGTCACTGGTTTTATGTGTATACCGTAGAGTGTGATGATGAAGCACCGAAACACTCACTGTTTCGATAGATGACTCAACAGCTTCCTACCTCTATCATCTAATATTGTACCCATCTGAGATACTGTAGCTCATCTAAGCTGGCTAGACTTAACGATCCAATATTGCGATAGGGATTTATGTGCGTTGATATTTGATGAAGTTCAATCCTTTCCGATCCGATGCAGCCTATACTTCACAGTAATCACGGCGTTAAAGAGGACGGCGGTACTAAGTGATATCAACCAAAGCTTGGGAGATACCTTCTGATGTTATAAGTCTAGATTCGCCTCTTGAGTAGTTGATGTGAATACGCGAATAGTATTCTTGCCGTTATTCTATTTCGACTGATAGTAAAGGATTGAATTCAGATGCTGGATAAAGATCAGACCAAGTTCCGAGGTGAAGGGAAAAAAAAAAATACAGCTATGACGAGCTGGTCCTGTTCTGGTTGATGATCGTTTATTTATATTCTCCGTTCTATAAACCAGAGTTTATTTGGTTTGTTTGTTGTTGGCTATTGCGGGGGGTTCTGTGATTGTATCTGAGATTGATTTTGACCCGAGTGGACCTATGTAGAGTTTTCTTCTTATGTTGTCAAATGGTAGTAACCTAATGGTGTTAAGCCGAACTGAACTGATTTGAAACTGGTGTTCTTGGGAATCGGTTTACGTTTATGTATGTGTTGGATAACTGACTAGTCGTAAGTCCGTGAACTATGGTGAAGAGAAGCGCGGTACGTTGGATCTGATCTGATTCCCGAAGTTTTTTTTTTGACTGTTATGGGAAAGTGCTGGGTAGATGCAAGTGCAAAGTGCAACTCAGGTCGAGGCGGTAAAGCATGAGAAAAAAAGATGGTACAGCAAACTGCAGCGGTTATAACGGTAGGATAACGGTATTAAAATATTTTAACTTTGAAGATGAGTTACTTTTGTTACTTTTGGGAGTCTCTCGATCGATCGTCGTCACTTTTATTTCCGTTGTTCAGGTCACAACACTCGGCTTAATGCGGGGTCAACTGTAAATCCCTTCTCTCTTGCGACCATTCACATCTGTCCCAACACACTACAAAACAGGTCAAACATCAACATTCGATCACTCATGCATATACATCATTCTTCAGACATGTACGGATGTACGATTCTGCTGACACAAGTAGGTAGAAACAGATATCTGGGATCTCGTCTCCGTGACACACGAGCGAGTAACCAACAAATGAAATGGAATGGAATGACGATTGACAAAGTCATCAGACAGACATACGCGGAGAAAAGACAGAACCTTAAGGGGTCTTTCATTTTATCATCGCCTCAGGTGCGCCTTCAGGTGTGACTTTACTCTCTTGTCCGAACAGCAGTAACATTAATTAGGGGAAAGACCCTGTGGAAGATCCCACGGTAAAAGGTGGTTATAGTGGGATTCCTGTAAACTGCTCGCCCTCTCCCCCCATCTTAGCTATAAAAAAGGCCTTATCGGGACGGGAGTATATGATGACTCACTCTTGAGAAGGGGGAAGAAGGAGAGAAGCGGAAAAGTCAATTCGGTACACTAATCTGATTCGATGCACTACTATATTCAGGCACACCGTGACGAGTTTGGATGATCCTGACCTGACCTGGGAGAAAACGAGATAAAACCATTTTCGGGCGAAAATAAGTATCTTGCGTCATCACCTCAGCCAATCCGTGGAGTGCGACTCGTGATGCACCGTGAATCATCGAAGAAAGAATAGTAAGGAAGCTTCCATGGCTGAAGGGCAAGGACGCCACTTCACACTGTGATCTGGGAGATTAATGATTAATGAGGGTGATCAGAAAGAAGGAGAAGGCCCGAATCGTTTTATTTCTTCAGCGTTGATAAGAGGGTACAAGTAGACCTCGCTTAAAGTAGATCATCTTCCCCTCTTCTCTTTTCTCACGATATCAGCTCTCACTCAGGTACTGTACCCAGGATCGACGGAAAAGATAAGGTACAAATTGCACCAAAGAGCATCTTCGTATACTACGAACTCTACAACACCGAGGAAACGTGTCTTACTCATGTACAATCGCTTCACGTAAACATGTAAAGTAGATTAAATGATAGGGGCTTTTTTAATTTATTGTTTCATTTCCCCAAAGAAACAATGAAACAAACTTTCGCTCACTATGTTCACATATAGTACCTACTGCGCATCGTACGGCAACTTGTACGCGGGCTAATCGACTTATCGTAAGACGATCATTCTCGCAGTACATGTCCATACAGTTCAGCCACAGCAAGTTGAAGCATACGTGTTCAGTACCTTTCTTACGGGATGGGCGAAGCTGGAAGAAGGCTAAAAGAAAAGTATATGAATGAGAAAATGTCCTATCTATACACAACAATTTTACAACAAACGTGATTCTCTGGAGATGATCTGCAGATCCTGTGGATGATCAATCGAACTTGGACTTTGTCACGACTGACTGACCGGACAGGTAGGTAAGGTATCATGGTGGTGAAGTCGGGTTTGGTCGTAGATTAGATGGTCCGTCGTTGTACGAGCGATATGAGGATTGATGCGGCCGAGAATGAGCTTGTGGAAATGATTGATGAGGTTGGCTTTGATATGTTCCGATATACCCTCTTCCTCTATATGTCGGGTTGTATGTATATGTGCCTCGATTCCACGTCGAATTGTCATTTCTACTTTCGATATGACCATCACCATTTCCATTTCCATATCCATATCCCCTTCTTGAGTATCCATAATTCCCTCTACCACCCCTTCCTCCTCCCCTCGTGAACCCAGACCGATATCCGCCATTGTGATTCTGATATCCCCCACTTCCATTCTCAGACTTGAATATTTTCCTTTCTCCTATTTCCCTCACTCCCTCGTTTTCAACCTTTTTCAAAACCTCTTCTATCTTATCCTTCGTCCAGATCCCATCGGTAGGCTGATCCCGCTCAGGCAATTCGTAAACCCTATCAAACCCCTCTGCTTCGGTGGGTATAGGCGGTCTATATTGGCTTCTCATCTGTCGCAACACCCTCAGACCAGTCTCAAGATCAGGTATAGTAGGATGATCAGGTCGGTATTCTAGTCTCCTTTCAAGTGTCGATTGTGAGACGGAAAGAGTCAGAGCGTATATCGTAGGTCGAGGATGGATCGAATATGCTATATTTATAAAATGACTTCGTTGACTATACATTTATGAGGTATCACATCAGCTTCATAATTACCACTGTACCACAATACCACAGTTACGGCTATCAGTAATACAATGAGATTGAGAGATTACTTTACTTACATAGGATCGAAGTCCACTCTGTCCACCACAACGTTATGTCCCTCTTGCAGAGCTTGTCTTACTACCGCTTCGCATTCTTGTCTTCGTCTATTGGGAGCATCATCTTGAGAGGCTCTGATCCATTCTCGATATTCACCAGTCGACTGAGAATGCGAGACGAGCGCTTCTGAGAAAGTGGTTTTGCCTGAACCCGGTAGCCCGATCAGGATGAGCAGTATCGGAGAGTCTTGGACTGAAGATATCATAGAGAAACCTGGATGGGCTAACAGAGCGTCTTGCTGAGGAAAATCATCGATTTGAGCTGTATTCAACGATGAGACTGGTTGTCCAAGTGGACTGCTAGTTGAGGGGATTGAAGCAGTGCTCTGCTCGAGGGAGTCGCCGATGATCATATTTTGGTCAGAGAGTAGGTATATATCATTACAGTTCAGCCCTAGATCGAAGTATATCTCATACCTTATGACCTTGAAGAGACAGTATAGCTGTGAAACACCCAAGACGGAATGATTGAGCGGAGTCTTAGCAGATTAACTCTGACATCTGGAAAAAAGTCATCTCTTAATCTTCCACGTCATCACATTTCGTTGTAATCTACTTTGTTGATAAGGGACTGATGCCCTTCGGACATGGGCTACACGATTAGTTGGGACATCTCGGCGATGCTCATGACAATGCGTCGCTTCCCTTCGGCTTGTTGACTTGACGTTGGGATTCACAGACATATATAAGATCATGCTCATTTACCACCATACCAGACCTATGCATTCTGATATAGCGTCGAACATAACAACGTGAGATACACTACAAATATGTCCAAGGTCATCATCACAGGAGCAACAGGTAACGGTAAGTAAGCTCCTCACTTCGTCCAGCTTTTGATCCAGTACACCAGCTAATCTAAGTCTTGTCTCCGTGTTCAGCCGGCTCAGCAGTTTTGTCTGCTGCCATAGCTTCACCAGGTATCTCCCAAATCGCAGTCATAGCTAGAAGACCTCCGTTCGAAGAATCCTCAAAGATCAAATACATCCGATTTCCTTCGGTAGAACATCCAAGAGGGTTCGACGAGATTCCTCCGTCGCTGGTGGATGAGTTGAAGACAGACGGGTATGAGAGTTGTATTTGGGCTTTGGGGATAAGTCAGACTCAAGTTAATAAAGAGGATTATGTCAAGTGGGTGCCAAGCTCTTGACTCATGTCATCTGTTTAGTGTAGGATTTTGTTAATAATAATCATCAATCACCAGAATCACACATGACTACGCTATTACCGCTGCCAAGGCATTTTCCAATCTCGGTACATCCGAAAAACCCTTCAAATTCATCTACATGTCAGGAGAAGGAGCGAGACAGGACGAAAAAGGATATGCGATCTTCTCTAAAATCAAGGGACGTACGGAGAAAGAATTATATGAGATGAAAAGCGACAAATTGGATGTAGTGAATATAAGACCGGGAGGTATCATACCTACATCAGAGGTCAGTATATCCCTTTCTTATTACGGTCTTGCACTGATATTATGGTGGGTTTCTGCTACAGCACCGACAACGAATGAATTGGTGGATGGGACAAGGGTTCCGTATCTTGGGCGCAGTATTGGAGCCTGTGTGGCCATCTGGCGTCATTAGTTCGTCTAATTTGGGGGTAGCTTGTGTAGGTTTGGCTCAAGGGAAAGGATGGGATAAGAGAGATAAGGAAGGTGTTATTGCCAATCCGGCTTTGAGACAGATGGCTCAAGATTGGGCTGGTGATTATACGATGTAATGGGATACCAAATAGATGTAAGTATATAATTCAAGTAAAGGTACGTCTGACAGCAATGCATATACTTGTGTACAGTCCAAACATCGTGCATACACTCTTATACCATGTCACTTATGATAACCTCATAAACGTTTTCTACTCTTCGAGCATATCGTGATCTATTCTGCTGACGCGCTTGCTTTTCGCCACTCACACCCACGTTCATCTCCTGCCCACACACGTTCATCGTCGGTACTCTTCTCTCGTTATTCATAGAATCTTTTGAAACCCACTGCATACTCGTTCACCATCTCATACACATGCTTGGTTCTTTGTCACTGAATGCACAGATCTCTTTCACCCTAAACTATGATTTAGCCTTGGGGTGCAGTAGGTGGAAATACCGGACCGCTGTTGAATGTACCGTTTAGAGCTATTCGGGTACTTGATACGTTAAGAAGACGAGTTATACCACATGTATTGATATTCCTTCCTGTCTTGACCTTGTGCATATCACTGACTTACTGAGCTCATCTTCGATATCGCTCATCAACTGAGCGAGAACAACTTGTCACTAAGATGTCTACGCAGACTACCACGAAGAGTAAACCTCTAATTGGGAAAGCGGGTTCTCTGCTACTCATCGCTGGCGGAACGACAGTCCTAAGTAGCAAGTGAGTGTCACCGCCTAATTGATTCTCGTCAGTCTTCTTCGTAAACCACTAATCCATACATGGTTTCGTAGAACAATCCAAATGAAAATGGAAGAAATTGCTTCTCAAAGCACAACCATTTTAGCAATCCTCTTACCTCTCCTCCTTCTTCCTCTCTTACTCTACACCCGCATGGCTATCCCACTTCGATTCGCCTACAACTGCTTCATCAAACCTTTCTTCGTGCCCTCAAAGCATCTGATCAGTGCTCAAGATGCCCACAAAGCCAAGCTCGAAGCGTTCTATTCAGGACAAGCAGACCTGTATGATTCCACTAGAAGCTCTCTCTTAAAAGGAAGAGAGAACATGTTGGCTTTATTGGCTGCTCATCTGAAATCTCAGCCTGAACCTTTATCTTTACGTCAGTCAGTTCAGGGTAAGAAGAAAATCTGGGTGGATCTTGGTGGTGGTACGGGATGGAATATCGAGAAAATGTGAGTGATACAGCTGTAGACTGTCATATCGTACTTGCTGATTTCTGTCGGGGAAAAGGGATGAATATCTCCCTTTAACATATTTCGATTCCATCTACCTCATCGATCTATGTGAACCTCTATTGGAAGTTGCCCGAGCGCGAATCAAAGCTAGAGGATGGAAGAACGTTCATGTACTTTGCCAAGATGCTAGTAATTTCGTACTGCCAGAATGGGAAAGTGGTGAGATGGATCCTAGAGGTAGTTTGAGAGCTATCACCATGAGTTATTCACTTTCTATGGTGGGTGGAGCTGATCAACTTCTTCTCCTGAAGACGGGATATGTCAGAGACTGATTGGGGGGTCTTGTGTACGATTGATCAGATACCACCTTTTTATCAACTTTTAGATAGATGTGATCAAGTGCTGGACCCTCAGAGGGGTCTGATGGGTGTGGTAGATTTTTATACTTCCAGAGATGGAGGTAATAAGGAAAGGGTAGGTGGAGTCTACTTTAAATTCCATACTTTAGCATGACGATAACTTTACTGATGAGCTGGAATGATCAACAGGCGATCGGCACAGCCAGTAAAAGGGTATCATGGTTGGCTAAGTGGTTTTGGGAATGCTGGTTCTCCCTGGATGGAGTTAATCTCCATGCATCGAGAAGAGGTAAGTTCAATCATGATAATGGGTTTTCGAAATGATTAAATTGCTGGGTTGATAGATTATCTCGAATATAAAATGGGTACTATCAAAACTTATAATGCTCGTAATAATTTCCTCAACTCGTGGTTCATCCAAATCCCCTAGTGAGTGTATTCTCACACCTAATGTACAAATGCGAAACGTACCCCAAGCGCGTGCTAAATGCAATTGTACAGCTACGTCTTCGTAGGCTGTTCAAGAAGACGAGATGCCTCTCGCGCCCTCGAGTCGTTCACCAAAGAAGCTGGGAATCAAAAAGGTTTGAACACGTTTGGATTGAGAACACCGATTTCACCTTTCGGCACCCCGCCACTATCATCCCCTGATACATTTGGTATGCCAAATTTAGATCTGGGTCCAAGCGCTTACAATAAGTCGGATACTCTCATGAAGGGTACAGAAGGGGATATTGAAATGCAGGAGACTTTGGTCGATGCTGGTGCACCTTTGAGTCCATTTCATTATCATTTGAAAAAGGTGAGTGTTTCCAGCTTCTCGCTTCCTACTGTGATGGCTGATACGATGCTGTCGATCGGTATCTCAGGCTTGGAGAGTACCCTACCTAGAAGAGAAAGTACACGAACAATTCCGAACTCATATATACGGCTGGGTAAGTCGTTCCGTGCCAGAACCTTCTTCATCAAATCACCGCTGACTTGTTCGTATTGTGTGGTGCAACAGACATGGGAAGATCCAGCTGTTGACGTGAAGAAATTAAACATCAACAAGGACGATCACATTCTCGCTATTACCAGTGCAGGTGATAATGTCCTACATTATGCCCTGGCAGCTAGTCCAGCAAGGATTCACGCCGTAGATATGAACCCCTGTCAAGGTCATATCCTAGAATTGAAGCTTGCCGCTATTCACGCGTTGGATTATAATGATTTTTGGTTATTGTTTGGGGAAGGTAGACATCCGGAATTTAGGAAACTGCTTACCCAGAAATTATCCCCATATCTCTCTTCGTATGTCTTTCCTCTTCCCTATTCTCTGCGAAAGTAATCGTTTGTTGAGAATAATGTGATTTGCTATAGACATGCCTACGCCTATTGGCTCTCTCATGATACTCAATTCTCCCGAAACTTCTATTTCCGAGGGTATTCAGGATGGGCTCTACGTCTAGCCCAAATTGCATTCTTCTTATCTGGTGTTCGAAAAGATGTCAAGAAGATCTGTAGAGCCAGTACGATTGCTGAACAAGAAAATATTTGGAATAAGAAGATTAGACCGATTTTCTTGGGTAGATGGATGGTCAAGTTGTTCTTGGGTAATCCGTGAGTTGTCTGAACTCGAAACCAGACGCAGGCGGAACATTCTTTTTAAAACTTGTATGTAGAATGTTCAACTGGCACGCTTTGGGTGTACCTCAAAATCAAATGAACTGTTTCCTCCAAGACGGTACAGTCGAAGATTACATCAAAGCTACTTTGGACCCTATCCCCGGACTGACCACTCTGAAAGTGAGTTGCAGCAGCTACTCTTCAATAATCTGATGCTGCAAGATATCAGCATGGGGTACAGCGTATTGATAGACACTTGGAACTGTATCTAGGACGACAACTATTTCTTCTTCCTGTGCTTGAACGGTCGATATACCCGATCATCATGTCCTGCATTTCTCAAGCCTGAAGGTTTCAGAGCCTTGAAGAATGGTAAAGCGACTAACGCGATCAAGTCTCATACCGGTACTATCCTCAAGTGAGTATGTCTTCTTTCGCCCAGAATAACTTCTCGTCGACAGCCAAGACATCAGATACAAATCGGAGAATATACCGTAGCTAATCATATCTTTTGAATTTGCAGTGTTTTAAGAGGATTGCCCGATGGGAGTCTTACCAAGATCATCGTCATGGATTCTATGGATTGTGAGTTGCAGCCGCCTCACCTCCTCGTGGCGGAACGTGGCAATGCTAAATTACATATCCATCTTTATCGTATCATAGGGTTTGACCCCATCGATCCTTCCACACCTTTACCAACCACCCCTTCCTCCGCCCTCGACACCCTCGACTCAACACCCGAAGCATCCCTAGAACATCTCCGTTCCGAGCTGGACTACGAGATCATCGAGATGCTACGTGTCTTATCGGTTGGCGGTCTCGCTATATGGCGATCAGCGGCTAAAAGACCATGGTATATCCAAAGATTCCAATTGGCCGGTTTCAAAGTTCAGCCTATCGATATTAGGGAGGATGGACAGGCGATAGATAGAGTTAATATGTATGCTTCCTGTGAGTCGAACTCTTCCATGATTGTAGCTTAAGTGGTTTGGGAAGAAGAGATGAGGAGGCTGATGGTTGATACGTGTTGGGTTTATGTAGTCTGGAAAGCGGAGAAAATAGCATGAGAAGTCATAAAGGAGTAAGGTACGGGTCCTGTTATGATGTAGTAGAAGAAAGCTTTGGCTCGATGGCGAACACTAGAAATTAGTTGGAATATGTTAAGCAGGAACGGTAGATAGTTAGAGTTCACAGGGTTGAAACCCTAGCATGGAGGTATGAGATATGAGCATATGCAAACATGAATAGAAGCAAGCAAGCACAAGTAACAACCTGAAGATTACGATATACTGTAAAGGGTCAAGAAAACGTAGTACAACAGTTCATCAGGCATCAGAGGTAACAAGGGAAGATAACAAGATTATAAAGTACAATATGGAGACTTCGAAGAAATGAAATAAGGAGACAAAACAAATTAAATTGCACTCCACAGTATACGGCAAAGTACATTAAGATTGACGATAATAATAGAAACCTATAGCCAAAGCGATGATAACGATGGTGATTGAAACTACAAAGGGAACACGACGGTCTTCATCTTCATTCTGGTTTGGGAACCGATCTATATCGGTCGATAATGACGATGCTGACGATGATGATAAGAGATGTCGATTCGGTTTCTTCGGCGAAGAAGAACCGAAATCGTCCAAGATATTCTTATCCTCATCTGCATTTCCATCCGTTTGTCCATCGTCTTCTACTGGATTTGTACCGTTCTCTCTGGTTTTGAGGTCGGTTTTCTTCTTCTTACACCAGTATGAACTAGGTCTCATCCACTTGATAAAGAACCATACTTCCCCTTTGAGTTGATAATAACTCCAAAATAGCGGTCTCCAAAGATATCCTGTACTTTGCACGGCGATATTGATCGAGTTATCCCTTAAGACAATCAAATTGAACAATGAGGTCAAGTTGTCATTGGACTTTTCTTGTCTGATCAATCGATCCAATTGGGATTGTTTGGCCAAATTCTTTTCGAGATGTTCTCGCGTCCATCGCCGTACGCTGTCTTTCCTTTTGATCATCATTTCAATCTTGTAGATCAGATTTTCCAACTCATTTTTGGTACGTTCTTTCTCTTTCCCCATATCTTTGATCCTCTCTTGAGCGAACGAAATGACCAGTTCTGCCTGTTTGATCGGATCGACCCGCTCTAATCCGCTGGGATCGAGATATGTTCTTCGCGGTCTGTGTCGGATGGGGTGATTCAAATTCGAATGAATAGGTGCTAGAGATGCGTTCAAAGATCCTTTGCGACGTGGGACGTTAACACTTTGAGACCTAGCTTTGCGATTATTGACCGAGTTCGTTCGTTGTCGATGAGCCAAATCCGATCCGCTGTCATGACTTGTCGTGAATGACCTCAGCGGCGGTAAAGTATCTCGATGTTCATCATCTTCGGTTGGTCTGGCACGACCAACATTACCGTAGATCGCACGTATCGGGTCGATGCTGGACCAATCAAGCTCGATATTGGCAGCGATAGCAGCTTCGTCTCGGACAAAGTCGATCTGAAATAGATATTGTCGTATGGCATCGTCTATACTAGCGATGTTGGCATTCACATGATCCAGTTTTTGACGCGCAGAATCGAGGTCTCTGTGAGATACCAGAAAAAGACATTATTAGCCTGGTCATTCTCTCGTTCAAGTAGACAACCACCTATATCGAGTCATACGGTAATAGGGTAGCTTTCGAGATTAGCGGAATAACAAACTTACTCCACACGCTCTGCGTAGATTTCATTCTCCAGCTTCCTGATCCTTTCCCTCGCTTCAATCTCCAACTGAGTCTTCCTATCAACTTCCGCCTGTCGTTCTCTAAAAGCCGATTCTCTCACAAGAGCAGCCTCCAACGCTAAGAGTTCCTGCTCTCTTTCATCCTGTTTTATCTTTCCTGTATTATTCGTAGCTAAACTAGCTTCTGATCGTCTGTATAGTCTATTCGTATGATCATCGAAGGATGATAGAACTTTTTGGCCTTTCAAGAATAATTTACGTAAATGGAATTCTTTATCTTTCGAATACTCTTCATCGGTAAATTCACCACCTGTTCCTGTTCCCCCTGGTGTACCATGTCTCCTGAAGAAAGCATTATCCCTGTTACGTCCCAAAGAGGAATTGACAGTCGTCCTACTAGGTTTGTTCGACATCGGGGTATGGTACTGACCATTGTTCACTTGTGGTGAAGGGGCTGAATCCGAACGAGTATGAGTGTGATTGGGATTACGGATTTTGCTATCTTCGATATGTTGAGTTTCACCTTCGTCTCTTGAGGGTCCGGGTGGGTTACGCTGCTTTTTGGCCACATGAGATAGTTTCTCAAAAGGTTGTTTGAGAGCTTGAGTGAGTGAAGTAGGTCCAACGGCACTCAAGCTCTGATGACTACGATGGCCGAGCTGATGTATAGCCGGAAAGGTGTGTAAGTACAACAGCACTGCGATCAGACAAGGGGGGCAATTGGGACTTACTCGAGTTCTAGTATGAGCACCTGAGTGTACATTATCCTCTGTGCTTGTAGTCCTCGTTAACGGGGCGTTGTCGTCACCAACTATACCTTCGACATCCATTAGAGAAGCATTGCTAGCCGTCTTGACGCCCATCCGATGTCGATGAGATTTTTTACTACTATCGGCTATCGAGCTTTGATCATCTCTTCTCGATCCTGATCTTCCATTGTCTGTCGGGGGAAGAACCACCCTGTCCTCATCCTCAGTAAGGACTTCTACGTCTGGATGAGATTTTCTAGGAGGTATAAAATAGTTGACTTGTCCCTTAGCAGCTTTATAATCCACGATATCATCGACACAGTATCCCCATCCCTTCTCATATCGGTGTTTCTGACCACGAGACCTGTTGTGAGCTGAAGTATCGGTAGATTTCCCAAGTGAGCCTAATGAGATCGACCGATTGCTCTCAATGGATTTCCGAGCGCCATATCGATTCGAAGATCCGACACTCATGGGACTAGTGTGTATATTACCGCCAAAATGGCTGCCCCCAGGAAGACTGTGAGGCGAAGCATGATTGGTAAAACCTGATGTATCGCTCTGGTTGGAATGTTGGTATCCCTGCTGTTGCTCTTGTTCCCACCGCTGACGAGCCTCGATTTGTTCTTCCGTTTTAATCCGCCAACGGATGACTGCAAGAGGATTGAGCTTGGGAGGGTCGTCTATGCCTTCGTAGACGTGAGAATAGAAGGCACGTAATCTTGCTCCTTCTTTATAGGCTAGACGTTCTGCGGCCGGGTGGGCAGCGACTTGGGTCAACGCGCGGAATCGACGTTCTAGTATGAAGGATCAAATCAGCTTTGATCTCATATCGCCAATGGCATGCCTTTGATCCAAAGACAAAACTTACCTTGAGCTAGCTCTTCATCCCTTCTCTCCTGCTCTAATCTCCTCCTCTCAACATCTCTCTCATACCTTTCTCTTTCCCGTAGCTTGTCCTCTTCCTTTTGCTTATCAGTCCTGTGATCTTTATGCAGTAAGTTGTGATCATGCTTGGGGGGTACGTCCGCTGACCTCTTCTTCCCTATATGGAAGATATCACTGAGACGATTCTTCTTTTCCTTTTCCTTTTCCTTCCCGTCTTTGCTTGATTTATCTGACTGTATAGTTGGCATGGAGGGTAATACTGCTGAATCATTCTCCGTTATAGCTGGAAGAACTTCGCTAACATCGTCCAACTCGTGTTCTGGACTACCTTCGTCAACCGAGGGAACAGGTAAATGATGAGTGAAAGGTACATGTCCACCCTGACCATCTGACAACAATCCGCCCTTCGAGCTGGCTCTTCTCCGATTCGCATTTTGTATCTCCGGAGAAGGATGACTATCTATACTCTGTCTCTGACGAGGTGAGGATCCCCATGTCGATCGTGTGGGAGGAGCAATAGTACTGGCTACAGACATAGTCCTCTCTCTACCATGGTTGTCGGAACTTGTAAGTGCAGGAGGGGCGGAGACGAGATAAGGAGATCGATGGGTTGGCTGGTCGGCTCCAGGAGACGTAGGTCGAGTGTTAGGCGGAGAGAAGAAGACAGAATTTGACCATTCGTTGAGATTGGCAGGTCGACTAGCTGGCGCATGAGGCGAGTTCATGAGTCGTAGAGCGGAAGAAACGTCAGAGTCGCTGAGAAGGTTTCGAAGTTGTTCTTTGCCAGAATCATGTGTTAGCATGATGATATACCACTGCAAAGCATGATACTGCAATGTAACCTACCTGGATTCAGAGCCATGTCCTGCATTCCTCCGATACCTAAACCCAAACTAGCAGCTAAATCACCTTGTTTCTTCTTCGTGGTCTCTTTCTCCTTCCCTTTCGATCGCTTACTTCCCTCGGGACTACTACTTCGTTCTTTCAGCATCTCAAGACTTCTTCCTCTGGATATCTGAGATTTTCCATTAGGTGCAGGGATGGTAGATTCGATGAGAGGAGAAGATCTAGCAGTTGACATCCGACTCGATCGAGGTGAAGATCCATTCTGCAAAGCAAAATACGAATCTGATCTAGAGTTGGGCAATTGCGGAGTGATCTTAGGAGGAGAAGCGGTAGCGGCCGCAGTAGAGCGATAAGATAACATCCTAGAAGGAGGAAGAGCTTCTTTCGATGATCGTTTCCTTGGTCTTTTGTGATCTTCTTTATCTTTCCTCCTTTTCAATTCTCTACTTGTGCCACTAGCATCAGAGTTCTGCCTTTCTCGACCGGTTGGACCTAATAGACTTTTCGCTCGGGGCCTACTAGGTCCAGCAGCGGCATTCTCTGACTGTGAGGGGGTGTTTCCTCCTGTACCAGTACCGGTATCTTTAGTAGATTGATCGGTAGTAGATTCATCCCCATCACTATCACTACTAGTCTCGAAGCCTCCTGTCACCCTTGATGCTCTCTTGCCATTGGCGATCATTGATCCTGAGCGATGTCTGGAGTTGAGAGGAAGAGTTTCTGACCATACTCTTCGATCTTGCGATGATCTCGTCTTGGGTAATTCAGGTCTTGGAGATGATGGTGAATTGTTCATGCTTGGGAAAGGTTTCATGATCGAGCTAGATGACGATGAAGTCGCTGATGGTAAGGGTGCTGATCTAGGTGGAGAGGGGATAGTGGAATTATGTAATGTAGATGGATGAATAGGTTGATATGAATTGCCAATCGTCATACTGGCAGATCCATTGGCATGCGCAGGCTTAAGCGATGAATTGGAGGATTTTGGTGATGGAGAAGGTTTAGCGGTAAGTTCAGGAGCCTGATCTTCTAGGTCGAAATGTACGGTCGAGTGTTTTGACGATACAGAATCTGAATGAGGTCTATTACGATGTATAGAGGTGGATGTGGAGGACCGACTGATATCCTTTGGGGTTGCGCTCGTGTCACTCTGAGTGGAGATGATGGGAGGCGGAGGAGGTGCCCTCACGCTTGAAGATGCCATGGCGGACGGTCTCGCTTCCGTCGTTGTTGCTGCTGATACTGGCGAAGGTAAAGCATCTTCTAAAGGCGTGATGGAGGAGTCTATCGTGATAGTACGTCTAGGAGAGCGGGGCGAGGCAAGGGGTCGTATGTGTGGGAAGTCGAGAGGGATTGGATGCGAGAGATGGATGACACAAGGATACACAAGAGTCAAGAAGGGTTGGCCAAGAGATGAGCAATGAGATGATGATGATGATAATGGGATCAACTGCGCACAGACCACCTTCCCACCACGTGTCAGATCACCCACCATACGTCACAGACTGGCACTGCTGCTTGAATGCTTGAATATCTTCTTTTGTTTACGAATCTCAACAACTTATCGATCTTCATCCTCAACCATGCTTCTCTAGATATTACTCCCAGTCTCATAGCATGACGACCTCGACCTCTTCAGCCGATACGTGGATATACGATCATCTGCACAAAGTCTATTTCCACCCTTTATCCAATTCTTATGCTGTTCCTGACCTCACGACCGGTCAATGGAATTACATCCCAGCGAGTGACTTTCAATCTGCCTCGAGCTCGTCCACTCAAGCGCAGTCTGTCCAAGGACAGACACAGAGAGATGAAGAGAAGGAAGAAGGTGAGATTGAAGATGATATGGGCTGGGGTGGATTGATGGATCCTGGTAAACTCGCTCAAATCGAGAAGGATTCCAAATCAACCTCAAAGTCTAAATCAGCATCACAATTCCGAGCAAACGGACAGGATTACAAGAATGGTATGGTCCATGAGAAAGAGAAAGAGAAACATCCTTCATATGTGGTACCATACGATGATCCTGCCCTGTACTCTTATCCCTCAGATGACAAGGACAATGAAGACGAAGAAGACGGAAACAATCGACCTGAAGAAACTCCTGATCATATTTTAAGATTGGTCGTCGTTCAGTCGAAATGTCTAGAGATCGGACAAGTTGTAATTTTAGATGCTCGAGAGGGTGGTATACAGTTAGGAAGGGATAGATGTGAGAAAGGTGGTCAAGCAAGAGTGAGGTTGAGGGAAATGGAAGTTAGTAAAACCCATGCTGTTATTTATTGGGGTAAAGGTGGAATTTTACAAGAAGACGAAGAGGAAAATGGATGGTGGATAGTAGATTTAGGTAAGCTGTTCTGAGATTCATATATCTTTCATAGTGTATCACGAGCTTATATGTCTTAAATCGAAATGTAGGTTCTACACATGGTACTTTCCTATCCAATCCATCGACCAACAAAACGAAAAGAAAAAGATTATCAGAACCTAAACATTCTTCAAAACCCCATTCGATCCAACATCTAGCAGAGATCAAAATCGGTAGTACCACATTCTCAGCACACATACATCCTTCTTGGCCATGCGATGAATGTACAGTGACTGGCAATAATGAGATTTTACTCGATGATGGTAAACCTAAATCTAAACTCGATGCCATCACTACGGAAGATCAAATATCCTCAGATCATGAAGTACCATACGCAATGGATTCGTCACAGAAGAAACAGAATAGAGAGCTAAAACGGAAAAGAGAAATGGCCCTGTTGAAAGATTCATTATTGAGGCGAAACGAGGTATCGTCAAGTAACGATGAGAGGGAAGAGCCCAAGAGGGAATATTTAGATAGATCAGCAATGCGAAGAAGATTACATCCTTCCTCGCCACCTAAATCGCAATCTAACTCTAATAGAGCTACGCCAAATCGGACTGAAACCCCTTCGACCCCATCCTTTGGTAGCGATGTGTCGAGAGAACCTACTGGACCATCAAAATTTGCTAGTTCTATATTAGCCAATCAAGGTTGGATCCCCGGCACGGGTCTGGGTAAATCCAACCAAGGTAGAGCACAACCCATTGCAGTGGAGATGCGAAATGAGAAAAAGGGATTGGGCGCTCAGAATAGTAAAGCTACTGTGGACGATGGTCAAGGTCAAGGCGATTGGAAGATGCGTGCTAAGCAAAGGAGATGGGAGGAGTTGTCCAAGAGTAATGCTAATTAGTATCAAATGGGTGGATGATGTTGATGTCCTATGTTACCAGTTGTAAGGATAAGTAACAATTTCATATGTTGTACCATACCATCATTGATGGAGACTAGGATCGATGCATTTACATCATCGGATATCAAATCAATAACTTATAATGAGCGATACAAATGGTATTTTCAAGACACTCTCTTCCTACTTCATGAGTTCAACCTATCTGTGCCAATCCTACTCTTCATACTCTGCTCCTAAATTCGATCCTTTGGCATAATCGATCAATTTTTTAACTCTCTCATAGACCTACATATACAAATCACTGTCAGTCATGTATAAACCCTCGCTAATAGATATCTCGAGTACTCACAGTAAATACGATAGCTTGACCCGGAGCCACTCTCAATACTCTAGGTGTAATACCTTTATAAAACGCTTTCGCACCTTCATTCTTGAACATGTCAGAAGTGACTTTGACCAGTCGGGACATGGCTGTTTCACCTGGAACATGCGACGCTTTCTGAATACGTCTATGCATAACAACATGTGTTTCAGCGTACAACCCCTTGATGAATGTAGATTTTTCAATGCATATTGTAAGAAGGTGTGAAAGTAAACTCACGTTTTGATAGTATCAATAGGAGCATTGGAGAAAGGACCCATCGCCCCCGAAACCAAACCAAGAATCATCGTTTGCCAACTTGGCAAAACGGCTGATTCCTTGTATTGAGGTTGGAATTCAAAAGCCCATTTTTTAAACTGTTGATACGCAGTGAAATTCACACCTTGGTTGGTAGCTTGTCTTAGTGCTGTGAGTGATACACCTCGATAGAGTGTTGAAAGACCTTCTTCACGGACGATAGTGAATGCTGCGTGGGCTGCGTTTCTATACACATCGACGAGAACAATCAGTCAGCATTTCAAGCGATTATTAGACCTTCAATAGGAGAGCATGTCAAGTAATTTACCTATATCGAGGTACGTCGAGAGGATCGGCCAAAGAATCTAGTCGACAAATTCCCAAGAATCAGTCTAATCATTCATCACTCTTATACCTTGCGCACGAAAGTCTGGACCATTGACTCACGCTGTTGAGCTTGTAATCTGATTTTTATAACTTCCATAGGAGTAACTACCGCAACAGCTTCCGTTGCGCCTGCTCCCAAACCAGCTAAGAAGGTAGCGGAAGGACTGATCTTCCCATCAGGAGACGATAACCACCCTTTGTATGCTATCGGTTTCAACGTCAGGATCAGCACATATACATACGATCAGGGTGATTACCACCGTCTTTGGTGCATTGTCATTGATCACAAGGTCATCATACTCACTCTCAAAAGACGCAAAACGTATAGCCATCTTCGGCACGATACCCGATATAACGGCTCCCAAACCTTTGTATAGACCTAGGGGCGTTTCTCGAGCTGCGATTTGTCGACCGGTAGCGAAGAATCCTAATGGTTTGAGCTGTTATTAATCCGTATTGGATCAGCTCAGAGTGGAATATCTCATTTTTTGATGATAATGAGAAGATCAAGCGAGATGCAGGACAAACTCTATTACTCACCCCTTTCAGTTTCCTAGATTTACTCAATTGCATTCTAACTTTTATAGTATCCAGCGGATGACTATATTCTCATAAAACGACCGTCAGGTTTTCATTCACTACACGATTGAGTACCTGTCCGTAACGATAACGATGATGACAATGAACAACATCGACTCACCATGCCAATGCTTCAGCTAGACCTGCTACTCCTCCCGCTATCAAATGAGTCGACAGTGGGATCTTCTCTTTCTTCCCTTTTGAGCTGGACGACGGTGTAACCCTATCTCCCGATGCTCCTCCTCCCATAGGTTTGGATGTTGACGTTGACATTGCAAGAGTGGATGGGTATAGAGGCGGATGATGAGGAGTTGTAGTTGTGCTAAGTGATGGCGTGGCGACTCAGTATGAAGAAAGATCTAGCGGATGATATGAAAACTGATGTCTTTGATCACTCTTCGACGATTTGACCGTATATCTTCAGGAGTATCTTCGAATAGAAGAGAGTTACATCTCAGACTTTCAAACCTTTCTACAGAAGTCCTTATATACGGTTCACTCACTCGTGTGAAGTCCTACTCCTACTCCCTCTTCAAACTCAAGTCACAACTTCGACTTTTTTTCCATTCTGTTTACTGTCTGACGCTTTAACTCGAGTGAATGACTGAATCAACCGGTCACTTGATTTAACCGGTATATGACACAATCATAACCGGTGTTTAAGCGGGTACAAGATCACAAGATCGGTTTTACTCGGTATGCTATGCTCACAGCTCGATCATGACTCGATATTCATGGTACTGCATGCAGCGATGAGCAGATGCGATGACTGAGTTGTAGCTGTTGCTGAAACGGAGAACAATGTACATGCCATGCATCCGTGTGATGTCGGATCGAATTATAATGTGAGTATATATGAGAGCAAGACAAAAAATTCCCGATATCTACCTACTAACCTGGACCATACTCGAATACCCCTAAAAGTCAACAACGATATATCCCAACATACTATGTACCACACACTAACAGCTACATTTCTGATTCCCTCCTACCATATCTCTCAGACTCACACTATCCCTCCTCCGTTTCTTCCTCACACTCCCATAAAACGCTGTGGACAACCTCGAACTGCTGCCCACTGCTCTCAGCTGCCTCTCGCCGTAGCTTATACCTGTACCTGCCGAGTCGGGGTCGAGGGTCCCAGCGTCTATAGCGGATAGAATCGTTCGACCAGCTAGGAGGAAAGGGGTCATGACGTTCGTACCATTTAAGGAAGATACTTCGACAAATAGTAATCCTAAATAAAAGGTCAATCTACGTGAGCTGTCAGATCCAAGAGAGACCAAGAAGGGGCAGCTCATCTACAGGGTAGATAACGCACCATTTTCCTGAGCCCACCTTGATCCTTCGGCATATTCAACTTCCCTATCTTCCTCTTTATCCAATTTATTCCCTACTAACACCATCACCAGATGTGGGGAGGCGAGTGCTCGACAGTCTGTTAACCATCGACTGAGATTGACGAAAGACTGCCGTCTATTCAGTAAGTTGTCGTCATCAGCTGCATTCTTTCAATCCGTGTGCATCAAGCCACTGAACATACGATGTTATATCATAAACTAGTATAGCTCCAGCCGCTCCTCCTGTTGGGCACAAGCGACAGACAGGTCAGCTTCTGACCACTTTATTTGTGATTTTGAAACAACAAAGAACCTCACGATAGTATGAGCGTGTCACACTCCTGAATCTCTCTTGGCCTGCTGTATCCCATAGCTACATAGTGAATAGCGGGAATCAGTACTTGTATTCCTCTTTCACTTCTCGAGTCGGACGCGAGTCGAACTTTAATGAAGCCTCTATGTATTTCTACTCCAAGTTTCATCGCCGAGAAGGAGCATGATAATGTTTGAATGTTGCATCACTCACCTGCAGCTTTATATTCCTATCGCCTATCCTCAAGGTCCTCGATGAAAATTCCACTCCTATCGTATGTGCAGAATTCTCCTTGACTATATCCGAAGGAAGGGAAAGAGATGAATCAGCTATACAGCCCAGATATCTATATCCATCTGGAATGTCTCAGCTGATTAAGTTGTTCTGAATCATACCTACATTGTTCATGTATACAGTGATATAGCAAGCATGATTTCCCCGTTCCAGCTTCGCCTAAAAGGTGTAACATGTATATGTATAAGCTACTGACTGTAATCACTCTCTTTCGAGGCGAGAAGGACAGGACGTCAAGCTTACCTATCACGATGAATTTGAAAAGGTAGTCTATCTCATAATCATCACATCAGCATCCACTTGACCATCATCCCATTAAAGACTAAAGAGAGAGGTAAGAGGAAATAGGACTTACCGTACGCTTCTACCAATTCTGTACCTTCGTGATCCATGTTCTATCCTGATTACTGGCGTGGCATGGAGCTCCTAAGCGGTCGAGATTGTATGCGAATGAGATGGATGAAATGCAAGTTCGAAATGATAAGACCAGTGAAGGAGAAGATCCAAGCATCATTGCACAGGGGATTTGATTGGATTTATCGTCATAACATGACATATCCCATCAAAGCATAAATAAACCTCACTAGAAAGGCGGAGGTCACCGCCAGATGTGTCACGCGTACTGGGTGGACGATCAACGTGTCATACGGCGAACCACCTTTAACACCTTGGTTTATCCCTTCTGCTCTAATCTCTATTGATCGTGTAGTACAACCCCTACGGAAGGACTTTGAATCCAAGATGTACAGCCCCAAAACCCTCTTACTCGCTCTCCTTCTCTCCCTAGCTCTGATCATCGCAGCATCGGGAAAAGCCAAGGATCAACTCCAGATCGGAATCAAATACAAACCTGAAGAATGTCCTATCAAAACTAGGAAAGGTGATAAATTAAGTATGCAGTGAGTACTTTTTCTGATATCTTCAGCTAGGTGATCATACATTTTCTATCCTTTGACGAAGCAGCTGATGTGTTGGGTCTGGGTACTCGCAGTTACACTGGAACTTTGGCAAAGGATGGAAGTAAATTTGATAGTTCTTTAGATAGAAATCAACCTTTTGAGTTTACACGTTAGTCCACTTACAAACCACCTTGCCCTGTGCTATCCATACAGCCAGGTCAATAAGCTGACCGGACGATAAATTAAATAGTCGGTGCTGGACAAGTGATTAAAGGATGGGATCAAGGATTATTAGATATGTGTATTAGTGAGAAGAGGAAATTGACTATCCCACATGAATTGGCTTATGGTAAGTTTCACGGCTGACTTTGTACGGGGTTTTCTTACGCCCTGCCCACCAAGCTGATGTGGTGTCTCGATCAGGCGAAAGAGGTCATCCTCCCGTCATCCCACCTCAAAGTACTTTGGTCTTCGAAGTGGAATTGTTGGGTATCAAGAATAGGTTCGTGGATGAGTTGTAAACCTGTCCGTAGGAGCGTCATCACACATATCCAGAAATAGATGAAGAAGTATTTGAAAAGATAGATGGTAAAGAACAGTATACTATGGTATACCGATCATCCATATCCTATGCAATATGCAATACATCTATTTGATATTCCCAATCAACCATATACTTTGTACAATCTTACTTACAACGTTTTATGTTCCACTATCTATAAAATCACTAGGCGACAGGTCTCGACGTAACTTCTCCACCAACAGGGAACCTTTTGACCATCCAACCTAAGAAAGAAGGTACATCTTCTGCTATACTATTAGGTAAAGATCCATTCGTCACAAATCGAGGTATATTACCTACACCAAGAGGATTATCAGCAAATATACCAATGGCTGGTCGATGTTGTTGGTACAATACTTGAAAGACAGGGATTGACCACTTACCGCCAGCATCACTAGAAGTAGCCATCCTCCATTCAACCTCCTTCCCACCCTCAATCTCCCTTACCCTTTCTACACTAACGTATTTCCCTCTTACTCTCGATTTCTCATTATTCAATTTCGGTGGACAATCAGGATGTTCGAATGGTAATGAGATATTCATAAACGCCCTTTCACCTTTAGGTTCACCTATCAATTCTCTCGATAAGAGCAAGACAACGAATGTACGTGGATTGGTTGGTGGCGGAGTTTTGAATGTCAATCTCCATACTTCTGCGACATGTTTTCGGTAGATGTGGAGACATTCAGATTCTCTCATTGATTCAATGTATTCTCTTTCGTTCTGTCCGCAGCAATCACATCAATCAGCCATTCCTTCACAGATATCAATCAAGTCTCGAAATGGGGATGGACTCACCTCACTATGATACTCCAACAAACCCCTTCTGAACCTCTCATAAATCCCTTCAGGCGTAGTACTCATGAACAAAGCCTGTCGTTCAGCTTCGGAAGGTTCCTCTTCCTCTATCGCACTTCCATTGGGAACAACTCCATTTCCATTGATATGATCATGACCTTTATCTTCCGAATGTCTAGTTGATATTCGATCGGATAGACGTCTAGCGAGATTGACAGGGTTGTACGATGCTGAATGTCGTTTCGAGGTGGATCCATCGGTGTGTTGTTTGGGTAAAGAAGTGGAGCTGGAATGGTGAGATTCTCGTCCACACCAATATTCTTTGATACCTCCTAGGGATTTACGTATCTACGTTTCCACCAAGTAAGTCAGTCTAGGATGTATGTCATGGTAAAGTATACCACTCACATCGTTGTATGTTGATGAAGTGGTCAAATTCAGTATTTTCACCGTCCCATCGTGTTTCGTCGAGTGATGGTTCCAATTACTACAAATGTCGGATCATATCACTTGTAAGTCAGCTTCTCATAACCTTCCAGTTCGGATCGTTTAGGGCACTCACGCCATACTATCTGACAACTTTATACCCATCTCGAAATGATCGTTCAAGAATTTATCAAATTCTGCTGAAGCGGGGTCTGGTATATCCTGTAATACGACACATATATATGAGCTTGATTCACATCTGGAGTATCTGCAAATATCATGGAGACACAACTGACCTCTGGTTGGAGAGGTTGAAGATCCAAATGGACCGGTTTTATCGTTGGGGCCATGGTACTCTTAGCCAATCAATTTCTTGTCTATTTCTTGAGATTATCTATCAAGAGATAGCGATGGAGGTACACCAAGATGTCGAAGCTGGACTGACAAAGTGATAGGTATCTATGACTCGTTTCAGGATGTTTGTAACTATATGTATGGATATTCCTATCGAGTGCTCATCTGCTCGGTGTATCTTATATCGTTTGCCTTTGTTTCGTGAGCTCATCGTTCGGATCTTTCCGACGGGTTACAAACAAGAGATTACGAGATGCCACATCTGTCGATCTTCCAATTACGATTTTCTTACATCATCCTAATCGATCAAAGATTCGTAATCCAATTTTGTAATGTGATTACGATCTATTCCGATATCCTGATGGCCGAGGATACAGGTAGTCGTGTGTTTATTCAATGTTGAAGGAGAAATTCGTGTCTATTTCTGTCTTCATCCTCTTGATCCATTTGCTAAACACATCATCAACACTCATGTACCATCTCCCACCAACGACGATAAATACAAACTACAATATACCCATGGAAAGCCCATAGTATCATACATCTAAGCCAATCTGGCTTAATTAATTCGACACAATATCGTTGGATATCTAATTACGATGTCATCATCATCACCACCTACCATCCCTCCATTCCTAGCTACCATCCTCTCATCTCGAATTACTTCCATCCCTCCTCCCGCTCCTCTCGCTTCGAGCTCTACATCCAACCCATCGGCCAACCCTTCACCGATCTTGCAACAACCACAATCGCAACCGCCTAATCCTCTATACCTTCCTCCACCGGCTTTACCAAAAGTTGAAGAGGACTTGGTGCCCCCTGAGAACTTTGCGTTGGTATCCAAGGGAGTGTACAGAAGTGGATTTCCTAAGAAAAGGAATTTTGGATTTATGGAGACTTTGAGGTTGAAAACGGTTTTGTGAGTTGGATACTTGCTGACATACAACTTCAGAAAGGTCGTTCTACGTGCAACATTCTTTTTCTTTTTGGCGAACTATTGCTCGTGATTATGGATTATGACAATATACATGTTTTCCAATACGAATTCAGCTGATCATCGACTGTTTGAAATCTTATGATAGAACCCTCGTGTTAGAAGATTATCCAGAAGCGAATTTAGAATGGTGTCAATCCCAAGATATACAATTTATGGTTAGTCCTTCTTATGAATCCCCGCCGCTCTGTACTGGCACTCGAAGTACGGACATGCAGGAATACAGGAATGGGGAGTGAGCAGTAGCTGATTCTGACTTGGTTATGTGCTGTCGTTGTGGTAACAGCAATTCGGTATACCAGGTAATAAAGAGCCATTCGACAATATCCCAGAAGACGTCATTTGCTCTGCTCTTGTAGCGATCTTGGATCAGAGAAATCATCCGATATTGATACATTGTAATAAAGGCAAGGTGAGTACGGGTTGGATTGATTTGCATATCACATCGAATCGAATTGTGTTCAAATTCCCATGTGGACTGGGGAATTTTCTACCTGAATATAAGAATGAACCAAGCTGATAGTCTGCTACGTCACAGCACCGAACAGGATGTTTAATAGGATGTATTCGTCGTCTCCAATCCTGGTCCCTAACATCGATCTTCGACGAATATCGAAGATTCTCTTCTCCCAAATCTCGAGCGGTAGATCAACAGTTTATTGATCTTTTCGATCTCATACCCGTTTGGAAAGAAGTGACCGGTAGTAGTAAAGGAGGAGGGGTTGGGAATTTACCTGATTGGGGGATGTTGAGTCTTCCTAGAAAGGGTGTCATTACACCTAGCCAGGCTCAGAATAAAGGTCAAATACCTTCTGAGGCTATCTCGATGTCGATCGATAATGCGATATCCCAAAAAGGAGGCAGAAACAATGGGCATGAAGATGAAGATGAAAGGGTGAATGGAATTACTAGTTTACGTTTAGATCAACTACCCCAACAACAGACACAGCGGCGAAATCAACAAGATAAAATCAACACACATGGTGATCAGATCAATCAGAGTTCCACTTCCACTCCCGTATCAATCATTGTAGATGGTGAAGATCAAAGTCAACATAGCGAAAGTAAAAGTATGAATGATATTGTACATTTAGAAAATCAAAAGCCTCATCAACAGGATCAAGGGGAAGAAGGTGGGATAATAAATATTGATATCAATGTAGATGGGATAGATGAGTTGAACAAGGTCGACGGGATAATACATCTCACTTCGAAAGTAGAGGAAGTGGCTATACATTGATTTTGATAGGAATTCCCATTTACTACCAATGTAGAATTTCCCATACTTTATAATCTAGATATAAGATGCTCAATTCAACATGGTAATACGAAATACCATATACCGATGTGTAATTATAGATGTTGTACACTATCAATGTGTGTTAGGACATGTAATGATGCATGTTTTCCGAGTATTTCTCTCGATTCATACGAAGTTGCTTATATTATCATCCATTCTGTGTGAGAGACTTGATTCGTACGAGCCCGACAATAACAATAACGAGCGCCCGATCTCGTCCTTATTCTCATTCTCAATCTAATTTTCTACAAGTTACTGTCCCAAGCTGCTTCTTCTTGGTCCACATACACCTTACCAGTCCTCATCCTTCACCTACTCTAAATCCATCGCATCCACGTCCCCTTCTCCAGGCGTTCTAATATGTCTAGAAGGTTCCCAAACCTGCAAGATATTATCTTCAGCCGTCGTAGCGAGATGCCACTTGGCATTGGGACTCCAGGATATATCAGATACCTTGGAAGTATGTCCACCATGCACGAATAGCAATTCGGGAGGTCCATCCTCGGCGTCATCGGGAGTTTGCTCCGACCCGATCGCATCAAGGTTCCATATATGAACTCTTCGATCTGCTGAGGCTGATGCGAAGTGGACAGGTGAATGAGGTGACCAAGAGAGTTGTAGCACGTCGTCGGTATGACCTTCGAAGGAATGTAATTTGTGAGTGGGTCTTCGGATATCCCATAATGCGATTGTCTACGAATATCAATGACCAATCCAGTCAGCCCTTACATCATTTGCAAAGGGAATGAGGAAGATTTTTCACACACGTTATCACTTGATCCAGTCAAATATAGGTAATCAGAACTTGGGGCGAAAGCGACCGAATTGATTTCAGCTGTATGACCTTCATGAGATGAAGATGGTTTGTTCGCATTATCGCTTCTTGTGTCCCATCTATATTAAATGACATTGTCAGCTTGATTGGACTAGGACCGACGATCACATGAGCGGGCTCACAGCATTATCTTCCTATCGTCTCCTACTGATGCAAACATGTAATCATTCTTAGGGTGCCAGTCGACATCCTGTTCAATAACAGATAAGTAAGATACCTTACTTCATTCTATAATGAATCCAACTCACACCAACACAAGCTGAATGACCCTTGTAGACTCGTAATGGCTGAAGGACAGGATCTTGCTTCTGATAGCCTTGAATATCCCTATTATATTCCCTTTTATCAGTCTTAGTCCTACGTCAGAAAGATGAATGGACATACCAATGAGCAACAGTGGTATCTTCACTCGCACTGAGGATATGTCCTTCTTTTACAGTACTCCAAGCGAGTCCATACCTATAATCCAAGAATATCGTCAGCTATCAGTCTGGTAGATGGAACCATATGGCCCGAAGAACAAGCGGAAATCAGCTAACGACCTACCCTTCTTTACTTTGACCTTTCAATCTTATATCAGGCCTGCATTCACCATTTGGATTCGCCTTTGATTCATGTTTAGTCCTATCAAACACCAATACATCTCCTGAGACAGCTTTGGTAGCTATGAGTTCGGGGTTCTGAGGCATGTATCGGGCTCGGTTGATCTCGCCTTCGTGGTTTATCGTTTGGATAGCTCGGATTCGAGCTGGTGATTTGGTGTATGATCCGATCTCTGCGAACACGGAACAGATGGATATCAGTAAGTGATTCTTCTTTTAGATGAGCGAGTACACGATCAAGAAGTAATATGGGTTTTGGATGATCCTTGTCATTGTCACAGAATGAGGGACCGTATATAGCAAATTGGAAAAGGAGAAAGCGGAAAGTCACTTACCTTGTTTATCTTCATCATACATCTCAGCCACTTCTTTACCCGCATTCTCCATACCACCTTTAGGGAGCAATACCTCAGCGATGATCAGGTGATCTTTTGCCTGACCTGAGGTATGGGTACCGATGATCATTCGGTGGACGGTATAATCAGCATCGGGGGGACTACAAGGATCATACGGTGACATCAGCTTGGTCTAGGTGGATGTTGCAGTTTTGATGATGCACTCACGTGGTCTGATCTGGTAGCCATTGACAAGTGAGGGATGGCCATGTCAGAGCGTGAGTTATGACTGTATCATACAAGAATGGAGTACTGTACAGGTGATTGTCAGCTGGACAGTCCCATTCATTTGTACAACACTTCGTCTGTTAGCTTACTTCTTCTTCCAGATTTTGTATTCCTATTAAGGCTCTTTCGTTAGCTAGGAACATCATCTCAAATCAAAGAAGGAAACCTCAAGCTTACCTCGTTGATCACTTGACTGTCATCCCCTGCGTTCGAGACGTCATCTTCTATCTCGATAGGTTCGGAAGGGGCCATGGTGAAATTGATGGGTAGAATTGTAGGTGGGGAGAATGGGTTTCAGATGTTCTGGCGAATCAATTGGGCTGATGATATGCGAGCTTTGAGGATGCCAGATACAATAATGGGAGTAAGGATGAGTGAGATCTGTTTGATGAATATGAACGAGAGAAGGAGAGGAACGACAAGACAAGATTGGATGGGATGAATGAACATGAGCAGCAACAGGATTTTGGACGCGTCTCAGTGGGATGGTGGTATATGGAAAAGCCATTTTTACCATACGGAGAAGTGATGATGTCACCACTTCCATTAAGAGGAGGAACGCCCCTTGCTTGCTCAACGAGGGACACATACAGGTGTACCTTCAAGACATCATGATGCTACATGGTTCAAAGCAGCCGCAACGGGAATGGGGAGATAATGGTGTGGTATGCCATCTATCAAGATCATTGCATCATTATTGATTATATTGTTGCAACACATGAACACATCCCAACTATGAATCCTTTGTCCAGCTCTCGATCACTTTTTCTAAATCGAATTTAGGATCCTCTGGGTCGGTGATCACTGAGATGAGGGTAGTGGAGTCAGCGTATTGTCTCCATTCAGTAATAGGTCTTCTGAAAGATGTGTTTGTGGGTGTTGCAGAGAATCTGGCAGTTGTATTGTTCCTCCTTTCTGTTGTCCATTCGTTCTTCATCCCAATTTGTTCCTTCACTCATTCCAATATAACAGGACTCCACGATTGGTAGACGCTCGTTCTCATCTACACCCTGTCTACCCTGTTTTTCCCATGCTACACATTCACTTCCATAACCCTCCAAAAAGGAGAATTGACCATGGAAGAAAGAAGAAAGAGAAACCACTCACATCCTGAACTTCCAGTCTTCTCAGCCTTCTTAGCAGCATAAGCTTTCTTAGCCTCCTCAATCAAATGTGCTCGGTGAGATACGGCATGAGCAGCCTATTCGTCATGAATGATCATGTTCGGTTTTGGAGAGATCATGGGTGATTGTTTTATGTTGCATTTTCATCAGATGATATATGCCGGACCAAGGAGGAGATATTAAATGTGAAAGACATATGGATGATCAGTCTCATCCCTGTATCATGGATTCGAACAATGGATCTCACCTTCTTCTCATCATATTGACTTTGTACCGTTGACTGGTGAACGATACCATAGAAGATACCTCCAATCAATGCAGACCATCGAACGACCTATTAAGCATATTTGTTTCAGATTAGCAGCAATTCCTTCTCATCACCGTCCTTGGAAACCCGATCCGTCTATGAATCCTTCTATCCCCTTTGCACTTGTCGTGTGATATCCTGCTCCCTCTTCTCCATCTCTTGTCTTAACAGAGTTTCCTGTCATTTCGATGTTATACTCACGTTGGTAGTGGGAGTAGCCATTTTTTTCGAGGATTTTTCCGGAACGAAGGGGTGGGTAATTTATTATGGACGGGTGGGAAATGGATGTTCGGAGGGCTCGAGTGCCCTTTTGGTATACGATTGAGAACGGTAGAGAGGAGAAGATATACGTGTAAGACTTCTCTCAAGCTAATGTTGATTTTGCAAATAGCCAATGAACCACTCGTGAGAGCATACAGTATCCAGCATCAACTGGCTACCGGGACGAACCGAGGAAGACACAGGAAGACTTGGGATATGAGCCAATAGGGTATTGCCGATACTTCCGATGGTGTGGCATACAGCCATGCGTGAGTGTGACGCGACGAGCTACATCCACACTTGACATCCATCCTCCAACGATGCACTCTAATTACTGGACACTTATATCGATAGCATCAACCTTTACATATCCATAGACACAGCTAGAAAACAAATACTGCAATTCCTCATATCCCAACCCAGCCACCTCAGATCATTCCTCGTCTCTTTGATTTGCAACCCAGTCAAGGCGGTACCGCCAAACCACCATCAACATGAACCCATCTTCAACGTGCTACACCATCGTCCACGATGACCTGATTGACGCACCTTCGTCGCAGGACTTGCGCAATGCCTTGCAGAAGGGATCAGACGATGTCAAATTAGAGACTATGAGGAGGATCATAGTTAGCACTTTGAATGGTCAAGGTCATGTCAGTCACCCATGACACTCGATTAGGGGAAGGAAACTGATATATTACTTGAATAGCCTTCATTACTCATGCCCATCATCCAATATGTCATGCCCTCACGTAATAAGCAGTTGAAGAAGATGTTACATTTCTATTGGGAGTGAGTTCACTGCCCTCAGTATCATTATGGAAGGGTCTAACTCATGCTGATGGATGGATTAGGATCTGCCCTAAGCTCGACGATAATGGAAAGTTGAAACAGGAAATGATCTTAGTAGTGTAAGCTTGTCGATTGTTTTACCATTTGTGAACTATAAGCTGATTTTCCACTGGTGCAGTAACGCTATTCGAAATGACTTGGTAAGCTATCCCCCACGCTCCACAGAAATGGGCATACACAAAGCTAACTGTATTTGTACAATAGCAACATCCAAACGAATACATCAGGGGTGCAACATTACGTTTCCTTCAGAAAATTAGAGAAGCAGAATTGTTGGAACCGTTAGTACCTACCGTCAGATCATGTCTGGTGAGTTGCATATTATCCCTCGCACGCGAATATTGACACGAAGCTTAACTGATATATCGATTGTTGGCATTATAGGAACACCGACATTCATTCGTACGAAAGAACGCTGTCTTCGCAACATACACTATATATCAAGATCACGAACACCTCATTCCCGATGCACCCGAACTATTGGATACTTTCTTAGCAGCTGTAAGCTATCCTTCCCTTGCTTCTGAACAACGTTGATGTGAAAAGAGCTCACATCTCTTTCTATGGTGTATGTACAGGAATCCGACTCGACATGTAAACGAAATGCCTTTGTCACCCTCTGCAATATCTCTCAACCTACTGCTGTTCGATATCTACTTAACAACTTTGATCAGATCTCAGGGATGGACGAGTTGATGCAGATGGCCGTGATTGAGTTGGTCAGAAAGGAAGCTAAGACTGAAGGTGGACACAGGGTGAGCTAATGCAAAGCCTTCTATACACAGATTAGCTGATTGACTGAACGACTTATAGGCAAAATGGATAAGATGTATTTTCGAGCTCCTCAATGCTGAATCTCACGCTGTCAAATATGAAGCTGCTACTAGCTTGACTACCCTGACTCAAAACCCTGCTGCAGTGAAAGGTGAGCTTTCCGCCCCAGGTAAAACCAAGCATCGTTCCCACAAGCTGATATTTCGATAGCTGCCGCTGCTGCCCTTGCTGAGCTCATTGTCAAAGAAGCCGACAACAACGTCAAACTCATCGTCCTTGATCGATTCGACAATCTCAGAGCTAAGCATGAACATGTGTTGGATCCTATGGTCATGGATATACTCAAGGTTCTGACTAGGTGAGTCATGATCATTCCTCATCCGAGACTCAGCTAATTTGTGACCCCATAGCCCCGATATGGAAGTCAAGAGAAAGGCTCTTGGTATTGCCCTTGAGATGGTGACTAGCAGGAACGTAGAGGATGTAGTCTTATTCTTGAAGAAACAACTGCAAGGTACTCTTGATCAAGACTTTGACAAGGTGAGCTCGAGCTCTTGTATACTGTATAACAAAGGTCATCGGCTTATCAATACTTCTACCAAATCTGACAGAACCTTGAATACCGACAACTGCTCATTCAAAGCATCCACTCCTGCGCTATCAAATTCTCAGAAGTTGCTGCCAACGTTGTTCATGTTCTCATGGACTTCTTGGGTGACTCTAATAACCCATCAGCTGTCGATGTCATCTCCTTTGTCCGGTAAGCCAAACTCCAAGACACTTGCAGTACCGGGTACGGCTAGCTGATGAATCGTTATAGTGAGGTCGTTGAGCGATTCCCCGATCTTCGACCAGCCATCACCGAGAAACTCGTTTCGACATTCAGTGAGATCAAATCTGGAAAGGTATTCAGAGGAGCTATGTGGATCGTGGGGGAGTATGCTACGGGACCTGCGGACATCAAGAAGGCTATCCAGGAGATCAGAAAGGTTTTGGGAGAAATACCTATTCTAGCTTCTGAGCAGGTAAGCTTCCTTTTGGGGACCTCTCTGCACCTGCAAAACTGACAGTTGTAATTTAGCGTCTACTGGACGAAGCTGAAGCTGCGGATGAGAATCCCACCGAGAAGGAAGAAGCGCCTAAAGCTGTCACTACTACTAGAGTCTTACCTGATGGAACGTATGCTACCGAGACGGTATACACATCGACCGCTCAAGCAGCAAGACTGGAACAAGTTCGAGCAGCTACGAAACCACCCTTACGAGCTTTGATCCTTGGCGGTGACTTCTTCACTGCTTCGGTTTTGGCAGCCACACTCACCAAACTTGTCCTTCGATTCTCCGAGGGTCAATCTGATTCTCAATCTATCAATACCCTCCGAGCGGAAGCTATCCTCATCATGACTTCTATCATCCGAGTCGGTCAATCAAAATTCGTTGCCGTACCCATTGATGAGGACTCGCAGGAAAGGATAATGAACTGCATAGAGACTCTTGCGGAACTGCAATCTTCCAAGATCTTACAGGACGTGTTCTTACATGATACGAAAGCTGCTTATGCTAAGATGGTAGCTACCGAAGAGGTGAGCCATATCTCTGGCTTGGTAACACTACTATAATACAGGTTTAGCTGATGAGTGTCTCGATCTTCGATGAACAGAAAAAGGCATTGGAGAAGAAAGAAAGAGAAAGCAAGACTACGACAGTTCAAGCGGACGATTTGATCTCTTTCAGACAATTGTCCAAGAAATCCACTCTTGGCGATGTCGACGACGTGAGTTTAGCTGTCTCATGGCCTGCGCTCCGATGTGTTTCAACTGATAGTCTCTGGCCTATGCGTAGTTCGATGACCTCGTCGCAGCAACTGGCGCTGCAGAAGTTCAAGATGACTTCGTATCGAAATTATCAAGAATCTCTCAACTAACTGGATTTTCCGATCCGGTCTACGCCGAGACTGTCGTCACATTGTCGCAATACGATATCATCCTTGATGTCTTGCTGGTCAACACGACAAACGAGACTATGCAAAACCTCACAGTCGATTTCGCGACTTTGGGAGACCTCAAACTGGTCGAAAGACCTGCTGCCGTCACTCTAGCACCTCATGGATTCCACTCTCTCACTGCGACTGTCAAAGTTTCGTCGACTGAGACTGGTGTCATCTTCGGTGCGATCACTTACCAGAAACAGGGAGCGAGCGATTCAGATGTTACTATTGTGATGTCTGATATTCATGTGGATATTATGAGTTTCATCAAGCCCAACTATGTTAACGAAGCTCAGGTAAGCTCACCTGGTCATCTTGACTTTTATGATATTGGAGATATCGAGCTTATCATGGTGTTTTTGTTATTTCGTAGTTCCGATCGATGTGGACCGAATTTGAATGGGAGGTGAGTGATCAGACCCACCCTGATTCAGCTTCTTCGTACAGGACCACGAATGAACGAAGCTGATATGATTTATTTTTCGAAATATAGAACAAAGTCGCTGTACAAACTTCCATTTCGGACTTACGAGCATACCTCGACCACCTACTCAAATCCACGCATATGGCTTTACTCACTCCCGAAGCTGCTTTGTCGGGAGATTGTGATTTCTTATCTGCCAATTTAGCTGCCAAGTCGTTATTCGGTAAGTTATACCTTCTCCCTGTGTTCTCATCGGGCGAAGATGATGTGCTGATAAGTCGGTTGGCTGGTTGTGATCGCATAGGCGAAGATGCATTGGCCAACGCTTCGATCGAACGTACAGAAGATGGATCAATCACTGGACATGTCAGGATAAGATCCAAGACTCAGGGTATAGCGCTGAGTCTGGGTGATAAGATTACGTTGAGTCAGAAGGCTTTGAAATGAACGTGAACGTGAACGACGTTGTGTGATTTCATCTAGGAATAGATGGAGGGAGAGAGAAATACAATCATAACGATTTTTTTACACCTAAAATTGAACTTCCTCCTTTTTCTTTTGCCCTTGTAAAAGATACATTAGATACCTATCAGTATGCATACGAATACGAATATGAATATGGGAAATGATTTGCTTTCTGCCTCGGATCCGCACCGAATTGGCTTTCACTTGGCTTGCATGGGCGCTTGCTGCTCTTGATATACGTCAACAGGTTCAGAATGTAGACATAAAATGGTAGATCGGTGTTACCCGCTGGTGACTGGTACGCGTTCCTCGAGTGTTGTGTGTGTGTCTGCATCGTTACATTTGTTGTTGCGATGTTCATACTCTCTTCAGTTGTCCTTCGATAATCTGTAAACAAACAACCAAACTGGCACAGTGCAAACAGCGCTCTTATATTCGGAATCAACGATCACACCTTATTTCATCTCTTTTCAACTCTTAATCGATAAACCGAATCACTAAGGCTCCTCCTATATTCGAAATAGTATCTACTTTCTAAACACCCACCCATTCACGATGGGTCAATCATCCTCTCTTCCCAGCTCACTTCCCTCCATAGCCCTCCATGTCCTTAGGGTAGTCGATTCTTCGCCAGCTGATGGACTGGTGGAACCGTATTTTGATTATTTGATTGGGATCTCAACGGAGAATGGAGAACATCAAGATTTGTCGACTCTTTCTGAAGAAGGTAGTAATAGTCTGGTGGGATTGAGTAAAGTTATAGAAGACAATGAAGGGAGGTTGGTGGGGTTGAGGGTTTATAATGCGAAATCGCAGAGGATACGTGGTGAGTATTACTTGAACTATGATTTCAAATGTATGCCTATCTGTCAATGGTTGGTATCATTCGGGTAGATTGAACTGTTTGTGTACTCTGTTCAATGTCAGTGTAATAGCAGTATTGACTGACTATCATGCATGTATGTACAGATGTTCACTTAACCCCTTCGAGAGTATGGGCAGAAACTCTACTTCAAGCCAATGGAGATTCCCTACCTACCCCTTCGACAACGACTTCATCGACAGGACCGAAACCTTCGTTACTTGGATTATCATTACGGGTATGTAATCCTGCGAACGCACTGGAAAGTGTTTATCATGTTTTGGATGTATTGGAAGGATCTCCTGCAGAGGTGAGTGAGAGCGTTCCTGTATAGCTTACACAACTTGAGTGTTCTATGTTATTCATGAAGGGATAATGATATTGATATTGATATTGATATTGATATTGATACTGATGAATCACTTGTTGTACTTCTTATCTTAGATGGCAGGTAAGCTACAAGTCTTTCTTTCATTCTTCTTCTGAATGACGAATAGCTGATATCTTTGGGGGTTGGTACAGGCCTAGTACCATGGGGTGATTACGTCCTGGCATGGTCTGGAGGCCCATTACATTCCGAAAATGACTTTTACAATTTGATTGAGGCTCATGTGGATAAACCTCTGAGGCTGTTTGTTTACAATTCTGATTTGGAGTGAGTACCTAGCTTCATCTCGCTGTATCGTTGTATCTCGTCATAGGGACTCCCAGGCTGATGCTTATGTGAATGTACGTTTAGTAACCTCCGTGAGGTCATATTGTATCCTACGAGACAATGGGGTGGGGAAGGTCTGATAGGTTGTGGTATTGGGTAAGTCCATGTTCATCTATCATATTATTCACCCCTCCCATAATTCCACCGTATATCAGATCACTGATCAATACCCTGATAATATCCATGACCTATAGGTATGGTCTTCTGCATCGTATACCACGTCCCTCCACGCCGCCGACTGCACCACCTTTAGATGGGTACTTCGAGCAAAGCACCAATAGTAGACAGACGCAACCTGAACAGGTTGCTTCTCAGTAATGATCTCTTGTATTTGATCTCTGGTTTATTGGCATTAATATAAATACGATTCTTGATGATGCATACGACCATGTCTTTACTATGTACACGAGGTACCATCCCACGCGACTGACAATGCTTTTATGAGTATAGTGAGGGGATGTCCATGTTTCAGAATCGACCATCAGCCTCCGCGTCACAAAAGTCAAAATACAAGTCAATGCTCAACTGTATGCACCATACCATACTATACTAAACTAGCACCTTCCCATCTTCTCATTCCTCTCATCTACGTTGTAATCATACTTGAACATCCACTCACGAGCATCACGACATTCTATGCGCCCATACCGTATCCTACCTCGTGTTGCCAAGATAAACAAACACAACACCGACGACACCTCACATCATTTCCTATTCTGTTGATTGTCCCTCTACTTACACGTCCCTCCATCACTTCCCTCGACTCCTTGATAAAGTGGCAAACTCTGGTACATCTCTGTGTCCTGTATACTTCTCACTCGCTCGATAGAAACAGCACAACATCATGGTGAGTGACTTCAGCTTCGAAAAATCAATGCTGACAGCCAAACAAACCAGTCAACATACTCCCAAACCAGCTCGAACAACCCCCATGCAGATCCAGAACTATACTATGTCAAGCAAAATAGGATAGGTCAGTTATACCCCGTAGATCATGCAGGCCATGTTGAGCCAAGCTGATTCCTGATATATGATACAGGCAAGGGTAGTTTTGGTGAAGTGTACAAGGGGTATGTTCTATCTTACTCCTGCTCAGATCAGTTCTGCCTTTGTCTACTGCATGTCCGAATCGACAGTAGAAGCTGATAGTCAGATCGGATGTACAGATATGACAAACGAACTTCTTTACCTGTCGCTATCAAGATTATCGATTTGGAGTCAGCGGAAGATGAGATTGATGATATTCAGCAAGAGATTCAGATCTTGGGTCAGTTAGATAGCGAGTTTGTAACGAGGTATGTTTATGTCCTCTCACTTGCCTCTCTGATCAGTGATGTAACTCGCCATCAAAGGTGGAGTATACTGATTGAGGGTACTGGATTTATTGGATATATTGTGTAGATACCATGGATCGTATCTGAAAGGATCGCATTTATGGATCATAATGGAATATTGTTCAGGTGGATCATGTTCTGATCTGGTAAGTGGATCATCCAGTTGTAGCTCATATACAATATGCGACTTAGCTGATCCTACACGATGATATGATATAGATGAAAGCTGGTATCTTCCGAGAAGAATATATTGCAATCCTAGCTAGAGAGCTATTAAGAGGATTAGAATATTTACATGGAGAAGGGAAATTACATAGAGATATCAAAGGTCGGTTTATCTCTTTTTCCATTGCGATGGCGCAGAAGAAGAATAAAGCTGATATGGAGACAATTTGTAGCTGCTAATATACTATTGACCGCTGGAGGTGAAGTCAAACTTGCTGATTTCGGTGTATCTGGTCAATTGACCGCTACAATGACTAAGAAAGTAAATTGGCTGTCTTGTTTGTACGTGAATGTAACAGCTGATCGTTGTGACTAGAACACCTTCGTCGGAACACCTTATTGGATGTCACCCGAGGTGATCAAACAATCGGGATACGATCATAAAGCGGATATCTGGAGTTTGGGAATTACATGTATTGAAATGGCGATGGGTGAACCTCCTTATGCGGATCTGCATCCTATGAAAGTGAGTAGGACCCTTCATTCTATCTAACGCGTACAATCATCTTCCAATATGGTAAAAATAGTCACTGATACTTCAACCTTGCCATCTAGGTATTATTCCTCATTCCCAAAAATCCACCTCCTCAATTGGACGAAACTAAATTCTCAAGAACTTTCCGTGATTTCGTTTCCTTATGTCTACAACGTGACCCTCGGATGGTCAGTCATTGACCTTCGCTCCATTGAGGATATAAGATTTGAAAGCTGACATGGTGATTTTGCGAACAGCGTCCCACTGCTAAAGATCTATTGAAACATAAATTCATCAGGACAGCTAGAAAAGCATCATACCTTACTGAGTTGATTGAGAGGTACGAGAAGTGGAAAGCTGAAGGTGGGGCTAAGGGTGGGGAGGAGAATAGAGGTGATGGCATGTCGTCGGAGTGAGTGAGCCCATTACCGTATCCCTCTGATTTTACTGTTTAATTCCGTCAGCTAATGATAATTCACTTAGACATGGATATGGTCCTGCTCAGGATGCTCTATGGGACTGTAA
The DNA here is from genome assembly GCF_036810445.1 of Kwoniella europaea PYCC6329. Taxonomy (NCBI): domain Eukaryota; kingdom Fungi; phylum Basidiomycota; class Tremellomycetes; order Tremellales; family Cryptococcaceae; genus Kwoniella; species Kwoniella europaea. The sequence continues at coordinate 6,877,360 of NC_089487.1, forward strand.
GTTACGAACCAGATTACCCGGAAACGTGAACGCAGCTTGAAGTAATGCTAACGATGTGTCTAGTCGGGACCGTACGAAACGCTTTACCTTCCCAACCTACTCAACCCAGTACGGTCTCTCGAGCGACTGGTCGACCTCTTCCACCTTCTTCAGGCGGGACACCAACTTCAGCAACGACACCCACGAAGAATGACTTACCGCCTTCCATCAACGGTAGAGCTCTACCCACCTTGCCTCCCTCCGCATCTCAGGCTACGATCATAGGTTCAGATCCCGAACCTGCTTATCAGACTATCAGGAATGCCTTACCTCAAGGTGTTCCTCCACCGCATCAACAAACTCAGCATGTACAGCAGGTACATGAGGATGAGGGCGATGAGGATGTCATGCTGGAGGGGGTCATTGTACCGGCAATCAACAGTGTGAGTGCGAATAGACGAATAGGTTGAAGGCAGACGAGAGTAGTGGGTTGTAATAAATAGCGGATTGGCCATCGCGAAGGAGGAGCGGGACAGAACGAGAATCGGAAGGAAGGGGGAGAGAGCATAGGGTCTGAGAATGAGAGATATCAAGGTACCGCTTACAGGAAGATTGAAAGCTGACATTGGTCATATACACAGCTTGCGACCCGTGTGCCCAATGATCACGCTCGCGAAGCTCTCGCTCGACTACGACAAGCGTTCATCGAAGCTGAGCGATCTATACCCGGTGTTACGTCTGCATTCGTCTTGGAGGTCGTGGAAAGCGTAGAGCAAGTAGAAGATCATTAGTATGCGCAAGACCTTGAGAAGGGATGATACGATGTTGTTTTGTTGTTTGAGTTGTCGTGCCCATAGGAGTTGTCCGATTTGAACTGAAAGTCGTTTTCCCTTTTACCATACCATACCATACCATACCATTCTTCCTCTCGTGATCCTATTCTTGTCCATATAATCTATCGTTTACTCATATACCATACTATCACTGAAAGCAATACATGTATTGGAGGTTGTGCATTCATCTGAACCTTACGGCCGTATCATATCGATAACACTGGTGAATGCCAAGAAGACCTCGGTGATTTGTGCGACTATGTCATCCCGGTTGTACCCTTAACCGAAGTGTCCAACTTAAATGTTGATGTTGCACCGCCACTGCATTATCGATATCATGATAAATATAACCGTGTAACTCAAGACTTCACTCTGACGTTCATCTCATTACTCATTTGTAAGATCATTCAAACATTGTAAATAGTCATCAAGCATCACAATGTCAATATTCCGACCTCAATCCTGGCGAAAATCCAAGAATCTAGGTACCCCCGGTCCCAATTTTACTATCGATAATGGAATGGGTGCACCCGATATCCCACCTGCGACTCCATATACTAATCATGGTAGTACTTCCTCGACCTACCATAATAAGAGTACGGCCAGGGCATCAGTCAAGGTATCAACAAATATACCCCCCAATGCTCCTCCGGCTTATGCTCCTACCTCCCCCGTGGATGGGTTCAGAGATAAATCGGGGGAAGATCCTTTGGAGATTTTGAAGGAGTACGATACAGTCTTCCTGAGTAAGTCCACCATCTCATGAGTTTGATACACTGAGATTGATTCACTGATTTGCTGTGCTGCTGTGCTCTGATGTTGTGGTATCTAGTCGACGATAGTTCATCGATGAAAGGTCGCAGATGGACTGAAGCTCGTACTTCCCTTATGGGCGTGGCTGACATTGCAGCGAGGTATGACCAAGATGGGATTGATGTCAAGTTCATGAACAGTAGGAAGGAAGGTAACGGTCTAAGAGTGAGTAGAAGTTGCTCTCATAGTGAGCGTGAAGAAACGTATGCTAAGGTGTAATACTTGAATATCTGGTCAGACGGGAAATCAAGTGATGCAATTGTTCGAAGCTGTTAAACCTAGTGGAGCGACACCGTGAGGATTCTCTTCCTCAGGTAGGATAGGACGTTTGACCACGTATGCTGATCAAGCGTATGAATATAGGACCGGTCAACGACTGGAGAATATTCTAAGAGAATACATGATCTCGCTCGAAAGAGGTAATCGAACGTCTGGGATATTCTCAAAAAACCCGGGAGTCAAACCTATGAATCTCATCGTCATCACTGACGGAGGTGAGTATTTCTCCACCTTCTGTAGATTCTGCTGAATCGTGGAAATCCAAGTTTTAATGATCCTGATATGTTTGTTGCCTTTGTAGCTCCTACCGATGATCCTGAAAGTGTGATAATAACATTTGCCAAACGCGTAAGTGCATTACCATGTATAGATGAACGCTTGATCATAGTAATCTCACCTAGTTGTGATGGATGTAGCTCGATAAAGGTGAATTTCCACTTTCTCAAGTTGGTATACAATTCTTACAAGTAGGCGATGATCCATCGGTACGTTTCAGGTTTTTAACGCTACAGTTTCTTACAGTGTCTGATTTCCTCTTTGATCCTTTTGGTAGGCCAAAGAAGCGCTTCAAGAGCTCGATGATGGATTATCGGACAAACACGATATAAGAGATATGGTCGATACTGTCCCATATTGCGGGCAGGAGTTGACAGCTGAAATGATCGTTAAGACTTTGATTGGCGGTATTAACAGACGTATGGATAGGAAAGCCTAGTAAAAGCTGAATATGTACAATTTTAACTTACAAGGGTTTGATACTTTGTAATATTTCATTCGCAGATACTGTATTATTATTTAGTGTAATGTAGCAATACTGAGTTCTATGAATCCTATCACAACGAAGTATTATTTGGGTAAGAAAAGACCAGATGTATCATGAGTTACCGGCTTAGGTGATAGTTACACTGTAATTTTATCATCTGATTGATCATCGGCCTTCTGGATATGTGCAGTACTCGTATAGTCCAGAACAATACAACAACAATCCTTGCCTCGCCATATAATTTTGATGGATTCAGTAGCGCAAAAGTAGCACAAGTCAAAGTAATGAAAGTAATACATATTACGAATTACTCGCTTCATGCAGGTATCAACCCCAAGACGGACAAAGCGATCCGATTGTCTTTGCCCTTTGTATGTATGAGTGTACTAGACATGCCGCGGGGACAAACGAATACATCTTGACAAATTACTGATTACTATTCTTTTCTACTGATACTGTACATAAGCGGTATATTGAGTTGTTAAGCATCCCCAAATCGATCAGGCATCAATACGGGGCCTAATAGACTCCACGAGTAAAGAGCGTAACATAACCATGAGCTGATCACTCGCATCCACATGGTGGTCTCTGATCGGCCGATGTAAACGTCTGGCTCAGCTACGTCGAGAGATGTGAAGGGGTCGGTAGGGTGAGCCACCGGCGATGTAGAGATGATCGCCCTACATGCCAAGATAAGATCAACATTTGTAAGTCGTTAGATAAGAAAATGAAATGAGAATACTTACCAATCTGTCAACAATCCCGCGACGTACATTGCCGCCATGACGAATATGATGTGGAACCATGAGTACTGGACGACAAATGACATCATCAGTAACGGTCTACGAATAGTCCAGGAAATGAAGCTACTACTCACGTTATATTTCGTACCACCTCTCTCGTCATCCCTCTCTTCCCCTATTGTCGCTTCAATCTCATCATCGTCATCTTCCGGTTCATCTAGCACACTGGCAGGTAGAGAACCGGCATTGACAGCGGCTAGGATCGCTTGATATCTCATCTCATCCCTTCTTCCTTTAGGTTGGTTTGTTACCATCCTTACTTCACCATCTTCTTCCGTAGATTCCGTAGGCAAAGCAATCGCACCTGCCCTGTGACCTTTTCCAACCAATGCTTTGGACTGGGTGGCAGCTCTCGAAGTTGAATAAGCAATAGCCAAGAAAGTAAATAACGCTCCAACGATTACCGTGGTAGTTTTCGTTCCCCCACTTGCATGGAGGGGATTACAGTGTCCTTCTTCTTTGTGATTGACTACAGCCGATGCAGTAAGGTAGGTACAGTACGCAGCGACCATGGATGCTTGGGTTAAACCGGATTTAGGGTTGGCTTCTTGAACTGGATGGGAGATAGCTATGACGGTGACAATGAGTGACAAGATCAAGTTGAACGTGATGAAGAACGTGTTAGTTCCACATCCTGATCCAGCGAAGAAGACATAGAGAAGAGTCGTAAGAGTTATTGATGCGGCGAACATTCCAAATGTTGATCCGACTAAGATGAATTGCCATAAACTTGATTCTCCCCTTTCCCAATTATCTAAACATGTTTCTGACCATGTGTGAGCGAAGTCGACCAAAAGGACTAAACCGATCAGGATGAACAAGCATGCACCGATTGGAGCAATGTATGAGCCGTAGAACATGAAGAATTCGTTGGGGATTAGGAATGATAAGAAGGATAAGAGGAAGTAGAGCAGGAGCTTGGGTCCCCACCATCTGTGATTACGACGTATAAGCTATCACTGACGTATCGATGAACTGTTTAACTTACCCGTTTTGAATAGCAGCTCGTTTTGTTTTCGTTGATCTCACTCCGATAAGAGTAGCAGAGAGCAACAGATGGAATAGAGCAAGAGCAAAGCAGAATCGATGAACCTGCGATTAACGATCTAAGATAAGCTAATTTCCGAAAACGGTATCCGGGGAAAGCTTACAGCAAGCAGCCCATAACACTTTCCACCTGAACAATCCATCTTGATCCAGTCCCAACTCAGTTTCTCTAGTTGCTTGATCGCTATATCCGTTCGAGAGAGATAGGCCAACATGGACGATAAGGCGAATATCAACTATAGACAATGTACCGTCAGTCTTCCCACCAACATATGCTGCGAAGGTATTGTTGTGACTAACCCCAAATCCTACTCTGGTAGCTATCGAAGAATTGCAGTTACATGATTTGCAGAACGCCGAAGCTGCCGTTCCACCTGATGAGGATTTCCAACGTTAGCCCGCTGAGTCGAGTAGGATAGACAAGACTTACCCATGAAGATCATACATCCTGAGAAGAGCGATGAGCCTATGGCTCCTATACCACCTGTGAGGAAAGGTATCGATAGCAGTGCACCCATTTTGAGACGATTCGGTGTATGATGGATGTGCGAGTAAATGCTGAAGAGGGATTATGTGTTAATTCCGGTGGCAAATAGCCCATCATCAATCATCATGGAGATGAGACACAACGGACCGACGGGTGAAAGCGAAAGGAGCAAGTTAGGCTCACGGCGGTGGACAGCATAAGAACAACGTGTGCCTATTTCACTTGGGTGAAGCGGGTCTTCGAAAAATGTTGAAAATGACATGAGCTACCTACCCGTTCTCCACCCAGTATATAACATTTATTCACGGGTAACTACATCTATCTATCGTCCACTGAACAATTTGCATATATCTGACTTGGTACCATAGTATCCGAGCAGACATTCTGACTGTGAGTATGCCTCTACCCTCTTACCGTCATTCATGAAATCCCTCCTCTTGCGTTTCACCCTTCTCTTCTCAATGATGCTTGTCACCAAGATATGTTAGACTTCTGCAGAGTATTCATTTACTCACAGTAGATACCCATTATTTGACTTCTGAGAGATCACATTTTTCTTCCTCTCGAAACCCTGTAATTAGATTAGGTGATTTGGACCTGACGCTGACATGCTCGTTCTCCAGGCAATATGGCTCCGGTCGCTGTACCAACTTTAGAGGATCTGAGCATATCGGACAAGAAGGAAGAGAAGAAACCTGATGTGGTAGATAACGAAGACGAAGAGGGAGACGAGGAAGATGATGTAGAAGGTGATGATGCACCTGAAGCAGGAGGTCAGCTGCCTTAATGCAAATCATGTGGGAGAAATCAAGCTGACTTACCTCCAATAACGTAGATGCTAAGAAAAAGAAGAAGAAGAAGAAGTGTGAGCTTTGGTTCATTTTTTGACCAACTGGTGATTGAACTGACAAATAACCATATCATAGCAAAAAAGAAGAAATCTGCTACTGTCACTCAATCTGAACCACCTCGAGTCGGATTAAGTAAGATATACAAGAATGGCGCATACCCCATAGTCGAGGAGGTTGAGTACAAGAATGAGTCAGTTCTCTCCCACCTCTCTTCTTCTCGGTGAATAATGACAGCTGACATACACGGTTATATCACAGTACGACATCTCGAATAACATCCGCCGAGATGAGGGAGAAAGAACGTCTAGCCCAGGAAGACCCTTCAACCCGATACTCAAATATACGTAAAGGTGGTGAAGTCCATCGACAAGTCCGTTCATATGTACAGAAAAACATAAAACCAGGTATGAAGATGACTGAAATTGCCGAAATGGTTGAGAATGGCACGAGAGCATTAGTGGAGGAGAATGGGTTCGAAAGTGGTATAGGCTTTCCAACGGGTTTGAGTGTGAATGAAGTTGCTGCTCATTATACACCTAATCCTGGAGATAACAAGAGTAAGTGTCAATCAGATCTAAGCATTCACACGTGCATTCAGTGAAAGAATTTCAACTAATCTCATCTCGATTGATATAGTACTGCAGAAAGGAGATGTCTTGAAGGTAGATTTCGGTGTACATGTAAATGGTCGAATTGTCGATTCGGCATTTACGATGAACTTTGGTGATCCATCTTGGGACAAGTTGTTGGAAGCAGTGAGGGACGCTACAAATACAGGTATAAGTGTAAGTCATCGGTCTGGAACCGTGCCCAAACGCACTTTTAGCTGATGTCATTGCAACGTCTGAATAGGAAGCCGGTATTGATGTGCGATTATGTGATATCGGAGAACGTATACAGGAAGTGATGGAATCGTACGAAGTAGAAGTGAATGGTAAAACCTATCCTGTCAAATCGATATCTAACCTCAACGGTCACTCGATAACACCATACAGTATCCACGGAGCGAGAGGTGATCTACCGGGAAAATCAGTACCAATCGTTAAGCAGCATGGTTCGAATATAGATACTCAGCGAATGGAAGAGGGAGAATATTTCGCAATCGAGACGTTCGGTTCGACTGGTAATGGAAGAGTAGAAGAACAAGGTGCTTGTTCACACTACGCTTTGGCTCAACATGCTCCTGAGAGATATACTGGACAGTGAGTAATATTTCAGCTATCGAGGGCCATCAATCGTTGAAGATAGGAAAGCTGATCAGAGCTTCACTCTGGCGGGAAACAGCCATCAATCTGCTAAAACCCTTTTGGCCTCGATCAAGAGGAATTTCGGCTCGTTACCTTTCTGCAGAAGGTATCTTGAACATGTAGGAGAGAAGAATTACTTGCTTGCCGTGAGCTGTTCCAGTCGCTTCCTTCCGAGAAACAAGCTGACATAGATCAATCTTGTGATGTAGTTGAATACACTGGTAAAAGAAGGTATAGTTTTGGATTACCCACCTTTAGTCGATTTGAAGCCCGGTGCAATGACTGCTCAATTTGTAAGCTTTCACAACTTCTCTTGGCAGAATCACATGTAGCTGACATACGATCAAACAGGAACATACTATTCTGTTGAGACCCACATGTAAAGAAGTTGTTTCAAGAGGTGATGACTATTAGTTTTGGAGATGGCGATTTCGTTCAAGGGATACGTCCCGTCAATCTTGTATTTCTATATGCTTTATCATTGCCGCATATGCACCATTTAATGTGTATTATTCATCATACCTGCTGCTGAGAAACGTAAATCATCATATCATATATAGATTACTGTACAAGTACAGAGTAATCGCATAGTAAATCGATCGTATCGCGTATATTATCATAGACCAAACGTATAACCTAATAACAAAATCATACAAAATCCAACAACACAACCTATGATCAACGTATCTCTCCTCCTTCTTGTTCTTATAGCAGTGATCAAAGAATTTATACCTGGCATCTGGGAAAGGACGCCACCCATCCTTGAATCGATGGATGCGAGGAGTGAACGTTGTTGAGCGAAATCTTCTCTCGTTGCGTATGCTTGGCTAGACGATGATGAGAGCATTAGCTAATGTAAAGTTGACACATTGCAATGATGGAAAGAACTCACTTCAACGTATCATCCATCATCCTGTGACTCGAATCGATCCTACTTCTATCTTGAAGCAAAGCGTCTGTCTGAGAGTTGGTAGCTGATTTGTAATCACTAAAACATGATATTCAACATGAGTTAGCTGTGTGAATGATCAGATATGATATACTCACTTGATATCCTTTCTTACCGATCCCAATAGATTCGACCTTCTTATACTCTGTTCCACATTGCCCTGTTACAAATCAAAATCAACTCAGCATATAGCTCTTGATCTTGCATTTAGACCAAGATGTCCGTCCGTCAGGCCGTGACGTGTGACGTGGTATGGTCGAGAATACAATGACTTACCCTCGTCCTTAGGAAATCCCTCCTGTAATCATCCAAATTATCTCGATGTCTCTGAGCTGCATGTAGCATCGATGCGGAAGGTGGCTGGGAAGGTGAATTTATCAAGGTTGATAAGTCATCTATCGCCTGTTCGAGCTATGTATATTTCCTATTATCAGCTCAATGTCCACTCCTGATGAATACCATTCAAGCAATGTTCTCATCCAATGACATTGGATTTCAATATACTGTATAGTCGAGTGAATCCGATCCTTGATGATCCCAATGAATCTCATATTGAGCAGATTGAACTTCTCTCACTCACCTTCCCCAGCAGCTCCTCAATTTCCTCTTCCACTAACTTATATCCCCCAACTCCATCGCCATCTTCCTCCAGTCCTGCTCCCGATGAAGAGGTACTACCTCCCTGACGAGCGATGGTAGCTGCCAATTTCGAGTAGGTCGACAGTTTACTGTCTAATGCTGTTTCCAGTGCTCGTGCGTGCCGTCGGGCGTTGTCCCATGTTGGCGCTGCCATGTTGAGTCCTCTGAGGGTATCGAGTGATGTTCAGTGAGGAGTGCTGTATGTGATCAACTTGTCAGCCAAGTGAGTTGGACGTTGATGCGTAGTGCATAGCCGAGCGTCTGGTGATTCAAATGGGCTACATGAATAAATACTGCTTTGGTTATGTTCAACGTGTCGCGTGTCATGTTTCGAACAAAGTCAACCATCTCATGTCCATCCAACAAAGACAATCATCATCATCATCTTACTTGGCTAGCTGACTCCACCTACCTGACGAAGCATTCCGAACACGAACAGACACGAACAAAGATACAGAAAGAGCGATATGATGTCACGTCGGACGATACTATCTTCCCTAACACTGGGATTACTGGGAGCAGCTCAGGTATCAGCTACCGCTCTGACGGCCATGTTGGGCGCGAACGAGAGGAGCTGTTACTATGCTGACGTGGATGGAGTGGGGGAGAAAGTGGGTAAGTACATCATTCTCAATATTATTATCCTCCGGCGAAGGCTACGCGTACCATATCATAACATGGAAATGGACTTGGATCTTCCACCTCTACATGTCAGAGTATCATCAGCAAAAGCTCTATAGAAGCTCACTAGCATCAACATAGGATTCTACTTTGCCGTACAATCAGGTGGTAATTTCGAGATCGACTACGTAGTGATGGATCCGGATGATAAAGTGATACTGGAAGGTGTAGCTGAAAAGCAGGGTGATTACATATTCACGGCGAATCAGGTGAGTGATACCTCTTCCATTTCAAATGTCCATCTATCTGAAGATATCAATGATGCTGAATCATCTGGGTGAATTGTTTAGGTCGGAGAATACTCATTCTGTTTCGAGAATGAAGCTTACACTTCAGATAAATTACTTGATTTTGAGTGAGTCAATAATCTCTCTCGAGATGATGCTCCTATGCGAATACTGATGACGATAATTTATTAAAATAGTATAATGGTAGAATCCGAACCTCGAAGAGTATTGTCAGCCCAACAACAACCATTGAAAGAACATACTTCTTCCCTTGAGGAAAGTACTTATAAGATTAGCGGTTTGTTAAGTAGTATAACGAGGACGCAGAAATAGTGAGCCTCTCCTTCCCTCTGTCTTCCGGTGTTGTGAAATGTTTGCGTTGACTTTGTCTGATCCAATCTTGAAACTAGCTTCCACACGCGACATCATCGTAATTACTCTACAGTTTTATCCACTCAATCTAGGATATTCTGGTTCACGATTTTGGAATGCGTCATCATTGTTGCCATGTCATTGTGAGTGTTCTTTCTGATAACAAACCTCCAAGCAGGACACTGATTGTGTATGATCGACAGAATACAAATCTGGATCCTAAAGACGTTCTTCTCGAGATCTGGCAGGTGAGTCCGATATTGCACTGCTCCGCGGTTTATCACTGGGTCCAAGTCCCGCTGATCATATGTCATCTTCTTCATTGATAGACGTTACAAGGTATAGCAAAGTCAAATGAGTATAAACCATGTTCCACGATTTTCAGCATTATGCATCCAATGTTCCAAATATCTTAAGCGTCACACTGGATCTACCCTTCGAATGATCAGGAAATATTGACCTTGACATTAATTGCATAAAATATAAGTACATTATATCTAATTCCCTTATTGGGTATATGCTCTACTTATCTATCGATGATGAGATTTCGATCTTCTCTCCTGTTCCATCCTGATCGACTCATGGACCGTGACAGCCTCGTCCACCCAAGGTAAACTGAACAAGTCAGATCGTCTCAGATCCTCTTCACGGATGTTACCACCGTTCAATCCTGGTGTACCAATTTGATAGCCTAGCATTTGATCCAGGTCTCTTGCTTGGACTGCGAGCCAATTTTGGATGAATGCTTGTGGGTTCGAGCTGTAAAACATCCAAATCAATATGTTGGCTGGTCAGTATTTCCGAATGATGAGATGAACGACGGGATGGATGAGGAAATACTCACGCGAATGATTCCAAGAAATCTCGTTTTTGTTTAACATCCCTAGCGAAATAAGCCAATTCTCCAACTTTATCTTCCAACTGCACAATCTCTTTACCTTCTTTACCTTCGAAACTCTGTACGAGACTTGACATTTTCGATTTGAGGGGATCTTCAAGTTCGATAGGTATATCGAAACATTTAGGATGGAAATTGAAATCTTTATCGACTCTATCAACGAAAAGACAATGTAAGCTAGATTGCACTTGGCTGACGCAACGAGGGTATAGAACAAGCTTACTGTACGGTATAAGGAATGACAATAGGATCAGGATGAGTTAGATATCGAGTTGCGATTTCTGGTAATTGGTGGAATGCTATCGTCTCTTGACCTTGTGGGAAAATCTATATTTCCAGAAGATACCTGAGTCAGCCTTTCCCTCACATCCATTTCTGCATAAATCACGTTCGGATCTTGTAGACCAAGCACATCAGAAATGAGATTAGACGCACCTTCTCCAACCCTCCAACAGGCTTGATCACCGTTCCATCGTCTTTATCTTGCGCTCCAACCACTTTGACCAACTTCCAAACTGCATTGATGATTTCCGATCTCGTTCCTTCCTTCATCTGAATCAGGTCCGCGAGTGGTTGTAACACCTTGAACCTATCGGGTGAATGGGATAGATGTATTATGATTCTGGCATTGATATTTCGATCACCCCTTCGAAGGATCTCGAAGCCGTCTAAGGGCGGAGCGAGGTTTTGGGTGTGCCACTGTCACTTGGCATCAGCGTGTCTTCCTCTTGGCTTGGAATTGGTCAGAATTGGAGCTAAGAAGCATCATTACATACCTCGACTATATTACCTTCTGGGAAAGTAGGTGCTTCCCTATTATCGAATTCTACCACCACACGATTTAGGAAAGTTGAAAATTTCCTCTTGTTTCGATCCAATCTCGTATTGCCAGACTAATCAAGCAATTAACGAGGCTCATCAGCTTTATCAGAGTTATTTGGAATCCAAAGTGGAAGCTGAACTCACATCAAGTAATCTACCTTCAATCTTCATCACCCATCCTGCTATTCCTTTACCGGTATTGACATCGACATCCGGACCCAGTGTTTCCGTCTTGCTCTCCTGTTGAGGTGGTAGAGTAGCAGTGGTGGCAGTGGTAACAGTAGCAGCAGCGGCAACATCGGTCATTGATACGTCCCCATCGCCTTCTTTCTTCTCTTCTCCATTCTCAGCTGCTGGAGTGCCTTCTGCAGCAGTAGGCACGGGTTCAGGTGCAGGTTCGGCTTGAGCTTTTTGCCATTCTTGATCGTGCGCTGTATTGGAAATGAACACCCTCAAAGTTCTTTTCACCTATCACACAAAAGGACAAAACATCTGTTAGCTCGTCTTCTTGTGAAAGAAAAGCTCAGGTGGTTGGGTGTGAGACACATACTCTGATCGGTTTACCCAACGCATCGTTAATCTCAGCCTTCTTTCTCAGTAATGTCCAATCAAGTTTCTGTTCTAGTTTCAGAAGGTCGGTGAATGCTGGTGAATCCGGTACGAGAGATTGTAAGACGTGAGGGGGAGGAAGAGGTGGCCGTGGGTGTTTTCTACGTGATGCGAAACGATGTTAGTTGACAACGTCCCGTGAAGGATGTTCAAGCTTTTTATACGATCGAAGATACATTTGAATCGTGGAGGACAGAGTCATTGATAAGAGAGGTCACGTACAGTCTTCTTACCGCATCTGCATCACCATCTGCACGTCGCTTATTATCAGTTGATACCTGAGACTGAGGCTGCTGAGGATAAGGAGGAGCCTGAGCGGGATTAGAAGGACCTGCTTGAGGTGTGGCCATGGTGCTTATCGTAGAGAGTCACACTCGAAGATGATCTGGTGAGCACTGTCGGTGATTGGATGTAGACAGGTGATGTATGGTCTGATGAAAGATGTACGAGGTAATGTTTAATGTTTACAACTTTGGGAGATTGAGTGAAACGCGAAAGAGCATGTGCAGTGCTGTATTGACAAGCTCTCTTCCGTATTACAACGTGCATTAGGATTGATTCGTAAGTGGATCTCAGCCTGATTACAAACCATTCCTAATCGCGTCTATCCGCATCGACCTGAACCCTCGCTGTAAAAATTCCAGAGTGGAGGAGCTTCACCTGTTGTTCAACTTTTTTCAAAACATCACTGTCTTACTCCTACAAAACTCAACCACTGCATATCATTCTAAGTCACAGAGGGAATAGTAGTAGCACATCAGCTGTAGCAATGGCAAAAGGATCAACCTCGAAACTCAAAGCTCGAGCGGCTCCACCGCCCAAACACGTAGAGGACGATTACCTAGATAGTGATTCTGAGGTAGATGAATTTGCGGAAGATTACGATTCACAGGAGGACAATCAAAGCGAACAGCTTGGATCTGAGGAGGAAGAAGAGGAAGAAGAGGACGGTACGGGTAGATGGGAAGCTGATGATTGGAATGAGAACGATGATGATAATAGCGATAGCGAAGGAGGTAGTCAGAATGATAGTGATCAAGAGGACGACGATGAGGAAGATGTGCAGTTGGTATGTGATACGTCTTTCACTGGTACTAACAGCTGTAGAGAACGAGCTGACAAGTTGGTAACTTTTCGATGCACAGAAACAACTGCAGAATGGTGAGCTAGGCCTCCGTGTAAGATAGGAGGTGAACGTATGAGCTCATCTTTGTGAATCTGACAGACCTCACCTCCCTCCCACTATCAACCTTAGCCAAAGCTCAGAAATCATTATCGTCCTACGCCAAACAACGATCATCTTCTTCCTCGTCAGCATCGTCGAAAGAAGATAAACTCTTAGCTATCAAAGCGAAATTGGCGCAATTGCAGAAAGGTAAAGGGAAAGCTGTGGCAGTCGATCCCTACTCTGGATCATCCACTAGACAGGTCGACGATAGAGGAAGTGATGGAGATAGCGCCAGTGACAGTGATAGTGGTCCTGAACAAGGCAGTACAAAGAGGGGACACAAGCATGCGTAAGCTTGCATAAACTTCATGTTTTCCCTCGAGCAAAAGCTGATGATCCCCCCTTATCGATAGACCAACCGCAATGAGTACGAAGAAGCAAGTATCAAGAAATCGACAAGTCGTAGACCTACATAAACCCGTAAGCTAGCCTCGCAACACTGTATATCTAAACTTATGACGACTGATCTATACTTGTTCCAATAGCAACGACGTGATCCTCGATTCTCCTCTGTATCAGCAGGAAACCTCGATGCCCATCTCCATTCAGCTTCCTACTCATTCTTACCGTCGATGTTGAAAGAAGAACTGTCATCCCTTAAAATTGCTTTGGCTCAAGCACAGAAGATAGAAAGGACTTGTCCATGGGCCGAAAAGGCAGCTAGGACAGCTGAGAGGGAGAAGATCGAATTGGATTTGGCCAGAGTGAGGACGAGGTTGGTGAAATCCCAGAACGAAGAGAGGGAGAGGAATGTGTTGGCGAGGATGAAGAAGGAAGAAAGGGAGAAGAGAGAACAAGGAAAGGGAGCTTGGTACATGAAGAAGAGTGAGTTAACATCACTTGATATCTATCAATACATGTATATCGAATTCTATTATTTGAACGTTGCTGAATTGGATTGTGCTACGTTTAGGTGAGAAACGTGATTTGCTTCTTATATCCAAGTTTGAGTCACTTGAAGCGCAGGGTGGGAAATCCGCTGTTAAAAAAGCTATGGAGAAGAAAAGAAAGAAGATTGCTAGTAAGGAGAAGAAAAGTAGACCTTTTGCTAAAGGCAGCGGTGGTGGTGGTGGGGTTGGTGAAGGAGGTGCAAGGAAGAGGCAGAGGGTATAGGGTTCAGGTTGATTACATTGGCATCGATAGTGATATTGGATTTGTTGTATCATCATGTATCGAAGCTATTTCTCATATGCGATCATGCTTTTGGACTTTCAGAATATATATACTAATCTGCAATACCAGGTCAGAGAGTTTCTCAGTGATCTCTCGAGAGAGATATTCAGTATAGTCAAAAGCTCAGCCGCAATATGTTCAGCGACGTAGCCTGTGTCTCCTCTCCTTGTCTCATATACTCCTTTCTCACTTCAACTCTGCAATCGAGTGATATAGTGATGTTGTGATGCTCATCAATCATGATACATACTCATGACATACCCAACCCAAACTACGGTACTACCAACAAATCTCTTTTAGCTAAAAGATTTATCGACCACCTTTACCACCTTTCATAGCTTGTTTTGATACTTTAGGTTGGTTAGCTTGAGTGGATCGGTTGGCGGCCTTGGAAGCTTCCTTGTCACGTTTCTCAGTCTTGGCCTTGGTGATGGCAGCAGCTCGGGCGGCAGCTCGGACTTCAGGTTTGGCAGTTCGTTTGGCGAGGATGGAGGCGAGATCGGCACCGACGATACCTCGCTATAGAAGATAACAGAGATTAGCATATTATCTCGTCAACATATATCGTATTCCTTCTCTCCCGCATCCTCTCCTCAAGGTGTATGACCCAGTCGATGGTCAAGACGTGACACATAGCCTGTTGCAGTACCCAACACCAGCGAGTGTCTTTTCCACTCCCTTCCCATCTACCTTTCTTTCCCTTCTTCCCAATACAGCAATTATCTCCTTCATATAGTCTCGGTGTGATCCTCGCATCCACCGGATGATCCAATATTTCTCCCCATGTCCCCTGCTCAACGATTCTACACCAACGACATCCGCAACCTGCATCACCATAAACGAAATGTGAATACCCACTTGAACCTTTACGTTCTTTCTAGATCTCTTCTTGGCAACTTCCTCAGTGATACCCTTCTTGTGCATTCTAATGTGTGAATTCGAGGATGATCATGGTTGATAGTGTGCAATGGAATATACGAATCGAGATGAGCAGTAAAGAGGAGACAAGTATAATGATATATCAGCTTTTGATTATTTCCCTTTGGATATCTCAATCGGCTGATTCAACCCACCGTCGGTATACTTGAGTCCAAGCGATCTTTCGGGGGTTCTTTCTTTGGAGGAAGAGAGATTCGGATTTGTGGTTAAGGAATCGGAAGGTCTATAGGTACAACCAAAACGCGATACACATATTAGCTATCTCAAACATTCACAACATCCAATATAAACTCGAACCCACCTTAGAGTCACCTCTAACGTAGACCTTTCCCCTTGAGGGGTAAACCTTGTACCCAGAGAAATCACACCTGTCGACTCGCATTCTATATTTTGTCCAACAAATTAATCAATCAATCAGCAAATCAATTCCTCCTAGTTTGTATCCTTCTGCTATTCGTTCCCGCTGTCGTGGTGTCGAGCGTTGAAAGGCGGCGTTGATACTCACGTTGCTGGTTACAAGAGGTTAGTTTTTGAAGTCTAAGTGTGACAAGAGATAGTTGGCTATATTCGATGAAAATGCTTGGGATTGGTGTGAGCAGCAACGCCTCGAGCAGCAAGCATGCAACAGACAGGAGAGAGTAGAGACAATGACAGGGTGTTCAAGGTGCCACAAAGTGAAAAAGCGGATACTTCCGTTCATACATCTACCTATCGGATGTTATGATCAGTGGTAACTTAACACCGACATCCGCGGCTTGACGATGAAAAGATGCTATGCTTGGATGTTAGGGTGAATAGCTTACCGATGCCAACTGGTTATACTGTATATTCAATGTATGTCGAGCCATACATGAACTATACATACAACATACATACCCATGTTATGCTTGCACTCCTACATGTAACTCATACTTTCCACTACATATCATGTCATAAAGCTTTACTTCTCCTTCTTCACATCGGAGGCATCCAGCTCATTCTCCAGATTTTTCAAGAAATCTTCTGTTTCTCTTTGCCTCCTCTCCTCTCTCAACCTTTCAACTTCCTTCTCACCACCTAACATTTTAGCTCTCTTAGCTTCGATAAGGGCCTTTCGCTCATCGGCTTTTCTCTTCCTAGCTTCTTGAGCGGCGGACAGACCCTTCTGTTGAGATTGAGTGGCTTTGGATCGAGCATTTTCAGTTTCTTGTCGTTGAGATGCAAGAGATGCCATTTGCTCTGCACGAGTCTCTTCGTCTAGAGAAAATTGATATTGACCTGCTCCTTTGACTCGTACTACAAAATAATTGATCTGTCAGCACCAATTTGTAGTGAAAGATAGAACCATACTATTATACACGAAATACGTACATACCTTCTTTAGTGGAATCATAATGATGTGCTCTAGCTTCTTCTTCTGCCTCTCGATATTTCTTTCTCAAGGCATCTTGATCAGGTTCATATACCGGAAAGAAGTTTTGGTCGCCGTCTATAAGGTATTGAATCAGCTTTCGTGAGGATATCTACAGCTCAGAAAGCTCACGAATGACATTCGATTGTCTGTAATAGTGTATCATCCGATCAGCACATATTCATCATGACAGATAAGACTTGCTGATATTGACTTACAGCACTTCGGCGTATGCAGAACCTTCTTGTCCACTTTCAATCCCCTGTACAGCCTCTCTTTCACCTCTGCTGCCGAATTTCAGCCGTTCAGCTTCTTTGGCTTCTTTGCGTGTACCCGTCCTCGTTCGACCCATTTCATCGATGTATTCCACCCTTGCTAAATCGTCGTCGTCATCTCCATCATCTTCCTGTTCTAAGCTGTCAGCTTAAGATCATGGGCGCAAGCATATGAAAATCTCACCTCGTCATCATCATGCCATTTCGGTCGTGATGGTCTAGCGGATTCGTCTTCGTCTGATGAATGGGACGAGTAGC
This sequence comes from Kwoniella europaea PYCC6329, assembly GCF_036810445.1. Classification (NCBI taxonomy): domain Eukaryota; kingdom Fungi; phylum Basidiomycota; class Tremellomycetes; order Tremellales; family Cryptococcaceae; genus Kwoniella; species Kwoniella europaea. The sequence goes on from NC_089487.1 coordinate 6,894,922, forward strand.
CTTCTTCTTCCATCTTTCGCTCGAACTATGAGAATCAGAGATTGACAGTCAGACCTATGTCCCCATGTCCCTGGCATACCTTCCTGAATTTAAGATGTCTAGTGGGTATGCGAGTCATGTTACTGAAACATATGACTTCCTTGATCGTGATGGTATACCACAAGCGACGAAAATCCAGCTCACTCTCTGCTCCCGATGAAGCAGCAAAGCATAGATCAGGTCACGAGATATCACTCACATCTATCACAGCTTCTTCCATCTCCTTCTGACTCATCCCCGAAAAATCACCTTTTCTTATAGCTTCATATTTCTTCGCTTTCGCTTTTAAGATCGCTCTCCGCTGTTCCTCGTTGGGACCGTCATCTTCAGCGAATCTGCGTGATTTCGCATCATTCCTAGCTTCTGCTGCTAGTCTCTTGACTAATCCAGGTGAAGGTCGGTCGAAGGGATCTTTCTTCTATCATTCGTATACTCTAGTCAGTATGAGTACAAGCTGGACATGAGAAGTGGAGGTCACAACAAACCAAGACGAACCTTGTCCAAAGCACGATTTCTCGGTTGGCCTTTAACGGCTTTACGCCCCTCTTTCGCGAACCTATCTACATGTTCTGCTGTGATGGCTTTGAGATCTAGCAGGCTTGCTTGAGATATGGTTGATGGTCCTGCTTGGTTCGACATGGTGTGTGGTACATATGAGGAAAGCATTGTAAACAAGGTCAAGCAAGCCAGTTGAGGTAAAATACGATGACGTGTATGCATGAGGGTGAGGGTGAGTGGTGAGTGGTGAGAGTGAGAGTGCCACAAGCGGGTGTTCGATGGTGTCATGTGGGGATTTACTCTGCTCTGGTCAGAGTGTATATTGCCCTGAACGAGTTACAGTCTGTTCTCGTTTCCCACCATACATACACATCATCATCCAACTCCTCCATCAGTCCTTTCTCTTCTCTCTTTCTCTTCATTCAAACAACTCTTACTTTAACTTATCAAGTCAAGAATATAGACATACACCAAGATGGCATCAGCTAAAATCTACGTCGGTTGGTATCAGTCCACCTTTCGTAGATTCTAGCAATCCAACACCCCCCACAAGAGACAAGAGAGAAGGATGAGGATCAAGTTTAGAACGATCTCGTCAGCGTGTCATATCACTCAACACGTTCTTTCGACTTCGACAACTCATCCGAGGATCCCTTCTCTCGATCTCGCCCCCATCCGCTTTTCATGATCATTATCTACTCGTGCTCGTCAATTACAAGACATGCAACATGTTCTTTCGCTATGGTTCGTCAGACTCTGTGATCGGTTTGGTTGATGTGTTGTTTTTTGTGTCATGTTAGGAAACCTCTCTTGGAACACTACAGATCAACTCTTGCTCGAGGTTCGCTTGATTTCTCTCTTATGTGAACCGTGTGATCGCTTATGTTATTGATGTATACTATCCTCTCGATTCTCTTTCTCGTGTGATACGTGGTCTCGTCTCGTCTCGTCTCGATGCTCGTTTACTATCTGGTCTTGGTCTCGTCGACATGTGCTATCGTCTGGTCTGATCGCTGTCAATTCTGGTTTTGGATATAACTTGAACATTTCTCAACTGTCTGATCTCAAATCGCTCAATACACATGCTGTGATGCTCGTTGGCTTCGATGTGTCGATTTGTTCTTGGCTTTGTCGACTCTGTTGGTGTCGTCTTCAACCTGTACAAAATGATCTCAATGTCTCCATACATATATGGAAAACTAATAGGCTTTCTCCTCGTTCGGACAAGTTGTTGACGTTAGTTCTCGTTTCCCTCCGTTTTCTGCTAGTGGTCAAGTCTGATTGAATTTGCGATTATCATAGTGTATCGTCATGAAAGACCGAGAAACTGGTCGATCAAGAGGTTTCGGTTTCGTTGTGTGTACAAATCCTCTTTCCACTTCATCTCGTCATGTATGCTAAGTCGGTAGTTGGAATAGACTTACAACAACCCTTCCGAAGCTGAGGCTGCTATCAGCTCAATGAACGACCAAGAACTTGATGGTCGACGAGTCCGAGTAAGCATCACTATCTCCCAACCACCTTATCCCGATATTGATTCATGTGATATTGATAAAATTTTCTCAGGTAAACCTCGCTAACACCCGAGGATCCGGTGGTGGTGGTGGTGGCTATGGTGGTGGCTACAACTCCGGCTGTAAGTATCATCTTAATATTGATTCCCTTATTCTGTACCACTCTTTGACAAATGCTGATCTTGTTGCTGTATCAGACGGTGGTGGCCAAGGTGGTTACGGTGGTGGTAACCAAAGTGGCTATGGAGGTCAAGGTGGCTACCAAGGTGGTCAAGGAGGATACGGTGGACAAGGTGGATACGGTGGTGGACAAGGTGGTTACGGCGGCCAAGGTGGCTACGGTCAACAACAAGGTGGCTACCAAGGTGGTCAAGGTGGTTACGCTGGTGGCCAAGGTGGTTATGGCGGTGGTGCTCAAGCTGGTTACGGTGGTCAACAAGGTTGTAAGTGTTCATCATCATGTCCAAGTCAGAAGACCCCTGTTGCGTGCTGTGTGAATGGGTTGTGTAATTCTCTTCGCCTTGTTGTATCCGGTTCTTGATTTGTTTCTGATTCCGTATGTTGTGTGTCTCTCGCAGATGGCGGTCAAGGCGGATACGGTGGTGCTCAAGGTGGATACGGTGGTGACCAAGGTGGTAGGTATTGACGTGTTTGGGGGTCCCCTGCTCGAACACCATATTTTCCGGTTTCGATTTGAGGTCAGATCTTGGTTATGTGGTGTAAACTGGGTTATCGTACCCCATGTAGATATACTAATTGTTAATCTTTCCATCGCAGCCGGTGCCGGTCAAGGTGGCTACGGTGGTCAATACTAAGCGAATGGTGAGTTTCTTTCCTCCATAGTCCTCCGGTTGTGCGGTGTCGCTGATCGCACGTGGTACCTTTATAGCTTAGATGCATATCGTTCCCCAATCTTTCTTTTCTCTCGTCAAATCACCTAAAATAAAACCTTCCTTTCAAAATCTCTTCTCATATTTACATAACAAATGAATGAATCCAAGTTTTCTCCTTTTTATATCAGATCGCTGCATCTTTTTCACTCTTTATCGCTTGCTGTAGAAGAGAAAAAGTGTATCAACGTGATGAAATCTCGAAATCTTCCTCTTGATCGTCAGAATACGTTGTGGGATTGCCCAGTTCAGATAATGACTGCTCTCAAGCAGAGAGTGAGGAACACGGAAGTGGACATGCATACTAGTACATGGATCTGATTCACCCAAAATAGATTCAATCAAGTCGATCAACCAAGATCTCATTCCACCAAACAATCAAACTGAATTGAATTGGATTGAATCGAGGTACCCACACTACCAAGTTGGAAATGTGAAGTGGCAGCGTAACAAGTTCAGTCTCAGCTGACTTTTCAATTGATGCGATTGTTATTGTTTTTGCTTCTTTTGTTTATGTTTGTCTCGCGGAAACAGAGAGTAAAATACTGTGAAGCAAATGCGGATGTGGATGTGGATGTCTTTATGATGATCCACAAATCGCTTTAGGAACGTATACTCACCCCTTTTCTAACTTTGTCGCTTTGTTAGATCGCTCTACAATCATTTTTGGAGATTCAGCTGGACTGATCTCCTTACGCAGATATCGCTCAGACGCAAGAACATCGTAACATTCTACTCATCCAGCCCTTGTTAGGATCCAATCAAGATGATTTTCGTACTCGAACCTGAAAATGCTGTGGTCACTTCGCCAGGCCTTACCCCGGCCACTCTCGATGCTCAGATGTTCAATGAGAATTCCGATCCAGTTTATCAAGAAGGATTATTCACCTTAACTCTGACCGAAGGAGCCAACATCATCAATCCTACACCTGCAGTCGATATGGCTCCTCAAACTACGATGTCTTTGGCCAGTCAAGCAGCAGTGACTATCACACCAACCTCGAGTGATGGTAGCTCCATACCAACAAGTAAAGAAATGATGATCACTCGACCTGCCAATCCTACTCTTCCAACCACTCAATCCATATCCACTTCCACTCTCTCATCAACATCAGAAGAAGGCGGTGATAAAAATGACAATATCTCTAGGACATACAACCATACCACACTGATAGTCGTATTCGTTTTATTGGGTTTATCAGCTCTGGCAGTAGGGTTATGGTATTTCCGTCGATCTCGTACCCGTAAGATGATTTCTAATGGATTAGCAGATCTGGAGGCCTCAGTACAAGAGAAGAGATTGTCTACTGTCTCAAGGATGACCAATAGACGAAGTTGGGTAAAGTTAAATGAGGAAATTGAACAAATCGAAAATGAAAAAGCAAACGATCCCCCTTCGGTGTCATTACCTTATCCTCCTTCTATCAATCATCAAAATCAAATTCGAGTTGAGCAACGAGATCAACACCATAATCAAGTATATGACTACAATGATAATTATCAGACTAGATCGATAGGAAATGATTTAATTTCCTCGTCGTATACTTTGAATAAAAGAAATTCAACAATCAATCATTTCCCTGCTCCACCTTCTAACATACCGCAATTACCACCTCTACCACTTACGCCTCAGCCCAAGGCGAGCGAGAACATCTTTGAATCCGCCGAAGTCGAGGTCAAATCAGACGTGGAAGTTCCAATTCCGACACGATACGAGCCTGAAATTGGAGTGGCCACGACGACGAGTCTACCAGCTTCTTCCAGTCGATCGGCAGTTGCCGTGGATGCTTATCCAAGTAGGACACTGACAAGTTCAGGAAGGGAGATATCCAAGTTGAATGAGGGAGATGGACCAGATTTTAGTCAAAGTCAAGAAAATTCACCAAGAAGAGTGAGTATCCTACCACAATCCATGTAGACCTCATCGTACTTGAATGATTTGGATGTATCATAGGGAGGGAATGACTGACGTTGAATCTGGTGTTTGATATTTTAGCAATCCCTACCGTATGTTCTTCCTATACAAGAGGCAGAACGTACTCCGACTTTCATTTCACTGAGTCAAATGAACCATGAGAAGAAATCACCAGATTATAGGAGTCCTACTGAATCTCTTTATGTGATTTACAAGGATAAATAAGCGGAATGTGGCCAGTGCAGTACTTGGTAAATCTTGTATGGTAGTTTAACGATTGACGACTTTGATGAACACCATGCTACGTTTGCAAATGATCCATGCGCTTTGTGATCGGAATGAATGTTATCTAAATCAGTTATCGATGCAATCAGGCTGTGTCACCTTGTAAATTATATAGGTCAAGGGTGAATCAATGTTCAGTACCACATAATACCACTGTACATGACTCATAATGAATGGACACACGACCTTACAATGAATATAAAAGCAAGATAAATAGTCGGTCAACACCTCTTATAAATTGTATCTATCTATTGACCTTTTTCTAAAGCCTTTTCATAAGCCAACAACCCAGTAACACCATCTTCCTTCTCGAGCGAAGCACCAGCAGCATCCGTGTAATCCAAGATTGGTCTTCTCATCCTTCTGTTAGGGTGTCCACTGTTCTTCTGTAAGAAATATTTCGTACCGGCAATACCACCTCTGGTGAATGATGCGTCCGCCTCGGATACCAAATCTTGTAATTCCCAAGCTTTCTTTATATCTTCTGCTGATGGGTTGGAATCAGTCACGATCTTGTAGGACAGTTCGAATAATCTGACTAATGATCGAGGATAGATATTTCCTAAACCCATGATAGCTCCATGACCTCTTCCACCCAATATGGCAGGAGCGAGGAAATCGGCGAATCCACCCAAAGTCAAAAACTCAGGAGCGACAGAGTTCTTTCTGGGATGAGATGAGAATGCTTGAACGGCAGTTTTACCGGTAATTCGAGTGAGTTTACCGACAGCACCGCAAGTCAGCTTGACACCGCAGATATTAGATCCCTCAGTAGCGATAGAGTTGATAAGATCGGAATCCATATCGATACCTCCGGCTGCACCTGGGAAGTTGTAGATCATGACTGGGATTGGGGAACCTTCTTGAACGTCTAGGAAGAATTGTTTGAGAGCGGGCTTCTGTAAGGCACCGGCGTAGTATCCTGGTGGGATTACGATGACGACGTCGGCACCGGCTTCAGCGGCGAGTTTGGAAAGTCGGATAGTCTGTCGGGTAGAGTTACCACCGCTGTCAAGGGAAGAATGTAGAGTGTCAGCTTGATATACGAGCTCAAACACATGTACGGCTCGAAAGATCAAGCGATAGGAAGCAGGTAAAGAAGAAGCGCATGGTAAGGGGCACAAAAGGGGGGGGGGGAAGCGTAGAAGCAGTCCTATATAACTCAAACTCACGTTCCGGCAATGATAACAGTATCATGTAATCCAGCTTCATCCAAAGCCTTTCTGGACTCTTTGAAAAGAGCGAATCGCTCATCATCGGTCAAATGGAAAGCTTCACCCATCGAACCACAGATGACAGGTTGCATGCCAACTTTGGCGAGTTTGACAACATGTTTTCGGAAGGTGTCGAGGTCTATTGCATGTCATTCTCGTCAGCATTCTGGTCATAGATGCAGCACAGTTCCAAGACTATTCAGATGTCACTGCCGAGGTGAAGCAGAGGAGACGTCACTCACCAAGCTCTTCCTGTTCATCGAAAAAGGTAGGGATAGGAGCCCAAACACCAGGTTTGAGTACTCTTGAATGTCCATTTACAGCTGCCATTGTTGACTATATGTATGTGGTTTTCGCAATTCAACTCAAATGGAATGTAGTATGTAGATATAGATGTACAGAAACGATTGTTATAGTCAGGTGGGTATCATGTATATCCATCCAGCCTAACCCACCCATCTTATATGGATATGTATTTCACTCTCGCAACATTCAGTTTTTCGGTCCGAAAACCTCCCGACCTGCCCGGACACTATTGGCGGCCCGGCGGTTACACCTGAGTTGTAAACCCTGAACCTTGCGTCTTTCACCTGGTGTTGGACTGGATCTGGACGATCATCATGTTGGTTATTTGTATATATGATCGTGCATGTCAGATGACTGACATGTCGTTGGGTCATCCGGGTCAAGGACCAGACAAGATAGCATAAGACGATGCATGATTTGTTATATACTTGTGATTTACAAATCACGACGCGGGGTGTAAACATGCCACCTGACATGAGGCTAATCCCCGATGATCTCTAGGGCTTGATCAGTCACGATGACAGGAGGGCTACCAGGTAGCTATTTGTCTCAATATATCTACTGTAGGTTGTCATATGCGAGTGGACGATGTGAAACGAAACACAAGGTTTGGCCCAGAACGTTCTTATCCAGCTAGCTGATCAAGGCACGTCGATTCGTGCTCTTGAAGCTCCGACATCGGGTTGAACGGAACCACCTCTACCATTTCCACCTGTTCCAGCTGCATTTCCACCTCGACCACCTCTTGCTGACGTACCAGGTCCAGTTGAGTTTCTCGTGAGAATCTCCATGACTTGAGCTTTACCAGACCTGTCCTTTCCTCGACCTCTTCCTCCACCACCACCGCCACCACCACCTCTTTCTCCTCTATCGGTTTTTGTACTGTTATCTCCACCTTTCCCTGCCCCATCGCCTCTCCCACCTTTATTGGCTTTAGGCCCAGTAGCACCTTCTGTATTTCTGGCACCATTCGAAGGTGTTGGTCGTCCTCCATCTTGCTTGTGAGCTTGTGACGGCGTTGATCTTCCTCCAGCCGGAGGTTTTGAGGTAGTCTGAGAAGCTTGACCTTGCTCAGACGTGGCTTTTCCACTTGATTCGCCATCTTTCTTCCCCTTCTTCCTGTTTCTACCTTTCTTCTTATTCTCTCCATCACCTTGTCCCTGAGGGGTGGCTGTCCCGGATTCGGGGATGGGAGAAGCGATATGTACCTCTCTACCTTTTCCAGCTACCATCACCGGACCAGAACCAGCTTGAGCGGCACGCTTCGTAGCTGCCGCTGTGACACTTGCTAACGCAGCTGCACGACGAGCCGACTCATTAGCAGATGATGAAGAGGCGGCGGATTTGGAAGATGATTTGGATTTTTTGTTTTTGCCTTGAGCTCGAAGATGTTCTAGCAGTGGTGTAGTCGTGGGTTGAGCTTGGGGTGCTACAACAGGAAATTGCATGTAAGCTTGGTTGTAGACCTAGAACACCAGACGACATCACAATGGAAGCTTACCGGATACCTCCAAAATTGGCTTAACAGGTTCTGCTTTCAAACTTTCCAGGTATGATAGGTAATCGGGATCTGATCAGGTATTCTGCATAAGCTTAGACGAAACACTAGCAGCGTCAAAGGAGCTCACCCTCATCGATCGTGCCCTGCCTGGCATCGACCTTGACTTTGGCTTTATAAGGTGTTTTCTGGACTGGTGCAAACTCGACCACAGCTTGATATTCGGCTCCTGCAGACTCAGCCTGTCAGCTCAACAAGTATGGTGATCACTTGTCCCTTTGACCCGGACAGCTTACCGGTTTTGGCTTTAAATACATGTCCATCGAATCCTCGAACGAAATCTACCAGAGCCTCTGGACTAGCCATGAGGGCATACGCTCTCGAATGAATGGGATGAGAGTCGTAGCCTCTACGTAATAGTTGGTATTAGCTATATACACCTTGGGATGATGAACACGACTGCCTAGATTCTGTTGTGTTGAGTGGCATGTAAACTCACCCATCACCCACTTTTCCCTTTATATACCTTTTCCACAGGCATGTCTTATCATTTATCCATGTTGATACCGATTTCCAGAATAGTTCTTCCGGCAAAGTAGGTGGCAACCGCCTGATCACTAGCTTGTTTCGAGGTGTCGCGGAGGAAGAAGAAGCTTGAGCCACCATTAGGAAGATGTGAGAATCCACCCGTCTTCGTTGATCGCAGTATTGAGGGATATAACCCCGATTCTCTGGTTTCGAGTCGATTTTCCTGGATGGATCAGGTATCTACGAATGCTTGATAGAGAAAGGAAGGGAATCTATGATGTATCTTGACTGTCTATCTGTTGTCTATTGGTGGCAACAGCATTAATGACTTGATGCAACGTTGAATTCAACTTTCAGGCACGAATTGAATCACGTGACATTTCCGAATTTTCAGCGGATCCTGCACTTCACTGCTTCACGCACCAGTCGAAATACATATATCCACATCGATTTGACACTATTCGACATACAGCTTAGAGAGTCGATACAGATCATACAAGATGCCTAGCGACTTCATAACAACCATCGACTCCGATGACGAAACGCCAAACTACGGTGAATCAAGTGTGCAGAAGGGTAAAACACCCGTGAAGAACGACGAGTTAGATCCAGATTTCGAATTTGATTTCACTGGAGGGGGAAGGGAGACTGGACTAGATTTGTGGGGAGGAGACGAAGTCAAGGGATTAAAGAATGGTACAGAGGTGAGTCTATAGATCGCCCATTCCTGCTGGTCAAGCTTAAAAACTTACGAGGTCAAACATACTTAGCCCATCAACGTGGATGACATTATCGCTAGACGGAGAGGCAAACCACTCGAATCGTATGCTGATAGGAAACGCAAGAGGAAGGCTGTCCTCGAAGAAGAAGAAGAAGAAGAGCAAGGGGAGAGCGAGGATGAAGATGAAGGGTCTGAGGATCAGGATGAGGGCGAGAGTATGAGTAATGGTGATGAAGATGACGAGATGTCTGTTGATGCTTCTGATCTTGAGAGTGGATCCGAGGAGGACAACGAGAACGACGATGAGGAAGAAGACGAGGAAGAAGACGAAGAGGAAGAAGAAGAAGAGGAAGAAGAAGAAGAAGAAGCAGGATCCTCATCTGACGAAGACGAAGAAACTGCTGCCGAATTAGCACGAAAAGAAGCTTTCTTCGCCAAAGACCCAACATTCACCGATGATCCCACTTTACCAACCTCCTTCTCAGCTATGAATCTCTCTCGACCATTGTTACGAGCTCTCACTTCCTTACAACTCACCTCACCTACCCCTATCCAAGCCCGAGCCATACCTTTGGCCTTGCAAGGTCGAGATATCCTAGGTTCAGCCGTGACTGGTTCCGGTAAGACCGCAGCGTTTATGATACCCGTATTAGAAAGATTGTGCTACAGGGATAGAGGGAAAGGAGGACAGGCATGTAGAGTACTGATTCTCTGTCCGACAAGAGAGTTGGCAGTACAGTGTGAAGCTGTTGGTAAAGCCTTGACTGAAAAGGGTGGATTAGATATAAGGTTCGCCCTGTTAGTTGGTGGATTATCATTGAACGCTCAAGCTCATACACTTCGAACACTTCCTGATGTACTTATCGCTACACCCGGTCGATTGATCGATCATCTCACCAATACACCTTCATTCACCCTTTCAGCGTTAGACGTGCTGGTCATCGACGAAGCTGATAGAATGTTAGAAGCTGGTTTCACAGATGAATTGGAAGAAATCATCAAAGCTTGTCCTAGATCAAGACAAACCATGTTATTCTCTGCTACCATGACTGATTCAGTGGATGAATTGGTCAAGTTGTCATTGGATAAACCAATTAGAGTATTCGTGGATCCCAAGAGAAATACAGCGAAAGGGTTGATTCAAGAGTTTGTTAGGATAAGATCGGACGATACGAGGTCTCCCAGTTTGTTGGCTCTGTGCAAAAGGACGGTCAGAGAGAAGTGTATCATCTTCTTCAGGAGTAAAGCGTTGGCTCATCAGATGAGAATCGTATTTGGATTGAATGGGTTGAAGGCAGCAGAGCTACACGGTAATTTGACACAGGAGCAGGTGGGTGGAATTTTCTTTAAAACCCCATAACCGTCCGACAATAGCTGATATGAAACACGTCTTGATAGCGTTTACAAGCACTCAACGACTTCAAAGCTGGATCGGTTGACTATCTCCTCGCTACCGATTTGGCTTCTCGAGGTTTAGATATCAAAGGAGTCGAAACGGTAATCAACTACGATATGCCAGGACAATTAGCCCAATATACACATCGAGTAGGACGAACTGCAAGAGCAGGTAGGAAGGGTCGATCGATCTCGCTGGTCGGGGAAGCAGATAGGAAGATGTTGAAAGCTGCTGTGAAACAATCGGAAGCTGATCAAGTTCGACAGCGAATCATTCCAGCTGAAGCCGTCAATGCCATGGCAGAGAAGCTGAACGAGATCAAAGATGAGATCCAAGAAGTCTTGAGAGAGGAGAAGGAAGAGAAGTTGTTGAGACAGGCTGATATGGAGTTAAAGAAGGGTCAGAATATGGTCGAGCATCATGATGAGATTCATTCGAGACCCGCTAGAACTTGGTTCCAGAGTGAGAAGGAAAAGCAGAATGCTAAGAGTGAGTATATTTTATATCTGAAACACCTTGTTTTCCCATATCATGGACTGATCATTGGTCTTGTACGCTTAGGTGCAAGTAAAGAAGCATACGTTGGATCATTCCCCGATGCGAAAGACGCCAAGAAAGCCAAAGAGAAGGAAGGGCCCAAGAGAGGTAAATACGATGGATTATCACGCAAGGCCAAAAGAAGAAAGATGGCTATGGAAGAAGATCAAGCGGATCAACAATCTTCAAAATCTACTGCAATGGCTATTCGAAATGCCAAGAAAGCTGCTAGACCAGTCAAGATTACCGAAGCTTTACCTAAACCCAAGTCCGCCGCGAAGAAATCAGCTAAAGTCGGAGGTGGTAAGAGGAAATCTGCGTTTGATGATGATAGTAAACCATCCAAGAAACATGAGGGTATGCGTGCGAAGCCTACCAAAGTAAACTTGGATAAGAAGGGCAAAGGCGGGAAAGGCAAGAGCAAAGCGAAACGTAGATAAATGTCCATGCATGTGCTTGTTGTTCTATCTGTTTTCTCACTCACCTCTAGTATCAATGGTTGTGTGCTAAGATGACGATGAGAATCACTCGTTCACATGGCCTCAGTATGGGGAGGTCATCACATCAACTCAGTCAACAAAGCAATGATTCGAACAAGTCCGTCTACACTTATCTTGCATTCTATGTTCCCGTCTCTGCCACTCACCTGCTTGTGCCACTTGGTATAACCTGGAGAATCGGTCACAAAGGGGAGGGGACGAGAAGACGGATTACTGTACGCTGATAGATAGGCATGCTTGTTATGATCTGTAGTCTTATAGTCTTGGTCAAGCAGCGTGTAGCTAGTAACAACAGTGAGTAGTCTGTATGTACTGTACAGTGACTTGTCCCGGCTAAATGGTATTGGCCAGTTACCGAGTGCTATTCTCGTGACTGACTGTTGTTGTTGGATGTTACAAGCGCTTTTACCTGTTTAGATGTCCACTTGTATCATCTGTCATACTCGAACATCTGCTCAAGGTATATATATCAATTGAATCGATCTTTATATATATAGCAATCATTGCTTCGCAATCTTGTACATATCCTCTCTTGGACAACTTCCTCATCCTGCCTATCACTTCCTGATAATCTCCGATCTCAAAGACAACACCCACATCATGGCTCGATTACAATCCCTTCGACCTCTACTTCGAGCATCGGCTCTACAAAAGGGCGGCGTGGTGTTATCGAAGAGGGGCATGGCAAGCAGTAAGTCCATCTCTAGCTATATCTTGTCTTTGCCTTTGGTGACTGATAGACTAACGATACATTACTTGATCGCAGAATTCGCTAAATTCGATTGGGAGGTAAGCTTCTCGATATCTCCTTCGGAAATGGTAAGGTCAGAATCGAAGCTGATAATGGCTCTTACCTAGGATCCACTTGACATGAAGTCACTCTTAACAGATGAAGAACAACAGATATCGTGAGTTATATCATCTACACGACCTACCTATTTCATCCCCTTCTGCGTATTGATATCTAAGTCGGTTTGAATCGTAGAGAAACAGCTAGAGATTACTGTCAAGAGAACCTCTTACCTCGAGTCATCAATGCCTATCGAACTGTAAGCTGTCTCATTGTCTGTGATCCGTATTCATAGAAGTCTCATAGCTGACTGATGATTTCTGACATCTTTGCAATTGGGATCAACAGGAAGATTTCGATACTAAAATCCTTCGTGAGATGGGTGAATTAGGATTGTTGGGAGCTACTATAGATGGATATGGTTGCGCGGGGGTGTCGAGCGTTTCTTATGGATTGATAGCGAGAGAGGTAGAAAGGTAAGTTATGATGTACGCGATTATCACTAAGAAAGCTAATTTGGGTATTTGATAGGGTTGATTCAGGTTATAGATCAGCTATGAGTGTACAATCCTCCTGTGAGTCCTCTCTCAGCTGTCAATGGCAAGCCATCCAACGGACATTCAGCTGACACTGGTGTAGTGGTGATGCACCCTATCAACGAGTTCGGATCAGAAGAGCAGAAAGAGAAATATCTACCTAAATTAGGTGAGCTGGACATTCTCTAGTGGTCAATGGAAGAGCGTTAGCTGAATGACGATCAAATATAGCAAAGGGAGAATTGATTGGTTGTTTCGTATGTTAACTCGATTCCCTCAATCAGACCCGGTGAGAATACTGATACTGGCTGTCAATAGGGTCTCACTGAACCCAATCATGGATCCGATCCATCTTCGATGGAAACTACCGCTACCAAGACCTCAGAAGGTTGGAAGTTGAACGGAAGTAAAACTTGGATATCCAACGCTCCTGTTGCGGATCTGTTTGTGGTCTGGGCGAGAGTGGTGGAAGATGGTGAGAAAGGAAAAGTAAAAGGGTTCTTGATTGAGAAGGTGAGTATCGCAAAAAGCACACAGTTCAACATCTATGACATCAGATGATCAATCGTATTTGGCTGAATGCTTTGTTGTGGTGTTATAGGACACACCCGGTCTAACAGCTCCAGCCATTAAGAACAAACTTGCTCTCCGAGCATCAATTACCGGATCCATCTTCATGGATAACGTAAAGATTCCTTCTGATGCGATCTTGCCCAAATCCAGCGGATTGGGATCACCATTCAGTTGTTTGAATAATGCTAGGTACGGAATCAGTTGGGGTGTTATGGGTGCTTTGGAAGATTGTATAGCCAGATCGAGAGAATATGCTTTGGAGAGGTGAGTCATCAGTTCAACAGACCGCTATATAACATCCTACCCGGAAGAAAGATGGGGGGTGGAAAGACTGAGAATGACTTTGATTGGATTGACGTAGAAACCAATTCAATCGACCTCTCGCATCGTTCCAACTGATCCAAAAGAAACTTGCCGACGCATCTACAGCCAGTACCTTAGGATTATTAGGATCCCTTCAATTGGGTAGATTGAAAGACAAGGGGTTGTGGGCACCTGATATGGTATCGATGATGAAGAGGAATAACTGCGGTGAGGCATTGAAACATTCTAGAGTGTTATTGGATATTCTAGGTGGGAATGCTTGTTCGGATGAGTGAGTGTGACCTTTGTTTTCTCCTTGATTCGCCCTTAGCGTCACTGTACTGACTCGTTGATTGTGTAGATATCATATTGGAAGGCATGTACAGAATCTACAGGTAGCAAACACCTATGAAGGTACACATGTAAGTCCTTCGAGTATCTGTTGACCTTCCCATTTCCTACAAGCGCTGATGGTCATATTATGTGCGTTTGCAGGATATCCATGGTAAGTAACCTATTTGTTTGTTTTCACTGCGGATGAAGTACGTTCTCGAATATAGCTGACAATTCGTCCATCTAGCTCTCATTTTAGGTAAGGCCATCACAGGTGTCCAAGCATTTGCCAACTAGGAAACGTCGGTTTTTGTGATGGTGATATATACCATTTCAAAATAGGTGGTATAATAAAGTTGATATTTGTGCATTGGATGTTGACCTATCCTATCCTATCTCTATCAATTCATCATATGATCTTCTATGTCTACAGTGTACAATATCAAAATTGAACAGCATGTCCAGTCTTTTGACATTCTAGTAGACCTTCCTGATTACTGTAACAGCCCATGGTTAGATGATCTGATACTGAGCTGGCACGGCTGTTCAACGCCATTATCTATGTTCATTTATTCCTTCTCTGTAATTATGTCAATTTCACTTCCTTCGGTTTCCCATCCTCATCCACCCCGAAATTGATCGCCAGATCATATATACCCAAGAATACCGCTCCTCCTAAGGAGATCGCAAAACAACGTGGTTGCCAGCCCCTGAATAATGCTGAGGGTCCTTCGTTCTTTAGTATACCCAGTAGACGAGGTGGGAAGGAAAGGATAGAGGGGGAAGGTTGGTTGGGTGGGGGTACACCCTTGATGGGTTGTTGGGTTGAGGTCTATATTCAGAATCGAGAGATCAGTATATAAGAGCATCACCGAGGAAAGAATGAATTGTGTTTCTTGGTTGGTTCACTCGATTTATACTTCAGAACAGAATGATTCCAATTTTTTGGTCTCTTTTGGTAACGACGTCTCCTCATAGAACTGACATATTCCTATCTGGAAGATGTAACACTCACTCTTGCTTCCAACATCACCCTAGTCTTCACCACATCCAAAGGCGTCGTTACTCCCGCAGCGAAGCCACCAGCTATCGAACCGCATATAGCAGCTTCGTAGGATGTGGGTCTCCTACCTCCTAGGTAATGTTTCGATAAGAGCGATTTGAGGGATTCGTATAATGGGAATTGGATTGATGTGAATGGAAGCTAAGTATGGAGTAGTAGTAATCAGCATTATTGGATTGCTGATAGTATGTATGATTGGTATTTGAGTTGAGAGTAAAGAGAGGATCCGCTCACCTCTCTAGCTATGGTTATTCCAAAACCTCTGTAAAACCCTCTTACACCCTCGAATTTCATAGTGGAAATAGCAGAATGTATACTACTTTTCCCCTGACCATATGCGCCCGTCTGCGTACGTGATTTGACCACCTCGGTGGGTACTCTGATCAAACATGAGATGTACTCTGCTCCAGAGGCTGAAACCATATGATTGAGCGATTCGTTCTGCTTGAATAGTTGGTATTGAGGTAGACGATGTTTGAGAGCTTCATAGGTCACGAAGAATGCTGCGGCTGAAAGATTATACAATCATATTTAGCCTTTCTACAAACGGGGAGAGGGGATACGATATAGTTTGGCATGATATCGGTACTCACCCCCAGGTGCACTTCCCATACCTACACTACCTACACCCCTGTAGACACCTTTGAATCCTCCCGATTGCCAGAACCCCGCTGATGACTGTATACGAGTCTTGATGGTGTCTAATGGGAAGAACATGAAATCTACTGCTAGACCTGAGATCGCACCGGACTATTGCCATCGAAGGATGATACACACAGATTAGCATTGAGATACAAAGTCAGTCAGTTTGTTCGGATGTTGTTGACTTACGACCAATGCCCTCTGGAAAGTGGGAGGCCGCCTTTTGGCTGGCGTCACATCTGTCGTTGAATCCCCCATGTCTGCCTTGTTCCTCCTAGTCTGATGCGAATCACGGACTCAAGGTTACTGCTTATTTATAAATATCAAGATGATCGATCTGGATGTATCTTACATGACTGACTTTTCGGCCGTTTACCATTTCAATCATCGAGCGACTTTTGGATGCCCTTCCGATATGGGGCACCGATCAGCTGGGGTGTGCCTATCCCGCCATTTGTAGGATTTTGACCTGGTTAGGCGTGGCTGCAGTCGGGTTCCTGGTTGTTGATGCCTGATGGATGGATGATAACATGACAGATTAACTTGTTTCCATTTCTTTTATGCTTTCCTTGACTATTGCATCTCCTTCGCCCCGCCATTCGGTCACGCCACAGCTGCAACACCATCACTTCCGTCGTCTCCCCACGCTGACTCGGAAACCTCCTGTCATGCCCTTCCTCAGCACACGAATATAACGATAAAACCTCGCCCTTCCGGGTCCAATCCTTGACTTTTCATCATGTCAGAAGAACACGGATCCTCACGGGGGTTCACCGTGACCCATCAACGGAATGTGCTCGACATCGACTTTTCAGGTATAATTACAGCCTCTGCATTCCTCACTATCCAACCTACCAATCCATCCCTACGAGCAATCTATCTTAACGCTTCTCCCTTGTTGCAAATCAACAATGTCACCTTATCTTCACCCACACCCGTGGAAGCATTTTTACCTACTCCAGCATCGTTCACACTATCAAATCCATTCCAACCTCTACCTACAAGGGAACCCCCGATAGACATCAAATCACATCCCGAGATCAAGAGGAAAACATGGTCAGCTATGGGTGAGAGCGATGAAGGTGAATTAGCAATTTCAGTATCAGGTGGATGGGTAAGATTAGTACATACCGAATTACCATCTGGGAATGGCCAGACTCAAGTTTCATTCGCTCCGATACATGTTCAAATTGATTATCAACTAGTCTTAGGAGGTGATGTTGTCGAAGGTATCGTGTTTAATCGACCGGGAGATGGTGGCAATGATACTGTGAGCGATCTGTCACCTTGTCTGTCAATAGGATAACTTAGCTTATTCTGTATTTGATACGTACTGTAGCAAATCCCTCACATGTTCCTATCACCCACCACTTATGATGCGGCTAGGATATGGACGCCATGCGTGGACAGTCTATGGGAGAGGTGTACATGGGAGTTAGAATTTATCGTACCTCGATATCTAGAAGGTGGAGAACCTGGTCCTGATGAAGAAGCGTACCCTGTGATGGTAGTAAGCAGCGGAGAGCTGATGGAACAGGTAAGCTAGATGTCATGCTCGGGGATGTAGCTGACTCACATATACAGGTAACACACCCTCACGACCCTAACAAGGTGATATTCTACTATCTCCAAACCAACCCTACTTCGGTCCAGCACATCTCCTTCGCCGCCGGTCCTTTCGAGATGCATTGTTGTTCAGCGGACGAATCGCACAAGCCCATATTGGCTTTCTGCCTTCCTGGCGAATTGGACAAACTGAAACATTCCACATCATGGCTACCAAGAGCAATGACTTTCTACGCAGAAATGGGTTCTTATCCATTTACAGACTTTAAGGCAGTCTTCGTCGACAATCCAAGAACCAATTGCTCCACATCCGCTACCCTCGCCATCCTTTCTTCCGACTTACTACACCCACCTCAAGTGATCGAACAAGCCATGGAGATTAGACAGGTCTTATCATTAGCATTGATACAGCAATGGGTCGGTGTGAACATCATTCAACGGACTCTGGCAGATACATGGCTTATCAATGGATTGGCACTCTACATCCAAGCTCAATTCATCAAGCATTTGTTAGGAAATAACGAATATAGGTTTAGGTTGAAGAAGGATATCGATCGTTGTGTTCAGCAAGATCAAGGTTCACAATGGCCTCTATGCGTCCCTGGAATCATCGATCCTCCAGATGCGAACGCGACCGCATTCATCAATCTTAAAGCTCCATTGGTACTTCACATCCTCGATCGGTATATAGCAAAAACGGGAACTTCATTAGGTCTATCGCAAGTCATACCGAGAATATTCGTTGCGTCTCTGTCCGATGAGTTACAAGGGAACTCATTGACCACTCAATATTTCTTTAGACAATGCAGGAAAGTCTCTGGATTGGACTTGCAAACTTTCCAAGATCAGTGGATTTTCGGAAGTGGATGTCCAAGGTTGTCCATCAAGACAAATTTCATCAAAAAGAAATTGCTGGTGGAATTTACTGTAACCCAAAGTCAACCTGCTAATGATTATATCAAGAGATTGAGTGAGAAGGTCAGGAAAACAGCAGTCTGGAAAAGACCGACACATTTCTTCGAGGTGAGCAGTCAGCTATTTGCTTATGATTTGCATTCAGCTGACATCTGTGCGCAGGGGAGTTTAACGGTTCGGATTCACGAAGCTGATGGTGCGCCTTTTGAGCATCTGATCGATATCAAAACTCCGACCAAGACATTCCCCTTACCTTTCAATACCAAGTATAAGCGTACTAGGCGTTCAGGTCAGATCGCAGCGCGGTTTAGTCAGATGCAAGATGCCTTAGCGGCCGGAGAAACCAATGACGAAGAGGATGAAGCTAGATTGCAGGCTGCCGATCGAGCAGGAGTATTCGCCTATCCACCGTGGGAAGATGAGGAAGAACGTCGAAGATGGAGAGTAGCTGAGTGGGGGGAGAACGATGCTGATCAGATGTTAGGTGAGGGTGGGGGGTATGAGTGGATTAGGATAGATCCCGAATGTGAATGGCTAGCTTCGATTGAATATAATGAGAAACCTTGGTGTTGGATCAGTCAACTTCAAGGTGATAGAGATGTGATCGCTCAGTTGGAGGTAAGTTGATCCCATCGGCAAAAGCGGTCAGGTCATCATGTTGGCTGATTGTTCGTCAGGCTATCAACCGAATGCGAGCGTTCCCATCACCGGTGATAGCGAGTGAATTGGCGAGAACGGTGCTGGTCAAGAATTACTACTACAGAGTAAGGATGGAAGCGGCACGTGCGCTAGCACAGGTGAGCGACTATTATCAATCTACGTCTCGTTGTCAAACACCCTAGCTCACCGAAACCCTATAGTACAACATAGCCGAGTGCGATTATATAGGTTATTTCCTGGTCCTCAAGCTTTTCCAGACCCTCTTTTGTCATTCGCCAGACGATCCAGATGCAGAAGCTTCAGCCATGGAATGCAGACCCCTTCCGAATGACTTCTCCAATTTCTCAGATTACTTTGTGAAAAAGGTATGTCCCGAGTTTACTTCTTGTCTGTTACTATACTGAGCGCCTCCACAGAGCTTGATAGCTGCCATGCCGGATCTTCGGGATATGCAAACTCGAACTGTTTGGAGAAATGTCAGGCAAATCTTGCTAGATTTGTTAAGATTGAATGATAATACCGGGAATGATGTAAGTTTATCTGTACATACCATGGGACAGGGGAGAGGCTGATATGCGCTGTTATAGTGGTCCGATTCGTACTATCTCGCTTCAATCATCACAGCTATAGGGAATGCCTTTACTTTTGGATCTGCAGCTCAATCGTCACTGGATGAAGATGAACGAGAAGCGGAAGCCTCGTTGCTCAAAGAGTCTGTGGATGCCTTGGACAGGGCCATGACAATGGATCGACTGGTACCTAGTTATCATAATGTGATCACTAAAGCGGGTTTACAGGTAAGCTTGGTTAAATACCAGATAAGCTAAGGACCTGGTGCTAATAATTGAGTGATAGACGCATATCAAATCTATACTAGCTGGACAGATCACCAATGATGCTCGACTCTTACTCAGTTATACTCGGTTAGCTAAGCTCCGCGCCTCGATTGTAGGGAAAAAGCTGATTTCCCTTTTAGGGAGGGTAATTTTGAGCCCATCCGAATGGTTGCCTTCGACGGACTTTTACTTTGCAAGCCTCCTGGCAAATCGTCGGCTCTCGATAGGTACCTTGACAAGGTGATCCGCTCTGATTCTTCACTCACAATTCGTCGACATGTTGCACGGGGTCTGTCAGAATCGATTCTTATGACTCTGGCTCTGGGAGAGATCCAAGTCTCTCAGCCTGGTGTATTGGAAGATGAGAATGAGGAAGCCAGAGAAAAAAGAAGTGAAGCTCAAAACAACGCAATTGTAAAAGCTGTAAGGAAAGAGTTTTCAAAGAAGGAAGATGTCAAGGTACTGGTTCAGAATCTACTTATGTGAGCTTGCAAACATTCTTTCTCACCTGTCTGGATTGACTCAAGTGAAATTCTCTTGCTGAACTGCTCGGTTGATTTCAGTTCAAGCTTCACAACACCAGATCATGAGATCTTGATGGCTTTGCTGAAAGTGGCAGAGGTAATCTCTTCCAGTAGTGCAGAACCCCTTCCTGGAAATATCATTACTCTTCAGACACCCACTGTTGAGACTGCCCCGGCCTTACCTACACCTAAGATCAGGTTGAGTATGGGAAGCTCAGAGATCAGACCTGATGCCCAAGGTGAGATATCATTTTCAGTAATATTCATGACAATAACTGAGATTGACATATCATAAAGGTTATGGGTTCCCTATCATCGATGGTCAAATGACACCTGGAGGAACAAGTATCCCATTGAAGATTACACTCAATCCCAATGCCCAACCCTCGCAGAAGAAGAAAGACAAAGTACCTAAACAGCAGAGAAGAGGTCTGAGCGATAACGATTTCAAGGCGATCTCTATTGCTTTGCAAAGACTTGTAAGTTTGCTGAACCATCAAAAAGTGCGCCTTAGCAGCTGACCGAGTTTCAAGATCGCCCATAAAACCAGTTTCTGGTTCAGACAACCTGTTGATCCTGTGCGAGATGGTGCTCATGAGTGAGTTGCATTGCATACACTACTCGAAGTGGTCAATGACTGACACATATGGCTTGTCACAGCTACGCCGCTATCATCAAGAATCCCATGGACTTACAGACTATCTCCGCTAAACTCGATACTGGGATGTATGCGAACCGACAAGAATTCGTGACCGATGTCAAACTCATCATTGCCAATTGTTTCACTTACAACGTTTCGCCCTCTAGTCCTGTTAGAAAAGCGGGAGAGGCATTTGAGAAAATGTTCACTACTCGTATGTTCATAAATATCCAACACACTCCAGTAATGTCAAGTATCGCTGACAATGTTCCTAGTCTGGTCGAAAACGGAGCATACGCTCAGCTCAAGTGCTGCAGCCGCTCAACAGGCTGCTATGGCACCTAAAGCACCTTTGATCATCCCCCCTGCACCAGTCGCTGCAGCTCAACCGACACCTGAGGCCACTTTACCTGCCCCCAAATCTACAGCAGTCAAGTTCAAGGTCAAACCACCTAAGACTGTCAGTATCGATACGTCGGTTACTGAACATGTCCCTCCAATGGCACCTCCGCCACTTCCATCGTCCAAGAAATCAGCTTTATCCGCTACTACAAAGAGTCCCGATCGACCACCGGTGCCGACTTTCCCCTCGACTGAAGCAAAACCTTCGAAGAAGAGGAAAGAACCTTCTAGATCGAGAAACGAGCTTGATGATATCCTCGGTGCAGAAGTCGATGAGATTGAGAAGCGACGGCCATCACTTAACGATGGACTCGATGAGTTGCTGGTACCGAAATCTGAACGTGACTCGCCTAAACCACCTGCAGCTAAGAAGATCAAGATACCGGCGTTTCAACCTAGAAATAAATCGCCAGAGAAGGAAAGGACCAGTAGTCTCTCGGTTGAACCTAAACCAAGCATTACCAACAAGATCAAATTATCAACGTCGACGCCACCCCTACCGTCGACTTCTCAAGCTCCTTCCTCCTCTTCAACTTCAGCTGACAGTACATTTGCCGGTAAGAAAGCTAAACCCAAGCCCTTATCTGTAACGATACCTCCTGGAGGAAAGAAGGCTAGTTCGATCGAACGGTCAACCACCGCCAGTGCTTCACCTGCCCTGCCACCTAAAGCTCAACTCCCTCCTCCAGCTCAACCTGATGTGGCAGCTGTTGCTACTGCACAGGTAAAGAGGGAGCCTCCTCCTAACTTACCTCCTACGACGCAAAATACAACTCCGATGAAGAACAAGAGGGCCAAGCATTTGATGAACATCCTGATGAAAGAATTCGCCGCGGTGTTTGTGAGTAAAACTCATTGCTGTCATAGAAGTGCTTGCTGATGGATCAATTGAAAGTTCTTGAAACCCGTTGATCCGATTGCGGATGGCTGTCCGACGTGAGTTAGCTAAGCAATCAAGTGGTGCGTCATGCATAGCTGATGTGAAATTGTAATGTGTGGCTTAGCTATTTGGACGAGATCAAACATCCCATGGATTTCGGTACGATCGTCAAGAAGATTGATAAGAAGCAGTACAAGAACCTGGGTCAATTTGCTAGAGACATCGAATTGGTGTTTGCAAAGTAAGTAAACCGAGCCATTCCTGCTATCCCTCATAGCATCAAATGAAAAGACGAGCTGATGGATTGAGTGAATTTGCGAACTTGTTAGTTGTCGTCAATTCAATCCACCTGGAGAGATCACTCAATGTGCAGATACGGTCGAGGACTTGTACTGGAAAGAATGGCCCAAAGTGGCATCTGCCAAGATGACTCCGGATGAAAGGAAGGCGATGGGTCAGTTGATTAGCCAGGCAATCAAAAATCCACATAGTGAATGGTTCAGATATGCTGGTGAGTTGCCCAAGTGATCTGTCAACATATGAGATGGACGTTCTAACTGGATCATCTTCAAATAGTCGATCCCGTAGCTTTGGGTATTCCACAATATTTCGAAATGTAAGTTTTTCTTTCGCCATGCATCATATCTTGAACCAAGTCTTGGCTGACTGAGGATATTTTCAATATTATTTGTATTTGTAGTATCCCACCAGACGATGCTAGAAATTTATCATTGATCAAAAACAAATTTGATAAAGGACAATATCGAGAGGCGAAACATATAGACGAAGATGTAGAGTTGATGTTGGAGAATGCCAGGGTGTTCAACGATGGTGGTCCCGTAGTGGACGCTGCGAATGCCTTGGGTAAATGGTGGGCTCAACAGAGAGCTAAGATGGATTAATCATTGTTGTAAACATCCGAGAAAAGAGAAGAGATGATCTTGTGACGATGTATGTATACTATCAGATACATAATCTGATTTCTGACGTGGGGGATTAGGTAATTCACCAGAGTATAGCAGTATGATATAATGATAGATCTATACAATTGTCATGTAATATAATCGATTCAGCATCTTCACATGCATCAATAGGTTGCCTATACAAATACGGTATTGATGCGATGTGAGAAGTTGTAGCTGTCACAATCAACTCAAAATATGGCTAATTCATGAGAGCGTTGAAGTATATATAAGAGGTACAAGATCAGACCGAGTTGTTCGTCAAGAAAACAGAAAAATATGGAGAAAGGAATGCACACATGTATAGTCAAGATTGAGATAGAGGGAAAAGAGAAGAGAACCCCAAAGTTTCACAATTGTCCACATGATAGTTTAATCAGATATTTGTACTGTGTTTCTCGATTTTTAATTTTGTTTTTATTTCTTCGTTACAGATTTTTGTTTCTAATCAACGGAGGTAACATATGAATATGAGTACCACAGTTAATTGGAATTTTTGATGGTATCAATCAAGATACACCTCTAAGATGAATAAGGCATGAGATTCGAACTGCTTCCACTACTGTTATCTCCACTTTGGTTTTCTTTATTCCCATTACCGAATGGTCGAGGAGTGATCAAATTACCTTCGGATTCCATACCTTCCATACTGGGTAGAGGAAGATATTGACCTTCGTCCATCATCATGTGACTTCCCGAACCCAGACCATTATTAGCTGTAGAGAACGGCATGGCGGTGGACAGGTCGGCTGAGGAGACGTTGAGATCATTTTGTGACGGTGAGGGGATAAATACATTCATCGAAGAGATCGAGGATCGAGCTGAATGTCCGGTTGTTGTAGGCATTGAGGGTGGGGCATTTGATTCGACTGATTTCGTTGATAAGGCTGTCTGTCTCAGAGATGTGATGGAGACGTAATCATCGACAAACGTTTTGATAAGCTGGAATAATCCAAATGACTTTTCTGATTTGAGAGTAAAGTCCCTCATGACCTGGGAAGTGATAAAACCGACTCTGCACACGATACTGCAAGCCTTACCAGTCAGCTCGATTGCTTCTCGCCAAATAATGATCAGTGTAACACTCACGCTCTCAAAGTGATACCGGATATTCCCATGACCTGCTTCAACACCCTATCAACCCATTCCGATAATCTTTCAACCCCTCGTCCCTTGTTTTGAGCACGATCACCGTCAGCGAGCCATTGACCGAAGTCTGCCAAGACTTGTTCCAGGATGTTTTGTTCACATGAGCAGGACAAGGCGCACTGGTCGGAAACTGATCGGATGTCAAGGGAGCTCCAAGCGTGTATCATTTCTCTTGTTTGCGCCGCATCGGAAAGTATAGGACCAAGAGCAAAGGCCACTTGTCTCAGGTCAAGGAAACGGGCTACAGTCAAAGTCTATCAGCTCAAGTCTGGATTTCCTTGGAGTTTTACAGCTGACTTACTGAACAAGTGAGCTGCTCGAACAGCAAGTTCAACTTTGGCCTCGGCAAACTCCCTGTGGAAAGAGGAAAGAGATTCTTCCATTATCGTCTCGAGATTATCCGCCAAAGCACGAAGCGCATTTTGAGTAGTAATAGCCACATTGTCACTGAGCTTGCTAAGGAGGTCACCGATCATATGCTGAAAAGTGACATAATCAGCTCAACTCTATGTTGCATTGGTCAATCAGCGATTAGGCTCACGTCATAGGTAATTGCCATAGCATCTGATATCATCGTCGAGACGACAGGCTGAACAGAGATCTGGTAGCTCTGATGTGAAAGACCAACCCAGAAAGTCCGGCACTGAACCACAAACCCTATAAGTTGTGTAATCGTAAAGGGACTTATGTGCCACTTCCAGCTAACTCACATTCATCTCATACCTATCAAACTGCATAGTCCTCATAGACTGTACCAACGTCTCTTGATGATGACAGAAAGAGATCCAGAAATCTTGTAAGGATTGTTCATTTGCCAAATGCCCAGCATCGGCAGCAGTGGGGAATCCAGGAAGATTGTACACCGGAGTTGGGACTTCGATGTTGTTCGGGTAAGGGTTGATACCGCCACTTAAAGCGGCAGTCGTATGTCTCCGAGGAAATCGAGGTCGAGCGGAGAATGCATCGTTGATTGATGTAGCTCTTGAACGATTTCCGGAGTTCGCACGAGTGTACGTTCGAAAGTCGTAGGACGAAGGTGATTTCTTGAGTGTACTGCTGCTAAGTTAAATAGGCACATCAGCTTCATGACTTGAAGGAAAATGGCCAAGCTGATATTTACGAAGTAGAGAAAGGGTCTTCTTCCTCTTCACTGTCTTCCAAATCCTCTTCCTCCATATCTTCATCGAAATCCTGTTGAGAAGTAGTCTTGAAATCCATCGACCCGTCTTCGGGAACGACATGCCAAGCGCTGAGATAAGGTCAGCTGGTGATGCTAGCATAAACTTCAAATGGCATCTAGCTTACCCGCTAGAGTCACCATACTCGTTCAATCTTTCAGCTTCAATCTGGATAGCAGGTCTAATAGAGACGTAATGGTATTTACTGTTCCATCCTATGATGAGCTATTATCAAGAGTGCTGTGTGTAAAAAACTCACCTGTTACCCCTAACACCAAGTCTTCTGGTCTTGATCCCTGGGAAAGCAGCTCTCACAGCTTTACCGAAAGAAGCTGAATTGATGGGCTTCAATCCATACTCGTCACATGATACAGTGTAAGAATGGTATAAACCTTGTCGAGGGACAGTTCTTCCGGGAGCATGGGTATAGCTTAACATCAACCTGGACATGGAAGAAAAACACAATCAGCTAGTTGACGACCCAAGCATATGATTAACTGACCATCTTCGAACCCATAGAGTCCTAGCTTTATCTTGTTGAGTCTGGCTCGTCATCCTCTTGATCTCATTTGATTTGTCGGTCAAGTCCTTTCGTACAGTCTCTTGCCTCTCGAGAGCAGAACCGGAGAGTGCCACACCCGCAAGTTGGTTTTGGAATTGCAAATCGGGTTGGGACATTTGCTTAGCAAGGATGAACGAGGTGCTTCTTCTTGATCGAGCTAACATCGGCCTTGACGGCGATGGGTTGATCGGAGTGTTGTAGGGTGTGTTTGAGCTAGTTCTGATGGTGGAGCCGAGGTCAGCTCTGCCTGCCTCAGAAATTCATTTGCCATGTAAGATCAAGCTCACCTTCGATGATGAATCGTCACCTTGTTCAAGCCTCCGTTAAGGGGATGAATAGCCGTGGTCGACCAAGGTGTGACCGAGTTGTAGTTGGTCGAAGCACTAAGCATCGACGCAATCTCGTCATCTGCTTCGGACCTGAGAGAATCCATATTAATCAGCTGCTATTCTCTTATTCGGGGGTATAAATTTAGCTTACTTGACTGAAACACTCTCAGACCTATATCTGTTGTAGGGAATACTTCTACTTGAACTTCGTTCTCTAGTCATTTTACCTACACCCATACCCATTCCTTGTAAGTTTTCAGTTTGAAGTGCCAACCTTGGAGGTTGTTGTCTAAACACCTCTCCGGTGGGAATACCAGCATTGCTGTAATGGTTCAAGTCAGGCAAATTCGTAATAGTTGGCATCGAGTAGACATTCATATCCAAAGCAGGTAAAGGAGAATTACTGAAGAGTTTATCATGGAAAGGAGGAATATGAGAAGCCGACATTGACATTGACATGGAAGAGTAACTTGATTGTCTTGAGTGTTCCATGGGTACATGATAATCGGTGGTTATTTCGGTGGGAAAAGTTTGGACGAGTAATCGAGCTGAATCGGTGTGTTGAGAACACATGGATGCCAAGGATGAAGAAGAAGATGCGTGGGAGAGAACATGAGAAGGTTGGAAAGATTGTTGCATCGGTGGGTAATCCATCGAAGGGGTGAAAGATGGGTTGCCTTGATTGAGAGTGCCTATGCAAACACGCAGATGATTCGCCACATAGACGCAAGGACCATCTCTCGTCAGCTCACTTAATCGACCTATCACTCTTACTTGAGACGTAAGAAACTTACCAAAACCATCGATCCTCTTTTGTATGGGACTAGTATCGATGTTGAGCGTATTGAACCCACCCGAGAACCCATCGATGGGTGTAGCCCAAGGATTGGCGGTGGACATATCTTGGGGT
The DNA here is from genome assembly GCF_036810445.1 of Kwoniella europaea PYCC6329. Taxonomy (NCBI): domain Eukaryota; kingdom Fungi; phylum Basidiomycota; class Tremellomycetes; order Tremellales; family Cryptococcaceae; genus Kwoniella; species Kwoniella europaea. The sequence goes on from NC_089487.1 coordinate 6,922,516, forward strand.
TGAGGATGTTCGGGTGAGTTCGACAAGACATCTCCATCGAATTGGAAATCTGTAGGGAGACATTGTTGGGGCTGATGACTTTGATGACGATGTTGGAGAAGTACATCGGTGGGCGAAGTGGTATCAGGTGAAGATGAAGATTGAGGTAAAGGGGGATATGTAAATCCCTCAAGGGAAGAGGAAATGGATTCGGCCATCGTGGCGAGATCGATGGGACAAAGAACAATAAGAGATGTCTCCTAGAGCCTGTCGCGGAAACGGTATCTGATCGTTATAGGACGTGCGAAGGAGATGAAGATCGTTTCGCAGTTACCTCTTCAAAGACGAAGAAGTCTTTTTGTATTTCCAGGATCCTACTGGAGGTGACCAAGAGTGATTCTGTGATCTCATACTAGTCAGTTTTAGTTTTCTCACGGGATTGATCGAGTGATAACTTAAGAATAGATAGATGGCAAGAGAAAGTCCAGAATAAACGGAGTAGACAAAATAGCTTCAAACATATTGAAATTCAGATTTGACTGGGAGGAAGAACAGGAAAAGCCATGTGTGTGTATGAGTAGATTTCTGGAACTGAATGAAGAGAAAGGTACTAGGTACTACTATCCTGTTGAACGACGATCCCATCTGATGCAATTCCTACTCACCTGGATCTGAAGAATCAAGATGAAACGAAGTTTGTCTATTTCGTTGAGATGTTGCGGAGAGTCGTCGCTGAGATACGTTCAACGTATCTATTCGTTTCGTTTTTGTGTTGAGATGGAAAGAGTAAAAGGTAGATGGTCGAAACGTGACGACCAGGTTTTGTACTCAAGAACGAAGGGGATCCCAAGGTTGTTGATGAGAGAGCTTGTATTGAAGTGTTACAAGAGAAGAAGAGGGAATCCAGAAGAAGCAAAAGAGTGCAAGTTGTATAAGGATACATAAAAGAGAACAAGTTTAGAGAGAGAGAGATGGGAATACAATCTCACGAGATAACCTCAGTCGGTGTAGAGTATCGAGTGTCAACATTCCAATGGGAATTGAGGCTAAGGGGTGTGTGTATGGGCTGTTGATGATGATGATCTGTGCTTGACTTGATACGATAGGGTCAATCATCTCGTTCCTGACCCTTTCCACCGTTTTAGTACCCACTCACAGAGCACAAAGAGATGGTCCCGATTTACCTGGTACCAGCTATGATCACCCATGTTGTGCTCATCACCATATCGAGCTTGATTCTTACCATATCCGGTGAGCCGCATACCACTTTCAACAACAGTCCTTTCGGCCAGAGTTACGATGTGGATCATATATAAAATTAGCACAGGAACGATGAATGCCACAGCGTGGGCTGTTATATGCATGTGAGCTATCTTTGCTGTACCTACATGGAATACATGGGATATAAGCTATGGGTCAGTTTCGTGAACCTCGCCAAGGAACATCGGCGGGAGATCAAGATACTCCGTCCGGAACATATGCAGGAACCACCTTTCCTGCACTAGGTGAATATGTGTCTGTCGATCAAAGCGTTGCCCCCAACTCTTTTAGTGCAAGGTACGTTATTTGTCTGGGTGGGTGCGAAAGTACACGTACAGTTAACGTATCTTTCCCGTTGATCTCCTTATCGCTCTGCTGGTCCGACCTATTCTGAGCTCAGCTAAGGTGTATACATGCATTTCTCTAAATCAGATCAATCACACCGTAGCTTGTCTTACATCCGCAGTTTCTCGATCTCGATGGTCATCGATTCTTCTCCCCACTCTATTCCCGTGTGTATCGTGGTCCAAGCGGAATTGATTGATGTGACGCAAAGGTGATCCAAGCGTCAATGAAAAGGTACAATCAAGTACAGGTGAAGTTTTTTTTTTTTAGCTTGGAAATTTGAGGGTATCGTAGCGTGAGCCACTGCCACGTCAGTATAACCCGTATTTACTCCTTGTATTGCGGAAGAGCAAGGTTAGAAGCTTGGACTCTTTTTATCAATTCGATACGAGCCGAGGGGTGATCTTCAACCTCCAATGTGGCTGAAATGGTCTTCAGCAGCCAAATCGCTTCATATCAAGTATCATGCAATCTGAAACGCTCAGTAACGTAGGACCTGTATCATCCATCCCCTTACCTGTACATCGCAACGTTTCATACGTGGAAGATTCTCTCATTGTTTCCGAGTATTTCTCACGCCTCAAACCCTCAAACTATAGATTCTCTTCCGTTATCAGCTTATCGTGATAGGCATTCTTACGCACGTAATATAATACATGATTCTCTTCACTGAATCTTGACGTGCAATCATCTTTATATACAGGCAAGATAGGTTTTTAACGACTATTCAAATGTATTTTCTACTTCTTCTTCATATCTCCATTGGGATCGGTGTAGCCAAAGTCACGACCTAGAGTTTAGGAGGAGCGGGTTGGAAAGCGGCACCCTAAACAATCACAAGCGTTAGCTATATTCGTGACATATATCAAGGGGAAGAGGGAATGAGGGAGATTCCAGCAGTTGCAGAAATAGATCTCGATGAGAAAAGTACAATGCAACTCACCTTCTCGATAGAAGGACCAAGCTCCTTGACAGCAGCTTCGAGCAAACCTTTCTCTACATCATCGAGTTGACCGATAGGAAGGATTTTCTCGATACCGTTGGGCTACGTGTTTACCAAATTAGCATGGCATTTCCTAAAAGGTGTTTGTATAACGATGACAGGTTACTCACTCCAAGCTCAATGTTGACAGAGAAGTAGTCTAAATCAGCTCCAATTTCCTTCTTGATAGCTTCACCACCAGCATCAGCAGCGAGGTTGATGTATGATTGAACGATCTTGCCCTTCTTTCCACCGAAAGCAGCATCGATGACGTAGTTGGCAAACTCAGCTCCAGCTGTGTGAATATATCAGCTTGAGTCGGATTGTCAGGACAGAAAACGACCAAGCTTACCTTGAGCCATTGAGAGAGTAGCGGAACCAGCACCGTCTGCATCCAACATATGGATATTAGCAATATCTTTATATATCGCATCGATCTATTCGTAGCTCACCCTTAGCTTTGACAACTTCATCACCACCGAACTGGATTCTGTTGACCAAAGCATCTCTCTTCTCCTTGTCGGCCAAGATTTCAGGCTATGATAGCGACATTCAAACTCAGCTAATGTCGGCTCATGTGTACAAGCAGTACAAGATAGCTCACGATGGCAGGTTTGGTTTGAGAAAGCAAAGGTAAGATGGTAGCACCAGAGTGACCACCGACCACTGGGATAGAGTATTTTTGGGCTTCGGTAGGTTTACCGAGAACTGAAGCTACGAAGGTAGAAGCTCGGATGACATCGAGGTGGGAAACACCCAAAAGTCTACGAATAACAAGCATGAGCTTCCCCGTACCGCTTACAAATGTAGTAAAGTCAGAGCTCACCTCTTAGGATCGAAGACACCAGCTTTCTTGAGGGTCTCAGCGAAGACTGGAACAGTCGAGTTGACAGGGTTGGAGATGACCAAGATGAAAGCTTTAGGTGCGGCGTTGGCAATAGCTTGAGCGAGAGTTGCACAGATACCGGCGTTGACCTAACAAATGGTCAGCTATCAGGACATTCCGCCTATATACAGAGATAGCTGACGAGAGGAGACTTACTTTCTATTGATTCAGAAGAAATCAAATCCGGTTGAATTTGATCAGCATTTACCGTAAATTCCCACACATATGAAGAATGATGAGAACGTACGAAAAGATCATCACGTGTCATACCTGGTTTTCTAGGTACACCAGCTGGGATAACAACGATATCGGCTCCCTTGAGAGCTTTCTCAGCTCCGTTATCGGGTGGGAGATAGCCTGTTACTTGAGCTGGAGTAGGGATGTGGGACAAATCGGCAGCGACCTGATGAATCGATGGACGTCAGCGCAATCGATACGGCATGCACAAGTCGATAAATAGCGGAGTCGGTCCTCGATAAGCAGGACAAAGGATATGCGATCGGAGTTGACGGACGAAGAACGCCATGAGAGTAGTTCAAATTCCACTTACACCTATGGCGTTGACCACATCGTAGAGGGCGAGCTCAGTGATGATTGGGTTGAGCTTGAGGAGCAGAGAGAGGGGTTGACCGATACCACCTGATTTAAGATCACGACTTGATAAGTATATATTGACAGCATGGTATATGTTCACTCACCGGCAGCACCGCAGACTACAGCTTTGACCATGTTGAATGATTATCTAGATATACTGTGGGGAGTGAGAGAGCTCGTCAGCATTGGAGCGTGTGCTTTTGCTTGTGATAACAGTAAGGCTGTGATAGTCACTCACTGTGTGTGTATGGGGAATAGTAGTGAGCAGCTAGAAGATGATGGAAGAAGAAAGGATGGGTGATGATGATTGATATTGAAATGGGGATGTATGGTATGTATATGTTATGTGAGTTGCGTGTACTCTTGTTGGTCTGTTTGCTATGGAGTCCCCATATCTACTCCAGAAATTCGAAATTAAATCATAACCGGTCGATCTGAATTCGAAAATCGTCACTCACACAATCGAAATTAACCTGCAGCTGAGGTGTCCCCAATGCAATAACCGGACAATCAGCCGAGTGATTAGCTCCAGCCACGTGGACTATCTCCGCTTGTCCTCTGTATAGCCACATCATGGTTCATGTTCATCATCCTGGCATCATCTCAAGCTAAAGAGGTCTATCTGCCATTGCGAAAAGAAAAAAAGTTGAAAAGTTGGCCAGGTCATTTTGCGTGATTCATCACCGTATCAGCTGAATTAAGCATAGATCAGAGCAGTCAACATGGACAGCTATCAGACTCCCCTCTCCTCGTGAGCTCCACTTCGCGTTTGTATGCGCCTTGCATAGCTCTCTTGACTGACTTTACATGACGGGACAGTCGATATGCATCCAAGGAGATGTCCAAACTCTTCTCTTCAGGTGTAAGCTAATCGTTCCCCCGTAGACGCAAGACACTAGCTCATAAGTATGTACTTGTAGACCAGATTCGGTACTTGGAGAAAGCTATGGCTCAACTTGGCCATCGCCGAGAAGGTCAGCTATGAAACGCGTTATTAGGTCATACTACCTCAGCTGACATGTACGATATGTAGGAACTCGGTCTTGCCATCTCTGACAAAGCTATCGAACAGATGAAAGCCAATTTGGACCTTGACGAAGCTCAGATGAAAGTTGCTGCCGAGGAAGAAAAGAAACGACGACGTGAGTACAACCATTGCGAGAATGTGGAATTCCTATGGCTAATGAGGTGCAATCACAACAGACGATGTCATGGCTCATGTCCACACTTTCGGTACTGTCGCTCCTGAGGCTGCCGGGATCATCCAGTGAGCCAGAAATATTCGAGGAGCGAAGAGTATCAGCTGATATGACTGATAGCTTGGGAGCTACTTCCTGTTATGTCACCGAGTAAGTCCATCATTGCTCAGAGGTTACCACCCATCCACTTCAATTGACAATACTGATATTCCACATTAGTAACGCCGACCTGATCTTCCTTCGAGAAGGACTCGACATCCTCCTTCCCAAACTTGCCGTCGTCATCTCTCGATTCTCCTCCTTTGCTGAGAAATATCGTGATTTACCTACATTGGGATTCACTCATTTCCAACCTGCTCAATTGACTACTGTCGGTAAACGTGCGACCTTATGGATTCAAGAGTTATTATGGGACTTGAGAAATTTGGAAAGAGCAAGAAACGATTTAGGTTTCAGAGGTGTAAAAGGAACGACTGGTACTCAAGCTTCCTTCTTGACCCTTTTCAACGGTGATCACGATAAAGTAGAAGCGTTAGATAAAAGAGTGACCGAATTGTTTGGGTTCCCATACGCTTATCCCGTTACTGGCCAGACTTACTCTAGAAAGATTGATGCGGATGTTTTGGGACCGCTGTCAAGTTTCGGTGCGACAGTTCATAAGATTGCTACTGATAGTGAGTAAATGAATATATCATTCTGATGTCCGGATTTTTGCTGATTAAAGAGAAACTACATAGTCCGACTTCTTGCCAACTTGAAGGAGATCGAAGAACCTTTCGAAAAAGATCAAATTGGTTCATCAGCCATGGCTTACAAGGTGGGTACTTACCTTTTATTCTACCAATACTATGTGCTATCCGAATTACATCACAAGAGTCGTTTCTGTGCAGGAAAATGACGCTGATGGCGTCTTTGTCTCATACAGCGAAACCCTATGCGATGTGAACGAGCTTGTTCTCTCGCTAGACACCTCATGGCAATCTACCAAAACACCTTGATGACCTCTTCCGTTCAATGGCTCGAGAGGACATTAGATGACAGGTGAGTCACATAATCCATATCCTCTCCAAAACCTCTCATCCTGTACATCGTTCCCAATCCTCGCTACCCAAGAATCGTTTGCCAATATCCATTGCCTGTTTAGTGCCAACCGAAGAGTCACCATCCCCGAAGCATTCCTCACCGCCGATATCCTCCTCACGACTCTCCAAAACATCTCTGAAGGTTTGGTGGTCTATCCAAAAGTAATCGCACGAAGAATCTCACAGGAACTTCCATTCATGGCTACCGAGAATGTCATTATGGCAATTGTCAAAGCTGGTGGTGACAGACAAGAGTGTCACGAGAAGATTAGAGTATTATCTCATCAAGCTGGATCAGTGGTCAAAGAACAAGGTGGAGAGAACGATTTGATCGATAGAATCAGGAAAGATGATTATTTCCAACCTATCTGGAACCAGCTAGACGATTTATTAGATCCTAACACATTCGTTGGAAGAGCTCCAGAACAAGTTGATGGATTTGTCAGGGATTGGGTCAAACCTGCTTTGGAGAAGTACCAGGATCAGTTGAAGAATGTAAAACAGGCTGAATTGTCTGTATAAGGAGGAGATGAGATGAAAACGGAAGTCATTTGGGATACGGTTTCTGCGGTACATTTAGGTCAAAATTATGCATTATCTCTCTCAGGTTGATGATTTGCAGTATCCTTACCAATGTGAATTGGCTTGACCGCACTTTTGTGTTTCATGAGCGAGCAATATATTCTATTTATACAATGCATTCTATCTATCGTCCTCTTATATCTATCACATCAGTCTACGCCTGTTCAGAATACACCTTGATTGTCTTATCGGCACCACCCGTGATCAACCTCGTACCAGTCTTATCGAAAGTAGAACAGAATACACCCTATAACATCCCAAAGATGATATCAGCTAAGCCGTCTGGTCCAGTCACCCGGAAAATCAAGCAAACTCACAGCTTCGGCATCCAATGAACCAGGTTGAGGAATATCCTTGAGATGTTGGAACGGTAAACCAGTCTTGTAATCCCATAGAGTCAATGAACCGTTATCCGCTAGATTGATCATATCATCATATCAGCATTTCATCTTCATTCTGTACTAGATATGAGGTACATGAACTCACCACCCGAGAACATGACACCTTCAGTGTTCAAACTCAAAGTATTGATAATAGCTTCATGACCGACGAAATTATGCACGAAAGTTCCTTCGGGGCATTTCCATTTCTTGATATTGTTTCCACCTGAGCTTGCCGATGCGAAGGAGTATTCGGTCGGATGGATGGCCAATGCTCTGACGGATTTCTTGTGGTGCGTTAGAGTCGTCATACATTTACCTGCTGCCAGATCCCATAATCTGGATCACACCCATGGATTAATCAGCGTTATTTCTATGGGTTAAGTATTGAGTATGCTGGCAAAAGGTGGTGGGCGCTTGATAACGATAACTTACCGAACAGTCGAATCCATACTTCCCGAGATGATTTGAGGATCAGAATCTTGCGTCTTCACATCTGCTACTGTACTGGTATGTCCAGTGAGGGTGAAAATATTCGCTCGACTTCGCATATCCCATACCTAAAAACAAGTCTATCAGCAACAGTTAGATAGTAGAAGAGTAAACATTACTTACTCGAACACTCGCATCTCGACCGGCGGTTACAAGAACGTCAAGCGTAGGGTGAACACTGTTATATATGTCAGTTGACCGGTAAAAAAACGAACAGAAATTTTGTTCAACTTTGACTTACGATAAGGAGTAGACACCGGAGAAATGACCATGATAATGCCTGATGACTTTATTTGTCTCTAAATCCCAACATTTTACCATCTACCAACAACGATAATCAGTCATATGCTCGATAGTGGTGGCTAAATGGGACATGGATCTAGCTTACCTTATCTTCAGCACACGAGAACAGATAAGGATGTCTATCCGACACAGCTAGTCCTCTAATTGTAGAGATATGACCAGTCAAAGATAATTTCAATTCTCCACTTGCCAAGTCCCAAATCTGTGCAACGACCATTCGTCGTCAGCTCCGTATACAATGCCTGTGAACATGGATGGGTGGATATCGAGCTCACCTTCACTACTCGATCACCTGCACCAGTAGCGAACCATTGATTTCCTGGATCGACAGCTACCGCTCTGACCCAACCCATATGACCCGAAATGACTCTTGTAAGTTTCCCTATGGGTTGTATTTTTTTCCAAGTTAGCTTCGATACCAGAAGAGCATGCATATCTGACTGAACAAGACAGCACAGGAAGTAAGATGGATTGAAAGATTGGAAAATAAAAACTTACATTGTGGGTGATATTCAGGTTTGACTTCCCTTGCTTCCTTCTTCCTCATCAAAGCCTGCGATAACCTAGACGACGCCTGACCACCTTCCGCCGCGAATCCTTGTTGATGTCTGAATTTCACTAGCGATCTAGGTTCAGCAGCGGGATCAGATGTATTTGATGATCTACAAAACCAGGTCAGTCAAAAAAACGGATATTATCCTACAGGCAGACACTTACGATGTAGCAGCTTCAGGTCCACCTATCAGCTTCTGACCAGCTTGAGGTCCAGGTGCCGATGAACCGTTACCATTTGCAGCGGCAGGTCGTTTGGGTCCTGTAGGTCCTTGTTGACTTGCTAATATAGGTGGAAGCGTTTGAACATCTTTATACTCTGCTGCTAACTTTGAGGCGAGCTTGATCTTATTTCTGAGCAAGACCTCTCATGGTTAGCAGGAAGACTGATATGGTCTCAATTCCCCCAACGCCATGAGCAGAGTGGATTGTATACTGGACTGAGACTCACGCTCTAGCCAATCCATCATCGATGGAACTTGCTTCTACACCATATACAACCCTCGTTCTCTTCGTACTCCTCCTTACCAAATCAGCTAAAGGCGGTAAACCATTTGAAGCAGTGGACGGTCCCGCATTACCGTCTGTCGATGGGAGGATCGAGGTCGACATGATGCAGATGCGATGAATGGATGATTTATCAATAGGCTAACAATAGTATTGACTTTTCGATGTTAGTAGACAGAGAGAGTCATTTGTTAGATTAAGAACGACATGACGACGGAATCAAAATCCACATGAACGAAAGTGGCGGAAATCACCACCCAGCTAAAATCCGCTCCTCTTTCCCCCCACTTTACTTTCGATCTTCTTGTTCATCATCATCATGGCTTGATTTGTCTGTCCGGCTTTTAGAGCTTCAGGATAAGATGCTGAGCCTACCCCAACGTCGGAAGACTCTCGGTAGCATATTCATGATGATTCATCTCCATCAAGAAGAAAGATGGCGGCGATCACAAGAACCACCAACGCTCAGGGCAATCTGCTAATCTAGTTCCGAGCGAAGCCATGACTATGGGCTTGTGCTAATTACAGGTCGACAACGACACTCCTCTGCATCACACGCACTAATGATCTCACTCAAAACAATCGACTTTGCACTTGACGATCGACCGTCCTCCACTCTCACTAGCTGAACTATCTTATCGAAATCTTCGCTGACTAAACGGATTTAGATGCTGCCAAGTCAAGCTGCGTTATGCTCACGAGCCATCGCGACGCCCCCATCAACGATCCTAGTGATGCTAGTTACCCCCCTGATGGTGACCGTGGCCGCCTTGACTACGCAGATCCGGGGCTTAGATCTTATCAAGGGAAGTTTAGGTTTGGGTCGAGGTCTTTTTTCAGCTTTGATCGCGATATCATTTGGAGACCCGACTTGGGAGCTCGAATGTCAGGCTGGAAATTCAGTATAAGAACATCAGGTAACATGGCTACATCATCCTTGGATCCCGAGATCAAATACTTCTCTTCCCATCTCCTATTTACGGTACAGTACCAACGTATTCCTCAGAACAATTTCAGGGATGTCTCTTCAATCTTTCAGTATCAATAGCCTCTTCGGAGTCAAGGGCAAGGTGAGCCTCTCGCCGATATGTACTTTACTGTACAATAGATCCTGCTCACATCCTTGCGTCCGTAGGTTGTCATTGTCACCGGTGGTGGTACAGGTAAGATTTATCGGCTGCATTTGATGTTGTTGAAGTTCATTGACCCGTAAACAGGTATCGGCCGAGCCATCGCTACTGCCCTCACAATCAATGGAGCCAAAGTGAGTCTCTCTGCATATATAGGAGATTTCTGACTGAATTGTCTGACTGATAGGTCTTTATTATCGGAAGACGATTCAACGTAGTCGAAGAGACAGCCAAAGATCTTAACACGGCTGCTCAAGGAGCTCAATCAGGTGGTGAATGTATCCCTATCGAAGGAGATGTAGGAACCAAAGCTGGAGTTGTAGAAGTATATGAGAAAGTATCCAAGCTTACTGATAAGGTGGGTTTGCTCATGACTCTCGTCCATTGAAAGGCAATATGATCTGATTGATCTCTGTTAAATCATAGCTCGATTGTCTTGTTAACAATGCTGGGTTCTCAGCCAACTGGAGAGTCTACTCGGATGATCTTGTACGTACCCCCGTCATTTTCCGTGGCTTTTCCGCCCAGCTGATCGAGCGATGATATGTCGGATAGAACGATCCCACCAAATTGGAAAAAATGCTTTGGTCAATCGAGGAGTAAGTAATGTCCATCTCATTCGGCTCTGGCTTTGAAGCCAGGACATAGTTCAGCTTCGTTAGCTGATGCAATATGTTGAATATTACAGCGTCGATTTCGCCAATATGACTGCCATCCACGTTGCCGGACCTTACCTCCTCGCAGTGAAATGTATTCCCCTTTTCCAAAAATCTGACGATGCATGCGTTACCAACATCACTTCCCTTGCTTCCCATTTCTTGAACAGGTGAGCAAATCTTTCGCCTTGTGTGATGAGCTCCACTGACACTGGATGTTGTAGGGCTTGTTGTGAATTGGCTTATGCTCAATCGAAAGCTGCAGGTATGCTCCACTTTCATTCCTTTGTCCATGAGTGATACTGACTTAGTCATAAATGTGGTAGAAACTCACCTGACTAAGCTTATGGCTGCCGGTCTTACCCCTTTCAACATTCGAGTTAACTCTATTGCTCCGGGTAAGTTTAACACATCATCATATGGCAATTCTGGGTTCATTTGGCGAAAGCTGAGATCGATTTCATTCTGGTCAGGCATCTTCAAGTCTCAACTCACTACGGGTACGACCGATCGAGATGCCCCGCTTTGGTCTATCCAGCAAAACCAACTGAAGAACATCCCTAAAGGGTAAGTACACTCAATTTGCATCACACATGTCTCCTTCCTCGTCAGAGTAGAAGGGTATAAGTCCATATTCAGTGAGACTTTCTAATTTATGTGATTGATGTCTAGTCGAGAGGGTCATTGGGAAGAGATCGCAGGCGCTGCCCTGATGTTACTCTCCCCTGCTGGTGCTTACACCAACGCAGCCAATATCATTATTGATGGTGGCTGGAGACTTGTAAGTATCACTCAATCTGTCGCAACTCTGCGGGAATCAAGACGCTAAAGAGATTGGTTGTTATTGTCAATAGTTTACCTCGGCTAACGATGTTCAATAAGGAGAAGCAAAGGCCGGCTGGGAGTTTGATATTTCTGAGATGTGATATGTACAGTGCTTGACCGAAGACATGAAACTGATTGTTCATCTTGTTTGACCCCTCCCCGATCTTGAAATAGGCGCTGATTAGCTTGTTCCGAGTAACATTGGTAATTCAGTTGAAATTGACCTTCCTACAGGTATCACCGGCCTGGTCTTGGATCGATCTCGATGGTGCCATTTGCCTTGTCCCTCACAACTACCTGATCTAGCTTCATTGTTGGTGTCAAGGTTCGGGAAAAGTTGAGAAAGCTGAATAATCCACCTATCAGAATGCCCTTCGGTCATAACCAAAACCCTTCCGCCACTGGCTGACCGATCCCATGAGGCAAGCTAGTCATCAACAAGCATTGGTTCTCGATCTTTTGCATGCATAATTGAGGACATGCATGTATATATAAAGGGAGAAAACCGGTTCCGGGATGTCAGAGAGTACATTGGTACTCAGTATTGGTACTCAGTTCAATTGACCCTATCCACATACTCCACCGACCATGTCACTCTCATCATTCGAAATTGGTAACCTCTTCTCAGTCAAGGGCAAGGTCAGTCAGTCTCGGTCAAGCTTACTTTATCAAGCCTTTTAAGCTTAAAAGTGATTGACGAGTTAATTTACTGAAAAATGTATTTAATTGATAGGTGGCGGTAGTTACAGGCGGCGGAACAGGCGAGGCTCTTTGCGCTCAATTACCTGACGTTGGAATGAACGCTGATATCTTCTAATATATAGGTATCGGAAGAGCTATCACCACTGCATTGGCAGTCAATGGTGCCAAGGTGACTAAGAATCTCATTCGTATATTCAGCTTTCTACAGTATTTCTGATAGAGATCCTGTAGGTCATCATTATAGGTCGACGACTTGCGACTCTAGACACCACCGCCAAGGAGATTAATGAACAAGCTTCCAAAAATGGGGGTCAAGTCATAGCTATCGAAGGTGATATATCTTCGAAAAAGGGGATCGAAGAGGTATACGAGAAAATCAAATCGTTGACTGATAGGGTGAGTATTCACCCGCTAGTTGATGCATGTCACATCGAGTTGCAAGTATTGAAGGAACTGATCATATACTGTATGGTATGAATCGCAGGTCGATTATCTAGTGAACAATGCTGGGTTTGCCTCAGTATACAAAGTACGAGCGGACATTGTAAGTCACAGTCACGCTGGTTTGGTCTATATCTCAGTGGATCAGAGTAGAGTATCTTTCAAGCTAACACGGCATCGGGGCTTGGTGTGATAGGACGATCCCGTCGAATTGGAAAAGAAATTATGGTCTATTGAAGAGTACGTCTGCTATGCCATGTCATACGATGCATTCATGTGTAAAGCTGACAGGCTACCTGTATAATACAACAGGTCCGACTTCAACGACATGACAAAATACTTTATGACAGCACCATGGCTTCTCTCAGTCAAATTGATCCCCTTATTCAAGAAATCGAGTGACCCTGTGATATCCAATATCACTTCGATTGGGGGACAGACCATGGATAGGTGAGCTAATTCCAAAGAAGTCGAATACTGTATTGTACTGCATCGACGAACAGTTCGCTAACGAGAGACCAATGAATGAAATCTTCTACACAGATCAATAACTCATCCCGCTTATGCAAGTGCCAAAGCAGCTGGTATGTTCAAGTGCACACTCTCAATTTAAAACGAATTGTAGTGAGTAATCTACACTGATCAAGACTAATGATCTTGATACCGTAGAAATCCATCTCACTCAACGATTGGCTGCCAATTTGATCCCATTGAAAATTAGGGTCAATTCCATATCCCCTGGTCAGCCTTGATTCTTTTGTTCATAAGATGTACATCGAGTCGACTTGAAGCGTACTGACTTGCATTCGTACTTTGATAAGGTCTGTTCAAATCGCAATTGACCACTGGATCGAGTGAGGTCGACGCACCTTTGGCCCCTATTATCGAACAACTGATCAAAGGCGTACCATCTGGGTTCGTGATCCCTTATCTTTATTAATTCCTAGTTTTACAAGCTGACAGTATCCTTAACTACCGCATTCTTCGCTCTACCAATATATAGACGAGAGGGTAGATGGGAAGAGATTGGCGGCATAGCTCTCATGCTCGCTACCCCTGCCGGAGCATATTTCAACGGCGCGGACATCGTGATTGATGGAGGTACCAGGTTGGTGAGTACAGATCATGTAATGGATCAACGAATGCCGTGATGTACAGCTTCTGACCTTTGATCCATGTAGATTTTGTCCGCCTAGATCAGCCGTGTCGAAAGTATAAAATCACATAGAGAAATAGATTTGATAGTTGATGCATGATATATGATACTTGTCATTGGTCATTCGACTTTACAACATTGGTACAAATGACATGTTACTGATATTTCGAGAGATATATGCTGCAATATTGCTTATGCTACAGGCTGCCATCGAGTATCTCTTCTCGTGTGAAGATAAATCTCCGCCCTGTCTGTTCTTGTTCTATGCAGGGTCCACTCGCCGCCTCTACCAGGGACGATATTGGATATCTATATAAGAAGCGTTAATAGGATCAACCGGGATGAGAAGGGTTTTGGCTTACCATGTATCTCTTGCCTTCTTGAAGTGCTCTGTCTCCCAGGGCTTTGACATCCCACACGTTCAACATTCCCACTCTGAATGGATCTCGGTTCCCTAATTGGGCATCGACTACGCGGATCATCCTAAAATCGCGAACATCTCGTTTGGGGCATAAAGTCTAGACAACACATGATGAGCTTGTGCCTATACACCAACGAAACCGAATGGCTCACCGCCAGCTCCGCTTCCATCTCTATTTGCTTATCCTGCATCTCTTGCATTATACGCATATTGGAATAACTGGCCAAATGAACGATCTGGAAGGTCGACATGGTTCTGAGGCAGCTCAAAGCATCTTTGGCTTCGAGGAGTGTTTCATAATCGTACTCCAGAGAATCAGGTGGCTCCGCTACGGCGTATATATCAGCAACTGTGCAAAGTGTAGCAATTGATATATCCAGCACTCACAACTGACCGGATCACTCTCTTCAGCCGATTGGGCGAGCAAAGATGCCAGATCTTCCATCTTCTCCATCTGTTTGCGCATCTTATCTGCAAGTCGGGTCTTTTCACCTTCATATCGTTCCTGAGGGGGGCATCAGCGATGAACAACGATTTCAGAAGAGATCACATGAAGTAAAGATAGTCCAAGGGAGTATAGGAGGGGAGGGCAACCGGGTCGTACGATCGATGGATGTATACACAAGCGTATCAGAAAGACTGTGAGACTCACCATCCACTGGTCCCGTCTGATCTGTTCCTCCTCTTCACCCCATGGCGGTCCATTGCCATTGGTGAATGCAATGGGAAATATCTTCTCCAGCACCACGTCCACGAGAGTGATCACACCACCGTCTACTGAAAGACTCGATAATGACGCGGTGAAAGGTCGAGACTGTTTACCTAATTTCGCATGCCACCTGGCTAAAGATGAAGAGTTGCCTGATATGATCAAATGCGAGTTATTGAACGCCTCTAAGACATCTTGACCATCGTTTCCCGATTCGAGCTATAGCGTCACAATCAGTCTACCGGCCGTTGGGTCATGGGTAAATTGCGTACCTTGGCTCCTGAAATAGCAATCTTTCGTCCGACAGCGACTCTACCTTTTGTTACAGCTCTTTGAAGACACGCATCAATCTGAGCTTTGATGCAATACCACCCATCTGTTAAGTCCAAGGAGTATTTTGCCTTGCCTTCTACCTGAGCTTGATGGATACCAGAGATGACAAGGATCATTGGAAGACTAGGAGATGAATCATGTTCTTGTACTCGTTTGATGATTGATCGTTCAGCGGCACCAAATTCTCTCTCATATCTATCAATAGTCCAATTTAGCTTCTCACAAAGGTTGGAATCGTAGACGGCGCACTTACCTATACTTGAGCTGATTGATTACCTCACTCCAACGCCATTTCTCCTGGAATATCTCCGGTCTAGCCTGAATTTGTCCAGCTAACTTCCACAAAATCTGTGCCCAATGATTCTCAACCCATTTCGCTTTGGCGAATTCACATCCATCCGCTTGCAATAAACTCAAAGCTTCTGCATGACCGAGGAAAGAATCGTCTTCAGATAAGAAACGGTAACGAGGAGCGGTGTCAAGGTCGATGGCAAATATATCATTGGGACTATCGAAACATTAGCTATGTGCACCTCAGTCACGAATCAAACACGACTCACATGTTCATCTCCCTCAATTCGTCGATACCATAGTACTGGGGATGAAGAAAGGCAGCTTTGTAATCTTGACGATGCGAGGGTGCTGATACAAAGATCAGTCAATGTGTATATCCAGCTGAAGAAAGTACTCACGTTCTAAATCAAAGACAGAACGGTAATGGGTGACTTGTCGCGGAGTCGAAGGTCCGGGATCCTGAACAGGAGCAGGTAAGATCGAAGTCGAAGCAGAGCCTGTCTTGAAAGGGGTCGAAAAGCCTCTCTTGAATTGCCGTTGAGAGGGGGTTGAGCCGAGTCCAATTCTTCTAATTGGTCCGGAAGGTGTTTTGATCTGTATAGGTCTTTTGCTCGAAGCCAAAGAAGCAGATGAGTTGCCGACGGGAGTACGCAGAGGGGTTGAGGGTTGAGCGAAGGACGATCTCTGACGCAAGAAGGGTGTTGTTGTTGGCGAGTTGGCTCTGATAGGTGGCTGAAGTGGAGCTTGAGGTCGAGATCGGATGGGAGTTGCCATGTTAGTATCGAGGTCGTTGAATAGATGAGCAACAGCAGCTTTACTGGCGGTACTCAGAGGGGCTGCTTCTTTCCCAGAGGCTGACTTGAACGAGGATAAAGGGATCGGTCGTGGCTGATTCTCTGACACAGAGATGTATTCTTCTGATGTCATAGGCTCTGAGTTGTTGTTTGAAGCTGATGGTCTATTTGAAGCTGAATGGAAAGTGGAAGATGATCGTGGAGTAGGTTTGGAAGGAGTACTATCGCCATCAAGGATGCTCATAGCCTTCGCCATAGCAGACTCGCTGATCTTGGGAGCTGCTCCACCGGATGCCAGCGAGAAGCCTGATGTCTGTGGGTGTGGTTGAGGTGGAACAGAAGTCGAAGCAGAAGGTTGAAAACCTTGATCGCGGTCGACTTCTTCAAACAGCTTAGCTGCAAATTGCATCGAATTGAGCGATGGTGGCGCGAGAGGTTTGATAGAAGTAGCGCGAGAAGATGATCCACGTAACTTGGGCACAGAAGTAGAATGCTGAAATGATGATGAGGGTAAAGATGAGGAAGGTTCTTCATCCATCGCTGTCGCTTGATCAATCTCGTTGAACATCTTGGAAGCTCGTTGTAATGACTCCGCACGAGGAGGTGCCATATCTTTCCCTTTACCAGTTTTGAATCCTACGTGATCAACTGGAAAGTCTATGGTTGATTCGTCAAATGGAGGGAAGTAATCTTCTTCTTCTGGATCACTCAAACGAGGTTTTTTAGCTGGTTTATTCTGTTCGAACCCATCATCCATATCGTCTCCAGCCCATATTTTATTGGCTTTGGCTATAGCTTCTTTCGAAGGTGATTTCAATTTTTTACCTCCAGCTGTAGCGAACCCTACCATCTTGGGTATGGGTATCTCCACATCTGAATTCCCACCGAAACCAACATCGAATTCTGGTTTATTGGGATGAGCTTCCTCGAAGGATCTATCATTACCTATATCTTCATCATCGATATCTCCAAAATCATCCAAGTCATCTGCACCTAGTCCACTGAGCAGGTCACCGACATCTGTAGGGAGGAACGAGTCGGGTATAGCGTCGTTGCCTTGATTGGGTGATTGAGGGCGTGAAGGGGGTTGGGAGGGTGGTTGGAGGTGTTGGTGAGACGAGGAAGAAGGTAGAGGAGTGAAATGGAACTCCTCTGTGACGAGGGGCATTGTGGGAGCTGGTTGTATCTACTTGTTGAGCATATGGTATGATTGATATGTGAGAGAGAGGGAGGAAGATGAGAAGGATGAGAGAGATGAAATGGATGATGATGATGATGACGGTGTTTTTTCTCTGAATAATGTTGTTGACAGTCGCGTCGGATCGAGTATGCTCTGGGTTACGTAAGTCGGGCAGATCGCCGTGAAATAATTTCAGAGGTGATCTGAATTTCAGCAATGGTCTCTTGATGAAATGAGGAATATGATGACCTCAAATTTGCATGGTAAACAACAAAAAGACTGAGATAAACGAAAACAATATGACTGGTAAGTCTTCCAGGGTATCGCGACGAGAAAATGTCCCCAGAACTGATCATGTGCTGTAGCTACAGATCCAAAATTACAAAAAGCATTGAAGGAATGTCAAAAGACCGTCCTTACCTCTCTCAAAGCCCTTACCACCTCCTGTAGCTCCTCTTCAACTTCGTCCTCCGACATCCCACCAGCCTTGGGAGACGTAGTCGGTCAACTCTTGGCTCAATTGAGACAATCCATTACAGCTTTAGGTCTATCGTTCAATCCTCCTATCACTATTGACGCTGCGATCCAACAGCTAGGAAAGATATCTGAATATATCGGTAAACTCATTTCGTGCGTGTTACTAGCTACCACACCCTCAACGGAACTTCTGGCTGAAGAGTGGAAAGAAGGATTAATAAGTGTGGTGGAAGAGACAAATAAACATACCAGAGTTTTAGAAGAAAATGGGGATTATCTAAGTTCGACAGGTATAGTTTGGGAATCCATTGATAGTCTGTTGAATGATTTATCGAAAGATGAACCGTCAGCTTTGAAGAGGAGATGGAAGGTTCATCAGAGTACGGTGAAAGATGCTTGGCAGGAGTTCAAGGAATTGTTGGAGAGTGCCTCCGATGACAAAGGAAAAGAGGATGAGAATGAGAATGTGAATGAGGACGGGGAGGATGGATGGGATGAGTTGGATTTGGGTGGTGAAGCTTTATCTGAAGAAGAGAGAAAGAGAGCGGAAGTTGTAAGTATCGCCGCTCTGTACTACACAAGCTGCTCGAGAGATCGCCAGCTTACAATCAATCTGTGTTCGATATTTCAATAGGCAAAACCTTTACTCGCATTACATCAGATCCTTCATTCCACCATCCCCAAATTCCTCGATCAACTAAATCAAAATGATTATCGTCGGATATTACAGATATCAACGGATTTTGTGAATGCGTATGATAACGCAGTATCATCAATGCATCCAGAACAAGATGAATCAGAGATAGAAGGGGCTCTGTTAGAAGTCGAGGATTCATCAAGGAAGATGGCAGGTATGTTCAAAGACAAGAGTATAGAGAAATGGACAGAAAGGTTAGAGTCCGAGAAGAAGAAATGGGAAGAAAGACGTTTGGATCTGAGTAGTCTGAAAGATGCAATCTGAGTAGGGTGTGTATATGCATAATATATATATAAAATCCAGATCAAACAAATGCTAAAAAATGATAATCAACTCAAAAAACCATCAAAATCATACTGATCCGTTTTAGGAAAGAAAGGTGTGTAGTTAATTATGTTTACTCGTAAATTTCGTTGACGATACCAGTACCGATTGTCTTTCCACCTTCTCTCAATGTGAATCTTGATCCTGGTTCAAGAGCGATATCATGCACCAAATCACCGATCATCTCCACGTTGTCTCCTGGCATGACTAATTTCTCATGAGCACCTTCGGTACCATCTGGGAAGGTAAGGGAAACAGTGACATCGGTAGTTCGGATGAAAAGCTGGGGTCGGTAGTTGGCCATGAATGGGGTGTATCGACCACCTTCTTCCTTGGTGAGGATCTGTATAACGATGCCAATTTCAGCATGTCTATTTCGTCACTCGTGAATGGCAATCGACTTACATAGAGTTGAGCCTTGAATTTCTTGACTGATTTGATGGAACCAGGTTGTACCAGAACCTGACCTCTTCTAACTTGCTCTCTCTTAATACCTCGCAAGAGAGCACCCATGTTATCACCGGCTTCACCTCGTTCAAGTTCCTTGTGGAACATTTCTAGACAGATTATCAGCTTAAATCCAAAAGCGGAATGATAGCTGACTCACCGATACCAGTAAGGGTAGTCTTGATAGGAGCACCCATACCGACAATCTCCACTTCCGAACCCTTGGTGATCACACCTCGTTCTACCTTTCCGGTAACGACGGTACCTCGACCGGAGATCGAGAACACATCTTCAACGTACATCAAGAAGGGTTTGTCAAGATCACCTGTGAAGTCAAACCCAATCAGAAAAACGTCTCTACCCAAAACGGAGGTATGTCATAGTGACTTACGAGCGGGAAGTTCCAACCATTCATCCGCTTTTTCCATCAACTCCTTAATTTTGTTGGCACCCCTCTCCGGGTCTTTTCCTTCCAAAGCAGCCAAAGCTGTACCCATGACGATGGGAGTTTCTTCACCTTCAAATCCGAATTCTGAGAGTAATTCCCTCATTTCCATCTCTACCAACTCCAACATTTCAGGATCATCAACTTGATCAACTTTGTTGATGAATACTACCAATCGCTTGATACCGACCTGTCGAGCGAGCAACAAATGTTCCCTGGTTTGAGGCATTTGTCCATCCGTAGCTGATACGACGATGATGGCTCCGTCTAACTGAGCAGCACCAGTAATCATGTTCTTGATGTCTAAATGATACTTTATTAGCAAGTTTCCGAATGACAGAATACTCATGTGGGAAACTTACAATCGGCGTGACCGGGACAATCGATGTGGGCATAATGTCGGTTAGGAGTTTCATATTCGACGTGCTGAACACGCACGAATCAGTATATATTGCACAATACATGGGTGGGGTAGGCTCACAGCAGTGGAGATGGTGATACCTCGAGCTTTTTCCTCTGGAGCTTTATCGATCTGAGAGTAGTCCATGAATTTACCACCACCTTGCTCAGCGAGGTATTTGGTGATAGCGGCCGTCAAAGTGGTTTTACCATGATCGACGTGCTGTTCATCCTATCAGCTAGACGTTCTTGCGTATCCTACAGCTTACATATACTCACTCCGATGGTACCGATGCTAGTACAAGCGATCAGCGGCGAATTCAACAGAGGAAGGTATAAGATACTCACTTGAAATGGGGCTTCTTTCGACTGAATTTACCACCAGCTTCAACAGCGTAACCTCTGGTAGGTAATCTCCTAGGACATAAGGCTACAGCTCTGAATCGGGGGGTAGGGAGAGGTTTGGTAGCGAGAGTTCGGGCGATGGGAACCGATGGTCCAGCCAAAGGTCGAACAGCGGCTATAGTATCACGAGAGAAAGATCGGTTAATTGGTCAGTCGATTTGAGAAAGAGAGGGTCATGGCTCACCTCTAACTTCGCTAGTTCTAAGAGCGGAGGAGAGTCGACTTTGAATGGCGTTTCGCATCATTTTGGAAAGGGGTGATGGGGGTCAATCGAGATGATTGTTTTGATGAGATGAAGAGCGAAGATAGGTAGGGTGATCACTGATATCTCATCGTAAAAAGTCCAAAAGTCAAAACCCAAAGGAAGGAAGGAATGGAAAAAAGATGCCACAGAACCAGAACCGGATATTTCCGAGAGACAACACATGGTCGACACGTGACCAGCTGCCCCTTGGATGAGGGTGTGTGTGGAGGGTGTCCATCCCTTTGTCTCCTACCTGGAATAGAGTAGTAGCCTTCATGCATCCTCACCTCTCTGCTTCATCCTTCCATCGTGTTTCCCGCCCATAGAGCTGCTTTAGATACATCAAGATGGAGGAAGAATACAAAGAGATCCTAGAATTCGCCTATGAGCTGGCTGAAAAGGTGAGTATATCGTTGACTTTCGAGCAATACTCGGCTGATTGCTGATCACTTGTGATTCTAGGCAACCGATATGATCCTCAAAGGGTCAGCGGCAAGGTGGACTAGTAAGAAGGATGCAGCAGCTAAGATGAACTCTGTTGACGTGAGTGATCAGTTCCTGGGTAAAAGCACATCGCGCTTACGCTCAATAATATAGCTTGTTACGGAGACCGACCAAGCTGTAGAAGACATGATCAAAGCTGCTATAGCTGAGAGGTATCCTTCACACAAGTTGTAAGTTCATCAAGCACCTACTCCAGCTGATATGGTAGTATCGGAGAGGAATCTCATGCTGCTGGTGATCAACCACCCCTCACTGACGAATATACCTGGATTGTCGACCCTATCGATGTGAGTACTATCAAAGCCGTACCCCGCTGACAATCTAGGGTACCATGAAGTAAGTCAGGAGCCTTGGACGTAGCTGATTGGAAGTTTCGTACACTCCAAGTAAGTCCGAGAAAATTAGAAGCCTGAGCTGACATGCAGTCCCTTCGTGGCTTGTTCAATAGGTGTTACGCACCATTCTAAACCGGTAGTAGGAGTCATGGCCTTACCATTCTTCAACCAAATTGTGAGTCATCGTGTTGCTCGAAAGTGCTGATCTCATTTAGTTCTCCGCTCGCCTTGGCGGAGGAGCCTTCTTGAACCGCACTACTCCTCTTCCTTTGACCGGTGGAATCCCTCAACCTTTGACCGAGTTGTCGAAATGCATGATCGGGACTGAATGTAAGCCAAGCTCTATGAAGACATATCGTGTCATTCAGCTGAAGTCCTTCGCTTAGGGGGAGGTGACCGATCCCAACAATGTATGGCGAAGAAGACCGAATCCTTATTCAGGCTAGCTGGAGATCCCACCAAAGGTGTGGAAGGCGGGAGGATGGTTCATGCTCTTCGAAGTAAGGCGAATCTATATCTGTGATTAACAAAGGCTGATTCGAAGCGGATAGCCCTGGGAAGTAGCGTTTGTACCATTGCTGCCTTAGTTTCAGGTCAATTAGACATGTATTGGTATGCTGGATGTCAGCCATGGGATGTTTGCGTGAGTCTAGCCTTTGTGATCCTCTTTGTGAACCGAAGGTGGTGCTGATCAAATTGCCCACTGAAACAGGCCGGTGCCATCATCGTTTCTGAAGCTGAAGGCTTTTTCTCGGGAGGTAAAGATGCATTCCACAACAATGCTCCGATGGGAGAAATTCTAATGAGCAGGAGATACGTATTTGTCAGACCTCTCCCGGACTCAGAGGCAAGCATCTGCTCGGTCGATACCCTTATCTGGCGAGATAGATGCTGACGTGGATTCTGTGCATAGACCGAAACAAGAGAGCAAATTCAACGTCGTTTGGTGAAAGAGCTTTATGAGACTGTCATCGAATGGACCAACGAGGGTATGACTACTTGATAGTGGTCTTGCTTCCCTGATAAAGTGGCTGTATCCTCAATTCGCCCTCTCCTTGATGCTTCCTGTGGATATACCATCATGTAAATAGATAGATACCTTGCATACATGCATGAATGGAATGGAGCTGTTCGGTGATCCGAGATTATAGTAACCGTGCTCGCCTGTGTGATGTGGGGTCTCCATGATATTTGCGATGGCGTGATCACCATATTTTGGGAAGAGTTGAATAGAAATGACGCTGTACATCACCAACTATTCGGAAATCATCTGTCAGAGTTGGATTCGCAAGCAGATGAGATAGGAAGGATTTATAAGGTAATGAGATGTATACCCATGAGCTGAGAATCTATATAACATCTTTGTGCATTTGACAGAAACAACCCACTGACTCGAATATCTTTTCCGAATCATCTTCCCTCTACAATGCCACCCAGAGCGAGCCTACCTCGTTCAATCCAACTCCCTTCCAACAAACCGACATGGAAACCTCCTAAACCACATTTAGCATCCTATCATCCACCTTCTCCCTCCTCTTCTTCTAC
Organism: Kwoniella europaea PYCC6329; assembly: GCF_036810445.1. Classification (NCBI taxonomy): domain Eukaryota; kingdom Fungi; phylum Basidiomycota; class Tremellomycetes; order Tremellales; family Cryptococcaceae; genus Kwoniella; species Kwoniella europaea. Next base: position 6,946,122 of record NC_089487.1, read on the forward strand.
TAGTAGTACGAACCATTTCATACCACCTGTTTCACCCCAATTACCAGCCAGGAGGAAACCAGCTTTCAACCCTGGTGGGTTCGGATTACAATCTTCGCCTAAGCCTGCTCCCGCTCCGGGCTCATGGAAGGGTAAAGAGAAAGCCAGGGAGGCACAGTTGGAAGAGATTAGGAAGAGGGATGAGGAGATAAGGCGAGACGAGGAGAGGCTGGAAGGTAGACAGAGTAAGAAGGATGGGAAAGAAGAAGCGGAAGCTTGCTATGTCGTGAGTTGATATTTCTTGATGTGACGAAGAAAAAGAAAATTCAAGTACGGTACATCGGCGTCGATTATGTCGTTTCCATTCGTTATGATGGTGATTGTGTTAATGGATTATCACAATAACACAGCCACCACCTGCTACACTCCATTTTCACTCAACCAACTCCCTACCTCTCCTCTACTCTCCCCACCCGCTACCTCCCTTCCAAATAGCCTACGAGACGTGGGGTACCCTCAATTCCGCTCGCGACAATGCGATCCTCCTCCACACGGGTCTATCAGCCTCTTCTCATGTTGCATCGGGTGGTAACGACGTGTCTTCCTCGACGTCTTCAAAACCAGGTTGGTGGGAAGATTTCGTCGGACCTGGAAAATCAATCGATACAGATAAATTCTTCGTCATCTGTACTAATGTCCTAGGAGGATGTTTCGGTTCGACTGGTCCATCGAGTCCTTATCCCCCAGGAGATGGGGAGACAAGATGGGCAACCAGGTTCCCAATGTTATCCATCCATGATATGACTCGTGCCCAATTTGATCTTTTGGATCATTTGGGTATAGAGAAATTGTATGCTAGTATTGGATCCAGTATGGGTGGGATGCAGAGTATCTCCATGGCTTACATCGCTCCTGAGAGGGTAGGTAGGGTGGCTAGTATTTCTGCAAGTGGGAGATCGGGACTGAATGGTGTAGGAATGAGATATGCTCAAAGAAGTGGTATGTGTATCTCATTTCCGTGAATTGCGGTTTTGAGTGCTGACAGGCTGGGTGTCAGTACTTATGGCAGATCCGAATTGGAACAGAGGGTTTTACTATGATGGAGTTCCTCCTCACAACGGGATGAAACTGGCAAGACGTGAGTAATTTTTCTTCAATCACGGCATATGGTAGAGTGGATAGTTAATCATGTGTATGATATCTCGTAGAAATTGCTACGATCACTTATCGATCTGGACCCGAATGGGAACAACGATTCGGACGTCAGATGCTCTCCGAGCAAGAAGCAGCGCTGGACTCAGATGGAAATCCAGATGTACCTAGACTCAGTCCCGATTTCTTGATTGAGACGTATCTCGATCATCAGGTGAGTTTGTGACTATACTTGTCCATACACAAAATATAAAATAGCTCACAAATATTTTGTCATATCAGGGCGAAAGATTCTGTCTCACATACGATGCCAACTCTATGATCTACCTATCCAAAGCGATGGATCTGTTCGACATGTCTTCAACAGCATTAACATCCCTGGCTAAGAAATTCAATTCTGCTTATCCCGATTCCAACCCTTTCCCTTACCCTTCTGATCCAGTCGGCATCTCAATCTCATCCTCGAAAAACACCGCTCAACCGGCATCTGAACAAGATAGAGAAGCGTTGGAGAAAGAAACCAAGAAGAAATTGAAAAAGTTCATACCTACCTCGAAATCACCTCACTTATCAGAACTTTCGCAAGGTCTCAAACGATTAAAGGATATACCAGCTTTGGTATTGGGAGTCCAAAGTGATGTTTTGTTCCCCGTCGAACAGCAAAGGGAACTTGCAGATGCGCTGAAGTTGACAGGAAATGAGAATGTGACGTACTACGAATTAGGTGGAGTATGGGGTCATGATACGTTTTTGTTGGATGTTCAGAATGTCGGTGGAGCTATTAGAGGGTTCTTACATTGATCGATCTGCAAAGACAAATCAAATATGAATATTCCGGAACAGTATGGGACTGGTGTGGTGTTAGTGGAAGGACAGATAATCACATGGACAGGTTGTATGTACTGCAAAATAAAAATGCTAGATTCGAAGAAAACATTGAAAGGTATATGCATACTTGTACAAACAAATTACCAGATTATCCCTCAAAACTAACATTAATACTAAGACAGCTCATCACATACCCAGTGAAGCGTTACCCACTGAATCTTCGGAGCCAAGCAATCTATTTGACATGTCAGTCAGCTCGTGGACTCGTGGACTCGTGGACTCGTGTATCGAGATGATTCAGAATAATGTACTCACGCAAACTCCTTCATCAATGTGCATTCTCCTCCATTTTCCAAATCAATATTGTAGGCTTGGAACAGCCCATCCGCAGATATCACCATCACTTGGGGTACGGTCCTACAATACACCTCTTTGTCAGCTTGTGCATCTCCAAATTAAAGTCGTGACAGTAAATTACTTACCCGCTCATGGCTACAACCGTCCTCGCACCATTCCCTCTCAATTTGATAAAAGCGAAATCTCTTTGAGGTTCCCACATCTCCGATACACTTCTAGGTAAATATCCACCTACACCCCCTACGAAAGATTTACCAATATGGTAGGATCTCCTTCTCAAGGAGGATGTCGCACTGTGATTATCACTCAATTTGGCCGATGAGAGGGGAGGTGAATTCGACGGCGCATCGGAAGGTGTAGGTGATCTAGCTCCATCAACATGTTCAGGTATATCTGGATTCTGATTGCTCGAATTTGTTGTTCCTGATGATCCCTTCGAGTTATTTGCCAATTTGTATATATGTATAGTTGAAGAATCGGATGATACGGCCAATAAAGAACTCGCCAAGTTGAAGTTCATACTATATATCTTAGCGCTCTGAGTACCTCTACGAAATTGCCATAACTTCTTGGCATCCGGTACAGAGAACACTCGTACGACTGTTCCTTTATCTGAAGCTGTAGCTAACATGGTACCGGTGGAATTCAATGCGAGAGCAGCGATAGGTGTTTTATGAGCTTGGATGACGTTGAGCGCTGAGAGTGTTATGGTGTCGAATAATAGGACATCTCCTGTCGTAGGCGCCGGAGGAGCTGCCGGGACGGCGTTGGATGAGAGTGGGGCGGAGGATGCTGAAGGTGCTGGTGAGGGATAGGCTAGGTAAGAGTGTTCGGAGGAAGAGGAGAGCGCACAGACGGCTGGTGATATGCGTGCGCAGTCATCAGCTTTGTCAATGAGAATACGAATGAGACAGCTGACGAGTCCTGGTAGAAACAAGGCAGAGGTGTACTCACCGTTAGGATTGGGACCAGTTTCTATAGTATGTAAGAGCTTCATCGTCGATATATCGTAAATGTAAATCTCATTCTCCAATACCACTATTAATCTCTTCCTGTTCATCTTGACGGCAAGGACGGATGTCGGAAAGATAAGCTCGCAGATAGTCGATTGACGCTATGAGAGAGTCAGTTACAGGAATATAGTTGCGTTCATACTTAGAAAACGGCTTACCTTGGTATTGACAATCTGTAATTTCCTTGGACTATTCGAGGGTTGAGTGTCTGCCGCTCCGACCAAGGCGACTAACGATGTGCAGAAGAGCATCTCCACGATACCGGTAGCACCCTGGTCATCTATGAATCCATTAAGGCTGAGCTCTCATATTCACAAGTGAGGATGAAGGAAGTAAGATCGCCTGCAATACTTACTTTTAGAATGCACCTTCCCGAATGGGTCACAGTTGAGTATAGTGTATCCCTTCTTATGTCCTACTGCGATACATGAGAAGTCCTGGTTGAAGTTGCAGCACTGAGCCAGTAGAAGTGAAATCAGTCATCTGTGGACATGACGATGTCATGAGAATGTTGTACGTCGTGAACGGATAGTGAGTGACGAGGAGAAAGGGAAGAAGGGACTCACGAGCAAGTCCGGATGACGTTTACCTAGACGAGACATGATGGGAGATGCCAGAGGGGGGCGTTGATGGGCAGGAGTTTCGAGAGAGTATTCAAGCTGCTCTGAAAGATAATTGTGATAGCGATGAAGTCGACACGATTGATACTATATGTTGGATGGATGTTGAATGTTGATTGTTGAATGTCGAATAACGATGAATGACTTGGCGTCATTGCTCGTAGGACATATAAGTTACAGTGCGTCACGGGGAGATCCGTGCGACAATCTCGACTGGGTGGCGGAATGCCATCATGTCAACATGAGTCAAGACAGAATAACCATTTGATCACAAGGAAACACATGCATGCAACAGATCAATCAAAGTAAGGTGTATATAAAATGGTAGTATATGCATACAGACAAGCTACTGCTTCCCCTCCCTCATTACGGCAACGACATCACCACCAACCCTTCTTCTTCTCTTCTCCGGTCCACCCTATCTGCCTCGTTCCATCATGCGGCATTGGGTCTTGTTGTTGATGGGGTTGTAGCATATGATGTTGAGGATGAGGCATATGTGGTGGAAGCTGAGGCATAAAGTGACTCTGGGGTGGCCAGAAATTGTTACTTGGTGGAGAAGAATCATGATGAGAAGCTTTCGCTCGCAGGTTGAATAATGCAGAGTTGGTAAGTATGATAAGGAAAGATAACGTGACGAGAGTAAAGCTCTGTTGACAGATTGTCATCAGCAAACAACGATGCGACTTATGGATATGGGTATATATGTATATACGCAGACTTACCATTGTTTTCCAACTTATTGGATCGACAAAACTATTTATGACACCCGCAAACGTCTCGGCGATAATGTTGATTCTTCCTACCATCGTAGGATCACGGTTCATACATGCGTCCCAAGCTTTACATGGTGCTTCCCTGTAGCATACAGTGCGATCAGTGTTGAATTGCAAGTCACGAGAAACCGACCACTCACATGGCAGGTACTCGTAATGCTGGATCACATCGGTTGGTAAGGTATAAATTCGTACACTCTGCGATTTCTTGTAAAATCTCTATCATGAGGCAGCAAGTATCAGCTCTTAGTTGGACTCGTATTCTTCAGCTGGCAACTCACCAACGGAATGTTCCTGCATCTTGTCTTTGACATCACGTCTGACAGTCAAGACAAACTGAATGCCAAGGTATAAGCAGAACAGGACGATCGAAGCGTTTACCGCGAATTGTAAATATCTATAAATCATATCAATAGATCAGTAAGTGGAACATTATAGACTACCAGACAACTCACCCTAGCAGCAAAGCAGGTATCTCCGAATGCCTCAGAGCGGGAGGTGTCATGTGCACATTATAATGATGCTCAGATTTGGAGTAGCTGGGAGTGGATGAATCGCTATGTCTGACAGAGACCTATTATCGCATGGACATATACTTCAGCAAGATCTCACATCAATTCAGATATCTTATCGTACTCACCCCTTGTTCACTCCTCCCCTGCTCTTTCTTAGCCTTCTCCCTCTTCTTATTAGTCCTCGTCACAGCACCTTTAGCGTATTTCCGAGGTGGTTCATTCTGTTCATCTCTGTCTCTATCTTTTTCATCCCTATTCTCCTGATCGTGCTCCTTCTCATCCTCAACTGTCGCTTCTTTACCCTTCAAAGGCGTTTCAGCAGCTTTCGCAGGAGTCGACAACCCCCGAGCGGGACTATCCATATCGACGTCTAGCTGAGTAGCTAGGCTGGTCGCAGCGGGTGTACGTGGGGCAGTATTGTACCATTGTGAAGGATCGTACGAAGGGGCTTTACGAGGTGTGTTGAGGGCTGCTAAGAGGAGAGGCGCAGAGTCTGAGGAAGGGTTCGTGAAATGGGCGAAACCTGATGCTGGATGGGGGTTGAACGGTATCGCTCGGTCTAGCTCGCTATGCAGGCCTGATAAGAAAAGTAAATTCATTACGATCAGCATATATAGTAGCGATCTCAGCGGAGAATATAGTCTCAGTCACTCACGCTTCCTCGCTGGTCCATCTTCACCTAAACCCATACCAACAAAGTTGAAAGCGTCCAATCGTGAGGTATCATAATTCTGATCGATATCCATCGGTCCTGATTTATCTCTCGGTTCGTATGTGTAGCTATCTTCGTCCATCTTCGGATTTTTCGCGTAAGAGCATGTATACGATAGCAAGAACGAAGAATGATCCCAATTGTTGAGCATGAAAAAGTTGAAAGAGACGCAGATATCAACAAATGCAGGTATAAGATCCCAACCGGTGAACGCGTTCCTTAAAATATACGACATGTTCAAACAAACTCATCCATCGACTTACTACATCTTGTCTGCTTCTATACTCTTCCTTGACTTGCAGGATTATAAGCATAACCTATTTTCAGCATGTCCACAGGTAAGTGCTTGCTCCGTCAAGCTCAAGCTACAAACTGATGTATCGAATATAGGTGATTTGACGCTTCAACCACCCGCCGATGGGATTTCTTCCCTCACCTTCTCTCCCGATTCGACCAGGTTATTGGTCTCAAGTTGGGATGGGGTATGTCAGCTATGCTATGATGAATGTTGTTGTTATCAGCTGACAGTCTGTAATAGACAATACAATTACATCACCTCGTCGCTCCTCCTCAACCACCCGTCATGTGAGCTGAATGGAACTTGCTGTCTAAATGGAACTCAAATACTAAATCTCCAACGCTTTTCTAGTTTCTCCCACCCAGCTGCTGTTCTGACAGCTACCTTCGGCTCATCATCGACCGTAGCTTTCTCAGGTGGCTTAGATAAGAGAGTCAGGCAGTGAGTGGTGTCACCGTACTGATCAACAGGGGAAAAGGACGGATTGCTGATGGAGGAGAATAGGTGGGATTTCGAGACTGGACAATGTAGAGTATTGGGTAAACATAATGATACGATCTCAAGTATAGTTTGGTCTCCCGAGTATAGTGAGTCATTTCATTCATCTTCAACTCAGTCGTAACAAGCATCCAGGCTGATTAGCAAATTGCTGCAGACGTCTTGATCACCACTTCATGGGATTCGACCTTGAAAGTTTGGGACCCGTAAGTATCTCTGTCTCGTCATATGAACGATATGAACGACCTTAGCTTATCCCTGTGATATCCATGTACAGGTCCGCCGAAATACCATTACGTTCCACCCAACCCCTTCCCGCTAGAGCATACAGCCTGTCCTACGCACCGAAATCAGCTCGACTCCTAGTGTCCATGGCTCACCGACATGTCTTCGTTTACGACGTGGCTAAATTAGCTGCTGCAAACGGGGAGATCTCACCTTCGCAAGAGAGGGAGAGTGCTCTGAAGTTCCTAACTAGGAGTATAGCCACTATGGTGGATGGTAAAGGTATGTGCTATCCCTATGACCAATGACAAGGTTGTAGGCTAATGTAGCGTCGAGAGTAGGCTGGGCAAGTGGTTCGATCGAAGGTAGAATAGCGGTGGAATACTTTGATCCTGCAGATCAAGGTTCGAAATACGCTTTCAGAGCTCATCGACAGAATGTAGATGGGGTAGATTGCGTTTACCCAATCAACGCTTTGGCCTATCATCCTACGTGAGTTTTCTGTGTCAATAAGTAAGGATACGTGCTAAAGTCCTGGTTGGATACAGACACAACACTTTCGCATCGGGTGGATCGGATGGATGTATCTCAATATGGGATCACAACGCCAAGAAGAGAATGAAGCTGTATTCCAAATACCCAACCTCCATCTCTGCATTGGCTTTCTCACCTGATGGAAGTAAGCTGGCTATCGGTGCAAGTTACGAACATGATAATGCTATAAGTAAACCTGAAGATCAAGGTAGAGTAATGGTCCTGATCAAAGATACAGTCATGGAGGATTGCAAGGTCAGTTGGATCATATACAGACATACCCAAAATCTTTCAAGCTGACTTTTCGCTCTTGTTTATAGCCAAAAGCAAAAGCATAGAGAGAGGTTATAAAGATCTATGCATATCATAAATCGTATATTTTCTTGTTTATGAGCCCCAATCCCCCCAGTCTCCGCCACCATCCCCACCACCTCCACTACCTCCAAACCATCCTCCATCATCGCTTTGCTGTTGAGACCAAGGATCTTGCATGACTTCGTCATCTCCCCATCCTGGCTCTTCATCATACCCCTCCATTCCCTCAGCACTAGGAGGGTATCTATCTGGATCATCTGACCTTTCTTGAGACGGCTGTCGGCCGTATATCTGCTCATCCTCTGACATTCCTGCTCCAGCGGCTCCGGCGGCTGCACCTGCTGCCGCCCCTTCGGAAGGTTGCACGTCCGACGGACGACCTTGAGTAGCTTCCACTCCTCCATCTCCACCTCCCCAGAAGACGAATGGGAATCCCATACCACTGGAAGACACGTCATCAGCTTGATTCACGCGGAATCACGTGCACCACTCACCCGCTACCTGAATGTCGTGAGAAGTAATCGAAATCGACTATGAGAACGGAAGAGCTTTAGCTATGTATCAATCGTCGAGTCTCTTTTGTCAAAACTTACTCGACACTGCCGTAGCCAGAGTCATAGCTCTTTGATCTAAAGTCAACCCTCCTTCTTTCCCTTCTGGCAAGATCAGTGATTGCCCCTGTACATTGATGTTTGATCCTGGTGGAAGATCAAGTTCGGTACCGGCAGCATCGAAACGAATAACGTATTGTCCTGTAAATGAAATTGATTAGGTTGATGTACACCTGTAAGAAAAGAGGCAATTTACCAGTATCCGTGAACAATTCTCTTCCTATACCTCTGAAATTCCTGTTGATCGATGCTACAAGACCTGCGGATACAGTTAGTTCAGTCATCCTTTTCGATTTAGGCAGCAAGACTCACGATCATCTCGATCTTTCAACCAAAAGTCCCAAGCTAAGAATCCACTATCCACTTTGGCGAACTGCTTGAACGTCTCTTCTTCTCTCCTGTGGCCGATCGATAGTCGGCCTCAGCCAGGCTCATCTAGAGGAGAACTTTGAAAACTTACCTTTGGAATAAGTTATATCGCCTTCGCCATGGATGCCATTGTCTAGATCAAGATGATATAAGATATACTATCGTGTAATGGAAGGGGATATAGTTGACTCACTGTTGCGCTTCTCCAACTAACATACCCTCGGATCCTTCCTGAGCGTGTACGAAGATTCTCGAATTTATGAATGCGAATGGACGGCGGATCTATCACAGACAGGGGATCAGCTATACCTCTAGTAGTGAATAAGACCAGAGACATACCCATAATACCGGTTTACCGTATCTATCCATGATGACAGCTCTGAATGGTCGATGAGTACGTAAAGCCTGTCGTGAGATGGTCGACAAGATGGTTTGTTCCTCTTCCGCCAAGCTAAAACGCTCTATCAGCTATATAACTGAAACGCAATACTGGTAATATGATAACTTACAATCCGACAAGCTGTCCATCTGGTGAATGTATAGCATATCTATTGGCTTGTTCAAACTATCCAACCTCTTTCCCATCAGCTATGAATTACTTAGAGTGAGATACCAAAACTTACGCCCATAAATACATTGAGCATCTCCAGCTGTCTGACGATCACCAGACTCTCATGAGCTAGTATATCCCTAGCAGCGTGATTATCCTGGAGTATTCCTTGAGGATCAGGTGGGATGTAGACGGGTCTGGACGGGACGGGAGTCTGGAGGGTAGATGGATCATATTGGTCGAAGTCGTATTGAGGATATGGACCTGGTGGTGATTGGGGTTGAGATGGGTCGGAGGGCTGAGAAGGTTGTATAGGTTTTCTACGAGGTCGGATGTGTCCCCTTGGTACTGCACTCAGGTCAACTATAGGCGTTCAAGCAGCTTGATAAAGTAAAAAACTCACGTCGATCATCTTGTCGGAGGATTGGAAGGGTTGTTGTTATCCCTCGATATCGAGGAGTGAGAAGCTGACGACTTGGTCCAGCTATGGAGGACTGTCTCGCCAATTGGCGCAGCATCTTGGAGATCCTTGCTATGTAGGATGGATTGAATATAGTGCTTGAAAGAGGATATTGCAAGATGAGATACAAGATGCAGCAGATGTGATTTTATTTGTGTCTTTTGCCGAGATGATGATGATGACGTTTTCGGCGAGTTTCTATTTCTACTTTACTACGGTGGCAAACAAATCAACCAACTATCATGGTGGAGGTTGTTCATCCATCCTTCACATACGTTGATGATGAGCACTCTTCGATGATCGCACAAGCATGATGAAACAGCCAAGTGGTGCAGTGTGATGCATGATAGCTACTCTAGATGTACAAACCTCTATTGACCAGACCTCTTCCTCCTGGCAGCAGCCACTCTCCTCTGCTTCTCCGCTTCTCTGGGACTTAGCTGCCTGGCAGAAGCGGCAGGTGTCGACGTCGGACGGGCAGCAGCAGCAGGAGGGGTATCAGCAGTACCAGCAGCTGGAGCTGGGGCATTCTCTCTTATTCTCTCAACAGATTGGACTGAAGGTTGAATTCGACTCCTAGCTAAGAGCGATTGTTCTCTGAGTTTCTGAGCTTCCTGATCAGCTTGCATCTCTCGAGCTTGAGCCATCCTGTTATCGAAAAATCCTTTGGCAGCTTTGATCGTATCCCACCAATTAGGGTTTTTGAACTCCTTCTGTCCAGGAGGAGGTGGAACGACAGGTGGAGTAGGGATGTTAAGGATGTTTTTCACGACTTGTTGTCGTAGGATAATGGATTGCAAGAGCGTGAAACCGGTCGAGAAAGTCCAGTAAAATAGGATAGCCTATAAAATGTATCAGCTTGTTCGGTCTAGTATGGAAATGATTCAACTCACCGCCGGAAAGTATGAGACGACGGGTAGAGATGCGATAGTCGTCATTTGGATGAAATTCTTAATGTGGGCGGTTCTTTCTGGTGATCCAGACTTTTGAGCTGTACCCATACCATCCGCACCGTACTATATGAGAGTCAGCTTGATGTCATAAAAGTAAAACGAATAACTCACTTTGAATACCAGGTTGGTAAACAATAACGAAGTAAGGGGAAGGATGTAGTATGGATCCGCTTGCGTCAAGTCGGTAACCCATCCTATACCGCCTTCTTTCAACTGAGGTAAAGGTAAGTTTGCCAATCCTCGGATAATGTTGAAGAAAGTCAAGAAGATGGGTAATTGAATGGCTGGTAGAAGAAGTGCTCGAAGTGGATTGACATTATGGTCTTTCATCAATTGTCGCATAGCTTGTCCGGTGAGAGCTTGAGCATGAACATCTCCCTTTGATTTAGCTTCCTGAGCTCTTTCCATCAAGCCTTGTATCTGAGGATTGACTGCAGCGAGTCGGACATTGTGTTTCTGGGTTGATACGAGGATAGGTGAAAGAGCGAGTCGAATGGCAACGGTGATGGAGGCGATGGTAGCCCACCTGCAAGGATGTCAGCGAGAAGGAAGGTCGATAGTGTGTATCACTTACCATGGTAGTCCAGTGGTCGTATGCAATCCCACGATAGCATCCGTGAACCATCCGGATATACTGAAGAAACCATGTTCATAACCCAATAACTTCAGATCTGACACCTGCATGGCAGCATGAACAGCCTCCGGTGACTGCAATACCTCCTCCAATGGTTTACCAGAATTTAATATCAGATCTGCAAGTGTCGGTGTTACTCCATCTGCTGGTGGTTGAGGTAACAATGAAGGGTCAACGGATGGGGTAGAGGTGAAAGATTCAGGTGAAGTCGGTTGGATGGAAGAAGCTGATGTTAAGTCTGGATGACTTTCGGATAATATTGGTTCAGGCGGTGTTTGAGGAGTCACAGGAGGTGCTGAGGCTGCTTGTATGGGTTCCTCTATAGGTGCAGCTTGAGGAGATGCGGTTCGCCATGGTGTCCAAGAGATATTCCTCGACGATGCTACGAGAGGGGAGCCGACAGAAAGAGCAGGCAGGGCAGGCCTCTTGCCAAGAGCTATGGGAGAAGGCTAAGATATGTGTGAGTCAAGTGACTTGCATGAGCTGTTCCTCAGTGACTCACTCGCACCGAGGCATAAGATAATTGTCGAATAGCCAGTGGCTGAGGAGAAGAAGAATGAGGTCGAGCGACTCGGCGTAAGGCTGTCCTTGAAAGCATTGAAGCGGTTTTGGGTAAGGTCTATCGGTCTGAGGAACGTGATGACAGCCAGTTGAGCGTTTCTTGTATGAGTCCGTTGCTCAGTAGCTGTTACGTATGAGGATGAGAATACGAGCAGTAGCGACAAAATCAAGAAATCGGTATGCATCTCTCGAAAAAACAAGTGAAGGTGGAGGGAGAGTGAGGATGATGAGCCGAGTGCCACATGCGGGTATTCACTTTGTATCGGTGACATAACTCCGTCACCCATGTATAACCAGGTGGCTCTCATTGGTTTATTGGGTTTATCCAGGTCATCAGCGGCGAGAGCCTATACCCATACTCACATACATACGATTTCAACCTCAACATTTGCATCCATACAAAACATCTCGGGGCTATCTCTCTACACTCATCATCGCTTAACACCTAACCAAACCAATCAAAATGGCTACCACTCTTTTGCCAGGTCTACGAAACGGTGTGTAGCAAGTATGTCATTCAGATGGTGTGCATTTACTGATTCATTCTCATGTCTCTAGGCGTCCTTGCCAAAGCTTCATCTTCGACCCTCCGACCAGCATTCGCGATCGGTTAGTATTCGCTCAGATCGGATGCTATAGACGTGTATAAAGGATGTTGACGGAATGATTTGTGTATACAGCTCGACCGATCTCGAACACTGCTATCGCGCTCCGACCTAACACTCCCACATCATCCATCAACACCGCCGATTCATCCCCTTCCACCACCACACCTGCTACCGCCATAGCGCAGAGGGGAAGCAATCAGTTGAGTTTGGAAACTCCAAGGAATGGTGCCGGTGAGTGTTATATGGCTTTGGGATAAACCGATCGAAAGAAGACGAGAAATGTCTGGGGGGAAATCAAACATCCCGCTAATATGAACTTTATTGCAGAATATGTGCTCTCGACACTGGACAAAGTAGTCAACTGGGCTAGACAGGGATCGATGTGGCCAATGACTTTCGGTCTTGCTTGCTGTGCTGTAGAAATGATGTGAGTCAGCTAAAGTCCTTCAGATTGGCTCAATAATCAAGCTGATATCGTCTTGCAGGCACATGGCTGCTGCTCGTTATGATCAAGATCGATTAGGTGTGGTGTTCCGAGCTTCACCCCGTCAAAGTGATATCATGATCGTCGCCGGTACCTTGACCAACAAGATGGCCCCTGCGTTGAGAAAGGGTAAGTCAACATATCAAGCTCAATCCATACATGCATGATCTTATGCTAACTAGTCGACGTAGTATACGACCAAATGCCTGAACCTCGATGGGTTATCTCGATGGGCTCATGTGCCAACGGTGGTGGTTACTACCACTACTCTTATTCCGTTGTCCGAGGGTGTGATCGAATCGTACCAGTAGACATCTACGTGCCAGGGTGGTGAGTAGCTTGGGTCCATCGAAGTCAATTATGAGATATATGCTGATGTTGCTTGCAGCCCTCCCACTGCCGAGGCTCTTCTTTACGGAATGCTTCAGTTACAACGAAAGATGAGAAGGAACAGACAAAGTGTACGATGGTACCGAAAGTAGACGGGTGTGCGATCATGTACAGTGGTGCAGAGCGGGAGAGGCCTAGTGTCATCCGAGGAGGTTACGACTTTTTCGACTTTCATTTCCAATCTTTATATCTTTTTTTTTCTGTACTTCCTGCATCACCAAGGAATGTATCATGCATCTATAGTGCTCAATAAGTGGTATGCAAGCAGTGCATCAACGAGAGTAGCATGTCTTGGGTGTGATGAATATATATGATGTGGCGAATGGTCTAATTGTTGCGTGCCTGGATATTGGATGAAATGAACAGAGTTGAGCGAGTTTGTTCAAAAAGTTGAGGTTGGTGCAACTCTGACATTCTTGTATATCCTTCTCGGTTCACCTTCCTTCTTTCCTCTTCATCACATATTCTCTCTCTTCTCGTGTCCCGAATCTTATCATCAACGTCAAGCACTGCATCGGACTGGCCACGTAGCATCTGCATCATATACCCGACTTCGAAGATTTATCAAGCTTGAAAAACGATTGAGAACAAAACACAAGAACGTACAAGAAAAAACCCGCCGTCATGGCGTCTTCCTCTCACCTCACCGATATACCTCAAGCAGTACGAATCGCCGCCAGTATAGATCCCAATGTGAATGCCGAACTGAAGCAGCAAGCTATAGATTATCTGACAAAGGTCAGACAGCTCTCACAGGAGACCTGGCAGGTGAGTCAATCCTCCTCCACTTGCTCGTGTGAGCAGTATAAGCGGCGATATCAAGGAAGGGAAAGTTGACGTGTACATACATTTCATAGGATTGCCTCGCACTCTATCTTCAAGGTGCAGGTGCTGCTGGACCATCCAACCCAGGCAAAGATGGAAAGGAGAAATTGGAAACAGACTTGAGGATGTTCTGCGAGCAAGTGGTGGATACGGCTTTGACCCAAAGGTGAGTCTCATGAGCCGAGTAACAAGCTGACTTGGACATAGTGATATACCATCTGAGGCTCAGAAAGCTATGTACACCGCGATCATCGAGTTTGTCGAGACTGAATATGTTCAAGGCCCTTGCGAAGGTGGTCAAGCATGTAAGTGAAGTCGCATAGGGAAATACGAACAAAGCTCACATCAGCTCAGTCCTTCGAAACAAGCTCGCTTTCACCATCGCTCATCTTTTCCTCAACGCTTATCCCATCACGATCCCAACCTTCCTTCGTCCTCTTTTCGCCCTCCTGACTCCAACATCCACCAACTTTCATCCTGCGCTCCTCACTCTTCGTATACTCACGGAAATTGCACAGGAAGTGCACGATGTCACACTTCGAAGCGCCCGAAAGTTTTCCAAAGATAGGCAACAGCGTGATGGAGAGGTCAGGGATGTGATCAGATCCAGTGGTGATGAACGCTTAGCGATGGAAGGCATGTTGGGTTTGGTGGAAAAGGGATTAGATGCACTGGAACAGGGTGGAGAAGGAAAGTGGTTGGACGTGGTGGAAACAACATTGAAAACGATGGTTACCTGGACGCGTGAGTATATTTCATAGTCTGCATTGACTTGGAGCTGACAATGATGTAGCCTGGGTGGACCTCGGGGTCAGCCTACAACCTAAGACCCTCTCCTTGTACCATCGACTTCTTCGTTCAAGCCACATCCCCTTGCGGACTGCTTCAGCAAACATCATCAAATCGCTCGCTGCCAAAGGTGTACAGGATCCTCAAGCGAGGTTAGAAGTATTGAGAGTGATTGATATTGTCTCATTGGTAGATCCGTTGGAATCGGAAACGAGGGGAGTAAAAGATAACGAGGAAGTGGTAGCTTTCCGCGCAGCTGTGGCAGGAATCTTATCTGCCTTCGGGACAGAGCTCATCGCCTTCTCAGAGAATGTAAGTAACAAAGGCCCGGATGGCGCTGACAGTAAATAGACTGAAATTCCAGAACCTTTACGGAACGAGGCAGAGAGTATGATGACGCTTGGGCTTCCTCTCTTACTCCGATTCTTGAGCGATCGTCAATACGAAGTGCCCATTGCCGTTGCTCCTTTCGCCTCGGATCTCCTCAAAGTGGTAAGTTCAGGATTTGTCAAGCGTGGCTGATCGCCTTTGCAGTATAAACGAATCTATAAACCTCCTGCTATGCCTCCTCCCGCGAAAGCGGGCCAGCCGCAACCTCCTACACCCAGTCCTCCACCTCCCCTGACCCCTCAACGGCGTGAATTCTTGGCTTCTATGCTGGACATCCTGATTCGACAATTAGCTTGGCCGGAAGATGCCGAATGGGAAGCTCCTGGTAACGAGGAGGACTCAGATGATGAGATGGCGTTATTCCGAACATTCAGAATAGTGAGTAAATCTTCGAATGGAAGTGTCTTTTACTGACCCTTTGTAGCATTGTCGGGCCTACATCGAGTCTATTGCGCAGATAGAAAAGGGATTACACACAGAAGTTGTAGCGCGGATCGTGGTAGCTACACTGGATGCGTTCCAAGCAGGTGGTCCATCTGCTGTCCCTTGGCAACAGGCTGAATTGGCGTTACATCTGATCTATACTTTTGGAGAATTATCGAAGAGTGAGTGATCCATGTCATGACTTTAGCTGACAACCATTCAGGCAACACACGTGCCGGATTCTACGATCTTCCACCCGAAGTTGCTACCAAAGCTGCTCGAGATAAAGTGTATCGAGCAAGCGTCAACAAATCCATATCCAGCGGGCGTTCGACACCGACCAGCGATATAGCTGAAGCTGAGGTGGATTACGGAACCGCCAGGGAGAACTTCGATTACGATCAATATCCGCTCTCCCCTCTTGGAGAATTGCTCAAACGATGTATGGCTTCGGGTATATCTACCTATCCCCATCCCAGCGTAACCCTTCAATACTTCGAAATCTCAGTGCGATACGTGGAATTCTGGAGATACAAGCCGGAAGCGATCCAACCGATGTTCGAAGCAATTCTGGATAACAGGTGAGTCAAGGAGCACGGAAGCATAGCTGACAATGGTTTAGAGGTGTACATCACTCTGACCAATATGTTCGACGTCGTTGCTTCTATCTCTTCCAAAAATTATGCAGGGATTGCAGAAACAGCATCGTCGATGCGATGGTACCGCCAATATTGGACAGCATCAAGGTGAGTAACATTAGTGAGAATTAGGCTGACTTGAGTAGGATCTTATGGTGATCAATGCCGATGTGCCCTCCGCCGACTCGCCTGACGAAGATTCTCTTGTTAAAGCCACTACTGGCAAGTCGTATGCTGTCGATCAGTTGTATCTCTTTGAGGCCGCTGGTCACCTCATCTATCTCACCAAATCAGAACCAGGTAAACAAATTCCGCTTTTGGAGACGATCGCTGGACCTTTGATGAGCGGGATGGCCTCTGGAGTGGAACGATGTAGGGCAGATTCCAAAGATCTTCAAGCGGTACTTCAAGTTCACCATCACCTCATGGCCCTTGGTCACTTCGCCAAAGGCTTTCCCATGGTGTCTGATAGTCAGGTGGAAAGTTTGCCGTATACTCCAGCCTTCAAGCAGATGACAGAAGCGTTGTTGCAAGCCTTGGATGCTGTGAAGACGCAAAGAGTGGTTAGGGATGCAGTAAGTCATCAAGCGGGTGTTAGGCTATCGCTAACATGATACAGGCCCGATTTGCTTTCGCTCAATTCGTTAACGCCATCGGTTCGACCGTTGCCGAGTTGGTTCCAAGATTCGTCTCCGTGGTGGTCACCGAGTACGAACCTTCGGAGCTGGTCGATTTTATGCTGTTTTTGGGATTATTAATGCATCGATTAAAGGTGAGTGCTCATCTTGTGGCAGCAGCAGCTAATGTTGTAGAAAAACACATTCGAAACTATGGACATGCTCCTACTCCCTCTCCTCTCCCGAATTTTCGCAATCCTGCAACAACCTATCACCGGTACCGACGAAGCACAAACTCATGCTCGACTCAAAGACGCTTACCTCACATTCTTCACTGCACTTATGAACGCCAACCTCGACGGGGTTTTCATCACCGAACGAAACAAGCCTGAATTCGAGAACCTTCTCACCACTCTTTTGGGTTTAACCCAAGATTGCTCCGACCCTAGCTCCCAACGCTTCGCCTTTGGTTTCTTCGCTCGAAGTGTGATCGCCTGGGGTACTTCTCCCGAAGCAGCAGCTCAGCCTTCAGTCTTCGCTGAAAGTGCAATGTCCGCTTTGAGCAAAGCTGTAGCTAATGGGACAGCAACGGCTACCAACCAGCACTCTGTCGCCAAGGAAGATCGAGCGAAGCAAGCTTTACCAGGTTATGAAAATTTCATCTATCAAAGATTGGTACCTGCTTGTTTCGAAGTTCCAGCGAGGAAAGAGTTCAACATCAGAAGTAGTACTTTGGTAAGTCACCTCGACCCATCGAAGGCATTTTGCTGACTCTTGTTGTAGACCCTCTTTGAAATGGCAGCGTTGGTCCGAAGCACCGCTCAGGCCCGAGGTCAGGAAGCAATCAACTTTTTACTCAATGATCTTTTCCCTCGATTGAACTGTCCTCCCGATATCGCCAACCAATTTGTCGATAGATTGAGAACCCAACAAGCCAAAGATTTCCGAAAGACCTATACCGAATTTGTGAAAGCTATGAGGGGTTAGGTGGAGAATGCTAGAATTGTTAATGCCCATCACGAATCATGGTTTTTATAATTTGCATATATACTATTATTACATTTCATCCTTCTTCTTCTGTCCTTCATTCCATCATCGATATATCTCCAGAGAAACCCGTATCACCTGCATGCATTATACGATCAACATGTGTATTATTCATGCTTGTCAATCCGACACGACTCACCTTTATCCACCAATAGGTCCGGCACCTCCAACTTCTTCCTTCTTAGGTTCTTCTCCTACTTTCTTCGTCTCCTTAATATCTTGACCGCTCACATTCTCTTTCGACGCATCGCCCGCTCCCTTCTTTCCACCTGCATTCCCTACTGCGCCTTTACCTACTTCCGGATCGGTCGTCCCAGTCTTGGTACCTGGTCCCTTACCTTGACCAGCGGGATGAGGGTCGGGTGTGGAAGAAGGTAATGGAGTGTGATTATCGGCTTTCTCATCTTGGGGATCTCCATAGCCCGCCTGTGTACGTCTGAGGGCTGTGGAGTGTAATGGTCGTGCGAGAGCGACACGAGAGGAGAGGGGTCGCACGGGTCGAAGAGCGAGTCTGAATGACATTGTGTGTAGTCTGTTGGAAGAATGGTGCTGATAAGTGTTTGGACAGAATCTTGGCTTTGGCTTTGTGCTCACTTGTTTGTATCGTTTTATTCGCTGTTAGATATGTATTGTCAAATGCACACCAAAGTTGATCATCCCTTCTTCGTGCTCCTATATACGCATTCATCATTGATATGACCCAAAGTCACTAGACCCAATGAAACCAAGATTATGACGATATGGTGACGATTTGAATGAGATCGCCGATCGGGAAACTCAAATCTCGCATCTTGGGATCTTACGTTACTCGAGTGGTGATCACACTTACTTCCGCTGGAGCTATCTCACTGAAACCGCACATTCTTTCGTTGTTTGCTCAACTATATGCATGCCGACGTCTCAGTACTTGATCTGATATGAGAACCAAACACATAATGTGTTCCAAAAAGGTAACACCGAATCATTAGCGAGTTTGCACTACAATACATACACCAGTCTTTCTGAGAGACAGGAAGGGGTCAACAGACAGTAGCACATCCTGGGAAAGATTGAATCACCGACCTGCACCTTCTTCCTGTAGAAAACCGAAACATCAGGCGATGTGTTGATCATGAGGTCACAGACTTAGGTCGCTAGAAGGCCCCATCTTGCCTATGTGCAGTCTATAACTACTCGTTTTTACTGATGTTTCAACCGTACCTTCAGTTCTACCTCGGACCTTGTTTCGCTGTCTGCTACATGGCTGCCTGTTTTTCTCAACGAGAACATTGTTGTAAATGATTCATCGTATACTGGTTCCCGAAGGCATACACAGGGCGGAAACCACTGCATGTGGATCACAGAGCGCTCCAGGGTATACTCCAGGGTTTGGTGCGATGATCATGCGACGAAGCTGCTGCTGCAAAGATTGGCAGGAGACCACACACCAACCGAACTTGAGGAAACTGGCCTATGGACGATTCTTTCACTGAAATTTTTCATCCCCGAGGGTACAAATACGTGTACATACCCCTCTGATAGCAGTATCGCTTGAAGATAATGCCAGCCTAGCATTAAAATCAGGAAGACATCCACATTTTCATTTCATCTGCCTAAACCAACATAAGCTAAACTTACATTCCAAGACAGCCTCGACCATGTTGACATACAAGAGCTACAGTGTTGTGTCACCAGAACTTCGTAGTCTTTCATCGACCCTCAGCGGTGAGCGAGAGGTCTTCTGCTGCCTTCCAATGCTACGAACAGGTCGACAGAGATACTTGCCTGATCTCAGCGCCTCAGCTATCAGATAAACCGGATAAATCGGATAAATTACGGATGACGTCGCGTAACTCTCACTATTTCGGTAATCGCACAACAAAAGTTCAAGATCATCGTATGATAACGATCTACATATACTAACTCCGATATACAGTCCACTAATCGTTTGCACCGCCATCATGCGAGCGGGTCTACTTGTGGGAAGAAGTTTGAGTGGGTCAAGACCGTCCTTGAGGATAATATGTCGTTCAGGTATCCCGCGGATAGGGGGTTCGATCAAGCCGAATATCCCTCGATCGAGCGGACCTCCCAGTCCCGCAAAAGCTCACAGTAGTCAAGCCAGTACATCCACTCAAGCGAGACATGCTCAAGTCAACGCTCAGCTACCAGCTCCCACCGATCTACTGGAGCTCTATCGAGGCCTGGTAGCGAGTGGAAGGCTGAAATGGGATGATGAACAGGTCCGATGCGTTATGAAGGTATGTGAAAGACATACCAAGCCCCAATCATGCTGACTTCTTCTTACAGCTCCGACAACTCTTGGCCATCCTTGAAGACTACTCACCTCCGATCGATCTAGTCGCCAAGCTCACACCTTCAGCCCCGTTCATTGCGCAAGATGTCAAGCGGAAGTCTAGCTGGCTGAAAGGGAAAGAGAAGGCTGGGGAATACCTTGGGATCGAAGTCGACTCTGGAGATGAGGAGAAGAAGCTGGTCAAGGTGCTGAGCGGAGAGGAAGAGCTTGCGAATCTCACTACGCCCAAAGGTATTCTCTTGACTGGCCCTCCAGGTGAGTACGATAGACCACCGACCATCCAATTCCGTGCTGAGCCATCGCAGGGACCGGTAAATCACTACTTTTGTCACTCTTCTTTCAACTCTTACCACTTCCCAAACGTCGAGTCCACTACCACGCATTCACCCTTTCACTATATAGACAAGTCTTCTTAGAGCTCGAAAGGAGAAAGAATGCACCGTCGATAGTGGAAGAACTGATGCGAAAGAAGGAGAATATGGAGTTGGCAAACAAGAAAGGCTGGAGAGCTGTCTTCGCAAATGGCAGATGGGATGAAGAGGGGAATGAGAGACTATGGGCGAAAGAAGAAGGAATGGCATTCATCAGTGAGTCACCTCGGGACTGAGCTGTGCTGATAGATGGCAGTCGCAAGAAATATGATATTGGATTACTACGTCCTTTAGTGAGTACTCCTTACACGTAAAACTCAGACATTGCTGATCTACCATACAGCTTTGACGAATTCCAGCTCGTCGATGCTTCTTCTGCCGCGCTCATCAGAGACGTCCTCTCATGGTACTGGCGGCTGGGAGGAGTCGTCGTGGCTTGCTCAAATAGAGTGCCGGAAGATCTGTATCACCATGGGGTACAGCGAGATAGGATGATAGGATTTCTGGATGCGCTGAAAAGTAGATGCGAGGTGGTTCAGGTTGATGGCGGAGTGGACTGGCGTGCAAGAAACGATCACGAGCCCCATGAGGTTATGCTGAAATGGTATAGCCAGGATGACGAGAGCTTCGAGGTTGCCTGGCAGGAGAAGACTGAAGGATTGGATGGTGAGTGTCATTATCAGTAGCTTCTTGTGCTTCATCAATACAAATAGTCATATGTGACACAAATCCTTAAATATCATCCACGACCATAGAATGAATGAAGTCCCGCATCCCGTTAGCTCTGCGAAGTCAAGCTTCATGTCGCTTGGTCAGTACCAAAGTCGGGGACGATTTGGGAATCCCGAGTGTTGTAGTTGCAGAAGAATTGTTCTTTTTGACAATCGTTCGATGTCATTTACTGACATACCAGCCCTCCACATAGTTGGACCTGCTCAAGTCTCGGTATATGGAAGAAAAGTACCGGTCCCCGCAGCTGCAGAGGGAGTTTGTCGCTTCACTTTTGCCGATTTATGTGAAGAGGTGAGTAAGCTTCCAATTGATAATCGCTAACTCTTGTGCTTCAGTCCCTTGGCCCAGCAGACTACCTGACTCTAGCATCTTCATATCATACCTTTTTCATAGATGAGGTGCCCGTGCTCTACCTCAAACACAAGAACGAAGCTCGTCGGTTGATCAACCTTATTGACGCTTTGTGTGAGTTACGTCTCGCTCTGCAAGAAGTGTACTCTGACAATGGCTATAGATGAATCTCGGTGTCAGATATCCATCCGTTCACCTGCAACCACGTCGACGCTCTTCTTCCCAGATGCCTTGGATCTAGAAGAATCTCAAGTTGACGAGATGACCAATGACAGGATTATGGAGGCTGAATCTCTCTCCGAAACGCTTGCTACGCCTTATCGACCGAATATCAGTCTATACAATACTACTACTCCTGCTAAGAAGGAGAAGGAAAAACTGGAGGAAAAGCGGAGCGCGAGCTCTTTCAGTGTTCTAGGGATTTGGACGGGAGAGGACGAGAGGTTCGCTTATGTAGGTATCGGTCTTGATCTCTCTGAGGGCTAACGGCTGATAACATCTTACAGAAACGAGCGGTATCTCGTCTTGTCGAGATGACCACCTCACCCACATATGCTGCTGAAGAATGGTTACCCTTGGATAAAGAAGCAAGGACATGGGAGAACTCGAAAAATCCCACCACCGCACATTCTACCGTAAGGCGTGCATCGACCGGTTTGGGGAGTGCGGAAAAGGCCATGGACGATCTCGCGGTGGAGGCTGGTCATAGCAGACCAGGAAAACTGGAAAAGACAGAAGCAAAGGCTAGGAAACCAGCACCTCAGATCAAGGAGCAGCATATGTGGGGAGTTGTTGATGAATGGGGAGAAAAGGCAGGCAAATGGGGTAAAGGAGTGAAAGCTTACGAGACGGAAAAGTCTGATAGATAGCCAGATGACATGTAACCCATTTTGCATTGACTAACGATATTTGTACAATTTTGATTCGATCGAAGATCGGCTATCTGAACTTTTTCCATTTACGCTTTCCTGTTCTTTCCTGTTCAACGACGTCTTCACCTTACTTGGCATCTTGAACACCTTGATTCTTGAACGCTCCGCAAGCAGGGACTAGCACATCCTTGAAACTGTCCCTCTCCACCCATTCTTCCCAGAACTTCCTGACTTTGGGGCCGAACTTGAAACCACCGAGATGAGGGATAAGAGAGTCGATACCGGCGGCATCAGGCTCTCCACCAGCGATAGAGACGAGGCGTGTGAGCCATGAAATGGTATGAAGGTCGGCGAGTGACTGAAAGACTGTCAGATTACCGAATATCAGAATGGGTTTTCAAACTTACAACTTGGTCTCCGAGAGCAAAAGGTCCCTTGAATAAACTCTCAAGCTTTTTGAAAGCATCTGGCAAAGATTCCGTCCACGTCCTCTTACAGACCTCGAAGAATTGAGCTTCCTTCTCCTTTCCTGCTTTACCATTGTACAACTCCCATATTTGCTCATTGGATTGTATCTTCTCCTCCAAGAACTTCACCGTCTTTTGCTCCCAGGTCAAGCTTCCCTCCTTTGGCGCGACGGCAGACTCTGCAACCGCTTGTCTAGCTTCTTCCAAATGACGTTGGAGAGCTTCTCTCCTGAGTGCCAGTGACTGACCGGGAGGACGTTTTGCCTTGTCTCGTAGTTCTGCTTCATCCCTAGCAGCCAGAGCGACAAAGTTGGGATCTACCGTATACACATGGATAAGGTTGATGATTTCGTCGGATAGACCTTTGCCTGAAATATCGGTCAGCACGTATTGTATTTTCAGGTTCAGTGGCGATCATACCTTCAATAGTGGCGGGGCCAGTGTGGGAGCAGGCTTGTCAGCATGTTGGATATGGCCCGAGCTGGCGCTTCGAGCGTGGTCGAGGAAGTCACAGATTGACTATAAGTAGAGAATTAGCTGCAGCTCAACACCCTATGAGAGTACTCACGATGGTGTCCCTTAAAGAGCGATATCTAGTATCCACATCATTACCAGTAGTCTCGAGTGTCGGTACGACAAGAGTAGGAATCGTTCCTGCCAGAGGATCAGCTCTGAGCCAGAACTATCTAGTGAATGATGCTTTACTAACCATTCATGTTGATTCTGAGAAGGTCATACCAAGTCAGCTACGAATGTTAAGTTTTCTCAAGGTGTAAAACTCACTTCAAGTAGGAAGGGGCGAAGTTCTTACAACTGTCGTCAGCGCAACGGCCGACCTCTTGAGCAAGACCCATATACTTACCTCTCCTTTGGCTGTGAGCAACAGCATCCAGTATCAGTATCTTCCCTCCTGGTCATGGCCAGAAAGAACTCACTGATATCCACATATTTGATTATGTACTCGTCGCTGGAATAACCTTTCTCGTGCAAGCACAATTGAGGGACGGTGGACCATACCGAAGTGGGCCAACTTGAAGGAGCAGGGGAGTCAGCGCTAGACAGGGTCGTCCGACATGCGACT
This sequence comes from Kwoniella europaea PYCC6329, assembly GCF_036810445.1. Taxonomy (NCBI): domain Eukaryota; kingdom Fungi; phylum Basidiomycota; class Tremellomycetes; order Tremellales; family Cryptococcaceae; genus Kwoniella; species Kwoniella europaea. The sequence continues at coordinate 6,970,463 of NC_089487.1, forward strand.
CACGAGTAGAGGATAGCTTTGGGAAGGGTGTCGGTGTCTGTAGCCGTCATTTTGATGGATATGGGTTCAGTGATAGTCAATGGAATGACTGACCGTATACATGTAAGATGTCAGAATGACAACTGGTGGGTTAAACAGCACTAGCAGCAGGTTCAGGATGGGCACGTGGAGAGGGATCTACGACTACTCATTAACATAACAATACGTCATCCTCGGTGGAGGTGATTGGCTGGCACAATTACGTAACAGCGCGATTATCGCGTGATCGGTCAAATCCGCCTGAGCGCATGGATCTCACATGCAAGCGCATCCCACTTGTAATGTAAATTTACGAGATTATGTTCATCGCATCTAGCAGAAAATCAAAATTGAAGCTGGCTCATCCTGCTCGACTTTATGCTCTTATCCCTCTTATATCCCCTTCGTAAACATCCTTCCGCCTGCGAGGTGAATTAGACGCCAGAAGGGACCTTGTTAGACTGCCAGTAGCAGACTTTTAGATGGATAGAAAGGAGGAGAAAGGAATACTACGAGTACTCACTTTCTGAACACGACTTACGCAAAGGGGTTTCCATCTCGGTTCCGAACATCATCAGTCCTTCATCAGCCCTTTTCTTGTCACTGAACCTTTTATCCCTTCCTCGTCTCATTGCTCAGAAACGATACAGCTTTGCTCTCAGCCTGGCTTAGAACTTATAGCTCAACGGCAACTCATTGAACATCATGTTCAACCTAATTCCCATCATCAGCACAACTTTTATTCCTCTCGTATCGTTATCCTCATTGACAATCTATCTATCGACACATCCTGCTTCTCCCATCTACACTCTGTTCCAAAAGCGTATCGCCCTACCCACTCATCAGGATGAAGATTTCAACGAACGCTATGACATTGTCGAAAAAGACCCTTTCAACATCGAAGATCCTGTAGTATGCGAAGATGGTACCCCGGTCGATCCAGAAAGCTTCTGGGCATCTATGAGAAGACGAAAAATAGGCGTGTTGCTGTTGATGATCCCACCCCTGATCTGCAACATCCTCTTGCTGATCTTCGCAATTGTCGCTCACACACCTGATCAAGATGAAAAGACCCGATCGATCATCCTACCTTCGCTTCTACTGCCATCTCAACTAGTTACCCTTTATCTCGCCTATTGTCATATCTCTCAGAACGAGACTCAGCCTCACTGGGCTACGACCGTTCACCTCTCGATCGATATTTTCATCCAATTTATGGTCCTGGCTTTTCTCGCTCTTCTCCCTTCGACACCACTCCCGTCCGCTCCTACCGGGTTATTTGCATCATTCGCCCGTATCGATGTGTTTGCAATTCCTCATTTCACCCCTGTCTCGCTTCTCAAAATGCTTCTTCCCATTCTCTACGTACCTCCTCTTCTTACGATCCTCTCCGTACGACGGGGTCCGCCCCTCTATCTTCCCTTGGACGCTATATATCCAAGCAAGATCATTGAAGCAGTACCTCTGGGAACGGAGTCGCTTGACCCTAGTAAACCCAATGTCAGCGCTGAAGTTCAAGCAAATGTACCGGAATGGCTTTTGTTTGGTTACGCTACTCCCGTTATACGTAAAGGCTATTATTCGGATAGTTTAGATGTTTGGGATCTTCCCATTTTACCAAAAAGTCTTCGTGAGTACAGTACCAAATTCGATTATCGTCATCATTGTACTGACAAGACTCAGGTGCTCTCGTCCAATATCGACATATGAGGGGAATATACGGGAGACCTAAGGGTCGATTTGGACGCAAAGAGGGGTTCAACCTTCTATGGAAGGTAGCCAAAGCTAACTCAGGGCTGCTATGGGCTCGTAAGTACCAGACTCTGGACCACTATTTGCGCTGACTAACGAATTGTTCAGAAACCCTCCTTGCTACTGCTACCGCTTTCGGATACTATATACCGCATTATATATTGTTGAAATTCGTGGAATATCTCGAAAACGATCCCACACGATCTACTCCCGCTTGGGGCTGGCTGCTCTGCTTCGGGCTGTTCATGTCGAACGCTATCATGTTCATCGCCACTGGAGTTACTTGGTCGATCAGCTCTACCTATCTTCAAGCGCGAATTAAACTCCAGCTGAACACGCTGCTCTTCAGCAAGACCTTGCGAAAGAAGGACATCGCCGCAGCTGGCGATGATAAAGGACAAGTGGGAGATGTCAAGGCGGAAGCAGCTAAAGATCAGAAGAAGAAGGAAGCTGCAGGCGAAGATGGAGCTGAGGATGAAGAAGCTGTCAGCTCCAAAACTCAGATCATGGTAAGTCCTACTTCTAGAAGCCAGGGGTGAAGCTCATCCATCGCAAAGACTCTATTCACAGTCGACGTTGATCGTGTCACCGATTTTGTATTCCATCGTGAGTTGCTTTCTGGGATTATCCGTAGTTCTACTGACAGAGTTCATTTCAAGTTTTTGCGGTCGTCGATTCACCTTTAGAGCTCCTTGTGTAAGTGTTTTAGCTTTTTACTCAGGCGATCTTACTGACCATGCCACAGTGCGAGCGTTTTCGTCTTCAAGCTCTTAGGCATCTCCGCTTTATATGGACTGTTGACCGCTATTTGTGAGTCACCGCTTATCGTAGGAGAATGCCACTTACAGCGCGACCAGTATCATTACCTCTGAATCACTTTGCTTCAAAGATCGTTGTCAGAGCACAAGAGAACCTCATGAAGACGCGAGATCAGCGTACAGCTTTGATGAATGAAATACTTCAAGGTATACGGATGCTCAAATTCATGGCATGGGAACGGTCATTCGAGTCTCGTATAAAGACCATCAGGAAGAATGAGTTATCTTGGCAAGCTCGTAATTACCAGATCGAAGTGGCATTCAATTGTATGTACCTCCAATGAAAGGCTGTGCGATAACTAATGCAGTTTTTAGGTATCTGGGCTCTCACACCAGTACTCGTTACTGTCGTGTCTTTCCTGGTAAGTCTTTCCGCCTCTCAACCACCATGTCACGCTGACCATGCCCACAGCACTACACCCTAGTTCGCGGCAAGACCCTTACCCCATCTACCGCCTTTACGTCTGTCGCTGTATTTGCCGAATTAAGATATGCTCTCAACGCTCTGCCGGAGACTTTTATCGAAGCTTTACAAGGTAAGTGCGGGACTGCTTTGAGTGTTTGATCCGCGAGCTTATGCTAAACCGCTCCCAAGGTTTTGTTTCCTGTCGCCGTATCGAGAAATATCTCTCGCTCGCTGAGGTTGCGCCAATCGAAGAGAATGATGGCCAAGGAGATATCGTATTGTCATCGGCAACATACACATGGCCTCGGGATGATTCTGCTGTTTCTATCACCCAAAACGGATCATCACGGTCTACTGCCACGACCCCAAAAAATGCTTTCACTCTTGCCGATCTCTCGCTCAGGTTCCCGAAGGGAAAGCTTTCTCTGATATGCGGTCGACTTGGTAAGTGATTATGCCTACAATTCGAGCTGACACAAGCACAGGATCCGGGAAGTCTCTACTCCTGGCGGGTTTGCTCGGTGAAGCCGATCTGTTAGCTGGTCAAGTTATCTGTCCTCGATCTTCGCCAGACTCAATGGGCTATTCCGAGAAGGAGATATCTGACGCAGACTGGATTATTCCCAACCTGGTTGCTTTCGTACCTCAACAAGCGTGGCTTCAGAACGCCTCGATCAAGGACAACATCGTTTTCTCTTCACCTTGGAACCCGCAAAGATACCAACAGGTCATCGAAGCATGCTCTCTGACTACTGATCTGGAAATACTCGAGGATGGTGATCAAACGTGAGTGCGAAGGTAATCAGAGTGTCTATTTCTTAGCTGAATTGAGCTTTCAGTGAAATTGGTGAGAAAGGATTAAATCTCAGTGGCGGTCAAAAGGCTCGAGGTGGGTCCTTTTGATCCTATGTTTATGTGCGATACCATCAAAGCTAATGTAGTGAACAGTGTCGCTCGCCCGTGCCGTGTACAGTCGTGCTGGCGTATTGCTGCTCGATGATGGTACGTTCATGATGGTGCGGCTTACTAAGTGCTGACACATCCATCTAGTTCTGAGTGCTGTAGACGCCCATACAGCTCATGCAATCATGGCAAATTGCCTGCAAGGTCGAATCCTGGAAGGTAGGACGGTACTTTTGGTATCACATCATACTGCTTTGGTCTCGCCAGGTGCCGCATACATCGTTGCTCTCGAGAACGTGAGTGACCGTCTCATTGAAAGCCTAGCTAACGAGTCTACAGGGTGATGTAAAATTTTCCGGGACTCGGGACGACTTCGTAAACTCCGGACTTATGGCCAAGCTCGATGAAGAGGATCTCAAAGCCAAACCCACGGAAGGTGAAGCTAAGGAGGAGAAACTCGTGGACGAAACAGCCCTAAAACCTGCGCATAAGAGTGTTTTAAGCTTGAGTGGTGTTACAGGATCTGATCCTGGATCGGAAACCAGCTCACTAGCGCCTGAAGATGAAACAACTCTCGCTAATTCGACTGTCGATGTCAAACCCAAGGTTCCTCGAAAACTGATAGAAGACGAGAAACGTGCTCGAGGCAGAATTGCGTGGTCCGTATGGAAGACATACTTCGGGGTGAGTATCCGTGGGCAAGACAGGGGACGAGTGCTAAATTTGCTTACTATAGGCTTTGGGAGGACCCATCTGGTGTAAGTGTACCATTTCTTGAGATTGGCCTTCTCTGACCTAACTTCAGGGATCTTTTTCATCCTTGCTCTGGCCATGGCAATGGTCGTCCCCGTGGCCGAAAAGGGTTGGCTTGAGTGAGTGTCACCCTCAAGAATTGATCACTTCGAAACTGACAGAGAAATAAAGATATTGGACAGGTTCAAATCAGTCAACGGCCCAGGCTGGACATACCGCCCAATATTTCGTTGTCGGCTACGCAGCAGTGAGTTCATCCTGCCCAGTCGTGACTTCTAGCTGACGATAGCATAGATCACTATCATTGGAGTCTTTGCTTCCAACTTCCAGTATGCTATAATCTATCTAGGCTCACTACAAGCAAGCAAAAAGCTACACAACGGTGAGTCATCGTCAACATGCCCACCAGGCACTGACTTCCTTTCAGCAATGCTTGAATCCGTCTTATTCTCTACGCTGCGATTCCATGACACAACCAGTCGAGGTAGATTGCTCAATCGATTTGGTAAAGACATCGAAGGTTTGGACTCAAGTACTGCCGATAATTGTGAGTGAAGACGAAACTCGACTGGTGTTCTGACTCCTTTGGTAGTTGTCCGAAGTCTTACATTTGGACTGAATGTGGCTGTGACTTTCATTTCCATCACTTACGTTGGCGGCCTGCCATTCATTCTCGCGGGAAGGTAAGTCCACGCCGGGTATACATGTCAAACCAGCTAACCCTCGCCTCGTGCCAAGTGTTATCTTGGTCATTTACTATCAAGCCGGATCCATCTACGGTCAAACCTCTCGAGATATGAGACGACTTGATTCTGTCACTAGGTCCCCGCTCTATTCTCTGTTTGGTGAGACAGTATCCGGGGTTGCAATACTGCGAGCTTTTGGAGCGAGTGAGTCTGGTACTCTGTCAGGATACGAATGGACAATACTGAAAGGAGTACAGGTACGATATCTTTGAAGCATATGATGAGACTGGCGGACACGAACGTTTTAGCTTTCGTATGGTCATGGTGAGCTATTAGCCCCCTCTGTTTCTTTCATATGCGACGCTGAACTGCTATTCAGGACGGTCAATCGATGGCTTTCGGGTGAGTCCTCAGATGACACTCATCTCTATTTCACTGATCTTATACACCATTAGCCCGTTTCAATCTTCTATCAGCGGTCCTGGTCGGTCTTACCGCTGTTGCTGTACTTATCGCTCCAGGAGTGGATGCTGCGATGGCGGGCTTCGCCTTGTCCTTTGCCGGGACTATCTGCCATGACCTTCTGTTCGTCGTGAGACGATATGTGCAGCTCGAACAGAGTATGGTTGCAATCGAGCGTCTCAAAGAGTAAGTCCAGCGGTAGAGCAAATGACCAAGAACACTAAAACAATACCGCAGGTTCACCGATCTTCAACGTGAAGCTGCTGAGTTCGTGGAGCCAAGACCTCCTGCATCATGGCCAGAATCAGGGGCTATTGCCGTCGAGAAATTGATTATCAGATACGCTGTCAGTGTCTGATTGTCTTCGTAAAGTTGTGCAATCGCTAACGCATCCGCAGCCCGATCTCCCCGATGTACTCCATAGTATCAGTTTCACGGTAGCCCCTCGTGAAAAAATTGGTATTGTCGGTGCAACTGGTTGTGGGAAATCGACTCTGGCTTTAAGCTTTTTCCGTTTTGTCGAAGCCACCGAAGGCAGAATCGTCATTGACGGGATTGACATCTCCAAAATCGGTCTTACCGACTTACGTAGTCGGGTGACAATCATTCCTCAAGATCCGACAATTTTATCAGGAACCCTTCGATCGACCTTGGACGTTTTCGACGAGTATGATGACGCTGACATCTATGCGGCTTTGAGACGAGTCCATCTTATCAAAGACGACGAGCCTTTAGGCGAGGCCGTAGACGCCGAAGATGAGGAAGGCAGGAACAAGAACGTGTTCAGAGACCTTTCCAATCCCGTCAGGTGAGTCTTTGAGGGTTACGGGAAGATTCATTCACTGATATGCTTGGCAGCGAGGGAGGAGACAATTTCTCCAGCGGAGAGAAACAACTTATCTGGTGAGTGAATCTGAATGAATATGAAACAGGAAATAAATAGGACCCCTACTCAAGTTTGTCTTTCTTGTAGCATGGCCCGAGCTATATTGAAGCGTAATAAAATTTTGTTCATGGATGAAGCTACTGCTTCTATCGATTGTAAGTACGGTTATGCGCTAGAGACAGGTCAGCGTCATTGACCTATACGTGTGCTGTGTAGACGAAACGGACGAACTCAGTAAGTACTCCCTGGTTCCCATAGTGTCTTAGCTAATGACAACCTGAATCAGTCTCAAAAACCATTCGAGAGGAATTCTCTGACTCTACGATCTTGACAATTGCTCATCGTATACACACGATCGTGAGTTCTTTGAGTGAGCTTGCTTGAAACATGATAGCTGATGTGAGTTTTGACATCAGATCGATTTTGACAAAGTTCTTGGTAAGTCTTGCTATTTGCATACCGATAACGAGCTAACTCTCCTCGAAGTGATGGATCAGGGTCGGATAGCCGAATTTGCTAGTCCTGCTGAACTCTTAAGAGATCACAAATCCAAGTTTTACGCCGTGAGTGGAATCATAGACCATTCGGTGATTCGTAAGCTAACAGAGCGAACAGTTGTGCAAAGCAACTGGACGGACTGAATTTAAAAACCTCAAAGAGTTGGCGATGCAAGCTGAGAGGAAGAAGAGAAGATCTTGAGTTTCCAGCTTTCGGATGTTCCCATAGAAAAGGACTACAATATGCATATCATAACATAACACCGCAACTCTGGTTACCATTGATTACTTCTTTGTCAACCTTTCGTACTCCGATTGCCAGTCGTACTTGGGGTCGTACCCGAGCATCTCTCGAGCCTTTTTGATGCTGATACCTCCTTCTCTTGGGTTATCAGTTTCAGGTTCCCATTTGGTGTCAGGGAAAACTTTCTTCATAAGCTCAGCAGTCGGCACTCGGAATGCGTTGTCAGCATTTGCAATGTTGAAAACGTGAGCACCCTTGAGCGAAGACTCGATAGCAAGCCTGAACGCTTGTGAGCAATCTCTTGCATCAATATAGCAGAAGCCGCTAAGCAAATGGTCATCATCAGTAATGGGAAAGGAAGTCACAGCTATAGAATGTAATGATACTCACTTCCAAGCCCTGGTCCATGGGTCATTTTGCCAGTTCTCGAAATCGAGATACTGCTCGGGTATCATGACGTTACTCAATCTGATATTGATGATTTTGGCTTCAGGATTCCATCGGGTGTATTGTTCTCCCATCTTTTCACCTAGCAATTTGGCGAGAGAATAACTTGATTCTGGTCTTTCGGCATCTTCGCGGATAGGTAGCCTTTCGGGTATGTGAGGGTAAAAGGGGATACCGAAGACCGTCTCTGAGGAGGCGATTGCAAGATTGGTGATATTGAGTACACGGGCAGCTTCCATGATGTTGTAGGTCTGTCGAATGTTGGTGTGGAAGATGACATGGTTGGGCTGAAATCGCATGATCAGTTATACCCCATGCATGACTTCATAAGCACAACCTCTCGTCGCACTCACTGCTCGAGAAGGAGATGGGATGGCTGCAAGATGAATCACAGCGTCTACACCTTTATATCCCGAGTCAAGATCAGAAAGAGCAGCGATGACTTGTCCATAATCTGTCAAATCGACATGAACAAACTTGGCAACTTTGGCCTCTTCAGGTGCTGGCGGACTGACATCGACTGGGTATGATTGTCAGAGATGTATCCAGAATGATCAGGATTGGTTTCACTCACGATTCCAAACTTCCCAACCATGCTCTACCATCTCTCTAACCATATATCGACCTAGTTTCCCAGAACCGCCTGTAACGATGACTCTCTTCTTACGTTGCGGAGCAGGCTTCGAGGGGTCCTGCAATCGTCGCTCCGAAAGGGCCTCTCTGCTGGTGAACGATGATGGTGCGCTCATATTGGATCGATGGGATTCAATTGGACTGGCTGAGTAATTTCTGCATCTGGAAAAGCAGGCAGAGGGAGCCCATTGAAAGCTTGTTTAGAATATATATACAGGACAAGAGGTGGAGGGAGGCCCATCGAGGTGACAATCTGAATGATCTGCCGGGCCGGAGGGCACCGGTGTATGAAAAGGGAGAGCACATGTACCACTAAATGGGAATGGTAGATAGATACAGTATAAAGATTGTCCGTTTACATGCATCGAAGAATCACAAACATCTCAGGCATTTATACCGTGGCTATATACGTAAAAGACGTGACAGGGAGGGATAGGCGTAAAGTTGTACCGAGTTGATGTACTCTGACATTACACTAGGATCCGATCAGACCAGATAAGGAATCACTTCCAATGATCGACTGAAGAACAAGTCAGCATTTGTACATTATGCGAGATTGTTATGGTATGAGACCACTTACCTGAATATCAGAAGCAGTGATAGGACATTCAAAACTTGCGCTATTGCTGATAGTAGGACTGACTGTGACCCCAAGAATCTGTGTTGCGTCGAAATTAGCGTATGAGAGAGGTCTCCAGTGGTTTGTACTCACCTTTAATTTGAGATAGAGGTCGTAGTCTACTGTGATATCTTGTTTAGTACCACCTGAGATACCGCATTTACCTACATATTATCAGCATTCATTTCGAGACGATTACACTCACTGATCAGATCCTTGAGGATGACTTGATTGGGGTCCTTGGACAAAGTGTAACTGATTGTCAGCTGCTGTTCAACCTCACACAAACTCACTTCAAGGTGAAAGGGAAATCAAAAGTCGATTGAGTATATCCGACAAAATTAAGGTTGTACAGTGTACCCCCTCCGAACGTGTTGGTGTTGTTACCAGGATACTGCGCCGTTGCGGTGATTTCCTTGAAATCCGCATTGAACCAATTGGGATTGGCAACACTGTCGAGACGTCAGCATTGGAGGAATTGAAGGTAGTTGATGTGGTACTTACCTGATACTGAGGTCAAAGCTGACAGTGAGACCATTGGTGGTGAGAGAGACGGGCGAAGAGCCGATGTTCACGCTATTAAGAGCGAAACTTGGGGGTCGGATATACTGATCATTAGCGCTTTTCAATGAGTATATCACTCACGAGAATGATTGACAGGATAATGCTGACAACCAAGATGATACCAATGGTGAAACAGCAGCAGCATAGCCTCAATGACATCCGTACACCACCACCCTATGTAAGATATGAGCACCATGTCTCGAGATGGAAAGGTTGTGTTCATCGATCTCACCCTTGACCATTGTTTACCCCTTTCATCTTTCCTCCACATCCGCAAGATACCCGTACTCCTAGGGGGTGGGCCCATCTCAGCGATAGACACAGGAGGTCGCCTTAGTCCTGATCGACCCGGTTGTGCTCTCTGGGTGTTCTCCTGATATTGCCCCTCATCATTCATTTTCTCGGTACTTGAGTTGGGTTGATAATCGCCTGATGAGGGGTCAGCGGGGTATGAGGGATATCGAGGTTCTTCACCGTATGGGTTAGAGTCATTGCTATAGGTATAGCCTTCATTTTGGAAAGGAGGAGGGTGTTGTTGAGTTTCATCATAACCGTCGTTGTTGTGGTAATACCCTTGTGGTTGCTGGTTGTACGGATCGGCGTAAGTGTTGCCGTACTGATGGGACATGGTGAGCAGTGATATACGTCTGCCAGTATCGGTGTGTCGATAGTGAGAGATATATCGATATGAACATATGAAGATATGAGGTTGAGATTGAAATATGAATGGAATGAATGCTATGTATGGGATGTGTTGATGCTGTGTAACTCACGCGTAGTCTCACTCATTACGTAATAATAGGACATCGTAAAGCACGTAACGATAACACTGGATTAGATGCATGTTAGATGCATATGATGTTTGACGTTTATTGACACCACTGTAAATCATCAGCTAAGCACTCAACCATGTCTGGCCCACCAGAAGAATCGAGGAGGAACCTCATCCTCGCCAAACAGCGGGAACGAGAAGCCGTAGGTCGATCAGAGTCTTGGCCTTCGCGACTGGTATCTTAACTTACCTATTCTAAGATCATTTAGGCCGAACACCAACGTCAGAAGGATGCTTTGTTGAAGGTATGTCGAGGATCAACATCGACGTAGCATGCACCTGCTGATAGATGCGTGACCACACAGGAAGCCGAAAAGGATCATACGGTTAACAAGTTTATCGGAGTAACGGAAAATTTGGATGAAAGATTGATCAAAACGACAGTCGGTTTGGTGACCCTCTCAGAATTTCAGAAGACCAAAGATGATCTCGAGGAGCGTCAGAGACAGCTGGCAGCCCAAGTCGCCGCTGATAAAGGGTTAGTCATATCATCACAGATCGCATGTACTGACTTCCGTCTGTAGAACGAAAGGTGTCGTGAAACCAAAGAAAATGAAAAAGAAAGAAAAGTCCAAGTTGTCATTTGCAGATGAAGAGGAAGAGGTGGCTTCTGTAGGCGACAAACGGGCGAGGGATGAAGATGGTGAGTGCTAATCGGCCAAGCAACTCTTATTGACATATATCCTAGATGAAACGAGTAATAAGAAGAAATTCAGCAAAAACCCTGCGGTCGACACATCGTTCCTTCCGGATCGTCAGCGAGAAGAGAGGGAGCTGATAGAACGGGAAGAGCTGCGCAAGAAGTGGCTAGCTGAGCAGGAGAAGACTAAAGCAGAGACTATCGAGATTACCTATTCTTTCTGGGATGGTAGTGGTCACAGGAAAAGTGTCGAGGTAAGCGTATATAGGATAGTTGAAAAAGACAGGCAACTAATGACTCTTTTAGTGCAAGAAAGGGGACGACATCGGCACATTCCTGAACAAGTGTCGTCAGCAGTTCCCAGAGCTTCGTGGTACTAGTGTTGAGAATTTGATGTACATCAAGGCGAGTTATTGTAACTATTCGATCTCAAAAGAACAATTGTTAATATTGGATGTCGTGTAATTAGGAAGACCTGATTATTCCACATGTCAGTACCAATTGTTCTGGTCCATATAGTGTTGCGCTAACCGATCTGTTCAGCACTATACATTTTACGATTTCATCATCAACAAAGCTCGAGGAAAGTCAGGACCTCTTTTCAACTTTGATGTACACGACGATGTGCGTCTGCTCGCGGATGCGACAGTGGAAAAGGATGAGGTGAGTCGACCACCAAAGGTTAACGTAGTGGCCTGCTGACATGCAGTAGTCACACGCTGGTAAAGTCGTTGAGAGATCATGGTACAATCGATATAAACATGTAAGCTACCTATTGGGATATGGAATCTGCTTTTTGGATGGGGCTCTGACTGGGTTGTTCAAATTAGATATTCCCTGCGTCAAGGTGGGAGGTGTATGATCCTGACAAGGATTATGGTTCTTATGTGAGTGGTTTCCATCAACACTCAACGATTATATGGCAGGCTAACGTCATACATCCGATATCCAGCGAGTCGCATAGGTAGATACATACATGCATGCATATATCTCTCTATCTGTATATCGTGCAGACATACACCTTACAGGCGATATGCCAAGTCACGTGACCCTTACTTGTTTGTTGCCACCCACAACATCTTCTTGTGGTCCATCAACATTTTTCTTTGCTGCATCTACAACTGACTGATCTCATCTCCTTTCAAGCCATATATATATATTATTTACTTGCCCCGGCGCTGCCTATGCCGGTTTCAGCTCTACGAAAGCTGCTTCCCTCGAGATCAATAAGAACATATCGCCCGTTCTGCACCTTCTTCATGGCTGTTGCAACCGCTCGCAGTCCTTCCCCAGCTGGGGACGTTCGAGAAGTCAAGCGGCTCAAGACAGATCACACCAGTACTCCCTCTCAACAAGCACAGTCACAATCTACTCCCATTACATCCGACGATGCTCAGCCCGACGTATCCGCTGATGCTAATCAACCAAATGAAGCTGAACTTGTAGAAGAGCAAATGTCCTTGCCTATCGAATTTCCTAAAACATACGAGAACGAGCTGAATTATCGCGATAAGTTGGTCCTGGCACCTATGGTGAGGACAGGAACCTGTGAGTACCTTACTTTGGGCAACTCATCAATGCATGATGACTGACTGGAGCACCCTCATCAGTACCTACGGTATGTCTCGCCTTTCCACGAGGTCATACATAGCAAACTGATCTCGTTTTCAGCGACTTTTATCCCTTTACTACGGAGCTGGACTGGTGTGGTCACCCGAAGTAGTAGATAAAGCTATCATAGGATCAGAAAGGACCGTTGATCGTGAGTTGGTGCTGTGGATGCTCTGGGCTGACGAACAGCCGTGACTGGTGTCATCACCTACCACAAGGGACAGGGTCCGATTTTCAGTACTCATCCAATAGAGAAGCCATATCGTAAGTCTACAGTCACCTGGATTGAGCTCACGTGAATCTGCAGTCATCTTCCAGATCGGGTCGTCCGATCCAGAACTCGCCGTGAAGGCTGCTCAGATAGTCCAGCAGGATGTATCAGGGATGTGAGTGACGCTGTGTGCTAGATTACTTGTAGTTGCTGACTTGGCTATTAGTGATCTGAATTGCGGTTGTCCCAAGCCTTTCTCGTGAGTTACTGATCAGTATAGACGCTTGCTTACATGAAGAACGCATTCCGGTATGGGAGCTGCCCTTTTATCTACACCTGATATCCTACTCAACATCCTTCGCGCTCTGCTTGGTTCTATCCCTTTGCCCATATCATGCAAAATTCGTTTGCTCCCCACTCAACCATCCACTTTATTCCTTGTCTCTCGTATAATACGGACGGGTATACGCAACTTGACTGTGCACTGCAGAACCCGTGATATGAGACCCGCAGAACGAGCTTTATGGGAAAGATTGGCAGATATAGTAGCTTTAGGAAAGCGACGAGGTTTACCCGTGATTTGTAATGGTGATGGTGATGGTTGGGCCAATTGGGAGAAGATCAGAACCGAGACCAGTGAGTATGGTCAAAGATATGGAAATGTGTAGATAAATCCCTAGCTGATTTTCCCATCAGATGCCGATTCTGTCATGCTCGCTCGTGCGGCAGAACGTAACCCTTCTGTGTTCCTGCCCACCGGACCGGTATGTAACATGACAGAAGTCGTTCCAAAACTGCTCGCCATCGCAAAGCATACCAACAACCCGTGGGGAAACACCAAATTCCTGTTAACCCAATTCAAAGCTTCTCCACCGCCTATATCCAACATGTCGAAACACGATCGAAAACAAGCAGCTGAGATCGTCAGCAAAAGCAAAACAATAGAACAGGTCGCAGAAGGTCTCAAAATACCTATCGACAACGTTAAGGAGGTGTTCGATGCTATAGTAAAGAAGATCAGAGAACGAGATCGTGCCAATACAAATATCTGGGAAGAAAGGCATGAAGCGGAGGTCAATGGCCAGGTGGTAGATGAATCAGCAACAGTAGACGGAGAAGCTGAAGTGGACGGTTTCGAAGTAGGTGTAGGGCAAGCCCAATCATAGACAATTTAACCAATGCGATCCATATCATGCATCACCTTCAATCCTAGGCATCCATCGAGCTCGACCTTCACGTCTTGCACTTTTGTCCCAAGAGAACGAATCCCCATGGTTCTCCAACACACTCTTGTTATGCTCAATAACTTCGGCCAACAATTTTATTGGGCCCTGTCATTTGCATCGTTAGCCATGTTCGCTTACAGTTTGACCTACGTAAAAATCAGTCAAATCCACAGTATCTTCTCGTCCCATTTCGATGATCTTTCTAATCCATTGAGAAGCCTCCTTGAGTCTCAATAGGGCATCATTGAGCGACTTTGTTGGCTATATCCTTATCAGCTAGCTGTAGGCGACGCATGTCTTCGCACACTCACCTGAATCCTTTTTAGCGATTCCTGATCCGTTTGAAAGCGCTGAAAGCTTGGTGTCAATCCACTCTTCGCTCTCTTCCCGTCAGGAAGATAGATTGCTTTCAACGTATGTTTGTGCCGTAACTTGAATCGAGCCTCGGAGTAAACAGGACCACCATCATGCATGGGATGCGTGGTCAGGAGCTATTCCATCAGCTTATCTCTAAGCTGGTTGACTCACCAAACAGATTGCAGAAGACAAGGCGAGCCACAACTTGGCCCATATGGATGACCATGACTGCGACCGCTGACACAGTTGTATCCTGGAAGAAGTGACTTGTTGCATCCACCACCACAGTTCAGCTTCGTCCAGAGATGTCACGAGGTCTGAGTCAAGCGCCGCTAGGTTGGACTCGATAAGACAATCGAGATGAACAGCATGGAAAACTTGGGTGATCTCTGATAGATCCCGATACTTCGAGAGATATTCTCCCATAGCTGCTCTCTCTCTCCACGATGCTGACAAGATCGAAAAAGACCTGAACTGACGCGATCGATTGGAAAGAAAGGTCGACATTGTAGCGGTCAAGTACTGGATGATGTATCAGCTTAATATCACGATTCTGGTGACATACACTTGAAACCAGATTTTTCCAAACATTCATCTGATGATCTACAGCTGCATTACCCCCATTGATAACGTTGTCGTACACTTGTACTGATGCGTTAGGATAGCCAGTCTCTTCAAAGATGAGCATTCGCACGGCTCGATCGTTCCCGTGACGACCTCCAACCACCTGGTTGCACGCGAAATCGAATCGAGTCTAATTGTCAGCGAGGTAGTACGCAAATCCGACTTACCTTGATCAAAGAGCGTAGTAAAGGGATCCGTGGAGTCGAACTCCAACCTAAACCATGTAATTTGCCCTAACTGTCAGCAGAGTCCTTATCAATCTCACAACTCACTGTCCACGTATCCCACGGATCTTCTTGAGATACAATTGCTTCCACATTGATGAGTTCGTCAACCATAACCTTCATATCCTTCCACGCCAAGCTTTGCGTTGGCTGTTCGAATTCCGGTAGAGGCATATGTTGCCGCAGATACGAAGGAACTGACGAGTCGAAAGCAGCTTTTGCTACATCTGAGGAGTCCGTCATTAACTCAATGCCATCTGAGGCTATTCTCATGACTCGCAGAAGAGGACTGCATGATGTTGACGTTCCGGAGCTTGAAGCCAGATATTGTACCCAGTTCTGGATTCGTTAGCTCCATATGACAACCATGACTTACTCGTCGGTGGATCAAACGTTTTGACATTTGATCGGACCAGTGATAGGACACTGTTACAGTATCAGCGACAAACATCGAAGGTACAATGCTTGACTTACCTTGAGAATACTGATGCTCGAGCCATTCTAGGGCTTCGTTGGCCAAATTCACCACATCCTCCACCGGGTCACTCATCCGGACAGCGACACCGTAGTGATCAAGCCAGCAATCCTCTCCATCTCTAACATGTCCTTTAGCGAATTCGGTGTATGCCAGATCGATACTTTTGCAGTACAGCAGAACGTAGGCTCGCAAAACAAGGTAAACGAGGTATGACCTATGATCAGTATCCGTGTCTTGAGGCGGACCTGCCAAATGATGAGGATTGTGATAGTGGAGAGCGGTGTAAACTGATTGACAAAGGGTTGCACCTCGATACCATGCCACCTAAGTCATATCAGCCTGATTGATTGAGGATCCGGCAGAAAGTACCCACCTCCAAAGCCAGCATGTTGTCCATCGTCCAGCAGAGGTCCGCTGGGGAGAGAGATGCAGCCGGGCTGTAGACGAGAGACGATCTCCGTTCTTGTAAGTCCGACGCTCCGGCGTCCATCTTGGGATCCATCATCTAGATGTGCGAATGTCAGTATCCAATTGTATAGCAGGATCAACACACACCTGAATGGCATTCATGGCATCAAGCATAGTCAGCTCTGGAGGCTTGACCATCTCGGTCGGGGAGAGATCTGGAAAGTACATGTCGCAAGTCAGAGTTAAATAAATTGGGATTGTTGATGATCTGATCTCACTAACCTCGACAAGCATTCTTCAACCAGCTGGAGATGTCTTGCATCTTTCTCGATAGGACCCGTGATCTATTCCATGCTTGACCCTAGGTGATGTATACCGTTCTTTGACAGCTGTATTGTATGCTGGGGGATGTATAAGATATATAGATATAAGAGAATAGCAGATATCAGAGCGAGTAGCGAGCGTAGATGTAGAAGTAGCAGCAGTGGAGACCCCACACAACAACCAAGACACCCAAACAACGGAACATCCAAGACCCACGTGGCTTGGGATTAATTGCGATTTAATGAGACATGGAAATAATGAGTGACGCAGATAGGATTTTATGGGAGTAGTGTTGCAAGAAGTCATATCAAACACGCTCACCAACACCACCACCACCACTTTGCGCTCTCTCTCTCTCTTCATTCAACATCTTCCTCTCCCTTCTTTCCCTTTCCAATAAAACACTAATCATATAGATAGACCTTGATTGTCATCCCACCGATCCCAGGCATCCCTACTCACGACTCATAACCCAAAAAGAACCTGTTAAAATGGAGAACCAAGCTACTTTCAAATTGGTCTTATGTGGAGATGGTGGTACCGTGAGCTTTTCTGCTTCGTTGAGCTATACCTTCCAGTTCTGTTCAATCCCTTGCATTTTACTATTCCTTTATCGATGCGAGCGGATGTGTTGACGGGTGTGCTGATGGTTCTCAATGCAGGGTATGTAAAACATCTGTCGATTTGGAACAAGTACTCATGACTGACTGACACTATCCAATCTTACCATATTCTGATAATTAGGAAAGGTATGTTTTATCTCGTATCCGCTTTCGCCACTGGCTCGTATGGCTGACATTGCTTGCAAATTGCTGTGTAGACCACCTTCGTCAAGCGACATTTGACTGGTTAGTAATAATCTCTGGATCAGAGGACAAGAGGCCAGAGCGCGTCGCCTCTATCCTTCAATCGTAAAAAGGTCTACTTTCGCTGACAAATGTACACAGGTGAATTCGAGAAAAAGTACATCGGTAAGTTGGCCCTGGCCCTTATAGTTCTGGAGACATAGACTGATACCGATTGCGTATTCTTCAGCCACCCTCGGTGTTGAGGTCCACCCTCTGACTTTCCACACCAACTTCGGTACCATCTGTTTCAACGTGTGGGACACCGCCGGTCAAGAGAAGTTCGGTGGTCTCCGTGACGGATACTACATTCAAGGTCAATGTGGTATCATCATGTTCGATGTTACCTCTCGTATCACTTACAAGAACGTCCCCAACTGGCACCGAGATCTCGAGCGAGTTTGTGAGAACATCCCCATCGTCCTTTGTGGTAACAAGGTCGATGTTAAGGTAAATCTCATGTCTCCTCACAATTTATAATCCAGCTTTCCCCACTGACATCGACAATTTACAGGAAAGAAAAGTTAAGACCGGAAATGTCACCTTCCACCGAAAGAGTACGTCACAAGCCTCTCTGCAGCAAGATTTCCGTGCTTCGCGCTCTCTCCCTTTTCTTCAAATCTGCATGCGCATTCTTCTAATCTTCTCAGTTCATGACTGACGTTTTGACTGGGCAAATTCAACAGAGAACCTCCAATACTTCGAAATTTCTGCTAAATCTAACGTGAGTCAGCATTGAGCCATGATCTACGTATCTATTAGCAATTAACCTATGTCGCTTTTTTCAGTACAACTTCGAGAAACCTTTCCTTTGGCTCGCCAGAAAATTAGTCGGGTAAGTGTATTCAATACTCTTGCATGTTCCCATCATTACGTCAACTGACAATTATCTCTAGCAACCAATCCCTCGAATTCGTTGCTGCTCCTGCTCTTGCTCCCCCTGAAGTCCAAGTCGATCAAGCCCTTATCGCCAAATACGAGGAAGAGCTCAAACAAGCTGCCAACGCTCCTTTGCCCGACGAGGTACGTGTGCATATTCTTTATTTCCGGTGTCGTTGTTTCCGTTACCAGTCCAATATTTTCCTGCTTTTCTACTCTTTCATTTCACTTCTTCGCCATCTTTCCTTCACCTCTATGCTGGATATGCAATATCACAATCAATCGCGTACTTCCTGCCTTCCTTAAGTGTTGACATCCATGGATGGCGCCACTCATGTGATTTCCCCACTGCGACACATGATAATCGTACTGACAATATGGTTTCACATCTCAATAGGACGACGCCGATCTCTAGGCTTGATCTCCTATCCTGTTGTGACCGTAGATGGGGTAGAGTCATTGTCGTATGTGGAAGGAATGGGAGGCTAAATATGTAGACACGTTACTCATGAATACATGTTCATATCGTTCACTCAATTTCACCTGTCACTATCCTCGGTTTATGATCTGGATTCGTCACACCTTCTATACGTCCACGACATATAGTACATCTGCGTCTCTATCGCTGGATCGTGATTGGGCTTTCCTGACCATCTCTCGCCAGCCGATTATTATTGATTGGTATAGGTCTCGTTCCACAACTCCCTCTAGAGGCTGAGATCCCAAGTGGGAAATCCCCTATAACCCCATAAGATCAACAGTGGGGAGGAGATCATTCGTGACTTTGTTTCGTTCCCACCTTAATGGTGCAACGGGGTCGGAACATTTCAGTAAAGTTTCAGATGCATATTTCAATTTTCACTTCCAGGTTTCTTTTTCATTATAACCTGTCTTTCGTATTTCGTATCTTCATTTTCGCTTCCAAGCTCAACTATTGGCAATGGGATTTTTTATGGACCATCGTTCCTGACTGCACGACCTACAATAGCCAATTTCTTCGTACATATTATATATAACTACCTAAGAGATATATACTATGACCGCCTCACTCGAATACACTTCGACGTTGGCACAGCCGTTGTGTACGGCAAGTTGCTCATACTTCTCATCACCGACGGCATTGCATGTCGCATTGTCGTAGCTGACCCCACCAAATGTGGGTACTTGACCAAGCTCCTGTTGGCTGGTTGCGTAAGGCGCAGTCAATCTCTTCACATTGACACTCTGGAGACCGTTGTCCAGGCCAGAAAGGCTCAATGTTTGTGATGGGCGCTCCGTGGTAGTCGTGTTGCTATAATAGTCGGTATTGATCAAGACCACTTTCTTCGGTACGCCTTTATCTTCAGCATACAAGCCATAGGCAGCGAGCGAGGTGGAGCCGTCATCGAGCGCTGAAATGCTGGACATACCCGATAGCGCCTCAGTAGCAAAGAGGGCTCCGTAGTATGGAGCGAACACCTTCGTTGCGCCCCACCAGGAATATGGACCTGTCAAAAATGAATCAGTGGAGTCATCCAGCCAAGAATTATCCCGCAACAAACTTACTATTACCAATAGTTCCTTGGTGGAAGTACAGTCGTGAGTACCCGAGGTTGACAGCTTGAAGCGCATAATCCGCAAGCCAAATTGCAGCACCGAAAGTAGGGGAGATACCTCCCCCTCCGCAGGTGGCTGTGAGAATTAGCACCCGTCGAGTATCAGTTTCACTCACCAGAATTGGTCTCTCCAAGGACTACTGGCTTCCCGACAGCCGCTGCTGCCTCAACTTCAGGTTTGAATGTGTCCACGAAAGCCTTGACACGGGAGTGATCCATCAAAGTAGTAAGGTTGGTTTTAGATCCTCCACAAGCGCTCTGAGGATAGGCGTGATCGGCAAATGTCCTGACGATATGGAGAGTGTTATTTCCTTGTTCCTGTGGGGCTAGCTCCTGTACGGAGAATTTGGGTGGTTGAAGGAAAACGCCCGCTTCAACGATATCATCCTTGCCTAATGCACTGGACACAGCCTTTTGCCAGTCAATCTGGATCTTTGCATCTAATGCAGGAGTCCAACTATGGTTGTTCGCGATAGGGTCGGTGGCCGTGTACACTACACTCGAGGTGAGTCAAGCCAAGTTACTCAGACCGAAAGGTGTAGCAATTGTGCACTCACAATCCGGTTCGTTTCCAAGTTCAAATGCAAATAGCCCGCTGACCGTCTTAATCGCTTGTTTGGCCGCAGCGATAGTATTATTGAGTTGGTTCAATCGTCTGTTCAGTCCAATGACTACGGGACGTTTCAATCCTTCGGCCAGATCGAAGAAAGAAGGGCCATAGGTCAGGTTCAACGGAGCACCACCTGGTGTAGGGATCACGAATTGGGCCGGGGAAGTCAAAGTGGCGTCATACAACGCTCGATCTCTGTTGAGGTTCAGCGCCTGGCTTCGACGCTTTCTATATGAGTGGATGAGACTCACTGCGTTGTTCCTCCAATACGGACTCTTGTCTGAGACTGGGAAGCTGCGTCAAGGTTTGCGAAACACTGGCTGGTACTAGCAACATCTTGTACATATCCTGGGAAGGCGAAAAACTCAAGTCTACAAGACCGTTAGTAGGTGCCATTGATTCAACAGGCAAGAAATCTGACTTACGACAGACCAACGGGAGCAGCATCGTAGATAGGTCGCTGATCTCCAGCTGTGACATCGAGCTTGACGGTCGAGTCTCGAGGCAAGACATAGCTCGATACACCGAGGGGTAGAAGAAGTGACAACAGGGCGAGGTCTTTGCTCAACATCATGGGTGCAGTCGATCGATCTCGATAGGTTCATGGTGAAACGTCCGAAAAGTTTGCAGGAGCAGCGGTCGACATATATACTCGACGACTCATGTCTTCGACCAGCGACACGGCCGATCATTAAACCGTTGATCTTCTTGTTTATTGTGCTTTTTTGATGCCGAAGACCATCATTCCTCAAATAGCTACGAAAGAAAGGTTTGCATGTAGTCAAGAGATCGCTAGCTCATGCGGTGAAGTCTTGCGGTTAAGAGATCACGAGGACATTAAAGGGAGCTAGTCCATAAATGGTAGGCGATGGGCGGACAGATGATATCCCAAGCTTGGAAATCGGACCAATTGATATGCCCCGCATGATCATGCGCCGGGGTCAGTGTGCCTGCTAGGAACTGCTACTGCCGTGGATTATCGTAATCCGTAGTTTCTGCTAGAAAAGATAGGTGATACTCGCACAAACGGGATGACCATGTGTCTGAGATATGGGCAAACGGAAATAGATGGCACTTTACAGATGAGCTACAGATAATTTCAGAAACCCCAGATTTATAAAGGTTGAATTTGCCTATGGCAAATCCACGATTCCTCCAAAATGTCCGATCTATAGACTCTCATAGTTCGCCGACTGTCCTCCCCAGGAGGTGCGAATTAGATATTCTGGAAGATCTCTTTCATCTCTACGGCATAGTGTAGCTTGGGTATTGATAAGTCCAGTATTACATAAAGCCTCCAGCCCCGCAACTACCTTAATCACAGTATTCAACTTATTACACAGTACTCTATAACGATCTATCTAGAACGATTTACTCGATATCGTCGATGACCACATTGAAATCCATCTCCTCAGGCCGAATGAGTCTGGTCTTTCGCAGCAGTTTATGACCAATGTACATGCAGGGGAAGAGGATGATCGGAAGGTAGCTGGTACAGAATGTACCTGTATCCCAGGAATCAGTGTAAAAGACCGACCATCCGGAGAAGCTGCAGTGTGTCAGCATATACATGCCATATCTAGTACATGAAACCAACTCACAAGAGCACCAGCGATATGAAGAACATTGCATACTTCCCTGCGATACCATACTTGTTAAGCGGGTTGTGATAAGGTAGACTTGATCGATCGATGCCTTGCGCTCTAGCGCCGCTTTCCCATCGCATATGAGTGAAGCAGATCTATAAACGGTGAACTATTAGATCGACAACTATGGATGTTCATCCCGACAACAACTCACCGCCCACCACATGAGCAGACCTCCAGCCGAACCCAAGGCAGCGAAATAGCCAAAGGCAACACCAGCACTGGACCCAAGGGACATATAAGCAAGAGCGCCGAAGATGGCGCAAGTCGCAATGGCAATGACGGGCACTCCTCGTGAGGTGACACGAGCGAAGAAGGCAGGAGCATGGCCGTTGACTGCAAGTCCATGCAGAGCTCGTGAAGAAGTGTAGAGTTCCGATGATGCGCCTGATAGACCAGAGGTGATCAGACCCGCATTGATGATCGATGGCAAGACCTTAATTCCAGCTGTTTGAATCGCTACGACGAACGGGGAAGCGAGTGCTGTTCCGGCATTGAGTGCGAGACGTGGATCATTGGAAGGGACAGTGAGGCCGATGACGAATGTTCCACCCAAGTAGAAGAGTATGATCCTGATATACACGTTTCGGATCGCTCGAGGGATGTTGCGACGAGGATCTTTGGCTTCTCCGGCAGCAATAGCGACTATTTCAGATCCTACGTAGGCAAACGCGGCTTGCGTGAGGACTGCCCAGAAGCCGAGGAATCGACCCAATGAACCGGGGATATCCCTGCCAAGATGTGAGTGTCAGCCGTATTGCTCTTCGTCATCAACATCTGGTCTGACTCACATGTACTGAACGAATGGCCCCGGGTTCCTCCAATATCTGAATCCGATCTTGTCATGACTCGGTCCACCACCTGCCGAGATAACGACTCCTAGAATGATCAATCCTGTGATCATGATAATCTTGATCGTTGCCAACCAGAATTCAGTTTCACCGTATGCTCCAGCACCGAGCATGTTGATCCCAACAGCTACGATGAGGAAGATGGATATCCAAAGGGCATTATTGATGGAACTCTCCCACAGGTTGACGAGTACTGCGAGAGCTGATAGTTCTGACGGGAAGAAAATAGTCCACGTGTACCAGTAGAACCAACCCATGGTGAATGACAGCGACTCATCGACGTATCGAGCGGCTAGGGCAATTGGTCCTCCGGGTAGAGGCAAGAATGCTACCATTTCACCCAGACAGATCTGCTCGTACTTCAGTGATGATCTTCACGAAAGATTCAATGTACTCACCATGACCGAGTAACAGACCGAACCCATGAAGATGAATCCCAACAATAAACCAAGGGGACCTCCATTGACCAACGCATCTCCGGTGTACAGAAATAGTCCAGTTCCCCTGTGAGTTCAAGAGGTCAATAGCCGCAACCCAAATACCGCACAAGATTTACAAGTGAGGATATTTCCCTACTCACAAGACACCTCCGATAGAGATCATTGCCATGTGCCGGGATTTGAGATCCCGCTGGAGGCCTGAGGCAGGCCGAGCACCATTGTTATCAGTTGAGTGAAGGTGGGGTGTAACGATGGGCTCGGCGTAGCCCCCGACGATCGTGTCATCCTTCTTTTCGACCATTTTCGAAATCACGAGTGCTTGGCTTGCAGAAGAAAGAGCAAAGTGCGCGTTGATGAACTGGGGACATCTCAGGTGGGGTGTATATATCGATTTGGCTCATAGTCGAGTAAATTTCTCTTTTGAACGGGCAAGTTTCTTGCAAAAGGGTCTTTTGGTCGGGTTATATGTATAAGCGCGGTTGTGCCCTCGTCAATGGGACTGGATGATCTGCGCAGCATCGTAAATGATAAGAAGGGTCAAATCGGAAACCGGCTCGTCGTAGATCGCTTGTCGCGTATGTTGAGCAAGGGTCGCTGAGTAAGTTACCGAGGGCAATTGAGGGCGAAGTTACGGCATCAGGCGTGGTGGCAGTATGGAATTCGAACTGGTGTTATGTTGCCCAAACTGAAAGCCTGAAACATTAGTTTAAGAGTGAACGTTGGTATCAGAAGGCAGCGCATACTCACATTGTACGAGCATTTCCAGGACAGACGCTAAAAGCGCAGTCGATTTATGTCAACGAAGTTTGTTAGTTGATACGAAAAAGCGGGTCGACATTATGTCCACCGGACAGGAAAGGCGAGCGAGGGGCAAACGTGCTGCTTTTACCACTGCCAAGCATTCCTAGTCCCTCGACGATCAGGCATCTTATAGCAATGAAAAGAAAATTCCTCAGGAGGCAGAGATACCTCTTTGTTCGATGAACCACATGTCATTCCTTCTTTCTCCTCCTGGTTTTGAAAGACATGAAGCTGCAGCCAGTGAACAGAGGCTGAATAGGCGATAATGCCCAACTCACTCACGGAATCCTGATCATTGAAGCTCACTATCGAGCGACAGAGACATATTCGTGTCGCCCTGTCAAAACAGATACGTGAAGGATGGTTTGGTTTCACTGTCTTTCAATTACTGTCTTCTGCTGTTACATGCAGCCCAGAAACAAGGGTATTGGCAATAATTTGAGGACTGAGTATGGCAGGTACACGACAGCATGTGGTCAGTTTTGGAGCGCGACCGTCTCCCATGAACTACCACATAATCATCTAGGAAGCTTGCAGATGCCTTTCCTTGATATGATGCATGAGAAAGGATCCGATAACAACCAGTTACTCCAGGAAGCAGGCGATGTGGTCTGGCAATGAAGCAAGGGGTAGACCGAGGGAGTTAAGATCAGCTGGGAGACATTGAGCAATTTTCATCATTCCCAGTAGAAATCCAATTGGTACCAATCGCGCAGCTCACAAGATGATGATGTGAGTGATACAAGGACGTTGGTTCATACTTCTAGGGGCTTGTGAATGATATTGATCAGGCTATGACGAAGTCACTGGCTTTCAGATAGGTTATCACGGCTGTACAGCTTGTGCAGCTCGACGGGATGATCGTTAGAGATCGATGACCTCAATGTTGGGACTAAATAATCCCAACGGACTATATAGTACTCGGAGGTCCAAGCCGACTCTCGATCCTTGAATGTTCATCAAACTTGTAAGGCATGATATGGAAACCCAACTACCTCCGGGCGCAACAACCCGTGTTATGACCGTCACCTGAACATGGAGTGTCCATGCCTTCGATTCCGTATCTCGAGAGGGTTACAAACTGCTAAGAGCAACAAGTATACTGTAGCGTGGGTATTTCCAGGAGAGTCACGCCACACTTGAAAAGACATCAAATGGAAGGATGATGGATTCCCAAGTCGGCACTCGATCATGGATCCCTGCTCGCCTCTGCCACCTGCCAGTGGTTACATCTTTACCCTTGTGAAAATGCATGAACAACTATCTATCATGGATCTATGAGACTATATACTCTAATATAACTACGTCGTAAATCTACCCGAATCGTTTCGCCTTTCAGAGTCTAGCTAGAGTTACTGTTATCGGCACATGAGAAAGGGCTGGTTATAAGTCCGGAGGAGTAGGAGTTCCTGATACTGACAACAGCACTCCAAGTACCAGTGATGACGATGAAGACACCGGCTATAACGATACCAACGTTGAGGACTACGAGCATTTTGTAATACAACGACTTGTCCTCTTTTCGTCGAGGCAAGTTGTCATGTAGCCACATCCAACCACATGCTATCATGCACATGAGCGTTCCCAAGGTAGCACCGATGAGATTGACGAGATCACCAAAGAAAGGAATGGCTGAGCAGGATTTTGAGGTCAGCGCGCGTCGTTGTATATGAGGATGTTACTCACCTTCAGCGAGGATGAAGGAGAGGGTCACACAGCCAGCAACAGTTCCAAGCCAGACTGCCCAGTGAGTGAACGAGTGGGCGGTCAGATGATCAGAGCCTCTGTGCAAACGAAGATTTCATCAGCAAGATCCCCTCTGATCGACAGAAACGCCTACTCACCTCAAGAGTCGAACAAAGATCGCCTTGGCTCCTACATGGGTGTAGATGGTCACACTGACGAATAAACCGGGCAGGGCAACGGCATAGGCGACCTTTTTGATGATGACACCAGCGGAGCCGAGCGCAGGATTGGCGAGATATTGTCCACAGTAGTAGTACACCACAATACCGATTGTCAAGTAGGTGGCGGTAACGATAGATTGACACCAGTAAAGAGCTCGGTCATAGTCCTTGGGCTTCCTCATCTCACCGACAACGTTGAAGAAGGCCGGAGTACCGGAATATGAGAAGACAACGGTGCAGACAGCTCCCATACCGCCGAGGAAAGTCCCTTGATGGTTGACGGCAGCGATGTTCTTATCCCAAGGACCAGTTTGAGGAGCAGCGGATGGTCGATCTTGGATCCCAACGGAGATGGTGATAATGAGGATAGCGGCCATGACGGAAACGAACCCGATCCAGCCTAAGATTGACACTTTGTTGAGGGTTTGGATCGAAGCGAGTGCGAAGGTACCGACCATTGCCTGTTTGTCTGACGTATCAGCAAGGATGTAGCACATGGGGCTGGATTCAAGAAGACTCACGACGACAACCCAAGCGACCGTACAAGTGGCATAAGCAGTGACCGCATTGAAAGCGATGGAGATAGCCACGAAACCGGAACCAGACAAGAAGATCATGAACATGGGGTACGCGATGGTGAAGAACTCTCGGCCCCATTTACCACCCAAGATATAGCCCACACCGTCCATTGAATATACCTCAGGGTGGTTCTTCTTGAACAAACCGACCACATGGCCGGTCCAGGTAGTAATCAGACCAATGATGAGGATGACTGAGAGCATAACAATCAGCACCGGTGACGTCACATCAAGACCAAAAAGGACTCACTCAAAGCACCAGGGACACCGCCAGTGGCCGAAAGCACAGTGGGCATAGCAAGTACTCCCAACGCAATGATGGTTTTCAACATGACGATGGTCGCTTTGATCCAGCCCATCGACCTGTAATCAACTGCCCCCTCTTTTCGTTCACCGAACACGGCATCGTATTCGGGGTTGTTGATATCGTATTTGTCTCCTTCTGGCACAGCTACAGTATGAGTCTCCATGCTGCCAGAAGCTGGATAGTCTGTGAGATTCTTTTCGACGTCGCTCATATTGGCTTCTCTTGATGTGTCTGATCGTTGATGGGAAGAGAGAACCCAATAGAGTCAGCTGCGGTCAGTATTTAAGTACGAAGGATGTTGCGGGGGACCGAGTCATAAGTCTTATCAGTGGTGCAAACTGCTCAAATGATATTCTTTCTGATTCGCTTATAAAGTTTTTCCGCTCATGTTCCGTGGACTTTTCAGCTATGATGCTGGACCATTACCTTAATTATGTTATCTAGGCGGAATCGTTATTTCTAAATCAGGGAATTTATGACCTCATGCGCCCATCGGTTGGTTCAACGTCACGATTTCCTCATCAGCTTATCATGTGATGATCTCTCCAATTATCTGGGCGAAGGCATGCGGAAATTGACAGGAAGATGAGAATAGATCCCGATAACTGATCAGAACCGTTCCGATTGATAATATCTCTCTTACGCGATAGATAACGACTGCTATTTGTGAGATCTGGAAGGGTGCACTTCACGGGAAGCCACAGTTCTATGCGTGGAATAGTAACATAGAAAAGACAATATGCATGACAACGAATCACAGGCTATGAACTACTGTACAACTCCTTGTTGATCTCGTCAACAGCTTTCCTGGCCGCCGCGACGTTCTCTCTACATGTTCCAAGGTCTGAATGCAGACAGATGGTGAATGGGTTTCCCTTGACGCCAACATCTACCAAGCTGTGATCTACCGCTGCTACCAAGCCCTTCTTCCCCAAAGACAAGGCTGCCTGATATATATCCTCGGTGGCCATCTTTCGACTTCCGGGTACTCCTAATAATACACCTTCTGAGTTGTAGTTCACGTCTACAAAAGCTTCCGGGATGAATGGGATTCCGTACTTCTTGGCGCCTGATTCGTGCAGAGTGTTCGGCATTCCGTAGACAGGAACCTTGAAATGACTTATGGCTCGCATAGCCGCATCGTTGAGCTCTTCATTATTCTGCATCATGATGTACTGCAAGGACGATCAGCTGTGCGGGTGTGTGGATCATGCAGAAACAGTACATACCCACATGCCGTGCGGCTTGATATGGTTCAAAGGTACTCCAGCTTCATCCAAGAACACCTTTAGCGCACCCACTTGGTATAGCCTGGAACACAACGGATCGTTCAGATTGACTTCAACGGAATAAGCAGGAATTGACACACTCACATCTCAGAGTACGCTTGCTCCGAAGTCATTGCTAAAACCCTTCTACCGAAGCCAACTTTGTCGGGGAAGCCAGGATCTGAGGAGATCATGTTAACACACTATTTCGTTCACGATTGAAACGATACTCACGAGCTCCCACTTTGATGCCATGCTTCTTGGCCAAAGCTACTGTCCGCCTTATAGTTACTGGATCTCCTGCATGTCCGCCACAGGCGATATTCGCGGCATCAATGAGAGGCATGAGATCTTCATCTGGACCGCATTGCCAATACCCAAAAGCCTCCCCACAATCCACGTTGATCTCGACTCTTTGGATCTGGTGTGAGCTGCTCGATGTGCTGTTGACCATTGTCATGAGGATGGGGAATGTTGATGTACGAACGAGCGCAAGTCAAGATGAATATCGACCTTAATCGGAATTAAGTGTGTGGTACTAACTAACTTTTGTTGATGCATCCATCAATCAGTTCCAAACAGATCCATCGACAAAATATCCATCAGCACCTCCGTATCAGGGTGATACCCCCCCTAGACGAGGATCCCGGGGGGATTCCGAGGAATTGATCGCTTAAATGATCCTGTGCCTGTGGGACGCAATCCCTGAATATCCTCCACCCAATCGATAAGCAAGAATTCACATATCAGTTCAACCATAAGAGTAACCGGTCTCATCAAACTCCTCGTCAACCACCTTGCTTATACCTCACTCTTCATCGCAGACCAGCCATTCGCTCACTATGGTGCTCATAATCGACTCGTTTCAGCGTATACGCAAAGTGCTTATCGCCAATAGAGGTGAAATAGCCTGTCGTATAATCAGATCATGCAAGGAACTGGGCTTGACGAGTATAGCAATCTACTCGAAAGCGGATAGATCAAGTGCCCATGTTAGGTTAGCGGACGAGGCTTGGCTGCTTCCTGGCAATGACCAAACCGCTTATATAACGGAGGAGGATGTTCTGGAGATCGCAAGGAAAAGCGGTGCTCATGCGGTAATTCCGGGATATGGTGAGTGCAGTTTTCGAGCAGCTACGGTGTATCTGCTAAATATAATAGTACAGGGTTCCTATCTGAGAACGATGGGTTTGCCGAGAAAGTAGAAGCAGCCGGTCTGACATGGGTCGGACCTTCTTCTGAAGTGATTACGAAGTTCGGTTTGAAGCATACTGCACGTGAACTAGCTGTACAGGCGGGAGTGAGTACACTTTTCAACTATTCTTATCTGACAATTTTTGCTGATGGGATTCCAGGTACCTGTCATCTCCGGTACCGATCTGCTCAACTCAGCGGAGGAAGCCTTGGCAGCAGCTAGTAAGATAGGCTATCCAGTAAGTCTATCCCTGTGCCTCATTTCATCATATGACGCAGATCAAGCTAACAAGACGTATCAGGTCATGCTGAAAGCTACAGCGGGTGGAGGAGGTATGGGTTTGCAAATATGCTGGAATGAATCCGAGATTGAAGCTGCTTTCCACTCGGTCCACGCCAGAGGTGCAACCTTGTTCAAGAATACTGCTATGTTTATGGAGAAATATGTTGCCAAAAGTCGTCACGTTGAAGTGCAGGTATTCGGGAATGGGTTGGGAGGAGCCGTTCATTTTGGTGAAAGGGAATGTAGTATCCAGAGGCGACACCAAAAGGTGGTCGAAGAATGCCCTTCCCCCTTTGTCCACAACAGACCAGGTAGGTTCGATTGTCATCAGTCATCACAGTCAACGTTGTGTGCTAATCTAAGTGATGTATCCCCAGAAATGCGAGAACGTTTGACCAGCTGTGCAGTATCGTTGGCGAGTAACGTATGTTATGGTAGTGCAGGTACAGTAGAGTGAGTGACAAGTTGTGTTTTGGTCTAGATCATCGAGCTGATCTCTGCAATGAAGATTCTTGGTTGACGACACGGATGGATCATTCTACTTTTTGGAGATGAAGTGAGTGGAGGGCTTGATCTCCGCCGCATGACAGAAGCTGAAGTGGAATGCAGCACCCGATTACAGGTTGAGCATGGTATCACGGAAATGTGCTACAATGTCGATCTCGTCTCGCTCATGCTACAACAGGCTGAAATGCAGGCCAGCGGCAAAGGCGGCCTAGAGATAACCGCCTTAAAAGCGTTACAAAAAGACAGCCCTACTGGTTTCGCCATTGAAGCTAGAGTATATGCGGAAGTACCCTCAAGAAACTTTGCTCCTTCGCCTGGTCTGCTACAACACGTGGAATGGTATGAAGCGGAGGGTGTCAGAGTCGACACCTGGATCCAGTCGGGAACCAACATATCCCCATTCTACGATCCCATGATCGCCAAAGTCATCGTGTGGGATCGAGACTCGCATGATCAAGCTACCGACAAAATGATAGCGACGCTCACCAAGTCGAAAGTCCAAGGCTGTCCGACCAACTTCCAGTATCTCGCTGCCATCGTTGGCTCGAACGCGTTCAGAATCGGAGATACTACCACCGCATTCTTGACCAGCGATCACTTCAAGTTCTCCCCTACTACCGTCGACGTCATCTCAGGTGGAGCTTATACGACCGTCCAAGATCTACCAGCGAGAAAAGGTGTCGGCAATGGTGTACCTGAAAGTGGGCCAATGGATTCTGTCTCATTCCGAGTCGCCAACCTTCTTGTGGGCAACGACGAGCATGTGGAAGCTTTAGAAGTGACTCTTGTTGGGCCAGAACTGCTGTTCCATGCACCTGCCATCGTCGCTGTCACTGGAGGTGTGGTGGACGTCTCGATCGATGGGGAGAAGGTCGATATGTACACCTCACTACTGGTACCTGCGGGCAAGAAACTGAAATTGGGTATGGTGTCTTCGGGATGTCGAAGTTACATCGCGATCAGAGGCGGCTTCCCTACGATCCCTGTATATCTAGGATCCAAATCGACAACTACGACACTGAAATTGGGAGGTGTACAAGGGAGACACCTGCTTCCCAACGACAGTCTGGACCTGGATCCTCAGACAGAAGAATGGGCAGAGCATTACAAGTCGATCACAATCCCTCAAATCGCCCGATTAGACGGTCTGTGGAAGAACAAATGGGAGCTTTATACGATGCCTGGGCCGCATGACGAGCCAGACTTTACGACCGAGGAAGGTAAATTTGTAAAACACCGGACCTGAACTTCGTAGCTGATGCCTGTACCTTAGATCGACAGACGCTTTATGAGACAGAATGGAAGATCTCCCACAATGCCTCTCGGTCTGGGTATCGTCTTAAGGGACCAAGACTTCAGTGGTCAAGAGAAGATGGTGGAGAAGGTGGAAGTCATCCCGCAAACGTTATCGACGAGCCTTACTCGTATGGTGGGTTAAACTGGAACGGTGACGATCCGGTCATTCTCCCAGTGGTAGGTGCTCTCATCAGCTGGCGTATACCCCTGAAGCTGAAAGTCTTTTCAGGATGGACCGATGGCTGGAGGTCTCGCTATTACCAATACAATTGTCCGTGGCGATTTCTGGCGACTAGGTCAATGTCGACCTGGTGATTCGATCCGATTCAAAAGGATATCTTGGAACTCGGCTCTTCTCCTCCGACGCAGAACGGAAGAATATGTATCACAAATCAAGAGATTCATCAAGGGCCAAACGTCTTCTGACGAACTGAAGACCATCAATGTCGACCTTCCGGAGGATTGGGATGAGACGATATTACATCATACACCTGCAGATCCCGTCAAAAAGACAATCGAAGTCAAATACAGACAGGTGAGCGGATCTTCTGACATGGCTAAGTGAAATTAGCTAACTAAATCTCAGGCCGGCGATTGTCATATACACGTGACCTATGGTCCAATGATCGCCAACGTTCTCATCAGAGTTCATATACAGCATCGACTGAATAAGATCGAATCTGGAGAGGTCAATGGTGTAGTAGCTGTGATCGGATGCGCACGATGTAAGTCAACTTCGAGGAACTATTGCCCCCTCAATGGGTTGTCACTAATTAGTAAGAACACAGCCTACAACGTCCAGTTCGATCCTCTTGTCACTACTCAGAAAGAAATGCTTGCCCGTCTGATCGCTCTCGAGGAGGAACTGGAAAGCGCTTCTCACTCACCTCTACCCAGTCGACTGTTCAGATTCCCTATTTTGCTGGACGATCCGCTCTCGAAGAAGGCTATACAGGATTACATGGCCACCGTCCGTGACTCAGCGGTGTACTTGCCCGATAACATGGAATACATCGCTAAAGCGAATGGCGTCAAGGATAGAGACACAGCCCTGAAATCCATCGTCACCTGTCCTCAGCTCGTAGTCGGTGTCAGCTTCTTAGCGGGATTACCGTTCATGCTGCCACTCGATCCTCGTTTGATCTATGTCGCTCAAAAGTATAACCCTGTACGAGCGTTCACTGCTGAAGGTACCGTGGGTCTAGGTGGACCTCTGACAGTCATATATCCGATGGAATCGCCTGGTGGGTATCAGCTGTGGGGCAGGACGTTGTCTACATGGGATCCTCATGCTGCCAAACCAGGCTTTGACCACCCATGGCTCTTACGAGAATTCGATCAAATCCAATTCTACGAGGTGACGTCTGATGAGTTTGACAAGGTATACGAGCAGTTTAAGACCGGTCGTCTGGACTTTGACGTCGAAGAAACTACGTTCGATCCTGCTTCTTATGAGAAGTTCATCGATTCCATCGCCGATGAGGCTGCAGAGTTTGTTAAGAACAGAAATCTAGCTACGAAAGCTGTCACTCAAGAGGAGAACCGATTAGTGCAAGCGTGGCGAGAGAAGCAGGCTCAGAACACCGCTGAGGGTGGGGACGATGCTGGTTCCGAGAGTGAGTAACGCCACGATTATCGGCAAAGATAGTAATTGATTTTCGCTTCTCTGATAGGCGAAGGTGTGAATGTGATTGCACCTATGACTTCGAGTGTATGGAAGATCAACGTGAATGTAGGAGATGCAATAAAAGATGGCCAAGTGGTGGCCGTTTTGGAAGCTATGAAGATGGAAATCGGTAGGTTGCTGTGTGCCTCATGCGATGATTTGTAGACCGAAGGCTGATCAAAATGTGCCCTCTTTCTCAGCGGTACGAGCAGATGCAAGTATGGATGGAAAAGTAGTCAAGAAGATCGTATCACCTCCAGGGACTGTATTGGATCCTGGTCAAGTCGTCATATCGCTGGCTGCATAGGACCCGAGGCAAGCAGACGAAGGCCTAGGGTGAGAGGCGGAAGGGGACAAGGGGACAATCCGACGAGTTCTGGCGATGTATGTATTTATAGGTCATCGGAAGAAACATATGTATAGGCTCTCATGGTGTGGAACTGAATGCAGCCTACAAATTCACATGAGCATCCAGTATTTGCAAAGTCTCAGCAGCGAATGAGAATGAGTCCGAGATGGGGGTGACTCTTCGGGACGAGGGATGCCACACTGTACAGCACAGTACCAAAACAAGGGTAACTCGTGTTCCTCATAATCTAAGCGAGTCCATGCAATATCTTCCCTCCTGTCGTCTTCCTGATGGGTGCATACCTAACAGAATAATATACATAATATCTCCTGAATAGCTAGCTCCATACCTTTACCTCCTCTAGCACCCGGTCGAAAAGCATCCGGGAGAGGTAAAGCACATTACTCGAAATCGCCCAATGGCCGATATTGAGATTGTCGGGTTTGAACTATGTTCTCTCGGTCCAATTAGATTGTTCACCTTTACATCGCCATAATCGAATATAATGTCAGCAGGAGAGTCTTCGACACCTGTGGTACTCGACCACTCACCTCCCGCCAAACCAAAGAAGAAGCGGACAAATGTGGGAAAGGCCTGTGAGCCGTGTAGGAGGAGGTACGTCTGCGTGTGAAAATGGTGATTGGGAGCTTAAGCCTGATAACAACTGACGTGAATGATAGGAGATGCAAATGCGATGGGGTTCGACCATCCTGTACTACCTGTGCGGTATACAAGGTGAGTCACCATATCCCTATTGAGTGCCATCATCATGTGTGTATGTATGTATATCTGACTTCAGGAAATGCGAGTAGGATGAATGCTATTGGGAACCAAGGGAAGATTATCGAAAGCCCCTCTCTCGTCAACAGGTCCAAGCTCTCACCACTCGTGTACAGGACCTGGAGAGACTCCTGAGAGAACATGGTTTAGACCCTGGTACAGCTGGAGGCGGTGGTGCAGCCGGTTCGGAGGATGATGAAGGAGAGCATAAGAAGGATAAGGACAAGATGGAGGAATCCACAGGCGATCTCAGGTCATGGTCGCAGGATCATCTGGTGAGTGGTCATTACCCCCTCATGTCCACTGAATCGGCGACCTTCCTTCGATGGTCATTCTGATTGATACCGTGTGCAAAGGTGGAAGGGGAAAAGGGAGAGCTACAGGTGCATGGTCCAACGTCCGCTTTCCGTCACATAGGTAAATACAGCAACGAACGGGTCAACAGGTCAAACCAGGACATGTCACCGCAGTCACCAGATCCCCTCCCATATGGGTTCTCCCGATATCTACCTTCAGAGGTATACATAACGCAAGAGCAGCATGACCAGGCTATTGACAGGTTCTTTCGGTTCTACGCTTGTTGGGGTGAGTCTGGTGCTGCCTATCATCTGTTCCGTCA
This sequence comes from Kwoniella europaea PYCC6329, assembly GCF_036810445.1. Lineage (NCBI taxonomy): Eukaryota > Fungi > Basidiomycota > Tremellomycetes > Tremellales > Cryptococcaceae > Kwoniella > Kwoniella europaea. The sequence goes on from NC_089487.1 coordinate 7,005,507, forward strand.
CTGAATGCCATTTGCGTTTTCAATCAGGACAACGAACCAATCCTATTCTATTCCGTCAAGATCTTCACACTGCTCTGTATACCGACAACCATCACCAGCAATTCAAAACACCTCATTACTCACCCATGCTTCACAATGCGATACTAGCCATAGCCCTTGGAATATGTGATGAGCCATACCTTCGAGCCTCGGAGACACGTAGAGTATTCGCAAAGAAGGCGAAGGATCTCATAGACGATGAAGGGATGAATCCTACTGTAGCAACAGTCCAAGCTTTTGCTCATCTGGCATCATATCATAGCTTGGAAGCTGAGCATAACTTGGGATGGTTGTATATCGGGCAGGCACTGAGAACGAGCTTAGCTTGTGAGTTTTCTTTCCCTTAATTGTCGTCGTCTTTTACAACCTCCATTCTGTTGGCCTCATACACTAACGAATCTACTTGTGTCGAAAAGTGGGCTTGAATATGGACGATACTAGGCTACTGAAAAAAGGAAACGTAACTTCCATTCAAGCTCGAGAGGTGAGTGGTTGTCCGGCCCCTTATTACAAGGTCATCACTCACCCTAGACACATAGCGGAATGTCACATTCTGGACGACTTTCATTCAAGAAGGTTTATGGGCACCTTACATCGGAAGATCAATATCACTACCTGAATACACCGCTTTACCCCCCTCAATAGATGAAGAGCTGGATCAGCTCATATGGCAACCCGAGGATCCACCCACAGGGGAAGACTGTACGTTGAAAGCTCAACCTGGTATGCTCAGTACGACGTTCTGTCATACCGTCAAATTGATGAGGATCGGTGAGCGGATCATGAACACGCTGTGAGTCAAGCAAGTTTCTTTTCTGCATGCATCGTTTGCTTACGGTTATCTACAGGTATGGTATCAAAGCGGACATGTCGACGTTGATACGCACAGGTGTGATAAGTGAGATCAGGTATGTTCGATCAATCTTGTCATGATAATAGCTAAAATCCCACTCAGTCTCTCACTCAGTACATGGCTAGAAAGCCTGCCACCTTCTCTCACATTCCATAATCACGCTCCCAAAAATGCTCTACCTCACATTCTCATGCTTCACCTATCACACGCATGGCTGGTCATTCTTCTGCACCGACCGTTCTATCGACCGCTTGCACCGTTGCCAACTGGGTCGAATAGTGATAATGCTATACCATCGGGAACATCAACCGCAGCTTGGGCTGTCAAGGTGAGTGAGCACCTCTTGTCTACGAAATGAGTACATCTACTGATGATTGAATGTGCTCAGCAATGCGACCGTGCGGCACTGCATATGATCACCCTGCTTACTACTTGGCATCGATTTCACAATCTACGTTTCTGTCCTCCGACCGCTATTCAGTGCTGCTTTATTGGTGGAACAACCCATCTTTTATCGTTGGCCAGCGCACAGTCGCCCAAGAGACAGATGGAATCCCTCAGTAGGGCACGAGAATGTATCAAGTTGATGAAATACATGGCCGTCTCTTGGCCTGCCGCTCAACATCAGCAAATTTTGTTGGAGAACCTTCTATCGGAATATGGAATTTCTCAGGGATCGCAGAGGCTAACTCAGCAGATCGATCGAATGAATTTGACAAAAGATGAATCAGGTCAAGAGTCTGGGCAGACAGCTCAACCACCTCCAACGACAAATCCCGGCAATCTGACCCATCCTATGGCCTTACCCCCAATTCTCGATCAGTCAAACTTCTTCCCTTCTCAAGGTATTGGACTGGCAGATAACCCCAGCGTTCCAATTCCGACAAATCTAAACGCCACTCCGTTGAATGTCACATTGGCTCCTTCGACAGGAGTGATTAACGATTTGAACACATGGATGGGATTGGGATTGAATGGCAACAGTATTGGTCAAACGAGGTATGTTGACCCCTCGCTTTTTGAACTTCATGTGGTGGAGACGATTGACCCACTCTTCCAGTAGCTATCCCTCCAACCTGATCAACCCGATATCATCCAGCTTTGATGCTTCAGCTCTACCGTCAATCATCAACAGCTTGCTCCCGAATCAAAATCCAAATCAAAGCAGTATGTTCAGCAATCAATCCAACCAGCTGGACCACCCGGCTTGGGATCCTAATGCATTCGAACTGGATAGAGATACTCAAGCTCTCTTGGACAACATCCTGAGACCGCATTTAGATGTGGAGGATCCGTTGCAGTACGATTTTGGTAGTAGTTTTTAGGGAGCGTTGTTATTTGGCTCATTCATTGTATGCTTTCATTTCGACTTGTAAGATACTGTGGGCGTATGTATATGGTACCGATAGTATTTTGGATGTCTTTCTATGTCCTACAGTATCTACGCAACCGTTGAATTAGTCGATGAAACGGAATTATCAGCCTGTGGTGGAGGATGAGGTGAGAAACGCAAATAGTTACACAGCCGTCGGACGACATCTGGGGGCGAACTTGGCCCGTGGTAGTCGGATGAGGACTTTCTGCACTATGGTTTATCACCGCAGGACGAACATATCAATGTCCACAGAGGTATCATGCAATACCGATTGCACATACTGAATATACCTAGACAATTACCCATCGTCCAGATGATAACAACAATGAGAACTTACGTTTCAGCATTCCTCATTGTCGTTAGTTGAGGACCCGACCAGTCACAACAGTCCCAAAATAGCCTACAAGTCCTCGGCACACCAGAAATAGCAGGAAAATCCGAAATTTTCAATGATCATGTTATTCATACATAGATAGAGCACGAAATGATTCTTGGACTGAATGTATCTCTCTTCAACGCACCTTCACAATGCTCGCATACTTTATATTGGCCGGTCTACTAACAGCGGTCAAAGCTGATTACGCCTCCGAAGCAGCCGATTCTGACTCATGCGCTCCTTCTACTCCTGAATCATATGGTTTGGGATTACATGTAGCTTCGGTTTTTGTGATACTGGTGGGATCCGGTATAGGAGTCTTCCTGCCTGTTCTGATGGGTCCTAGTTCGGATGGCACTCAAAATGTGGTTTTCCGACGAACGTTCTTCGTCCTCAAGTATTTTGGTACTGGTATCATCATCAGTCTAGCGTGAGTCGCCATGTCATACACAATCCTGTGGATTTCCTTGCTGATCATGCAAGAGTAGTTTCTGTCACCTGCTCCAAGACTCTTTTGAGACCTTTTCGAAGTGAGTATAGGTACCTCTTATTGAAACAGGCCAAAAGTGCTGATCATGTATCTCAGCGAATGTATAGGTGAATTGGGCTATGAACCTACTGCACCTGCCATAGCGATGGGCTCTATGCTTGTGATCTGGTTGGTAGATTATTTCGGTGCTAGATGGGTGAGTGAAATACAATATTCCCGAAAAAAATGTGGGTCGATGTTTTTCACGCATTTACCTGTAAATCATGCTTTGATCCCAGGCCGCCCTCAAGAATCCCGCCTCAAACTGTATACCAGTAGATACTGTTGCAGAAGCATCAACGCCTAAAGTTATAACACCGACCAGCGATTCCAAATCCATCTTCCAGGGTCTATGTTGCGAAAGCGGCTGTCGGCCTCTCCAGGAGCTGGATCCAACCTCAAAAAGGGCACACTGGGACGTGCAATTGCTGGAGGGAGGAATCGTGTTTCATTCTATAATGATTGGAGTAGCTTTAGGTGCTCAGACAGATGGGTTCGAGGTCACTTTTGCAGGTATATCATTGGGATGTAGCGCCAGCAATGCAAAGCTGATGGAATCATTGTCACCATAGCCCTGGTATTCCATCAACTTTTCGAAGGACTGGGTTTAGGTGCGAGGATAGGCGCTCTAGTCTGGGTGAACGCTACGGGTGGTGTAGCATGGAAGAAATGGTTGATGTGTATGGCCTACACTGTCATAACTCCAATTGGAGTTGCCATCGTGAGTCGGCTCCTTTAAATTCAAATCAGAGCATTGTGTACTGATCATCGAGAACACAGGGAATCGGAGTTCACCAGTCTTTTAACGAGAACGGGAAGGCCGAATTATTAGCTATCGGAGTTTTAAACTCGATCTCTGCTGGTATATTACTGTACAGTGAGTCGCTAGAATCGTAAAGGTGATGTCAGATACTGACCATACCTTGCATAACAGGCGGTTTGTGTCAATTGCTGTATGCCGAATGGGTAGTAGGAGATATGAGGGATACTTCCAACGCCAAAGTTGTATCTGCTCTTACGGCTTTGGGCTTAGGTCTTTTCGCAATGGCTCTAATTGGGAAATGGACTTGAGAAAACCCCTCAAGTCGGCGGTCACTATCGAAACATCTGATAGGACATAACGACGATGTATCAAACCAGATCCATCGTTGGATAGTCTTGCGAATGATTTCGCATACATCTGAACAGCAACTTATGAACGGGGCCTTAATTTTTCCGACAATTTATCCGACTGCCAAAGGATACTTGCACCTAAAATCTAAAATAACTCTACTAATTGCAACTCATATGAAAGGACCGCAGAATTGGAATTTGTGCTTAGGGGAAGACTGTGATCACGAGCTTGCGGGGATGAGATAAAAACCCAACAATGCAAAGATCCTCCTTGCATGGAATGGTCGATCCTACAGGTAAGGAATGCCTGTACTGAACTCATGTTCAACTCCCCTTTGGCACCTCGAAAAGCGGATGAAGCAGATCGTGATATGATTTCCCTAATAGATCCGATTTCTGCAGGATTTTCGGGGCCTATCTTCCGCTAATTATTGTATCTTTCCCACTCAACCAGTGCGGCCATTGCTAAAGCTTGACCGTAGGGCATGGAAGTGATCGGCACATCCTTGTAGAATTGAAGATCGAGTCCTACTCTCGTACCGTATGATACATTATTGACTTCCCCACCAGCATCGATTTGAGCAACAACTCCTGCTAGACCTCTATTGGCAGTCTGAGTGTATTCTTCCCCCCTAATAAGCCCCTTTACAAATCATCCGGAGACCATTATCAGACGACGAAAACGAGAAAGGAGAAGTGATGCTTACCAATCTCAAAGACATGTAGATTCCGGCTACAAATCCTGCCGAGGCACTTGTTTCCACGTAAGATGTCGGATCTACAAGAAGTGTGTGCCATAACCCAGTCTTGGAATCTTGGAGTGGTATCAATGCGTCGATTTGCCTCTTAAGAACAGAGATCAGAGTCAAGCGAACGGGATCATCGACTTCGAGCCTGTCGTTTAAAATCTCCAGCAACATGGGAATTGCAAGGGTGATCCATGAATTGCCTCGAGCCCATAGTGCGCGGGCGAAATTATGACCATACGAGGGACCGTCGGTATTAGTGGAATATTCTGTCGGTTTGCCGTCCGGAGTGAACTCCCATCCATGATACCACAAGCCCGATATGGGATCCATAAGATATTGCACGTGAAGCAAGAACTGATGGATGGATTCCTTGATATACTGTGGTCGATTGAACACCACGCCTATCTTGGCCAGGGGGATCGCGGACACTGCACACATAAGCTAAATTCCTGAAATATTCATACTCACTCATGAGGGTGTCGTCCCATAACTGATTCTCGTGCGAGCTCCGATAATTCACTGCAGGTCATTATCAGCTGCTGGACCAGTAGTTGTCGCGAAATAAAGTACTCGCTATGTTGGAAGCCTCCTTCTTCAGTCCTAGGTAGCCCATTCATAGTCCATTCAGCCCATTCATCAAGCCATGCGTTCCATTTGGGATCTTTGACTTTCCCATCTTCGACTAGACAGACCAACGAGTAGAAGGGTGCCATGGTGTTGATGTTTTTGGGACAACCCTTGCCATCGGTTACTTTGTATTGATGCTCGAACCAGTCGATGATGGTCTGTATCGAGTATGCAGCTGATTGCGAGTCGGGTTGCAATTTGGCATGCTGTGTGACAGTCAGTCTGGTATATTTGATGGTCAGTTGCCAGCGGAAACGACTTACATGAGCAAGGAAAGTATGCGCAACACCATGGGTCCACTCCCATCCATCCCAGGTCTTCGTATTCACGACGAAACCATCCGGCACTATGCCCATTATCAGCCCTCAGTGCTTGGTATTCGCGGATAGTCGAGCTTACAATGCAGGAGGAAATCGCCTTTATCATCCTTGATGTTTACAAGACCATCCGTGAGAAGTCGGATAAGTCGCTCGGCTTCATCTACGGTCTGAAGGGGCTGCGATTGCATGAGTGGTTCTGAGGCAAGCTGAGACAAAAATGACTGGAGGGGTCTATGTGAATGATACAAGAACAATCTGAATGAGAATTTGTTTGGGTTGAACATGCGTATTGGACTTTATCATGATAACAGACCTTTGGGTTCACATTCGGGGTTGCTTTTGCCCGTCTCGGTATGAATGAAGCCGACTGTCAGTCAACCTGTTGCGCTTCCAAATGAGAGAACGCTGCGATTGACATTGTGAAGACAGAGGAGACAAATGGAAGAATGCAAAATGATAAGCACCATCGCAGCCGCTATCACACATCCGCTCGATCTTTGAACCGACACTGATATGAGCTATGACGTCCGCGTTGTGAGCGATGGTGTGCCGGATATCTTCCACAACTTATACCGAAAAAGCGTCTAAACCGACATGTGACCTGCAAACCCTCATCATCCACCAACATCCATGAATTGTCAATCGCGAAGACAACGGCATCCTTAGGATGATGTCCTGCATGTCCCACGCCGCGTTACCCAAAAAGCTACCATGCAGTTGTGATACCTCATGATACTCCAGCAGTACCCCCAATCATGCCTGAGGTGATTCGAAGACTTGCAATTCTAGTCGATAGGTTGTTGGCGGTTGTGAAGCTGTCCTGCTGGGAACTTCAAAGATTATATAAGGAAGCAGAGGGGTTCTTGATCTTAACGCAGCTCATGTCGGGACCCCATGAGCCGACTCCTTGGGATTGATGGTGGGAGAACTGAAAGCCGTTAGTCCCATCAAGTTTCCGATCATCTGACCTTTGAATCTTCGGGGGGTAAACTTCAACCGAAACTTCAACCATAATGTGAGACCCGGGCAAGCCCGTCAGTGAGTCTACTATTTTAGGCTAGTCTAAAGACTTGGCATTTTGGTCTGTGTGATCCAGCTCTGGGGAAGCAGCAGTTCATTCCACGAACATATGGCACAATCTGAAGCCGTAGACAGACTGCCCCGTTGCGCTCCACCTAGGCCCCGTGGTCCAACATTATACCGTCTGCCTGTGTGGTTCATTCAACCTTCAATGAAATTGGTATAAATCCTGAGACGTGCGGCTCATTAGCGGACTCAGTCCCCAAACTCCTCAGCTCTTCAATCTCCTCCAAAATGTCAAACGCAGATCCCATCATTGAACGAGTGGCATCATACAAAGAGGACGAGAAAGAATCTGCCATTGAACACGTCGAACGAGTCGAGGCATCCACCGCCAAAGGAAGAGCTAAAAAATATGAAGATGACGCAGCTGAGATCCTTCGTCAAGCCGGTAATCTTGAATACACCGTAGAGGATGACAAACGAGTGCTTCGAAAGATCGATCGATGGGTGCTGAGTGAGTGTCTCTTCTGTTTTGACGGAGATCATATGGCTGATCATGAACTACGGTTAGTCCCAATGTTCTTTACTTACACTCTGGTACATCTCGATAAGAACGCTTTATCCTATGGTGCTGTGTTCGATCTGCAAAAAGAAACTCACCTCGTCGGCTCTCAATACTCATGGCTTTCCAGCTCCTTGTACTTGGTCCAACTGATCATTCAACCTCTTGCTGCTCTCGCTTTGGTCAGACTTCCTCTGGCAAAATGGGTCGCGGCCAACGTATTCGGATGTAAGTCTCTCCATCCCGATCAATCTCTGTACATACTGATGAAATTACTTAGGGGGACTTTCCGTCGCTTGCATGGCTGCTGCCAAGGATTTCAAAACCTTGATGGTCTGCCGTGTGTTTGTCGGAGTATTCGAGGCACCAATCTCGCCCACGTTCATGGCCGTATCCCAATTGTGGTGGCGAAGACGAGAGCAAACCTATCGAAACACCTTTTGGCTCCTTTCTAGTGGTTTCGCTTCCCTCGTCGGACCGCTGACCGCCTTCGGCGTCGGTCATATCCACACTGGAACCTTGCGACCGTACCAAAGTATCTTCATCTTTCTTGGTTGTCTGACAGTGGTCATCGCTCCTATCATCCTTTGGGCTATGCCGGATGACATCAAATCAGCGAGGTTTCTTGATGTCCGAGAGAAAGCCATTGCTGTCGAGCGACTTCGAGCAAATAACACTGGCACAAAGACTTCGTGAGCCGGTTCGTGCAATTGATCGCACAACGATGAGCTGACTATGTGACAAAACAGTCACTGGGAGTGGTACCAATGCCGGGAGGCCTTCCTTGACCCGAAGACCTACCTCTTCGGTATCATGCTGCTCGTCACAGCCATTCCTTCGTCTGGAATCAGTTCATTCGGGGGCTTGATCACCAAAGGTTTCGGCTTTAGTGAGTGGAGATAGTTCTGAGTGGTGGTCCCCATTTCTTGACTGACTTGAATGGAATGGTTGCAGCCTCTTTCCAAGCTATTCTTTTCCAAATACCGATGGCTGCATTGATGGTCATCTTGACCACAGCTGGTACTTTTACAATTAACAAGATCAAGCTTCGTTTCCCTGTAATTGCGTGAGTGATCAAACAGTGAACGTGGGGCATAGGCATCCTCGAGCTTATGGGAGCACTTGATTTATCAGTTTCATCACTATTGCTCCCATCAGTGGAGCTATAGCCTTGATCTATGTAGATAGGAGTAAGACTGGAGCCTTGTTGGGTGCTTACTATTTAGTGACTATTTATAACTGTATCCGTAAGTCTTCCTCACATTCAATTGGTTGGTCCTCATACTGATAGTTGCCCTCAGAACCTCTTTTATACTCCTGGGCGAACTCCAACGCTGCCGGAACCACCAAACAAAGAACCATTGGAGGCGTCCTATTTGTGTGTCAATGTGCCGGAAATGTTATCGGACCACAAGTTTGTGAGTGGTTTCGCTGTCCCGCTCTTGGGTAGGCGCTCACACCTCCGAACAGACTTTGCACGAGAGGCTCCTGTCTACCATACTGGTCTTTACACGGACATTAGTTGCTGGTGTTTACTCTGTGTCCTTTGTTTGTTCATGGGTTTCTACTTGAAGATGCTCAATCGTCGACAAGCCAAGAGACGAGAAGCCGCAGGAGGACATGCGAATATCCAAGATACTTCTATCATGACCCTTGAGGAGGCAGCCGTGAGTGGTACATAGCTCTAGCGACTGAAAGGGTGGGACTGATGTTTCACTTTATTTGTCAGGAATACAACAAGAAACTCGCGGCAGAAGGTGTTCTGGCCAACCAAAACGCTTTCGCGGACTTGACGGATTTCGAGAACCCAGACTTCCAATACGTGCTCTAGTCAGATGGCTATTAACAATGAGGGCTCAAACATGAAAGGGCTCCTTTCCTTGCCTGGCTGTCAATCAAGTGATATAGTCTTGTTTATTTCGATAAGATATGCGTTAATTTTCAGTAGCTATTTGGTGTTTTTAAAATAGTAAACTATATGTAATCCTTGTGCTTATCTCAGTTTTTTTGAACAGGGATTTTTCATGTGCGCTTTTGCAGAATGCATCAGCTGCCTGATGGTTTTGCTATGTCTGAATGAGGTCGGTGTTTGCCCATATATCACATAAGATAGTCCTGTATGGATAATGAAAGAGTGGGACTTCGACCACCTTGTCCTTGCAATCTGCTCCATCTGTCTCCGTGTAACCGAAAGAGATTTCTATCGCACCCTTCGATCAAAACCGCTTGCAATTAACTCACCTCAGCTCCATCAGTTCAAGTCGCCAAGATATTGGATCTGAGCGATGGCTTCGTGCTCGTGAGTGTGTGCTACGGTTACGAGCAGGAGCCGAATAAAGAGATATGTTCCGATCAAAGACAGATCTCACAGATCATCAACCAAGTTCACTGCACACCTAGACAAAGGCAGGGATAAAAGCACAGCTCGAGATGGTTGTCAAGGTCAGAAGGCTGGCTTCTGATCTTGGCATGGATGCATGTATACAATCGAGTTGGCGACACCCTTCTGGTTGGATCTCGACGCCTGATCCCGTGTCTGAAGCTTACACAGCCCGTTATCTCCAGGGCATAATATATACAGGCCAGGTCATAGCAGATGCATTGAATGTCTCTACTCAGCAAGTTCGGTGTAGACAATTACTCATATATACTCCCCAACCTCAACATGTCCAACTCAAAGCAAACTCGGAGAGACCTAAACAACGATGAGATCGCTTTGTTCGAGCTGCTCAAATCGACCCTTTCGGCTTTGGACGATATTAACGTATTCGCTTTCTCGGGCAAGATACCACTCAAAGAAGATGAGAATGGATTGTTGAAGCTTTTCACAGAGGATGAGGGGAGCTTACGGTGAGTATGTCTGCTTTGCGACATCCTTGTACTCATTGACCTGAAGGTGATGCGACAGATTGCGTTCGTTCCCTTTGAGTAATCCAGATGCAAAGGAGATATACGATGGTGCAAGACCGTATGAGAAAAATGGGAAGCTCCTGGGCGGACGGGTCCTGATGGTGATTGAATCTCTCATCTATCGGTAATGTTGTCGACGGATGTCACAATTACTACTATGCTGACCGTCTTCTGGGAACTAGGCCGACAGATTTGGTCTCACCGGAGTACCTACCATTCCCTCATGGGTACTGAATCGAGTCTCCGGTCAATACTCCTCTCCCATCGAATATCGTATGGACGGATTATTCGCGTTGGGCGTAGGAGACTCAGTGCTGCTGCCCAATGAGTAAGTCAATTCCGCTGAGCTGTTTGCGACAGAGCTAAAGCTGACTCCTACTCCATCGCCGAGAAGCAAATCTACGGAATATGATGAAGAATGCTCCTACATCGATCCACCTACTAAAATCGAATATTACACCTCAATCGACATCAACGAAAGAGCCGGTACACTGTTGATCTCGTTACCAACCAGATACACGGGTGGAGAGTTGGTTATCTCAAAACCCGAAAACACAGAGGATGGTATGATGTTATCAAGTACTATCGATTGGTCATCCGTAGACGGTGAAGAGTGGGATATCAAATACTGTTATTTCAATTCTCCGGCTCGAGCCATCATCTCTCCTGTTGAGGAAGGGACAATGTTGTTCTTGCAGTACCACATTTGGGTGAACGACGAAGCAGAATATCTCAAATCGGTTGAAGTGGACCAACAAGTTGGAAAAGATGTTATCAAGCAAAGATTGCTGGGAATAATCGAAAAAGAATACATCTTGAAAGAAGGTGGAAGGATTGGATTAGGATTGAATGGGTATTATGATAATTGGGTGGAAGAGTTAGAGAAAGAGGATGAGGCTGCGAGTGAGGATAAAGACGAATCTGAAGAAGAAGAAGAAGAGGAAGCAGAGGCAAACGATTCCGAGACTGAAGAAGAGCAAATGGAAAGATGGTCAAAGAAGTACCAACCGAAACCACCTCGAACTGTCACATCGGAAGAGGAAGCAAGGCTCATCGATCAGCTGCCGGATAAGTTGAAAGGTGTCGACAAGCTTTTATTGGATACCCTCTCGGAGATGGGCCTAAATTGGCATTTCGAAGGAGTTTACAGTTCTCCTTCTGATGATGATGATGAAGTCGAAGGAGCGAAGGAGGAAGTTGCTGAACCTGATATTGTGGATGGAGAAGATGGAGGAGCGGCAGAAGAAGTGGTTGAGGAAGATGAAAAAGTGAGTCCAGCATCTACAGCTTGATAGTTGTGATTATCAGCTGATCCATTCTGCCCGAAACAGCTCGAAGACCCCACCAAGCAAACTGATATGTGGACTTCTCCCTCTTTCTACGCGATCCAAGGTGAGACCATCTCCGACTCCCGATCTGTCCGAAAAGCCTTACTTGAAAAAGGGGTGAAGAAAGATGATAAAATCTATTGGATCAACATCCCCACTTATTATAACAATGAATGCTGGTATAAGCACGAAGTCAATAAGGAAGATCAAGATGAGGTAGGTAATTTCGCTAAGACAAGCGTAGGATAATCTGTGTTTCGGTCAGCTGATGATACATTGACATACTATAGTCTGATGGGGATACAGCAGCCTACAACACTGTATCAGTTGGTGTGGCAATCATAATCGAATTACCCTTGAAAGTCTAGGCGGGCGGTGGGTTTTGAACATGATGATAGTCCTGATTTCTCCCGATACATAATGATCTCTTAGCAAGTGAAACACCATTACCATATCGTATTCAATAGTTTGGTGCTATCGATGTTAGATTATTCGAAAGGTCAGTGTGTATGTTATGTATAAACAACTTGCATCGTTATCCCAGATAGCAATTTCTATGATTTTCGTTATATACACACCTAAGTGAATTTTCTACTGTTTTACTGTTTTGCTGTGTCGTCGTTCGACACGATGAGATGATGACCAAAATATGAACATGATAAACCAAAATTGCAAAATCGGGAGATAAATCTAAGATGTATCGATGATGGGTGAATTGTAAGTTTCTCGTACTAATCGTAAGTCTTCTGGTAAGACCAATCTTCCCTATCGTCCGCTAACAGCCGAGAATACCTGAAGCGAGAATAGATAGTAGATTAGCATCTTATGGATATACTGGTTCGTCGCGATGAAGTATGGATGGTATGTCGATAAGCTGTGTACTCACTCCAACATCAACCTGAACATATACGCCTGCATATCCTCCCATCTCCAATGTTCTTCTCCAAACTTCTTACCCTGCTCACCGATCTTCTGAGCTAATTCGTCATGTCCACCTTTCCTACCGTCCGGAGGGCCAGCGAAGAAAGCCATTATGTCATATAGGTCAGAGTAATCGATTTTGCAAGGCTACAGGGGCCATTGATATCAGCGCGTTATTCGCTGACAGCAGCCTCTCGAATGATCGTTGCGTTTGGACCTTTCCAATTCTGGCAATATGTCTATCGTAAATGCTAAACAACTATATTACTTACTATATAGTGTACCCATGGAGTCATCCAATCCGACAGCCATTCTGGATAGATGGTAGCTTTGACGACTACACTTCCTGACATGATGAGTCGGTGGAATCGGGATGACCAGCCATTACCGTCGATGTCGAAGACGTCTGAGGTTGGGAAATCAGGTATTAGTATAAAACGTCTCACGTGCCAAGGTTCGAAAACGGAATGGCACATGGAGTAAGATGAACACTGTGCTGGTGGAAGCGTTACCGCACTCACATTTATACTTCGCCGCATCTTCCGGTCTCACCCTATCCTTGAACTGTATCTCTTTCGCCATCTCATCACAAGTCCCATCCTCCTTCTTACACTGATGCGGACCACCTGTCAATCCTATATCCATATACGCCTCGTTCAATCTATTGATCGACCAGCTCTCCTTGTTCCATGCTCCACCATCAGTTCTTCCTCTAGCTTTCACCCAAATTTGTTTCTCGCCCACCTGACCATCTTGAGTCATCAACGCCAATCTAGGTCGATGCGATTGATGCCATGTATAATCCTTTCTCTTCGAATATGAATCACCAGTAGTCGATCCTCTCCAAAACAGTTTGCTTATACTCTTCTGTTCCCATGGTACATACTTCTTTCGACCTTCGGCAGAAGTGAAATTGTCGTATGCCTCGAGGGGTGTAGTGAGGAATTCAGGATTACGGACGAATTTGGATAATTGGAATATAGGTCGAAGTACGGTTTCACGGCAGAAATCGAATGATAGTGATCCGTGGAGTTTGAGTAGGGAAGGGTTTGAACAGAAGTCGTAGGTTGGTAGTGGATCATAGATGAACGACATTTCTGTGGGACAGGAACAACATTTGCACATCAGCATTGATAGAGAGATAGGCATGTAGCAGCTGGAATCGTTCCTTTTCACCAGTTCAAGCCGCCCTCTGCGCTCGATGACCTTACAATAGCCATTGGTTGTCTGAATGATACATTGAGAGTCACTCACCTCCATCATCTTTTGGATCCCATTCTTCCGTACTTCTACCCTCTTTAATAGCCAAACCTCGTTCCCAACCTGGACTACCTTGTGGACAAGCCGATACTAAACCTTTCACGGGTTGTCTACCTTCTCTCTTTTCCAACTGCTTCAATTCAGCTTCTGTCAAGTACTTTCCCTCTGATATAGCTTGAAGAGCGGCTTGTTTCTGATCATCTCCCAAGATCCACGAACCCAAATCGTGATCGGATAAGGTGAATGTGACTTCTTTAGGCAGGTACTGGGCGATAGGTTCGAGTAACTGGAATAGCAGACGAGGTCGGGCGGATATCTTACGTTCACCGAAGAGAGAAGAAGGGCCGTCGGGTGAGAGAGTGATATGGCTAAGTATTACATAGTACATGTCATCAGTGCTTAGCTCAACAGCTCAGGCTGCGAGGCAAGGTTCACTCACGCAACATGCTGAGTCTCGGTCAAGTCGTTAACTCGCTTGTTGAACATTTCCGGTGAGAGGGCGAAGAATGGCTCGATGTCTCTGAAGATTTGATCATACTAGGTGATGCAGATAGATGTCAGCTTCGGGGTACAATAAAGCCCATAAGGCTAAAGTGGAGTATATTCACTCACATCATCCACAATCTTCACCTGATTTCTCTTACAGAACTGCCACCATTGGTCAAACCCTTTCGGTGGTGCTCTTCCATATCTCCTTCGGTACTCGGTCACCGCCTGAGGAAGAGTTTTTGATTGCCTAGTAGATTTCGAGAAGTCAGCAATTCCCTCAGCGTATATGAATCACGAGTACAAGTGAAGGTTTCTCGGGAACAAGACAACAAATTGCCTGACAGGAATCGCTTAAAGATACGAAGCACTATTCACTCACCTCTCCAGCAGATTAGCCCATCTCTCTTCACCTTTCTGCATCATTTCCACTATCGGATGAACTTTGATCAGACTCTGTATCCTCTTCTTATCCTTCTTTTTCAGGTTACTAGCATCTTTCAGCAGGTCATGTAATTTTTCCCAACCTTTCAGATAACCTTGTTCCGTATATTCCAACCCTTGCGGTAGATTCGGATCTGTCGAAGACAACCATTGATTCAGAGCCTTCTGCTGATTTCTCACTTTGTCCAATGCTATCCCACCTATCCCACTGTTATCGGAATCAGAGTAATCATCAAAGTTGAGGTCGTACTCCGGACCAGGTGAAAATATGAAGAAGGAGATGAACAGTAACCCCACGACTGACAGGACTACGGTGGATCGAGTGATCCTCAGCCTGGGCATGTTGAGAGGATACTTGTATATGGGTGTATGGTATAAAAGAGAGATGGGGTATGGTTTATGTTGTGAAATGTTGCGATGTTTGACGGATTGGGAACAAAGTTGAGAGGCGCGTGAATGATTAGGGAACGGATGATCTGCAGCACGCGTACACCACGTGTCGCTAGCATGGCGCCAGTGACATCCAGAATGTTGGTTGAAGGTTGAACGAAGTACGGTCGTATGCATATGCTCATACCGTACACTTGGTTTCAGAATCGGAATCAGGATCAGATTTAAAAGTAGAAGCAGAAGCAGCTTGCCTGAGTCCAACATGCTATCATTAACCTATCGTTCCACTGTACCATGTTGAGCGGAGGCTCGAGGTGAATTGCTGTATCCCAGTTGACCACTTCAAGATGCGGACATATTGATCGTGTCATTCCCATTCCAGGTACAACGCATCCTCTGGACTCTTACTCTAGTGTGAGTCACTGGCACTAACGGGGAGATGAGAAAGCCAAGAGAAAGTGAGAGATGGGAGTTGGGTGCGGCAGCAGGAGAACGTGATAAACAGGGAATCAAGGGAATCAAGGGGATGATGACGCATTCAAACCACATTCCCTGATTGTCATCTCAATTCATCTGTTTTTCTTTTTCTCTGTTTCATCCTTATGACGGACGAGCCATCCTATGCGTAGTGATGCGTCCTTCATTTGTGCTTAAGATTCATTGCTATAACACATAGATACTATACTACATTGCACTCTGTATCAACAAGCACAGAAAAGCCCCTGTACGGGCAGATAAGCACAACAAACAATGTCGGGTCCAGCAGGATCAGGTCACGCGAACGGCAGTACGTCCAACTTCACCGGCTTGGTATCAAACCTCATCCAGAAGAAGCGTAGTGAAGATGATTCGAATGGTCAGCTGGATCTAGATGGTAAAGCGCCGAGTAAAGGTCTACCTAGTACAGGCTTGAAGAGGAATACAAAGGAATGGAAGGAAGCCAATGACGATAATGAGAGTGTATCATCATCCTCATCTATACCTTCCAACGCTACCGGCGATGACGATGAGAGGCCACAAGCTGACCAAGAGAGGGATCAGGAAGGTGCAGAAGGGAAAGGTCCAGGCAGACATGAAAGATATATACCTAATGGTGAAGCAAACAATATAACGGAATCACCTGAATCATCACCCATGGAAGAGAAAGCATTGAAACCTTTCCCTCAATCTCCTTCGGAAGATATACAGTATAGACGTCAGAACGGATATGATCACTCCCAGCATGATGATAAGCATAAAGATAAAGACGAAGCAATCAAATTAACGATACATAAAGATAGTCATGATGTGGATCCTGAAGAGCGAGCGGATAGAAGGGATTCGGAGAGGGAGAGGAAGAAGACTGATGAGTTGGGGAGAAGACCAGATGTGATGTCTGGAGTGAAAGATGAAGAGGGACCGAGCTCGAGAAATGAGATTGTGTTGGATCCTAGGATATCATATCTGCATGTGAGTGGGGTTCGTTGCTTGTGGCCAGGATCTTTGCTGTATAGGCTGTCGGACGCAATTGATATAATGCTTCAGTTGAACATCGCATATATCCTATATATTCATGTTTCGAGACGTCCTTCGCTCTTAGATGCTGACACTGATATCCTAAACAGGTTCATCAGCGTCGTGAGCCCACCATCGAAGGTGTGAAGCTTGGCCCTATCCTGAAGATAACCCCTGATGGTGAAGATGAATATCCACCCGGTGAAACTCCTTTACCTTCTAGACAAGTATCCCGTGACGGTCCTTCTTCAAGTAGACAGACTTCACCCCGACGAAAACACCATACTTCCACCTCAAGACAAAACTCACACGAACGTGATATACCATCTTCCAGACACACCTCCAACGACCATGATAAACCTTCACGACCAATTTCCTATTCACGAAGTAGCAATGATATAGAATCGTATGAGAGGGGTCTGAGCGATACCATCGAAGAAGGTACATGGCGAGATGCGATGTCTCAGCGTCAAACCAAGAATGATGAGGATAAGAAAGGGAAGAGAAGATCGGTCAATACCAGATTCAGCAGTTTTAGGGATATTCACGAGATGTCCAATAATACAGGTGGAGAGTCGGAAGATGGAGAGGATTCTGCACACCATGAAGCTTCCAAGAGATGGTCAATGATTCGGAATCGAGTTATCCCTTCGAAGGCATCGACCGGTCAATCCTCTACACCTGGGCCAGGTAAAGTGTCGGCCTTGGCACCAGCCGTTATAGCTAGTATACCCGTCACCACCGAACTGTTTGCAGGTCAATTACCGGTGATGATCATGAAAACTTGGTTGGATAGGGATGAAGATGGACATAGAGCTGTTCCTGTTCTGTTAGGAAATCTGAGGTTCAGAGTAGGTGATTCTGTAGGATTGAGACCTGGTGGTGAGACTGGTAAAGAGATGTTCAAGCTGGAGTGTGAATATGGGGATGGAGCGGTTAAATGGGTGAGTAATACTATCCTTGACCAGTCGTCGCGGTAGAATATGGAAGTGCTGTGTATGTCTGTTGACATTCTCATCTTCGCACACTCTCTTGACAGGTGATCTATCGAGAACTCCGTGATTTCCTATCCCTCCATGCACATTACAAAGCAGCCAACTTCGGTACTTCCGTCGCTGGTCTTCGAGCCTCTCGTCGAGTCGAAATCCCGGACTTCCCTCGAATGTCTATCCCATATCTCAACAAGCTGGGTGCTCAACAAGGTGGTAATGGTCAATCCAACAAGAATACGTCTTCGTCAGCACCATCAACAAGTAACGAGAAAGAAAAGCCACATAAACCGGTTGGTAAAGCCGAATACGCCCAAGCTTCTCGAGATGCGTTACAACAGTATCTCGTAGAATTGATCCGAGCGGTGATATTCCGACCCGAGTCTAACAGGTTATGTAAATTCTTTGAACTTTCCGCTCTTACCCTCCAACTAGCACCCAGAGGTGGGTTCCAGGGTAAAGCTGGGTTCCTCAAGATACCAGATTGGAATGCTAGTAGGAGAGCGAACCAACCTGGTTTGGCACCCACCACTTGGGCGGCACATAGGAAACCTAAATGGTTTATTGTGAGGGATTCGTACTTCGTAGCTACGGATGGACCAGAGTCGGTAAGTACTGTCCACCTGCCTATTCAGTATGACAATGAGTGTCGTCTGTCTATGACTTACCATACTAATGAGTAATATTGTTGAGATTAGGTCGACTACTACGATGTCTTCCTGCTCGACGCGGACTTCACGATCGAACGACCGAAAAGATACTACCGAACTGGATTTCACCTGCTCACCAACCATGGATCGACCAACCGTAAGAAGAAGAGTGGGAAAGCCAATGTCGCAGGTGATAATCCCAATAACATAGATTTGGATAATCCGTTCAACAGAGAATTGATCATTTCATCGGGTGAAGGGAAAGGATCCAAAGGTCAATCGATGCACGATGAAGGTGAACATCATGCTTCTCAACATACTTTTACCATTGGGAATAGTCAGAGGAGATTGAAGTTGGTTGCTAAGAATGCTGTAAGTGAACCTCCAATAACCAGGTCAAGGATTTGTATCGGATCCAAATGGCAATGTATCCCGTCTAAGAATGTATATCGCATTCTGTATTCACATATATTATGATTTCCCATACGCTCCACAGGTTTGATGCGTAATGATACCATCAGCTGACATCTTCCGGATTGCCCTACCCCCACACAGCGTCAAATGCATCAATTCATCGTATCGATGGAACGTATAGCTGCTCAATGTATATGGACAGGAAGAAACCGATTTGACTCATTCGCACCCTTGCGAGTCAACGTAGCTGCTCAATGGCTGGTCGACGGGGTGAGCTCATCTACTTCTCTTCTCGTAGCGAAATCAGGAGCTGACATTTTACTGCGTGGTTTACTTAGCGAGACTACTTCTGGAATCTGTCGCGAGCTATCAACATGGCGAAAGATCGAATATACATCCACGATTGGTGGATCTCCCCTGAGCTGTATCTTCGGAGACCTGGTGATGAGAGGTACAGATTAGATAACTTGCTGAAGCGAAAGGCTGAAGATGGTGTCAAGGTGTTTATAATCATCTAGTAAGCTACATCTATCTCCCTGATGTCCATGTGGCACGAATAGCTAATACGCTCAAAATGATCAGCAATGAGGTCTCGGATAAGACCACCCCTGTAGACAGTCTATATACCAAGAAGACTTTGACGGGACTACACCCTAATGTAATGGTGCAAAGATCCCCATCCCACTTCCAGACTGGAACCTTCTATTGGTCACATGTGAGTCTATTTTCGTATCATACACTCGAGAGCAGGCATGCTGATTATGATATATTCCAATGACGTAGCATGAGAAATTATGTGTGATAGATGAGACGATCGCTTTCATGGGTGGTTTAGATCTGTAAGTCGATGTATCACTTGCTGATCTACCATCATCTACTTCTATAAATCTCGGTTGAGACTTTGGATGAGTACTATATACTGATCCGTTTCACGTTTTCTAGGTGCTACGGTCGATGGGATACTTCGCAGCATATTCTGATCGATGATGATCATACCACGCCTGACGGTCCGGAAGGTCCAGTATGGCGAGGGAAGGACTACGCGAACGAACGGGTGATGGAATATTCCAATTTGGATAAACCTTTTGAGGATATGTTTGATAGGAGCAAAGTACCTAGGATGCCTTGGTGAGTGTGATATTCTTCGAATCTGTCATTCACTTCCTGTATTTGTACTGCCCACTGCGGTACGCCATATCTCATATAAGCTAATACGCAAACCGGCAGGCACGATGTTGGACTACAGATAATCGGTCAACCCGCTCGAGATTTGTCTAGACATTTCGTTCAACGATGGAACCTTTTGATCAGGACCAAGAACCACAAGAGACAAATGCCATTCTTATTACCTGCTGCCGACTTTACGGAGAGAGAGTTGCAAGATCTCAAATTGCAAGGTACTTGTGAAGTGCAGATCTGCAGGTCTGTTGGTCCATGGTCGATGGGTACCTTGACCAAGATTGAACATTCAATTCAGAATGCTTATGTCAAATGTGAGTCGGTCTTTCTCCTAGACACTCACAGCCCGCTATCCTAATCCATGCTCATTTTCTTTCTGTATAAATAGCTATCGAATTATCTGAACATTTCATTTACATCGAAAACCAGTTCTTCATCACTTCCACTATCGTCGACGGGGTTCGAATCGAAAATCAAATCGGTGATGCTTTAGTCAATCGGGTCATCCGTGCTCATCGTGAAGATACACCTTGGAAAGCGTGTATCGTCATACCGCTCTTACCTGGTTATACATACCCTATTGATTCTGGAGAAGCCAGTTCAGTAAGGTTGATCTTGGAATGTCAGAATAGGACGATTAGTAGGGGTACGCATTCGATCTTTTCCAGATTGAGGAAAGAGGGTATAGATGTGAGTTAGAGTCTACCACATGACATCTCTTGCTTGGTGGTATTGACGGTTGTTTATCTACACTCACTCAGCCCGACGAATATATCACGTTCTTCTCGCTGAGAGGGTGGGCCAAGTTCAAATCTGGTGTATTGACTACTGAGCAGGTCTACATACATGGTAAGACGATGATTGTGGATGATAGTGAGTCCTTCTTGTCCTGGTGTGTAACGAAGGGTGATTAGTTTTTATCCTGACTTTATGAATTTAGGACTTGTACTCTGCGGATCTGCAAACATCAACGAAAGGAGTCAGCGGGGAGATAGAGATTCGGAGCTGTTGGCTGTGATTAGGGATACGGATATGATCGACGGGTGAGTGTTTTACTTGGCACCTTTCGGTCAAATTGGATGATCCCATTTCACTATTTTGTCTGAGTAACGCTAATGTAAGGTTATCATAGCACCATGGCCGGTCAGCCTTTCAAAGTCGGTCGATTTGCACATACACTTCGAGTTCGACTCATGCGAGAACACGTTGGAGTCGATGTTGACTCGATCGACGAAGATCAGCTCATGTCACGAGAACCCGTGGCGGATGCAGATGAGATTGAAACTTGGGATCCGGATCATGAGCAGCAGAGTGATGACGAGGCGACAGCAGGTATAACCAAGATCAAAGCTAGGACAGCTAGAGATAGGTTGATGCACACCTTCCATGATGGTCTTTCCAGTGGTGAGTTTGCTCACTCCGTGGGATATCCCGTTATCGATGACTGACACCTTGCCTACCATAGTAACCAAAGGGATGAGTGAGAATGCTATCTCGAATGTACGGAAAGCCGCAGACAAAGTGATACATCCCGTCGCTACCGCAGTGGGAGGACAGACCATCGCCCATCATGCTATGGATAATGGTGATCCCAGTGAAAGGGCAGATTACGATCCGGACGAACAAGGTCGAGAAACAGCTGGATTCGCAAGTTCGATGGTACCTACCTTGGAAGAGAAAACGGTCTTCGAACGACGTCCTTCAGGAACACATGCGAATGGTAAACCCTTGTTCGACGTGTTAGAAGAGAGCGAAGGAGGTCATGGCACGATTAGCGATGGACATGGATCACCTTCACTAGAAGAGGCAAAAGTACCTGAACATGCCAAGAAAGATACTTTAATCAGCGATGATAACCCTTCAGCTAGGAAGGCTGGTGCACCCACGATACTTAGTAAACCAAACGAGACGGAGCTATACGGTACCACTGCGAACACTTATATACCTGATGAAGTCAAAGAAGGTACCAAGAATGATACTGAAGAGACATCTGAAAAATCACCGAAAGGCGGTCAAGATAGTGCTGCTATAAAAGCTAGGAAGACCTTGAGGAAACATCTTAACGCGAGAGTACAAGTATCGCCTTGGAATATGCCTACGCCTACGCCCAAGATCAACCCGAATAGGTTCCATGATCCGCTAGATGAGAGGTTCTGGAAAGATATGTGGGTGGCTGTGGCGGTTCACAATGTGAGTTTGCGTCTTCTATATATTCGCGTGATGATTTGTCGCTGACATGCCATACTGTAGACTGAGATATTCCGTAAAGTGTTCCGATGTGTTGTGAGTTAATTCATATCATGATTGTTGAATGCGAATCAGTCATGCTGACATTCCTATTCTAGCCTGACGACCTTGTCACTTCTTGGGCACAATACAAGGCATTCGCCAACCACGCTGAGAAATTCAACAAAACACCCGAAGATGTAGCTGCTCCAGGTCATGATGAGCCTGTCAAAGTAACTCATGACGGACCCGGAACTCACGGAGCAGGTGGAGGAGGCAGCGGAGGTGGACATGTGGATGGTGGAGATGGCGGTGGGGCTGTCCCGGGTGTAGGAGCAGGTAAATCGTCAGACACCCGAGATTCAGATGTGGTGGAAGGCAAACCGAATGATATTAAGCATAAGAGAGAAAGTAGTGGGAAATCACCACGGATGGAGAACGACAGACCACTGTCACCTTCTGCTACGAGATCAAGTGCTCAGGGGTCTAATGAGGGTGGAGTAGATAAGAAGGCTAGTGCGCCTGATGAAGCATGGGCAGAATGGGAGAGGGAGGAGATGGAAGAGCTATTAGGTGAAATTAGAGGTCATCTTGGTGAGTGCAATGAGACTGTTCGATTGAACGTAGAGTGCAAGACAGCTGATGTGATATGGTTTTGCTCAGTCATTTACCCTACTCGATTCCTTGAAGCTGAAGATCTGGCGAATAATTTCCTCTTTAATGTGAGTGTATACGATCATCTATGAATATCGCTTCGCTAATCGATCGTATTCAATTACCCGTCGTAGTCTGATAAGATCTTACCATTACCCATTTACGACTGATGAACGACATCTTACGACCTGCGCCTTTACACTGTAGATTACTAGATATTATGTTACATCGCATCCGCATCATACCAACTTAAGCTCATACACCATATATACAATACGTTATAATCTCGGACTTGCATAATCATCACCAGGTCTGAAGCTTCTTATCTCATATATAATACTTCGTCATGTAGTCATTGGCTGACGTCGTCACCATTTATGCATACCTTTGTACTTCCTATTCAACCGAGAATTGCTTTATTGAGAGATCCTTGGATCGATTATGCACCGAATGCGGAAATTTGCCCTGTCGAAGCATTCGATCATGCGCTATGCCGTTTCTGTCCGTTGCGTTGGGACAACCATACTAACAGATAAGAGCACATTTACTTCCTCCAGATGGATCACCTTCGTTTCATCATCTTCCGTAAAGCACGCTTTTCGCCAAGCGTAATTAGCTACATACAGAGCCTATATCTATACCGTCGGTAAGTTAGGCAACCCACCGTTGTATCAGTGAGTCAAATAATTGATTCTGTCCATTATAAAAACGTGTTAAGACCGCGTCGTCATTCCAGCGCTGATGATTTAACATGGGCCAGGGGGAGGGATGATGGATTCCTTGTCAAGGCATGGGATTGGGATGGGGGTGGTGCGGCCTTGGGGTTTGGAACTCATCAACATTCACAACTCGATGAAATTCGAAAGATTTCTGATCCCCATATCCGAGATGTTCAAGTAGAATCCTCACCTGAAAATCCTGTTCGACAGGTAGGTCTACTTCTGCCATATATATTCGTTCGTACCGATCACTAACCAGTATCTCAGCCTTGGCAGGACATCACGTATGGCATCCCTACGAGCGCTTCTGTGTCTTGACAACCGATCCCTGGACGAGGCCCGAGGCCCTGGAGTTTACGTCCTTCACTCACCGTGGAAAGTACCTTCGAGTCAAGTACGCCTTTCCTTTGACAATAATAAAGCTGTATTCGCCCTTGAAGCATCCCCTCAAGTAAGTGGGAATGTATAAGAGGTCAATTCTGTGGGCTGATATATCAAAAATGACAGGTCACACCCATATATATAGGCATGACCCGGAATTTCAAGCAAAGACCATCCCAGCATAAGACTCACCCAGTCAACAAACGCGTCACTGCCGCTAGAAAGTGTGAGTCTAGTGCTCTGTTAGGTCGCACATACTTACCATTTTAAATTTAGCTGCACCTTTCGATCGGTGGGAGATGCTTCCCGTTGCTGCGTTCCCTGGCGATAACTTCAAATCTTCGGTGGTCGTCCATTGGTGCGAACAGTTCTTCTTGAGTGTCTTCAACGGCACGCTTCGACACGAGGGTGGATTGAATGTCAATTTGATTGATGGGTTGTGCAGTGTACCTATATTGACAGACGAGGAAGCTGCCTATGTGTTAAAGGTATTCGACCATGTTTTTGAACGCGATCCCGGAATCATCCTACCGCCTCGAATTGATGTAGACGCTTGGGCACAACTAATTCAAATTATACTACCTGGAGGTATAGATGGACACCCAAGCACTATAGCTGGCTTAGTCTTTGGATGTTCTCGCCTGGACATATTCAACCTCGTGGATCCTCAGAATCTACGACTTCACCTCTTCAAACATAAAAAATATTTCTACCATCCAAACAAGATCGCGAGGTCCGATACTGCTCAAATCAAACCGTATTCTCCCAGCTACGCTGCGAAGATCTCTCTGCCGCTCAGCACCAGGTTTCACAAGAATAACCCATTCCGTGCTTTCGAACGATTATTGGACATGGTTGCTTCGGCAGTCGAGTATCTGGGTCCAATCAGTCGAGGAGAGAGTGAAGAAACCAAACAGCACGTGAAGAATACTACGGCATAGACAGAATGAATACCAAAGGGATGCTTGGTGGAGATATAGTCCGTTAATCCGCCAATTGTAAATGGAAAACATACCTTACATACTGTAGCTTCCGATCGTCTTGGTAAAAAACACCTACTTATCAGTATATATGTAATGCCTGTCCAAATTCCGCGAACACCTCATATTCACTCAGCGAGAGCTGGTGTTTTATAGATTTAATGATGGTATCTGAAGGTGCCAACCATTTCGTCTTCAGTATGTCCTCCTGAGGAATGACAACGATGGGTTGCAGGTTGCGAGGCCATTTGTGGAGGTTGCTCTCGTCGACATGACTCTGCTTGCATTACCGCGTAGTATCTCACTGACAAGTTTTTGATCATATAACGCGATTTCGAAACGAACTTCTACCCAATTCATGCAATCGGCAACAGATTGGGATTAATATAGGAAGATGGTCAAGATTCCAATCGATTGACCACGACCACAGCAATGCGAGTGCAGGCTCGATCAGCTAGTACGCTTCCGAAGGAATTCGAGCGCCTGGTACCAAGTCCAAAAAGAACAACCCAGTTGCTGCCTCGGAAAAGTTGTTCGGATATGGTCACCTGGTACCCATGGAAAAGAAAATGAAAAAGGCCACAGTGGAAAGAGTTGGCGATAGCCGTTGATACAGTATACGAAACATCATCCTGTTCACATGCGTGTTCTATTCTCTCGAAGAGCTATATACATTTACAATCCGTAATTCCAGATGCATTTGCGCACTGCCAGTATGTGTGAATTTTGCTGTCGTTACTCTTCGGTGCATGCATGCAGCATGTACGTGGACTTGTTTGATAAATACAGACTTGGTTCATCCTTGTTATGAATTTCTGGATTCACCGTTGAAAACGATGATCAAAGGTTCTGTGGTATATGTATTCTGACGCTATATAGCACAGTTGCCGGAATCTGGCAATCTGCATTGTAGTATATACACAGCGATGATATTTTGATGTCTAAAGCAAAACACGAGGGGAGACAGTTATTCATGAATTTTGTCCAGGGTTGGCTGTTGTCATGCCCCAGTTCACTATTGTATGGCGGAGAAAATCTTGCACGATTGACGGTTTTGCCACCATAGAGGTCGCTTTTGGTACCAGTAATACAAGCAATCCTACATATCAAAGAAGATGTACTTTTCAGCTAAGATTGCGTCAGTACATCTGAATGGGGCGGGTACAAGTCCTCTGAGCTCACATGCAGCTGTGTTGGGAGAAATGCCAAAATGTCGACGGAAGCTCGATCTGAACGGCTGCCACAGTCACTTTGGTGCGGTAAATCTCGCTTTTAAGGGTTATTGACAATCTGGCTTCTAGTGTGCACCCTCCAGGCTCAGCACAATGGGCCATGAAGCAAGCAGAGGCTTGAATGTCGATATTTCTCACCTCTATCTGCAAGACAGGTGAGACTTTGTGCAGACTTTCATATCAAAAATTAGTTAAACTGAACTTATCAAAATGGGCGGCTACAGTGGCAAAACCCGAAATCGTGCAAGACTTTCTCCTCCATACAATACCTTGACCTGTCAGAAGGAAATGTACGAAAATAAGTACGTGCCTTCTTCAAGTCAATAAGGAGGAGAATACCCCTCAATGGTGAGCTGACGAGAGAGTCTGTCTGTGAGATTGACCCTGCCAATCATGACGAGTGTGGTATCAAGGGGAGATCACTCAACGTTAACATCAGCACCAAAGCCATAACATCCGCATTCTCTTCTCTCTTCTTCTTTCTTACTCTTTGTCTTCCTGAACGATTCTCTCATATTGCTTTAACGTCTTGACACATCGTACAGCATTACCAACAACCCTACCTTAACTCGCGACCATTATCTCCTTCCACTTGGACCCCCTAACGATACCCCACAACCACCAAGCTGTCTTTCGCCATTTCTCCGTTAGCTGACATCAGCTCTTTTCTCTCTCAACACCCCAACTCGACTTCACTTGTCCCAGGCTTCTTCAAGAGAGGTACCGTCTTGCCTGTCGATACATATGTAGCCGGTACATTGACTGCTGTCTGGATAGTCCACGAAGCCGACACCGGAAGAGTGCCGTACTTTGGGATTTCGGTCCAACAACACTACCTCCAAGTCGATGTCCCAGCAGCGAGTTGGAAGGTCGAGATTCGTATCAAGAACTTCCTTCCTATGCGGCCTGCAGACGATGCAGAAGTCATTCTTTCGGACGAGGAGAGAATCAAAGTGGTGGGAGAGCTTAAGAAGGAACGAGAGCTACTCCTCGAGAAACTGCAGAAGAGTCAAGAGAAGGTGTTGGTCATGGTTGGAGGAATGAGAGTCGAGCAGGGGAGCTTATCAACTGCTCAAAGCGGCAGCGTTGTCGTCGTCAACGGTCAAGGTCCCCGACTGTTCTGGTTCTCTGACGGTACTTCCCATACGTTCTGCTCAAGTGAGTCCGTCGGTGATCCCGTCCAAGCCGCAATGTGAGCTGACAAATATCCTCGACTTTAACAGATGATTCCGCTCCTTCGGGTCACCACTCCACCAGCGTGACTGCCCCACCGTCCATCCCCTTCAACCCACAAACTGTCGATCCCTCTTTCCCTTTTCAACCCCTCTCGATGCTCAAGGAAGGATCCAAGATGCCGGTAATGGGAGTCATAAGTGATGTAGGGAGAATAACAAGAAGTGAGCGACCATCCATCTCCCATCTGTTTGACGTGCTGATGCTGATGAAATCGATTTCCAGGCATTATGGGAGAGTATAGAATGGAGTTGGTACTCGAAGACCCGTCGGCCACCGACACACAGATCTTGAAAAGCCTTGTTCTATCGATGTTCCGATCCAAGAAGAAGGACCTAGAGTCGTCCTTCGTGATCGGATCGGTAATCTACGCCAAGGAAGTCGACATCGTCATCCGAGATAATCTCCCCCGAGGCAACATCTTTGACAGATCAGCCCAAAACACCCAATGGTACATCCTAGGTGAGAACGGAAACATGTCCCATATAGACGAAGAGAATTTAGGTGGAGTGGTACTGGATAGAATGAAAGAGTTACGGGCTTGGTGGCTGGATACCAATATGGACCTTTGATCTTTATATACACTTCACAATCATTAATGAAAGGGTTACGGGCTTGGTGGTTGGATATCCATATGGACCTTTGATCTTTATATACACTTCACAATCATTTGTAGCTTTGCTTATGGTCCATTTATCGATTTGTTCTACTCCCATCGATTGACTCATTGACCGGTAATGCTATTTGACCACATATGTCTTTCACTCTCCTACACGTTCAGCATTAGATTAAGACATTATAGTCGAAATGCCAATTCTTTACCGTTAAATGAGAATGAGCGAACTCAACTCAACCTGCGCGTGCCGGGGACAAGGATGTCAGATGTCCCGCTACTCGGTGAGGGAGGTGCAACAAGACTGTCTAGTTGGTAGGCTCCATTTGTTGCCGCTATGTCGAGTACTGGATCTTGATGTTTCTGAGCTGGTAAGGTGTATGAAACAAGACACGTCATGTTGGAGCCGTTGCACGGCATTTCAGAACTATCCACGTTCAATCGTGTAAGTATATCCCTGCTTGCTTGACGGCTGCTTCGATACCAGTGAACAATATCAGCGAGTAGGAGTTTAACCATCGACCAACAACCATGTGCTGATACTCCTGGCACAATGCCAATGGAACTCTGGTCAGACGTAGGGTGAGAGATACGAAGGTGGAAATGTTGTGTTCTCCTTTCTATGACCATGTTGCAGTTCAGCTAGCAAGTATTACGTGCCGTGGAACCCCACTCAAATTCGTAAGTCAATGTAATTGAGCTTCGAGTGAACAGAGTATACGGATAGATGGACATCGTTTATATGGTCCCGCACGCGGATACGAATGTACGTGTCCAAAAGAACGTGGCAGATGATCATGGTTGTGTCAAAGGATGAGATTCGACAAGAAAATGGGAACAAGGAAAGGGGAGTGAAGGTAGGAGAGAGCTCATCGAGTAATTCATTGTCCCCTTTTCCCGTTCACATCTTCTGAGCTCTTTATTTCGCATCATCAAATCATCTAACTCCATTTCAAAGCTCGTATTTGAGGTGAGAGAAGTGGATTTGGTGGTCGATGAAGAAGGGGTATGATGGTTGGAAGGCAAGGATGCTTGGGTGGTCTTGCCCCTTAAGTCTCTGGACCCAATCACTGATACAATATAGTAAAAATGGCATATGAGCTATGCGAGCTCAAATCTGAAGCAAACATGAAGGAAACCTTGAAGGAGCAAAATTCACTCTGTTGCTCCTGAAGGACGCCGGGGAAGTCATGATAGGAATTTTTTATTGTGTTTGACTGACAGATAGAGTAGTATTGGTGATAAGTGGATACTCTAAGCAAATACAGTACCCCGGTGATGTAGATAGGGATTGGGATCAATAGTCTGGAGAAGAAGGGGAAACGACTATCGGTCTAGAGTATGACTGATATTTATAGTGCGATCAGTGACTGTCAATTACACAGTACCCATACTCATATCGTATGACCGCATTCTTCTCTTCCATCCTTTGATGTGATCCCATCCTGGCAGCCTTTCTGATTCGATTTGGGGGAGTATAGTCATGATTCTTCTCTTGGCGGAGCGTCATATTATTAGGCAACGTAGAGAAGATGAATCCATCCGAAGGACCCATCCGATGGTCACGTGACAGCTCCCACTCTCCACTCTCGATGCCCTGCTCATTGGCCGATCATGTATGAATGTCTCTTCCTCGCCGGACTATAAAACGTCGGTCAGACCTCAGTCATGGCTATTGTACTCGCGATTGTATCCGTATCTGAATCAAGGCATGATGAATGTCGACATCTTATCTACCACAATATTATTCTGTTACCAGAGTATCTTATCCCTCTCATGATAATGAGTAGCAAGTGATGATGTTTGATTGCGTGAGTGGATCCGGCCATGACCGAAACTCATTCGATGGTTATCGATCACGACATCATTTCAACTCTCTAGTGGAGTTGGACCGCTCTTGCTTCTGTCACACAGATATTATCAAATCTAATCATATCTTCAGAGATCTGTCCTCTTGGAACAAGGGTTTATGCATGTACTAGATCAGGCTTGAGACCCCAACTTTGGTGTCCCGCGATAGAAGAGTAGATGACGAGATATGGTACAAATGGCGACATTTTGCAATTGGAACAGAAAAAGAAAAACAGATCTGTTCGGAGGAATGAAGGATCGTCTCACAGAATTTTCTGGGTCAGGATGTGTATATATGTACACAAATAAGCAGCAGCCTAAAATACTTCTGTCCCATTCTTTAGGTCCTTTCAGCTTCAGGCTAAATATTCACTTCGTGTGTCAAAATGAGCAACTCACACCCCGTTGAGAAGGTCGAACCGCGTTCAGCTGTTGCTGCTACGCTCAATCAGCCTGGTCTTTCCAACAACGAAGTCATCACCTCGGTCGACACATACGTCCCGCCCAAGAGAACATGGAAGTCCTACATCTGGTCGACACTAGACGTACCAAAAGATGAAGCAAAGTTTTTGACTAAATTGGATATCACGTTGATCACTTCTGCAGCTTTGGGAGTCATGATTCGATATCTGGATCAAGTGAACATTACCAATGCTTTCAGTGAGCTCTCAATTTCCTTTGATCTTCACCTTGCAAGTCATCTCGCTGACGTGTATCACGTTTATTCCTGTAGATAGTGGCATGAAGGAAGATCTCGAATTATACGGTAACGAATTGAATTTCGCCAATGCCCTTTGGAGTGCAGCCTATGTATTCGGTCAAATTCCTTCAAATCTCTTACTCACCCGAGTCAACGCAGCGAGGTATATTGCTTTTCTGGAATTTGCCTGGACAGTATTCACCTTTGGAACCAGTGCCGTGAAAAATACCAGTCAGCTTTATGCGGTCAGGTTCTTGTAAGCCAGCTTTTCTCGGTCGGAATAGTCGGCCAAAAGCTAACTTTCAGAATTCAGTGTCGGTCTTTTCGAGGCTGGACATTTCCCCGCGGTCATGTATGTTTGTTCCAGTTATTACAAACCGCATGAATTGGCGAGGAGAAACTCTTTGATCCAGATTTTTGTGAGCTTTTTTTTTTTTTTTTTTTAAATATATATTTTAGCATGTTACAATCTGTTTAGCTGACAAATTGGAGGAGCTAGGTAAGCGTGGGGCCCCTCTTCAGTGGATTCTTAATGTCAGTAATGCATGCAGAACGATCTCTGGTGTCTCCTAGCTGACTTTCCTGCTTAGGGCGGCCGTTTACGAAGGATTGGACGGTGTTAGGGGATGGCCTGGGTGGAGATGGATGTACATGTGAGTTCCAACGCGTCTCGGTCGTTTTCTGCCACACTGACCTCTTCGATAGCATCTGCGGAGCCATCTCTTTGCCCTGTGCAGTGTGGACATTCTTCGCTATGCCTCAATTGCCTGGAAGAGCTAAGCCAAATTGGTATGTTGATGTTGAATCGCTGTCGTGGAAAATCCGCCTCATTCCCAGATCTTGGTGGACTAACGTTTTCATTTCTCGTTTTAAGGATCTTCACTCAAGCTGAAATCGATCTGGCTCGAGCTAGAATGCCAACTGAGAAGAAGTTTTATACCGGTTTGTTCAAATGGAAAGATATCAAGAGATGGCATACCACTTGGCATGTATACCTCTGTGAGTTGGATATTACGCTTATATCTGCGGTGATCGCCGAAAATGCTAACATCACTATGACCAGTCCCTTTCTACTTCTTATGTGCTGGTCAGATCGGTCAAGCTGGGTCTTCCAGTAAGTCGCTTACTTGTCTATCTCCATCTGGTCCGCTGCTAATTCTTGGTGCAGTGATCTTCTGGGTCAAAAGTTATAATGTTAAAGGGAAACCGAACGTATTCTCAGTCGCCGAGATCAACATTATCCCGCTTGGTGTAAGTTATGACTGTTGGTTTACACTTGATTAGTGTTCAGCTGACATCACCGTTATTAGATCAATATCATCACCATAATTGGAGCGTTAACCTCATCATGGATCTCAGACTCTCTACCTGGATCTGCTCGTTGGCCTTCAATGGTATTTGCAGCATTAGTAGGAGTTGTCATTCCCGCTGCGCTCGGTGCCACACCCGTTCATCCACCTAACAGGGGTACTCGATGGGCGTTGTTTTGTAAGCAATCCATACCTTCGCTCAAAATGTGACAGGGCTAATATTCCCTTGCAGATCTCACATCTCTAGCTGGTACAGCAGCGGGAGTCACCTGGACATTCGTCAACGAGACTAGTCGACAAGATCCCGAAAAACGAGCATATGTCGGTGCGATGGTAAATTAACTCTTTCTCTTGGGGGATTGGACAATGCTGATAGCAGTGATAGATGAACGCATTCGCATATATCTTCACCGCTTGGGTTCCCATCTTCACTTTCCCCACATCGAAACAACCATACGTCAATAAAGGAATGTTCGCTACGAGTGGATTCGCCTCGGCCGCTTTGTTGACTGCTTTGGCTATTGGTTATTTAGATCATAGGGATAAGAAGAGAGCTAGACTGCTGGGTGATGACGAGGGTCATAAACATGATCAAGAGTCGAACTCCGTTCCGGATAGTCCGATTGATGAGAAGAGTAGTGAATTGAGAGCGTAATTGGGGAGCTTTCTTTTTCTGTAAACAAATTCAAGAAGGTATATTTGATATCGGATACGTATTTATATATATCGAGAGATCTACTGGATGTTTCGAGGAATGAGTGGAGAATGTTCGAAATTGATGCATTCTTTGAACAGCTTTCTGAGATTCACATTGTGGATTGCATTCGGATAAAGGTACAGGAACTATACCACCCCTTCTGAAGGAGTTCTGGATGATCATTCATGATTAGCTGATACATTTTGGTGTAATATACAATCCGCCCGTGTTGTTGTTACGCTACTCAACGCACGTATAAAATGAACTGCACGAGATGGCATGAATGATTCATTCATTAACCTACAACCCCTCAATACCCAAATGGCGTGTTGAATACACATAGCCCCTAGACCATACACATTTCTCATAAGCATACCGGTGACCCAAACTTACTACACTTATTTACATGATGATCAGCATATCTTTTTTGGGTTTCGACCTGATTTTGTTGGTTTGGGTATTGCCATTGCTCATACGTATTAGCGGGAGGGAGATTTACAAGTAGTCGGTTGGAGTTGCGTCGTTATGATTACGGAAGTTCCTTCCGTGCGGATTATGCTGAATAATCAGAGCACGTCACTTTACACAGGCTTACTCAGATAATCAGATCTGATAGAACTCGATGCATCCTATAAGAACACCTACACTCCAGCTGCATAAGTACATCTCCTAACATGTATTCATCCTATGGATCCGATAGAAGTAACCAATATGACTACCACCTACCATTCGATCAAACTGAGAAACGGATTCAACGTCGCTTATGTCCAAGCCGGTGATCCCACAAAAACAAAAACAACTTTACTACTGCTACATGGGTTTCCCTCATCCTCCAATCAATTCCGGCGATTGATCCCACTCTTGTCAGACCAGTTCCACATCATCGCACCCGATCTCCCTGCTTTCGGTCTGACAACTGTCCCAGATGACTTCGAAGCTACCTTCGATAGTTTAACTCAAGTAGTCGCCGACTTACTCGATGCCCTGGATATCAGGTCTTTCATCCCATACGTGTTCGACTACGGGGCTCCTACTGGATATCGCTTAGCGTTGAAGCGACCAGACGCTTTCAAAGGTCTGATCATCCAGAATGGTAATGCTTACGAAGCAGGTTTATCAGCCTGGTGGGATCCCTTGCGACAGTACTGGACAGCGGACAAGGGAAGTAAAGAATGGTTAGATATCAGAGATAAATTAGCCGGTGCAATAGAATTGAAAGATGCGAAAGATCAGTACGTCTCTGGATTATCCTCCGATCTCGCCAATCAAGTAGATCCAAATCCCTATACACTCGATTACTTGCTCAACCTCGCACCGGGAAAGAAAGCTCAACGACAGTTAGATTTATTCTACGACTACCAAAACAACGTCAAGCTATATCCCCAATTCCACGAGTTTTTCAAAAAGACTCAACTTCCCACATTGATCTTATGGGGTGCAAACGATCAATACTTTCCTCTTCCAGGTGCTCACGCCTATCTCACCGACTTGCCGAATGCTCAGCTCAACGTGTTCGAAGATGGAAGTCACTTCTTACTCGAAACTCATGTGGAACAAGTGGCTAGAACCATCAAGGAGTTCTTGCAGAAGGAAGGGCTGGCGTAGCTGACAGCTGTTCAATAATGACATATATATATTGGTATTGATAGTCACGTCAGTACTATATATCCTCCCATAAGTGATGTAATTCCAAATTTGGTGACTGGTCTTGATACCATGCATCGTTCCTACAATACTGACAAGTTGGCTGTTCATTATAGCTTACTTTTCACTATCACAGGATCATGTCTCCATCCCTCAACCTCACTCAGATCCTTTGCCTTCTCCCCTCCACGCGCAGTACCATTATCTCCAGCACCAGGTCTCCATTTCCATAAGTGTTTCCGATCCTCCGGTAGCTACGGAAGTACAGTTGTGTCAGCTGGGTTTACTTCGTCGGTATAACAATTCACTTACCTTTCCTTCTATCAAATCCGCAACCTGTTTTCCAACCACAGGGAACATCTTGAATGTCTGACCCGAGTCACCAGTAGCTACCACGAGACCCTTATATTTGGGATGTTCACACATCAACCAATTCATATCGACCGTGTCGGTACACCAACACATTGCCATCTTGAAGAGGGGACGATCTACCAAATCAGGTAACCAGAGCTTGATAAGGTTCTTTATCGCTTCTAACGATTCGGTGGTGATGGTATCGGTCGGATGTATAGCATGAGCACGAGGGACAGACATGAGTACATCCTTGTTCAATCCGAATGGTCGAACTTGCTGCATGTGCGTGTATCCAGCAAATTCATTGACGATCTTCAATTCTAAAGTACCTTCTTCAGGTTCCATGATGAAGCCCTAAAATCAAAACAAGTTCAGCTTGAACATGGGCAAGGGTATACTGAGTAACTTACCAACTCGTGATTGTATGTCGTTGCCATACCTTTCAGCTTCTTGGCTTCTTCCGGAGTCAAACGTATATGGGCGTATCCCCACCCCTTCGAGCGATGTATCATCAGCATTTATCCAATGAAAAGTAAGTTATCCATAAGAATCACTCACCTTGGTCTCACACTGCCCTTCTAGGTCAAGTAAAGCTGGTGACCAAGCACCCGCAGCAAACACCACTAAATCACCACACCACTCCGTCCCATCAACCATTCTTACACCTGTGACAGTCCTCCCATCGGCGCCAAGAATCAACTCCTTGAATGTTCCAGAAGAACCAAATGCCGATTTCACCCCTAGTCTTCTCAGTTCATGCCCCACTGCATTAAGGGCATTACGCGCTGCTACCCATCCTCCATTCTTGACAAACAGACCTTTCCATCCCTAGTACATAATTAGCGAGGTCAATACAAGGGCCAAGCACTCACTGTCAGATCCGCATGAGCCAAGTGAGGTGCTCTGGCTACTATCTGTTCCTTGCCTTCCACCCATTCTATACCTGCTCCTCGACCTTCATCTACTATCCCTTGATACCGTGTTCTAAGACGTGCTTCTCGTTCGGGCTTACTTGTAAGATCCAGCTAAAGAGAATCAAGCACGATCAGCGTTGGTCTAATCTTCCGTAAGGCGATTGACTTACCCGTCCAGTATTATGAGCATGATCCTTGAAAACTGGATCCGTCGTCCACATGTTCCAAGCCTCCGTACCTAACTGACCCCATATTCCCGCCGAGTCATCACCTGCCATCTGTAGGTATTGTCAGCAGGTGGAACGAGATCATCGAGATACTCCGACTCACCTTGTTATTGTCATTTCCAGCCGAGTTGAGCGAGGGGTTCTGAAAGATATCCAATAGACGAATATCCTTGTATCCTCTTCGAGCAAGATGAAGAGCAGTCGATGATCCTATTGTCCCTCCACCACCGACGATGAGGATCTTGCTATCTTTATTTGCTAAGGCCATAATGAATCAGATCTTCTTGATGATCTCATCCGGTGTCAGCTGGGAGACAAAAGTTCTTTTGTATATCACTTCGATATCGGTCCGAGATGACAAACATACATGGATAACGTTTAAGCGAGCTCTCTTTCCATATCTTGGAGATCTCCCTTGGCCTTTCCCGTGAGATTCAAAGGAAATTTTGTGAGGTCTCAGTCTCAATCTCTGGGAATCCTATATAGTAAAGTGAGAAGCAGCAAGGCAAGGTAAATCTTCGGACATGATCGCGATCGTCATGATAAGTTATCATATGACCCCGACAGAACGGATTTTTGAAGTCCAAATCGCATTGGACAGACAAGAGATGACGGAAGGGAATATTACGGAATTGGGTCTGTTAGCGATAGGAATTCCAGCTGACTATAGGATAAGAGCGCGAGTCAAAACGGCGGCGCATCTTATCACAGGCGTCTCGGCGGGTTTGAGCAGCGAGTGAGGTACCAATACTTTCCGTTTATACGGATGGTGTATGTGTATGTGTGTCGGGTGTGCGTGTCTATGTGTGTACAGTACGTGTTGATGTTCGTCCTCTGGTGACGCCCTTGATGGAGGAACAATCAACAAACATCAGAACTGATCAAATGCATAAAAAAGCTTGAAGAGGGTGAAAACCCTGAGAAAATAGGTAATTTGCAATTTAAGTCTGGACCGAAATCTGGGAATCTGCTTGACCTTCTCGCAGACCTCCGTTCGCGTTCGGGTCTCTCTCTCTGCGGCGGAGTCTGCTACTGTATCGCCAAGTCCGTTTTCGCGGTCTTTCTCAACTGCAAATGGAGTCTCCTCAATATCCCAATGCTTAAGAGTCGATTCTCTAAGCGAGGTGGATAACGTTATCACAAGGTGTAGAGTACTGTATCTTCTTGCCGTCGATAAGAATGACTCTAGTCGTATCGCTGCTAGCAATATATAAATCATCACCTCATGACTTTCATCTGGAACGATTTCTTGAACTCGTCACATACAGGTCGAGATCAATATCAATATGTCTCTCGAGGAATATAACAAGCAAGATCCCCTAGGTTTCGATGGCGACAAGCACGAAGGGGTAGACTCGAATACCCTTGAGGTTCGAGCCGATGACCCATCATTCCAAGACCTCGTCAATGATCCTCACAGGTACGTTATGGTCTTCGATACCAAAACCACTAGCTAACGTTACGATATAGAGGTCTTCGAATGCGACATATTCAGCTGCTGTCGATTTCCGGCGCAGTCGGTGCAGGAGTTTTCGTTTCCATTGGTGGTCCGTTGACTTCTGCTGGTCCCCTCGGTTTGCTTATCGGTATCATCGTATGGTCCACGGTAATTATCGGTGCAAGTAATTGTCTTATTGAGATGACTACTCTTCTCCCTATCGATGGTGGCTTCATCACTTTCGCTGGTCGGTTCATGGATGAAACTATTGGTAAAGCCGTT
This sequence comes from Kwoniella europaea PYCC6329, assembly GCF_036810445.1. NCBI lineage: Eukaryota > Fungi > Basidiomycota > Tremellomycetes > Tremellales > Cryptococcaceae > Kwoniella > Kwoniella europaea. The sequence continues at coordinate 7,042,993 of NC_089487.1, forward strand.
GGATGGAATGTAAGCTACTTCATCAACTCCCTCGAGTCAACCGATGCTGATCCTCAATCAATTACAGTTCCTTCTTGCTCAAGCGACTTTGGTGTGTTTCGAGCTTACAGCCTTGAACGTTATGATTCAATATTGGACTCTCACCCTGCATCCTGCTGTGGCCATCAGTGTTGGTATCGTGCTCTTTGCTACTCTCCAGCTGTACTCGGTCAGATGGTTCGGTGAAGCCGAATTCTGGATTTCTATATTCAAGATCATCCTTCAGATTGGTCTGACCCTCTACACACTGATTGCTATGTGCGGTGGAAACCCCAAACACGATAAATTTGGATTCCGAGCTTGGAAGGATCCTGGACCTTTTGCTGGCGAAACAGCCGCGTTGAGGATGAAAGGTATCTGGGATGCAGTCCTTTGGGCATGTTTCGCGTGAGTAGTCCACAATGGAATGATCCCACAGTTTGTCGCTGACAAAGGTAATTTCGACAGTCTTGGTGGTCCCGATTGGATCTCTTTGATTGGTGGTGAAGCTCAAAATCCTCGAAAGATCCTCCCTAAAGCCTTTAACAGCACGGTAATACGTATTGTTGGGTTTTTCGTCATTGGTGGTCTTTGTGTTGGCATCAACGCTCCATCCAATGACCCAGCACTACTTGGCGCCATAGCAGCAGGTGCACCAGGTGCTGCCAAGTCCCCATATATCATCTGTAAGTAGTGAACCGCCACAAGATCGAACAACGCATTTTCTGACGGTTTGTCATCAAAAATAGCAATGAATCGGCTTGAAATTCCTGTTTTACCAGACATCGTGAATGCTTTGGTCATGTTATCAATCTTCAGTACTGGTAATGCAGCTCTATTCACAAGCTCAAGAGCCTTGTACACCCTCTCTCTCAAGGGTGGAGCACCCAGCATCTTCAAGAGGCTCAACAGAAACGGTGTCCCATATGTGGCGGTGACGGCAATCCTGTTGTTCAGCACTTTGGCCTACCTGTCCGTCAATTCTGGCTCTGTCGTCGTACTGAACTGGTTTTTGTCCTTGGTTGGTGCTGCAAATCTGGTGAATTGGACTAGTATTGCCCTGTATGTAGCACCTTTTGATTTTATGAAATTAGAAGTCAAGCTGACATTTCTATTCCGGGCAGGACCTACATGCGATTCCGAAAAGGGTTAATCGCCCAAGGTCGATTAAACAATGATTTTCTCCCTGTCCGAGCATGGCTTCAACCCCTGTCCAGTTGGTGGGTCGTCATCGCCGCTCCCATAGCATTCGTCGCAAGTGGATACGCCTTGATGGTACCAGGTGGATGGGCAGGGGACAGTTTCATCTTCACCTACGGAGCGGTCTTCATCTTTGCTGGATTCATCATCTTCTTCAAGACTTACGATGTACTAGTCAAGAAGAAACCTCTCAAGATGTTTATCCCCGCTGAAGAGATCGACGTCACCACAGGATTGGACGTGATCGAAGCGTTAACTGCTGCTAGTAATATCCAGGACGAACAGGATAAAAAGACGATGGGTAGAAAAGTGTCAGATTTCTTCTTCTAGTCAATCAGACGATAATAGAGAGTAGCAATGGTAATCTTCATGATTATCAATGATGTTTGTTAGTTATATCGCGGTCCATATCTTACGTTGTGAGCCCTTATGTCTTCTTTAGTTGATTCTCATGTTTATATTTGAAGTTATATTTATATTCAGATTTGTTATCAGGATGTATGATTATTTTGTCCATCATTTAATGAATCCTCTGCACCTCTCAATTGACTCCTATCATTACCGGATATATGGTATGCAAATCTGCCATTTCCGCAAGTATCTCTAGCCAGCAATATTCTCAGCCACCTGCTTTCCATCTTTGCCTATCTTCCCTTCAGCTCTTTCGGTATCCTGATTGTCTCCAAAAAGTCCAACAATCGCATCTATAGTAGTATTCCCACCTGAAAACACAACCGCTATATCCCATCCGTCCTCAACCACCCCTTTTTCTTTCTGCTTCTCATATGCCCATTTTCTAAATTCTTGATTGTAAAGTACCACAGCGAGGGGTACAGCCGCACTAGGTTCTATGAACACTTTCATCCGCTCCAACACCAATTTCATAGCCTGCTTGATCTCTTCTTCACTTACACTATATATATTTTCTAAATTTTTGGGTTTTGCTGATGATCCACTTGTGAATACTTTCCAAGGTAATTCACCTACTGGCGTTCTCAATCCATCAGCTATAGTGAGAGTCTTAACTTTCTCGATCCGCTGCTGAGGTACTGATTTCAATCCTCTTTCACCATCGTTACCACCCTGGTAAGATGGTTCGCACCCTATTACATAAACGTCAGGCTGGTTGGAGAAGTAGATTGATATACCAGATAATAATCCACCACCACCCAATGGCGCCAACACAACTTTCAATTTAGGTTGCTGCTGCTTGTCCTTCTTAACAGAATCGTATTGTTGGTGTAATTCCAATGCAGTCGTTCCCTGACCTAACATGATATCAGGATGGTCATAAGGAGGAACCAGTATGGCTCCTGTGTCCTGTATGACCTGCTTCACGACCGCTTCTCGCTCTTCACTCGTCGATCCGCTGAAATAGACGTGAGGGGTGTAAGTGCGAGTACCGGCGATTTTGGATGGGGTGGATATGGTGGGCATGACGATGTGAGCGGGGATGTCAAAGGATGATGCGGCGAGAGCGAGTGCTTGGGCGTGATTACCTAGACCACACAGAGAGCTAAGTATCATGTAGGTAATGGGGTATATGTGATCGGACACTGGAGAATAGACGGGATTGATATACTCACCCGAAGAATGTGTAACCACCCCTCTCTTTCTGACTTCCTCCAATCCCAGCTCGTCGATCAGATGTGTCACCGCATGAAAAGCACCTCTAGCCTTGAATGCACCTATCCTCTGGTAGTTTTCGCATTTAAAATATATGTTGAACTTGGGTGATGGACCAGTGGAAGAAGAGGTCGAAGCGATGTTGTTAATTGTTTTGTTAGTGAGAAGCGGTGTCTTATGTACATAATTTTGGATCTCGGAGTATGCTTTGTGAATCGAGTCGGAAGTAAGTGTTAGGGTGGTCGATAGGTCTGCCATGGTGAGGTTGGTTGGATGGTTTGATTAGAAGTTCAGTTGAAGATGAAGATGAGGAAAGAAGTGGATTGTTTTTACAGGTCTCGCTCGAGTCATTTACACTTGGTTTCTTATAGGCCCATTTGAATTCCCGAACTGTCCTTCTCCTCCCTCCTCTGGACACTCGGATAAAATGTGCATAACACTACCGTGCTCCCCTACGATCCACTGTCTATACTGGCAACACCATGGGTCATGCATCGATGCCTAAACATATACTGTATGCTCGAGCATACTCCCACCTACGGTGATCATTTACCTCACAGATCATCGGCCGGATCATCCGGAACTGTGATTGGTACCAATCTCGCTTAAATAGTGGCCCATCGTATCTACTCAAAATCATCCCGGAAAAGATCCGTCCTCAGCTCACAACCACTTACAGTTTCCAGGAAGAACATCAAACCACCCATGAATAGAATATATAACCATACCGCATCCAAGGTAGACACTTGATACCCAAAACCAACGTTATGTCCTTCCCTACCATCCCTCACTCGCCATCCGAGCGAGTCGCAATCATCGGTGCAGGCATAGTCGGATCCCACCTCGCCTCTTTCCTTTCCACCTCACTCGGCTCTCGAGTCATACTCATCGATAAGGATATCAGAGGTTTACCAGGATCTACAGGCCATGCACCGGGATTTGTAGGACAATATAACGAGTTGCCTGTATTGACCGAATTGGCCAAACGGTCCGTATTGTACTATTCCCAAGGGGGTGAAGATGGATTCCAAAGAGTTGGTGGATTAGAGATCTCCCAAGGGTTGGAGGAAAGAGCTCAAGCTGCTAGATCTGCTGGATTACAAGCTGAGTTAGTAAACAAACAACAGATTTTGGATCTAGTACCGTCATTCGTGAATGAGGGGTATATAGCGGAAGAAGGTAATGCAGGATTGTATTTCACAAATGACGGGACTGCTACTGCTATAGTAGTTACTCATGCCCAACAAGATAAAGCTGCTTCGAATGGTGCGATTTTACTAGATGCTGAAGTATCGTCGCATACCAAAACAATCGATGGGAAAGGATGGAATATAAAGACGAACCTTGGTGAGATCGAAGTAGGAAAATTAGTTTATTGTACGGGAATATGGGCCTCTCAACTTTTACCTCAACTTGAACATTCTGTGGTATCTGTCTCTCACCCTTATTCGTATTCCCGACCACACCCTATTAGAGAGAAGAAGACACCTTTTGTCAGATGGCCTAAAGAACATGTTTATGCTAGAGATCATGGAGAGAGGGATGGACTCGGGTCATACGCACATGCACCGATCAAAGTCCCGAGAGAAGAGCACGGGGAAACGGCTTATGGGAATTGGGAAGAGAGCTTTAATGATGTCTTGGAAAAGGGATACAGTTTGTTAGATGAAGGCATAGCGAAGTCGCTCGAAGGTGAAGATACGAAGAAGTTCAATGGTCTGTTCTCGGTGACTCCAGACGGTGTACCCTTAGTTGGTCGAGTAGACGAAGGACTGTATTGTGCAGTGGGAGTTTGGGTGACACATGCTGCGGGGAGTGCTAGATTGTTAGCGGATGAACTAGTCGGTGGATCGAAAGATGAAGATGAGTGGTTGAGAAAGGCTCTTGATCCTAAGAGGTTCGATAAGTACACAAGCGATGAGGAGAAGAAGGTATTGGAGAGTAAGTCGCTGGCGAAGTATAATGATATCTACAATAAGGAAGGGTAGAACCGTCGGAGTTGAGCAACGACAAGCTTGCTGTTCATCCAGTGTCATAAGTATGTCCCACTAAAACGAAGGTACAATTATGCATACAATGATCTGATCGATACATGTTTATTGATCTCCCCCTTAACCTTCTTCAACTTGACTTCCTTTCTTAAACCTCTTCCTGTTTACGTGGATGACTTCGATGAGTCGAGGGAAGCATGCGTGAGACATCTACTCGCAAGTGGTGATCTCATAATCGACAGTCTTGTTACCTTGACCTGCGATCTTAGGTTTGAAATCGACGTAGACGAGCTATATCCAGAACGCTTGCGTCAGCGTCTTCTCCCCGCCTCCATCCATGATATAACAACTCTTCTTTATGATTGGGAGTCAGATGATCTACTCACCTCGTTCTTTCCAGAAGTCCACTCTCCATCTGTATCTCTATAGTATACAATCTCATCGCTTCCTGCATCTCTCACTTCGATGGTAGTATGGGAGAGAGCGCCATCGGTCGACCACTTGAGGTTGTAACAGGTTGATTTGGTGACTGGGAAAGGTTTCGAACATCTTTGGTTCTTGTCTTTATCGATACATTTCTCGACGGCGAAATCTTTGATCGATCCGGATGATACTACGCTCACTACGATATGACATACAAGGTTTAGCATATCACTTATAGATCGTGAACTTGAAACGGAAGACCGAGTGGCAAGATTGGATGATAGATTGATGTACTCACTCTCATTGACTGCTCCGGTGAGGGCGAGTCCAGCGGCGAGGATGCTTTGTAAGTTTGGAATGTACATTGCGATAATGGTTTGTTCTGAAGTGGGTGAGATGAAGATGAAGAAGCAGGGAAGAAGAAACAAGGATAATTATATGTTAGTTATATAGGTGTCGATCATAAACGTTTGTGTATTTCCCCCATTCCTTTGCAGAGAAGCAGGTGACACACCACACACAATGATGTCATAGGCACGTGGGGACCCCTTACCTCATATTCCAGATTCACGGTGCAAAAGTACTGTGACAATATCAATCGAAGATGCATCCATGCATCTCAGTCAGTATAGAGATCGATTAGTAGTAAAAGATTCAATATCATGCAATGAGGGTCTCGAGGATGAGGAATGTGATGTAGATGCTGCTGATGATGATGATGGCGGTCTCAACTGTGTGATGTGGTGCCTAATGGCAAAGTCAAATAACTTTTTTCGGTGATCCGATCTGCAATATCGGATGTTACTCATACATGTCAAAGCTACAAGCATTTTAAGCTAATACCAAAGCCTCGTCAACCTAAGCACCAACTTGCAAGTGCTGAGGTACAAAATGAATTTCCGAAGCCACTTTATCTGCACTTTCCATGGCAGCTTTCTTGGCGATCTCAGTAGATTGCATTCGGTTTTTAGCCATCGCTTCGGCAATGAACTCTCCTCCGGTCTATACGTAGATTCACAAATCAGTAACTAACCATATATTCGATGGTGGAGTGTGCTGGAATATACCAAAATGATAATTTTGATGAACTTACGATAGGAGGATACTTCTTTTGAGGACCTTGTATGATACTATCCGTTCTAGCCTGATTGAAGAAAGCGATCGAATATCTCGGACCTCTGCTTTCTTGACCTTCGGGCAATCTTACTCTATGGTAGGTCGATTTCAATCGATCGTCCGACCATCTCATAAGTTGATCACCGATGTTACAAACGATACGGTCCTGTCTAGCCTCGACAGGTAACCAATTTTGACCCATACCGAAATCGCCAACTACCTTTCGCCCTGGACAGACTTCCAATCCACCTTCGCCGTCTCTTTGGAATAACTAGACAACCAATGGTATCCAGTATCAGCTTCAGGATTTTGACAGATTGCAGAGATTACAGTAGTACCTGGTGTGTTGGTGAGAGTGAAAGGAGAACTTACCATAGTCAAAACATCGAAATCTGCATGGGCACCTGCCCTCCAGAAGTTAGGCCCGAAACTCTTTCCTTCGGTGGAATGGTAGTGTAACAACCTCAACACATCTTGAGAATCGCCTACACCAGGATCGACAGTCCCTTCGGTGAATGTGTTGAGAGGTAGACCGAGTCCTTCAGCGAAACACTCCATGACCTTGACCGAGAGACTGTAAGAAACCAATTCAATCAGATCAGCATTTTTCTCTCGGCTATCTACAACATACTTCATTCACTATAATGTGAAAGGGGACGTATATGAGAGATACGGTTGGACTCACTCTCTAACTTGGTTCATGAACTTTTCTGCCCTCTCTCTGAACCCAGGTAAATCCTCATCACTAGGCCAAAGACCTTCCATCCTAGCGAATTGCAATTGAATGGATTCTTTTTGATCGGCAGTACCTGTCGAAGGTCTCACTTGGGTGTTCTTCTCCCACCCTGCGTTCTTGCCATTCAGAGCAGTCTTCGATTTCACCTCGTCAGGTAGAGCGAAGAATTGCTGGGAGAGGTCGAACGCAGCTTGTACCTCCGAAGGGGAGATACCGTGATTTGATAGTGTGCTGGATGGTGGTTGACATAAAGTCCATCATCAGCCCTTGACTGTCTTTTACTGTACATAGCAGATGTGAATCAACGTTTAGAAGCAGATGGCCACTCACAAAAAACCCACGTTCGTAGAAGCATCCATCAACTCATTGATGATCTCCTGACGACGAGCATCGAAATCGTGTAAGCTGATCGTTGGTACTGACATTATGGCTTGATGATTTTTTTTTTGGCTCCCTGCTTGTCAAAGGATACTGTAGAATTTGCAGACTGCGTTTCGCTCTCTTTTTATGTGAATGATAATAATTTCTTTTTTTCTCGTCTGCATCCGTCGCCGACTACTTCGAAACTACTCGTTCTTATTTCAGATATACATACTACCGTATGCATGTTCTCGTAATCCACGCACTCACATGATATGCGTTTGGATGTACCAATGAGATCCTTATCTTTTCGTTTCCGTGCACATCGGTCGGTGCTCCAGAACCCGAAGAATCCAAAAGATAAGAAAATATCCCTAAGCGCGCTCTTTTTTTCGGGTTTTGTTTTGGGTAGTCATGACAGTTCGATGGACCCTCTCCTCTATGCATTCATCAATCATAGGCGATCATCACAGTTGAATGCATATTGTATACTTCCCTCAAAAAGAACCTAAAAGTCCTCAAAGAAGGTGCAAGCATATCCCAAACGCAGTTGTCCCATTATGCTCAAATCTGCTATCGTCTCCCTTCTCTCGCTTGCTACTACGATCTCAGCATATCAAGTTGAGATACATCCAGAGTACCAACAAGGACTATCGATCAATGATGTCCCGCAGGAACGACGGCTACACTGGATGAGAGTAGCCAACGAAGCCGTATATGCCGATGGACATCCATGCCCTCAGGCTCCTTTCGGGAGCGCTATAGTGAACACCACATCGGATGAGTTGGTTTGTGTTACTTCCAACAAAGTTGGTGTAACAGGTAGTAAGTCACCCTGCCCCTAGCTCACTCTACTACGATGTGAGTGATGTAAATCCAGAGCTGATGGAATGAATGGATGATATAGACCCAGCGATGCATGGTGAAATATCTGCTATAACGCATTGTACGGAAGTATTGACGAAGAAGGGATTATCACCTCAGGAGATATTGGCAGCATGGAAAGATTTCAGTTTGTACACCAATGGTGAACCGTGAGTATCAGAAATTCCGTTCTGTTATGCTCTGTTGGACCAAGATGGAGGATCAGATGGCTAAGGTGCTGTTTGTATAGATGCCCAATGTGTGCTTCTGCTATACGGTGGGCGGGCTTCAAGGAAGTCATTTATGGGACTAGTATACGGACGATAGCAGAGAGTGAGTGGTACATTCCTGCACTGTGTTTCCGAAGGACGTGTTATAGCTGATATACCAATATCATTTGTACCGGAATTAGATGGTCGAAATCAAATTTATATACCTTCTTCACACGTATGGGAGAAATCATATTCTCTAGGTCATGCTACTCTCATGTGAGTTACCATAAGCACCCCATTATGATCATACCTGTTGACCTTGGATATCCGACATAGGCTAGGTAACATCCTTACCAACGAGACTGACGTCTTCTTTGCTCATCAATTCAACGAATCCGCTCCCTGTCGTAAGTCCATTTCTGCCAATCATCAAGATGTAATCATACTGAATGCATTGCTTCTGTCTCAGCTACTGGATGCGAAAGGCAGAGTGCACCAGGAAAGAGAGTCCAAGCTTGTGCACCCGTTGACAATTGGCAGGAAGTGGTTCGTAAAGCTGGGAAAGGGCTGGCTGCGACAGAGGGAAGAGGTCATGATGAATTGTAGATTGCATGCATCACTAGTCACATACGTATATCTACGAGGTCTAACGAAGTATGTCACCGTGTACTTCTGAATCTACAGGGTATTTCGTATGCATTCTTGGTCGCTGGGAATCGTAACCATTCATCCAATTCCAATTCTCCTATGACACATTCACTGAATCCCTCGGCTCCAAATTAGCATCGCATGTTGGTCCATGTAATGGAGTCATACTGGAAAAACTGAATTTGAACCTAAGCGCTCAATCAAGAAATCGACCTGCCGGTTCATTGTTCCTTATTACAGTACGTCAGTGACTCGTGTTATTGCAATCTGATTCGTCCAGGTGCAAGGTCCGGTCAGATCGTATCACTCTTATCTTTCTTATCTCTACTCCATCTCATAACGTAATTGACCCTGAGGCTCGTACCAAACTCTTTCACTCCACCGTCCTACTCGGACACAAAGATATACCTGTGGTCGATCATTGGATGATGCAGTGCATAAAGGAAGAGGAAGATATCACAAGCCCGATGCAAATCGGATCGAGATGTTTTCTTGGCTTCGTACTTTGTAAAGAAAGCTTCGACTGACGTACAAACCACCTCGCGAGTACGGTAGTCGTGACTTGTTTCGCATAAGCGAGTGAGTTAGATTAAAAGATAAGAGGATACTTCCAAGCTAGTAGATTTGGAGCACCAATCAAATTTCTTTTTTCAATGTGATTATTCCGTAGGCACTAGCAGTACTCATGCACACATACATATGTATATATACCGTATGATTTTTTTCTGTAAATTTGGAGATTGTCTTTTCTGTAAAATTCCCGTACTGCACTCCACTTGGCTGTACTTCATTCTGAAAACCTCCTTCCTCAAATCGCACCACAACATCGCATCAGGTGATCAAAGATGTCTGCGTCTACCTCAAGTCATATCGAGCCTGAAAGCTCATACGATAAATCTACTGTCCCCACTGTTAACGTACAGCCTTTTGAGCAGGAAGAAGATTTAGGTCATGTACCTACTTCGCGAAGAAGTAAATTCAAAGCTGTATTGAAATCGCTTGTCACCAAAGATGGTTGGTTGGGTGATTATGTGAGTGTTCATCACCAATTTAAACATGAAACTGGGTGACTAACTGTATGCACTTGTACCTTTATAGGACTACGGAGCACTCATGATCCCCAACATCCCATTCGTCACCAAGAAGAAACGAGAATTACCATTCTACGCTGTGGATCAGAAATTACCACATCTCTTGTTGTTTATCTTGGGTTTACAACAGTAAGTCCACAATCTCACGCTGAAGTGTGGATACAAAAGCTGATTCGGAATCACGTTGTAGTGCCCTCGCAATGGTCGGTGGTTTAGTAACCCCACCTCTTCTTCTAGCCGGTCCTGCAGGTGCCAATCTCGGTACAGAAGCTCAACTCTACCTCGTCTCAGCGTGTTTGATCTGGTGTGCTTTCGGTACCGCCATTCAAATTTCAAGATTTAGGATTCCCAAGACTGGCTACTTCTTTGGTACTGGCTTGATCAGTGTTACGGGAACTTCATTCGCATTCACCAATGTAGCTTTGAGTTATATTAGTCAATCTGTACGTTTATGTTACACTGTCCAATTTAGATCCAGGGATTGTTACTGATTATACCTGAATCGCTCGTAGTACTCCAATGGAACCTGCCCTTTGGCAGAAGATGGTGAAACCAAATTACCATGTCCAAAGGAGTTCGGTGCAATCCTTGGAACCGCCACTCTGACCGGTATATTCGCCATCGCCTTATCGTTTGTACCTCCTCGAGCTATTCGAAAGATGTTCCCTCCCCTGGTCACAGGAACGATGTTAACTTTTATTGGTGCCGCATTGGTCAAATCGGGAGTTACCAACTGGGCAGGAGGTTCTGGTACCTGCGCCACGGATCATACTGTACTCTGTACAGCTGGTACTCGACAGGAATATTGGGGATCAGGCGCATTCCTCGGTTTGGGTTTCTCATGTTTCATTACCATCGTGATTTGCGAGATCTTCGGTTCAGCATTCATGAAATCAGCTTCGGTATTCCTGGGATTAATCGTCGGCATGGTCATCGCCGCTGCTACAGGTTTCTTCACCAAATCTACCATCACCAATGCTCCCTCCGGAACATTCCTGTGGATGCAGACTTGGTCTCTGTCGATCAGAGGAGTATTGGTCTTACCCATGTTGGCTGCTTGGACGGTGATCGTCGCCGAGACTATCGGTAATGTCACTGCCTCTTCGGATGTGTCGAGATTGGAGATTACTGGAGAAACTTTCATGACGAGAGTACAAGGTGGTATGCTTGCTGGTGAGTCAGCTCTTCTCGTCCCAGTGATTAATCAACAGATGATCGCTGAACAATGACAATTGTTTGCCTTGTAGACTCAGTCATGGCCACTCTTGCTGGATTAGCAACGGTCCCACCTCTCACCACTTTCTCCCAAAACTCAGGTGTCATCGCCCTTACTCGAAACGCCTCTCGATCTTCTGGATACATGTGCGCAGTGATCTTGTTTTTGATGGGTGTTATAGGCAAGTTCGGGGCGATCTTCGTCGCCGCTCCATCAGCCGTTATTGGAGGATTCACCACTTTCTTATTTGGTGCGGTTGCCACTTCCGGTTTGAGGGTATTGGCATATGCCAAATGGACAAGAAGAGATAGATTCATTGCTACTGTCGGTGTGGCTTTGGGTCTAGCAAGTTTGACAGTACCCAGTTGGTTCTCTTACATCTTCACTTATACCGGGAACAGCGGTGAGTACTATCTGTCTTCAGCGAATTACCAGTGATTTGACAATTGGCTGATATCGTTCTGTTTCGATTTCCCTAGCTGGTAAAAAAGGTTTGATCCAAGCTGTTGTTTTAGTCGTCGAAGAACCCTACCTTATCTCCGCGTTGGTTATGTGTGCATTGAACGTCACATTGCCTGATGAAGAGGCTGAAGCGGGCTCGACATCGACGGTAGAAGAGAAGAAGGAATGGAACGAGCCGGGAAGTTTGGCTGGCGGGCCTTCTTCAAGTACGCGACCGATGACTCCTGAATTGGCTTAGGTTGATCAATCATCAGTATGAATGAGTTTTGGTATGCTGTCTGCCAAGCAGAGGTGGAATGGAGTTAGAGTAGGAGCAGAAGTTATACATAGTTAGTTGTTTACGGTATAATGTGAAAACACGGATGTTTTGTATGCGAAGAATGCAGGAGATGTTCATGTGTTCATCTGAAAATCAACTTCGTAATCTATGATTAATCAATAAATCTGATACTTGAGAGCTGAAATGCGGCAAAGAGAGCAGAAGAGCTTCTTCGATTGAGGAGAGGGGAGTATACGGAGCTTACCGCCACAGTACAGAGCAGTATCGTACATGGCCCCTGTTCTTACCACACCACAATACCAGACATCTCCTGATACTGATACTTGCAGATACTGAATCGCATTTGCTGAACATTTACGATTCGCCTGAGCCTGTAGCATCTCGGCAGACCAAGCATATTCCTGGGTCTGGCAATGCGAGAAGCGTTGTAAACGTAACAAACGATGAGCAACGATGTCATACGTTGTTTGGTCTTGTCGACTCCGAGATGACCTGTTGAGATGAGGATGAAGAGATAAGCAAAGACATGACATTCCAGTGAAGCTATGATTCATCCTATGACGGCATAGATAGCTGGTACGGAGGGATAATGAAAGCAAAACTCATAAGTGGAAAGTAGATTGATTTGTCAAACCTTAGATAAGGCGGTTGAGTGGAGCATCGACACACCAATGGCTAAGTGAGGGGTCTCAATACGCTCGCTCTTGCACCCAACAAATGGAGATAACGTACCGAGAATTGACTCCATCTCGTAATTTGCATGCAAAGTCAAAGTTAGGTACCGGTCGGAGCTTGTTGAAGCAATATGAGTATGGATGATGTTGGTTGCACCATGCGGTCCCACGGGTATAAACAAGAATGCCAAGACCACCTCAAAATCATTTTAGTTTATTTTAGGCGAAAAATCCAAACTTTTCATTCTTCACCCCCCAAGACTTTCATCCTGTATTTTCCCTTGCTGTTCGTTAATTAGGAACCGCTTAAGTGTTGGAGAATTGAGAGAATGATAAGCCTGCGTTACCTCATTCGCTAGAGTGACAGTCTAGAAGAGGTAGGAAAGGGAAACAAACTGAACCCGTGGGACGATCGGATCGACAAGGGTAAAGGGAGAAGACGATGTAAAAATGATCCACTCTGTTTGGCTCGTGTGATTGAATCAAGTCAATCAATCAGTCCCCATCCATCCATCAATCAGTCCCGGTGATCAGACCTAATGGGAAAAAAGTGAAAAGTGGGAAAAAAAGGCTTACCTGTGCATGTACATATAAAGAACCATCAACCTTATCAAACTGCCCCACTAACACATTGATTTATCTATCACCAGTACTATACATCTCATCTCGTATACTCTTTTTTTCCCTTCGATTCATTGTTGTCGACCATGTCGATTGAGAGATACAACCAACCCATGCCATTTGAGGAGGCGGAGAAGAAGGGTCTGCCAGCTGATACCTATTCGGGTCCAGCTGGTGAGGAGATCCGACCCAGGGAGGAAGAGACTCACAGAGAGTTGAAGAGTAGACAGATCAGTATGATTGCTATTGGTGGTGCTATCGGTGAGTTCGATCAAATTACTCGTACTAGACAATTCCCGAAGTTGCAATTACTGATTTGGCCGACATCGACGTTGTGCAGGTACTGGTTTGGTCATTGGTTCAGGTACTTCCCTAGCTAGATCTGGTCCTGGTTCAGTCTTCGTCGCGTATTGTATCATGGGTATCGTCTGTTTCGGTGTGCTCTTAGGTGAGTTCTTACGACTGAGGACTCTCACATTAATCAAATGACTGATTGACTGGTTGACTTATCCCTGTTGGTTGTAGCACTCGGTGAAATGAGTACCAAATACCCCACCAAGAAAGGTTTCGCAGGTCATGCTACGAGATGTGTGGATCCAGCTTTCGGTTTTGCAACTGCTGTCATCTACCTGTGTAAAGTGAGTCGCGAACCTTCTTTCACTTTCGCATTAACATCCTGTGTTTGTAGAGCTAGTGGATAAGTCGAGCTGACGTTGAAGAATATATAGTATCTCATTCTCTCACCAAATCAGATCGTCGCGGGCTCCTTAGTCATCGGATACTGGAATCAGTCTGTGAACAAAGCCGCCTGGGTCACCATTTTGATCGTCTTCGTAATCGCCATCAATACATTGGGTATCAAATGGTTCGGAGAAGTTGAATTCTGGTGAGCACATTACTTCCTCGTCATCGTCCATCTATCTCCCGATTAGACTGATCATAGACTTTTGACTCTAGGCTCTCATTCATCAAAATCATTACCCTCACTGGATTGATCCTCTTAGGATTGATCATCGATCTCGGAGGTGTCCCAGGACAAGATCGATTGGGCTTCGCTTATTGGAAACATGGTCGTGCTTTCAAACCATACAAGGTTACTGGTGATACTGGTAAATTCCTCGGTAAGTTCAGTTCATCTCACACCGACTCCTCTCATTTGACATATCGGCTATCAGAGCTGACCTGTGTTGTTCAGGTTGGTGGAATGCCATGGTCCTCGCTCTCTTCGCATACACTGGTTCAGAACTGGTAGCCATCACCGTCGGAGAAGCTAGAGTGAGTTGAGCCCAGGCTATCAAACTCTTTTGGCTTGTTGACTGACAGCTTGTAATTTCATCTTTAGAACCCCAGGAAGACAGTGCCAGCGGCGATCAAAAAGACTTTCTTCAGAATCATCTTCTTCTACATCTTCTGTATCTTGATCGTCGGTATGATTGTCGATTCGAGCTCCTCTTTGCTCGCCCAAGCCGCCAAAGCGGGTACCTCAGGTGGTGCTTCGGCTTCTCCGTTCGTTGTAGCCATCAAAGCTGCTGGTATCAAGGGACTCCCTTCTCTCATCAATGCTTGGTGAGTAATAGTACCCTTTGTTTCTCGTGTCGCAAGCTGCATCATGTACTGAACTCAATCGCAGTATCCTCATCTTCACAATGTCCGCTGCCAATTCTGATCAATACGTTGCCGTGAGTCTCCGCTTGAACCATATGCTCTCGCGACACGAACAAGCTGATTAGAGCTTGTCAGACTCGTACCCTTTATGGAATGGCCAAAGACGGACACGCACCTAGAATCTTCACTAAATGTACTAAGAGAGGTGTACCTTGGGTAGCATTCATCTTCACTGGTAAGTTGTGTTGCATCCTCAATCAGCTGCTAGTTGCTTTCCTCAACATCTTGCTGATCCAACAATGTGTCTTAGGTACGTTCATGGGATTGGCCTACTTAGTCGCCTCGTCCGATGCGTTGAAGATTTTCAACTACTTCGTCAACACCGTTACCATCCTAGGAGGTCTCACTTGGGTATCTATCCTTGCTTCCCACGTTGCTTTCATGAGGGGTATGAAAGCTCAGGGTATCTCGAGAGATACCTTACCTTACAAAGCTCCTTTCGAACCTTACCTCACATACTTTTCACTCTTCATGATTTGCCTGGTATGTCTCTTCAAGGGATTCGACGCGTTCATGCCTTTCGACTACAAGACTTTCATTACCAACTATATCGGTATTCCAGTCTATGTGATTGCTTACGTCGGTTACAAACGTGAGTTACACCCTTCGCTTACCCTCTGTCTCGATCACTGCGTCCTACGTAAAAGCGTTCATTGCTGATTGGCTTTTCACTGCTATATTCAGTCTTCCACCGAACCAAAGCTGTCAAGATGCACGAGATGGACCTGACCTCGGGATCAAGAGAGTTCTTTGATATCGACGATAGTGACACGGATGAGGATTTGCGATATCAATCTCTCACTTGGAAAGAGAAGATTGTCTATCAGATCAAGAATTGGTAGATGGGATCAACAGATCTACAATCGGACTTTATTTGATAGCAATTGGTAGGAGATAGAAATGAGAAGGCAGCGGAGGGCTCTAGAAAGGGTGATTGCATTGAGGAATGTTAGTAGAATTGGTGACATAATCTATGTAGTTATTGTATGTTCATCATGCAAATTGACCTATACTCATGCTTCATATTGAGTGATCTGCAGTTTACTATATTGTCCATTTCCCGAGTGAGATAGAGCTTCTGTGAATGAGGTCTAGCTTTATTATATACAACATACGGGAATTCCAATTTTATCAATTACCATATTCTCTCCACATTGATCATGTCCATTTCCCTATTAGAGCCATTGCGATAACCCCCAATAACAGCGCAATCAACGCTGAGCAGACTCGGGCATTCGAGGTATCTCGCATATCGCCGATTACCCATTCAGCGTATAACAGCTGACATAGTCCTCCTGAATAAGGTAAAGATTGAATGACGCGAGAATTCAGTGAGAAATCTATCATTTATCAAAATGGATCAGTCATACTTACCGTAAAGTAAAATCCCAGCTGATATCGAGTTCAGTACTCCAATAGCTATCAATTCCCTTTTCCCATTTTCATTAAACGATTGATGGACACCGATCCCCTATGAGAAGTATTAATACTAATCATCGTCTCTCTCATAGGCTGACTGACACTAATGAAAGCACTAACGATAGCAATTCCCACTGGAGTGGTTATAGCATACAAAGTACACATTAACCATTTTGTCCAACTTCTCTTCCAGACTAATGCACCTATCCTGGTACCTAATCCTAATCCTTCAAACAGCTGGTGAAAGACCAGTGCTAGGATTCGTAGTCATACTGTCAGTAACAACATCCTGTGATGGTCGGATGATAAGAGGTAAGACCAAGTCTGAAAATGAAAATTCACCCGCAAAAGTAACTTCGAACCCTCCCGTCTGAGCACCCAACGTAACTCCAATCATTATCGAATGAAATACTATTCCACCTTCCAGCAATTGAACATCCCAATGGGCTCTCTGAGAATTAGGGTCTAGTTCGTCTGAGGTAGGTCGGTGGATGTGCGTACATCCTAGATCTGCGAATACTGGCGGTGTAGCTGGAGCAGGTTGGATAGAGTCTTCGTTGGTTGATGTCAAAGGTATAGATGTCGGCTTAGAGGGTTGGATTTGTGCAAGAGGGGGAGACTTGTCACCACGCGATGCCTGAAAAGCATTGACAGTCAGCTCATGTGATTATCCGTGGATTCGGTAGACGTGACTCACCCATCTGGCACTGAAATAGTCGACCAGCCAAATCACCAACATCGATCCCATCGCTATGGACGGTGTTGTTGGTCTGTATGCCAAAGTACCGATACACGGGCTAATACACATATGTGTATCAGTATGATACGTATGATCAGTGAGAGAAGCAGGATCGAATCGAGGTATTGGAAATTACAGTACTCACTTTGAAAAGTTTTCGAACGATTCTTGTAACAGATGACAGAACCTAGGTGAAACTCGATCCATCAGAATGCAGTCTGACATTCTACCATCATAGTCCACTTGGTTTCCAAGTGTTGCACTCACGCCAGAGAGATGATGATTCCCGTACCGAAATACTTCATTACAAAGAATACTCTTCTCACCCATTCGTCCCTCTTATTACCACTATTGCTCTTTTCATCTACGTTTTTAGCCATGAATACAGGTAGGAAGACCCCTATAGCTGATGCTACTAGCAAGACGAAGACTGCTGTGATATGAAGTCCGAGATCGTATGATCCCGATGGCGATGCTGTACATTGAGCATAATTGGTTGATTGAGCTTGAACGAATGGGATGACAAGGAGGTAGAGGATGTAAGTCTGGATCATCCTGTATTGGACCGTCGTCTTGGGCGAAAGTATGGCCATCACTTATAGGTATGTGCATAATGCTCTGTACTGATATTCGAGATGGATGGATGGATGGGATGTCATTTGATCGGAAACGAAGAAAGATGCCAAGTGATGCCAAGAGGGCACTGCTGCGTATGACAGGATCAGGATCTGACCGTCGAATGTTATTACCCTATGACCTTGCCAGTACTCATCCTGATTACCCTACTACTCTGCTTCAGTCATAGAATCGGGTTGCCGTTCAGTGACTCTTGGGGATTGTTTAACGTGAGGCCTCCGAATCCAGTCAGGCTGTACCGAACCAAGAAGGTATCTTATCTTATCAGGTACTCTCACTCCATTCCATTGATTGTCCATGAGATTCATATTGGAAGATTATTTACCCCAAGTCCTCTTTTCATCTCGAGCTATCATTGTACATGCCATACCAACCCATCATCCCATCAACCCAAAGCTCAAAACTCGTTCATAGTCCGTCCACATCTTTTCGTCTAATCCGTGATCTGCACCTTGATAGCACCTTGCTTGGGATCCGCGGCAACATGGAAAGCCTTCACTGCTTGCTCCAATGGGAACCGATGGGTGACCAAAGGTTTCAAGTTGATCAACCCACCTGAGACTAGTCGAATCGCCTTGGGGTATTGATTGGCGTATCGGTATTGGAACTGTAAGTCGATCTCGTTGGCGGAGCAATATCCGAATGGGTACTATGGGGTGATTAGTTGACACGATATATAAATGGAGGTGAATCAAGAATGTTGTTTGGTTCATGTGGTACCAATGAGAAAACACTTACGCTCTGTTCAGTAGGTCCTACTCCGATAACGAATACTTTTCCCCCGAAGAGAAGAGACTATTCACGGACAATGTTATCAGCTTTACTGGTCGATGAGGGGGTTTACGCGTACTCACGTAGATAGCAGCTCTGATAGAACTCTCAAAACCGGTACATTCCAATGCTATCTTGAGTCCGGTCCCAGCGGCGTCTTTGATCTTCTCAGCTACGTCCTCTGGCTTCCACTCTCTCTGGATTTCGACGGTCTTCACGGTCGGAACGAGTTTCTTGGCGAATTCAAGTCGGGAAGCCACGAGGTCGGTGATGACGATGGGGGTACAGCCTGATGCGTGGGCTGCCAGAAGGGTGACGAGTCCGATTGGGCCGGCACCACTATTTGGAGAGGTCAGTGACAGATCAGGCAAAGGAAGATATCCATTGTGAAAATGGGTGAGAAATAGTAGACGGAGTGATAGGGAATGGACACATTAGAGACTAGGTGGATTTGAGGGAATATAGGAATAATGACCCACCAAATCACCACTGGATCACCTAATCTCGTACCAGCTCGTTCCAACCCTGCCAAAGCTACTGCCAAGGGCTCACAGAGTGATCCCTCTTCGAAAGAAACGTTATCGGGGAGTTTGTGCAACCATGCAGCAGGATGAGCATGGAATCGAGTGAGGGTACCGTGGTATGGTGGAGTGGAAAAGAACACGACACGTTGGCCTAACGGATTCAACAGTCATCAGTTTCAGCTTAAATGCAGCAGAACTACCAGGTAAGCTGTAACTCACAAGCATTATACCTTCCCGTTCTACATGGATCACAATCCGCTTGACCACACGGTACACCAGCTTCTATAGCTACCCTATCACCTACTTTCAAATCTTTCACACCTTCACCAATCTCGATGATCTCTCCCGCTGACTCGTGCCCTGCTCCAGTCTCATCTCGGACAATCATGGTAGGTCCTATCGCACCATGTTTCCAGAAATGAACGTCGGATCTAAGGTATATAGCATTTTCATTAGCTCAATATAATCCTTATTGTTATCTGCGTTTGAAGGAGACAGGATATGTTGATTTTGTGACGATCTCAAGGAAGGTGGGTTATCTGTTCACTCACCCGCAGATACCCGTCGCTTTCACATGAACGACCGCTTCTCCAAACCCAACTTTCGGTCTAGGCTTGTTCATGAGATGAACTTCGTGAGCGGGGTTATAGGCACATGCTATGTTGGCATTCTTATCTTGAAGCTCTGGTGCGTCGTCCGAGAGCAATTTGAACTCTGGATGTTTGAGGATGAGCGTGGGATCATAGTGAGCTTCGTATTGTGATTTGAGAGGGGCAGAGGGTACGGCTGTAGCTGCTGTTGCCATCTTTGCTGTGTTGCTGGATTGCTGTGTTAACGGTATACGGGGGGAAGAGAGGGAGGAAAGGCATTGTGTACTGTCCATATATATACTTGACCTACGTGTATGGATGCCTTGTGGTATATGGACTGACTATCAAGTCACGTTGGTCGTAAAATGATTTTAATGGTAGGTCGGCCCGACTGGCTCCGGTTATTGTCATTCGCCTACAACCACCTGAACTTGCGGCTTTTCTCCTGTTAGCCTATTTGAAGATCTGGACTTTTGGCGCACTGGACTGCGAGTAAACAAGCCATTGGGGGATCATAAGATGGGGAGGGTGGAGAAAATGCAAGGGAGTGTACTGTACTGTGTAACGGAGGCAGAATGCTTTGTACTCTGTACAGATGATGCTTCAGGTAAGCTTCTTTCCAACAAGAACCGCCGCGATTGCCGGGGTCACCACACCCGTACGAAATCAGTGTGGGGTTTGTCATTTTGGGTGATCGATCGTCTTATGTATTTCCTTATCAATACATTTTTTATGAATCCACATATCAAATTCTGCTATAAAATCACACTTCAAAGGGGAAAGCAGATTACGAAGAGAGATGAAAGCCATTCAAGTGAATCAAATTTGAATTCGCAAATTGATAACCCCTCAATGGATTAGTAAACATATCTGAAAGCCCGCTTGTTCTGGAGATCAGTCAAATCTGCAAACGCTTGATCGTGGTCGATATGCTCGGCGCCCTACAGCAATCACGTTGGTCAGCTATCGGAACAATGTTTTCTGAAAACAAGAGCAACTCACAGGTTGTTCAGTACCTTCATGATCTCTTCTTCTTACGTGGTTCCGTCTCATGAAGATGAAACGGAGTATGAAAGTCATGACGATGAAGAATGCTACAAACATGATTGTCCGTGAGCTAATGTTCTATGTCCATCCTGACGAGGAAGGTATGATAAGTGAACTTACCGTATAATCCGATGTGTACGGCAAAAGCAAGTTTATATCGAGGGGCATCTTTAGCTCGGAAAACTGCGAATTGTCGAGTTCAGTACAAAACATGGTGTGAAAGGTTGAGATTAACTTACCTTGTGGTCCAATGATACAACCAGCACCATAAGTGACGAAGAGCATAGCCGAAACGCACGTCTTCTTGGTTTGACCAGCTACAGCACAAAGATATCTCAGTACAAGCTCAACTTGTCGTAATAACGGCAACGGGTCATTTCACTTACCAATATTACGAGTGACAATACTGTAAAGTAATGAACCAGCGGCAATAACGAAGTTGGCAAAGTAGAAAGCGAGTAACAACCCTGGAGCAGTCTTGGGTGATACAGGTACAGTGAGAAGCACGACTGTACCAGCTAAAGCGATCGCTGGTATACGAGTATTGCAATCAGCTACTTTTTTTTCCATTTTACAGATGCATGGCAGCTCACCCATGGTTCCAGCAAGTACCAGACAAGTTTGATTGGTCAACCTTGCTACCCAGGCGGTACCGAAGTAAATGATCAGTGAGAAACCACCCTGAGCCAAGTTCAACAATTGAGTTTGTCGGACAGTGAAACCCAATCCTTTAACGATGATATTGGCGAATACAGCTAGACCGTTGACGATGATGAATCCAGCGATTTGCATTACCCAGTAACACCATACAGCGGGATCCTGAAAGGCTATCTCACGACAACGAAAGAGAGGTCAATTCACCACCGTGACGAAAGGGGGCCAAGTTCCGACCACGGTAAGCTGTCACTCACCCTCCCACATCTGCTCCCACTTCCATCTTGAGTCTTGGACACCCTGTTCGTTGATTCTCAGTCGTTCGATGATCATTGTCTTTTGCTTATCCGTCCAGCACTGGAGTAAACAATCAAATATCAGTTGAATCTCCGATTGAGGGAACGGTACCATCAACTTACCTTGGCTTTCATAGGTGAATCAGGCAAGAAGATCAGAGTAAGTACTCCGACAACTACAGTGAAGCCTAGCGACGACCATTAGGTGAGCTTACGCGCAATTGGGCGAGCTGAGGGACGTATAGCATACCTCCGACGATGATGAACAAAGCTTGCCAGGTATAGATGGTAGGTGAGTTGACGTAGGTGAGACCGAAGGCGACTAGACCGGATACACAGAGCTATAGGAAGAGTCAGCGCCGTATCATGTTTCATGGGTGGTGCGAGTCTGAGCTCACTTGAACACCTTGCATACCGTACCAGTACGAAATGATTGTAGGATGCTCATTACGTCGGTAGTACATCTACAATAATGACCATAAGTACACCTTCGGTCTGGTGAAGATATGTGGTTAATTGGACTTACAGTAGTCAAAGTCATGAGAGCAGGTTGCACACCAGACTCGAAGAATCCCAATAAGAATCGCTAATAATAATGAAACGATGAATAGTATCACCTAGGATCAAGTGGTGAGACGCAAAACCACTTACGACAGCCATGAGACCACCAAAGTTCTTACAAATCGCATGCATACATACGATCGTGCCCTATCATATTAAGAATCAGAAGTAAGCTTGCTTTCTCCCTATACGGTATATACTAGATAAGATGCAACTCACCCAGATGATGACGAGGATGCCCAGAAATTTACCTAGAGGTACTTTTTGGATAACTCGATTGACGGGCACCTGTAGCGTTCATGAGCACTGGCGCGTAGGCCATGAATGTAGGAAAAGTAGACTTACTTCTCCGATAAGATATCCAGCGTAAAGGATCGTACCGAGAGTACTGTATTGCTGCCCTTGGAGGTTGGTGTCTGCTTGGAGACCCATGATAGACGAGAAAGCGAGGGTAGCTGAGCAATGCGTCAGCCAAAATATCAACTTCATCGTGAAGATGCATCAAATTGACATACCTTTATCGACTACATATGAAGGACAAGTTAGCGGATCGTCTACCTAGGTAGATCATGGATATGTGGATACATACATGTTTGACAGAAGTAGATCAATAGTAAGAAAGGTAAGATCCTCCAATCGACCTAAACATGGTAACATGCTGAGCGTTAAAGCTGATTTTTTGCGGTATCTGAGTGGAAGGCGACCCACCAATTTCTTGATTTGCTTATTCAGATCATCATCAATTACCAAAGTCGGATCAAGGTATTTCGCAGTCTCAGGATCGATCCTACCATTATAGATGTCTTGCTTCTCCTTCTCTATCCCATCATCGGCAGTGGCATCGAAATGGTCGACGTGTTGGATATCTGCTTTCTCGTTTGTAGCTGTCATTTTCGTAACCTTTAACCTTTCGATCCCAACACTACATACAGTAGGAGGACAGGTCTGTCTGATGGAAGGTTACTTGAGATGTAGGGAGGAAGATAGTGGGGCACTTTGGGGGAAAGGGGGAAAAATCATGGGGTATATCTGTGAAATCCAAAGAAGTGATACTGTTGTGCTTATCTCGCATCGGACCGAAGATCCATCCATCCTCTTGGCTCTCCGTTCTCATGAGGTCATCTGACTAAATATTACGGACATTACCGAGGTTCAGAGGAATAGCCCTGTTACGAGTAGAGACACAAAGGATGTTGTGTGAACGTTTGATATTGGAAGGACTATTCGGTATAAGTGATACCCGAATCGATTCAATCAACGCTAAGCCTAAAGGAGACATTAAGATGGTATTCAGTAGAGTGTACGAAGGAGATGAAACTTGTTATTGTCCTTGCCTTTCCTCCTTCGTCGTCAGAAGCACCCCTTTGGCCTGAACCAGAGAATTTCGGACCGAGTAAGAGTGATTCTTCGCACTAAGTTCAATTAACCAGAAAATGGGCGTTCAAGTAAACTCAAATTTCTTTTCCCACGGATATGACCACACAATCAACATGATTGAGTTCCTCCATCTCGCAACATCTTCAGTCCGTTAGACTCTACTCGTACCGAAGGGTAGAAGCACCGTAGACTCATCTGTGGTTGGCATGTGATCAGATTAAGCGATAAGCTTAAGCTTAATCTGCTTCCCTTCACTTGCCGCAAATTGCCAGGGTTCACGGGTGGGTTCTTACGTGGCTTTCATCACGTTCAGAGAATGTGATCATAGGAAATGGAGCTACAACAAAGTCCGTTCGGACTAACGCATACTAACTGCGCTTTTACCGGGTGGAGTTTACGGTGTTAGGAAATCCTAATGATCCTCGTGAATCATTAGTTGCTGTGTTTGATTCCGCTAATGCCATTTGTATTGCTCAACTTGGCATCGGTTGATCTGTGAGAATCTTTCTTCAACTCGTCCATTTATCCAGCAGCTTCACTTGATCATGCACTACCATGACTTACCCTTTGCCCTCGTCATCATCCTGAATAGCATTCCAGCGAAAGCGGACGAAGGGGAGTCACTTCCTTCGAATACGTCGATCAAGGATGTCTCACATATTTGAGGAGTCTCCACGTGAGATTCCAAGAGTTTTTCCCTTAGCCCGTATGGGAGCGAGTACTAACGAGTTAAGCGAAGTAGAGAAGATTTTTCCACTGTCATGACCAAGTTTTTCCTTTAGTCACCTTATGAAATCACCATGGAGCTATATGAACGAAGCGAGCTCAAGGGCTCCTTGACTAAGGTGGTATACGTAGATCGTCGATGCAAGATGCATACGCATAGCGAAGTGTCGAAATTATCTTGTCTGATTCTCTTCATCTCGTTTTTTTTCTGATCTTGAAAGATAGATTGATTGATTTACAGAGTTAAACAAATTATCGAAAAATGTCCATAACACCTACGAAAGATTCCAAACGATCCAGTAACGACGACTTGCCACTCGACGAAGTAGATGGAGAAGTTGGACATGCAGTGAAAATCACTACGCACGATGAGGTTTTTGGGGATATCAAAGAGGATGGACCTAATTATAGGAATGTAAGTGGAGTCTAGCTCTATATGACACTTATCCACTGTGCTGTCAGTCGCTAATGATCTTTTCGTGGTCATGTAGGTAGGATGGTTGGGAGCTGTTGTGTTGTTATTGAAAAGTCAGATAGGACTAGGTGTACTCAGTTTACCATTTGCCCTCATGACGTTGGGAATTGTACCCGGTATACTGTGTCTTGTAGCTATCGCCGCTATCATGACTTGGTCCGGGTACTGTGTGGGAGTGTTCAAGTTGAAGCATCGAGAAGTCTGTGAGTTGATTCGGTACTCGATAATCGTATCATGCAAACCGTTCTCAGGCTGATTTATTGTATAGACAGTGTCGTGGACGTTGGAGAGATTATGTTCGGCAAGATAGGACGTGAAGTATTTGCCGCTATCTACTGTATATGTGAGCTACCATCCTCCCTTCCGCGACCAAAGGAAGATCTCTGCTGATTTCAGAACTCGATAGTCATGATCTTCGTGGTCGGTTCGGCCGTCGTGGGAGCATCTATAGGTCTCAACGCCGTCTCAGTCCACGGAACATGTACAGCCGTATTCGTCGCCGTCAGTGCGGTAGTTGGGTTCCTGTTGGCTAGTATAAGGACATTAGGAAACATATCGTGGTTGGGTTGGGTCGGATTATTCTCAATCGTATCCGCCATCTTGACTGTCACCATCGCTGTAGGAGTACAAGATCGACCTGCTCTTGCGCCAACTACTGGAGAATGGGATAAAGATTTCCATGTCATCGGTCATCCCACTTTCCTCCAAGCTTCTTCGGCCTTATCTTCGCTCATCCTGGCGTATGCTGGTGTACCGACCTATTTCTCGATTGCTGCTGAGATGAGAGATCCGAGGTTGTTCAATAGAGCTATGTTCATTAGTAATGCCATTATCACGAGTATATACATTGTGAGTATCATTATATAACTACTTTCATTTTGCTCCTTCATATATTAGTAAATGACTTTACTGATGATGATCTTGACTATACAGGCTATCGGTACCGTTGTATACTACTACTGTGGTCAATACGTCGCGAGTCCAGCTCTGGGCTCAGCAGGTGCTTTGATGAAGAGGATTTGCTATGGATTGGCTCTACCTGGTTTATACGTAACAGTCACGATCTATCTTCATGTGAGTCAGACTCGTGTTATCTCATACCGTCAGTTCATCACATTGAACTACTTGCCTTGCGACAGCTCCCGGCCAAATACATCTTCCTCAGGTTGATGAAAGGTAGTCGACACCTTACTAGTAACTCTCCTATACACTGGGCTGTTTGGTTGAGTTGTGTAGGCACTTGTACCATTATAGCCTATATCATCGCTAGGTGAGTTGATGTGCTTTAATCCACAATTCGTAGTTTTCTTTCTAGCATCTGGTTTTGGTTAGGTATGAGCTTCAAGCTGATTCTGATATTCTCGCGCCGTTCAGTGCCATTCCAGTATTCAGTAGTCTGGTAGGATTGATCGGAGCTCTATTTGGTACTTTCTTCTGTATCATGTTGATGGTGAGTGCTCATACGTATCTGCGACTGAAACGTGTATTATTCGATGTGTAATTACTGATTTTTGTTAAAACGTGTAGGGAGGAATGTGGTTATTCGATAACAAATCTCGACGTCATACTGACACATCATTCGGATATCGTGCATTGTTCTTCATAAATGTGTTTTTGGTGGTCTTAGCAGCCTACTTGATGATTTCCGGGGTAAGTTTGTCTGCTCTAATATCATGATCTATGAGGAAACAACGTCGATTTTTTGCTGATCCGATTTATATGTGGACGTGTAGACCTGGGGAGCCGTCCAAGATATCATAGATAGTTATAATGCCGATGGAGGACAATCGGCTTGGTCGTGCAAGGATAACTCGAATTCCGTATAGAGCATAGAGAGATATACATAGACCAATCCTGATTATGACATGAATGAACGATAAAAGATAGATAACGTGATGGTAGTAGCAATAGCAAGCTATCCACATTTTCAGCTCCTGCTCTACTCGCTCACCCTCCTCCCTTGGTACAAGCGGGGGAGGGAATGACCTGCTCTGTGATGGGTGATGGGCGCTCTGCAACCTTGAGCGAGGCCAAATTTCAGGCGTTATACGGTACGAGTACTGTACCTTTCCTTATCTTTGCTTCGGCTCCCTCATGTTCTAGCTTGAGATCCCTTTGCTCACTGCATGTGAGTACGTGTATGTCCCGGAGCTTGGTGCACCTCGGATCTTGTCATCTCCCGACATAAACGGGTTTCCTCGCGTGCCACCACAAGCCGTGGATGGGACCACTTCCAAGGCCCAGAATAACGGGCGAGTCCTTGATTGTCTGTGGTGAACCACAACTTTACCCCGAGGGATCTCAAACCTTTCCACAGTAATTATACTCACCCGATCCCATCGTATTTCCGTGCGCGGCCGAAATATTAATATTCGGCAAAATCTCAATTTCTAAAAAAAAGCAAAAGAGCCCACCAAGAGATTGTGCCAAGTACGAGCGAGTAATATCCTCCGTCGCGTCTCGTCACGTTACGATCCGCCCACCTCTCGCCATTGTGGCTTGGGATAGCTTATCTCTGTCGGTCATTTCGATGAACACGCACATCACTTTCACATGTGACTTGTTACGTTTGTTACGGTATTGCTCCTTTCTCGGGGGACACTCCAGATCCTGCCTGGGTAACATTTGGTGTAGCTATCCATCTGTCCCCGTTCATAACCGCCAATGGGCGCGTAATTACTTCTGGCTTGCGCTCTGTTCAGCACATTTATCGGACGAGATGACACGAGTTTGTCTTGAATGCCGAACGGCAGAACACTTATATCTTTCACGGGGCTCGACTCATCCGTAATTACCGAGGTACAAAGACCACTCAATTTAAATCTACGTACGAATAGTTAGGAGATAGTTCGAAAGCTTATCTTTGACTCGGTGCTCCTTCTTCTCCGCTTACTTGGTTCACACCCTCTGGGAGAACGCATGCAATATGATTGGACGACCTACCAGTTGATCTGATGAGGCTAGATAGGAGAGAGCCGGGAATGGGAGTCACCTGTGCTGGACAGACAAGTGATTGAGATAGAGCTCAGCTGGAAGAGACCTAGCGTGCAACAAAGTACTTCGAGGGATACTAAAGACCACTGGGCATTTCCCATTTCTTTTCTTTCACTTTCAATCCATCAATCAATTTTGGTAACACCATCGGATCTTGAAGATCCTCTGCAATTTCTTCAATCTTACGAGAAGTGGTCATCCTTCAATTCGATCCAAATCCCAACATGTCGTACCCTACTGAGAAACATCTATCTGAGAAAGATGGTATCACCACCTCTGTCTTACCTGAAGACCACGTCGGACATCTCAAAGGCGATAATGCAGCCGTCGAAGATGTCATTTTGGCAGAACAAAGCTATACGGAAGAAGAGTACAAGAAACTCAGATGGAGATTCGATCTGATTTTGATGCCTATCATGATGTTGACTTATGGATTACAATTTGCGTGAGTCAAATTCAAACCTCAGACGTCAGATCTTGGGGAAACCGGCTGACCCATTAATCATGGTCGTCTGTAGGGACAAAGTCTCGTTATCATCCGGAGTAGTATTCGGTTTAAAGACTGATACCAAATTGAAGGGAGATGAATATTCTTTGCTCACCGTGTATTTCTGTAAGTCGAAGCCTACAGCTTACGATGATCACCATTGGCGGATGCTAAATACTTAGTATCTATACTAAACTTCCTTGTTGAATGGCAGACTGCGCTTATCTCGCTGGTCAAATTCCTATGTCTTACATCTTCCAAAAACTTCCTATCGGTCGGTAAGTCCAAGTCCGAATTCAAGTTCACGTCTCTTCCACTTGCAGTACTATTGAATTGAGGCTGGATTGTTAGGCTGACGCTGATATTGGTCACCTCTTTATAGAGCCTTGGGCGCAACGGTCATCCTCTGGGGTATAGTAGTCATCGGTCTAGGGTTATGTAACGATTACCTCCAGCTGTCGATGTGTAGAGTCCTTTTGGGTTGGATGGAATGTGCAGTCACACCTGGATTCTTGTTGAGTAAGTCTCATGTCTGATAACTTGATTCATTACAGTCGAGATGACATCAGTGCCTAAAACGTTTGCTGACTGAGTTCTTGGTAATCTCTTTCGTAGTCGTTGCATCATGGTACAAACGATCCGAAGCTACTTTACGAAGTTGTATGTATTTCGCCATGAATACTTTCCTGGGAGGTTGTTTCAACGTTATCATGTGAGTTACCCTCTCCTCATAACGTTATAAAGCTTCAATTGAATGTAAGGACGCTTATTTGTACGATCTGTTTCTGAACGATAGCTACGCAATCGCCAAAAAGGCCGCAGCAGATGGTGGAATCGCAGGATGGCGAGCTATCAACTTCTTCCTGGGCAGTCTGACTGTCTTTGCCGGTATACTCGTGTTCATCTTTATTGGTATCCCAAGTGATGTCTGGTGGCTGAACAAGGAACAAAAGAAGATGGCTCATTCCAGGATTGTCTCCAATGGAAGTGAGTAATGAATCACCAATCGCATTAAATCCTCTTGGGGTCTATTTGCTCTGCGGGTGCTGATTGATCTTCCTTTTCGTTGTTTCTTAGCTGGTGATGCGGGTCGACACGCCTGGACATGGTCTCAAGTGAAAGAATGTTTCCGTGATCCCCAATATTACTTCATCATTCTCTTCAACCTTACTGCCACTATCCCCAACGGAGTCCTCACCACATTCACAGCATTGGTATATACTGGATTTGGATTCACAGCTCTACAATCGATCTTGTATCAACTACCCAGTAGTGCAATTGGATTTTGCGTGATCATCGGTTCAGCAGTCACCGTCACGTTCTTCCCCAGGATGAGATTCCCCTTGGCTATCACATGGACATTATTGGAAATGATCGTTTTCCTCTATGTCGGTTTGGCGAAGACCGCCAGTAAATGGCAATTGTGGGGAGCATTCTCATTTGCTTCTGTCATTTCATGTGCGACGTTCTTGGTTTGGGCAATCTTACCTCTCAATACGGCTGGAAGGACTAAGAAGAGTTTCACTGGTGCTTCGGCTTTGATCGTGAGTATAGTACAATTCAACACTTCATCCTGTTCAGCAAATCTGAAGCCGAAAGTGGGGTTGTCGTCATATTATGTGGTGACATTTATCGAACAGAATATGTGCTGATGACGTATACTACCTTCCAGGCATACTGTACAGGTAATATGATCGGATCTCAAACGATGCGAGCAAGTGATGCCCCAAGATACCTCAAAGGTCTTGTAAGTCAACCTCTTCATTTACTCAGCGTTTCTGTGACATAGTGTGCCAAGCTGACATAGAGTCATTGGAACAGACCGGTAACGCGATTGTCATGGCTATCAACGCCCTTATCCTCCTCTCTTGGTGGATGTACCTTCAGAGGGAGAACAAAAAGCGTGATCAGGCTTACGAGGCTAGTGGATTGTCCATGGAGGAAAGAGAGTACCAGAACAAAGTGGCTGGTGAGACGGATGTCACGGATCGACAGAACCCTCATTTTAGGTACCTCTGTTAGACGGTCGATTAGTATTCGGACAACAACGATCTGGAAGATTCACGAATTGGGGTACCTAGGTTAGTGTCGGTCGGGGCATCGAAGATTTTTGATTTTCAGGGGATTTCGTGTTCGTATAACCCTATGTGGTAGGGGATAAAAGAAGTTGAAAGTTGTGATAATAGTGGAAGATGAGGTTGTAAGGGTAGTGTTAGTTTTAGTTGTGGGCAAAGGTAGTCGCAGCCGCAGTCCTGCTAAGATTAGATTGCAGATGATTGTAGAAAATGAATTCTGTGAATACAGTATCGTATGCATAAGGTGTATATGGCAAGATTAAGAGGTGTCCAGCACCAAAACAGTTACAATGGGTATAGGTAAATGATACGATTACAAATTACGCTATTGAACATAGATGAGTAGTTTTTATGATCCTATTTGACAGGAATAATTAATGTTATTTTGTTGCTGATTTTCCAAGATTGTTGCTCTTCTCACTTCTTCACTAAGTACCACCAAGCTCGATCCTCGCCAAATTTTATGTGAATTTGATCTATGCTCAATCTGATTTCCTGCATCTTTACAAAGCCATCATACCCTCTTCGTCGTTTGAACCCATCATCCATCCCTGCTCTCCATCAACCTTCGTAACGTTCCCAAACTCCATCATATCCACTTCCATACCCACCATATCGAATGGTAATACCCCACTCATCCAATTCCACTGATCGTGCTCTATCTCCAATAATGGTTCTCGATTTAAACCTGATGGGTTGGTAGGAGTGATGAGTGGGTAGACGGATGTGATTGATGAAGGTGTACACATGCCGGAATGAGGTTGGACAAGGAAGTCGTTTTCGGTAAATGAGGATGAGATATTATCGTTGATTGATGAAGTCTGTTCGTCATGAGAGAATGACGGTCCAGCCATATTATCAAATTCCAACAAGTCGAATGATCCTCTGATTGGGGAAGGAGGTAATGGTATACCAGCGATATAAGAGAGATCAATCCCTTCTTCAGCAGAGATGATCCCACTAGCTTGACTTGAGGTTAAAGCTTTTCTTGCAGTATTTCCACCATATACACTTTCGGAGAATGGACTTCCTAATCCTCCTTCACCGATATTCTGGGAAGCTAACAATCCTTCTAACGCTTCGAAGAACCCTCCATCTAAAACTTCTTCACCATTTCCAGCTAAACCGATATTTGATCCGAAAGCAGAAGCGATCGATGGAATAGATTCCAGAGTGTCCGTTCTAGGCGAGAGTGATCCAAGTGAGATCTGAGGGGAAGCAGCAAGAGTGGAGAATTGCTCGAATGAGGATGGGTCTGACAAAGCTGATGAGAGAAGGGATTCAATCGATTCTAATCCTGCTGCAAGGTCGAGATTTGGTTGTTGAGCAGAAGGGTCGAATGTTGCGATGTTTGATGTCGGTGTGTCAAAGACTTGTCCACCGAACATACTAGCCATATCATTGTTAGAAGAGTTTGGGCTAGGGTTGAACATCGGATTGAAATTGAGGTTGAGTGGAGATGGAGGAGTGAAGTTGAACATAGGTAATTTACCACCTTCCAGTACATCTACTGGGACATTCAGAGTACCTGTGCCCCACTCGATAGCTATCTGAGTTATATTCTGAGCATCGAAGGGAGAGATGAATCCGCCATTTGGAATTTCACTTGAGTTTGATATGGTAGATGTCAAAGATGGTGATCGATTCATCCTTTCCCCATTCCCTTTGCCCCTATGGGGAGGCTCACCATGTCCGAGAGAGAATGATTCCTCGCTGAACGGCAGGTCACCAAGCGATGAGTCAAGGATAGATGAGTTCGGTGCATAATGAGATACTTGAGCTTGAGCTCTTTTAGGTAATCCTCTGACTTGTCGTTTGATAGGAGCAGGTGAAGAGGAGAAAGGGGAAGTTTCGAGTTTAATCTGTTGTGCTCGTTTGGGTAAGGATTGTATGGGTCGATTGGCTGATGAAGATGGGGCTCGTTTTGATCCTCGATTACGTTTGTTCTGGAACTATTCTTTGCAAGTGAACGCGGGTATTGATGGAAAGGTGACGTTGAATGAAGGAGGTACAGTTGAATTCGATGGTTATTGTATGATCCACGTGGTATGATTCGATATTCAGGTACGAGATCGGGTGGCAAAGCGTTTCAAGAACAATGACAACATCAGTTCACCATCAGCAAATGTACCCTAGAGTTGTGTGTATCGCGGATCAAAGTGGAGCAAAGCGAATGACCAAAGCGGGTACAGAGCAGTTACGCGTGGGATGGAGGGGGTATAATGAGAACAATAAGAGTGATGGAAAATTCAAAAACGCTTGGATACATGACCCCTTTTTAGGTGAAAACGAAAGTGTATAGGTGGCAAGAGAGTTGATGATGGAGGACAGGCTTACCCAGGTTCGCACCTACACAACAGGACGAAAAGTCAGATTGAGTAGCGGTGAGGAGATGGAGCAAGAGAGATGGGGGTCGAAAGTCTATGGTAACGATACAATGAGACACTTCACTCACTTGATGAGGTGTTATCCCAGCTGCTTCTGCTATTATAGCTGTTTCGGCGGCTGACAGGATCTTGGTACGAGTGTAGGCAGCTTCGAGCAGCTTGATAGTCGTCTGGGTCAGATTTAGACAAATCGCTCAGCAGCTTACTGGTAAGCATCCCCTCCACAGACTCACCTGGGAGAAGGCAGTATTCCTGCTCGACGAGTCGCTCCCTTGGAACGGCAGCTGCTGGAAGCTGTTGTTGACTATTCTCCTAATTTCATTGCAATGGGTTTCAAAGCTCGATTCAAAGACCGCACAAAGCTGGAATTCAACTTCGCGGTCCTCCATACCCCCAGCTTGTTCAAGAGATACCATGTTGGACAACGCATTTTCGAACTGATCTATCCTCCTGCCAATCTCTTGGTTCAAATGTCCGATAATGCGATTCCATATCAAATCCAGTTGGGGGAAAACTGGCCAGGGGATGTTAGTGTTGAACATCCAGGCTCGGGATGGAAGGACAAATTGAGGTCGGAGACCACTAACAAGGAGCGGAGGTCGCTGTTGAACATCCCCGCAGGTTTTTCGTATCTGATTCGCAACGGAAATGATCTCTTGTAGGGCGGTTACTCGATCCATAGTGAAAAGGAGATTGACAATTGGAAGAAAGGTAAGCACTCGAAATGGAGAGATGATATAGGGCATATATAGATGTTGTCACTTCATGGGGAACAATAAGGATATCTTCGTTTTAGTGTATGGATAGATGTGTGTGTCAGTGCATCAGGGTACATTGTACATATACAAAACAGGGGGTGCACCATCACAACAATCAACCGTACAATGGTACAGTTTCATTAGCAATAAAATCACGCTATTGTCCGAGCATAGCGAAGAGCAGGTATATATAGATATTGTGATACAGAAGTACTTCTGACTCTCTCTACCTCCTGTCTTTACAAGAAACTGGTAATCGCATCCAACCATGACTTCTAAAGCCAGTAGTATCTGTTTGACGAAATCATTGCTCCGAATACAACATAATATCTTGGACGACCTTCAAAATGAGAAAACTCAAAGACTTTTCCCGGAATGGCTTGCTCTGGTGGAGAAGGTAGAGCGTGGGCTAGGATATAGGCTGTTGGATCATCGCACGTCGGCAGCTGCATGGACGGTCGCATCCAATATTAAGAAGATATTGTCCAGCTTGTTATCAATACAGAGCGCTTTCGATCATTCGCTAGAACAATTAGCATCAAGGGTGGAGAGTCTGATTATTGAAGATAGTAAGTCGCTGAGAAGTCGGTCCTCAGGTTGTCAGCTGATGATCCGGTCCCCAGCTCACATTCACAAACGATCCCTCGAAGCTCCACGAACCCTCGTCCGCGCCTCCAAACGTCGAAGGGCACCATCCCTCTCCTCACCTTCAACACCCATAACCCGTGCCCCCTCACCCAACCCATCCGAAGAACCCTCAACACCTCCAAAGAAAGAAGAGAACCAAAAAGAAGCTGATCATTCAGTCGTCCGACTATGGTTCCTCAACCACCTCTCCAAACCTTATCCCACTTTATCTCAAAAAGAAACTCTCGCTACTAAAGCTGGTATCACCCGTAACAAGGTTGATTCTGACTTGACTAATTTCAGGAGGAGAGCAGGATGGACGGATCTCATGAATCGATTCTGCGGAGGAGATAGGGATAAGATGAAGAGATTGATTGAACGAGTTGAGAGTGGACGTGAAGAACGGGAGGAAGTGCTGAAGAGTGTTCAGAGGATGAAAGATTATCTTGGGAGGAAGGAGGAAGGAAGAGTTGGGGATTGGGTTAGAGAGGTGAGTTTAACAATGATAGCCATGGCGAGGTAGCTCTTCCTGCATAATCATTTTAGATACTCACATACCATCCATACCATATTTCTCCATCATCGATCTTCTCCTCCGGAGAAACATCCTTCTCGTCGTTATTGAGATCACTCCTTCACCACCTATTCAGGAACTCCATCTCGACTTTTTGCCTTCACCGCCTGATCGGACTCTCCCCTAACCTTTACTACCTATTCACCCGCTCCTCTTCATTTCCCCTTCACCACCTACTCAATCTTCTATCTTGTCATTGACCCTTCACTGGCTATTCAAGTATTCAAGCTCACGTCCCTCTTCTGATAGGTCACTGCTCTCACATCCTCCCTCACATCAACTACCGGTAGGACCACCACCACTTCGACTTCGACTTCCTCATCATCCGACTCATCATCCACCATCTCCCACAGCCGATCCATCACCTCCCTCTCAGAAGTATCCAACCTCGTCAAACCCACTGCCCGATCACTCTCGGGCTCTTCATCAACCTCATCTTCCTCTCTGTCCGATACGTCTTTCACTTTCCAACCAGCTCGAAAGAGGCTCAACCCCAACGCAGAGGTTTTCGTACCTAACAAGCGATATGCTCCATCTACCTCTTCATCTAGACAATCTTCAGCTGGATCTGCAAGTGAAGTCGATGCGAGATGGGTAAATCCCTATGATCCATCTATCTGGTCCACCACTACGAACATCCCCCTCTTACCCCATATGTCGTCTGGTACGCATAATACTTGGGCTATGCCTAGGGATGCAGGGTTTCAACCTAGGATAAGTAGTTGGAGTAGTAATGGGAGTGTGAGCGGGGTGAGCAGGGCTATGTGAGGGGGTCGATAAAAGTAGCAATCACACTTGGATAATCAAGTACCACGAAGAACATCGAGATGACCGAAGTTAAGGTAGGAAGAAGAATAGAGACAAGACAACATTTCATAAGAAACAAAAACACGTTGAATGGTGACTCATGGACATTTCACGATTCTGTGTGTAGAGGAAAGATCGTTTTCTGAACTCTCACAAATCTGCTATACATTGCTGTTTGTCTTCTTCAGTATACCCATAGTTTCCTTTTTATATCCTATATACCCACATCTATCTTCTCATCTATCTAGATCAAAAACGTCTCTTCAATCAACTTTTCTTCTATTCGATACCCGTTTGATATTATGGCTTTGCTGAATGTACTTTCTTGAGATTGGATTACTTCCGACAGCCAGAATGGTATGATGGCCGATAGACCGCATTCTATATTGTATCCGACAGAAAATACTCATGTCTGATGTAAGCAATGATATCCTATGTCGATAGTGAATATACAGTTCAGTACAAGCATGAGATGAACAATAAGCTTAAACTTTGAATACACAGGAATAATGCCGACTCGGCCGGATAAAAGGATCCTTTTTGATCCTCCACTCTAACACCCAACTGAATGAGAAATCTATTTATAATCCGATTATTGTTTCGTGACCCCCCTCCACTCTTGTCACTTTGCACAACATCGACTAGACTTTCAAGGTTGGAGAAGGAGTCGATGGGAGTGAAGCTGGAAGCAAATATGTGTACATAGTATAGCCTGTCTTACTCATCAACATCATCCAAAGCAAAAAAATAACAGATCATCCGAATCTATCCTACAAGAGGAAGAGGAAACTGTATATAAGGTAGAGTGGATGGAGTGGACGAAGGACCGGAAAAACCGAGTAGAAACATCTTCGAGACATCCATTCAATATCACATCATCACTCTCTCACTTCAAGTAACTTATATAACCCTTTCGAATTTAAGAACAAGTATAATATTACTGGTCATCTGATCTCGATAGTCTTGTCAAATCCCATCAATCTCTCTCGTCCTTCCCCCTCTTCATCTCAGTCAAAATTTGGTCGACATGACCGCCATCAATTCCTCTGATGAGGTAAAATCCCAAGATATCGACATAGAACGAGCATCCACTACGAATTACCCACCTATCACTGCCGTCGACCCCACGCCGTCTTCATCTCAAACTCAGGTGAACCAACAGCTCGCTTCGTCAGAGAAAGATCAACCCCATCCTCAGCCGCAGCTACAGCCTCAGATAGCAGGTGATGGTGAAGATGATATACCTGAGGGTGGATATGGGTGGGTGATAGTGGGTTGTCTGATAGCTATCAACGCTACGACGTGGGGTAAGTCTCCTTTTCTATATTCAATTATGCCAGAGAGATGGGTTGGGCTGATTTTGTCTGTCACTGGTCAGGTATAAATACAACATATGGTGTATACTCTTCGTACTATCTTGCGAACAACTACTTTGATGGCGGATCGACATTAAATTACGCTTGGGTAGGAGGACTGAGCGTGGCGACTTGTCTGTTATGTGGACCTCTGGCGAATGCTTTGAGTAGATGGTTGGGATTTAGGATAACTATGCTATTTGGTATGTCCTCTCTTACGATTGTAGCTGCTGTCACTGCCTCAATTATGGCTCTGAGGGTAGTTCAAGCTCGGTACATGGATAGAAAGTGGGCTAAAGCTGATCAAATAACTCTACGCTCGTAGGCGTCGTTGGTATTGTACTTGGTCAATGCATGGCGGGTATATGTAAGAACTTTGGAGAGTTCCTGTTCTGTCAAGGTATATTGTTTGGAATAGGTAAGTCGGCGGGATTGTATTATCTAACTTCTCAGATTCATTACATGTCACATGGGTATATATTGACCGTTGATTTCATGTTGCAGGTCTCGGTCTTACTCTCGTACCTAGTCAGCCGTTATTAGCACATTGGTTCAAGAAGAGATTAGCTCTAGCTACGGTGAGTTTGTTCATCTTCAGTCAACATCGCCAGCTGTCTCCACTACTTGTATCGCGATACGACTTATGACACCATATACTAAATATACACTATCGAATCATCACAGGGAATTGCTACCTCTGGATCAGGTCTCGGTGGCTTGATCCTCTCCAATACCACCCGCTTAGCAATCGACCACATCGACGTCAAGTGGGCACTCATCATCAATGGCCTGATCTCCCTTGTCTGCCTTACACCGGCTGTCTTACTGTTAAAAGGTAGACATAAAGCTGTAGGAGCGAGACAGGCTCCATTGGAGTTGAAATGGATCTACCACCCAGGTTTCTTATGGGTATGGTTATGGGCTGCATTCACTAGTGAGTAAGGATACTTTCATCATTCAAAATGAATCCCCAGCGCATGGTATGGTCATAATCTGGACTACATATCATCCTCCTTTATCAACGGAGGCTCATGGAATCACGACTTCTCCTCGATCACATTAGAATCAATATCCAATGGTTCAATACCAATAAGACCTAAATGCTGATTCTCTGCATTTCTTAGTGATGGCCTACTTCATCGCCCTCTACTCCCTCGCCTCATTCGCCACCTCCGCTCTCTCCCTCCCGCAATCCAAAGGCGCAGCTCTCCAGTCCATCCTAGCTGCGGGTCAAATGATCGGTCGTCCCCTATGGGGTTATTTCCTCGACACAGGCGGGAGGATCAACCTCACCATCGTCTGTTATATCATATGTGGTCTATCAACTTTAGCTATATGGTTACCTGCCAAATCATTTGGCGTATTGGTTTTCTACGCCCTCATCCAAGGAATGACAGGTGGAACCATCTGGTCCGTGTCTGCTCCGTTAGTAGCTAGAGTAGTAGGTGTGAAGGACTTGGCGTCGGCTTTGAGTATATACTGGTTGATCCTTGTTATACCTGCCTTGGTTGGACAACCGATCGCAATTGCCTTGCTGGATTATAGTCAGAGTCATTTGGGGAGACAGGGGGCAGAAGCTTATTATATTAGTATCGGACTTTGTGGAGGAATGGCAATGGGGGCGACGTTCTTGTTGGCGGGGGCGAAGAGGTGGATACAGGGTGATTGGAAGGTTTTGACGAGGACTTAAATGAGAGATAGATCGGATAGATCGGATAGAGTGGAAATTTAGGTGAACATAGAGATTAAAAGAAAAAATGTATGGTTCTTTAAGGGGATTATGTCACCAAGGATAGATACGGAAACGGAAAAGGATAGAACTGTCTCAGGAACAATCAGAAGGACGATACGATATCGTGTAAGGATGTTCAAAGTGGATGTGCAACTATATTAAAAATGTAAAGATTTCTTTGTAACATTTCATTTCTAGTATCGTTACTGACAGTATGTACAGTAAGATATTCCTTCATACCATAGGATATTTTCGATAGTTAAAATTCTTCCACACTTCTGAATCATGTGTCAGGACGTTGATTGTTTAACTATTGCATGTATGTATCACTTATCTTCGCTGCGATCACTATTCTTCGTACGCCAATGGTATACTGTAACCAGCATTTCTTCTTCCCCTTCATCCCGGTATACGCATTTATAATTCATAGAGATCAGGTGCCTTATGTTGTTCTACGTAGCATGGATGCATGTATAGTCGAGACGCATTCTCTTTCATGTTATAAAACTCATGAAAGTCAATGTCAAATGGCACAGAGAGCAATGAAAGGAAACCAAGTATATGCGAGGAATGTCCATGAGAATGAATAAAGTAACATATGTCATCGAGAGGATATGATGCACAATTGGGTGTACAATCAAAAGGGTAGTTCTATGAGGGTATAGATCGTAGAGTCGTAAATTTGAGTGATAATTTAATATCTATGTTTCTTTTGAGAAAGGCCGAGAGCATCCTAGACTCAGAAGAACCGATAATGATGCTACTGATTATTACATCGAGCTTAACAGGTGTCGATCAAATTGTTTTTCTATTCAGGAGTATGAGTTAGTTGGAACTACCAAACAGTGCAGATCATAACCTACAGGAAAAGCCAAATCCGCCTGAGCCCACGTAGTGACATTCGCATTAGTATACACATCCATGTGTCTCGCGATGTAGTCTGCAGTAGGTCGATCCGCAGGATCACATCCTATTCTACCTTCTTCCCTCTGGTACACCCGGACGTAATCTACCAACGTAGTGGCGGGCCATTCGAGCTGGTTCCAGTTCACTGCCTGAAATCCGTTTGACATTCCGAAGTTCACTATCTGCAAGTGTCATTACCAGTCAGTCAAAGCTTTCTTTGGGCGATATCATCAAAGCAAGAACTATGACCTCAATGGCGAGAAGTGTCTAAGAAAGAGAACATTGAATCTCACTCACCATGTACATTGGCTCTTCAGGTATAATCCTCTGACCGATCTGCATCGAAGGCGAAGGCCCAACAGCAGGAGGAAAGACGGTCCATGTCTTAGCTCCATCGGCTACCCAGGTGATATGACCATTGTCTCTGTTGTTCGGATCGGAAAACATCTCGACGCCTAGCGGGATGAATCAGGGTGTCAGCACGACACGGGTTGATTACCTTATTGCATCATCCCACAGGGGATCATAGCTGATTCCTCTCTTCAACACCAGCTGACGATATTGAACGGAACACCCTTACTCACCATGTATACCAAATCCACCACCCGCTCCGTAGTACCCATTACTCTGTACATGCGTCAAAGCAGAGACTGCTTCTTGGTATATCCCGCCAACGTACGAGTTGAATTTGGTAATATCATCATCGTAAATCTCCGCTCCTTTCGACGAGTTTAGCCACTGATACGCTTCATCGAAGGGAGCGACCTGGAACGATTGAGATAATTCCCCTAAGTTGACTGACAAGTCGATTTGACCTTCTAGGATATCCACTTCCGGTGCTCCTCGACCGTACGACTCATCTGGACCTGGATGATCTTCGCCTTTGCATGTACACGCGGACAGACGTTGACCAGGTAGACTAGTAGAGAGATTTTGAACTCAGCTCCCCTGGCAGGAGGTGTCAGTACGCATTACTCACTATGAGATGCTACCATCATCACTTCCTGTGGTCAATGCCGCAGCCGGTCCGGTCCCTTCAGCATTGGTCTGATTCTTTAACGTCCCAATATCGCATGAATCGTAGGTATAAGGCCAAAGTCCGTCGGTCGTTCCCCCCCCATACCCTGCTCTCCCTAAATTTCCCATCGTCCACACACCAGGCCAGAACCCTCCAACTCGGTTGTTACCAGGTAACGAAACCCGAACTTCGATATAAAACGAGTACTGGAAACATAGTTGATTC
This sequence comes from Kwoniella europaea PYCC6329, assembly GCF_036810445.1. Taxonomy (NCBI): domain Eukaryota; kingdom Fungi; phylum Basidiomycota; class Tremellomycetes; order Tremellales; family Cryptococcaceae; genus Kwoniella; species Kwoniella europaea. The sequence continues at coordinate 7,083,956 of NC_089487.1, forward strand.
CACGATTGGATCATACCGGATTTGAAGTTCAGATCGTGAATGGGTTCTTGAGTCATTGTTATTACCAGATTACCGTCTTTGGTTGTGACTGCTGACGGGTCGTACCATTCGAAATCACTACACCGAAGGAAGCATCGTCAGCTGATTCCGAGCAAACAAAGCGAATAGCTGACCTACCCTGTTGGCCAATAATGTATGTCGCTGAGTCACACAATCACTAAAAGTGTCAGTCGGGTATCTCCCTAGGCACAGACAATGCGGCAACTCACACAGCAGTCCAGTATGGATCATCACCAGGAAAGAAAGTCCTTTATGAAGGCAGAGACAAGTCAGCACTTGATGAGCACTCCACACAGATTAGGGGCTAGTGGGTCGGGATCATCTTGAACAGTATTGTATTGACATTTCCTGCACACAAGGCGAGCCAAATACAATAATGACCATTTCTTAATCATATCTTTCCGTATTCCGCCTTGTAACCTATACAAGCTAACATTGACTCACCTTCCATCCTTGTTGAATTCATCACTCCAAACCAAGTGGTAGTCCTCCCCATCGAACCCTTTCCTATCATACGCATCCTGAGGTGTATCTTCATCAATCATATGTGGAAAATTCGTTATCAACGGAACTTGACCCGTCGAATTGATACCTCCCAAATTGTACGCTCCATTCGTCTTCAGCTCGTTACCCGTATAAAAGTCTATTATGGGATATCCAGCAAAAAGAGCTATAATGCCTATTGCTAAGAGAGCGAGACAGCCGATGTTGGTGGCTCCTCGGACGGTGAATAGGGATCCTCTGTCGTGCTGTGTACAACGTAAAATCAGCTTAATTCATTCTGGAAAGGGAATCAATTATTGAAATCATCGTGCTATACTACTCCTTCTGTCATGGAAGAAAGGAGAAGGAAGCTGAAAGTAAAGTCTACTCACCTTACCATCCCTCTTCGGATCCGGATTATGCAGCCAATCGTCCGCTTCTGGACTTCCATCAAACGCGGCATATCCAACATGTCCACCTGTTCCCCACGGTCTCTGATCCCCTCCCTCTATGGGTGCTCCTGCTCCCGAGGAGCTGTCGGAGGGCGGTAAGAGGGATGTGGTTGGTGGAACGGGCTGGGCAGATACTCGTGGTCCATAACGGCGAGAGTCCGATGGCTAGAGAAAAGGTCATAGTCATTGTCAACATGCCAGACTCTTCTTATTCAGCTTCAGTCCATGAGATCAGAAGAAGTGAGACCAACAGTGCGGTGATGCGTGGAAGACGATGCCTCTGCATTTTTAGGTGGCAAGGGTGGTGGTAGAGTATCGTTCAGAGGTACAGCCTGATACGACATCGTTGAAATTTTCTATTCCTGTTATAGACTTCCTATTTATGATTCGAAATGAAAAAAGCGATGCAGTGGCAAAGTGACAATTATTTGTGTGTTAGAGCAAATCAAAGATGAGAGGACAGATTAAACGAGATGAGGAATATCGTTATATCATATGGAGAGGTGGGATCTGATGGAATTGAGAAAGGAAAGATGGTCTTGATGATCAAATGCGATACCGAAACAGGAAAGGCCAAGAGAGAGGAAGGAAGGAAGATGGTAGATGAGATATCCAACCCAAAGCAGAAAGCAGAAAGTAGAAGAAAGGAAGGAAGGTGTGTGCATTGCATGTCGAGGTTGTTTGTATCATTGAAAAACAAACGGACATCTTTCAACGCAAAACACAGAATCAACATCGCACAGACCACCTTACCACTTGAGTGTTTAGTACAAGGAGGTCAAAGCGTCATAGACGTTACGTCCGGATAGCTACCCCGCATTCCCCTGACATTTGTTATCAGGGTGAAACGAAGATCCAACACTCAAAAACCGAATTTGGATAGCATAGCCAAGCGAAGTGGAAGTCCGACGAGACTCACATTGTTAACATTCCCTGTATGATTATACGATTCTCCATTTCTTGATTTATTTGTACGTGATCTTGAGGCAGACCCATCAGTTGTAGATGGCATAACCAGCTTTCGACGTTGATCTTGTCTTTACTTGGCGGGTAACGTAGTTTGCCTTGACTGCGTTGACTGTGTGAACAGCTTGATGCTTGATAATTCGCAGAGTAGCTCTAAGACTCGCAAGTTTAATCGAGAAAGTCAAGTTGGTTGATAGAAACGTAACTTCATCTGACATCCACTATCTATAGTTCCAATCATCCATCATGAATATTTGCCTAAACTCGAAGTCGATCCACATCTCCCTGCTTCAGCGGTGTAAAGGAGCGGATCAGTCTTCTTGTAGTCTACACAAAGGACATGCATGACGTGAAAGGTGTGTTTTTGATTTCTCCTGAACCTTTGATCATATTGATTATATACCCAAGTGGATTTTCATGGCGATGTCTCGTTTGTAACTTTTAGCCGAGGTCGCAAAATGTACAGCAGAGGATTGAAGATGTGGTATCTTCGAGTATTGTACACAGCTTGCCATATTGATTGAAGGTGTGCGTTTATGTATCGTACCGGCTTCTGAGTACAGTTGAAATATATTAACGGTAAGAATTCCCTACAGAACACCGCTTCAAAACGTAAGTACACAACGCGAAATTGAACTTGGACTATGAGGCACGGCATCTTGGATTAAGCATAAAATCGTTGATTCTGCCTGATTTCACCACAGAGCTGTGTGAGATAAGAACGACCTTTGAACATGCAATTCTTCTTTCAGGTGTAGGTTAAACGATGATGGAGGCGAAGTGGGCGAAGAAGCTATTTGCTGTGTAATCTCGTCCACAAGATTCCAAGGGTAGGAAGTACGGCAGAGCGGTATGAGGAGACCCAACTTTCCCCCCCTCATGGCATTCAAGAATGTTGTGCTGCACTGTAGGTCGTCATCGTCCGTAGTCTTTTCAGATCTAGTAAGTTCGGGGTGAACAATAGCAAAAGCACAGACAAAACATCCACACATGTCCTCCACTTCAGTATACATACCACAGGATGTTCATACCTCCAAACATCTCCAGTATCTGTGATTTCGAGCCCCAATTCACCTCCACATCTCGGTGGATCCGGTCACCGTGCCTTTCTTCCCGGGCCGTCAATCGGATCATCATCTCACCGTGCATCAGCTGTCAATACATCACAGGTCAATACATATATATCCATGTCCACCTGAAGCTATCGTAGAATTGAGAATGTTACCTTGGACAAGGGACAAGTCAAGATACGTCTGAACATCATGTCATCTAAACCTCAATCAAAGTTATTAGCTGGGAGAGCAGCTATCGTAGGAACGGGTCATAGAGCTAGGGTGAGTGATAGAACTCGCATTGATCAGACATATCGGTCCGTAGACTGGTCTGCACATCTCAAGAGTGTTGCGATGACGACTAGATACATGATGACTGACTTGTTGTGATATACCACAGCTCTACACCCACTCCATCGCTGCTCGACCTCAACTTGAACTGGTCGCATTATGCGATACCAACTCGGATCGAATGGACCATCATAATGGCCTATTGAAGGAACATGGTAGACCGGAAGCAAAGAAGTATCCAGCTGTAAGTGAACTATGTCAACACCGATTCATACTATCCTTTAGCTTCCATTGGAATATCAGCACAGGAATGTGAGGAACATAGCTGATGTATACATCCCTTTCTTATGTGATCAACAGGAGGACTTCAACAAGATGCTCGAGAATGAAAACCTCGATATACTAGTAGTCACCACGATAGATTTCACCCATGATCTATATATAGTACCGGCTGTTAAGAAGGGTATCAAAGTATTGACTGAGAAACCTATGACTACGTGAGTGTAGCTCATTATTCTTTCGCCCTGCTGGATGTGCTGATCGATGAATATCTGGGTTCGTAGCGATGTTGAAAAATGTAAGAAGATCTTGTCGGCTGTAGAGGAGAATAACGGATCTGTACAAGGTGGGTTCGATACCAGTAATTTGAAGTTATGGCCGCTAACGATCCCCCTTCAACAATCTAGTTCTCTTCAACTACCGATATAACCCTGTTCATTGGAAAGTCGCCGAAGTGATCGCAGAGGGTAAGATTGGAAATGTCAAATCTGTGCATTTCGAGTGGTTACTCGTGAGTTTACAGCTTTGCTGAATAGGACTAGTACTTGTGGTAAGGAAGGGTATATGCTGACCGACATGTTGAAATGAATGTATAGGATACCGTACATGGTGCAGACTACTTTAGAAGATGGCACAGATACAAGGACAAATCCGGTGGATTGATGGTCCACAAATCATCTCATCATGTATGTACCATACCTCCTCCTCTGCTCACCCTGTGAGTGTTTTGCTGACCTGTCATATTGTATAGTTCGACTTGGTCAACTTCTGGATCAATTCCAAACCTTCTTCCGTATTCGGTATGGGCGCCTTATCGTTCTACGGTACAGAGCAAGGCAAGAAATCCGGTTGGGCAAGGAACTACGATCGAGCGAGAGGGTCAAAGGAAGCTGAAGATGATCCATTCGCGATTCATTTGGAGGATGATAAAGGGTTGAAGGCTTTGTACCACGATGCTGAGCATGTCGGTGAGTGCAATGCGATTATCACGTGCTTCCGATAGTTCACTGAGCTATAGCTCGGTATTGCCATGAAGTTGTTGGCTAACTTGACGGGTGATGTTTGATCAGACAACTACCACCGAGATATGAATGTCTTTGCAGACGATATCACCATCGAAGATGATATGTCTGTGTTGGTGCATTACGAGAATGGTGTGAATATGACATACCACTTGACTGCTTACAGTGTGAATGTCTTTTCTCTCTCCCTTTCCCACCGGGTATATCATCCATATACCTTCATGTATCGGCTTTAAGGAGTATTATAAGCAATACTGATGTCTGGAATACACTTATAGCCTTGGGAAGGATACAGAGTCATGTTCAACGGTGATCAGGGACGACTTGAACTTGAATGTGTAGAATCCACCCACCGAACAGCCGGTAAGAAAGGTGGTGGTGCCGAAGGTGTTGTACACGGCGAAAAGGCATTGAAGAATGAGGGTCATAACAAGATTACCTTACAGAGGTTGTGGGGTGAGAAGGAGGATGTACCCTACGTTTGGGCTACAGGCGGTCATGGTAAGTTATACATTGACCTCTTCACATCCCAATGATATATCATTTAGACCATCCCTGATATCCAAACTATCGTCGAGACTTAGGCTGATTGATGTGATTGTTCATAGGTGGTGGTGACGAAGCGATGCTCGACCAGATCTTCGGACCCATCCCAGGCCAAGAAGAACATAAATCTCCTATCAACCGATTATCCGCTGATCAGAATGACGGTGCGTTAGCCATGGCTGTCGGATTGGCCGCAAACGAAAGTTTCAAGAGTGGGAAGTTGGTGCAGATCAAAGAGTTGTTGGGTAGACAGTTGTAAATTTCTTGGTGTAACTATCTTGCTTTGTGTAGGAGTGCATGAGAAGTATGCATATTGGTGTTGTCGTGCTGGGTCCATAAATGGAAGGAGGATACACCCTGAATGTTTGACTGTTGTCATAACGCCATAAGCGGAGCTCAGAACACATGGATCGAATGGAAGGGATGAGAGACTTGACTTGTTATTGAAACGATAAAGTTACGAGCTGGACTTCAAATGCAGCAGGAACCTACGACCCACACCCATAAATGTTCGGAGGTAGAATCGTTATTGCAGCAGGCTCGCTAGGTCTTGAAAGGAAGCGACCATATACGTTCCAGTCAGCTTGTACAGCGAAAGTAAATCAATCTCAGATCCTATGCATTTACACTGAATTCTTCGTCGATAAGAACGAACGAGAAGATCTTTGATCGTGCTGGATCCAATTGGCTTGAAATCATTCCTCATCAAATAGGTTCTTGGCTTTTGTTACCATTAGTTACCATGTCGGACCACTCGGACCAAGAAGAATATGATCCGTCAAGAGACAGTCAGTTCTTCGACTGGGAGGCAGCTACTTACACCATCAGCCCCGAAGCTTGTGCCACCAACAACTCAACCAATCCTGATGAGGTAGATAGTACTTACCATGTAGACCATCAAAGTACAAGTGGTTCTCCTGCAAGTCATACACAACACAGAAAACATAATAAAAGGCCTGACCGACTCACGAGGATACACCGAACGACGGACCGAACGATAGTTCCCTCATTTGAGAATTGGTCTTCGCAGACACCCTATCGTGAACCAGGATGGAAGATGGATACGTATCCTAAGTTGTCCGACGAGGAGAAACGCATATTAGGTGAGTATTACCCAAGCCGCAAGGTGGGAGTTGAAGTAGATACCTGTGAATATGTAGGTTCACGTATTCTCGTTCCGAAAAAGGACGGAACGTTCTATGAACATTATAATCTTTGTACCGGACCGAGTCATGATCCGATGTACCCAAAGGGTACAACCAGATCGCACCAGGGGGTGATTTCGAGGGAAACTGGTATTGATTGGTTAACCCAAACTTGTGTGAGTAATAATCTCCCAATCTCCCATTCAACCCTCGAAAGACCTCGAGTAGAAAAGAAATCATTATCATCAGTTGCTATTGGAGTTGACGATGGGTTCCCATAAATGCGATGATAGACATCCCGAGCAGATTGTATGGAATCGCTCAGAGGACTTCTGACCGCCGACGACATCGATAAAATTAGGAAAATAAGAACGGAGAAGAATATGGGTGACACAGATAAGAAGAATAGCGGGACCAAGAGAAAAAAGAGAATGACTGAAGAAGAAGAATATCAAGAGGCTGTAGCTAAGATCCACAGAGATCATTAAGCAGCCTTCTTTCTTTCTTTCTTTCCTTCTTGGTGGTATTCCGTCCTATGCATCCCTCGACGCGCGAAGAGATAAATATTCGAGACATGTCTAGGAATAGGATCCAATTCATTAGAAGAGAACACCATAGGTTTGAGAATCCGTTCTATACCCATTGTTTCCCTGGACCTCTATGCTGTTCTCTTAGATATGGGTACTGTTCTCTTGATGGTCTTGATTATGGGTTCCTTCGAGGTTTAGTATGAGAATCTGGTTTAGCTGTTGAATTGCCATTATGTTCGTACGATGGCAGCGATGGATGATTTTGCAAAGTCGAGATCAAGGGACACTGTGGGTATACGTCCAAGAAGTACTTTTCATCGACTCTATGCAGTTCCTCGACACAGTGATCACCTACCTACGCATACTTGAGAACAGCAATGTAGGTCGCTCATTCTGGGTACGAATGCTACATTCGACCAGTCTGTCTATGCTGTTGTTCTCTGTTCTCTCTCCTTTACTCCCGCCCAACCATAGAAATGCCACACTCATCGGGAATTCCGGAATTTTATTGGCACGTTGAAAGAAATTTCTCTGCACGTGGTTCATCCCATTGACACTTTCGTTTTCGTCACCGTTGTACATACAAATTTCAATATTTGATCTTTTTATCTTCTTTTCTCTCTTTTCTATCCCAAAACTACTTCACATACCAAAAACAAGCACCGTTTTGCTGAAATCAGTAGACACAATGGTGCGTTGCCTCCCATCCCCTTTTCCCACATCCCTGTTGTTGTTGTCTATGCACATCGTACGATGGCGATTCCACGTTGGCAGCATCGCAACATCCTACTAACTCACCTAAGGTGTTGTATCACGCAATGCTAATCTCGTGACACATTGATATACAGCCTAAAGCTCCTGCCGCCTCCAAAACCGCTGCCGCTGGCAAGCCCCTCCACAAATTCTACGTTGACGCTTCCGTCCCTGTTAACGACAACGTCTTCGACCTCGCTGCTTTCGAGAAGTTCCTCCATGACAGAATCAAGGTTGAGGGTAAAGCTGGTCAATTAGGTGACAAGATCCAAATTGCCAAGGAAGGTGAGTTGGAGTTGGACCGTATCATCCCACCCACCATTTGCTGGTCTGAGGTACAGATCAAATACCCCCAGTCGTTTTTCGTATCGCCTCTTGTATTGCATGTAGTATAAAATCTAACTGAACGTCTCTCCTGCAACTAGGTAACAAGCTCGTCCTCACCTCTTCTATCCCCTTCTCCAAGAGATACCTCAAGTACCTCACCAAGAAGCACCTTAAGAAGAACTCCTTCGAGAACTTCCTCCGGTAAGTTGACTGGTCCTTTCTCATAAACATTTTGTATTCTTTCATGAAGTACTCAATCTGTATTTTAGCTGACAGCGTGCCATTCTCACAGAGTCGTTGCCACCTCCAAGGACACCTACTCTCTCAGATACTTCAAGGTCGACCAAGACGAAGTTGAGGATGAAGAGTAAACGTAGTCAGCGTAGACATTTGTGTTAGAGCGAGGATGACGGAGCATGCATTTTAATGGTGCTTATATGTGATGATCGTTACAACGAACTAACTGATAGCAGGCTCACTACTGATGACTATACGACTATACGAAAGATGCTCGCACCGCGGATATCTCCAGTCCCTGCCAGGACAGTAACAAAGGACACATGCGACAGAGAGCATACTGTTGCAAGAAAATCACGTACATTGCTGCGCTGATTCTCAAAAGGAGCGCAGAGCGTAATCTTACAGGACCGTTGCTGGTCCTCGTGTCGAATGATATCCTTCCATGCTTGTTGAAGATCACCAAAGCCCAGACGATGCAAAACTGTATCTGGTTCATGCTCCGAATAGTCACGTGATACAAGGAGGTGAACCGCAGTGACGCGCAGATGGATTGAAATCAATCATCAACCAAAGTCGTATAAATCCTTTGGCAAAAGGTAATTTATATTGCATGCCATACTCCTTTCTTTTCACCTTGCTTGCTGAGAGAAGACGAACAGGGAGTCACTCAGAGCCTATCTTAACAGAGAGCTCGTTGTAGGAAGGAAAATAAGAGATAAAGAAGGATCTCCAAAATCATCATCATTCCATCTCCAATCAACGACGTGGAGGTTATTGGGAATTGATCACTCGCTCTTATATCGACTCATACCTCGACAACACAACGTACACCATCGTGTCCAGCCATTGAAATCGCTCTCAGGCGACTGCGCTCCTCTTCATCTCTTAACCCCCGAGGTCTTCGCTCAACATGTCCCAATCCAATCCTTTAACCCGTCGTAACCCCCTCTCAGCGCCTGTATCAGTCCCAACCACTCACCCAGTGCACGCTCAAGGCAAGCCATTTGTAGAATCGGATGCAGATACGAAACTTCGAAGTCATCTCGAAGGACCTACTGGCCCACCTTCGAACACCAATACTGCTTTTGGCGGGAAGAGAAGGGGCGGATCAGCTGGGAAGTTGGGTAAGAGAGAGTATGCGATTTTGGGAGCTATCACTTTGGTGGGGTGGTGGACTAGGATGTATAGGCTAGGCAGACCTGATAGTGTAGTGTGAGTCGGATCTCCTGCCCTCAATGAATTGTATCCTATCCACCATATCCGCTCGAAGATGACTGCTTTCGTCCCGTCAAACATGTTGATGATGATGATGATTATCTTGGTAACCGAAATACTGATCTCGCTTTTCATGCTGCAGCTTCGACGAAGTTCATTTCGGTGGTTTCGCAACGAAATACTTGAAAAGACGGTTCTTTATGGATGTTCATCCGCCTCTGGCTAAGCTGCTCATTACACTAAGTGCTTGGATAGGTGGATTTGATGGGAATTTCGATTTCAAGGATATCGGAAAGTGAGTGACGATCCTGTTTCCAGTACTCGCCGAAGTGCTTCTATACTTGGGACACTATCTATCGAGCTGCTCCCCAAGATATATGTTGCTGATCTGACTTTCTTTTGACTCGTTCAGAGACTACATCGAACCTGGCGTTCCATACATAACCATGCGATTCTTCCCCGCCTTACTCGGTCTCGCTCTTATCCCGCTTACATTCCTCACCATCATCTCCCTTCGTCTATCACTCGCCACAGCAATTCTCGGATCACTTCTTATCGCGTTTGAGAATGCCTTAATCACTCAATCCCGATTAATCCTCTTAGACTCCTTCTTAGTATTCTTCACAGGGTTGACTACTTTGTTCTGGGTCAGATTCAGTAATCATGATTCCGAAGGACGAGCATTCACTCGTCCGTGGTGGTTCAATCTCACTCTTACCGGTCTCTCCCTGGGAGCAGTAGTATCTTGTAAATGGGTTGGACTATTCACTATCGCAATGGTAGGATTTGGAACACTTAGACAATTATGGTTATTACTTGGGAACCTCAAAGTAACCCCAAGACAATGGATTAGACATTTTGCAGCTAGAGGATTATGTTTGATTGTGGTTCCGTTAACATTCTATATGTTGATGTTCAGAATACATTTTTGGATCTTGAATGAATCTGGTGATGGGGATGGGTTCATGAGCTCAGAGTTCCAACACACCCTTCAAGGACATGGGATGGAAGATACTTTTGCTGGTGAGTCAAGTCTCAGGTGACGGTCTTTGCCATGTATACCTAGCAATGAGCGGGGAAGCTAATCATAGTGGTGGCGCCTCACTCTTTAGATGTATCACTTGGATCGAAAGTCTCTATCAGACATGTCAACACCCAAGGAGGATACTTGCATTCTCACAACCATGCTTACCCAGGTGGATCTAAACGTGAGTGAAATGGTACCGCCTCAATACCTCTGATTTGGCGGAATCCCTTCAATCCGGAGCTGATGGTGTAATTTATCCATATAGAACAACAAATCACTCTCTACCCACATCGAGATGATAACAACGTCTGGCGAATCGTCAATGCTTCCGCACCCGACGGTCCAGCTTCGTACCCTTGGGATGACCTCCCTACTGAATGGGTTCTGACTGGTACCAAGATCCGATTGGAACATCTGATCACCGAGAAGAGATTACACTCTCACGATGTTAGACCGCCAGTCAGTGAAGTGGATTTCCAAAATGAAGTTTCAGGTTATGGATTCCCTGGGTAAGTATCACATATCTAAATCAGCATAACAATCCTTTTTGATGATGGAAGTGAGTCGAGCTGATATGATTGTATGTAGTTTCGCTGGAGACGCCAATGACGATTTCGTAGTTGAGATAGCTCATCGAACGAGAGGCAGAAGAGATCGAACTGCCCGACACCGATTGAAAGCTCTCAGAAGTCAATTTAGATTGAGACATGCTTTGACTGGTTGTTATCTGTTCTCTCATAAAGTGAAATTACCTGATTGGGGATTCGAACAACAAGAGGTCAGTTGACTTGAACACCTCTATAGTCTGTATGTGCGATGGTAGACAAACTGACTGTATTGGTGATTGTGACCAGGTGACATGCAATAAGAATCCAACATGGGAGAACTCCTTGTGGTACATCGAAACCAACGAACATACTCAACGTGGGTCTTACGTTTGTCCTTCACCTGAACAATAGTCGGGTTTTAGAGAATGCAACAGCTGATAACGGTTTTCATGCTCAGTACCCTTCGATGCTGAAAAGGTGAACTACGAAAAACCATCATTCTTCGATAAATTCTCGGAACTCAACGCTGTGATGTGGAGGACCAATGCAGGTCTCACCGAGAGACACGCTTATGACTCTAGACCTCAATCTTGGCCTGTGCTCAGGAGAGGTATCGTGAGTGCATTCAGCTATCTGGATCGTTTGGAGTCTAAGGTCGCTCAGCTGATCGTATGTATGATGCAGAACTTCTGGGTGCAGAATCACCGACAAGTCTACTTGCTTGGTAACCCCATGATCTGGTGGTCTAGCACTCTAGCTATCGTTGCTTATCTGGGTATCAGAGGATTGATGGTTCTCAGAGCTAAGAGGGGATACAGGGACTTACACCAACGTAAGCTTACTATCGTCCAATCTCAAGATGAACCATAATGCTCATATTTGCATTCGCCTGCAGCCAAGATAGCATTCTACGATGAAGTTTGCGCCTACCTCGTCATTTCCTGGGCTCTACATTACCTGCCCTTCTTCCTAATGCAAAGACAACTTTTCTTGCACCACTATCTCCCTGCACTGTATTTCGCCGTCCTCTTATTCTGTACAGTGTTCGACTATATCACTTCAACAATCCGACCACGAACGAGAATCCAAGTGGCCGCTGTCATTATGGTCTTGGCTGTTTGGTCGTGGAACCACTGGAGTCCACTTGCGTATGCTGGACCGTGGACGAAGGGGCAGTGTGAGAATGGTAAATGGTTGAAGACTTGGGATTTCAGCTGGTAAGTCATTCCTTCGCTGTATCAACCGAGAGTAAGAACCACTGGTTGTTGTATCTCGGATGATCATATGATTGATCTGACTGACCTTATACCTTCGATGTAGTAACGACTTCCACGAAGATCTCGGCATGTATAAGGCCATCCCAGCTGTTCCCAGCAGCAAGATTGGAGGTGACGTTGTGCCTGATGGGGATGCAATCACAACTACATTCGTTGTGAGCTCAGCTTTTTCCTCTTACTCCTCACGCAGAGAAATAGCTGATCTGGTCTTTATGTACATATAGGAGGAAGCACCTGAACCTATTCATAATGCCTTTGAAGCGGTTGATGTACCCGCCGAGGACAAGACTGTTGCCCCTGTCGGACCTCAAAACGAAGTCCAGATGCAAGAATCAACTATCGAGGTCCCTCTTGATGCTGAGGGTGATGTAGGTAAAGCGGAAGATACTAGAGCGCCAGTAGGGAACGATGCTGGTGCGCCTGCCGTCACGGACAAAGAGGTAGATGAAGGTGGTTGGCATGGTGGTGCGGACGAAGATATGAAACATGATCATGATGATCCCGAAGCTGTCAAAACGCAACCTGGCGATGCACCGATTGGAGTAGGAAAGGTGGAAGTACCGGAAATAAGGCTGGATGAAGAAGAGAAGGATAGACTGATAGATGACTTATTGAAACATGACGAGCAGGATAATCAATAAGATGGAGCTGCAGAATTGATATAGTGATGATGTAGTCGTCGACTAGTGTGAAGGAATGTTTATGCATATACCGTATGGACTTTTGGTGGATCACGATATGACTCGTTCTCATCTGGTCAATCTCTTTCGGCTCAGAGATGTACGTACGGATCATGAATCAAGGAACGATAATTATCCACACATTGTATATTGTATATTGGATCTTTTTTATCTAGTTTTCTGTATTTCCTGCATGCTTCATCGCTTTACCGTTGATACCATACGCTATGTAACTTCATTGGTTCGTCATCGCCTCGTCGCCTCAATTTCGCAAGTCTACAAGATCGACTTGCTATTGCAAAGTAAGTGTTCACGAGATTACCATCGACCATTGAATAAGTTGGCGATTATTGCTGGATCAGTGACATCACCATTGATTTGTCCACCCTGGCCTGAGACCTTGTTATTCCTGTAGATCGAATTGGTGTTCGATCCAGCGCTGAGATTCAATTGGAACCCTTGACCTTTCACGATAGGATTGATATGGACAGTCGAGCCAGAACCGACTGTGACAGGTTCAGGCTCGTCTCCGACTGGCTCTTCGAAGACTAATCCTTCATCATTATCGTCGTCATATTCTTCTTCTATCACTTGCTCTTCCGTATCAGATGCACATCCTCTCTCTGAATTCATAGCGGACTGGTCACGACCTTGTTGCCATGCATCGTCAAGAGGGCTGATTCGGACTCCTGTTTGTTGTTCTTCCAATCTCATTTCCGCTCTTCGACGAGCCTCAGGTGAGAGATTGAGATCATCAAGATTGTAGACTTCAGGATCATCTGGGAGTTCACCTTCATAAGTCGGCGGATTAAATTCGATCCCTTGAGTAGCGGAAGAAGGGACCCCGTCCGTACCCATCGATTGATTCCTCATAGCGTCATGAGCGCTCAACGCAGCCAAGACCAACTCTCTTTGATTTTCGTCTATCCCGCCTGCGTTGATTTGGAATCCGGATTGGTGAGCTTGGGGAGCTATGAAGATTGTGTCTCCTACAGATCTGCCCGCCGGCAAACCACTTGAGTTTACTTGAATACCGTCACCAGGATTTTGACTTAGTATGTGCTCGACTACTGGTCGTCTGTGTCTTCTAGCACCGATGTTTGAGCCATCTTCGGAACCAATTAGAGTGTATGCAGTGCTAATTCCCGTGTGTACTGAGCTGGCGTCAGTGGGTGGTATTTCAACCCAAGGTTCAGAGGAGAGAGAGAGAGGTTCATCGACGTCCACTACGTCGACGAAAGATGATGTGGTAGGTGTTGCACTACCGATTCCAGAGCTAGTGACCGTACCAGCCTCCAGAGTGGCGGTGGAGCCGGCAATTCCTCTTCTGACGAGGCCGGAAGGGATAGGGACGTGGTCGAAGACGACGTTGCCATCACCACTGTGTTGAGCCGTTGAGACTGATGGGGTACTAGCGCCTGTGGTTACGGTGTCTGCAACGGAGATGGCATCGTCCAGTTCTGGAATTAACTCAAATGAAGCTTCGCTTGAAGTTTCTTCGTGACCACTATTGGGCGCAGTCGATGCTGACGATTGATCGGTTTTCCGGACCATGATGATTTATATTACGTGTTTTCTGATAAACATGCGATGAGATTTGGAATATTGATATGTGGATAGAGGTAAATACGCTTGTGCAAATGAAGAAGAGTACAACTGATCTTTATGGGGAAAACGAAGTTTACAAATGAGACCGTGACAAGCAATATATACCCATGTTGACGATCGTTGCCACCATGGCCCAAAGATCCTTCCCATAAGAGGAACAAGGGTGTGGAGAAGCTCATTTATGTACCGTTTCATTGACTGCTCCTCGGACAAACAAAAGAATTATAACAGACCCTTCGATGTGATGCGAAAGATGTCAATGACCTCATTCCTGTGTATGGGTCTATGATTCTGCAAGATTAGTCTTTTCGTGGTCTATGAACATCGCGAGCAAGAATGGTGTGGCTTCGTTGACATACCTGGCACAGAAGCAATCTGTGAACACACACGTCTCATAATGATTCAAATCACTGGTCACATATCCATGGTTCCATGACGTCAGGTGTATTCATGTTAGAATCGAGAAGGGCAGGATGACGGTCAAAGGAGGGCAGCAGAAAGAAGGTTGACTAGTCAGTCAGGCCTCTTGCCTCGTGTAGGTGGATGTTATGTGAAATGAGCGATTTGGGTACTCCTATATGACCGGAAAAATACCCATATTCACGATGCCTGGGGGAGGAAACTTCTCGTGCGGCAATGCCGAATGTTGCATAGCTCAGTCCCAGGGGACGATTCGCACGCTGACAATAAGACACTACCGAAAACTGATAAAGTAGACTGAAGTACTGGACGAAGATAGTTATTATTGCCATTAAGCAGACTTCAAAGTCGTGGTGACATGCACAACATTTCTAATTTCCGTATTGCAGCTTGCGGTACTGTATTAGTCATTAGGATCTCAGATATTGGCATGGGTATCAAGAAGTACTGTATTGGTGGTCATCATTTATAGCATTATTCCAAAAAGTATCGCGCCTACAATTACAGCCACCCGCCCTAATGACGCTTTCGAAAACCCTATATCGATGGTTTTACTACCATCATTCTTGCATTTCTTGGTCTTCTTCTTTCTTTGCTTTTTAGTGGCAGTTGCGGCGGCTTGAATTGTCTGCGAAGTTTGCCCACCTGTTACTGACGTGGCGAGAGGAGAAACAGCCTGGTCTGCTTCGTGTGTGGTAGTACCCTATTCTGAGAAAGGGTTTGAATGTTGCCAGCAGTTGCGACCCCATCCTCTTGAGTCCTGGCCGAAGTGTCAATGGCCTGTCTGTTCGTCTGAGGCGAGTCATTAGTTGTTGCAAGTGGTCGAGTTGAGATTGTGACTCTGTCGAAAAGAAAAAACGCGGACAAGTCATCGCGGCTATGTGTGATTCGGCACGGTCAGAGAATCTTATATACAACGAATATGCCTGTAACGCAGATCTGGGCAGGTAATGAATGATGAGAGTGGTAATAGATTACATCTGATACTCACGCCGACAGAGTATTGTTTGTACAAGACACTTGTCCGTCAGGTATCTCAACATATGTCTTCCCTAGAACGTCTACGGCAGCGGAAGTAGAGGTGTGCCAAGCTAAATCACAGATGTTCGACCAGTATACCAACTGATTGGACGTCTTTGCTCCGGGCTTTGAAAACCTGACACAATCTTACAGACAGTTAGCCTCAGGAGATTCATATATGCTGATGAACCGAATGCTCGAAGTGGAAAGGAAGTAGGGCTTACTGAGACACATCGATAAATCCATTCCTAAAGGATCATACCCCGTTGATGTTATTCCATCTTGACACCGCAATTCGACTAGATCTCTTCCACTCAGACCAAAGTTTTCTGTAAAATTCAGTTGGAGGAGGTCAGTGCATCCAACAACATCGCGGTACATTAAGAGCTTAGTACGCAGGAATGTAGTGCTCACCGTCGGCATTGGTGGCATAAGTCTTGCAGATGAATTCGCAGTTGCATTTGTTCAATGAGGAACATGCTGGTCTGGGTTCATCGATCTTCTGTGCCGGGAGTGGCAAGATCATATAGATCACAGCCAGGATGACCAAAGATGCTTTCGGAATCATGGTAGTTGTGGATGGCCATGAGAATAGAAGACAGTGAGTCAATAAAAGTAAGAGATTATTGCAAGCATCGTCGTATATATAAATTCAAAACTATGGCCGGCAAACTATTCTGATATAGGTCAATGAAGCTAAAGCGGGCGCAAAGGACCCCACAAGGTCGTGTTCATCAATCCGCAGTGGCCGTTGGACATCATGGGTAGATTTTATCTTCATAACAAGACGCTATTCGGGTCGCTAATTAAATGATGCGCAACCCTGGGTGTGTGCATTTGATGGGATCAGAACATCAGATCTAGGTCGGTCAGTCGGGCCAAAGCACAACATGCTCGGTCCTCGTGTCATTAGTATTGCAATCCAGGTCAACTAAGGAATGACAGGATCAGACTATGCATTCAGTTTTCAATCGGGACCTCAAGGCTAATCGATGAGTACACTTCACGAAATACATCCATTTGGCTGAGAATATGGTATGCTAGATGGAGAGTTGCGTGCATTAACGAGTATACCCTCTTGAGATGACATGGCTCGATCAGTTCATGAAATTGCGGTTGTAGTGAGGTAGACAGTGTAAAACGAAAGACGGATACCTGACAGATCGATAATAACATTCAGAAAGCCACATATATGGAAAGGATTCCCAGTAAGAAAAGATACAACTGTTCCTGTTATCGCCACATAAGCAGGATTGACAGTATTGTATATCCTTTGATCATTCGAATTTACTGTATTGTCAGTCTCAGATGCTCCGCTCCCCTTGTCGTCCTGGAATCCAACACGAGTATTCGAAATCTGTCGCATACCAACTACTCACTCCTCTATAGGTTGCTTGCATGCTCAATTTGCTTTTTGCCACCCAATCGCTTTTATGCCGGATTAGGGTTTCACTCGAAACGGTCATAGCCGATTCAGACTTTCTAAGAGCGCGTGATCCGGTAGATCCCTAATTAGGATTACGATTTCAGACAGAGATAATCCTAAGGCCTAATGGTAATTAGGATTTATGATTTGATGTTGATTTGATATTTTACGTTTTCAATTTGGTCCGATTTCGGCGCCGTATCTGACTCTTAGGGTGATGGCCACTGCATTGTCATCAACCAACAGATTCAATTCAATTCCATATCATACCATCCCCTACCATCTTACATCCTCTTCTTATCAAGCCTAACATATACATCTTTCTCACAGATTAGTACCACTCAGATAGACGACACTCGGGACTATAGCATCATATCGACTACACCATGCCATCCCCTCCAAAGAATAGTGAACCATCTCTGATCCCTCCTCGAGGTAACACCAACTCCCCTTCTCCAGCATCGGCCATATCCACTTCACCAGCCATAGCTAGATCCCTCGCTCGTCAACCTGGTGCCGCCAGTCCTTCTTCAGCCGGTGCTGGAGGTGGTAGTGGACCATCCATACCTAACATTCCACCTCGATCTGGATCAATCTCTTCTCAAGTCAGACCAAACCTATCGACCTCTTTTAAATCGCCCATAGGAGCGTTGACTCCCCCTATTGCAAGATCAGGATCACCAGCTCAACCTACTCAAGGAAAGGAACCTACACCTAAACCCTCTAGTGATAGCTTGCTGGGTAGAAAGACATCGGTTTCGTCGGGTAATACAACTCAAAATAAATCAGCTTTGACCACCTCACTCAATTCACCTAAGTTGTCACCTTCCCTCTCTCGTCAGAGTTCATCAGGCAATATCCCTCGTCCGACGACTGTCTCAAGGGATAATTCCGGTACTTCTACACCTAGAAAAGGCAAAGAAGTAGAGAATGACAGTGGAGCAGGAGACTCGAACTTTTCGAACCTGGCGGATATCCCTGATGAAGAAAAGGCGAAAGTTCTAAGAAGACATTTGGTTTCTGCTGAAGAGAGAGAACAGTCAAAGACTGCTACGCCCAATGAAGGTGGGGTGGGAGGTACAACCCCCACCAAAGAGGATGGTAATGGAAGTGCGAGTGCGAGTGTTAATGCGAGTGCGGTGGAAAGAGCTGCTGAGAGTGGAGTGACATCGGGTTATGGAAGTACAGAGGATAATGAACAGTTTCCTATTCCTTATGATGCCGTTGGAGGTGATGTGACGTGAGTGATACTTGATATTTATATATAGTAATTTATACGGATTACTACCATGCTTCTTGGACCTCTCATCCTATTTCCAAGCCTAACCGTGTGCATTGTGCTAACGTGAAAGTATACAGCCATGACTTATACAAATGGCAACACTCTCATCGACCCGACCAACCCGTCAGATCAGCTTCTTTCTCGCATATCCCCTTGGACCGATCGGCGATATTGGATCCCACTCTGGCACATATCAAGGAACCTGGAGGGTTTAGACGGAACTTCGTGTCGACCAGAGCTGCCGAACAAGGTCTGGAGGCACCAAATATGGTCAGAAATGTTGTGGATTTCTTGTTCCTCTATGGTCACTTTGTGAGTCATCCCACGTTTCACTTCATCAACACTACTATAACATCGGATCCCAATATGATGCAATCGAGAGAATTGCTATCCCGTCGTGGCTGGGGAATATATGCTAACTCCCGTCTGATTATTGTTTAGGCTGGTGAAGACCTAAACGAAGATGATGATATCGACGAAGATGAGATTGAAGAAGAAGACGAAGAATCTTACCCTGCCATCGGCTCAAGCTCCGGGCGACCATATAACAGAAGACCATTCACAGCTGAGGTCGATGGAGATACTGGATTGCCCATTGCGAGAGGTGAAAGAGCACCGCTTTTGGGAAGTACGAAGAGGGGCATGAGCATGACCCGTCATAGACGGACCAAGAGTGGGGCTGCGAGTGGGGGTACGGCGACTACAACTCAAGCTTTGTTGATGGTAAGTTTACGTATCAAGCATCAGCGAAGTTGTCGATGATTGCGGACTTGTACTCTGTAATTGAGATCGCATGCTGATCTTTGACTTGATCGTAGTTGTTGAAAGGTTTCGTGGGTACTGGTATCCTGTTCATGGGCAAAGCGTGAGCTATATATAGTCTTATGAACTCCGAAGGAATTTCAGCTGATCTGTCTCCGACCGTGCGATTTAGATTCTTCAATGGAGGTGAGCTGGATCTCATGCGTCCGTAAAGTGGTCGGCAGCTGACTTGTTACGATAGGTATCCTATTCTCTGCCATTGTCATGCTCGCCATAGCAGGTATCTCACTCTGGTCTTTCTTGCTTCTCGTGGAAGCGTATATGCATGTCCCAGGAAGTTTCGGAGGTAAGCTATCTCGTCCTTATTGCCGGATGAAGGAGGAGCAGAGCTAATCTGATTGCTTGGCTCATGATAGACATCGGAGGCGCATTGTATGGCAAGTATATGAGGTTCGCCATTCTGATCAGTATCGCCGTGTCGCAAATCGGCTTTGTAGCCGGTAAGTTAAATCGATATTCTTGTCTAACCATTTCAGATATCTTGTCAGTCCATTGTTTGCTATGTTCTCGATGTTAGCAGCTGACTTGAGCTTCTCTACCCCTCAGCATACACCATTTTTATCGCTGAAAACCTCCAAGCCTTCTTCATGGCCGTAACAGACTGTAAAACCTATATACCCGTCAAGTGGCTGATCCTCGGTCAACTGCTCATCTTCTTGCCCCTCGCGATGATCAGGAATTTGGCCAAATTGAGTGGTACAGCTCTAATTGCTGATGCCTTTATCCTGATTGGACGTGAGTGTGATCTGTATCTAACCCACTCTGTTCTTATATCCAGCACAGTCTCATGGCTACATCTGAGATAGATACAATCCTTATTGCCTGTATACTTTGCTGACACCGATTGCCCCAATACGATCAGTCGTCTACATCGGTTTCAACGAAGGTTCCGTCCTTTCTAAATATGGTATAGCGGATGTGCAGTTGTTCAACGAGAATTCCTTCCCTCTTCTTATCGGTACTGCCGTATTTGCTTTCGAAGGTATCGGATTGTAAGTGCACTTGGACTCGTATATGTCAGTGAGGTGTGGTATGCTTATTCGATGCTTTTGCAGAGTCATCCCCATCACCGAATCGATGAGAGAGCCTGAAAAATTCCCTCGATTACTCTCCATCGTCATGTTCGTCGTTGCGGTGTTGTTTGCAGGTGCGGGGGTATCGTCCTACGCTGCGTACGGAAGTGACATACAGACTGTCGTCATCGTCAATCTACCTCAGGAAGACAAGTTTGTACAGGCCGTGCAATTCTTGTGTGAGTTTCCGTCTTGCCAGCTGATCATCGAAAATTACCCCGTAGAGGACGTTAGCTGATTTAAAATCAATAGACTCTGTCGCCATCCTCTTGTCCATTCCATTACAGCTTTTCCCGGCTGTACGAATCATGGAGAATGGTATTTTCTCTCGATCAGGTAAACATAACTCCTCGGTCAAATGGCAGAAGAACATATTCAGAAGTGTGGTTGTGGTATTTACCAGCTTGCTCAGTTGGGCGGGATCAAGCGAGTTGGACAAGTTTGTTAGTCTGATTGGTAGTTTTGCGTGGTAAGTCAACTTATATGACTTTGGAAGGGTTGAAGATCGCTAGGAATTTAAGCTAATAATTATGTTTGTCCACATCACTCAGCATCCCACTATGTTTCATCTATCCACCGATGTTGCATCTCAAAGCATGTGCCAAAACGCGTAAAGCGATCGTTTTGGATTACCTTCTGATTGTATTTGGTACGATCGTAGGTGCTTATACCACTGTACAAACGGTCAGAAGTCTGTTCGAACCTGGGGGTGATAAACCCAAGTTTGGGAAGTGTGAGGTGCCCAATGGTATGTAGATGATAGTGAACAGGGAGATACAGTGATGATACACGATAGAGAGAATAGAGGATAGAATGTGAGATATGGCATACGGTGGAGGAAATTACGGTGATTCATAGCTGCAATGTATGTTTATAGGTTCATTATGCATGGTTCGCTTCTACATCTGAACATATGCACGAGGAGATCCGAATTGTGCTTTGAATCGGGTACCGCCGGGCGGGTGATGTCGTATGTTGTTGTTGATTATGGGACGATGGAAATAGAGGAGTGAAAAGCGATCAGTGCGTACACCCGTGCCTGGATGTTGATTACAGAATGAAAACAAAAGATTGGTAGAGATCGAACTACAGCAATTCAGTGATTCAGTCATTTATCATCCATATCCATATCCCTCTCTCAACAGGTTCCCATTATACTGTTCATCATTGATCACCAGCGAGAAGGACACTCATCGCATTGTATCTACCCACCTGTCATTCACAAATACGTAATAATCCACACAAAATAGAAGATAAACACGACACTCTTTCTCAACCGCACTCGATCCGAACGCTTATAGTCCATCATGTCTACTACACCAGAGGTAGAAGTCGCTAGCTCAGGTATAGATCATGTATCTGTGGGTTTACCAATTCTAAATCCATTTAAATATAGAGGAGAATGCTAATGATATCGTATATTGTCAGATCCACTCCCTCCAACCTGAGATAATCATAATCGGCGCCGGTGTCATAGGCTGTGCCCTTGCCTATTCGCTCTCTCAATCCGGTCGATCTGTCGTTCTCCTCGAAAGGGACTTGTCCGAACCAGATAGAATAGTTGGCGAACTACTCCAACCTGGTGGTGTTGCTGCGTTGGAGGAATTGGGTATGGCAGATGTCTTGGATGGGATCGATGCAGTTCCCGTCGAAGGGTATTGTATCGTCTCGGGTGAAGAGAAAGTCGGTTGTCCTTATCCCTTATTAGAAGAGATGGCAGGGATACATCAACATCAAGATGGAAAAGAACAGAATGGAATCTCGGCTCATATAGATAAGAAAGGAAAATGGCATGTCGATTCGGAATCGGGTAAAAAAGAAGGACGTTCATTCCATCATGGTAAATTGATATCCTCACTTCGACGTAAGGTGCTTAACCAGGGGAAGAATGTCACGGTGTTGGAGGCTACGGTGAAAGATCTGGTATTTTGTGAACATACCAATAGAGTTATAGGTGTTTCTGCGTCATTTAAACCGGCTTCAAATACTTCTTCTGGAGAAGGAAAAGGGAATGTGGGAAATTCAGATGATACTCGAGATAGTAGACCTCAGCCTACAGGCATAGTCAAAAAGATCTACGCACCTATAACGATCATTGCAGATGGATGTTTCTCCAAATTCCGACTTACGCCCGGCACGCGTACGCCCACGCCCAAGACTCGTTCGCACTTTGTGGGGATCATATTGGAAGATTGCAAATTACCGATCCAAAATATGGGAACGGTGTGTTTGACGCCTTCTGGACCGGTTTTGCTGTATCAGATTGGAAGGGAAAAGGGAGAGGTGAGGATGTTGGTGGATGTTAAAGGGAAATTACCTAGTGTAGGGGATGGCAGTCTGAAGGTGAGTGAATGATACGCATCTTATTCAGAAAACCATCTTGTATCATTTGTGAAATCATGGTCATTCATTATATATCGATTCTAACTGATTATATTTGTTTCGACCCATAGCGTCACATCGAGGCCAATTATGTTCCTCATCTACCAGCCGAACTTCAATCCCCAGTCCTCTCAGCCCTTGCCACTCAGCGTCTCCGATCCATGCCCAACACTTTCCTCCCACCCTCTATCCAGGGCTTGTCCAATCACCTCAGCGGTGCGATCTTAGTAGGTGACGCCTATAACATGCGACACCCCCTCACGGGAGGAGGAATGACAGTAGCTTTCAATGACGCTATCATCTTGACTAAATACCTCAAACCTTCCGAGCAATTACCATCCGGAAGAGCAGGATTGGAAGATTGGGATAAAGTATCGGAATATCTGAGAGAATGGTTCTGGGAGAGAAAGAAGTTGTCAGGTGTGGTGAATGTGTTGAGTATGGCTCTTTATAGTTTGTTTGGAGGAGCGGATGGTAAGTTGGTTTTTTTGAGTTGTACGTCGATAATTGCAACTGATTGATGTTACCTGACAGAACCCGAACTTGAAGTGCTCAGAGAAGGATGTGTGAAATACCTGGGAATGGGAGGTGAGAGAGTTGCAGGACCGGTCGGTCTATTATCTGCGTGAGTATTATTATTATTCGCTCAATCAACGAAACAACGGGACTTATCTTATAAGTTTCTCGATTGGTCTTACTGATATCTACCCTTGCGATCCTCGTAGTCTCACCCCAGCGCCTCTCATGTTGTTCTACCATTTCTTCTCCGTCGCCTTTTACTCCATCTTCTTACTGCTTATCAAAGGTCCTCCCAATTCGTCTTTAAGATCCACCAAGTCGAATCCTGTGTTAAATCCTCTGTTGGTTTTGTTGACTTTGCCATTAAACTTGATCTATTCGATAAAAGTGGTAAGTACGATCTTGATTGAAGAATTCAGCGATTGCTACGTTTTTGGACAGAGCTGATTCTCCTTTGTGGTTGCATGATTAGTTTTGGACAGCTTGTGTCGTTCTTCTACCTGTCATATATACTGAGTTTAGAGTATAGATGGTCTTGGTTGGGTATGGATGGAGAACAAAGAGCGATACATAGTATAGATCGTATTGTAAACAATAAATAGGTAATGAGTTCAGATAGACATAGAATGATTCAATTAGCACGGCATGTATACCCAAGTTCTATAATGCACCATGAAATTTGGATCGCTGAAGAAAGAACAGCTGTTGCAGCTCATCATCGGATGATCACTGTAGACAGAGTATCACTTAGTGACATATTATACCAGTATTCATGCTCGCGTCATAATCACATTCAGATCGAATCAAATCATTCATTTATTCATTCATTCGTTTTCACACTGCATAAATATCATGATTATTTCATAAGCTGAGAGAAACGAGAGAAACAGAAGACCGAGAAAGTATAATAGACATCGGGACTTGTGATTATCACTATCAAATATTAATACCGGATCATTTCAATCAAATCACTTGTCATCATATCGAAAATCATACTTTGTCAAGCGTTTTCTCGTCTCGTTAAAGACGTTTTTTTTCACAGGAATGAAAAGGACCAGACCATAAATAAAATAAGCCATAAACCCACATTGAGATCCATTCGAACTAAGCTATGTCTCCGGATGGAACTTCTTAACTACATCCGCTACAGCCGATTTAGCCATATACGTTGCACTTCTGCCTCTAGTCATCGATCCAGGTGTCTGTCCACTGGCTACAGATCCAAATCCAGATGCAGATGAAGAGGATATCTGTCTTTGTATCGTTGTCGGTTGAGGCTGTCCTTGAGGTTCCCCACTTCCAGTTCCACTTTGCGAAATAGATCTTTGAGGTGTAGGTGCGGAAGTCGCGATTGGTCGTTCAGATAATGACGCAGCAGGTGTAGGTGGCTGTTGAGTTATTGTAGGTATTTGCCCTTGACCTTGACCCTGATTCGTTGTAGGACTTAGAGGTTGTTGTTGTTGTTGAGTTACTCTAAGTTGATTTAACAAAGCTCTAGTAGCTGCCAACCATTTGATCTCATCTTCTTCACTTGGTGCACATAACACATAAGTTCGTTTGGCAGTGATCAACCTGAATATATTCTCTTCGCTGTGTTTCTCGATAGATCCACCAGGTAAAGAAGGTTGTTTCTTAGGTGTTGAAGATTGCGCGGCATCGTTAGATGAGAGTCTACCTCGCATGGCAGTGGTGAAATTCTGTTTGGCAGGTGGAGAAGTTGATGTCTGCGCGTGGAGATGAGATTGGTGAGACTGATGTGAATGCGGATGGAATGGGTTGTGATTGTGGTGAGAGGGAGGTCGATCTTCTTCACTTGATGCGAGGGATTCATCAGATGCGTCTACTTCCAATGCGTCGAGCACTGAGGTGAGAGGGATGAATCGAAGTGCCTTTGTGTCCTATTTGATCATCATCGTTTATCAGCGTTCATCCGAAAGAAAAGGGTTTCAGAGGAAGCTTAACTTACCATATGTGATTTGGTATATGTAACACCCTGACTCGTCAGAACGAACCACCTCTTCCTCCATACTTTCCTACCTCGACCCTTCGATCGTTTCATGAGATAAGCCGATAAGATGACCTTGGTAGGATCGATAGGTGTCGAGGGTAGACTTTGGGTAGTATCATTTACACTTCTACCTTGACTGGCTTCCGCTAAATCGATATCATCTTCATCCTCCGAGCTAACAACAAATTGATTGGATCCCGAGGCAATACCGCTACTTTGCAGGTTGAGTGCCATTGATCGATCGCCCGTACCGGGAGGGATAGACGAGGCGATACTGGATGTAGAAGGTTCTCTCCTTGCTGTTGTCGATGGTGCAGGCCCACTGACAGATCTAGATGATTGAACGGAAGCAGCCGTTGAGGGATTTTTACCGGCCATCAAACCAGATGATGGCTGAGCTTGAGTGTATGAGTGGACCGATTGAGCAGATGTTGTTCTCGGATTTGGAATACTCATTTTAGCCATTTGCGATGCGAGTGAATTGGTGGTGTCCATCGGTGAAGATGGTGGTATTACTCCGCCAGAAGCTAACGAAGGTGATACCTGTCCAGCAGCATGTATAGCTTGAGGTGAGGCTATACCTTGTTGATTAGGTCTGTTGACAAAGTATGACCCAGAGGTAGCTACGCTTGTTCCAGGAGAAGTAGTATCGATCACGTGTTCGCTGGTTGATCGCTCTCGATTGGAAGGAATGGGTATGGAACTGCTCTTTTGTTGATGATGATGATGTTCGCTTTTCTCCCTTTTCATCCTTTCTTCTTCTTCCCTCTCTGACAACTTCCTTCGAACACCGTTGATGGCTCGTACCCACTCTTCCATATCATCTTGATGGGAGGCTTTGGCAAAGAAGGTTCGTTTAGGCGTGACGATACCGAATGAATGAGGGTGTTTCTTGACGGTTACTGGAGCGACGGTGTGAACTTCGTGGAGATCGATGACTTTCTTGAGGGAGTATTCCTTTGTTGATCACGATACATGAATTAGCTTTTCACTCTCAGAATACGATAACGAGGATTCGACAGCTCACCTTCTCGTCTTTGTAATAAGCCAATTTCTCTGTGCGTAGAACAAACCATCTTTTCTTCCAAGCCTAAAGCATCGAACAGCGCTAACATGAGCATGATTTCTTTTGACATTCATTGGAATTGAGAGTTTGAGATAACTTATACTCTACTCACCTTTCTTCTTTCCTGCTTCTTCCATAAATACCCACTCTTGACCACCCTCTCACCTTCCATACCCTTCTGCAAACCTTGTTCCTCCTCGGCTTCACTCGCACTTTCTACCTCTTCATTCTCATTTTCGTTCTCTTCTTCTACATCCTCCAGCTCAGCCTCATCAATGATCTCGCCACCGAACTTTCTCTCTGCAATCGCACTTAATCCACCTACCGAGGTGGTGGCAGGCGTGAGGATCGGAGAAGTAGGATTAGGTGAACCGATCATGGGTGGTTGTGTTGACGAAGTTATGGAGGACGAGTCGGATTCGTTACCTGATGCTGAGTAGGTGTGATATGTTCCTGAAGGTGCATGAGGAGGTGGTGGATGGGTAGATTTCTATATCCAAGAATAACAATGTGAGCATGGGAAATGAGGATAGATGGATGGAAGGATGGGTAGCTGGACGTACTTTCTTCTTGGGAGATTCGTGCATACGTGATGAAGGCGCTGAAGCAGACCTGAATGATAATTTACGTTCGATCTCGGATTTTGATGGTGGTTGAGCAGGGACGGGTTGAGAAAGTGTTGGCTGTTGTTGTTGTGATTGTTGGATTGGGGGTCCAGACGTAGCTGTAGCTGGGGGAGGATTGGCTATATGATAGATCATGTTAGTACGCATATGGCTAAACTAGTGATTTATTGAGAAGAGGTATGGGAAATGATTCGCTATTTCCCTCCCGATGAATGCATATACTCACATTGAGACATTGTGAAGGATGAAACCCGCTACTCTACGATGCTAATGCTAATCCACCTTGTTATTGTTCACTGTTCACTTGACTTTGAATCTCCGATCAAACGCCCGGATCTTGCGGTGATCACGCAACAGGTCGATTGGTCGTTCTCCCACTTCGATGAGGCTCAGAGCAGTTTTAGAGAGAGTGTGATGGATACTGGTGTATGCTTGATGATGACAATGAGTGGATGAAAATGGCACATATGAATGGGGATGATGGCGGAGATGAGGATGAGGATGAGGATGTTACACACACCCACAACAACGCTCGGACCGGGATCAATCTCAGATGTATTACGTAACTAAATCATCCTCGCGTTGAAAAAGTTGACCACTCGAGAGATCCAGTATAAGAGATCGAAAGATGATACATGAATGACCATCTACTGGATCTACCTTGACCATCTCACGACCATCTATCACCATGTCGCTGTCCGGAGCAGGCCCCTCCCTGCGGCCACTCTGTCGACGATGTCTAAACCTACAACGACGTACCCTACCTTTCATCTTTCCTTCCACCCGATCACTGTCCACCTCTCTCCCTACTTCCCGGCAGTACGCCCGTCAGCAACCCTTCCCTGTCCCATCTACCGCTCAGCTCAATCCGACTATACCGCGTGATCAGACCATCCCTCGAGCTCCACTGCAAATTACCGTAGATGACTTCAACGAAAAACCTTCTGCACATCCTCATCAGATCGTCTCGCTGTTGCTGCAACGTATACCCGAATATATAGATTCTCCCAGAGCCAGAAGGAAACTCAATGCGTGCGGATTAAATACCAGACTTGTGATACATAAGATCCAGAATGAATGGCTGAAGAAAGTTGAGAATGACTTGGGGGGATACGAAGGTAACAAAAATGATCAGGAGGTTTTGGAAGGGTTAGATAGAAATGGATGGAATGGTGAAGATTTGGTTATAGCGATGAATCAAGGTCGGATCATCACCACTGTCGAATCCATGGCTTTGAGGAACTTCCTATCGTGGATTTTGACATTAGATCGAAAAGATTTGATAGATGATCAGTTGAAAATACATATTCAAAGTATATTAAACATAACGGACCTAACTCGATTACCCTATTCATCCGAATTCCTTTCTGCTCGATCGATGAAAAGGCATTTCCACCTTCACATCGGACCTACCAACTCAGGTAAAACATATAACGCCCTCAAGGCTCTGTCTAAAGCCTCATCTGGCGCTTATGCTGGTCCATTGAGACTGCTAGCTCACGAAGTTTGGGAGAGGATGAATCTCGGTACGGTCGGCGAATTAGATGGGAAAGGAAGAGCATGTAATCTCCTTACTGGAGAGGAAAGAAGGGTTGTAGATCCTGATTCGGGTTTATTGAGCTGTACAGTCGAGATGTTACCTCTTAACGGTTTGAACGGAAAAGGGTTCGACGTAGTGGTTATAGATGAGATTCAGATGTTGGGAGATGAGCAAAGAGGCGGATCATGGACGAAAGCCGTGTTAGGATTGGCTGCTAAGGAGATCCATCTTTGTGGTGATGAAACTACCGTCAAGTTACTACATAACCTCTTAGAGCCATTAGGTGATCAAATAACGGTACATAAGTATAATAGGTTAACACCCTTGGTGGTCGCTGAAGAAAGTTTGAATAATGATTGGGAAAAAGTAGAAAAAGGTGATTGTGTAGTGACGTTCTCAAGGACGAATATATTCGCTGTGAAGAAGATGATCGAATCGACTGCTGGGAAGAAATGCGCCGTGGTGTATGGTGCACTTCCACCTGAGACTAGGGCGGAACAGGCGAGGGATTTTAATGATGAGAAGGGTTTGAGTGAGGTGTTGGTGGCTTCTGATGCGGTGGGGATGGGATTGAATTTGTGAGTATAGACTATCCTTTTTGTCCTATGTTCAACAAAATGATTGTTCAACACTTGATCGCTGCTTCCATACTGCGCTATCCTCTATGTGTATATCACAAATTCGCTAATCTATTTTATCTCTTCTCTCTTGTTCGTTTAGAAAAATCAAACGAATGATCTTCGAATCCCTCACGAAATTCAACGGTAAAAAAGAAACGCCCCTTTCCCTCACCCAGATCAAACAAATCGCAGGTAGAGCAGGACGATACAAAACTTCTTCCGATTCCGACTTGGATAAAAACTCTAATCACATCACTAACCCCAACGAAGCTCCTGCTACCGGTGGACTAGTCACGACACTGCATAAAGCGGATCTACCGATTCTGAGGGAATTGATGAAACGCGATTTACCTTCCATCCCACGAGCCAACTTGGAAGTACCTTATAATAATCTGTCGGAACTCGCTAGTTTGTTACCTTCAAACACAACATTCGGTTCATTGTTAGAACAATTCTCAAGTCTAGTGAAAGTACCAAAGTACACGACTTTATCAGGCTATGAACATAAACTCCCTTTGGCGGACTTGTTAGAACCGTATAGAGATCAATTGAGTTTAGCTGAGATCGATTTGTTCTGCTTCGCTCCTGTCAACGTACGTGATGAAAGGGCCAAATCGATCTTTCAAGAGTTGATTAAAGATTTCTCATTAAATGGATATGTAGATCTGGAAGACATTTTCAAATCTTCAAGATTAATCACTCAACTTGAACTCGTTGAAGAAACACTTCGAACATTACCTCCTTTACCACCTGTCCTTGGAATAGGTAGGAAATTGTTAACTCCTCCTATTATCATCTCGTCAATACCGATGTTGGAAACATTACATAAATCGTTAGTATTATACATCTGGTTGTCATTCAGATTAGAAGTGAGTTTCCCAGATAGAGCCAAAGCGGTAGAACTGAAAGAGAGGACGGAGGTGGTATTGGATAATTGCTTGGAGAGATTACCCGGTTTGAGGCAACGTAAACATGCTAAAGGAGAGAGATCGAAGGAGGTTGATAGATTGGTTAGAGATTGGAGAAGAGAGAATGTCATGCCTAATGGTACACGGAAGGTGGAAGGTGTTCCTAGAAAGGGATTGACGTGGATAGAGAGGAATGTAGCGGAGAGGGTTAAACAGAGGAAAACTTGGAGGAATGTTAGGGTCGTTGGAGAGGGGGAAGGGGACAAGGAGGGGAATTAGAAGATAATATTACTATATTTCTGTATTACCTGTTATACTACGTCACTCGCATCTCTACATACCTATCATCATACATATATACACCTGCATGCAATATACCTATCTTGTGTTGTACTCGAGTAGTATGCACCCAAACGAGTAATTTGGTGATGTTTGAAGATGTTTTGATTTTTGGGGTTTATATAGATCACTAAATTACCTGATGTGGTAAAATTGATTGGGATCATTGATCGCGTCGATGAAATTCCATCTTGGAAAGAAAACAATGTCAACAAGTCTTCTTGAGACATTCCTTGCGACTCTTATAACATCCATCGTACACTACTTGATTTACACTACCCCCATCAAGGTCATTGCGGCTTTCGGTCCTCAACAAGTGTAGAATCCTTCCTCCGGCCTCCTCATTCCCACCGGCAACACAATGTCAAAATCAATCCTCGACTCCATTCCTTCCTGGCTACCAGGCCAAGACCTCCTTCACCCGCATTACAAGTATGCCTCAGCCGGTCCGGCCTTATTCGAATTGGACAAGAAGAGCTTGTGGGCTTTCGTAGCTATGACGGCTTTTAATCCGATTTTCTGGAATACCGTTGCTAGGAATGGTGAGTGTGTGTGTGGGTGTGTCTTATCATAGGGAGACATGGTGTGACATCCCTGGCACATCACATCTGTCTGTGGTAGTTCTCGGATGAAGATATCTCTCTGCACTGAGATTCATGCACATATCAATCCCGGCAGTTTATCGTTGACTGACTACTGTATGATGATCCTATGTAGAATATCGAAACAAGACGATCACCAAGATTGTCGGATCGCCTTTGGTCGGTACTTACTTGTTGGCCTTTACCATCTTCTCGATAAGTGCTTTTAGGGATCATCTGTGGGTATACCATCTCTTTTTGATTATTATTTAAAATACTGTGGATTAGATGCCTTAGCTGATATCTGTTCATCCTATATCTTTTACCGTTTTCAAATATAGCTTCATCAACGCCTTGAAAAATCAACCCTCCCTCATCGAACTAGACCAACCCCTCATCAAACTCCTCGCCATCATCCTCTTCGTATCTGGTCAAACATTCGTCATCTCCTCAATGTGGGCATTAGGAGTAACCGGTACATACCTTGGGGATTATTTCGGTATACTTATGACTCACCGTGTTACCCATTTCCCATTCAACGTACTCTCCGACCCAATGTACGTTGGAAGTGCACTTACTCACCTCGGTACGGCTCTGTGGTTCCAATCTCCCGTTGGGATCCTGTTGGCTGCGTGGATTTGGTTGGTATACAGTGTTGCGTTGAAATATGAAGGGTGAGTTGGGACATTCTTCGCTGCTTTGTCTAATGTTCTGTCATGATGTGATATTGGATATTATAGTACGGCTAGTTCGAACACCTTATCGGACACAGCTAATGTTATGTATGTACTTGATCATAGCCCATTCACCGACAAAATCTACTCGGCCAAATCCAAATCATCTCCCGCCGTCAAAAAATCCACTACCAACGATAAGACCGAAACCTACGCATCTGTCACTTCAACATCCGCTCCTGCTACACCTTCTAGACGATCCGGTCGAATCGCCTCTCGAAAATCATTAGCTGGACAATCTGATATCGATTCTTCTGATGCCGAGGCAAAACCCGCTGGACGAAAGTCAAGAGCATCCGGTGTGACTCAGGAATTGCAAGGTGCTACTGGGACACCAGGAAGGTTGACTAGGAGTAGGAGTAAACCTAGAGTCGTGGATGATTCGGACTAGGTGAGGGCAGGGATAAGCAGGTAGAGGGGTAGCAGGAAGAAAAGTGGAAGCAGTGTGTAGAGTGTGGATAGTGTGTGGATGAGGGGTTTTCAGTGTAGTGGAAGGTGCAACGGTGGGAGAGATGGTGTGGGGAGATTTAAGTGGTATCAAAAATTCGAACAGTTGTCGGTGAGGAATTGGTGAATGGTATATGGTGTGTGACAAGTTGAAGTCAAGGTGTTATGTCACGTAGGAGCGAAAGAAGTAGACAGGATGTAGTATGTGGGATGGCTATCGAGTCAAGCATTTGATCAGTAAATGATCAATTAATCTGTTCAACGAATCAGAGCTCTCTTTTTTTCTTCTATCTTTGTTTTCCAAACATAGAAATTTCAAACTCTCACTTTATTTCTTTTATATATACCCAGGGGTGTCTCAACGATACCAATCTCTTATATATACCCTTTATAGTGAAACGTGGTACGTGGAGGAGCGCATTCATCTGCGCGTAAATGAATGGTATGGTTAAATGACCAATGCGATATACTTTTCATTTGTCTAAGTGATCAAGGAACCAAAATGTACAATGACAAGGACCAGAGTCCATTCGGATCTTGGACCTGTATGTAGGCAAGCGCCAATCTGAACAGGCCAATCAGTGCAAGTCATCCGATACGATGATTCCCATTCTTAAATTGTGATTACTGCTAAGATTACGATCATGATTGAGTTTATGATACTTTGCCAATCATGCCACACTGATGACTTCTGCGAAGGCCTGATGTATTTCAATTTCGTACGATACGACCAGATCCTTTGATCTCCGTGACACGTCCTCAGCTGAAAGAACGTATATCATCGTCGTCATGTTCTGGACGTTTGCCATTCATATATCAACTCGAACCCTTCATACATAAATATATACATGTATGATTAGCAAATCTCGATTTCCAGTTCGATTTCTGTTTCTGAACCATACATAAGTTTCCACAAATTGACATTGACAGTGAATCATAATCGGATCAATACTTCATAAAATGAGTGATTCAGAAGTTTCTTCTTACGCTGCGACTACTAAATCGCCCAGCGGCAAGGGAGTGACGGTGACAGTCGATCTGAGTTTTCCCAAGGAGTTTTCTCAAATGCAAGGACGACCGACATCCACATCCACTTCCACATCCACTTCGAAATACGATTCTGATAGGTTTGACAAACCCAATACAGCTTCCTTGGCTGATTTTCCGCATACTTCCCCTTCTGCTTCTGTGGCTTCTTCACCGGTAGAAAGTAAAGGCCCACTTCATCACACGACCAAAGATACAGATGGTACGCAGGGTTCTCCAAAGATCGGTGGTGGTGGTGCCACCGATTCATCTCCTATTTATCGATTTTTCAAAGACGCCTATCATACGATCGCAAGTGCAAGTGGGAGTGGATCCGATTCACCCACCATGCCAGGTGGCGAAGAGGTCAGTATGTCTAGATCGTCTGCAATCAAGATTAAGAAAGTTAGTTGGGGTAGTCCCCAAGATGATCCTGAACAGAGGAAGAGGTTCGAAGAGAAGAAAAGCCAATATATTGATTTTCAGGATTGATCAAATAATACCTAAAGGAATGCCATTTTACAGGAGGTCGTGTTCAAAATTGAATATTCGCATACAGTAGCGTGCAGGATCTAGCAGAGGGAAGACGACGATCTAATTTCAGTATCTATGTTAGTCGTATTCATCTTTGTATATAAGACGTAATCAAAGATTATCATGAAGCTCAATCGGAAGATTAAGATTGATGAAAGAGGCCAGTACAATATGTGTGTAGCTGAACATTCACGGAGTTTATACTACATTCTTTCTTCCTTTCAAATTCTCGTAATAGACGATTTGATTATCCCGTGCCATTCTACCGCTGAGACATCGAGAGAATATTTCGAGGTCTCCTCGTAAAGTAAGGGAGTGTAATATGATACATTCTTGAGATGTCCATGGAGCGAAGCTGTGAAATGTGATACAGGTCGTTGGATCGTATCAAAGGTTCTTGCAGCTTATAACGTTTGAAACCCTTTGATAAGAGTTGAGAAGCGTATTATCAGAAGTTTAGCATCTGCGTCATTTTATCGTTGGAGCGGCCCTATGCTGTATTAGTATCGAGTCAGTAAAGTATATATGAGTCGTTATCGAATTAAAGATTCGCAATATTTCATATATCTTCACTTATGATTCTATACCGGAGAATAATCAGTAGATTGATCCATCATGGCTGATCGGAATGATACCACCGGAGGTGACTCGCAGTACCTTCAAGTGCCCTCCACGACCCAAGGTAATGATCGATCTTCATCTCCCTCTGGGACTTCCCATTCTGGATCAGGAGATACCTCACCAACCAGTCCAGCAAGTCGTAATGGCTCTTCGACCCGGTTACGATCCTCAGGGTCGGGGTCAGGTGGCTCGTCCCCCAGGAGAAACACCAATATTGGATATAACTTCATCATGGAACAAGAAGAAAGACACATCGAACGTAGGACTACCACCCAGGAGACATCCCTCTGCGAGGATGCAGTGGCTTTAGCGGTATTGTGCTGCTTTGGTTGTTGTGGTTTGACTTGCTGTCAATGTTCGAAGTCAGTACAGCAAGAAACTAGGAACGCTACCACCACTACTAGTGGGCATGGCGGTGGTGGACAAGAACAACCCAGACCTCATAGTCCTAGGATGGAGTACGGTAACTCTCCAGATGGGCATTGAATGATCTTATATACAATGGGAATACATACTACTTGGACTGCTATGCATGTCTGAATCGCCAGGAGGCAAGCAGAGGAGGTCGAAGCGTACCGCTCTAGTACTTCGGTGACCTCCGTCTCTGTCAACATGGGATGGGATTTCGGTGATTTGATGGATGTGGCATTCGGATCACACTCTCATCCATGCGGACCGTCTTTGACCGTCACTCCTCACTTCCACTTCCCCAACAACACAAAATAAATTGTGATCAACCTGCTAGGATTAATCTGTCTTCATCTACCTTAACATCTCCTCATCATCCCTCACAGCAGCACCTAAACTAGGCCAAGATGATGTCCTTTGCTCAAGTGGCTAAAAGATCAGCTTCGGCTGGTTTGAGAAAGCAGGTTCTCATCTCCAGATGTGAGTGTCTCTTTCGACTTTGAGGGACAACCAATGTTTTGATAAGAGATAGAGATTGATTGCTGATTATTTTGCTCTTCTACTACTATCTGGCTAAATTCCTTGGTCCTACTTAAACCTCACTGACGATAATCTATCACTTGACGAACTGAACGACGCCTCCACAGCCCTCCGAACTTCCGCCCCATCATCAGCCCTCAGCAAATTCTCCATGCCAGCTATGTCACCAACGATGACTGAGGGTGGTATTGCCTCGTGGAAAGTAAAGGAAGGAGACTCGTACGCTGCTGGTGATGTCTTGGTGGAAATCGAGACTGATAAAGCTACCATCGATGTTGAGGCTCAAGATGATGGTATTTTGGCCAAGATCATTGTGAGTGTTGATGTTCTCCTCTGATATGAGTCATCCATGTATCAATCTTGAACCTATATGATCTCACATCTTTGATCCGAGATGTGGTACTTGCTGAAATACCGCTCATCTCATCCATGATCATCATGTCATTCTGGACCATCCGTACGAGCTACGACTGACCTTAACTTCACTATAGGTCCAAAACGGTGCCAAGGGAATCGCCGTCGGTACACCCATCGCAGTAATCGGAGAAGAAGGAGATGATCTCTCAGGTGCAGACAAATTAGCTTCTGAATCAGAGGGTGAATCAGCCCCACCACAAAAGAAAGAGGAGGATGCACCTAAGGAACAACAACAAGAGTCTAAATCATCTGAATCATCCGAGAGCAAGACTCCTTCGTTGGGTACACCTAAAGATGAGACGAAATATGGATCAGGAAGTGGTGGTAAAGAAGCTCAACAGGTACCGGAGCTACCTGGACAAGGTGATAAACCGAAATTCTTCGCTTCTCCTTTGGCTAGGAAATTGGCTTTGGAGAAAGGAATTCCATTGGCGCAGATTAAAGGGACTGGACCAGAGGGTAGGATCGTCAAGGTGAGTATGAGGGTCTATCTCTTTCGCATGTTTGAATCCGTGTATGGTTCTATGTGCTTTATACATCGAGAATCAATGTCAGAATATCGCAATTGTACTTTCACCAAGGGATGTCAGAAGCTGACCTAACATCAATATGCAGGAGGACGTCGAGAAGTACAAGGGAGGTGCTTCTTCATCAACCGCTACTACCCCTACCTCAGGCGCTACTACCACTCCAGGTAAAGCTGCTCCTGCTGCTCCTGCCGAGTACGAGGATATCCCCACTTCTAACATGAGAAAGACGATTGGTAAACGATTGACCGAATCCAAACAACAATTACCTCACTACTACTTGACTGTTGAGGTCAACATGGGTTAGTGGGATACCTCACTGTAAAGGAGAGGCAAAAGGAGAATGCTGATCCTTTGATCTGCTGTTATTAGACCGATTGCTCAAACTTAGGGAGATGTTCAACAAGGCTGGTGAAGGAAAAACCAAACTTTCTGTCAACGACTTCAGTGAGTATCTGTATTCTCATTTTCAGCTTTCTTCCCTCTGGCGCTTTTCTGTGCAGGTTTAGCTGATCGTGTATCTCTCCATAGTCGTCAAGGCCGCTTCCCTCGCTCTTGCCGAAGTACCCGAAGCCAACTCCGCCTGGTTAGGTGACGTGATCCGACAATACAAGAAAGCCGATATCTGCGTTGCTGTCGCTACCCCCAACGGACTCATCACTCCTATAATCAAGGATGTCGGATCCAAGGGACTCGCTTCCATCTCAGCCGAGACCAAAGCTTTAGCATCAAAGGCTAGGGAAGGTAAATTGAAACCTGAAGAATACCAGGGAGGTACATTTACCATCTCAAACTTGGGAATGTTCGGTATCGACAACTTCACTGCAATCATCAACCCACCTCAATCTTGTATCTTGGCTATCGGTAAAACATCGACGAAATTGGAATTGGCACCTGAAGACCCCAAGGGATTCAAGACGGTTCAAGTCATGAAAGCTACTTTGTCGTCCGATCACCGAACGGTCGATGGTGCGGTCGGTGCTAAATGGTTGAAAGCTTTCAAGGATTACATGGAACAACCTTTGACTTTTATGCTTTAAACGAGAGTACACAGGGGATAAAAGGTTTTTCTAGTTGATGTTTATAGTTTCTTTTTCTTCTGGTGCATGGTTGATATTGGATGCACATGCATATATGCACTTTCATGATTATACGTTCATGATTTACGTTCATTAGACATGATCCTTCATTTAGCAGTCGTACTGATCCCATTACGAGCGGAATCAAATATTTGCAGCAACAAACCTCAATGTGGAGGTGATTCAATCTTTGATCTTTTTCCTTGATCTTTCAGTTCATCGACGATCATATTCGACTGACAAATCCACTGGTAGATTAAAAGTATCAAATATACACCACCTTCGGAAGCTCAGCAGAAGCACTCCCAACTACAATAGAACCGAATACATTGCAACAAAATCTTGAATAAGCCATTGAACATGAGTACCACGATACTCCTCCCTGGTCAACCCCTACCTTCTAACCTCGTTACCCCTCCATTACCCCAGTGCGGACCGGGATGTTATGCGGTAGACGGTAGGATATTAGCAAGTGTGGTGGGAGTACCTCAGAGGAATGGATCGGTGAGTTCTATCGCCTACTTTGAAAAAATTTGTACTGCATTTCATGGCGCCGCTGATGAATCATGTTGAATGGGACGGGTAGGTTGTAAGCGTGATAGGGAGGGAAGAAAGTGGGAATACACCTGATGTGGGGTCCATCGTGAGTGATCTTCATATACATCCGCTGCATACTGTAGAATATAGCTGATTGATCGGGTTGATCTACGGTGCTTCATATATATAGGTTATTGGAACAGTGAGTCTACCTTCTCGTTCTTTCTAAACCACTCGTATACACCTTCCAGCGAAAACCACAAATACTCTGAGCGGCTGAACGATCTCATACATGACCATGCTATATGATTCGATCAAAACGCTAATTGCCGCCCTGCTATTAGGTATCACGTCTAACGACCCAACAAGCTCATCTCACACTGACAACATCGAACGATCGACCTTTACCCGAGACGAGCGAAGAGTTCCAGGGAGTGATAAGGATAGGTGATATACGGTTGACGGAGAGGGATAAGGTCAAGATGGGAGATTGTTTTAGGCTGGGTGATTTGGTCAAGGCGAAAGTCGTGAGTGTAACATCCGTTTTAGCTGGTGAGACGATTCTCAGGCTGCACAGTATCCGTATGGGGACCGCCATCGTCGCACCTCTGATGGGCATAGGCAGAGCGATGCTTGACGATCTCATGTTATATGGAAGGATTGGTGCTGACTTCCGCCCCATGTCTAGCTTTCACTGGGTGACGCAAGGAGTTATTACCTCTCTACAGCGGCTAACGAGTTGGGCGTGATGTATGCTGTCTCAGAAGCTGGTAAGTTCAGCTTACCTATATGGCCTTATGCAAAGCTGATGGGAACATTTGCCTCATAGGAAACCCGTTGTTACCGGTATCGTATCAAGAGATGGAAGATGAGTTGACAGGTAGGAGGGAAAAGAGGAAGGTAGCTAAACCTGAGGGTATATAGATTTACATGTAAGAGTCTGTCGAGCATGTCTTCCATGATTGTCTACATTGCAGCCGAGTTGGTGACAATGCTCGTACCTCATCTCATTTAGTAGGATGCACAAGCTTGATCGTATTGTAGTTTTCCTGCCCTACAATCTTATTACCCTGCTTTGTGGAAAAGGAGGGTATTCTTACCATGACCAAGCTTAGCTGAATCATGATATCCGTAAATCTTATCCACGCATATATCGTATGGCGAATTGATGATCTGAGTTTTGAGCTTTGTACTGTGTGGTTGTGAAAGGTGAGATCATGATAAGTCTCATGAAAAAGGATTTGTGATTTGTCAATAGCAGTATGCGCAATCGGCGTCTACACGAATCTCTTGAGATTGAAGAGATCCTTTGGCATTCCCACAGGAAATCGCAAGTACGTCACACACAGCATCCTCTGACATCTTACAGCACTGTGGTATGCATGATTTGAGAGCATTATGGTGAATCGGACTGCTGTCATACGGATATGAATCACGAGACATGGACATGCCTTAAGTATCGTAAAAACACGAGGACATGATCTTTGCATTGATATTGTTTCGGCCGCCTCGTTTCCCACTCGTATTCAAGTGGTGCTGGTGCTGGTGCTGATACTTTTCGTTAAGCTTGCATCATTTGTGTGGATACACTTTCCTTTTCTTGCTCATCGAGGCACCAAAGCATATTTGTGTACCTGCAATTCATCCCAGAGCTATCTCCTGCGGATCAGATCGCATCCATTTCAGCCTGAGTATATATGCACCGCCTCGTTATGTCATCTCACACGGAGGACGGAGAAGGCACAACAGGAGAAGGAGGGATGATGGATAATAACCGTAAAACGGCCGGGATAAGCACAAATTCGTATCTTTCTTTACCGCTTGGCTATTTTTGGCTCCCTTTAGACTGGGAGGTTAATCGAGAAAGTACCACTTCCAGTTAGTTGAGTTTCCGCAGGGGTATGTCATCTGATGAGGCGCTCGCTCAGGTTCATCATCCTGAAACTTGGAAACCTTGGAACCTTTGGGCGTTTCACTGTTTCCTTCCTCACGCGAGTGGTTGTCTCGTCTAGTAACCAAGCCGAGAGGGATGGTAATGTCGTGCCGCCGAGGAGGAATGAGTACGTCACATTTTGGGAATGAAGGGTAGATGTACATATACATAAGTAGAGCTGTGCTCCATAAGATGGAAAATACTCAATCCCCTACCTATCACAGTCACTGTGCAATCTGATCGGAACTCTTACTAGATACGTTAGAAGACAATTATGCCCTCTGCACTCAACCTCAACTTGATCAGTAATGCCATAGTGGCAATATGCGGTGTGGTCGTACTAGGTATCTCAGCTTATGTCGAACATACTGTGAGTTCCGGTCGAGCTGTCCCACCCATCTTCCTACCTTTCTTCTTTTCAGGTAAGATCCAAGAGGTAGCTAGTCATGACTAACCGATGCAATTGTACTTGTAGACCCGTAAAATAGGATATACCAGTTCCACCTACACCTACGATGCCTTTGTAGGAGCATTCACCCTAATCGCCATTCTCGCTTTGATCGCTGTCAGATACGGTAAACCGTCTTTCGCGACGATCATCAACGAGGTTGCTTTAAGTGGATTATTATGGATCTTCTGGCTTGGTAAGTCTTTTTCTCATCTACTCATCGATCCTGACTGGGTTTTATAAGGGAAATAGGCTGATCATTGTGATTATGATGCTTATAGCTGCCGCTGCCAGTACAACGCATTATACCAGCGCAGACCGAGCAATCTGTAAACACATTGATGATCTATTTGATCTTCCAGAGTTCGAAGATGCACCTGCTGACGCTATTGGTATGTCTATCTGTCTGTGTTCAGTCAGCTCCCAGCTCAACAAAGTACTCCTGTACTCCTATATATTCTACTCATAATTTGATTGTTCGCTCATAGCTCTCGCTAAGAAAGTATTCAAATCAACTTGTAGAGATCTCAAGGCGCAACTTGCCTTTTTATGGATAGGATTCGTGCTTTTGACTATGACTACGGTCTATCTCGTTTATCTAGGTATGAAACGTGGTAATTCTGTGAGTTGTCCCGATGTGCCAATCAAACTGTCGTAATCAAGTAAAAAGAAGTAAGGAACCTCACTGATCTATTTCTATAGATGTGGAGATCAAACCTCCGATCATACGATCATGATGCTCACTCGCACGCTGATCCATTTGCCGATCCAGTGGGATCTCAGAGAGGCCCTGTAGCTGGAGTGGTCGATGAGGATCCTGATCATAAGCCTTAAGAAAGTCGGCCAGGCTACAACCGCATGTCTTGTTTCGGCCTTACGGAAACCATTAGTGGAGACATGCTTTTCTGGTATGGTATGGTGCGAGTTCACTGTCAGAAGAAGTTAGATTATCAAGTATAATATTTTGTGACTTTTTTCCAATCCCCGATCGAGATTACTTTATTATATCATAATTTCACTTAGTTAGGTCTCAGCCATTACTTCATTATGTATTGTGTATCATCAAACATATTATGAATAATTTTCAGCTCCAGCACCTTGCGACAACGCTAATCGACCTTTTAAGTATACCTGAACGACTGGACTCCTCTTCTGGTAGTTAGACTACACCACGCTATGTTGAACCAAATCGATTCATATGTATACCAGTAACTTCATGTGATATCCCGTTATTAGAATCGCATACATAATACCATACA
The DNA here is from genome assembly GCF_036810445.1 of Kwoniella europaea PYCC6329. Classification (NCBI taxonomy): domain Eukaryota; kingdom Fungi; phylum Basidiomycota; class Tremellomycetes; order Tremellales; family Cryptococcaceae; genus Kwoniella; species Kwoniella europaea. The sequence goes on from NC_089487.1 coordinate 7,125,599, forward strand.
GATCTGCCAATATGGCCCAACATTTCGTGCCACGATTCACTCTCTACCGGATCCCAATACTCAAGATTATCGATATGCAGATTAGCGTTATCCCAATAATTATATCCCTCAAACCTACTGGGTGTGAATGGGGGGTTAATCCTTGATGCCGAGCTGTTGGAAGGAAGATGCACATGTCTGGTCCCACCTAGTGAAGGAGCCCACCATTCGGTCCCTTTTAGGAGGGTGATCACTTGGGAATGATCTTGGATTTCAGGTTCAGTACTAGTCCATGTATACAACGTGTCCGTACCCGTGTCCGTATCCTTGACTGTATCGGTATCAGTATCGGCGTTATCTTCGGGGACCGAATGACCCTTATTGTGCTTGATGGTGAACTGAGTATCATTCAGTAAGATTATACTTGATCCGTCAAGGGTTTTGGATACGATGTTAGGGTTGTTGTACCATTTACGATTGGCTGTGTTGGTGTTGGTGGTTGAACCTTGTAGAATTTCGGTACTGGATTCGTTTCTGCATCGTAAAATGTATGTTTCTGTAATAAAGGAGGGAATGAGAAGTAGAGAAAGGTCAAGGAGACTTGGAGAAAGTTGTTATATAGTTAGACAGTCTCGTTGAATCGAGCTAGTCTATGTGATCGCTGATTTGAGAATGCCGACGTGCCGACTTGCGGCTTTTGCTGTTGAGGTTTTCACGTCGGCCTTGTATCGCGAGTTCATGAGGGATTTGCATTATAGCATGGTTAGCATGCAGCATGAAAGGTTTTATTGCTGGAGAGGACAAAGGTCAGATCTGGTTCAACTGCCGAATCATTGAGCGGTTCACTAAATAAGCTGGACCGTCTATATATGCAGTAGAAAGTCCTGTTCGATCAAAGGATCTGCAGTACTATCGCATAAGACATTGTAAAGCGGGATGAGCAATCGTCTTGAAAATGTTTTTTATACTTAGAGTGCCGTGAATGGCAGACCGAACAAATGAGAGTTTAGGGGATTCAACCAAGTTCAAAAGTTCTTGGGCTATTGGGCATTTTGTAGGCTTTGGAAGATCCAGTTGTACATACTTTTTTATCTATCGCTGTCACAGGACAGAGCATTTATTCCAGTATCAGTTCGGTACTGTACAGCTCCTACAAACAAATGAGACTTACTGGTCTTGTGGTATGCTTGTGACATTCAATTACAATACGAGTGGTAGACGACTTGTCGGATGTATTCCTATGTGCCTGAATATCAAAATAACATCCGATGGGCACGTAACCTTGTGTACCCGTACCAAATGGATGGGTCACTAACGTAACAGGACTAATCACCCTCTATTGGGAACCGAGTACACCTGCCTATATACCCTTACATATCGTGGCTTACACCGGATGTACAGATGAACGGCGCATCTGGAGTGTTTGTTTTTTCGGTGGGAGCTATGCTATTAATTTACGATTCGTTGTTTCTACGGAATGAATATATATATATATCTACATACATATATATCGTGTGCACATGCATGTGAGCGATCAATAAATTACTTTAGTCATTCTTTTGTTTCTCACTGTCCTTACTCTGCACTTGCATAATCTCTCAATATGTTCGCAAGATCGCTACCCATCATCAGTCTACTGTCCATCATCTCCCTCCGTTCAGTATCAGCTGTAGATTACTCAGAGACGTACGTAGGATGCGTGTCCGGCACAGGAACCAGCGGTGCGTTGGCTAGCCCCAATGTGAACACTATATCCGACTGCAATGTAGGTTTTCGCTTTTGCTTCTGCGTCTGCTTCTGATTTTTTTTTTCCCCCTCTGTCACCATACGCACGGATGACTAATGTATTGGAATGATATATAGTATGCATGTGCGGATGCCGGGTATACATATGCGTACTTTCAATATCAATCTGCTGGATCATATTGTTCATGTAAGAACGTGGGTCCGTCAGCGAGTGAGATCACTCCGGCAGTCAGTGGCAATACGAACTGTGGGGGAGCTGCGGCCGGCGTGAGTGACTTTTATTTCGAGGTACTCGAGGTTGCATACCTGAAGCTCAATCAATACCTTTCCTTGTTCAGGTAAATGCTTTAGCGACTGATTATTATTACAACAACTGTTACAACTCACCGACCGCGGAAGATACCACCTCTCAATCGACTTTCGATGCATGTTTCGAGAGGTGTACGACGTACACCAACGCCTTTGTTAGTCCCGCAGGAAACGTATACTCTTGTGTATGCTCCAACACCGCTTCGACCGGCACAGCTCAAAATTGTGGTGTTTCCGGCACGTACTTTGCTTATGCCCACACAGCTACTTCATCACCCAGTATCGTGGAACGAAGAAAAAGAAGATTGTCAGAAAGATTAAAGAGAGAGGAACAAACAAGATTAAACAGGTTTTGTCCAGCTGGACTCGAAGCTTGCGTTATTCCTGGATTAGATGATTCCTTCGAGGTAAGTCAACCTATGGACTCGTTCTACACATCGCATTTCGCTGAATAAGTCTGGCTGATAATCTTACCATAAAACAATAGTGTATCGACACCTCGTCAGAGTTGGAGTCATGTGGAGGATGTTTGTATGGCTCTACTGGTAATTCCAACGCTTCGACCGGCATCGAGTAAGTAGTGACTCTCCATTTCACTTGAACTACCAAACAAGAAGACCGTTTGCTGATATTTGTAAATTATAGTTGTTCCACTCTGCCAGGTGCTTCCTTCGGAGGTACCACCTGTTCTGCAGGTCGATGTGAGATTTCAGCTTGCAAGGAAGGATACAACCTCGTTGAAGGAAGATGCGACTGGCACGTTTGAACAGGGTAGAACGAGGTTGACATACCCTACTGGCTCAATAGGCCTGTGAGCGCGAGACCATTCACGTCATTTCATTTCTTTGACTGTTGCTGGGTTGCACGCGCTATGGAAGTTCTAGTTGTATTTTTCTACAGTCTGTTCCATACTGCATATGCAATCGTGCTCACGGGAATTCGAATATCACATACCGGTACTGTAGAATGCTGCACTTACATATGAAGCTGAAGACGACTGGAAGAAATCGGTTCCCATCATGTGCCTGAATGACGAAGTATCATCCGATGGCCATCCCTTGGCGTGTGTAACCTTGTTTACATCTACCAAGCATATAACCGTAGAGTACTGTACGGATGAGTTACTAACATTAGTGAATCTTCTACTCACTAGCTGGAAGCGGAACCGATTACACCTGTCTACAACATACCCTTGTTATGACTATGGCTTGCGCCGAAGGTACAGATGGACAGTACAGCTGAAATATGGAATGTTTGTTCATTTGGTATTTATCGTGGTGACACCTATCATCATGTTTGGATGTTTATGCTGAATTGATCTTGCGGAACGAGTGACAATTTGTATATATACATGCATGTAAGTAATCAACAATCTACTTTAATACATCTATCTCCATCTCTATCTCTATTTCCATCTCTCATTTTACCTTAGTCACTCATTCGTTAACTCACTGTCCTTACTCTATATCCAATCCCTCTTCACAATGTTTCCGAAATCTCTCTTCCCCATTGCTCTCTTGTCCATCATATCCCTCGGTTCAGTCTCAGCCGTAGATTACTCGGAGACCTATGTGGGATGTGTACCAATTGGGACAGGCACCAGTGGTGCGTTGTACAGTCCCAGTGTATACATCATAGAGGATTGTAATGTGAGTGCTACCTTTTTCCTCCCATACAGCTCATGGTGGCCAACTGTACCAAGTTGATATTTATGTGTGTATAGTTCGCATGTGCGGATGCTGGATATACCTATGCGTACTTCTCCAACCCTGCTTCTTCCTTCTGTTCATGCAAGAATACTGGTCCTGCTCCGGGCGATATCTCGTCGGTCGCTAGTGGTAATACCAATTGTGGGAGTTTCCAAGCTACTGTAAGTGACTGCGACCGTATCAACTGAAATCATACTCGTACTAGAAGCTAATCACTTGCTGACTGACTGTTTGGCTTATAGGTAAATGCTTTAGCGACAGATTACAGTTTCCAAAGTTGTTATAACTCGCCAGCATCGGATGATACCACCTCCCAGTCAACTTTCGATTCATGTTTTGAGAGATGTTCAACCTATACCAATGCCCTGGTCGCTCCTGCCGGAACCACCTATACTTGTCTTTGTTCGAATACCACTCCATCAGGAACAGCTGAAAGTTGTGGTTATGATGGAACATTTTTCGCTTATTCCCATACAGCCATTTCGTCACCTAGTCTTGTCGACAGAAGACGAAGGAGGTTGGAACGAATGAAGAGGGATGAACAACTACGATTAAATAGGTTCTGTCCAGGAGGGTTGCAAGCTTGTATCGTACCTGGATCGGACGATTCTTTCGAGGTGAGTGATCTATCACTCATGATTTCGTAGTATATGAGGATTTTGGCTAACGATGTTGATTGGTATTGATTCTCCTGTTGATACAACATAGTGCATCGATACTTCATCGGAGTTAGAATCATGTGGTGGATGTTTGTACGGCTCTTATACCAACTCGACAGCTCCAGCTGGTGTTGAGTGAGTACTATTTTCTGGCTCACCTAAAGCCCTTTTCACTGATCGATTGCATGTTATAGCTGCTCCATCCTCCGCGGTGCTGCTTTCGGCGGTGCCACCTGCGCAAATGGTCGATGTGAAATTTCAGCCTGTAGAGAAGGTTTTCAGCTTGTCGATGGAAAATGTCAATAGAACCATGGAGGACTTTTCTACAGCAACGAGCTTCATAATTCTTACTTAAGCTTACAGAAGTCCCCCTTTCTCTGACTTTTTTATGGTCTACCTCATTTTTCGCACTTTTGGGATCGTTTGGGTCGTTGGTAATGGACGATCAGAAATATGACGCATGATCCATGTTATAGTACTTCATATCCCCAGCATGCATCAAATTGGGATCTTTCATACTGGATATCATGAGACTCAGGAACGACGGGGTTTCAGCTCCACAATCACTTCCCGTATAGCTGAGAAGACCGGAAAAGATTCGTGATTATCGGATAGCATTGGAGCATCAAGCCGAGAAAGATATTGGGGTCCGATCAGAGGTGGAGATAGCAGCTGTGAGTCTGGGATATCGTGCGTCTAGGAATTAGGAGGTGGGGAAATCTAAAGAAGGTTCAACGCATAAGTTATGTTTCCTATTGTTTGGATCACCCAGGCGGGTCCGGGTTAGTTGCAGTAGCAGGAAGAGGACCAATTGCCTTCTGCCCCTCCGAGCGGGACAGACTAGCCTAGCCAACATGCGCAATGTCGAGCCCGTGTAGCGCCACAATACTCTCAGCTGTACCAGCGCAGCGCGGGAAGATGGACCCGAAATAGTACCCTAGTTACTCCTTGTGCCTGAATATCATATTCCAGAGAAAAAACAAAACAAAACAACAACAAAAACAAAAACAAACCCATATGATGGTCCGTTCTCCTATTGTCACACACACATGCAGTACAGTATCTCACCCTTGGACTTAAATTTGGATGCGAGGTACCTAACAGCGCAGCAACGTGATTACAGTAAGTAGCACGAACCATACCTTACCATATCATATCATATGTGATACAGTATCGAAGGATCTTCTTCCGAATCGGCGGCTACTATAAGATGACCCTTTCCCTTTTTCCATCCTTTACACAGTAAACCATGTTCGGTTGATTGGGTCCATGGATCCCGATTCTTTCGTGTAGTGCAGTAGAAAAGGTATATATACCTGTATGTATGTTTGTCATCCTATCTGTTTCTTTTTCTTCTTCTTCTTGTTTATTGCACACTGTACCCCTTTATCGACTCTCAGCTTACTACTTGTCAAGATGCTTCGTATCACATCAACCCTCTCTTTCGTCGGGACACTGTCTTTCTTCTCTTTAGTATCTGCCCAAAGTTACTCTGAAACCTACCTCGGATGTTTTTCCGTTGCTACCGGATGGGCAGTCGCCGAATCCAGTCCCACCGCCACCAGTATCGCGGATTGTAATGTGAGTGTACTGTACTGTGTGATATTGCGAAACTGAACATTTCATTCCATACCATCCCATACCTTCTTAAAAATCAGCTGACTCAGTATTTATTCTACTATTGATTATTGTGTACAGGCTGCTTGTGCGGGTTTAGGTTACCCCTATGCCTATTATTCTCATCCTTCGGCGTATTATTGCTCATGCACCACTGAGAGTCCCGCTGCTGGAGGTCTTCGTCAGGCGCAAAGTGGATACACCGATTGCGGGGATAGTCAGACTACTGTGAGTCCTTCCCTTGCCCGCTTGTTTTCCCTCACACACGTACACATCCGGTTGAAACGATACCTCGGTCCTGGTATGGAGACTATCGAGATGATGAACCATACTTGTCAGGAAAGTCACCATACGAGTTTGCTGATCTTACCTTTGCCTTTACGGGCCAAAAGGTATACGCCCTTTCTACAGATTACGACTTTGTCAAGTGCTATAGTAATCCATCATCCGACGACACGAGCTCTCAATCAAGTATCGAAGCATGTTTCACTCATTGCAATACTTATAATAACGCTTTGATCGAATATGGGGGAAATCATTTCAGCTGTATCTGTTTGAACGAGTCGCTCGATTCTGAAGGTACGGCTCAACAGTGTGGACAATCCGGATTGTATTTCGCCTACAACCATACACCCGCTTCTTCGGCTAGTACCGTTGAGAGGAGACGACGAAGGCTGGAGAGAATGAAGAGGGATGAACAATTGAGATTGAACAGGTTCTGTCCGGCTGGACTTGATGCTTGTATCGTACCGGGATCAGAAGATTCCTTCGAGGTAAGTTTCACCCACTTGACTAAAAAGTATCGTAATCCCTGATCGTCGGTTGTACGGGTATTGATGATATGTGATTTCTCAGTGTATCGATACTTCCTCGGAGTTAGAATCATGCGGTGGATGTTTGTACGGGTCTTACTCCAACTCTACCTCTTCAATTGGTACTGAGTGAGTTGATATTTGTCTTTTCAACGAGAACGACCTGGAGTACTAACGATGTCCTTGATCATACAGCTGCTCCACCCTTTCTGGTGCCGCATTTGGCGGGTCCACCTGCTTTGATGGCCGATGTCAAATCTCAGCATGTGAAGAAGGTCTCAAACTCGTTGATGGAAGATGTCAATAGATGCCGAACTGTTCGTGCCAACATTTTCGACTCATCAAATACCATTTCCATAAACCTTATTTCTACCAATATCTTACTTTTCGATATCATACTCTCACTCTGACTCTCACTCCTTCACTTTTTTGGGCCTTGAACGATGACAATGGACAGTATGATGAACTCCGCTATTATAATGCATTTGATAAATCCTGGACTTTACTAATGTGATGCTCAATGCGGTGCAAGTGAGTGTGCTAACACTAACCCCTGACGGAATGGAACATTCTTTTCTCAAGGGATGACATCTTTTAATTATCGGTAGTGTGCATATACTGATGTTTCATTGACCTATGCATCTGACCGTTGACCGGTACATGCTTGGACTGTCTTGGTGGTGCAATCGGAAAGGTATCAACGGCGCAAAACGTTATACTAGCTCGAAAGTGGCAAAACAAACATAAACAACGCTCGGATCATTCTTTCAGGATCAGACTGATTATCAAGTTGAATGATCAACAATCGACTCCCAAGAACATCTTCAAGCAATGTTGATCGGTAGATAGATATGATACGGAGTATGTATGAGTGAGTGTGTGCCATGAACACACATGCCCACATACATGTCCGAGATGATATGCACAGGATACATGGCGGTACTACAGTGAATCGGGTTGACTGTATCCATGTACAGTATACCTGCGTGTAATCTTGAGTTTGTGTGGGTCTGTGGGTCTGTGCGGATCAAAAGCTCACGCGTAAGACCCCCTTTGGGATGCTGTTTCATCACTTGTCACTTCTGATCAGAGTAAACATCCCAAACATCCCAAACATACATACCATCTGATCCAGAAATACTGTCCCATCTTTCATTCACATTCACCTTGGATCTTGATCATTCTCACTCCTGATTATCTTTCATGTTTACTCCTCTTCTCGTCGTCGTTTCTAATAGTACTGCCATCATCATCACGTACGATATCAACCGACGACATCGCCTATTGTAAATTGGCATCCGATCTGGCAGTTATAAGTCATTGCTTTTAATGCGAGTGGTCATCGTTTCCTTCCTCTTCCTTCTTCCATATCAACAAGTGGTTATCTCACCATCTACACTCAGGATTCCACTCACACCTTATCTTTATTTACCGTCAACCACCTATGGCTCAGCTGTCACCATCACAGCCATCTGCGTACATCGCTCCCTTCACTTACCCCATGTCAACAGCCCCCGGACCCGGTATGACCTTTCATCCACCCCCTCACCCTGGGGGAAACAGCCCATGGATCAACTTCTACCCTTCTCGACCATCTCTCCAGACCCAAGGTAGTACTAGCACGGTAGATACCAGTATGGACTCGATCGAGGAAGGTGAAGAAGAGATGGAGGAATCGGAACCTACCTACACCGGCAGACCAGAGAGGAAGAAGAAGTTGACCAGTCAATACGATCGGTCTAATCGAAGACAACCTTCTAAACCAAAAGGCAAAGGGAAAGCAGCTACACAATCTAGATCAAGATCATCTTCCGTCCTCAACAAACAGTCTACTTCCACAGCCACCTCTTCTACCGACGCTGAGACAGGTTCGACTACCGCTATCTTCCTTCCTGATCCCTATCAACCCCCGATCCAGCTCAAAGGACTCAGTAAGAATGGATTACTACCCGCTCCACCAGGTTGTATCTTAGATGTCAATGATCTACTCATTCTTCATCCACCCGAAAAGCATACAGAAGGTTTGCAAGGTCATACTTCTCAATATGAGATGTATACCTGTAGGGTCTGCTCGAAGACTTATGATGGCAAGAATGCCAGGAGTGTGGCGAGAAGACATCTGCAGGATAAACATGGAGTGCCTCTTTCTGTACAAAAGAGAAGAAGCAGATGGGATTATGGTAAGTCAGCTAGCTTAGAGTGAGCCAAACGAAGCTGATACTTAACTGGATTGCAGAGCCCGATCGACCCAAATCACAACAAGATGCGAAAGAAAGGAGTCTGAAATCTAAGAGAGATTGGATCAATAAGCATCGGTAGGTGTAATTGTACCGTCTGTGAGAGAATATAGGCTCATAACAGATCCTATCTTCCACATAGGCAAATCCAAAAGTTAGAACAAACCCACGACGCTTTCCTCGAACGATTTGGCCCGTCCGGTATAATCACACCATGTGGCATGCGACTTGTCGCCCCTAAATACCGAGGAGAAACAGAAGCTCCCACCGTCAAGAACAAACGATTTCTCGATGGGACTCAAGGTAACTTGATTATCCCTGAAGGTATCCTGAGAGGTGTCGAAGCTATCAGAGAGTATAAGAGTGTGCCAAGATATAGCGGTGAATGTGATGGACCTCTATCGACGGACGAACCGGAAGTATCGGTCGATATGACCGAAGGGAAAGTTATAGTCAAACAAGGAAAAGGTAAAAAGAAATCTGCGAACGTCAGTGGTGGCTCTTCACTCTCTGCTTCTACATCCCAAAGTGGGATCAACACTCGGTCTACCACCCGCCTCCAAGCCCTGCCCAGCAATGTAAGATCGCCCGGTCAACAGTACTACCATCAAGCTGTGACTACTACCACTCCCATCTCAGCTTCTCGCGGTATACCACCTGATCCACCTCAAATATATCCATGGCATAACCAACCCCTTCAACCTGCTTCCATGACTTTCATGAACGGTCAATACCATTTCATCTTCCATCCCCAATACCAGCAATACCCAGCCCCGATGATCCCTCAGGATCTTCAGGTGGTACATGTGGCTCCCATCGATGAGGATTCTTTACCTTCTTCACCTGAAGACATTCGCCCTATGCCCGAACAACAATGGGTACCATCTGATCCATGGTCAAGCATACAGCAAGAACCTCAACAAATCGAACCTGCTTTGGATATCACGCAACAATGGCAAGGTCTTCAGCTTTCTAGCTGGCCACCTAATGAAGAACCAGAAGAACCACCAAAGATAGGTACGAAGGAAGGAAGTGTAGAGATTGAGGGTGAAACTGTGGCTGCGGAAACCCTGTTGAATCTTCACAGTACTCCTCTTAGAGGTCCAGAAGAAAATGGTAGAAATGATATTCAACTCGCCCGAGCTCAAGCGAAACTCATTTTACCACCGGAAGTTCTCGATAAGCCACTATCGGATTCTCAATCTGATCAAGATAAATCAATTTCAGCTTGGTCGACCTCCCTACTTTCAGCTCCCCCAATCATCTCACCTACTAGGAGTCGTCCTGTGAGATCATCATCCATCATTCAACCTTTCCGTGACCCTCGACCAGAAATTACTCGATCATTATCTTTCGACGCTCGACCAAACCTAGACGATCCATTTGTGTTACCTGATACACCCACTCGACCATCGTCCGCCAACGGGTTTAATAAATCCACACCCTTCTCATCGATGAGGAGGAAAAAGAGACATACAATTTCTATGCCTAGTCCTTCACCTTTATCGTCAGGAATCAAGAAACGTAAAGAAGCACCTACACCTACGTCACCTCGACCTACCACCACCGCCACTAGCCTAGGTACCAGATCAGCCTTGAGACCTATTTCCACAAACATCAGTGTGAAACCCAATTATACAGGTGCATTCGCTACACCCATCAAGCCTTCTGGGTATACATCACTCGGACCAGGATCAGTGTATCCCCAATCAGTAACTAAAGAATGGTTACAATTCAGTTCACCGAACAATGCTGATGCTGCTATGAGTTTGGGACTTGTCCCTACCCATTTCGCACCTACCACTCCTGGCCTCAGGGGCATGATAGGAGCTGAAACGCCTGAGATGACTATTCTGGAAGCGAGAGCGAAGAAGACAAGGAGTGAAGGGGGGAATACACCGGGTGTAGGATGGGGATTTGCAAGAAAGTGAGTGGGGAGGATTGGGGATAGATGTGGGGGATGAGGGGAAAGACCGATGAGTCATACTGCTTTCCATTGAGTTCGTATGAGTAGAAAGCGTATTTTGAAAAGACGATGAACTGTATCATATTGACCGTTTAATTCTTGTGTGTGTTAGACTTTTTCTCCTATTCGTGAGAATATCCGTAGTTGACTTACATTAGTACATACATACGATACCAATTACGATACAAATATACAGTATCGATCAGTACTATGGACGATAATTTCCTCGCAACCCAATGAATCAATTGCACAGCCAGCCAGCTCTCTTTCTTTCTAGCAGATTCGCTTCGTACTTTGCAAATAGCTACTTCACTGTATCACGAAACTGTACTGAGATGAAGCGCAGAGGAGTGTTTTTTTTACACGGCTTCTAATCAGTTCCTCTTTTGATACTGACCAGGTCCCAGTCTCTTATTAATTGACGAGGCCGGTGCATGATGGAATGAAATTGACTCTCCAAAGGAAATGATGGTAAGAGTACAAGGTGTCAAATCGTCCGTTGACTACATGCATCCCATAAAGGACAAAGAACATTAGAGACTGTACTGTACCTCTACTCCTTCTCAGTTCCGCGTATGGCGAAATATAGCAGTACCTCTCATTTGGCGAATGGGTCGGAAGTGGAAGTTGGTCAATCAGGTATGACTTTGACCGAAAATCAAAATGTACATTACAGTAATCTCTGAACAAAGTTCGAGCGTTGCAGTACAAGCAAGTATGCATCTGAGATATCCTATGATATGTTCGTGATAATTGGATTATAATGACTAGAAATACATAGTTTCCACCTGAGATGATCAATGAGATATAACTTCTGTTTTCGTGGAGTCATTATACCACGGCACGACATATACAAATTGGAAAGACCGGATGAGAAACAAATGACAGAACGATCTAGATAAGAACAATTTCGTGTATGATTTACGCTCCTAAAGTTTCTTCAAAAAAATCTATACTTCCCATGCCTTCCATACAAGACTTCATATTCGATACTTCCCTCACAGCAGCTTTTGACGCTTGGAGCAATTGGACTGGACCGCAGACTATTCGTTACATCATGAACGATTACTCGAATATCAGCTATCGATATCCCCAATATCGCGAGAGTTACTTATGATTCGAACTTACCCGAAACGTTCATCGGTCCAACAGAACTTTCCACATCAGCCTTAACGACTTTACCCAAATTCGCTCTTCCTTTCCTCCAATTGACTTTTTCGGCAGTCTCAGCGCTCAACCCAAATCTACCTAGTACGACCTGTCGTTTTGGTAATAAGATCGGTTCATCTCTCGATTCCACTATAGGCGTTACGGGCGTACATGTTCGACATCCATCGTCCCATTGTTCCTGTTCTCTCAATTGAAGTATCCTAGGTCCAATCGAGTGAAGTGCTTGATTCACATCATTGAGATGAATATCCAACTCAGGTGGCCATGGTTCATCAGAAGAATGCGTTTTCGTGACGTATATATCTATCGTTATTTCAATATCACTCCGAACTTCCAATGAGTCCTGTATACCCTGGTTGAGAAGCGGAGCAATCCATTCGATATCCTCTGAATGCCTTATGTGCCATACTAGATGTAATTTCTTGACTGCAGATTTACCTTTGCGTAAATTTTGAAGTATCTGTAAGAAATGACCTAGAACAAAGGTCACTCCTGTTCCTCCTGCCAGTAGCAGCACGGTAGAATATGAGTCCAACGAATGAGGATATCCGTATGGGCCTTCGATATATAGCGGGATATTGGTAGTAAGATCGGAGGATAAGGAAGTGCGTAGTCGTTTCGTGAAGCCTGAAATGACGACAAACAGATATATCAGTCCTCCTTATTACACCACACGCATGAGAATAGTGAAGTTGAAGATATACTCACCACTATGCACTCGGACCAAGAAATATGCTTCATTGGTCATTTCAGTTGGTACATTAGCGATTGAGAAGGGGTGGGATTCATGGGGTAGTCCCGATATCGATGGTGCAGATATGAACCTGACGGATAGTATGAGATATCAGCTGTTTGTTGCCAACAACCATGGAATCTATCAGGTGACTTACGCATGTTGACCGGCTTTCCAATGGAAGTTATCTCGCCGTATAGTGATCCTCATCACATCGTGATCTAACAATTCTATCTTACAATCACCGCTTGTAGCCCATTTGCTGGGTTTATGGAAGTTGTTTTGGTATATCACTTGAGCAAAGCGCAGTAGTCGATCGAATATCCATATTACCATTGCGGGCTATTATAGCGAGGTTAGCCATATTTTTGGGCGGGCGCAGCACGCGCTCATAGGTACTCACTATGACCCATTGTCCAAGCCACCTCCAGTGGAACCAAGCGCCTACTAGGTACATACTATGATGTATTTAAATGAGTTGATATTTGAGATGAAGTCTGCACAAGTTGCAACTCACATTGTAAAGATTATATGAGACGCCAAAAAGAACTCATATGCCATTCTTCTGACGAACCTGAAACTAGTCACCCAGAGCATCGTGAAGCCGAAAAGAGCAGCGATACCCTAAGATATGACAATGGTCATCAGAAATTGAGCCTATGGAACCCTTTCCGTCGAGATTGAAGCATGAATAGACTTACGCATAACAGATACTGTCTGAAATCCCTTGCCTCCCATACTCTAGGTGTCCAAAGTATCGCGTGACCCCAACTAGTCAACAAGCATATTCTTGAGCTTGCCCGATGTAGGTAATTTAACTTTTGATATGTTATCCCTGTCAAGGAAGAGATGGGATTATTCTTGCTGACTAGTAAGAGGATAATAGGTAATTGCGAAAATGACTGAAGAAGGGAAAAGAGGTTAGTTTTATATGAACAATTTGTAAGATTGCGTTGAGGCGATATTCAGGATATGGGCTGTTTCACTTACCATGATACCAAATCGATTTGCTATATTATCATTCCGTAGTGGGAACCAAGCTAACGAAAGGATCAGTTAGCAATCCTCATCAGCAGCGTGGAAGCTGGGCACTCACAATCAGTCAGATGTAGACATAAGTACATATACACCGTGCAATACAGTATCGTAAACGTCGCATCCATATACGTTTCTGGACCATACAACCACCAAGGGAAACTAGTCAAATACATCTTATTTCTAAAACTTGCTGATAGTCCCGTCGTAAACCTTCTGAACACATTTGGCTGTCCTTTGTCTGAATCCTTCGTTGTTGTTGTCGATGTTGTTGATGTAGTAGCATTTGGTTGAAGTGATTGATGTTCATCTTCTTCTGTTTCGTCATTAGTGGATATAGGTTTATAAGTTGAAGTTTGATTTTCATTCATCCTCCTTATATACCTTCTTTTCCTATAACCATGTTTAACCTGTCTATACACATGACATGTTACCATCAATCCGAATACGCCCAGGATCCAATACCAGCTATAAGGCATCACATAGGCTTTGTACATCAATGGTCCCTCGTGGTGTTTATGTCCATGCACTGGCAAAGTGGTGGTAGTAGGCCCATTTCCATGGCTGAAAGATGTCGATGGGTCGTCTGATAATGCGGAAGATGTAGGAAAAGGAGAGGGAGAAGGGGTGAGGGTGGATGTCACTGGGATGTCGTCGGATGGAGAGGGCATGATGAATGTTCGCTGAGGATCTTGGAGTGCTATCATATTGAAAGACGGATGATGATTTAGTTATGGTCTGCAGCGACAGTAGTATATCTGATGGTGGCGATGATTGGAATTGAGAACGGCCATATCACAAGTACAGCAGGCAAGACTATCTCGATGATGTTACACGGAGAAGGATTGATAAGACTATAGATGGCTCATTGGAGCAAGGGAGATGTTTTGGAAGTAGGGGAATATGGATAACATCGACGAACAAAAAAAGTGAAAGATTCTGTGAAAGATTAATGAAAACCACTAACCTTGTGAAACACCATATCTCAGCATACCATCTCCTTATGCTCCTTCTGCTCAGAGAGAAAGTCTGACAGTTGACTGTGCAAAGACTTGCTTCTCGACCGAAATGTTTGATCCGATCCTCGAGGAAAAGAAAGAGGCGCGGGGAGAGGAAGAGTGGTGCGGTTGTAATCTGATAAGCCAAAGGGACTGGACCCGGACTAGCTAGGTACAAGCACAGTCACTGAGTGAGATACTACGAGTACTAGTTGAACGAAACGTGATGTGTGGGTGTATGGTGTGATGTTATGAGAAGGAAAGAGAGTTTCGGCCGGTTATCAGATAACTACATCATACATCACACAGAGGCAACAGTGCATCGAGTGAAAATTCAGGGTAAACAAGTTTGAGCAAACAAACCGGATTCTCCTCTGCTTAAGCGCCACGAGCGTGAACTCGCAACTCTCATTTTTCGGCAGGATGTCGAGCTTGAAGCCAGTGATACGGGTTATCTGATAGCTAGCAATAAAGGTTATAGCTACGACGATTTTCGACCGACAAACCGTGAAAAGAAGAAGGGGAAGAAGAGAATAGATCGGCTGTATGCGGCGAATTTTCCATTGGATCCCACTCAGTTGAAATACCAGATAAAATCCATCTACTAGGTCATGCCTGTTTCAACTGATTTCTCATCACCTGTATATTGGTCCAACCGATTCGAATCTGAGTCCTCGTTCGAATGGTTGATGTCGGATGAAGACTTGCTTCCATTCTTGGAGGAAAATCTTCCTCAACCGTTTTCAGGTCAAGATGACGGATCGGGTACGATTCCGACAGTCGATAACGATGATCAGCAACGGTCGACTAATGCCAGTACAACTCTGGATATTCTACATTTCGGATCAGGTACTTCCTCCTTAGGTTCATCCCTACAACGGTATTTCGATTCGGCCAAATCTACGTCCAAGACAAAGGCAAAAGGAAAATGTAGAGACAAAGTGCAAGTGTACGACTCAGATTATGTACCAACTCCTCAATCATCTCACCCTTCGGACGTCGATGTACCATTCATATTATTAAATGTATTATCACTACAATCCCTGAAATTTAATACACCAGAGGATAAATGGGATTTGATAGTTGATAAATCAACTTGTGATGCTATATCATGTGGTGGCCCACTACCCCGTTCGACAGTCGACCAAGGGGAGGAAGAGGAAAACGGATCTATATCGAATCCCATAGAAAGATTATTATACAATTTATCCAGAGTGACTAAAATCGGTGGAAGGTGGATATCTATATCTTATTCTTCTAATAGATTCGACGATGAGATATATACAAAATACGGTTGGAAGTTGATCAAGAAACAAATGATATCGACAACATATATCTCTGGTGGGAAGATTGTCAAGGATTCGAGAAGTGGTGAGGAGAGGGTGGTACATGAGCCTGAAACGGGGGTGTGGATGTATGTTCTAGAGAAAGTATAGCCAGAGTAATCAACTCAGACATCCCAGAATTTTACCGTACTCCTACTGTGCGGTTGATAACATCTTTGTCACTACAATCGTGCAATTACCAGTAGACATGCTCAATCTGTCGCTATGCATATAATACAATAAATTATGGATCGGGCTAGTTATAAAACGTATCATAAAGACAAGAAGGAGAACACGAAATATGAATGATTGAACAGAGAACGAAACATGATTGCAGTGTTGTTATATGGGTAATCCATCAGGTCCAAGTGCAATTTTCACTTTCTTTTTCTGTGGTTTCTTCGCACTTGAACCTAAGTTATCATGAACACCAACATCAGTCATCTTTACCTCCCTATGTGGGCAAATTATCATTCTAACTCACCTTCAGGTATACTCTTCCTCTTTGAATTACTCTTCTTCTTCCCACCATCATTCTTGGGTGTATTTGTACCAGTACCCGTCCCGCCGTTGGAACTCGGTTCATCCCCGAAATCCTCATCTTCGTTATTCCCCGTTCCCTTATTAGGATTCTTAAAGAATCCATCATCATCATCGTCATCATCGAGACCACCAAGGGAATCTCCAAATCCAAATCCATTCCTTCCATTCCTAGTTGTAGTAAGTGTAGGAGCGATATATCCATGAGCCTCAGCTTGTTTCCTCTTTGCTACACTTTCAGCCAACTCCTCATCATCCATGAACAAACTGGCTATCTCGGATGGTTTGGCAACGTCGGAGATGGATTTCGTACCGACTACTATATCCTGTACGTCCTTTTTCGCTCGGGCCATCTTGAGGATTCGCTCTTCGATTGTTCCTCGGGAGATCAGTCGGTAGACTGTGACTTGCTTGGTTTGGCCTACTCGGTGGGCTCGATCCATTGCTTGAGCGTCGGATGAAGGGTTCCAATCGTGGTCGTCTAGATGTACAAGTGTCAGCATTTGGGTTTCCTCTTAATCTTTTGAAACAGGCGTAGTTGCATTCAAAAAAGATGAAGGGTAGATTGGACTACACCTACAGAAGATTACAGTATCCGCAGCAGTCAAATTGATACCCAAACCACCCGCTCTGGTACTCAAGCAGAAAACAAAGATATCGGGGCTAACACAAGTCATACAAGGTCAATATACGTTTTCTACCAGAGAGAAATGGTTTGTCATTCGATGTGGACTCACTTAGTCTGCCATGAAGTGACCATATCCCTCCTCTCTCCGATCGGTGAACTCCCATCCAACCTCAAATACTTGTACTGTCTGAAGATCAGATACTCCTCTATCAGATCCATCATTTTGGTCATTTGGAAATAAAGTAAAACCCTATGTCCACCATCTTTCAGTTCTCTCAACAAATCATCCAACCGGGCTAATTTCGCAGAATCAACTACTAATCGTTTAGTAGGTGGGACCCTAAGTGTCGATATAGGTAATTGGTCGTTGGGCGTCGTATCTACCAATCCCCTAGGTGAAAGAACACCGTCAGATTGTGATAGGTGAGATAGACGTTTGACTGCGAGCGGATCATCAATTTCGGAAGGGGATAGACCATATAATACGGCTCTAGTCAAGGGATCATCTAGAAGTTTATGATCTTGATAATTCAGATAAGATCGATTGAGAATGACAGGTTTGATCAGAGGAGCGATGACATGATCGGAAGCGAACCTTGCGTCAGGGCGAGAGAGGAACGATTGATTCCATACTTGAGTGGTAATTTCCCTCAGGGGTATACCATCAGGAGAAGCCGCATGAGGTACTTTCACCGGTACGTTGAATTTCTTTCTACTTGATGGAGCTGAGAAATCATTTTCATCGATATAGGGACTATCCACCACTTTCTTTTTCTTGGTGGTCGATTCGTTGAGAAGGGAAATTAGTGGATGGGATTTGGCAGATTTGGATATTTCCGAAGGTGATTTATCGAGTATCTTCATGAATCCATATTCATTATTGTTGATATGCGATTGTTGGTTGATCCAATCTTCATTCCATATATTCATCAAATTCCTCATCACGTGCGTATCGCTTCCTGCTAAGCTTTCTTCACTTGGTAAATCCACTTTTCCTCCGTCAGTCCAGATGATTTTAGGTAGATTCACTTCGATAGGATTCCTAGCTGAATCAGGTAGATATAGTTGATCTCCCTCACGAGCGAGATTACCAGATTGAGAGAAACTTCCGAACATGTATGGCGAGACTACGTCGGCTCGTTCGAACAAGTCAGGATGGTTACACACTTTTCGGAATTGCATGACCAAGTTCATCAAGTTCTTTGCGCCTGATGTGTCGGTCGCGTTGTTGGCTTGGGCGATCAGGTCGGATATGGAAACTCGTTGTCGAAGCGCCTTGTAAATGTTTCGCTGACGTTGCGATAGGTCCACAAGAAGATCTATTTCAATCTATAACAACGAAGTGCGTCAGCAACGGATCGTTCGCGGTGTAAGATTTGGCACTCACCTTATCACCCAATTCCTTCTGCACATGCTTCTTGACACGTCTCAACATGAAAGGTTTCAAGATCATATGTAATCTTTTCAATTGTTCAGGTTTGAGGGAACCAGCAGAACCACCTGCAGCATTTTCGATATCTTTCGAGAACCACTCGGAGAACTCCTCGTGGGAATCGAACAAGGAAGGCATGATGAAATGCAGTAAGGCCCAGAGTTCTTGACGAATGCATATCACGTCAGCTATTATCTGGATATTTCCGGAAGAAGAATAGCTCACCGTGCATGGAGTTTTGAATCGGTGTACCAGTCAAAAGCAATCTATTTCGACAATGTAGAGAAAGAAGAGATTTCCATCTAGCACTAGAGGAAGATTTGATTGCTTGAGCCTCATCTAAGATCATATATTGCCATTTCATTCCTTGGAGGTATTTCTCATCTTGAACGGCCTACCATGCGAGATTCATTGGGTATTTATCAGCTTTTATACTCTCTGCTACGATCAGCTAAGGGTAATAGACCCACTCACCAATTGATAACTTGTCACTAAGATATGGAAGGGTGAACTCTCGCTAAATGTCTGATTCTTCCTTGACCAGATCCTTCGAAGGGTCTCTCGATCTTTCGGACTACCCCAATAAGGTAAAGCTTTAAGACGAGGTACGAATCTTGCTAATTCCTGCTGCCAATTGTGCAATGTCGATGAAGGTGCAATGACTAAGAAAGGTCCCCAAAGGTTGTGCACTTCCGCCAAGTATGCGAGAAGCGATATGGATTGGATGGTCTACATATCACCGGCAAATGATTAGCTCAATCGTACTATATACAAAGGCGTCACGGTTGAGAAGCAGTTTTACTCACCTTACCCAGACCCATTTCATCCGCCAGAATACCATTGATACCTTGTTCGTACAAGTTACCCAACCACGTCAAACCCTTCAATTGGTACTCTTTCAGCTGAGCCATCAACATTTTAGGCTGAGTGATAGTAACTGAATTTTCACCCAATGAGGGATTCTGGAAGTTGAGCTCATCACCGTCCACTAAAAATCCAGAATCAAAATCAGCTACAGATTCCACATGTGGATACTATATATGTAAGCTGAGTATGATCCCTCACTTGTATCATCCTCTTGGGCAGTACTAGTCCGCTGTGCATTAGCTTGATCGAACGCAGCAGCTTTGTCCTTAGCAGCTTGGACAGCTGCGTGAGCTCCCCTAGCAGCATGCCGTCGTAGGTTCTCTTCGTCGTCTATCCAGATATGCCAAAAATCAGCTCTGTTTTCTCGACCAAGAACACTTCGCCGACTCAATGCAGTGACTCCGAATGCGATGACTCTCCTTCCAATCATAATCGAATTGACTCACCATCATCATAATCTATATCTGGTAATACCTCTCCACCATCACCCAATCCCAATTCCTCATCTTGATGTTTCCCTTCCTCAAGGGGCTTCTCCATACCCTCAGCCTGTTCAGCCTCATGAGTCTTAATCTTCTTTCCAATGAAATGACTATAGAGTTCTGTCTGAGTTAACAAGAAATTCAATTTCCTAGCTTGTCTCTTGGATTCTCGAGCTTCTTCCTCCTGTTTGGCTTTTTCCAATGCCTCCTTCTCGGCTTTCTTACGAGCTATCAATTCTTCTTTCTCGTTCTTCTTCCAGTAAACCAGCATCTACGAGGATCAAGCAACAGTTGATCAGCAAAATTCTTCGATTGACGAACCAACAGATTGAAGAGAGGAGATCAAACCACATACCTCTTTGACGACCCTCTTTGCCTTTGATATGGAATCCCTGATATTCTTATTCCGCTGAGTAAGTTTGAGATTCCTTTGACCATGTCCGTTTCTCACGGCAGCTTGGATACGCCGAGAAGCGGATTGCTTGACGGTGGTATCGTACCCTTGATAGACTCTGTAGATCTGCGAGAAGTCATAAGAGGGATGAGTATAAGATTTTCGGTTTTCAACAGCTATCCAGCAACTACGCAGACAACCCCATTGGTTCGACCTCCGTAGCAGACGCCAAGGCGAGATACCATAAATATGATTTGCAGAGACCACTTACCTTCGGTACATCCCTTACCACATTACTCCACACCATCTTCTGTAGATCTTCAACCAGACCCAATCTCACTCTCGCCTCGGCCTCGGATACACCTCGAGGATCATAAGAGTTAGGTGCAGGACCAGGGGGTTTCTCAGGTACAGCTTCATTAACAATTTCCGATCCGGCAAAGGGAAGATCCAACATCGCATTGACATCATCAGGTTGTTCGGGAAGTTGAGATTGTGGTTGGGGTGCGATGGCAATAGGTTTCTTCCTTTATGTCCTCCAGAAGGTGTATTTGCTCCTGTGGCGGGTGCGGTTCCCACAGAGGTTGATGGTATTTCCTCTTTTTCAGGTTTCGAAGGTCTCGTCCACCTCCCTTTACCTACACCAGGTTCTTTCGCCTTACTCTTCTTCTTACTTCCGGTATGTGTGACAGAACCTTCATTCATGACACTTGAACCTCCTACTGATCCAGCTCTCATCGATCGATCTTCCTCCATCCATTCTTCGCCTATCAAACCATCAGAATGTCTATGACCATGAGTATGGTCATCCTCCGAATCAACAAACTTGATCTCTTCATTATCATTATCCAATTTCCTTTTCTTCGCTTTGGCCTTGGATGGCTTCTTACTACTACCACCAGGTGGGGGCGGTTCATCCCCTAGGAGAGCAGCGATATCCGCATCTGCCTCACCATTGACCGTTGACGCATCTCCGATTTCTGACATATCATCCATGACGGAAGACTTCTTTCCTTTATCTTTTTTAGCTTCAATCCCTCTAATCCTCTTCCATCCCTTTGCTGGACCAGGTTTCTTACGAACCGTACCATCTTTATTAACCGGCGCACCGCCTTCCTTCTCTTTCATCCTCAACCACATTTCATCCTGGACAGCTTTGACATCGTCCTCTGTGAGACCGGATATATCATTAGATTCAATCTTACTTATCACCTCTGCTCTTGTCAATCCACAAGGTTTAACAATAGACATGGGATCTTTCGATTCTTCTTCTTCCTCTTCATCTTCATCATCATGGCTTTCGTCATCGCCAAAGTCGGGAATGGGCGCGTCGGACGGCGGGAAAGCAGGAGAAGAAGCTGCTTCATCGCCTGCCAAGCCCAGTAATTCGTCGTCAAGATTGACTCCTGGTGCTTTACCACTACCGCCTTTGGACTTTCGATTATATTTGCGTTTGCCTTCTGTAGTGCAAAAAAAAGAGATTTGTCAGCGTTGTGCAAGATGTGAATCTTATGATATGATGGAACGCACCTTTTGGTTTGCCTTTACTCGATGAAGCTTCGTCCATGATCTGACCGGGCATCTGTGGTAGGCTCAAAGGTTCTTCAGAAGTCAAGGTGGATTTTCGAGGTTGTTTCTTGTTACTGCTGGTGCCATTGACTGGGGGCTGCGACAGTGAACAACGAGTCAGAACATACCCATCCAAATGGTAAGAAGGATATTTCGTTATACTGTATAATGTGAAAGATTGGTGGGGTTTGTACAACGATAGCATGGATATGCAAAGAGGACATACCTTATAGGCCAGGACAAACTTGTTGACCTCCTCAACCTGATCTTCCCTCAGATGTTGATATTTCTTCAAATTCACTTCCCATATATCCTCATTCCCCAAAAGTTTATCATCCGGTCTAATCGCCCTTGACCTCGTCGGGATGACAGGCGGAGGTTGTGAAGTAGATTTTATAGGTGATAGCGAAATGGATGATCTGGGTCTGGGTAATTCCCCATTTCCATTAAGGTAGGGACTAGGAGAGATGAATCTTGATTTGGTAGGTGAAGGTGAGTTGTATTCTGGATATCTCCTACTACTACTACTACTACCACCGCCACCACCACTTCCTGCGATGTCTCGTTCTCGATCTCGAGTTGTGAATGATGATGAGGTAGGATTAGGTGGTAAACCCTCATGAGCCCTTATGCCCCTTTCTCTACTATCTGTATAACTCGATGGTCGACCAAATCCACTTTCATATTCGTCATACACTTTATCGTAATATGCTGCTGTAGATGTACTTGCTGGAATAGAAGGTGGATCGTAGACTGATGGTCTACCATATCTACTACTTGATGATGAGCCTACACCAGAGGGATAGGCGGGTGAATCGTATATCGCTGATTGGGTGACTCTTGGTGGTGAAGGTGGGTTGGAAGGGTTTACGAGGGCTGATAAAGACATTCGACCGGAGGGTGTGGGGCGAGGAGGAGATGCCTGGCAGAGGAGGAAGAGGGTGAGTTGGTTCAAGGGTATTAAGCGAATAGATGAGATACAGATGAATGGAGAGTGTCGAGGATGAAAGTCAACTCACCTCCAATATTCTCCTGTCACCACCATTCATACTCATTCTGCTAGTGGGCGATGTGATTGATCCGGATCCAGAAGATGGTCTCCGCGTATAATGTGAATGATGAGGTTCTGACATCGTGTCGAAGATGATACACTTCTTCGTTATATGCTGATGTGATAGTTGTCGAAGAGGAAAAGCGAGAGTGGAATGGATGTGATGATTAGGTGACGTGTACGTTGTTCCTACAGGTGCAAGTGAATAGGGTTGGGTTGGGTCGGGGTCAGTCAACCATTCAACTGGTTAGGTATATGCATCGGCTTGCACCAGCGGTTTGAGCAACTTACTATACGATGCTTATGCCGTTTATATATGATACACTACACGCTCATCTATCTCTTCATTAACTGGATCTAATGCTGTACAACAATCCGCAGTGATGTTGATCCAATCTATGTTTCACTCGGCGAGTGAACGATGCATCGTTATAGTGACAGCTGGACTGTATGGTGGGTCAGTATGATGTATGATGGATAGCGAGCAAGCGATCTATGGTGGCGAGGTGGGGTGATTTGGGAAGGGGGGAAGTATGGAATGAATGTATGGAAAGTATGAATGCATTCTGTCTTTGACTCTTTCTCTTTCTTTGGGTTGGAGTCGGAGTGGGGGGGTTGGGACCGTTTCTCCCTTTCTTTTCCGAGTTGCCTACCATGGTTATGCTTTTCCATTTTCATCATTTTGTGGTTTTTTATTATGGTAGGTGATTACTTCCATCCAATCGATATCCTATCTCACTCCGTCCCTGAAATCGACATCTATACCAGTAACAAACACGTAAAACACATACATAAGACACTTTTGATACCGGATTCACCACGTGGAGCATACATACCTATCCTAATCACACGTCATGCTCCATCAACATAGGAGAATCCTATAGGACCGTGTCACACTTGTGCAACAATCTCCCTCTATGCTGTTCTCAGCTTAGCGTCACGCCTGGCTCACCATCCCTTATTTTCCATCTGCAGAACAGCATAGGAGATACAGTATGCACTAGAATGATTCAGATCTACGAGGTTTCCATCTTGGATACCCACCCATGCACTGAGCTTTCGCTCTCTTGTCACACCGATTAAACATACTTTACAAGCAATCATCTTTCTCGACATACACCAATTACCTAGTCCAAGATTCATCGTGAAAGACATGCATAAAAACATATATATCATATTCTCCACTTCCATTCCCTATTTCCCATTTCCCAATCCCCATTTCCATTTTCCTCGCATCCTACACCTTTGCCTCAGCCCCGCTCTTCGTCGTGGTAGCTTGAATCGCAGGAGGGACATTAGGTGACGGTACAGTAGAACTCGATGTTGCATTTGGTGAAGTAGCAGAGCCTGAACCTCCTGGAGCAGGTGAGGAGGAAGCTAATCTTGCATCTAAAGCTTTCAATGCGAGAGCCCTGTGTTCAAACGTTGATCAGGTCATCATTCTCTACTCAAGTAGCATGATATGCAACTATACTCACCTTCTTCGTTCTGCTTCTGCTCTGGCACCTCCTGGGCCAGGTAACAATGAATAAGCACCGGCGTTTATGGGTTCATCCCATGCTTGAACTAGTTTAAGCTTAACGGCGAGTTTGAATACTGTGTTACCCAAGAAAGCTACGTATGGTCTATATATATTGTATGATCAGGTTAGCAAGTCCTCTTCAGTTTGAACCGGTTTGTACGATGCAAATTCAAGTACCAGACGTCATACACTCACCGAATGATGGGTGGGAACCAATATTGGAAAGCGAAAGTTTCACTCCTATCACCTCTGAATTCACCGTTCTCCGATAATTTGAAGAATCTCAGATAGACCCATGCGACTATGAAACCGAATTGGATGAGGATGGCTGGTGATGGACCAAATACCACTACCGCTACGTTGGAGATGAGAAGATGGATACCAGGGAGTGTCTTATATAGGTGTTATACAGTTAGTACCCATTTTTCCACACCAAGAAAAACTAAATAATTGATCGACATACCTTCACTCTGACTTTGAATTTACCTAATAACTGAACTTGATGTTCTGGTATCAATTGGGTGAAAGCTACGAGGAAACCGACTTGTAATCCTGATAATCCATGGTATGGTAAACCGTATCTGCAGCGGATGTAAGTTAATTGTTTTCCTTTGAACAAACCCACATCAACTTACAAAGCATCCTGTTGACCCAGTACGAACCACATCAACCAGCTGAATCCAAATGCGATGATATTAGACCCGACAATGGTGATGATACTGAACTTGATCAGTTCACGTATACCCCAAACTCTCTCTAGGTAGCGACATGCCAATGGTATCGAGATCACTGATATTATGAGCTATATGGGCAAAGTGAATATCAGTGTTTGTGACTAGCTGGATCGAGAATTAGTGCAGCTCGGAAGATGGCATAATACAATAATGATGGTTTTCAGGGCGTGGATGGGATATGCACTCACCCCGAACAAACCCAGTTCCACCAATCCCGCCGTCAAGAACGTCCAGGGGTACCAGATACTTTTCCCAGGAACCAATACCAACCATGGTAATTGACTTCCCCAAGCTCCAGGCTCAGGTGAATTGTCCAGGGCGAGGTACGACAATCCTTGACCTATCACCGAGAGTAGGATGATGGTCAATGTGATGAGTCGTGTACCGAGGGGTATGGACGATAGGAATGGGAGGAATGATATGGCTGGCATGATGGGTGGATGTGCTTGATACTCTGACTACAGCCTTGATGATGGTGATGTATATGGTTGACTGTGGTTGTTGGATGAACCGTACCTGCTCTTTTGATGATGTTGTCAGGTACCGAATGCCATGGAGTTGAGAATCTGCGAACGGATGGAATGGGATGCATCATGATGATCAACCTTTACCTTTACCTTTCTACGCGTCCGTGAACAAACACATCCCACAGAGAGGAATATTTTGTGGCGCCACTTTACTGTATTTTATCCCAACTGTTGCTATAACCGTATACACACACATACCTTGGGAACCCACCTTTGGAACTCAACGCTCGAGTAAAGTCATTATATCGAATGTTTATCCTATTTTCAAACAACGATAGCTTACATCCCTCATCCACTGCAATACATATCATACAGCACCCCACCTAGTATAGCAGCAACCTACCGCTCTCCAGTACTGCAAATCACATAGATTCTCTTTGCAGTGGATACATATCGCCACCGTAGAAAACAATACTTTATCCTTCCAGCCATCTCGTCAGCTCCAACCCAATTCTTTGAAGTATCCTATTCTACATGTCAATATAACATAGACAAGACCAACAATATGCTACCTTCAGACCCGCCAAAACCTTCCAGCCGGGATTTCGATCCTTCAGCGATGACTGTCGATGACGATGTAGAGATGAGGAGTGAGGATGAATCGCCCGGTATAGAATTATCAAGTGTGGAAATAAACATATTGATCTATCTGGTATGTCCAGCTCAATTGTTCCTCTCACATCAACTCGATCTTATACCTAGCTTGTGAAAGACTCGAGCTAACTCGTATTGCAATTATCATCAGTATCTCCTCGAATCGAATTTTACCCACACAGCATTCACCCTTCTATCTGAATCCAACCTTCCCTCGACATCCTTATTCCAGCATTTCAACCCATCTTATCCTACACCCTCAAACCTGAATAATGGAAAATCGAGTAGACCCAACGGAGCGACACCCATGCAGGGTACTTCCAAGTCACCTGTGCAGCCGAACTTTGGCAGATCAGAGGGGAGAATTGAAAGAGGAGAATTGATAAGGAAGTTGTGGAAAGCTGTAAGATGGGAAGAAGTCGAGAGGCACGTCGCGTCGAATGGGGTAAGTAAACTCAGCTCACCCACTGATTTTGACTGGATAAAACGAGAGCTGATGCACAAAGTCGGTCTGGGAAGGAACCATACAAACCATCTTGTCCTAACCCTTTCCATCTACTTATACCTCATGTCTGTCCACCCTCTTTCCCATCATCCGAGTCAAATCCACCTCTTCCCCTACCAGAAGCCTTACGTTCGTCCACCCCTCCTCCTCCCAAACGTCCCGAAGCGTTTCCTCCTCCATCGATAGCATCCAACGAAGCTGGACCATCCAAGACGATCACTGCCAGTGGGGAAATAAGGAATAAACGTAAAGCCAGACAACCTTCTTCCGAAGCTACCTCACGTCAACCTTCACCCGAAAGATCTAATTCGCCTGCAAGGTTCAAATCGTCAGAGAAAGATAGTCAGGTACAGAAAAAGGACAAAGAGAAGAAGAAGAAAGCAAGATTAAGTGAGGGAACTGAAAATAACGATAATAACATGGACATCGATCAGGAAGAAGACAGTACCCCTGTAGATAAGAAGGAAAAGGAAAAAGAAAAAGAGGTGAAAATCAAATCGCCGAAGAAGAAAGATACGTTAAGCCTGAAAGTACCTAACTCGACGGCAGGGTCAAGAGCGCAAACTCCAGAATCTCGGAAACCTTCTCCATCGATAAAGTCGAAAGATTTGCCGAAAGATTCGCAGAAGAATGGCGACGATGAGATTAGTGATGATGGCAGAGTGGGCAACTGGGTAGAGCATCGAGATGCAGTGAGTATAATCGTAATTCCACAGAATTAAGCAAAATTGTACCCTTTTGGAAATGCATGCTGATCTACTTGATTCGTTTAGGTCTCCTGCGTAGCTTGGAACCCCAAAAATCGTGATGTCCTCGCCACAGGATCAGGAGATGGTACAGCCCGATTGTGGGAATTCACCTCATCCTCTACCTCTCCAACAAGTCATCTGACAACACTGAAGAAACCAGCAGTGATATATCACAAATCTATCGAATCGTCCAAGAAGAACGTCACTGCCGTCTGTTGGCATCCTGATGGTACGATGTTAGCTACTGGATCATACGATGGTGTGGGAAGACTGTTTACCCCTAGTGGAAATATGCACGGGATCATGACGTATGGAAGAGGTGCTATCAACGCTTTGAAGTGGAACCCTTCCGGATCAGCCATCATCATGGCGAAGGATGATTTCACGGTGACGAAATGGGGATATGGGTTTGATGGTAAGATGGATTTGAAAAATAGCTTTGATGCGCATACTAGTGAGTGAACGGTCCACATCCAAATTCCTTAGTCATACATATAATTCACCTTTGCGTCTCGCTCTGAATCTAACGGATGATGGAGCTGATCAAATCACCTCCAATCTCGCAGAGGAAGTGAACGACGTCGACTGGCTAGATGACGACGTATTTGCATCGGCGGGTAACGATCATACCATTTTCGTTCATCGATCTAACGATAAACGACCAAGGTTCACATTCAAGGGACATTCCGACGATGTGACGAAAATAAAATGGTCACCACCCACGTCGTCTGGTAGTACTAGTGGTACGACGAGATTACTAGCTTCAGTATCGGATGATGGGAACTGTATGATATGGAAATTACCTTCGTACCCTGAACCATCCAGTCGTACGGGTGGATCAAGATCATTGAGTCCAACAAAGGGTAAAGAAGGATCGACGGACAAGGATAATGATGATTATTTCAATGGTGGGACACCTGTACCTGGAGCAGATCATTGTCTACATCGATTAACGGTTGTTGGTGGAAGTGAAAATAAGAGGATGAATACGCTGGAATGGAGTCCTTCGTGTGAGAATGGGAGAATGTTACTAGCTGCGTGAGTTGATATCAAATTCTTCGTGCGAATCATGATGATGAGCATGTCTGTGACGTGACTGGAGCTGATACCTAATTCTGCACGACCTTGTAGCGGTGGTCAGGACTCCACAGTGAAAGTGTTCGATGCCCTCTCCGGAGAATGTTTACATACCCTAGCCGGGCTCGAGACTGGTACTGGCTCTTTAGCATTCTCCCCAGCTTCATTTGGTGGGAAATTGGGTGCGTTGGCTGCTGGTGGGTGGGATGGTCATCTTATCGTATGGGATATCGAGGTGAGTATCAGCTGCGACACAAGTCTCCCGATCTCTCCCTACCATGTGGAGTAACGTAAGCTGATTTGGATGAATAGTCTGGTAAAATAATGTTGCAGCATGACATAGAAGAGGATGCCAAGAAACAGAGTGTGAGAGAACAACCTATGATGGTGAGTCCGCTTTGTTCAAAGTTCACGCCCAACGCTTGTCAGGGAAGCTGATCTTGTTGATTCATGCGATCTAGCTCGCAATTGCGTGGAGAGAAGATGGAAAACATTTGGCTTGTGGATTACATAACAAGAGTGTGATGGTGGTCAATGTGGATGGGTTGACGGTGGATGATAAATAGTGTCACGTCATGTGATAGAAGTGTAGATGAGAGGGAACAAGAGGATGATCTACAGATTATTTGAGGTTACTTATCAACTTTCATTGTTTCATTTGGGTTTCATGGGGAATAGAAGAAATGAAATGAAATGATATCCATTAAAGTATAGTTTAGGATTTATATATTATCAAAGTATCAGAGTGATGTAAATTGAACATCTACTCAACTGTTCGTTCATTGCCGACTGATATCTCATCCTACGACCCCGTGAATGATCTCAGACATTCTTTAAATGATCCACAAAAACTCCCACTACCTTGTTCAACTGGTGAACCATCACTTGTTGGTTCTTGATGTCGAAAGTCGCTGCTTTCGTGGTTGTTTGGTCCCCTCTTCTTGTTCCTCCAACTTTCCTTGGGGTAACAGCTAGGCCGCAATATCCTCATTGCACCTGGTCTGACATGCGTGCCGTATTCCTCATCTTCACTGGGTCGATCTTCCAGCGCTTCAGTACTTTTCGATCTCATCCAGCTCACATAGGGAGGCTCGGTCACTCCATATGGTGCAAATGGTGGGGGATTGACAGGAATCAATTCGGAGTATTGGGTTGAAGTTCTAGTCATCCCATCTGCTGCCGTTGGTCGGGGCTTTGGTTTGTCTTTGGACTCGTTAGCGTTGATACCTTCGCTGCTCAGCTGCCGATTGCGGTCATCGGTTGAAGAGGCACTAGGACTACTCGACACGGATGAGTGAGTCGCCTCATCTTGAGTGGCAGTCATCTTGTGTTCTGCCGATGTAGAATTGGTAGCTCGAGGTTGATACATATAGGGATCAAGTGGTCCGTCGATGGTCGATCTTATAGGACTAGGTCGACCCGAGGAGCATTCAGAAAGCTGGGAATTGGCAGAAGCAGGGATACTGTTTAGATATGAATCGAAGACATCCAGGTGGAGAGTCAGTATAAACTTCCATAACAATGCTGCACAGTACCGTACGATTCTCACGATAAATCTAAGTAAGACTCACTTACCCTAAATGGGAGTGATCTCGATGTTGGGAGGGTTCCACGTTGGTATCGATACGACTAAGTTGAATTGAGTTTGATGGACCAGTATGGGAATTGGAAGAGGACTCATCGGCATCCATATTGATGTACATAATCTGACGGGTTGTTTTCAGAGTATGCACAGTAGTAGATCCACCAGAAGTCCTCAAATGAATTATGCTTAGGCAAGACAGCGGGTTGATAGGAAAGTAACGGGACTCGAGTCGAAGAGAAATAATTATAACAGATAGAAATATAACTTATACACTGCATGTAATCAGATCAAACATGTTGACTGAATATTCTACTTATAACGACAGTATGTAAGAAAGGAAGTGTACCGTCTGAGATAGCGGATGATGTAATGATGAACTGACGATAAAAACATTCTCAAGCGGAGTCGCTGCTGTTCATAGAGCAGGATAAAGGAGGTCATATACTCATGTCTCTGAAAGAACCCAGCACAAGCGTGGTGCACATCATAGGCTACTGTACTCGACAGAACGACAGTTGGTTTTGGCAGTGATCCCGAACTTCTGATAAATAATCCTAGAGCTTGGGTATGTGTGTACTTCGGTTCAATTCCCTAGCTGAGTCCACTTACTCGGTGTGTGGTACACTGTAACTATTTACGGACTTGCCAGTACTGGTATCGTATGACAACAAACTACGTGGTTTGATGATCTTCATATGTACCAGCAAACGGAGGCCATTGAAAGAACTTTGTCAAAAGATTACTACTTTGCCCACCTCAATGCATCCTCTCGCCTTTTCATGGAAATGGAACGAGACATTTGCAGGGATCAAATACATACAGGATCCGCTCTGAACTTTTGTTTCAGTTGACATCTTCGCAGCGACATCTGAGAACTACTGGCTACCGCAACTTCCTTAAGCTGGTGAGACCGACAAATGGCCGAGTCAAGGCCCAACGGTCAAAGGATACGATGCTGAGCAAAGTACAAGGGTGTGATTCGCTGTGAGACTCGGCCGATTGCAAATGTTGTAAGATAGTATTTAGTCAAGCAGTATCGGTGTCTTATATTTTACTGGCAATTCCGTATAAAGGATTTGCGAATGTCCGTTTTGGTCTTTAGTCCTTCTAATGAAGACGTTGCGGGGCTTTTGGGTCTAGATGATTCTTACGGGAACATCAAGCAGAGAGACACGGCGGAAGCGAATAAAGAGGTGGGTCAGCTTTTAGATTTAAATATAAAGATCTTTAGTTTAAAATTACATCCACTTCGTGTATGGAAGTTTCACTCATTTGCCCACCTCGTTTTGTTTCTTCTATTTCTTTGACAGACCCATTATCTCGAATCTGCCAATCAACATGTCTGATACTCCTTCAAGTAATGGTTCCACCAGGGATGGGATCACCGTCACATCCAGAGGGCTGGAACGTCGAGGATCATCTACAAAAAAAAGCTCTCGTCAGAGCTCACAGGACAAACATGAACGATCAATGAAGGAGCAGAAAGAAAGGCTTTTCGGAGGCAATGAGAAGGAAGAACAAGATATTCGCAGGGGATTGACCGCATCTAAATGGAGTGGTGTATCCAATTTTGGAGGTAAAAATATCAAGACCACCACTCCCGTAGGATCAAAGACCAAGTCGAAGTCTCAGTCATCCTCCACTGATGATACAAAGCAAGGAGGACAAGAAACAATGGAAGCTGTTGAATCCGCTGGATATGAAAGTAGTAATCAAGATGGCACCGATAGAAATCCCAGTACAACGAGAAGAAGTTCAGTGATTTCCGCCACAAAGTCTGGTCCGAAGATGAATGCGTTTCTCAACTATATAACTAAGACTTGAACACGATCTTGAGTCCTGTTAATGTCGTCTACATAGTGTTTGAGTTGACGCCGATGAGCAATTGCTAGGCTAGGTGGATCTTGCTTCTGTGATGTGGCTTACATAATCAGTTCATTTCGTACAAATGATCCTCGACGTTGTTACTACTGTAGAATGACATTGGAAGGGCCGTTCTGGCCGTTCTCTACTAGAAAGACCGCCCCATCGTTTAGATGCAGAATTTTCCTCATTCCCGGATGCTCATCGTTCACTTACAGTATGCAAATACGGTACGGTCCCCAAAATGACCGCGGTTTTCATTATACGTCATCCGCGGCAATGCCTTGAAGGATATGTCTAGCTTCTTTGAAGAGAGGAGGTAGCAGTGAGAGCATGGGAATCTCTGTGATCTGCATTGTTCATCCTGGTCAGTTCCCCATCACGTTCACCTTGTTTCGATCGTATACAGGATGTTCGTGTGTTTCAATCGCCATCCGCTACAACCTTCATAAACCTTAGTTGATTGTTGGACCTTTGCTCGCCCGGATCTGTTCGCTGCGTCCAAGCCCCAACGTATAGCTTCACACGAGTCGACACGATGGCGGAACACAGTACCCGACCTTCCAATATCTTCAGAACAACCAAGCGAAGTTCCAAGCCTAGTATATGGGAGGATGATCCCTAGAAGAGTCGAGCCAAGGAGGACCTCGCTAAGAAAGAAAGTATATTTTTTGGTGATCGACATCTAGAGAGCAGGACGAGAGAGATGTTAAATAAGAGTAAATGGGGCGAGTTATTCGGGTGGAATGAAATGCACCTCAGGCTCGGATCTATCAGGGGGAGGTCGTACCACTTCAACCTCATCTTCGAAAAAGAGTCATAAGAGTACCGGTAATGCTCGTGACACGACGTCATATGGCTTGGGACTGGATTAAGAACCTAGATTCCCCATACCTAAAAGAGGCGGAACGTTCTCTGATCTCATGACGCCCAGACATCTGGAGAGAAGGAGATTCTCAGATGGCCAGATTGGATTTATGAGCTGGATAGCTTCGAGTGGGCATAAATCGAGTCGTACGAGGCGTTACTAGTTGTTGATGTGGCATGTATGAATTATATTTCTGAAGGATTCCCATTTGTGTCGATTTAAGTTACTACATTATGATGAATCATGTAACTTATTTTATTTGAAAGTGAGTTCCGGATCATCGTAGTCGAGTATACTCCTTCCTAATGAAAGGTTGGTACTTACATCAAGTGGCGATGTTCTTTTGTCCCACCATAAGAACCTGAGATCATGCAGTACACAGCATCAGACATCGTCTCCTTCGTCCTTTCCCTTCATTGGAAAGTATCTACAAATGAGATGATCCCCTCTACATCCTTTGATCTCTTCACATCCTTTCAGCAGCACTACCAAACATAGAAGGATCGTCCTCATCACTGAATTATCACAAGTCACAGAGAACCATGAGATAGTTGAGGATTTCTTTGGTTAACCTTGAGAGGATATAGGAATCAGC
Source organism: Kwoniella europaea PYCC6329 (assembly GCF_036810445.1). Lineage (NCBI taxonomy): Eukaryota > Fungi > Basidiomycota > Tremellomycetes > Tremellales > Cryptococcaceae > Kwoniella > Kwoniella europaea. The sequence continues at coordinate 7,159,476 of NC_089487.1, forward strand.
CTCATTCTGAGATATCTCAACTGTTAATGTCTGAACATAGTTCAAAACAGGCTTCAAAACAGGCTTCAACTGAAAAGTCCAACTATAAGGCAATTGGATTTGCTAGATCTCATGGTAGCCATCAGACGGGGTATACCACAATTGTCAGGAATAAAGATGGGAGTATAAGAGGACTGAGACGTAGTAGGAATGGAAATTGTGTTACGATAGGGTCAAGGCAACCTGCAAAGAGTCCAAGCTCAAACCTGAGTTCAGGCGATCCAGGAGAAGAGGAAAAACAAGTCGATGTGGAAGAATTGGGTTCTGAGAGTTCATCACAAGAACATGAAGGTGAAGGTGAAGGTGAAACCAGGACTGAAGAAGGTAAAGAAAACACCGTTCAATCGGTACGATTTACTGAAGATACTGATTTTACCACTAAACGTACATATACACGTAACAAGAAGGGAGGACGTAGGAGAGGAGGCTCCTCGAAAACTTGCCAAGGGTCTATGAAGACTTTGAATTATCTCAGTGGGTACTCACGTAGATGAAGGATAGGTTTTGGAAATTGCGAAAACATGATTAATCGCCAAATAGAATGAGGGGGATTGATATAACCATGTCAATGCATACTATCTACTAGATCGTATCTGCATTGAATCTATTTCTATTTATTTGTTCAGCTCTGCCAACCTTACTCTCACGGCATTCGCATGAGCTTCCAATCCCTCTCTCTCAGCCAACCTCACAACGCTTGGACCTAATACTTTCAAACCATCACCCGAGACGAGCTGAGAAGTGATGTGTTTCTGGAAAGAGAGGGTGTTGACTCCTGAGAATTGACGAGCGAATCCGTTTGTAGGAAGCGTATGGTTAGTTCCTGAGGCGTAGTCACCGCATCTACACGATAACCTATTATTAGTATGTCTTCGACATTTGGTATTTTGACAGAAGAAAGGGTGGCATCCGTAGGTATCGTAATGGCCTGTGAAATGCCCAGATGTGTAATATGATCATCGAGTAAGGAAGCACAACTTACGATTCAGGGGAGAAAGCTCCCACAAAGACACTTCCGGCATTATCGACCTTTTCTACGGCTTTCGCTGAATCTTCCAAGTGCAAGATCAAATGTTCCGGAGCATATTCGTTGGAGAAGTCCAAAGCTTGCTGTTCGTTATCCACCAAGACGATCACACTCTTCTTGATTGCTTCTCGGGCAATGGCGACTCGCGGTAAAGCTTTCGCTTGGATGTCAATTTGATTTTCGATTTCTTCGAGGTGTTTCTCAGTGAGGTTGATTCCTACTAACACCACTTGAGAGTCGGTTCCGTGTTCGGCTTGCGAGAGGAGATCTGATGCTACGAATATTGGGTTGGCAGTGTGGTCGGCAATTACCTAGAAAATTAACAGAGAAAGACCATCAGCCTCTTTTTCATCACAATGTACGACAAAACCATTGACTTACCAACACCTCTGATGGACCAGCGGGCATATCAATGGCAACCAACGCATCTGTATCATTCTGCACTAACATCTTGGCAGCAGTCACCCATTGATTACCCGGTCCAAAGATCTTGTCTACTTTGGGTACTTCGTCTGTACCATATGCCATGGCTCCAACAGCCTGCGCACCACCAGCTTTGAGTATACACGTGACACCTGTCAATTTGGCCACGTAGAGTACTTCAGGGGAGATTGATCCGTCCGGTCTTGGTGGAGTGGCAAGTACGATCGTCTTGCATCCTGCCACTTGAGCTGGTACACCTAACATTATCGCAGTGGATGGTAAGATCGCTGTTCCTCCAGGTACGTACACTCCGACTCTGGAAATTGGTCTAACGAATCGAGAACATTTCACTCCTGGCATGGTCTCTACTTCCAAAGGTTTCTTCTCCGACTGAGCCTCGTGGAACTTCTTGACATTCTCATAAGCTATATCAATAGCTTTCTTCACATCTGATGGTAGTTGATCTTCAGTGGGAGTCTGGAATGGTGGTAAGAGCACGTTTGAGCTGAGATTGGCTTTATCGAATTGTTTGGTCATGGCTTTTAATCCTGCATCACCTTCTTTTCTCACTCTTTCTACTATGGGTTTGACCTTATCTATCATTGCTAAAGAGTTCAATACTGGTCGAAGTAACAATTTCTTCTGTTCTTCCTTGTTCAAAGTTGAAAGTTTGACATTTCTCATCTTGATTTTCGATTGGTCTACTTCAGGGAATGACTGAGGTATAGGTTCAGTAGGTTTCGATCCTTCTTTAGCTCCTGCTGGAAGTTCTGCTTTGGCGGTACCGGCACCGTTGATCTTTTCTTCCCATTTAGGTTTGGCATCGCCTTTCCTTCTAGTCACCTTGAGTGATTTCTTGTCTAAAGCTCCTTGAACATCTTTCAGACTGACGCCTTGAGAGATACATTTGGCCAAAGCGAAGTAAAACAAATCGGCAGCTTCAAATGCAATTTCATCCTTCGTCTTTGCATCGCACAGCTCTTCAGCTTCTTCCATTATCTTACTCCTAAGTAACTTCTCGTCGGTAAATATCCTCTTGGTATAACTTCCTTCGGGAGCGTTGGATAATCTAGATTTGAGGGTGTTTTCAAGTTTGGCTAGACCAGTGAAATTTCCAAAACATGTTGACTGAGTTGGAACGTGGCAGAAACCTGTGCCATGTTGAACCACCTCGAAGATCAACGCATCGCTATCGCAATCTGTCTTGACGGAGAGTAATTCCTGTACTGCACCGGAAGTTTCGCCTTTCCTCCATAATCCATGTTTACGAGATTGATAGACACCCTTTTGGGTCACTATCGCCTCAGTCACTGATTCCTTTGATGAGTAGACTAGACCTAATGGCTGACTGGAATAGTCTGAAGAAGAGACGATAGTGGGGAATAAGCCATCAGGTCGATCGGAGATGATAGGTGCAAGGAAAGCTTCGGCGATTGATAAGTGGGAAGAAGTGGTTTTGGGGGATGTGGATAGATATTCAGTTGGAATGACGTAGGAAGATGGTCGAGATGACTTGATAGATTCGAGAAGTTCTGTAGGGTTAGGTGAAGGGTTTTGAATGTAGATGTCAATATTCGTTGCACCAAGAGATTTGGCAGTGTGGGCGCTAGATGAGATCAGGTAGATACCGCTAATTTGTGAGAACGACTGTTGATAGTTTGTTATTTCACTTTCATCGATTTTGAGTATCAACCTCTCCTTAGGTACCTGGCCAGCGAGTTCTTCCACCTGTGATGGAGTGACAACGATTTTCTGAGCACCGTTATCGAGGAATGAGATTAGGTCATCGGATGATTCGGCAGCTTGGACGTAGTAGCTCGCTTGGGGTGGTAAGGTTGGAAGTACGGCTTGTACGAGGGTAGCTGGGATCAGGACTGGGCCGAGTAAGGCGAGAGAGGGGAGGAGAGTAGACCCCGATGGGTCTATGAGAGGGAGGAAGGGGGGTGTTGACATTTTGTCTATGTTGTTGAATTGCAAGATGCTATAGAGATGGATGAAATCGGATTTTGATTCTTCTGAAAAAGTCAAAAAGTCGGAATGACCATCATCGTAGAGCATAGTGATCGAGTCAAAGGTATCAACCACGTGTTGAGAGCAATACGTGGATTTATTTGTCTCTTATCACTGCTAAGTTACCCATAGTGTTGTAAGCTCAGACGCGTTTAGAGGTTGATCGTAATGTTCACTTTGGACCGTGCTCTCTGCAAGCAAGTACTGTTGAAACATATCTCTACAGATATAGCAGAACCACAAAGCCCACAGGGCTCTAGATACCACCATGTCATCCTACGAGACAGTCACGACAGGTCGGTCGAAGCGAAGCACTGCGGGAAACCGGTAGGTCATACATCCATATCGTAATGTCATCGGTTAACGATGTTGAGATAGTATGCGAGAGCTTCTCGAAAAGGCTCATCAGGAAGACGAAGACGAGCTATTCAAAGAAGTTGAGGATGATGAGGAATTTGCTGCCCCTGGTGAGCTTGCTCGGTAGCCCACATGTATCGTAAATCTGACGATTTAATGTGTCATAGTGGAAGTAAAGGATGTATACCTCGAAGAATTCGCTGATACGGATGAAGAAGTTGAGGAGGATGAGGATGCTGAAGAGAGAGCCATACGGCGAGAAGAGAGGCAGAGGGTGGGTCATTCACCAATTCATGAGCCAATACCGTACTGACCAATATACTCATAGGCAAAAGGCAAAGGACGAGCGATTTATGATCCACTTTCATCACTCAATAAGAATCGACTGAAACCTTCCAAACCCGATCCTACCGCCAAATTACTATCAGACCCTACGATATCCCTCCTTGATCCGTCCCTCGACCCATCTTCCATGGCTCCTTCTACACTGGTTCTGGCAATTCGAAAACAGCGTAGAGAAGCCAAGCGAGAGCAACGTTCAGAAGCTCGACGAAGTAATCTCAGAGCGTCGACTCTAAAGACTGAAAAGGAGATATTGGAAAAGGAGAATCAACAGAAGATCAATCGTGATAAATACCCTTCGAGGGGTAAGAGGAAAATAGTGGATGATGGACCGAAAACTCAGGATGAACTCATTGCAGCTGCGCTAGAAGAAGAGGAGAGAAATAAAGAAGCGTTAAGGGATTGGCTGAAAAAGGAAGATGAGAAGAGAGAATTGAGAAAGATCGGTAGGAAGAGAGTGAAAGGACCGAGGTTGACTTGGGTCAGTAGGACGGTGGGTAAATTGGTTGAGATCATAGGCGAGGAGAGTGTGGTGAAGGAGGTGGACAAGGGGAAAAAGAAGGATGAAGGGGGAGAGAAAGAGGTACCGACAAAGGGAGTTACAGTAGATGGATCTCCTGCTCAAATCCAAACGATACCATCAACGATTGAACCTCAACAGACTGCCAAAGAGGATTTACCCGGAATATCTATTTCGGAAGCCGCAGATGGACCACCTACCGATCAGCCCGGAACGACTGAGAGTGCTCAACCACAGAAAGAGAGTACCTTCGATACGCCTGCTCAGAAGAATACGATTGAGTCGACCAAGTCATCCGAACAAATAGAGAAGCCACCGAGTGATTCCTTGCAGCAGACTGCTATAAGCAACGATACCTCAAAACCGGCAACTCATGATCCCAAGAAACCTATCATACCCGTTCCGCCCATTTCTCAACCTACTAGTATAGTACCAGTCCCTGAATCAGACGAATCCAAATACACTCGAAACTACCTGATCCTCTCGCAGATACCTGGCGGTCTGACCGAAGAAATCAAGTTGATCTTGGGTGATCATGTAGAATGGGATAGAGTGCTTTACATACCATCGCGTAATAGACCTATCAGTATGTCATCTTTACCTTTGTTTATTGTGTAGAATGTAAGCTGACGATTATGAGGGCAGATCGTAAGCCGCCTATATGCCCTTTTACCGGTCTGCCAGCGAGATATCAACATCCATCTACTTCCATACCGTACGCTACGAAAGAGGGGTATCATCAGATTGAAGCGCTCTTGGCTGAACGGTACAAATATGATGTGGGAGGCTGGTGGGTAGGAGGCGAGGAGGATGTATGTGCGGATGGGATGGAGGGGGTGGCAGGGTGGTGGGAAGCTGTCAATGGGGGGTGGTTGGGAGGAAAGGAGATCCCCGAGGAGGAGGTACTAGAGCAGCCAGAAGATGTGGATATACCGATGGACATTGAAGTTGAAGATGTCAAAGGGAAGCGGAAGAGGGGGAAAGATAGTCAGTCAGCCACCCCCGCCCCTGCCACCAAAAGAGCTAAGGGGAAGGGTAGAGTGAGTGTGGTAGAAGAGACACCTATGATCTTGGTAGATGATATGAAGAAATCGAATAGTAAAGGAAGGAAGAAGTGACCCTCTCTTGTTGTATGCATGTCCCCGTTGTATTGTAGTGACCTTTATTGGCATAATGCATATCCATGTCCAGCTCTGATCATTCATCTATTCGTCTAAGAACGCAGCATGCCTTGACATGTATATGACCGAGATGGAGAATGCCACACTGGCTCGGCATTTCGGAGTAACCGTCCTGACTATTTTTTTTTTCTGATTCCCTTTTTCGTATTTTGGCCAGAACAGATAGGTACCACCGCACCGTACACCACTACCACCATACACCACCACACCGATACTCCACTCACTCTCCCTTTCATCAAATCTTCATTCATCTACACTCTCTTATCTCTTCAACCCAAAAATACTCTTTCAGCGAGAGAGTTATTAATCCTTCTCCCTACCTAACTTATTCCTCCTTACCTACCCAAACGAAAAAAAGTTAGACAAAATGGTAAGTTACCGCTTTCTTCGCCGCTCTCCCCTTGGGCAGTTGAACAATGACTAATCGCCGCTTTTCCACTTGATATAGGTTAAGTAAGTCTCACTTCCCCTCTGCAACAACACCTCTACCACCTCGACTAGACCAGAGAGAAACGATAAGATCCCTGCTTGAATTGAAGCCACGGTGGAAGGATGAAAGTGGCGGAAGGGAAATTATCGTTTCTCGATGGATTTTCGACCTATCTCCTTCGTTTCTTCGTCGATTTGGATGTTTCTGGGATGGATTGAGAGCTGACAGACGTGTTCAGCTTCACCGTGGATGAAATCCGACAGTTGATGGGTGCGTTCCCGATCTATACCGGATCTCGTCGACTGTAAAAGTCCAAAAGAGATTCATTGGCTAACGGTTTCCTCTGTTTTCCGATGTATAGACAAACCCACCAACATCCGAAACATGTCGGTTATTGCCCACGTAGATCACGGTAAATCCACCCTTACCGACTCTTTGGTCTCCAAGGCTGGTATTATCGCCTCTGCCAAGGCTGGTGAGATGCGATTCACCGATACCAGGTGAGTTGTTGTCTTTGTCATGTCAAATTTTTGCAAGACTCTTATCTAGCGGGCATCTCCGATAATATCTTAGACTGTTAGCTGATATCTTATGTGCGATTCAACAGACAAGATGAAATCGACCGAGGTATCACTATTAAATCCACTGCCATCTCCATGTACTTCCCCCTTCTTAAAGAGGATGTAGATGACATCAAGCAAAAGACCGATGGTGAGTGAATTGGATCACGAAGAGTTATAGGATCGAAGCTGACCAATCGAATCTAGGTAACGAATTCTTGATCAACTTGATCGACTCTCCCGGTCACGTCGATTTCTCATCCGAAGTAACTGCTGCTCTCCGAGTAACTGACGGGTGAGTTACCAATATTCATCGTGCTAAAACGCTCCTGCTAATCCCACACTAGTGCCCTTGTCGTTGTCGACTGTGTTGAAGGTGTATGTGTGCAAACCGAAACCGTGCTCCGACAATCGTTAGGTGAACGAGTCAAGCCCGTTCTTATCATCAACAAGGTCGACCGAGCTCTTCTCGAATTGCAAGTCTCCAAGGAAGATCTCTACCAATCTTTCTGTCGAACCATCGAATCCGTCAACGTGATCATCTCCACCTACACCGACCCAGTCCTCGGTGACACCCAGGTCTACCCCGAGAAAGGTACCGTCGCTTTCGGTTCCGGTCTCCACGGTTGGGCTTTCTCCCTCCGACAATTCGCCGCTCGATACTCCAAGAAGTTCGGTGTTGACAAGAACAAGCTCATGCCTAAATTGTGGGGTGACAACTACTTCAACGCTAAGACCAAGAAATGGTCTACCTCAGCTGCCGGTGGTGGTGAGAGAGCTTTCAACATGTTCGTCCTCGACCCTATCTTCAGACTTTTCGACTCCATCATGAACTACAAGAAGGAGGAGATCCCAACTCTTCTCGAGAAGCTTGAAATCAAACTCCTCGGTGACGAGAAAGATCTCGAAGGTAAACAACTTCTCAAGACTGTCATGAAGAAGTTCTTGCCTGCTGGTGACTCTCTCTTGGAAATGATTGTTATCAACCTTCCTTCCCCCGTTACCGCCCAAAAATACAGAGTTGAGACCCTTTACGAAGGTCCTATGGATGATGAATCCGCTATCGCTATCCGAGACTGTGACCCCAAGGGTCCTTTGATGGTCTACGTCTCCAAGATGGTGCCCACCTCCGATAAAGGTCGATTCTACGCTTTCGGTCGAGTCTTCGCCGGTACCGTCTCTTCCGGTCCTAAAGTTAGAATCCAAGGTCCTAACTTCGTTCCTGGAAAGAAGGATGACTCTGTTATCAAATCTATTCAACGAACCGTTCTTATGATGGGTCGAAGTACCGAAGCTATCGAGGACTGTCCCGCCGGTAACATCGTTGGTCTCGTCGGTGTCGATCAATTCTTGCTCAAGTCCGGTACCCTTACCACCTCCGAAACCGCTCACAACATGAGAGTCATGAAATTCTCCGTATCCCCTGTAGTACAAGTCGCCGTCGAGTGTAAAAACGCTTCCGACTTGCCCAAACTTGTCGAAGGTCTTAAACGATTGTCCAAATCCGACCCTTGTGTCAAGACCTGGATGGGTGAGAACGGTGAAATCATCGTCGCCGGTGCCGGTGAATTGCATTTGGAAATCTGTCTTAACGATCTCGAGAACGATCACGCCGGTGTCCCTCTCCGAAAGTCCGACCCTGTCGTAGGTTACAGAGAGACCGTCACTGCCGAATCTTCCATGATCGCTCTTTCCAAATCCCAAAACAAGCACAACAGACTTTACGTCAAGGCTGAGCCTCTTGATGAAGAGCTTACCAAGGATATCGAGGAAGGTCGAGTTGCTCCTAGAGATGACCCCAAGATCAGAGCTAGATACCTTGCCGACACCTACGGATGGGATGTTACCGATGCCCGAAAGATCTGGTGTTTCGGTCCCGATACCACTGGTCCTAACATCTTGTTAGATGGATCCAAGGGAGTTCAATACATGAACGAAATCAAAGATTCGTGTGTTGCTGCCTTCCAATGGGCCACCAAAGAAGGTGGTGTCTGTGAGGAACCAATGAGAGGTATCCGATACAACATCTTGGACTGTACCCTCCACACCGATGCTATCCACAGAGGTGGTGGTCAGATTATCCCTACCGCTCGACGAGTATGTTACGCTGCTCAGCTCCTCGCCAAGCCTGGTCTTCAAGAACCTATGTTCTTGGTCGAAATTGCCGTTCCCGAGTCTGCTCAAGGTGGTGTTTACGTGAGTCCAATCGTCTAACTTGATCATTAGATCAGACGCTGATATGGTATGAATAGTCATGTTTGAACGTCCGAAGAGGTCACGTATTCTCCTCCGAACAAAGAGTTGGTACCCCCATGTACACCATGAAGGGTGAGTAATTGTCCCTTGGATAGTGATGCAACTTTTGAGGTTGACTGTGCTTCCACTCCCACAGCCTACCTCCCCGTAGCCGAATCATTCGGTTTCAACGCCGATCTCCGAGCCGCTACCGGTGGACAAGCGTTCCCTCAAGCCGTGTTCGACCACTACGCTCTCCTCAACGGTGACCCCACCGAAGTTGGATCCAAACTCAACACCCTCGCTGTCTCCATCCGAACGAGAAAGGGTCTCAAACCTGATGTACCTCTTTATGATCACTACTACGACAAATTATAAGAAGGCTGTGCATTCATGTAGAGATTCGATAGGGTTGGCAGGATTGATTTGGATAGTTTATATATTAAACGAGATGCATCGTTGTGTCTATTTCTGCGAACAACATGGTCTGTGCAGTTGATTGTGTTGTGTGTTTGCGCGTACCCCCACTGACTGGAGTGCGAGCATGGAATAGAAATGCATGTTGTGATCATCTTGAGATGATACGAGTTGTTTATACGACTGTCCTTCTGACTCTACTCGAGTAGTCTCCCTATATACAGGTAATCTGCAAAGGCGAAAGAGAATGAATGAATGACATCGAGTATGGTCTGGTGGCAACTGAGCGTATACAAATGTGCACTACTTCCACTCCGGTTATCTCGGCCTACCCAGTATAACCGAGAATGATCAACCAAAAACAACCATCTTCCATCGTCCAACTCTTACTACCGTCCATACATCCATACCCATACCCATACCCATATCAATCTTGAAATCGACATGGACATCAACAGCTTATTCGACGTAAAGGACAAGGTACGTGCTGTCTCCGTTCACCTATGTGCTCTCGACCACGCCGACCACGCCGACTGATCGAGCTATGCTACTAGGTCGTCCTCGTGACTGGCGGGGGACGGGGCGTAGGTGAAATGGTGGGTCGTACCAGTCGAACAGACAATCAAGTAGATACATTGATATATTGATGATATCTTCCAATGTAGATAGCAGCTGGTTATACTGCAAATGGAGCCAAGGTAAGTCATACCGAATCGTGGTCGAAGTCATTGGTCCAATGCTGAAAAGGTAGATGATACCATTTGTATAGGTCTATATATCATCCCGAGACGTCAAGGCGTGCGAAGAAACGGCCAAGAGATTGACAAAAGATGGTCCAGGAAAATGTATAGCTATGCCAGCGGATTTATCGAAATACGAAGAGTGTGAGAGAGTTGTAGCAGAGCTGGAGAAGAGGGAAAAAGGTCGGTCGATCATATGTTTCAAAAATCTTCGTTCGGATCGAGAAGCTAAACTTTGACATCTCATCCTTACTAGTACTCCATATACTGGTGAGCCAGGTCTTCCTATGGGTAAATATAGGATCTTAGGTGATTGGTTTTTATACATCAGGTCAACAACTCCGGTGTGACATGGGGAGAAGAACTATCGACTTATCCCGATTCAGCATTTACGAAGTTGATGACACTCAATGTACAGCGAGTGTTTACCTTGACACAGAAATTGGTACCGTTGTTAAGCAAGGCGCAGGAAGAGGGATTTGTGGGTAGAATAATCAACGTGAGTGTTGCATGGGTAACGAATATTACCGTTACTGCGATACTAAACCACTCGAGATAGATCGGCTCAATCAACGGTGTCAATCCTCCAGGTCTGGAGACATACGCATACTCAGCTTCCAAAGCTGCTTTACACCAGTGAGTGATCCACTATCATAGCTCATCCAAATATCAACATTCATCATTCATCGCGCTTCGCATCTAACTGTTCGGTCTGTTCATGTAGATTATCAAAACACCTTTCCACCCGTCTCGGTCCGAGTATATCAGTCAACACCCTGGCCCTCGGTCCATTCAGAAGTAAGATGATGAAATTTACTTTGGACAATTTCGAGGAAGAATTAGCAGAGAGTTTACCGATGAAGAGGATTGGTGCTCCTACGGACGTAGCGGCAGCTTGTTTGTGGTTATCTTCCAAAGGAGGAGAATGGGTGACTGGGTGAGTAAGAATACCTTCCTCAAAGATGTATAATCCTTATGATCACAAGAATCAGAAAAAGGAAAAGACCGTTCCTGATGTACATTGCCAATTTACAGTACGGTCATTCCAATAGATGGTGGATCGTTGGTAGCTACCCAAGCAAAGTTGTAATCCAATAAATTCTATGGAGGTTTGAGGTGATGGATTTCTTGTATATGTGTGAATATGTTTATTACAGTACAAAGACGGACGTATGCTGCACGGTATTGTCATTCAAACAATGCATCGATTTCATTGTGATAATCCTAAATCATCAATCTTGAAAGTATATACAACAATTCTCCTAAAGGAATGAATAACAAGGAACGAATAAACCATCAAAAAAGGAGTTTATCGTATGCAAGGTGAATAGATATATAAACAGAAATAAACGCTACAGATGGTCTAAGCCGATTTTCATTTGATTTGTGTTTGTGTCTTTGGATAGTTCGGTAGGATCATCCAAATGAGATTGAAGGTGTTTGATGAGATTTCCGATCTAAAGATGAATTACTTGTAACTCTGGATCTGATTCTTGATAACTACATATAACAAACCATTCTCAGCTCCTGTTTCGTTCGACATATTGGCACGGGGGATAACTCACCTCATCTGTTGAATGATTGTTACCATAGTGATGTTTACCAACTCCGAACTTGCCTAATAACCCTTTCAGTCCCTTTTCCTTATGCTCATGCTCATGCTCATCTTCGGTATCATCATCCGATTTCAATCCTCCACCTCCTCGATTCGATCTGATCGATCTACTTCCACTTCCACTACCGTTCGTCGAATAGGTAGAAGGCGTATCAACTTGAGGTGATTCCGCTAACATCATCATATTTGATGGTGAAGTGGATATCGTCTGATTATGATCGGATTTATGACTTTTCATACTTGATGATTTTATCCTTTCTACACTACCCACCTGAGTCGAATCATCATCCCGATCGGTAGAAGGGATGGATGTAGATGTTGAAGAGTGAGTGGTGATATGTTTCAAAGGCGACGGTAGATTATTTCCAACTGCTTTGGTAGTTCGTTCAGTCAAGTTTCTCAAAGTCCTCTTTGATCTAAATAATGAGGTTTGTTTGAATATCTGAGGGATCAATTCGGTCCATTGAGCATACGCTGATGACTTCAGGTCTACAAATCATTATCACCGATATCAGCATGGTGTACAGTACGATTGTAAAAAGACTGACATACCTTTCTTTACATGTTCGAAGATTTCTTCAGGTACCCAATATTTACCGGTGTACACCAAATCGGGAGCTTTGAAGTTGAAATTTACACATTCAGGCATACTCAACGTACTATGTTTTCTAGTATCGTCTCGCTAAGCATTCCACTCGTCAGCTTCAAGAAACTCGTCATATAGCAAAAAAAGGTGTAGGTGCACTCACAGTATAACTCAAAGTCAAATTCATCCTATGGAAACTTATTTTCCCGAAATACCTATTCGTCGAAGCTCTTTCCCTCATCTCTTTCGCATCGTCGTTCTGACCATTATTAAATGTCGATATCGTCTCAATATCATTATGCGAGTTGATAGACACCTGTGATCTAGATCTCGATAGTGGATAAAGCTCATTTCTTGATGATGGAGCCATGGTAGTCGAAGATGGTATGCTCAAATCATCGGTTGATAACGTCGCCTTGGAAGATATCGACCTGGTATCCGCCTTGTCGGATTTCGTTTTCGTACCATTCATACCATTAGGAGCAGCGCCGTTACCGTTCATGGATTGCTGAAGTTTTGCTCGTTCTCTTCTTCTCCTAATTCGATCTGAGAAAATGTAATCTACAACCTGATGACCCATCTTCTCTTCTATACCAAACCTAACACTTGCAAGTTCCACGTCGACTACGGGGAAGACCGGTATACCCCCGATAGGCGGATACGAACTCCAGTACACTTTTGCGAAAGGCGGTCTACCTTTCTTCTTCCAAGTTGAAGTATCTTGACTGACAATCATCCCGTCGAATTTTGCGTCGGGTGCTAAGGAGCTGACCAGGACGGTGCCCAGGACCAACGCACAATCCGTCGAACCATTCTTGTTGTTGCTGTAGGAACATAGAGCTGAACCCATTGTGACCTGAGCTAAGGAGGATATACAATCTTCCTTGAGCATCCGCCAGGACACTTCTCTAAGTCGTATATCTAATCGTAAAGCATTCTTCAGGAAAGCTCGAGCATCATCTTTAGCGAGAGTATTGGCGATCATTGCATTGATGGTGTACAAGCTTTCATATCCTTCTGCGAGGTCCGCTCGAATCTTGAATAATTCATCTTTACCCGCTTCTTCCAGTTTCTCCAGATTTGTTTCATACCCTCGTTGCAATTCCATAAGATGTCGCATGGTCTGCTGTAATGTATGGATATCAACGAGTAATCGATTTGTGTCTCGATCGGCAGCATCAAATTGTCGACTGAAATCTTTGACAGCTTGATTTCGATGTTGATGATCTGGATCAGAGTAGATGAGCAAGTCGGTGATGATGGTGTATAGGGCGTCGTAGTGTTTTGACGTAGCGAAAAGTTTAATTTGAGGTGTTATGATTGTCATGAGATCCTACATGATACTCATCAGCATTGCTGTTTTGGGATCAAGGAGGAAATTTACCTGATGGATTCTGAGATGTTCGATCGGATCACCATTCTCGTTCACAGCTTTAGGCCATCTCAACTGTCTGGGGATCCTTAGTCGATTAAACTTATCGTAGGACCCAGCGATATCAGTTCGGAGGAGGATTCGGTCGTAGTCCGTCGCTTGACTCTTCGCATCAAGGAAGATTTCGAGAGGTACGAAATCCAATCCACTCGAGACGGTTCCTGATCTTTCCCTATTGAGTGCTTCTGTAGTAGGATAGAACGCTTGGACTTCTTTCAACAAGGCATAACTCCTAAAACGAAATGACCGGTCAGCATAAGTCTCGCTGTCGTTAACTAAAACTCACCTGGTGAGTACGTCCGAAGTAACATCAGCTTCTGATTCAGGATCTTCTACCGCGAATCTCTTGATGGACGCTTCTTCAACGGCCAAAAGTACGATCGCACTTTCCGTCGCATTGCTTCTCAATGCGATCTGAGGTTTGAAAATTGATATTTGCATTTTCGCTCTCAAGGTGCATTCCGTTGGTATACCGAGGCTGGCCGTTCGATAGGCCGCAGGGTTATTATCGATATTCAGGAATTGGAAGATAGAGTCCAGAGGTTTTTCAATCAACGATTTCGCCAATTGTTCGACCATATCTTCAGGTACATTCGTCTCGTGCGTCTCACTGTTGTCTAGAGCTTCCAGGAATCGTTTCCTTCGGCGGATGAACTGTTCTCGATAGTTTCGTAACGACCTATAGGTATCACTCGTGTCAGATGATGATTATCACGGTGCGATCATGCGATACACTTACACGTGAGAAACATGATACTCTTCTTTCCTCCTATCACTAACAGAATACGCATACGCCCAAAGCAAAGGTCTACTAAGATCGTTGTAGAAGAGTCTCGGGGAATGAACTTCAATCGTATCTTGGAAAGGTCTTTCTGGTGATTTCCGTCTACCAGACTCATCAAGTTGAACTGGATTATCACGCTCAATCTTCGCAAGGTGTTTCTTCAGCAGGTTGATAGCATTTTGAGTGATCATCAGGTCATTCTAAATCCACAGATCAGCGTAAGCACAAAAGTACAGCAAAGCAGATACTCACTTGATATTCAGCACTATTGGTGGTAGGATAACTTTCCAATCGAGCTTGCAATTCCGCTATTCTCTTCTTTACGATCCTCATATCTACCTCTGTTCTGGTCTCAGCTTCATCGAGATAACAGTGATGGGTCTTCTCAAAACCGAATTTACTACTCTCTACTCCATCAGATGCTGATTTCCGGTCCTTATCATCACGTTTGGCATTTTCATTCAAGTCCGTCGTATTGGTTCTCCTACAGAAGTAGACATGTGGGCAGTCTCCGAAATCGACAATCTCAACTTGAGGATCTTCGTCTAATGGTTTCCTATCCGCATCTATATAGTCGGTAAGATCGAACCATACTTTCGTTCCTCGAGGTAATTCAGATGCTCGAGGTAAAGCTTCATATAGCTGAGCATCAAGTCTGACCCGCTCGATGAAATGCGCTCTTATGCCTTTGATCGTTAGATCATCGGCGACGACATCGGCAGCATAAAGCGGCCGATGAGTGTTGGCTCTGAATTCTTGAAGTTTCTCTTTGTATTCCATCTTCTCTTGTAATCTTTGATGAGCATCGAATAGCAGTCGTCCAGCTCGGACCTTGATGCCTAAGGATTCGGATTTCCCTTGTGCCCATAATTCCTTAGTCACTTGAGGGTATATATGTGAGACGTATACGGGTTTCAGATCGAAGCGGTACTGATTTAGTCAGCTTTGTTCGGTCCAGACACTGACTCACTTTAAGCGTAGCAAGAGGTTTACTCTCTTTCTTTGACTTCCTTCGAGAACCGATGTAGAGACTTCCCGGTGAGCCACCTTCTTGCGGCCCCTCACGCGTAGGAAGCCACGTCACATGGTTGAAAAGTTTCCACCACCTCAGGAAATGGTGCATCGCTTTCGGCGTGCAGTGGAAGCTGTTGACATTGGCTGGATCTTCATTCTCCAATCGCTGTTCGACGACAGGGTGTGTAGGAGCAATGACCGAGACGGAGAAATGGGTATAATCGGATCGGAAGCCTTCGTAAGAGTCGACAGGCTGGGTATACAATCAAATGTCAGCATGGATTATGATGTTCAAGGTCAATATAGATTGTGGCCATCATATCACTCACTCTTCCTACTTTCTCCTCTTCCCTCTTGATAGCTTCTGGACTCCTTAAGATGACCTTTTGGTGCGGGAGGAAATCGAATTTTCTGCATTTCCTATGCAAGTGATTATCCGTATCTCCACACCCATACTCGCAATCCCATGGTCTACAGGTCCTCTCTCGGCCAAACCCAAATCCAACTTTCGTGCCGTTGACAAATTTCGCACATGGTTTGGTGTATCGTCGGTTGATCAGAGAAGACTCAGACTCGTCAGCTCCTTGTGTGTAGGTTGGTCCAGATCCAGGACTGGACGTATCATCTGATCGGGTCGGAGAACCGGTTGCGGCGCTATCATTGAGAGCGGTCAAGCTAGGGGCAAAGAGGTAATCAGTTTTGATATCAGCTGTACCGTGAAAATGCATCAGACTTACTCCGGTATAGCTATCAGCAAGTTATCCGCTACAATCTGTACAGCTTCGTGATCTTCATTCGGCTGATTGATCAGCAATTTGGTGTTGCCTTTCCAAGCTAGGGCGAAACCGGCCCCAAGTCCAGTAACCTGATATGGATCGAAGGTACCTGAAGACCCAGGATACATCAGTCAGTGAATCTCTAGTCCTCTACAACATTGTATTAGGGTCCTTCTGGACGCACCTTTCAAATGCAGATGCACTGGTCCCTCAAACTCTACGATCGGTTTCAGATGACAGATCAACCTCATCTTATCGAACGCACCCAACTTGGGTGAGGGGTCTCGAGGGGGGTGAGAGAAGGTTTCGATCACTTTGACGAAATCCTGTACGGCAAATTGGTACGACATTCCCCAGGTGAATTCTGTTGTCTTCTTCGAATTGATTTTGAATCTAGGTTCACCATAAAGTTTAACAGGCATGATTGTCTTGGCTACATCCACCGTTAATCCATCGTAGGCCAGTCCACCGCAATGCTGGGGTAGGACTTCGACAGGTACGTATACGGTCGAATCATCGTTAGCAAATTCCTCCGCGATGATGATTGTAGACGTCATTTGGAATGTCGGTGGTGATGGCGTTTCATCTTGAGTTTGGGGAAGACAGCTGGAAGGCTGGATTCTCAACATTGGCAGAGGATAATCTCGTAGGGTACATTTCGCTTCTGACATTGTCCAGTCCAATTTGACAGGGACCATGAGGGAGAATTCCGCACCATCGTCAAAGGGCGTCGAGACTCGACCCATATAGTCTATGATTTCGTCACGTCCTAGACCAGGATCCGACACCGTGAAATGAACATTTTGAAATGTCGCTCGGAACAATGGGGCAGTTTGAGTTGAAGGAACGATATTGATGGGTAACTTGATATTTGGTCCACACCCATGCATGGGTTTCAATGTCATAGCCTCCCGTCTTCTCTGTTCGTGTTTCGCAGCTTTCATCCTCTTGATCCAGTTACCAGCTAAATGGGAATCGAGTCGTTGTCTAGCCTCTTCAGGGGTAACCGTAGCTTTCTTGGTAAGTCTAGGCTCGGGTCGATTGGATCCATTGTTATGCAAACTGTCTTCCGATGACGAATTGGAGTTGTTACTCAATAGGAGGATCTTCTTTGCGAAAACATCTTCGAGAGAATTTCGTTTGGCCTGTTCTAAGAATCCAGCTCGCCAGATCAAGTTGAGATTGGTATCGGCTGCGTCATCTTTCGCTTCTAAAGAGATGTAACCTATCTCGAGGCGGATGTTGGGCACTCGTTTGGGTTGTTCTGCTATCGACCTATGTCGAGTGATGAACTCGCTAGATTTGAAGAAGTTCGCAATGATGACCTTGAGTGCTTTTATGGTCACGTTGATATCCAGGATGAGACTATTCATGAGGTATTTGTGCGGTATCCTGACCCGAATAGCCTCAATCTTTGGGTTGATCGACAGAGGTGATCCAGGGTCGGATAAGTGAACGGCTAGCTTCTTGATCCGACCAAGTTCCTCCCAGTCACCAACTACAGTCGGAGAAGGCACATACACCAATGCCTGATCAGCAGAGACTGATAGCCCTTTAGAGGGTAGTTTAATGATTGATACGTGTGACGAGTAAAGGTAGATTTGCTCCTTGAGCGGGAATGCGAAGTGAGCCGTGAGATTGGGTATCAAGATGCTGATACTGAGGTTGGAAGACTGCTGTGGGGTACCATCGATGCCTTTGGGCCGTTTCCAAGCATTTCCCAACTTTCTGAGGGTAAGAGCGGTATGCAAGTTGGAATAGAGGTGAGAGTAGTTGCTGATCATAGCGACATTATCGAATCGTGCTGTGACCTTGAACTCGGTATCTACCTCTGCCTTTGTTCGCTGGATGGTAAGGTGCAATCGAGTATTTTTGACTCTGAGCCAAGGTCTTTGTGCCTGTTCCGTACCGGTGACTTCGATCGGAGGTACGTTATATTCGAGTTTTAAGAGATAATCTTCCAATGGAGGAAGAGTCGATGTATGCCTTTGATCATCAGGCAGTTGTTGCATCTCCTTTTCCCTTACAGCCTTCAGACGGGCCCATAACCTCTGAGAACCCCAATGACACAGATCCTCCTTGAGTCCGTTGCTTGGTACAGATTTGACGACTAATTTCTGTCGGATTCCACCTCTTGCAGCAAACTTCTGTCCATTGTATATAGGCTGCAGAACCAAGTCTTCCACTACAAGGGAGGTCAAAGCTGCTGACCCGCCATTGGGTCTGTATCTGCTGGCGAAAGCGAGTGCTTGAACGGTAATATCTTCTGGAAGATGAAGTTTCACTCGTGTGGGTGCGGTGAGCTGGTGTCGCCAAGGGAAAGCTTGAGCGTAATGCCTATACAAGGCGTATTCGAATACCGCTGACGTCTGTATCCATGTGCCTCGCACTGGAGGACCATTGGTACTGTGTAATGCAGGATTGATATCTTCATGACCCACGAAAAGATTGATAGTTCCCAACGAGAATCGAGCTGACATACCGGACGGCAGTATGTCGAGTGGAGTTTTGGGCTTTGTAGCCGAGCTTTGAGATTCCTGAGGTAATCCTTGTTGATGTGCTTTACCCATCGCTATGAGAGCATCGATGACATCGTTCCTCCAGAGATTGATATGTATCCCTTCATCGATACCGAGATCCACACTGGAAGACAATGAAGCCCAGTCGAAAGAAGTTGACTCTATGAATCCTCTTCCATCAATGAAGTTGGTTCGCCCAAAGACATCTCCGCCGACTGTACCATGTATCCTTCCTATACTTGCAAGTTCCGAAAACTTGTCATCGGATAATTTGATCTTGATTCTGATAGGCTCGATGTTCATCTGCGCATCACCCCGAAGGCAAGTCGAGAAATCTTCATATAAGAAGGCAGCCGGTCGGTCTGGGGATCGTCTGGCTTCTAAAGGGAGGTCTGATGATGGAAGAGCAAGATCGACGCATTTCAGCTTGTTTCGATTTTCTCTTAGTTTCTCTTCATCCTCAAATGCCTTCCGGTTGGTGGTCTTGTCCCTTCGTCGGCCAATCAGGTCCGAGAAGGCAGTGAAACAGCCTAGATGTACACCCTCGGAGTCGAATGTGAGTGCCGTCGAGTTCTCTGACAGTCGATCCGCGAGATGAGCTGATATGTGGCCAACATCGAAGACCATACGGAGTCGGGGCGGTAGATTATGCTGAGATTGTTGTTGAACTTGATCTATAGCTTCCTGTGCTTTTTCTTTCGGATGGGTCAGTCGCCAAGCGGCGGCTAGCTCATGAAGAAGCTGAAGGTCGATGGCTGTATTGACAGAACCGATTTCACCTCGCAAAACGATCAAGGCGAGGTTGGGATCGCTAGAGAAGAGGAGTTCTTCTCGCCGCCAACCGGCAGGTCTCCAAGAGGAGAAACCATCAATGGTACCATTCTGAACGACAAAGAGCCGACTTTTCTCCTCAGACTTTTCCAGGGGTGCGAGGCAATCGAGGTTGATAGATTCCCAATTGACTGAGAAGCCAACTCCTCGTATTTTGGATTCCGGTGCTGGGTTCGTCCCGAAAGCGTTTCGCGCTCGTTCATTGTTGGATGAATCAGCTGCGGTGAGTGTCAGATCTAAACGAGTAAGATCGATAGACACGGTGTATCTTTCATTGGGTGGTGGTACGGAGGAGGGGGATGGATTCGTAGGTGAGGATAGATAGTGAACCACGGTAAATTTCTGTAAATTCACATTCACTGATCTGATAGCTCGGAGAACAGTCTGCAAGGTAAGAATGTAAGTATATCAGCATGGCACACTGAATCGGGTATAGGTTACTCACTCTTGACCATCCTCTTGAGCTCCACCTGTTAGGTCTGACTTGTACTGGTCTCTTCTCGGATTTTCGTTTATGCCTCTTAGCCATATCTAACAGCTTTTGTACTCCTTCGATATGACCCTTCACTTTCCCTGCTTCCAGCTGGCCTTCAAGGGTATCTTCACCCCACAGCCCTTTCTTTGGTCCGAAACCCAGACCAAGGGAAGCTTTGGTCCTGCCGCTGACTCCCATTAAAGTTTCATATCCTTCACTCGAGATTGGAGTGAGGTGATTTGCTGTCGTATGTCGTAAAAGGGCATGTATGGAGCGGAAAGAGGTTGAGTTTGAGAGTGCCTGAGAAGAGACACTGTCGGATTGTTGCAAGCTTGATGATTTTGGCTGTACCAATCTTACGTTGACCACAGAAGCTGTTCCCACTACGGAACCATATAATCTTCCTGTCACTCTATTCCACACATATCCAGCGGTTGCACTGGTGCTACTCGAGAAGACCGATGCTCTTCTTCTTGCATCGGCCAAACGGGATGAGGATCTTTCATATCGACTTGGTGTACCTCCCAAGGACGGCTCGGGGATGGCTAAAGATCCGAAAGTAGGTGACATAGGAGGTGAGCTGATAGGCGACCATGGCGGTGAGTTGGGTGGCGAAAAAGTCAGAGTCGAAGTTCTACCTCTTTCAGTGATAGAGGGTGAATATATGAGTGGGTTTTGTCGCATGAACTCTTGACATCCTGCTTGAGGTGAAGGTGTAGGTGTATTGGGCTGGTAAGGGTTGGGAGATTCTGCTTCGGCGACACCCTGGAAATTGATCATTGCACCGAAACTAAACTCGTCAAAGACTAATTCGATATTGTCAAAATCTTCCAAGATGATACGGCAGTTTTTGAGCTCAATTGACAGAATTCGGGCGAATCCAGGGATGTAATGGATGACAACTTGGATTGCCCATATGAAATTCTTGACGAGAAAGCCGTCGGTCTGGAATATCGAGAGAAGGAGTGGTGGTAACCTTGACCTCAGAGGTACAGATGTCTACATTCAATATTCAGCAGCTGCCTAATCAGAGTCAACAGAAGTAAACTCACTGTAGATGGTTGATGGATATTTGGGACTTTGCCCGCACCATTTCTAACTTTTACCACAACATCTTCAATTCTATAAACGAAGTATCCTACACCTTCAATCTTCCTGCCACCCCATCTCCAAGCTCCACTCTCAGCTCTGACATTGACATTATCTTTCTTCCATTCTAACCCTCTAAAAGCACCTACTATGCTAAACCTGGAGGCACGGGCTTGGGGGATTTTATGACGGATGACCCAAGGCCATAAGATGTAATATTGAGGTAACAATGTGGGGATGACGAGGTAGAAGAACCATTTGATAGTGAATCGAATGATATTCCACCATGTTGATAAGATTGATATGAGAAGATAGATGGCCGATGATGCCCCTCTTGTCCACGCGAGTGTTAGGAGGAGAAGGATAGTCGGTATGAGATATATTTTGGAATGGGTGAGTTGCAGTGATAGTGGCATGATGACGCCGAGCCCTTAAAGGCATGAGCGGGAAGACGCCGTAAGATTAGATGTGGGCCGTAGAGTGCAAAGATGTTCACAAGATGACTATAGTATAGATGCAAACTTAGCAAAATTCACAAAAATCACGATGTAAGAGTGCTTGTGGAAAAATAAGATGTAAATTGAGAAGAGGGGTAGCACGGAGCGGCAAAAATATCTGATACTTATGTGGGTTCCGCTCAACGTTGGATCATGGGAGTAAGTGTAGTAGGAGCGGGTTGCACTCACAGTACCAAAGTTAATGATTTTTGGGGGATAAAGTTCAAACCTCGGTCAAGCGAACACCGCTAGTCACTATTACTATTGATGATCATAGTTCGAATCCGTCCATGGGCCATCCGCTCTCGGCTTGGGGAGTAGGTACGACACGAGACTTGATGGTTCGGATGAGACTAGTGGGCTTGGTTGGTTTTCGGAGTCGTTCTAATGTTTAGGGTTGGGAAAGATGGATTTGCGAAGGGATGAAAGGAATTTCATGTTGAGCGTTGAGCACTGTATCCGTTGTCGAGGACGAGACAGACGTCACCACTCCCCTATGAACACGCATCACGTGACACATCATCTTCCTAATCCACCCCTATCCGCGGTCGATCACTCGATTACAAACCATTTGTAATCCCACTGCAACCCAGATTTGATCCCGTTGAAAAGTCGAAGCAAAGCCTAGCAGGAGAAAAATACAACATATACATGTCGAATCGTGAACAAGGAGGAAACCAATGCACCATCGATATCAAGCTTCAAAAAATCATTCAAGACATCTATACACCAACCCCCTGTAAAATTCACAGTCCAAGACTCGCCAAGTAGACA
Source organism: Kwoniella europaea PYCC6329 (assembly GCF_036810445.1). Classification (NCBI taxonomy): domain Eukaryota; kingdom Fungi; phylum Basidiomycota; class Tremellomycetes; order Tremellales; family Cryptococcaceae; genus Kwoniella; species Kwoniella europaea. The sequence continues at coordinate 7,182,149 of NC_089487.1, forward strand.
AAGCCGATCCGGGCCCTCGAACCGAAACCACCCACAGGATAGTTCAAAGAACTCCCTTCAGATCGTTGCCTCCTGACCAATCCATCTCGTATTGAAAGAAGTGCATCGACACATAGCAGTAAGTATAAACAACTCCCTCTTACGGATCGGATTATATCTTAAGCTAATCTTCTACAGATAGTACATCAAATAATGCCTCGTTATATCCCCCTATCAACCCTCCCTCCCCCCCTCTTACCTCACGTCCGTCAACTATCCATCAACCCAATAATCAAACCCCTCTCTCAGCTACCCACACCTTCCGACCACTTACTATCGAATCCCAACAAACCTGGTAACCTACGTGTGCAGACCTGGGTTGATGGCAGAGGTAGATGGAATGGAGTTTCGCAGAGGGAGAGACTGGGTGGTAAGAAGAGTGTGAACTTCGGGGTGGAGAGGGAAGGAAGGAGGTGGGGAGGATTGAAATGGGCTTTGAGAGAGAGGTAGAATAGCAAGTTGGAAGAGTGATCAATATACAGTTATATGGAACTAGTTTTGGGTCCGCTGTGCGACTGACTTTGGGTCAGATAGGAAGAGAGTACTCGGTCTATTCTTCATCATCAGATTACATGATCGTTGTTATATTCATTATACATGCATAATATCATTACATTTCTACGTATTACTGCTGATCCCCGAATATTGCTTTACCACGTTTGGAAGGAATCATGAATGCCATCTTGGCGTCCTGGTCGTCTATACTTCTGTCAATTACGATAGAAATCAGATATCAGCACGTCAGCTTTTCATACTTCCTCCCGTATGTGATTATACATCTGAAAGATTCTTGACTGCCTTCTGTATGCGATAATGAGATGAGTCTACCCACCTCTTAGCCAATTCTCCTCTGTATGTGACATCTTCCAAGCTGTCCGACGAGAGTGCTATTCCAGGTATGAACAGTCCTAGAGAGATCAAAGCCTCGAGTATGATCTATGGCAACACATCCTGTCAGCCCTCGAGGCCAGACTCCATTATTAGCATTGTGCTATAATGGCACTTACAGAACCTGGTAATGATCCAGTAGGTCTCGAGAGGGCTTTCAACGTTGATAGGTCTATGTACAGGACATGTGGTCAGTACGACATCCGATATACTGATGTGTTCAAGGGAATATGACATACGTTCATAAGTCGAGAATGCAGCTACGCGTATAAGCACGATGATCAGCTTTGAGGGAAAGAGGATCGATAGAGACGTCAGGGCAATCAGGACCTACCATGTACTAAAGCCAGAACAGCGATCACCACCAAAGCTTGACCTATGATCTTTGACATATCGTTCTTATCGCTCTTGGATTTTCTTGTGACTTGCACTTCTTCTGACTTTGTTCGTCCGGTGGTAAGCAGTCCCTCAGTGGATAAGTGATCTTGACATGTATCTGCGATATCTTATCTATCTTTCCACCAGGACGGTTGAGACCAGGCCTGCATGGCAGTGAAAGGGTATAAGCGGCAGCGTGCCTAATCCCAGCTCTCTGATATACCCGAGCCTAACCTCTCATCTATGAACGCGTGTCGGACAACGATGATGATGCGGGGTCATACCAAGACACTAGCTCATAAAGATACATATACATACATAGACATAGGAATAAGACCAATACATCACATCGCTCTGACATAGACCAATCTAATAGTCATCCACAATGTCAAGATCGTACGACCGAGGTGAGCTGAATGACTCCTCCTGAGTGAATTTACAGCTAACCTCGAAATCACTTCCACTTCGTAGCGTTGACCGTCTTTTCTCCTGACGGACATGTGAGCTGTCCTTCGCACTCCGGGGACCTGCGCACATAAGCTGACATACACGTTAACAGTTATTCCAAGTAGAATATGCTCTCGAAGCTGTCCGAAGGGGAACCTGTGCTGTAAGTCTAGCTTATCCGCTACAGTCTTCAATCTGGCCAGTGTGTAAGCTAACTCCATGATCCGATGTACAGGTCGGTGTAAGAGGAAAATCATGTGTAGTGTTAGGAGTAGAGAAAAAATCGACATTACAATTACAAGATCCACGAACAGTTAGGAAAGTAGCCATGTTGGATGATCATGTTTGTGTAGCTTTTGCAGGTTAGTCCAATTCACTTCTATCTCTTTTACTCATCAGCTGCTTTGACAGAGACTCTCCTTAAGGGAATTAAGCTGATCAGGTCTGGGCCTAAACAGGTTTAACGGCAGATGGTAGAATATTAATCGACAAAGCCAGAGTGGAATGTCAATCTCACAGATTAACGGTTGAAGATCCAGTCAGTATTGAGTATATCACAAAGCATATTGCAGGTATTCAACAGGTATGTCCCCAAACTTCCTCTGATATGATATCATATGCTGATGCACTGCTTTCTATAGAAATACACTCAATCAGGTGGTGTGAGACCATTCGGAATCTCAACTCTGGTAGTTGGCTTTGATCCCAATGATACTGTACCTAGATTATATCAAACTGAACCTAGTGGTATCTATTCGGCTTGGAAGGTGTGTATCTAATCTAATCTCAACTCTCAATCCCATCAATCCCATCTTCAAATGATCCTCGAAACCTATATGGCTCTTTTCTTTCAGCTTCACCTCGGTTTGAACGTTTTGTCGACCTATGAGCTGATACATTGAGAACATCATTAGGCATGTTCGATCGGTCGAGCATCCAAGACGGTTCGAGAATTCCTCGAGAAGAATTATACCGAAGACCTGCCCCGTGATGAGGCTATCAAGTTGACTGTCAAATCGTTGCTTGAGGTTGTACAAACCGGTGCGAAGAATATTGAGATTAGTGTGATGGAGAGTTATGGAGTGATTACTGTGAGTAGGACTTTGATCTCTATATCAGAACCAAATTGATAAACATCATTCTGTCGTACTATTCTTGACGATTTCCTTCATGAGGTCTTTATCACTTGATTGCTCTCTCTTTCCCTTCCGTATCGGAAGCAGACCAATTGATTATACATCACATGCCATGCTGATACCTAATTTCAATTCAACTTAGAACCTCGAACAATCCGAGATCGAAAATATAGTATCTCAAATAGAATCTGAGAAAGAAGCCGAAGCGGAGAAGAAGAGACAACGACTTGCAGCCACTCAAGCTGGTCAAGCTTCTATGGCAATGGGCTCAGCAGCTGTATCGGGTGCTCAGACTCCTGCTGCTGGTGGCGCTGGAGATGGAGAGGGTCATGCGACTGTACCAGGAGAAGAAACTGGTGTGCAATAATTTGCAATAAGTGGTGGAATGTCCTCATGATATTTATGCATGTATATACAATATTACAAATCGCATATTCCACTTGAGTGATACTGAGGATATCATGGGTATGTGACCATTCTTGGTAAAGTAGCGTAAGGTTTCCTTAATCCTACTTTATCAATTATTTTCGCTGGCATACAATATACTGGATCTATATCTTCTAATCCTGGATAACCAAGGAGGGATAAACCTGAATGTACGATCAAGATTCCGTTAGACTGATAGATCAACCTTGAAAAGTGATTGATCAGATTGGAAGGTGACTCACCAGCTACACCAAATATCGTATGAAATACATCTACCCAATCACCTGGTCTATCTGCTATCCCACCATCTTCCAGATCCTAAAACATGAACATCATCATATGAGCTGTTTTGTCCCCAAAAAGGAGAAACTGGTTGACCAACTTACTTGAGCACCTAGTATGAAATGTATCAATTTATCTTTATTGATCCAATTCAATTTACCCAATATCGATATAGAAGCGAGACACCACCAAGAGTAACAGACCTACGTCCAATACGGGAAATATCAATATTTGATCATTCTACCTAGCAACTCAGTTTCCATTCAGAGGATGATGGGCGAAATGGAACAAGTTCCGTCAATAATTTGGGCATTTCAACTTACGTCTTCCAGCTTCTCCGGACGTCCATTCAAACCACCATTAGGCAATTGTCTCTCAGATAACCAAGCTCCCAATAATGGTACATCGATCAAATCTTGTCTATCCAGTATGGATAAAGCGGCAGTACAGACCCAAACTAGTAACATCATCAAATCAGTATGTGCAGTCATACTGATATGTTGGGTCGCTATTCTGAACTGTGTGTGTATGTTAATGGAAGATGTTATAGAAAATACTCACCTTGTCCTGAATGACTCTCTGCTCCCGGAACTCGCCCAAACCCACCATCGAAATTCCTACATCTACTTATATACTCTACTATCTTCTCCCTTTTGTCTTGGGGTACACGATCGAGTCTGCCCAAGAGTGATAGGGATGATAGGAGGATGTAGGTGAATCGAGTATCGATCTCGCCCCATGAGTCCCCAGAGACGGAGCCGTCGGGGTTGATTCGGTCAAGTAGGACTACAAGGTTGGAATGGGATGATCAGTCTTGGTCGATCAATTCACCTTCTCCATCATCAATCGAGATTACCAGGATGGACTCTTTTTTTTTCTAATCTAGCTGAGTTACACTCACACTTCGTTACGCTATCCACATCGATCCTGTCGATCGCATCCTCCATCAACATAATCTGTATACCTGATAATGTAGCTAATATGTGTCCATCATGATTCGGATGAGGTCCTAAAGCACCTATGACCATCCAACAGAGATGTCATCAGCGAGCAATCCATTCACATTGTTTCCTGTTCAGCCAGCACTTGATATTTGATATATGGACTTACCCGCTTCCTCGTCCCAGCATGATAAAACATACTCTATCACACCTTCTCTGTCCAGCGCCGAGGGCTGTCCCATTATATGCGAAGCTGTTAAACCCCAGTATATTCCATTGAGACGGAGGTGCGAGGTGAGGTGAAATGCTAGGTCCTGGCGCTGCATGACAGGAAAGAGAGTCAGCAGAGTTCACAGATGGACCATTCGATACTCACCTTGTCTAGATTCTGGATATACTTGATATGAAGTGGCACATCGAGCTTGGAGGTGGAAGAGGCAGAGGAGGAACTTGCTGCTGCCATGGTGCTTTGCTTAGCCTTTAGTATATGAGGGGGAAGATGCACAAGGAAGAGAATATGAGGGATATGGAGATGACGGTGATGATGTCGAGCGAGTGGAGGTGGTTCAGCGGTAACAACAACCAAAAATACCGAGACTTCCAATTCTTTCTTTCTTTCTTTCTTCTTGCACTTGCATCATATCAACCTGTAGATATACATTTTGATGAGCCACCCGATTATCCGAGGGATGCTCTCGCATTTGCTTCGAGTGATAGCTTGAGAAGTCACCGTTTGCACATGATGGAATCGATTGCTCCCCTTCCTACCCCGACATCTACCGCAATCCGCTCATCACTCATCATTCCTACATTCCCTCAGATCTTGTCCGAGCTCATCCAGAATTCTCTAGATGCCGGAGCAAAGAATCTGGATATATCCTTGTGTCTGCTCAAGGGGAATGAAAGTATTCGAGTAAGGGATGATGGATGTGGAATTGGAGAAGAGGGGTTGAGGAAGGTAGGGAAGAGGTTCCGTGAGTATTTTCACCTATCTTCCAATCAGATTTCAGACTACGATGTCATATACCATCTAGCTATATGAATTCCAACGTATAATCTGGTCTTTGTCATGCTCACCATCATGGCGCATCTGGGTAGGAACCAGCAAAACCCTTAATGAAGCGAATCTCGGCTCAGTAAGTTCATACGGATTCAGAGGAGAAGGTAAGCTGTATTTCATTCTCTCGTCTGTCAACTCAGCTCATGATTGGTCATTCTCAGCCTTATCGTCCTTATCTTCCTTGTCATTACTCAGCATCACAAGCAAAACCACCTCGACTGACGAAGCTTTAACGAAAATCATGAAATCTTCTAAAACTCTATATCTCGGTATCGACTCGTCACGTCATATCTCGTCAAAGAGTGGGACAATAGTGATGGTCAAAGAGATATTCCACAATATACCTGTTCGCAAGGAAGAGATGCTCAGGGTGAACGAAGATACATTGATGAGGCAATGTAAGAAGGTCATAGAGGTTTTTGCGTTGGCGAGGTATGCAGTGAACTGGTCGGTATGGGATGATAGAGGGATGGGCGATAGGAGGGAAGTTTTGGATATCAGAGGGGTAAGTAGCACTAGCTTGTCGCCCAATTCCAAGCTCAACCATTCAGCATCATCAACTCCAATTCAATAGGAGCTTATATCGTTCGTTTACGCTAGACAAAGTCAAGTGTTCAAGTCTTTCGAGCCTTATACGGCAATGCACTCGTACGAGTGAGCTTTCTCCGCCTTTGCTTTGAAAGGTGACCGACCTCATAAGATGACGTTCTGATATAGCGAGTACAAAGTATCCGCGTATCAGCTGGATCAAGACGTGTAGATGGCTTCATAAGTCTTTCAGGTGATATAACCAAGGTGAGCTAGATCGTCGCGGTGAAAGGACAATGCGTAGCTGACTTTGGAATACGACAGATTCATCAGCATCTTTGTGAGCTGCATCAACAATGGACCAGCTCGTACTATAGCTCACTAATATATTCCCGCAGATATTAACCACTACCCCATTACTCGCTCTGAACTTCATCTAGCCATCGCAAGGAAATTCTCAAATAGCAGATCCGGTACTTTTGCTTCTGCGGGTCAACATGATGAGTTGGAAGATCATGATGCCGGTAAGCAGCTCCTTCAGTGTATTTCTTATGATATACGGACCAGCTGCTGAGACTCAATCTCACAGAGAAACGAAGATCGCCCAGGAGGCTAGAACGTCATCCCATATATGTCCTGAACGTGACATTACCTTCGGAAGAAGTGGATGTGAGCTTTGAACCGGCAAAAGGAATCTTGGGCTACAAGGTAAGCTGTCACTTCAACTATTCAAAGAAGTTCTATTCCGAGTCAGCTGATTATCTGGTATGTGCAATAGGATTTCGGCAAGGTCCAAGCACTTCTATCAGCCGTAGTAGACGAGTACCTCAAAAAGAACGGATACGATCGCATAAAGTCGCAAGATGCTTCTACAAGCCCTACGAAAGGCAGTCCAAGGAAGGCTACATCATCTGCGACGATCTTGCATGGCCGATCGCCTTTGGGTAAAGGAGTTACCTCTGGTCATGACGGACATCAGGAATGGGATTTGACTAGACCAACGCCATTGTCTTTCTCAGCCATAACACCGACTGCCGCTCCCAACCACCAACAGAATCAAGAGGATCCCCCACTTCTACTCAGCCCCGGTCTGTTACCCCCTACACCACCTCTGACACCTTTTGATCAACTTTTGGCTACAAGAAAACAGATTCGAACTGATGTCGATGGCTATTCACCTCGTATAGCTGAGAAACCAAGTCAGGAATGTCAGTGGATAGTTGATCTGGAGAATATAATCGATGGTGGTGTATTACCATTTAGCAAGCCATCCGCAAACAGGAAGAGATCGTTGGAAGCTATGCAATCTGACGAAGAGCATACAGAACATGGACACTCGTACCAACACCAAGCAGATGATCCATTATCAGCCAAGCCTATCACATTGGACTCTTCTACAAAACAACACAAAGTGGAAATCCAACTTTGTAAATCGTCTTTAGATCATGCCCATGTGGTGGGTCAAGTAGATAAGAAATTCGTTGCTATAACTATCGACCTACCTTCTTCCACAGGCCCCCACGAAGACAAAGCAGTGGTATTGGTAGATCAACATGCAGCCGACGAGAGGATATCAGTTGAAAACATATTGGCTTCACTTTGTATGGGATTTAGGAATGACAGTATGGCTATAACGAAATTAACGAAACATACACCTCGGATCATTCTTACCAATCAGGAAACCAAACACCTTCTTCGACCTGGTGTCATGGGGGTATTGAGAAGATGGGGTATACACCTCATCTTACCGCCACTGGAAGGATCGAAAGGTGATTACGTTCAAGTGCAAGTTGATGCTGTACCTAGCTTGTTAGTCGGTAGATTAGGCAAAAAAGAGGGTGTCGAGATGAGTAGGTTGATCAGAGGTTACCTACCTGTTCTGAATGATGATCTTGGTGAAATCAAAGCTTTGATTGCATCATATGAGAAATCGCCAGATTACACTCCCGCTAATAGGGAAGGAGAGAAGTTGGGAGCGGCTAAAGATTGGGGAAAGGAGATGAGATTCATGCCGAGGGAGATGTTGGAGTTGGCTAATTCAAAGGCTTGTCGAGGTGAGTAATGCTATACTATTAGACTCGATCACAAATGCTTCAATTCTCAGTTGCAATGCTGATGGCTGATGACTCGCTCGCAGGCGCAATCATGTTCCAAGATTCTCTCGATCTCGATCAACAATCACGGTTAACCTCCCAATTGGGTCAAACGAAATTCCCATTCATGTGCGCTCACGGTAGACCCAGTATGATCCCTCTGATAGTTTTACAGAATCTTTCTGTCTCCGAAACGGACACAGAAATCGGAAAGGTATGGAAGAGGCATATAGATTGGAAAGGGTGGAAGGCGAAACGAAAATAGAAACAACTGTTCTGCAAATTCGGGTTTGGTCCATGTCTTGTAGCTATAGTCATATCGGAAGTGTTGTATTTTTACTCTACTAGTTGCTTGTTATATGCATTTAGTCATTGTTTACTACTTTATGATAATATCGCTACATAAGATTCCCCTTCACTTAATTCCCTAATATCCTTCCAATTCACCTTCATCCTTCAACTGATCATACACCTCTTTCTTCTCGACCCTCAACTTGTGCACAAACTCTTTCATGCCCTCTAATCCACTTCTACCCGCATCCCTCTCTCTTCTAGCAAACTTCAATACGATCCTGACACTTTCCTTGTCCGCCTGTGGATTCGGACTAACCATCTCATCAGATATAAACTCCGCCGCCTCGGCCAATTGGGAATTCCTACATAAAAATTCAACATATGAATCATAATGTTTTTTCTCCCATACTAAATCCCATTTCTTTGCCCAAGTCCATATTTTTTTTCCCCTTTTCAAAGAATAACTCCATCCACACGCATCTAGAATGACATTAATACTTGCTGCATAAAGACTTCTAAGATTCTGAGTAGGTTCTCTAGCCCGTCGAGAAACAAGTTCATCCCAAACTTCAAAACATTCACTATATGCTCCTACTCTTGCATAGGCATCCATCAAGGATGACAATAATGGTATATCCGGTATGATCAATGGATCAAGTTTGAGTAAGGTATGTATATCCCTTATTGATTGAGAGAGTATATCAAGTTGTTCACCTATATTCACTTGTTGATGTTCTTCTTCAAATGGTGATATCGATGTCGTCGTCGATGTCGGGGTCGGGATCGAGGACGAAGGCGAAGGTGAACGTAATTTTCTACGTAATTTGGTCGCTTGAGAACCATACTGTTTTAACAAACTTGATAGTATATGCGAGTCAGGCTGATATCCATTTTTACTCATATCCTTCAAAATCGCAATGAACAATTCCGGTGGACAAAAAGGTGATTGGGTCCAATATAGATTTAAGAAATTGATCAAAATCACTTTATAACCTTCTTCATCTATCGAGCCAGGTGATAAGTCGTAGAAATGCGAATAAAGATTGAAAGCTGAATAGTGATCTTCACTTGATTTCATTAACAACACAAGTAACGAAATCATATTGCTTGACGATATCTCAATATGATGGATCTTCATATCATCAAGCAGCTTCAGAGCGGTCCTAGTTGATGGTGGTTGAGATTTCGAACATGCCATTAAAATGTATTGATAAACATTTTGGAATTTGTTTTTCTCCCTTTGAGTTTTGAAAGCCAAAGAGGAAGAAAGGTAATCGTCATATATCCTAATCATATTATCTAACCTACTCTGATGTCGAACATTCGATAAAGGAATGATGATATTTCTCGCCAGTTCCGCTGAAACTTCTATACCCCTCGATAAGATCTCTGAATACACCTCTAATACCACATCTAGATTATTGTGCGATTTGATTTCTGACAAGTACACTCTGATGATTTCCGCCCATACATCCGCCTTAGCTTCTACACCACATATTCGCTCTGCGTTATCCACCGATCCGACAATTTCTGAGAACCCCACAATGGAAGTTGAAGAGATGTACGATCTAAGATTTTGCAGTGATAAGAACGTTAAAGCTTTCTGAGGTGGTTTGACACCTTTGTCTTTCATATTCGCAATTGTATTTTCCATCATGTCTAGGTCATCGCGGGCAATAGCCATTTCTACAATTGCATTCCATAACCCGGGTGATTCTATATTTCTTTGATCCCATCTCGAAACGATCTCATTCGCTTTATCTAGATCGCCTAAGGAGATGTACAATCTCATCAACTCAGCTTCGGTGGACGGATTCAGTATTATCCCTTTTTCAGTGATGTCTTCTAACACGGAGTCTAGCTTTGAGCGCGTGAGTGATCCTGTAGAGCGTGAGTGAGTGTTCCTTATCGATCGAAGGATGAGAGCGATGTCAGACTGGTCAAGTGTGGAATATTGTCGAAGCAAGGGCACGATGGTATCGACGAGAGAAGGGTTGTCGGTGGAAGCTGATCGAAGGAGTAATCGCCAATCCACATTGGTGAGGTCCATGGACTGAGCAAGTGAAAGAGCCTCTTCTGTGTATCCGTTATTACATAGACATTTGATGAGGAGATTGTCATGCTCTGCGTTGATGGGATATCCGAAGCGGTTTGGTAGATCGTCATATATCCTTCTAAGCAATTCTAAATCCTTCAATGATCGTGATTCTGCTAATAGCGCTATAGCATCGTATAACTTTTCAGATGACAAGTAGCTGGATGGAGAAGGAGAGTTGATGATTGTGTTGTAAGAGGAATAAAGAGAGTCAGGCTGAGATGAGGATATGGAACTGACGAATACAGAGGCTGCTTGGTCGGGTGAGGTGGGCGTCAAGCTCTTTGCGCGGGAGAAGAAAGATGTAAAAGGGGAGAAAAGGGATGAGGTCGAGTTGTATCGATAGCCCTGTATGGGTAATGCTGCATATGTTACAATGTCAGATATGAATCTTCCATACACATTATGATAGAGCTTGAAACTCACCTGCCGGTATACCCTCTTGGACTGACCCAGCTCTCAAGACCGGTGTAAACCTTCTAATTGCTACTGAAGCATTGTGTCGCCGTATCAAGGAAGCAGGATTACACCTTGCTCTGTAAGGCATCTCCAATGGGGGTCTGACTATTTTTGCTCGTATATGAGCTTTTGAGTTGAGGTTGTTTATGACCAGATGATGAAAATATCGAACTTGGAGGTTTACCAGTCTTTTTGGTTGTTTCATGGCATGTGGAATATAAGGAGACCCCAGATTGTGAGTGCATGAGCCAGGTCGAAAGTGGCAAATCCCAGTGGCATTGTAATCGAAATACCCCCTTACTGATCATATTGCTTAATCACTGGCTTTCCTGCGATCTACATGCATCGGACTGCAATCGGGACAAGTGATAGTGCAGCGAGGCATCGTGACTGATTCTGATGTGGAGCATGTATTCTGACCGCTTGTATCAACGGGTGTCAGACCAAGATGGAGGGGAGTGACCAAACGTCATCACCATCAAAGGACGATCATTCCCCATCGTACAGCTACTTCTACATTGCTTTGATCATGTGAGAAGCCGCTGGTAATCATGTCTTCCGTGTATATAACCCTCTCTCAAACGACAGATTTCTGTAAGCTTACGAATCACCTTTTCTCTTCTTCGATATGAAAATTCTCTTCTCCAAAACCTGCAACATGCCGTTTCCTCCAGCGGGTACAAATGAAGTGACCCTTCAGCTTTCCGATCAAAGGCTCGCTCCTTTGTCTGAATCTCTACCCGAGGACATCCGATACTATATGATCTCCGCTTTCGCCACCCTATCTTTCCAAAATCTCAAATGCGTTTCCTCGCTCAATTCTCGATATTACGCTTCTTTCCATTCTCTGTTATATCACTCAATTACGTTGTCCAACCAAGATGTGCATTACCTCAGACAATTATGCATGCCTCAACTTCGATATGGAGAAACTCCCAATTTGGTACCCTACCGACAACGACAGTTGGAGAATTACAAAAATCAGTATGACAGATTTCGTGCTACATGCAGTTCAGCGCGGAATCTAACGATAGTTGGCGAGAAGATCTTAGGTTTAATTACGCAGATTTTAGAACAGGAGGCAACCATCGATCTCTTTCCTAAAGTTGAAAAGCTGGTATTGAAGGATATGAAACCGAATCATAACCCAAGAAGGATAGGCATCGACGCTCCTCTGGAACAATCCCTTGGTACCATCCTCGCCACACTCCAGCCACGAAAACTCTGTCTCAATCTTGGAATACCATTCTCTCATACCTGGCGCAACCTCGTACAGAACCTGGCGCAACATGGTTTAGGTGGTGTCGAGGAAATCGTTCATCATGGAGTACCTATATCCAATATGGAAATCGAATTTCTGATACTAGAAGATGTGGCGATACAGCGATTCTTCTTAGAAGATTATATCATTCCTTTGTACAATCAGACTACCCTCAAGGTCATTTACCGATGGGCCACGCCCAGTAGTAGCACGTACAAATCCAGGAAAATACCTAAAGAGATACATATTTGCGCTCATTGGTTGGGATTGCATGGATTACCGTTGGAGCTTGTGGACTCGCCACTCGAAGATATGCGGGAATTGAGGGAGGTTACTCATATCCATCAAGGCGAGGAGAAGGTCGATTGGCAGTGTTGCTCTAGTCAGAAGCTATAAAGATATGAGTAGAAACTAGGAATGCATGAAGTATTAGGAGTGGCATAGCAGTACTCATCAGGGGAACTACGGAATAGAACATAATAGGGCCTAGTCTTCGTTGTTGTGTATAAAAACTAACTGTAATGTTGCAACATGTTCCCCTAGGTCAAAAAGGCCATTTGTATTGATCGTTCGTTCCAGGAAAGGTGCCCGGCATCTCGTCAGAGGAGTTAACCATCTCATCGAGAATACTTCTCGAAAACTGAGATGCCCTATGAGTTCCTATCAGTCGCAGATTTTTCGGGTCGTATTGAGTCCCCTTTTTCCATAAATGTTCATATCCATCCCAGTAATGATCTTTCGAGAAGAAAACTTTGCTTTCGGTCTTGGTATCGTACATCGTGGTATCGTCTCTGAAACAATATTCGCCGAAATATCGGTCTCCACAAGTAGTACTCTTGATCTCCCTGGAAATATCGTTCATCTCCCATTGGCGGCCCACGCTGGGGGGATTGCCATCGAATGAGGTGATGTCCTTTTTGGAAGAGGTGGAAGTGATATTGGTAGTTTGTTTATCGGCCATTGTTTCACGCGTTTGAGCTTTGTACTCTGCCGTTGTTGGTGTTAAAACGATTATGAGGAGTGGTTGTGTTGAAAGTTTGATATCTGTAGTGAGCTTAAGTTCTGGAGAAACGTTAAAAGTCGAGTTCCCGGTCTGACAATGCGAACAAGGGTCATCTGAAGATCTGAAGCAAGGAACGACCGGCGTCATAACGGACAATGCTCCACTCTTGTGTCTCATTTGTCTTGAAACGTGTCAGACACCTTCAGTGGTAATGCAACTAGAGAAGAAGATATCGTTGACATGATTTCATGACAATCAACCTTTGTGCGACATAGAAATGCTGACACATCATAGTGTAGTATAGAGCTTCGTTACATACTTTGTGCATGAACATAGCATCTTCATGCAGACGAAGGGTCAACAGAAATATCACACTGGAATACTGTACCTTCCACTCATTGTTTACCCTACCAGTGGATATTACTGCTTCCGATCTTCATCAACTTGAAGCTGATCTATTGTCCCGTGAGCCCAATAGCCCATCGCAGAAGGTACTGTACTGAAAACATTAGAATACTCACATTCTTTCAAGACCTGAAGCAGCAAACACATTCACCCATTGACTGATTCACAAAAACCGTCACATCCTCACTTCTGATCCTTCTCTGCAGCTCAACAGATATGTCGACCGTATGATTGGGGAAGTCCTGATAAATTTGCACGCTGGTCTGGACATCGCCGATATTATCTTCCGTACTTGGCATCAAGACCGAAGGGGATGCACCGGCGAGGCTCGCCATGAAGAACTTGTGGAGAGGGGCACCTTTGAATACGATTCTCGTCGATCCCACATCATTATGAAACGTCATCGACTCTAAGTTCCAATTACTCTTCAATATCTCCAATTTCCAAAGCTCAGGTGTGAAGGGGCTGTCTTAGTGTGTCGTACATGGCTTGTACGTATATATATAGTGTACTCAAGAGAGTGCGACATAAACGACTCAACACACCAGATCTGCATTGATTATCGATTCCACCGAGCTTCAGTGACTTGGATCAATCCCATGCTGATGGGCTATGGATATTGATTGGGCAACATCTCAGGATATGGATGCTGTCCGGTCGGGCAGGCCCAATGACACAAGATGATAGTTGGGCATACAGTACTGTGCTATGTACAGAAGATGAGACACACAAGGAACGTGCCTCATACAGTACTTTCCACCTTCCACCTTCTGCTCTACTGCCACACATATATGTAACCTGCAGGTTTCGGGCGTCTACCTGTGCCGTTGATCAGCATATCGATGGAGCGATCAACAATTTGACACATACAGTAATGCATTGTCGAGAGCAAGGGACAAAATTGGGAAATTCCAGACCGTGAACACGTGTTTCTTTGTTTGATGGGACATCTGTGGACTGTTTTACTAATGGGTCAGTGCGCTAGGATATTCAATAGTATATATACCCCTCGACTCGATTCACCCCCTCTTCATCCTTTTCTCACTTGTACATCAACTTGATGATATCCCTATTTATTTTCGACTTTCCCCTATCCTTATCAGGTGTGTAATCCGTACACATCGACTACGCCGTCTCACTCTAAGTACTGATATAACGGATGGATCCGCCACTTCCCAGTACTTCGTAATATCAAGACCAGCAACAAACCCCTTCAACCTCGAGCCAACCATCAACTGCTCTCTCTGACATCACTTGCATGATGTCGCGCAGCTAACGCTGCGTTAGCATACAGATGGCACGAAGGTTCACGAAGGTCCGAACCTTGGTGCCATCTTACTCTTTTGTTCCATAGTCAAAGTGAGTTTGCACAAAGACCCCTCAAGCGAAATTGCGGAAGAGAAAGCTGACGTTATATTCTTCTGACTCAGACATATTCGAATACATCAATAACACCCTTTCGAAGGAGAAGGAGGAAGACTGATGAGGTCTAGGTAATGTATATTGACGGAAAATGGCGATCTCACCTCCTGTTTTTCATATATGCTGACTTTCGATTCATCTAGTCGCTTGACAGTAGGAGATTTTATTCGATCCTAGCTTGGCTACCACACAACCGTGAGTTCACTTTAATCGCAACACCTGGCCAGCTTTAGCTATCCTTACTGACGCTGTTATTTCTATTCACAGTCAACCCCCACGATTGCTCGACAACCCTCTCCTCTACGGTTTACTTCGCCCGACTTCGCCTACAGATACGCCTCAACAATTTGATCTCAACTGGTCATATGATATGGAAATCGACTCGATCCTCAAGTAAGCCGGATACGAAAGCGATTTCAAATAGCTGGGAAGGAGCATCGGGATGGAATAATCCACATTTCCGCTTTTCTGCCCAAACAAGAGGTACTATCATGCTAATCATATGAGTTTCGATACATAGGCT
Source organism: Kwoniella europaea PYCC6329 (assembly GCF_036810445.1). Classification (NCBI taxonomy): domain Eukaryota; kingdom Fungi; phylum Basidiomycota; class Tremellomycetes; order Tremellales; family Cryptococcaceae; genus Kwoniella; species Kwoniella europaea. The sequence goes on from NC_089487.1 coordinate 7,197,829, forward strand.
AATAGTCGATTGCGATCTGGTGGAACCTGTGCTGCAACACGTTAAACTGCATTGCAATTTCCCAAAGCTGGCCTAAAACGATTTCGTCTCCTTTATCTGTGGAATCGTTAGCGCACGACGTCGAACTCTCTTTGAGATGATCCGTCTGCACTGCTGCGATTTCCTTCATTCTTCGCTGCTCTCTGTTTTGTCTTTCATCATGCCTTTTCTTTACTCGACCATGTAGTCACCTTCCCTTACAACGGAAGCCGATACATGTTGTTCACGACACAATCGTTTTGGAAGTCAGCTTTTCGCTTTTCGCTCCCCTCCTTTTCCTTGTAGACTTTTCCATCGTTTCTTTCTTCCATACGTAGTCCATATCTACTTTGTGGTCGTGCTGCATCACGTTAAACTGCACTAAATCTCCCAAAGCTGGCCCAAAAACTTTATCACTTCTTCACCATCAGGTGTTTTTAACTTACTTTTAAACCCTACCCTTCCCCTTCACTTCTCAGATATGGAGAACTTCATCGCTCCATGGGTTTTCCCCAGAGAGAATTTCGCCTAAGAAAGAGGTTTTACCTCTGGGGATTTTCACCCTTGCATGTAGGACCATTAAGTATGTAGCTTTCAGTATATAGCCGATCTATGCATTTGTATCATGGTGGCGCTGATCAGCTATCTGCGCTGACGTGAGATGGTGAGAGAAGCCTTACGGGCGTTCACCTGCGATGCTGCTTGCATGTATCTCCCCAGAAGACTGATGATAGCGATATACCCTGTCACTGATTGGCTTTCTGGATAATGGTGGCCCTATCGCACAAAATGCATAAAAGCCAATCTACAAATTCATCACGTCGAATACACTCATCTCAATCTTCACAACTGTTTCAAAGAGCACAAAACCCTCAAACCGTATACAAAAGTACCAAAAACGTAGGGATAATTTGATCAAATGCTAAAGAAGCAAGTTGCTATAGTAAAGTGATCTATAGATGGTATGATCAGAAGGCAAAAAGAATTTTACGCTGTTGAGAGTCGCATACAATACAGCAAATATGTTCCATTGCCAATAGGAAAGACCACCTAGTAGGTATATCTAAATTTAGGGTTCTACAATAAACAGACAAGTGGGACAGAACATATTAGCAGTTTTCCCTTGAAAATTCACGAGTATACGAGTGTTTAAGCGGTGTAGAATCTCTACTTACCTGTTTATCAGTGAGATCTTTCCATTCCGCACCAATATCTTCCTCTTGACCATCCAAAGCGTTCATGTATTCTTGTTCTTGAATCACCTTCTTCTTGTTGTCCCTCCAGCATAGGAAACCGTAGAGGGTCAGGAGACCCATACAAACACAGTATCCTGTCAACATGACTGTGTAGGCGGTAGGGTATGAAGGATCTTCTTTAGCTCGGAACGATTGAGGTCCCACTAAATTGCCAACAGCGTATCCTAATCAAAGTAGGCGGCGTCAGCCGCATGACCATCAATACACGCGTCAAACACGTGTATGTGCCACATTCACTCATCATCTGGAGAGGTCTTCTCATCGTCCTTGGACTTGTTTTCGACGTCAACTCACCTAAATATGAGATTCCAAAGACGGCTACCTTCTTTGTGGTCCCTCCGACATTGTGGTACATGATTAGCTGGCCAAAAACCATGTAAGGAGCTTTTGGTATTTGCGAAAGAATCAGCAATGAACGATTGACGGCTTCTAAAATTTCGTCTAGAACTTGGTGACTCACCCCAGTACATGTACACGATGTATAAACCAGCTAAGGATCCACCGATGTTGCTGTGTGGAACTACCTTGAGGACCACCGTGCCGATCAAGCAGACTGCATGCCACAGGGATATCAGACGGGGAACTTTGTCGTTTAAATGTTTACTTACCTATGACTGAACCCATTGCACAGAGAAGAGGTTGACGAGTTCGCTTGGCGAGCCAAACCCAGAAGAAGGCTGCGAACCATCCGATAGGTCCCTATGTCAATTGAGATCGTTAGTGCTTGGTCAGGCGAACGAGCATGGTGGTGATAACTTACAGTCGGCATGTTCATGAGAGTCAATTGCTTGGTACTGAAATGAAGACCTGCAACTACGATAGAGTAGAATCCACTCAGACCACCATTGGGAATGTTCAAACTATTGCATGCAAAGGTCAGTACATCTTGTTTTCAAGGAGTGTCACTATCGCCTTGACGAGTACAGAGTCTTGACACTTACGTGATTGATATAAGGAAATATAACCAAGTTCGAATATCGAGTAAAGCCTCTTTGACTTGATTCCATTTAGTCTGATTCAGATACAGATCAGCTCGATCACTATAAAAAGAAGGTGATATATACTTACGTGAGTGTTGACCATACCCGTTTGATTTCCTGCCAATCTAGCCACAGCGATGTATCTTTGCCTTTCCGTCTAAAATGGAAGGTCAGCAGTGACTCAATGGGAGTGCAACAAACATACTTACCAACCACCAAGCTTTGGTAGGGTTCGAGGGGAAGAAGATCCAATCCAAAATACCAAAGGTGACGGAGATGCACCTATACAAGACATTATTATAATAAGCACTACATTGTGAATAAGCATGAGACTTACGCAGTGATCAAGAACAACAGTTGCCATCTGGATAAATGAGCGGTCGGGGTGTAAAATTGAACAGCATATCTATTTATCATCACTGCGCGTCAGTGATTACAGTACCTCAACCTTTTTGAAGTGATCCTGACTCACGATAATAACCCATTGACAACAGATGAGAGAGTATTGAAGACGATGACAGTCCGGACACCTTGTTCCTCTTTCTTCCACCACATACCGATCTACGGAGATAGCCCATATCAGCGTAGCGACCTTCAGACTAACTCACAAAACGACTACTTACCACAAGACCAGCTCCCGAAGTGTTCATACCCTCAAACATACCTAGGATGAAACGAACAGCTTGAAGACCACCAGCGTTTTTAACACCCATGGTAGCAAAAGTCATAATACCGAACATGAACACATTGAAAGAGAAAACCTGGCATCCCAAGAAAAGAAAAATCGTCAGCGTCAAACAAAAAAAAAGACAAGCTGGAAGAGATCAAGCGTACCTTTCCAGTAGGGAGTTTCTGGATAAGCCATGATTGCGGGAACACAGTTAAGATGGAACCGAAGAAAACTAATATTGCATTTTCGTCAAAGCCCCTTCTTTATCCCTTAGAAGCTGGGATGATGGTGCGGGGGTCACTCACTAATGGAAGAACTCCATGAATATTGTTGTCCGACCAAATGCAAGTCCGTTCTAAGACCGAAGCTCGCGGAGGTACCCAAAATCACCTTGTCAATACCGCCCATCATCAAGGACATGGTGACGAGAGGCAAAACGATCATGTCGAGCTGAAAAAAATCAAATGTCTATCAGTCCTGGGGCGAAAATTCGCATTCTTTTGGTTTTTCAACTTTTTTGAACTTTGAACTGACTTTTCTAAGCACCGCTTTCTCCTCTGCTTCTGTCCAAGGAGCCATGATCTCATGTGCATCGGCTCGTTGGGCCAATTCAGCGAAATATTCAGCTCCGACATCGTACTATAGCGATTTGGTTTTATATGTCAGCAACTGCCAATCGCCGCTCGGACCAATATGCCACATGACAAATGGTTTAGCCGAGCTGAGAATTGGGAACTGACATTCTTGTCTTTGATAGCATCGAGATCCTTAGTGTGAATGACAGGCTCATCAGGTGCATGAGGTACTACCTGAGGTTCGATGATATCTCCTTTTTCTCGATCGTCATGTTCGTGGTATGCTGTAGTGCCCATCTTGATTATCGATCGAATCGTATCGGTAGAGTAGAACTCGAAGTTAGTTGACTTTGACTAATGGAGGGAAAGAAGTGATCTGGGACGAGATCACTTATGTATAAACGCTTCTTCCCAGTATCGTATTCTGTCGATAGAATTCGGGATATACTTTCCGTGAAAGGGTTGTGGTTTCCATAATATGAGATAGGGGGCGCAGGGAAAAGACACCGGTCTTAGTCGGTCCGTTCATTTACGGCATAGAAATTGTCATTCACCAATTGCCTTTTTAGGTGCAAGTCGCATGATTGGGTAGATAAACCCAAGTTGGGAGATAAGGTCATGTGAGATAAGTTGAACAGACGAACACCCTGAAATGCAGCTGGAAGCAACTCAAACCCTCAATCCGCTCGTACACTGCTTACATTCTTATCGCTCTCGCGCTCGCGTCTAGACGTAGAAACACTTCGGAAACGATTTTGCATGTTTGTCCACTTTCACGGACCCGTCGACTCAAGATGCTTTCATCTCTCAATTGCAGACATTCAGGGGGTTGGTATGCATGTCAAGATGTCGATAAGGTCTTATCGTGTTACTCCTTTACTTGTAAAACACACATCGAAGACCTTAGCTTATCTAGACTCACCATACCGGACAACAAGTTTAGAAGATGATATCGAAAGATTCCAAGATCCTCGTGGTGGGGGGTGCAGGGACGATGGGTTCGTCGACTGCTCTCCATCTAGCTAGGAGAGGGTATACGGATGTGAGGGTGATGGACATGTTCCAGCCTCCTTCTGCTAACTCTGCAGGAAATGATATGAACAAGGTAAATAAAAACACAATATCCGTACAGAATGTTTTAGTATAAGCATGTTGACTTAACGTTGGTGACGAGCAGATGATCAGTACTCAGTATGTCGAAGGGATATGGGGTAGATTAGCATTCGAAACTTGGGATGCATGGAACAATGACCGGTTATTTACACCTTTCTTACATCCAGTTGGAAGAGTGAGTGCAATACCCAAATTGACCGAGACAGAACATAGTTTGTTGACCGTGTGCGGTGAATAGTTGGATCTGGCTCATAACGATAAAGGTCGTTTGGAAAGGTTGAAAAAGCAGTATGACCTAAATCACTCAACTGGTGGAGGAGACAACGTAGAATGGCTGGAAAGTGAAGCTGATATACTCAGAAAAGCTTCGTACTTAGATAAAGGGGATGTCGAGGTGAGTGCAATCATTCAGCGTTATACATACTGTAAAGTGGCTGACATCGGAAGGTGTAGGGATGGGAAGGATTGTATATCAGAGATGCAGGATGGGTAGCAGCTCGAGATGCCTTAACAGCTGTTGGAGCAGAGTTGAGAAATCTAGGAGTGAAAAGTGCTTTCGGATCGTCGGGTACTTTCAAATCCTTGATTCTAGGTGAAGATGATCAGACATGTTTGGGTGTCAGGACTGTGGATGGGACAGAGTGGCCTGCGGATCTGGTGATACTGGCTACGGGGGCTTGGTCGCCTACTTTATTGGATCTAGAAGATCAATGTATATCCAAGGTGAGTGTGTCCTTCCTATACTAGAGAGTATACACGCTGAAACCGCGTTCGTGTAGTGCTGGCAATTTGGTCATATCCAACTGACACCCGAAGAGGTCAAGCAGCTGCAGAATACCCCCACGATGTACAGTAGTGAGCTGGTAAGTTGTCCCTGCTGGAACCTTTAGTGAATTACCTTTCTGACAATGCATTTCCGCAGGGCTTCTTCATGGAACCATCATCAGAGGGAATAATGAAGTTCGTCAATGAATTCGAAGGTTACACCCGTTTGGCATCATGTCGACCATTTGGATCAGATAAGGATATCACCATGTCTGTTCCCAGATCTCACGCTCTGAACCCTACGGATACTATACCAGAAGAAGGTGAACAGGCCATCAGAGAAGTAATCAAAACTTGTTTCCCCCAATTTGCAGATAGACCATTGTTCGATAAAGCTATATGCTGGTGTACAGACTCATACGATGGAAATTGGTTATTGACTGAAGATCCAAGGTACAAAGGACTGGTATTGGCTACGGGGGATTGCGGTCATACGTTCAAGATGTTACCTATTGTAGGAAGATATGTAGTAGATCTCATAGAGGGTAAAGTAAGTGATCAAATATTACAAGGAGGTGCCGCCCTCAGAGCTGATCTGTGTATCTGATGTAGCTCTCAGACGAAGATAAACAGAGGTGGAGATGGAGACCTGAGGGAAAGAAAGCTGGTGATATAGGACGAGAGGGACCTAAGCCGGACGATCTAGCTGATAAGCCAGGCTGGTGTCATGATGAAGAGAAGGGGGATAGTACCATTGCAGCTTTGGCTGGTAGAATGACTGAAGCTAAGCTGTAGCGGTCGACAGGAAGCCTGTAATCTAGTTAGGTGTATTTGTATTACACCAGGCAGCTCATGTGCGGCAACATTGAGGGAGAGTCAGACATACATACACACATGTACATATACAGGCCCATACACAGAACATGCACAGACCCAATGAGACACGTCATTTCTTGTGTGTGTACCATGTTTTTCTCTTATCAACGAACACTGAGAATCGAGATGGATGCTTGAGAATGCCAGCCCTTATCGTACTGCATGCTACAAAATGCATTTGGTTGGAAACTTCGATTTCAGGCAAAACGCCCAGGGATCTTCACGCGCCTGTGCTTATCGCTCTATCGGCCATCCCTTCCCGGTTTTATTTACACCTTTCTCTTCTCTTTCCCAACTTGTTCAAATCATTACTCTGCGTTTGAAACGGGAAATAGATCGCAGCTACACAACCATGCCACCCAAGCGGAAAGCAACCGACACAATCTCTGACTCGGAGCACGCTTCGTCGACAAAAGGTCAAACCAAGCGCCCAGTTCACACGTCAAGAGCGTGCGACAATTGTCGACGGAGGTAAGTTCCCTTTTTGTTTGGTCATTCCCCATGGGTGCCCGCCCTTCGCAACAGACTATGACACCTCTTCTTTTCATGAATGGGCTTGTCGCTGATGGGTCTTATGGTGGTAACGTAGAAAGATAAGATGTGATGGGCAGTATCCGCAGTGTGGTGTATGCAAGGAGAGAGACTGTCCGTGTGAGTACAAGGATGAGGATAAACGGAAGTAAGTCATGCCGTTACACCGATCGCGATGCCCGAGGTGGATCTTTGAGCTGATGTGAATGAGATACAGGACCCACCAAGAGCATATGGATCTGTTGAACAACAGGATGGATAGGTTCGAGAAGCTTATAGAGGATCTTCTGAGAAATACCGCTGGTGGGACTTCGAGTCACCCTGCTCACCCAGCTCCTGCTCCCCCATCGGTCCATCCTCATACAGATTATCCTCGAAGTACGAGTCAAAATCAGATAGATCCCATCATACCAGTCAGCAGGGACCATAGAACTAGTGAGGCTGGACCAAGCAACTGGAACTCAATTCAACCTATCCCAGATGTTAGTGGGTCAACCTTTCGAGAACAGTCGGATCCTGGTGTTTCGCCGGTGACTTCGTCGAAACTCAGGAATTTAGGTGGAACAAGTGGATACGAGCGATTCCAGGTGTGTGCCCCCCTTTTCCCAATCTGAGGACAAAATAAGATCTCATCCGCTGACCGGTTAAATTGGAATAGAGAGTAGAGGAGTCCGCCGGGGCATTACTCCAATACGGTCCCACTTCATTATGGACAGTCACCAGTCCTCGAGAAGGGAAAGAAAACAGGAATGAACATTCCCCTGATCTCATCGAACTGGGAAGTGGAGATTGGATCGATTGGTCACATAACCTTCCCGAAGCTCTCAATATCACTCGGACAATACATGATCGAGTGATAGGACATTTCAGCGCTTTCTACGCTCCATGGGGAATATCAGTCGACATACCGTCGTTCCTCGTAGATCTGAACAAATGTAATCTCATTAGAGCAGCAACCCAAACAAGACCCCAACAATCTCGTACAGCATCTTATTCACCATTATTACACTGCTGCGTCATATACCTGGGATTACGGTTGATCAAGCATGAATATCCGGCACTGATGAAGACCTATGAAAGTGTGTTCATCAAACATTGCATGAACTTGCTATTAGAGGAATGCGATCATACGGCACTGAGCTCCCTTAGGGCCTACAACCTTTTCTCAACGTAAGTGTGTACTGATTCTCGTCTATATGATTACACATCAAAAATGCCTGGTGGAGATCACAGAGCTGACGAGATACGATTTAGCTGCCTACATTTCGTGAGGATGTCATCAAGCGAGAATACCTTGAATGCTGGGCAACGGCAATTCGCTACTGGTTATCTGTACTCTGGGATGACCATCGCTGGTGTACATGCTGTGAGTATACTTCGCAATATCAGTTGCCTGATCTTAAGCTCACCTTGGGCATTAGCTTGGACTGAATATCAATGTAGGTTATAAGTCTCGATCGTATCGTGCTGCCTTACTAATCTTATCTGGCCTTCTAAACTCTTCCAGTGCGCCGAATACGTCAGTAAGGGTCTGATAAGTGAAAAAGAACGAAATCTACGCGAATATGCTTTCTGGACTATCTACGTATTCGATACGGTCAGTTGGATCGCTTTGATCAAAATATACTTCAGTCTTCTCAATGCTTACTTTTGTTGTTTTTGGTCGTCTTACGTAGCTACGAGCTCTAGCTGCAGGTCGTCAACCGATGTTCCCGGATCAAACTGAAGTACCAGTACCGACTGTTGATCCAGCCATGGATGATACGCCATGGATTGCACCGACAACTCCCATAGGGAGTGGCATAGGAGTGCGATCAATGAGATCAACAACGTTTCATTGGATGGCTAAACTGGCGAGAATCTGTAGATCCATTTTGGAGAATCTGTAGGTGGTATTTCTGTGTCTGCGTTTATTACTATTTCATTATCTTATTTATGTCTGATCTCGCATCAGATTTGGTCTAGTGTGATACCGAATGCTGATTTCTGACTTCCACCCAAATATAGCTATTCGCCCGCTTCGCGTTCGACCCCTGCCCGGCAAGACGAGATCATCGACACTGTCTCTCTGAAGCTCGACGATTGGTACAAGAGGTTTCCACTACGCCCTATCGAAATTACCCCATTACCTCATATTCTCTTGTTACACATGTATTATCATCTCTCGGTGATATTCGTTCATAGACCATTTTACAGGGGGCATAGGATGGAGTCAGCTCAGAGATGTAATACTGCTGCGGTTCATATTTTGGAATTATTACATGTGAGTCGTCTGTCTCCCAATGTATCCTCCTTAGAAGTGAGTTTCCGCTAATTATCCTCAAGATATTCAAGCGGACTCATCAGATCAGATATGCTCACCACAACATGAGTGAGTGAAAATCCCTTCATTTGAGTAGGCGTCAGATATTGGGAATTTGACAGCTCTCATAATTTAGTTAACGTGATCTTCGGAGCCGCTACGATATTTCTCCTTCGAATTGCCGAAGCGTCAAATACGACTGATAGTGATGTACACAAGCGAAATTTCGATCAATGTGTAAGTTGTGTCTTACTCGTCATTCTTATGGTTGTTATCTCTTCCCGCGTACGATCAGCATGAACTAACAGTCAGATCTTACAGGTCGATTTCATGGCTGAATTAAGTCTAACATGGGTCGAAGCAGGAATTACCCGAAATATCTTAATCGCCTTACAATCAGAGTACGAATTACCAGGGCTTGGACTTCCAGATGGACATTCACAAACGCCCCAAACAGCCGGAATGGGAATCGGTAATACCGATATGACTACGTCGACTGTACCTTGGATAGACCCATTTAATGATATGCAGGATATATGGGGGATGATGTTCAACGATCAGAGTTTCCAGTGGCAGGACTTTGGGAATAGTACACAGTAGGTAGTAACTCGATACTTTCATATCTGCATATGTGTATGTCATATGTCCACCCCTTCTTGTGAACAAAGGGACAGACTGGGACACTTGATAGCTATGTCGTTTGCACAATGTCGTATAAGTCATGTGCAATTGTTACAATCATATTGAAGACCGGAAATGCATTCATCTATATACACCATAAACGAGAGGAAAGTACATAATACAAGTCATGATCGTATCAATCGCACTCAGCTTGCGTTTGATTCCATTGGGAGACACTTCCATTAGCCCTGGTGAAAGGAGGCGGTTGACTCCCAGGCTTAGAGACGACATATGGACCTTGAGCGCCATTCTGTTTCTCTTTGCCTGGGGGTACGCCCCACCCACCAGCACCAGCAGTATGTACGATAAGCTGTTCGCCAGCCAACATTCTGCCAAAATCGAAATCAGCTCTGAGTACTGGTTTTTAGGATAAACAAGACAGGTTGACTCACGAGATTTGATGAGCAGGCTTAAGTTTGACGGTCCTGAATCCGCCATTTCTCTTCCTCTTTCTGAGATACGAGGCACCTCTGATTCCATCTTCACCTCCCTCTGATCCATGGGGAGCAATGACTCTTCGTTGACCATCGTGACTTGCGTCCATATTTACCCTAGCCTCGTAAATACGGATGATACCGTCACCTCCTCGATGTTGACCCGCACCACCTGTGCCTCGTCTTATACTGAATTCTCGCAATATAGCTGGGAATCGACTTTCGAGCAATTCAAGATCTCCAATCTTGGTATTGGTCATGTTAGTGTGAACGGCAGATTGACCGTCCCATGTAGGTCCAGCTGAAGCACCTCCGCAAGCTACGAGATGGTGTTTGTCAGCACATATTGCAATATCAGATCATACATGACCAACTCACTTGTCTCGGCCCAAGTATATTTCTTGTACATCAAGTGAGTACCGTTCATCGACCCATGCGAACCGGACATAACATTGAAAGCGGTGAATACGATGTCGGCCACTCTCTGAGCAACTTCACCATTACCTTGTGAAACAGCAGCATCTTCCCCAGCAGACAAGACGGATTCTTCAGGAATGATAATGTTGAGAGGAGCCAGTACACCAGCGTTCATAGGAATATCGGTACCGGACATAGTTCGAAGACAGTACAAGATACCCGATCGGGTGATTGCTGGAGGAGCATTGAAATTGGCAAGTACCTCTGGACCTGTACCTGTGAAATCGAATGTCGCACTTCCATCTTCATTGACGTCAATCTTGACTTTGACAACCGTACCATCATCGAAGTAATCGGTAGCTTCGTAGGTCTTACCGGAGTATGGTCGGAGAGCATCTCGAGTACATGCCTCGGCATTCTTTCGGATAGCTACCATATGATAGGTCGTCAGCTGGTGAGTGCGGCCATTTAACTTGATTGTGTCATTCGACTCACCTCTCATGTAGAAGTGCACGACATCTTTACCATATTCTTCGAATAGAGCATGAAGCTGAGCTGTTCCAACAGCACAAGCCGAGACTTGAGCCTTGAGATCAGATAAATTGTGGTCGATTCGCTTTGTGGGTTTACAATTGGGGTAATCACCAGCCGCCATGAAAGCGTCGACCACTTCCTTCTCGTTGAAAACACCATCTCTAACGATGAAAGTAGATTCAAATCGTACACCCTCTTCCATACTGTCAATCTGGTTGGGGTGGTGGGAGTTTCCTTCCAATCCACCAATATCGGTGTGGTGTCCTCTAGCAGCCACCCAGAATACGATCTCTTTTCCAGTTTCATCGAAAACGGGTTGGATAACAGTGATATCGGGTCTATGGCCACCACCTGCAGTATGTTCGTTGGACAACAGGAAGTCTCCAGGACGAAGTTGTCCCTTTCTTCTGTTGGCCTGATAGATGACGGCATACTGCATGGATCCAAGATGGGCAGGCACGTTAGGCGCATTGGCTACGAGCTCTCCATTGGGGTCGAATAGGGCACAAGAGAAACTGTAGAATAATCAGCGAATTGCGTGAGAGCCAAGTCTAAGTGGCGAGATTGAAACTCACTCGAGCCGTTCCTTGATGGATACGGAGACAGCAGTCTTTTGTAAAGCTCGACACATCATCTCCGCTACACTGGCAAATCGATGATTGAAAATGGACAATTGAATCGGGTCAACCGAGTTCAGGTCGATCTCCTTCTTGGGACCCAGGCCGACATCGATGCTATCAATAAAGTTAGTTTGAGTGCTCTGTGCATGCCGGTGGATATTAACTCACTAGACGTGTGACTTCAGTATCCTAGCGGTGTTTTGAGGGTGAAGGACAATGGTTTGAGTCTTATCTAAAATGATGGCGGGACCAGAAACCTTCATACCAGGTCTGAGATCTTGGAATTTGAAAAGAGGGATGTCCGTGAATTTACCTAACTCCTCAAAGTATACCGAGTTGGTAGCGAAAGGTTGAGGCTCAGGTACAGAAATCTCACTCGATTCGAGTTGTCTGAGCTCCTCAACGTAAGGGGAAGTCTCACTGAGATTGTCAGAAAGAGCTTTCGCGGTAGCTCGAACTCTGACAGCAGCTACCATGATAGGAGCGTCCAACACAAAAGCGAATTCTCGTCGATGTTCCTCAACGAAAGCTTTGGCGAAATCGCCATCTTGAGGTTTGGCAATCATCAGAGTGGTATCGGAACCTTGGTATTGCATGTTGAGGTAACTGTCGTATACGACTGAATCGGATGATTCCCCTTGATCGATGAGTTTCTGGAGGGCTCGAGCTTTGAGACCCTCAAATCGCTCGTCAATGGCTGGCAAATATTCCTTTGAGAATTCTTGGACGAAAGGCTCCGAAACGTCGACAGCCACATCTGCTAGAGCCATACCATAGGCGGACAAGATGGAAGAGTACCTGTCATTGAGTATTAGCTTTGTACTTAGGTTAAGCCGTGACATGGCTCACTTATGTACGATGACATAGTGCATGCCCAACAAGGCAGCGAGCGCAGTCGCATGTTGGCCACCTGCACCTCCGAAACAGGACAGGTTATGGGCACTGGTCCTGAAACCACGCTGTTCAGTCAATGCTCGAATAGGTCGGGCCATCGAAGAATTGGCAACATTGATAAATCCAGAAGCGACTTCGGCGGGAGTCAAGTTGGAGCTGTTTTCCTTGTTGATCTGATCGGTGAGAGCTTGGAATTTCTCTTTGACGATCTCGTAGTCGAGTGGCATGTTTTCAGTTGGACCAAAGACTATAGTTGAATCAGCGGGTATCCTCTTCATAAGCTGGTCCGCCACTTACTTTTAGGGAAGGAATCAATGTGAAGTCTCCCCAAGAACAAGTTCGCATCGGTGACGGTCAAAGGTCCCCCTTTTCTGTGCAAAAAGGTCAGCAGGGCTGACAGAATTCACCGTACGTTTATACTTACCGGTAACAGGCGGGGCCAGGATGAGCACCAGCCGAAGCGGGACCGACGTTGAAGATCTGGTTAGAGTAGGTGAGAATAGATCCACCACCGGCAGCGACGGTGTTAATATCCAGTTGAGGGACTTGAATGGAAATACCGGCAGTGGTGGTTTCGAACACATGCTCGTATGTTCCGCTGAATCGAGAGACATCGGTAGACTAGGTAGATCCTCAGTATCCCCTCCTACCAAGGTAGTCACATGGAACTTACTGTACCACCCATGTCGAAACCAACCACTGGAGATCCATCTAAGGGGTCGTAAGAGGTCTTGGCGAAACCTACCACACCTCCAGCAGGGCCAGCTATCCATGGGATCAGCGTGCTGCGTATTGGGGTACAGTATTGTGTGGTCAACTTACAGAGAATAGCTCTGAGACCAGAAAACTTTTTGAAATCCGCCAAAGCACCATCAGATTGCATGAATGAGACTCTACATTTTGAATCTTCTAATCTTCCCTTGAATCCTTTGGCGAAACCATTCAGGTATCGCTTGACTTCTGGTGTCAAGTACGCATCGGCAGTTGCAGATTGACCTCTGGCGATGAAACCGATCTTTGCTTCGATCTCAGCAGATACACTGACATTTTCAAAACCCATTTCTTCAGCTATTTTCGCGACCCTCTGTTCGTCCTCTGCCCATAGGTATGAGTGTGCGAGCACGATCGCGATTGATCGATATCCCTCGTTGTAGAGATCTCTGAGAGAAGCGGTGACTTCCTCAACGTCTACAACGAATCTATCAGCACTAATCGAAATCAAACAGGTTGAGCGATGCTCACTCAAAGGCTTGAGCTCCCTGACAGTCACTCCACTACTTGTCTTGATAAGCCTTTCACCGTTCTCCGATACAGTCTTTCCTTCTTCGACGAATTCGTACCATTCAGGTATTATCCTCTCGTCAATCTCGACAACTTTCGAATAGAGCACTTCAGGCTATTTTCATACGGTATCAGCTCAGGCCAAGCTATATGTGTGGTGGTGATCTGCACTCACCTTCTTGACAGCAAGTTGGAAAAGAAATGGACGAGTCTGGAAGGCAATCTCCAAAGCATCTGCGTGGCCTTTGTTCTGAACATATCCATCAGCACCTGCTTTCATGCCCAATCGATAGATGAAGTGACTCACGATCAATAATGCACATCTTTCACCTTTGCGTTCTAAGAGAGCATTGGTGGCTACAGTGGTACCCATTCGAAGGAACTCTATCTTCTCGGTATCTATGGGCTGATTTCTTGGGATCTTCTCGCCAGTGAACCACTCCAATACCCTTCGTACACCTTCCGCGGGAGCATCAGGGTAACTGATAACGACATAGGAAGGTGGGTTAGTTGTGTGCATCTCTCTGCCTGTATGTGTAAAGAATGCCACGCTTACTTGTCTGGATCCACACTTAGAAGCTTGACCAAGTGATCTCCTTTCGTCTCACTCATTGCGATTACATCCTACTCGTCTTATCAGCAACAGGTATCCACCAACCGGTCAAGCTGTAAAGAAAGAGTGGAGGTGCGAACTCACGCAGAAAGTACCTCCTCGATCTATACAGATCTTGACCTTGTCACTGACTGGTGCAGGCATCTTGGTATGATTGATTTCGATAATTGAATGACGAGAAAAATTGTGAAATCGTAATCATATCTCTCTTGAAGATGTCTTATGACAGAATGAGGTGAAGGTGATTTCGGAAAATGGTTTCCGGATCAACAGTAATGTGGAACCGACATACCGTACTTAGTTGGCGCTAAATATGCTTTGTGCGAATACCGGCCCGTTTGCCCGTTTGACGGATTGCCTCTACGGTGCATGACATAAGTTCCTTGCTCTGGATGTGTGCGTATGTAGGAGGCAGGGGAAAGGATGGAGTGGTCCTTGGTGATTTGCTTATCGCTTGAGATTATTGGTCTCCATCGGTTTAATCCGACTGCAGGTGTTTGCGGCTTTAAAAGTTGTTGGCAGTTGGCATTCATGCAGAAACACGGTGAACCCGAAGTGACGGAGGTATGCTTTTTACATGTCAATCTACAGAGCATGACGTGATTATGTGAAGGGAGATAAAGCAGCGTTCTGAAGATCGTTGATACTGTAATCGGTAGAGGGGACTATATTACATTGGAGTGGAAACCGCAGTCTGCGCCCAGCTAGGCTCAATCTCACCTTCTGGGGTAGAGGAGGATTGCCTCGAGCTCATCCGGAAAACTCCACCTCCTTTAAACCTTCTCAATTTTCGATCGATCCCACTAAGATACTTGCGAACGTCTGAAATGACGGATGGGGGCTGATCTTCGAAATTCATCATATCCTAAGTTTCGCAGTGAGACATGCGTACCGATTCCTTTGCTAGAGAAGAGGTACTCGTACTGCATACTCCCTCAATTCAGTCGTACGTACTGACGAGTACAGTACGTATACTCCAAATCCAAGCGTTGTTCGACATCGACATGAGACATCTGAGTACCAGACGCTACTGTGAAAGCCTTCTTCAGGGTCTGTACTTCTTCTGTCAGTTCTATAACCCATTCACAGAGCATACTCTCAAAGGGACTACTGTAGGTAAGATGGGCTTCAACATGATCGTGAACCCTAGAACGGTCGATGATCTACCCTCAATTTGGCATCATGCAAAACATCCTCCTACAACTCCTCCTGTTCCTTCTTCCTCCTTGCTAAACTCCGAATCCCCCAAATCTTCCGGTCGAAAACTCCTACCAGAATTGGAGTGCATGATAATTGACGAGCTCGCTTCATCCAGCTTGATCAATCTTCGAAAAGTGGCCTTGCTCAATCGAACCTATTGGCAAAGGTATCATATCAAATTGTTCAACCACGTTAAATTGAGTTGTAAAAACTGGAAGGATGTTGGAGATACGGCTAAACTGCTCTTGGGAGCTACCTCATCATACCTCGACTCAAGAGATGAACAAATTAGCAAAAGGAGAATGAAGAGGTTCAAAGCTATCTGCGCTTCGATCGTATATTTAAAACTCAAGGACGAGAGAGGTGGTCAAGCATTAGTATTTTCGTTATATTACGCTGGACCCTCCGCTTCAAGCTTATTGCCTAAATTGAGATATCTCATATTAGGTAATGGGTTCATATCATGTTCGAGCTTTCTCAGATTTCCCTCTGAAAAGAAGAACGATTATGGATACAAAGCTTTATGGTTAATCAGTAAGAATGTCAATCCTGAACATGTCTGTATGACGATGGAGAGAACATGGATTTCCCCTACGCGATATCGATTCGGTTTACAACATCTCGTATGGCTCTTTGAACATTTCGATCAAGTTGGGAGTCTAACTCAACATTTGGATAGTGGTAAGAAGACTCGATTCGTCATGGAGAATGTAACATTAAACAGGTTCTTCATACCTAAATATCCGAAAGAGCAGCTGTACTTCTTTGCAGGTGTAGGTGATACCAATTCTCAATGGTCTGGTGGATTTTGGCCCGAAGTCGAAGTGATTTATGGGAAACCCAGACTCAGAGATAGGCTACAAGGGTTTCCGACCAACGGTTTTACTCCCAACAACGCTAGGACGATAGCTTCGAAGGAGGCAACACAATGTGTGTGCTGTGGGAAAAAACAGAGATAAATAGTGGGTAGACTTGTTGTCAGCTAACTGTCGTATGTTATCTTGTTGCTTTGTCATCACTTAATATTCATATCTTGACAGACAGTACCCACTTCGCTTGACTCAGGCTCACTAGTCTCAACGAATTCACTAGGAAAAATCGTCTCCGTTGTAAAGATATTATCCACTCTCAGTCAGTAGATCAGTGTCAGTAGTATTTATATTAAGATTACAGAGATTCTGTGCTGAGAATGATCATAACGCTTATTTCACCAGTAGCTGCATTGTCACCTTTGATTGCATCACATCAAGCTCATTCTTGTGCCTGTACCTCTGCCTAAGTCACCATCCCCCATTTTCCCATCCCGATCACTAATAAATGAGCGATATCTGAGTAATCACACCACATCAGCAAGCTGCTCAATCGAGAACTATACCGGCTGGATGTTTACGACTTACATCATTTGTAATCTCCGTCTGTCAGCGGGGGACACTGACGGACGAGTGCTTTCAAGTGAGGCGAGGAGATGATGATGATGAATCGTTGGCTATACACCGATGATGAGCTTTGCTGCGATACTGATAATTTGACTGACTTACCTTTTGGGCCTGCTGCTTGTCTATCAATGCATCGGGCTTATCATGTCCCTGTCCCTTTGCACTCTTCCCTATGGTCGCCATCTATAACCTCGTCATTTAGCTAGACCCATGATACCCTTTGATGTGAGAAGTAGACTCACCCTACCGATCATTTCCGATCTGACCGCAGCATTCCCATCCTCTTCCTTGGGTGTAAGTTGTCGATAATTCTTTTTATTCCCATCTCCCCTGATCCCATTTTCTTTCACTTTCCCTTTTCCCTTCATAGTGACATCTCCATTCATATTCATACTATCCAAAGTGGAATGCACAACTTCCAAATGTGCGTTATACACTACAGCCTGTAAGTCCGCTCCAGACATCCCTTCGGTTCTAGATTTGGCCAATTCATCCCAATCTACATCATTTGCCAAATGTAATTTCTTAGCTACCGATTGTAATATTTCTTTTCGATCGGAGGAAGTAGGCATATCACACAAAATGGATTTGTCCAGTCTACCTGGACGGAGTAAAGCGGGATCGATCAAGTCCGGTCGAGAAGTTGCGGCTAAGACATATACCCCGCTTAAGCCGTGAGCACCATCCATCTCGGTAAGAAGCTGGTTGACAACTCTATCTGTAACTCCAGTAGAATCGTGTCCTCTACATTCTGAGTCAGCTATATCGGGCTTTGCAGTATATATAGGTAACAGCTCACCTTTTCGGAGCTACACTATCGAACTCGTCAAAGAACAAAACACAAGGCTTCGCTCCACTAGCTCGTTCAAAAAGATCCCTAACGGCTTTCTCACTCGCTCCGATGTACTTATTCAGTATCTCGGGTCCTTTAACAGATATGAAGTTTAGACCACATTCTCGCGCGACAGCGGAAGCCAAGAGAGTTTTGCCGCACCCAGGATACCCATATAGTAGCAAGCTAGGCATAGCGTCAGCGAAGGAGAAGGAAGGGCCAAGCGATCAGCTAACTCACCCCGATCGCAATCGCAATGGACAATTTGCGAATATCTGAGCATACTTGGTAGGCCATTCAAGCGTCTCTCTGAGCAATCGACGAGGTTCATGCAAGCCTGAGTGGAAGTAAGTATCAGACCAATGGTGGAAATGGGGAAGTTAACCGATAGACGACGCTCACCTCCAATATCACTCCACTTCACATCACTTTTCTGCAAAGCTACACCTCTCAGATTGAGGGGTATGAAAGCTTCTTGAGCCAGAGTAAAATCTTCCATGGTAAGTTCAGGTTTATCTCCCGATTTGATCGACCTGACTATACTTTGCTGCGTTGCATTTCCCACTAAATCAACCAAGTCTGAGATGGAGTATCCTTCCGTCATACCCCCTAATGTAATATAATCCACATTGCCTTCTGGATTGAAATCTCCGTTCATTTTGAGAGGTTGTTGAAACAATTGTTGTTTCACCAATAATTGCAGTATCTCTTGTCTCGTTTCTTTCGTGAGAGGTGGTATTTTGAGCGTTTGACCGAAGATGTGTTTAGCTGTCAACATGGGATGTAAGGTTGTGATGTTTGCCGCTGTGACAATGACCAAGACGTCGGGTGGAAGCGAAGCAGACGAGAACAGTCGACAGAAATGATCAGCTAATATAGCAGGATTGGACGAGGAGTTAAGCTATCACGAGATCAGCACCCCATCATGTCCTCCGAAAGTACCGACGAGCGTACCTCAGTCTCTATCCCAATCAAGTTATCTAAACCATCGAGAATCAGACAGCATGGTCTCCTCTTTTCAGTGTTCCCTATCCAGCTGAACATCGTTTCTTTTAGCGTCGTGAGTCGACTTTCGGGATCGAGCTTGGCCACATCCACATATATGGGCTCTGAGACAGAGTTATAAGCGTTGATACGTGCTAAAGCTATTGACCACCTACCAGCTAACATACTACGATCGGCTTCTAATCTCTCCGCCACATTCTTGGCAATCGTGGTCTTTCCTGAACCCTTATTTCCTTGTAGCAGAAGTGGTTTACTCGAGGGCGTTGACAGCGTGCGAGATAGATAGGTTGTGGCACCATCGATGAGTTGCTTCGTACCGGGAAGACAGGAGGAAGCAGATAGGTTTGGTCTGCGAAGAGAGAGAAGGAGTTCAGCCCGCCATCCCGTTCAATTTTATGAGAGACACAGGGTCATTGATTAAACTCACAAAGCTAAAGCTACCCCTTTATTCCTTATCTTCACTTTTCTCCCCAACAGCGGCATTATCTTAACGTTCCCCCAACCATTCTCCCACTCTTCGGTCGTACCAATCAAACTTATATACCCATCGGGCATCTCATCCCACTCTACAAGCTGTATATCGACTTGCTTCTTCTCTTCTTGCTTTTCTCTGCTCTCACCATTAGGTAGATCTTGCTTCTGCTGATTGTCTGTATCCGCTTCCATGTCATCGTCGTCTAGTTCCAGACTCACATTCACATCTAAGATCGAAGGTTTCAGTTTTAACTTTCGGCGAATTTTTTCCATCGTATGAGAGGAGCATATTCCTACTTGGCTTGCTGTTGTCGTAGATGATATGTTCAAGTGTCCCCATTCAGACACTACGCGTGGTGGAATCATCCGTAATTGAACAGCACTAATCTGCTTGTGTGAACTGCCTTTTGTTCCATTCGCAAGGACGGAAGGTTCTATCACTTGATGTTTGGGTTGTATCATGCCTCTTGGTTTAGGTGCGACATAAACTTCAGTATCATTATTGAGCAAGACGGCTTCTTTCGTTGATGTCGAGGGGTTAGTCTCGTCTGTAAACGTCAGGTCAAAGAAAGTCAAGTCAGGCGTCATCAAGATGATATGAACACTGGAAGTAGAATGATTGCTCACCCACTCGTATCCTGATTTTTGTCTTGCCCATCACCCAAACATCTATCTCCTGTCCCTTCTGCGCGGCTCTTAATTGCGATAACAGGTGATCTTCAAGAAACGAAGCATGCTGTTCCTAAATTTACAGGTCAGCTATACATGCACCAAAGATGTATAGGATCTGCATACATACAAGGATCTCCCAATCATCCGAAGATAATGGTGTCACAGAGACTGACTTTGCCCTCGTGGGATTATGGATTATACTAAGTTCAACCTATCCATCATATAAGCTTTCCTCGGTACCGTTGCAAGAACTGTAATCATATAGCTTACTTACCAAGGTACCTTCTGGCCACCCGAGTGACATGGCTACTTCCGGATCTACCTCTATACTTTCCAGTCCGTCTCCAGCTTGAGAGAGGGAAGAGGCAGCTGCTAAACCTGACCATCCTAAGTATGCGGGTAACGGTCGACGAGACGAGGAGGAAGAAGATGACGACAGGGGCGAGAGGTGTATGATAAGTGATTGAGGCCGCTACAGGAATGATGCTCAGTATCTGGCTAGTAATGAGCAAAGTAGAGGGCTTGACTTACCGCTTGCTGTTGAGCCAATTGAGCGAATAGGGATAAGGGTAGATGCACCAGATTGGACCGTAGGGAGCGGTATCTCACAGCTGCCCTCCGAGCCATGTTTGTATGATTGCACTTGATGAAGACTCTACCTTTTCAAGATGACTGGTATCCGTCTTAATGATGCATGATGTCGAACAGAAACAGAATGAGAGGATGTTGACCACTGGATGTTGACATGAAGTTCATCTGCAGTGACCAAACCCCTCAAACTCGGCAAAAGCAGGTCAAGAAGAAAGCCGGCCATGTGGGTTTGATTCCGCCAAGGCTCACTATTCTCGCCACTGAGTACTGTATCTGTGTGGCTATCGAGTTGGAATTATGTTTCCCGACAGAGGTAGGATGGGATGGTTCAGCTTCAGTAAAACATGTCCTCTGTCCAACACTACATTATGGTCCTGGCGGCATCCTCGCAGAATCGGGTATAATCTTTGCGCCTTCTTGAGTGCCGTTTTTGGCGTGGAAGCAATATCTCATAGCATCTTTTTTTCAGGGACCGCCAGAGCAGAATGGATCTTTGGCAAAAGCTAGCTATAGAGGCGTGATTCGCCTTCTCGTTTGGCATGTATCCTTTCAACGATTGACGGCCAGAGTGAAAGGCTGGGCTGTATCTTTTGTCCGAACTTGAAAGTAGGACTGAACCTGCGCATTTGCAGATCACTAATGCTACCGAGCCTCTTTTGTATTCTTAGGCTTCCCAGAAGCATGTTGAGAATCATGAATATAAAGCCAGCAGATGAGGGACATATTCATACTGTCTCACGAATTGTCGAAAGCACTTTGGCCCCCATTCAGTGTCCGAAATATGTATAAAAGGCTATGATTTTCGGTCGCGGCAGGGTATATTCTCTGTTCATACGATAAATACACATCATAACTTACCTAATCATTCCAAGCGACAATCACCGGACATGTCTTCAAAGAATTCTACTATTGCTGCATCACGAGCAGCCGCGCTCAACAGTACTGTCAAGTCTTTGGACGCCTTTGAGTCGGTATTCGATGGGAAGAGTACCAATACTCCACAGAAAGGCGAACTTGGTGAGTGGCTTTCCATTTTTACAAACAAGCACCCTAGAAATAAGCAAAAAGTTGGAAGTGTCTTTACAGTTGTGTATCAGTTCGAGATCTGGATTGATCCTTGATAGTAGCAGTGATACTGATAACATTGACAGCACTAGCAACGATGTCGATGCTCTGCGGCACAGTAGATGACGAGGATCTCGATACTAATTATACTACCAAACAACAAGAGACGAGAACCGCTTTTCTCCACCAGGCTTCAAGATACCTAATCGATGATATAGGTACTGCCCGCGAGAGCCAGAGTGCAAAGATGATCAAGTTGTTTGGAGATGTATTGATGAGTGATTGCAGACCTAGATGAACAGTATCCCAGCCAGGTCTATTAATCACTACGATATTGTAGTCTTACGCTCGTAATGAGCTTCGGAAGTTGATCTCGACTATATGCAAATTTATGCTTTAGCACGACCACTTCAGATTGTGATTCGACAGTGTACCACTACTGCAATGTAATTACAACACTGATGAGTGCCTTGACTTGATATGAATACACGAGACCAATGCACATTATACAGTACTGAGACTATTCCTAATGATAATTATACAAAGACAAAGAAGCAAGAATATAGTATCAATGTCCGTGAATACTTTGAAATGATACAGACTCCTACATACTGTACCAACAAAAGCAGTTGCGATCAAACATGTCATCTGGGAAGGAATTGGGAATCGACACTAGAAAGCAAACAACGCGGCACCTTTCTTCCTTCCGAACGAATAAATCAATAAACCAGAACCGAATAGACCGACCTAACCAAACCATTGAGATGTCAGCTACGTTTTCAGCACTGAAGCCAAAAGTCAATTCACAGTAATACCAATAGCTACTTGTACCATTCTAAATCCAATGATCAATCCCTGAGAATAGGAATCACTGTGATGTGGGTTGGTGGTCATGGCCAAACCACCTGCAGCTGCTATACCGGACTACACACATATCAATCATCAGCATGTACTACGAGCGTATTCGAGGTGAGAGAGGATGAGGGAGGGGGAGACTTACAGGAACGAGGAATAGAACACCAGGTACCATCGAAGTGAAGGCCGTACCTCCAAATACTCTAGAATAGATATTACCCATCACCCTGCACCATCACAAAACATTCATCAGCTCGGTAATGAATGATAAGAGAGTAGGCCGACTTACCCAATGACGAAAGCTCCCAAGGCAGAAACGACATCACTCCTATCAAATATATAATGATTCGCCAAAGCATTCGTCAAATAACCCATACAACATATAAAGCACATAACTGGTAATTGTCTTGATCGTAGTGGTTGCATATTCCACATACTCAGTAAAACACTGAATATAGGAATGAACAAGATTAAATATATCTGTGGCATTCCTTGTCTCCACCATGGCCAATCGGGATCTCTGACGCAAATGATCGATCCCTGATTAAGATTCGAGGTAATTTGGTCAGTTGACGAATTGGAGAACGTGAAAGTCCCATTAAACATTGGTATTGGTAAATCTGTAGTAGCAGAGGTGAAATTCAACATTGAATCGGATATGAAAGAACCGTGAATCTCGGCGTAGGAATGTGCGGCTCGAGCGGCGTTCTGAGAGGCTAGTCGAGCGTTACGGTCGAATACGTAGAATAAATCGGATCCAATGGTTATGCCGAATCCCTATATCACGCAATCAGCTGATGTATTTCTTTAATAAATTCATTAACTGTCAGCTTACCAAGAACAATGAGTAGATGATGGCGTAGACCATCCGGACCGATCCGGACATGATATTCTTCGAAGCCAGCTCAAGAGATCCACATACTGAGAATGATAACTACATATCAGCTACCTCCAGCTGCAGGATTGGTGTACGATGTAGTTGGACCCACAAATAGTATATCCAGGTAAGATCAAAACTACACCGGCCGAAGCTACGGCCTGATAACAGAATATACCGGTTGTTGACAAACCTCGGGCAGTGAACGATACGACAGTTGCGATTGATATTCTGGATGATCGGAACAGACAAAGAAATAGAATTAGCATCATCGTAGAAGCGCGATTTCTCTTTATGTATGCGTTGGACCAAAAATCAGACAAGGAGAATGATACTGATTTACTCACTCAAAAATATTCGAGTACATAGCACTCTTACTAGCCACATGCAATTGCATGAAACTCAACAAAATCCCTAACGCACCACTTGCAAGACCGTCTATTAAACTCCCTCCGAATCCTACTGGCGCAATCAATCCTGAACATAAGAAAGCTAATAACATCCTTTGCCAGAGGTTATATTCCATAGGTGCTTTTAATAATTGATGAATCAATTTCGTACCTTCCGAAGCATCCATCTCGTCATGGACCACAGATTTGTAGATATTGTGAACTTTATGTAATTTACCTAACTCCAATCCACCATTTTGAACTTTGACGAAATGAGTTTCGGAAGTACGTGTGTCCATATCTCCAAAGGAAGCTATGACAATCGAAGGAAAGTGGATGAACTGAGCGTCAATTTCTAAGACTAGGGCTGTAGCGCCTAGTTGAGATTCGATTCGGTGAGAGGGGGCTCCAAATGTCATGAGTGCTTTGGCGAGTTTGAGCACGAATTGTTGACGAGTGAGGATATCTAGTATGCATTGAAGAGATTAGCTTATACTTCATCCACTGTTGACTGAAAGGGTTTGGATTCATTGGATGTATTGGATGGATCGTGGGATCGTAGGATTTTGGGGCTCTACAAATTAGGTATATACACTAGTATGAAAAGGCTTACTCACCGGCAACATGTAATTGAATACTAGCTCTCCTCTTCCTCTTCCCCCCAGGCAACGTACTATCCCCCGTACTAGTTCTCATGAACGGTAAATCCGAAAGACTATTCCTTCTCTTATGTTTCTTCTTCTGTCCCGTCACTCTCGGATCATTCTCATCGAACTCATCTGCTCCGACAGTGGTAGAAGCGGTACTATCCAATCTTCTTAATCCTAAAGATTTCATCGTAGGTAATAATCCTGGTCCTTTGCTTTCACCACCTCCAAACCCAGATCTTGAAGATATCCTTCTTCTCATCGTGTTGGTCCTTCCAGTCAATTTGAGTAATTGTGAAAATACACCACCTTTCACATGATAGCTGGAAGCATCATCATCATCTTCCTCTAATTGTCTTGTCGTACGTCTTCTCATTCCTCCTTCTTTATCTGGTATAACAAGTTTAGAAGAATCACTAAGACTTCTCTGTCTACCCCTTACATTGGGTGAATATTTGGCCTTCTGATCTTGTTCCCCATACAATGTCTCATCTGAATCACTCCTTGTTCGTTTTTCTATGGAGGGATCTTCGACCCATAATCTGTCTTTCCCATCATCATAAGTCTGAGATTGACCTGGAGCATGAGAATCTCTTCGTTGTTCATGGTCTTCTTGTTGATATGGTGGAACAGGTGAATATCTTCTTTCCCTCTCACCGAACATACCCCTACCATTTCCCATTCCAGGTGAATGTCCCTCCTGGTTTCTTCCAGTGTTCATATTTGGTGATCCGTTCGGTACAGAGAAACGATGTTGTTCCAACATCCTTCTAGGTGGCGTATAACCTATATTTGGTGCTGAGGATCTAGCGATTCTATTACCACTTGTTGGCGGGAGGTCTTGTTCAGTATAAAATCCTGATCTCGGACTACCATTGACTATTTCTCGATCCTTGTGGACGAGCGATGATCGTAGTGCTGAAGGAGGACGATAAGGTGATGGAGCATCTTCATGATATACTTGTTGGGCGATCGAACCTCTAGGAGAAGAAGTGATGATCTGTTGCTGTTGGTGGTACTCCTCCTCAGTTGAATGGAGAGTATCTAACGTAGGGCGATGTTGCGCAGAAGACCAACGTCTACCACCAACCACCCGAGGAGGCGCAGCGGTATACCCGTCATGCTGAAGTTGTTCATGGTATTCTTCCTGATCAGGTATTTCCCTATAGTATCCCGTCTGAGCATGGCCCAGGGTAGGTTCGACGGTATCGACCGATTCGCCCAATTCGACAGGCTCAGAATGGAAAGGATAAGAATTAGAATCGTAATATTCCAGTTCTCCACCTTCTTGTGCATCAGAATAGTTAGATACGACCGACGGCCTCTGGTGCTGGTGCTGGTGCTGGTGCTGAACTGGATCGTGGGAGGGTAAGAAGTCTGATGGGTCGGATCGAATTGGAGCGAGTTCTTCGCGAGAGAACCGGACTTTGGAATGTTTACGATCGCCTGGTTTCAATGCTGGCCGAGGAGGTTGCGACATGTTGAGGATGAGGGGGTGCAACCCAAAGTGGGTGTATGATCCGGTGGATGGACAAGAGACACTTGGATAGTAGATCTACAATGAAGTCAGTGAGTACGAGATGTAGGGTGGGGTTGGGAAGCTGTTGTGAAAAGGAAGGAGATGAGGATGAGTATGCAGTTGTGAGTTGCTGATATTAGTATATACATGATGGACCAATAGGTAAATATACCGGTCCACTCGAATCAGCCACCTGTTGACGATGACTGAAGTCCAAAAGGAATGTTTCGATTTGGACTAAGCGCACTAAATAATTTGGCTGTAAGGTACTGTCATAGACATTTTAGCTTTGGTGTTAGTGATATAGGTGGTTCTTGGTATTGTCGTAGTCTATACATATCAGCCATCGTCTTCTACTTATACCCCTGTCTTCCATACATCCCCGAATACATCCTTCATTTCTTGTTTTAAGTGATGTCACTCATCATGGTACAGTAATATGTTCTTGAATGAGAATTTATGCCCCTTTCAAATCATATTTCATCCCTTCTAACTCTCCCAGCCTAATCTCAGATTGTCTTTCCCCCCTTCTCTGCATATCCACGGCACCAACGACGAGAGTGGGTATGATCCATCTTGCTACTTCGCCCAATTCCAACGCTACCACATCCATCCCTGAGCTAGGTAACGAATTGTGATATCGTATGAATATCGCGCAGAGTGATACAGTCAGATGGACAGATAGGGAATATAAGTGGTTCTCTGGTGATATCTGCGTGAAGGGCAATTTCGAGGGGATGTGATCGGATGAAATTGAGAATGGGAGGAGAACGAATTGAATGACTGAGAGGATGCAGAATATCGGATTGGGGGAGGAGAGGTGATCGAAGAATTGGAGAACCGTTCTATGTATTTGTGATATAGCATTAGTATCGATACCGTTCCTCTCTGAAGAGTGGGCATACATATGATGAAATGAAAGTGTGACTTACATGACCAACGCTATCAATACGCCTATATCCAAAGCCAGATGAGCCTGTTTGTTATCATCGATATTCTTCTGTCTCAACAGTCTTATCTGATCTTCTTGACCTGTATACCTAGGGACGTCAGTTGATGAACTTTCGTTCAGTCAATCTCGACTTACCATCGTTATCGAGGATTTCAGCTGGACAAGGGAGGTCAGCGTGTGATACCGAAATGTTTGATAAGGGTTGACCGGGCACTCACTCGGGTTCAGAGGTTCTTCATCCTCGTTTAAAGCCTTACGCTGAGCCGCTGTTCTTTTCCTCGCTTGACCTGCCATGTTGTATGTCTGTGTCGGACGAGTTGTATGAGGAATATCCACTGTCATTTTGTTATTCTATCTGTAACTCATCTCATTCAGCAAAGTGGGTGGCTCGTGGCTTGTGGCTCGGCGATTGTCTCTCGGTGATTGTCCTATGTGTTTTCATCATACGTCAGCTTCGTTCGAACATCAACAAAATTGAAAAGAACGACGCGTAATTTTGTTCTGCTCATACTCATGCTTACATATCAACCTAGTCATGAGATTGAACAATCAACATGCACCCTATATGAACAAACTTCTCTTACCTCGGTCGGATATCGCTTGACATCGTTAGGACAAACGGAAACTCATTTACCAGGCCTATCTCGAAGGAAGACAGTCAACCGATCAAGTTCAATTCCAAGATGGTAGATCCTATTTCGTTGATAGCTAGGTTCGAGCACTTGCCTGGGCGACCCAAGTCTGATCAAGCTCGGTGAGTGGTATGCCCCAAGGAAGGCAATACATCGATGTCACAAGAGGATACACAGCTCAAGCTAATGCGATGATACGATAATGATTTAGACCGTTACTTGAGAAGATCGCAAGTCAGGTGAAACCGATAATGAAGAAACGAGGATGGAAAGTAGGAACTCTGGCTGAGGTAAGTATAGCCTCTCCAGACCAACGGGCATTCAAAGTGACCTGCATTGTGGAATCACAGTTTCTACCTTCCAACCCATCTTTACTTGGTCTCAACGTAAATGCCGGTCAAAGGATAAATCTTCGATTGAGACCACCAGGAAATGAAAATTCTTTTTACGAGTATGATCAATTGGTTTTGGTCATGCTGCATGAGGTTGGTCAACGTATTACTCATGCTCAAGAATGATTACTCACCTCTGAATGGAATGTTATTGTGCCTTTCAGCTCACCCACAACGTACATGGCCCACACGACGCGAAATTCTATAAACTCCTTGAAGAACTAGAAGAAGAGTATTACGAGTTGAAGAGGAAAGGGTATTCAGGTGAGTCTGAAATTTACAAGAGGAGTGGACCCAAACATCACTCCCCATCTGCGTGTAGCTATGAGGCATGTCACTGATTATACTTCCTTGGACAGGCGAAGGATTTCATGGTCAAGGTAATCACCTATCTGGCCTACGCGTACCCGAACATATAGGGCGACAGAAAGGTCTAGAAGCAGCTGAGAAAAGGATGAACGTACAGAAAGTGATAGGTAGAGGTGGGGTGTTGGGTGGGAGTAGGAATACGGCAGGAAAGAGTATGAAAGAGTTGATTATTGAGGTGAGTACATACGAACTTTGCTTTCCCGTATGTTTCAAACAGTTTGTTGATTAATGCGACACTGATATTTTATCCTTTTTCATTGTGGGGATAGGCCGCTGAAAGGAGATTGAGAGATGATAAATCCTGTGCGGTAGGACATGGACAGGAAGCTGAGGATGAAAGTAGAAAAGCTCAACAAGAAAGCGTAGGTGTTGATGCGGTAGATCTAGAAAAAGACTTAGAGTCGGATAAAGAAGGTGAAAGCAGCTCGAGCGGGAGGGAGACGGACACAAGTGAAGCAAAGGTGATTGATTTGACTGGGGATAGTGATGACGAGGTGAAGTCGGATGAAAACCCAAATAAAATACCAAAGACAACTGAACAACAAAGAACTACCTCTTCCAGCCAAATACGGTCTACCACCACGAATAACAAAATGAATAAGCTACTATCGCCTGCAGGTCCTTCTACCGTCTCTCGACCTTCGTCATCAACCATCAACACGCCAAAGCAAGTGGCAGTCACCAGAGCCCAAGAATGGACCTGCGAGACATGTACACTCATCAATCCTCCCTCTTCAACAAAATGCGAAGCTTGTCTTACACCCAAACTGGCTACTACACCAGTACAAGCAGAAGGGATAAAGACGGATCAAGGATGGTATTGTACCTTCTGTACGTCTGGTCCTAATGATATGGAGAGATGGAGTTGTGGGGTATGTGGGGAGGTTAGGAAATGGGGTTAGTAGCGATGCCGTGAAAAGCGCACATAGACAATTCAGTGATTGGTGATAAGATGTGTTGTTGTACATATATGAATTGAGCTTGTAGCATAGATGTATATTTTCATGTCGGAAAAGATGAAGAATGCGCTCGCAATCATCAGTAAGGACAAATCAGTCCAAGGAATGAATACCGATTATCTAATCCAAGGTTAGGATAGGTTGATGCCTTGAACCGAGTGGCGAAATTATACGAGCGATGTACCTGACAAGCTGAAAGATCTCATACATCTCAGAGTACATGTGAAATCACGTCGATCTTTCATTTCCCCGTGCCGTACGATCTAGGTTAATCAATCACACTGATTTGAATAGATCCGCTTCGGCTGGGTTGCAAAAAGAGAGGAAGGAAGACACGGTGCCTTTTGTGGAAAAACTAAAACTTGAATTGGGGAATGATGCGATGAATCAGATCTGTGTCATGGTACTCGTATCGCTCCAACATGCTGTGAGAGAATGAGGAGATAAAGAGAAATAAGCTCTGAACACGGTCTCTTGATCCGCGGATGGAGTTGTTAACTTAAAGGTGCCACTCTTGACCAACGCAGAAAAGCACCGAAATACACCGAGGAAATCCTATGCTCAGTGCGTTTTTTGACTTTTTTTGCTTCCTTTGACGCTGCGTGGGATTACCAGATATGGTAATTATCACTCCGGTCGAATGGGGGTTTCCCTTTTGAAATTTTCATTCATCGCCGCCAGCACCAGCACCACCATTACCACCACACGTTGGTATCAATACTTTTTATCTATATCTACTTTCACTTCTATCATCATCTCCTCCTTTCCTTCTTTTTTCTTTTCCTCCATAATTCAAATTCACCAATTGGTGACCCACCATCTCGTACATCCATTTGTATCCACGTATACTAGCTATACATCACCGCTCTCTGTTTCAGTAGACGTATCTACCAGGCTCTAGACGATTAACACGCTCTAGGTCATCTGAAAAACCAGAAAATAAAAAAAAGGTCTCTATACTCCCTTTAACATAGAATAATATCCAAAAGTAAGTCGGCCATCTTCGCTATCTTTATCTGAACACAACGAGCTGACCACACGTGCTGGACAGTGGCTCCTGCTGCTGCCCCCTCTGCTACCTCTGCCAAAGCTGGTGCTTTCGACCTCGCCACTCTCTTCGTAGCTGACAAAGCTGCCCGAGATGAAGCTGCCGTCGAGCTCGCCAACGCCGCCAAGAAGAACGGTGTTGAGTTCTTTGGCCAAATTGGTCTTAATGATGCCCTCGTAAAGGTGAGTGAACATTCTGTCCACTTCTGATCGCGACTGTTCTCCACTGGATCTCAAAATTTTCAAGTTGAGAACGAGGTGGCGACGCGCGCAAATTTCCCATTCATCATAACGTATGCTAACTTATATCCCTTTGTCTTCGTCAGGCCCTTACCGACAAAAAATCAGCTGCTGCCCGAGAGGGTTCTGCTAGTGCCATCTCCACCCTTTTGGAGAACGGTGCCGCCCCATTGCTCGAACCATACATTGTTTCCTCCGCATCAAACACCCCCTTCCCAGTTCTTCTCGAAGCTTTCGCTGACAAGGCCAAGGAAGTCCAGACTGCTTCCCTCGCTGCCGTCAAGTCCCTCGTTCAAACCATGAACCCATGGGCTACCTTCGTCATCCTCCCTGCTTTGCTTAACCAGATCAGAACTGCTGGTAAATGGCAAATCAAATCCGGTTCATTGGATGTCCTCCAGCAGCTCATCTCTTCCGCTCACGACCAAATGGCCCAAGCGATGCCTGACCTCATTCCCGTCCTCGCTGAAGCCGTTTGGGACACCAAGTCCGATGTCAAGAAGGCTGCCAAGGCTACCCTCGAGAAAGCTTGTGCTTTGTGTGAGAACAAGGATGTGAGTGTGGCTCATCAATAGTTGTTTGCTCTCTCCTGCTGACTCTTCTGTTACCTCAGATTGAAAAATTCATCCCCGCTTTGATCAAGTCGCTCCTTAACCCCATCGAGGAAGTACCAAAGACCATCACTGTCCTTTCCGCCACCACCTTCGTTTCCGAAGTCACTGCCCCTACCATCTCCCTTATCGCTCCTCTTCTCATCAGAGGTCTCGATGAACGACCCACTGCCACCAAGAGAAAGGTCTGTGTTATAGCCGATAACATGTCCAAATTGGTCGACTCCGAATACACCGTCCGACCTTTCCTGCCTCGATTGCTCCCAGGTCTTATCAAGACTTCCGAAACCATCGCTGATCCCGAAGCTCGATCAGTCGCCAACCGAGCTATCGCCACCCTCCGAAGAATCGGTAAAGTACCTGAATCTTCCGATGGTTCCGACCTCCCTCCTCTCAAGATCGCCGAAGGTCCTAACCTTGCTACCAACTTCGTTGCTTTGATCAAGAAGGACGGTGTCTCCGTTGAACAATCCAACCCCGGTATTGCTTACGCCGGTGTACTTGCTGCCTCGCTCGTCAACGCCCACAACTACCAGCAACAAGTCTGGGAAGCTGCTCTTCCTTCATACATCAAACTCGCCCTTCCATCTTACGACCCTCTCCCTGCCGTCCGAGAACTTCTCCAAAAGAAGGCTGACGAGGAAGAGTCCGATGAACTCAAGTTCGATGACGAGGAAGAAGGTGAAGATCTCTGTAACATCGAGCAATTCAACTTGGCTTACGGTGCCAAGATCTTGTTGCACCACGCTTCTATGCGATTGAAGAGAGGTCACCGATACGGTCTCTGTGGTAGAAACGGTACCGGTAAATCTACCCTCATGAACGCCATCATCAACAACCAAGTCGAAGGTTTCCCTCCTCCCACCGAGGTCCGAACTTTCTACGTGCAACACGATATCGATGGTTCCGAAGCTGAGATTTCCATCATCGATTGGGTTCTCGGTGACAAGCGATTACTCGCTACCGAGGAAGAAATCCGATCTACCCTTGAGTCCGTCGGTTTCGATGCCGCCAAGCAAAAACACTCTATCGGTTCCCTCTCCGGTGGTTGGAAGATGAAGCTTGCTCTTGCCCGAGCCATTCTCTTCAAGGCCGATATCTTGTTGCTCGATGAACCCACTAACCACTTGGATGTCCTCAACGTCGACTGGTTGATCAACTACCTTACCTCCCTCACCCACTGTACCTCCATCATCGTTTCTCACGACTCTGACTTCTTGAACAGAACCATCACCGATGTTCTCCACTTGAACAACTTCAAGCTTAAGAGATACCCAGGTAACCTCGAAGCTTTCGTCGGTATGGTCCCCGAAGCCAAGGCATACTTCCAACTTGAAGTTGCTGAGGAATACCAATTCAAGCTCCCTGCTCCTCCTCTTCTTGATGGTGTCAAGACCAAAGAGAAGTCTTTGCTCAAGATGCGAAACGTCAACTTCCAGTATCCTGGCGCTCCTGTACAACAGCTCTTCGACATCTCTCTTCAAGTATCTCTCTCTTCTCGAGTAGCCATTCTCGGTCCTAACGGTTCCGGTAAATCCACCTTGGTCAAACTTTTGACCGGTGAAACCGAACCTAACAAGGGTGGTCAAGTGTGGAAACACCCTAACTTGGTTATTGGTTACGTTGCTCAACACGCTTTCCACCACATCGATAACCACTTGGACTCCACTCCTCTCGAATACATGTTGTGGCGATACCAAACCGGTGAAGATTTGGAGGAGATGAACAAAGCTACCCGAGTCATGACCGAGGAAGAGAAGCAAAAGATGAAGGAAGGTGCCGTCGTCGTCAAGGAAGGTGTCAAGAGATTGATCGACGAGCTTGTTGCCCGAAAGAAGCTCAAGCAATCTTACGAATACGAAGTCTCCTTCAAGGGACTTTCATCCGCTGAGAACATGTGGTTGTCTCGAGATGAATTGGTTGCTCGAGGTTTCGAGAAGAAGGTTATGGAACTCGATACCCGAGAAGCTCAACGATTAGGTTTGATGAGACCTTTAGTCCGACGAGAAATCGAAAAGCACTTCGAGGACTTCGGTTTGGAATCTGAATTCGTCTCTCACAACTCTATGAGAGGTCTTTCCGGTGGACAGAAAGTCAAGGTCGTCTTGGGTGCTGCTACATGGCGAAGACCCCACATCATCTGTTTGGATGAACCTACCAACTATCTCGACAGAGAGTCCCTCGCTGCTCTTATCGCCGCTTTGAAGAACTTCGAAGGTGGTGTCTTGATCATTACCCACAACAGAGAATTCTCCGAGTCCATCTGTTCCGAAGTGTGGGCCATGAGAGATGGTCACCTCGAAGCTTCCGGACACAACTGGGTGGAAGGTCAAGGTTCCGGTGAGCGAATCGACAAGAAGAAGGATGACGATGATGAAGTTGAATACGACGCTTTGGGTAACCCCATCGCCAAGGCTAAGAAGGAGAAGAAGGTCTCAGCTGCTGATAAACGAAAGGCCAAGAAGGACCGAATGGCCCGAAGAAGAGGTGAAGAAGTTTTCACTGATGAGGAATTATAAGGATAATAGGAATTCAGTTTCTCATTTATAGACATCATCATTTATAGACGATTGATTGGTTTCTGTTAGTCCATACTCATCAGGATAATGTTATGGTTTTAATCAGTGTTTAGATTTCTTCGCTTCTCGTACCCATTTGCTTTCGTAGTTAATAGCTCGAGCTTCGGCTTCTCATGATCTAGTCATGTATACCCAACGTTAGGGACGGTGTCCTATTTCTCAAATAAACATGGTTCAAATTCAGATTGCATATATTTCTTCACGGTCAGCACACTTTAGCGAGATGTGGCACTTTGTCACCTCATAACCAAAGACGAGTAAAATACTGGTAGAAGCAAGCATCGATACAACAAGTCATAGCATGTGAACATCGGCAGATACCAGGATACTGATCAGTTAGCTATCGTACTACTTGTACTTGATGATAATCCCATCGATCAACCACGGAAAAGAAAAGCCATAATCATTCCTCAAACTTTGTACATAACCAACTATGTTCTGCGCTTCCACGGCTTGAGTAGCAGTACCCAACAAACCAATGTATTTATCGATCGTTTGCGAGAGTTCACTGTGGACCCTTTGTCGATCTGACTCAGAGATTGTAAACTTTCGGTCGATCATGCTACATATGGTCTTTGACATATCTCGAGCTATGTGACGTTATGAGTAATAGTACAGCCAATCGCAATTTGGGATGTTCACCAGCAAATTCTCCGGATGAATAAAGCAATGCTTACACTGATATTTGACTGATTCTTTCAGAGCCTCACTATCTTCCGAATGGACTGATCCATCACTGTATGGAAAAAGCTAACCATATTCGAATTTCAAATAAGACATGATTAGATCAAATTTGAGGATCAAGGAGAAAATTTGAAAAGACAAAGACGTTCAGAACAAAGCTAATGCTGTATGGTACAGTACGAGATGTACAGTGCAACTTAGTTGATGCGAGCTCAGGCTCCATGTGCTGTAGTTAATCTATACTATGCACTGTATATGTTTGCAACAACGGCAATTCTGTACTAGAACGAACGATCATATCACTCTTTTCTTTGCCCTTGGAAAAATCATTCTCGTTAATGTATGGTACGGATTGGTCCTTTGTGATGGAAAGAAGGAATGTGTACATTCTCCTTTGACAGAGGACAATGAATGACATTCATCAATCTGAGTTTATTGCTGTAATGGTACATAGCAAGCATCTGCCTGAGTAACACCGTATCTCATGAAAAGAAGAGAAGACCAAGATCGTTGCTTGAGACAGCACGTTCGGATTATTTACATATTTTTGGACATCACGTACTGTTGCATCCCTCAAGTCAATTTCTATTACGCCGTCTGTCCAATTCAGGTACTATACATACATCAACTCGACAGGTATATATAAGGGACAGAATTCCTCAGTCGTCCTTTCGACTCAGCACTACTGTACGTGGTTGCCACTGGTGTTCAAACTCTCGTTGCCTTCCGCAGATTGCTTATCTATTGCTACAATGGTCTTTCACTTAACCCTCGCGGATGTAAGTGAAATTATTAGACTTGTCTTGGCCCTGGTCAACCGATGTTGTCTTGTGGCTAAACTACTGTACGAACATTGAGGTCGCTCAAGCAAGCCTGCAACCCTCAGTACAGACATACTGACTGCCTCAGTGGAAGCAACCGAGCTCGAATCCGTAAACAGCTCATCACACGATCATCCAGAACGATGCATAGAGTTGTAACGGTACGGACATCATATCAGAGTCATTGCTCCTGAGCGCTTTTTTTTTTTGGAGCTAGCAGTAGACAAGTCGGTTTGCGCCACACTGTCGTTCAAACGTCGTAAATTGCCTTCAGTTTGTTGACTTCTGTGTCCAGGGCGGATTTGGTGGCGCTCTCATTGTCTGTACCCATCTCTGTCAAGTATTTGTTCAGTGCTCTGTGCATAGGCCTCATAGCTTCCTGTCATGTCGGCTACCTCCACGACAAGGAATACTGGTATAGGAAGTTACGTAAGGGATCACGATATCGGTTAATGGGTAGCGATATCGTTGGTATAACAAGGAGATAGTAGGATATAGGAGAAGGATAGGATTTATTGTAGATATCATTCAACTTCGTTCATTTATCTTCTACAATGGACATTGGACTTCCAGGATAGTTAGATATATATATCCTCTCTAATTTCGTATTCATTCTGCCTCCCCCATGAATTCTCAATTGTTGTCTTGTCTTACTATTGATTCCACGATATCACTTCGCACTTCAGTATCTCCTCAAGGCTACAACGTCTATTGTCCCTTTGGAGGTCATACCTCTCTAGCTGAGTACTTCGTTCCCTTAGCTAGGATATCGTATAAGTCTTAACGATATCCGGGTTAGTTGAACGATTTCGTTGATCACTCAACGAAGTCGTTCATCTCTTATATACTTCGGTTAGATTATTATATCATCCGTTGTCCTCTTATCATCTGCTCGCCTATTTAGGCCGTCTCCTATATGATTAAGGCCATCTACTGAGGTCTTAGTTAGATCATCGTGACACTTCCTCTCTGGAAGTCCTGTCCTCATTTGTGGCCACAGACATGATGGACGCGTTTAAGGTTCCCTCTGTTCTGAGCGCTTCAGGACATGTCATCAGCCATGGGTTCACTTATCTTATCTGGAATGAGAGAGTAGCTATGAAAGATATTGGTGTAGAAATATGCCGATTGAAGGGAAAAACGTCAGACTAACCTTCTAGCATCTGTAATGCCTTTTCAGGATCGAGGGAAGCTAGGAGTGATGGAGTCTGGGTGATGGAGATCTCAGTTGGAGCGCCGTCTGATGATATTGTTTTGATATATGATATGTTATAGATCGTATGTGTGGATAGTTGTAGAGAGTGTGATGTTAATATGAAGATATCTAGACCAAGAACGACAATTATCACAGGCTTTTTATACCTTAAATCGGACAGAACGCCATCCCGAGATTGTCGATTCACGTATTTGGGAGAATGACTTGATGCGAATGCGGGAGTACAGACCGGCTGCTTCGGAGTGGTAGAACTTGGTCAAGCTTCTTCAGACTATTCACCTTCCGCCCCTTAAGAAGTGTGAACCCCTCGGACAACCTTTCAGACTGCATGCTTGCCCATGCCAAGCTACAAGTCCAAGAAGCTCCTTCCCTCGGACCTACCACTGGGGTATGAGCTCAAGATCATCTCCGTAGTGTCAAATCAGCGTCAATCAAGATCCAGTCTACATGTTTCAGATCACCGAGGCAGTCCGCAGGCGTTCGACAAGCTGCACATTTGTTCTGTAGGGTATGTGCGACATGATCACACTCCGAAAACGACTGACGAGCGGTGTAAATGATACCGAGCAGGGTCTGATCGCGCAAAAGGCTTCTCCTGAGCATACTGTATCTCCCGACCTCCGAACAAAAGCACTTGTCTTTGAACCTATGATGCAAGAAGACCTTATGAATGCAACTCAGAACACCCTTCTTTTCTGCAAATACAATCATTCTCGCAACCGATGGGTAATATGCAACCGCTCTAAGCCACGGCATGCATCATGCCCACATCGAAACCCACCAGTGCATTTCTCCGATAGATAAAGAAGCCATAGTCCCGATCACAGCGGATTTAGCATGGTTGACTATCGTTTCTTGAGAGATGTACCCAAGAGGCCACAGCACGCATCTCAAGCAGAAATCAAGCAGGTGCGACTGTAAGGGCAGAGGAGGTATTCCTCATGCACCGCATAAGCCAGACACCGCATTGGTTTTTATCGGGTCGGCTCATCCTCATACTTCTCCTTCACCCTCGTCCTCAGTATAATGAGGGCGCCTCGCCACAGATATCCCGATTCACTGATCTCGAGTGTGGCGGAGAGAAGCAGAACAGGTGCACAAGTCAGTCAGGTTAAAGGATGCAACTCAAGTTAGAGGTACGAACAGTAAGAGACCACCGCAATTTGCACTTTGCACTCTGGAGTCATTGGGGATGAGCGATCTGGAGATA
The DNA here is from genome assembly GCF_036810445.1 of Kwoniella europaea PYCC6329. NCBI lineage: Eukaryota > Fungi > Basidiomycota > Tremellomycetes > Tremellales > Cryptococcaceae > Kwoniella > Kwoniella europaea. The sequence continues at coordinate 7,235,663 of NC_089487.1, forward strand.
AATTCACCCGAACGAACCATATGTGCTTTTGGGCATTCACCTGAATCAATTATCGAATCTTGCAGAATCGAGACTGATCTGTTGATGACATCACAAATCACGGCTGGGTGGAGATATGAACGTGTGGCTCCATCGGCTAGCCCAACATACGCTGTGGACTCTACAGAGGAAGAAGGCATTGGACAAGACACGTTATAAGAAGGGAAGAATACTGAAGGGATGAGAAATATGTCTTGGCAAAAATGGTCCTTTCCGTTTGTTTAACATGTGATATGAACAACATCTGTCACAGTATCTTTATCTTGCAGTATTTTTCTGTACTTGTTCTCCTAGAATTTCAGAAAATCGCTTGTTGGATGCATACGGTACCTCGTCTAACATGAGTTTACATACAGCCAATACAGGTGCAGTACAGCACACTGCATAAAGCATTATATGCGCCAACTAGCTAGGATCTTTGAAATAAGTGTACACTTGAACAAACTCAGAATTCGGGGTTAGGTATACTTTGGTATAGCATGTACCGACATCACTTGATGTTGGGGGATACGCATAGCAGGTCTTCAATATAGATCTACTTGGAGTCAGGTCAGCGTTGATCAGCTGTGGATTCTGATCACATCATGGTAATGTAAGGACTGAAGGGATGAAGATATACATAATTCATACCCACAGGTCGGTACCAGGAGGGATCAACGAAGACCGTACGTTTATCGTCCTCGTAGGCAAATGCCGAGCCTGCCGGTGCAGTAGGAGCGGTCGAGCCAGTTTGTGAATTGTTACCTTGAGTGGACATTGTAAGTAAGTTGTTGTTGGAAATTAGTCTCTGAACGGTAAGCAGGTTCTAAGCACTTTATATCATTGAGATCTGGCAGTATGTCGATTATCCACTTTGCCTATCACTCGAATATAGAGGACAAATTAAGGCAGACCTCCTTCGGATAATGGACGTTACAGAAAGGAGAAGTAGAGATCGAAATTCTGCTAATGAGAGCAGCAATCGCAATATTAGACTGCAAAATGAATGGATGAACGAATCATTAAACTTATTTGACAGAACCTTTCTACCTTTGATCACTTCTAATGGAGAAGCGGATAATGTACACTATGTGTTTTGGTGTTTTCGCTTCTTATGGTACGGCCGGTGAATTTGATTGGGTTTGTCAATAGATTGAACGTCATTTTCTTCAGAGAATAGGTGTCGACGAGGAAGATCTTTGTAAGTTGTTACGATGATGTGATCAGTCAGTCGAGACGATACAGAAAGATACAGTGGCGGTCACCTTTGACTTTCTTTGTCAGTCACCCTTATTCAGCATGCATTTCATCATCTCCTAAGACCCTCGTAAACAACTGTACATATGAATACCTATACTATTTAGTTTTGTCGACGACAGCAAAACCCTGTTCTTGACCTGGCTTATCTCGATTCTTTTCAAAGATATATGTGGTACCTTCCCTGGTCTGCTCAGAATAACTGAATTCGTATCCTTCGCCTCGAGGCAGCTGGTCCAGACTGCCAATCAGATCTGGTATCAGCTTTATCAAGGGGAAAAATTATGCTGGAACACCGAATACTCACACGTGTGATGGGATGTCGTCGTCACCCTCACCGGAGGCTTTAGTGATGATTGTTCTGCGGCTAGGGAGAGATCTACTAATTGGGGGTTTAGACTGGCCTTCGTGCCCTGAAGAAGCATTCGGCCTTCTTATGCCGTGAGAAAACGGTCGTCTTAGATATCCATCCAGATCAGAATTAGAGCGTCGTTGGGTATATCGTTGATGAGCATAATAATTGTCTTCAGGACCATCATAATCAGTAGGACGTCGATCATCTTCATAGTTTGCATATGGGTCTTGATGGTAACAGGGGTTTGAATAACTCTCATAGTCCTGATATAGATCATCGTGTTCGTCGACATCCCGACGATCGCCATGCTCAACATACTCATCATCATCGTACACCTCTCTCCGAGTGCTGTTGTGTCTGTCTCTACTGGCATCCCTAGGTGGCCCATAGTAGTGGGAAGTACGAGTGGTATTGTCATATTTATCATATCTTCGTTCGGAAGCATAGCAATCATTATCGGGTGAATACGAGTGGCGGGGTGATTGAGGCGGGTCGAGGGGGTACCATTGACGGGACGCAGGATCATAATACCTGCTGCTGCCGTTGGAAGGTCGATAGTAGCGGACACCACTGGCTATGGGACGGCGGACGCTTTGTTGAGGATGTTGGGAGTCTGAGGTCATGTTAGAATACCTGATAGGGACGATGTGCGTTATTCTGGGTAAGATCAAGCATGAGAGTGTATTCATATAGCATGTGAGATTACATCATCGGGACAATTTCAAACCAAGTACTTCTTGCGAGAATCGTTCTCAACATTCTCGTATCTGGCTGAAAAATGTGACATCATCAGACGGTGAGTCTGCAATGCAAAACTTCGTTATCAGCTAGATTGGTTATACCAGGGTTTGATTTGCAATACATGTAGAAAGGAAGGTCATTCCTTATGAGTTCTAGGCCTTTGTGGGATTGCACAATATTGTAGGATATAGTAAACGTGAACCGTGAACCGTTCTCTGAGCTGTGGCAACCTGGAAATCAACTCCATCAGAAGCCTCAACAACCGGACGTCAGTCTCTGAGAAGCTGAATAGCGTGACCTGCCCATTAGAACGCAGAGGCACTTCTGGAGGAAGGTATTGTGCTCAAACTTGTGAAAGCGGTGAATTTATATCCTGATCGCGAGGTCAAATCCTCATCTCTGAAGAGTTGCATGGTTTGTCCGCATTTGCACAAGATTGCCGTCGACAAACGGTGCAATGACCATGGGTTCCCACCAATTCGATAAACATCAAAATGCACAATGGTAAAGCGTCCCCTTGCAGTATTAATCTATCAGATCAAATCGACGATGACGGAAGACAGGCATCAAAGCCTTTCGGATAGTCGTTCTCCGTTATAAGTCACAGGTATTGATATTTCCCTTCCGCCATTCTGTGATCTGAAGATGAAGGTCCCTTCATTCCTCGAACGATCTTCCTTATAGCTCGACAATCCAAAGCCGTACCCTGTGGGAACCCTGTCCCACCTAAAAGTATAGTACACCGTAATTGAAGCGTTAGTAGACTAATACTTTAATTGACATGTGAATTGAGAAATTCGTATACTGTAACTTACACATTGCGTGGTGCATTGAGATTCGACTCTCTTAGCTCGGATGCCGTGTATGTCCGGATCCCATCATGACTTGCAGATGGTTGATTTTGGTAAGTAGCGGGCGGAGCCCTATAAGTCGAAGTGGAGTAATCGCCAGGTCGCGAGTGATAGCTATTACCTCCTAGACCGTAAGGCTGTGAGTGACTGCTGTGACTCTGAGGAGAATAATAGTATGAGCTACTGGCTCGAGAGGGGTAAGTGTAACTGCGATAGGTGCATGTCCCATCGTCAGAATGACGAGGCTCTCGTTCCACGGCGACGGCTGGATATAGACGTTCAGTAGGCGTCCGATGGGACGTTGAATAATCGTAGGAAGAAGTGGAGGGCGTTGAATGGCGATGGGAGGAATGACGGGAGGGTACATAATAATACTTTTTGCCCATGCTGAATAACAAAATGAATGAATTCTACAGTATATGATACTGGTGATCAGACGGAACTGTATTGGAAACGTGATGTATACAAGACAAGGAAATGATCAAGAAGAGAAACATGTAAAGGAGGGACTGACAGTGCATATATTTGAAATATGCTGATTTCCAAGGACAAAGGCCCCGAGTGAAAATAGCCGTGTATCCTTTCATGACACGAATTTGCAGTTCCCCACCCACTCTTGTTGATGACAGACCCCGGAACGCACTTGGCGCTTCGTAGAGGAGCGCGACGTCATATCACACAAAGGTACGCCAGCTCATCTCTTGCCATAAGGGTTCTGATATGATATGTCGGCACTCTGAGTGCTTGCCCGGGCAGAATCAGAAGATCATCTTCAGTACATTGGCGATGGCAACTGATAGGTAGTGGCTGCATACAGTAAGTCATGGTGCCCATGACAATGGATCTACCCTAAAGATGTTGGTGATTACCACCAGCCCCTCAAACACATCGACATTACCATCAGGTAAACACATGCATTCATAACCCGTTGCCAATAGGTATCAGCCGGGACCGTCCGCACTCGCCACATGAATTCAGTTTTTCTCTGGCCACGCACACTCAGTCACTTGAAAGTACCCATTCGGACAGTCATAGAAATGCGTATATTCACCAGTAGAGCTCCTATAAGAGCCTGTAAGCTGAGAATTAGAAAAGACGGATCCAATTTATGAACAACCACTACAAGGTTAGCTGCATACCGAGCTGTACATATAAGAACGTGGCAACTCACGCTATGACGGTACCTGGAGGAAGATACGTGTCCACCGTGACAGAGCTATCTTCAGTGCTGCCGCTACTTGATGCATTCACGGAGTTCGAGTACTCTGAATCTTGACTGGGAGCTCTTTGAGACATCTCGATTATATGATGCAGTCGTGTTAAGATCTTGAGAATATGAATGAAATGTTTCGATTTGAATTTATTTGATATTCAAATCGAATTGGACAGGGGTTGACGCACTACATCAATTACGGGAAGAGCTTTGGACATACTTATATAGGGATTACCTACCTGTATTCACCGCTTGATAATCTCCAAGACAAACCATAGCATTCAATGTGGGGCTTTGCCGATCCTTTTACTCTTTCAACTCGCAAATTCGAAAGGATCTCATCTCACCAATGGAAGGGCAAGACGAACCAGATCACTCCTATGTGCGATCATTGCAATACTTCATTAGGAAAAGGAAGCATATCAACCCAAGTACGGTCGTCTTCCCGAATCCTTTATGCATTGCATTTCAATGATGTGTCGAGTCTTGCCATCCGCATATCACATCACCTCCTTGCTACAGTATCTTCCAATTATGATCGAGGTTTCGTTTCGGCTTCGAAAAGCTCAGTGGTCCCATACGGTCCAGAATAATAATTAGTGATACCTCTCTCGGATCTAGCAGACTTGAGATATTCGTATCCTTCAGGAGTATCCCTAGCCGCGATATCGAGATAGTCAGCTGTGCCACAAGTACAGTACTGTACCTTACCATATTCAAACGAGTCCAGTACCATCTATTCAGTATAGACAAATCAAGAATCATGAGCTGACCCATGAGCCTTTGAGGAACAGCAAGTTGTGATTCCCTGACTACCTTTATTGTTTGAGGCGTTGTCATTCGCAGGAGACGAATCTTTGGCGGTGGATTGACCTTGTATATCGGTAGAGTGTGAGTCTGGCATGATGCGTGTAATGGCTCAATGATATATATATCTTTATCTATAGTGAAGGATCGACGAAAAATATATGAGAAAGAGGAAATAATTGTTACAGTGCCATACTGTTTGATCGAGCTCTATACAGTATCACCCAATGACAGCCGAAAATACAAACACTGTTTCGTCCAATCAAGAGGATGAAGACGAGAGACCTCGACGTAACAGGCTCAGAATCGTGATCAGGAGGAAGAACGAGAAGCACAGTCGATCAGTCAGTCGAAGGCTATTCAGCAAGTCTTTGATCTCGTTTCAGCATGCAGTGCAGTACTACACCAGTTGAGCTGTGTGAGTCGTTAGCCTAGACTTTACATTCCTTTATCGGATCTCCTCGCATACATGTCAGTACAATTCGTCATACCTCGTACAGGAGTACATATCTAAAGTCACTGGATCGCAAAACTTTCGCAATCAGTGAGCAGTGGCAAGCATCGCACTGCACATCACAAAATGTAAAGCACTCGAGAGAAGTCACATTTACCTGGCATTTCCTGCATGATGCATTTCCCTTCTTTTCAACTGTACCAAGTATAAGGTCTTCCCTTCAGTCCATCATGACTCAATGGTCATTACAAAGAAGGCACAGCAACTCTTCCAAAGACTTTTTGACCCTCCCAAGACAAAAGTTCGCAATCCCTATCATCCGTCTCACCGTGCAATCCAGTGGAAATTTGAGTTTCAACACATGCTAGATCTATCGTCGAGTCGAGTATCAAAACAGGGTGATCTAAAGACGGAGAACCAACAAGATATCAACCATCTTTCTTCACTCATGTGGTTTACATAGATATGGATACAAGAAATCACTCACGCCATACACCCGGGGCATAGGATAATCCCATATTGGGAGGTAAGATGAATGATTTAAGAGTTTTAGGGTCGGGTTTATCATCTACAGTATTTTCATATCACAATTCATGACATTTAGCGATCGATACAAGTTCTGATTATAGTAAGAGTATTTATCATTACTCACCTGGTCCATTATCCGCTACGATCACCAAGAACTCTCCTCCTTCATCTAAAGCTTCTTCAGATCGACCTGACCACTATATCCAAATCAACCCATACCATAACATCAGTGACCATCCCTTAGATATCAATTTCCAAGTACACCGTGTTGAGAAGTCCGATCTACTCACCTCAGCTTTACCCATAGGTAAGAAAGCCTGACTAGTATACTTGTGTCTCTCCATGTACCTAACGTCAAATACCCTTCCACGTTCCAAACCAACTTTCCTCGTAGCTCTAAATACTGATATTCCGGTGATCGCGCCGGAGTCAGAAGGGTAAGTGGAAATGATCGGCGCAAGACAATTATGTTTAGTCGTTTTTCCATCAGGAGAAGATTCCGAATCTTTATGAGTCGACGAAGGGCTGGTAGAAATGATCGAACCGAATTTACCGAAATTATCGGGAGTGATCAATACCGGTTCCAAGATCGATGAGTTTGATGCATGCGTAGATGAAGAGCCGTGATGAAGGATGGAAGATAAGAAACCACTTCCTGCTGGATGTCCATTAGTCTTGGGATGATCATGTCCGTCGCTCAGTGTATGGGTATGGACAGGTGCTGGATGAGGTATATGGGCGGTCTCGATTGTTCCTGGTGGGAGGGAAGTAGGTGGGAATGGTGGGATTTGCAAATACGTATCAAGCGAAGGTGAGACTTTCTCGACGTATGCTAAACTTGAAGGATCGGGTGTTCCTCGTTCGATCACTGCGTATTCAAGGTCCTGATGAGATTGTGGAAGATTATTAGTTTATACAATATGAGCAAGAATCATCACAAAGCAGACTTACCCCTCCGATGGTGAAGAGAGAGTGATCTACAGACAGCAAGTGGTCAGTCGAAATTTTTCTGTGATCCGAGGTTCATGTTGTATCGATCGGAATACTCACGCCATATACCAGCATCGAAAGATACACCCTGAGCAGCAGTCGCCAAAAACGCTCTTACAGTCTTCAAGTCAGGTTTATCATCGGCTCCATTCAGAGCTACTACTACTATAAAAGCTCCGGGAGGGGGTGAGTCGGCGGGTCGACCGAGAGGAATGAACGCTTGAGTAGTATATGGGTGTCTACCAGCAACCATTAGCACCTTGCCTGTGTCAGGTATAGGAGTCGATGAGCATCACAAATGATGAACATGGATAATAACATACCTCTCCAACAGTTCGACCTTCATCTTCGCTCCATCCCTCACTTCCAACCTACTCTGAGCCTTCACACAGCCCACAAAGCTTCCACCGGGTTTACCCACTCCTTCAGGATATGTCTCCTCGATCTTCCCCAATCTGTGGAACTTCGCGGCGGTACCTTGATTGGCGACAGTAACGTTGATCCCCTTGGGCGCTGACGATGGGAAAGAGTATCCTTGGATCACTTGACCGTAAGGTTTGAACGCTTCGTACGTCAGAGGCAGGACTGGTAGGTTCAGTTCTGCGGATGTCGAAGGTGTCAGGGAGGCAGAGGGTGAGAGGGGGTATCCGTAGACCCTGAGTCGTTTGGATCCTCCATCTGCAGATACACACGGGTGAATTAGCATGAATCGTAAGGGGAAAAATCGAATTCAGTGATGGGGATGAAAGCGATTGCAGATATGTTGTACCACCACATGAGGACACTGATCCAATATCGCACAAATTGCCAGCGGACGATCATTTTACTCACCTGGGTAAACGGTATATCTCACATGACTCCAGACCCTCCCTTCCCCAATGCTCTTCTCAACATCGAAGAAATGCTGTCTATGCGGTCCTAGTGGTTTCTTGCTGACTATCTGTGTCCATTCAGCTTGACTGAGGTCCGATCCTTTCTCAGAGAGAGTCGCTTCGATCGTACATGCCTATGAGATAGCGTCACGTTTTCATCAGTTATCAGCTGATTATCCACAAGAACCCAAAGGATGATAGAGATAGAGGTAGAAGGTCCTTTGGGATGTATTTCCTCCACTTTCCATGTCCAACCTCAACTCAACCTCGCTGTTCTTGCCGATCTCTCTCTCTCTCTCACTCCCTTTATTGATCAAGATGGATGGTTGCAACTTACCACGGGATAATTACCAGGATGGAACGCCGTATCAACTTCCACCCAACCAATCACCCCCTCTACTCCCATCTTGATTATCACCCATTCCTTTCTCTCTTGTCCTTCGAGTTGACCTCCTGGGGAATATTTGCCTCTTTGATGTTGTGATCGTCTAGTCTCCCATCCATCTGACATGTCCACCCCTCTTCCAGGTAAGAGGAGGTTCTGAGGTGGAGAGAAGTTGGCGTCGGAGCATGAGACGATACTTCCTCCTATCAATGGTGAGACAAGGTCGATAGGTTCGGTTGAACGGTAGTCTGGTGGTAAGGTAGTAGGGAGGGTGGGTGGTGTAGGTGTACCAAATGCTCTGAATCTTGCCTATGAACATGAAAATAACAAGTAATTAATCAACAACCATATCTGGACTGAAATACTAAAACCTAATTGATGAAATGCCGTCGAGAGATTGGATCAAATTGGTAAAAGAATGACTTGACTTACCATTCCTCCATCAGGTATCATCCTTACCATCAACCATCCCCATTTTCCTTCCTTTCCGTCGTTTCCAAGTTCGAAGATATGTCTACTATTTGGACCGAGGTCAACTACAGGTAAGATCTCGATCCAACCTTTAGTGTTTGGCGAAATTTTCTTCGCCGTAGTTGTGGATAATTCGGTTTGGGACAATGCGAAGATCTGAGATTGGGGAGCTTCGTTACCGCTGAAATGGGAAGTGTCGATATCGACGTAAGATACAGATGTTGAGGGTGTTGCAAGTTGAATTATCACCCTGTGATAACACATTGACAAAATCTTAGTTAGTAGACATTTTGAAATATTCAGAGAAAGGAATGGGTGGGACGGGTTGACTTACCAATCGAAAGAAGGATTATGTCTTCTGGATTCCCATCCATCGTATAATGCTCCATTGGGACCGAATTGGCCTTTCATAGAGATTGATGGCTGTGAGGTGTCATCAGGAGTCAGAACGGTGCTCGTTGATTGCAAAAGTAACATGACATGGGCACTTGGAGATGTATGATACAGATATATTATTCTTCAATCTGCACGACCCCTTCGTGATCAATATCTTATACCTTTCCACTACCGTATTCATGTAGTATTGGAAGGATGGACATAGAGATCCCAATGAATTAATTAAAGGTAGCAAGAACACTCACATTGGGTTTCAACAGATTATGTCTCGAAGCGAAGAAATCATCTGAGCAAGCTACTACTTTCCCACCCAAAGAAGCCGACGATACCTCTAAGAATTCAAGAACAGACCCAACAACAACATCAGCTGAGATTCAGAAGAATATAACATATGTGGTTACTTACCGACATAACTTGATCTGATCTTCGAGTCGAATGTCTCTAGATCAATCTGTTTAGGTGTGTATGACATTTTGTGGGATGGACCAAGGTACTAATCGGATATGCTACAAGGTAGTCTTTGTAGGATGTTTTGAGATATTCAACAAGTGATACTTCTATACTGCTGTCAAGTGTTAAGTATGTTGCTTCTATAAAGCTCAAATCAGGTATATCGCAACCTCACATGATATTTGCTCATTCATCCATATTCGTTCCCAGTGAGATCTGACTCTACTGGTTTGCGCCCCTATCTCCCCTGTTGCTTTTAGGGTATCTTATCGTTTGCTAGTGCAGCTACCGCTCAAAACCGATCAAACCGGATCAAGCGGTCCGAGCGAATCACATACCACACATAGCATATAGCATACTATAGGAAATATAACATATATACATCTAAGAAAGGAGGTCCATAGGTCAAAAAGAAAGAAAAGAAAAGTCCATATCATGTGAGAACATTCACTGTTTTGTGAAAGGAGAAAATTATTTGATATCTTATTTATCATATATCGTATATCTCATGTTCCTTATCGTGCATCGTTACCCTATCGTGTGTCCGAGATAAGAGCATGTTTAAGCCAAAGTACCAACTCCGACTAAACCTGCTACGAAGAGGAGGATAGCTGATGGGGCAGATACGAGGTCACCCGCCGAAGAGCTACCGGAAGAAGAAGCGGCCTATAATGAAAGTGACAATTGGCAATCAGTAAAATGTATTGTACAGATAGATAGTCATGTATGGGCAGGATGAGGTAGGATTGCACTCACAGCTGAGGTGGCTGATTCAGATTGAGAAGCAGTGGTGGAAGCACCAGAAGTGGGTGAGGCGGTGGTAGCGGCTGTGGTGGTGAGAGAAGCGGTTGACGTGGGTGAGACGGTACTATACATTGGCGATGGAGTGTCAGACTATCGTCATGCAGATATACCAATTTGCACAGGTGTGTAGAGCAAGATGCTGCGTATGATGATGTAGTCATGCGGAGTGGAACAGGATGATGTTGATATGACTGATCACTCACGATTCACCCTCCTTCACTTCAAATTGATTGGACTGAGCCAAAATACCGTTATTGTTATCATTGCTTAAGAAAGAGATTTGATAGCCTTGACCAGGAGAGATAGTCTTGGAAGGAGTATAGATGAACGATCCTTCGGAGGTATTGACATCTTTCTGGATGACTTCTTTGGCGGAAGAACCAGGTTGGGAGATGTAGATTGAGAAATTCCCGGGGTCGGTCGAGACGGACTATGTGAGTATTGAACCGGTGGGCGTAATGTGCGGAAGTCAAAAGGAGTATGGAGGAAAGAAGGATCGTGCATCCGTATGTCGGTGTTCGTAAAGAGACGTAGTCAAGATGTAAGTAAACAAACAACGAATAGCAATCAGCACTCATTCTCAAAATGTGTTTCATCATAACATGCCCACTCACAGTCCACTCGATCAATTGAGATCCAGTGCTTTCCCATCCAGTCTGATTCGAGGGATTGGTGATCTGAATAGCCTGAGCAGCAGCAGCGAAGAGTGCGAAGGGGATGATAGCTTTGGTAAACATCTTGAGGTATTAAAGGTTTGTTTATGCTTTGGACGTATAAAGATAGAAGGTGTAGAAATGGCTCGCGAATGTATGCTGGTTGAGACAGAAGTTGAAGGAAAGAAAAGAAAAGAGGAGATATAGTAAAAAGGAAGTAGGCAATGGTTTATATATCCAATTTCAATCTGAATCGAAAGGATGAGAAATGTCAAAAATATTATGCAGATTGAAAAGTCGTTTCAAAGGTACACTACGAGTACTACACTAGATTAGTAAGACGAGTTATCCGATCCGTGCATGCTCAATCCGATAGATACCATGCAACTCATCTGGGCTGTACAGTGCGTCTATAATGCATGCGTTCATACATATCGGAGGTTCTTACTGTACATAAGGTGTATCCGATGGACATTGAGGATAAAGCAATACAAGGGTAAACAAGGGATCTCGCCTTTACACAGCTTTGCTCTCGAGATATGGATACGGGGATTCAGGCGATGCGACTTGCAACATACAGGCCACCGAGAAGTGTGTTTGACCTCCTTGTTGTACTGTTAGCATATACAAGCACAAGGCTATGTACCATCATGAACACATATCACCCACCGTCTATGTACAGTCTTCTCATGATGGTTAGAGGTTGACAGTTGACAGTTGACAGTCCCAGAAGACAAACGCGCTTTCTCCCATCTGTGATGATGTCGCCCACACTTCACGTGGTATAATTCCCTAAACAGGTAATTTCTGGTTGTTTGTATAACCTAGGTGCATGGGCTGACGGGGTTACGGCCCAAGGCTGAGCAATTGGCAACAGCAAAATGCATACAAAGATCTTTTTCATCCATACATCCGGCTTCCTCATTCCATTAATATTTCATACAATCTTCGCGATTCACTTGTCAATATACTATAAATATACTCATATCCACCGACACCCAGCGCACATATCTATCAAGAATTAACATAAGCATAGGATAAAAGCAGAAACAGGATGAAGCTTTTATCGCTTCTTTTACCTTTCCTTCCCCTCGGTGAGTTCACGCGTCATGTGTGTCAATCGACCATTCTCCCATTCTATCGCTATGAAATTATGTTTGTGCGATCGTTCCGTGAAGGCGGGCCATGAGATGCCAACGAGAATATGATATAATGGATCGTCCATGGTGTTACATCAATATATCATGTAGTCGGGTTCAATCCCATCTACATCTGCATCCCCGGAAATTAAATGCCTTACTGATTTCCCCTTCTCCTACCACATAGCATTCTCCCTTTCTACGATCTACTGGCCCGTGACCAACCCCTCCGAGACCAACCCATGGGTGATCGGTAACAAAAATCTCGTAGCTTGGAAAACAGGTGGTGGAACAGGTATAGATTCATTTGATATTCAACTGCACAATTCCAACCGTACCATCATGGTAGGGTTCTTGCCCATCGCTTTGAGAGTACCCATGGAGAAACTACCAGGGAAGAAGTACTATGGTGGTGAGATCGAAGTGGATTTGGTCGATGGTCTACCAACGGGGGATGGATTTTTCTTGATTTTCATGAATACTTATCATGGAGAAGTTTATGCTAAAGTGAGTATATCGCTATTATCATTCATCCCTACTTTCATCCGCTCGTATCTACAACGACTAACCTTTCAATCCATCTTTGTAGTCACCTAAATTCTCTATCTACGCTACTAAACCCGACAACTACACTGATCCAGGTAAGTCTGAACTCTGGCTTTATTCTTTTTTCAAAAGAACAACTTCCAGGAATTCCTCCACCTGTCATCGTTGTTTTCATTCTATTCAACTGTTTGTTATCTTATGCTAATTTATGCCTTACCCTCATAGACCTCCCAACCGCCACCGTGACAGCAACACTAACCACCGTCCCCAACCCAACTCAACAATGGGCAATGACTTTGAACGGTATCGATCCAGATGCCACCGCGTCCGGTACCGCTATAGCAGGTAACGCAGGAAGTGGTACATAAGATGCTTTTGTATCATATATCAATACGTAGTAGGAAATCGGGATGAACGGAGGATAGGATGGACTGGATAGAATGGATTTATTTGGTTTCATTGTAGTAGACCTGAGCGGATGTCACGGAATCCAAAAGAAAAAGGAAAAGGAGACTGTCAAACCTTTGAATAGAAAGAGGCTGAGGTTTTTTATGTATCAGAAAGGACATTCTTTAATTTATACTTGTTTGTGTTTCCACTTCGTATTTGATTTTTAAAATATACCATCTCATGAATTTTACGCCTATCACAGATGGACAGCGAGAGATTCAGATATTAACAACGACAAATGATGGTTTCTAATGCTGTGTTTACTGATTTCATGGATAAATCAGAACCTGACTTTGCACGTAGAGTAAGTTAATGTACGATCGTTGACAAAAGGCAGACAGAACACGGGAATGTCTTTTCGGATCATGGATATACGCAATCGCAAAGACAACTTGCAAGGGAAAAGTAGCATCAGTTTGAGCTGTTATTCTTTTCTCTTCTATTTGGAGTTAGAAGAATCTGATATCATGAAGATCGAGTCTTTGGAAATATGTCATGTCATGAGATGCATATTGCAGAAACCGAATTGCGAAAATGCCAAAGGTAAAAGATCAAAACGACCATTAGATACAAAACAGAGAAATTACTTCGGATCGAATATGAGATGATTAAGATAGATAGATAGATCGTAAGTTATATGAATAGATAAATTATATATGTCTATTCGAAATCATAAAGTTAATTATAATTGTGTAGAGAACAGCTCTCCTCTTCACCTTCTTCTTCCACTCTAGATCTTCTCGCTCGAGGTATTGGCGGAATGTTTAACCTCCTCACCTTCAATGGGTTGTAATTTACCTGCTTGTCTAGCTGGGTCTGCGAATACTCTAGTAGGTTCGTTGAGGTGTCTGAAGAATGTAGGGAAGATGACCGCGCAGATGAAACATGCTACAGCCAAAGCGACATATGGCCAAATCAAATAAGGATCTTGGATAGCGTTTGAACATGCCAAACCGATAGCCGAAGAGATAGCTGAGGAGAACAGACAGATAGCATAGACCAAACCCTTCATTCTTGCTGGAGCTCTGGTATAGGCCAATTCGTACCCTGTAACCATGACGAAGATCTCTCCTATAGCTGGAAGAGCCTGTAGGGGAGTCAAAGCCCAGATGGAAATCGACGATACGTCTTCACATACGTCGGCGGTCGAAGCGTAATATCCACAAGGAGAAGTTTTGTATACCTTCCATTGAAGGACGGCACCGTAAATCATGTTGATACAACCCAACATGAATCCGATTGACAATCGAGTCATGGGTTTTAAGGGGTAACCGATCTTTTCGAAGAATGGATATAAACCGTAAGTGATGATAGGAGTGAAGAAGATGATGGTAAGAGGGTTCAAGTTGTCGATGACGTCGTTAGGAGCATTGTCGAGAGTGACAGCGGATGATAAAGCATTTTCTTGAGCACCAATACCTCCATCGGCCATGATGAATATAGGAGTGAGGAGGAATACCACACAAGCAGCTAGAGATTGTCTCATCTCATCGACGAACAAGTCGTCCCAGGTGATCTTGGAATGATCGATAGAACCTTGTTCAGCGAGTATTTGAGATGGTTTAGCCCTGTTCCAGAATTTGTCGGCGTTGAAGATTGTTTTCCATCCACCATTTTTCAAACATGTACCGAGTACTCTGAAAGCTTCGAGAGTGACGGATCCCTGAGGCGGGGCGTGGTATAATCTCTTGTAAAGGAAGGCAAGTACCAAGGGCATAATCATGTAGACGATACCTGGTAGGAGGTAGGCCAACCAATATCCAACGAATCTTGCAGAGTAGGAACTAGCAATAGCGAAGAAACCACCGACGTTGATACAGAAATAGAAGATCAACAGGTATCTCTGAACGGTAGTTTGAGGATCGACAATGACTCGTTCACCAGATGGGAGCGTCTTGAGTGTAGGTCTCTTGACTGGGATTTGGTCACACATGAGAGTGGCCAAACATGGTTTGATGAATCCAGAAGCGAATGAAAGGATATATAATGATAAGAGGAACGGACCAATGGCATGACCACCACCGATGACTGAGGGGATAGCAGAGATGACCAAAAGGACGTGAGCGATGATACCTACACCTGTACCGACGGCGATAGTTTTGAATCGACCCCATTTAGTATCGGCGACGATACCACCAACGATAGGTAGGACATAAGCCAGGAAGATGAATGCGTTGTAGACGGCTGAGGCGGTTACTGTTCCTTTACCCAATGCACCGGCTGTTTGGTTCTCACCCGCTTCTCCTGGCGCGACAGCGCCTGCACCATTACCGCCCTTAGGTAAGGGTCGGTTGACAAAGTTCTTGACTACTCCCGAACATCCAAGATATGATGCCTAAACCGACACAAAGCATGAGCGACAAGCTGAGAATGTACGACAAAGAGACAGATGACTCACTCGTTCGGCCAATTCGATAGTACATAAAGCGACACTAACCCACTTCATCTTGGCTGGAACTCTTGAGGAAAACCAATTAACGTCAACACCGATTTTATATTGTAAGATATCACAGGATCATATTACTCACTTTCGAAGGGTATTGAATTCCTCATCGGTAGGTTCCTCATCATCATTAACATATTCGAGAGCACCGGCAGGGTGAACTCCGGTCTCAGGTTCCAAAGAGACCTTGTCCTTGTGGAGATCTTCAGCATTGACCGCGCTGGCTGGTAAACCCGTGGGAGGTACTGGAGCCGACTCCATATCCGTTATACTGGCGTGTGTAGCTGTACAGTGGAACGACATTAATCAGCAAGTCAATCTAAAATCTACACGAACGAGGGTATCAGGTAAAGCTCACCCATTGTTATTACCCTTCTATGACTGGATGCGACTATACACAAGTGGCGAAGGATTCTAACTAAAGATAATTATTGAGTGTAATTTGTGAAATGTGGGTGAGTATGATTAATCACGATTCGGTGTCGGCTTTCTTAAATAACAATCCGTTATCTTTTTTACAATCGCTTGCATCTCATCTCACTTCCGTACATGACTCGAAGTTCCATCAAACGCAATTCGATTCGTTATCATCACGACATTCAGTAACTTCACCCGAAGATCCAGTTCAAATCATATGATATACCGACAACGCCCGCATGGTCTACTTCTGATCTGTCAATCGAACATCTCTGATAGGTCATGCCATCCAATCCAAGTCGAATCGAGTCCAGCTGATCTACTGTACGCGAACGACAATATGATGCAAAAGCCGAAAGCGAAAGCTCTCTCTCTCTTCGTTAACTGCCTTTTGGATCGGGTGGATATGTACCATGCGATGTCAAAGTTTATTTTCATAGTCTCGGGTGGAGTCGTGTGGTCTACATAGAGCGAAATTAGTGTGAGTCCAATGGTGTGTAGCACATGAATGGATGATCACGAAAAAGCAAAAGTCAGAACCAATGTGGAACATGTAGGGTAAAATATCAATTGAACAGGTCACTTTAGGGTTATACCAAATGAAACCGCATGGTACAAATTTTTGGTTTTGCCACTCATTCTGTACAGTAAGTACTGTAGTCGTAACTAAATGATCGACCCGCTTTCTGCGGTAAAACATGAGCACGCGCTCGTTCATGTCCAAATTTAGAATTTCCAAGGAAAAAATTATGGATAAACTTTTTTAAGCCAGAAGCCGCGGAACAAGAATTTTGCAGCAGTTGACTCGGCATGATATGCCATTGATCTGGTTGGTCAAGGTTTACTTGTTCCTTTGACACACCGTTCGCCTCTCTGTTCGACACACATGAACTCTGCTCGAGCGGTGCAGCGCCATTCAAAGATTCTAAAGTGAAATATCTAGATACCGGGTAGGACCCAGATTTCCAACATCGATTCCACACCAGGTTTTTCGGTGGCACCTGAATATTTCTGTCCAGATTATGCGCCCGCCAAGATAAGAGCCAAATCAAAGTTGCTGTACATCTTTCGAGAAATCATGTGGAGCGGAGCAAAGATAACAAAGCACCTGTTTGCCGCTGATGTATACAGGATGGTGTCTTGGTGTCCATATCGGGTTTACATTGGATGTCTTGCGGATGGGTACGTCGATCAAGACAAATGATGATAGCGTTATCAAGTACAAGTACTAACAAAGGTACGCTAAGCTAAGCCACCTTGCGTCATGAAATGCCGATTTTCTCATTTCTAGGAATTGTACCTGAGGCGTTTTCTTGTTTGAGCATGCTGTCTGTTTGATCGAAGAGGGATACATGCGGTCTCGGTGTACTTGTATCACACGATTCCATATGTAGACTTTAGATAAGGTCATTTGACGTGATTCATATGCGTCCTGGTAGCGTGATAAGGCGAGTATACGGGTGATGGATTACTTTGATCCGTCTACGGTCTTAGTGGAGCATGTCAATTGACCTATCAGCATTCTTTCTTGTCCAGCGGATGTGGGAGTGAGATAGACCGATATGGAAGAGCGGAAATACAACACGGAGCATGAACTCAAGCATCACATGGTTCGTGCGACTGTCGGTAGGCTCTGCTGTCGGTCAGAGCTGAGGTATGCCCCAGAAATTCTGCCATCAATCAAGTCAGTCACCGCTGAGCAACTTGTAACTCGACTTACTGCAGTTTCAGAGAACCGGTGCCAAAATCATTGTTACAAGATGCCCCAGTATGAGCCAGCCATAGAATTCAATCCCAAATGAGTGCATAAACATTAAATTTATAAACAACCTATATGTATATAATATGGCGTGGTGTAATTTTGGCAAATGAATTCAATCTAGATACTGCACTCCGAGTACTAATTAAGTGCTATGACTACAAACATCCCTTGTGGTGTACCTTACATGATGGCAGCCCAGACCTTTCCGACGAAGTTCTTGGGTGGTTTCTCCTCATAAGACTCGGCTTCTACAACATCCAATCCAGATACGAAGTCCATCTCGGTGGTTCTGACGAAATGAGTCTTCTTGATGAGTTTGTATCCAATCCAGAGGACGGGGAAGAGCCAAAGAGGAAGGTAGTTGGTGACGAAAGTGGCAGTATCCCAATTACCTTTGAGGAAGACTGACCAAGCGGAGAAGAAGAGAATGATGGTGATCATTACCATGGCGTATTTGGCAGCGAAAGCGTTCTTGTTCAAGAAAGTAGAGTAAGGTAAAGTAGATTTGGAAATACCTTGATCTTTAAGACCTTTTTCGAACCGAATGTAGACAAGACATATACCCCACCAAGTCATGAGACCGGCGGCAGAGGTCAAGTTGGCAAAGTAACCGAATACCTCACCAGCAGTAGATTGGAGAGACATGTAGGCGAGAGCACCGAATAGAGCACAGAAAATGATAGCAACGTAAGGAAGACCGTTCTTGGTAGTTCGGGCGAAGATCTTTGGAGCTTGTCGGGTGATGGCAAGACCGTAGATGGCTCTGGATGAGGTGAAGAGATCGGAAGAAGCAGCTGACCATGCTGAAGTCAAAAGACAGGCGTTGATGATACTGGGTAGAGCTGGGATACCAGCTCGTTTGATGGCAATGACGAAAGGAGAGGCAAGAGCGGTACCGGAGTTAAGAGCGAGACCATCATCGTTGGAAGGAACCAAGAGACCAATGATGAAGGTACCACCGAGATAGAATACCAAGATTCGGATGTAAACCTTCTTGATGGCTCGAGGAAGGTTTCGTCGAGGGTTCTTAGCTTCACCAGCGGCGATAGCGACAATTTCGGTACCGATATAAGAGAAGGCGGCTTGAGTAAGTACAGCCCAGAAACCGAGGAATCGACCGAGAGAACCGCTGATGCCGGCGTATTGAACAAAAGGTCCAGGGTCTCGCCAATATTGGAATCCGATGGATTTGTGGTCGGGACCACCACCAGCGGTGATAATGATACCGAGGATGATCAAACCGGTGATGGTAAGCACTTTGATAGAAGCGAACCAGAATTCACACTCTCCGTAGACACCAGCACCGAAAAGGTTGATGACGACGACAACGATAAGACAGATGGAGATCCAAAGAGCATTGTTGATAGTTTTGTTCCACAGGTTGATCAAAACAGCAGCGGCAGATAATTCGGCAGGGAGAATAATGACCCAGTTGTACCAATAATTCCAACCCATGGTGCTACATACGGGAGATGCGAAATTAGCCTGTGACTTCTGCATAAAGCGATGATAGTCAGTGAGGTCAACTCACAAGGAGAATGCAGGGTCTACGAATCGCTCAGCGAGTTTGATGTGACCACCAGGAATAGGAAGGAAAGAGATCATTTCACCAAGTGAGATCTGCAAAATCGAGAATCAGCTTATATGTCTTGTCGGGAACGCCGCTAGACAAAAGAATCCATCACTCACCATGACTGAATAACAAATACTACCCATCAAGGCGTAACCCAAGAACAGACCAAGGGGACCACCATGAGCCAAAGCAGAACCGGTACCCAAGAACAGACCTGTACCAATGACACCACCGATGGAGATCATTGCCAAGTGTCTGGACTTGAGGGATCGCTTCAAACCCTCATGAGGGACAACCTCTTCCGTGTACTGCGGCTGGTGTATCTGATCAGCGCCACCGACTTGCTGACTGTAAACGTCGGCATGTTTCTTGTCGTCGTACTCGTGGTCGAGGGACATGATGAGTATTGTATTAATGGGGAGGGGGGGGGGAGAAGATTGAGTTGGGAGGGGAATAATGAGAAAAGAAAGTGGTGGGACGTGTATATATATACACACGAAAGAGATACTGGGGGGGAAGGCAATGTTGGAGCGAGACAACGAGATAAGCCGTAAACGAGTTCAAAAGAGGAAAGAAGATAAGAACTCTTCTAGCCCTACAGGGAAAGCGCGATTGGCAAGGGAATCAAAAAATGGAGCAGAGACCGATCTGACTCTGACTCTGATTCAGAGCGCCAGAGGGGCACGAAAGAAGGGAGTGAGTGATACGACGATCGTTCGCTTAGCAGAACTGAAAATCGTTATGAAATTCAGGCACCCCGCTTACCCCCCTGAGAATGAACCGATGGCGAGCTATACTTGGAACACCTCTGTTTTCTTGGCTTGCAATTGGGTACATATCCTTATCACGATAAGGCTCGTGTGATAATGCTTGAAAGCGTTCACAGCTAGCAGCAGGGGGCCTTTCTCATGCTATCAAGGTCGGTAGTAGCCAATTGATAGACTTATCTCACTGCCACCACCCTCTCTGATGTACGGTGTAAATTTATCCTTCAGCGAAGAGGACGCGCTCTCATCAGAGTAAGTCAAGGTCTCATCATGCTGAACACTTTTGGCAGACACATACTCTACCGGTCAGCAATAACCGGGTACCTTCGTTATGGCTGCAACGATTCTCGTGAGGTGTCTCACGACATGCAACATCAAGCAGTACGAAAGCGGCAAACCCGTTAATGATAACTAATCACTCACCTCTAAGCGAGCGATGAGACGGGGATCTCAATTGAAAAGAGTTCTCTCACTGATGCCGGCAATATCGGAAATGCGTTTCATGTGAACTCTGCTATCCCGCTGCTCAATACGCTCTTCGCGAAGATAACGACATGATGTGTTCCACATGCTTTTTTTCCTGTCCCATCGATTACCGTGTCGCCAATAGAACGATCCTAAAATAGATTCAGTCTGGATAGCTCGGTGCCTTATGAAAGTTCTGCTTCTTTGGGCAATAATGGAGTTTTGAGTATCCCTGTTCGATCAATGACGGGGAGTGGAACTCATCACCTGCGAAGCAACCGGGTTATGGTGTTCAGGAAGTCAAAGACCACCCAGTGCCAGCCCCATGTTCAATCTCCACGGGGAGGAAGGCTCTCTAAACGAGATATACAAGGTATGTCACAATGGTCGATCACGGACTGCATCCATTGAGGTCAAGCTACGTGATCCCAGAGTCTGATTGGCTTAGACGACCCTGGCCCAGAAACTTGGTATGCATTCACATCGCAAAGCACAGCGAGGAACACGGGACCGCACCCCTCTAAGCGACATTTGACGAATACTTCCATGCCCTCGTTCCTCTCTCCACCACAAATGTTCGGATACGTATCTTCGATCTGACTTCGCTAAAATTCCATCATTTGTTCAGTACATGGTATCTCGGCAATATCAGTCGGTTGAGATGCCAAGCAAGAGCGATCATGATTCGTACTTGATCTCCTCCATAAAATAGGACTACGGCACTACCGAAGATAATGATAGATAACGAGCTGGTGCAATATCTTCGAGGTGACCGCCTAGCCCAAGCTCCCCTCAATTCCTTTGACAGACATACCTTGAGCAGCAGCTTCGGCAAACTCTGTGTAATATTTGACCGGAGTAAAATCAGGAGGGACAGCAGCACGATAGCTGCAATTGCAAGAATCCTTGTACCTTCGTTGATATCCAAGGAAAAACGAGCCCAGTCATCATCCTAATGTATCTTATGTCACATTATCGTCTCTGACATGGAGATCGTGCAAAGGACAGCTCCTTCTTTCGATTGCAATCGCATCCTGCGTCAACGATGTCAGGGCAAAGTGCTTGTATTGCACCAAAACTGTCAGGATCAGTGGCCCACACCCTCAATGAGTGAGATTTTTCCACCTGTCATTAGATACCATCCTCTTCACATCAGCCGAAATATCTCATATGAGGTTCTCACATCTGTCAAGATATACTACTCAAGTCCGGCAAAACCCAACGGACCAACTCCAGTCGCTACATGTATCGACTCTAGAGCCTGCTGGCTAGATGCCACAAGGGCATCCTCCGAACTTCGGATTATTTCCAGTGGTCACTGCTTCCACGATGGTAATGAAGTCTACTGAACGAGAGGCGGTCCGCATGACTCCAGAAACGGGCCGATTGCTTTAAGTCTCGTGATCACGATATGGAGATTAGTAGTTTATTGAGGATGAGAGTGAATGCCTTTATTGTGGCAACGTGAACCTTCAATAACAAGTGCCTGTATATGATGGGACTAACCAGATTGGACTGACAATTCATGAAATTGGTTTCCGCTGTTTCACCAGTGCAGCGTGCCAAGCTTCGGACGATGCCTAAAATTAGACTTTCATGTATGTCAGAAAATGATGAAAAAGGCGTCAAGATGCATGTGACCAACATGATGATTCCAACGAATCCAAGCGGTCCGCTGCGGACCGTCTTCATGCCGGATCATCAAGGTGGAGGTCGTCCTCTCTTGAACAGAGAGCATCATAGTGCACCAATATATATAACGATCGAACAGACGTGCTCTGAGAAAAGAAGAATCAGTCAACTGTGCGCTGGGACAGATCAAGCAGAACGAGGTTGACTTTACAATGCTAGCACTCACACTCTTAGCTCTGGCTGGACCTCTTGCAGCCTCAGCCGCATACACCCCACAAGGCAGATCAGCAGAATTGGCCTCTCGAGCAGGTCAGACCTGTACGATTCAATCGAGCGGGTCGAATTCTACAGACGACTCACCTGCGTTCCGAGATGCTGCAAAGCAGTGTGCGAATGGCGGTACTCTTCTCTTTCAGGAAGGTGTAGACTAGTAAGTCCATGAGATCCCCCACATCATCGAGCTTTTATCATTGACAAACGAATAAATTGTATTTCACCACAGCTACTTCAACACACCTGTTAATGCGACATTGAACACCGTGGACATACAGTTGAAAGGTAACATTCATTTACCCCAAAATGTCACTTATGTTCAAGGTATCGGTAAGTAATCAGCTCCATGTATCAACTACCGGTCATTTACAAACATTAAAGTCATGACGTAGTCAATGGTTCGACTGGCGGCAATGTATGGTGGATCAACCTCACCGGTGATAATCTGAACTTCACTGGAACAACCAATCTATCTACAGGATGGGTATATGGTAAGTCCATCTGACCTTCATCTCGAGTCATAATCCCGCTGATAATCGTACAGGGTATGGGCAACAATGGTGGGATGCCAACCCTAAGAACGGATCTGGAATTGCCTCTCGACCTCATCTATGGAGATTCAACGTTACGAATAGTTATATCAGCAATATCAAAATCAGAAAGCCTATAGCTTGGTAAGTCGAGACATGTGCAAACTCAGTATCACACCACTAACTCCGAGTATAGGGTCACGACTTTGAATGGTCACGATATTGAAGTTAACAACGTTTTTGTCGATGCTGCTACTACGCCAGGTGGTGGATTCCCTTTCAACACGTGAGTTTTCTACTATCAGCCTTGCTTAGGGATATACTGATTCGTGTGTATGATAGTGATGGCTTCGATGTTGCGTAAGTATCAATTTGTTTCCTCAAAGTCACTGCAAACGGATGATTGACCATAAGTCACCTACTTAGAGCCAAGAATGTCAAGATCAACGATTTTACCATTTGTAAGTCCTCTTGAACCGATACCTTGAATCAGCTGACATTGCATGTAGTCAACGGTGACGATGCTGTGACCATCAATAACGGTGGAGAGAACGTGACTGTGACCAACGGTTTCATCGGTGGTCCTGGATGCCATGGTACAAGTATCGGTTCTTTGGGTCAAGCTCAAGGTGTATACAACACGGTGAAAAACAGTGAGTATCTCAAGTCGACAAATTGAAAATTCACAAGCTGAGCTTGTTGTGACAGTTTGGTTCGAGAATATAAAAGTGCATGGTTGTGTGTATGGTTCGAGGATCAAGACATACCTCGGTGGTCAGGGTATTGTAAGTATCTCAATCTTTCGACAGTAAGCAGTAGCTGACTCTTCGCTTGATTAGGTTCAAAATGTCACCTTTGCCAATTACGATGTTTCGAACACTACTTTCCCGATCTACTTGACCCAGAACTACTTCAAGTTAGTGTGACCATGATAGATACAAGAGATTACGGCTGACGCGGTGTAACTCAATCATAGCCAAGGTAGCTCACAAACCCAGAATGGTGCGGGTGTCCAAGAAGGTGGGAACTTCGGTGGTCGAGTAGATAATTCCTCTGTAATCATTGAAGATGTTACCTACAAGAATTGGAAAGGTGATATCAACACGTAAGTTTTCCTTTGTGGGATCGAGTAATATGTTGACAAACGGTATTGGCAGGTATCAACCAGGTGATAGATCCTGTGTGACTGATCCCGTAAGTGACCGCAATCCGTATTATCACTCACGTTTATACTGACATAAATCCTTCGCTTCAGTGTTGGTACGATGTCCCCGGATCTGACGGTACTCAAGCTATCGTTATTGGTTGTTCCAACTCTACCGCTTGTTCAAACTTTGAATTCCAAAATATCCAAGTGATCCCTCAAGTGAGTTCGGAATCCGGACAGTACACCTCTCTTCTGGTGTGATGACTAATATCAACCCGGACTTGACTTCCTAGTCGTACGCAGAGACCAAGATCAACTGTACGAATCTCGAACAAGCCAGTAACCCGAACCTCGGTATTGTCTGCACAAACGGTACCCTCGTCTCCACTTGAGCGATCGGTATCACAAAATCCAGTTGCAGTAGAACTTAGAACGGAAGAGGAGCTTAGTCAAGAAGAAACACATATGTATCAGTTTTATAATGATAATCGAATCTAAGAAACAATAAGAATGTATCTATCTATCGCGTTGTTAACGCACAGTTCGTGTTTGAGCTGCTCCGCCTCTACGGAAGTCAGAGAAACAGAATCACGTGAAGCGCATGACAAGGTGACAAGGTGATCCTAGCATCGTCACTTTCACAGCTCCATGGGAATTGTGATCACAGCATCTTCGGTCTTCTCACCAAACGTGCATGTCCAAGCCACTGATGCTGTGTAGTCTGAGCATCGAGTGCTCAGGGTTGGTGAAGGACCACGTTCCTAGGCCGCAAGACAATTTCCGATTTCTGCCCTGAGCCATTCTCAATCCTCTGCTTGGTTTTCCCACTGACCCTCTCTACTCTGTCCAGGAAATTCCTATCTTTGCGTTTCCCGTTTCTTTGTTCTTCGAAACGACTGCTGGGCTGGGCGGATATCAGAGAATGTCTTTGAACCCCAAACGTCATTTCTATTGTTTAATCGTTTAATCAACTCCCGAAAGGTTCATCCGAGACATTCCAACAAACCCACCCACTTGGGCCAAGCCAAAAAAATTTAGACTGAGGTGCCTACTAAGCAGTGACCACCTTGCACCATGCGTGAGCGATGAGATATACAAGTACCAGTAGTTACGTTGTCAATCTGTTACTTGGATTGCTCTTTGACCCTAGCATCGAAAAACAGGGGGCGGTGTGTTTGAGGTATTGTAATGTATTGTTAGAAAGGGTCAGAGTTCTGTGCGGACCCCGACGAAGCATGCGATCGCTTGCCTCATGAGGTCTGGAAAAGTCGACAAGGATACAAGGACACACGCTAAACGACTCTTTTAGCATGTTAGGTAATGGATGACAAGCATATACATATATCTGACTGACCTGACCCCCCGACTGTTGTTTATCTTCCTCATCATACATACAGTATCTACTTTCTAACGGTGCTACACATCTCATCTTCACGCCTTCACGCAGAAAACAAAAACAACAACAATAACAGCAACAAGATGTTCTTCCTATACCCGCTCGCCGTCCTCTTACTCTCGCTCTTCGTAGTAGCCGCACCTATAAACCCATCTTCCTCCAAGAGATTACCCGAATTTGAGCCAGTACGATTCCTGAATCATTTCGGAACTTCTATACCTGCAGATTCAAAGATCACATTAGAATGGCAAGGTGGTAGTGGGAGAGGATTCGACGTCTACTATATTCCACAATGGCCTGAACAAACTGATTATTACGTGAGTGGATTGGCATGATGGTGATGAGTGATGGGGGCGCAAATTACAGGAAGGGGCGCATGTGCACGGACATCGTGATTGATGGATCGATTTTTCATGCTGATCACATCGCTTTTTAACTCATAGCCCGTCGAATTAGTATCTGGTACAACCGATACTGAATTTACATGGCAAACACCTAAGAAAGATGATTATCCAAAAGGAACAACATTGTGAGTACTGCAAACCTTTCCCTATGGCTGTGGGTTTGTTATCCTGCAAATGGGCTCATGAGCTGACTAGAGACTACGCTCACTATCATAGTATCCTCGGTGTAAATGATGTCGTCACTTCATTGTCATCAGATTGGTACGACGTTACAGGACTTCTAAATTTCGCCCATTAAAAGATTCATCCATCAAATCAATAATTCATCAACAACCTGTATACTTATCTACCATTCTGAAACTCTTCATTGTAACGATACTTCACAATCACGACAAAATATCACGGGCAATGAAACCTCATATTATCGACTGAATCTATTCATAACAGCATGACCTAGAACTCGATTTAGACTTTAAAATAGATTTAGACAGAACGGACAATTAACTTGATATACCCTCGTTTCTCTCTCATTCTGTTCTACGATGTGGACATTAGACTTGTCTTCTTCTCGTCTTTCGGGGAAGAAAAATATACCTAGCATATAATGATGTGAAATACCGTTTTTTCATGAGATCAATATCAACCAGTTATTACGACAAGAACGAAAAACGTATCCAAACATCACCTTTCCTCTATCTATATAAAATAAGACATGTTACACAATATACGATTTTGAATTAAGGTATATATATATACAGGAGAACGTCCTTACATCACATTGGGGTATATTGACTTGATTAATTGAAATTGATACCATCCTTTTGATCTGTATCTACTGACATGCTCCATCTGCATTATTCCGTTTACATTCTACATTCTCATCTTCGTCTTCCGATCGTTCTTCGTCGGCTGATCCAGGTGTTAACGCAGCTTCTACTGCGGCCTACAGGATACGTCGGAAGGTCAAGTCAACCCATCGAAAGATTCAGATATAAAGTGACGATTGTTCGTGTACTCACCACTAAACCTTGAATCGTAGCGGATGGAGTTGAAGGGTAAGTTGTACTCCATCCAGGTAACATTGAAGTCCACTGCCATGGCGAAGGAGTCACACCTCCTGTGCTAGTAGCTGGGGCACCGGCCGAAGAATATGCAGTAGCAGGAGCAGCAGCACTAGTTCCAGCTGGTTGGGAAGTGACTGGTTGACCAGGAGCAGACGAAGCACCAGCACTAGCAGCTGTAGTAGATGCATTACCATCTACAGCTGTCGCAGTCGAGTTGTCTCCTACAGCATCGGTACTTGCAGTAGCAGTAGCAGTATCATTACCCGTACCAGTCGAAGTTGCAGAATCCGTTGCGTTCGCCGAGGTTGTAGCATTAGCATTGGTATCTGCGGAAGAACCATCTTGATGGGTAGTATCGAATGGACCTCCACCAAGGACATTCCAATCTCTAAGATGAACGATCTGATATGAATTTTCATAAACGTCTGAAAGTTTGAACATATCCGTTGAACCCCATGAATTTCTTGCCCAAATCACTCTCTCACCATCAGAGTTGGTCGTACCATTATATACAGCATAATCGTGCGAATGTCCAAGTTGAGGTACAGTAGTCTTCACATCATCTTTACTTAACGTATTGAAAATTACCGGTGTACCCGATGAAGCCTTCTCACAATATGAGAAAAATTCATCAACCGAAATAAATTCTCTATATTTCGATTCGGTCTCGAACCCTGTAAGGATTTTCAGACCAACCTTGGCTGATCCAGATTCAGGATCCCAATCTGGATTTTCACCACTGATTACACCAGCGAACGAGTCGGTTTTACCCATTGCTTTAGCCCCCTGGCCTACAGCATCATGCCACCAATTTCCATTTGGGTGATCTTCCGTCTGAGAGATGTAGTTATGGTCAGCTTCGAAAGTTTGCTGTTGTCCGCTGTTGGGGTTCCACACTGTGACTTGGACGGTAGAGTCGGTAGGCCACGATTGACCGACCATACTGGATCCATTGCCGTATTTAACCATGTTCTCAATCCATTGTTGAGACGAGATGAGGACTGCTAAAGACGAGGCGGCCCACCAACAGTTAAGTACTTTGACTACCGAGCACAATCACATTAGCACGATGAGCTGCACTGGTTTGGTCCCCTCGTATACACTCACCCTGCTTGACATCTCTCACATTAGGTCCACTCTCATTCCATAGGGGGGCATTACCTCTAGGAACGAGCTGACGAGGTTCGTATATAGGGGCAGCGGCGACTGAAGATCTCGTGGGTCAGCTATGGTTCAATGGTTTCATGTGTGGTTTGTACGACAGCCGGGAGGTGTACTTACCATATGACACGAGCAAAGTCAAATGAGGAAAGAAGGTTATATTGATGTTCCGCATATCGTTTTTCTACAGATTTACCGTATGAAGGATGGTTTGGTCTGGTTGATTATACAAAGCTACGACTATTTTCTTGAGTAAAGGCAGACAATGATGGATTGTCCAATGAGATGGGGTAAAGAGTGTGTATGTTTGAATGTATGTAGTTGATCAAATCTTTTGGGTACCGGTACTCTCGATCTGATCTGAGATATCAACGAGTAAGAACAAACATGTATGTCGTAGGTTGTATCAAATGAACGATGGTTTAATATGGATCCAATGCGAATTTGAAAGAAAGCAAGACTTTGGCAGAAACAGTGGGAAAGGAAAACCATGGACAGCCTGATGGGATGGTATGTGACTATTCATCGATGACTACGACTATATGAGAAAAGAGGGTAAAGTATGAAGGACAAAGGATACCCAAAGATTTGAGGAGTTTAAGGGGAGCACATTATAAGTTAGTTGAAGTTTCACTTATCTTGCCTTTTTGCCTTTGGATAAGAGTCAGTAAGGTGGTTTGGAAAGGGATAAAGGACCCTTTGATAACCCAATTGAGGAATCGTCATTAGATCTAAAATGTGAGAGATACAGGTCAATCCAATGTTACATTTGCACAAATAAATGGGTATTATATTCCAGAATGGGGTCGTTAGTTCTATTCATGTTCAGCATTCATCTTGTTCATCCTGTTCATGCCGATCCGTAAAATCCGACTGAACTTCTCCTTCCTAGACTCATCACGATCAAGTCTCCTTGTTCATCCCTACCAATGGCAACTGGGCAAATTCACCCAGTTCCATAATCTTGGTCTATCAATCTAAAGTCCCTTTCTCTTGCTGTCCCTGCCTTTGACTTTCCTTATCCTCCTTTAGTACATCCTTCATCACCGCCCCATCACACCATCCTCTCCAATCCCCATCCCAATTCTCCCCCGCCCATCTTGGCAAAGGCGTCTCCCAAGTGCCCAAATCAGGTGTAGTATATCTCAGAGCATGTAGATAGATGAAAAGCGTTTCGGGATCCGGATCATCGGGTAAGGGGACAAAACATTCCCCACAGAATCCAGGTGGGAGGTACGCTGGTGCTTTGAGTGGTGAAGGTGCATGTGGATCTGAAGATTGTATTTCACCGTCAGAAGGATCGGTCGAAGCCGTTGACGTTGGTTGAGATTGTGTTTGAGAGCCTTCTAATTCGTCTTGAGCCTGTTTGGCAGTAAAGATAACCTCTTTCCACCTATTCTCACCCAATATACATCAGCTACGGTTACTTACGGTTGGAAACGAAACATCGTACTCACTTGATCCAATCTTCCGCTTCATCTTTTTGTCTCCTCAATTTTGAAATTATACTCCTCGCCTGCTCACTCAGCAGTATCGGCGATGTCAGATCTATATCATCGTGATCCCTGTCTACAGTTTTCTTGATCGGTGCTGCGGAACCCACTCGCGCTTGCAATGCCGCCATCCTCGATGTTCCGGCTGCAGCGGGGGTGAGATCAACCCCGCCTTTACCCAGATCCTGACCCCATACTTCTGTTGTGGAATACAATGGGTCGTTGGCAATTGGATGGCCTAAGTATTGGAGGTGGACTCGTATCTGATGTGCTATAGGAAAGTGGATTCCATGTCAGGGAGATACGAAGGTCAGATCAGTAGCATGAACTCACTTCTACCAGTTTGCGGTCGACCTAATAGCCAAACACATGTAAGATACACGAGGACAATACTCATCATAAGGCGATTTCACTTACATCTCACAACACTCTGATCCCTTTCAGCATCATACGATATCCGCTTGAATATCGTTACCGCTTCCTGCATAGACGTAGTCGATACTTAGCAGGTAATGCATAACTATCTCTCAAAACGTGTCAACTGACCTTTCCTTCTGGCGTTATTATGACAAGACCCATCTGCCTATCTACCGTTAAGAGAGGTTGATCCACCGTTATTTCCTCCCTAGAAGAACAAACACATGTCTTGGACATCAACAACCTGCGTTCCAATGTTATCGAGGACGAATGTGCGAGACTCACTCTGGGAATATCCCTTTTACCCTCGCTACGTATTCTTTCTCGACTTTACCTTGCGCAAATTCAGTCGCCAATCTACTAGCTGCTTTTCCACTTAGAGCTAGTATCATCAATCCAGATGTGAGACGATCCAGTCTATTGACAGCTATAGTGTATAATGCGATTCGATCAACCCCATCCATCCAGCGAAGAATGTACCTCTTTTCGTAAAGTAACTCACAGTAACATTTTATCCCATAATCGGATTCCATCATTTCCAATACCGAATGTCTGAAATACCTTCCGGTGGCATGGACTGGCTGTAGCAGATATTTGATCATTACTCTGTGTTTCTCGGAAGAACGTATACCATAGCTGATGGGCTATGGATTGTGTAGACTTACTGCACTACCAGGTTTGGAGATTACCACAAATTCTTTCTTCCTATCTATATGTAACACCAAGATCGGATCATTCGTTATTGGTGGTTCATGTCGGTGGACTGTATTGCTGCGATTCGATATAACAATAGAAATAGTCAGTACGATGAGGGAACATAGAGCACAAACACTGCACTCACTCTATCCTATCTCCATCTCTCAGGACCAAATCCGGTCGAGCAGTCACACCGTTCACTCTCGTCACTCCAGATTCAAGTGCATGTCTCTATAAACCATCGGAATATTCAGTTCATCCCTTGCACTGAATATAGTTATATCAGTGGAAGGTGAGATCTCACATAGTATTCCATCGACCTATCTCTAAACTCTGTCGTTATGACTTCCAATATCTGTCTACCTATCCATCTATCCTCCCCATATAGGCACAATCAGTACATCTCGTTGGTATGACAAGGCAGTTCCACCTTGATGGGATGGGACATGACATACCTCTGCTTGACATGAGTCTTATAAGGCCACCAGTAAGGTTTTATATACCTGAGTTTGGGATTCATACCTTTCGGATAAGTCGATCTGCCCAATACTATTCCAACCTCTGCACCAGGTGTGGAAGTTCCGCTGGGTCGGTCGATCTCGTTTTCGTCCGAGTCCTGGATTTTCAACTGATTCAAGCGGTCTGGCAGTGGGGCTTGCGAGGAGGACGTGGTAGAGGACATCTTGATACCCTCGTGATGAGGGTGTTTGTACGTATTTGATGAGCTGGGTGTAAGAGCAGATGAATGTAGATCTATTCGTCTCGAAATGGACTTGTATCGACTTTTCCAAGATTTACGATTGTTTATCGGAGCCCCACATATCTCTCAACTTTTCAATTCTTCGCATCAGACGTTTCATACTCTTTGCTGTCGCATCTTTTCAGTCAATCCTCAAGATATCACGACGAGCAGCCAAGTAATATGGGACTAAAGAAGACGACAGGGTCGGCACAATGTCAGATATGTAAAACCCAGACATCAAAGTATAAATGTCCAGCCTGCCCTATTCGGTAGTAAGTCGTCCTGTCTTCCCTTTACTCCAGGTGTTAAGCTGACATCTAAGGTTATCTGGTTACTCAGTTGTTCAGTTGCATGTTATAAGCAGCATAAATGTAATCTAACATTTTGTGCTCCCCATAGTCGGGTGATCTGAGCTGACTCGTTACTGTATTGCAGTGATACACGAGGATCCTTCTACTAAAACACCTCAACCACCCTCACAAATTAACGATCGTACAGTCCAAGATTCAGTTCCCTCAAACGATCACGAAATACCTCTACCTGTTACATCGGATATACAATCTCACGCTCCTGCCAAAGAAAACGAGTCGGCACCACCTCTCAGACCATTGACATCGTTATTATGGCCTCCCGAACCTGATCCATCGATATTCACCGACCCATTACTCAAGGAGGATCCGAAGCCCTTGAAGCGTGAGGAATTATTGAGAATAGGTTAGTGAAGTGATTTTCAACATCCGCTCACTCATCCCACAAACAAACAAATGAATACACGTCTATGCTCATACCTTGTATTTTTTATAAAAGCTAATGATATAGATTTATCTACCGCAGCTACTTCACCATCCCTTCGTTCCCTCCTCTCGTCCAATCCCCTTCTCCCTCTTCTCCTCAAGTCCCTCGATAATCTACCTACCAAATCCCGTCATATCGCTTTATCCAAAGTACTTAATCTAGATCCCGAATCGCTCTCTCATGCAGAAGGGATAAATCAATCTTTCTTATCTGGTAGGAACTCACCTCCACCACTGGACGAATTACTTTCCACACTCACCAATCCACATGATCCCAATTATACCAATACAACGACAGTAGACCCAAGTGGAAGTGGAAGTGGGGGAAAGGGATGGTATTTGAATGTACCAGGTGAAACAAAAAAGATTTGGATAGGTGAAGAAGAACGTAAATTGATGAGATCGTTTGCAGCGAGTGTATGTGCTGCTATTGATGGACAACAGAATGAGGGAGGAGAAGTTGAATGGGGTGAAGGTGCTTTGGAATGGGAATTTTAGATTGGATTTATACTATACGACCAGGAGGACTGTATGATAGGATATGATATAGGTTGTATTTTATACCGAACATGTGATAACAGTGTACTGCCCTTGACGAGAGATGCCTTTGAAGGTGGAGATGTAAATGATGTTATGGGCCATTCCAGTACTAAACAAACACAAGGAAACAAATCACATCCATCTCATTGTATATTTTATCATTTCGAAACAAAATAAGAGGATATAATTAATCAATTACATCAAACGATAAAAGAAAAAGTCCCATGATACTAATACTCGAAAACATATTATAGTGAGAGGAAAAAAGAAAATCGATAAGCTACATTTGAATGAAAAGAGATGAAAATGGAAATCTATAATTATGAGATTGAAAAGGGAAAATCGAGAATTATTCTTTTCGCTGAGTGTAATAGAAATGACAAGTTACCGTAAAATCAATATGAATACGAAAGTGTCCCTTTGAAATATAAAATATGAATATGAGGAAATGCGTGTTTTTGAATCAACTCGAATGACAAAACGAGAACCAAAAGAGAAAGAAAAACAAAAGGATGAGGTTCCCTCGAAGAGTTCACAACCACCTTCTAAACCTATGCGAGGATGGGTTGACTCGTACTTGTACTAGGCAGTACATTACCTACATGAACAGTTTCGTTTGAATCTGCACTACCTGATTTTTTCGGCTCCACCTGTACCTCATCCCCAGCCTCAAGATCACGATCGAACGTATCATTATCATTATCTTCAGGAGAGGTTATAGGTGTGATGTTGGTCATATGAGAATTATGGCTTTGAAGGAAAAACGAACTCGAGTCGTTGGTAGTGGACGAAGGGGTAGGAGTGATTTGTCCTGCTTGAAGTCCAGTCGGAATCGCATTAGCCGATTCATGGGTAGATACCGATGATGGTCTGGGTGAACCTCCATTGGCAGTAGGCATGGGCCTAGGTCCATGTAAGGAGTTTCTCTTCCTAGTTCCCGCTGAAGGTGGTGGAGATGAAGTAGCTAGTTCGCGAGAGTGCGTTTTATCCAGAACTGGTGTTTGGGGTTGCGGTTGCACTGGAGGTTGAGGTTGAGGTTGATCGATAGGGATGGGACTGGCTACTTTGGCTATTGATTCCGAAGCGAGTAGAGATTCCCTTCTTGGGGGTAACGAGGATGATTCCGCTGTAGGTGGGGGAGACGTATGTCCGTTGACTTGAGAAGACGAAGCGACAGGGGGTGAAGTGGTAATACCGGTGGCAGTGGTAGGGGTTCTGGGTACAGGTGGAACTGGAGGAGCGGTATCTCTAGCTTGAGATCCAGGTACCTTGGAGTCTGATCCAGCGATGTATGAAAACCTCTTTCTGATCGTACCAAACAATGATCTTTTACCCTCAATTGGAGGTCTAGCTGAACTAGCGCCAGATGCAGGGGTTTGGGCAGGTGGTGGAGCAGCAACGTTGAGAGGCATAGATTTGTGGGTTTGTCGGGGAGCTTCCTTGGTAACGCGTACCGGGACTTTATAGGCACTTTGAGAAGATTGGATCGGTTTAGGGAACGGTGTACCGGATGTAGGTGTGGAGTTAGCAGGATGTGTAGGAGTAGGTGAAGGATGCTGAACGGCTATAGGCGTTTTGGACTGTACACGTTCAGGGACCGGTCGAGTGGAAGGCTGAGGTTGAGATTGCGGATGAGGGGTTGAAGAACCCGAAGTAGCTGAGGTCGTCGAACCTGTACCGGATATACCCAAGAACTTCTTACCTTTCTTAGCAGCTTTCTTTTCAGCTTTCTTCCTTGCCTTCTCCTCCTTCTCTTTCCTCTTAGCCTCTTCCCTTTCAGCCTGTTTCTTTAAAGCCTCAGCACGAGCAGCCTCGGCACGTTGTCTTGCAACTTGCATTGCCGCTGCTTTTTCCGCTGCCTTGTTCTCCTTGGCGAGCTGTTTCTTGGACTTCTTCGTAGCTAACGCAGGTGGAGGCGCCACAGTACTCGCTGGAATCGGAGGTGGGGCAGATACTGCTGGAGCTGGTTTCGGAACAGCCTCGGCGGAGGTTTGTTGAGCCAATGGCGAAGGGTTAGGTGGAGTTTTGGATACAGGTATAGAGGGTGCAGACGATGAGGTGTAGGCGGGAGATGCACCAGCAGGTAAGGAAGGTGTAATCTCCTCCGCGGGTGGTGAAGGTTCAGCAGAGTTGATGGGGGGTGCTGATAGGTTAGAAGATGTAGTAGCTGCCGATGCAGTTCCATACGGTCGTCCGAAATTCTATTGACAGAGACAATGAGCATGTCTCGGCTCGTCAAAAGATTAGGGAAAGACTCACTTCACCACCATCCAAACTCCATCTACCCATACCAGCAGATTTTGATGGAGGAGCTCTCGAGCCCATGCCCAGGGTTTTAGCCCTACCATCATCTATGATCATGCTACTTCTCCTCTTCTCTTCCACACTCATCGAACCCACCGCACCTAGTCCACCACCCATCTGAGCAGCAATAGCATAACCACCTTCTCTAGGTGCCAGACTACTTAGGAAATCTCTCGAATAATATGTGGATGGTGGTCGACCTCCGAGACTTGAGAAAGATTTGTTAGGTGGGAGAGCTTGGGAAGCCAGAGAAGTCGAAGACGAATGAGCAGAAGATAAGACACCCATACCGTTGGCGACGGGTGAAGCAGGTTGAGAAGCGTTGTGCATGTAAAGTCCATCTGCATCCTTTCCGTTTAAGGTTGTGACATCGATGGACGATTGACGGGACTTCGTTCGACGTGACATTCTCCTGCCTGACATGCCAAGAGTAGCAACGTTGGTGAAAGACTTGGATCGAGCATCAGGTAAGATCTCCTCGATAGGCGGCGCAGCAGGCCCTACAAATGAGAATAGCAAACAAGTCAGATCGAAAGGAATATGCCGCGGCAAAGACTAGACTCACATATCACATCACCTGGTAGACCAGAAGTGAATATCCTATCTTTTTCTATCCTTCTACTTTCCCTTCTTACCGTATCTAAAGGTCTTTCCGCAGCTTGACGCATCGGGTTACTCATATCAGGTATACTATTACTATCCTGTTCTTGACCCATTGCCCATAATTCCTCACTTGTCAAACTGCCTAAATCCTGATTCGAAGCTATCGACGATCTGTTCGAGATCGAGCCATTCCCATTCCCTCTTCTGCGGAAAGCCGGATTGGGTAATGCCAGATCTACATCACCAGACGCAAGGTTGGTAGAAGAGCTATTGGGTGATTCATGTAGGAACATCCCGTTCGGTAATGGTACAGCAGGTTTGGGTGAACTTGTTGTCATGGTTAATCCAGGTGGTGGTGGTCTCCTATATCCGACCGAGTTTCGAGATTTTACTGAAGATTGAGACGGTGATCTTTGCGTACCAGTGGAGATTGAATCTCCATTCACAGGACGTGGTGAACCGGGACTAGATAGACTCCTCGATTGTCTATTCGATACGGTAGGTCGCCTCTTCCACGCTGGAGGCGGTGATTCTGGATCACCCGATAACTGTCTGTGAAGGGTGTTGACGGTATTGACAGGTGATGGTGGTCCTGATCCCCTACGTTTGGGTAACGAAGATGAACGGATTGCCAGAGTGGTCTCGTAGGGATTATCAGTTGTTTCGTGAGGTGAGGGAGATTGATTCTAGATTGTATAAAGAGAAAGATAGTTAGCTAAGGTTATCACGTAATTTGACAAAAGAAATGTGAATGGGTCAGGAGATAGCCAAGACAATCACCGTTCGGACCGTGTAAGCTGTGCTGCGGACAGCAGTCCAATGAAGAAATGATCAGGATAGAGAGGATGAGGATATACAGTGGGGATGAATAAAGGACGAGATGCGATTGATATGGATAACAAAGAGAAGGAGTGAAAGTGATCTTGGCCATATAAGATATGAGATATGAGATATAAGATATAAGATATAAACAGCTTGGCTCGGTCTGATCTTTGCAAGGGGTCGATTTGAGCTTGAACGGTGTGATATCTGACTCTACTCGCACAAAGGAAGGGAAAAGATAGAAGCGAATAAAGCAAAGCACATTGCTATTACCCTCAACTATCCCATGTGGTTTGCTGGAAATGTGATCAAAGCGAAAGATAGATGAAGGGTAAGGGGTTCAAAAACGTTGATTCGGTCATGATCATACCGCTAAGACCGCCATCTAATGATAATCTAGATGATAGTGTGTGTACCGCAGCATCATACCCATCCACCCACCAACTAAATCACAATATCCTATTCACCTTCTCCTTCAAACAAACTCTCACCATCACCATCAAGGCAGACAAAACAGAGATACACTCACCTCCTCAAAAGGTTCCAGCTGCGTTCCGTAAATAGTCGACATATTGAAAGAAAAGGAAGACAGAAAGGATAGCAAAGTTTTGTTTGTCGGTGCCGTTTGTTGAGAACCCAAATCAAACCAATCCGAACCGAAATTATGCTTCTATCATTCGTTTGCGTAATGTTTTCTTTTCTGCGCTACGAGTATGATGATGTTGGTGTTGAAGAGGTTTGGTGGTTTCGTTAAGACGCAGTGACTGTCTGTAACCGATTTGACACCTGAGAGTGTTGTGTTTTTTGTTGCCCTGAATATAGGTTTGACAGCGGGAACGGCAGACCAAACCTCAGGTAAGAGAATGTATTTACAGGAATCAAGGTATGGTGATACGATGTGTATCCTATGCGGAAAGGAAAGGGAGATGTGATCGAAGATAACGATTGTGTTCAAGTCGAAAGAGCTGGTGTGATATTATCGAAAGAAGTAGAGTAGGAAAACCTTGGGTGAAAAGGCTGAACTTGTATTGAACCTTTTTATTACGAGATAAGTGTCGATAGGGTGAAATGAGGTGACAGAGAAGGATTTGCTTGGCGATCTCCTGCTGCAGTGGTCGTATTCTGGTGTGCTATCGATGCTGACGATGATATGAACAATAGTGGTGCTATGGTCTATGATATATTGCGAGTATACGAGAGAAAGAGAGAATGCTGTGTGATATTTTAGATGTTCACTGCGGATTACGAGTATCCCATCTGCGGGTCAAGTGGTGTTGCGGTTGTGGTGGTGATTTACGGAGATGTCCTCTTGCGTACAGTACGAGATCCAGTCGTATACGCAGTACTCGAATGCACTAATCGACATTCAGCATCAGTCCGCTATGAGGAAAAGTTGCTTTCTATCATCGATGCGACTGAGCCATCCGACTCCCACCCCACTTACTCCATGCATGTGGTCCGTCTGTATTCACTGGTGTACTGTTTGTGCCAAGAAGGGTATACATCATGACCACGTTGTTCACTGTTTTCCATAGTAGGAACGAGGGTCTGTGCAATGTGACGTCAATTAGTCCGTACTCGAGTACTGAACCGTTCCTAACTCATGTTGCTATTGTGATCAACCAAAGACCGAATAGTAACCTCAACATGCCTCTCTCTCTCTTTCGCAAGCATGCATAGTAACTTGGTCGTGGATGCTGCTGAGCCGTAGTTGGGTACAGTTCTGTATATGAAATTCTCAGGAAATGAAAGTTACATGTAATTTACATGTATTTATCCGCAACCGATACCAGGAATTCCCTTCTTCGCATGTCACTCATACCCGATTTACAGGGAATATGACATCCATCGTAAGAGGCGTTACTCCCACTACATACGGCAAGTCGTTCTGAATGCGGGATTGAACACTTGTGCTTGGTGGTGGTAGTATGAAAGACAGCCATTTTTATGCATATGCCTATCCCGATGTCTGCGGTCCTGCCAAAGCAACACAAATGAGAGCCAGCACCTCAATGAAGATGGAAGAATGCGAAATACAGTATTGGGCAACACTACATGCACCAGGCCGGTATTTACGGAAGGTGCGCAATCATCGCCTTGTCCGCGATGTCCGAGCAACTCAATTTGCGGCCGACGTACATACTCACCGAAAGTCCATTCTTGGCTCTTGGACCAAAGTGAAACGTATCACCTTCATAAGAATGACGGCATGGCACCTAGACGAGGTTCAATATGGTTGTTTCATGTGTTCACCGCTGATTGCTTTGCACGTATCATGCATGTTGCTGAAGCCAATTTTCCATCATATCATACTCCCCTCCTTCACATTTGAGATTCCTATCTCTAGCATGAGGTCTAACATCGCCCTAACCGATACGATCGAGTGTACAAAAGGTTTGCTGATCTGCTCGAAGGGGACAGGTAGAAGCGATTTGTTGTGGATAACACACGGCGATCGTCACAACGAGCACCTCCCGCTGTAGATACAATTCACAAAGACGGATGCTTGTATCACATCACTG
This sequence comes from Kwoniella europaea PYCC6329, assembly GCF_036810445.1. Lineage (NCBI taxonomy): Eukaryota > Fungi > Basidiomycota > Tremellomycetes > Tremellales > Cryptococcaceae > Kwoniella > Kwoniella europaea. Next base: position 7,275,010 of record NC_089487.1, read on the forward strand.
CGCATCATTCAATACACATGCATATTGAAGGTGTCATATATGTATGTCTTTGGAAGGAATCCTTGCCTGAAACATCCACCCGGTGGAAAGAGGGCAAGTGTGCCACATCTTGCTTAAACACGGTAACCCTTTAAGCCCAAAGTGCGAGACACGTCCACCTATCATCAACAATCCTCAAGTCTCATCTCGCATCTCTCAAGGCTCAACACGTATCCTACACCCTCATCTGCTACAATATCGCCACAAATCACGATGGGAGAGCCAGCACATTCTCCCAGTCAACAAAATGGTAGTCTGGCCACTCCGCCTTCTGCTGAGCCGGCCCAATCGTCTGGCGGTTTGGAAACACCTCTGAAAGATGTCAACGTAGGGTTAGGAATACAGAATGGACCGCCTACGCCAGTCAAGGAACTTCCACCTGCGCCATCGGCCAAAGACTCTCAGCCGAATGAACAAGATCAGGATCAAGCTATAGCACCGTTGAGTCCATCAGAAATCCCACTGTCACCACCCCCTCCACCCCCTAAACCCTCGAAAGGAATACCCATCATCAACAAGAACGAGAGTAAAGAGACGTTGCAAGATGTCGAACTTAGTAGGACCGGAACGCCAATTAGATCAGCTAGTATTGTGTCTTCTCAACGACCCGAAGCATCTATTAGAAGGGATAGTGAAGGACCCGTGACCTCATCTTCAAGGAGAGTCTCTAATCAGGCTTCCACCTCGGTTACCTCCCTGCATTCCATAACTTCAACTCCATCATCTCGACCTCGCTCGACTCGGCCCACTACTACACAGGGCAGTATAAGTGAAGGATCTCATTCTCGAAGGGACAGCACAATGACACTATCCATGAGTCATACCATGTCTCTACCACCCAACACACCAGGATTACATCAACTATCCACAGTACTTATCATGCCGCCTTTACAGTTATTGGTAGATTCGAAAGAAGCCAAGAAATCAGCTTCGTTCCGTGCAGCATCTCAGAAAGCTCTGGAACTATGTCAGGTATCGGGTAATGGTGAAGGATCATCTTCAGCTTATCTACATCCTAGAGAAATATTCGAACCTCTCAGATTGGCTATATCCAATCCCCAAACCACATCCGTTCCAATTCTCATCACTTCCCTCGACCTGCTTTCGAAATTGATCTCACATTCATTCTTCAGTGAACCTAATGGACCGCCTAAAGGGATGTCACCCTTACCAGACCTCATAACACACACGATTACACTCTCATATTCTGAAAATTCACCTCCTCAAGTTGCCTTGCAAGTGGTAAAAGCTCTGATGGCTATAGTACTATCCACGGATAAGGGAATGTTAGTCCATCAATCATCGTTATTGAAAGCTGTCCGAACGGTATACAACGTTTTCCTATTATCGAATGACGCGGCGAATCAAGTTGTAGCTCAAGGTGGATTAACACAGATGGTACATCACGTATTTGGCAGGGTGATTAGACCGGAGATGAAGAGTATCTCGGCATCTGGTAGTTTATCGGGTAGAAGAAGTACGGTAGGTGAGAATGAAGCTAGGAGATTGGGATTGGGCCTATCAGATGCGGATACGAAGGAGAATCAGGAAGGTCAACCACAATCTCAACCTCAGACTCCTGTACCAGGTCAAGAACCCACAAAACAAGAGGAAAAATTAACTCTGTAAGTTTGAAGCTCAACCACGGGTTTTAGATTGTGTATAGTCAACTTGCTGGTAATGTGACTGACTCAATGAATCAGTGAATCATTCGCTCAACCCAATCCTAATGACTCGATACCTACCGCTCCAGCAGTGATAGCTTCCGATGCTGAACCTGAACCTGGAATTTCCCCATCTACACCATCCTCACCGCCCAAAGTACCTCAACATACGGTATCGATCCCAGTACCTAATGGAGATGCTCTCGATACACCTGAACCCACCTCTGCACCCATGCAAGATGGCCCTACTGCGAGTGCGGCTGGTGGACTAGACGAACAGGAAGGCACTCTTGATGCTATGGGTAGACCTATCCCAACGGAAGAACTGTTTGTGAAAGATGCTTTCTTGGTATTTAGAGCGTTGTGCAAGTTGACGATGAAACCTTTGGTGTCGGAGAGGTATGCTATACTCATCAGTCGAGTCCGTTATATATCTGTAACTAGCTAATTCGGGTGTGTGTGTAATGATAGTGAGAAAGATCTTCGCTCACATGCCATGCGATCTAAACTTCTCTCTTTACACCTCGTTCTCACCGTCCTGAAATCCCACGCCGACCTGTTCACCAACCCTCTCGTCTGTATCCCCTCCAATACCTCGCTGGAGATGACACCGTTCTTACAAGCTACCAAGCAATACCTCTGTCTGAGCTTGTCCCGGAACGCTGTCAGCTCCGTGAATCAGGTGTTTGAACTTAGTGTGGAGATTTTCTGGTGTATGCTCAAACATATGAGAGCTCAAATGAAGGTGAGTAACTAACACAGATCGGCTGGAATTTTGCTTATGGATGATCGCACGAGTAGAAAGAAATCGAAGTGCTGCTTAACGAGATCTTCATACCCATACTTGAGATGCGACATTCAACCATCCGACAGAAATCAATCATCCTGGGCGTTTTCATCAGACTGTGTCAGGATCCTCAAGCTTTAGTTGAGATCTACATCAATTACGACTGTGATCGTGCAGCCCTCGAGAACATCTACGAGAAGTTGATGAATATCGTTTCCAAAATTGGTCAAACGCATTTCGCTCCCCCAAGTAAGGAAGAGTTAGGTCAAGGAGGATCGTCAAAACAAGCTACAGGATCCAATGGTCCTGCTATACCACCTTCTCTCAGTACTTCAGCCTTGGCAGGTGATCATGGACACAATGCCGCTCACTATGCTGGATTATCTCCCGAGATCAAACTTCGTCGACAATCGCTCGAATGCTTAGTCGCTGCCTTGAAATCTCTCGTTGCTTGGTCCACATCCAACCCTTCGACTAAGACTTCACAGGAAGATCACCCTCGACCTAGTGAGGACGGGTTGGGACGACATCACGCTTCTGACTCCATGTCTGGGTCAACAGCCCAGCTGGCCGCTCCTACGCCTGTATGGCCAGCAGAGAATTCAGCACGAAGTCCAGCTCCTGTTGTATCATCCAATGGCTTCAACACCCCAGATATAGGTGAAGACGACGTTGGTAGGTTCGAATCAGCCAAACAGCGTAAAAACACCCTACAAGATGGGATCAAGAAATTCAACTTCAAACCTAAACGAGGTATCGCATCGTTGATTGAACATGGATTCATCCGATCGAGCTCCCCTCAGGATATAGCCAGGTTCCTGCACTCGAATGAGGGTCTCAGCAAAGCTATGATTGGAGAATACCTTGGTGAGGGTGATGAAGAGCATGTAGCGATCATGCACGCTTTCGTCGACATGTTGGATTTCTCTCGCATGAAATTCACCGATGCGCTCAGGATGTACCTTCAATCATTTAGATTACCTGGAGAAGCTCAGAAAATCGATAGGTTCATGTTGAAATTCGCTGAAAGGTATATACATGGTAATCCAGATACGTTCTTTGCCAATGCCGATGCGGCTTATATCCACGCATTCGCCATCATCATGCTCAATACCGACGCTCATAATCCCAACCTAAAACAAAAACGAATGACAAAGGTTGAATTCGTCAAGAATAATCGAGGGATAAATGATGGGAAAGATTTACCTCAGGAGTATTTGGAAGAGACGTACGATGAAATTCAGAATAATGAAATCAAAATGAAAGATGAGATTGAAGTTCCTCAAGCTACCACTTCCGGAGGGGGTTTGACAAGCGTAGGAAGGGATTTGCAAAGAGAAGCTTATGTGGCTCAGTCTGAAAATATGGCCAGTAAGACCGAATCTATTCTAAAAGCAATGGTCCGTCAGCAACGTAGAGGATTGATTAGACCGAATGATCAATTCCATACGGCAAGTAGATTAGAACATGTACAGTTCATGTTCCAAGTAGCCTGGATGCCTTTCTTAGCTGGTATCTCTGGATCCTTGCAGGAAACAGACGATTTGGATGTAGTTTATCTATGCTTGGATGGATTGAAAAGCGCGATCAAGATTGTTTGTCTGTTCGATATGGAATTAGAGAGGAACGCTTTCGTTACGACCCTCGCGAAATTCACTTACCTCAATAATCTGGGAGAGATGAAACCCAAGAATGTAGAGGCGATCAAGTGTTTATTGGACGTGGCTGTATCGGATGGTAATAATTTGAAGACCAGTTGGAAAGATGTGCTGGTCTGTGTGAGCCAGTTGGAGAGAATGCAGTTGATTAGTAGTGGGTTGGACGTTCCGGATCTGAATAGGACTTCGTGAGTGATACGAAAACCATAACATACTTTGCTCTTGTCTGGATAGGACAAATATCATTCGATGACTGATGAATTGCCTATCTCCACCCATTGGCCCACTCACCCACAGAAGTTCATCGGATAAAAGGAAATCTACAACCATCACTAGGAAGAAAGGTCCAGCTGAAGAAGTGGCAGAAGAATCTAGGTCTTCGCAAGTGACTGTCGCTGCAGATATGGTATTTTCAACTTCGAAGAATCTATCAGGTGTAAGTATGATCATTCCCCGTTTGCATTCCGGACATAGGGTTAATCAATTTGGTTGATACGTCTTAGTCCGCAATTGTCGATTTCGTTCAGGCCTTAAGTGAGGTATCTTGGGAAGAAATTCAATCGTCCGGATCATCTGCTCGACCAAGGATGTTCAGTCTCCAGAAACTGGTGGAGATCTCGTATTATAATATGGGTAGAATAAGGTTGGAGTGGTCGAATATATGGTCGATCCTTGGTGAACATTTCAATCAGGTAAGTATACATACAACCCTCACCTGAATTTGTATCACCCGAGTCGTCCCTATTGACCGGGGCCGACGCTGATGTGTGTCATTATCCTCTAGGTATGCTGTCATAACAATCCCAATGTCAGCTTCTTCGCGCTCGATGCTCTACGTCAACTAGCGATGAATTTCTTGGAGAAAGAGGAATTATCACATTTCGGATTCCAGAAAGATTTCTTGAGACCTTTCGAGTATACCATCGTGAATAACAAGAATTCCGATGCTAGGGAGATGGTACGTTGCATCGTCCTTATGCGGTATCACCTGCTACTCTCCTACTCTAGGCGACAAAAGGGTGTGAACTGATCAAATGTAACTTTCTCATCTATAGGTCCTCCAATGTTTACAACAAATGTTACAAGCGCGAGTCCAGAACCTCCGTTCCGGTTGGAGAACAATGTTTGGTGTATTTTCGGCATCTTCCAAAGTTCTAACTGAAAGAGTAGCGAATTACGCTTTCGAACTCGTTCAACTGGTTTACAAAGAGCATTTCTCACTGGTAGTGAAATATGGAAGTTTCTCAGATTTGACGGTTTGTATAACTGATTTCTGTAAAGTATCGAAATTTCAAAAGATCAGTTTACAAGCTATCGAAATGATTAGAGGTTTGGTACCGAAAATGTTGGAATGTCCTGAATGTCTTTTACCCCCTCAACAACTACAGCAAAACCAAAACCAGATAAATACCAATCAAGACAACGAAGTTGACGGAAAAGAAGGAAAGAAATTGTTACCTTCCGACGACCCGATGTTAAAATACTGGTTACCTGTTTTACATAGTTTTTATGAGATTATAATGACAGGAGAGGACCTGGAAGTTAGAAGATTGTAAGTCTTACATAACATCCCCTCAAATCAAATTGATTCGACCATGATGTTGTACATGAGTAGACGCTGATTTGTTCTCCCTTCGTCTCGTTGACAGAGCTCTAGACTGCCTGTTCGATACGTTGAAAACACACGGTACAGGCTTCTCCATCGAATTTTGGAACACAGTCTGTCAACAAGTCTTATTCCCCATTTTCGCCATCCTACGTGCCAAATCAGATATCAGATTCAGATCAGCTGAAGATTTGAGTGTATGGTTATCGACTACATTGATATCCGCTCTGAGGGACTTGATAGATCTGTATACGGTCTATTTCCAAGTGTTACAGAGGTATCTGGATGGGTTGTTGGATATCTTAGTGGCTTGTATATGTCAAGGTGAGTTTTTCGCTCTTCCAAAATTCACCTAAACTACACGAAGGGAAGTTACAGGCGTTGACATGATCGTGTTGACTTTCTATCTAAAAATCAGAAAACGATACTCTGGCTCGAATTGGTACCTCATGTTTCCAACAATTACTTGAAAGTAACGTTAGGAAGTTATCACCTGAAAAATGGATGTCGATCGTTTCTGCTTTCGTACAGTTGTTCAAAACTACTACGGCTTTCCAATTGTTCGATCCGGTCTTGCATGCTGAGGTGGAACCTAGTGGAACGATGGACGACGCTGATGGTGGGTTCAGTTTCTCTCGTTCAGCAACGATCTTCTAAGTGTCCTTGCTGATTGTTGTTTGGTCTACTCTTGTTTCAAATAGCCCCATTCCAAAAATTCGTTGCTCCCGCGCCATTAGAACCCTACACCGAATCATCTCCACCACCCGCTCTTACCTCTCTGACATATGGCGAACAACGTCGAATCTTCAAGCAGATCATCGTGAAATGTGTATTACAATTACTCTTAATTGAAACTACCCATGAACTCCTACAGAATGATGAAGTGTACAATACCATTCCTGCAGAACATCTGCTAAGGTTCATGGGTGTTTTGGACGATAGTTGGAGATTCGCTAGGAAATTTAATGCTGATAAGGATTTGAGAATGAAACTTTGGAAAGTTGGTGAGTGCCATGATCTTTCAACGCATCTCTGTAAAGTGTTCCTTAGGTGCGGTGGATTGTATCGAACGACGAAGCTAATGGACGACACTGTTCACGTAGGGTTCATGAAACAACTGCCAAACTTGCTGAAACAAGAATCGAGCTCTGCAGCTACGTTGATTAATGTCTTATTGAGGATGTATAGAGATCCGAGAGATGCTCATAGAGCTACTAGGAATGGAGTCTTGGACAGATTAGTACCGTGAGTCACCATCTCTATTTGATCGGGACAATAAGACTGATGATCTTGTAGATTGGCAACGGAGATCATCAAAGATTTCATTGCTTTAGATCCAGACACTCAGCCTAGGAATATCACCGCCTGGACTCCTGTGGTCATTGATATATTGAAAGGATGTCATGGGTTTGAGGATGAAGCTGTAAGTCAACATTTCAAGTGATATATGGTTGATTGTGCTAATTTTTCGATGTTAGTTTGAAACCCACATACCAACGTTCTATCCGTTAGTAACGGATATATTGACTAAAGAAGTAGCGTCAGAGATGAGGTTGTCAGTCAGGGATTACCTGAAGAAAGTAGGTCAGGTGAAAGGGTTTATAGGTGGTCCGACGATATAGCAGTATCGAACGAACCAAGACATTACGTGTAAATATAAATAGATCAAATAATACTTTTATTTCTTTCGTCTCTTTGTTTTTTCCCCTTGCCATCACATAGAAAGGTGATATATCCTCGTCGTAACTTATCATCAACGGGGTAGATACATATGATATACATAACTTACTGGATATGTTATATATGATCAGATCGTTTGCATACTCAACCAGTTATCCTGTACAAGGAGGGTGTTGTTTGGTTCCTCGATTGCCTCCACCTAATGATCGGATCACGTTTCCTATCAGCGGTGAAGGGCGACCATCTCTTACTTCTGGACACATTGCATACTTTGTGAGGCTCAGAAGCGCATGGAAGAAGCTAATCTTCAATCATGTCGCCTCTGATTCACAGGTAGGTAATGAACACCTTGTACTCCACGAAAAAAGACATTGCTGAATCTCCAATTGCTGTAATTTGACAAGATTATTGGTCTTGCACCTATTTATCGCATCTCATTCTGTCTATGCGAGTTACAACATACCTCAGGTACCTATAATCAGCCCCGATCTCGCATCTCGAGCGATCATAGATCATCCACTGTACCCTCCAAGAATCAACTACGAGCTACTCGAACCTAATGACGAAGAGTCAGGCCCGTTTGAATTACCGGAGGGAGCCATCTGTTATCCTGTACATGTAACGGGGGATGAGAAGGAAAAATTCAACTTGATGTTTTTTGCTGATGGATGTGAGTGAGCATCTCTGCATTCATCCAACATATTCGCATATATCGATAACATCCGAGAGATTGACGATCTATGTGTTGTGTGACATAGATACTCTGAACGAATTTGACAAATTCGAAGAAGACGTCGAAAGATTGAAAAACGACATAATATCACCTAATGGATCAATGGGTCATGTATCTGATCTGTTAAATATTTGGGCGACCTTCGTACCCTCTCAACAAGTGAGTGATAAATTGTCCGAATCACAATATCGTATACTCGCTGAAATGATACTGCATGGACTGTGAGTGTAGTCGGGCATAGGTACGCATGGCCAACCCCTTGAAGGAGCTGCATTAGGATTATATAGACCTGGATCTGAACTTAGAGCGGTATATGTCAAACATCCAAAGAGAGCTAGGAGGGCCTGTAAGTGGTTTAGAGAGGGTGGAGCGGGTAAAGGAGGATGCGACCAGGCTATTTTACTGGGTGGGTCCATGCCATCATTCATTAGATCAGCCGATGAAATGAGGGAAGCTGACTGGGAGTAAAGGTAATGATCCGTTGTACGGTGGGTTGGGAGGTGAATTCACGTGAGACAGTCTTGCTCATCGAGTGGGTTACAGTATGCTGATAATCTGGTGAGACTCAGAATCATCACTGCTTCGAAAGTTAACGGACCTCAGGTACTTCGTCATGAGCTTGGACATAGTCTGATACCCGTAGGAGAGGAGTATGATGGAGGTAGGCGAGATACTCTGTCTGCAAACCTCAACCTGACCATGCTGATTGTGTATGTCCGTGTAACCAGGCTGGGTCTATTCAGGTGTCAATTCAGATAAGGTGAAGAATCTGGATAAACTAAAATGGAAGGATTTCTTATGAGAGTGGAAGATGCTAAAATGGCAGTACAAGCTTATCCGTGAGTTCTCACGCCTTCTGACAATTGGGTCAAATCAGCTTATTGACGGACGTCTTTGTCTGCTAGATGGTGGGATCTCGATTCCGAACGTTTCAATGTAACTTTCAACTCTGCGAATATATATGAAAATGCCCATATATCGTACCCCACCGCTTTACTACGTACATCACTTTCGTCCATTCCTCATCCTTCTCATATCAATTTCACTCTCAATGATGATTCGATTAACTTGATGCCTTACTTCACGAAGGATTTAGAAGGCTCATTAGATCGGAGATGGCTAGATATCATCATACCTGGGTTGAAACCAGGCGAAAATACGATCCAGGTGGAACTGACTGATAAAGGGAAAGAAGCCGAGGCTGGCCAAGGTGGGAAGATGTTGACAAGTTTGGAAGTAATCGAATATGGTGGAGAGGGACAGTGGGTTTCTGATGAATCTGGGGAAAGCCGGCAAGGCTCTCCAGTGAGCATTGCTAATAAGAACCTCATGCAGGTTTAATCATACGATTGGACATATTGGGGCATATCCTACTTTCAGTATCAAAGGGCATGTCACTTTGAGACCAGTGAGTTTGATGTGTCTCTGTCAGAGTGATAAATCCTAATGATGACATTGGACATGTTAGACCAACGAAGAATGTCTAATGCGGAATGTAACTCATCCACGTACGTCATTTCTGTATTGATATGTCATTGTGATGTCACTGACAATCAGAGGATTGAGTAGGATTCTGTCCGGTGTGTGGGGCCGGTCTGCGAAGAAGTTTAGAAGCAAAGATCCCTCATAGAAGAGAACCGTAGGGTAGCTAATGCGCCAGCGCCAGGATGGTAGGGCGATTCATAGATTGACTCGGATGTAAGAAGGAATCTAACTTGATGAAAGGAGGATGGCAATGAGAATGTTCGTCTTGTAATGAAAAACAAAGGTTGTCCCACCAAGTGGTACGAATTCGCTTTACTTTTGCGTTGGACGGGGTCGACTCACGATAGGCTATAGAGATCGCTATATAAGAGATACAAATGCATATTACAATGTGTGAGATTGTATTACTGAGATATACTACCTACCTAGGTAAACGGCAATCAGATCACCAAACATTGTCTGTTTGACTTCACCCAAGTGTATCTGTCTCAATTTCTTATCGCTCTTATCAATCGATCTGATCTGGGACGAGAAATGTCTAGCCAGGATAGCAACGAACGAAGAGGCCTGAGAAAGAACAGCCACTATCTATTCGTAAGTCCGTTGATCACCCCAGAGTCATTACGGCCGCTAATGGACCTGATTTTTAGGCGGCATCAGCGAGTGAAAGTGCACAGAAGTCAGACAGCGATGGAGTTTCAGGTGTGTATTATATGCTATTTGATGTACTGTATCACAATCGGTCCGTCGTAGTGACACCACCACATGGCCTTCGCAGATGGGGGTCAACGGCAAAAACCTCACCAAGCTAGTACGGCCGAATCGTCTTCCGGTCAGGTTCAGGCTGATAGTTTGCAATCTAGTGGGGGAGATGATGATCGATCAGAATCTGATGTTTTACAACGATAACAATGTTCCGTTGAAAAGCGTTTGCCATCGATACTTATAATTGTGTTGTCAGTGGGACTCTATGGCAACAAAGACTTGTTAGCTACTACGTGAACTTGGCACTGGTTATCCCATAGAGGTCGTCGTCTGGCTTATAGATGCATCTACTGAAAGCATATTTTCAGAAAGAATGGTACCTCGCTGAGCAGCTTGGGTGCTTTTCCGGGCTCACGCGAAGTATCAAGGGTGAAGAGAGTGGGCACCTTTGATAGCATGAGATACTGTACCCCGGAATGCCATGTCAAAGTATCATGATGCGCTCAGACAGTGGAGATCCTCAAGAGACGAATGGCGTGGGGTGTTATTCGCAGCGATGATTGCTGCACGCCTTTGTCAAGAGGAAAAGAGGCCCAATTCACTTCGTCGAGTGTAAGACACCCGAGTTGATGACCTGGCATGAGAGACATGGGAAATTTACTGTCCGAAGTTTGAAGAGGGAGGTCATGCATCAATCAGAGTAGTAATCGATACTGCCACTGCGAGTGAAACGCAAGACTACAGTAGTAGGTTGTATCACAGCTATTTTACCGTTGCAGATAGGTGATTCACTGTGTTGCAATAAACCTTGAGTGTTGCGGATATCGATGTTCAAGAAGACGATTGCAGACAGATCGATGGTGACTGCTTGTTTTGCAAGATTTGACCCATGTCAGATCTTACATGGAGAAGAATAGCTGCTGCATCAGTCAATGGCAGTTTAGCTATGCATGCTATTTGAATGTTCACTTCCGCATCACACGAAGATCACCTAAGTAGAAATGACATGACTGTGTATCGTGTCATGAGGGGATTTTGACCTGAGATGTTAGTTCCTTTTCCCGTTGAATCACCTATTAAAGTATAGTAGTCAAGTCAGTGAGGTAAACCAGACCCTATGTCCAGTGTCGAAGCCGGGTCTCCCACTTACCTGATTGAACTTATCAAGGTCCCAGTGACTCTGTACTACTTCGATCCTTTCTCTGGGATCCCACCACTCCAAGAACCAAAAGAAATAATGCTGGACAGCTATTATACAACATAATATCGGGCCGTAAATCGGTCCAAGGGCAAGATATCTGTATAGAAGTCAAGAAATCAAGCATATAAGCTTTCGAGCACTTTCGATGAAAAGAGAGAGTATAAGTGAATCGCAAACTCACCTAGACAACCTCTCTGCTGTAGTTCTAGCAGGACTATTCATAGCTCTCTCATATACCTTCTCGGTCCTCTCAGCGACTTCTTCCCAGGTATACATCGTTCGAACCCTCTCATGAGCTTTGATCGGATCGTGTTTCCCAGATTTGATCGTATGGATCGCATGAGTCAGAGCTCGAATCACATCTGATATTCAGATTAAGCCTCGAGCGTTCGATATGATGATTGAACGATATTGTCATTTAGATAGGTATAACTCACCCTCTTCATCTGCTCTGGCAAATTCGATCATATCTTCCGGTAAGATCTCAGGAACACCACCTACTTTCGTAGCCACTACAAACAAACCTGCTGAAGCTGCTTCGATTATCGATATCCCGAATGCTTCTGTGAGTGAATTATTGAGATATATTTGACCTCGGTTCAGGACCTATCGCATACGATATATGAATATCGGCGAGACTCATTTTGTGATCTCTGCTTGACTGACATGTAAAGGGAATACTTACGTCTCTCACATCACCTGGTCTAACCCTTCCCAGTAACTCCACTCTATCCTGCAATTGATACTTCTCTCTCATCTGTTCCAATTCAACCATCTTCGGTCCATCTCCGCCAACTACAAATCTCACTTCGGGGAATAAAGCGCAGATATGTGGACATGAGGCTATAAGGAGGTCTATACCTTTTCGATAGTATAGTCGGGAAATTACTACTATAGTTACTATAGGATCGATTTACATCAGTTAATCAGCCTTCATATCGACATCGCTGGTAGTCTATTGGCTTACTATGATCTGAATCAGCTTTTGATGGATCTGGCGTGAAGTCCTCTGGGATCAGAGCATTAGGTATGACAGATACGAGTTCAGGATCCAACTGAGCTCTTAACACAGTATTTTCTCGACTACGCAGTAATTAGCGATCAAAATATTTGCATCTTCCACCTAAGCGATTAAATCGTGTTGTAAGTGTTACTCACCCAGTGTTACTAACGCACACCACACCATCTGCATTCCTCAGCGCCCCCACCAGAAGCTTGTTTGTCAATACCCCTACTGCATCCCCAAATCCGAACAGACTATGATCCGTAAAAACCCCTTTGATCGGTGGATCAAGTAGATCTTTGTGAAATAACGCTTCGTGCGCTAAGGACGATAAGGATCCGTGTCCGTGAATTAGGTCGATACGCTCTTGGATCATTATACTTCGAAAGTACGGGAGGAATAATAGGTAATTCGGGAGAGTGGCGCTAGAGGATATTGGGAGGATTGGGAGGTAGTAGACTTTAAGACCTGGTGAGAGGTGGCGGATACCTACTCTCTTAGAGTGAGAGTGGGTTATCACTATAACCTAAAAATATACCATCATCAGCACAAGTCAACGGTGGCGTCACTTGATGTTCTTCAATATGAACCGGTCGTGCGAAATTGGAGTAATGTAATACCTTAATTCGGTATTTATGCTTGACGTCTACCACACCCACCTTATGCCCTCTCTTCATCATTTCCACACTCAAGGAATATATGTGCCCTTCAACACCTCCAACAACAGGTAAGAAGAAATCGGATATCATTCTGACATGCAGCACGGTAATACATATAAGCCAAAATGCAAAAATCATGATATATATCGAGAGCTACCTAAAATAAACAAGCTCACGCTATAGAGAGCTTCTTATTACTATTCTTTTTCTTCGGCTTCCCAACGTTGCCTTCCTCTTGGACCGATACTTTACTTATACCTTTCTGATCTCCCGTTTTGACAGATTTGATCGATCTACCTGAATCTGCTTCTTCCTCTCCTACTGCATTCTCCACAGCTTGTTCGTCCGCCGCATGAGTCGCGAAATAACCATTCCTACTTTCTTCCTGATGAGCTAACAATGGTGCAGGTGAGTTTATTTCAGATATCGGTACGGGTGTGGAGGTAGGTGAAGAAGATATGGATTTAAGTGTTTCGACCATCATTTCACGAGTTTTCTCCATCAAAGCTGGGACATCTGACGCTGTCAAACCTGTTGTTGGGATCGGGGGAAGGACTACGTATTATATGATGTTAGTTGGAGTTGTGCTGGCTGAAAAGATGCAGCCAAGGGACTGACCTTTGATTTTGAGAGTGCCTCGTTTAAATCGAGTTTTACCGTCAAACAATCTATGATAGTTCTCGCATACTACTGGTACAACGGGTACACCAGCTAACAGAGCATCAAGTATGTCAGGTTGGACTGGGAGTAGAAACGAAGAGAAAAAGCTGAACGTACATTGTACAGCGAGGTAGAAAGCACCTTTCTTGAAAGGTAGCAAATCAGATTCAGCGGACATATGCCTTGTCCCTTCTGGGAAGATCCAAAGCGATATCTGTTCAATCGATATCAGCTAAGTCTGGAAAATGAAGTGAAGATTACAGCTGAGTTGTAAAACCCACCCTCTTTCGTTTCATGTCATCACCGGCTTGAGTCATACTAGCGACAGCAGATTTGTTGTTTGATCGATTAATAAAGACCGTTCCCGACATCATCACTGATACGCAAGAGTCAGCTTACATCTCGTCGTCGGCCAGGTTGAAATAAGCTCACTCCACCATCCTAAGCCAGGAATCCATTTTATACTCTTCTTAGCCATTATTGCAGCGTGTTTAGGGAATATCCTCCCGAGATACAGAATATCGACCATACTAATGGAAAGAACGTAGGTGTCAGCTCCAGCTGGTCTAAGTTTGTCCCATAACATAACAGCTGATGGTGAGGTTACGAACATCAACTCACCTTTGATGGTTCCCTACCATTACCATACTTCTACCCTTCTTTCCTGCCTGACCACCACCTTCACCTTCCAATTTCCATAGATATTCTTCACCTTCCACCTCAAATTTCCAACCTAATATAGGTCCAGCTACATGATAGAACGTCCTTGCTACGTAGTAATTCGTATTCAGCCTGCGACCGGTGAGGGTACATACTAACCCAATGATGAGGGCGAAGAAGGAGACGAGGAGAAGAAGGATAGCGTAGAGTGTCAGCCGTAGCTGGAATAAGATGTTGGCCATGATAGCGGTGAGCTGATACAGCAGGAGGGAGTGTTGAGTAGTTGTTGATACCGAGCCTCACAGGCTACTGAACCATTATATGAGTGTGAATGTGATGTCTACCAGAGATGTTGATGATGAAGAAGAGAGGAAGAGGCAGAGGAATGTCGAAATGTGGTATGACGACAATTGTATGGTGGGGAAGAAGTGGGAAAAGGTGCCTCATTCCCTTATTCCCGCTTAACACCGCTGTCCCCAGGTACTTCCACGTGGGATGGGTGGGTCCGTGCCACCGGCTGTTGGGATCATCGTCACCATCTACCAGCGCACTCAATCCCATTCAATGTCATCTACATCTACATCTACATCTCCCTTTATCCTCTCAACATCGCTTCTGTCGATACCAAATCATCATCCCTCGGTGGCTGCTATCGCTGCAAGTGACCTCAAGATGTCAAGCAACTACCCCTCTCTCTTCCGTGAGTGGTTTCGTAGCATAATGACTGAAGGGTTCAACTGATCTAATTGCCGTTGATAGGATCGGAGGAGATGTCCCTCGTCCAGCTATATATACCCTCTGAAGTAGCACACGATACAATCTCAGAGCTAGCTGAAATGGGAGACTTTCAATTCAAAGACGTGAGTCAGTATGTCATATTTGGTTGTACGTTTAACTGACAGACGCCTCTCCATAGCTCAACCCATCTTTGACCTCATTCCAAAGACCTTTCACCCCTCGTCTCAGGAGATTAGCAGAGATGGCCCGAAGACTTCGATTGTTCCGATCGCAAATCACTGGTCTATCACCTACTTTGGGTATTCCTCCTCTTGCCGCTGTACCACCCTTCACGACTGTCGGACCACGCGCGCAGAACGCGTATGACGAGTTGGAAGAGAAATTAAAGGAACATGAAAGGAGATTAACCGATATGAATAAATCATGGGAAGAGTTGGGTAAGAGAAAATCAGAGCTAGAAGAGAAACGATGGGTATTGAGAGAAACTGCTGGTTTCTTCAACGAAGTGAGTTCACTCTTGGCCATTGGGTCAAACGGTATCTGATGCTAATGCTCGATTGAGTAGGCCGAACACCGTCATACTGAGATCCGAACTTCGTTTGACGAAGGCGATAATGCCCCTTTACTCGAACATGCTGCTGAGTATGGCAACCTACCCGGAGAAACCGGTCTTTCCGGCTTCGATCTCGAATTTGTGTCTGGTACGATCGAAAGAACCAGAATGCCTACTTTCGAAAGAATTTTGTGGAGAGTGTTAAGAGGTAACCTCTATATGAACTATTCTGGTAAGACAGTCATCCCTCTTGCTTTTCCTTCGCGCTCAAGCTTAATCAATATGCGGTATCACAGAAATCGAAGAACCTTTTGTCGATCCTACCTCCGGCAAAGAAACCCATAAAGATGTCTTCATCATCTTCGCTCACGGTGAAGAGCTTCTCGCTAAAATCCGAAAGGTCGCCGAATCAATGGGTGGCACTCTGTACAACATCGACTCATCTCAAGATAAACGGGCAGATGCTTTGAGAGAGGTCTCAGCCAGATTGGAGGATGTAGATACTGTTCTGTACAACATGGGTCAAACCAGAAGAGTTGAACTCAGTAAAATCGCTGAGCAGCTAGAAGCTTGGACAGATGCTGTTAGGCGAGAAGAAGAGATCTTCAAGACACTTAATTTACTCAGCTACGATCAAGGTCGGAAAACTTTAGTCGCTGAAGGTTGGTGCCCGTCGAGAGATATCACTGCGATTCAACTGGGTCTACGAAGAGCAATGGACACGGCTGGAACGTCCGTTCCTGCTATCTTGTCTGAATTGAGAACACATCAGACTCCACCGACTTTCCACAGAACCAACAAGTTTACCGAAGGTTTCCAAACTCTCATCGACTCTTATGGTATTGCCACCTACGAAGAAGTCAATCCCGGTTTATTCGCAGTGATCACCTTCCCTTTCTTATTCGCTGTCATGTTTGGTGATATCGGTCATGGTATCCTCATGTTCCTCACGGCTGCTGCTATGATCTTCTGGGAGAAGCAAATCGCTAAAGGAGGTGTCAATGAGAACCTCGAGACGTTCTTCTTGTACGTCAAATTCGTCTTGCATTGTTGTGCCTGGCTGACATATTTTGGCTATCAGTGGACGATATCTCATTGTTCTCATGGGAGCCTTCTCCATCTACACCGGTTTTATGTACAACGATATTTTCTCAAAATCTCTTCATATCTTCAATTCTGCTTGGGAATGGCCACACAACGCTACGGGTTTAGTCGAAGCTATTCCAACCGGTCACATCTATGCGATGGGAATGGATCCTGGATGGCATGGTGCAGACAACGCTTTGATCTTCAATAACTCCTACAAGATGAAATTATCTATCATATTAGGTGTTATACATGTGAGTATACATACCTTTATGTGCACATGTTTATCATACTGACTTTGTATGGGTGTACAGATGACCTTTGCGATTTGTCTTCAAGTACCTAACCATCTTCATTTCAAGAAATACCTCAACATCTATGCCGAATTCATCCCTCAAATGCTTTTCTTCCACAGTATCTTCGGTTATCTGGTCATCTGTATCGTCTACAAATGGTCCATTGATTGGTCGCAAGCTTCGTCTGCCCCACCTGGTTTATTGAACATGTTGATCTACATGTTTTTATCCCCTGGCACGATCGAACCTGGAACCCAGCTCTTTGCAGGTCAAGCATTCATTCAAGTCGTCTTGCTTCTCATTGCCTTGGTTTGTGTACCTTGGATGTTGGCCTTGAAACCTTACATGCTCTGGAAAGAACACAACCGAATCAAGGGTCAAGGTTACCATGGATTGACTGGACAAGAGAATGGAGGTGAAAGACATTCTACCGAACGTCTTGATGAGGAGGAAGAGGAAGTTGGTATGGCCGTTGCTGAATCTTCAGATGAGGATCATGTAAGTCAGCTTTCTCAGTTGTGTGAATTCAAGCTGACAGCATCGTCCGAAGCCGTTCGACATGGGAGATATCATTGTTCATCAAGTCATTCACACCATTGAATTCTGTTTAGGATGTATCTCCAACACGTAAGTTGGCTACCCCAAGATATGAATCCCAAACGGCTGACAAATTGGTTTAGTGCTTCATATCTACGTCTTTGGGCTCTGTCGCTTGCTCACGCTCAATTGTCGGAAGTGTTGTGGTCGATGACCCTTGATTTGGCATTGGAGTATGAAGGTGGTGCCATTGGTGGTGGTGTCTTCGTCTTCTTCATGTTCGCTGTGTGGTTCGCTGGTACTGTTGCCATTCTTTGTGTTATGGAGGTGAGCTTCGCCCCAAAAATTACGCGTGCAGGGTCCAAAGTCAGCTCACATTGTAATCGTAGGGTCTATCTGCATTCTTACACGCCCTTCGTCTTCATTGGGTCGAAGCAAACGGTAAACACTATATGGCCGGTGGATACGTGAGTTACGGTAACACTGCCGTGGAGATCGATAACTGACTTGGCCTTCTGCAGCCTTTCACTCCTCTTACTTTTGCCAACCTCGGTGCCGAAGAAGAGCAATAAGCGTATCATACACAGCTCAACTTGCCTAGTAAGCAAATATCCGCAATGCGATTGCATGCATGACCGAATAGTTCGGGTTTACAACTCGGAACTCGCGTCATTTCGATTTCGACTGACTATCTTACGTTGAAAGTGCAGTGGTACTAACCTAGTGTAACGATGCAGACGCGCGCTGAGGCTTGTGAACATGACAAGTGTACTCGCTTGGCTGATATCAGAATCATACTGGTGCTGGAAAGGCTGATAGGGAGTAGACATTTCATATATCCTACTGATTCATGAACTAGGGTGGTAGAGATGCCCATCGACTAACAAGATGCTGCACGAATTCTGTTTGTTCAATTATAGATCTCCTCATCACTGAATTAAACACATATCTCTCTTCTTGTTCATTTACCTGCTTTTAGCTGAAGCGACAAATATGAGTCCCAGTCGGATACCTCGACCGGGAGGTATCGGTTCACCCACAATCGCTACCTCTCCATTATCTCAATCTACCACTACCCGTCCAGCACTAGGTACTTTGGTGCATACGAGCAAGAACCCTTTTACCCAACTCAACAATAAGAGTCCCCACGGATCGCCCACACCTTCTAATGGATCTGGCAATTTGAGTGTTTCCTCCAAGAACATAGCAACCAATAGAAGAAGGATCAAACCCCCTTCACCTGACTTGAATGACGATACATCATTATCAGCTGCAGTCAGACGACCAAGTCCAGCATCTAGAATACCCAGTGGTCCAGGACCAGGACCAAACCAGAGGACAATCGTGAGACAACCCTCCACTCCATTGTTAGTATCGAATCGTACTCCGACTCAACAGCCTGGAGGAAATCGACCGAGGGCGTTGTCGTCCACTTCTGTGAATCGTCCAATAATTATTAGAGGAACTACACCTCATGCACAACAAGGCGAAGTGACCTCTTCCACGGGGGGAATGCGATCTCTTCCTTCGCAGAGACTGTTCGAATCGTCTTTCTTAGAATCTCGCGAACCCCCTGTCCCACCTCATATTCGAGTCCGACTGAGACTGATCCATCAACTGGGTGTTGTACTGGGTATAGACGCGGTGGGTATAAGTGGGAAGATTGATATTCCTGGATTATTAGCTAGAGTGGATCAAGCGTATGATAGAGAAAAAGATAGATCGTCCCCGACCACGGGAACAGGATGGGGAGGGGAGATGGTAGCGTTGAAGGGTAGTATATCACCTGGAGCGGGAGGAAAGGGGGTTTTGGGTATGTTCAAGAAGTTGAGTGGGGGCGGTGGGAGGAGGTCAGATGAAAGTACGGCGGGAGGGTGTACGTTACCTCAAGAAGGTAAGTCAATCACCTCCTGCATACACAGAATCATGCAGAACGTCCTAAGATAGGATGTTCACTAACATTTGTTCCACGAACATAGGCCCAGCATTCGGTGTACCTCTATCAGAAGCTCCGCCAGGGAGTCGGTGTACGTCTTTGATCGGAGGGCAGAAACATGAATTACCTTTGGTGGTATTTACGATTGTAGAGGAGATATATCGAAGAGGTAAGTCAGAGATCTATGTGGAAATCAGTACAGTATTCAAGCTTAAGTAGTACTGACGTTTGCGAGAACGTGGATTAGGCATGTCACAACCTGGTATATTCAGATTAGCAGGTGATGGTATTCGCATTTCCCATTTAACCAAGGTATTCAATTTACCACCTTTATATGGCGATTCGTTACCTATCAACCAAGAGCCTATACACAATTTGACTGGATTGGTCAAGCGATACGTTAGGGATTTACCAGAACCAATATTGGATGAAAGCCTCTTTCCAGCATTTTTGGCATTTTGCGTTGGGGCCGACAAAGATTCTGAAACTGAGTGCGTTGCAACTACCAAGAGCGATGAATCACCAACTACAGATAATGCTCCTCCAGCCAAAGATTCAGATGAAAGTTTAAATTCCATTTCGATTTCGGACGATATCCTTAAACTACCTTTAGAAACACGTATAACAGCTGCTCAAATCTTGTTAAAACTTTTACCTCCCCTTCAATTCAGTTTGTTCAT
Organism: Kwoniella europaea PYCC6329; assembly: GCF_036810445.1. NCBI lineage: Eukaryota > Fungi > Basidiomycota > Tremellomycetes > Tremellales > Cryptococcaceae > Kwoniella > Kwoniella europaea. The sequence goes on from NC_089487.1 coordinate 7,295,376, forward strand.
TTACCTCTTAGCGTTCTTAGGACAACTTCCCTTGTTCCCCGATAATAGGTTAAATGTCGAATCGATTTCGATTATCTTTGGTCCAGCCATGTGTGCAGCTAGAGGAAAAGGTATTTCAGGATTGGGTCCAACAGTAATTACCAATACTTCAACTAAATCCACAGGCAAGGGTATAGGGACGTTCAATACGGAACAAGTATCGGATTTGGTATCGAAATCGCAGAATGTCCTTGGATGGTTATTGAGGAATTGGGGTGGGATAAGTGAGAAAGTACTAGAGGATGATGAGGTCTTATCTTCTGGTATCAATACATTTGGTACTAACACCGAAGATTTGACGATGGGAGGAGGCAAGGATAAAGAGAAAGAGAAGAGAAATAAGAAAGATAAACAGGTTATAGATCCCAGATTACTCAGTCCGATCGATTTGAGAGGATCCAATGATGGAATGAGAGCTAGAAAACCGGATGCTCCTTCTGTCATTGCAAAAGACAGTATCAAAGATGATTCAACACGATCGGAAGAACCAGTGTCACCTCAATCACCAAATATCCAAACTCCCCATACCCATATTCAAATGGGAATAGGACTGCGTAAATCCTCTTCATCGCACACACTCAAATCGTCTCCTTCCTCTTCTAGCGGTTTCGGGATGAAGACCTCTCCCTCATCCGGCGGTTTATTTGCTAGAGCTTTGAGCTCGATGTCAATATCCAGTCAAGCTCAGGGCGGTGATGGTGGGATGGGTAAAGGTCCAAAGAGAAGTGCGAGTTTTACGAGTTTGAGTAGTTTGGTCAAGAAGGTTGGGAAAGATGGTGGGAAACATGCGCCCATGCGTAAGTGCAGACAGTCTCGTATCACTCCTTTCTTCGCGAAGTATCCGCCCGTACCGTACTTGTCATTGTGACCCGATGTGAACTTCACGCTAATGATCCATTACCTTCAAATAGCTACGAGATCATTGAGTGACGATAGAGATAACGGTTCGTTCTTCATATTTCTTACTGGGCGAAGAAGCCATATAAATTGTCTGATTTCTTCTTTCGTAGCTCACTCCACTGTCAACCCACAAATCACCACAGTCTTAGGATCCCTACACGATCTCCTAGTATCAAAGGACAAACAGATCGAAAGAGATGCAAGGGAATTAGCCTTACTCCGACATACTTTATTGGAGATGGACGAGAAGCTTCAAAAAGCCACTTTGGCTTCACCCTTACCTGGTCCAGTAGGTATCAACGGATGTACTTGTCCTATCCATCCTAATGCTACTATTACCCATCAACCTATCGATAAAGAAGCTACACCTGAAATAACCATCACTTCTACTCCGTCATCGAAGACCATCCCCATATCCAACTCGTACACTAATTTGAACAAGGAAATCAACGATTTACAAACTCAACTCTCCACTGCACTAGCCGGTCTGGAAACATCCCGCTTGACTACGCGTAGACAAGCTGAAAAGATCTTAGTTTTAGAAGCGAAGAGTTCAAGATCCGATAGTGAGCGAAAGATGGAAATTGGGAAACTTCAAGTTGCCCTTGCGCTAGAACAGGCTAGATCGGTGGGTTTGATTGAAGAGAGGGATTTGGCGAGAGAGAGATTGGAGAAGGTTAAGACTACTTTGTTCAGCGTTGCTTAATCTCAAATTTTCTTTTATCTATGATTGTCCGCTTCATCTATGCATCGGTATGTACTGCAATTGCCCTCGTTCCCGCAGACAAGACTCCAATAGCTTTGCAAAGAAGTCAAAAGTCTTCGAGAGAATCAACATTGCCAATAGGGCTTACTCCCTACTCGTACTGTATACAAGGCGAAGGCGGACATAAAAGTAACTGATAGGCTCTTCCACTTCAACGAACAAAGGGCACCTGGCATTGAGAATGGAGCTAGATCGACGGGTATTGTATATACGTGCGGATGACAATCAGTCTAATTAGCAATGCGACTCTAGACATTCAGATATCCTTTGATTGCCCCGAGCTACATTCGAAGTCATTGTCATCCATTGATCGAGAAACATACTCTGAATGGATTCACGATCACTCCATGTACACGCATTTGGAAACCCGGTCGATGATTCATCTTCCTCGTGATGACTTCCGAAGGTATAAATGGGGATTGTCAAACGAGCTTTGTTAAGCACCTACCCGCCCTATCTGCCAAGCTACGACCGGTAGATACCAATCTTGCGAATTCTCACAACATGTCTTCTGCTAACGAGCCTATCTGTATCGCCATAACTTCTAGTAGAAGGTCAGATAATGAAACACTCAGGACACGGGGTAAGTCGTCCGAGTTTTACAAGTAGATCCTTGTGGCGCCTGAAGTCAGCTTGGAGGGAGTGGTACGGTACGCTGATCCTTGTATCCTGCATTCATGGTAGCCGAAAATATAAGATCATTAGCTATTGCCAATATCCAAGGTAGCGAGCTCTCACAAGATGATCAGGGCCGAAAGATGTCGAGTCGATGGGGACCGATAACGAGCGATTGAGTTTCAGGATGTTCGAACAGGCCGTACAATCTGCCACGGGAATTAGCGTACCTCAGTTGAAGGAGGAGAATGGCCTTTAAGGTCTAACTTAGGACCGCTCTCATACTAGGTCTGTTAATGCCGCTATGATCGATTTTTCTCATATACAGCCTTCCGATGCATTTGTGTATGCAGATTTCTGGGTGGAAAAGCACTTTCAAACATATTCTATGACAATCTTTGTTCGATCCCATCATTCTAGACTGTTACTTCTGTTAGTCTCACTGGGGAGCCACATCAAGGCAAGTGCTGGCTCTTTCTGCGGCATGATAAGGCAATGAGGAACAACGTCATTTGCACATACCATTCAACGGCACAGCCATGTTTGGAGGAAGAACCCGAATGACACAGGTGAAAGGTTACCTCTTTCAGGACGCTATAGTACAAGATTTGACGCTTCGAGATAGGTAACTCTCCATTCATTTGCTTTCCTTTGTCAGAAGGTTCAGCTGTAACCATACTATATACTTGATCCGGGATAAACGGAAAGTAGTTACAGTACTGTATCTATCACGATCAAGGTCGAAATCTAAGGTATAAATACCGGTATCTGTCCATCTTCGTCCATCATATTTATCGGTATTATACAAATCCACAGGAACATATTCATCCATTGCGATGTCCTCCCAAGATAATCACTCACAAACCCGATCCAATGCCCAAAGTGCACCAGCCGGTTCGGCTTACGCATACAGTAACGATCACGAGACTGTTTACGTAGATCCCCCCGGATTTACCAGATTGTGAGTAAATGTATACATCACGGTGGAATACAATACTTGGTTGACCTAAATTTTGAGTCGATGTAGAAGCGAAAATGATATCGCAACATACTCATTGTCATCAGAAAATCCTACAGCTGATGGGAGTGGAATAACCAGACTGTATATGACCCCGGATACCAATTTCGTACAACTATACATATACCCTAAATGATCGAATATTTCAGTGAATGAGAGATCTATACTCAGATGTTTGTAGCTGCAAAGAACTACACACACATACACTGATCAGACCTGGAGGATGTATGAATGCTATTCAATGATATGGCCATTGACAAAGGGCAATGACGAACTCTTGCTTCTCAATGTAGCGTGGCTGATAACGAGTCCTAGGAACGTGTCGAGCTATCGCACAGTAAGTCTACATGACAGTTGACCACCCTCGCAAACCTTTATACTGGAACACACTGGATCAAAGGTCGCCTCTAGCTCAGCCAAGCTGGGAAGAAAGGATGTACACGACAGCCAGAAGACCACCTAGTGGTCCTTGCCACTCTGAACTCAGTGACTCAAAGCTTAAGAAGAGTACTTTCAACGTTCTTCGTTGATCTTCTACTGGAGTGAGCGCATTCTACGATCAGTCTCTACAGCAAATAAGTAAAAACAATGTCAAGCGATACTGAGTCCAAAACTTCTCTTTCCAGTACACCCACCTCAACTCGTACTCGATCTGCTAGTCCAGCACCATCGACAGCTTCTACCGAGAGTCAAAGCACGATAAGGAGGAGTGAATATTTCAGATACAGAATTTCTACCGAGATGTAAGTATATTTTACTCGGAACCTGTGATTATTGCATTGCTGAGATATCACTAATCATAAGACAGCGAGAGGAAAGCACCGAAAGGGTTCAAATATGAGACATCGACTATGGACGGGGATAGGATTAAGCATATCTTCAAGAGTGAGGATGACCAGAGATCGGAAGTGTATGAAGATGGGAAGGATGATTTGGGAAGGGGTCATCTCTAGATAATTTCATCTGTAGTCGAGGATGTCTCAGATATATGCGGTGACGCACCAAGTAGCTGGAGAGACAACTTACTACATATCAATCCTGAGTTATGTTAGGTCAGTCATGGAGGATTTGTGGGTTGACCTTCGATAGGGAAGATTGTTGGTAAGAGTGTAATGTCAATTTATTAGAGCAGATTGGTGCTAGTGTGTAAAGATAATTCTATCATCTTACAGACTCGAGCAAAAGCATTATTACGCACACGATTGACATGGTCCAGATACTCTCGCGATATATCATCATACATACAAATCTTAAGCGTCCTTATCTTCCGCCCTTCAAGCAGCCCGAACCTGCTTCAACTGTTCTACTGCAGCTTTGTACTCGGCGCTACTGCTAATGGCCTCTTCGGATTGGAGTGCGTTCTGCATTACATACGTCAGTAACGCATTCCGCCATTATCAGACTTGATGATTTGTCCGAGAGGAAAGAATGCAGTTGACATGTTTCATGGGTGGGAGTGTTTGTTGACAATTGTCACGAGATGGTAGATATGAGTACGAGAACATACCACTAAATCATCCAAAGCTTGTACGGCCTCTTCTAACTGACTTTTAGTCCTGGGTATCATCATCTCTGAGTCTCTCAATACTCGTTCCTGTTTCCCATGAACCGCAATGTCAATGTAAGCTATTTGATCACCGATGAACTTCGATAACTGCTTTGCTTGACTCACCGCTGCTCGGATATCAGCACCGTCCGCACCATCTTCCTTGAGCTTCTCAATTACTCTCTTCTGATCGACCACTTCTTGAGCATATATCGATTCTTCCTTGTGTAATCTGTTTATAACGCCACGATCAGAAGATGAACGAGAGAGTAGGTAAGTGAATGTGAGCTTACCGCTTGACTACTCCCGTCTTGATCTTGAGCTGTTTGAGGGACTGTGCTGATGAGTCTGACATGTTGCGTGTATTTCCTTGCTACCAATATGTGGACAGAGTTGATGTTACAAGAGTGAGAATGTGAGAATGTAACTTACCTCGAGTGAATGTCGTGAGGGGTTGCGCGTGGTGTGGAGGTCAAAGCGACATTTCACGTGTGTATACGAGGTAGCGGGTATAAAGTCATCAAACAGGTACAGGTACCATCAAAGCGTCAAGGGGACCATTGGGAAACTTTGTCAGTGATATATCGGGTGTTGTTTCTTGGTATCTCAACAAAGGCCATAGATGGTGCAAAGCACCACATCCCGTCCCGTCTGCGCATCTTACTGGATAGGAGCTCTCCCGACTAACTTGAGGGCGCTGATCACGAACAGCGCACTCTGCTGCATTGCATGGCAAGGATACTCACTTTCTCGTGTCTCGCCATCGCAAAGTAGATGCTGCTGGCCATGCTGGCCTATCATTGTGAGTAACACATCTGAATCTCACCTTGGCCAGCGTCTCACTTGAAAGTAGGAAAGCCATCGATTCAACTTGAGCCACAGTAAACTTCTGAAAACCGCTCCACGCAGCGTTTCACGAGAACAGGCAAGGTTGTACAGTTGCAGTCTCAAACTCAAAAGCAAGAACATTCATCCGGTCTATACGCTGTATAAACCCTACACCCGCAAGGTCGGGACTGCCCTACTGCTGCCACTCCAGCCAGTGTTTGCCAAACCGATACCCCTCTTCCTTCTCTACCACACAAATCTCCATAGAGTCTAGAGCCCTGCCATCGGCGGGCTCTATCAGTAAGCCTAGCCTGCAGATAGTCCCTGATGCCATGGATAATACCAACAACGACGACCCACACTGCATTGCCTCAACGTACTTTGTCAGAGTATCTAAAAAGCTTCCTCAGCACTAGCAGCAGGTAGATTAAGCAGTCCTAACATGATATCATGTCTCGAGTAATGTCCTGCGACGTCAAAGTCCAATCTTGCGCCGTGCAATGAGTCAAGATCGATCTGACTCGAGTCATCAGCGCTCGAACACACTTCAAAGCCAGACTGCTCACCTCCGCGTTGATCACACCCTCCTGGTCCCATAGTGGACCGGCTAGTATCTGCCCCAAAGGACCGATGATACTCGTACCACCTCTGGACCAAGCTTTGTTTTCCTCTTTCTCTGATTGCGACAGAGCGAGTGAAGGCGGATAGTCCGCTGGAAAATGTGACGGAGCGTGGTATTGGTTGACTGGTCCGTGCGTGAGCTTCACTCCCACTGCCCGGAGTTCGACTCACCTGAGATAACGAAACATCTCCCCTCCTGTGCTATGTGTTGCATACTTGGCAGATTCGTCGGTCTACTGTCTGCCGTTGGAGCGGTGTATCTGATTCGACGTTAACTAAGATGTCCTTCTCATCCACAACGACTCACATCTCCACGCCCTTCCTATACAGTTGATAACGCGCAAGGGGCATATAATCTATTATCGCAGCATCAGCATGACTTGACAGAATGATCTCCACTCACTCTCCCAGCAGATCAATCCGCCAATTTTGCCAATCTTGGTTTGGACCACAGGTAGGTTGTCTTCCACCTCGCCATTTGCAGCTGGGTTGGTAGCCTCGCCTTGAGACCAAACAATCCTTTCCGCTGCGGTAGGCTGAAGCTTTCTATGTTTCGACAAGAGTACGCCTATAGGGGAGAAGAGAAGGTTCGTGCACCATAATGTTGAGCCCACAAGCGAGCGCTCGACTACGCCGATCGACAAGTACTGGTAAACTGTGTAAGTTGGCGATTGGCCTGCTCGCCAGAAACTCACGATGCCCTGCTTCTTAGATACCAAACACAACCTTTGAAACGCATAGAAATCGTCTCCTTCGCGATATATAGGTTTATCGATGAGCCAATTCTTTCCCACCGCGTCAAGGGGTACCTTTACACTGGACTATAAGTTCGGCTCAGCATCAGTCCTGTCGCAACCATCCGGAGCTACCGTACACACCTTGACGTAACGACTAAACCACTCTCTGTTATCGTCCGTTCTGGTCCCGATCTGAAAGTCCAAAAACCTGGGATATGCGCTTAGTGATGCTTCAGGTAGCACTACCAGGTCCGCTCTGTCCTTTTGAAGAATTTCATTGATGAGCTTCTCGTATTTGTCTAGAGACGCTGTGAGGTCGAAGGCAACCGGGCATGTTTGGACAGCCGACACTTTGACTTTTGATGGCATGTTCTGATCGGTGTGGTCAGGTCGAGGGTAGATCTCCTTAAATATATACTCGATGAGCTCAATGAGAAGCCAAATAAGAAGAAATGACACCGAGCCTGAGATAGTAAACATCCAGTGTCGTATCATTTTACACGGGTTTAGCCGATGGACTCGGACCGGAGTCATTATGTCGTTGCTTTTTAAAAATAGCCGAAAAGGAGATATGCATGAGGCAAATTCAGTAACTTACAAGCAAAGCTTTCTGGTTTTGTCTCTGAGTGTCGAGCAAGCACGTATGGATGTGACCCCATCGCCAGACCTCGCTCTTCCTCAGCAGAGCCCATTCTGAATGCCTATCCGTAGAGAACCCTGATTATTGATGAAGACTTCCTCCGAGCGAGTCCAGATCACTCTACTGCAGGTGTATCACTGGACGTATGGTCTCTCAAACACTTCGTCAATTTACCCAGTCGTCACGTTCGGCTGTACGTAGTTGACGACTACAACCTTGAGAGCGTGGATGGGGATGAGAATCGGTCCGCAGCTGCTTGGGACAGCTGCTTGTCAGATTCTTGGAAGGATAGGTCAGCTAAGAGATGGCAAAATGTTGGATCCTGTTGGACTGTGACTGATGGCGGAGGTGAATCTGAGAAGTTGTCATACGGGGTAAGCTGTTCGAAGCTATTCTTTATCAATCGTCTAATTCCTTGTTTAGTTCCTCTTTACCATCCCATATCCTACCACTCGATAATCCCTACATGAGCCGTTAGAACCCCCCTCACAAGCAGACAGACAGGATGTGCTGTCCTACGTCAAGACCCCCCGCCTGCGATTGCTGATCCTACAGATTCGGTCACATATTGCAATCTGGCTTTGCTACTCGTTGTGCGTCTTAGCCGAGACATTCTCCGCCCCTTCTCGTTTTATTCTACGCGACACCTATCAATTCTCAGTTCAATCGATCCTGGGATCGTTATGGCGTTTGTGCAAGATTACTAGATATGGCTTAGCTGACAGATTGAGTACGTTCAAGCAGGAAGATGTGGAGTATGGGAAAGATTAGATAGATGTAACCTTTGCTGTCGTATATTGTTGCCCTTGTGAGCGAGGACTTGAGTCGCCGTGCTGTATGACCTGAATATGCATAAATTCATTAAAGACGTGCTGTCCTTGTACTGTTCACTCTGTTCCTCACTTGTAAGCTTACGCGCGCCGAGGGTAAAGATGGTGAATTAACAATTATAATTCCGTTTGTTAGGAACAGAGCTCAACTTATTGTTTGAAGATCATACAGCTATAGGGTCTTTTCCCTCATTATCATTGGCATTTGATAACTTGACACTGCCGCCAGACCATAGACCACGAAAAAGACTCACGAGCAACATCTTGATCAATAGCAAAGACTGCCAGCGCCCACGAGATAAACTGTCCAACAGTATAGCATTCGGAGTAGGTAGCAAACATACGCTCGGGGCACCATTTTCAGGTCAAGGTTTCAAGCGAAGAAATACAAGATACATCTCTCTCTCTACCCCCCAGTCCATCGAATCAACCCAACTCCTTCATCTGCTTGCAACGCCATCACCTTCATGTCTCTCTCACAACATTCAACAACGATATGACCTCCTCGCCCGCCCGCGCCTACCCCCTTACCCGCCCTTCCGTCCGACAATACATCTTCTCCCCTCAACTCCTCCTCCGACCTTCCATACGTCTGAAGACGTCCCTGTACGTACTTTCAATCACGATCATCCTTCTCGTCATACTGGCTCTCAACGCAGCTACGAGCGGACCTAGCACAGGTCAGGAGGTAGATGTCAATACCGTACCATCGCATGACTCACCGGCAGATTCAGGAGAAGGTAAAGATGTGGCCAAAGGGAAAGATGCGCATCTTGTAGATGAAGAGATTCAGAGATCGTTCGAGGAACCTGATTTCTCGTTGCTCTCGTCGGTTCAGCCGCATGAGATAGGGTGTGATGTACCCCTTGAAGGGAGGGAAAAGGAAAGAGGAGTGTTAATGTTTTTAGGGATATTTTCGGCGGCTGATAAAAGGGAGAGAAGAGATCTGTGAGTTTTGCCTGTACGATTGAGTTTTAAGATATGGACGAGATGGATAAGTTTGTAAAAGTGAACAAAAGACGAAAGCAGTAGCTTTCCGAGGAAAATCGTATACTAAGGGGAAGATTTACGAGTTGGAGGAACTTGATGGGTCGATTTGAATGATCGCTGACCACCTTTTGTATTATTCAGATACCGTCAAGTGATAATACCTGATTTCCCTCCTGACCAATTCACGGTAAAATTCATATTGGGTACACCACCATACCCCGAGAATCCTATAAGTCAAGAAGCAGTTGCCAGATCAAGGTTGATGAACAAGGTGGAAGCTGAGATGAACGAGTTTGGAGATATGGTCATGTTACCTGTGAGTGTGCGATCATACAGCTCAAACAGATCGTCTCGTATCTTATCGTTGTTGATAACGCTGAAATGATTGTATGCGTTCTCCATAAACGTAGATGATCGATAATATAGATCTAGGTAAGACACACGAATATTTCAAATGGGTAGCGAAGGAATATAGTGGACCGGGAAGAGTGCAAGGACGTCCGAGATTTGTCATGTGAGCAGAGATCTCCTTTCGTCTACATTTTGTCATTCACCTCCAGAAGGATAACAAGCTGATATGGTTTGATCAAATAGGAAAGCGGACGATGATGTAAGTTTCACTACGAACTGTATATACTCAATATACCACGAAGGAAACTGATAGATGATTATTTTTCGTTCTCGTAGACGATACTGGTGATGCCAAACTTGATATCAGGATTTAAAGATCTAAATTGCGCAGAGAACATATATTGGGGTACATCAGCAGGAAGATCACATTATTTCGGTGATTATTTTAGAGGTTTGGCATATGCTATGAGTTGGCCTCTGGTAAGTGTCTTCTGTATGATCTTTTCTACTATAATCAAATTACGTCAAAAAACTCGAGGCTTCTGTGCATATCTTTCATTCCACGCTAAACCACCATGATACCATCGATGCTGATACCTCTCTCCTGTCAGGTCTCATGGATAGGTAACGCTGATATGCCCCTAGCGCACATCATCAAGATAGAAGATGCCCGTACAGGTCAATGGTTAAGACATCTCGATCCAGTCACAGATCCAGTCAAGAGGATAGATATGGGTTGGACAATGGGCGATTGGAATCAGCTGGATGTGGGAGTTGAGACTGTCGCTTTGCGTGAGTATTTTCAAGTCCTCATCGAGCACATTCAGATTCTCCCGTGTCTCTGTATCCCTCTTGACAATTTTGACTCTTCCTGCAAACCTGTGTGTCGGTTTTCTGGACCCATCTCGCCTTCTATTCGTATATCAATCATACCCAAGAGATATGATACTTTGCACCTTCTTCCGTATCATTCATCATCGACATAAACTTCATATCAGAATTGCGACAACTAACCTTCTTGTTTTTTTTTCTTCTTCTTTTTTGTTTCTGCAGACTGGCTCAAACTCGACGATTGGGTTAAACAGCAACATCAGCGTTTACTTGATATATGGGCGGATGACAATCGACCATACGACATTGAAAATGGTGTATCACCCAAGATTAGTATACAGAAAGGTAAAGAAACACCAGAATCGGCTCAGAAGGAACATCAGAGACAGAAAGATCTAGGCTGGGACGTAGGTGGGAACCTGGATTGATGAAAATGAGGAGAGTGCATTCTAGGGTTATAGGGAATCTGATGGGAAAATGTATTTTGATACAATGTACACCGATGAACGATTCATTGATGTTCGTGAACGGATCTTCGCTTCATTGCCTCTGTCTTTCTGTCTTTTTCTCTTCAGGAGCAGCCAAGACGTTGATGTGAGAATAGTATACAACAATTCATTTCATTCTATTCTAAACATGAATGTTAGGGCAAAAACAAAACCGAAAACCAAAAAACAGAGAGTTGAAAGTACGTGTTGCTGCACAGTGCTATTCTGCCATTCCTTTCTATTCCACCATGCCTACTACTTCAGGTCTATAGTTGAAGATGATTATAAAGGTTTGGAAGGGAGTTGGGTAGGGAGGATACCGAATCTGTCGGGCATCATAGATCAGCAACAGTCCGCCATACCGACCATTCGGTAAAGAGAGGTAGTCCTGTAGACATGAGATAATTTTCGAAAGTGATATCACTCTTTCTCAAGAGGGAAAGGGAGATGAGAATATAGCCCATTCCATGAGCAAAACTTTCACTCACCTCTTCTTGATGGTCACTCTATGCCTTGAGAATTTATCATCCGGTGAGAAACGAGCTGTAAGAAGCAATAAAGGTGATCAGTGATCTAACAGATGGAGACGGCAAGTGGGATACCTCTACTTTCTGGTAGAGATAATGAATGTAAGGGAAATGTGTTTACTCACCTGGATGAGCGGATTTAGTAGGTTTGCCAGCTGTTGTCAATTTCTAAATGATCGACAATGTGATAAATCGTCAGTATAATTCTTCTTTTATCTCCAGACATCCCATTCCCATTTCCCATCTTCTAGATTCTTATACCATTTAGATTCCTATGACTCGGTTTTAACTTACTTTGAGGGTGTAGATTCTGTAATCGACAATGACCAATCAGCACGACTTCCAATGAACGATGATGATGGTTGACTTGTGCATACCGGTTTCCCCGTTCATCAAGAGTGTACATTAAATGCATTTTGGCTGATTCTTTTCGGATGTAGGACGTAGGTAGATTGTTCGAGTGAGATCGCTTGGAATGGTATTGGTATATTTGTTGATGATTTGGCGCAAATTGATGTGATGTATGATGCTATGCTATAAACTTGCAAACGATCAAGAAAGAGAAGAATCGATTTTTGGAAAAATCCTCGAAGTGACGGAATCAAATCAAACCACTGAAAACACCTGTTACAAGTGAATGTAAATGCCACATCATTCCACATGCACAAGGAAGTGGTGAATAGAATTACCTTATTCTCCCTCTCAACTCGAATTCAAAGCCAAAACACATTCATATCCATATTCATATTCATTCATCGCGAACCCAACCCGATCCAATACATATATCGTAAAGACCGTGTGACAGAGGAATCATTAAAAGAGCGTATATATTATCGTATTCACCAGTATCGATAACAGTTGACCAAATAATCCGAAAAAATCCAAAAAACCCCATGATGAGAAAAACAACGAGATACTTACATGAACAACTGAATAGCCGAATATCAATGTAGAAGACCAAAATGAGAAGATACAAAATAAATGTATTACAATACGATCGAAATTGACCACAAAGCAAAGCCTACGAATTGAGTTCAAACGTTCTTCATTGAAAAAATCCCTTTCAAAAAGTCCTTGATTTTCAGTTCAATCAATGTCCTGGTTTTTTGAATGCTGACCAGATATTGTTCCGACATGGACCACCACATTTATTCTTACCGTCTGCGCACTGTTTTTCGTGTATACTTTATCAGCCTGGATCTACTACAGGAGGTTTTTACTTACCTTATGATCGCATTCATCAGGTTTAGCAGGTTCTCCAGCTAATGCATCACCGCAGTAACATTCTTTACCCTATTTCCACCGAACCGAGAGAATCAGCTCAGTCTCGTAAAACATTCAGACTATGGTGAAGATCAGATGGATTTATTTACTTACCCATTGCAGACCCGCATATTTATGACCTTTGTCCAAACAGTGTTGAACGCACATATCAGGATTATTGTTGTCATCTACGTAAGCTAAGATTGGTAATCGTCTGTTCATGCCGTCATAGCAATCTACAAGGATCAATCATAATTTGTCAGCATCAACACCATCAATGGGGATGAATTCTCTTCTAGTTTGGAATTGATGATATGGTAGGTAGTCTGTAAACTCACCAAAATAACATCCATAAGCGTACCATCCTTGACTTGATTGGGTAGCTCTCAGTTGAAGGTTATTGAGATGTTCGTTTGACCTTTCTTCCACTGGGGTCGAAAAGGCTGGTAAGGCCATGAAAAGTAATGAACCGAGGATGGAAAGTTTCATGGTGCAGTGATGTGTTAAAGTCCGTTTAGTAAAAAGTAAAAATCAAGATGAGATGATAAATAGATGATGAGAGAAAGTAAGTGTGGTAATCGATCTATGAGTATATATATCCTATAACTGTACAGGTGATGTATGATGAAAGACGGGGAAGAGGGGGGATGATCTCAATCTGATGATCGTAAAGTCTCGGTCAGAAAAGTCAGTCGAGGAAAAAATTGTATGGACGGCGTCCCGACCCGAGATCATTCATTGTTCACTGTTCTTCATTGTAATATAATCAGTCTCGGTTCTTGTTCGTGTTCTCCTTACCCGTCTACACTGCTGTGTAGAAAGTAGAAAGCAGGAAAAAAGCCACTGACATCTGTACGCCACCGTAAATAGCAAAAATCGAAGTACAGTAACGGAATGTTCATCTCCATATGAGTGTAATGATCTGGAACTAGACTAGAGAGAGGGTAGTGTACCGGAATAGTGGAAGTACGAGTACTGGTAATCCCGTTCGTGTGGTAACTCTAAAACTATTTGAGTTTTGAGTTACCTTTGGTTGACCTGAACTTGAACCTGAACCTGACCCGTACCTGAACCATTGATCGACCTGTAAAGAAGTGCGATTTAGAATTTCGTTTTGATGATGATGAGGATGTGTACCTACTTGGACATTCATCATGTTCAGAGTATCGGGACATCAGCTAAGACAGGAGACAGGATGGAGTGGAATGGGTGGTTCTATCTTTAGGTCATTTTGGTCATGTGAGATGTATAGTGTCATATGTTGTATCGCTGACGGGTAGAGTCGTCCCGCATATGTAGCGTAATCTCCGGGAACCTTTTGATATTCTGAATGTCAGACAGTTGGAGAGGTACTTCCGACGATATGATTAGATTCTTGAATCCTTGAATCGCAGTAGAGTTGTAGGTACTGCTTAGTCCAACATTGAAGAGTCTGGACTATCAGGTGTAGTCAAGACCCCAGCGGTTACTCGATTCGGTAGAGCAGAGATGCCCTCGTAGATAAGATGTAAGACATCCCCTGTCGATCCTTTAAGGCTCGTTTTGTCCACTGAATCGAGTAATCGGAGGATTGGCGGGGATGACCGTTCAAGTGCTGTGACGCGTGTCAGTGTGACTGTACGACGCGTTACGGGTTGCGGGTAGCCAAGAGAAGATGGAAATGACGTCTGACCTTTTGGGTTGATCAGTTTGGTATACCTTGGACATAGATCGTCATCACTCTTCGACTCCTCGAACGCATCGAAACAATTACAGCTTAGGCCACCGAGTATTGGGTAAAATCGCATTACGACACAAAGGTGGTGTACTATATACTACCACGGATACCCGTGTATAGATAGTGTCAGCATGGAAACATCCTCATCATGGATCATGGATCAAGGTGAGAGAAGCACAAGCACGAGCCTGCTGGTCCCCAATCATTGATGGTGAATTCGAGGGGGTCCTTTCGGGGTGCTTGGGTACAGAATGGTGACTGAGAAGGGAAAAGGGGATACCATCAAAATTGTTACTTATCATCGACAACGAGTCCCATTCCTTCTGATAATCTTTGATTCTCTCAGAAATGGAAGTTATCGGGTATGCTAACACTGGTCATCTGTGTTGATATAAGAATGATGAAGATGGCATGTCGGTGACTAGTATGATAATGATGGATTCGAAACTTAGCTGCCTACACAGTACGGATGTATCGTGGTGAGACATCACCCTCGCACTGACATCCTTTGATCAATCTTCCTATCTGGATCTAACGCATTGATCGCTGTTTGTGTATTAATCATGATTGACAAATAAGGAATACACGAGGCTCAAAGGACACTGGTAACGAGAAATAACAGAACAGAAAAAGTAGAAATTTTCCTTACCCACTACTAGTCCACAGTTGATTCTTAAAGTGACAATCGATCGAATCAGGTTGATTCAACCACAACCAACCCACCTCACAACCTGATCATCATCTTCTCTTCTCTTTTTCTTCCTTCTCTTCATCCACTCTCTTAATCCTTTCCTTCTGCCCTCCTAGTCTCAGTAGAGAAATATAGGAGATATTCATATTCGTCATGTCCGACAATCATCCCCCTTCAACCATGTACAGTGGGAATGGATACAATCCTTTCCCCAAGAACCTAGTCCGATCAACCGCATCATCTTACCCACCTCCTCCTCCTACTCATGCTGGCATGAGAGGTACAAAAACTTTTTCGGCTACACCTTACACTCCTACAATGACAAGCAACGAAAAATCTGATCAGAAGAAGAAAGATATCGGAGATGGATGGGGAGAAGCCAAAGAAGATGAGAAGGAAGAGGAGGAGAAAAAGGTAACTTCCATATTATTCCAGGTCACATCATATCGCCAATGAACTGCAAGCAGGGTGATGAGCTGACGAGATTGACTGGTATCCAGCTCGACTGGAGTGAAATGTCTGTTCACACTCCTATCATGACCAAGAAAGTGAGTGAACAATATTCATTTCACGTATCACAGTGTATCATGGTGTTTGAGCTTGAGCTGACGAGATCACCCAACCCAACAGCCCGAAATCGGTGATACTGTGTCGCATGTGAAGGGTGATAGTGTGAGTTTCACCATACCGTCTATATTTTCATCTCATATCTGGTGAACCTGACAACCTTTTCTTTCTAGATCAATTCAAATCCTTCGATCATCCCCGCTGGTAATTTCCATGCGACTACTGCCAGCGCCGAAGACGACGGTGGATGGTTATCTGGAAATGTAACAGGTCCTTCCCCTCCTTCCCAACCGTTCCATTCCAGAGTAAGCTACATTTTCCTCTCTGATCCACGATGCTATGATATATACATTACTGACCTCGAATTGTTCTCGCATTAGGGTCAGAGTCGAAGATATCCCTCCGGTGCTTCTCAATATCGAGAAGGAAGACCGACGTCCTTCTCTTCTCAACCTGCAGGCGAGGATCGACCGAACTCGAGAGCTCAAGTTACACACCCATACCAGCTCTCCCTCACACCTTCTCACATGCACTACCATGGTCAGTTCAATCAACCTCCTGTTCATCCAGCACTTCAACCTTCAAGAGGATTTAGAAACGCTATTTCCGGTGCTCTAGGCAATCCACCTATCGTAACCCCTGCCTACCCCCAACAACCCATCAATAGAATATCAGCTGCCCACACCCAACTCGCAGTTTCAGAGGCTCCTCAACCACAGGTGCCGACATATACCGATCCTATCGTTGGTCCGCCACGTCAGCAGATTGCCGGTCTCCACGATGCAAACCGTATTCCAGTTTCTCACGCCAAACAATGGGGCAAATCTGCTACTCCCGAGCAAGAAGGTAGATACGAGGACGCTTCGGCAGCTATGCAAACCAACAATGTGCAACCTCAACTTAACCTCTCACAGCCACCTGAAAATCCGATGTGGAGCGAGATCGGCGATCCAGCTCAAGCTAGCTGGGATAAGGATGATCGTCTCGCTAGATGGGCTAATAACGTCCGTCCCATACCACCTTCCCACCAAGCCACCCCTCACACTTCCGTCCCTCCTTCGGAGGCCGATGCTACCAAAGCTGAGGAAGAGATAGAGACCTTCGCGACAGTAGAAACGCCTGAGGGCAATGCTCGAGCGGTTACCCTTGAGTATTCACCCGGTGGAGAAGAAAGAACGCCAGCTCTTACTCCGCATGGTACGGCTTCTCCACCACAGGAAGAAAGCGAAATAATCGATCCAGCTTCTGCAAAAGCTAAAGCCGAAAAACCACCAGCTGTACTTGGTGTAGCTGCGGAAGGTCACGAGCTTCCTTCGACTCCGCCTAGTAATCCTGTCGATAGCTCTCCTCACGGCCCAAGAGGAAGGCTGCAAAATGGAGTCGGTCGATCGTGGAACTCTCGAAAGACTCATTGGTGGAAGAGACCCCCTCATCCGATGTTCAGCCCTCAATACGCCGCTCAACGTATCCTTGTCCAGTAAGTCCATTGAATCGTTCACATCATGCACAACGCTAATTCGTTTTCTTAGGTTACCATTCCCTGTTCGGACCGACAATTTGAAACAGCTTATGTCCGATCAATTCTCTCGATACGGAGAGATCCATTCAGTGTGGGTGTCTAGCCCCACAGCGAAGACTTTAGCTAATATTTCTTGAAAGATTCCACTTCGAGCCTAATGGCAACTTTTGCGAGAAAGCCTTTGTTGTGTTTAAGGTGAGAGCACAAGCTTGATTATGCCCATGACTACAAGCTGACCTCCCTAATGCAGGAGAAAGAAGCAGTCAAGAAAGTCTTCAGTGATCCGGAGAGCCGAACCTGGGTGGTCAAATCCTCGAGAATTCCCGGAAGCAATCCGGTCGAATTGGTGATCAAACATTCGTCTCCTCATCACCTCAGCCGAACCGTCTTGATTCGTATCACCGGACCTCGTGTAGACGCACGAGCGAGATCAGCCTCTCCTAAGCCAGCCCGTCCAGACACGAATGACGAAGAAACATTCGCTTTGAGAGATCAGCTTGGTCCGTATCACCGGGCGCCACTTCCTGCACGAATCTACATCGACGCTGTGCCCGCATTATCTAGGGACGGACGATCCAACTTTCGAGCCAAAATTCGGCCTCGACACATTTCCTTCAAACAACTCTATGATCAAGCAAAAGAAGAGACTGGGAAGGACATGACACAAATTGGTGAACTGGATTTAAGACGAAGAGTTCCTGAGAAAGATGTGAGTTACACCGCCTCGGCCTCACTCAAAATAGGAAAAATAGGCAATCTCTAACGGCAATCTCTAAATGTCAATGATAGATTATTCCAGTTCTATGTGACTATTTTGCTGAAGTCTGTGATATTTCGCCTCCGACCGCTAAAGGTCAAGGTTGGCTGGTCACAGTTGGTGGAATACAAGATGCCCGACATTTGATGGACGTGAGTATTTTCTAAATCATTTCCTTTGTATCTTAAGCTGACAACTAGTTGTTTAAAGGAAATCTCTAAGATTCCTGGATTCTTCGCTCGATGGGCAGATGAGGGAGACGGTTACGACGCGAATGCTGAGGCGGAGGTTCCTCCGTCCGTCACCACGGAACCTGTAACACCCATTACTCGTGTACGAAACGAGATGGAAGGCCGGTCTTCTGCTGCGAACCGTCGAACACCATTCCCGATGTCAGAAGATGTCAATAATGCGACTGAAAATGTGGAATCGCAACATCCCTCATACCATTTACCGCCACCCGAGCCATTCCCATCGGCCGGAGGAGAAGGTCCCATTGCCACCCCTCTCAGCCAACCAATACCCCAGTACGCTTATCCTCCCAGCGGCTACAGTCCTAATCACCCAAATCTCCGACGAACCATTCTACATACCTATAAAGGAAGACCTTTGATACAGGACATGTCATCGGATGAGGAAAGGTTCATAGACGAGAGGGCGATTTTTGTCGGTAGGTTAGTTAAGCATGTGGAAACCAGTGCTACTCTTCTGAAGAGATTCAATAAATATGGCACTGTAGTAAGTCAGGCCACCTTTGAATACCAGATTAAAATCGAAGCATGCTGATGCTAACTCTGAAACAGTCGACTATCGAGTACAATCCCTCGTACAGCGCCGCTAGCTACGCGACAGCAAGAATTCTTTACCAAGATAAGGAGTCTGCGGACAGAGCAATCGCTCATGAGGTGAGACGTTCATCCGCAAATTCAGCAGTCTCGGGGCTGACATCATCATCATCCTCTTCCACAGAACGGGTCCGTCTCATTCGGTTCATCGATCAAGGTGGAAGTCCGTAAGGTACTCTCAAATGATGTACAAGTATGTCACGCTGCAATTCACTTTATTCACTTTCCCACTAGTGATGCTGATCCCTACAATCATATAGTTTAAAGAAATGTATATCGATGATTCAGGAAGAGCGATCAGTCCTTCGATGGTCTCGCAATATAGTCCGGCATCTGCTACTCTTCAAGCCCCCCATTTCTTACCTGCTATGGACCATGCCAACCAACACCCTGTACCTGCTCTCTACCCTGGGATGATGCCTCCCGCGCACTTCGGAATGTGGTTTCATCCACCATCGATGATACCGACTCCCTATCCCGTACCAACACCCATGCATCCATCATCAGCACCAACCGGGAATGCAGTCGAATCAGCACTTTCCATCACTCCACCTTATATGGACTCTCAAAATCCCTCTCAGATCCCCTCGAATATGCAATTACCCGTGAGTTGAAGCGATTCAGATGCCCAAATTGGACTAGTGCTGATAAGCCCCTAGATGCTCTGCGCTGCATGGGGTATCGGGTACCTACCCCCAGGGGCTCTCCCATTCCCCTTCGCCGCCCCTACCCCAGCGACAGGAAACGAAGATGCTCAATCTGTGCCACCGGCCGCACCAGTCCCTGGTCCCGACCTAAATCCTGAAGCTTCCTCAGTGGAATCACCAATCGAATTGCCGGACGGTTTATCGTCTCGAAGCAGACTCAACCCTATCGGATTCACCAACGAAGACGGTATGCTCAAGCCTGTTTACGATCCTAAGGATCTCAAGGATTACTGCGCAGAGAACAAAATTACTCTTCCAAAAGGCGCCGATCCATTGAGTATGGTCAAGCAGGAAGAAGTCACTCTCTTACCAATCCAAAGTGGTGGTCACGATCACGCTGGACCAGATCAGCCAGTCAATTCACTTGCGCAAGGAACACCTCTCTCACCAAAGTTCGCGAGCATCAATGATCCTCCAAGAGTTAACAACGTCGGAGAGACAAGGACAGTTCCTGTACCCATCCTTTTCAGTCCGGTGGAACCTTTACAACCTCTCCCTGATCAACAAAGCTATATGAACGTTTCCGATACGAATGGCAGCAGTCTCCTCTCACCGCCTCCACAATCTCAAGTGTGGTCTACGACTGGAATTCCTGTACAAAATGCCAACTCTGCTGAACCACCCTTATTCACCAATAATCCCTTACCGCTTCGACCTGATCAACAGCAATCACCTCAACATACAACCTCTGGACGACTTTTGCATACCAATGACTCTGTGGCGCATTACTCTCAACCAGTGCCACCTCGCCACGACTTTGCCGGACCACCCGTGTTTACCAATGACCCATTAGCGTCTCAACACAATTCTGTTGGATCAACTTTGATTACCAATGATCCCTTAGCGCTTCGCCATCAACACCGCGCATTCTTCAATGAAAACTTCAGCTCGTCTAGCCACGTGCCAAGATCCATGCCGGCTCACCATGCTGACAATTCTTCAATCCATCATGATCGTCGATGGAACTCCCCCACAAATTCATTGGAGACAGGTGGTCAGGGAGCCCGAGGGATCTCTCTTCCCGGAAATTACCGACGTACGAGAAGATCAAGAGGTGATGTCAGAAACACTCAATCAGGAGATAGTAGTGGTAATGCGAGACCGAACGTGATTGAGCAAAACGATGCTGGAGGATGGTGAACGAATCTGAAGGTCGTTGCCTGCTGAAGATATCGAAGGTGGTCTACAGGAGGAGGACACGTGTGTTGACTAAGCGTTCTACTTATTTATTTGCTTTTTTACTTTATCTCAAAGCTTTCTTTCCGTGATACGTCAAAGTTTTAGACATACATATATAGTGTAGATACAGTTAACTCTCTGACCCTCCTTTTCCAGTTTCCAGTACGATTTGCGGGCTCGATAACTTACAGATTCAGATAAATAAAAAGTATAAAACATTAGAAACATAAAGTTGGAGAAGTAACGGGGTAGTTTAGATCTGTAGTATATCCATCAGAGGTGTATCTATCTGTGTAGTATAGCTGAATGAGAATAAATAAATGACGAGAAAGAATCTAGAACATATGATGATTAGCTGCTTCAGTGAAACTTCACTATGCGTGCAGAATGTACATATTACTCCAAGGTGAGCTCAGACAGAAAGGGTTGATAATTCATAGCCTGGAGCTGAGACCATTTCTCGAATAGTGGGACTTAATTCTTTCATACTGGTCAGGTATTGTGTGGAGAGATGATGTAGCCTGTGGCTTCCGTAAAAATGCTTTACAGCATATGAAGAAACGAGAAGTTAATAATTGGCAAAGTGAATTCATATCAGGCTTGAGATGCTTTACACATCATCAATTTGGGTCAAATTGGATGAATTTTAAAATCCTTCTCCTCTCCATTCATACATTATATATATACATAAACAACATGGACTTGTGTTCCTTCTGAGAAAGGAGCAACGGGTTAGTGTGCTAGCTACGGTAAAAGGTAATACATATACTACCTGCTTGATATTAGACGCTTCTCTACAGCATATATAGGATGCTTGACGTCCTTGAACCAATATTTTGCAAATCCTCGTTCTTTCCATCATGAAGCACCATATCCTGACTAGTTTCTAGTTAACTTACCATACTGATTAGAATTCGCTCAAGTGTTTAGACCCATCATACCCCAATCTCATTTCGAGGTATGTCAGTCTGAGTCTAACTGTTTGAAAGACCTGATGATTTATTTTGCCACTGGCTGACTGGAAAGAATTGCCACATATAGTACAGAATGAGCTCAGACAATCGCTCTCGATATGTCCCTCTTCCAACACCCCCCACCAGATCCCAAGGGGGAACCGAACAACAATGGATCCAATGGTCCGCTCGAGCTACGCTGGCTTGTGGCCTAAAGAAAACACTTACCGCCGAGGACATTGAGACTCATTCGGAGATTCTAGCCAGGATTGAGGCTTTGTCCGCTATGCAAAGGAATTGGGTTCCATTCTATGAGGCTGATGGTACGGATCCCAGCTTAGTTGCACCCAGAGAAGGGGAAGATGCGGCAAGTGGCGCATCCACTTCCCATGGAGGCGCTGGATCCAACACCGGTGCTTGAGATCAAGCAGCGTGGTATGATCCTCTACAGTCATCGGATAGCCACCCATGGCAACAGAGAAACTGATATAAATAAATAAACAGTGAGCAGTAGGAGTTCATATGCATTTGTTGATTATCATGCAACTTTGCGCCAGCACTTGAGATTGTCGTGTGATGGATTGAAGAAGCCACCTTGATTCAAAACCCAAACACCACATGTGTGCACAGTCTCAACGTATGATCAGTGTAAATGATCAGTGTAATAATGTCAACTCGACTTGGAGACGTACTCACACTCTTGCAGTCTTAGTCCGCTTCGTTACCGTATTGATACCGCACACCCTATCCCTTCAAATCGAGTAGCTGGCTCACTTGAATGTACTGTAGCTAGCTAACTTACGGCGCGGTACGATGCGTGGAAGATGCGAAATCATCGGAGCACGGTCTTCGTACGATCACAGTCCAGACTTGAAGCAAGTCATTCATGTTGGCGTATTTCCAGATTAGTCCGTCTGAGAAAGGATCGAAGAGAAGACAAGATCCTTGTTTGTCTCTCAGACATGACGACAAGGATATAAATATCACAAAGAATTTATGCGATCGACAATTTCTTTCTCTGAAAATCTCACTGATCGTAATTCAGATTTAAATCATCATCATCATTATAGTCCATTGCGCTAAATTCAGATTATTTGAATCTCATACATCCCTTTAAACTGAAGCAGTACGATACAACACTGCAAGCTAATTGCTGATTGTCGGTAGGGATAATATGACTGACTGTGAGTGAGCTACGTCGTGTTACTCTCAGAGCTCTTAAGACTATTGATCAGCCCCACGATGGATCCGGAGGATATCAGAGTCGCCAAATTGGTGCCTTGGCCTCCCCCAGAAACCAAATCCAGAGGAGGTTCAGAAATTGAATGGACCCTCTATTCAGCCCAGGTAGCTCTCTCTGGAATCCTCAAGAAGAGACTAGACAAATCCGATCTGGAGGCTCATTCAGATCTCCTGAGTGACCTTGAGAGAGAGTCTGCCAGGACTGGACCATGGTATAAGTATTATGACCCTGAGGGTGAAGATCCCTATAAGATCAGCGCTGGAGGTACTGCAGGTGATTCATCTTCTAAGGAGCAAGATGGTGATTCGGCTACGGGTATGGCCACTGACGGTGCCACCAAGTGATATGTGCACGCCATAGTTAATCAAATCCGACAGAAGTCAATGGACATGTTGGTATATAGAAATAGCTCTGTCACAAATGCTTGCTGCATGCATATCTGCATGTGAATGAGCTCCATATGATGTCACACATAGGCCGAAATGTATAGTGAAGAATAATGCTGGAAGGAAGATTGAAGTCCACTTGCCTTCGAACTCGGTGAAAGGATCACACTCTTCGAATAAACAGCATCGAGTTCCAACTCATTACTGTAGTACCTATCATGGTCTCTCATAATCTAACCTTGAATTGACAAGGAATGGTCGATTTGCCGCGCTGCCAGAGTATTGCGATTCTGTATTCATACCATCATTGACAGCGTGTGCTCAGTACTCGGACATACATTTCGTCCCAGATTATAAACTGCATAACTCAATGGATAATGATCATAGCGGTTCTAGAGATGAATCTGTATGGTCAATGTGGCAATACTTACAGCGGCACCTGAATCTACATATATCATCTGATATCCTTTCGAGTAGCGTGAAGGAATATGATCTGCTCCGGTAGTGTGCCGGCTTATATTCGAAGCGGCGGATGGTATGAATTAAAGAAGGGTTGTGACCTTTCATTCGGGAGCTTGATTGGGCTTCCCCCCACTTCAAAAAATGCAGCTTCTTCCTTGCAACCTGCTTGCATTGAACTCTGAAGAGCTCTCAATGTCATCGGCCCTACCCCTTTTTCTGATAAGGTGAACAGAATAGGAAAGGAGGGCATCTGCGGGGACTCTAAGCTTGCTTCTCGTTTTCATGAGATTCTTGTAGCTGTACTGCGCAGTCTGATCCATAACAAGTTACCCTTTCACCTCCTTTGAGAAATTGATATGCGGATCAAGTAAATGCGCCACCTTCAATGTTGTATTTGATATCATGGTTCGGAAGGGGGTGAAGTGCTTCGGTACTGTCAAAAGATCCCGCGAGTGTATACTTCCTAACATCGACCAGAAGGGAAGCTCATTCGCTTCCTCCTTTCACGATTCTATATTGAACAATCCATTTCCTACATATCGTATCCTCCAAGATACTACAGACGTGCACATTGAGGGTATAAATACTGCAAAGATGCCCTGCCAAAAGTTGGATCGAAAAGTTCCTGCCAACCTCAAACACACAGCTACAGTACAGTATCCCACCGCAACCATTTGAGAATTCACCACAAATCAATTTTCAACATGCAACCCTCTAGGCCTCATCATTTGACGACATTGGATCAAACCATCCACAACCTAGCTTCTCAGCAAGCTACCTCCAAATTCATCGCTTCTATGGGGAGAAATCCTAGAGAGCAAGATCTCGGCTCTGATCCATACTGTAAGGAGTACTGGCACGCTCATCGACACTATACAGACCATTTCGCTACCAAAGCAGAAGAATCGTCGGATGTTCGATCTCACATTGAGGTAGCATCTCGTACCGATCCATCTGCGATTACGGAGAAGACTAACACCCGTGCCCACAAAGTGGGATATTGGACTCGTGCCGGGGGGCACTAAACATGGTATGAACAGAATCCAATATGAACAATTCCCCGCAGATGGTGGAGCTGGAACTGCCGCTACTGGAGGTGGACGTGAATATCGACCTAATCCTGGAAGTCCGATTGTAGGTAATACTTCGGGTGTTCACCTAGCTATCAATGATCAGGTATTTTATCAGAGCTTGCAGCCCAGTGGTGGTGTATCTACTCAAAGTTCTCGACCTTCAAGTCCAGCTCTGGTACTAGTCATGGTAATACTGATTACCTCGGTTTACCAACTCATCACAATACCTATAGTCCCCTGTCTGTCCAAGGATGGTCCGGGACTAATTCCCCTGCTCCTTCCACATCGGGATCGGGCAATGGAGAGGACGATGGTGCGGGATATCCATACTATTCGGGCTCAGAAGGGGGTTATGACGTTTCACAAGGTCATACTCCCGATTATTCTGGCAATTACTGAATACAGCTCTTGTAAAATGCTAAGCCCTAGAGCGAACATAAGCATTATTAGATGATATGAGATGCATCCTGCTTCATCTGTGCTTCATATCTTGTATTCAAGATTAACATTGCTAATAGCCACAGCCACGACGATTGTGGTGACAAACCGCGGTCAATCCCCGAGCTATAAGGTCCTTATGCTGACATTATTCACAGGACGTACTAAAGAACTCAAAGAGGTCTTGTCTCTTTACTTTACCTTACCTTAATCAGTCAACACTCCTATCAATATATTTTCCAGATTAAGAGCGTATACAAGCAGATTACAGGATGTGTAAACAAGTAGATTGTCCAAATGATGGCAAACCAACTTGGTGGGGATGTGGTGAGTCCCATTTTCCGACTCTCACTTTATCGTCCTCTTGGAAATATTTGAGTTACTGATGTGTAAAGGTCATGTAGGTGCTCATATAGAGATAGTAAGCTCAACGCTATTTCTCATATTATACAAATGACCCAATAAGTCCATAGAAGTCGTTGTGTTGATGTGATCTTCTTCCTCTACAGGCCCTAGCTGGCGTTCCCGAACAGGAGAGATGTCAATGTCCCCATGTTCCTGTTGAGGGTAAACCTGGTGTGTACGAGGTGAGAAAGCAGGACAAGTGATACTAGGTTGGGAGATTTGAGATTGCCATGTCAGTCATACGACGTGAGATGTAGATTGGCTTTGAGGATGATCGTGTACGTTTTGGTTTGGTTGGTGGTTATCAAGTATTGGCATATCGTTGTTGTTGTAGGTGGATCATGTATCGAAGTATATGCTAGGATTCACAACACTTGTCTTTGCAATCTTGTCATAATACTGTTGACTTCAGTAGTAGCATATGATATTTATATGAACTAAACCCTAGAATACATACATACAAACAAAATTACACGAAGAGTTCCCCCATGGAAATCGATACCGAAAACTCTAGCAGCTTATCAAGATTTGTTTTACCCCTCAATATCCATCTCCTTCTTCTTATCGTTATCCTCTTTGATCAACTCCGTCCAATCATCCGCTTTACCCTCCACTTCACCAGGTAACGGTACCCCCATACCCATCTCTTCCCCTCTTCCTTTCTTGGTCAGTATCACCTCGCCATTGGGTGATACCCTTATATGACGAAGGAGATCAATATGAGAGAGGTTCATGGACGTCTCAGATTGGAGCCAGTGATACATTAGTCGAGTGGTTGGTGCGTGAGTCAAGTCTGGGACTTCTGTAAATGGGTGATGAGGAATCAGCAAGGCTATTCAGTGTAGGGAAACATGATATTGCGAGATCAAAGAGATTGCTAGGATGAACTGGTCGATGGATGTGGAAAGATGAGTACGATCGAAGTGAAAGCACTTACCCATACCACTCTCATAGTCATTCTTCTCCCTTTTTTTGATTTCCTCCAACTCCAGTAACTCCTTGGGCTTCGGTCTCCCCGCTCTTCGTTCAGCATTCAATTCCTCTATCCTACTATCGAATCTCGCTAGGTAAACCTCCGTTATCAATGCTTTGAGTGATGCTAGAGAGAGAGGATGGGGAGATGAGAGAGAATGTAAGAAGAACAAAGGTCTTTGTACTATACATACACCACAAGGGAATCAACTGATTAGTATATGAGGGGACATCGTACGTTGATCAAGATATGTACTCACATTTAGCATCTGCATAGTCTTTCCTGGCTTTCGCTTGGGATTTCAATTTGTCCACTCGTAAGTTCACTCGAGTCAGCTGGGCAGCTACGGATATATAGATATAGACTTATCAGCTATCCAAGGTATATCGACTCATGTTACAGCTGACAAGACATACCTTTCCTCGAACTGGGATGAAGGTTCTCTTTCCCCTTTATGGCTTTTTTCGTTATTCTTCGATTTCCCATCTCTGATCAATGTTGTTCTTCTACGTGTATCACTACGAGTGTGATTTGGATTTGCGAGATGGATGTTGTTGTATGCTTGCAACGTATGAGATTGGAAATATCACAGGCATGAACATGAACATGGTCAAGCAACTTTCAACTTTTTCTGCTAGATGGGTGTATCAAATAAATTCCACCCCTTCTGCACCAAAAATCCCAAAACCCCCAGTTCCATTTAGGCCGAAAAGTGAGATATCTCTGCCTTCTACCTTTGAACATTCCTCGATCATCTTCATTCGCTGCTACGCTCCATCCGCCTCCAGATAGACTGGCCGTTCACCGAGCAACGAGATCTGGGAGATTGGACCATCGATAAAATTGTACGATGAGAGCAGCACGTCAGATACAAAAGTTGGCAACAACGTCAAAAACCTCGAGGTGAGTCTTGTCGTTCCGCTTCGCTTCTTTAAAATCGGTTCGTATACAGCACTGACCACTGTTTACAGGTCGACACCCTTCCTGCTCTCGACAAGACAGGCTTCTACCTCATCTACCAGCACCTCCTCCACATTCATTCCCGATCAACCACCTCACTTATCCACACCCTCCTCGCTCCCTCAACCCGTACCCAAACTATCCTCACAAGGCTTCTTCGACGCCTCTCGACCCTCCATCTCTCTGCCTATACGAGCAAGTCAACGTGAAAGTGAGACCTATGCGGAACTACAAGACCTAGTCTCCAAGCCATCAAGCTCCCGAACCGAAATTGGTTCTGCTAAAATATGGCAAAAATACATAACCCTCTCTCCGGCTTATAGGAGATCATTACCTATCGATTTCCTACAGAAGATATTCAAATATGTCATACCTAATCGGAAACATGTCAGGGAACTATCCTCATTACCTGATACCGATGGCGATGTACCGAAAGGAAAGTTATATAGGGAGAGATTGAAGCATCATTCGAATTTGGGTAATAAATGGGAAAGAAGATTACGTACGATCACCAATGATATGATGTTTTCTTCTAGAGAGATTGATCCTCAAGTTCTGATCAATGGAATAGGGAAATTGGCAATGCTGGGAGATAAAAATGGATGCGAATCTATAATAAGAGAAATCCGATTTAGGTTTGACGATAAATTGACGTATAGACAATTGAGGATAATGTATGGATATGGTCTTAGAAGTATTTCGAAATGGTTAAAAATTCATTCTCATCGATTTACCCCCACCACCACCACCGGTGGAACAACGGTCGGAGGAGGAAATAAAGGAGAGTTGGAACTTGTCGAAACTGCCGAAAGCTGTAAGAGGTTGATTAAATCTATGCAAGATCGAAATGTTTGTCCTAATTCTACAACTGCCGAAAATCTCTTGAACGTATCGAGATTGATTTGTTCAACAAATTTGAAAAATGATAAATTACGAAGATCATTCGAAGAATTGAGTGAAAGTATCTTAGTTAATGGGTATAATCTGGATATCATCAATAATTTATCATTCCCCTCGACTGTGAATGAGGAAAGGAGAATAAGGGAGTTGAAACCTTCTGTGAAATTGGCGGTGGTTGATTATTTCGGAAGAAAAGGAGAATTGTATAAGATGCTTGCTGCATATGATAATCTCTTCCCAGGGGATGTCGATAGATTACCTGAAGATGTTTGGTCATCCTCAAGAGGTGTGGATCAGTCGATGAAAATAGAAGAAGAGGAAGATGATATACCTACTTTATCGAGGATGTTGGAAGATGAGAAGAGGCAGAGAGCTGAGAGAGGTTGGTTTGGACAGAGGAGTGTGGAAGAGCATGGAGATGAAGGTGAGTTAAATATATATGATTTGTGATAATGGTAGTGTCACAACTGATCGTTTGAAACTCTGAACGTGATAGCAGGCGTGACGTCAATTTCGTCTGATATTGTCCTACCTGAACAATCACGTACATTCCACGATTACCTCCCACCGATCCCTACACCTTTCGATGTCCTACCCCCGTCCTATTTAGCCGCATCAACCAACTTGCAATCTATCATCACCCCTATTACACCTTCACAGCGTCCGATAGATGGCGAAGGAGCAGTCGTTTCATCGATATTATCAATGTTATCCCGAGCTTGGTTATCTAAAATCAAAGTATCACCCAACGACACGATATACAAAGATGTTTCAATCCATATACTTAGATTGGCAGTCCGAGCGGCAAATATCGAACAAGCAAGTTTCATCCATTCTATCAAGAATGTCTCGTCAGATGGAGGAGTTGGGCCTGATTTGAGAATTGAGGGAAATTGGTTCAAAGCTTGTTGGAGAACCGTAAGGTGGACTCGATCATCCTCAAGGAGAGGAACGAGATTCGCAAAGGTCCTTTTGAACGAGTTGAGTGATGTTCAACAGCGGTTAGCGGAGGAAAGGGAGATACTTCAATCGTTATTACCTCAAGACGGAGTACAGGAAGAGGCTCGTACTTCAGTGGATGTCATACTGAACCATATCAAACGATTGGAATCTCTTGAATTGGAATTAAGTGAGATAGAAGAGACGATCCAAGCGAATTTACGAATTGCCATTGAACGAAAGGCCCGTTCGAACTCTGCTAGAGTGGTAAAACTGGAGGAGAGGAGACAGGCTCAGCTGGCTTACAGAGGTAAGAAGAGGGGTTTGTTAGGGATGAACACCGAGAAGAGTAAGGATAATGATAGCAGTTGGACGTTGGATGCTGCTAGTGCGACTGCTCCCGCGGTCAGTCCTGCGATGGCTTGATCCCCTTTATCTATCCTGTGGTATAGGAAGCTGGGCAGGTATTAGATAGATATTTTGGATGCTCTAAATATCCAGTACACCCATGTATGCATGATATGCAACTCACTGTATCAACACACAAATGAAGTTGGTTGTGGCTCCACGTGACATCCACGTCGCGTCATAGGTCCATCGCTCGATAGCAAGATGAATGATACCCTAGTACTGGTCCAACCTCTTCCTCATCTCTTGATATCCAGACACACCCACAGCAGGATCAGTCCGGTGGAGTCCAGAGGCTATCAGAAGATACAGGTAGACGGAGAGTCCATCCCTTTTCTTGTTGGTTCCCAGGCCAGCTACATCGGCTCAGTCCTTCTGAGGACTGATCCACTTCCCAACTCTCATCTCTTATATCTTATCTCCATAACGACCCAAGCCAACGATCAACGACCAACACAATGAACGGTCCCACGCCCCTCTCACCTCTCACAGACCCAGCCTCGCTCGCCAAGATACCTATCCTCCTGATGCCCGTTCACTTACCTTCCACACCAATGCCTTCCAACATTTACAACTCGTATCAAAATCTCATCAAGCGATATCAGACTTTAAGGGGCGATGAGCTATCTCGACCATTAACTTCTCGAAATAGGCAATCTACCTATGGAGGAAACTCGTATGAATTACCGCCTAATCCCAGGTTACGGTTTTTCCCACCTTCGACGGGGAACAGTATATCCATATCTAGAGGATCAACTACGAGTCATGTTCATTTGTCTTATAGTGGGAATGCTCCTGCTAGACATACTTATCCGTTAAGTCTACTTAGAATGGCGGGATTTCCATTGATAGTATTGGGTATAGCTGTTGAACCTGATGATAAAGTAGAGGAACAAGAGTCGAAAGGGTATAGTGTAGAAGAAGAGCAGGAGGGGGAAGGAAGTGGGGATATAACGGATATTTCAACACCTACTGCACCGACCTTCAACCATCATCCACAGATTTCTTTGGAGCAACAAGTCAATCCTGAACAATCATTTGATGAGACTATATCATCCATTTTTCCTTCTACGTCCCCATTCCCCCTGGTGAAAAGGTTGCTCGTCGTTCCTAATCGATTGCCCAAATCGCCTTCTTCACCTAGGAAACAGAGTGGACATTCTTCGGAAAGCAGAGGGAATGGGAAAGATAAAGGTTATATGAGGTATGCTCCCCTGGATGGAGCTGAGAGCTGGATCGGGAGGGTGCTGGGTGAGGTTGTAGGTGAATTGTTAGGTGAATTAGGTGAAATTGTGAGTAGACGGCCTCGTCCTCATGCTATGAATATAGATTTCAGACTGTCTTGCAACGAATATATAGATATTAGGTATACTCTTGATGCTGACCATGCAATCTCTCATTATCTAGGCAACTGCCCTCGAAACACCCGCAGGGATGCGTACTCTCTCTTCAACTCTTCTACCATCCTTAACATCAACTCTCCCTCACCCTGAGCTAGGTAATATCCTAGCATCACAGCGTTCAACCACACCCAGTGACTACCCTTCTAGAGCGAGTACATCCACTCCTACTGGTATACCGCACTCTCAGTCTCTCGATCATCTAAATGGAATGGGAATATCTTTGACCAGAGCACTAACACCCGGTGGAAGACCTACCTCGATACAACCTCCTTCTTTGCCGCCCATACAGACGAGTTCGATATCCCCTTCACCACAACCTCAACCCGTTGCAGCTTCTTCTAACCCATTCAGACGATCTACCGCCCTCTCTTCCCCCTTTACTAGAACTTCTTCTGCTACCTCTGCCTCATCGTCCACATCTAATGTTCCCCAAGTGACAACCACCAAGTACACCAATGCGACATTATCGGGAGTGGCTGGTGGTAGATTGATGAAACTGTTAGGTGATATGTACCTCCTTGCCGGTCTATATGGAGATGCGATAAAGTGTTATGACGATGGAGCCGAGAGGTGCAGGAGTGTAGGTGATGTTCTATGGGAAGGGATGGCTAGGGAAGGTAGAGCCGTGGCAGGTATAGGTGAAGCTTGGGAAGGTCGAGATGGATCAGTAGGTTCAGCATCACTTGTCTCCATCGAAACGAATGGGTCCATTAGCTAAAATGTATTTTCATAGAACCTCGCTCAACCCTTCCCATCGTCCCCTATACCAGTCGAAATCCTCTCTCACTATCTCTCGGCACTAGCTTGTCTTTCCCGCTCACCTCTACCATACCCACCTACCATCCTCTCTCCTTCGCCTCAAGCAGTATCGGGATCGATTTCATTTCCCGCGCCATCATCCAGCTCGAACCCTTCCAATGTAGGCACGGGCGAAGGTTTACTCGCGTATCTACATACAAGCTTATCGCTCAAGATCGCTCATTTCCTCTTATTGATCTGGGCAGCTGGTGGATGGGGCTCAATAGCACTTTCATCTCTTATGACACACTCTTTACCTCGAAACTTCATCCCTCCACTTCAACCCCACGAGAATATTGATCATCATCTAAGAAGAAAACGACATAGACAGTTGACTATATTATCAACTTCAAGTGGTATATCCCGACAGAGTATATTTGCCCATGCGGAAAATGCTCTTCAGCCTTATCATCGAGCTATGACCAAGACTGAACAGGTCATCTTGCACAATGAGGCTATATGGCTGAGTAGATGCTTAGATCTGCCTAGAAAGGAGTCGTCAATAACAAGAGAATTGATCAAGAGATTAGCTATATTGGTTGTTGAAGGGAGAGAAGAAACCAAACGAGCCAACGGCAGCGGGCCTCAAGGTGGTTTCTCTCATCAGAAAATGAAGATGCCGACAATATCAGCTGAAAATAAAAGTGATGAAGCTTCTTCTGCTGCTATTGGATTAGGACTTGGATTCTCAGTGCCTAATCAGACTGTAGCTGTTAGACGAAAGGAATCGACAGAGGGGAATAGTGGAATTTTAGGGTTGTTCGAAAGGGCTGCTCAGGTTATGGGTATCGACTTGTTATCATTTGGTTTATCACCAGAATCAAATGGTTGGAACGATCAGCATCATGATGATGCTACTGATGATGATGGAGGGTTGACGAAACCTAGATTCGGTTGGCCAGAATTACAAGTTGAATTCTTGAAAGAGGGAATAGCGATATCTGAATCCTTACCTGATCACCCCTCAATCATCCGCTTGTGTCTCACCGCGTTAAATAACCTGAATGGATATTTGAACCCCCAATCGCAACATATGTTGAATAAGATGTATCCTATATCGCTAGCTACGGTTAGAAGGAGAGGGATAGAGATTGGTCAGGTACCTTGGTGGATAGGTGAGAAGGTTGTGTTGAGTGTGGAGATCGCTAGGTGAGTGAGGTCTCACTCAAACTTCAATCTACCTCCTAAAAATGCATGATGAAGCATGCTGTAACAGTATCAGGCATGAGATACAGAATAGAGTGGTTGAATTGTGATTGTTATTCAGCCTGCCGCCGAACAAAATACCGATTGAACATTCCATCAATGAGATATCACCGATGAAAGAAGGTAAAAAGGATCCGTTCTTGTATAATCCGAGATTGAAAGCTGCCGAAGCTGGAAAGGTAAGCTGTCATGTTGTTTTCGTCGATTGCAAGTGCATCAGCTAACGTTGTGTATCAATGTAGACGGTCATAGTGGCAAATGAGCAAATCGATGTTTTCGTAACTGTCAGAAACCCATTCACGTTTGATCTGGAAATACAGGATTTGTCTATTTTGTGAGCTGAAGTGTACACATCAACGTAGAAGACATACAGCTGACAATCGCCTTGCTTCGATAGGACTTCCGGAGTACCATTCATCACTTCCCCTTTACCACTTACCCTACCTTCCAACTCTGTTCAGACAGTAAGAGTTACAGGTCAATCGCCGATCTCCGGTTCAATGTCAATCAAAGGGGTATCAATCCGGCTAAATGATGGATCTTCCAACGATTTCTTGATCCCTATAGTGGATGGGAAGGCCAAACTGAAATTGGATAAGAGGAAATCTAAGATAAAATTAGATTTAAGTAAAGTGAAAAGATCAGGATTAGATGCTAGATTTAAATCAATCGAAAATGCCAAAGATCCCCATGCGCATGCCCATGCTCGTCCACATGGATTGGAGAATGATGGTGATGATAAGAAATGGTTAGAATGTGAGGTGGTTCCTGAATTACCTCTTGCGTGGATTAAGAAAACTAGTTTGACTCATGGGACTGTAATGTTATACAATGGTGAAACGTGAGTATGGCGCATGCTTGTTTCTCTCTCATCTGTCATAATGTGACTGTCGTTGGTTGGAATAAGATACTGATGGCTTGTTTATATATGCATGTTCGTGTCCAGCTCGACTATAAGAATAACATTGGAAAATTCGTCTTCCGTCCCTATAGATTTCATCAAGTTGACATTTGACGATTCGACTGCCCGAGAGGCACAAGCGATAATTCAAGAAGGTGAATTGACGCCCGAACAGGCATACGAGATCGAATATGATCAGATGAATAAACCTGTATTTACCTGGGATCAGAAAGATGGAGCAGGTGATAAGTTGGAGATAGGATCCGGTGGAAAGGTGAATCTCGACGTGAGGTGTTTGGGTAAGGTCGGATGGTGAGTTTGGACAATTCAAGTCTCAGCTTACTTTGGACAAGTATGTATATTCTCCGGCACAATGGCTGACGTTTGGTTGGACGCGGTTATAGCACGGATGGTACGATCAGGATAGACTATGGATACCTCAATAGGACATCTTCAAGCTCCGGTGAAGAAAGGCCAGACAACGATTCAGCCCCAAGTTCATTTTATACTCGACAGATCACTTTCCCGATATTGTTTACTGTGTATCATACGATTGAAGCTCATTCGCTCGATTTGATACGCTTGGGATCATCTTCTGCAGATCTCGATGCTATTTCCAGACCTAGTGAAAATGGATTGGTTGCCAATGGTGATATCTCGAAATTGGACAGATCATCTGCAACTTCGCAGATCAACGAAGATCGATTGAAGAATGCTTTGGAAGTCGAGAATGACAATAAACATTGTCTGTTGGCTTTGAGCGTCAGGAACATTTATGGTGTACCGTTTGAGATTACGCTGGAGAGGAATGATCAAGGTGAGTCATGCGAGATGATCAGAACGGAGTGAAACAGAAGAAAAATGCTGATGATCTGATGGTTGTGAATAGATGAGGATCTAGTACGATGTCAGAGATTAGTCCCTCCAGGGGCTACCGAACGGTGAGTGTGTATGCTTAATTTCCTGAAAGGTCAAGCTGAAACATGGTTGTGTGATAGGATGATCCTCCCTCTTCCTCGTCGGACGATCCCACAAGACCTGCTCTCACGTCCTATCCCCTCTTTATCCGAGAGACAGTACATAGTGGATAAAGAGAAGAAATCTGCTGGTCGGATAAAGAAGGATAGAGAACTGTTCTGGTATCGTGAAGAACTCCTGAATGTGGTCAAAGCGACTTGGACAGAGGTAAGCTGATATGCAACTCGACTTTTCTGAGATTCTGATGATTGCCCAGCTGATATTAGTTTGTTTTTCGTTCACAATAGCCCGGCTCGATGAGAAGAGGTAATCTAAATATAAGAGATCAGCTTTTCTCTTCGGCATTGTTGGATATCCTCCGATCGGATGAAGTTGATATTACCCTTTCACTTCAGAGTGAGGGTGACAAAGTGGACGTGATGGATTTCGTCAATCTCAATGTCAAAGTGACGAACAATTTCGGTAAGTTACATGAACACTTTCGCTTGACTTTCTTCGAAATCGAACAGGAAGGAATGAAAGGAATGTCAAGCTGATATTCTCTGATATACTCAGAACGCCCTTTCAGACCTTTTATCCATATCTCACCTTTACCAACCTCATCAACTGAACAATTATGGACGGAACCCTCTCCAACTCATCAACAACCCAATCAACGAAATTCATTCCAACCTCAACCTCCCACGACGACTTCCAAGAATGTATTATTTGATGGAATTGCATCTACCATCTTACCGCTCTTATCTCCCGGTGAGAGTGTACAATGGAATGTAGGAGTTGTATTCTTGGCTCTGGGCAAATACGGAGTGAGAGTGGCTGTTGAGGAGGTTCCCTCGATCGATCGTACAATCGAAGAAGATGAAGAGAAGGAAAAGCAGATTTGGTTTTCATCTGTTTTGGATGTCATTGTTAAATAATCAATACACATCAGATTCCACAATATTTATATACCCTGCATCTAAAAATATATATATACTGCTATCATTCATTATTATCATGACATATCTGTCGATTTCGTTATTTACGTTACTTAAGGAGCCTATATCACGACTTCGTCGATAATTGACCATTGGTAAACTTGACTTGTCTATAATCGTCACCGAAATAATACACCCTATAAAGAAGCTAAAGGAAATGAAACGAAATAAAGCTCATATAGAGAAATCATTGCGCTAATGAGCAGCGATAGAATGTTTCTTTTGATACTTCTTCAGACACGAAGATAAGTCACCGTAACGTTGATTCTGTAATCTTGGATCGGGTACTACAATCGCAATGAACCTTATGTGAGCATATACTTACCATGACTGTTCTGCTAGCAGAAGTCAACTTACAATTAGTACCATTATTGATAATCAAAACTTTCATCTTCGGATGGTAAGTCAATCCGGTCAATAATTTAGGTGTGATTAGGAAGTATCTAAATCATCACAGCGGAACCCGATCAGTCTCGACTATCTTTCGTATTCATGCAGAGATGAATATAGACTCACTGTCCCGCATCTGAATCACAAGTCACCTCGACAAGTTGATTATGTACAGCTCTTTCGGCTCTTTGGTCCATACCCTATACAAAACAAACAATCGATTAGCTTCTAAAATTCGAGAAGAGCTGCAAAATAGCTGACCTGATTGATCTCATCGACTAATGAGAAAGGTGTTCTTGACATCTCCGATAACGACATAAGATAAGTGACAGTAGCCAATGATCGTTCCTACATAACCATTTGATTGGGATTAGCTATGATTGATGTAAGATACAAGATGACTTACCCCTCCAGATTGATGTGATCCAGTTAGAATAGCCAAACTATCTTCATCCCTGTACGAGACCAAGATCTCGATTCCCCAAGCTGAGAAATCACCTTCCACTCTACGTATTCTAACTTCTCCAGAACATTTCACGCCTATACAAAATAAATTCAGCGTATATCAGCTGTGAATCCCATGCACGTGGTATCGGGTCAGCTTCAAACTTACGAGCGAATGCAGCCGAGAATTTGGCTGATACAGCTTGTACCAGAGTTTCTAGAGCCGGATCGAACATGTCCTATATTATTGGAGATAAATCAGCTTTACTCCGATGATATAGGATGTTGGACGTAGAAACGGAACTTACCAACGTCTTCTTGATGTCCCTCTTGAGACCATTCAATTCTGCTTCTTCGCGATCAACGACATTCTGAGCTCTTTCGAGCTACACACGGAAAACACACATCAGCTACTTTGCGGATTTATTTCTGACCGCAGACAATGAGCTCCACCTTATCTTTATAGTCGTTATATCTATCCACTACATTGCCAGGTATATTCACAGCCATTTCTAATTGCGCTCGTATAGTGTGGAGCTGACCTTCCAGCTCTTCCAGAGGGGGTAAAGCTGAAACCTGTCGATACAAAACAACGATGAGTTTGACGTCTCAAGAATGTCTGGAACAATGGCCACTAACATCTTTTGCTCTTTTTCTGACTTCATCTTTCACCTCATTTGACGATTCTTGAATCGCAGCTGTGAGTTGTCTCCACTTATTGGCCGCTTGTGTCTTAGCTTCGTCGACTTTGACCCCGGCTGAAGAAGAATCGAAATTGCATTAGCGGTCCGATCTGTTATTCGAGTATAGTACATCCAGATCCAACTTACCAGCCTCCAAATCCTTCTTGGCATTATTTAACATGTCATTACCCTCACTTAGTTTACTCGACACAGCTTGCTTGTTGATCATACTTTGCAGACCAGTAAGATTCGCAATTACCATATCCGAGCAGATCTCAAATACGAAATCACATGAATCCTAATTTAAGAAACACAACGTGATTATCAGCCATGGTTCTGATCATAGGCATAGACCAAAAAGAAACAGAAAAGGTTCACTCACAAGCCAAGCATCTAAAGGTCCCAATCTCGCTTTAGCATATTTCAACTTCTCAGCTTTCAGCTTCCTACGTTCTTCCTCTTGAGAAGGTTGAGCTTCCAATTTTGCTAATTTCGCTTTATGTTGTTCTGAGTACTCAATCAAGTATGTATGAGCTCCAAAAGGTAAACTTATCACGGTTGATGCTGGGTGATCAAACTTACCATAATCTGTAGCAGCTCTTTGCCATCTTTTGGCCTTTTCCTGTAACGCTTTGATCTCCTTGTCTAGTTCGGCCTGCAAACCAAGATTGTTTAGATCACCCACAACTGGGTGTGCCCTTAATGCTCGATAGATTGACTCACCACCTGACGCTTGATATCCTCCCTTTCGCGATAAACCTCATCCAGTCTAGCTTTCAAAGCCGAATGAGGTTGTTCCCGATCAAATATGATTTTCTTCTTCCTAGCAATCTCCTCCACTATTCTCGCTACTGCGTCTCGGTCGACTATCATGCATATAGACATCAGCTACTTTGCTCACTTGACCTGTCTCGATAGGCTTACCTGAAAGGTTGAAAGCCTTCGCAGGTACTTTCTGATTGGTCCTCTGTACAAATTCCCTTCGACCGTATGCACTTTGGATAGCGCTGGTGTGATCATCTCTGGTGGCCCAAGCCCTGATACCTACCGCGGTCAGGGCGCTCCCGTCGACTTGCACAGATGGTTTTTGGGTAAGAGCCTGCCCCGTCGTACAGTACATGGTTAGTATACGGATTATCGACCACATGTAAGACGATTGGACTTACGGTCGCATGTAGATTGGCTCTGCTACATAGATAGGCAATTACAGCAGGTTCAGCTTCGACATAATCGATAGCGAATCCATCCATTCCCAACGCTTTCAGCTACGATAGAAGAATAACTATCAGCGGTTGCCATATAAGCCATATATGACAGACAAGAGACTTACCCTCTCAAGGTCACATGGACGTTTAGGATTGACAGTTTCGTTGGTCACTTCGGTATAGGCCAGGTTCAACTTTACTCTACCACCTTCGATTCTCCTTCCATTAGATAAAATTCTGGGTGGATAATTGGATTTATTCAAATCTAAGATACGATCGAAATCTGCTTGATTGGTACATATGAATGACTTTAATTCCATGTATCTATCAGTACTATCCTTTCTGATCGAGACAATGTTCAGACTTACCGATCGGTCTCGTAGAGAGGTACATTGCTCTACTTGCCACGCATACTCTCTATTCGGTACACTGACAGATATCATCGGTGGTTTATAAACCGGACCTTCCAGCGTATGTCCGTGCTTCTGAAGCCAATCAAGCATAAATCCAATCGAAGGGTCGAAGTCCCTAGCAGCGTTCTCTTTCTGGATCTCGATATTTTCCAACATCCTTTGTCTGAGAGGACGAGAAGTCAGCTATGTGTGAGTTCTGATGCCTTACGATGTACTCACTTCCTATTCAAGTCCTCGAGCTCTTGATTCAAATCATCGAACATTTTCTTGTTGTCTTCATACTCATCTTTCAGTTCTTCAAACGTATTGCCTTTCTGACGAGATGTTGCCTGAAGTTCAGCCTTTTGACCAGAATAGTTGTCATCAGCGGTGGGTTCTAAGCATCCAATCTCTGGGAGAATGGTCAACTACCTTCTGCCTGTGTTTAGCTTTCACTTGATCATTGACATCGTCCCTAGGTTCGTCCAAGATCTTCTGACACGTCTCGATCTGATTATGGAGTTTCTCTTTTTCTTCCTGCCTTCTCTGGTGATTCATTCTCAGTCGCTCAAGCTGCTGATCAATCTGAGTGCTTTTCTCGCCCTGTTGCAGTAAAATCCGATTCAACATTAGCTGCTCGTGCGATGGCCTTGAAGATTTGACAAGCTGATGCCTACCTCATCCCTAGCTTTGATCAGCTTGGACCTTATATCCTTCATACCATCCTTGTACTTTGATTCTACCGATTGAACTTTGACTTCGTCTTTATGCGCCTTCTTTTCCCAGTGACTAGACTCAATAAGTCAGTCAAACATGGATGCATCAGCACGAGTCATGGTACAACTCACTCTTTCAGCTCCTTTAACGGTTGTCTTCTACCTTGCAATTTGGTATATCGTTTTGCAACTTGCTCTTTCTCTTTCTTAGCTTCTTCGACCGCCTCCTTCAATTGCGAATGCTGAGATACAGCTACCAAATGTTCAAGGATCTCCGCCTACATATGTAATCATACTTCATCGGCTGTAACTCTTACGCAAACACATATTTGCTTCAGCTTACCTCTAATTCCCTCGCTTCTCGTTCCTGTACATGTTCCACATCAG
The DNA here is from genome assembly GCF_036810445.1 of Kwoniella europaea PYCC6329. NCBI lineage: Eukaryota > Fungi > Basidiomycota > Tremellomycetes > Tremellales > Cryptococcaceae > Kwoniella > Kwoniella europaea. The sequence goes on from NC_089487.1 coordinate 7,335,968, forward strand.
GCGCAAGGGCGTCAACCTGAGCTTGCAATCGATCTCGGACATTCGCATGGCCCTCATAAGTCTACCAAAAATTTCAGCTTCAGGATTTGGTTCTCAGGTCTGATAAGTAAAGGTCACTTACATTAGCGATATCCTTCACCTTGGCACCTTTTTCTATCAACGTTTCGTGCCATTTGGTCAATCTGGGATCACCAGCTGCCCTCATTGTTTCCTTCAGTACGACTTCGGGTGCCATTTTAGCGAATTCTGCTACTTTATCTTGAGGGAGGAAAGAGCTAAAACGAAAGTTATACGTTGATCTCTGGTGTTCAGAAGCGGACTTTCTCCAACATACCATAAGTTGTTGGCTTGTATACCGAACCTTTGAACGTATTCTAGTACTTCTCGCCTAGTACATGTCGATCCTATTCCATCAATCGTGTTAATATGATCACCTTTGTGTTGTCCATTTTGGAGCACACTGAGTTTTCATCTACTCACCATTATATTTCCATTCTGACTTTTCATCCTCTTTGTTGAATTTCCTCCATATAACGATATTCCTCTTTCCCCTTTTACCTTTCAATTCAATCTCCACCGTAGCTTGATCTGCACCTTGTTTCACATACGCCTTAAGCTCATTGGCTCGACCCATAACCTACATTGGACTCGTGATCAGTATTCGTACACCGTATATGATGCTAGATGCGAACGAGAAGAAAGGTACTTCGAGCTATAGGCAAAGAAAGACATGTGGGAAAGGAGGATATTGCAAAGAGGTTCGCATTTCACTTACCTTCGGAGCGAATCCTAGCCCTATGGCTATGGCAGCAGCGATACTACTTTTACCTGTTCCATTTGGACCCAGAATCATATTTAGGTGAGGTCCAGGTCTGAATTCGACATGATCGTATGTCATGAAATTGGTCATCTTGATTCGTACCACCGATCCTGCTACGTATCTAATGTAAGACCATAAGATTAATCAGACCACCTAATCTTGATGATCCTAAGACATAGGAGAGCGATGTCTACTCACCCATCATCTCCTCTCTCATATTCAGGTTTGAAACTGACTTTTCCTCTTTCCAGTTGTTCACCTTCTTCCCCCACATCACCATCTACCAGAACACTATCATCTGCCCCCTCATCCTCATGCCCATTGTCGTCACCACTATATAGATCGTCCAGATCGGAGTCATTGATATCTTGACTTTGCTGGACAACCGTCTTCCTCTTCTTGGCTGGACTGGCGGATGAACTTTGACCTCTTCGTTCTTCCTCTTCTTCGTCGGACTCTATCACCTGAGGTCTTTTGCGGACTGGTGGCATGGTGACACACCTCTGCTGTTCCAGGTCAGTGTTAGGGAGATTGAGTGGTGTCTGAGGAGAATAAGAAGAGGATTGAAGATGGTTCGAATACTCGTAATGTTGGTGGTAGACTGGACGTGAAGTCAAAGACGATGAGTTACGCGTAATGACTCAGGCACCAAGAAGAAGAGGATACGAATCTGATTCCGTCGCTCCTTCCTACACGTGGGATCATTCGATCGGATCACTCCCTTCATCCAACTCCCTCCTCTGTCCGACGTACATCAACAAATACCCAACGATATTCGACGAGCAGCATCCAGCTCGTGCCGATCCATCCACCCATTAACGGCTGTCCTTGTGGTTGGGCAAAGGATTATCTATCACCTCATACTCGGACTATCCCCTCAGGTTCCAAGGTTCTCCCACAATGTCATCATCAAATACACCTAACCTTCACCCATCTTCCTCGATACCTGCACCGCTTATATCCAAACCTATCCCATTCGAGAGGATAGACACGCACTCCATCAAACAGCAATTGCACGATGTTCTAGGCGAAGATGGTCTGCCGTACTGGAAAGCGCTCAATGGGTATCTTTTAGGTCAACTGGCGAGGAGCGAGTTGGAGGGGATGGTAAGAGGGTGGTTTAAAGGGGATAAATGTGAGTGCGAGTTGGGTCTTACACTTTCTACTATATGCTCTCTGGACAATACATCCTATGATGGATCTGTATTGTAGGTCTCAATGGTCGATGAAGATGGAGATATCTACATACAATTCTTTGTCCCTTCCTACCGGTGTTGATGATATAACCGATATATCACTTCTACACCCCCTCGCTCACATTTCACCCTTACCAACCATCACTTATCCTTCTTGGACATACCATGCATCGTAATGTACGACGCGTCTGACGCTTACAATCTCCTTCTTAGTGGAACTACACAACACCCTCCTTCTATCTCTCCTTAACAATGCCTCGATTCCACCAACCCTCTACACACCGATACCAACAACCTCTTCCGCCCGTAAACGCAAGAGGGTATCATACGATGATGTGGAATACGACGTGGATGAAGAGGCCGTTCAGCCGAAATCCCGAGTCAGCCAGTGGATATCGGGTTTGAACGGTAGAGAGAGGATGAGGATTAAGAGGTCGGTTTTGGGTAAAAACGGTACGGGTGGTGTGGAAGATGTGCCAGGAGCGAATGAGCCGACAACGGGGATGGGTGGCAGGAGGATGTCGGCTTGGGTGGGACAGAATAGTAAGTTGCTCCTAATCACTGAATATTAATGGATAGTCAAAGAGGAACTATAAATCTTGATCTCTTTTCATTTTTTTTCTCATGCTTTTCTCGTTTACCTAGAGATGTTATAAAGATCTTGATTTGAAGATTCATTGATTCCTTATTATGATTTCACTCAATTCGCTATATCTTTGGATTTTATCCGAAGTTTCATCTCAGTTTTAAACCTTTGTATAAGACGACTTTAACAATAAACCACAAGCAATAATATAACAGACGACGCTGACACCCTCGCTCCTCTCTAGATTTCTTACCACCATCCACATCTAATCCAACCCGTCATCTCCCGTCCTCAGCCCAACTATCCCTCCAATTATCGCAATATGCCAAAATACACGGACTGAGCCTCGCCCCAGACTCGACAGCTGAGATTGGTGAATTTCTGGCAGTGGGGTTGGACTCGCATATACAAGATATGTTATACGGGTTGATCCAACTTACCGGACATGATAGACCTGGAATCAGTACGATTAGATTACCAAAGGATAAAGACCATTCCAACGAAGATGGGGAGAAGAACAATGAGATGGAAGTATCTCCAAAGATGAAGAAAGAGGAAACAGATGAATCACCCAAAGTCGATTTAAATTCATTAAATCATTTGTTGATACTCAATCCTACTCTGAATCCTACTATCTCACCGTCTATATATAAGTTGAAATCTGGACAGATATCATCGACCCAAGATACAACCACTCCAACTTCTTTGAAAGATACAAACATCAATGGCGGTAGTCAAAGTTCATCGCCCGTGACTTCAACATCGAACCGAAATCGAAATAATGATAACAATGGTAATAAACCAAGATCTGAAGTTATAACCAATCGGTTATTAGAGAATAGTTTATTGAAACTAGATAATATCACTACTACTGCTCCCGGAGGAGCAGGTGCGGATCAGAAAAAGGAAAAGAAACATACCAGTCATTGGAAATATGAAGATCCAGCTGTATTACTTAAAGATTTCTTGGGATAAATCCAAATCTCAATGTTGAACAGCGAAAGGTAAGAGAGTAAAAGATTTATGTGGTATGGTGTATAAAACGAACTTGTGTTTTTCGTCTCCCATCATGCGGTGGGCTGAAGGATGGGAAATAGATGAAGGACTTTGTATCTGCAAGAGTTATCATGTTTATCGTTTGTAAGGTTGTATATTTCCCAATCATCAGTGAACGGGACTTTGTATAATGTTCTGACATACTTGTATAGTCTTTTTTTCTTTTTGTAAGGGGAAACCTTTCGATACATATATTCATATAGCATAACTTGGCATAACACAGTGGTTTTTCATGACGATGTATTGGAGTTTATAGTAGCTAGCGGTGGCGAATGTGAATGCACCAATGCATGGAATCATGAAGAAACAGAGTCGATGTGCATGTAGGTGAGCACGGGAGCAAAAGTGCGCTGACGCGATGGTCGGATATAAGCTAACACCGACAGAACGAGCTGTGCCCACCTGGGTGGACGGTGCTGTGCCACATTCATCTTGCTTGTTCCTGGATCCACTGTATACCATTTTGCTCGTTGGGTGGATTAGCCACTCTCACTCTCACTCACACCCCTGGTTGCATTGCTTGCAGATTCACCGTCAGACAGACAGACAGCAGACAGTCGATATTCATTAAGACCTTTAATTCCTCCTATACTCGTTCTCCTCTTCCTTCATCCCTCAATCAAAAGACACTCAAAATGGTGAGTACTGTTCTCCAGCTCGGCTCAGATCAACATGAGATCATTAGTAGAAAGGTTGGAATACTGATGTTTAATGTGTTGTTATAGGAATCTACCAACAAGCAACCAGTCAAGCTTGCCCGTGTCCTCAAGGTTAGTAATTGTGTTAATTGATTGGGTCTGGGTCTGGGTCTGGCAGTGGGATATAGATCATATGGAGGATCGAGTGGTTGATCGATTGGATAGATGGACGGATGGAATGGATGGGATGGGATGTATCGAGAATAGGATGAGATGGCGGAGGAGGATTATAAGGTCGATCAGAGAAGGAGGGTATCTAAGAGGTGTTGCGCTCGTACGAGTGGAATATCCTGCGATATCAATCTTCCCTCAGGATGGAGCGAAGTGGATGGATCTTGGTTGAATGGAAACGGACAAGCTCAGCTCGGATATAAGAGGATGGACCTCATGCTGTCTTCAGAGACCTGACATATCACACTACCGGAAGGCGCGGGAGATAGGGGAAGTGGATACGACGATCCGAAGAAGAAGGGATGTGATGCTGCTGCCAGACCCAGATGATGTGGAAACATACCATGACGAAAGGAAATATAATGCTGACTGTCAAAAATCTTCTTTATCTATTCCCACTTTCCTACCCCTTCTCATCATACGCAAACTCGTACCAAAATCTACCCACCTCACACAGGTCCTCGGCCGAACCGGTTCTCGAGGAGGTGTCACCCAAGTCCGAGTCGAATTCATGGACGAGTCCAACCGATCCATCATCCGAAACGTAAAGGGTCCCGTTAGAGTTAACGATATCTTGGCTCTTTTGGAATCTGAACGAGAAGCTAGGTGAGTTAGTGTTGATTGTACAAGTGGGAGTGGGATGGCGATGAGAGTGGGGCAAGGAGGGAACAGGTGATCATAGAAGGAACAGACGGTTTTGCGATGGTCTTGTCTTGGATTAATCGGAGGATCTTCATCCATTTCTTGCTATCTGCCCTCCTCGCAATCTCCCGTTGCCAACAACTCCAACTCGATGCTGATTCATGTTTTCCCCGTTCCATAGACGACTCCGATAAACAAATCAAATTTCGTTTTCGGTTTAGTTCAGTTTGAGTTTGGATGGGATGAGGGAATATGGGGACTAGAGAAAGTTGATCTGTACATACACTCTAGGTTCTTGCCGTGATGACATATACTTCGCATACTCAAAAAGGGTCCATAGGATGATTTGCACGCTGGAAAACAAGGGCAATGGGCTGGAGAGCAGGCAATGGGCAGGAGATGGGCATTGGCAATAGATATTTGTTACTTTGCGTTGTCGCGTTTGCCTTTTGCCCCAACTCTCGTCTTTCGAAACCAGGTGCACGGAGAGTCTGATTCCCCGTCCTGGATGATACAGTTGAGCTGCATATATTGTGAGAGTGCGAGTAGTGCGTCTACAGTGACAGTCTTGTGAATCGAGTGACATCATGACAACGACGCGTCCATCTTATTACCCATATCTCGTCTTCATCCTCATCTCCATCATATCGCCCAGTATGTATATCTCACTGCGAATACATGGGTGACCTGACCATACGAGACACGGGCCAAAGATTCAAGCTCATATAAGTATAAGGACAAGATACGTAAATTCGAATACGAACGACATAGTCAATCCTGAAATCTAAAAATCGTCCATGTCGACTTCAATCACCTCCTTTCAACATCCACCACACAATTCGCCGATCTTATCGAACACCTAGAACACTCACACCCCGAAGCAGAATCACGGTTAGGATCCGCCTCTGAAACAGTTCCAGATTCAGATTCAGATTCAGATTCAGATTCAAGATCGGAAGCAAGTATAAGCTCATTCCTATACCTCTTCCTGCTAAACAAGCAATTACGATTTCTCGCTCCGAGAGTTATCTTTGATGATTTCTGGTGGGATTTCTGGGTATCAGCTAGAAATCGTAAAGCCCAGTTCCTCAAGGAGAGGGGCCTCGTAAGATACTTGGACGATAGGCTGGAAGACTACCTCTCTACGACTGAAGACGAATTCAGTTACGATTCTGTCGACCAGGATCCAGAAGAAGCAGAAGCAGGAGAAGAGGTATTTGAACAGTTGAGGAATAGTGTTAACACACTCACGAGAGAAGAGAGGACTCGTAGGATTGAAGATTAGTTGAATAGACTGGTTGATTATCAACGTGTATCAGGTCAGGAGGAAGGATCGCAAAATCAAAGTAGACATTCTTCAAAGAGTAGCGATAAGAACGATTGTCCTGGTCGAGAAACGAGATCTAAAGCAAAATCAAAAGCAGACAGTCAAAAAAGGGCTTTAGATCAGGTTGAACTACCTGTCAGCAAACGAGAGGAAAGGACGAAGATTAGGAGACGATAATCAATACATCATCACCATGTCTCAGCCTTCTCCTAAGACCACGACTGATCAGGCATACTGGAATTTACCTGATACCATCGCACCCATACAGGTCTTACCTGACCGTGAGTCATCTCAAACCAACCGAATTCCTGATACAAGAGATCTAGTACCAGATGTGATGTTTTGGTACTGTCAGCTGATACATTGCTGATCTCAATGCTAGGATTTACGAAACCGGCTGATGCTCAAGTTGAGAATCTGAAAGGGAAAGAATCCGATCCATCTAGGATGGGAGTATTCGTATGTTTACTTGATGGTGAGTCGAATTCCATCCCTCCCTCAAATAACCTTTGTGGTGTCGTACATTGCTGAAATGATTTTGGAGTACTGATTGTTCTTCTGTTGACCAGATAAACCACACCTTCATCCATCTTTAATCTCATTACATAAACATCGTCTGAACATACATCACATACCCTTACCTCCTGACCCATCTAACGATCTTCCGATACCCCAATCGTCTTCAACTCTTCGACCATCGGAACCTCCTCAGACAGATGAAGATATATCAATGACTGCCACTTCTCCCACCCCGGCTGAAGCGACTTTAACAACACAACGAAAGCCAGAAGCAGACGCACAGGTCGAGTGGTTCATGTGGAAGTTCTCGGAAGAAGAAGAGAATAGGAGGAAAAGTTATTTACCACTTGCTTAAAATGCTATCCTTTCCAGAGCTGATGAATCTGAATATCGGGAAATGCAATGCATGGGATAGAAAGCCATCGGTACGAAACTCTGATACTGATGCTAATACTGATCTCGTCACAATCTCACTGGTGAACTTGAGGACCAAGCTCATCCTTTGCTGGAATGAAAGTCTAGGAATTGCGATCCATCTGTAGTGTCCCCTGAGTCTATATTGGAATTAGGCAGATTTTCCAGCATCTTCAGAAGTTTATCCCGATTTTTCAGGTGAGTTGCTCCAGGGCCTTGACAATAGAGGTCTCCCCATGTTTGCACCAGCGGATTATCACCGATATCTTCGCTTTGCATAAACAGCTCGACATTCATTGATTGCTTGGAGCTGTCAACTAATTTCTGCATTACCGCTTCGAGGGATTCTTGAAAAGTAGCATAAGCCTGAGAAATCTCACTTTTCTTGTCCGCATTGGATGTGACGTTCGAGCTTTCCATTGCGGTGATACAGTATATCTGGCTTTACCTGGACACAGTAAGGTATGTCAAGGTAAGATGGCAGTGTGCTATATGATTTACTACTGTATGTATATTATGATGATACCATAGCTCAAAGACTTACTTGCTGCTGTTAGGGTAAATTTCATATGGTCATTAAACGCTGAGATCATTCCCAGAGAGATGGAATCTATTGAACCAATATGTCAAATTTACGAGGCAAACTTGATCAGCAAGATTAATTATGGAATAAAGTCTAATGAACGAATGGACGAATGCCTTACCAGGTCTTGAGAACGCCTCTGGAAAAGGTTTGATGTATGAGCTTCGATCTCTCGATCCGAGATAGTCTGTGACCAAAGAACGATTTGAGGATCAGGGAATGATCAGTCACGAAACTTCGGTATACGGCATGTGGACTGATGATGAATCATGTCAAATATGACAGTGAAATGAATAAGCGAGCTCACCGAAAACTCTGATGTGTTCTTGTGGGTTCATGTTCGTTAAGCCTTCCTTCTTGTGCAGTAGTTCAAATCGATCAAGTGGCGACAGTGACACTTTGCTGGGTTTTATGATAGCTCGAATCCTTTGCAATTAACTACCGCAGTGCTAGCGCAATTTTTCAGCTTATATAGGGCTGGTGCATAATACCGGGGCTTGCCAATGACTTCTCGCCTGGCCTCCCGTAACGAATACTCTCTACTTTCGAGACACGGGAGATCCTTTCGAGAAGGGCCTCACAGAAAACAATATCTCCTTTGATCCACAATCAACTCGACTTTTTATATGTGCATCTTCTCCATATGTGTGATGACCTACTGATCCGCACCGCTTCGTTAAAGTTCTTTGTCAATCAAGTAACTCGTACGTGAAATGATTGTGAACAAAGCTGTTGAGTAGCTGATACTGTAGGTAGGTAGTCTCATTCTTCCTCGGTCAATCGACAATATCCAGTCCGGTGCGATGTCATTCCTCTGAATACATATCCTTCTCTTTGTCAATTAATTAAGGTCAAGATCTAAGTCTTGCAGCACTTTGCATGACCATTTTGGCGTATCATACATATCAGATTTACCAGCTCGATGCATAACCTCCTCAATTTACATACCGTGTTGTAACTGGTCATACGCAAATGAAAGACCTGGTTTGGATTCAAATCATGCAATCACGGTTATCCACGTCTTTCAAGATCGACCAACCAATGTTTACCAATGTCAGCCATGACCCTTTGATCAGAAATCTTAGTCCAATCTCCGTTGAAAGCATCGTCGAGTGCATTCTTCTGTCTTAGGAGAGATTGCCTTTCACTGGAATTACTAAATGTTGCATATCCATCTCCCCACAATTTTCGTTTAGCTATTATGATCGGACGTATCGTCAGCAGAAATAGCAAAAATGCTTAAGGAACTTCATAAACCGCAAAATGATGGTATCTAAGGGGTGCGAGGATAATGAAACACACCTTGATCAGTCATACTTCCATTCGATCTCGCAACAGAATCAATCTCCGCGTTGATTGAATCTTGTACAACCTTTGATGCGTAAGTTTGGTAGGCTGTCCATCTGCCTTTCAACCATTCCGCTTCAGTGGGATCAGATGTACCCAGTCCATTGTAGGTTCGTTGATATCCATCGCGCACTGTGAAGCTCGTATTTGCAGCTTCTACTCCCTCAAGAAGGGAAGCATGAAAGTGACTAGTACTTACTGCTTTGTGGCACCAGAGTGTAAAGATCTTCTTGCCACAATTGAGAAGCGATGGTTTCTCGAGGAGCTTGAGTTGCTTCGGTGGATGCCACGATTGTACTGTTGATGTCGATGATTAATGTCGTACAACAATTGCTTGGAATAGTGAATTCGAAGTGAGTGGATGGGAGATGAATAGCTTTCATACCTGAAGTACTATGCAGAGCCCTCAGGGAATCCTCTGGAAATTTCAAAGTGTATAGTACGTAGGGAATGAGCCTTCTGACATCCATTGTACTGTAGCTACTGCTATCGGTCGTCAAAATCCTCAAAATGATGAGGCCTATCATGACCCGCTTGGTAGAACCGCACTCATCGTGCCCGTATCACCCTTGCATGACTCTGCTGTTTGATGCGTCAGAGCCGACCGAAGCATGCTTTGTGCGCCCTTCCAAAAGATCTTCAGCTCGGAAGTACTCGAGCATATGTTCGACTGTCTTCTTTCCAAAGCAAGTGTCAATGTTGCTGAGACACTGACTGATAATCTCAGTACTCGCGTGTCGACTCAGAAATTCTCAGCAGATAGCAGGATCGTGAACGACACCCTGTGCTCATCCAGTCCAGTAAGCATAAATAACCCAGCCTTCAAAATGATATACATATCGCCGCAACGGCAGCACAAGGCTCTCCTGCCATCATGTAGGCATAATGTCACTACCCTATCTCCTAGTAAGTAGCTGTAAGCCTAAGGTCAAGTAGGTAAAGTCCACTACATCGAGAGGTTGAGATACTGTAGTAGTGATGGCAACCGCGTGATCTTTGGGGCCAGGACAGATTAAATCTAAGAATCATAAGTCTAAGAGACCCGACGAAGTGGTACAAAGGAAGTGCATCACTTCCGTAGTCAAATCAGTCAGAAAGGAGTTCCTCCATCTGTCCAGATAGCTGTGAGGGCTCCTCGATGCGTGACTTACGGACTTTCTCCAGGTTATACTGCGAGCTCATTAGGGATAAGGCAAACTCGATTCGTGTAGGCTGTCTGTCATACTCGTCGTCAGGTTTGAAAATGCAAGAACAAGAATAAGCGTTGTCGGATGTGCGAATACTCGTTTGGCTATCCGGGTCATTGAATCCCTTGAGCTGTTGAATAGCGTACGTCGCTACTACCCTCGCTGTGATCGTCAGAGATGTGTCAGAAGGGAGGAGCATCGTTCTGGCATCGCTCACCTGAGTTCCGTGATCACACTTTCTCACCTCTACAATCCGTGTATTTAGATGCTCCCTCAGAGGCAGAAGAGGGAGCATGAAAATGAACAAACGCATCAAATGGCAAACATTCATAAGCTGCGGAAGCAGACTCGAAAGTAACTATGGGATACATGGTACGCAAACGGTAAGTTAGTGGCTCATCGTATCCTTCCTTTGAAGCACGCGAGTCTTGACAGCAATATAACATACATATGCCAGATATGCGACAGATCTTATAACCACATAAGATGCCACTATAACAAGAAGGGCACTATTATAAGAGAGCGGCAGCACATTTGCGTCATTGTTACTCTGTATTACTTTGGATAGACACAAGGGATCAGATCCTTACGTTTGATGACCCTCGGTGATAATTGTTTTTGTGCACTATCTATCGCTCAAAACCTTCCTTTGAAACAGCTTGAGAACCCCTTCGAATCGGGGCGAGTCAGTATTGTTCTAATCCGCAATCAATCGGAGCTAAAATCCGCCGTTCCGAGACGAAGACAAAGGATTGGACACTAGTTGTGGGAATGTATCGAGATTTCTATCAATCAAAGTCTGCTGCGGATATGTTACCACCGATTAATGATTCTCTGGTGTGTAATCTTCTCGATCATCGACAACATGTACGAGTAATGACTATGAGATGGTCCCTTTGATGACTTTTCGATCGACGGGACTATCGATGGAGGCGGATCGATTGTGGTGGACGAGCTATTAGTGCCAATATCCCCAGGGCAAGGGGGTATAATCCAGTTGTCAACCAACTTACTTTGTTCGTGCGAAATCCAATAACACCCTATATATCTGTGGCATGAATATAAAAGGCCTTGTTCAAGAGTTTGAAGCTTTTCTTGTCTCCCCAGACAATCGTCGACCTTCCACTCATTCCCTTCCACCTGATATTAACAACCGATCCTACCCGTAATCGCCACCTACAAGATGAAGTTTACTCTCGCTTTCAGTGTCATCACTCTTTTGGCCTCGACTGGTGAGTCTGAAGCAGTAGGGCGGCCGGGTCGCCGAATGTTCAGCTGACTGGACACCTCAACCGCATAGCTGTAACTGCCATTCCTGTCCCTAACACCGAGGCAGCACCAGCCCCCACTACCGACATGGCAGCTGCTCCCACCACCGCTGTTGCTTCAGCTCCTGCGCCAGCTACTTCAGAAGACTGTGAAGATACCATGTCCGCTTCGCCTGCACCCGCCGAAGACTGCGGTGAGAGTTGTACAACTACTCCCGCTGAGGATTGCGGTGAGGAGTGTGCCTCTGCACCTGCCCCAACCACCGATATGGCTGCTGCGCCCACTTCCGCATCTCCTTCTTCACCCGACACCGGAAACTCTGGCGGTGACTCTGGGGAGACTGGTGGTACCCCAGCCCCGGCACCTGAAGCTCCCGCAGCTCCTGCTCCCGAAACACCTTCTACTCCTTCTGCTCCTTCGGCTCCAGAAACTCCTTCTACTCCAGAGACCCCATCGGGATGTACTGGCGAAGGGTGCGAGTCACCCTCAACCACCTCAACCCCGTCGGGTCCTTCTGGAGGATGTACCGGAGAAGGATGCGAGACTCCTGATTCACCCTGTGACGAATTTGGAAACGCCATCGGTGGAGGTGGTCACAAACCAAGTGGTTCCGGAGGATTCTCCCCTGTTGGAGGTGGCTCCATGCCTAGCGGTGGTGGAAGCTCCCCTGGAGGCCACAGTGGAGGCGGTGAAGACTGTGATGAGTATGGTAACCCCATTGGTGGTGGAAGTAAGCCTAGCGGTGGGGATACCAGTTTCGGAAGCACCCCTGCTCCTGGTGAAGGATCCACTCCAGATGGTAGTTCTGGGTCAGACAACTAAAAGGTTCGATCTCCGTTCTTGAGTATACATCTATAGGTATATAACTCATATACAGAATGCGCCTGCTTACCCACCGGACATTATCAAAGAATCGCCGCGCGACCATCACATCCCATCCTCTCCAGCTCCAGCTTTCCCTGTTATAGTTTTTCTCTTGGACAATTATGCAAAGTTTATAAGTCATTTACGTTGACGTTCCGCAATGTAGCATCGCGCTACTCGTGCTAACCCACGCCACCCCACCTTCATCACGTGACATTCGGCTCTCGCTCCTCCTTATTTGGATCTCTTCTGGAGAGTCATCTATGACCTACTTTTTCTACCTCTCATACACCGCATATATATATAGTATCACCTAATAGACAATGTCCATGGAGAACGAGATAGAATTAGTTGCGGTCTCAGCTCGAAGCTCGACTTTCGACGCTACAGTAGAAACTCCAACTTCGCAGGACACGCCTAGAGTGGAGACCGGCAATGCCGCCCTTCAGAGTCAAGAGCAACTGAACGATCATCAGATAGAAGCCCTTCCCCCTGTGGATGGTGGTAAACAAGCTTGGCTCTTCCTGATAGGTGCGACCTATATGGAGACGCTCATATGGGGACTGCCGTTCTCCATTGGTATCTTGCACGTGTATTGGACAAATACATTGTTCCAAGGGCAGGGCGCTTCTGCGATAACTTTGGCTGCTACTCTTCAGACCGGTTTGCTGTACATGGCATGTGCCTTCTTCGGACCGTGAGTGGATAAGATGACATGCAAATAAGGTCAAATACTCACTAGCAAGGTATAGCATTTTCGCTGCTATCCCTCGATGGACCAAGACTTTACAAGTGATCGGTCTGATAATAGGCTCTGTGTCCATGATCTCGAGTGCATTCGTTACGAAGGTGCGATTGTCTCTTTGCGTATATAACTGTATTACTGACAGCTATACCTAGCCATGGCATCTTATAGTCACTGTTGGTATCTTCTATCCTATGTCTTGCGGTGAGTACGAGCATTTTGCTCCCACCTCCCTTCAATCTGCCAAGACTGACAAAGCGCCCTTCATCAGCCTGTTATTTCCCTTGTGCAACCCTGCTATTCGAATGGTGGCATGCTCGAAGAGGATTTGCATCTGGCACGATGTATGCCGGTACTGGTGTGGGCGGTACTGTCTTCCCATTCATCATGCAGGCTCTACTAGAAAGATTCAGCTACAAGGCAGCCATGATCGCCTTGGGCTTGGGATATCTAGTAACAGGAAGTATCGCACTCATACCTATCAAGCGAAGAATTCCTCTATCGAGATACGATCAAGACGGTATAAGTCGAATTAGACCAAGGATTGACTGGTCTTTCGGAAAAAGAAAGGCTCTTTGGCTGGGTATGATGGTGATTGGTGTGACAAGTTTGGGTAATTTCGTTCCTAGTTTGTGGTTGCCTTGTGAGTCTGCTACTCGTTATAAATTGGATTATATCTCACTTCTACTGTTATCAAGCCTACGCCGACGACCTGGGTCTACACAGTCCGAATGGAACAGCTTTGGTAGCTATTCTGAACGGTAAGCGATTCAAGATATCTTGTCTCGATAGGGACAAACCTACTGATCAACAAAACAGCTGCTACTGCCATAGGAAATGGCTTACTAGGATACCTTTCCGACAAAATGTCATTGCGATCAACGATCTTCATCTCATGTGCGGGAAGTGCAGCAGCTTGCGCATTCTTATGGGGTTTCGGTAAGAATTCAGGCGTGTTGGTGACATTCGCGATCATCTTCGGTCTTCTCGGTCCAAGCTTCTCAGCTGTTTGGTCCAAAATCATCCACCTTGTCTCCCGTGAGTACTCGCTCGATTAACCTCGATTCGACGAGCATGTGTTCACTGTCAACTGTTACCTTTTAGGAGATGACCCTGCTGTGACAGCTTTGACTTTCTCCATTTTCGCTTTCGTTAGGGGCGTAGGAAACATGAGTTCAGGTAAATCTATCTTTCCAACTTATTGAGCTATGTATCTGTAAGGGACTGACGTTCCCCCACCCGATAGGTCCTATTTCCGAATCACTACTCAAATATGATGTACTGAGAGGAGTTATTGGTGCTTATGGATACAAGAACTATGTGAGTACAAGTAAGACATCGATCATACACCACGATGCTTATCTATGTCGTCCCATTTGATAGGGTATTCTCCTGATCTATACTAGTGTAACAATTTTAACTGGTGGTGCTGCCGGATTTTTCTTCAACAAGATCCAGAGTGTATAAAAAAGGTTTTAGGAGGTGTTGATTGTAAAACACAGCATGTGATCAGGATTGTGGTGGAGCTAGATCACCAGTCCAGAGCGGCAAAACTGAGGTACAAGACTCGCATCAATGTCGGGCATCGTTGTTGTTCTTTACTTGCGGGCGCGCTGTACTGTGAATGTTAACCGCATATCGATATTGAAGAAGCACAGTATAAGACTCGAAGGCGCAAAAAGATATGCATGCATACCATACAAATTCGAAGAATTCTCGAATGTTACACCGGATACAAGCAATTCTCCGAACCAACGCTGACTCCGTTGCGAATCACCTTCATCTCTTATACTTTTATCCAGCGCCCAATCTCATTGATGCAATGAACTCAGAGAAGCTGATGGTCGATTATATCCTCGCTATTCCCGAGTCAGCAGTTCCTCGTCTCTGAAGAACAGCTGGCGCCTCGAAGATCTCGAACCGATCGCCCATGATCAGCTCTTGTAGATCTCCATTACCACATTCCCCGGAGTATGATTATGAGACGCCCTCTTGCCGAGATCTGGGGCACGCTCCGGACCCCTTTAAGGTTGTTATCATAGCCCTGCGATAGATCAGAAGGTTTCATCGTAGATCACCAATCTATACAGTATGTACAGTAAGTACGACTTGTACTGATCGTCAGCCGGCGGGGGAAAGATATACGGTTGCGAGAAAGGATATTCATTCCTGAGCTTCCGATGCAATGAAGAACCTAGGCAGTAAGCTATAATTGCATTTCCTTTTGTTACTAAACTTAGCATCAGATTGTCTATGTACAGTATATGTGCGATATGTCTAGGATCTTAAGCTTTGATGCCGTTCTTCTCATCTTCTACTCTAGCTTCCTCCAACTTTTGCTTGAACAACTTCTCGGCGTTGGTCCACACTGGTTCGGTAGTCCTTTGAGGGAGACTCAGGATGGTGGGTAAGAGGTCTTTGGAGAATTGTTCAGAGGCTTCTCTTGGTAACTGCGAAATCCCCACAAAGGGTCAGTATCGCGGATATATCAATACAAAAGCTAGAATCCAAAGATGAACTTACAAGAGTAGGTAAGTGATCGATGGATACAACGGTACATCTCCTTCCGACACCTTTAGTATCGACTTCGACAGTAGGCTCGGGGAATGTAGTGTTGATATCGTAGATTGGGATAGGATTGTGAGGATTGGTAGTATCACATGACACATCAACGACAACAGCTAATTTTCTGGCATCTCCAGCTTGAGCCATAAATTCCGATGTGATGAATTTGGGGATGGGCTGGGAGAGGTAGATACAGTTTACGAAGATATCGACTGGTATACGAACCATGATCAGCATATTTACCGGAATGTAGAACGCAGTACCGGGTAGGCTGTTACTTACCATCGAGAATCTCTTGGAATGGTCCACCTTTAGCGGTCTCAGCCATATCCCACTTGACGATATTCTCCCTGATTTAACAAAGAAAAATGAGCTACAGCATGACAAGTTTCAAAACCCCAGAAAACTAGCTCACTCAGGTAATCCAGCCTTTCTGAACAGGTCAACAGCACCGCTACCACATCTACCAAGAGCACCAATTACCAGAACCTTGACGTTCTCCTTACCACCTTGAACGGTCTTGAGGGCTTCTGATACTTCAGCAACCATAGCTTGTTCATTCTTGTATGGCTTGAGCCCTTTCAAAACTCCTTTACCGCCGTCTTTTTGTTGAGCAGCCAAAGCCAATGCTCCAGCAGCAGCACCGGCAAATCCGGCGTGGAAACCGAATGCAGCTACTCTTCGCTTGGTCTTGGGATCTTCGAGGAATTCCAAATCATACAGTGTACCTTTGCCCTCTCTAAATCGTCTGAGGACATCGGTCCATCCGCCTTGTTGTTTGTAGCAATGGGCGAATTGGATGTGGGTGTGGGGGAGGGGGTCACTATGTTGACACAGATGGGTCAGTTCGGGTGACAGAAGCACCAGAACGTGATGCAAACAGTGAGCGTGGAGAATGGGAGTGACGGAGATACGAGTTACTCACGTTGACTCGGGGAGTTCCTTCAAACCGATGATAGGAACTTCGACAGGAGCACTTGGCCATTCGTTGTTAGGTACAAGCTTACAACCAACACTACAATCATAGCTCTGTGTCAGCTGATCATCATCAGTAGAGTAGATGGTCGAAAGCTCACGCTTCAAATTCCTCATCGTCGAATATTCGTTGAGGATCTCTTTCAACGAAGACCTCAAAGTTGTTATCGATCAAAGTCTTAGCGGTGGTGGGAGTCAAAGCTGATCGATGTTCGAAAGGTTTCTTCTCGCATCTCAACCAGATGGGTTGTCTTGGTTGAGTCTCGGCTGAAGTGCCTGCTTGTTCTGGAGCTGAAGAGGCCATTTTTGTTGATATTTTCTGTTATGCCAAAGAGAGGAAAGAAGTGCGAAGATGTCTGTAGAAGGACTGTTTTTTATATATGACCACTTTAATCTCAAAATTCGGGTTGATGCGTGAGGGAGTGAGTCGATCACCCCTCCCTCTCCATCGGAACTCGCCGAGTTGTAACATGACGTGGCATTGACTTGGTGGGATCGTTGAATACGTAATATGATCTCGTGGTTAGCCGAGAGTTGAGTCGTTGAATGAGAATGGAATGTTGAAATGTTGAAATCCATCTACATCCATTTCATCAATCTGCATCAACAGCAGTAGAAGATATATCAAAATGTCAGAACCAGTCCCTCAAGAGACCCAATCCGTTCCTCCAGCAGTACAAGTCACTACCGCTCCTGCTCCCACCCAAGCTGGGGAGGGCGAGACACCAGCTGGACCATCTAAAGGAGAGTTGAAGAAGAGGGCCAAAGAAGCTGAAAAGGCCAAGAAGGCCGCTGAGCGAGCCGCAAGGGAAGAGGAGGAAAGGAAGAAGAGAGAAGCTAAAGAAGCTGAAGATCATGCCAAACAAAATTACGGGAAATTGCCTTTGCACCAAAGTCAGGAGAGGAACCGTGAGTGAATTGATGAGCAAATATAGAAGAATAGAGACGAACGGCGGATGGCATGATTCATATTGGAATGAGTCTATCGATGCACCAATCAGAGATCCACAACAAAGTGGTTCATCAATGCTGACTTGTATTCATAACGCTTTCGTAGACCGAAAGTTCCTTAAATTCGCTGAACTCTCACCTGAATCCGTTGGACAAAGGGTAGTCTTCCGAGCTAGGATGCACAACTCCCGAGCTCAAGGTGGGTCTACCTTACACTGCCTATCTATCTTTTTATTCCCCCTCAGGATGACTGACATTTTCTCACTTACTAGGTGCCAAGATCGTCTTCCTCGCTTTCCGACAACAAACCCACACTCTCCAAGGTGTACTCGTCGTATCGGGTGAAAAAGATGAGAACCAAGTGTCAAAACAGATGCTCAAGTATTCTCAATTGATCCCTGTAAGCTGTTCCTCTATATCGAACGTCAACTTAGCTTATATACTGTCATTCTGTCCAGTCCGAATCTATTGTTCTCGTTGAGGGAGTGATAAAATCAGCCGAAGTAAAGAGTTGTACAATCACCAACTATGAAGTTGGTATCCACAAGGTGAGTAATCTGGTCCTCAGCATCAAAGCGTGGAAAGATATAAGTTGATGTAGTGGCTGTTTTAGCTTTTCACTGCTGTTGAAGTTGGAGAACTCCCGTTTTCAATTGACGATGCTTCTCGTGCTGAAGCTGATTTCGAGAAAGTGAGTGTATCTCTGCAGGACAATGCAATGCCATTTCTCCAAGGATGTAGGCTGATATGAAGAATGGGTGTTTAGGCAGAGAAAGATGAGAACCTCCAATACTCCAGAGTAGCTCTTCCTACTCGACTCGATAACAGAGTGATGGATTTGAGAGTGAGCATGCTGGGCCTCTGGAAATCACCGTAGCTGTATTCTGATCAATATTCATCAGACACCTACCAACCAAGCTATTTTCAGAATCCAATCCGCCGTCGGTCAACTATTCAGAGATTACCTCAACTCTCAAGGATTCATCGAGATCCATTCCCCAAAATTACAAGGTGCCGCTACCGAGTCAGGAGCAAGCGTCTTCAAAGTTCAATATTTCAATGGTGAGTTGATTCAGCTCAGTCGAAATCGACCATTATGTGCCGTATAAGCTGACATGTTGATTGAATGAACTCAGGAACTGCTTTCCTTGCTCAATCTCCTCAATTGGCTAAACAGATGGCTATCGCTGGTGATTTCGAGCGAGTGTATGAGATTGGACCTGGTAAGTTATCCTGATTCAGGATACTACGATACCACTTGACATCATATCGCATCTGTCTATCAATCATTTCATGGCATTGCTAAAATTTGACCTTGTGATAGTATTCCGAGCCGAAGATTCCAACACTCATCGACACATGACCGAATTCATGGGTCTCGATCTCGAAATGGCCTTTGAAGAGCACTATCATGAAGTTTTGGAAGTTCTCGATGAAATGTTGAAAAACATCTTCAAGGGATTACAATCCAAATTCCAACATGAGATCGAAGTGATCAAGAAACAATTCCCTCATGAAGATTTCTTGTTCTTGGATGAAACTTTGAAATTACCTTTCAAGGAAGGTATCAAGATGCTTAAAGAGGCTGGGGCGAAGGGCAGTGACGGTGAGGAATTGGGAGAATTGGATGATTTGAGGTGAGTTCGAGTGTCGAGATGAATCCATATGATCCTGACTCTCATACCTCCATCTAATCTCCGCGATTCTGTTTCTGAGAGGTATTGCATAACTCATACTGATATGTCCATGTTCCACGCAGTACTGAAAATGAGAAATTCCTCGGTCGACTCGTTCGTGAAAAGTACAAAACCGATTATTTCATCCTCGACAAATTCCCTTTGGCCATCAGACCATTCTACACCATGCCTGATCCCACAGACTCGACTCTCTCCAACTCGTACGATTTCTTCATGCGTGGCGAAGAGATCTTATCAGGTGCTCAGAGAGTACACGATCCCGTGTTCTTAGCTGAACGAATGAAGTCGGTCGGTATCGACCCAGCTTCAATGACTGGTTATTTAGATGCCTTCAAGTTGGGTGCTCCACCCCATGCTGGAGGTGGTATAGGTTTAGAAAGAGTTGTGATGTTGTTCTTGAAATTGGGTAATATAAGACGAGCGAGTTTGTTCCCTAGAGATCCAAAGAGGTTGAACCCTTAGTTTTTTGACGACAAAGGTGTTTACAGATAGATAGTGGGCTATGCATGCAGATTTCCATGTCAAAAGTATGGTCAGACGTAATGTACATTGTATACAAATTGATCCCGATAGGAAGGGGATCAAAAAAGGTATATGGGAAGATATAAATCAATAATGCAGGGAATAGTTTATAATGGATGGCTGGTATACTTTCGCGATATGAGCGATGCAAAATGGGGTATACCAGAAAGGTCAAATATGAAAAAGACACGAACTCAAAACATCACATCCCCTGATGATTGATCCTCCTATGATACTTAGAGTAACGGTACTGGACGTGATCAGTCAATCGTGTATCCCACTAATTTGCTTGGCGTTCTGACACTTCTGACTTTACCATTCTCGTCAGTCTGCCATTGTACTTCTCTGCAGAGTTCAGAGAAAAAACATCCATCAGCCTCATCACCGATATGAAGGGTTCAAAACACGTTAAGCTCAGGAGATAACACTCACCTCAGTTGATTCCTCGATATCTTCCTTTTATGTTTCGGTCTTTCCCCTCCGCCACTAGAAGGTAATATAGGTGAAGGTGTAGGAATCGGTGGAGGAGGCATACTCCTTGAATCCATTTGAGATCTCGTCAAAGTGGTTGTGGAAGAGCGCGATAGGGTCATTCGCTGATGAGATGGCTTATCTGTTGAGATGGGCAAAGGAGGTGGATTTGATATCGAATGGATTGATCGGACGGTCGAAGGGGACGAGTTTGACGATGGTTGAGGGTATCTGAACGTATCTGAATCTGAAGAAATGACATTCTGAGACATTGTCCGCTTCATCGTCCCTCTATCTGCCCCAGATCTCAAATCGATAGACTGTCCACCATCACCGTTATCCTGTCTATCGTGTAGATTCGCAAGATCAACCGGATCAGGCGAATCATTCCCAAATAACAAACCAGGCAAAACCTCTTTAGCCAATTCCCTGACTAAAATGGCACTGTCCTGTTTACTCAATCTTTCAATGACGTTCTTCAGTCCGAAACGAATGACCAGATTCTGTCGATCGGGGTGGGTATCACATACTACCCTTGTCAACCTGAGTAAGTTCAATTTGATAGCTGCGTGAGTGGATTTCTCGAGAGTTTCCGAAAGACGGGTATAAAATTGCGGATGGGATATGGACGAGGTCAAGGATGTCGATAATCGGAGGATCTTGATGAGTCTGTGGTGATGAACGGATACATCAGCCCGACATTACATAGGTATCCATAGTTATCGCTCATAACGGCGCGCATTTGCAACTTACGGATCTAAAATGCCCTCAAACGAAACACCTGAAGCTTGAACAAAGCATTTCACCAGACTGTCAGAAGCTGATTTTTCAAGTAAGACATCTTCGACTCGTGCGGTCTCATCTTGCATCCTGTAATGATGTACTGACATCAGCTGAGGCCTCGCAATCCCAGAGGATAACAAAGATGAGATATGGAACTACAGACTCACCAAGTCAAGATAGCGTCCAGGGCTGATACTTGCCAATATGGGTGAGAGAGGAGATCGAGATATACTGATCAAAAAGGGATTGAATGATTAGCCTTCTCCATATGATTAGACGCCCGTTTTGGAAAACCGATGACAATCCCACTCACGATTCAACCCGTCATACCTCCACAACAACCTCCTACTGACTTTCCCAGCATTCGCCAAATCACACAAAATGGGCAAAGCGAAATCGCTCATTTGCGATTTTGATTGAACGACTTTCTTCAATAGGGGTATGATACCACTTGATGCAGCTTCTTCTTGTCGAGATTTGGATAATTTCGTCATTGAGTAGATAGTTTGGAAGAGGTTTGAGACGGTTTCCTGTAACGGACGAAAAAGAGGTAGGTATTAACATTTAGCTCCTGATAGCCTTTAATTTTCGAGGCGAAACTTTTCGAGGCATGTTGATCCTAAAAGTGAGAACGGACTTACAGATGCATGAGAACCCTTCATATTTCTAGCCAATATACCAACCAGTATCTCTATACCATTCGAATTCTGTACAACTTCTATCAATTGTGTAGAAGTGGCGAGATGTTTGATTGCTTTGATAGCTAGCACCAATGACTTCCCGCTAAGCAAATCACAAGCTTTTAGAATACCTAAAAGCAAACTCAGTTCAGCATCTAGACCTCATATTTCATACTCTTCAGTACTAAACCAGAGCGAAGGAGCTGTACAAACGTGATACGACCGCAAACAACTTTATTGGGAGTAATACGAGGAGAATAAAACTTACGAGTCATCACCCCTCTGTTTGCAAAACCGTCCTGTACCCTCCTATCACCTTGGGCGACTTGACAGAATAGCAACAACGTCGAAACAGTCCTGTTGACAGCCAATTCCAGTTCCCCCTGTTCCACCTGACCTTCGATCTTCTCTTGCTCTTTCCCCTTCTCTTTCAACACGTCGTCTCTGAGTATCGATAGTAGCGCGGTGGATAAGGGATCCAGTATACCTTCCCTGACGAACATCCTGACAAAATCTGGTTTGGGCGTAGGTGATTGTAGATCAAATACTGATGAGATACCTTCCAACGAGGAAAGGACTAGCGTTTTGTTCAAAGCGTAATCTTCATCTAGGAGTTCAACCAGAATACGCAAACCTCGACATCTATCGAGCGAGAAGCGGATCAGTGACGTTTCGTGACGGATGGGCTTTACTTACGAGATGAACATCTGTAATGTCAATGCTGAGCTTGTCAATTGCTGTATGAAGATCGAAGCCTCCAATCTAGTTTCCAGAGAATGCTTTTTTGAGGTATATGGCTGAGTACGAGCCGCACATTAGCATTACTTGGCTCATTGAGATTGGAAGAATGACTTACTATGATCACTGGGATACCGCCAATCAAGCAGAAAGACTCCAGCATCTCCAGATCGGACGTAACAATCTGTAGTTTGTAATATTCAGCTAAGTACCACGGAAGTCCTTACGTCTACACCAAAGCTGAAAGATGACCTACCAGGTTGACCAATTTTAACAATCTCACAGCGACATCCCTAGTCAATCTCGATTCCAGGACTTCTAAGATACTATATAGATCGTTATTCCGCTTTATAAGCTGAATCAACATCGATAGTTCTTCAGCCGACTTACGCTAACATTCCATGTTGAGCGACGAAATGAGCTTCCAAACCCATCTCAGGTGATGTATTCTCAAGTAGTGATAACTGCAGAAATAGATCAGTTTTGCTGTACGATATGATGGTCCAAGATCGTGAAGACCGTACTCACCAATTCGTCACATCCCTCCTTCAACGACCCATGGGGCGTAGTAGGTGTCAACCCTTCCACCAGCTTATTGATATTAGCATGTAAGGTCGCTCTTTTATCTCTCAGTAGGATAGCTTCGAGATCCTCAGTGACAAAGTCATCTTCGATCTCCGCGAAGGGATCCTGTTCCTCGTCCGCTTCGTCCGACACCCACGATACGTTGGACCGACGAGTGAGCTGGAGCGATTGGGCTTGCAATTTCGAGCCTACAGAGGAACGGCACCATCAGCACTTATCGTTGGTTCAGAGAGCTTGAGAACCACCCACCACTCGCTTGTGAAGGTGGTACCCCTTCAAAAATATCATCATAATCCTCATCCCTCTCCATATACTTATTCAACTCCACCAAGCTCGGACTATTATCTCCAGCAGTGCCGGTTCCAGGGGTATTCTTACCCCTTAAGGAGTTCTGCCTTGAGGAAGGGGGTGATCGAGCTTGAGCTCGAGGCGAAGGCGTCACAGGAACAGGTAAAGAAGTTTTGGCTGGAGTGGAGAGTGATCGCTGAGTAGGTAGGACAGGTGAAAGTGGGACTTTATGTATATCATCGGGATGCATCAACCCTCTTCTTCCATTGGATTTGAGCTATGAGACTCGTCAGCTACAGATCAAGTAAGCGACCATTTCAGCTGACTGACCTTGAGGTTTCTCAGTTTCGTTTCCAATCCAGATTCATCCTCGTCCAATCCTATATCAGAATAATCTTCAACCTGGCCTGCTGAGGCTGATCTTCCGTTTGTTGAGGTCTTTGTGGTTTGACTGGATAAGGGAGGTAAGGAATTTATAGCTACCGCTGGCGATTTGGTGGGTCGAAGTGTAGTCTGATTCAGATCCTCGCTCGCTGCAGACTCGTCACAGCGGTCTATCACATTAGCCCATCAGCTTTCTTTATTTGACCTCCATACATGATTAATCCATTTATGGCGGACTCACGGCCAAGCTTCTTTGACAAGGTTATGTCCGCCGCAAAATCATCATCCCAACTTTCCGCATCTCCTTCGCTCTCCTTCGCTCTATTCAACACATCACTAACATGCAGGTTTTTGCCGATAAGTCCAGGTTGAGAGATAGGTATAGGTAATCCTGTGCCTGGGTGTAGTTGAGAAGAGATGGCATCTCCGGATGATCTAGAAGGAAGAGCGAATAACCCTGGTCCTAGGGGTCCATTGGATTCTCCTCTTTGTCGGACATTGGATACTGATTGTTTACGAGGTTGAGGTAGTGGTAGACGTCTCATCGTGCCTAATGCTTTCGGCGAGGCTACAAAAACGCACATCAGCCCGAATGAACGTTCGACAGTAAAAATCAGCTGATAGTAACGCACCATTCAAAGCTTCGTTCCACTCCTGTACCCTCTGAACAGCCTCATCATACACCGTCATAGGTTTCTTGGCTCTGACTGTCCCACTGCCACTACCCGAAGATACATTTGCACTATTCTGTCCCACATTTGTGGATTTCCTCTCACTCGATCTGACGGTATCTTTGCCTCCTGACGATACTCTGACAGAGCTGGCACGGGATTGTGGTCTGCTCGATGGTGTAGATCTAGGCGGGACGGGTGCTATAGGCGGTTCAGCTGATTTCTTCACGCTCATCATCCATGGATGACGAAGTAGTTTCTTCGCCGAGACTCGAAGATTGGGATCTTTCTGGAAACAGTGGTAAAGGAAGTCTTTTACTATCTGTGGGAGGGGTATGGTAACGTGAGGAAGAGATGTATGTCAGTTTGACAATGTGAACGCAAAATTAGATACGTCTTGAAAGATAGAACCTACCGCACTCGCTCCATCAGGTATCCTCATACTTTCATCCTGTACAATCCTCCAGAGCGCCTGCATCGGTGCCAAATCGCCATAAGGTGGTTTCCCTTCCAACAATTCCACAATCACACATCCAACTGACCAAATATCGCTCGCTGTCGAAGATCCATTCTGTTCTATCACCTCAGGTGCCATCCAATAAGGTGATCCAACCACTTCATTATCGTTATCTTCTTTCTTATTATATTCTTGAGAAGAAGAAGAAGATGGGGAAGAAGCTGCTGAAGGTTTAGGTTGATTTTTTGACGATACACCGAAATCTGCCAATTTCACTGACCCATCTTTATTTGTCAATATATTCGCTCCTTTTATATCTCTATGTATAACACCTTGTTCATGTAGATATATCAGTCCTTCTAACACCTGTGATATATAGACTGCTATCAAGCTTTCAGGGAATTTCCCAAATTTCTTTAAGATGCTTTGAAGTGAACCATTCTCACAATATTCCAATACGATAAATAAGTTTTCTTTGTCCCTCGCAAAACCCTTGTATTTCACTATATTCGGATGATTGAGATTCTTCAACAGGTCGATCTCAGACATTATATCTGGTAATGAGGATGGTGGAAGGGACAGGAGTGAGATCGATTTGATGGCTACTGTTTCTCCTGTTAGAAAGTTCAGTGCTCGATAGACTGATCCACTGGCTCCTCGTCCTAGGATGTCGCCTAGTTGATAGTTGGATAAGGCTACTGCGGCTGCCATGGTGCATCCTGGTTGGGTGCTATAAGAGGTGATGAGAAGGGTGGGCCACGGAGAGATCAATGACTATTGACTAGTAATTCAATTTGATATTGGTTCTGATTTGGAAGGTGAAGAAGCTGAAGGGGTAGCGACTGTTGAGGGTGTGGTTGTGGTTCTAGACAGGGTCGAGTTCTGCTTGATCTGATTGCATGATGCTGAAGGGGAAGGGAGTCAAGATATGGATACCGAGTTCTCGTGTGTGTTGGAGATGTGGAATAGCTGATGATGGTCTGTGCGAGTGTTCCGATGGGGCTCCGTCGTCGTGGAGAAGGGAGGTCGATACCTTTGCGACTCCTCGAAGTGCTATATTTGGTGCTCCTGTATCTGTATTTGTGTATCTACGTATACGTCCAGCCGTGTTATATACACTGTGCACTTATGCTGTGTGCAACTATCTAGTGTAAGAAGCTAATGCCGGTGTACTGAATTGATTGATGGATGATAATTTATTGTTTCAGTCACCTCGGTCAAACGCGTCGAGAACAACAACAACATCCAAAACCAGTCACGTGAAATGATATGACCATACGCTGCTCTACATATAAATAAGGATTGATCGATTGGTGAAATATGCATGCATAATGTTATGGTACTTCTCTTAGTCTCTCCGACCCCGCCGATTGAGGCTATGCCTATGACTTGCATATCTCCCCTAACGTCTGTGCTATAGCAGGTGGGAATCTGAAAGAGCCTAATGAAGGGCCGAATTTCTCTCCTATCCTCTTTATTGAATTATCGCACGCTAAACGATACGACATCAATCAGCTCGCCCCATAGGAAACGCTTAGCTGATAGGAACACTCACCACTCCTCGCTGCACCGAGCTCCTTCCCTATCTCGCCTACCGCTCCTTCTCTCCCTTGTCCCAGCAAACCAGCCTGTCCTACCAACCTAGCTTCCAACCCCATGATCGACGCTCTAATTCTCACTATAGCCTCAAGAGACGCAGGAAGCACCTGCTGGACATATCCATACGTATCCTCTTCAATAGAAGCGACAGCAAAAGTGGTCATGACTGTTGGACGCCCATCAATCAGCCAATATTTTCACAAGGTAGACCTTCCACATCTAGCTGAATCACATAGCTACTCACTTTCGATGATCCTCTGAGCCAAGATCCAATCGCCCGCACTCAACCTTATATTCCTCCTTGCCCATTCCTTGCCCATCCAGTCATATGCACCTTGTCTATAACTCCTTACTTCACCTAGAGCAGTCGTACCTATCGGAGTAGCTTCTATCCGATGTACCACCTGAGATTGTACTTGTTCGACTTTCTGTATCGCCAAATTACCCACTTTGGCTATGGGTTCAGGAGCAGGTGGAGTCGATCGTATAGGTCCATCGAGGATTTCTTTTAGTCCGTAAGTGGATTGTTTCTTCGCGATGGGTCGGAATATATCGCCTTGCTTGATTGGGATTGCTCGCGGATCCGGTACAGATGGTTTGGCAGGTACTGATGACCTTGGTACAGGGGTAGACGATGAAGATAATTTGGAGTTGACCGATCCTAATTGGAGTAATAGTTCTTGCCATAGTTCAACAATAAGATTAGGTGACGTGGATATGTCGGAAAAGAAGATTTTTCTGTGAGAGGGGATGTGTGAGATTCGTAAGAGTTCCATCAGAGTGAATTGCTAAGTAGTACAAGCATAATCAGCAAGTTGTCGATCTCAATCACTGAAAGCCAGCTTACGAGGTAGTATGGATCTTGCGATTTCAGAGCAGTAATCAAGTATCTCTCGGGAGTAAGAGGTGATTTCTTGTAAAAAGCATCGAAGTGGAGTGGCTGCATTACATCGTCAGCTGATGATCGTGGCTAGCCGCAAGCACGCATGGAATATCAGCTCACCTGAACAAGATAAGGCATCATAGCTTTCACTGGTAATTGCAGAACCACCAAAGCGACTAGGTCAAGCACAAGTAACTGAGGAGCCAATGTCCAAGCGCTAGGTGCACGAGTGGAAGATCTAGCGAAAGATCCGATGAATGGGCTATCACATAGATGAGTATTAGTATCTTTGGAGCTTAGATGACCACGAAAGGGAGAAGACCTACCGTAGGAACAAAGCCCATATCCTCCAATCCACCCATTGCCAGACATATCCTCTGAGTACTATCCGATAGGCCAAAGGGACCACAATTGACCAGACCAGAGAGATCGAGAGGGAATTGGAAGTATCGAAAGTGAGAGAGTCGAGTATAGAATTTTGTACAGCTCGAGCAAAAGGTATCTACGGAGATGAAACCAACATGGATTCAGCTAAGAATGATAATAAGAATGATCGCTGATTGTATTTTGCGTACCTTTTTGGGGGGCCATACAGGCTTCAATTTATCGCCCAACACATCTTTAACACCTAACACAAGGAAAAGAGCTAGGTTGGAAGAACAGAGTACAATCCTTCTCTCGTTCAGAGCTAGTTTATGTCGACTGTTGATCAAATCATCAGCTAGAGCATTTTGAGGGACCGGAAGGATCACTAGCTCACGTCGTAGGGCTGAACAAAGCTAATTCATCTGATCCGACAAGTATACACCATACGTTGGATATGGTCAAACTGAAGGTTGCATAGCTGAACAATAGGGTGATAGATCGCTCGTTCCATATTGATGAGATGAAGGAGCCTAGGAGTGTGGGGCGAGGAAGGTGTTTGGGGGGTTCTGTTCAAGATGACATCAGTGGATATACAATAAGCATGATATGTATGTCTAGAAGAGAGACTCACGAGTAATGTATGATTTCCTTGTTCTAAGTAATATAGCTAAAGCTACGAACACGGGTAGAGAAAGTAAGATGGCGAATGGTATTTTACCGAATGAGCCTACGAGGGACGACGGAGAAGGTTTCGATTAGCTTTCATACAATGTATACGCAGTGGACCAAGTCAGAACAGTTGAGTAGTAATACTATGATAGCGTATAGCAGAAGGGTACCTACCTGTATACAAGACTATGGAGCTAGATAATACGATAGAAATCCATACACCTGACCTCCAGGCAAACGATATATACCTTTTAGCTAGGAATTTCTGCAAGGATATGATGAAAACATAATGCATCAGCTGTTGCAATCTTCTCAAACATGAGAACGCATCTCGCCGCTTAACTCAGCCATCATATGTCAAATGAGAGGAATGGTTGATATATGATAGAATCGAGAAGGAGGAAAGCAATATCACTCACTCGATATTGCTTTTCTATCTTCGCCAGGGGCTATATACGAGAACGACAAGTCAAAATGAGCTTTCTATACACCTTGTTCACATAATCAGATATGGATTAGATAGCTCACAGGTAACGGTGTCTTCGAAGATGCAGGTGTAGGTGTATTATTGGAGTTTGACGTCCGAGGAGGAAGAGGTTGAGTCTGTATTATTGACATTTTTTGCGATCGTTCACCTGTCCTATTTTCGATATTTGCCTGGAACGTAGTGGGATATCTATCAACGGCTCATTCTATTCTATCTCAATGCTAGGGATGAAGGGTATATATTTGTTCTATCCAAACGAGAGTCAGCAGAAAGGAAGAAAAGTCAAAATCGAAAGCAGCTGGAAGTTGAGGTCAAGTTTACGCGTTAACAGTCAGTGGCACGTGGCGATTTTCGAACATTTGTCAGTGCAGCAAGAGGTAAGATTGCTCTCGTATTTGGATGCAGCTCGTAGTTTATATTCTATAGTCTCAGAGAGGTCAGTCAATCACGATAAAGAATGCGAAACGCAAAGTATTCATGCTTTGAAAGAACGAGCAACCATTCAATGTCAGGGTAGATATGAGAAAATCTCGTTCTATCTAGACTCTCTACCCTGATCGCACAAGAAAGATAGGCAGGTGAATGCTTTTTAACTATTCACAATCAATGATTAAGAGGATATGAATCAAGCTACCAATACCAATACCCATGCTAGATTTGAGATGATCAATCGAGTATAAACTTATATCGTAACGAATCTTCAAGCTCTATTTTGCGTCTTTTGGCAGTTTTTGTTTTTTGCTGTGTCAACCTTTTTCAATTCTTTTTGATTTGCTTTTTTTCAGATATCAAAATCATACGGAAGCGAGAATATATCACAATGTAGCCCCACCTCAAGATGTCATTAATCTTTGAGATCTTTGTTTCTCTCTTATCCAGACGCATGAAGCTCATCGATTGCCATCATAGTCCTTTGAACATGGTTTGGGATGTTTGTATGCGCCTCCGAGCAGGAAGGTACATCACACATCATGGGCTCTAGCTCTATGCTCGTACGGACTGAAGTATACTTGAGAAATCTTGGTGCATTGGAAAGTCGAAGTTCAACAATGTAGCGTGTGCCACGTGAAGATGCCACGGACCTGAACTTTAACCCTGAACATGAAGGATGGACGAAAACATCGTACGGTTGCAGTTCACGGTTCGCGATTGTCAAAAAGTTCAGCATTGTGACTTTTCTGCATCTCTCTTGTCCACCTTCAACTGCAATCCAAATTCAGAAAAGAGCAGACATTCACGATGTACGAAGCGACAGTCTCAGCTCCAGTCAATATCGCCTGTATCAAGTACGTCCTTGCCCCTGTTCATGTCCAGTTCTCTTCCATAAGGTAAGTAAGGGTAAGCTGACAGTTGGGATCGTAGGTATTGGGGTAAACGAAACACCAAATTAATCTTACCTACCAACTCTTCCCTCTCTGTCACCTTGGATCAAGATCACCTGCGGTCCACCACTACTTCCAGAGCTGACGAGTCGTTCGAAAAGGGAGATAGATTATGGTTGAACGGGAAAGAAGAGACTGTAAAAGAGGATGGTAGATTGGGTGTCTGTATCAAGGAATTGAGGAATTGGAGGAAGATTGAGGAAGACAAGGATTCGAGTTTACCTAAGGTGAGTGCGAACTTTCATGCATGCAACATTCATTACACAACCGATCCACTTCACCGTTCACTCTTTGCTCTAAGTGGTCACGTCATGATATATCCACTTTACACCTATATCTGCCGAACACGAATCATACTGATCTGTCTGTGAATGACATAGCTCTCCCAATGGCCTCTCCGTATCGCCTCATACAACAATTTCCCAACTGCAGCCGGTCTCGCCTCCTCTGCCTCAGGTCTCGCCGCCCTCGTAGCTTCCCTTGCCAAACTCTATTCCCTCCCTCAATCAGCCTCTCAGCTCTCCCTCATCGCCCGTCAGGGATCCGGTTCAGCCTGTCGATCATTATTCGGTGGATTCGTAGCTTGGCGAGAAGGTTCCGCCGAAGATGGATCAGACTCATTAGCTGAAGAGGTCGCACCTCAATCGCATTGGCCCGAAATGCACGCTTTGATCTGTGTAGTGAGCGACGCAAAGAAAGGAACCTCCTCGACATCGGGTATGCAACGGACAGTTGAAACTTCTACTTTACTCCAACATCGATTGAAGATCGTTCCAGGACGGATGGATGATATTTCCAAAGCTATCCAATCCAAAGATTTCGCAACATTTGGAGAAATCACAATGAAAGATTCTAATTCCTTCCATTCAGTTTGTCTCGATACTTCTCCACCTATCTTCTACCTCAACGATGTATCGAAATCTATCATTGCCGTTATAGAGGAATTGAATAGATCTTCTGGGGAAATCGTCGCTGCATACACTTTCGATGCTGGCCCCAATGCTGTTATTTATGCTTTAGAAAAGAATATGCCAAAAGTATTGGGAGTCATCAACAAGTTTTTCCCCACGTCGGAAGAAAGTAGGGATCCGTTCAATACGAAAGCCGCAGAGTTGCCAGAAGGGTTCAACGTGAATGTCGTTAGGGAAGGTGGATGGGAGAAGGGTGCGGTGAAGAGCTTGATCCATACGAGAGTGGGTGATGGACCTAGGACTTTGGGTAAGGAGGAAAGTCTGTTGGGTGAAAATGGGGAACCAAAGGTTTTGGCTTAGAGCGGAATTGGGATAATCTAAGGTTTGATGGGACTGAGGTCGAGTGAGTAGTGAAATATAATTCTCGTATCTTCGTATAAAGTAATACCTTCATGCATATATCACAGATAAAGATACATTTACGTCTCATACAATATAACACGGTGTTATTTTACAGCCAAAAGGAAAACTACACAAAATACAAACCATATGATAATTAATGCTTGATATGACTCTACCACCAATTTACACACTTTGCTAGCCAGTTGATACCTTACTTATACTGCTCATCGCATCGAGCGAAAACATCTTTCCTCCAAGGAACAAATCGCTCAGATCTTTCCATGTCTCTTCAAATGTGCCAATCTAGCTTTCTCGATCTTATTCCTCAATACTCCTTCCGTTAAATGTGCTCTATAAGAGAAAGTCTTGATAGTTACAGAGGGTTGGTTGTATACTTCTTTGGTCGGTTGGGAGGAGGATAAACCTTGAGTAGCGATGCTAGAAGAGATCATGGATCTGTAAGTACGCGAGTCAACAACGATCATTTTCTTCATCCGGAGATGGGAAAATGATATGTCTATAATCTTCGGGCTGAACAACTGGAAGGGCAGGTGGAAAATGAATGGGTAGATCGCTGATATCTGGTAGACCATCAGGATAAGGGAATTGACCAGGCCAAGGAAAGGGGAATCCAATGGGTATATCGCCAGGCGAATCTTGTCTGAAGATGGAATTGCAAGTACAGGAATGACGGATATGGACCCACCTTTGACTTTGTCTACATAGGGAAGTTAAACGGGATACTGTGAATGTCTTAGGAGCGTAAGTGATCATGGTCGTATGTGAGGTTCAAATTGGTAGAATACCGTTTAGTATAACTGTATGTCAATATGAGTATGGTTCAGATTGTCTGAAGATATTAGTAGAGAATGAGATGGGATATAACGATGGTATATATACCTTCTTAAATGCTTCCACCCAGTCATACGATGATCCTTTGAGAAGTCACCTATGAAAGGACCAGTCAGGATCCTTAGAAAATCTTGGGTAGTACAACCCCTTTCCCCCTTTTGCGTTGATCGTGAATCTCGAATATCGGATCTTGCTCGGAGCATCGATATACATCCAATGTGATGATGTGACATTCCTTCATACCGAGGAAATACACCGATCTTCCAGTTGGGTATATCATTTGGACCTTTGTGATGGGAGAGGGAGTGATCTGGACTTTCTAGTGAAGAATGGCTTGAGGGTTAGTAACCTTTGATTTCCCATTAGGGTTCACTGTGACCTTGAGGAGATGTTGCGATCATCGGAAAGTAAGGGTACTTTCGGCTGGTTTTATATAAATCGATTAACCTTAACAAGCTTGTTTCAAGTGATCGAGTTTCGAAAGTATCAATGAGTAGGAGACATTCATATTCTGAGTCGGTCAGTCTTGTCCCAGTTAGTCAGTATGCCAAAGTCAATGCCAGATTTCGTGGCCGCTACGTCGCATAGATTGAATTCATCATCTATCTCTACTTACCACTTTCCATAGACATCTGTGAAGCTACTCGATTCGGTCGATCCATGATTATCAAACTGACAAGTTCACTCGCCTTCGTCCAATCGAAAGGTACTATATCGACCCATCACACCATATCGTATCATGTCCCTCTTGACCAGTGGTATCACATGCTTATCAACAAGTTTGTATGTCGTCTTCATAGTATGTACCTGATCACAGATTGTTGAAGATCTGTATAACGATCTTGGGTGTCCGATCGGTATACACATCGGCACACTCTCGATCGATCTTGCGGCCGAATCATCCCCTTCGCTTCTCTTCATGTTCATGAGGTAATCCCAATTCCTCCTGTGCTCGTTTCACTTCTTCGACATCACCAGTGTACTACTCCATCACAAGTGTCAAATGGTCAGCTTGATGAGTTTGACTGTGTGATGTACGAAACACATGCCCAACTGACCTTGCCTTTATCGTCAGACAATTTCACACAGTTCTTTCCATCTATCTGGTTGAGCTTGATCACTATATTCAGTGGTTTGGAAGTTTCAGATGGGTTGGAAGATTTTTTGAAATCGTTCGTTAAGAATGTTCCTATACCGAAGGAAGCTATGTAAGAGATCGAGGTCACAATCAGCCTTAAATTCATAAGCTGAGATGATTTTGCTTAACAAAATTTAAACCAATATGACAAAATCTGTGGTGATTCTGTTCTAGGATATAAGATGAAGCAACTCACCAGCTATCCCAATCTCATCACATCCTTTCTGCAACTCCACAGATTTCTCTACATCCAACCCATCACTGAAGATAACTCTTTTACCTTTACCAATTTCCCCATCATCTTTCCTGACTATACCAGCCTTATCCTCGATAATCTTCCAATGTTCTTTGGCCGACTTGACAAATTCAAATGGATCTCCTGAGTCCTGTCTTAACGTAGACCAACGAAGGGCTCGTTCGGGGTTGGAGATGAAATCGGCAAAAAAGGCTTGAGCAGTGTATGTGTCGGTTAACATTGTTAATGGTGCGCCATCAGGTCCAGGTGGGTAGACTGTCACGAGGTACAATCACATATGAGCTGGGACTTCATGAGACAGTGATAGAGGTACAATGTTCCAATGGAGCGATGCCGACTCACCTTCCTCCCACATGTCCATAGCTCGGCCATTAGCTCCTCTGTACCCGTACGTAGCGCCAATAGCCATGATCCATTCATGGGCGATTGTACCGACAGGTTTTAACCCATACTTTAGCGCCAAGTACACCTAAACATTATGTCCCAGCTTCAGCTAAGCGGTGTCAAGTTGCCAATATATTCCGACTTACATTACTTGTTCCAGCTAATAATCCACCTTTTCCACCATTACTTTTCCACTCCTCAAACCCAGCTATCAACCCTCTAATAACTGTATCCTGCGTCCTGAAAGACCTTCGTCGTCTCGTACCGAATTCGGAGAAAATCAAGGGTGAAACTCCTGATGGTGGTGAGAGCAAGTCGAGAGCTTTCTTTTTGGCGAGTTCTACATGTTGTACAAGCATAATCCCAAATCAGCTGAACGGTAAGCATACCGAGCGTCAGCTGAGGTAAGACAGGGCACATACCTAATTGTCCATCGTAATTCCAATCTGTATCTACGAATTTGAAGTATCCCTCACTCACTACAGATAAAGTATCAGCCTGAAATCCGATATGCTTGTGATCGACATGGTAGCTGATTGAGAAGCAACTTACAAATTGACATAATGGGTACTTCATACAGAATTGTATCCCTCCAAGGCCCCTTGATCACTATCCCAATCTCACCAAATGTACCATCTTCAGAATCCTTACTAGGGTAAAAAGAAAGTTCGACCTGGTTTAAAGGGTCAAGTCGCATTGATCCGAGATAATCTAAATATTTATCGGAGAACCATGGATAAGAGGATTTCAAAGCTTCCCTCTCGTGTGACTGTAACTGAACTTCTCCGAGTCCTATAGCCAAAAGTCAGGAGCATGAGCTGTCAGTCCGGTAGAGGAGCGCGCGGAAGAGAGCTCACGAAGTACACGTCCTTTGACCCAGTCGAAACATTCCCTATTGAATAGCATCTGAGGTGATCTATTGGTGAATTTGATGATCACTTGAGCGTCGTAGAAATGATGCAAGACGGCATTTTGCATGGTGAGCTATATAGTTGACGGCAGCTTGAGCTCAGCTTAAGGTTAAAGAGCCGTGTCTGATCGAGTCAGCTGTATAGAAGTACCCACCTTGTATAAATCGGTGTCCAGGATTGAGAATGGTATTTCTACCTCTTCAGCTGGTAAGTCGAGGTTGTCTTTCATATTGCCGTTGGTTATTGTTGATTATGAGTGGGGAATGATAGGGAGACGAGAGGGTATATAGGTTATGAGAGGGGGGTATACTACTGATCCGCAGGTATATACAGGTGATGAAGGCGATGGTACTACAGTGTGTATTCGAGTCGATGAGTATCGATGCTGGCTTATCTTTCAAAGACAAAGATGACCTTCCTCCACCGCAGGAATAACCCGAATACTACCTACGATAGCATGCCTATTCTGATTACTCCCCCCATTTAGTGACCTATACTATACTCTCACGTAAACCTGCTAAACATCGCTACTTTGACTTTTTTCCGGATTGCTCCTACCCCATTTGATCCACCACAAATATCAATCTCTAGGCAGACATCAATCCAGTGGACAGCACAAGGTATCACCATCCCCCTGCTGTCGGTGCTGGCAACAAGAGACTCTCGTAACTCATCAGAAGAGAAAACGGCTCTGCTCATGCTTGACTCAAGGTATGTCTGACCACGATCAGTCTTGCATTCCCTCCACTTTCATTGGTCCATCTCATCTAACTTTCAATCACCCATTTCACAGCACATAAAACCCCCCACTTCCCCCTCCTCATGCTCTCCTCAACTCGTCAAGCATGCGTGAGGCGTCTCACCTCCTCACTTCCCTTCCCGCCTGCTCTCCCCGCAGAATCATCCCGGCAAGCTATCCTTCGCGCCGCCGCCATCGCTCAAGCACCCATACGGCGAGTTCACTCTGACTCAACCTCAACCTCAGTCACAAGGAGGAACAGCAAAGATGCGTCTTCGTCCGCCACTAGAAGATCTAGAGGTATATCATCTGGAATGACATCAAATGCTGCATTGGCTTATGCGGAGGATCATCGATCATCGCGGCATGACTGGAGGGATGAATCGATAGGGATAACGAACGATGATGAATATACGCTTCAACCGAATTCTGATCCACCTACACCGGAATGGTTAGATTCGTGGTTATACACCTACGACTTATCGACACTCCCTCCATCGCCTTTACCTCCTCTAGAAACTTTTCGAGGTCTTGTCGTCTCTCAACCTCTCTTAGCCCTTTTAACACTATCGACCCTCCCTCAATCCGATCTTAGGTTGATCAAGCACCATGAACTTCGATCACTCATGCATGGATGCAATAGGGTATTGAGAGAACGTCCAGTCCTTCTAAGTCGATTGAATAACGACCAAATCCTCAAATCACTAAGAATTCTGCGAGCGATATTGTTCTCTCTATCTGGGGGTAATAAAGGTCATGAGAATTTGAATCAAGGCAATTACTTTAGGGGTAAAATCGTTAGACAATTCTTAGGACTATGTTCAAGGTTGAATCAACTTAGATTGTACAAGTCGGTCTTTCAGGATAGACTTAGAGAACGACTGTCTCATCCAGACGAAGGAGTGATTCACTTTGATAATATAGTAGAAGATCTAGCGTTGACCTATAGATGGAAATTGATAATCGAACTATTCAATCCTGATTCCTTCCCTCGACAATACTACACATCGGATATACTGGCGTATTATCTGCAAGCTCATTTTGGTATATTTCAATCAACCAAGATACCCCGTCTGTTCCAACTATATCAAGCATTCGATCTCCAACCAACAGCTGAAGCGTACAATCACTTGATTCAATCTTATTTGGAGATCGGCGATTTACCCACTGCCAGAGATATAGTTAGAGAAGCTAATGAGAAGGGTATAGCAGATTACCAGACCCAGCAATTATCGATATTACGTGGATATAGAGCTTTGGGATATGATGTGGATATTGAAAATAGGGTATTGAGCGATATTGAGAGATTGAATATACCACTATCAGCAAGGTTGTTGAATGCGTTGATTAGGTTGAGGATGCAGAATGGAGATTTGACTTCGGCCAAGTATCTTGCGAAAAGATTTGATCTGAACGATTGGACGGGAATCCAAGATACAAGCAAGTCAAACCGATCGTTACACAATGGACATACCAAGGTCAAACCGAATCTTGCCACTGCGACATTGATCTTTGACTTGTATAGTCAAACGGGAAATATAGAAGATCTAAGATCGTTATGGAGAGATATGAAATTTGGACATGTTGGTATAACCGATCAGACCATCACAACCTTACTTCGAGCTTTGAACGGATTGAACCTCCTCGACGAAGCTATATCGATCTTTGAACCTTCCCTGGCGGATAACGAGTGGGCTTTACCTGATGGTGTCAAACCGGATATCAAGTCGTTCAATTACCTTATAGGTGCATTGGGTAGACAAAGAGGATTGAAAGGTATAGAATCGGGTCTGGCCCTTTTACATGAATATGGAGTTAGACCTGATGATTTGACGTTGAAGATTGTCGTGGATTTCGTTAGACAATCGATTCATCATACACCTACGGAATTGGCGAATTGGGTAGAAAGGATAATCAATTCGTCGACATTAAAACCTACTCAAACCCTATTGGATTCGATAATCCAAAGTGCTATCAAATCGATTGCTCGGACTAGCAAGACCTCACGAAAGGACAATGACCTGTTACGACCATCGACATCTCCCAACACTTTCTCACCTACAGCTGGAATGAACCTCTCACCGCGATTCCGAAAATCTCTAGAGGGGATATTAAACGCCTTGAAGTCTGTTGACTCAACGTCCGGTTCTCGATCTCTGGTTAATCGATTACGATACGACTCGATGACTTCCAGTCGAATATCCAATTTACCCTCTGCTCGGATCGTTTGGAATTCATTGATACAAAGAGGGTATAAACCTGATCAAAGACATTTTGTCGCTTTGATGCAAGGTTATTCAGATGCTGGATTGATGTATCAGGCTCAAGATTTGTTGGGTTTAGCAGATCAAGTTGGATGTAGGATAACCAAATCGATGTTGTTTACCCTTTTAGTCGGTTGGGGTAAGATTCAACGACCAATTGAATCGAGAAAGATATACGAGAGAATTAGATTGATGCTTGATCAAGATTCGAAACGAAGGGATAAACAAGTTGAATTGGAGATTATAACTGCTATGATTCAAGCGTATAATAAATCTGGGCAATATTCAGAAGCTTCCCTAATGTGTTATACGGATTTGAGAGAATTGGATATTCACTTAGATCGAAAAGCCATTGTGGTCTCTTCTCAAGCTCTAAGAGGTCAGGGAGATTTGAAAGGTTGTTTGAGTATTTTGGAGAAATATGGTCCCGCTTTAGATGTGGTAACGAGAAAGATTGTTAGGGGTGTAAGGAACTATCAGAGGAAGAAATTGGGTTTACCTGTTAATTCGCCTATAGTCTCCACATCCATCACTACAAATACGTTCATGACTCAAGATCATACTCAGTTGGAGAGTTTGAAGGAAATTGAGATGATGATCGATGGTCATGAACACGATGATCGTCATTATACTTATAGACAGTTGGAAAAGCTCAAAGCGGATCAAGAGATATTAGATCTTTCAGAAAGATTACTCCGAGAAGATGATCTGGCTAGACCGATCGAACTTCGTCGAATGACTAGGTTGAATAATCGAACGAATCGAGCGTTGAAGAGAGCCCTATTGGGTGAACAGTCCGTGAGAGAACGAAATGAACAGTTGATAGAAAGTCGACGGATATATAAATCCGATGAGAAGAGGGGTAGAGTGAGGAGGAGGATCGTCAGGAGTTTGAAGAGACGGTTGGTGGGTGGATTGGGTACCGTGAGGATCGGGGAGGTAGGACAGAGGGCTTGGAAAGAGAGAAAGAATAGGAGGAGATACAGGAGTAAAATGAACGAAGAGTTGTTGTAACTGGTGGTAGCACTAGGTTTAGAACGACTTGTTATTGCATTGACTCATACATAATCAACCATCATATCATCATGCATTATTGATATACATCCATTGTATCTTGCATATCGAATATCGAGCTGTTTGGAGCATCACTGACACTCGGACAGACAGGGGAATAGACCGCTGTTGTCATCTTTCGAGGTATACAGTTAGACTTTACAGGAATGACATGGCTTGGTTCCTTGCCTGATCTGCGCATGCTGAACTGCGTTGTATACTTTGGTGAGATGATCTTGACTGTGATCAAGTATAGACGTATGCATGCATGCGACGGTATACTGCCCATGATAACAAGAGTCATAATATACGGATATTGGATGCACGTGCAGTTACGTAAACGTCATTAGCCGATGACGTCGCTTCTTTCAATTGTTGCTGAGAAAATTAGGGCTAACAAGACACAAGAAACAGGATGGAGTGGGTCGATTGTTGTTGCTGTCTTTCATTCGCTCATTTTCAGTCTCAGACATCCCATCATCATAACAGCACTTCAAGTCTTCAAGATCATACATATATTCATCATCGACAACTCACAACTGACAGTCGAGAAATACTTTACCTACGACTGTTCTTACGGTTCATACATAGATACACAATTACAATGGCCGACACTGTATGTTCTCCGTTCTCCTCTCTTGCCACCTACTTATGGGTACCTTCCATACGAGTATCGCTCATCTCGATGCTTTTAACTTTTTTTGTCTGGGATCACTTATAGTCTATCCATATCCGACGAGGACATCCTATCTTCTTTGGGTTGTTATTGTTCTTCGCTCTCATCGAAGGATGTATCACAGCTTGGCTAGGTAAGTTTCGAGTAAATTATCCAAGAATGAATTCGATGAGCTGATCGTTTGGCTGTTGGTATATACAGTGTCTCGATATAATGAGTGAGTGACAATCATTTCATCTCGCTTGAATTGCTCGTTCCCAGATCAGAGAAATTACAGCTAACATGTGTATGAATCCCTGCGCAGCCACGATACCTACCCTTCCAACTCTATTCGAGATCGACTCAAGTTCTTGGTATTCGTATCATGGTGGACTGTATTTTTCTCAGCCGCTTACATCGTGCGTATACTGCCTTCTGATCATCTTACTATGTGGTGCGCACTATTCAATCGGCTGATCATCATTCTTTCGATCTTAGGCCGCTTTCTACACTGCTTTCTTGTCTTTCGTAGCTTCCATTGCCAGTCACCTAGCTTGGTTAGCCTTGACGTGAGTCATCCTCTCCTTTTGCGATGGCCATCCGTATGGATTCGAGATGACAATGCTGATATATTGTCCCTCATTCAGATGGATCTTCTGGCTTTCATCCACTGCAGCATTCACTGCCGCTCTGGGAGGAGGCCAACGATGCGGATCGTCTACCTTGACCTACTGCTCGCAGAACGTAGCGGCAGAAGCTTTCGGATGGATCGAGACTATCTTGATCAGTTTCGGTCTTGGGGCAATCTTGTTCATTGGTATTGGTGCGATCAGGAGAGGTGATAGGTTGAGTGGAGAATTGGCGTAGAAATACTATGGAGAACTAGAAAGAGACAAAAGCATGACAGAGAGGGACGATGAGTGATAAGAAATAAGAGAATATCTATCGTGGGAAGAGAAAGAAAGAAATATCAACTAAAAGGCATTTATAATAATTTTACTGTAGCCTATATACTTAGCTGCAATATTGAACAAACAAGCCTGTAGATGATCAAATAGT
Source organism: Kwoniella europaea PYCC6329 (assembly GCF_036810445.1). Lineage (NCBI taxonomy): Eukaryota > Fungi > Basidiomycota > Tremellomycetes > Tremellales > Cryptococcaceae > Kwoniella > Kwoniella europaea. The sequence goes on from NC_089487.1 coordinate 7,377,169, forward strand.
GAAAATACATACAAATCAAATATGAATCATTATAATACTTTGCTACCATCTACAGTATACATAGGTATAAAATCACTTCCTCATCCACACCGTAAACATACTCGGCCGTTTACCTAAGGTACACATTCCAGCGTTCCATTACCCTATTCCTCCACCTACATGACCTATTTTCAGAATTGTGCTTACGTAGTTGATCATGACCTCAATCCCTCAATCAACCTATATGAGGAAAGGTATTATCCCTTCTATTCACACAGTAACTTATATATCATAGACGAACTTCTGTCGTTGACGTTGTCCTGCTTTTCGAACTCAATTGTACTTGCAAATTACATTTCGATAGTTGTGTATAGAAAATCATTCGTTCTGAGTTACCCGTATTTCATAAACGGGTCAGTTACGTCACTTCCGTCAATCACTACCTACACACATCCTTTGGATCATACCAAAGAACGGATCACCAAGCTAGCTAGCTACTCTTGCTCTGCCGAAATTACCGGCGGTCATTCCCAGCTTGACAAAGGAGTCTCATACCAGGTAGAAAGAAAGATACAAAGGAGAACCTGGACGAACCTTAGATAAGCAAGAGAAGAGACCTCTTTCAGAGCGATTTGTGTATAGAAGATATTTTCCTATAATACCGATACCAACGTTGCCTATTATAAACCGAGATGGGAGCTTTCGACGGCGCTTTTGATAATCTGAGAGGCGATCAGATATCCTCAGGATGTGAGTGGTCTTCAGATATAATTCGGGTGTAGAGTGAGTAATGATCTGATGATGGTTGATCATGCTTGACAGTTTGGGGAGAACATACAAGTACGATAGATTGGTAGGTCTACACAATATCTTCAATTATTGTTTCTCTCGTATTCACTATTATAAGGTGAACCTGTAGAGGATGGTACTGACCATGTTTGTTATATAGGTGCGAGAAGAACTACGTTCATACTCCATACATCGCGGAAACAGTCAACACCCTCACCAACCTCCCTTCCATCCTCTTAGGATTGTATGGCTTCTTCTCCGTACTGAACAATGGATTACCGAAAAGGTTCGCATACTGTTATCTTGGATTGAGTCTCATAGGTATAGGTAGTTTTGGGTTTCATATGAGTTTGAGGTGGGAGTGGCAGTTGATGGATGAGTTGCCTATGGTGAGTACCTCTGTGTAGGAATATACATCGGATGACGAGACTTGTAAACATCAAGCACGAGCTGATTGATTCCATATCGTCATAGATTTACGTCGTATCATATGCTGCTTTTTTGATATTGGAAACTTCACCTGGACTGGAATTTCGATATGGTATTTTAGGACCCTTGGTGATGATAGCTTGGGATATATTCGTGACTACTTCGTAGTGAGTTGACCTCTCACACTGTTTTGTTACTACCTCAATCTGGATCAACATGACTGATACGATCTAATATAGCATCTACCTACCCAATCCGGTATATCACCAAATAGCATTCGCAATCATCCTTATAACCACCACTACCCGAACAGCCTACCTAGCATTCAAGCTCCCCCCAAACCACCCATCGAAAGTCAAAATCGGGAAGACGATGGCATGGGGTGTAGTCACTTTTGCGGTAGGGTTTGGGATTTGGAATATAGATAATATATTCTGTAATCAGCTGAGGGTTATTCGAGACGCTATTGGGCCATTAGGTGTGCTCGTCGAGGGTAAGCCAGTTGGAGAATCATCAGGCGGGAATAAGCTGATAGGATGACGTTCATAGGTCACGCTTATTGGCATTTGATGACGGGATATGGTTCTTTCTTAATCTTCACTGCATCTATATGTGAGTTTCTCCCCTCTTAGCTTCTTAGCTTGAGAGGTGGTGCGTGAACGAAGAAAAGGTACTGATATTGTATACCGGACCAGTACTTCATCTCTGTATCAAAGTGTCACCTGACGCATATACATTTGACGAGAAGGCGATATTCCCAGTTGTGTATCCAGTCAAGTCGGATGACAGGCGGAAAGTCAAGCAAAATGGACATACTCAATAGCCATGCAACGGAGAAGCGGAGATGAGAAAGAGTATGGTGGCGAACTTATACAACGGTGACGGACGATCATTAGCATGGATTAGCATGGCTCATAAGATACAAACCATCTTTATTTGATCTTCATTTGCGATCTTCAGCATAGCATCTTATAAGCATAAGCATCTAAAACACGTTCGGTATATCATATGCATTGGGTCTATATATCATCTCAAGGAATGGCATCGCTTGTTGCAGCTCAGGTGCATCGAGGTAAAGTAGTATAGGAACCTTCTACAAACAGCCTCATTACTTGTCGTGTTCCAGCATCTATATTGACCGTATGCATCAAAAACCTATTGTATACCTTCCCTAGACTCATAGCTAGCTCACATGCATTGAATACCTCCTAGAGTGATCGACAGGCGATGCCGAACGCACAGACCCCTTCGGCATCCATTTCCTTGAAGGTCCTTTCGAGGTGGCGCGAAGCGCCACCTTCGCTCGTCTATGTATGAACCTAACATATCTGATGCATGGGCTGCCATTGCATGCGTCTCTGTCGATGATATGCATCCAGATCGACCATAGGGGTGTTGAGAATGTAGTAGACCATCAGATCATCGTGTCAGATGGAGGTGGGAAGACGTCGCGTACGGTGTAGCGAGATCTCCTTCCACTTCTCCTCCTCACCCTCTCATCTTCATCTTCGTGGCTATACGCGTTACACCTTGAGACGGACGATCGGGCATGGCATAGTCATGCTCGGCCACGATCGGGGAGTCCCCAGGGACCGCGTAGAGCGTTTCGAAGCGAAGGAGAAGAAGGTTGAGCGAGAAAAATGGTGGAAAGCTGAGGTATAATAAAAATATTTGGTTCCGAAGAACCACCTCTCCGCTCAGAGTTTGTCATCCTTATGCAGGGGCAATGCTAATCTTCTCTGTATCGTTCCAATGTTATCTTATGCCACGGGGTTGCCCCCGGGCGAAGTCAAACGACGACGAACGAAGGAGGTGAAGACATCTTTGGCGGAAGGAGTTTTTTGTTTGTTCCCGCTTATGTGGCTCAAAGGGGCGCATCCGCGCGCCCTCCACACTTCCTTCTGAGCCCTTTGGACGCGCTGGAAAAAGCTAGGAAGTGGAGGTATGACGAGAAGTCCATTTTGGGTAGTTGACGTCGAAGGATTGCCTGTTTGGTTGAATGATGGGATCTACAATTGTGTGTGTCCCAAGGACCTTATTGTCTGATTTACCATCTCTAGACTGTTTGATCTATTGCGCCCCATCCATTGAATGTCTATCATCATGCATATGAGATGCAAAATCAATATAAGCATAGAAGAGAGGAGGAGTACGAGTGACTTGGAATTAAGGTTGGAAGAAAACATTTCGTGAGCCCATCGAGCGTAAATCTAGCCATATTCTGCTTCTATATCAGTGGGTATCTTTGCTTGAACCTCTATCAGGCGATCTGCTCTGATACCTTCTTACTACATATGCTGCGTGGACATGGAAGAAGTCCCGCCTGATGCTTGAGTTTGCGTGGGAGAAGGATAGAGGAAGAGAAGGAGTCGTAACATTTTCCCAACCTTACGCTGTTCAGCTTTCCCCTTCGCTCTGCATATCTCTCATGACCCCGAGACTATTCATTCCATTTGGCTGTGTGTGAACCTCCTGGAGTTCCCAGTACTGTGGCAGACGAGATAGTATCATTCGTTAGGATGGCCATACATAAGAGTCTGTTAGGGGAAAAGTCAGTAGAGTCGAGGCTGATTCGAGGCATGTCCCGTAAGTCCACACTTCGAGCTTCTCTACTCTTACACAAAACGACCATTACTATCCTCCCGAGCAATCTCATATGACCTTGACTCACTTGAAATATCGAGTGATACTCATCATGCTCATATGTGGCAGATCATTCATAGTCACCTTCATCCCTCCATCACACGCTTCACTCCGATCTACCGCTCACGTAAATCGACCACGCACCAGGGCATGCCCCGGGCACAAGATAACATGGAACGACACAGAGAAAGATTAGCATTGCACCTGCACTGAGGATGGCAAACTCTGAGCGAGGGTGGTTCGGTGCGCGGCTTCGCCTCACTGCGTTTTCTAGCTATCGCTGGAAGCCATTGTTTCACCCCACCTTCTCATTTCGCTATCCCTGCAGTGAACAGCAGCTCTGAAGCAATCCCCTTGTGTCGAGTCTACTTCTGGAAAGAATACACTGTGAGTTCTACTACGCATTCTCATATAAGGCTTAGCTTATTGAGCTCTGAAAAGCATCATTAATCGATCTTCATCATCGAATTCTCTTTCCCTACCTGAAGAATACCAGTCGGCCAATACAGCACCTCTCTCTATTGACAACAAAGACATATTCCAACCAACTAGCTCATACGGATTGATTTCGTCAAGGTTGCTTCGACTTTCTCCTCACCTTCCTAATATTGCCCTTTTTCCGTTTCCGATGATTGACGTCAAAAAAGCCTGGAAAGAGTCTAAAATCACATCGAGCCTCGATACTCAAGGTGCTGTTAATGAAAGGTTTAGCTTTACATCCTCAGCTTTGTTGACGTGGCCGAAAGGAGAAAAGTCAGCTAGATTGGGAATCTTTCTGGGCAATGAGCCGCGGGCTGAGGTTGGTCATACATAGGCGGTGGCGATCGTAGACGTAGAAGGTGGAAAAATGATAGTTTTCTACGATCCCGATGCCAACGCAACGTTCGACATACGTGGCAGAAACTTGATTCGGGATGATCTTAACGCTCCTCAAAACGCTTTGTGCGCAAGTTGAAAAGCACAAAAACACAAAGCATGGAAAACTCAAAGTCTTAAATGTCCTTTGGGGAGGAACCGCTGAATGGGCAATGGGAATAAGGATATGTGTCTGAAGAACACCCTACGGTGGATGGAGTCTTGTGAAGATATCAACGATCTCAAGATAAATAACCTACTCAATAACAATTGATTCGCTCATTACCTCCCTCTTGACTCATTTATATTTCTTTTACTTGCGACTTCTAGATATACTTACTTTGGTCAGCAAATCTTGTCCCGCCCCGTTATTGGTCAACAGTCAACTTCATCTAGTCATCTTAACATTTGGGTGGGTCGTTTCAGGGCTGATTCCTTCACTTTCTCAAATGACAACGATGATCGCGCTGACATGTGTTTATTATCCTGTAGTTCCCCACAATGCCAAGCGGACATATGGCCAGAGATTGGCCTAACCTAGGTAGACCAGAAGTGAGTATCCTCTTCCTTTGATGGTAAAAGGTGTTGGAAGCTGACGAAGACAATCTCAAGGATGGCTATCGTGTCAAGACCTTAGACCAGAGCGAGTTATACAAACGCAATATGGAGATACCCAACAGGTATTTCAGGCTGTTTGCCTTACTCAGGTTATTACTTCGAAATAAAGGGTTCGAACCAGTGTGGAACTTCGTCGACTGGTATGGTATGTTATGCATTGAAGCTGGAACGGATCCGACCAAGAGAAAGATCTGAGAGAATGCTGTGAGGGAGTTTGTTGATGTATACAATTCAAGGAACGAGTGAGTCACCTTTATCTATCTAAAGTCCGATACAACTTCTGAGCTAACTTTATGTGACCACAGCTATCCCCAAATTACCACTCAACTGGAAACTAAGGATTGGGATGAGCGTGAGAGGATGAACTTCAACTCATTGGTGAATTGGAAACTCAAAGACGACATCGGCTTTCCCGATTGTCTCACCATCAAGTCTCTTCAAGACCTTACAAAGACTGTCAATCTTCCTTCTGTGGTGAAGATCGTTCACCTCGAGCTATACCCCAAGCCAGCAACACACCCATTCCCTGGGGCTGGTCACTTCACTCACAGCATCCATGAGGTCAAAGGGTTCACTTACGCGTTAAGATCCGTAAGTGAACTTCATTACATCAGATCATGAATCGCACCATTCACAGAACTGACCAGAAATGCATATCATGTAGACACTGCCGGTAGACATTGCCCACCCTCCAAATACCGGCCTAAAAGCCGATTACTCGAGGTTCGAACCGATGTCAGGTCACCATCTTCCACACCTCCAGTACGACCAGTTGATGCCGTACCATCATCTTCCACAACACTACTCCATTGGAAGCTGCAAGGTGGGCAACTCAAACCCTTATACATATGTCATCAACGCCATGATCTGCAAATCTTTCGGTCTCGACTATCCTCAACCGGATTAATTCTCGTTGACAAGTGCTAAAGATGGACAAGCTACTCTGACATGGCTGGAGGTAAATCGACCCTCCGTTCATGATGTGCTTGTTTCGATCGCTCAAATCGGAGTATGGGGTATGGGAGATGCCATCGAGAAAAACATGTGGGACCTACTCGTCAAGTTGGACAAGGAACACAAGGTGAAACTCAGAACTCCGGAAGCAATTCCCAATATGGAAGGGATGATCGCTCAATTGGAAAGAGAATACGAACAGTACAGAGAGCTAGAGAAGAAAGAGGTGGTGACATCGCAAGAGATATGTTTGATCCTTTCGTTGGTCGTAACCGAAGGATTGTCTGGGCTGTAAGTATTTCTTCAAATCTTTCTCTGGTACTGTGCTGATTGTCTCGCGCAGAATCGTCTCATGATTGCTCAAGGGTAAAATCGTTCCTCACTCTTCGCTTCAACAGCGCAAAATGATAACATCTCAACATGTGCGTATCAATTGGAAGGTTGAATGGGTCTTGGTTCAGTTTTTCTTCTTGCGTGGTTTAGATACCTTCGCCATTCTCATATTTCTTATTCTTTGCTTCTCTCTGGATCTTCTACGTCGTCGTTTATTCCTTCATACACGCTGACCTTCATAAGTATTTCTTCTTTTTCTGAACCGCTTGAACCATATTTATGGTTAATTCTATACAGAATCGAATTTACTTTCTCGATTTGTTTATATAGATATACACATCACAACCTTGTCGAATAGCCGATTGATTACCTATGCTCTCTAATCTTTTCTAAATATCATACAACTCATCGCATGTATGCAGATCTATATGTCTAACTATACCATATTTGGAGATAGCACGCCAAAAGTACAAACCGCGCACTAATACACCGGAGTAAAGGAATGTTGGGAGGAAGAGCATGTTTGCCCCGGACTCCCCTTAAGATGGTTACGTTGTAGTGCGAAGATACGATCAGGACAGGAAACACGTGGCAAGTGGAGGTTAGCCACTCTGAGATGAGAAGTTGCGTACCACGACCTTGCATATAAGGATCATTGGATAGGAATAGTCTTAATCAATAACACACTTTAGTGACATAGTAGATACCAGCACCTAGGATAGATACACACCTCTTGCATATCATACTACCCATAGATACAAAATAAGAGATCAATTTGCTACTCCACATACCCCAAAGGGAGGGTGGTAACTCCCTAGTTGGAGAATGTTCCACGTGGAAGGAAATCCTATCGTTCTCGTACTACAACGTACCACCTCCACTTTGTTGGTCCATTTCGACGTATCTTTTAGATAGTTTATCTCATATCGATTTGTTGACAGTAGAAAATTAATGTGGTATGATGGCATGATGGCCTGATGGCTCACATTCTGATAGATGATGTGCAGTGTAAAACGCGTTGATTGCATTGCAAATTGACAGTGATCCACATCAACCTCCCGCATACAGTATACTGATATATTGCAATCTACTCAACGTCGGTGCGCTATCACTTAAGCGCGTTCAGTCACGTGCCAAGGCTATATATATATATATATACAACTATTCACTTCTTTCCTCTTCTTGCTTACTCACACCTTCACCTATCTATCTCCAGCCATGTCATTCCTTCGAATATGGTACAGTACACAAGAGCGATCGCACCTTCCAGGGTTGGAGGCAGGCCGAATGTCACTACCAACGATGCAACCTCAGTCTCCACCCACAATTTCCACGATCTGTTCCATCAACTTCACCTCTCGTCTCCCTCCTATACTCCGGATGACTATCAAGTCCACAACAACAGAGAATTGGAAGGTTCGATCAGTACAGAGGACGACGTCATGAGTTGCGAATATAGGAACGACAAGCAGGACGAAATCTGTGGAACCGGGGAGGAATACGGATACATCAAGCAAGAAGATAAGGCAAGTCGGAATAAGCTAACACTGCTGTGCGTTGTTTTTCTTTCCTTTGGTAGGTACTCGAGGGCGCAGAATCGATTTTCGCAGGCCATCCTCCTAGGCATCCTTGTGATGCGTAATTTATGCGGCTCATCGTATGTCGGCATTCCACACATAGCTGGCTATCACGCACCTCGGTCAGAGATATATCAATTCCATTTTCTTTTTCTTCGCTGTCCGGATAACCAAGTTTCTGATCTTGACTGTCCTGAGTAACTCTATTGTCTGTGACGAGTATATGCAAATCTTGATAGATGCGGGGTATTGAAATGAGTGGTATATGGAGTTTTGATCTTGACTGAGAAACATCATGATTATCTTCGTATTGAGGTGATTCCAAAACCAGCTCTTTTGCGGGTCCATCGAATGTGTGAAAGCCGAAATCTTAAGTGCAAGTCGTGACATTGTTGATACTTCTACTTCTGTTGGTAAGAACCATGCCCTGGTAGTAAACCCCTTCCCAATAGGAGTATGTGAACTAAGTGTGAGTCATTGTATACGATGGGCTGTATGAAAAGACTTCTGTTTGTGATTATAATTTGATGCGAAGAACATTTTACTTTTGTCGCTGTGCAATCGTTTGGTTGACGTATGTCCACAAATAAATCATTCACGTTTAAGTCATTGCTTCTTGGTAACATATTACGACTCGTTTGGGGTGGACTTGACGGTGAAGTTGATACCCGAAAATCGATTCCGTTCTCACCTGTCATCAAACTTGAACATGCGATGTTGCATTGTAACCTATATTTACGCTTGCCGCTGCTATCACCAAGATGGACAAATATTGCGCGAACTTGTAATTACTTTCCGATCAATTTGTAAACACAAAAATCCTGGGATTTGATGGAATGATAATATCCCTTTGGAAAATGTATGCGGAAACTGGGTATTCGTCACCGGAGATATAAAATTGCAATATATTGATAAGAGGTTGGCAATGTACCGATAAACAATGGCAGAATCACCTTTATCCACGTTTGGTACCTCTAATTTATGTTACTAATGGGTGATGGAGCTCTCCCCTCGATCATTCGGGTTTGCAGGCTCCTCAAGCATACTGTACAGTAGCACACCAGTCTCCTTTTGTCTATTGGTCCATTTAGTAATCCTATTCGGATGTCTCTCTTCCAAGAAGAATACATCACATTCAACTCCCATCCTTCTTGCTGGCAATTTTAAAATTTTAGGCTGATAGGTTGCAAGCTTCGCTTGGCACGAAAGTCCTACCAGCAATGTTCTGGACCCACATTCGGGATCTCACAATGCAAACAGTCTGTTAAAGCTATTTCAAGATGAAAGGAAGATACACCATCATATTTTGTGACTTGAAGCGACACCAGAACAGAGACACGAATGCTCTCTGACCCCACTGATCAAAGGAGAAACGGAGACTACTTCACCTCTCATTCACTTTATTATGCGTGCCTCAAGAGAAGTCAACGGTCTCCCGTTACAGGGCTTTTTCTTATTGTGGTGGCGAAAAGTCGTTGCGAATCAAGTAGCAGATTTTGCGCCACTCTTACGAATTGTAACATGATAGGTTGTAGTGTATACATACCGACAGGTATATCTGATTATAGCTCATTCCCTTGTGTTGGCTTCTCGATTCAAAGGATAAGGGCTGACCTTTCATCATAACTCCTTTGTACGTCTTCTCATAAAGAAGATGTAAAACGTCATGCGAGTGCAGAAAATACTGTAGATGCAACGCCTTCGAAGCGCCACTCTTTCTGCATAGAACGGTGGTGTACCTAGATATATGACGGTTCTTGCCGTCGTGATTTTCTGAACACTGTTTCAAAACATAACTTATCTGCCTTGCCATAGATTTCCATTATTATATTTGTCAGCGTGAAAATAGCTCCTCAAAACGTACCGATTTGACAGAAATGTCCGGAGCTTATAGCTGTAAGTTGCGTGCGCCTTAAGCTGTGAAAAGCATTGCACCGACTGAGAAATGTTCACATTAGATATGTATCGGGACTCCGCCCATGTGAGCGCTATGCAAAGCCAAGTGATGGGAAGTCGGCAAACCACTTGTGAGGACATTTCGAAAGCTGTTGCAAACCGAAACATCGACCTTGAAACATGTGATCTTCATTTCGGTGCTTTGGATTGGAAAGCTATTGTGGAGCAATACCACGAACCATCTACTACCCATGCAGCTAGAGAAGCTTCCATCGCCGCCCTTTTGGAAACCGCCATTACCAATCCAATGGTCATGTGGGACAGGGCTGGAGTAGCCAAAGAGGCAATCACCAAATGGGACGACCCAGAATACTTTGCTTCTGGAGAACAAAAGAGGATTGTCTGGCGATATGGACTTGATCGGGACGACGAAGGTGCTTTGAAAGTTTTAAAGTGGCAAATCCAAAATGACGGTCCCATACCTTTGTTATCCGAGTATGGTAAAGAGATGCTTGCTCTCGATCTCACTCGAAGGGTTCAAGATACGCTTTATAACGGAAAACCAACTGCGTATCCCATCAGTCGACTTCCATCCAAAGCGATTGAGATGATACCTAAGAAAGTGCGATCGTTCGCAGAGGATATTTGGAAATCACGATCCATTGCTTACGATTCTCGGGCACCCGAAAAGACCAGATTGAACATGTTGGTACTGGACCAGATGACCAGAATGGCAGATTATAAGAACTGGGAAAAGTGTCGAGAAGCAGGTCCAATCTCCAGACGCACAACCACGCGACCGCTTGGACTAAGCATTGGAGAATCTTCAAAGACTAATGAAAAACTTCCAGCGTATGATCCTGGTGATCCCACCTTTGTGAGATCCGACGAAGACTTACCTACGTATGACGAGGTAGAACAAGCATTGTCTCGGGTCATACTCACAGATAAGGACAAAAAGAGGGTAGAAGAGCTGAGAAAGGAGTGTGGTGATAAAATCCTTATCTCTGCAGGTTATCTCAAAAGCGCCCCCACTCACCGAGAACTCTCTGCGCTCGATCTCGCGACGACTGAGGCAATGCCAAGTGCTAGTACCCCAGAAAGTGAGAACGGTGGCTCAACCGGCAGATCACAACGCAAACATTCGAAAAATTGGGGAACGTTCTCCAAAATTTGGAAAAGTTGCTTCGGATCGATCGAAGATACGGCGTAGTCTGCTCATCGATTCGTTGGTGAATTGCGCCTTGATTCATTACTGCATCGTGATGAAGTATAGTGAACGCGGGAACTGCTGACATGCTGAACTCCTAAACACCCTGTGGATAGTATATGATGCATTGATTTTACCCTGTTTCTTCCTCGATCCTACTCAGCTTCGGCCTCCGCTACCACCCTTCTCCCCCAAGTCAAAGCATTCCACCCATCTTCCTCCCACGGCGCAAGCATCACACCCTTCTGCAACTTACTGGTACCGCCCTCGTCTCCCTCTAAGATCTCAGCTGTTCCTCTGAGGCTTTCCATTCTCGCCTTACTTTCTACATCTTCCACACCGCCCGAGATCTGCAGCACATCATTTGCTTCTTTCGATCTACCAACTTGTATTAACGCTTCGGCAAGTCTATTTCTAGATTTGACATTGGTCGGTGATGCTTGTACGGCTCTTTCCAGGACCTTGTGACTTTCTTGTGTGTCACCTCCTACTATAGCGTGTAGGTATAGTACGAGATCCGACTGTCCAGATGGATCTTCCTTGACTCGCGATTCGACCGGTCGAGAGGACAATTCGGACATTGCTGCTTCGACTAGATCTGGGTCGGAGGAAATCACAGCTATAGCTGCTAGGGTCGAAATCACTTTGAGTGAGGGTTTCTCTTGTGATAAGCTATGTGATAAGAGCTTTATAAGCAATATTCCCACAGAGGGTCTCAGAGTCCACGTACCACTCCATAAGAGTACTCTTCGCTGTTTCCTTCGCATCATCACCTCCTAGACCCCAGAGCGTTCGACTGAGTAATACCGCAACCTCTTCTTTAGTCTTGAGATCCTGTGAGGCGGAAGCTTCATCTAAACTGTTCTGGAACGCTTCGAGCGATTCGTCAATCTGTCTGAGCCAATAGTGTACCAGACCTTGTAACAGTTTACACTGAGCCTTCAGTGAGACGATGGTTCCGTCTGTCGAGTCCGAGATCAATTCCCAACAGTTGTTGAGCGTATCGAGCGCTGCTGGGTATTTCTTTGCAGCAAGCTGAACTCTTCCAAGATTGCATAACGCAATAGCATATCGCGATTCGATATCTGCCGATTCAGTCCTTTCGAATTCCTCTTCCAGTACTGCCGCTGCTCGTTCGAGCGACGAGGCTGCCTCATCGGCCAGACCTAATCTTTCGCAGATTAATGCGTACAAGTGAGCAGCAGCGAAATCATTAGGTCTCTGATGACAGTAGTGACGAAGTGCGAAGGCTGGTTGGTGTAGAAGGTTGGTATCGATCCGAGCACCTGGGACGAGGAACCGTTCGAAAGTAGCGATAGCCAAGGCGAGATCCGCTTCGAGCTAAGAATACTAGTCAATTCACGTTGCTCTCAGAAGAATAGGAAACTCACCAAAGATCCAGCCGACAAGGTAACCGCATGGGAGTAAAGTGCTTTTGCATGTTGTTTATCCCCATTTCTTTCGGCCAACATACCCTGACCGGACCATGCAGGTGCGTAATCAGGATCGATGATTTGAGCTTTCAAGAAACATTGGTTGGCAAGTTCTGCATCTTCTAGTCGTAGATATAGGTAACCGAGATTTGCCCAGACAATCGGATCCTAAACGGTAAACCGATAAGTAAGCACGATGTCTAAGGACTCGCCGAATGAAATGAGAGGACGCACTTTTGAATACAACTCGAGCGAAACAACAAAGGCATGCTGAGCGACTTGTGGCCCTGCAGTACCGCAGATCACACCCAAGGCATTCCAAAGCCTTTCATCTCCTGCATCCCGCTCTAACGCTAACCTAATGGCGGAGATAGCAGCTTTGAGACATGAGGTCTTGCTCTCACCGTCGGGCAATCGAAGAGCGAGGGCATGAAGCGAACTTGCTAAATCGTATAAAGCTGGATCTGCTACCCGAGGTTCATTCTTGAGTAGATATGCACGATAGGCGAAAGCAAAAATCGAAGTCTTCAGCGTATATTCCAGATCCGGAGAGGTTTGTAGTAAATTGGCGGCATGCCCTAATCCTTCTACCTGAGATCTTCGGTCTGTATCATCATCGATCAGACGTTGCAGCACGGGTTGGACGACTTCACTCGAGGACAAAGCTTCTTCCAAGCTAGATTCTTCGTTACTAAGCTCGAAGGTGGCATCTCCGATAGTCTTCCACGCCCACGCTCGGTGACTTCGTCCGTCCTTCAGCACATCTGCAGCGAGTCGAATGGAGGCGTGTAAGGCGTTCCTTGATCTCTGTCTGAACCCTCCAGCAGCAGTCTGTCGACCAAGCGAGAGATTGGCTTCAGCCAGAGCAGCGACGATACCGATTTCTCGAGTATCGGAAAGGGAAAGCACCTTTTCATATGCCTCAATTGCTTTGTCAAATGCACCTAGCTGAGCTTGAGTATCACCAATGTTCAAGTATGCTCGCCAGTTGGTGGGCTGAAGCTCCAGAGCATGGTTGAGAGCTTTGAGCCCGGCGATATGTCTTCCACATTTGACATATGATTCTCCGAGCATGACCCACATGGACACGTCGGTAGGATCACCTCGAAGAGCAATTTGGTACGCTTGAGCAGCCTTGGCGTAGTTTTTGTAATGCTGTATCCGAGGACATATCAGCTTGGATTCCGGAATGATTTTTGAAGAACAGACGTACCACCTCTGTTGATCCAAGAGCCTTCCAAGCCCATCCATTCTGAGGCGCAAATCTTCCTTTTGCGTTCATGACTTCACCTCCTGCTACACCATCTAGCCCACCTTCACCTTCCATCACTCTCATAGCGATAGTTCTCACCAAAGCCCATTCATCTTCATTCGCATAGCCAATAGCAAGTCTATGGGCAGCCTCACTCTCAGTAGCATCGAGCTCGAATGCTTTCTGGAAACACTTCAAAGCTCTTTCTTCGTCTGGCGGAGTAGCGGAAGAATAACAGATACCGAGGGACGTATAAGATGAAGGGAAAGTAGGAAGAGCTCGAATGGAAGCCATGAACCACTCTTCGGCATGCTGTCGACTCTCGTCGTCTGTATGCAGCATGAGCTGGTGATCCTCCGTGAACAGTAAGTAGACCGAATTTCTCAGCTCACCTCCAATCATCCATTCTGTCCTCCCAAGTCTATACCAAGCTCTTGCTCTTTGATAAGCTTCGTCGTCCTTTCCATCCTGTTCTTTCCTTGCATCTCTAATCTCCACTACCTCTTCTAAGATCTCTCTACCCTTTTCTAACTCTCCCTCATTGACCACACACCATCCCAATTCTTCTTTCGCAGCCACAATATCTTTCTCATCGCCACCTGCATCAATGAGAGTTTGGAATTCCTTCCTTGCATATGACCATTTACCGGCAGCTTGATGTATCTGAGCACGAGCGAACCGCGCTTCTTTGTTGTCTGGCTGACTCTTCAACACTCCATCGAGCAGTCTAATAGCACGAGGATGGTGTTTAGGTGCAAAATAAGGGACACAAGCGAGACCGAGAGTGGTGTCGATGGAAGCTCGAACGCTACATGGATTTCGACTGATCAGCAACGATTTCACCAATGTGAGTGAGGACTTACTTCGGCAAGGATATACCTCTTTCATTCTCGAGCTCTTTAACCAGAGCTTTCGCCTTGTCGCCAAAAGCAATAGCGTTTGCCCAATCCTCTTCTTGCAATGATATTCTAGACATAACTCGATGAGCAAATATCGATTTTGGTAGTTGATCAACCAGTTTCTGTTTAGGTGGATTCAGCTTGTGAGGACCCTACAGGGAATAGAACCGACTTACAGTCATTCCAGATACCAATTCCTCCCTTTCTTCCTGATCCAAATCTTCCGACAGCACCCCTTCTTTTCCAGCGGCTCTCCTGGCTTTTCGTCGTTCTCTAGCATTCATGCCATTCCTTCCTCTGCGATTCTTGGTCTTCTTATTTGCTTTTTGAGCGAAAGATTCTTCCCCGTTAGCTGGCTGAGCGGTCTCTTCTTCTTCCTCCGGTTCAGGTAAAGGCAATTTGAACCATCTGCAATAATCGTCAATGAAGTCGGTCATCTTGGACTCCAGGAATGCTTTTGCGTATTTGTGAAGAAGCTCGATATCATAGACTAAAAATATTTGTTAGAGTCGTCTAGTCGATAGAGGTCATGACGTAGCTCACAGAGGGTGGGCTCATCTTTCCCTTCCAACACCCAAGACCATCCTTCTTCAGCACCTTTACCGGTGATCCCAAGCAACACAAATCCATTAGCTAGATCATTAGTTCGCGACAGAGCCTCATCTTTGTTAGGCTTTGGATATGAATGTGGAGCAAACAGTGAGGTTGTCGGTAAATCTGTCGAGCTCGTGTTCGAAGGTTGAGCTTCTCTGCTTGATTGCGCAGATGGAGTTTTCTTTGCATCTGGCTTTTCAGCTTGTTTCGATCTAAAGATCGAATACTCAGCATAGTGCGTTAGTCATGAGCCCAGGTTACAACGTACGGTAAAGAAGCACCAAGCTTTCTCCAGAAATTGAATTCTCTAATTTCCACCTCTCTCCTTACATCTTCCGCTACATTAGGGTGAGATCCAACTTCCTTCAGGAGCTCTACCATTCTCATACCCAATTCGCCACCTAGGACTTCCGCCTCAACTTTCCTTCTGACCTCTTTCTCCGGTCCCGCACCCAGCCTCTGTCTGCCTACCTTGACTTTCTGCTCTGTGGTAGTATATACCAGCGATTCGGCTCGAACTAGGAGGTTGGTCAAGAGAGGCAATGATGCGACGAGATGGAGGGCATGAGGTAGAGGAGTTGGAAGGGAAGGTAGTATAGCTGCTGATGATGGTGGGTAGATGGGTGAGGGAAAGGGCACGTATGAACCGCTTGGGCGAGGCACAGACTGAAGAAGGGGAACAAGAGGGGATGAGGGTAACAGCTGATCTAAAGCTCGGTAAAGCTGTTCGCCAACGATAAGCCGTTAGTTTGGTTAGTATGACTTGAACAAAAGCTGACAAGCTCACTTTGTCTGGAGGACCGTGTTTGGCCCGTACTTCTAGCAGTTCCTGCAATGCACTAGCACATCTCTGTCCATCGTTTCTATATCGCAATTTCGTTAGCTGTCAATGTCACCAGCAAAGTTCGCAGACTCACTCATCGTATGAAGCTTGTACTAATACTTCTAACAGATGACCCAGCTTGTCCCACTGCTGATTCTTCTCGTACAGCCTCTTCAGTCCCATTGATGCCAATGGGTTGGACGGCTGAAGCTTGTAGGCATGGATATATGACTATCCGAATCGATCAGCTGTTAGTCCTCGCGAAAGTGAAGCAATTTTACCTTTTCAGCTTCTTCATTCCGCTGCAATTGAGTGAGAGCGAGTCCACGAAATATCAATCTGATCGGGAAGTCAGCTTGTATATCCCTCGAAATACGACGGTAGCTCACACTTGAGCAGCTTCAGGTGCATCCTCCCCGATCGATTTGAGTAAATTGGTAGCTTCGTACAGAGCAGCTTCGGAATTCTTCTCTTCCAGCTGCGACTTGATCGATTTCAGCGCCTTCTTTGTGGCCGACATCTTGTGTTAGTCACCTCTCGACCACTGTGCGATAGGATAGATGGAAAGGCGATTTACGATTAGAGGTGGACATGATTTTGGTTGAAAGATCTGGCTATGACGATGGTTGAAGATCGTACTCGTATGACCGAAGACAAGTTATCAGGCTCACCTGTCACATTATCGATAAAAACACCAGATAACTTACTCGTCCGGAACAGGTTGAAATGCTCAATGCCTTCTCTTACCCTTCATATATACAATTAACTTAGATGAACAGCAGGACAGCATGACTCGATCTCGTGAGTGATAGCAGCTGGTCGTCCGAAACAATTGGAATGTCCATACAGCTGAACCGAACCCCACTGTATCATCCCCTCAGACGCCAAAAACAACACGACTCAATCGACTTTATCGTACTACGAGCGAACTCTCCTGCGTAAAGATGGAGCGGCCAGAAGACTAGGTAGAGACTCCTTCAAGCCTTTAGATGCATGCTATCTTTGTCTATCAAAAGTCAACGATCCTGTATCATGCTCATCGGGGCATATATACTGTAGGGAATGCTGTATATCCGATTTGATCAGTCAAAAAGCTGGTATAGAAGCTAAGAAGCGCGAGATGGAGAGATGGGAGGAGGCAGAAAGACTAGAAAGGGAAGAAGCAAAGCTGAAAGCTAGAGAAAGAGTTGTATCGGATTTCGAAAAAGGAATGAGTCTAGGTGGATCGTCGACAGTTAAAAGGATACCAATCGGAGAGGACAAGGATAAATCAACTACGAAGAGTAAATTCGAATTGGACAATAATGCTGTAGAGAAAGTCGCGAAAAAAGCTGAAGAGAAGGCCTTGAGGGTGATGGAGTTAGAACAATCTGAATCTAGAAAAGCAAAATTGGCTGCCTTCTGGTTACCTTCTTTAACTCCCGAAGCTAAACTTGGGCCATTGAAGGATGTGAAATTGCAGACGCTTTGTCATGTCGGTGGATTGCCTCATCCCATATCGTCAGTTATCCGGTGAACGAAAACAACTTTTCTGATAGAATGATACTGATGCTGCTTATGTTTTGCATAAAGCCGTAAAACACTCCTTCCTGTCATTCTCACGTATCCCCCTTCTTCAACTTCCAAACCAATCTGCCCAACATGTACGAAAGAACTATCCAACGCTACCTCTTCAATCCTCCTGTCCTCGCGTCAGCCGATGCATTCAGCAGATGGTGATGGAGATGAAGGACGTAAGAAGAAGAAGCAGAAAAAGGATAAAGAGGAAGCATACGTGTGTGGACATGTGATTTGTCAGACTTGCTCAGATACCATAGTCAAACCTCAAGGAAGGTGTTGTGTTTGTGATGCCAAGGTGGAGGATAGTGGGAGAATACCGTTGGGTAAAGAAGGTGAGTCAGAGTTCGATTCTTTATTGTGGGCCCAGATTGAAGATTGGACGCGCAAGAAAGCTGACTGGTAGATATATAGGAACCGGATTCGCAGCTGCCGGTGGAGCGGAAGTGAAAAGAGAGGGAGTAGCCTTCCGAGTTTAGACGTCGAGATGCGTATTTGGATGCATGCATTACAGAGATGATAAAGAGCGGAAACGCTATTCGACTCCAACGACATTAGCTATCCACTATACTGATGTGGGGATTGGACTAATAGATCTACTCAACATGATTGAAGGGGAAGGAGTATGAAGTGGTTTTGTCAACTATTATAGCCTCTGGGTCAAGATGTTCTATCAGTCTTAGAACCATTATATCTCTTTATCATCGTAAATACCGAGATCAGCCACTGTTCTCCTCTTTCTTACCGCTGCTCCAAGGAGCGATATGTTCCCAATTCCCTTTTTCTATCTGACGATCCAACCATCTCTCTCTTGAACCCCTCTCCCTCCAGATCTTCCAATCATTGAACAGCCTCATCCTATTCTCCTTTTCCAACGCTAACGTTTCTCTCCTCGAAGACCAAATGAGGTCTCGCGAATGGGCATCACTGATTAATCTCCAATTATCTTCTGCGTGTGCTCTGGTTCTGTCGGGGATAACCTCCAATATACTACCAGGTATATCTTATTGCTATAACCACTAGAATCGAAATGATCGAATAGTGTTCTCGAGATGATTGATACGACATGTAAAGCGTACATCTCCATCCCTTCCTCCGACAACTCTATACCTCCAATTTGTGAACTGGCCAATTGATCTCTCAAAGTTCCTTCGGCCAATCTTGAATCGTTCAGATCCAAATTCATAGATTCTCTTCTGGGTAACCAAAAATTCCGTGTAGATTGTGGACATCCCCGCGAATAGAATCTCACGAATGACTTGCAGTCCAAAGCGTACTTGGTTCTGCATCGTTTATCCAAGAATGATTGGATGGGAGCAGCCAACAATGAATCTCTCGTGTGGGTGGTCAAATTCTTATATTGCAATGCAGTAGTCAATTGATCATAATCTATTACTCCCCAAATAGAATCTTCTTCCCAATCCCTTGAGAAACTCGGTGGATCTCTTGAGAAAGCCAGTATGGCAGATCCAACGCTGGCTGAGGGGTCGCGCACGACATCTCTCTGTGAAGAGGTGAGCCAACCATACTCTGATATCAGATTCTCTCGCTCAACACGCCTTTCTTGTCGAGCAACTTCTGATGCGTCTTCTGTATCTAAAGTTATCAGCTTCTTATGGTACTGTACGTACAAATACTACACATACCTTCTTGATTATCGTCCGATGAGTAGGGGTCCAAGGGCAATGCGTTCTCTGCCATTTCGTCAGATTCGAAATGACAGTGTATCCGAAATCTAACGATCTTAAGGTGTAGTGTACTGGACAGTGTGCTTTTACTATAAAGAAATGAACCTATCTCGGTGCAATACTATGTTATGGATGCACATAGGGCTGATCTATTTTTTCATTGTGAGTACATCCTACAGTAACATCAGTGTCCTTCCATTTTCAAAGGATGTATTTCGGACAATCTAAGATTGCATCAGCGAGCGTCAATGCATCATCAAGGGTGAGAGCATCCTCGGAACTTGTACAGAAGCCCCCACGACAACGAAAATATAGTGTTACAACTGACATATTCTACTCTCCCATGCATGTTCCATCAAGGTAATTTACTATATAATACAACTTTTCCGTTTGTTCGATACAAAATACAATACAAATGGCAATCCGAATATATGCTTTATCTGTCGCGTAATATCCATCTATAAGTTCTGTATCCCCCAGTAAAATTAGATCAACTCATCAACCCCTCTATAGGGGGGTACACTCTTAGCCCTCATAGCTCTTCCATACCCCGTACCCAAACTCATCCCTAATCCTGATGATGATGGTGAGGATTCATCATCTGTCGTACGCGCACGAGTGGTACCAAATATAACATCTAACAAACCTCTATTCTTGTGCTTCTTCGTGTCTTTCTCTTTGTCATGGTCAACTTCAACATGCTTTACATCTAGCGCGATCTGATCACCCATTTCAGGCGATATAACAGGTAACGGAACGTGTTTCACCTTTATCGAATTCCGCGATTTGATTTGCTGTAATTGTAATATCGATGAATTCGAATGATTCGAATCTTTAGATCTAGGCCTACCTCTTTCCTCCGGAACTTCCCGTTCGTCTTCCTCTGAGTTGGTCTCGGCTCCTGTCTCAGCAGCAGAAGGAGCTAAGCTTGGTCTTCTAACTGTCATAGGTGATAATAAATTCAAATCGCTATTATTGTTACTACTCATGTTCGGTTTGATATCCAAAGCTTTCTTCAGTACAAGGTATGATCGAGGATCAGATAAGTGAACGATGATTTTCCCTTCGTTATGCCCACCAAGACCAACGCCATTGTGATGAGGGTGATAGGCGTACCCTAGACTGGATTGTCTTGATCTACTGGACGCTCTCGAGAGAGGCTGTAGCTGACCAGGAGTGACTTCCGGTGGCGAATCAGATAGGGAAACTTGTCTGCTCAGTGGGGATAGCGGTGCAGTGTGTATTGACGAAGTGGTCGAGACTCTCGTGAGAGGTTGTCTGGGATGAACGGAAGGAGCATGAGACACGGATCTTCTATACCCCGGTCGGCTCGGAGGTGGTCTAGAAACTGATACGGATCTAGCGGGGAAGGCATAATTCTTGTTGGGAGTAGTAGTAGCCGTATGTTGAGTGGTGGTGGAGGTGACAGGATGCAATGGTGTGAAAGAACTACCCCAGCCATCCCTATACGAGGTGAACGTCTCAACGGAACCTCTCCGTTTTTCTAATATCGGTGAGGTTTGCGGTGGATGTACGAACTCCAATTTAATATAACATCTTAGTACTCTTTTAGGCGACTTGTCTCTTGATCGAACCTGAGAACCATTTGTGGGATTTTGAGACCTTCTGGAAGGTGGCAACGATACGGAACGCTGTTGGGGTGATGTCGGTGCTGAATTCAAGGGAGGTGGCTTTTTATGAAATGAAAATAGAGAAGGGAACCACCCTATCTGAGGATCGCTCGGTGTGTTCGGTTGACTATCAGAGGGTGTGTCATAAGGGACATTCATGACTAACTGAAAAACCGTGTCTTCTTTTCCGGTTGTTATATTGGTTGATGTAGTAGGAGTAGAAGGCGTCGAAGGACGCTGAGCGGTCGGTAAAAGGTGATATAAGATTCCAGCAGAACGTAAGAGATATTTTACATAACTCTTGCATCGTCTTTCACTTTCCCCCATCGGATTTCTCAGGACAATCTGATCTTTCTTAATCTTCCCTTTTTTCCCATGTGAGTTTGTATTCGAAGAATCCTGATCATCGAGGTAGATCGGTAGCGTATATTTGATCTCACTTTCGATGAAAGAAGTCGATTTGAACCTTCTACTTTGTTCTTTCTCATCCCAATCTGATACCCTCTGTTTGATCTTATCGCCCAATTGGTATAAGCCAAACTTGTGCATTCTGATCGTGCCATCAATTTCGAGGAAGTCTCTCATCGCTCTTCGGACTCTACTCCATTGTTTCTTCTCGAAATCTAGGTCCAGGTCGGAGGACGACGATGATTTAGGTGGCCGCCAAGGTGAATGAGGAGGGTACATCTCGTCTAATTCCTGTAGACGATCTCTGACTCTTTCTCTCATCACGTACGGTGAAATGTGCTTGGGTCCTAACGGGAATTTGACTTGAAGTAACAGGGATAGCACGGTCAAGGCTATACACCAGATATCCAACTCGGGACCATAGTATGTTACTTCTCCAGGTGGTTTTGCCAGGGCCTGTACGATTTCCGGACTCTATAGAGGAAGAAGTCAATCACAACAGCCTAGTCATCGTGACAGAGATACTTGAGGTACTAATAACTCACATGAAAAGCCGGACTACCACAACAAGTAGTCAATTTCGGTTCACTCGCCGAAAATCGAGTTGCAAGTCCCAAATCCAATATCAAGATCTCCCCAGTCTCCACGTCCACCAGGACATTATCACCTTTCAGGTCTCTATGGCATACTCTCCCTTTCTCGTGTAATGTATCTCGTACGACCGACACCAATTGATCGAGGATATAGGCTGCTCTGGATGGTTGGAGCGGCAGGGAATGAGCTGGTAGGGGAACATGTGAAGAAGCGTATTGTTCTTAATCACCATGAACATCAGCATCACTGCACCTATCTGTTGGACTGACTGATGAAACGCACCGATAAGATAAAAATGACCTTCTGTCCTCACCCATCCTTCTACCCCTATCAAACATGGATGGCTAGGTAATTCTGCTAGCAGCGTAGGTTCTCTGAGTAATCTAGCCGATATCAAGGGATGATGGGGATACAACGGTGTATGTTTGAGAGCGTACTGCATATACCACTCGCATCAGCATACCAACTAGTAGGATGAGTGATCATCACTCACGTAAACGCCGTCCGCACCCAGTACTTTATACACCGTACTGAATTTTCCTTTACCCAATACTCCTCCAGAAGACGAATGTAGGTAGGTGTACTCGGTTATACCGTGTCTGAGCAGATGGTCAGGATTAGGAGCGATAACAGGATCTTCATGGTGCTACGTCAAGACACACATAATATCAGCACCGAACTGATATCCCTTAATAGCAACCATTCAGGAGGATACGTGATAATATACTCACCTTAACCAACTCATCCCATTTGACCAAAGGCAAACCAATCCCAAAGGGCGAAACACCCCTTCCACTACTCCTATTTCTACTTCCCCTTCCTCTGCCAGAGGGTGATGATCCCCTACCAGTCCCATACACATATAACGTCCCTGCTCCCGGATGTGGTTGAGTCATCTCGTCTTTTGGCATCGTTTCGATAAGTGATTCACGCTCTTTTGACTAAGTCTGGATTATGATCATAAGGTGAACGATGTCATGATGATTTCATTGTCCCCGACTCGTTCTACTGATGATGTGATGATGTGTTGATTGAATCCACGTCGGATGTTGATATGATATTTTGATCCTTTCTAACCCGGGTTGGAGGTTGTCACAACTTGTTGAAAGGAAAGGCGCAATCACCGTTGTGTTCTGTATGTTGTTCTTTCAATTCCCCCTCTGCTCTGATTCAACTGTCCCATACGATGGCTTTGTAAAAATCCTTTCAGAGCACTCGTCCAGTCCGACTCAAGCGAAGTGGTGAAGCAGGTGCAGATAGACAGATAGATAACCTTGTTGTTAAGTACAAGCGAGATGTTCCGACTTGCTCTCAGTTTGAGGTTCGCTTAATTGATCGTCGTTCGGTGCCGTGCGACTACTCGTATTCGTATCCAATTATTCCTATCTACAATATCTTGCAGTCCTCACTTCTATTTCCACTGGTATATCTGTCAAGTCGAATGGTATGTCTAGTATCCAATCAATCTTAAGCACCTTCGGTAGTGGAAGTGACATAGTAGACATAATCCCATTCAATCATTCATACCTCGTCTATCTGTATCTCTCATTCTGGTAATGTCTTGGTTGTCTTACCGGCGTTACCGATGACTGAGGAGATAAGAAACAACCGGGTACTTATACAGGACCAAGATAAGGCATCGTTTAGCACCTGGATTAATGACGTATCATTCCCACTCCACCCTGGCTGATCATATCAGTCGATTGAAAACGAGTGATCTGATTTGACGATATGGAACTGGATGAAACGCCCGGATAATTAGGGATTGGTCACACGCCACCATCACAATTATACAATAAAAGGGTCCCTTCCATTAGTCTTCTGGGTGTTCTGTTCCTGACTTTAGCTCCGGCTTGGAATCAGGTTTACATCATCAGCATGCCACCACCATCTGGGCCGAGGTCGTAGTGAAAATCTGCATGATATAGGTAGCATGGTCATGATGTATATCTCGCACTCAAATCGGACAGGTACATATATAGAGAACGAAGATGGAGAAGGAATGCAAAAAAAGGAATCCTTTCTGACAAGATACGAACGGATACGAGAAACAAATATGAATATAAAAGTATATGCTATGAGAAGAGAAAAAAGAGATTGTTGATGATGTATCTATCATTCACTCTGCAATGTGGAAGTGTAAAAGCGAGTCTTTCGCACCCCATTGTTGTTCTACTTCTTCATCCCCACCCAACCTTTCTTCCCCGTCCATCCTCCGTTCCCAACCAAATATCGATGATCAACCAGCACCTCCGCTGTAGGTCTATCACCAAGTTCCAACTCCAAACAACACTTCACAAAATCCATCGCATCTTCCAATCTTCCCCCACCATCGGATTCCAATCCTTCATCCTCATGTCCATTCTTACATCGTTCCTCCAATACTTGGACAGCTCTCGAATCCGGGTCGGTCAATCCTTCTAAGACCTCATCGGGTAATTCCGAGAAAGGAGTTTCGCCAACTAGTAAGACATAGCCTACTACTCCCAATGCCCATATATCTTGCTCTTTCCCACCGTACATCTCTCCTCGGAGAATCTCAGGTGAGGCATAATGAAGTGTACCGGAGAAAGTATCCCATCGTTTTCCAGGTCTCCAATGAGCAGCCGAACCAAAATCTATCAATTGACATCGTCCCTGTCCATCTAAGATCACATTCTCATCTTTGATATCTCGATGAACAATCCCGTTGGCATGCAGGAATCGGACAGCGTCGGTAAGTTGACCAAGTAAGGATCGTACTTCAAAGGGCTCTAAGCCGGTTGGTGAGGACTCCACTCTGTCGAATAGATCTAATCCAGTACCGAATCGAGGCATTACCACTGTGAAGAACATCCAGGTTAGCAATGTATAAATACAGTCTCCCTCGGCAGTATGATCATCCTTAGACAGACTTCGACCTTTCAGAATGTGATTGTAGATACACTCACAATAGTAAAACTCCCTATCCTCAAAGAAATCCAATAATTTCCCAATATTCGGGTGTCCCCTCTCAGGACTAGTCTTAATCTCCGCTGCGATATACTTCTGCGTTGACACGAAAGAATCTGCATCCTTGTCCGAATGGGCCGACGACCAATTGGATTCTGGTGTTCTGAACGAAGAGCTAGCTTGACTTCTTGGGCTATCTGCGGTTGATGACGCTGGCGATTCGTCATGTCGAGCTCTCGATGGGTCCCAGGGAAGGGGTTTGTTGGGTTTGTGATACAGTAGATGTCGGAGTTGATCCATCACGTGGACTATGAGATTCATCAGTGACTGAACCTATTATACTACCAACCGTGTTGTTACTTACGCTCAACTGGAATTGGTCCAAGGACTTTATGCCTGCGATGCGAATATGTCAGCTGTTGCACCGCAATTCCACTTGGCATTCAGCTAAACTTACTTCTTCCAGCAGTCAGCCAAAATTCTCGCCTTGATGATATACTTGATAATGACCTCCTCCTGAACAGTTGGTCGTCAGCTATATTGCCCATGACTGCAAGAACTGACTCACTCCTACAGGTTCCCCTTTCGGTCCCTTGACCTTCGCTCTCATCACCAATCCATAGGCCCCTTTACCCGCCTCTTTCAGAATCACATAATCGTCTATACCTCTTCCCCCAATTCCTCCAGCAGTTTCGTCCGTCGGCGTCGGACACTCGCTAGGCGCAAGCGTAGACGGGGCGATGGATATCGTCGAGTCAAGTCTGGGGAACTGCGGTATACTATTAGCACTGGAAGGTCTGGATTCCGGAGCGGGAGATCGGAAGGGCGAGAAGGATTGCAACGAGGGGTTCCGATCCATTTGAGGTCTAGTCTGAGGTGGTAATGCCGTTGAAGCGGGTATGGCGAATGGTTGAACGACCCTACCAGCTACGAGTGATACTCTGTTGGTATCCCTCCTTCGAGGAGATCGGGGTGACATAGGTGGAGAAGCATCTTTACCTAAAGATTTCTCAACTGAAGGATGTCTAGATCTAGAAATGGACTTTGCATAATCCCTTATCGACGCTAGACTTGCTGGCCCAGGTACAGTGGGAGTAGACGACGTAACGTTATTGGGCGTTTCCGCAGGTGAAGTCGCTGATGAGGAAGGGGTTTGCAGACCAGACGGCGCATTCACTGGTGAAGCTTGTAATGGTGAAGGTTTGAACGTTGCTGAGGGGATACTGAGTGGAGCTTTTGGTTTTCCAGGTAAAGATATGCTCTTCATTTGGGAAAAGGTGTTTTCGAATGGATTGGATGGTTCAGATTTCCCATGTAATACAGGATCAGCAGAAGTTGATCGAGTCGTCATATCAGACGGATCGATCCTAACTTCAGCCAATGCGGGGGGAGTCGAGCCTAAACCTAAACCGGATCCGATAACTTGGACTCCACCGCCCCATCCGTTACTCTCATCAAGCGGTGGTGAGTGTTTATCGGCTTCCAGTTCCTCATCAACCATTGAAAGCAATTTCTCTCTTTCTAATTCTCTCTTCGTCTTGGTTCTAGGTAAAGGTGGGGCGTCACCGGGTTTCTTAATCACTCGTAGACTATCTCGTCTACCGATCGATGCGAATCTTGCAGGAGGGTCCGCACGGGGATCAGCCAGTATTATATCCTCATCATCGTCGAAAGTCTTATGGTGGTACGCATCGTGATCATGGGTAGAATCAACAGGTGTGACCGGGGCCGAATGAGTAGTCAACTTGGTGGGCGAATCATCAATGGAAGTTGCCACTTTATCAGCTACAGGCATAATCGGGCTGGGTGCTATTATAACAGGGTTGAAGACTGGGATTTTGGATCTGGAAGTTCTGAATTCTATCTCTTGACGCTCATCTGCTGGAGAAAGTACCGGTGAGCCAGGATCAGGGGTATGTTGCTTTTCAGATCCCAGAAATTCTGCCGATACAGAAGTATGCAGAGCAGGTCGTTTATGAGTGCTCCTTTGAGGTGAAGTCTGTCGGTCCGGCTTGAGAAGCATACTGGACGATATCGATCTTGATCTTCCTTGCCCACTTCCACTTGCCCCTTCATCTTCTGAGCTAGACCCGCTGAACGAAGGCTCCATCTCTCTACTCTGATGATTCTTATTTCCCGTCCCATGTATCTCCAGCCACTCTGGCGTTGTCTGCAGGTCCCTCCATTCTTGAGTCGTAGGCGTGAAAACCATAGCGGGTCCATGATGTTCTGGTATCGATCCTTCAGGACTTGATCCGCCATGATGGAAGGTAGGCGGGAGGTGAGTTTGGAGGAAATGCTGATTGGGAGAGAGGGATATTGATACTCCTGGGTTAGATTGAGGAGGCCCAGGACCGTTGGTAGGTAATGTGAGGTTCCGACGAACGTAAATAGGGGATGTGTGTGGAGAGGTGATTGATCGAGATCGAAGGACAGGTGAATGTTCAGGTGAATTTGCCGTCGATCCATTCCGTGATGGTGGGCGTGAGTGTAAGTGGTGGTAGTACCGCGCGCTGTTTGTTACAGCCCAGCTGTATTAGCTATCACTCGATTTCTCTATGCCAGCTGAAACTCACGAATTGTCCCAGACATTATCCTCTCCACCTTCGTCCACACTAGGCTTTCTATGAGGATCGCTCACATGTCTCTTCCATCCATCTCTGCTTGCCGATCTGAATCTTCTTCTACTACTCGATCCAGGTTGTTCCTCAGCCAAATCCAACTGTTCCACCTCGTCATCCACCTCTTCTTCATCCTCATCATCGTCTAGACTCGTAAATCCACCAAAAGAGGCCAAATCGCCATGACTCTTACTTCCATGAGGGTTCGACGTGAATTTGATAGCTGATCCGCTTGACGCAGCTCTGACTCGAGACATCAACACTCCCGATCGATGTCTTCGTGGAGTAGGTGGTGGAGGTATAGCTCGATGGGGGTGTGATGGACCAGCTTGCGAGTTTTGCAGTTCGTTTTCGTCTACATCTTGATATGTGTGATAATGCTGGTGTTGGGAGTGAGGGTGGGAAGGGGGTGCGGGTGTCCGTATAGGAGAGGTCGGTGTAGGATAATTAGCGGCAGATTGTTTTAATCCAGTATTTATACCTAATTTCGCGTCATCTTTCGATTTCGGTGAGAACTGATTGACCTCTGGAGAATCGGTAAGATCAAAAGTATCTATTGGTGATTTCTCATTCAACACTGAATCAAGTGAGGATAACCCTTCATCAGCTCCAAGAGCAATGATGGGCATGATGCCTCCTTTCCTTCGTTACTCCAAAACAACCCAAACCAAACCAAACTCAAATTCTAAGATTTATCGACGATGGTTATATTAGATCGGTGGCGGATACTTGATATTGATCGTTATGATGATATGATCATGAACATGAGCAAAAAGGATGATGTCGTTGGTGTGCGTCAGATGATATTCTACGTGTTGCGGTGATTGATTTTGCTGGAAATGGAGAATAGGTGAAATCGAGTTAGCTATCTGTCTCCTCAAAAACAAAGAATAATCCGAATATGTGTGGGTGTATCACGTTGTTACAATGAGTCAAGCCACGGTAACTTGAGGTAGTGTAAGGAGGAATGTGTTTGATGTTGGTCTGGTATAATTTGAATAGGAAATCAAACTCGATACAATCCATCGGACCGAGAGATAGATCACACTAAAACGTGTGTGTGTATGTTACAACGAACACCAAAACAAAGAATGATGTACTTCTGTACGATCAAGGAGAGCTACGGTCAAGATGTGCTTTTATGCTCGTATAAAAGAGAGAAACACGCGTAAAGCGTATGTATGAAAAGAGGGAAAGGGGTGTTCAAGGTGGCTTTTGTTCTGAAAGGATCTTATGTGGGTTTACAGGAATGGTGAAAGATCCAGACTTGATTCAAATAACTTACTGATCTTCCTCCTCCTATCTTATTCTATCCTGTGTTTGTGTTTTCCTTTCTACAATATCGATGGGGTTGCCTAGCCTATAGGTTGTCTTGTTGTATGGGTGATGACAGACTACGATGATGAGCGATGTGACATGTATAGGTAGGTATACTAGGCAGTGATGATGAAGATTTGAACGGGGAGTTGAGTTTGGAGGTGAGTGGAGTAAAACACTCACTGTGTGTCAAGGGTCGGCCGTATCAAACGGTTTATAGTTCAATCTTCCAATCCCTGATATAGTTTGTAATGGATCATAAGGAAATACTTTGTAATGCCTTCGGGCCAAGATTTCGATTTCAACTTGGAATCGACACCAAGATGAACGGTAAGTAAAAGGTATGAGTAAACAATTTGCTTGGTCCCCTTCTTCTTGGTTAGTGCCAAGATTCACCATAGCAGATGCTGTGTTGGCAACCTTGACTTTCATGGCATCATAAGCCTACGAGTACATTGTGCTATGTGAACGATGGTGATCGCACCCCAACAGCTCAAATGTCTTACAGTAGATATCGACCACCCTTAAAGACTTGTTTATCAATCGCTCATTAAATTATACATGCATTTCCTGGATTATTTGTTATCTTCTACTTCCCAGCTAAGTTTTCCTCAATGGTTATGGAGATGATACTGCAATGTACGTTTTGTTTCTTCTAATCAATTTGAATACTATAACAAAATGTCTTCTACCAAGATGCTATACGTTTGTACTACCGACTCCATATCCTCCGTTCGAACTGGATCACTGATCCTCCCACCCCAAAAGGACAAAAAATAGTAACATAAGTGATCAAACAACCCAAGGTCTTGCTTCGACTTGGGGACTAGTTGAAATTACTAACACTCCCATTCCCATTCATCTGTTCCCAAGTAGCAATGGCAGATTTGGGTGTGGGACATTTATATAATCTTACTGTTCCGGAGGCATCGAAGCCACCTGCGGCGATCATCATTTCAACCTGGAGACGAACAAGCAATTAGCCAAAAAACTAGATACGGCTGTGGACTGATGCACGGATCATATGGTCGGTTTTTGGAGAACCATCGAACTCACAGGATGGAACACCAGAGAAGCGGCACTAGGCATAAACCCATTAATCCTATGACTATGTAGAGGGTTATTATACGCCGGTGAAGTCGGTAAGTTCAACTTGGCCAATCGGATCGGATGTAAGGGATCACTGAATCCTGTGATTTCTAATTCTTGTCTTGTCGAATGTGAAGTCAAGGCGGATGTCCTATACCACGCAAAATCATCAATGAATGTTTTCTACACGCATTTATTAAGTTCCACTTACCTGGCCAGGACAGACGCTCCGGTATGTACAGCCAAAGCCATCAGACCCTCGTCCCTTCTCGGTATAGTGTATAACGGTTCATCAGGTTTTCTCACGTCCCATACTCGGACTTCACCATCCATACTGTGAGCGAAAGAACATAAGAAACATCAGTATCGGGTAAAGTGACAATGAAGGTGATGCCCAGTCTGCCAAGGAAAAACCGCTCACCTTCCAGTGACCAGCTCCCTCATACTACCTCTCTGCAGATGTACACTCTGTATCCAGATCTTATGTTGTCTCCAAGTCCTCAATACGACCTCACCAGCGTCTTCCGCACGTTTATCGAACAACCTGACCACCCCATCTCCGAATCCAGCTACGAATACATTCCCTTCAGGTTCGTCCGAAGCTATCGCTGTCAGGTTCGCTCCGGCTTGAGTGGCGATGTCCTATATGAGATCCCATATCAGCTACTCAAACCCCATTGATGGATCGGTAGCCAAGGTAGTAACCTCAGGAAATCGCTGTATAGAGTGTTGTTTTCTTGGTGTCAGTACTCACCCTCAGATGTCTCTCTACAGTAGCATCCCACAACCTAACCACTTTCATATCCCCTCCAACTAACAAATGTCCTTTCTGCTGCTCCCAAGCAGTCAATACACCACTACTGTGAGCTACGGGATGTGTCTCCGATACTGCCCGGAAAGTAGATGCCAGCGCAGTTTCATTGGGAGTCTCGTAATCTCTGAAAATCCTGATACTTCCTTCGGCTAACGGGGACGAAAAGAATCAGTCATTCAGCATATCTTGTAATATTCATTGAAAGTTGAAGAGATAGAACGAAAAGCGCAATGTAGGATCATAAGATCATACTCACTCGAAGCAGTAAGCATCAAACTACTTGCCATTTCATTAATGAAATGTACCGAAGAAATACTACTTCCAGGTATATTCTGATTACTAAACTTGTTTAATCTCCTCTTCGATTGCCAATCCCATATACTAAATCGCGTAAAAGCGAGATCAGCTATAACAGTGGATGTATTTCGGTTGGAAGTGTTCGTGAGAACCGACTCACCAGACATTATCAGCATCGTCCGTAACGGCTATCACAGGATCATAAGAGTGGAAAGCGAGTTGTAATGGCCATGAATCATTCTGTAAAGTACCAGCTTCGACGTTCCATACGTGCGTGGCTATATATCATCCAGGCAATTAGCTGTGACCATTGTCATTGAAAAGTTCCAATATTCACCTGCATATCCCTCTGCAGCTCGACTATCTTCTACCATCTGTTCGTTCCTAAGGTGTTTCCAAGCTTGTTCGTTGTAAGTCGTCGAACCAGGTTCGTCTGCGTCGGGTGCCTGCTCAGAGTAGTGAACCACATCAACATACAGATCTTTCAAATCAAAACCTTCCTCGATAGTTATGTCCTCATTCATACATTCTCAAAATTTCGCTTTGGTCAATTAACTCACCTTCATCTGCGGTTCTCTGAAATATTCCATCGCCCAGTCAAAGAATCCACTCCTAAGCGGCAAAACATCATCTTTCACTTCTTTCGCTACCATCCCTAAACCCAATTCGTTTGATCTTGGTAATCCATTATTCCCGAATCTTCCATCAATATCCGTATTAGCTTCCGATCCTTTCGATCTTCTAAAATGTAATCTTTCCATATCTTCTGCCGTCAAAGCTTCTAATACGCTCGAAGCTTTGACTAATTCGCCTGTACCAGCAACAGCGGATCGAGGTAAGGCAGACCCATAAGCTGATCTACTCCTTGATGGTCCATTTGGACCCGGGCCTGGAGCAGGAGAAGAAGGTAATATACGTTCGTGACCATGATCAGGATAAGGTGATTTATACCCTCCACTATTCTCTGATAAGGGGATTTTCGGTTGAGTGATTTTCATAAATTCTTTTTCTTTTTCTTTCTGAGAATTGATCGAATCAGGTGAATCTGGAGAAACAACCAGACCAGTCATACTTGCCAAACTCCTTAGGGCATTCGCAACGCTTCCACTTCGTTTCAACGTACTGGATCCACTGCCCGTTTCAGAAACGTTGGTATTACTTCGTTGCATTTGAGGAGGTTTGAGTTGAGTGGAGTTGGTCAAAGGTCCATTAGGGAATTTACCGCCTTCTGAGAAAGCCGCTGAGACCTGTCTAGATAATGTTCTGGGACGATTAGAGGAATAATGTTTCTTCAATAGATTTCTTATAGCTGAACCTTTAACTCTTGTAAATGCCGAATCAACCAATAAAGCTATAATGTAATCTACCACTGTCGAAGCCATCAGAGCGACTTCCGTATGTGGGTCCACCGAAAGATCCAATAGCGTTTCGAAAAGTACCTTGAACGAACTGAGCAGGGTGAGATTATGTTGATGTTCATGAGGTTCTTTATCTTCGTTTGAAGTCCATTCTTTCAACGCTTCAGATACTATATCTTCTTCCTCCTCTTCGATATGCGTTCCATTCGATTGTCGCTCCGTTCGAGAGAGATATGATTCCTGCTCGTAGTATGCCCATGCGGCAGAAACCAACCAACCTCTCCATTCTCTTACCACACAACTAATCACTACGACCAACTCCTTTCGAACCATTGGCGAAGCATCCTCTTTCACAGACATCATACAGGCGAACGCTAATCCCGCTTCAATTTCTAATTGCTGAATATCACTTAAACCCAATTGGGCTCCAGTACCTCCTCCACCTTTCGCATCGGTGCTTTCTATAGGAGCGCTCGATGCTCCCAATAACGTTCCAAAGGCATATAAAGCTGCTGCTCTAACCTCCACAGCGGTACTTCTAAGTGCTCCTAGGAGTTCGTTCTGTCTTTGAGATTGCATAAATAAGGCTTTCGCTTCATCGTAATCTGCCCATAATTGCGCTATGCAAAGTAAACACCAAGTCTTCAATAACCAATCGTCTTCGCCTAATCTAGCCACACACGAATCGAAGACTTGTACACCGAGACAGGCCGTTTGACCCACTCGGAAATTCCGACATAGGATGGATAAGATGAAAGCTGACATTGCGCGATGTTCGTTCGCATTGGGGATGACGAGCGATCCAGCTTGGGGGTATGGCGCGAGTATTTGTGTGAAGTAGGTGAATCCTGAATCTCGAAGTAAGTCCATTTGACATGACTTGTCGATAGCCAATATCCTAGCCCAGATATAGATCAAGACCGGTTTGAGCTCTACTGCAGGAGACGCGAGGAGTTTCTGAACATAAGGGAATATACCGATAGATAGTGAGAGGTGGACTGCCCATGGACCGAGATCGACGAAACGCGATATCAAGATCAATGCTCGTAGTCGATGTGATTGGGATAACAAGACTTGAAGGACGATAGGTAATTGTTCAGGAGGTGAGCGAGGTATTGGTACACCCTTCTTGGGTCTTGGCGCGAGTCGATTCGGGACCGCTCCACCATGTTGTAACCAAACTTCGAAAGCTTGAAGATGCTGAGCAAAGAATGTTGATGGTCTATATACGCTCAGGGGAGGTATGTTCGACTGACCAGCTTCTCTTGCAGCTTCTAAATCTAACAATTCAGGTAATTGCGCTAAACATGCGTCTACAGCTAAATCCCAAGAATGCCATAGAGGGTGATTGTGTGCTGAGGGAATTTCAGGTATAGATGTTGGTGTACAGTGATAAGCCGACATGATCCTTTGAGCTAACAAGAAGTTCCTAAATAATCCAGCAACTAGTAGATCTTGTCTGAATAGTCGATTGAACACTTCTCTAGGGAAAGATAGCCAAGCTATCGTATCGGTGACAGCGGTGAATATCCAACTGAGTTCTCCTAGGGGTGTACGTCGATCCTTCAAATCACCAGGTATACGCATGACCATATCTACCGTTATCCTCGACCTGGGGTCATTCGGATCTAATCCACCATTCCGTCGTAAAGGATCTTGTAGGACGAAATGCCTCAGAGCAGTTTCTATAGGTGAGGTAAGACAACATGTGAAGAGATCTGCTGGTAGATCCGGTGACATCGGTAAGATCTGATTGGCTTGACAAGCAGCTAAGTGTAAAGCTTCAGAATAAGGTGAACCAGGAAGACCCTCGGCATGTCCAGCTTGCGCCTGTGCAGCTCTAGCTTCGTTATCCCTTCTTTCGGCAGATTTAGCAAAGTTGTTGAGGATGTTTCCAGCACCTGAACATTCCCATACGTAGATGCAGGGCCTGAATGAATATCATTTACGTCAATTACATCTCATGGGAATGAGTGAAAAGGTAACTCACGATCCAAGCCATTCTTGTAGATCATATAGACTGACAGGGATATACTGTGTATAGTCTATAACCATCTGTCAGCTATCAGTCTGTAAAGGATTCTGAGCTGACTCACTTTTATTGAAGACCCATATTTCCCCCGAAGGTGTAGGTTTAGGTACACCATGACCATTAT
This sequence comes from Kwoniella europaea PYCC6329, assembly GCF_036810445.1. Taxonomy (NCBI): domain Eukaryota; kingdom Fungi; phylum Basidiomycota; class Tremellomycetes; order Tremellales; family Cryptococcaceae; genus Kwoniella; species Kwoniella europaea. The sequence goes on from NC_089487.1 coordinate 7,411,914, forward strand.
AGTAAAATACCACTCTCTCATCTTTAGCTGATCTACGCATATTTACACATTGCTTCTTCGTCTCTTCAATCGATGGGTCTAGGAACTAAGCAATATCCAACCGTATAGATATCAGCTAGATTCACGAAAGTATGGACGTATGGTCTATAGCTTACAGGTTTGTATTTGACTTTGGGATTCAAGGTCTCGAACTGTTGATGTAGGTCTGCCATGCAATACCAATGATTAACATTGATGCCAAACATAAGACGAAATTGGACTTACTCCTTCCTATAGCTTCTATAGCTTTATTCGAAGGTAGCTGAGTAGGATCAATCCAGCATTCCGTCTTTGCACATGGATTCGTCTTGACTATATCAGGAGGATCTACACCTATATTCAAACAGATGAATAATCCTGCTGTCACAGTCTTCAGCTTTGATTTCAATCTCCATGATTTCATTGTTGCTAGTTATTCACCATATCATATATCAGCTCATATACTCTCTACGTATGGTGCGCAAGAGCGAGCAACAAATAAGTCGAACGAGATATACTCACACAGATCATTCTCATCCTCTTTAGCTTTCCCCTTCCCTCTATGTCTCTTCGCTGCCCAATACTGCAACGCAGCCGATATCTCTGTATGTTCCTCTTCCATCTCATCTAGGAATCCTTCGTGTGGCTCGTACGCTTCGACAGGATAGGCAAGGTAGGCCGAGTGGGGTTGAGAGGTCGACCCTTCATCTCGGGCGTAAGGAAGTGAAGGTGGCTCTGCCATTATCGATTTGTTGGTGTATATGATAAACAGATGTGAGTCCGATGCTATAGGTTGATCATTGCAAGTTGTCTCATTGGCATGTTATACTGTTAGTTGTTGTTGTCGATGATAATGCTCTCTACGCCAATACGCCATATGCCATACCATCTTTACCGAGGTAGGACCTACATGTCACATGCACCTGTTTATATGCCACATCCATTTAATAGGTCATATCGTGCCTGATGACATTTCAACCGCTTACCCCGCTTCTTACTTGTCGATGAACTCGACTCTCAACATTCCTCACATAGCTAGTCAGCAGATATCATATCAACTCAGTTTGCATTTAAGGAGGTATCGGAAGCAGATCATCGAGAAGTAATCTACAGGTATCACATATATCATCCCTTCTTCGTTGTTGAGCTGATCCAAGAGAGACATCATCACCATGTCCGATGACGAATTCATGATGGAGGTGAGTCCATTACTTGCCCTCTCGATCTTTCAACTCGCTATCTTCGCGAACAGCCTGAATCCGTACATGAGCTGATCATTCATGGATGGTTCAATCTGTATAGGATGCAGCGGATGACGAGGTGAGCTTCTCGACTACATCGGTCCCTCAGAGGCAATAGATAGCTCATCACCTTGTACTTTATACTTCAGGAGTACGATTTCGATTACGATGATGATGATGACGAGGAAGATATGGATGGAGCAGGGGATGTGGAGAATCAGTATTACAAGGCAAAAGGTCAGCTTCCCTGCCTCCTTACATCTCGGGTGCTTAGTAAGCTGATATACTCAGCAGCTTTGAAAGAGGATGATTCGGAAGGTGCTCTGAAGGCTTTTAGGACTATCGTGGATGATCAGCCTGAGAAGGGGGAATGGTGAGTATATCACCCCCACCATGAATCACTTCCAACATATTTCATCGATCGTCGAATTCATGCATCCTGTCTATCTCAGGTATGAACCCAACGATTGAATGCTGACCTGCAAAGGTGGTGTTGGTCATAGGGGATTTAAAGCTTTGAAACAGATGACAAAGACGAATTACCTTCATCTCCACCGACCTGAAAAGGCTATAGAGACATACAGAGAGCTATTGAGCTATACCAAGGTAAGCTTTCTTTCTCTTACATTTCTCGATGAAGTGGGTGTAAGCTTATGTATCTTATCTATCTGTCAGACACACGTAACGAGGAATTACGCCGAGAAATCGATTAATAATATCCTCGATTATGTCGGTGGAGAAGGAAAGGTCAGTTCGCAACCGAGCGGTGATGTCCAGCGTGATGTCCAGACTGACTGGCAGGTATATAGCACGCCGCTCTTTCTCCCAAAGTACCCTTAGATACATTGGAAGAGTTCTACGAAGCTACTAGAGTAGCATGCGAGGAAGCTAAAAATGAGGTTGGTTCAGCTTCTTCCACAGTTTCTGGTATGATCCCGTTCAGATAGCTGACCTTTTGAATGGTGAATAGCGACTATCAACGAAATCGAATCTGAAATTGGCTAAGTTGTGGCTAGACAGGAAAGAATACGGTAGATTGACACCTGTGAGCTTCGCATTTGCTGAGACACATGTCACATTTAGCTCACTCTTGCCTTCTGCTATGCCAGATTTTGAAATCGCTGCACGCTACTTGTGCACCTACGAATGGATCTAGCTCGTCAGATGATCAATCGAAAGGATCACTTTGTAAGCTCTCTTGTGACCGACCGTGCATATAGCGAGTCAAATAGCTTACTCCGATGCAGTACTTGAACTTTATGCTATCGAGATTCAAATGTATAGCGATTTGAAAGAGAATAGAAAGCTCAAAGTGGGTTATTCCTCAGAACTCCCTCACGGATTAAGCTTACACATTTGATTTATAGGAGATATACAACGCTGCTATGCAGGTGAAGAATGCGATTCCCCATCCTAGGGTGATGGGTGCTATCAAGGAGTGTGGTGGTAAGATGTGGATGATGGAGAGTGAGTTAGCTACCAGATTTGTAACATCCGCAATTGAAGTGGCTGATATTCATCTGGGTATGGTAGAGGCGTGGGCAAAAGCTTCAACGGATCTTTTTGAATCGTTCAGACAATACGACGAATCAGGTTCTACCCAGCGTATACAGGTTCTCAAGTATCTTGTATTGACTTACATGTTGATGGGGAGTGAGATCAATCCTTTTGATTCGCAAGAAACCAAACCGTGAGCTTCCCCAATCCGAGTCATTGTATTCCAGGATGTAGCTCATGAGTTTGTTGAACAGGTATAAGAGCGATCCTCAGATCATCGCTATGACCAGCTTGGTGACTGCCTACCAGCGAAGAGATGTCAAAGAAGCTGAGAAGATATTGAAGGGTGAGTATGACAATAGACGACGTTTATCTGTGTTTTGAATGAGATTTCCATTACAGCTGATGCTATTTCAATTCGTCATAGCCAACCGAGCAACTATTACTGGCGATCCTTTCATCAATTATTTCGTGGATGATTTACTCAGATCGTTACGAACTCAATATATAATCGATATCATCAAACCGTATACACGGATGGAATTGGATTCTTTAGCAAAGGTGAGCTACCAATATCCACAGTGCCTTGTAGGATCTAGCTCACAAAGTTTGGTCATTATAAGACACTCAACATCGCTCGAGGAGAAGCTGAATCGCTGGTCGTCTCGTTGATACTTGATGGTAAGATCAAAGGGAAGATAGATCAAGTGAAAGGGTTATTGGTGTTAAACAGATTGTAAGTTTTTACCCTTCACAATGATGAAGATGATCATCGATTAATCGCTGGGAAATGCTATAAAACATAGCAATGCATCTTCAAGAGAACGATATATCGCGTTGAACAACATGACAGCTCAGCTTGACCATCTGACTCATAAGATCGAGGTCGACAAGTTGACGAGGGAAGGGGGAGGTAGGAGTGGTGGTTGGGCAGGTGGATTGACTAGCTTTGGTTAAGATAAGCACGATGGAGATGAAGATGAAGATGGACAGGATGAGTTGTACATACCATACGATAACATGCATGTATCATATAGATCAAACCATTAGATAGACAGACGTCATTCAGAGGTCCAAGCTGAGTTCAAAGTATGGTTGTTTGGTTCCAGAATTCCAAAGGTACCCATGGCGTCATCACCATCAGTGAACGTCATGTTCGTCGTAAGCTTGCTAGTTTACTCAACTTTTGTCAACAAAGTACTCGAGTTGACTGGACTGGGATGAATATGCATATACATATATAAAGAAGGATAAGGTGATCAGATTCGATTGTTGCTTCTTCTTCTTCTTTACTTCTTCTCATCAAAACCAAATCATAAGGCCCATCATCAAATAACACCAAAACAAACTGATCAACAATGTCGAGCGAACATGAACACAGACAACTGGGTGGATACAAAGCGTGAGTGGACTGATTTATCTTGTTCATCCTGCTTTGTAAAAAGGAAGGATGGGCTGGGAAGATGAATCCCTTTTTTCCACCCCATGTCGTATATCTCATAAGGAAAGGGAAAATTCCAACTAACCTAAGATTGATATCCCATCTCTACTCTTGACAGTACCCTCCACAACCCCAACGTAAGTACAACTTATCCTCACTCTTGGACATGTGCTGACGAGATCGGTCTATCAGACGTCATCCGAAGCCAAAGCCCACGCTGCTCAAGTACTCACGGAAGCTGGAGTAGATCTCTCTAACGATCCTACAGTATCGACATTCAAAGCATCCGCTTCTACTGCTGATGGACATCAAGCTCATACCACCCACGATGGACATGCTCATCCTCATGATGGACATTCACATAATCATGCGGATGGGAGAGAGGAGATGAAGCATGAACATCATGTTTTAGGTGGATACAAAGCGTAAGTGCTTCTATCTATATACTTATATACAATATTATGTTAGTTTGTGACGTTTGAGCTGATATTCGTTGATTCGTTATGCTGTAGGACACTGTCCAATCCTCACACCTCTGAACAAGCTAAAGAACATGCCGAAAAAGTTCTCAAAGAAGGCACAGAGCATGAACATCATGTCTTAGGTGGTTATAAAGCGTAAGTACGAGAATGATAATTCCGAAGAATCCTTATCTTTACGTTATTTTGTTAGTACACCAAGGCTGATCTTTTCTTTGGTATGCTTTGATAGAACTTTACACAACCCTAACACATCTGAAGGTGCTAAAGAGCATGCTAAGGAGGTTCTTCAAGAACATGGTTCTTCAGTGGCTTAAGAACGGTATGCATTAGTAAAGAGGTCGACATGCTTGGAGAAGAAGTAAAATTTCGAGTGATGGTTTGTACCATAATGATAGTGAATGATCACAAATGAAAACGCGAATGAACTCTCATGTCCCATATGATATGTCCATTCCGCAGCTTGCGCACAGTCGGTAGATGAGTAAAGAACTTGTGTCGCTGCAAATCCAAAGTATCAATCACAAATGCATACCTATCGATCCATATGATCTACAGATCAACGACCATTTTTGGGGTTGCAAAGAGAACAAAATCCGCTGATAACGATTAATATCGAGGTCTCCTGAAAGCGTCAATCCCATAAATCAGCTATGAAAGACCGCCTAACAACAGATTCACTCACTCGTCATATCGCTTTCTGTAAACGTTGATTGAAAGCTCGACTTAGCCTATTGCCATCGCCATCGATATGACCAAAAAAAGGAAAGAAAGGAGGACAAACTTACGGCTCATCATATCGAGGTCTTTCTTCTCTGTATCCTCCTCGTTCACTACGGTAAGAGTAATATCTGTTATGTTAAATTCGGTATATCCCCAATGACAGGGAGAGCAATAAAAAGAAAATACCGATCACTCAGTAAAAGGTGAAATGACGACTTTGTCAAAGAAAACGAAAACTCACCCTGCATCTCTTGGTGCATCTCTAGAATAGTAATCATCCCTTCGGTCTCGATCATCCCTGTAAGATCTTCTTTCCTCATACCTTCTATCATCATATCGTCTATCATCGTATCGTCTGTCGTCGTATCGTCTCTCTCTGTCGTCGTCTACACCACAACCAAACAATCAGCTTAGTCCAGACGCGAAAGCAACGTTAGCTGACGTACGTCTTGGTGGTCCTCTATCGGCGTATCTCGAATCGTAAGATCGAGGTTGGTATGGTCGATCGTATCCACCACCGTAAGATCGAGGGGCAGATTCGACTTTCACACCGTGGTATCGACCGGGTGTAGGTGTTCTCGCACGACCTCTTTTAGCCTAGTCCCGGCACAATATAGTGGAATGTCAGCCTACATGACTTGTCACAAGCGTTGATTCGAGTAGTCCAACTCACATGAGAAATAGTGACTGTTTTACCTTCGAGAGGTTGACCACTAAGCTTTTCAATGGCCAATTGAGCATCTTCACCGGTTTCCAACATTACGAATCCGAATCCTCTTGATTCCTCTGTGATCACAAACTTTAATCAGATCATTGTGCTCGGGATTTCACTGAGAATCTATCTGACTCACGAGAATGAGGGTCAAGCATGATTTGAGCTTTGACGACGGGCTACGAAACAATATATCAGCTTGAGAGACTGGTGGAAAAAATATAATATTTAACTGACTCTACCGATAGTACCAAAGAATTCTCTAAGTTTGGCCTCATCCACAGATCTGGATAAACCACTGATGTGTAGGTTATTTCCTTGATTTTGAGAGGCTCCTTCTTCAGCTCTACGTCATCCAAGTAATTCTTATTAGCATCCGTCCTCGTTGTTTTATAGATGAGGAAACATAAACTTACCTTCCCCTATCACCATTTGATTTGGCAGCTGGAGATCTCGATCTGTCCCTTCTGGGCGATCGATCACCGTCGTCGCCTCGTCGAGGTGATCCCTCTCGATCTTGCCATACTGGAAGGGGAAAAGAAGAATTGAGACGTCGTCAGTTGTCAACTGATTTCGTTTTTTTTTTTTTTTGGTTTGAGCCGGTTAGTCGACACCGACGCGGAAATGATAAAGACAGGTAAGGCGATATAACGATGAGAGCAAGAAGTCATGTGTGAAGAAGAGATCTGAACAGGTTGAGAAGCTGAAAGAGCCGTTTACTGATGTTGACATTCACTGGGCATCGAGATGACGATTGAGCCAAAGAGAAAGGGTAGAATAGAATGAGGAAAGGAGGAGTAGGTAGTTTCCGATGGGATGCTGATGCTGATCAATCCTGTTTCTCATTCAACTGAAAGAGAGAGAGAAGGGCAGAGATGCGAAAGAGGTGAACATCCACTGGAATGTGTATCGTGAATAGTGATTTAATAGAATGTTGTTCGCGATTCTCCGACATGTACTTATCCGATAGGTTGAAGCTGAGAGCTGATAGAACGCGAAATTGAAAACATACCGTCGTTGGGGTCGGACATTGTGAGTTGTCTGATGGGGTTGTTGTGGGTTGAGGTGTTTTAAGGTGAGGAGAAGTTGTTTTTGTTGAAGAAGAAGAAAGAATATGACAAGGTTTGAACACGCCGAGGATGAGGTGATGAAGAGCAAGGGGATGCTCGACGGGGATATCCGGAGATGTGTGAATGTGGCACTTGGCTTGAAATGGTTAGGTGAATAACCGGCATGTACAGCACAGTACAAGGTGGATCACATCTCATCCCATTCTTCTCGCTACCATATCAACATTCTCGTTGCAGTCCAACCGCTGGAGTAGATCTGACAACATGAGCGATAACACAGCTATAATATCCGTCCTATGGGCATGTGTGTGAGTTGGAGGCATGGACCTCGGGTATCACGTTCGACTGATCTCTCGCTCCCTTGACGACAGCTCATCATGGTATTGTAAGTTCAGCTAGTCTGCCTGCTTTACAGCTGCAACAGCTGAGTCATACTTACTTGTAGACGGCTATCATCTCTCGGAGCTCAATTTCCCCGTCAACTCCCTAACGTGCATTACACCCGCTTATCCTCCTCCATCCCGTTTGCCATTATGTCTCGACCTCGACTCGAACTTATACAGCATCGTGACAGCTATATTCACCGTCGGGGGCTTGGTGGGTAGTCTAATGAGCTCATGGGTAGTAGAGAGGGAAGGTATAAAAGGCGGTATAGCTTGGACGGGATATCTGAACTTGGTAGGAGTACTGGGTATGGGTATAGCACCTCATTGGTTGTTACTCGCTTTGGGCAGGTAAGCTTGTCGAAGACTACGATTGTTCCAAGTGGTGTACCAAGCTTATGATGATGGATACGATAGGTTGATAGTCGGAATATCGTCCGGAATAGCAATTTGTCTAGTCCCACCATACTTATCGATGGTAGCCAAATCATCACCCGAATTAGCATCTAAATCAGGTCAAATCGGAACGATGAACCAGTTGGCTATAGTGTTAGGAATATGTTCGGCTCAAATTGCTGGTCTTCTCTTAACGGGCGAGGTGAGCTCATCATTCTCTTTGTAGTGCAGTCAAGAAGCTAACGATATATCTGGTATATCGATAGAAAGGAGATATACCTGGAAGTTGGAGATACGTAGTATCCATATCCGGCGTGATAGCTGCTATACAAATCCTTACCGCTGGACAGATCGTTGCACCCGATGAGGATCAAAAACCATCTTCTGATGCTCCTACACCGATCTTCGACGAGAGAGACGCAGATGTGGAGGAAGGCGAGGTCCCGAGGGAAAGAGAAGCAGGCGCTGATGAAGGTCAGTCAAACACCATCCTCTTGAAGAAGTGATATGAGTATAGCTCAGCGAAATTCATTTCATGATATCTAGCAGCTTCCCCACTTTTGTCCACCTCGACTCCTTTTAAACCAACCGAACAGCTCACCCTGCATTCTATACTTGGAAATCCCTCTCTGAGAGGTCCAGCGATACTCGTAGCGGCATTCATGGCGATCCAGCAATTATCAGGAGTAAACGCAGTGATGTTTTATTCTACTCCCGTGTTGAGACCTTTGTTACCTACATCAGCCGGGGTCGTTGGTGTGGGCATAACCGTAGTGAATGCTATAATGACACTGCCAGCAATATTCCTCATGGATGTAAGTGAGCTCCTCTGCGATCGCTATTCCCCTGATTACAATAAGCTAATACTCGTGGTTCCACCTGTAGCGATTAGGCAGAAAGACGTTGCTTCTCGCTTCCATTGCAGGAATGGGAATTACCAGTACACTACTAGCAGTAGGATTGAACGGTGGACATCAAACTTTGTCAGCTTTCTCAATCGTGACGTTCATAGCGTCTTTCTCGATTGGTCTAGGTCCTGTACCATTTCTGTTGGTTTCGGAGCTGGTTCCTCCTCCTGTGAGTCTGGCTTTCCCACTTGGTCGAACTTATCAACGGTTTGATGGTTCCTCGCAGAGAGTGTACGTCGCTGAATGGAGTCATGACTTTTAGGCCATACCAGCCGTGTCAAGTCTCTCTTTATCGATAAACTGGATAACCAACTTCCTCATTGCCATCTTATTCTTACCCCTCCGCGATTTCTTATCGACCCCTATTGACCCTAGGGATCCCCAGAGCGATAGGAGAGGTGAAGGAAGGGTGTTCTATGTATTCACGGGGATATTGGTAGTAGGTGGATTGTTAGTTTGGAGAGGACTCAGACCTGGTAAATAAGCGATTGGGATTGTTAAACTGAATGTTTTCGCTCGTATCTCTGGTTATCATTGTATATATGTATCTACCTGGGAGGGACTGTAAGTCAGGATTCGGATTCGGGTCAATGTATGTATTTCGCATATGTATATCTATCAATCGGGATTAGGAGGGTTTCCTTTGGGATCACTTTTTGGCAAGAAAGATAGGTTTGTGATCTTGCTTGGTCAGTCGGTTGTCAAGATCACACTGAGAGATCTATTCATTCCTATATGGACTGAATGATCTCGTGGTAAGTGTCGATGCTGGATAAGAGATCTGCTCTGTCATCCATCAGATATGTGGTATAAGAACGATATTCGATAAGAATAGAACGCACGTTCATCATCATCAGTCATCAAGTATATGTATCTCATCATGCTGATACTGTATATATATCATATATCTCAAACTTGAGTGGATGATTCCGCTCCACTAGTGATAACACGTTGATTCCCGAAATAACTTCGGACTGCAGTGTATCCCAAAATAGGGCAAATGCCAAGGGGCGAAAGGGGTGGCGTCTGGATGATTAAGGGTTACATACTACACGCCATATGAGTACATGTTGACGAACGATCGCACGACCAGCTGTAAGACCCATGGCCAAGGAACGGTTCAACCCTGATGATGCACAAAGTAAAAAAAGCATATGAGTTGATGCGTTGTGGGATACATGTGGAGAGGGGGAGGAGTTATCCGTTATCCGTGTATGTGGGTTGTACGATAGATAGAAATAGAAAAAAAAAAAATAGTTGGAAGATGATGGCATGGATCTAATTGATTGAATTTGTTTCTTCTTTCTTCTTTGTTGTGATCTGATACCTTGTTTATCAGTTTTGGTCATCTATCATACATAGATAGATACTAACACCGGTATTTATTTTACACGAGTGGGTTATTTGATCAATATACCGAATATAAATCGTGTACAGTCCTGACAAGGAGATCATAGTCTATATCTCAAATCACGATGAGACTTCCTTGGATGAAGAAAGAGGTTGATCTGGAACCTACGACAGGTGAAGATCCGAAGGATTCTAATGTCCTAGAGAGGAAGATGGGTCTAAGTAAGAAAGGAGCGTGAGTGCAATCTCTCCAAATGACGATATTGCTCTGTTCATGAGGGAGCAAGCTGATTGTAGATCTCGTAAATCGTAATTAGGATCTTCGCTGCTGTGAGTATGAGTATCATCTGAATTGTGGAGTTCGCAACAAAGGCTGATGGTGATGATGATGATGATGAAAAGGGTGCTTCGCTCTTCTCCGATGGGTGAGTTCGTTCATACGTTTATACAACCCATCTCAACCCAATCTGCAATGATCAAGTCTCTCAACCACTTGGCCTTACCTGGGAATGTACATTGTACGATGACGGATCGCAATGCTAATCTACTTCAATCAGATACGCCAATGCCTCTATCGGTCCCGCGTCGACCATCATCAAAACGTATATTTACCCCGAAGCATTCAAGAACCGACCTGTTAACGCTAGATTGTTACCTGCTATTGCTTTTGCCGGTATCATCGTAGGGCAGTTGTCGTTCGGTTGGATCTCTGATAAGATCGGTAGAAAGGTGAGTGAAAATCCAATATCTTCTCTGGAAGCATAAATTATTGACCTTGACCTTGATGCTGCTTTCGATTTCGTTCCAAATCATACACAGTTCGGTATGCTTCTTTGCACCGGCATTGTCTTTGTATTCTCGGCTCTTCAAGCAGCATCCAAAGGACCTGGTGCACAGGGAACGATCAATGCGTTGTTGTATGTGTCTTTTCCAATCCTATCACGACCTCTATCTTTCCGATCTGTGCTCAGCTGTTGATGTTGGATTTCTGGTCCTCTGGTATTTAGAGCCTATCGATTCTTAGTTGGTATTGGAATAGGTGGAGAATACCCAACTGGATCAGTAGCTGCTGCTGAGAATACCGAGGATCCAGATATCCCTAAGAAAACTCAACAACGTCTGTTCGTCCTGGGTGAGCTAAACCGCATACTATACATTGTACGAAAAATGCTAGAATTATCGAGCTGATGAAAGTGATTCGTGTGGCAGCCACCAACACTATGATTGATTTCGCTTTCGTCATTTGTCAGTATACATTCTTCCCAGGAGTCTGATCCGGCGTGATCATTCCCTATATCGGAGATTGGAGAAAGACTGATCTTTGAATACTTGTCCACTTGTTCGTCACAGCCTACTTCGTCTGTCTCGTCTGCCTTTGGATATTCGGTATGAATCACCTCAATGCCGTTTGGCGAGTGACATTAGGCCTCGGAGTGGTACCTCCCATGTTCTTGTTTTACTTCCGATTGAAAATGAGGGAACCTGAAGCTTATGCTAAACATTCGATGAAACATACAAGAATACCGTGAGTCGGCATTTATCTTTCATTCAGTAAATTGGATGACAGGGGGTATATGCTGATAATGTAATGGATGATAGATACTGGTTGATCCTCAAGAGATAGTAAGTGCCCTACTCTATCTGATCTTCCCACTTCGAAGTGCTAATCCAGGTACAGTTGGGTCAAGCTTGCTGCTGTGTCCATCACCGTCAGTCTAATCCACCTTTTACCACCGATACTTGAGCTGAATGATCCCTTGCATCTTAGTGGTTCTTATACGATTGGATTACCTACCCATTCGGACTGTACGCCACTCCCATTACCGACGCTGCTGATCCGAATGGAACTCTCTATACATCTATCGGATGGGGTTGTCTTATCAACTTTTTCTATATCGTATGTCATCGGTTTCTCTCCAAATCATCAGTCTAAACAGTATGTTGATCACTTTCTTGAATGCTCTCTTATATAGCCCGGTACTGTAATCGGAGCATTTGTGGTTGATTGGTTTGGCCCTAAATACTGTATGATCTTTGGATTATGTTGTCAGGCTATCGTAGGGTTCATCCTATCTGGTACTTACAGCTTGTCAGTGCTCCCTACCTACTTGTATCCTATATTTATTGGAGGTACTGATTTTACGGATGAAAATAGGTTGACTGAACCTGGAAGAATTGCTGGATTCGCCATCTTATATGGTATTTTCCTATCTTTCGGAGTAAGCGTCAGCCGACTCAACTCTGATTTTGTATATGATGTTGACGATACTTTCTATTCACTCAAACAGGAACTTGGTCCAGGAAGTGAGTATTTCTCCAATGCCGAATCTAGCTTCGAAGGAATCGTTCACTTATTGATTGTTCTCTCTTCAGACAACCTTGGTCTCCTCGCTTCCAAAGCTATTGGACCTACTGCTGCTAGAGGACAGTTGTACGGTATTGCCGCTGCTGTTGGAAAAGTCGGTGCTTTCATTGGTACTTACACTTTCCCTCAGATCCAAGCAAGTTTCGGGTAAGTGCAATCTGCCTTTCAAGCTGGTTTCTGCTGTTGAAAGAGCTGACAATGGTCATTCTTCTCTTGCAGTGATGAAGGTTCATACGGATATAACACTGGTGTATTCTGGTTAGGATCAGGATTAGCTCTCGTATCAGCAGCGATCACCTTGGTTTTCATCCCCAATATCAGACCTGATGCTATGCACGATGAGGATCTCGCGTTTAGGGAATACTTAGAAGCGAACGGATGGGATACTTCCAAGTGAGCTAAAAATGGATTTCCATACATGATGAGCAGTGCTAACAAATCCTTGTTGTAGGATGGGTCTCAAGGATACTGTTTCGGACCTCGAGGGAAAACAAATCGCCTCTCATGGTAAAGCTGATAAAGAGCTCGACTCTAATGCTACCACTGCCCCTGTCCTCTAAGGACCTCTTGTCCCGAACTTTATAATTTCATTCTCTATGGTGCCATTCAACACGGCCTTTTGATTTTTCTTTCTTATCTATTCCGGTAAAACTTCAACTGTTGTTCTTATGATTCAATCTAATCTAATCAAATACAATATCGATCCAATATCAGTAAAAACTCATCAATTTAGTATACTATAATGACAATTCACAACTTTTCCCAAATACTGTAGTATGCTTTGTAACCATCTTTCATAGTACATAAATATCAATAAAATGCTACGGTATGTAAGAGAACATGTGGATGTTTATCTGCGTGAGCGAGGAGGATGGTGTCGATCTCTGAGTCTAGGTCCGAGGCTGCTTCGATCTGCGAGCGGTGCGATTTAGTCAGAATGAGTATGAGTCTGTATGACAAATCGAATCGCCAGAGTATTCCAGAGTATTCAAGAAGGAAAGGACTAACCGCTTTGGCCAACTCCAATATTGATTGACCAGCTATCAAAGCTTCTTCTGGATTATCTTTAATTTCGAAATTTATAATATGTATTGGTCGGTTGTATTCACCTCCTCTTGTGAGTAGATCTAAAATAAAGCATCGCCTCATCAGCTCGATTTTATTGTATTCATTGTGTTCATTGTATATTCTAGGTGATGACCAAGATGGGAGAAAGACCAACCATCACAGACAGCATCATAACATCTTTCTTCACAGGTAATGACCACATCCGCATTGACCGTTCTCAACTCTTGCCATTTCTCAGGTGCTCTTTTAACTTTCCTATTCCTATCTAACATTGGTAATAAACCATTTCGTGTATAGAGTATTGGATCTTTCGATTCTAGATCTCGATAGATATCATCGTATGGTGTACCGAATCGATATACGTTGGGTTTATCTATTGCTGGACCTGGGAGACGGACCGCTGAACCTGTTCCGGCTGATATCACTCGGAAAGCGTTTTTACTACAATCAAGCAATACGAATCAGCTATAATTTCCTATTCCATATGAGGATCAGAAGATGCGATGGATAGCTTACTTCAGAACCATATGAGCTTCCATTGATCGATTCTGAGACATATCATATAATCAGCTACACCCTTCGTGACGTTTAATAGAGGTCAAGCTCACATTATTACTAGCGCAGACTACACAGAACAGAGGTCGTCTTTTACCCTTATGCGTGTCTCCTCCCCCATTTTGTATGACCCCATCTGAAGAGGCTAGAGCTATTCCGTTGGGCTTTACATCTGTTTGAGATATAGGTACGGTGTTGATCGCCTGTACAGGAGGCGGCGTAGCATATGAAGGGGGAGGAGGTGTGGGCGTAGCTGTCGCAGTGGACGGTTGACCAGGTCTATATCGATTCCTCGGATCTTGCGGTCTCATCCTTGGGTCTGCAGCTGAAGCTGCTGGAGGAAAAGGCGGAGTCGAACTTCCTGAAACAACACCCGTCTGAGGAGGAAAGGGAGGAAAAGATTGCTGCTTCTGTTGAGGAGGAGGTACTCCATAGTTTACTGGTGGCTGAACTGAGCCATATTGACCTGCAGGAGGAGCATTGTATTGGTTGGTAGATGGGGGAAGGGAGATGGAAGGGGATGGTCGATAATTGTTATTGGGATTGTTGTTTCGCCGCCTAGGATCCATCTTGAGTATGTCACTTTGTACTGGAGTATGTTTGTAGTCGTGTTATATCTGTTTGAGGCTGATATGCATGATCGTTGAGCTATGATTGAGAAGGAAATGCAATGAATGAAAAGAGGGATGAATGAGTTATTTGACACTTCGTAGAAACACTGAAAACGCGGTTGATAATCGATTTGGTACATCTCAAATTCTTGGTCGATTCTTCTTTTACATATCATCCATCCATCTCACGTCGACCGACACTATCATCATCACTCTCAGTTCCCACAGCATCCTCAAGAGGCACCCCTGGACTCGAAGCTCCCAGTGCTAGCAGAAAGCGACTTCCGCATCCCTCTCGTCGCTTGTCGCCATGCCCAGCACATATATACCCCATCACCTCGTTCACGCCCACCTTCCTCCTCCTCCCTCGATACCCAATGCCATACCAGAACTCCGTATACTGTCCGACCAAGCTGTTCCTCTGACAGACGAAGACTATGCTGAACCATTGCATCCCGACCACGCTGTCTCGGCTATCCACGATCAGCCAACCAACATCCTTGCCAGGAGTATCTACAACGGGCACGTCTTGGAACTACGGTCTTTCAACCCGGTCATAAGTAAAGCTAGACCTCGTGGATTGGATGGTTCAGAGATAATCAGGATATTCTTTCCTGAACGACTGCGTCCTCTAGCTCAAGGATGTATAACAGTCTCCAAAAGAGATAAAAGGCTTTTCGTCCTAGTTGTTTCTCAAGCGAACGTCATCTACAGATTGAATTTCCCTCTTGGAACGTTCCGACCTGGTACTGAGGACAGATTCGTCTTCACCACGAAGGGGAATGACGATTGGTGTGAGGAATGGGAAGTACCAGAAGATGTCATAGGAGCATGTAGTGGCATCAGTGCTTGGACTACTTTAGATGAGAATACTATAGTCTTAGGAGGAGGTGACGGAGGAATAGTGAGGGTTACTAGGTCTGGATACTGGTCATCAGGTGAGTCGACTGTCTGCGTGATATGTTAAATATGTCTAATTATTGTACGTTAGATTCTGGTCGTTGGACTGCTATTCACCACAGAGCATCTTCAAGACTTCGTCTTCCTTCCCTCTTCTCCCGTTCTGCTAATACAGACGAACAAATCATCTCATTCGCTCAATATCACCATCATGATCATATCCCAGTCTTATACACACTCTCTCGAGATCGAAAATTGAGGACATGGAACGCCTCGACCGGCGCTTGTCTTAGAACAGTAGACGTGAGATCCACATCGCAAGAATTGATAGTCAGAGGTTCTCAGGAAGGTTCCAGCTCAACTATCATCGAAGATGGTTCAGTAAATATGATTCGTGTTATACCTCATCCATCTTCCGCTTCACGTTATTCTCACCTCGTCATCGTCTTCGCATCGACACCATATAGTTCATCTTCTGCAGGGGTTTTCGTTGTGTATCGAGCTTCTACCTCGAGTCATAGCGTTAGCGATCTATCACCCGCTGGAGACAAACCTTGTTCATCAGCTTCTGCTGGTGCTGAATTACGGGGCTTCGAAATCTTACCTCCAGTGAAGGCGGAAGGAATAGACAGTGGATGCAAACTATGGGCTACATGGGATAAGAAAGGGTCGACGTTTTGTGAAACCCTCACCATGGACGATATATTCCAATTCACCACCTATATCGAAACGAACGACGCTCTTCTACTATCGGAATGGCAACAAGTCACCTCACCGAACGATGAAGAGAATTTCGACGCGGCATATTTCGATAATATCCTTAGCTCCGATCCACCCAATCCAGCTGATCCAGAAGATAATGGGGATATCCCCGCTGCGTTCATTCAACACTTGTTTCACCCCGGTCGATTCTCCATACTCACCCTTACAACAGCTCTGGAAGACTATATACATCAGCTCTCCCGAAAGAATCAAGCTCAACAGATTGCTACTTCCTTTGCATCGTTGTCGAAAAGGTTTGGCGGCGTAGTAGGAAGTCAGATCGAGATGGAGTACAGCCCTCAGACAGGTGCACCGGTAGTGGACGCTTATAGAAAGAAGTTGAAGTTAGATTGGCTGGGAGTATGGTCCAACGTCCGTGATCTCGACAAACAAGCTAGATGGCCGATCAGTACTGCATTACTCGATAATGATATGCTCGTCCTGACTCGAGAGGGAGTTTCCACCTCTGTACCGACTGATGTAGTAGGATTAGTGGACAGATTAGGTAAATCCGAAATCGATCCAAATCAATTCTTACAGTTATCTGAAGGTGCTGTACGAAGATTGTACCCTGCTCTCGCTCCGCCAAAAGCGCGAGCTTCAGCTATTGCCGTTTCGATGGCTGGATCGTTCATCAGCAGTATATTGAAAGGTCAAGACGCTGCGGAAGACACTGGTACTGCTCTGGATGATTTTGTCAACGCAACTGCTGAAAGACTTGCGACGGTCACTCATGAACCCCCCGAAACGATCGCCGGGGGTACATGGGACGATTTTGTTGAAGAATCGCTTGCTGAAGAAGATCGAGTATCTGTCAGGCGTATATTATCGGAGAGTTCTTCAATCACTCGAGGATTGGATGAATCCCTCAATATCCTACAACAAGCTTCTTTCCCCCTCTCAGCATCCACTCTCGACGAACTCAGCTGGTCCGGATCAGGTAACGCTCTTCTCACTTCGAGCATCGCTCAATTTATCGAATCTCGCTTTAACCTCGCTCGAAACGTATTGCTTGTCACTTTCTTCCATACGTTTGAATCTCGTGACCATTCATATGAAGATGACGAGGGTGAAGAACTGATTGAGATCCTTGCTAGAGCTCTGGTGGTATTCCATCGTTATAAAGTCCTAAAATGGGTATGTGATCAGACAGGAGAAGAAGCCAGAGAGCGAAGTAAGACCAAGCGACCAAATAAGAGGAAAGTCAATGGAGGAGATGATGTCTTAGCTGAGGGTTTCGGAAGTTTGAGAATGAAAGAAGGTGAAGAAGATCAAGGATTAGATTCGGATATGTACGATATTGGATATTCACTCATTCATTCTTTACTTGCAAGACAAGCCCCTCAATCAGTCACACCTGGAGCTATCAATCGATTCCTTGAAACTACCTCTGCCTTCGTATCTGGTATCAACATTGTCGAGGCTGATCAGACGGATGTCGGAGCTCGAAAATCCGATCTTCAACTTGGATATAGGATATTGATAGATGGACATGCTCAGCTTGCTGGGGCTTTCACCGATATGTACCCTCTCTCTGCGGGGATAGCGTATGTCAAAGGAAGAGCATGTTTGGAATGTGGTATGATAGAAGAAGCTGTAAAATTCTTGGAAAAAGCTGCTGCTGGATGTAAAGGTGAGCTGGTGATATCTGCTTCGTCTGTTTGTCTGACTTGACGCTCGCTAATCTGAGTAATGTCAGATGAATCACTTGCGCCGATATTGCCTTCTACATCTGGACCCAACGGACTGGGCGAATACTACCGCCATCTCTGTCGTGTGTTCGATGAACAAGGTGCGGATGAACCCGTAGTATACTTTGGTCAGCTTGCTATCCAGTCAGATAAAGAGGATATCGCCTCGACCAAAGACCTTTGGACAAAGGTTTTCTTAGCTAGTATCGCCCTTGGTAGATACGAAGATGCGTATTCAACTTTGACAAGTCTGCCATTCTTAGATCTGTGAGTGCCAATTCATTCGTCTTTCAGAGCTGTCTGGCGTCGAAATTCGGCTTGCTAATGTCCTTCTCTGCGCAGGAAACGAGACTTCCTAGGTCAACTCATCTCGGTGATGTGCGAGAATAACGAAGTCGGACGACTTAACTCGTTAGGATTTATCGGATTCCAGAAAGATGTCGAGGAGATGTTACGATTCAAAGCTAGGAATTCTGACCCACTTAGATTCCCTAACTACTACAAGGTGTTATATTCATGGCATATCGCTAGGGGAGATTACAGGAGTGGTAAGTGCTACGTATCCCATCTCCGAACTTGACTGACATAAGTGGTTGACATGATTATTATTGTAGCTGGTGAGATCATGTATCTCCAGGGAAGACGGTTTGCCGAAGGCAAGAGTTCGAAAATCCCCGCATTTGAACTATCAGCTATGCAAGCGAGGAGTTACCTCGCGGCTATCAATGCTCTTTCGTTGGTGGAGAAACGTAATGCATGGGTTTCAGTCCCTGGAGCACCAAGTAAAGCTTTACGTGTAAGTGATCCTACGTGCTTTCCATAATGTGGTAAGCTGGTCTGACGGATATGGTATAGGGGATCAAACGAAGAAAAGTATCTAGTTATATACCGGAAGAAGAGTTTACGAAAGAGAAAAGACCGGTTGATATCATCTCGCTTGCCGATATCGAAATGGAATATACACTTGTTCTATCTCAGTTGAGGCTGTCGAGTCACATACCAGATCTGCATGAACACGGTAAGTGGAGCTTGCCAGGAATATTGTGTGGAAGAAACAAATAAGCTGAGATAGGATTGTAGGTGTTACTGTCTCTCCGCAAGAGGTGGTCGGCCTGTTCATCCAAAGAGGAATGTTCGACATTGCCCAATCGGCTGCATCGACCTTGCAGGTGGACATGACAGACCTTTTCCAAGCTCTTGCAGCGAGATGTGTAGAATTATCCCGCCTATCCGAGCATAATGGGTGAGCATGCTCCGATACTGGAGGTCAAATTCTCATGAAACCCTCATATTGACCGCTACACATAGTGATTTCTCTGCTGCGGCATTCCTACAATCGTCCCCTATTACCGCACGTCTTCGAGGTTCCCCGTCAGCTTTATCCATCAAATATCTCCAAACCGCTTTATCCCGACATGATTCGTCTAGGACGAATTGGAAGTACCGACAAGCTGTGGCTGATACATTGTTTGAGATGAACAAAGATAAGAAGAAAGGGTGGCAGATGCCTGTATGGTTATCGCAGTGGGAGATGGACAGAGATCCCGAAGCTTGGATTGGTAAAGCGCTGAGACACGGTTGGGTCGAAGAAGCTTTAGGATGGACTATCGATTTGGTGAGAAAGGTGAGTTGCGAGCATTCTATCTGACTTGTATACGGAGGCAATGAGTTGACCGTAGGTTTTAGGCAACACCACCTGAATTGCTGCCCAAGGGTAAATCTCACGTTTCCAGCCTCCCTTACAACCTTATAGATAGAGTTTTAGCTGCCTCGCAGGAAGGTGATGAGAAAGAAGAAAAGAACGTACAGCAGAAAATGAAGGTTTTGAGGGAAGAGGTGCAAAGAAGGATAAAAGGTTTAGAGAAGGTGTAGATTGTGGTCTAACGATGAGTCCAATACAAATGCATTAATGATCAATCGAAATGGGATGATACTACGAACAACTATGGGAATTGGAGCAAAGACGTTTGGCTGTGGGCAACGATGAGGATATCGAGTCTAAGCCGCTGCGGCAATCGAGGGAGGAGCTGAATAGGCAGAATTTCTTGAATCGAAAGAATCGGAGTATCGACCGGACCTTCTGTTCCTGGAGGATTGTGTATCATGAGAACTCCAAGAGCTCCTGTCACTACTGCGATCAGAATTGCTCTGTGTAGTAGTATGACATCAGCACTGCTCATCGAAGTAACTTCGGGCTATCTTCGAAACACTCACACTGCTGTACCGAGATAACTCATCGTCGCTGAAACTTCCATTATCGTACTACAGCAATCCCACTTCATATCAATATCCGCTAATTCTCATGTTGGAAAAATACTCACATGACTGGACTCATCCTCCTGTCCAAATTGGATTCTACACGCATCTCCAATCAACCCATCTATATCCCTCTTCAACCCTTCATCTTGCCTAAGATCGATACCTGAGAGTTTATCTGCAAAGGTCGACATGATCGTTCCCACACTTTTCTCTAACTCTCTAGCTTGAGAACTGACTTTGGACTCGTCGTAACCCCCTTGAGCCCTTCTAGCCAATTCAGGAGGAACGTCGCCGTACACTGATAGACCTTGAGCCGCTTTACAGGCAAAGTACTGCATATCGTTTTGACTACATCCCGAAAGATACTCATTGAATTGACCTAGTGACCGGACGGCATCGCGGAAGTGCGATTGATCGGATGCTGACATGCCTGAGGCTGAGGCGATACGAGGTAGGAGGTCGGTGGCTCGTGATTCGATGGAGGACGACATGATGGTATCGTTGTTCTGTAGTGATTATGTATAGGGTTTCAGTAGGTTGGTGAGTGGCGCTGGGTGGTTTGGAATGAAGATGATCAGTGGTGGCAAAGCTGACATAGGCAATACTCCTAACTATGTATGTTGTTCAAATGTGACATCAAACGTCATATGCACATATAACGATCCTTTATTGAGCTTTCTGACTTGTTTCAGCATCATCACCTTTCTTTTAAGTGGTGTCCTTGCTAACTACCTTAGGCTAGGATAAGATGATCCGTTTCAGAGAAGTGACACTCAACCCTCTGATAGCGATTTTCGCCATCGAAAGCAGGTTGATCGAGAACATCAACAAGGTGAATGAACATTTCCCAGGTTCATAACGATCCGATGTGGGCATTAGCGAGCACGTCCCTTTGTTGAGAGCTTTTGTAGTCAATGCATCTTGTTTCATCATCACCTCACCTTTTAAGTGGTGGTCCTTGCTAACTACCTTAGGATAAGATAGGATAAGATGATCAGAGTTTCAGAGAAGTGACACTCAACCCTCTGATAGCGATTTTCGCCATCGAAAGCAGGTTGATCGAGAACATCAACAAGGTGAATGAACATTTCCCAGGTTCATAACGATCCGATGTGGGCATTAGCGAGCACGTCCCTTTGTCACAAGAAAGAGCAAGTTACTCGAGACCACGAGAGTCGATCTCAGAAACGTAGTCAATGCATGTGTATTAACAGTGTTAGAAGTGTTCCAAATTACAAAAATCGTTGTTTTCAGTATTTTTCTGCAAAGGTTTTGGTCAGTTACTGTTTGTCGTAGAACCATCTAATAACATAGGGTGCGAGACAGTTTGATATAACAGCTTTCTTCCTGTCCGTTGTCTTTTACGAAGGGAGAATACTTCTCATCATGGGGTTCATACCTTGAGGCAAAGCCCCAGCTGGTCCACCAGAAGTAGAGATGGAAGTGTAAGAAGAGAAAGAGCCGTTTCTGAATCGTCCGGTCCTGTAGCTAACTTGAGTTTTCACACCATCATCAGTGACTTCTTCAGCATCACCGCCTTCGGTCATACCTCCATCAGGATGATCTTGTCTCCATTCGATGGCTTCGGATCGATCTTGATCCATCTGAGAGACCATCGATCGCCACATTTGACCGATCCTCGATGATGCTGTGGGTACACCCTGTCCGTTGTACCCTCTTCGAACGGCTGTTCTTGGAGTAGAATAGCCCGCAGCGGAAGGGCGAGTTAATCGAGTAGGAACGTCAATTTGATTAAGTCCATTGACGATGTCTCCTGCTCCGGTATAGGGAACAAGGGTATTCTCGTCCGAGTTTGGACCGACAGTGGTTAATGCCATTGGATGGGGTGTCTTTCCGTTCCTTCTGAGATCTTGAAGAAGATGAGTCGGAATACCGACTTGGTTGTACCCCGTAGCAATTTCATCTTCGATCTCTTGGGCGGACTTGACAGTTCGAGGAACGAGTGCTCTGCTCCCTTGTTCAGTAGTGTACATCTCGTCACTCGGGTTTTCGGTATGACCTGGAGGAGCAATAGAATCACTTTGCCAACTACTTGGTAAAGGACCGTCACCCAAAGAAGGTTTCTCAGCCTGCAAAAGGAAACCGATCAGCATATAGATATGACACGGGACCAACAAAAAAAGAGAAAAGCTCACTGGACCCATAACGCCGTGTAAGGCTAATCTGAAGAGATCCCTCTTGCCCATCAGCTCGTTATAAGCAGCCGTAGCCCTAGAAGCACCTTCTGCATCTCTTGAACCCCAAGAATTCAGCCTTGAGTCCAACGATGAATCTTCGGCGAGATCCTCTCTATCGAAAATCGTTCTTCTGACCCTATCACGCATGATTTGGGTGGTGTCTTCGGATTCAGGATCGCTGGCGCTGTTAGCGATCTCACCGAGTAATCGATATCCTTCGGAGGCAATTTCATCTTTGGCAGCTTCAGTAGACGTTCCATCAGTATTAAAGAATTCGGAGTTGGTATCTGCATAGTGACCTCCCATACTTGATGGGTTGAGGGTCGTAGGTGCATGAGTAGAAACAAGAGCCATGTTAGTCAATGTAAGTGTCTATTGATGTGGGGAGTATAATTTGTCGTTGTTGCGAAATAACATGGGAAGTGGCAAAGAGGGAAAAAGAGTTGAACCTTGGTCTTGGTCTGACGGGTATATATCCCCTTAGATCGAGTCAACTTGACCTTCGAACACCGAAAGATTTTTCCTTTGAGCAGCTCCACTGCTGAAAAGAGAACCCATAACGCCTAGTCCAGGCTGCATAGTGGCAGTGGAGCTATAAAGGATGATCGTGGCTCGTTGGAACCGAGCTCAGGGATTTGTTTGGGATTGACTTCTTAAGTATGGCGTCAAGATCATTCCTATGCTGGATGAGTCATATCGATGTATCAGTCCGTGTTCTCGACAATGCGCAAATGATGTTGAAAACGAGGAGTCACCTAAACGGTAAATTAGCGGCCTGACAATCAAGCTCAACTGTTGGTACTTGTGTACCTGTGGAATTACACAGAGAACGCCCCTGGACAAGGAAAGGCAAATCATCAGACTCACGATAGAGACACCCATACAGGATCCCTGATGGGCTTCTTCACACCTTGCATGTTAGCATATAACAAATGAAAAGGAACACTCAGTGTACGAAGGTGCACTGTAGACCACCACCGATGCGAGGTTCCGCCGGAAGCAAATTTCGCGCAATCTGTTTCTGACATTTAGACGTTTCTTCAATCCTCCTCACCTTCACATATCATCGTCTTCATTTCGGATTATCTTTCGCTTTGACTGTTCAAGAAACGACCGCAACGGTTCCCAAGTGTCACCAACTGTCAGACTGACGCACATCATCAGCGTCAAGCAAAACTCAAGTCAACATGTCTACAACACTCGTGCTGCCCGGTGACTCCATCCCTCTACCTTCATCTTCCAAATCGGTAGTTCTTGGACCTGGTCTAGCAGCCTCCTCTTCACGTATCCCCGCACCGTCCTCCGATGAGGCGCCCTCAGTCATATCAACTAAATTGGGATTGATGAGCTCGGCAAAAGGGAAAGAAAGGAGCGAGCAGTTCTGGGTTGAAGGCAGGTCGAAAAGGGTGAGTCGATCTCTTCGGCGCGATTGGACCTATTATACCTATACTGATGCAACCCTCATATCCATATAGTATATACCCGCTCAAAAAGATATGGTCCTCGGAACAATCATCGCCCGACATGCTGAAGGATATAGAGTCGATCTGGGTTCATCGCAGATGGCTCAGCTAGATGGATTGGCTTTCGAAGGTGCAACGAAGAGAAGTAAACCTAATCTCAAAGTGAGCCAATTTCCCAATACGACCGAAGGCATCGCTCACACATATACAAATAGGTCGGAACCTTGGTGTACGCTCGAGTCGCTCTTGCGAACAGAGATATGGAGCCAGAGATAGAATGTTTCGATCCTAACACAGGTAAAGCAGAAGGTTACGGTGAATTGAAAAACGGTTTGGTGGTATCGTGTTCGCTTCATTTATGTCGACAGTGAGTATCCCAACCATCACTGTCAAATGTCCTACGATCTATATGAGTCTGAGTCTAACGTTGTCGTACTACATAGTCTGCTCAATCCCAAATTCATCATCCTCCCAACTTTAGCAGCTACAATCCCTTTCGAGATCGCAGTGGGCTTAAATGGCAGAGTGTGGTTCAAGACTGAAACTGTATCGGAATCAATAGCACTCAAGAGGGTCATCGAAGGTTTGGACAGTGGGGATATCAAACCTGAAAAGGGTGATGTAGATCGCGCGGTAAAGGAGTATCTCGCTTAGATATCAATAGGACAAGTGAATACCACGGAAGGTCTATTGGTGAAGACTTATCTGATTTTCATGAAGATGATAATGAAGGCCACCACTCGTGCGGTGCCAAATGTGGGTTAATGAAGCGGAGATGAACATATATCACTAAGCGTATGCCTCAGGTGTGTCTCGTCATATACAACTTCCGCATGCATAATCGTCGTGCATCCGTATCACCTTAGACCGAACATGATTGCCAAGACATCTTTGTTCGGTTCCACTGAGCCTAGCGACAAACAAACGGGAATCTCGTCTTGCTGAGCGGCGGCATGTGCATACGGATCTGCCAGAACTTGCGCCGCTAGAATCTAGTATCCTAGGTATGTGACATGGCATCTATATTGATGGACACTCAGGGAAGGTGAAAATAGACAAAGATCAACAAGCTAAAACATATGCCGTAATAAACTTACATTAAGCTTCTTGAGATGGAGGTTATGTGCTCGCTGGGTCCATCATTTGTGCGGCGCCGATATTGAATCCATAAGGTGAGAGATGTTGATACTTGAAACATGCCGCTGGAAACACATCTTGCTTTACGGTATGGGCTGCCGCCATTTTCATGGAAGTGTTTGGTTTGTTTATGTCCTGATGTTTGGTCGTCGAGAACAGGAAGTCCAGATCAAACTATATAAGAGAGTTCGGGACACCCTCCCCTTCAAGACAATACTCGTACCAATCTAATCACTTATTCATCGACATCTCCCAGTAGATCACCCACACATCACTTCGAAGAATATGTTCTCTTCCTACCTCGCTCCAATCGGTGTCGTCACCTTCCTAACCTTGAGTCAAAGAGTATTGGCCGACGCTTTGTTCACTGGCTGCTACAAGAATGATGGCACCTTCTTCACCACCCAAGCGGACGATCCTGATACTTCCCTCGAATGTTCTGTGGGTGATTACTGGTTCGCTCGCTCGCTTGTCTAGACTGACAGATCTTTCTGCAGACATATTGTGGTGCAGATGGATACACCTATTCGGGATGGCAGCAGAGTTCATTGACATGTTATTGCTCCAACGGTTATCCTGCTGGGTATTATATCACAACGGGCACAGATGCAGGCTGTACCGACACGACTCAGCTCAGTGTCCGAGTTACAAAGACTTCGTTTCAAAATTTGGGTTGTAGGAATAGTGTGACCTATCAGAACGACGGTTATTCAGCTTCCACAGTGTTCGACGTCGGAACATGTTTACAAAGTTGCAGTGAGGGCTTTATCGCAACTTTCCGAGGGACTGGTGTGAGCCAATATTTCCTCCGACGCACATGATTTAGACTGACTCTGAAAGCATGCTGTAGGGGAGTAACACCTATACGTGCCATTGTTCACAAGGTGGACTAGCCTCAGTAGGAGACAGTGTGACTTGTGGTGCTGGTACTTATTTTGTGAGTGACAGGCCATTCGCCATCCTGCTAGCTTTGAGTCGCTTATGCTTTGAGTCGCTTATACAATTCGAGTAGACCTTTTATCACTCGGCAGGTAGGTCACTTTTCTCGCCACCATACTCGTGATACCTATACTCATGAGTTATAACCCGTTGCCCCTAGTAGATGCTCAAGCGTCAGGTTTGTCGAGAAGAAGAGCTCGAGAATCCAAGGAATTACAAGCCAGACGGCAACGACGAGAAGTCGAATATTGCCCTTATGGTCTGACAGCTTGTAACGTTGGAGGCTATTCCAATAACTATGAAGTCAGTTCAGTTGCTCCTTCTAGGTCATGTTAAATCTGCTGACATCTGAACATGAATAGTGTCTTGACCTATCGACTGAGCTCGAGTCATGCGGTGGTTGTATGCATGGTCAGTATGGCAATAGTAGCGCAACTGCAGGCCAAGAGTAAGTCTTCCTCTTTTCTTCTAGAATGACGGGCAAGAGAAAAGACAGGACTAATCCATGCACTCCAGTTGTACAGCCTCGGGTGCGGCTCTTGGTGCTTCGACGTGTGTTAATGGGAAATGTGTCGCCTCGGCTTGTAAGAAAGGTTTGAGATTGATAGATGGAACTTGTCAATAGACGTGCATCACTTTGTGATTGACAGGTATTACAGGAATGGATTTTTAGGGGAGGAACACCATCGGACAATATGATGATATAGCTTCATCTCATAATGGACTTTCTTTTGATTATACACGCAATTTTGGGAATCCATGATGCTACTCTTTAACTCATTGTGCCTATGACTCGAACGGAACGAAGCCGACGATAAAATGCCAATAGCTATTTACCGACACTTGCAGCTTCGCTGAAATGGTACTGGGGTCGACATGACCGTTGTCGAATATCTTGCAGCGACTGCACAGGGAATGGATGGATGACTAGTGACCTATCCACCGATGCATGTTCACGTACCAGGAAGTCATGATTGTTTGGTTTCCAAGGGAACTCTAGGAACGGAAGATCAACAACCCAGACCAAAACCGCACTATGCCGTAATCTGTAAGTCACCGCGCTACGATGCGTTTTGTTTATTATCCTTCTTATGATGATCTGTCGTAAAAAGTCTCTTGAAGTGATTTACTGTATATTTGAAGTCGGAATGATATGGTAATATTCCAGGTCTTTTAGTTATCATGTAAATTAGGTTGACACTCATAACTCTGGAAATTACGGTATGGTGTCTTGTCCTGTTTAGTTGTTTATATTTCTGCATTATCCGCCCCCTGCGATATGACCATTATATTTATATAGCCTACATTCGGGTTAAGAGTTCTCATGGATACATACGTCTAACATATCTGCCGAGTCAGTAGCCCCACTAACGTCTCTCAATCTCATACCCCTTCAAAACGATGTACTCAGCTTATCTCGCTCCTGTAGGAGTATTCACCTTCCTCACTTTAACCCAGCAAGTAGTCGCGGACAGCCTTTTCTCGGGGTGCTACAAGATCGACGGTAGCACTTTCACAAATCAGCAGGAGGATGAACCTAACAGCTCATTAGATGCTCAGTGAGTCTCTCACCGTATCTCAGCTGTACGTCTTGACTGACCATCAGATCCCCATGTATACAGACGTTTTGCGGAAACGATGGATACGCCTATTCAGCTTGGAAAGATGACAATTCCTTATGTTACTGCTCGAACAATTATCCACAGGAATATTACTTATTATCAGGAAGCCATGCAGCTTGTGATTCGCCCAGTGATCTGAATGTCAGAATCACCCAAACATCTTTTATGAGTACGGGATGCGTCGATAGTGTCACATATGCAGAGGATGGATGGAATGACTTTCTCGTGCTGAACCCTAAATATTGCTTTTAGGAATTGCAATGGTGCTTATGGAGCTACATATATTGCAAATTCCGTAAATTTCTCACCCTCAGAGTGATAGCAGACTGGACAGGAGGTGTACTCCAATAGCAAAATGGATATTATACTTGCCATTGTCAATCGGGATGATTTAGTAGCGCAAGGTGACTCTGTGACCTGTTCCGCGTCCAACTATTTCGTGAGTCTAATTCTCGCCTTGGCACAAATCAAGTAGGACAAATGCCAAATTGACCGTGCATCGCTTGTAACAGTTATTCTATCATTCACAAGGTGAGTCGTGATCCAGGCCGAGACTGTGGGAATTGACGTGCCTCTGACCGTGCATCGATAGCTGCCCAAGCCTGAGGTTTGACTCGAAGAAGAGCACGAGACTCAGAGAGGTGCAGGCTAGAAGGTTACGGCGGAGATTGAGTATTGTCCAGATGGTCTGACAGCGTGTAATGTCGACGGACATCCGGGCAACTATGAGGTACCTTTCTACGGCTCGATGGTCCCCTTCTGCGTGATGCTGATCAGACGTGGTGTCGGAAATTCAGTGCCTCGATACGAAAACCCAGCTTGCGAAGAGTAAGTCCCCCTTTTGCACTCCACTCCTACATGAAAAAGTGGACTGTGCCTTACTCTGAGAATTAGTTGCACCACCATCGAAGCTGTTCTAGGAGCGTCATCATGTACCAATGGAAATTGTGTAGCGTCAGCCTGCAAAAGAGGGTTGAGTGTGATGGGCGGACGATGTCATTGTCTGAAACACCCACGCATACTCATTTGAAAAATATATACATTATACTTCCGGAAACCCTGCAGATCATGACCAGACTGATAGATACTTGACGTTCTTTTGGGTTTTTACGATGCCATTCGTTCCCCTGTCTCGGATTTTCTTTTTTTCTTTTTTTCTTTTTTTTTCCACACTTTTCAATAGGCGGTCTCACTGAGGAGATAGCATGAATGGTACACTCACTATATTCATATGTCAGGGTAAGCTTGATGG
Organism: Kwoniella europaea PYCC6329; assembly: GCF_036810445.1. Classification (NCBI taxonomy): domain Eukaryota; kingdom Fungi; phylum Basidiomycota; class Tremellomycetes; order Tremellales; family Cryptococcaceae; genus Kwoniella; species Kwoniella europaea. The sequence continues at coordinate 7,440,954 of NC_089487.1, forward strand.
TGTTCCTATCATTCTTACTGCGACTTCACAGCTGGTAACGATTCCCTTCCTCATACGGTTCAGTCCAACATACAAATGCGAATATCAGGAACGGAGGATCAGCAAGCCGAACAACGATAATGAAATGCCGTAAAAACTTTGACGCTCTTATGGTGCACCACCCGTAAAGCGAAAGTCTTTTTGTTTGCACACTACGCTTAATTTCGCCGAACCTTCCCGTAGAAGTTCTCAACGTTCCGTATACCTGAACAGGGTATGCAGCACCAAGGATACGGTAATCAAAGGTGGTAATTGATACCGAGGCAAACAAGATATGTCTCTACCTTTTTGTCCGAGAAACTGCGATGTGCTACATTTTGTTTGTCTGGTCTATGTCTGTTGATCCCAGCGAGGGGCACTTGACAACGGGAAAATAATAATAAACAAGCGATGCAGTGCATGACAATCCATTCTAATCGTACTTTTACGTCAATCAATTGATCCTTGAGTATACTTCACCGTAAGATTACTATCGCACCGAAACCATATTGAATTATCAAGGATGTTTGCTCCCTACCTCGCTCCTGTCGGTGTACTCACCTTCCTCACCCTCTCCCAAAATGTCATTGCGGACGGACTATTCGTGGGATGTTACAAGAATGGTGCATTTACTGCTCAAATAAATCCTGCCGCCGCGGACTCGCTCTCATGCTCCGTATGTACCCTATCCTACCCTCCCTACTATCATATATGAGCTCTTCGAATGTTGAGACTGTTATACTGACCCGACATTGTTTCATATAATGGTCTCTCCCTTCAGACCGTGTGTGGAAATGGTGGATACGCTTATTCAGCCTTTGAATCCGATACCGCCATATGTTCATGTTCCGCGAACTTTCCCGCTGGATATTATCTGACCTCCGGAACGGAGGAAGCATGTACCGTCAGTTCATCAACTCACGTCAGAGTTACTAAAACTTCGTTCGATTATGTGGCCTGTTTGGATTCAGCGGCATTTGAATCGGATGGGTATGAGGATACGCAAGTTAGTAACCCTAAAGATTGTCTTGCTGCTTGTGCGAGCGCAGCCTTCGCTACGTTTAGAGGTACTGTGAGTTACACCTATTGCCATCTTCTTCAGGATCGGGATTCCGTTGATGGAGATGTTTGTTTGATATGTTGTAGCTCAGTGCGACATACACTTGTCATTGCGCACAAGAAGGATTGCAGTCGACCGGTAATTCGGGCACTTGTGCGGCCAACGAGTACTTTGTAAGTTCCCATTCTAACTCTACGATCACAGCTCTGTTGTCCTGACTAAACTTAAATGACTGTTTCCCTTTATTATCAATAGGTTTTCGACCATTCTCCCGGTGAGTGATATACAACCGTATCTTAGGAAAGGAGGAGAATGGGCTGACCGGTGGTGTGATATGAATGTTTAGAAGCACAAGCTTCGAGTCTTGCCAGAAGGAGATCCCGAGAGACAAGAGAATACAAGGCTCAGCAACAACAAAGAAGGACAGAGTACTGTCCGTATGGATTAACAGCTTGTAATGTCGGTGGATATTCTGGAAATTATGAGGTGAGCCATAGCTACACGAGTGAAAGAGGTAACAGCTGACAATAGTTGGAATACTTTGCTTAGTGTCTCGATATCCACTCTGAGCTGGAATCCTGTGGAGGTTGTATGTACGGCCAATACGGTAATGCCACAGCAGTTGTTGGACAAGAGTATGTTGTTCCGTTACTTCCTTCTCCCTCTTCGGTCGAAGGTTAACGAGGGATTGCTGTTCCTGATAGTTGTACGAATATTGGTGCTACACTGGGAGCATCATCTTGCGTGAATGGACAATGTGTAGCATTAGCTTGTAAGAGGGGATTGAAGTTGGTCGATGGGAAATGTCAATAATCTCAAAAATCCTGTCTTGATAAATGTCACATACAAGTTCCCTTAGAGGAGAGAAAACGGACATTGATAGATAATTTTACATACTACTTGCTTTGTTGGGTTACTTGAGTATATAATGAATTTTTTGCATGATGGAGGTGATGTCGCATCTGAATGACGCCTGAATATGTTCTTTCCTTGGTTTATCTTTAACCTCGAAAGATTTGTTAATCGTGCTCATAAGCCAACTCTCGGAGGGCCCAATCGCTTCCTGAGAAAGAGTATTTCCTTTACTCAGACACAACCTCCTGATTGGCGGAATTTGACAATCGGGATTTGGTCTTCTGCTCAAAATAGGGTAGACCGTGGTTCCATCTCCATGATTTCATCAGAATAACGCAGATATTACAGGAATCTTAGATCATCGCGCCTAGAGAATGTCACCAGGTGACGAACCCTGAAAATGTCATGTTTGATTTACGATCTTAAAGATCTGACGCGGATCGGTCATCTCTATCGCTGGCTCCGTCTTTATCAATAGCGGATAAGCTAGTGCTAACCTTTACGAAGTAACCTCATATGTAATGTTCCCAGTCACTTGCGTCACTATCCTGATCCGCTACACCAAGCATGTAAAGAATGAGCGGTATATTGATAATCTCACACTGGGGCTCCCCTGAAATTCCAACAATCGATCGGCAAATACCATCCCAATCGTAAGGTGGATCGAGACGATCGATTCCCAGGCTTTTGGGTAGGTAATGATAATTAACTAAGATGACGAATAGATATAAGCCATCCCGGTTACCGAATGAGGTCTACTGCACAACCTCATCGTCCATCGTCATTCTCCACAAAGATGATCGAACCCGATCCGGTTCTGCTGTAATGATCACGGATCCAAGACGTCATCCCAGTCAGTTATCGATCAGAGTTGTACGAACATTACATGCACAAAAAGGTATATAACCCCCTGTCTCGAGGTCTTCCCAAATGATTTTTCCTTCCCAACAACAAACACAACAAATTCACTCTCACTCGTGTCAACCCAAACCAACAAACTTAACTTATTCACAATGTCTGCCAAACAAGTTGCCGGAGGCCACAAAGCCGCTATCAACAATGATAACGTTCCTGAAGAATCCAAGGAACACTCCAAGCAGTGGGTACAGTCCCTCATCCCATCTCAGGCATATATGCATGCTGATCCAGCGGATGAACAGAGTCGTAGATGAAATCGAGAACTCTGGTGATGTCGAGACTGAAGCTGCCGAAGGTGATAGACCCAAGAACGAGGTGAGTTTATATCGAAGCACACATAGAAATGCATTATACACTAGCTGATATCGTGATATAGGGTAATGTCATTGGTGGTCACAAAGCTACTTTGAAGAATCCCAACGTCAGCGAGGAGGCCAAAGCCCATTCAAAACAGGTTAGTGGTTTTTATAACCTTCGGTATTTACGAGTACGTATACGGACGCTGATGATACGGGACTGTAATATAGGTTCTTTCCGAGAATGGCGTTGACGTAGAAGCTTAATCTGCGGTACTATCTGTCTGTTTAGATGTTCAAATGTAGCGTTAGTCTGTATGCATAGTCAAGCCATAACAACATTTCATGCGTGTGCACATCGACCCCCTCGTGACTGCCTGTGTGAAGTCCCATTAGGCGGCCGTTTTAGCTGGAAATCACGCGTGCCTATCTTTGGCTGTTGTCGCCACTTCAACTTACGCACCATTGCATAATTGCATATCTGATCCACTCTTCATCTTGTTGTTTCGTTGTTGCACTTATACAATAATCATTCATATCTTCTTGGATTCGACTTATCCATTCAGCAAAACCCTATCTGTGTCCGCTCTCTTTCAATCACATACTACATACTCTATCGGCTCGGCCAGTAACGCAGAAGCAAACACGTCAAAATGGGTGGTGGTGATCTTAACATGTAAGTAATCTTGTCTCTCTTGTTCTTCTCATAGGTGATTAGCAGCTGACCGGTGATACTTTGTATATAGGAAAAAATCCTGGCACCCAGTGCTGCTAGTGAATCAAGAGCGAGTATGGAAAGCTGAAAAGTCCGCCAATGAGGAGAAGAAGATGTTGGCTCAATTGCGGAAAGAGCGAGAGGAGGAAAGGCAGTTGGCTGAATTGCAGAGATTGCAAGAGGCTACAACGGGGAAGAAGAGGGTGGAAAAGATGGACTGGATGTATGCTGCTCCTGGAAATGAGGGAGGTGCGTTGGGTGGACAGAAGATCGGAGAAAGGGAGATGGAAGAGTATTTGTTGGGTAAGAAGAGGGTAGATGAAGTTTTGGCTAGAGGTGATAAAGATGTAAGCACTAAGTGTTTGATTTTACAAGACCTGGAGGATAATACGCTGACGGTTTTTATTGTGCGCATGTATGTAACACAGGTCGGAGCAAGTCATAAAGATTTCATAGCTGTTCAAAATGCCAACTCAGCAAGGGATACCGCATCGAAGATACGTGAAGATCCATTGTTGGCTATAAGGAAACAGGAGCAAGCTGCCCTACAGGCCTTGATGAATCGACCTGATATCAGAAAACAACTCAAGGCTGCGAAAAAGGAGAAAGAGAGTAAAGAAGATAGGAAAGCTAGGAAGAAGGCTGAAAAGGAGGAAAAGAGGTCGAAGAAACATGATAAAGATAGGAGATCACCAAGATCTGATTATTCAGATGATAGAGATAGAAGACATCGAAGAGATTCGTACGATAGACGAAGAGATAGGTCAAGATCATTCTCACCTAAGCGAGAAAGGGAGGATAGGGATCATGGGTCGAGGAAGAGATACAGGGATGAGAGCCCTGCAAGGAGGGATGATAGGGATAGAAGAAGGGATGATGACTTGAGAGGAAAGTATAGGGACGACAGGGATAGGAGTCGAGATGATAGGGACAGACGAAGGGATGACACGGATGGTCATAGGAGAGATAAACGCGATGACGATCGCAATGGACGTCGGGTCGACTATCTAAATGGCGATCGGGATGATCCTCGTATTCCACCTCCTCGACAGTACCCTTCCGAATCTAGAGATATCAAACCTCATCCATCCAGACCCTCAGCGCTAGACATGGCTGATCGACCGACGACTTCTTCACGTTCTCAACCTACACCTCCATCGGCGAACGTCAATGGGAATGGTCAATCACTAGACGACATGCGTGCGGCGAGACTAGCAGCTATGCAATCTTCGGCTACTGAGATGTACGACCAGCGAACCAAGACGTTAGCTCAACGAGCCGAGGAAGATAGGAAGGAGTCGGAGAGGGATGAGAAGATGAGGGCGAGATACGGACAAGAACAAGCTAGCGCTGGGTTCTTCAAGCAGCAAAGTGGGATGAACCTTTCGGAGACTCTGTCGCGAAGAGCTGGAAAGGGGTTGTTAAAGGATATTTAGGGTATTCCTAAAGTACCTCAAAATGTGTCCAGTCTTACGCATTTCATTCATTCTTCCATTTTGTACTATGTATGTGCCTTGCATGTATTTCTGTTGAGCAGAACTAATTGGGCATCTGCACTTATGACAAACTTCCCGTAGAGTCTCAAGCAGAAAGGGAAGGTTGAATTGCCCCTTTCCATCCAATATATACGTACGTGTTTGACCCCAAACAAGCATTTGAGATTTGGTGGGGGCAGAAGGGTATATATATGGCAAATATGCCTTCCCCTCCCTAGCAGGGTGTTGGACACAGTATCGAATAATACTCTCGCCTTTTACTAGAGTAATCCGTGTATCCGTCACAGACCTGCGTTCGAATTTCTTTCTCAACTCACATCATGAGTCTAAACATGTCCTATAATAAGTTTTTTGACATCGGGAAGTGCCACATCTTATCTCGGCATCCCGACCCACTTCATCCCAATCAATTCTCCTGGACAGCCTGGACGACAAGACAGCAACCCTGCCATATGAGGAAGGGAAGAGATGCCTGCATCAGATGATTGAATCGATATAGTTGATTGTGTAGGAAGGGGAGGAAAATGTGATGAGAGAAGCAAGGGGAGAGGTATGTGCCACATGATATACGACAATTAGCAGATCCACCGAGTGTTAGCGTATTACTTTTTACTTTATTTATTAGCCGGCACGGGGCTCATACGTCTAGTGGCGGAAGACCACGATGCAACTGCATTTCTATCAACGGGGAATGGGATTGAGATGAGCATGACTCACTAAGCAAAACGGGCTATCTCCTTTAATCGGCTTCTGAACACAACTTCCATCGTATCATATCTCATCAGCACTCGTCATCGCCCATCAGTATCAGTCGCCCATCCATACGCCGTTGCATCGCCAAGGCTGTGTGAGAATCAAGGTATAGCTATTCGTTATTCGTTATTCGGTCATCGGATACCCACATACTCGCCGGACCGAAAACCCACTCTACTCACAGCTCACCATCGAGAACGACCATTGGTCACCCCTCAGTCCTATTCATTCTTTGCTTTATCGCTATTTTGCTCATCTGCCATATCTCGACTATTCATCACTCCGTTTGACCCATCGCAAATATGTCCACATCATCAAGCACACTCACTTCGGGGTGGTACACCAATGCATAGTGAGTTGTTCCCACATCATCAGTAATGGTGCTTACGCTCACAAATCCAGCCCCCATAGTTCTGGACCCTTTCGATCTGGCAGACTGCGTGCCCCCTCGCTCTTACCTGGCTCAAGAAGGCCCGTGGTTAACACCATCCCAGTACAGCAGACCCTGGTAGTCGATTTCAACCATAATCACACTCATAACAATAATGGTAATAACGCCGCTGGAGAGGATAATAAGAATGTGAGAAGGAGAGAGACGATCTTTGGACCGGATGTCGGGGAGGACAACGAACCTGGTTGGACAGAGAATAAGAATCAGGAGATAGGAGTAGAGAAGGTGAGAGAGTGGGTAGAGAGAAGTAAAAACGAAGAGGTGAGTGACCGGTATACTGGCCATAGCAACATAATAATCGATGAGGGATGGTTATCAAAGCTGATATGTCGTATAGGGTCTACACGCCACTACGACCCTCCAAGCATTGGTCAACCTGAAACGACCTACTTTGCTCTTACATCAGATCGAGAATGCGATCGAAGAAGGTAGATCGTCGCTTGATAAAGCTCCCGAAGAAGATATCACAGTAGCAGCGGTGGCTTCATCACCCACTCGAAATTCTATTTCAGGTGCAAACTCAAGTCAAGGTCATTTCAAGCGAGATTCAGTCCAAACGCAAATAATCAATGCACCTCCTCTACACACCTTATCATTCAAGTATGATGCTACGACTCCTTTGGTCAGAGTACAATTGGAGATCTACCCTACACCTCGTACACCTGCTACTCATGTCGACGGTGAGGGTGTAGTAGAAGGTAAAGAAAGTATAGTGGAGGATCACGATAATGAACCTAAGATTATTTACTCGGGATTACATCAAGGTGGTTTCAATCAATCTTTCACTTTACCGCATACTTCCGCTTTGGACCTTAGTGATGCTATCATCCCAATTGAAGAACAACAACAACAACAAACTGATGCAGCTGCTGCTGCCGCCGGGGCTAACAATCAGGTTCAGAATGTACCTGTACCTGAACCTGTCACTACACCTCCTGGAGAAGAGTCGACAAGTGGTAGTAGATGGGGAAGGGGTTTATTCAGGAGAAATAGGGAACAAGATCTGGAAGCTGCAACGGGTATCGAGATGACCAATCGACTAGATGCGAATGGTCAACCGATTGCTGCAGCCAATGGCGAGAACCAAGCGGATGGTGAGAACGCAAACGAGAAAAAGAAACCAGTAGAAAAAGGAATGAGGTTGTTAATCCGGATTGACGGTGTCGGACCTGAAGGTGAGTTCGATTTGGAACTCGACAACCAGCCATCCGATACTGGACGCATGATATTGACAAGCTTCATGTTTTAGGCGAACCATTACCAAGGAAGAACGCTCAACTCACTCATATACTTATAAGTGGTACTTGGGTGACGGACAACAACGCTTCCACAACCAATACCACTCAACCACCTGAACAAGGTCAACTTCCAGGAAAGAGAGTTTGGGTGGTCAAAGTAGCAAGGAGAGAGGCGGTCGTACGTCCAAATTTCCACTGACTCAATCGATGTGACATTGTATTTGACGATCTGATCATTCATCAGATTGGCTCGCACACTTTCCTCCTCAAGGAGATATATGGTCTATCAACCACTTCTACCTCATCTACTTCCAATACGCAATACCCACCCACTCAAGATGATCCATACGCATCAACACCTAACGAATGTATCGTCTGTCTGACCTCGCCAAGGGACGTCGTCTTACTCCCCTGTCGTCATTTGGTGGTCTGTCGGGACTGTGCAGTAGGTATGGTTGAGTATGGTGCGGGCGGCAAAGTGGGTCGAAGGGAGGAAGCAGAAAACAATACCGGAGCAGACGCTACAGCTACTGGTACCGGTACTGGCGCAGGTTCTGGTAGTGGTAGTGGCAATAACACAACTGCTCAAGTTGCTGGAGGGACCACGACGCAAGGCAGAGAGAGGAGAAAGAAGAAGGTCAAGGGTTGGTATTGTCCAGTCTGTAGACAACGTAAGTCCTTTTTTTCCTTTCGTATCGAAGAATTTAAAGTATGGGATTTTTTTAAGTTGACTATTGCGATTGATGAATATAGCATACACTTCTCTGTTGAGATTAGCACTTCCCGAATCGTCTGCGGTAGACTCCCCAGCAGAAAACGAATTAGCGAGAGTACCATCTCGAGCCGCTTCCGTACGAACTACCCGAACTGCTCGATCGGTTCTCGCTCCATCTATCGCACCTACTCTACCGGATGGTGCGGAGAGGATGTTAGATGCCTTACGACCTGACGACGTCAGAGCGAGAGATAATGAGGATGAGGATGACGATGATGATGAGAACGTTGATAGACATGTGGAAGAGACAGAAAGACCTCAATTCGTTTTGAGTAATGAGGAGGATAAAGCTGAAACCGAACATAAAGAGAATATCAACGATATCTCAAGATCAACAGCAGATCCCAAAACCTTCGATCTTGGTCAACCTATCTCGTCGACTACGGATGGGGATGGATCAAGGAGGAGTCAAGATGGTAAAGGATGGAAAGAGGTGTAGAGCAATAAGATTGGAAGCTTGAATATCGGATATTACGACTGGTTTGATTCATAGTCTGGTCTGCAGATCAATACCCCCTCAAGTTCATATTCATGTACGATAAAGAGGTATACAGTATAAAGGGTCAAGGAGTCCTCGCAATCACTAAAAGCAACACAATCTTCAAAAACATGATTTTCAGGTCGTATCAGTATTTCTTATTCAGTTTGTGTCACTTTTTCTCGGGGTTGTAAGGTATATTGAATATGGTCCGTTTGTGCGTGTATGAATTATGATAGTTAGTATATTAGGGTACTCTATGCAATTGAAGTCGTTCGGACTCGAGAAGTCAGAGGCTGTGAATTCACTATCTGTAATTACAGATGAACCCATACTTTATAAGTTACAAAAAGCGTGTCATACTAAATTCATTCAAGTTCATAATTTTCGATCTTAAAGATATTCAAAGCCAATATAAGCTAAGCCAAATAAAACAATTTGATGTGATGTAACTGTAAATGAATTTATTCGTTAAATATACTAAATGAGAATAAGAGAGCAAAGAGACACAAATCATACGAAACTAAACTAAACTGAAAAGAAGAAGCAAAAACAAAAATCAAAGATCAACAAGGAAGATAATGTGAATAGAACCTCACAAGTAAATTCAAGGGTTGATCAATCGAGTGTACCAATGAAGAAAAGTTAAGGAAAGAAAGAAGAAAAAGAATCTTTAGAACAGAAAAGATTGATCAATCTTTGATAACTGTTTGTATACTGTTCTCATCCCACATATCTACTGCACCCAATCACCCGAGTACTCGGAACTATGTCTCTTATGTCCATTACCCTGTCCACTTGTGGAATGTTGATTATGGGAAGAAGTTGATCCTGGAATACGATGATGGGCCGTATCATCATCATCATCTTGATCAGTCTCATCGTCATCGTGATCACCTTGACCTGGTGATCTGGATCTTTCCCATTGTTTCAATTCTTTCGTAAACTATCAAAAATCATCCAACAACATCAGCTTCTGTATCCCGCCTACATCCTAACTGGTATTGGTATGAGACACTGAACAACTAACCTTATCAAAAGCCATACTAGCTTCTTCACTACCTTCATCCTCATCTTCTGTTTCCCCCAATCCTGGGTTTTCCCCAGATGAAACACCAACTTCAAGTAAAGTTTGGATCCGTTGTTTAGCCTGATCCAAATCTTCTCTCAAAACTTCAATCTCCCTTTCGTATTCTTCCACTCTCATTCTCAACAATTCAACTTCTCTATTACGAGCGTTCAAAACATCTTGAGAAGCTTGGAAATCCTCTTGTAATTTAGAATGCTGATTTTGTAACAAGCTCAGTTTCCTATTCAACTCGTTGGTTTCGTTCAACAATGAAGGCGTGGAAGATCGACCTGAAGATGATAAATCCCTAGTACGAGTACCGGGTTGGCCACGGATGGAATCAAGTTCATGTTGAAGGGTTGTATTGGTAGCTTTCTGCTTATTCAATTCGTCCTACAAACCGTTCAAAAACAGAAATCATCAGCCTGCCATCCATCAATTTACCAATGACCCAAAAACATCATGAATATGAATTTTACTCACCTTCATCCTCTTCAACATCTTTTCGGTACCTTTGACATACCTGACAGCCGTCTGATAATCATTCTCAACGGCTTTCACTTTCTCTCTATGTTCTTTCTCCATATCATTCATCTTCTTCTCCAATTCCCCAACACGTCTATCACTATCACCTGTAGGTGTAGGCGACCGGATCGACGAGGCAGTAGGTGATCTAGCATCTTTCAATCTTTCTATCAATCTTCCTAAACTCTCAACCTTGTCTTCAGCTTCTTCACATCTCATTCTCAAATCCTCAATTTCCCTCTGTGCAGCTTCGTTGGCTCTACCTCGATCTCGCAATTGAGTTTCCAGTTGAGAAGTAGCAGAAGGAGGTTCTTTCTCCAAATCACTATCCGAAACTGCAATCCCATGATCAGCCAACAAGTTTCGTAAGACAGTCGAACGAGTTTCCAGATCGGTTAGGTGGATTTCCTTCTCTTTCAATTCTTTATCTTTCACAGATTGGATCTCTTTATGTTTCGAATTTTCAGATTGTAAATTTAACAATTTCGTTTTCGATCCTCTCAATTCACCTCGAAGTAGTTGTAATTTAGATTCTAATTCACGTGTTTTGGATCGATGGTGAGAAACTCCAGATTCAGCAGAATCAACCCTTTGTCCAGCTTCTTTCAACATTTTCCTCAATGATTCGGTCTCTTGTTCTAACGCTTTGATCTGATCTTGGTATCCTCTAGAATATCGAGATTCGTCCGCCCTCATCTCTTTGTGAGAATCCAATATCTCACCCAACCTAGAGGTAGTTACCGCACGGAGCGAATCAGCTTCTTCACGAGATTGAGTCCAGGCATTTTCCACCTCTCGGTATTTCTCTTCGGATATCTCAGCATCACGAGTCTTGATTTCCAGTTCAGCTTTCACCTCTGCCAGCTCCTCCTCTAGGGATGATACTCTCGCATTGGCTTTTTCGTATAAACCTTCCATCTCGGTGGTCCTCAGTCCCGCAGCTTTCAAAGCGGATTGAGCTTGTTCGATCAACCCTATATTCTCGTCTCGCCCCTTGATAGCCTCTTCAAGATGAGTCTGAAGGTGATCCTTCTCAGCTTCACGTTGTTGCACCGTAGAAGAGAGCGTTATGAGTTTTTCAGTATGTTCACGTAGAGTTTGTTCGTTCTCCAAAAGCTTCTCATGCAGCTGTTCGATCTCCTCAACAGCCTCTCGATGAGCTTCTTCAGCCTCCTCTGCTCTTTTCAGAGTCTCGGTCTCTCTCTCGGCCGCAGCAGTATGTAAAGATCTAACAGAATTGACAGTCTCGGAAACCGAGTCCAACTCTTTCTGCGATGAGGCATGGGCCAAAGAGATGATTCCAATCTGTTTCTCCAATTCCACTATACGTTCTTTCTCAATTCTTGCCAAGTCGATTGGTGAATTAGATTCCAGCGTAGCAATTTTAGCTCGGTAGAAAGCAGCTTCTTGCAGTGCTCCTCTTCGCAATCGTTCAGCCTCCATAGCTTTTTCCGAAGCGAATCGAATTTGGGCTAGCATCTCGTTCTGTGTACAAGTCATCGTCAGATGTGCTGCAAATGATCCATTCATTGCAAAGAAACAATAACCCACCTGAATCGTTGCCTTATCCTGTTTCAATCTAACCAGCGCATCCGTCAACTTATGTACCAACTCTTTTTCCTTCTCTTCACTCTCCTCATTCTTCTCAGGTAAATTGATATCTTCTTCTTCACCAGTGACGAAACCTTGTTGGACAGCTCTCGCCAAAATCACTTTCAAAGCCAACTCTCGTTTCTTGCCCAGATCAATCTCATGTTCTTTATTTTTGATCTCCCTCAACAAGTCCTGGGCACCAGATAAAGACGATGGTCGATTATTCGCAAATCCATTGGCAGAAGTGGGTGATCTACCGTAATAAAACGCATCAGGTGGTGGAGCAGGTCTCTCACCATCCAACATCCTCAACCTGGGCGAAGGCGATCTGGTCCCTAAGACCGAAGGGTTAAACCCGGTTTTGACATTGGAAGGTGGCGAAGCAGGACCGTTATGTGTAGGCGAAGTGACTCGGCCGCCGGGGAAATTACCATTGGAAGGTGATACAGGTCCATTGGTAGGGGACATCGCTCGACGATATTCCTCATCACCTTCTCTTCTTGGTCTTTGTGGTGGACCGCCGCCATTGACATTCGCTCGGGGCATAGCTTGAGCTTGGTTCAGATCACCCGATTCAGATCGTGACAAGGTCGCTCCAAGCGGTTGCATATTAGGTGGAAGTCTTTCACCATTACCAGGAGGTGAAGCCGCTCTAGACAGACTATCCATTGAGCCTGAGTTGGGCAAACCTCGTTTGACCGATTGAGGCGTCTCGTTGATCCGTTGCGGCACAGTCTTAGGCGGAGTGTCCTGTTTTTGTAATTGCTCCTGGCTTGGTTGAGGCTGATTAGGAGTCGGAGACTGATGATTCTGGAGTGATGAAGGATTTCTAGGCGGTTGCGTGTCGGGAGGATATTTGATTTTACCCGTATCGAGAATATGTATCACAGTAGGGTCATCTCGGACATCAGTCAAAGCCTGATTGGCTTCTCCACCAACCACGAAGATCTTCCCTGCGGCAGCTACCATCGCATGACCTGATCGAGCAGTAGGTACTGGGCCCATGTTCTGGAACATGTACCATCGTTGGTCTGAAAGACGTATTGTCAGCTTGCAGCGTCTTCCATGGACAAAAAGCTGGACTTACTGGATAACTTGAAAGCTGCTAGATCACCTAAATCTTTCCCTTTGACGTCTCGTCCACCAAAGACATAGATCGTATCATCTATTATTGCCGCAGCATGTCCTTCTCGAGGTAATGGGATATATCCTATACAGGACAGTTCCGACCATGCACCACTAGCGACGTCGAAAGACCAAGTATCGTTGTAATGGTAATTACCGTCGGTACCACCGAAGCTGGTCGTACATCAGCCAAGTTACTGTGATTGAGATTCAATCAGAACTCACAGATATAGTTTACCGTTGTTTCCAGCAACTAATATATGACCTGTTCGTTTGGGCGGAGCAGGCGTAGTATACTGTATCTGTTCCCATCGATGTGTGTTTCCGGATACTAATACAAAATTCATTCAATATCGTTATCAGTGGGGATGGAAGTGGTCATCACTTACACTGCTTGATATCATACATCCATAAATCATTCATGAAAGCACCATCTGCCTGACCACCAAAGACGTAGAATTTCCCTTCGACAAGACATACTGCGTGGCCGTATCTCCCTACCGGACCTTTCTGAACGGGCACGCTCGTCCATTCTTGGGATCCTATGTGATGACATTAAAGAGCCATCAGTCTTCCATTCCGGATTCAGCAAGATATTGACGATCACTCACGTAGATCCAAAATATATAAACCTTCGTCTTGCGGGTCATCCACATCCACTTTCGTATCACCTCCCCAAACAATCATAATCCTATCTGCCATTGCGCTCGCATGCCCCACCCGGGGGATCGGCGCATCACCTTTGGTCTTGACTGGTAAAGTCTCACAACTCCTTATATCCATCGACCACAAATCATTTCTCACTCTCTCGTGAACTAATCCACCGAAAATCAACATGTGTCCCGAATGGGATGGGAAAGCAGGAACGCTCAGACCATATCGCGGGAAGGGTGATTGAGGTGCTGAAGGAGGTGAAGTTTGAGGTGTGTATAATCCTAATTGTCGGGTCATCCATGGATAGGATGTGTTATTTACTAATGCTGATGGCTGCTGTTGTTGTTGCGGTTGTTGTTGAGGGCCTGAACCAGAAGAGGAGACCACAGGTGAAGCATTGGGATTGCTAGGCATACGTTGTTGAGGTGGTTGAGCCTGAGGATGAGGCGGCGGTTGAGGTTGATTATACCTCTGCGGTGGACCTTGGGCAGTCTGAGGAGACGAATGATCGTTGTGAGGTGGTGGTGGACCGTTCATCATTGGACCTGGACCTGGACCAGGACCAGGGGCCATCTGAGTGAAGACGTTAGATATAAGTGTGACTTTATGATTGTTTAGACAGTAAACTCACTGGACCAGAGGTCATTCTCCTCCCATTAGCCATGGGAGGTGTACCCTGCCCTTGAGGTCCAGCATATACCGATGGCCGCTGAGGTTGGTTGGGCATCCCTGCGATCTGAGAGGGATTGCTATATCGCGAAAACGATTTACGTCGGGGTGAGGGTGTCGTCATTGTGATTATAGTGATGAGATGTAAAGGTTGACAGAGAGGATCGAAGGAGAGATGGAATAGTCAGCAACAGCATATTTTCGCAGGTTTATCTGTTTACATTCAAAGTATGGGTAAGAGAGAGTAAGGTGAGACATTGAATGGAGCTCCAGTACATGAAAAGACGCGAAGATGAGAGAATCAGAAGGATATCAAATGAAGAGGCTGAAACCACGCCATGTTGAGTATTCCTATTCAATAGGTTTACAACAGTAGAAGGGCCCGCTGCGTATAATGTAACCATGTCTTCTGTCTTCTGTCTTCTGTCTCCTTTAAAAATTCATTTTCATGATCTTATTCCCATTCTTCAAGTCTACTTCCAAGCAGATATATTGATCATATCGACAAGAATCGAGAGGACTCACTTCAGGGGTGGACTTGGTCCAGGACCCATATCATTTGAATGTGCTATATCCTTCTCCTTGGACTGTTTTCTCTTGAACAGCGACATCCTTGGGTCTTCTTCTTTCTCTAGTCTAACAGGTTCAAAGTCGTTGAGAGTGGGAGGAGAGGCTGACTATACTGACATCCGTTCTGTGTTCGTCGAGTAAGAGATTTAACGTGTCAAAAATGGGAGTTGGTGAGTGATTCCTGTTTTCGTTAAAGGGGTCGTTGATCACTGGTCGATGTAGAGCTGATTGATTCTCATCAGACCATAAAAGTCGTGATTGTGTTGCGATGAAGCAGACTACAGCGTTAAAGGCGGAGTTACCAATTATTTGCTGGTGAGTGATATCCCGTTCGACCGTATGAGGGATGGGTGCTTGTTTAGATGGTAGATGGTGGATGGTGATGATGATCGTTTCAAGGGGTAGTGATGGTGTATAGCGTTGAACCAAAGGACCCGTGCGTATCTAACACAATTATCAAAAGGACCAGCCTGTATCTATCTCTTTAATTGTCGCGTACAACGATGTCGACGGAGTGTGATATGAGCAAGATGTAATGTACTCGATACGAGTCGCTAGGTACACGTTATGCTATGCTATGCTACAGCTGTATGTAATGTAATGTGCTCTATGTTGAGGAACAATAAATGAGTACTCGTACTCGTAGTGCAAGAATTCAGGGTGGGGTGGGGGTGAGGTGTAAGTGGCAGAGAAGAGAGAGAGAGAGAGTAAAAACCAAACGCGTCGTTGACACACCGGAGATGATCAAGAAAATCACATAAGAGGAAATCATGTTCTCATTTATCACCAAACATCTACGCGTCTGATCCGAGAGTGAGAACATGATTACGAGTAACATTCATTCACTTATCCGACCAAATGATGTCAGCTGATGTCAGATCCGGTGATGGCAAGGTGAATTACCTGCGATGTGGTAATATCTGATGCGAGGCATTCTTGTTCAAATCAGGCTTGCCAAGTTGGCAATCCAATGCTGGGTTACTTTCCACTTGACTGACTTATCTGACATTGTATCTTTGTTTCGTTTGAGCGATGTATGTGGATGTAGAAGATCCTTGAATTTACATGGCATCGTAATCGTACATTCTATGTTAAGTAAAAAGCATTGGCCGAAATCAGTGGCTAGATTGGATGGGGAAGACAGATTGGTATACAATGTACATATAAAATCACACCAACTATGATTACATTACAGAAGTACAAAACTTTGATTTGTACAACTCCTTAGAGAACAGATCCAGACAGATGAAGGGGTTCACACATAAAACAAGGCAGATCTGGTCCAGTCTATTTTTCTGAGGGAGGCTCCAATTCGCATAATCCCGTTAGAACCAGAATGTATTTCAGTGGTAGATTATATCCACTCAGATCCATCATCTTCGATGGCTATCCCAACAGCAACACCGACATATCAGCTTCCCATATTGACCATTATGATAATCAGCCGAGATAGTCAACTTACCAGGTCGACTCGTTCTACTCCCACTACCAACGACCAGCCTCGCCCCACCCAACTCTTCATCCTCCTCTTCCTCCTCACTCTCTTCTTCCTCTTCATCATACTCATCACCCTGAGCCAAACTCTGTCCTAGGAGATTCGCAAATTCATCTATCTCTTCTTCCTCAGCAGGTGGGTTATTCGACTCGGAAGCAAGTATCTCTTCATCCGAATCTTCGATATACTCGGATGACTTATATTTGGTCGGTGTGGGAGGTTCGACCACCACACCTGAACCTTTCTTACCTCTTCCTTTCCCATTTGCACCAGTCCCCGCTTTAGCTTTTTTAGTCGTGCTCTTCTTGGCCTTTGCAGAGGTAGAGGTAGAAGCTGAAGAAGATAACATAGGTATAGGAGCGGATTCTAAAGGTTTTTTCCTTGGTAGACCCTTGCCACTTTTAGTCTGCCTCGTCACAATTGGTGGTGCAACTTGGGTCTGAGCAGCAGACGGTCTAGCTTTCTTTTTAGGTCGTAGGGCTTCTGCTTCTTCTTGAGTCTGAGTAGTATCGACCGATTCCGTACCGTCCTCTTCGTCATTCTGGGGTTGGGTACCTGACTTGGCCAGAGGGATAGATTTGGACGACGTGGAGGAAGTGACGGAGGGTGCTTTGTTTCTGGAGGTTGATCTGTTGAGGGTCAAGTGGAGAGTGGATGGTAAGGCGTGAAGGGTGAATGACTGATGGCCAAAGCGAGATTGGTCAATATCGAGGATCGAATCATATAAGGACAAAAAGATATTCGGATGGCGTGATACATGATGCCGGGCAAAAGGATGGGAGACAATGAGATGATTATTCACCTTCGTTTCTTCATCCCATACCAGTACACATTCCCTGGCTTTACTGTGTTCCTCCCTCACATCAAACACTTGTTGGATCCCGGTCTACATTTCGATTCATGTATCAGCTGCTACATACAGGCCTATCGTTCAGCTGAACAGAGTATACACTCACATTGGTATCAAATACCACTTGACCATTCCCGCCTATCCCCGAAGAGACCTGATACTGTCCAGGGGTATTCTGAGTGATGGAAGCAGGCTTGAAAGCGTCTAAGAGTATGTCCAGTGACATGTTCAGTGATTTCTTCGTACATCAATAATCAAGTGATGTGCTAGACCTACACTTAAAAGCTATCAATTCATTCTCATCCCTCCGCCTCTTCTTCGATTGTACACCTAGTTGAGCGTTGATAGAAGGTGAGAATTGTACGGGGTAAGTGCCAGAAGGCACCGGTGATCCTGCCATTTCCAATGAGGTGATGATGCGAGTACGCTATGTCAAGGATACGAATAAGCCATTTATGATAGGATGACTCTTATGTTCACAGGTATCGATGGGTGACTGAGACTGAATGTATGCATCGACATGTATGTGGACCTACAAAGGGTGCTTACTCTCCACGACCAGTCAAGCCGGTATCCGATGCCCGATCAACAGACCACGTGTAGGTCACATGGTATAGGTGGTCTGTGCTCGCGTAACTTACTCAGATTTGTCCCACCTAATCCCATCCAAAACCTCATCCATCCTCAACTGTCAACTTTTTGGAATTCAATTTCTCATCTCATACTCCATCTTCAACCATAACATCATTACTGATACATCACAATTACCAATCATCTGCTTCACTTCCATAACCCATCTTACTGTACAATATACTCTTCCTTCCTGCCGACACTCTTTCACTCCTGCCCCCCACCCACCCATCATGCCACCTCGTCCCTCCGCCTCGGCACCAGGAATGGCCACCAAGCGAATCAAGAAAGAAATAGCCGACTTGTCGAAAGAAAACCTGGGTGCGATAAGCTTACAGCCGAACGAATCGAACATATTCAATTGGAAGGCTGTCTTACCTGGACCGACGAATAGTCCGTATGAAGGCGGGGTTTTCGAGGTGGATATCAAAGTACCAGAGGATTATCCGTGAGTATCCCAACTCGATTGGGTACAGATCGTATTCTGCCATAACATATCATGGTCGTGATCATCTCGGATATTAGGACTGTGTACTCGGTTTTCGTCAACAATCAAAAATGTTGCTGATTTCATGTATCTATATTGCAGATTCTCACCACCTCATTTACATTTCGTCACTAAAGTATATCACTGTAATATAGCAAGTACAGGAGCCATATGTGAGTGATAACAAGAGATATACCCATACATCGTCTTTCGCGTATCACCAGCTGATCATCATAACTCTATCATGCTATTATAGGTCTCGATGTGAGTTATGAATTCCAATTTCGATATACCAATTTTCGTCGTCTGCATTTCCCTTACTTAGCTCATCCTTTCTTTGTTAGCTCCTCAAACACGCCTGGTCTCCTGCCTTGTCACTATACAAAGTGATCCTATCACTCTCTTCTTTACTGACCGACCCTAACCCTGCCGACCCACTCGTACCGGCTATAGCACAGGAATACAAGAGGGATAGGAAGAAACACGATGCGACGGCGAGGGAATGGGTAAAGAAGTGAGTATACTCTTACTCTTACACTCTTAAATAGATAAAAACCTTTAAAGTGATCATGATTTCACCTTTTGACCAAAGATCATTGACCAGTATTGACTGATTTCACTTCAAATTTCAGATACGCGACACCCAAACAAGCTCCTCCTCCACCTGTCCCAACTACAAAAGCATCCACTTCCCGCCCCAAACTCCTTAACCGACCTTCCCCCACCACCTCGGCCTCAGCATCAACACCCATACCGCAAATAGCAGGAACGAGACGACCTGCCTCTACGCGAGATACGATTGATCTAGCTTCCGATTCAGATGAAGGAGAAGGTCAAGGAGAAGTATCGATACAGGTTTTAGGAAATAGTTCGAGAAGTACCGTCGTGAATGGGACTAATGGCAATGGTGGTGAGAGAAGAGGTACGAAGAGGACTAGGTTGAATAATGCACCTGCGGGAGGAGGAGGGGGGAGTGTGGGTGATGCGATTGTTATTGATGAATAAGGAATAAGAGTAAGAGGGAAAGACCCAAAGCAGTGGGAATGATGGAGATGGGAATACATAGGCGGTCTAGTCACATGAGCTGTGAATACAATATTGTTCATTAGTCATTCAACCACTTCATCAATACATGTTGTATCATTATCTTCAATTCATGTTATCATTGTTACTCATATCATTTTACAACAATACAGTACATCTCGTTTCTCTTCATTCTCATTTCTTTTCTTTTCTAGAAATAAAATGTCTGTCATTTGGTATTTCTTTTATATTCTACACTATTCACCCTTATGATGAATGACGAATTAACGAAAGATGCAAAGATGTAATCTGGTACTTGTACGAAAATACGAAAATACGAAAAAGAAAATTACTTGTTCGTTTGCTTTTGCAGCAAATCAATTTGTTATTCAATCAACCATGAATCAGTGATACTTTTTGCTGGCAACTTGTCTTACATTCTTTAGGGATTCCATCCACTTTTACAGATTTCAGGTTTGGATTCGCATTCGCATTCGCATATTGAAAGCAATCGCTCTGCGCGTATCGCTTGAACGATTATGAATTTCCTGCGAATTCAAAAGCTGAATTTAAGATTATATATCTTCATTTCATACAGTATATATATAGGTGTTAGAGATGAATAGCAAACATCCAATATACAACATACCAATTCAATTTTCCCTCCCGGTAGCAACGAATACCGATTAGACACGAGGTGGTAACCTCCTAGGTGGCGGAGGAGGTACGTATCCCGTACTAGTATTCGAATTGGTATTGACCACAGTTTGTGGTGGTTGAAGTGGACGAGTATGTGTTGGCGGTGGTGGCGGTGGCAACGAGCTATTATTGCTTGTAGTCGGTACGAACTTGCTTGTTGGATGTCCATTTCCATTCGATACGTTGGATGCCCATTGTCGTCTTTCTTTCTCCATCCTCAGTTGTCGGGGTAAGAGGTAGAAGCCGCCTAAGTAGGCCAAAGCAGTGATCTATAGACGATCGACAAATTTGATTGTCAGTCAATAGAGATCACGATACACGACATGATATGGCGAGGGCAAGATAAGTCCCACTAGACACTCACACCTACTACCAAACCCCATCCGACTTTCCATCCTACATTGGGTTTCCCAGTTCCCGAATATCTTGCCCATTCGTCGTTAAGGCCTAAGAGTTTACATCATGATCATCAGCCATTAGCCATCATCTTCTTCCTTTCCCTTTATTCCTCGGAGTCGAAAAAGGTAATTTAGACTCACCCCACCAGACCGTACCAAATCCTATACCCACTACGACCAAGCCCAATATCATATGCAATAAGTTAACCGGACCTCTACCGCTTTTGCTTTGCAAGCGATGTTTGGGTTGCCACCAATGTGTCAAGATACCCAGTAGAGTCTGGATGATCGATAAGATGAAGAGGGTCAAGCCAAGTTTCTGAGCAACGAAAACAATTAGCATGGGGTCATTTGAGAAACATTAAGACCACGGTGATGATTAGATAAGTCACTCACCCTATGAGTCGAGTTAAACCCTCCTGAGAAATTCGCTCTGGCAATACCAAAAGCAGCTACGATCAATCCGAAAGCTATCAAACCATTCAAAGCTCCATGAACAGGGAACCACCATCTTTGCATGGTCAAGCCTCTCGATATCCTCGGTACCAATATACCTATCGGTAAGATCGCCATCGTGGCTATCCCCCCACAAGCTACATGAGCTATCAGAACTTTCTTCGAGCTACCTCCAGCGGAGATTGGACTACTGGACGTGGATGAAGTTCCATTCCCACTCGTTGTCGTTGTATTAGGCAGAGAATTGGCCAACAATGATATTTGCGTATTCCCACTGGCTAGATGTTGAGCGAGACTCGATGTGGAAGACGAGGAACTACCTGGATTTTTATTTCCATAAGCCCATATGAGATTGGTAGAGTTGGCGGTACTCGAGTTGGAAGGGACAGTGAAGGTTATAGATGTAGTGGAGGAGTTGGAGAATGATGAGGAACTCAGGAGAGTGGCCTTTCGAGGTGGGTTTGAATCGACTAGAAATCACAAGTATAATAAGATGGAGGGATCAGCAAGAAGCTCAAAACGAAATGCAAGTGAGATTGATGGATCATGTTCCTGGGAGGAGTACGTTCCCCCTCCGGAAGAAAATGAGATTGGGAGTGCACAGCCATAAAATACCAGATCTCTGGGTCTAGGTTAGCGACAGAGTGACTTACCAATGGGAGTAACGTGATTGTTCGTTTTCCTCTGGGAGAGAGTGATCGAGCCATCTGAGTTGGGCCAGGCTATGATCATAGGTGTATTGACTGGTCTCCACAGGTCAGCTGTTACCCTCTTCTGGTCTTGAAGGGAAGCAGCTCACTCATGGTATTGCCAAATCCACTGGTGGTACGATATTAATTGTGTCAGTCGAGGGTTGATCAAGAGTAGCGTTGAAAGAAGACTTACATCGCAATCCAGCCAAATTGGCTCACAGGGATATTCGTCCCACTAGGCGGCTGAAGTGTATCTAAAGGAGATCCGGTGTGAGTGTCCAAAGCGAGGATAGCATGGACTCATTGAGACTCACAAGTATCAAGATTCTTGTCGCTGTCATGTTGTCCAGTCACACACATGTACTAGATGGCGAATGAAGTGATCAGCAACTGAGGGCAGACAAGGCATATAATAGCAAGGTACTAACCCTATTACAATACTGTTGACCCGTTATGGCAGCCTGGGCCTGTACAGCCAGCAAGAGGAGTGTCGTGAGAGATATCAGGAGGGTGTTCATGCTTGTACGAGGACTATAAAGACGATGTGAGTTTTTGCTGAGATGTTGCTGAGATGTTGAGGAGGCGGTGATGTGGAGTACCGAGTAAGACAACAATCAAGATCTTGGTGGTGCTTTATATACCCATAGATGAGATGTTGACGCTGTACCAATGACGCGAGAAGCTCAAAGGATCTTGTGCGCCACGACTTGGTTCTAGTTGTCACTCCGACAGTACCGGTATGTGCGATGTGTATGATCAAGGAGTGTATGCCAAGAGCGATAAGAGTAGTGGAGACACATACACTACACCTAGTTAATGTTTTTTTATCTTCACCCTATGGCCGTGATTTGTTTACACCCATTGGTTCAAAGTAGGCGGTGATGACCGCTTCTTGACCTACGCTTTGATCACAGCGTCGAGCAAAAGAAAAAAAGATGGAAATCAAGATAGTAAGACGTCCAAGTTGAGTTGATGACTTGTAAAGGTGGTATGGTAAGAGATAATCAGATCAACAGAGAGACACAATACTACATAGACACATCAACAGAACAACAGTCCCAACCCTGTCTCGAATCAAATCAGATCTCACTCATCAGCCGCCATGTCATTCCCCGCTTCTCTCAAACCGGCCGCTAGATCAGCCTATAGATCCATGCTGAGAGCATCCCGAATAACGTTCAACGGTAAGCTGCAAACCATGTACTCGTGTGCTATGCATGATATTTCAGTGCTGACATGAGCGATGCAACGCGTCTCAGGCGATCCAACAAGACATGTCCAAATGCTATCTGTCCTCCGTCAAACATTCTCTTCCCCATCGCTCACACCGCCTCAACCAGGTTCAGCCGAACTGCGTTCATCCCCCGAAGCCACTTTCCAGCCGATAGTCGAAGAACAGGTGGAAGAAGGTGAGATAAAGAAAAGGATAGAAGAATGGAAAGAGACTGCTCAGTTCTTGAGGAAGAATGTGGTGCAGGGTGTACAGGATGAGGATGGGACGTGGAGTGAGTAATTGCTCTAAGGAATCTCACCCTCGTCTTTTATAGGCATATAATGAGATCGTTGCTTACTGTTTATCATTCGTTATTCACCTTGATACAGAGTTGAGAGTAACGGACGAAACGGAATTAGGAGATAATGCGACTATCAAAGAACCTCCCAAATTACCTTCGACGCCCTTCCCCAACAGGAATAAACGTAGATGTACGGATTAGTTATCTGTCCAGCGAGGATAAAGCAGGATTTTCATAGAAGGATCATCAGGGAGGACGGCAACATCATCTAAACATTTACATATATAGCATTAGAAATGACATATCATTCACATCTCACCACGATCTCATATTGGTTAGGCCAGGCTATCATCCTAGTCGTGCAATATGGACCAAATGAACAATCACCATCCTCAACCCATCCCCTTCCGCTGAAATATCTCTGTTCAGGTGATCCATTCCGGATCGTAGCAAACCTAATCACAGCAGATCTCCCAACATGCGCAAGTACACAGCTATGATATTCAACAACCATGGGAATTAGCATTCGTCATGGTCATGATAACTGACAAGAAGTCAGACTCACACCGCAAGTCAACCATGCGCAACATCCACCCCCTCTAAGTCTGCTGACTTCTTCACCTTGTACCTGCGATTGTTGTTGCTGTTGGTTCTCTTTGGAAGGTTGTGCGACTGGCAGGCCTGGCCATCAATCAGCAGGAACAATTGTAAGGGGATATATCCCAAATAGAGGATACTCACCCTTACTCATCCCGACGTTGGCTGAAGGTTGTTGCTGGTTTGGTTCCATACTAATTGTCCTGTTTGACTCCAGTCTTGATGCTATGGAGAGATTGACGTATATGAGTCAAACACAAGATCAAAGTTGACATGGAGATATATGACTCGCATATATCTTTGCCACCGGACTAGGGTTTGAGTGGGGCGCAGTTGAGGCGAGGCTAAGGATGCAAAAAGCTGTACACACATCCTACACACATCCTTTCCTTTGTACCTACTTGATTGACTCGTCCGACTGACGACATCGAGCTAGGATTGAAAGTGTTTGATCATACCTTTGTACATACTGGGGATCTTACTTACAAGTACTACTTGTCGATCCTTTCTGAATCGTGGCGATAACTCATATCGACATACAGTACACTTGATTTCAACGCGTCATAACGTGCCGTGGCTCAATGGTTGTCTATGACAATGTTTTTGATAACCTTTCACTGTGCTTTTCCCAAGTGTCAAGGATCCCCAACACACCAGAATGACGGACGTCAGTGAGACTTGAGCTACAGCATTAATATATACAATAACGATATTCTGGACCATCACATCTCATTCCCTCATCAAATCCACTCTTCCGTTGCTCGATCGAATCAGCCACTGATCTTTCATACCTCAGCTACACACATAATACACAGTATCTGAACCATGCCACTGTTCAGCTCCCTCTATCCCTCTCTATTTACCATAATCCTTACCACCTCCTCAACAGCCCTAGCCTCTATCCTCACCTATATCTACTCCAACTATTAGGTAATATGCAACCTTCAAGAGCGTTTGGTGATAATGGTTTGAAATTGACCAAAGCAGACAAACGATCGTAGGTTCAAATCGCACCTCTCCACAATTTGTTACAGTATACTCTATTCCATACAGTATCACTCCAATGATGGCGAGGAACTGGAACTGATACGTTACGATCATGTGTTATTCGTTATACCGTGACAGTATCGAATCTGCAGGTCAAGTAAACTTCGTTGGCGAAGAATCACCTTTCACCACAAAGACCGTACCATACACCATCCACCTTATATGGATGCTGAACCTGAAATCACTATCAGGAAACTACGTGAGAATGATCATGAGAGATTGAAATTCGTGGTTATCGCCACTGATGGGTGTAAGTACTCGATGCTCCCTCATCGTACAAGTCCTTCCAGAGAAGATGGACAACTGATTATTGTTCATGATGGAATAGTATGGGACAAACTTTCTTCGGAAGAGGTAATCCTCCTTTTATCAGCCCATTCTGCCCGCCCCATTCACCCTCCTATTCCTAAAGAGAACTTACCTTCTCACTTTCCCCAATTCGAACCTGGAAATATCCGTCCATACCCAGCTGAAGATCTACCGGGTACCACACCCGAGAATTCCAGGGCTTAATGGTTGTTTGAAGATAAAAACGCCGCCGCCCACTTGATCAGAAATGGACTAGATGGAGATGGCGACGAGAAAGTTCAAGAGATGATCTTGAGTTTGGGAGGAGGGGCAGCTAGGAGTGTAAGGGATGATACGAGTGTCATGTGAGTTTGTCCTCTATTACCAGTGAAAATCAGGGAGAGGGGACTTTTGCTGATTCGTTGTTCACTCATAGAGTCGTCCATTTCGATACGGATAGATTACCTTCAGACGATCACTAGAGTTCAGGAGATCACAGTCACAGTACCTTACTTTTGCAAACTCGAACTTCTCCTGTTTTTCAATACATTTCTTACAACATTTGCTTAATTGCTTATCTTTGTTACACCGGTGCATCTATTTGATTGAAACGTTGCTTTTAGCTATGACCAAGAAATTCCGCTTACCAACTTGGTTTTCTGTTTATCTATGTACACGCAGATCGACTAGGTTAGCAGGATAAAGGTAATTCAGTCATCAGCTTAGTCAGATACGTATCTGAATACCATAACATCGAATCACCCACATTCATGCCTAGCTGACATAACAATATGCAGGTCAATTGATCATTACATTACGTGAGACCATTGGCGAAGCTGGAAGAGCGTATCCACTCACCCGACAATCTTTGACTCCACATGTACCTTGCTGATCCTTGCGATCGATATGACCCTCTTTCTCAGAAACGTTCGAATGATCTGCACCTAATCCATGGTCAGGTTGATTTACACCATTGCGTAGACAGTGAAATTAGTTTGATGTATCTTACCTTGACCTGTATTGATCAGTCGTTCTTCAGATGATCTTTCTCTCATATCGATGGGATAACTTCAGTTTTTCGCCACTCGCTTTTGAAGAAGACCATTCGTCTCTTCATTAACTGCTTTCCAGTAAATACACTTACACACGCATATATATGGAATGCAAGGAACACCTCTGTGTTGAGCTGCGTATGCAGGACCCCAAGTCAGAGTGTCGTCATCATCATCATCATCGCCGAAGCAACGTACAGGAGTCGTATTGTACTGATTGTACACCCTATGTTGAACTGAAACTCACACCGGCAGTCCGGTCATGTCATTTATGCAGACGTAGCTAATCCTCTCAGAGATCATATCATGCTGTATATATACTGGTGATTAGCCAGTAGGTTAAACTGGCAGTTACCGTGGAATTTTGGGCATTCTGAATGGATATACGGAACGTATCCCAATAGCAGGACCACTGCATGACTCAAACGGAGCTAGCTCCAGGGGATCAGCGAGTCTGCCATTACTCGATACTGTATATAGGGTTTACCGTCCTTTGCTGTATCTTTCCTTTCTTTCATACAGTACTATACCGGACCGAAGAAAGGAAAATGGGAATAATGATGAAAGGAGTAAATCTGATGATACGGAAATGCACAGTAAGGTGACTTTGTTTGTTCACATAGCAAGATTCCGGTCTTACTGCTATCGTGTAAGGTCCTGACACCCAAGAAGGCGTTTCGAGCCTCATTGTTAGTTTGCTGCACGCGATGGAGTTACAGCAGTATTCTATCCAGTTCAAAATGCGGAGCTGTGATGTCCATAATAGTCATACATACATTATCCGACCTTCCTTTATTCCGTTTGATCAATCGTATGTGATTGAGCTTCTATATTCTATTTGATCATCGCGCAGAGCAGTGATATCTATCTGAGAAGGATGTTACTATAAAGCGATTTTACTATTCTTCCGCAACCAGGGACCAGCTCGGTACAGAACAAAACTGCGATAATATACGACTTGTCATCAGCACTCAGATATGCCAGGAAACACTTTACATTCAAGTAGTGCAGAATCAACTCACGGAATGGGTATCATGGCTACACTGAGAATCCCAATGATCGTATTGCCCCAAGCCACACCGAGGTTGTTGAACAGTGGATGAGCAGCTATAGGCATGCCGGCACCTTCGAATCCCACCAAATCATGTCAACATCATCTCCGATCAGTCTCACCAAATACTACTTACCCATCATAGATCGGAAGAAATCGTTTGAAGCTAAAGCTGATGCGGCATACCGGGGGTAGGCTAAATAGAGTTGTGCAAAATGAATTTCAATCAGTTTTGCGTAGTGGGAGGAACGCACCATAAGGCAAATATGTCAAGAATGGGTTGAAACTATAACAAAAATACGATTTAGCTCTTGACTGGACTGAAATGTAATAAGACCGGTGTCTCACATAAGGGTCGATCCCATACCGAAGGGTATACCTGACAGTACTGGTGCTATCCAATGACATCGTATAGCAGTCCATGCGAACCAGAGTACACAAGTCTGTAAGATCCTCGTCAGCGAAAGCGCTGACTTAGCCGGAGGGTAATCACTTACAGGAAAGCAGAAAGCCCCTATAAAAGCAGTAGGTATACGAGTTTCTGGTGCTGGCCGTAGAGCCGCAGGATCGTAAGTTATATCGACCCATTTCCTGTGATCGTGATCGATTTATCAGCACTACTGTTCTGCTTTTAAGGAGCAAAGGACACTGACCAATTCCAGTAGCAGTATATAACCCAGCCAATGAACGATCCAATGAACAAAGCCGCAAAAGGCAGTGTCGAGACACCAAGACTCCAGCCATATCCCTGTTCATAGACCAGGGGGAAACTCTCGAAAAAGCTGTACAAAGTGGCGTATACCAGTCCAGTGTACAAATTGATGGCGATGATGATGGGCTCTGTAAACGTCAGAGCTATCGGGCGTAGTAGCGAGTCTACGAGGATTTGCCGATATGGCAATGCTGCATGGGTTATTTCCGACTGAGACTGATAATGCCAATTGCCATTCTTCTGACGTATACGCTGAGCTCGTCGAAGCAGGATCGTATCCGGAGAAGTCTACAAAGTCACAGAGCAAGTGTCAGTGGGATCGCAGGAATCGAGGGGCAACCAATTCACGGTACTTGAAACGAATGACGACTAACCTCAGGTAAAGTGAAGAACAGAATGATCAGACTGAAGCCAGACATGATAGTCATCTCCCAGAATGCCCATCTCCACCCATGATGCTCGACTACAAAGCCGGAGATGATCGGTGCCATTGCTGGTGCGGCTTCAGCAGCCAGACCCCAGAATCCCATTGAATAGGCTAACTTGTGCGCTGGGAACATGTCATCGAGGGATGCACCTATAGGCTTACATCAGTAAAATGTCAATTGGGAGATCACGGGAAGATGTGAATGAACATACCTGCCGTTGCCAGAGCTGGTGAACCCATAAATCCAGCTAAGAACCTCAAAATGCAGAACCCGGCAAAATTCGTTACAAGGGCAGTTAGGATGTTGAGTATGAGAAAGATGAATAGCGTTATTATATAGATCGACGTGCGTCCAATCGCAGGCACTTCACTGGGTCCCGACAAGAACAAGGGGCCAACTAGAAGAAGCTCAAACTAGCTCAGCAATATTCGCTTGTGATGTATTGCTGATCGCACTTACCACCATAACCAGCAACGAACAGAGATATACCCAAAGAACCCACTGTAGTAGATACGTCGAAGTACTCGGACGCTTGTTCAAGAGCTGGTGAATAGATCGCCGAACCAACATACACCGTGGTGGTGAGAATCATTATCAAAAATACCACATAGCATTTCTTGCCCAATGTCCTGTATTGACCGGTCAACCTCATTCGTTCAATATATACTGTAGCTGCACCATGATTCCCTAATCTGGGGATCTGGAGATATTCTACTCACCAGTTACGAGGGTTCTCACTATCCTTTGGACCATACCAAGTTACCAAGTGCAGATCAACTCCTCTGACGCTGGGTAGACTATCGGTATTGACCATCTGTCTGTCACCATCTTTCACCTCTTCCTTCATTCACACACCCGAAACTATATCAGCACAACACCCTGCCAGTGAAGAAAACGTAGAGCGATATGCTCACAGACTGATCGAATTTCGGAATGACGAATCCATCTTCTTCCTCTGCATACCTCAAATAATGAGGTTTGTGTACAAGTCTTAACAAATGACCGGAATACTACGAGTACTCGCAAGATTCAACTCATTACGTCAGTCATTTTCATCACGCGATCGGTGGAATCGCTGAAACTCACAGAATCTCTTATAACGTCTCTCATCGATATTCTATGATATGCACAAGAGTACTATATGCACAATGCGAATAAAAGTAGTCATATATACATGAAGACAAAGACAGGAAAGAGAAAGACATCGATTTGATGCAGGTATATATATACTTGAAGAAGAGCGATGGTATCATTTAAAGCTACCATCGAATCGAAAATTCTTTCGTTTGCGAGTTTATCATGGCACGATTAGGCGAGTCAACCGACACAAGCTTCGCTTGGCATTACCAGCATGACCAAGCAAGCCGTTTTATCGTTTTATCTTCTGCTGAGTCAATCGCATGCAGCCCAATTGAACAGCTCGTATCCCTCCATCTGTGCTCCATGTATGGCCTTACTATACGATGCATTCAAGATATGATGCTATCTACGTCTTCTACGCGACGTTTTCCCATCGCTTTTCTGCTGGTTCGAAATCACTTGACCTGCTTCGCCCCTTCCTCTATCCTAGTAAATCTGCGTTTCCTGATGCACTGATAGCGATGATTGTCTGCGGTAGGGAAGATAGTTTGATCAGCACACTGCTCTTCTCCCCGCTAGTCCCTGCTATACCATGCGATCTTCGCCAAAAACGGCCTATCTGCGTCACGATAGAACGAAGACTCACCTCATCTTCCAAATACTTGGCTACAGCGATACTATCACTCAAACCCTTTCTCCTTCTCGTCTTCAAAACTAAATCCCTAGCTAACGCTTGTCCAGTGGCAGGTTCAAGCGGTCTGAGTTGGATGGACGAATCTGTTGGATCTCCGGGAACGACTGACCAATGATCGAAAGACATCTGTACGAAGGCCTGACCCATCGTCGCTGTACGTAGATCAGTTTCGAACCCATTGGCATCTAACACTGGAATGTGCGCTTTGACCGTGTATAGGGGTGAACCGGGTTTAGGTATGTCACGGGTTACGTGTCCTCTTCGTCGGGACAGGACGGTGTATACTGCTGCTACACAATCGGCGGGAGCTTGTACTTCTACGTAGTAGACTGGTTCAAGTAGACGTGGAGTTGCCTAGATGATAAACAACCATGAGCTGCTGATCAAACTTGTCCACCTGACATTACTTCAACTCACGAGTAAGAATGATGAATAGCACACTCGTCGAGCTGTAGGAATGATCTGACCACCACCTCGATAAATTGGTTCTTGCGCTAGATTAGCATCGAGAATCCTGAATTTGACGCCTCGGATCGCTGAACGAGCGAAGAACCTCCATCAGCGACTACAATCACAACGCATCTATAGCTTGATAGCTGATCCGACTCACGTTCATCACACAACGGTCCTTCCCTTGTACCCCATTGGAATCCCTGTTTCACACTCTCCCTAACACTGCTCAGCAATTTGGTATCCACCTAGAAATAATCCACGAATCCAGTCAGCTCAAGAACGTCTTGATTACCAACAATAGAACAGCCAACTTACCTCGGAAGGTAAAGTGTCGTTGATCAAAACATTAGGACCGTTTTCTTCAGGACCGAAAGCCCAGATATTACGCGAAGCCAGCAGATCCCACTGGTATTTGCTCTCGAAGAATTTACCTCTCTCCTTATTTGTCATTCTCATCGTAACCTTTCCAGACTCGATGTCATTCGCTATTCCGGTTTCCAACGGTTCTGAGATCATCGTAAGTTTGTTTCTGCGAGAAGAAAACCCAATCAGCTTGAATCAATCATCGTGCAGTTCACAGTGGGAAGACAGGTCCACTCACTTCTTATTTGGTGTCTCAGCATAACATTTCAGAGCCGAAGTTTCGACTACCGTCTCACAGAACTTGGTTACAGGATCAGAAACTTTAATCTCTATCTCTGAAAACACCTTCCTCAGATCATGTAATATACAATCCAAGTATAATTCTCCGGTACCCAATATTATATGTTCACCTGACTCTTCAACTTTGGTAGTGACCAGTGGGTAAGACTTGTTGATTTTCCTCAAACCTTCCAGCATCTTGGGTAATTCTGATGGTGAGATTGGTTCGACGGCAATTTTGACAACGGATGAAGTGATATGTTTGATAGGTTTGAATATGTATAAATCATCTTCGATATCTCTGGAGACGATCGTAGCCGTTTTGGATATCGATGCGTCTACTCCGGAGAGTAAAACTAAGTTACCTGCTCCGGCACTCGGAACATCAACGGTATACCTGATCGCGTTTCATGAGCTTCACGATCTAGTACATTAGGTTAATCCAGAAGCTCACCTCGACTCGTCGATCAGCACCCCCTCAACTGTAGCTGAGACCATATCCTCTTCATCTTCCAGTGAATATCCTTCTCCCAGCACCTTCACTGCCTGTCCTACCTTCACAGTACCACTCATGACTCTGCCGTATGCTCTGAATGTCTCAGCATCTGAGGTATGGTACAATTTGGCAACGTGGACAACTGTTGGACCTTGAGAGTCACATTTCACCATCGAATCAGTCAAATCGGAAGTGAAAGGACCAGTGTAGGTGTGCCGTATCTAGATTGATTGCGTGAGCTATAGTCACATAGTTTGAATGTGCCTTCGTATGTTAGCTCACCTTGTTCTCCGCGTTCGCTATAGGCGAAGGAATATGTTCTGTTATCATATCCACCAACCCAGTCGAAGGACCAAAGAACGCTTCTAGGACCACCTTCAACAAGGGTCTAACATCCATCTTGTACGCAGCAGGTTTGAGTGTTATCCGAAGATCTGCTAATGTCTCTTTCAACGTCTCGGAATCTTCACTCAACACCTGTACACGCCAAATCAGTAAAAGCACTTGACAAATGAGATGACACTGACTTGTGTGTACAATTTATATAATGGCTCCAAAATGAAATGCACGAAAGACCTCTTTGATTCTACATCTGCGGGTTTTCTCGTGAATTTCCTCTTTTCCTGATCGAAGTAAATATTACCCCATAATCTCAATGCGAATTCATCTACGTCGAAGGAACCGAACGTATCTGAATACATAGATGCGAACGTTCGAAGAGTGAAACACCATCCCATTTGCGTCGAGGCGAATGCGACGTTTCCACGTTCAGGTGAGAGTCGGTAAGAGTCATCAGGATCAATCGATCTATAGTTGGATTAGATAGATAACATCAACGTGAGTGGTCAATCGAGTCTTTTATGGATTGCTGTACCCGTTTCAACTTACGCAATGATGGAGTTCACTTCTTCGATAGTATGTTTGATCTTGAAGAAGGCCTCACTAGGAGGTAATCTCAATTCCAATATCAACCTATCCATCTTATTCACCACTAGTACCAAATTCAACTTCTCCTGTAAAGCATGTCTGATGATTTGTTCTGTGTTGTGCATGACACCTTCCACCACATCCACCACTAGTACTACACCATCAACCAATCTACCGACGGACGCCACTTCATCCACGAAATTGACGTGTCCGGGAGTATCGATTATGTTGACTAAGCTGGATTTCCCTTTTGAGTTTTGCAAGACCAATGACATAGGTCCTGATTTGATGGAGATATCTCGGGAACGCGATAGTACATGTGTATCGGTGTAACGTATCTTAAGATAACACATCATCATCAATCTGCAATATGGAACGAGAGGAGAAGACTCGAGGACTCACGGGCTTATCCACATCATAAGTCATCTGATGAGTCTCAAATACCAACATATCCAATAACGAGGTTTTTCCATGATGGATGTGTCCAGCTACCATCACATTCCTTATCATCTCTGGGTAATTCATCAGATCTATCATGAAGCTGATTTGAGAGGTACATCACGTCAGTCTTGTCCTTGAAGTCTCACAAATAGAATTCAGGAGCATAAGATAGCGATATACTAACTTTCTATCGAATCTAGTCTCCGGCAAGTCCTTCTCCTGTACGGTGAATCTCTTCACTTTAATAGGAGCTACGATAGGTTCCGAAAGAGGTTGTAAATCTTCTTCCTGAACCATCGCTTCTACATCTTCACCATAAGTCTCTTCAGCCGTAGCATAATACTTCTTATCTTCGTGTAAAACCACCTGATTCCCTGCTGTACCTATATACGCCTCAGAACCATCAGCTGGACAACTCCTATCAGGAGACAATACGGATTACTAACCATCAACACCATGTAAGGTCATTTGCATGCCCCTATCCTCATCATCTTCCATTTCCTCATCTTCATCTTCCAATCCTTCTAATGGAGCATAACTCTGAGCGGGAGCAGATGGTCCAGGAGCAGATGGTGCAGATGGGGAGATCTCCACATCGGAATCTTCATCTGATTCTAAATCTCCTCCGATGTAGTTACCGAACTCTACGAAAAACAAAGCAATGTCAGCGATGTATCTGTCTGCTTAACTCGAAATAGACGCACCATCGTAATCTTCGGTGGACATTTTGAGTTGATTGGACGAATGAATGTGACTTTTCTGGGGATTTGAAAGATCTTGGGCAGCCACAATACGATTTGGACTGCTTTTCGGTCCAAGATGTACGAGATTGATGGTCGATGCAGCTATGCAAGGTGGTTGTTATTGGATTTCCAGGAATCAAGCAGCAAGCAATCGACATTCGATGTTAGATGCAAGAACAGATGAATGTGGCATTTCACAAGGAAAATAATCATCGACCCGTTGATTTAATCCATTTTATCCCAGAAAGTCGGAAACCACCCTTCCTGTCATGTAGCTGACAAAAGTGCATACATATGTAGGATTACACTTTCAACAAGACACAAGATAGAATAGACAGGTAGTAATCATATCATCTGCACTGATACCTCAAGATGTCACGACCAACCACATCCCTCATTTCTCGCTCAGCCCGACATGGGATCACCTCCCGCTCCTTGTTCACCTCGGTACCCAGGTACTACTCCAACGAACCTGAATTACCCCCTCAACCGAAATCAGCTGAGGCTCTTGGATTCAAAACTCAACCCGGGAGACAACGTCAATTACCTACGGATCTGAAGATTAACATATCTCCTTCGGTGAGGAAAGATCTATTCAAAGAAACTTCTGGAGTGAGAATTGAAAGGCAACAGGCGAAGAAAGGTGTGAGTTATTCATCGAATATTGGTATCTGCTGTGTGGCCGAATGTCAGAAGAGGGTTACAGCCACGTCAGGAGCTCTCATTTGTAGAGGGCTTGAGCCTTGAGAGATAGATTGTTGACTATCCATGAAGCGATTGTGCTGACTTTATGTCATGCTTTGAACGTCAATAGCGTAATGAAACCAAATCCAGAATCACTTTGAACCCTCGACCGTCTAATGAAAACAAAGATACGCTTGATATCAATAACATCCAAGAAGAATCGAACTTCTTCGAGAATTCAGATCTCACCTCTTCCGGTCCATCCACTTCTACTTCTACCTCTCGAAAAGGATCTTTGAAAGATGTATCGTTGGATGTGATTAGCGAATCACCTTCCAGATCATCTTTACCTCCTGATGTGATTAGAAGACAAAGAAGGGAAAACAATCGGACCAACAGTAGACAAGGTCAAGGTCAAGGTCAAGGTCAAGGTCAGAATCAGAGAAATGCCAGGTCCGGCAATAGAAGGAGCGCATCAAGAGATACACCCAAAATGAATGCGAGAGAGAAAAGGGTGATGTTACCTAAACGACAATTAACGTTCGAAGTTGCCGATCACTCCAAGAATGGTCTGTTCGGTAAGAGCCCCTTGTTGTTGCAATCCAGCAAGAGTAGTATGATCAATGGTTTGGGTCATCGTGAGCTGCCATTTCTATATCTTGAATCACACAATCAAAGACAAGCTGACCAGGTTGTCCTTTAGCTCGTAAAACATCATCAACGCACCAATCCCTATCCACACCTCGATTCCCTTCATCTCCTATCCCGATCTTATCCCCTCTACCATCCAAGTCGTCCGAACAAGCTATCCAAATTGCATCCTGGACAGCAGCGTTGAACGGTTCCATAGCGCCTAGGGTCAAGGGCAGGCTAGAAGAGACTGTTCGAGCTCAGTTGTGCCGATGAGCGTGCGATTAGCAGTTGGACTATGAGAAAAGCATGAGCAGCAGATATTTTATGCATCATGAATCGAATAAATCAACATTATACTGTCCTTTCATGCATGTCGTTCAATGTAAAGAATACCACCCAATGCCCTTGATCATCCGTGTTCGAGAAACGTATAGTCGATCGTTCCAATTTAATGACATCGACTCTATGCTGTTCTCCGATTCAGAGAGGCTACCTACTGGTTGGTTATACACCATAGAACAGAGAACAGCTTACAGCCCATTGCTATTGTTCCAAATATACTCCTATGCGTTTCTCCGGGAAGACAAATCACTTGATCATGCGGAAACCCTATGTGGTTGTTTGAAGAACCGTATAGGCTATCGTTCCAATTTCACTGATTGCGTTCCTATGCGTTTCTCCTGTCATGATGAGAACGGCGTAGCGTTCAACTTCAAACTTTATATGGCTTAAAAGACTGAGCTCTATGTTGTTCTCTTGTCAAACCGATCTGTGGCATAGCCATACGACCTGGCGTCGTCAACCATGCATAAGAAATCGATATCATATTATACAATGAGCAACAAAGTGATAAGTACAGACTGTACACTATTTCAGACCAATCAATCCTCCTCGTCATCCATCCTGTCCTCTTCACTCCCTCCTTGCCCATTGCCATCATCATCTTCATTCTCCCTCTCACTCCCTGTAGCCACCACATTCCTACTGTTCCTCGTCTGTTCTATAGGCTGATTTTGTTGTTGCTGTTGTTGCTGAGGTGAACTAGGTTCATCATAGGTTTCATTCGGGACTGGTGCATCGAACCCTTCGTTCGGTAAGGAAGGCGATGATTGTTGTCGTTCGATCAGACGGCGTAGGTGCATTGAACGAGGCGGTGGGATTGAGTTTGGATGAAGAGATGGTGAAGGTGGAGAAGGCGGTCGTTTGGCTCCCTACATATATGGATACAGGGTCAGTCAGTAGTCCAGTCACGCCTTTATGATTGGTATCGTATGTAACCTTTCCCGCGAAAGTCTCCCGAGACGCATGAAGTGGATGGTACCTTGGGGAGGCTAGTTTCACAATATCGCGCTCGAAATTGATATCACTTACAGCCATTCCGGGAGGTACTTCCCTCCTTCCTCCCTCACCCGAGCTTTTCACCTCTTCCAGCCCCCATTCCTGCCATTGATCCCCTGTTCTCCCACTTTCTCCAGTCCATTCTCCACCTCTCAGATCCATCGACATACCCATACCAATCGTACCCAACAGATTACCTACTCCCTTCCCTTTACTTCCACCTGATTTCTTTCCTAGACTTAGTGGTCGACCATAGGGGTATGAAGGGTGTATCTGATTAGGAAGAGTCTCATCCGCATCAAATCTCGGTGGTTCAAGTTCGACAGGTATATTGAGAGTTTCATCGTAGCCTGGCATCACCGACCAACCTGTCTCGGGTGGTTCGTCGAATAGTAATGACGAAGTGTAGGAGGGTGTGTGGTGAAGGACATTATATCGTGCGTCCTGTTGGGCCCAGTGAATATCAGCGTCAGCGTTCATTCAATCCCTTGCAGTGATCGCATTACTTACTGTGATGCTCGTCGTCATACTGATCGATGCTTTTCAGCGAAATTATCATAAATAAACTGATCATCAGCATAGCAGCTGCATCTGAGAAAGTCAAAACACGTCCGACTCATCAGCTTGATAGGGTGGAGGTTGATTGAGTGAAGTGACAGGAATGCTTACGTAACCAAGAGGTGATTCGCCCAAACAAGAAGAGGTAAACACGCGACTAACATCTCTGGGACATAGAAAACGTTTGACTCTGCTTTACATCTACTGCCTCCCTTTCCAAATCCAACAACAATCTAATTCATCTCTTGCTTTCGCCAAAACTATCCGACGCATTTCATTCAACAGAAGGTACGAGTAACATCTGACATATTCCTTGAAGACACCGAAGCAACGGCACCATGGCGTCTACCAAAACCCGCAGAGCCCCTCCTACCAACGTAGTGATGTCAACACCCCCACCGCAAAGTAGGAGTAAGAGTATGTATAGTGAAGTCGAGAAGCAGGGCTTGTTGGCGAACTTCGATATCGAGGGTGAGTCCGATCGTCGATCTCAGATGAGCTGGATGGGCTGATCTGATCTTTACCTGACACTTCTTCCTGTTCAAATAATTTGATTCATGCTGGATTCACCACCGGACTACTCGATCCGATACACTATACCTTCTTTCATCCCCTGTGAAATAACTGCGTTATCAGTGGCCGACAAGACACTCTACTTCCGCTCAATCCTCTCCCGTACCCTCGCCTCATTCAGAATGAGGGAAGAGTCCGAGATCCTTTCTATCCCAAGGGAATTGAGGGGTATGACCTTAGCTGAATTGGAGAAGAAATGGGGCGGTGGATGGGCAGGCACGTTGCAGAAGATACGAAGGGAAAGTTTCGAGAAGAAAGAAAAAGTGAGGGAGGAGAAGGAGGAGAAAGAGAGGGAAGAGGTTGTCAAAGGGAAGAGGTGAGTTTAGGGTTGTTTCCTTTGATCTCCATTTATCATGCCAATGAAGTATACCGGAAATCCCAGGGAGTCGTCGCATATCGTCTTGAGGTCCTCTACTGATATGTACAAGAATCACAATTTTATCTGTACTGACTTTTCGCGCATGTATGACAGGAAACGTAATGGTACTGCAACCACAGATAATTCACCCGAACGAGGAAAGAAGAATCGTGAGTGAATCTTCCAGCTATGCTATGATGTGAACGAAACAGTGCAGCTAAGCTAACAATTGTGTTCATAGCTCGTCGAGATGCTCCTACACCGTCTTCTACACGCAAAGCTCAAGCACCTTCATCTACAACACGAAGTAAAGCTACTACGTCAGCAGCAAATAGGAAAGGCAAGAGTGTAGCCGCACCTTCCACATCTAAAGGACCAAGTGTGAGTATCATAGCAGTCACTGCAGACCACCGTCCGACGTGACTGTCGGATCAAGTCTCCTATTAGATATAGCCCTATAGCTGACACTCAATTAATGTGCCAGTCCCTACCCCAAAATCACATTTTCAACCCTGCCTTACCACCCACACCTCTATTCGCCTCTCGATCCAATCCCAATAGACCTCTCACATCGCCTCTATCTAAATCCTCTACGAGGAGTAAGCCGACTTCATCTTCTCGTGCACAATCAGAACAGGAAGAAGCTTCCACTTCAGAAGAGGAAGAGGAAGAAAATGACGATGATGATGATCTGCCTAATCCGGAAGAGATCGAAGCTAAGATGTTATCTTCCAAGACGCCTTCATCGAAATCGACTTCATCATCAAGTAGATTGAAAAAGAAGAGAGGACCATCATTGATATTTCGTCAGTCACTCGCTGCAAATATCAATACTCACAATCATGATGACAAGGAGGAAGGAGAAGTAGATAAAAATGGAGAACCATTATCTCATATATCGCTTTCTGACGGTCGAACCATATTGTTCAACCCTTTCAATCTTACTCCCGGACGAGTTGAGAAAGAGTTGAATCAAGGTGAACAGAGATTGTCAAAGGATGAAAAGAAAAAAGTACAAGAACAGATTAATGAACAAGTTATAAAGAGTCTAAGAGAGAGGATGGAGAGGTGGAAGGTATGATATTCTAGTATCGCTTGGAAGTGATAGAAGTGGGTTTTTTTTTCTCTGCTTCATTTTCTGATTCATATCTCTCTCTATCATATATCAACTTGTATGTTTCTCTTCCATGTTTCTTACTTCTAGTTGAATACCCATTCCAATACGCTAATACACAAACGAAGTGACATGAATTATATCTTATCTCATATACCTATTAGCCAAGATCGTTGGCGTCAACACCACATGTATTGCATGTATTGTATTGTTCGATCGAGATCATCATTCGTGTTCACAATTCACATTGATATATAATAATATACATAGAGAAATCATCACCCATCATTCATCGATCATCATCTCTTGACAACAATCCACTCTTCCAATCACAAGTGATACCTGATCGCTGATTCGCCTTCCTTCACCCTGACCATTCATCCATCTATACGTTCATAGAGTTGATCAAAGAGATCAAATGAGCACTGTCAGATGCGTAATCCGGTTGAGCTACTTTCCTACATTGATATCTGACTCTAGGTTGGTCCTACATCGATTATAACACACTTGTCAGCCTGCTCCTTTCTCTTCTCTAGTAAATCCCAGAATATATGATCTAATCCGCTGAGTGACTCACATTGAAGGAATCTTGTTTAGCCATCATTTGGAAAGTGAGTGTTTGACCGGTAGCTTTCTGGAAATACGAATTCACATCACTTCCTTCGTCCTATACAAACCTCATGATCAGCTACAGGTAAATGCCAACACGGCTACCAATCGAGCTCACCTTTAATCTCATCAACTCGTTGGCACTGATATCCATGATTTGTTCAGCTTGCTCGTTGAACGCTGTAATCCAGAATGATCCAGTATGATCCATTACGTTCATCGAGAGGATATATCTGTGATAAGCAGATTGTCAGCCTAAAACTAGCCATTTCATTTGCATGCACACTCACCGATGAATAGGTGCATCCCATTTTCTATCACATTTCTCACAGTGCCAACCCGAACCATCATCTACCACTTTCTTATTACAACCCTCTGGGTTCGCACAAGCTGGATAACTGAAAGTCTCCTGTTTAACAAAAGCGATAGTCGCTGAAGTGGTGAAATAATCTGTCTTTTCAGACATTCCCAATCCTTCATCCTTAGCTTCTCCGATAGTCTTGAGTTCAGATGGTTTGGCGCCGACTCCCGCACCTGCTCCACCTGCTCCGGAAGTGTTATTCATGGCGTTGGTGTATTGTTGGAATTGGGTGTTTCGGCCTTCCGCGTCGAACCTATCAAGTATAACCATTAGTCATTGATTACCCGACTGATACCGAATGAGAACAATGTGAGGAAGTCATGACCGTTAACTCACCATCCCCTCAGTTGGTGAGCTTCAGGAATATCAGGATTGATGGACATTGTCGCAGAGCTGAACATCGATAACGATCTACCACCGAAATCACCAACTTTGACACCCTTGAAAGCAACGACAGGTTGATCGTCTGCTTTGAATGTATCGGCTTGTTTGCCCCACAGGGTAAGTCGGACACTGTGACCGGAAGAATCGACTAGTTGGATATCTCGTTTGGCGAACTATTGAAGTATCATAATTAATCAACTTGATCAACACATAAATCACACAGGTCAAAATGAGCGATGATCCAACTTACAGGTTTGTTGGTAGCTTTTGATGTTATTTCTCCCATTTCACCTACTTCCTTTACTATCCCGATGACATCTGCGATACTGTTTGTGAGTGGAGACCCACCAATCGGCTTGTGTATCGACTTACCACACAATTCGTCCTTTTGCACATCTCCTAGCTGATCGATTCCCTTAAAGTTGTACTTGACTTGAGGAACGGTATCATCATCGCACTAAGCAGGATTGTCAGCTAATTTCCCCGGACGAAAAGTGCCGTTACGTAGACTAACAGGTTCGATTTCCGTTTGATTCTCAAACATGATCTCATACTCGTTATTGACGTTGCTGAACTGCTTCTTGGCGATGTTAATACGAGCCCTTGAAATGAAGAATACCTAATCACCTAAGTCAGCCAGATGCCTGTATACACCTCAGACCTAACAAGCTTACCTTTCCTTCTTCAAGTAAATTGTAGAAGTTATCTACAGCCTCGTTGAATCCTGTAGCTCTGATCTCTCCCTATTCATCACGATCAGCTAGCATCCTTCCATCTGTGATGCGAGTGTCTACCGTACGACTCACAGTCTCGTCCATGAAGGTGACGCTGAACAACTTCCCTTCACCTCGTTGATTTGAATAATGTTTGATATCCGACTTCTGGGTGACACGAGCTTTGATGGTCCATCTAAAGAGCAGTCAATGCATCAGCTGCCAACACACCTCGTCAGCTATCCTTCAGCGTGTTCCTCACTTGTTTTGGTAGGGACTCAATCCTTCAATCGGATATAATGGGCCGACTTCAGCTTTTCCTCTTCCACCTGCACCTGCCCTAGCTTGAGCACCACCTCTTCCAGCAGCCGATTGTTGTCTAGCTTGAAATCCGCCGACTTCCTGTTTGGGTACTGGCGCTGGAGCAGCTGATGTGGATGTAGATTGATTGCCTTGTTGCTGTTGTTGTTCAATGTTGGTGGGATTACCGATTTTCTCTCCGTTCCATGGTACAGTTTCCAGTTGAAGGATGATCACGAGCCTGTAAGAACACCATAAATGAGCTACATTCGCATGTAAGATGGACGAGAAAGAAGAAGCTCACTTTCTACCTTGTACTGCATTCGTGACATATCCTGTCAATTTGATCAATACGTTTCTATCTATCTCTTTCGATTCGACCATCCCATTGAGCTGGGTGGCAATCATAGCTTGGATAAAGTGTTTTCCATCTGATAGGATGAGCCTGCGATGCATCGTATGAGTCAGCTTCAGACATGGCTCGTCCCCATTCTTCGGCCAGCTGAACTCACCTGTATCTGTCTTGTCCGGAAGCGCCGGGAGCGTTGATCTTTTTGACGCTCAACACCTGGAGGGTGGGGGTGACCCCTTCAGGAGCGTCGGCCGAGTTGAACACCAACTCGCAAAAGCCTGCTGTAAGTGGACTTGACATGTTTGCTGGTGTTGAGAGGCAGTGGCGGTCAAGAGATCTGAATGTGAGAAGGAAAGGAAAAAGAAGGATGTGAGATGAGGAAGAACAAACGACTTGAGCAACGATCAAAAGTGGATGAGTCAACCCTAGTCAATGTCAGGAAGATCACTCATCTAGTCGCGTGTGGGACGCGTCAACTTTTCAACGCCAACGGAATCAAATCAATCATTACATGTAAAATCGATATTGCCCCGCGTGAAATAAGGTACCTCTGAGAGGTATCTGCTATTGTCTCACTGTTATTCATTCACACTGACATATGATCACTTCGTGAACTTCAACTCTCAACAACAGTATGCCAGTCCGAATATCATCAGAAGACGCTCCAGAAGCGGGTCCATCTCGCAGGTCTGTCCCGCCTCGGACATCGCCCGAGGTGGATGCGGAGGACGGCATGATTGAAGAGGAAGGATGGACAAAAGAGACGTTCGAGAATCGAAGCATCTCCAAGAGTACTCATTCGGCTATCCCTCTGGTAGGTACATTGTGCCAATCAGCTAAATGAGGCTCGATGTCGGCTGATAAGCTGACCATCTGGTGTTCCATGTAGTTACGAACGACGATGGACAAACTGAAAGAGGTCATATCCCGAATAGAAGAAGGGTTGGAGATTGTCAAGGAGACTGCTATCGCTCTGGAAGATTCACAGCAGGATGAACCTGTAAGCTATCCCTCTTTGTCACATGTTACAATCATGGCAATCATAGCTCATATCCTAAATCTACAGTCAATAGACGAAGTCGAAAATTCATTCTTCAAAGCTTTGGATCAACGAGAATTGCTTACTATAAAAATCGGAGTGTTGGAAGATATCATAAATCAGCTTAGAGCAGGTGAAGAATATGTGAGTGAGCGTATCAAATTATTGGTACTCAATCGTCATAATTGTTATTGATCAGAACGCTTTCCCGGATATAGTCGAATATCGAATCGTCTTACGAACAATTATCAATTCCGAGGGAGACTGAATATCTGGGTAAATCGAAAAGGGCGAAATGTGAGTACGAATTTGACCACGAGTAGTTCAAGGGACTGACATGTGAACACTTGACCGCAGATAAGAATTCGAAGGAGTATGCCGACTTCCGTTCTGCTCTATGGGTGAGGCTTCTGAAAAGACTAATACGGCCGAGCCAAGTTGATTCTGATTTCCAACGATTTTGTAGGAAGTCAACCATACGACAGCATGTCCACCGGTCTCACAGTGGCTAGAGAAGGGACCAGATGATGAATCAGATGACGATGATTTCGATGTTGGTGGTGTTACCCAGAATTACAGATGTCCTATCACTTTGGTCCTGTTTGAAGATGCCACTACCAGGTGAGTGTCTATACCTCTCCCCGCGGTGCAGTCTGACACACAGCTGAAAGTGGATAATATTTGCCTTAGTAATAAATGTGGACATAATTATTCCGGAGCAGCCATTAGAGATCTAGTCGATAGTGCTCGTAAATCGAGAAGACCTGCGAAATGTCCTGTGACGGGATGTTCGGCTGTATTAGATAAGAATGATCTAAAGGTTAGTGCTGACATTGGGACAGGAAAGAAGATAAAACGAGCGCGCTGATGTGTCTGAATGTTGTAGCCCAATCCTGCTTTACAAAAGCGTGCGGACGAATTTGCCCGAAGAGAGAAAAGGAGGGAGGATGAACGAGAAGAAGGTGATGATACGATTGCGATCGAGGATGATGAGGAAGATTATTGATCAAGTCGACCTGTGAGATTACCATAAGATAACGATGGGAGTGAACTGTGTACAAAATCGAACGAGAAGTAATGATATATAATGACGGACGACCGAAACAAACCGAGTTCACACGCAATGGCGTTGTAAGCTGATCAAGCGTCGACAAGTCCAGAAGAAATCGGTCAGTATTTTCGGAGAGTCTGGGATAAACAATTCGGGATTTGCAATTTGCATTGCATATACGCACGAATGAGAATGATTTTG
Organism: Kwoniella europaea PYCC6329; assembly: GCF_036810445.1. Classification (NCBI taxonomy): domain Eukaryota; kingdom Fungi; phylum Basidiomycota; class Tremellomycetes; order Tremellales; family Cryptococcaceae; genus Kwoniella; species Kwoniella europaea. Next base: position 7,485,375 of record NC_089487.1, read on the forward strand.
ACTTTCAGACCCCAATTGTGAGAGGACAAAATTTGAGAAATGCTCGATCAACCTCGGTTTCAACCAAGCCACGAGATCTTCTTTTTCTCCACCTTGTTTCTCATCACTCTTCTTGTAAAGAACGATAAATTTGGTCTTATGCCCTTTCATTATCACAGTCAGATTCCCGAACTGATCATCTTCTGATGCCATCTCATACACTTCTACGCAATCGTAAGTCCCTTTGACCAAGCCTATTTTTGAGCTTTTTCGATGATCTTCAATAAGAATATGATCGCACAATTGGCAGAATTGAGGGTTGCAATGGAATTTGAGCTATGAAGGAACTCAGCATGAACGAATGACCCTTGGAGTTCAACACGTCGATGCAGCTTCTAATTCCGGATAGACCTCCATCCTCTATATTCAGTTCGGGTACGACTTCTTTGAGGGGTGTATTCACATCTTATCCCTTTGATTCAAGTGCTTTGTGCATTGCTACAAGGGAGATGAACAGGGTCGATCGGCCAAGTGGGAATATATCCTATTGGAGGTCTCAGTACATTACAATGAGTCCTGTAGGGAGTGAAAAATGAAAGGGGAAAAGGGGAAAGGCGGAAAAGAAAAAGAATAGGTAAGTACGGTATTCATCCAAACCGAAGTATCAAGAAGTGGCGAAAATGGCAAAGGACTGGCATTTCGCAATCTCGATGGAGCTCACCTCTCCCACTACATCCGTTTTCCCATCAATGGTACCCATCGGATAAGATACACCCAAAGGTTCGACTTCACCATTAATCTCTCGAATGATGGCAATTTGACATCCGAAAACAACGAATCTCTTGAGAGATTTTCGGATCTCGACACATAGATCTCCGGGAAAGAGGTCTATGGTCTTTCTGAGATTGGACACGTCGGTCATGTTTTCTGTTTCTGTTTCTCATATGGAAATTGGTGGATAATTCAGTGCATCGGATGCTTGATTTTTAACAAATTGCGTTGTATGAAAAAGCTTTCAGTGCAGACTGAAATCTGACAAACGTATATATATAATATGTAACAGGAGAATATCTGAACAGACAATTTTGGAGATGCATTCTGTAACCCAAGAAGAAGCTTGAGTCGACTCACTTGTCACTACCTTTCTTGGAAAGAAGAAAGGAGATTTCTCAGATCTGGAGAGGAATAGAACCTGCAGTGATTCGGGTCGGTCTTAGTCTTGGTAGGGGACAGATTGCCTCCAGCGTACTGTGTGGAATTAGAAAAAACTATATGTATGTATTGATTGGTACTGAAACCTAATCCGTGCATTGATAAGAAGGGGCCAGGCCAAAGCCAATTTACACTAGGATCTGCCAAACGGTATATGCATCTGCAACAATAACGAGTGCGCAGTACAATTCGCCAAAACGCACAACACGATAGTCCTTGTACTGCTTGTAGTGCAGGTGATGCCTTGTTTCATTTACCCGTGTGATTTTGCCAATAGAAACCGACAGGGATACTCGTTTCTTAGGGACTATTGGGCGTATGCCAGAGTGAGATCGAGACCGAAGGGGGAGGGAAGTTCCGGTAATAATTCCACTCCTTCGCGCCAACCATCTAATGCATGTCTTAGATGTGGGCAGGATGAACGCATACTAGCATCGCCCTTGCCGTGGAGCAATTTGGAGACCAGGGTGCGTGTGAACAGGAGATTTAGTGATGCACTGCTCTCTGATGCCATGCTAAATTGAGTAAGAGAGGTCAACTCATTTGGAAGGAATCGCAGGGACATATCCTTCTTTGATGTACAGGGAGAGATGCCTTTGGCTTCAGCAGATGTACGAGAACCATAATTCATCGACAGCATATCACCCTGTTTCACTCTGTGTTATGGAAATGATACACGAATTTGGTGAAAAAGGATGTTCCGCAAGTTTTCCTATCTCCCGATGTGGCTACTAATTGTCTTTGTGTTGCTGTCGCCCACCACTGTTGAAGGACTTTGGTCGAGTTCGGAAGCCAGAACAAAGATATACTTTCTCGTTTGGGTGTCAAAAATGCATCGGCAGCTTTGATACAGAATAGAAGAGTGAGCCAGCCAACCATGCCATACCTGTGGGAACGATCTGGTCGGAAGATGGCTTACCTTGAAGGTGCACTGGCACAATCATCATGACCACAGCCTGAAGATCCATCAGAGTAAGTATGAAGTGCCAAGTGGTGCTTGAATCCATCCGATGTGCCACTCTTTTGTGACTGTTTTGACTGTTCGGTATCTTGAGGCATGACATTTGACTCTGCTGTAGTCATTGCTTAAACAGCCAAAATTGGAGCAATGAGGTACCATTGTGAACAGTGTGAGGCCAGTTCCACCATTATATTGGGTGGTCGTGTTGCGGCAGAGGCTCCGTGAAGGTAACGGAGCTGACTAATGGTTCTCCTAAGCTTGAAAGGGAATTAGCCCTGTGCTGTCATTGTCATATATCAACTTCTCACGGATATAAAGGATGTACAAAACATGACGTATGCTGTTCTTCATGCTACGCTGAATGATATCGGGCAGCCATGTGAATCAGACTTGAGCTTCAGGGTGGCAGTCTCCTAACCTGCTGACCTTGAGAGGCACAGTACCATGTATATCGAGCGAATATGAGCCTGGAAGCGTGCTCCCGGTAGGCGAGGTAAGACATGATGGATTGATACTTTGCCTTTTGAGTAAATGATGAAGCGACTGCACACAACGATCAGAATAGATATCATTCATGTTTCTTGCCCCACCCGATTACATAGCTGGGCAAGGTACTTCACTTGTTTTGCCAATAGATCCCAACTTCGTCTTTGTCTGCACCAGTGATGCGGTGCACAGACATACCCGACACGAATCGGGCCTTTGTACCCATAGTGCCATCATCTCTGAGTTGTAATCCTCCTGTCACTGCCTCCGTAGTGGGTTCGCTCATCTTATTCAGCTCACAGGATCTTTAAATATAATTATCTTGTGTTGGACCGTCTCGGACGATTCGAAGACTAAAGTACCGCCCCATGGAGTCTTTAGCAGTAACCACCATTATGATGACCATGGCATTCGTAGACGGATTCTTAGACTGGTGGAAGGATGGACAGCAAGATCGTAAAGTCACCTGTTTGGATCTCTTAGGCAGCTTTCGTGCGCGCATCCTATAGATCCGTTGGAGAAATAGCCCTCGACGTAACTATGATCTTTGTACCTCGTGGTTGGTTGACCGGAGGTATTTACAGTGACCGTAGCTGTTCTCTCAGTATCTGGCTTGGATGACATTGTGAACTTCAGGCTTGTCCTCGGCGGGATGGACTTCTTGACGGCAAAATGAATATATAAGAGGAACAAATGCAACAGATTGCCTTTGAAAGGGTGTTCTGGTATTTATAGCTTGCAAGATACAGAATGGAAGATGCAGGTACTCCTAGCGTCATTCACGGTTGTAGAAATATCCTCCTTTGAGAGCAGCGAGCAGACCTGTGGAGTATGAATACACATCCATCAATAACAGTAAGTTCCTGTCCTTCTAATCCACTTTGTGATAAATCTTCTTGCGTGATCATCGGGGCCCAATGGTCTCACACGCACGATTGGTGAGGCTCAAAACCCCTTGATGCTGTGGAGCTAATGCAGGAAGGTCCAGATGTTCTTCTTATATTGAAAGGATAACTTAAGAACCACGTGACGTAGAGAACAGGTCAATTTTACCAAGTCTACAGCGTAAGAAGAAGTGCAATAGAAACGTAAAGATGGTGAAAGTGGCACTTGTCCCCACAATTTGCCACTTGTAGAACAGCCTGCGAAAAAGAAAAACGTATAACAATATATATATATTGACTGCAGCGTGCTGTAGAATCAATGGCATGTTTCTAGGGTAGAGCTCGCTGATTCCACTTGTTGCACCGTGAGGAACAATGTGATGGAACCCACGAATACATACATGAAGTCGTTTAAAGCCGTCATAGCCACGAATTTGGGAGGTCGCCTCAAGGTCGTGTTGATGCTGTGTCTGCTTCTTCTGTCAACACATACACAAATGATGATCATCATCAACAGACAAATCTCTTCACTATGAGACGGTACACGAAGATGAATGCAACACCGCTAATTATTCTTGGTTCCATACTCAGCCATACGGTGCGTCCGTATTCGTACGCTTCCATTGCTCTGACATGTGTTTTGGTTCCCGAAAGCTTGTCCCACCACGTTCCTTGCCGCCGCAGTCTGATCGACCAATGTATCACTATGACTACGGTGAAATGCCTTTCAACCCACTCCCTTCAGGGTACACCTTCAATCCCTACGTCTCTTCACTTCAGCCAGATCAAGTATATCTCGCAGGTGTGTTCTTGTCTCAGATAGTCAACTTCACTACTCGACCAGTAAGTCGACGCAAGACCATGAGGCTCAAACTGGGGTAGCTCATTGCACTTCCATTCCATAGCAATCATTGAATCCCTTTGACCCTCTCCCCACAATCTCAACCTTGGTATTCCCGGATTGGGTTCTTCAAGAAGTTCAATCTGGGGTCCTCAACTCGCTACCACCCGATCTATTCAATCCGGATGGTGTCACTCTACTCCTGCAGTGTTCCCCAGAGTTTGCCGAACAGCTGCATCAACAAGCCCAAATCATGAATCAGACTTATCCCGAGTTGATGTACTTCGGATGGGGACGCATGCCGATCTCAGAAACCCCGTCACCTCACTCTCATTATGCACCCCGCCTTTATTGATGAGGGATAAGTGGCAGCATGACGAAGCATGCTGCTCTGGAACTACCGGGAATGACTAGGCCGCATATATATGTCGCACCGACGTTATGCTCTGAGATATACCATTGAACATAGGTAACATGATATTTCATTCATTCTTCACCTCTCTAGTCCTTGTCCAGCCATTCTTGCCCGCATCTGCAGTAATTACACCGAGTTCGTTCGGACTTTCATCGCCCATATGTTATAATTGGCTTATCTTGTGTGATTCTCGCTGTCACTCTTTGTTGTTGCTTCCGCAGACCCTCCTGCTGGATCGTCAGGATACGCGACGAAAGTGGTATTCGCACCGAAGTTCATTGTTTTCAAGAAATCTTTCATCTTCTGTGAGATCGGAAGGTTTCCATAATTTGTGGAACTTACTGTATGAGAGTTGAGGGGAGAGCCTGAACTCGATGAGGCTTGCTTGGAGGTCCTGGTGGGATGCTTGTCGGTCATTGGGCATATTGCTAATAATGAGTGTACCGAAACATATCAGCCTCGAGTGTTCAATAATCGGTCGAAGCGAGCTTACTATTATCCTTCCTGTCTCCGTTCACGGGATGAGTATTCAAGATACAAATGTTCTGGGTAAGAAAATGCGATAAAGAGAGAGGCTGCTGAATACTATCAGTTGACCACCCTTCATATGATGCATAAGATTCCTGTTGAGAATACGTTTCTAGACCGGCGAGCCTTTCTCTGTGCTGTCGTAATGACATCCTTTCTTCCATGACGTACGATTTGCAACCTGACATCTCGGAATTACTGTACATTTCGTTTCGCAATACTGCTCAAGTGTAACAGGTGAAGCAATGGTCTCCCCGAGAAGCTAGCCGAAGTGACAATGGAAATGTGAGGCTGGCTTTTAATACATCTAGCAGAAAAAAGCATTCCGAAATGTAGGTTATACTCAGCGTGCTTACGTATAAGAGATTGAGGACAAGTACTCAAGTGTCAATTTATCTAAACCATCAGCTTTGGATAGAAGACGGACGACAAGTCGAGGATATGAATTCATCAGTAACCACTCGGACTCCCCTATGACTGACGATAAGATGTAACCAACCCACAACATTTTGTTTGGCGGTACTCAAGTAGCACATCAGCTAAAGGCCAGTGTTGGTAACCTGGTCGGCTTTGGGACAGAAGACATCTGTGATGACTTCATCATCGATGTAATCCTCGTTGACAATATGTCCATGTCTGGATCTGTCATTGTGACCACACCATCAGTCTATGAGAGCGGTAATCTGAGACTAGGGTGTTCCTTTTGGCATAAGGCGTCAGTGATGCGTCAGCGAATATCTTCCAGCGCTCGTCATGATAGTATACGTCGAAACCATTTGCTCGACCCTTGTAAACTCGGCTCGTTCAGCTGGTGTAGAGAAAACTCTCGTTTTATCGAAATTCATCTCTGTACTTCTGAGACTGATAATCTACTTACCCTCTAAGCACTGTCACTCCAGCCTTCTCTGCCCCTGCGAAACCCTCCACAATGACCTTGGCTAGAACTCCGGCGTCAGTCTTGTGCATGTCGTGTGTTGCACCTTTAACCCATCCGAATTTGACATAAGGATATTCCTTCTTTAGTCTCTCAGAGTTCTCAGGTGGATAGACGGTCTTCACGGACGGGTCTGCACCGAGGATCATAATTTCAGTTGATGTGGAGGCGGATTGGGAAGGAAGGAGGTTGGAGTGACTGAATTCGCCTTTGACCATGGCCTATAAATATGAGTTAGATCCAGTCAGTCACAGAGGTATCATGACATGCGTAAATCCGATATGACTACGTCTCAATAGACGTTAATCCCGAAGGATCAGAACACTCACATCGCTCAATTGTACGATCACTTCCGGATCTATCAGACTCAAGCTCAACCTCCTCAAAACGGCTTCAGCTCTGATCCAAGAAGGATTGGCTTTGAGTATACTTTCTTCCGAGGGTATGTCCTTAGTAAAATTGATCATTCCGTCTAAAGCCTCTTTGGTGAACGGTGGGTAGTCCAATATTGGTTCAGCTAATACTAATCTACTAGGCTTTTGGTTTTCCGGAAGAGAGGTGTACAAGGAGGCTGCGAACGAAGAACCGAAGGATACCCCGCCGATGACCTCATATGGGATATCTTGGTTTCTGAGATGGTCGGCAAGATGCTGAGTAACTGTTTGAACGTTGTACGGTCGACTGTGAGGTGCCCAACCATGACCTAGAAGATCAGGTGCATCGACTCGCTATTCTCCTGTTAGTCCAGGTGCTAGTCGTGGAACTGAATGTGCACTTACATAGCCTGCAAGCGGTCAGCCTCGTACCAGGAACAGAATATCAGTAGCTTACCTTGAGCGACCAGAATCTCAGCTACCTTGAACCATACTGCTCCATTCCCCATCAACCCATGTAATAACAGAGCTCTTTTGGGAGAGGATGGATTGCCCCAAGATTGGATGCTGAAGTCAAGATTTGGCATGCTTAGTGATGGCTCTTGCTGTGGGTAGTCGTCTCGAAGTGATCAATGATCGGAAGGATGGTATGGACACTGACTCAACATGGCCTGCGATAAACAACAACGAAGAGTGTGATAAATACTCGAGTATCGGCCTAAAGCCGGAATAACATTAACCCGATATGACGACGACAACTCATGTATAGCTTGGTGGCGCAGATTCCTTATGTCCGGGTACTAGAGTGGCAGCATGCGAGTAGTGCATTGAATGTAACATATCTTACTCTTACTAGGTAAGTGTTTGCCTTGCCATGTCGATTGGGCTCCTGCACATGCTCTGACTAGGCGGGATAATCACTTGATTCGGAGCCTGTACTGCGACGTTCGGAGGTCAAAAGCAGAAAGAGAGCGACAAAGCAAACAGTGACTGATGCGTTCACGTGCCCTCTCAGATACATTTGGGCACCAAGAGGTAATCGCAGTCACAGAAAACAGCGCTGTCTTAGTCGGTGGGAGCAATGAGATTGGTTCCGGACAAGAGGCGTGTGTAGTCCCCTTGATTACTGGGAGAGACTTATTGAAATATGGTCCACGTACTGATGAATGCCTAAATATGTCTATTCCATGCCTCTTGCCTGCACGGAGTGATGTAACAGAACACGTGCATCTCCATATGAAGTGAAAAACACTCTACAAGGCAACCATCGTGATGATGGTGTGTAGCCACCAGATCCCACCATGAACTGACAGATTGTTTTGATGGTACCTCATCACTTCACGTGGGTTCAGTATCATATATAAACACAAACTCATGCACAGCTCCTCTTCCAGAACCAATTGCAATCAAACTTCATTCTCACTGGAACCCCCATCTCTTCTTGCTGTACTCGAAAAGGTTCAAGCGCAAACCATGCCTTTACCGACCGCAGCTCCTTCCCATATCCCACTGGCACCCATATCCACGCCCAGTCCACTTGCTTCAAATACGATGCCGAACAACGGAGCTGATCCATCACCCTCCCCAAAATCCTCAAATTGGTCGATCACCCCTCCCATACTGGAGCTTTCACTTTTGAACCTCTACCTGTACCTGTACCGACGACACAGGTCAGTCCACAGAGACCATCAAGACAGCGATCCCCCCAATCAAGTAGCACTTCTCACACACCGTCTCCTCCTCTCATCAGCTCACAGCCCCGTCCCATATTACCCATGGGTAAGCGTTGCATGATCTCATGATCTAAGGTAGGTAATCGGACAAGAATGCTGATGATGAGACTCTAACCAGATCCGAAGAAGCCAATCTCGTCACAAGATCTTTTCGGTACTAAGACGAAGGAGAAAAAGCAAGGATGGTGTGGTTTAAAGTGGGAAAGGTGTAAAGATAGATGCTCAGAGTGCTGTTCCAATGTGAGTGGGGGCCCCCTTTTCTTAAATTCTCACCTGGTCTGATGTGCTGACAGAATATATACAGTGTCAATACGAAGTATCATTCGGGGTCGGAATGGATTTCTAGGTGATTCCTCCAACGCACTAGAAATCTCACTAGTGCTGTTCATAGGTTCAAACGTGACATCGTCAGGGCAAAACGGTAGCAGTGACTAGACTTTCTTTCGACGATGGTTTGGTATATTCCCATGCATAATATCCGTAACAGGAGAACTAACCTAGTGAGATAGATCCATCGACTCACTCTTCCTCGTGCATCCCAGTTTTGGAGACTAGATCGCACTCCTGTGACCCGATTTGCAATGTATCATTATAGATCCGGCCTTTGGTTCTGTCTGTCTCATCTTTGGATTGTACCACTCGAAGATCTCGATGGCATATCTCACTGGGGCAGTCGAAACATGAGCATCAGTTCCAAGACCAACACACTTTTGTTAAGCAAAGCAATGCGACTTACTCAAAAGATGTCTTGGAGCGACAAGGTCCACAAGAGCAGAGCTCAGTTGATGAGCAGGTCAATCCGGCCTCTGGGTGAGATTTTACAATACCGACATAGCTCCCTTTGAACGCACACCCCTCTTCAGGGTCAAGGTTAAGTGTACTAAACCCAACGCCTTGCAGCCATCGAGTCTCGCAACTTCGGTATCATTTCCCCAAAGTGTGGCTAGTCGCGCTTTCATGGCTTGATGATTTGCCTTGGTGAGATAGAATGTACTGTAGCGGTTTCAGGCAAAATGGCCACTCGTTTTGGGTCCACGTGACATCGACCGGGAGAGTGCTCAGAGAGATCAGTATGGAAGGTTAGGTTGTCGTCCCGTTTGGACCAAGGAAGACAGTGGATTGACATAGTGGTCGAGACAGATACTGCGGTATATCAGGACCGTATCGAAGTGGAGAGGTGAAAAGAGCTGTACTGTATGCGTTGGAATCAAAGTTACAAGGTAACGAGATTACAAGTGGGGGGTGGGACAAATGCCCGTATGCATGTAAATCTTTGGTGTATCCGATATTTACAACATGTCGCTCCTTAATGCGACCGAACATAATTTCCTTTGAACTACATATACATTATCATTTTTAGCGAGGTATGTCATCTTGGCATCGCACATTCCGAAAGCCATGGACACCTCCGGCGAAGCATGCAAGGGAAGTGGCACATGAGTGGGACTTCGGTGGTTCGTTCGCTGAAAAGAAGGGTGATTCACAGCCTTTTACTACTCTCTTGACGTGGTCAGTCGGCTGAACCGCTGAGTCCAGATTCTTTCCACATTCACTTTCGAAGTGCATGCACATTGTTGGAAAACCGATGAGACAGATGGCTGCAGAAATAAAAACCTCCGATGACATCGCTAGTGGCACGTTTATTGGCAGAGGGCAATTTCGCAGTTTTACCATACTGTAAAACTGACACGAGCTTTGAGAAGCCGTCCCAATACATGCGATGGACAAAGCTAATGAAAAAGGCGTCCTTAGTCCTTCAACAGGTCAAACGTCTCCGTTCCCATTGCAGTATGTATAACATAGAGATGCGACTTGGCCGGTTGTCCCATGGCAGACCCTTCAGAAGATCTCCCGCCCAATTCTTTATCATAGTCAAGAAGTCTGGGAGGACCAAAAAGGTCAGCACCGCTACCAGGTGAATATGATATAACGTCCATACACTCACATCTTGCTCAGGGTTGGACATTGTACGCAATTTGAATGAAAAGATGAGCAGTCCCCCTCACTGGCAGACTTCAGCCATCGTGAAGGGATATTTTCGTTCTCTTCAATGTTATTCAAGGTATCGACGATTCCTTGCTTGACAGATCCTCCTTGGTCTCTGATGCGAGACGTGTATACATCCGCCAAGCTCTTTGTTCGCGGGGAAGAGGTTCCGGCAGTGGTGTCAGTGTTCGCTTCCCGAGAGCCAGATTCTACTTGGCTGGAAGCTTCATTCTCAGTCCCTGTGGTAGTGTCGGTGGGCTCAGGCATCTTTGGTAATGTCAATAATCTCTGAATTAGCAATACGCTGGTCGTATAGTAGGGCAAGATGAGAATGTTACTAATCAAGTGGCGAGGCTGTACAGGCCCGTGACCATTTTATATGTACGAATTCGATGGACTGGAGTCTGCTCCAACAGAAGTCGTCTATTCAGCCTTACTTCCTGACAGACAATGGGTAGCGTATAAACAAAGGGTAGCGTATAAGTGATATTTAGCCGTATACGTCATCGTGAAAGGATTTAACTTTTCGTACATGTTTGAAGACTCATGCGATCCATTGTGTGCATGAATCCCTATTGTGTCTATCGCACTCGTTCTTACCTATCGGAAGAGCATTTGGCTAGAAGATACTCCGTCAGGAGCACTCCCTTGAGTTCCACCTTAAATCCTGTTGGGGTACTTCGATGATGTCGTTTGCTCCTTGGTTCAGATGGTCACCTACGCGAAGTCCTATTATCAGAATGAGCGTGATACACTGGTCAAGACATAACATCCCGCTGAGATAGCAATTGCTGGCTAACTGAGCCCACCACCATATCCTCTGTATAAAATTATGTTGGAGCGATTTCAACGGGGCTGATCCGATGGTCCGAGGAAAGATACTATGCACTTCACATAGTCAAAGGATATAAAAACCAATCGCCCAAGACGTCATAAGACTGATTGGCTCAGTCGAAGATGGAAGTACCTTCTTTAGTCAGTTCAGACCGACATTCACTGCTCCTTTGGCTTTCCCAGCAATGCCCTTGGTGTGTTCCAACATCCCAGTCAATAAGCCATGTTCTTCTATCACTGAGACCAGAGTTGATCAATATCTGGCCCTTTCGATATCTGATACCATGGTAGGGAGCTCACTCATCACTGAGACTGCTGTAGCAATCGTTCGGACACCTAGTACCACCTGATAAGTGAAATCCGTCCGAGGACCACTGAGGTACCCCATCAAGTGCCACTTTCTTGACAGTGATGGAACAGAGTGTTTGTTCGTCATTTCTCGGAAGTCGCTTGACATGTCCATTCGTAGCACGGAGCACCCTGGACAGCAACATGTGTGTCATCGGGCTTTTGAGCCATAGTGTATCGTGTGGAGTAGTGACAGTTGAGTTTTGCCACCTGTGCTAGGTAGCTACGACCTGATAATGAGATCTGCGAGGGGTAGTAGCCGGTCATGATGAACACTCTTATATGAGCATTATTCGTCTCAACTAAACAATGGCACGAATATCTTTGAACCTGTCTGACTTCCAAACGACTCCGCTCTCATAGCTCAGCAAAGAATCCACTCGTATGTACCTGCTGAGAAGCAGTTTAGATCTGTATTCGGTGTAGAGCTGCCACTTCCGATGATGCGCTTCTTTGGCTTTGGTAATGTCCTCAAAAGTGAAAAAAACGTACAGCATGAATATAGTATGCTTACCTCCTACTTGAGATCCGTTTTCAGAAATTCCAAACGGAATGGTGAATGCAAAGACAGAATCACAGTATCGATAGGCTCATGAGAGTAACTTATATACAGTATGTATAAGTGATCCGGACTATCATGTCCACAGATAAATTGACTCGAGATGATCTTCTCAGAGCACGATGTCCAATCTAACTGAGTTCTCAGTTGCAATTGGCCACCGTATCGCAATTTGGGCCTTGTTGGCTTTGAAAGCACACCATCGGTGTCATGCCACCGTCGACGAAGGACCTGGTAATCGTCCACTTTGAGCGCACACTTGAAGTGTAGTAAGAATAGGAGCCATCAGCCTCATCTCCACCAGAAATGCTATGGCGACACCGGACTCACTCTTTTGTAAGAACAGCGCAGCATAGTCGACGACACATTATACTTACTTGAACTGTTGTTTGTCTCGAGTCTCGCGTGCATGTGTATCCGTCGAACATGAAAGGTTCCCTTCTGGTCGAGTCGGTTGATCGCCATGGGATCGTTATCTCGCCTGCGAGTGTCCCATCAGACGTGTAGAGATTCATCCTTTGAACCCCTGTGAAATGGGCTTGGGATCCATCATCCAAGGTGTACTCTTCCGAGGCTGACCTGACATCTTTGGGGGAGGTGGTGAAGCAAAATATTTAGCGAAGCGCTGTTTGAAAACGAATTTAGCTCTGCATATGGTGATATTTATAGCTTCCAATGCCTGAGGTAGTTCAGAGTATAGGTGTATATACACGAATTGGGCTGAATACTTGTATCATTATTGTCATCAACACTACTTCTCTCCTTTGATGCCACAAACACCTGTGTGATGCCATGGGGTCGTTCTGTTTACTTCGTTGTGACAAAGGGCAGACGAAGTGACGTGCATGCTTTGCATGTGTCCTGTCACTTACAACGGCAATGCCGATGGTATAAGCATTGCAGCATATCCACTGCATGTCCATGCGAAACGTCATCGAATGACGGCGAAAGTCACTTTTCCCATGATCATCACAGGCTGAAATTGATTTTCAGACTGTCAGAGTGGAACGTCTGATCTGGTGTTTCCAAACGCCGATCGATTATCTGAATGGCAGACAGAGTGGCTGAATAGACCGAAGGGGCTACAGTGCTCGTTCAGAATGCGCAATTGTGGAAATGGGATAATGTCACTGGCTGACACAAGTGAATTTTCTTGGTCAAACGGCTGATGGAAGTGTCACATGAACAGATCCCATTAACAAAGGGCGCTAGGCTGTTTCCGGGGTGTATTCAGCGATCATGTCCCCCAGAAAACGATACGCTAGTGAAGTGATAATCAGTCCCAAGATTCACCAGTACTATGACCATGCAGATGACTCGCTTCATCTGAGGACATGTCATTTGATACAGTACACTGTGTCTGTATCTCACTTGACTTGACTGGAGATTGAAGACTTTCATAGTATACTTTTCACCATTGATATGCCCATTTCGGGACGGCTTTGCAATGAGATCAGTGACACAAACCCTATACACATATAAAATGTACACAGTCGAGATTATCGCCATCTGATTGGGACCTCACTACCAGCTATTGCCAAAGGTGGTCAGGTGCAGACTTTATGTAAGGATTAAGTGTTACCAGTGAAGGCCCGTCTACATACAGTAGAGATGTCGTACTGTACTTCTAGCATGTATCTTAATTTCTTTCCTCTGTGAATCATTACAAATTCAATATATAGAATGGAAGCGAAGGCAGAATGGCACATTCGTGATAGTCCCCAATGAGCCGACCGAATATCATTCCGTGTAAGTCACCTCTCTAAGTAACAATGTCATTATCACATCCTGTTCCCTTGTGGGTTCTTGACCCAGTCACACCGCTCGATTCACCATCATGAGTGAATACCCACCCCGACCTTTGACTGAATCATTGATCTAGGTTAGCTTTGACTGCCACAACTTCATCTTTTGGGAAGAGGTTAATCGCAGTATCATCTCAACTTACTGAGGTGGGAGTGAGGAACAACAATTGTCCCGACAAGAGACTGCCACTTGCACAGTAGGTTGGTCGGGTCCACCACCGACTGAGTATCCCTCGAACTTGAATGGAATGTCGGACCCGCCACTGGACGATTGCCAATGAATACTGATATCGCCAAGGGTGTCACCATCGTCTGGGAACACGTCAAGTCTCTGTGTGCCTCTGGCCAGTTCCGTGTTCGTATGGTCGGCTGGGGTAGACATGGCGTATTAATAGAAAGGTTACGTGACACATTCATCTGTAATGATCACTCTTTTGAGATTGATGTCAAACATATTTAGCTTCCTCGGCCACGTCAACATCCATTCAACCTATCTTTCATAGGCCATGTCCCTTTGGGCATTGTAGGACGCATACGCCTCATCATATACTGTCAGAAAACTCTGGATGTAAAACAAGCATCAAATCGCTTCCGGGTAATTTTGTCACGGAAGCTAAGCGCTTACTGACATATGTTATTCATATTATTTACCCTATGGATGATGCATGTTAGGGAACAAAGGACGATCATTCGATATGATCTCGCAACATGAAAATGACGACAAGTCAAAGACTTAGCAATGTGTTA